>NW_026521401.1:0-2812697 GCF_021234435.1 Artibeus jamaicensis
AGCAGCACCAGGAGAGACCTGGTTGCTTGAAGTTGCAGACAGGGGAATAAGGACAAAGAGACAAACAAGGGCCACGATCTCCCACAGAGTCTGTGGTCACCAGCTTGGGAGAATTGACAGCCCTGCAGTGATGAGAACTGACCCGGATAGCCACCAGTCTGGCTGGAGAATTGGAATGTACTGAGTAGCAGGCTTGAGTATTAGGAATTTCTCAAAAAGTAAAACTGTTTGGGGGATTCTCCTGTGACAGCGCTGGGCTTACTCCCCACCCAGTCGGGCAGCAATCCTGAGGTTGAGTGGAAGGCCATGCATTTCCCCATAGCACTGGGAAGGGTTTCGCCCAAGCCTGAGGGACCCAGGCAGCCTGGCTGGTGGGCATGCCCACCCGCACCCCAGCCCACAGCAATGACGCCTGGGGAAAAAGTGCTCTGAAGAAGACCTGGATCCCCTGCCTGGGGTGCTGGGGAGAGGCACCAGACTAGCTATTGGAAAAGTGCTTCCAGGACTGGCTAAGTACACAAGAAAGGCCACACCAGTTGTCCACCCCACAGCCTGATGCAGCCAGTACGACCAGAAAAACCACCTTGGTCAGTTTGAAACCAACAAGAGGTGGGTTTTTTAAAATATCCTTAATTTAAAAAATTTTTTATTATTATCTTTCAATACCTTTTATCTCTCTTTTCTTCTTCCTTGTTTTATTCCTCCTTCCTTTCTTTCCAATTTTATCCCTTCTTCCTCACTTCTTCTGCCTTTTCTTTTTAGTACTTACAAGTGAGACAAAAAACTTGGAACTGTGAAAGGACCAGAGTTGGACTCAAAGAGGGGGCATCCCAATAGTTGGGACAGAGAGACAAATCTCACTTTACTATTGCAGAGAAACTACAAGCTACTTCATATTTATATTATTATTTTTTCATTATTCTTAATCTTTTATTTTAATAGTATTTTTGTATTCCTCTACTTTCTGTATAGTTTTCTTTGCTTGCTGGTTACATTGTATCATTTGACAGGTTTCCCCTGTTCACTCTTCCACAGTGTATCACTAATTCACTATCCTTCATGTCATTTGTGTTCCTTTAGCACACTATTCAAAGTTCTATACTCCCTATTCATGTTATCCAGAGCACATAGATCCTGTCATATGATTGTTGCTCTAATATTATAGTAAATAATGGCTGTTCCATACAATTGTAAATACTTCGCAAAACCCCTCCCAGATCTTAGCCCACTTCACAGTTTTCTGAACTCTATTATTGTAGTGGTTAACTCTATTCTCTCACACACTACACCTATTTACTATCCTTTACTCTCACCTTACCTCAGAATCTGACCTTCCACAACCTCACTGCTTTCTAGATCCAACTCACAATTCTTTCCTCCCCAACAGGAGTCTTATCTTCTTTCCATCCTTTCTTAAAAGTGGCTAGTTGGGTTGAAGATCACGGTTAACACTATACATAGCCAAAGGACCTTCTATCTGTTCTCTACCAGCTGCTACTGTAAATATCATAGAATACTCTCCTGCTGTCATAAACCAGTTTGCCTTCCCCTCCAACTGATCACAAAAAAAGAGTAAGTGGAAGCAGTGAACACATTGGATACCAACTGGAAGAGGAAACCCAACAACAAAGGAACCACCAACAGATAACAACAGAAGAAGATGAAGGAGGGAGTGGAATCCAACAAACCTCAATCCAGGACCTAGCTGGAAATACAACTAAATCATGGAGAAACTACCCAGAACTAACAACTGAAGAAGAGCAAAAGAGAATGCTCAAAACCTTGTACACATGGAAGAACTAGCTTCAACACAACCAGCACAACAAACTACAAGAGGTGGTGGACAGAGTGACCATCAGTTAATCAACTGGTGGGAAGGTCCCACAAAAGAAAGACCCAAAAATGATCAAAACCCAAAGACAAACACAGAGCCAACTTAAAGGACAGCCCAGGCCTAGTGAGCTTGATCAAGGAGACCACACCATTAAATCTCACAGGTATTCTACCACAGAAGTTCACACCATCAACCCAAGGAGCCAGAACAAATCAATTGAAGATGCTGAAGCTAACAAGAAGAGTCTCACAAACAATGGGAAAATAAAGAACCAATTCCCAAATGAAAGGAAAGGAGGAAGCCTCAGAAAGAATGCTAGATGAAAAACAGGCAAGTCAGCTATCAGATAATGAATTCAAAGCACTGGTTATCAGGAAGTTCAAAGAGCTCACAATGAGCTACCAGAAACTACAGGGGAACTACAAAGAACTCACTGAAAACTATATCAACAGGAAAAAGGAAACAGAAACTATCAATAAGGGCCAAGAGGAAGTGAAGATTACAATTTCTGAACTGAAGAACACAGTGGAAGGAATCAAAAGCAGGACTGATGAAGCAGAACATCAGATCAACAAGTTGGAGGATAAAGTAGAAAAAAACACCCAGAAAGAGCAAGAAAAGAAAAAGAGGCTCAGAAAGAATGACAATGGATTCTGACAAAGAATGACAAAGAAATGCAAGACAAAATGAAACATAACAATATCCAGATAATAAGGATACCAGAAGGAGAAGAAGAAGAACAAGGGATAGAAAACCTATGTGGAAAAGCAATGATGAAAAACTTCCCTAATTTGATGAGAGAAGAAGTCACACAAATCCAGGAATCACAGAGAGTTCCAATCAAGAGGAACCCAAAGAGGCCCACTTCAGGACACATAATAATTAAAATGGAAAAATTGCAAGACAAAGACAGACTCTTAAAGGCAGCAAGGGAGAAAAAAGAAATAACATGCAAGGGAATGCCAGTAAGGTTAGCTGCTGATTTCTCAATAGAAACACTCCAAGCAAGAAGAGAATGGCAAGAAATATTCCAAGTAATGAGGACCAGAGGCCTACAACCAAGGCTATTTTACTCAGCAAGGCTCTCAATCAACACAGAAGGCCAAATAAAGAGCTTCCAAGACAAAAGAAGTCTAAAAGGATACACCTGCACCAAACCAGCTCTGCAAGAGATGCTAAAGGGACTGCTTTAAGGAAAGGAAGGAAAAGAGAGAGACAGAGAGGAACACAGGTACAAAAATGGCAATAAATAAGTACCTATCAATAATAACCTTAAACATAAATGGATTAAATGCTCCAATCAAAAGATGCAGAATAGCTGAATGGATAAAAAAGCATGACCTGCACATATGCTACCTACAAGAGACCCACCTCAGGACAAAAGACCTACACAGATTGAAAGTAAAGGGCTGAAACAAATTTTCCAAGAAAATGGACAGGAAAAAAAGCCAGGGTAGTTTTAGACAAAATAGACTTCAAAAAAAAAAGGGGGGGGCCATAAAGAGAGACCAAGAAGGTCACTTCATAATACTCAAGGGAAGAATCTACTAAGAAGACATAAACATTGTAAATATATATGCACCCAATATAGGAGCACCCAAATATATAAAGAAAATCTTAGAGGACTTCAAGAAAGATATTGAAAGTAACACAATTATAGTAGGGGATTTTAATACCCCACTGTCAAAAATAAACACATCTTCCAAACAAAATATCAACAAAGATATTTTGTTGATATCAACAAAATATCAACAAAGATATTGTGGCATTGAAAAATGCCCTAGATAAAATGCACTTAACTGATATCTAGAGAGCCCTTCATCCCAAAGAAGCTAAATATACATTCTTTTCAAATGCACATAGAACACTTTCAAAGATATACCATTTGATAAGACACAAAACAAGACTCAACAATTCAAAAAAAAATGTAATCATACCAAGCATTTTCTCCAAGCAAAAGGGACTGAAACTGGAAACTAACCCCAAAGGAAAAACCCCAAACACTCAAACTCATAAAGATTGAATAGCATGCTATTAAACAATGAATGGGTCAAGAATGAAATTAGGAAAGAAATCAAAAAGTTTCTGGAAACAAATGAAAATGAACTCCCCACATTCCCAAACTTATGGGACACAGCAATGGCTGCCCTGAGAGGGAAGTTCATAGCAACACAAGCCTACCTAAAAAAGAAAGAAACATTTCAAACAAACAACTTAACCCTATGCCTACAACAACCTGAGGAACAACAACAGCCCAGAGCAAGTAGAAGGAAGGAAATAACCAAGATCAGAGAAGAATTAAATGATATAGAGACTAAAAGCACAATTCTAAGGATCAATAAATCCAGGAGCTGGTTCTTTGAAAACATAAACAAAATTGACAAGCCTTTAGGCAGGCTCATCAAGAAAAAAAGACAGAGGACCCAAATAAACACAATCAGAAATGAAAGAGAAAAGATTACAACTAACATGACAGAAATACAAAGGATTATAGGAAATTACTATGAAGAACTGTATGCCAAGAAATTTGAAAATCTATGTGAAATGGACATATTTCTAGAAAAATATAATCTTCCAAAACTCAATGAAGAAGAAGCAGAATGCCTGAACAGACTAGTAACAGCAGATGAAATTGAAGCAATAATCAAAAAACTCCTGACACACAAGGCCCTGGATTGGATGATTTCACAGGAGAATTCTATAAAACATTTAAGGAAGAGCTAAACCCCTATCTTCACAGACTAGTACAAAAAATCCAAGAAAAACGGAGGACTCCCAAACTCTTTTTATGAAGTCAGCATCATCCTAATCCCAAACCAGATAAAGACACAACAAAGAAAAAAAACTTCAGGCCAATATTACTGATAAACATAGATGCTAAAATCCTCAACAAAATATTGGCAAACCACATCCAACAATACATTAAGAATACACCATGACCAAGTGCAATTCATCCCAGGGATGCAAGGATGGTTCAATATTCACAAATCAGTAAATGTAATACATCACATAAACAAAAGCAAAGACAAAAATCACATGATTATCAATAGATGTAGAAAAAGCTTTTGATAAGGTACAACACCCATTTATGATAAAAACACTCAGCAAAGTGAGCATAGAGGGAGCATTCCTCAATATAATAAAGGCCATGTATGAGAGACCTATAGCCAATAATCATACTCAATGGGCAAACACTAAAATCTTTTCCACTAAGATCAGGAACAAGACAAGGTTGTCCACTTTCACCACTTCTATTCAATATAGTATTGGAAGTTTTAGCCTCAGCAATCAGACAAGAAAAGGAAATAAAAGACATCCAAATTGGAAAAGAGGAAACAAAACTGTCATTGTTTGCAGACAACATGATAGTGTACATGGAAAATCCTATAGACTCCACCCAAAAACTGTTTGACCTAATAAATGAATTTGGCAAAACAGCGGGATACAAAGTCAATATCCAAAAATCAAAGGCATTTTTGTATACCAACAATGAAATAGCAGAAGCAGAAATCAAGAAAAAAATCCCATTTGATATAGCAAAAACAAAAAACAAAACAAAAACAAAAACAAACCTAGGAATAAACTTAACCAAAGAGGTAAAAGACCTGTATGCAGAAAACTACACAACACTGAAGAGAGAAATCAGGGAAGACACAAACAAATGGAAACGTATACTGTGTTCATGAATCAGAAGAATTAGCATCATCAGAATGTCCATACTGCCCAAAGCAATATACACATTCAATGCAATACCTATTGCAGTACCAATGACATATTTCACAGACATAGAGCAAACACTTCAAAAATTTATATGGAACCATAAATGACCTCGAACAGCAGATGCAATTTTGAGAAAGAAGAACAAAGTAGGAGGGATCTCAATACCTAATACCAAACTGTATTACAAGGCCACTGTAATCAAAACAGCCTGGTACTGGCATAAAAACAGGCACATAGACCAATGGAACAGAACAGAGAGCCCACAAATAAACCCAAGTCTCTACAGTCAATTAATATTCGACAAAGGGGGCAGCAACATAAAATGGAGTAAAAATAGCCTCTTCAACAAATGGTGTTGAGAGAACTGGAGAGCTACATGCAAAAAAATGAAACTCGAGCACCAACTTACACTATAAGCCAAAATAAATTCAAGGTGGATAAAAGACTTAAATATAAGCAGTGATGCCATTAAAGTCCTAGAGAAGAACTTTGGCAGGAAAATCTCAGATATTGCATGCAGCAACATTTTTACTGATATGTCCCCTAGAGCCAGGAACATAAAGGAGAGAATAAACAAATAGTATCCCATCAAAATAAAAAGCTTCTGCATGGCTAAAAAAAATATTAAAATAAAAAGAGAACCAACTGTATGGGAAAACATATTTGCCAATGATACCTCAGACAAGGGTTTAATCTCCAAAATATACAAAGAACTTACATGACCCCACTCTAAGAAGACAAGCAACCAAATTTTAAAAAATGGGCAAAGGACTTGAACAGACATTTGGGATGAGATAGGAGTAAAAGATAGAAAACTATACTTGAACAACAATTAAAATAAATAAACTTTTTAAAAAAGGAAGAAAGTCTCCCTCCCAGAGCCTTTGACTTTCTGCCTGTGGCCACCCAAGATGCACATTGGAATGCTAGGATGGTATGTTTGGTTGAAGCAGGGTGCCAGTTAATACTTTGCAGTTCAGCAGGGCCACTGGGCTGGTGCAGTTTAAAAGGCTGACGTGTGGAAATGGCATTTTACTGAAGGCACTTAGGCTTGAAATGTGCATGTCATGTATGGCATGGCCTTGCCCCCATGAGGGGCCCACTGAGCAGCTAGGTTGTGAGCCCTTACTCTCTCTCAGCTTGCTGTGGCCCCTTGTGGGGGCCGTGGGGTACATGCTGAAGCTATGCCTCCTGCTCCCACGTGCTGTTTGCAGTGTTTTACATTCACCTCTACAAACCTACCAGACATTCTGGCTGGATGATACTATTCACATTCTGATGCTTGTGTTTACCCACTTCTCTACTGAATAAACTTACAAGGTAAATACTTTAATACATCGTAGAGATTTTAAAAAATCACAAGACATAACCAACACAACTGTCATCTTCCCAACCCCTTGTTTTTAAATAATAAATCATAGGGCAAACTTAACAATGCTTAAAGCTGTTGCCACTGAATCAGTTTTGAGGTGCCATCTCTACCCACTTCTCATCTCTAGTCTCTCCCCTAACTCTTACTAGAAGTCTCACTGTTCTGAGAGGTGATGGTAAATGGAACAATGGCTGTTGGGTCAGATAGGACTGGCTTAAAATCCCAACTCACTAGTTGTGTGATGATGGGTGAATCATTTAACCTCTTTCAGCTTGTTTTCTCATGGGAAACTAATACTAACTCTGCACTGTTGTGGTGAACTTTTGGCAAAATATCTGGGACATGGATAATTTTGGTTGTTCTGTTACAGAACAGATCAGGGAGGAGGGCAATTATTGGCCCACCCAAGGATGCCAAAAACTGTTACAGAACAGAGGTCCAAGGGGGGTCATGATATACTATTACTGAAAGGACCCCATACCAGGTTTGTTATGTCTGCCACCAGAGGAAATAGACATCTCTCAATACCAGAGATTTGTGAAAAGGAAAGGAAATGTTTATTTAAAGCTATACAGACTTAAAATAGTGAGTTAATGTCTTCATTAAAATATCAAAGTCCTTTTGGATACCCTCAGATGCCCACAGTGCTTTCTTCTCCCCCTGCTTTAATTCAGGGTACTTTAACTCCAGAAAAGAAGCAAACCTCCATGTTTCAGGCCACTGGCATTGTCAGATATGTCACCATCCAGGCAGGATCCCTAATGAATCCAAAGCCATGCGGCACCTTCTCACGGTCTACTGGCAAGAGTTCCTTCACCCTTCTTCCAGGCAAAGTCTCTCCTGCTTCCCAGGCCAGGTGGCCAAAGGGAGCACCCGAAGGCCTTGTGGTCTTCTTCTACCAGAGCTGCAGGGGTCCCCACTTTGGCCAATACCGCATTGTTCTTCTCCCCAGCAGAGCTTTGGGCATTTGCACTCTGGCCAAATTGCCTGGATCTCTTTTCTCCTTCAAAGCTGGGGGCTGGGTTGCCACTCTGCCAAAGCCAAGTGGTGGTTCTCTGCTAAAGCCACATGGTGATTCTCTCTACCCAGCTGTGGGGGGTCCCACTCCGGTCAAAAGTGTGCGGCTCTCCCTTCGATGGCTCCTGTGTCTGGGTTTAAATCCCCGGGCCAATCTTCCTCTCTACCCCCATTTCCAACTCCTTTTACAATCAGTTACACTTGCCAGCATGTCTGTATTATTCCAAATCTACTAGGCTGCCATCATGAGTCTGGGCAGGGGTGGCCCCATGTTATGGAGCCAATCCTGTCTAAGCTTTCATGCAGGTGCTGTCACTAGGGGCACCTGCCCCAAAGTTATATCTTGGGGGGGAAGTCTCTTTTCATCCCCCTGGCTCAGAGCATGGCTGCCACTATTTAACATATCTAAGTGACCAGCCAAAAGCTATAGATATGTTGAATGGCCATGCCATGGATTAGCTGCAAAGTCATTAGTGTACAAAGCAGCTCTCAATGGCCCTGCTCCATGTGTCCCTTCCCCCACTCACACCTGTGGGGGAAGGGGTGAGGACATCTTACATGTCTCTCCAGTATTTCCTAGACACCTTGGGTCTGGGCCCCATTCCAAATTCCTTTTTGGGGCCCCCCTCTTGGCTACACCCTGTATCAGTTCGTTGGTCATTCTAGGATATCATTGTTTCAGCCTTGACTAGTTCAATGATTGGCAGTTTTCACCAGTTAAATGTAGATGAAAGAGTAATAGGTTAGGACACTAAGCTACCCCATGGGTAAGTTCCTGAAATATGTGCTTTTGTGCCTCCATCTGTTGAGCAGAAATTATTTTGCTGTCTCTTAGTGGAAGGCTGTGAGGCCGAGATGGAGAAAAGAGAGGGACATGCTCAAAAGTCTACTCCAAGGTTAATAACCCCTTGTAAACTCTCAGTGTTTCTGCTGGCTCTCGATGATCTGTCGCCCTAGTGGGGAGACAACAACATTGTTGATCATTCCAAACTTCTGCTTAATAACCGCTTGTGTCTCCCAGACAAAGGCTGCACCCCTTAGGATGTTGACCATGTCTTCATGCTCTTGCCTCAGTAGAACTCCATGGCTTCAGGTGTCTGCTACAAGCTCTCACCTTAGGGACCAGGCACTCATCCTTGAGCGTACTGTCTCACTTACCCCTTGAATTATCTTCTCTTCTTGTAGAGTCCTTCATTAACGTCCTCATTCCAATATTACCTCAACACCTCAATTCCAATTCACCCCCAAAGCTTCCTTTGAGCTGTCCCCTGTGTGTCCCCTGCTCTCTATCACTCTTGTAGCTCCCCCTCCCTACCTTTCCACTTTTGACCCTTTCTCTGCTCCCAGGACACCCAGCAAAAGCCTCTATGAGAGCACCTTGCATTGTGCTGCAATGATGTATTTACATGGTGGCTTCCCATGCCAAATTTAAGGCAGGAACATGTTATTCTTTGCCATGTCCCTAGTGCCCAGCACAGTGCCAGTCAAATAATAGATAATTAATAAACATTTGTTGTTGAATTGCACTCAGAGCCGCACACCCCTAACTCTCTCTTCCCTGATGCCTTCTCACAACACACTCATATTCTTTCCTTCTTGCCCCTGCTCTGTCCTCCCTTTGTCCCATTGCTGTCCCTACAGTCCCCTCATTGAATTTTTCTGGGCAGTAACAAGGCCAGAAATACCTCCCAAAGTGAATACACCACCTGAAAATAATCAAGAGTTGCCATCATTCTTTTAGGCAAGCACTATTTGGGATACTAAATGGTATCCCAAATAAATGGGATACCATTTATTTCCCCTTCTTCCCACCTGTGCAGCCCCAGGGTGGGTCATGAAGGGGACGAAGCTAACTCTTCTAACTCGGTGGCATCCAACACAGAGCCAAGCAGCCAGCACCCCACCTCCTGCTCCTCTTACCTCCGCAGGCAGCTCTAGGCAAACAAGTCAGTCTTCATTAAGACAAGCCGCACCTGTTACCTGAATGAACTCTGCCCTTCTCCCTGGTGGCAATTAGCCCAGCTCTGGCTGGTGAAGAGGCATCTGCTTCCCCTGCTCTCTCTGTGAGACTTTCTTAGTGTATGGACTATCAGAGTCTCCTGCCCAGGGGTTCTGCTGTCTGTCATTGTATGGCTGCCCCTGCCATTCCTGCCTCTACAGCACCCCTCTGAGAGGAATGCTAATGTGTGCTGAAGCCAGCAGCAGGGGTGGGAAGGGGCACAGGTTGCCTAGGACTCGAGTTTCTGGGAAGGTGAAGAGGTCCTGCACTGGATTGTTTTAAACTTTGAAGAGACAGTTTCAGGAACCCTGCATTTATTTATTCCTTATTTCCAAAGGTGAGGATAAAATGACAATGCCAATTAATTCTCAGAGGGCCAGTGTGTTGTGAAATCTAGCTGCCTATGCAGTGGAGGAAGGAGGAAGGAGGAAATGTGCTTTGTGAGGTCATGAGGTCCATCCCCCTGCCTCAGTAGTCTTCTGCTCTATGAAGGCCCTTCCCTTTCCCTCCAGTGGGGGCAGAGGCATGCAGGGCCTTACCTCGACTATTTATACCTGGTCCTAGTGTTGCACGTGACCAGGACAGCATTTTTGTTGCATATCTTTCTAAGTTTTTGCAAGCCAGTGACTCTGCCTACAGCATCCTGTTTTAGTGGGAAGTAGAGCAATGATGGTTGAAGAGTGAAAAGAAATAGACTAGCTACTGTGGGGTACAGACTACTGGCTGCCTGGCATTATGTCTGATCATTTTTATCTGCAATTTTATTTAACTTACTGATAACCCAAGAAAGCAGAAATGACTCCCCCATTTTGCAGATATAGTAACTAAGATACAGAGACATTAAGGAATTTCCCAAACATCACAGAGTTGTGAGTAGTGGAACCAGCTCTTCCTTCTTGGTCTTTTAACTCAGGACACATGTTCTTTCCAGGGGCAGCCCAGGCTTTTGAAGGGATGGAGCACAGGAGCTGAGCACAGCCCCTCCCTTTGAGTTATCCTTTCCTTAGGAGCTGAGAGCCACCAGCCCCTCCACTGTCCTGCCCCAACAAGTGCCCAGATCAAAGACTTTTTCCTTCTCCGGACTCTCATAGCAGCCAGGTATGCTTGATGCTCATCAGAAGATTGTCAGTATAAACCTTCTCCCACCTGTATAGATAGGGCTTAGAAATCACCTTCTGAGTGCTCTATATTTAAGACAGAGAGGCTTGACGTTTCTGTGGTATAGACAAAAGGTACCCACTCCCCTACTGACCACTTCTACTCAAAGTATCCCAGGGGTGTCCTGTTCTCCTTGCCCTGGAGAAAGCCCTGCTCTGGCACCCCTGCTCCTCCTGCAGCTTCAACTATCCTTGGACATTCCCATCTCCTCTGTTTCTAGTCTGCCTACTGCTTTGGGCTCGTAGGCCTGCTCTCTTGTTTGTTCTTCCCTTGCTTAACTCACTCCACAAGCCTGCAAGGTGTTGGTCCATCTCCCTCCCCTCCAGATCCAGTTTTTGATGGATGGCTGAGCTCTCTGTCCTGACTTCCTCTTCCTGCTAACTGTCCTTTCTTATAGAATCATCTTCCAATGCTTCCAGCTGTCCTGAACCCCACTGGAGTCAGGCACTTCACATTAGAGACCCGGCTTCTAACATTTACTACCTCTGGAATTGTCACAAGTCACTTGTCTTTCTCACACTCAGTTTCCTCATCCAGAAAACAAGAATCTCATCAACATTGATGTCACACACTGGTGGTGAGTATTTAATGACATGACATACATGTGAATTGGGGTTTGAGTCCTGACCCTGCTACCATTATCTGTGTTCTCTGGGACAGAATTATTTGGGTGTTCTTTTTCAGTAAGCCTTTCCTTTAAAAAATATTATTAATTTCACTTTTTAAAAATCTCTCACTTTCTATACTTTATTTTTATGATAAATATTATGTGCTGCTGTCAAAAACATGGAAAATTTAGACATGAAAAAATATCACCCACATTCTACTACACACAAGCAAGTGCTGGCAACACTGGAAGTGAATGTGTTCAGCTCCGTGTTTCTGTATGCTTGTGTAAATGCCCAGGGCCATGTCTCTCAATGCAGTCAATTTTTTAAGTGGGATGATACATGTATCTTTTTATGCTTGTGATAAAAGGCATGTAACAAAATGTATATCAGAACCATTTTTCAGTATGCGGTTCAGTGGTGTTAAGTATATCCCTTGTTGTGCAGCAGCTCCCCAGAACTTACACCTTGCAAAACAAACTCTACTCCCACTAAACAGCAACCTCTGTTTCTCCCTCCTCAGCCTCCCCAGTAACCTCTGTTCTACTTTCTATCTCTGTGAATGTGCCTAATCTATGTACCTCATATGAACGGAATTATATAATATTTGTCACTTTGTGACTGGCTTGTTTTACTCAGCATAATGTTTTCAAGGGCCATCTATGTTATAACTTGTATTAGAATTGCCTTCATTTTAAAGATGGATAATCTTCCACTATATGTATTTGGGCAGCTTAATTTCTCACTTCAGCTTCTCCAACTATAAAATGGAGGAAATAATAGTAGCAACCTCACAAGGTTGTTGTTGGAATTAAATTAGTTAATATATGTAAAATTCTTTGAGCAATGCCTAGCACATTGTGTTTCATCATTGTTAGCTATTACTGTTGCCTTTCATCCCTTCTTTCCCAAATGACAGAGTTTTCTGGGCTTAATGATAACAATTACTATTTATTAAATACCTATGATCTAGCATGTGCTAAATATTTCACATGATCTTATTTAACCCTTAACATACTTACGAGATCGGCGAAGTGGTGTGATTATCTCCATGTCTCAGAGGACTTAAAAGAATCTCAGAGAACTTGGGTTCACATTGTACAGCTCTTTAAATGGTAAGGCTTGCATTCAAAGCCAGAGTCATCTGATTGCCAAACCCACTCAGCCACAGGGGCACCTGCTGGGCAGAGATGAGCCTGCTCTTAGATGACCCACCTTTGCTTCCTACCATGTGGTGTAGCAGACTCTCCTTCCAAGGCAGCAACTCCCAAATTCCAGCTGGAAAAGGCAGAAAGTGGGCATGAGAGAAGTCCTTCCCTCCTTTCTTCCCTCTCTTCCCTCTGACTGTGACATGCTGAAGGAGAGCTTCCCCTGTGAGATTTCTAGTAACTGAAGCAGGCTAGCTGAGAGACAATGTGGGGCAGAGGACCTTGGGTTCCCCTCATATCACAGAATGCAAAAGTTCAGAGGGTTGGCAGTTATCCAATGCATATGTCTACACAATGGTCAGTGGTGTTAAAGAAAGATGAGGCAGAGAGAGCTCATAACGGGAGAGGTTTAAATAGGGGATAGATTTTCAGGGTCTTATAAGGGAAATCTCTTGTGAATCTATTTATAGCTTATTCTGAGGTTGGGAGAGTTTCTATGGTTTAAGCACTTAAACCATAGGAGGGGAGCTGAGGGGACTCTGGCAGGGACCAATCAGCATATTACTTATAGTCACTTCCAAAGCCCACGCCAGGTATTCCCAGGAGGTCAAGCTGAAAGCCTTTTCCTGGAAGTTGTTATTCTTATCCCATGCTCTCTGGCCTGTCCCACACATACATTTTATTGACCCCAATCTTCAAGATCAGAGAGGCAGCAGAGAACCAAGGAAGAGCCTTTCCACTTAGCCAGAGAAAGAGTGGGTATATATGTTGTATATGTGTAAGTGGCTGCAAGTGTCTGTCTGTGTATATGCATGAGAGAGTGCCATAGGGAGAGGAGAGCTCTTGGCCACCTCTCATAGCCCTTCAGCCCCTTGTTCTGAATCAGCTGGCTTTATGGCAGCTGGTCCTGTCTCAGCTTTGGACAAAACCTAGCTTCTGGAAATCCGAGAGGGGTCTACAGGCTTGTGAGCTGAGGAATGTCTGAGGCAAGCCCATGGCAGTATGGTGAGTTTCCTGCTCTTTGGGGGCATTGGTCAATGTCCAGCTCAACACTTGCCAGTCTCAGGAGTTTGAGATGGTCCTTTAAACTATTTGAGCCTTTTTTTCCTGAGGAACTGACATAATAAAATTAATAATAACTACAATAATAAAACAAATTCTCCCCAAATGTGCTAGGGCCAACTGGATAGTGAATACAAATGCAGTTTAGACTCTACAAGCTATTCAGGGGGAGGGTTAATTTCACTGTGCCAGAGCCAGTAGCTGGGAGTCTTGGAGGAAGACTCAGGAGGACCCCTGTGGGACTGCCTTCCCTGACCCTAATGGCTATAGGCCTGACCAAAAGACTCAGCAAGGATCAGGAGAAGATCTCCATGATTATGATGAGAACTTAGTGCAGAGAGTCTCTTGGAAGACACTAAATGGTTATTGTCTCCCTACCTCAGATTGGCAGCACTTTGCAGTAGATACTTTTGATACAGGGTGCAGCCAGGGGGGGCCCCAAAAAGATTTAGAAAAGTGTCCAGAATTCAAAGTGTATAGAAATATTGGAGAGACATATAAGATGTCCTCACCGCCCCAGGGGGAAGGGATGAATGGAGCAGGGCCATTGAGAGCTGTTTTGCATGGCAACAGTTTTGGAGCTAACCTCTGGAGGAATGGTTATTTAACATATCTATAACCTTTAACTGGTTTCATAGATATGTTAAATAGCTGTGGCCAAGTTTGGGGCCAGGAAGAAGGAGGCAGAGGGGAGAAGGTAGGAGCTGGGACTCAAGATGGGATCTATGAGCTGCTCTCCTGAGTGAGGAGGGCTTGGACTCAGGATGTAACTAAGGGCTGCGCCCCTGAGTGGAAGGGCCGCTGTGTGGGAGCTTGGAAAAGACTGGCTCCAGGACATGAAGGGTCCCTGCTTGGGCAGATGAGAGAGAGCCATGCGGTTTCAGCAGAGTGAGGACCCCCTGTTGGTGAGGTGAAAGAGGGAGCCACGGGGTTTTGGCAGGGTGTGGACCCCCTCTTTCCCAGGTGAAAGGGAAAAACCACGCAGCTTGGCCAGAATGGAGATCCCTGCAGCCAGGTGAAGAAGAAAGCCACATACTTTTGGTGGAGTGCGGACTCCTGCAGCTTTGGTAGAAGAGGCCCACGCGGCTTTGGGGTGCCCCCTTTGGCCGCGGGGCCTGAAAAGCAACAGAGACTTTGACTGGAACTGGGTACAAAGGACTCTTGCCAGTGGACTATGAGAGGGTACCACAGTACTTTGGATTAACTCGAGATCCTGCCTGCACAGTGACACAGCTGACGGTGCCAGCGGCCTGCAACACAGACGTGTGCTCTTTTCCTGATTTACGGTACCCGGAGTTGGGACAGTGGGAGAAGGGAGCGCTGTGTGGGTGTAGGTGTACAACCTAAAGGACTTTGATATTTTAGTGGTGGCATTAGGCCTCAATAGCATTAAATAAACATTTTGTTTCCTTTTCACAAATCTCTGGCATTAAGAGATGTGTTTCCAATTGGCGGCGGACAGAAGGGCCCAGTAGATTTTAGTATTTTGGTTTTTGGGAGGGGCCCCTGTTGTACAGCAGTTTTGGGCATCCCTAGGTGGGCCAAATATTGTATTGCCCCTCCCTCGGACCTCCTCTTGTTCGGTAACACTTTGACTTTCATATTCCCACTGTGTCTCAATGTCCTTATTTGAGAAATGGGTGGTGGTATTTCCCTATGTAGTTCATGGGACCAAAGTGAGTTGAAAAGTCTAAAATGTCCCCAGGTGATGGGGTTTCAGATCATTAAGGCAAGATCCTACCCGCCCCCACCCGCTATGATCTGTGCCTTTGTTGGCTGAGCAAGGCCACAGCTTTTCTCTCCAGCCCTGCTCCCACCCTCCCACCCTGTTGATACAGGGTGCAGCGGGGGGGGGGGGGGTGCAAAAAAAAGATTTGGAATGGTGTTCAGAATTCAAAGTGTACAGGAATATTGGAGAGACATATAAGATGTCCTCGCCCCCCTCCCCAGGGGGAAGGGACAAATGGAGCAGGGCCATTGAGAGCTGTTTTGCATAGCAACAGTTTTGCAGCTAACCTCTGGAATGATTATTTAACATATCTATAACCTTTAACTGGTTTCATAGATAAGTTAAATAGCTGTGGCCAAGTTTTGAGCCAGGAAGAAGGGAGTGGCTTCTACCCAAGATACAACTAGGGGCTGCCCTCCTGAGTGAGAGAGCACCAGTGTGAGAGCTTGGAAAAGATGGGCTCCAGGACATGAGGGGATAACTGCCCAGGTGAGGAGAAAGCCACGCGGTTTGGGGCAGAGGACCCCTGCAGTCATGTAGGGGAGAGCCACGTGGTTTCAGCAGATGAAGACCCCCTTTTGGTGAGGTGAAAGAGGGAGCCACGCGGTTTTGGCAGAGTGCAGACCCCCTCTTTCCCAGGTGAAAGGGAAAACCATGCAGCTTTGCCAGAATGGAGATCCCTGCAGCCAGGTGAAGAAGAAAGCCACATGCTTTTGGTGGAGTGCGAACCCCTGCAGCTTTGGTAGAAGAGGCCCAAGCGGCTTTGGGATGCTTCCTTTGGCCACGTGGCCTGGAAAGCAAGAGAGTCTTTGACTGGAACTGGGTACAAAGAACTCTTGCCAGTGGATCATGAGAGGATACTACGGTACTTTGGATTAACTGGAGATCCTGCCTGACACAGCTGACGATACCAGTGACTTGAAACACAGACATGTGTTCTTTTCCTGACTTACGGTACCTGGAGTTGGGACAGTGGGAGAAGGGAGCCCTGTGTGGGTGTAGGTGTATACCCTAAAGGACTTTGATATTTTAGTGGAGGCATTAGGCCTGAATAGCATTAAATAAGCATTTTGTTTCCTTTTCACAAATCTCTGGCATTGAGAGATGTCTTTCCAATTGGCAGCGGACAGAAGAGCCCAGTAGATATTAATACTCTGTCCTTGGGAGGGGCCCCTGTTGTTCTGTAGCAGTTTTGGCATCCCTAGGTGGGCCAAATATTGCCCCCTACCTTGGACCTCTGGGGCGGTAACACTGTGACCAGCGGTTGTTTTTGTGGGTCTCAGAGGAAGCAGTTTCCCGCTCAGGGAGAAACAAATCCTGCTCCTGAGGCAGAATAAGCTGCAGGCTGCTTGGGTGTCCAAACCTACCTGGCATTCATCCCCTGCAAATGGGTGTGGGCAGAGACCAGCCATCTCACCCATATTCCTATTCTTTAAAGGGCTCTCTCTGTGCTTTCTGATGTTTTCAGTTTCTCCTCTCAGGATTTGGAATTGGAGAGTAGAGAGCTCTTTCAGCTCAGGTGCTTTTGCATGAGCTAGGCCCCAGAAAGCCACTCTCCACCCCTTCTTTCCCTCCTTGCCCTGCCCTTTTCCATGGGGGAAGGGGAGAGCAGGTACTTGCCTCAAGGCTCTCTGGAACAAGCTCATAGGCCCTTCTGGAGGCTTCCACAGAAAGACAGCAGCAGAGTATGAAAAGGAGGAGGTGAAGAAGCAGAGGAACGAAGAAGAAGGGAAGAAAAGCCAGGAGATTATCAGGGCTCAGGAAGAGGCTGTTTAAGTACAAAGCACCTTACTGTGCAGGGCTGGAGGCTGCTTGGTAGTTGACAATGATAAGCCTGTTATCCTAGATACTAAAAGAAGGTGGTCCACCCTCCAGCAGGGCACTGGGGAGCTCAGGGGTGAGTCAGCTTTCAAAGGTCAGCGGCTGGTCTCTTTGTGTGCCTTATCTGGGCCTGGGGGCAATAGACATTTATCTGAAGCACTCTTTCTGGGATAGATGTTGGAGAGGGGCAGTATGGATTTGTGTATGTGTGTGTGCATGCGTGTGTGTGTGAGACACATTTATTAGGGCCCAGCTTTCATGCATTCACCTCTGTGTGTCTGAGTGTGCAAGTGTGCACACCTGCCCAAAAGGCATACAGGTAACATGCAACCATGACCAGATTACAACCCATGCCACATTATCTGAAGTGACAGCTCCCTCTCATGTCAGAGCTGCTCTGCCTGTTCTCCAGCTAGTTCAAGTGGGATAATAGTTCACGGTCGCTGCCTCATTCTCTGCTTGGCTGAATTCTTGACTGACACATGGCCAGGAGTTGGCAGTTGCCAGGACTTTCACCCTCAAGGCTCTCAGGTGATCCTCACAACAATTGTGAGATGGGCAGAGAAGCTCCCTTCATAGAGATGGAAACCAAGACTTGAGATTCAGGAGCAGCTGCCTTTTGAAGTCAGATCCAGTATGTTTCCTGTGCTCTTTTGGTGCCACTGGAAACTTTTCAGACTATATTTGGACTGTCTCCTCTTTCTACTATCTCAACCCCTAAGGGTCAGAAATGTGCAGGGGGGCAAGCAAAATTAAGAGTCTGATTCCCCTATTCATGGCCTTTGTGGCTGGACCTTTGTGGATTAAGGTAGGTCACATATCCAGAGCTTAGTTCCTGAGTGGGACCCTCTGCCAAGACCTAGGAGCCCATAAATTCTGAATTTCTATACTTAGATGGATGTTAAGGTTGGAGGGAGAAGTTTTCATGTAGAGGAGGGAAAAGGTGCTGCTATCAGGTACTCAGGGAGGCTTTTTGAGTTTAGAATCTGTTGTTCAAATTCTAGTTATATGACAAAGGCTGATAATTCCCCTCTTGAACCTCAATTTTCTCATCTATAGAATAGGAATAATAGATAATATTTATGAGATGCCAGTAATATGACAGACTCTGCTTTAAGTACTTAATATACTAATTTAATCCTTACAACAACTTTGTGAGTCAAGAATTTTTATCTCCATTTAACAGATGAGGAGACTGAAACTCAGAATATTAGGTAACTTGTCCAATATCACATTGCTAGAACACAATTAATGTACGAGCTGAGCCCAGGCATTTTGGCTGCAGTAATTTCCTGTAACCACTGCAATGCTTCTCATCAGGCCTAGATAGCCACCTGAACCTAAGAAATAGTTTAATAATAGGTGGCGGTTTTAAAACATGCCTGAAAACTTTTTGACACTTTTTTTCATCAAAAGGCAGAGTCTAGGTATTCCTCCCTTATAAGCTCTGGGTAGACTTTGTGGCTGCCCTAGAGAATTAAAAGGAAACAAATATGTTACATGACTTCCAAGGCTATAATAAAATGGACCTTTCAGCTCCTGCTGGTTTTTCCTGGGACACTTGCTCTGAGAGCCCTCACCTGCCATGTAAGTGTCCTGGCCTCCCATGTAAGGAAGCTGCCAGGTGGAGAGGCCGCAGAGAAAGGAAAATATGCCCAAGAATCCCAGTTATTTGTGTCTTCCCAGCCCAGTCTCTAGACATGTGGAATGAAGAAGACTTCAAGACAACCCCAGTCTAGCGACATCTTGCCGGCAACTACAGGAAAGCCCCGCAATGAGAACTGCCCAGCAGAGCCCAGGGAACTCCCTGATTTGTGAGCTACTTTGGGTGGTTTGTGAGGCTGCAGAAGATGACCAGAACACAATGCTTGCTTCACAATAGTTACTGTGAGAAATAATGTATGTATCAAATATCTCACAGTGAATGCTACCTCCCTCCTCTCATCCATCTCCCCTCACAAATACTCTTAACTTGTCTTGAAGCAGATGTCATTTAAGCACAAGCTGAGTAGCCATCTCAGTAAAACTATGTAAACCAGTTCAGTGGATCTCAGCTTTCTCAGGTAGGACCCACAATCTTCAGGGCCCTTTCCAAAACAAAACACTTTATGTAATGCTAGGAGCTGGAAGACCCTGGCATGTATAGACAGTGAATTACTGGCCTCCTATATGACATTCAAGAAAACTCCATGGAAACTATGCTGGGCATGGTCCCTTCATTGGCAAATCCCCACTGAGGTCACACTATACTGAGTTTTTCTTAGACATAAGTTTTGTGAGGGTAAAGATTTTAGTTTAATTTTGTTATTCATTTCATTACTTTCTCCATAAGAGAGAACAATGCATATTAGAATATAAGGGAACCACAGGCTGATCCAAGGGCAGAGAGGGGTGAAATGGAGTTATGAAAGGGAAGAGAGAAAAGAAATGTACAAGGAGGAAGAAGAGAAGAAAAAAGGGAGAGGAAAGAGAACGAGAGGGAATAAACACAAAAGAGAAATGGAAGAAAGGAGAGGAAAGGGCTTGAGGTGAAAGGCCACATGACACATGAAGGAAGAGACCTGTCTCCTCATGACCCATCTGTCCTTAGTTGCATCCTGGAGCTGGGGAGCCTGGAGACTCCAGTCCCAGACCTGCCCACCTTATTTTGTGCCAGTGCTGGCCATGTACACACAGCTTTTGCCTGCAGCTCAACACCCTGAGCTCTTTAAATAGCTCTGAACTGCACTGAGTGGTGGATAAACATTTGTTTCACAGCTCACAAAGCAGAGCTCTGGCTACTGGCAGGTTTGAGGTAATGAGTTTCGTTCTGGACCCTAGGGAGCATTTAGATGGGCTCTCCTTTGCCCAGGCTGCCAGTCAAGCTGGTACTGGGGGTGGGGGTGGGGCAGGAAACACAGCACTAATCTCTTCCTCACCATCCCTGTCCAGATCTGGAATCCTCAGAAACCAGACTATTCCACTCTCCTGGTACTGGATTAGGAATCAGGATGCCCCAGACACCTGGATGGGGGTGCCAAAAAGAATGTCTCAGTGACTTTCTTTCTCTTCATCATTAGAAACTTATCTGGTCTCTTGGACAGTCCAGAATACAGCCCTTCTCAGGAGATGAAAATTGCAGGCGATGTCTGTAGTCCTTTCCCCTCTCTGCTTGTCCCATTCAGCCTCCTGAAGCTGTAGAGCTGGATTCTGAACAAAGGATGCCAGGCTAGGATAGCCCAGCATTGCCTCCTGGGTTGTCAGTCACCCTCCTTGACCATTGCTGTCTACCATAAGGAATGTGCCCAGCAACTTCCTACTCCTCTTGGTACTCAGAGAGCCACAGGACTGCCAGGAGCTGCATTGCCCTGCAGTCTGACCAAAGTTCCTGTCACAGTGGAGAAGGGATGAGAGTGAGGAAAGGGGGTTGATTCTCCTCTTTATTTTTCTCTTCCTTCCAAACTCCCCACATCAAGGCAATATGACACTCTGCCAGAAGGAGCTGAAGACCAGTTGATATGATGAATAAGTGGTAATTACTTTGTTGGCCTTTCAGCACTTCCTCTGTGGATATTAATAGCCATTAATGTCCCACTGTTTTGCATGGCCCTGGAGCCTGCCAGCCAGAGCACCAGGGTGGGTCATTGCCCTGGCCCCCTCACTCAACCTCCACTGCCACTGCCTCATTTGCTTCAAAATTTCGGGAAGGAAATGAACTAGCAAAGACAGTGGGTGCAAAATTAGAAGGGGAGAAAACAAATCCAAGAGGAAGTGATTTAGCTTTTCAGCCAAATTGGTTGTTGATTTGGCTTCTTGTAGTGTTATGATTAGAATCTCCTAGGGGTCATTTTGTTCCTTCCCCTGACTCCAGAGTTACCCTGAAAGTTTATATTCCTTTCCTTAAAGTTACAAGGGCTGAAGAAATTGCCAAATGAGTTCAGAGGCTGATTTGAATCGCCCAACTAAAGTTAGGTGGCAAAACCAGGACAGACCATGTGTAAGTTCAGACAAAAGGTGCTCTTCCTTGGATTCTTCCCTTCTTCACTGCAGCTACCTGGTGAACTGAAAGCGTGAGCCATGGGATCAGAGACAGGGGCTAACAGCTGCCTCTATGCCTTGCACTAGGGGAGGTGATGAAAGGGTGCAACTTTTGGGTGAGAAGACTCAACTTCTTTATAACCATGATCTTCAATGAGTTACATACCTTCTCTGAGCCTCAAATACCTTATCGGAAAACAATGTTCCTAATAAAGGACAGTAATATGATAAGTAATAAATAGTAGTTTGTGGCCAGTTGTGCATTGAGTGGCATATATCAGCTCATGAACTGATGGTGTACATTTCTCCCCAAATCTGTGTTCAGTGATGACACATTAGTAACTGAAAGCTGACCATGGTGGGAGAATTTACACCATAGAAACTGGCGAATGCTACAAATTGGGTCTCGTATTTTTCCTTGGGAGAGCTGATTACCAGCAGACCACTGTTCCTGCTCCATTTCAGCTGTCTGGAATTGTAAGATCGTAAAGCATGTTCTGGGGCTTCTACAAGCCACAAGCCAGCCCTTTGAATGATCTATTTGCCTCCCATCCACCACAAGAAACTGCTCACTTCTAGCAGGGATTGTCAAAATCTCCTTGAGGCCCTATTAGAAAGCTGCAGCTCCTTAATCTATTCAGCACCAAGAGGCAATTGTAGAGGAAGTTGATTGTAGTCCAAATCCAGGTATCAATTCAAAATGTTTTTGCCTCAGACAACTGTGTACGATCAATCAGTAATGTAATCCTTTTCTGGTAGAACACAAAAGCAAAGCCCCACCTTGCCTTTTAAACACAGCATCATTAGTCTTAAGATAAACTATAAATTGATGCATAGAGCAAACAGCCGGAGCTGCATCCTGGTGAATGGGAGCAGATGAAATAGCAGTTGCTTTATAGTGAATGACAAATCATCGCTCGTTCCATTCCCTCTCAAGTGGAACACCATCAATCACATGGTGGGCTCGTTGAGTTCTAAGACCACTAGAACACCATGAACAGATGCTATGGCTGGCACTGCTGGCCTGGGCAGAGCTTTGCTTTTGTTTTTCCTGGGAAGGGAAGGTGAGACCCATCTACTTTCTATATGGTCCTGTCCTTCATTCTAGTTTATAAGGGTGACTGAGGTAAGGAATTCTGTCAGTTATCATGTCCTTGAGGATGGGGATCTTCATTCTTTTCATGTTGCACAAAATCTTATTTGAGTGGCAAGAGGAAGGCCATGCTTCTGACTGAGAGAGAAAGAGTAAAAGACTTATCAACTCCTTATTTGATTTCAAGGAGTAATTTAAGTCTTGTCTGTACCCATATGGTGACCCCCTCATCCATGAGCCTGCCATGATACTTAGAATTCCAACCCTTTTGATCACTCCTTTATATTAAGGTATTACGTCTAAAAGAGTTACTAAGAGAGTTATATTACAGTGCACATCTCTGTGCCAACATTGTGGGATGCCTTCAGAGCACATAATTCTATTTGTTGAATGGATAAATGAAAAGGTAGATGCATATAACACTGGGTAGGTAAATTTTGATGGAAGGAAAGGAGTGGGAAAGGAGAGGTGAGGCAGCAAAATGCAAGATCTGACACAAATAATTTCCCCTTTTATTACAAAATCATAAGCATGTAATTTGTAACATAACAATATTACACTCAAGCACACCATATGATACTTTGGATAAAATTTTCAAATTAAAACTACAAATTATTACATCCATATTATTACCCTACCAATCACACTCAAGCAGGCATTACTTCTGCCGGATACTATAAATATTATAGCAGGTGACCTTGCTATTGGAGATAGGAAGCTGGAATAGGTGATCTAAAATGAAAGAAGGTGGTAACTGAGGAAAAGGTAGGAGTTTCTGAAGTTAATATCCACTTACTTTTCATTTTTCTCCAGAGCCATCCTGGCCCTAGGTGGTTTTCAAGCAAGTACATTGAGAGTAATAAACATCAAAGCCTGTCCCCATCCTAATGGGAACATGAAGAAATGAGGGAAATTTAGTTGGTTGTGATTCACCACAGTTCATGAATAATCCCACAGGCTCTCTTTCTGGCCTTCTGCCATCCATGGGGCCAGGGAACTGAGGAGCAATGGACTCTTTCTGAGTGCTGATTTAATTAAGTGTGGCTAGTTTGTGATGGAAGCTTGCTTGGCCCAAAGCCAAAATACCAGGTGAATTGGCCATGTCACTGATGAGTGAGTCAGGCCTTTTGTTTGACCAAATCAACCAGTCATCTAGGATACCTATAGACTTTTGGATAACAATTGACCATGCTATGGTACAGAAAGACATTGGTGATTTCATTAAACCCATCAATATAGTGACAAATATACTGGTTAATTCAATCCATCTGACAGTTCAGTATAGCTACAACTTCTATAATACCAACTATCTGACATTATGTAGTCAAAGCAATGTTTGATTGAGTAATTTTTTAAAAAAATTATTGACATGATGCTGACACAGCTTAGGGGTAGTGAGGGAACAGTTGGCATGTTTTCTTTATGTGTTTTTTTGCCTTTGCCATCTGGAACTAGGAAAAGATAGCCTTCCTTCTGCCAGCTCCCCCCAGCTGAAGTCTATACAACCTTTACCCAGACATCAGGAACAGCTGTCTCAGGCAGAAGGAGACTGACTCCAGGTGCGTGCTCAGCAGCAATGGCAGATGAGATAATGAGTAACGATAAAGTTCTTTTCAAGGAGGTGGGTGTCTATTGGAGGGGTAAGTCAGTTGGCATATGCCAGGCCTTACTTGGCTTGTAACATTTGTTGTTCTATGCGGCTTGTTTCTCAGTGTGAGAGCAGATTTACTCTTCCCCCTTTCCCCCTTTTTCTGACTTCTTTTCTCTCTTCAGTTACCGTGCATGACACTATGCTTAATGCCATAGAAGAGCCAGAGATGATACAGCTCTTGCCCTTATCCCGAAGCACCTGGACACACTTTATTTGAAAAGAAAGGCAAGCTCAAAAATAGCTTTACTGTAAAAAATGAAGAAAACATAAGATATAAACTAGAAGAAATTAAGTGTTTGGGAGTTGAGGAGATGGGGAGTGGATGTTCCTTTGGGCTTCCTGGAGGACATACCAGGGACTTGGGAGGATAGGCGAGAGCAGGACTGTAACAATGCACAGGGCAGATGGGGAATCAGGCAAATTCTAAGTTGAAAAAGATATAACTGAAGAAAATAGGGTAGCATGGTTGAAGTAGTCATCCTTCTGGAGAGAAAATACAAATAGGAGAATAATAACACTTTTGTCCCAAGTAGGACCAGAGCAAAAATGGCACTGGATGCTAGGTTCGAGATTTGACACATTTGGCTATTCATTGGGAGCCACTGAAGATTTGTTAGCAGTTAATGATATTGAAACTAATCTTTAGAAAGACTAATATGGCATCAGTTGTTAAGGTAGTTTACATGGGGAATATAGGCAGTAGAGATAAAAGTTAATAGGATATGAGACAGTCTAAGAAATGGCAATTAAGAGCTTATATTAGGGCCATAATGATGAGAAAACAATATGGGGACAATATTGAAAAGCAAGTCTGGTTAAGATCAATAGAACGAGGTTCTAATAACTATATATTAGAAGGGGGAACAAGTTGCTGAAAATGACTTTGCAGTTTTGTGTTTTGATATTTGGTTCAGCTGACTTGGGAAAAAGGATGCTGATGGTATCAGTCTCCCCTTGATCTGCCTCTGAGCATAGCACGGCTGTAGTCTAGAGTTTCTCATGGTCTCAAACTCATCTTGTAGGTTGCCTGCATCTCACCTCAAGGGCTCCCTGTACTTCTTTCCACTTTGTGCCTCAGGGCCTTCTCCAAAGCCTAGGGGCTTGTTTGGCATGACTTTGGGAAAGAATGGCTTGAGCAACTCTCAACAGACAGGAGATGAAATTAATGCTACACCTTCAGTCTTCTAGGAGAACAATTTGGAAAGCATTCTGACCAGTGAGCAGTAGGTCCCAGTGGAATGGAATCTGCACTGCCTATAGCACTGATCCTGAGTATTTTCCCTCACGTGGACTTCTACATCCCCATCTGCATCCCCATGCTCCTTCACTCTTTTCTCCTGGGATCACCTCCCACGTAAACTACCTGTATCCATTCCTTTGCTTTTGGGGTGATTTGAGGCAGGCATATCACATGTAAGGTGGGGGATAGACATTCGGGTGGAGCTATTTCTAAGATACATGTAAATGAGTCTAGAACTATAGACAGAGGCTAGAGTTCGAAATACAGATTTAGGAATCATCTACATGGACAAGATATAAAGTTAGAGAAGTGAATGCCATTGTGCAGGGAGAGAATGTGGAAGGGAAAAGAGAAAATGGAAAGAAACTAAACCTTGGGGCACTCTCCATTTGGTATATGGAAAAAGAGCCAGCAACCAACCCAGTACACAGGAAATAATAAGGAGAAGTACAGGATGGTGGTTGTAGCAAAACTGAAAGGGTCCTCAGCATGGCCACCAGAGATGAATGCGGCAGAGGCCCAAGGAGAATGTGGCATTTTGGAAATTCTTGAATACCTTGAGAGAGTGGTTGTGGTAATGACAGTAAAAGCCATTTTTGTAAGGAAAAAGGATGCAAGGAATTGGAGGCCCAGAGCATAGACTGGAGGTGCATTCATTCACCTGGCACCTGGAAAACCTTAAAAAATGCCAACATCTTACAGTAAACCTACTGAATGTGAATGTCCAGGGATGGGGCTTTTGTCTCAATTAGATTGAGGGATGGAAGGCAGAACAGTTATAGTTTACCAACTTGAGGCAGCAAGGTAGGGAGAAGAATGTCTTTAGGAGTAGGAGACATGTAGAGGAGATATTTCCCAGGCAGATGGAATTAAGTCATTGGAAAGGTAGATTCTAAAGATGAAAGAGAAAGGGAATAATATCTGGAGAAGGGCTCAGAGGAGGAGAAGGGATCAAGAACACAAGTAGGGTCAAGAGAGTGTAGTTTAAAGAGGATTCATTCATCCAACCATTCAGCACACAGAGATTAGGCTCTGTGCCAGGGCACTTGGCATAAAGAGGAGGGTAAAGCATGGCCACTCCCTCTAGGAGTAAAGGAGATAGAAAGAAACCATCCCTATAGAAGCATGTTAGGTTCTAGAATAGAAACAATTATGGAGCAAAGGAAAGACTGAGAAGTTACCTTCCCAGGGCTCAGTTTTATCTTTGACCACTGTCCTACTGAGCCGTTACAACAATCAAATAAGGAAGAAGATGGTGCTCAAGTGCTGAGCACAGTGATGAGTGTGTGGTAGGCCTTCCTGAAAACACAGTTTTCTTTTTCTTTGGGCAAAATACAATGGTACTTCAGAGGAAGTTTTTTTTTACTCTGCTGAGAAGATGAAGAAATCTTCTCAGAGAAGCTTTATTAAAATTAACAGTGCTGAGGAGGAAAAAGAGAGAAAATGTATGACTATTCAGAAATAATTTGAGTTAAGAACAGGGATGTTGAGAAAAATGAGTCTGATGACTCTGATTTTCCAGTAAACATAAAGCAAGGTTGTATTCTGAAGGTAAGTGTTATGTGCTGAACTGTGTCGTGTCCCCACTCTCCCAAATTCCTAACTCTAGTACTTTGTTGGGAACCTTACACCTGGCTTCTAGCTAAAAACATTGCATTGATTACAGGAACCTGTGCGCTCCACAAGCCAATCCGCTACAGGTACATGAGGTGTGCATGCGCTCCACAAGCCAATCAGCTACAGGCACATGAGGTGTCCACGAGTACCAGTTGCACCCAAGTAATCAATAAGCGGGCCCTTCTTTGTCTCAAGCTAGCCAATAGCAAGCAACCTAATCTCCTTCCTCTCCCTCCCCCCTATATATATACCCAGTTCGGAAAAATAAAGTTTGCAGCTTGATCAGAATCTTTTGTCTTGCTGCCATTCTTCGCGCCTCTTGTCCCCCCAACTCATTTGTTCTAGGTAGGTGGTCGCGCCCCAGTTGATTGCTCCGAGGGCCGGAGCAGTACTTGAGAATGTGACTACCTGGAGACAGGGCCTTTAATGAGGTGATTAAGATAAAAGCAGAGGTTCTTTGAGTTGGCCCTAATCTGATACGTCTGTTGTCCCTATAAGAACAGGAGATTAGGACACAAACACACAATAGAAGATGGTCATCTAAAGCCAAGAAGAGAGGCCTCAAATAAAATCAGCCTTGCTAATACCTTAACCTTGGGTCATTAGTCTTCAGAACTGTGAGGAAATAAATTTCTGTTGTTTAAGGCACCTAATCTCTAGTATTTGTTACAGCAACCCTAGCATGCTAATACATTAAGAGTGAAGAAGTACCAAGAGATTTGAGAGAATGATAAAAATGAGAATGTTTTGGAGGAGCCATGATAGAAAATTCAAAGCTGATTAAACAGGTTCCTGAAGAAAAGGTGGCCAGCTAACTAAAGATGAGTCCATGATCATGTTTTTTCCATAATAGTTTATAGTATGTCAATGTTTGGTATAAGCCTGGGCTTCGTTTCAATTTCAGCACCAGAGGACTCTGATGGGTTAGCAGAGTGGGGGTGTGCAGAGTGGCCATGAGCAGGTGAAATGACCAGCCTGGGCACAGGCTGAGAGATGGAAGTGAGGGTAGAGAAGACAAATGGATTGGGAGATTAGGGAGGATTCCAGAATGGGAGAAGAACTGAGTAAGCAGAAGAGAGAGAGTAGGAGGTAGGAAAGGCAGAGCTTGTGCTCACAGAGGGCAGAGGCTGGGAGGTGTGCTTATGGTTTAAAAATAGTGGACAGACTTTTTTTAATGTCAGGTGATGACTGGGTTGGACCAAACAGTGGCTGAGTACCCCACAGAGAGTTAAAGTAAAGGTGTTTTCTAGCTTCTCATGGTCTGTGTTTTAATAGCAATGTTTTTCTAAGAAAAAAAAAAGTCTGGACTTGTAGACCCTCCTTGACTGCTGTGGAGGGGCATATCTCCTTTGGAAACATGAATATATGAGGTGTTGGACCTTTAATGTCTTACGCTCCGGTGGGGCTAGAGCCTATGTCTCTTTGCTGATTTAGGGCCCTTACTGCCTGCTGGCATTGGCAAGTGTGTGGCGACGAGAGCACCAGGGTCCTCCCTTCAAATTAGGACTGTGTGTGAGGACCATTTTCCCTTCAAATTAGGACTGTGTGTGAGGGCCATTTTCCCAACACCTCTTCATAACAAAGCCTGTGGGCTAGCAAAACCTCATGACTCAGGGTAGGCAGGTGAGGGTACAAGCCACATGATAGGGTTTCTTCTTAGACTCTCACATTTTATAGTCCTGAAACTAAGGTAAAAAAAAAAATCATCCTGAAGTGCTTAGAGAGAATGAAAGAAAACAGGAACGAAATACCTCAGCATATTACTAGTCCTACTCATTTTCTACCATGCATCTCCTTAGGTGAATTTCTAAACCATTCTGAAAGATATTCATAGATTCGTTACTCATGTAATAGCCAATCATGCCTCACACCTAGCAGAAGGCTTGGCACCAAGTAGGCATTCATTAAATGTTTGTTGAGTTATTAATTACTTAACAAGTCTTCCTACCCAGCAATTCTTACATTCTTTTTTCTTTTAAATATTTTACTTTTTATGCTATTGAAGTTGTCCCAATTTCCCCCCTTTGAGCCTCTCCACCAGACCATCTCCCATTCCCACAGTTAGTCTCCTCACTGTTGTCCATGTCCATGGGTCATGCATGTATATTCTTTTACTCTTCACCTTCTTTCAACTAGTCCCCACTTTCTCCCTTCCCTCTTACAGCTGTCAGTCTGTTCCATGTATCCATACCTTTGATTCTAATTTATTAGTTTATTAGTTTATTTTGTCCATTAGACTCCACTTATAGGTGAGATTATATGGTACTTGTCTTTCACTGAGTGGCTTATTTCACTTAATATAATTGTCTCCAGTTCCATCCATGCTGCTGCAAAGGTAAGAATTCCTTCTTTTTTACTGTTGCATAGTATTCCATTGTGAAATGTATCACAGTTTTTCTAATCTACTTGATGGGCACTTAGGCTGTTTCCAAATGTTGGCTATTGTAAATAATGCTGCTATGAACAGAGGGATGGATATATTCTTTTGAATTGATATTTTGGGAGTCCTAGGACGTATTGCCAGAAGTGCAATCATTGGGTCAAAATGCAGGTCTGTTTTTAATTTTTTGAGGAAACCAGGACTTCTCCCATTTTTATATCCTGGTACACAGGGATTCCTCATAGTGTGCTTAGCTGTTGGGTCCTATATGCCCCAGCAGCATTTCTCAGTCTAGATGTCTGAGACTTGTACCTCAGTGGCGTTTCTCACGTGAGGTATATTGCAAGTGATTTGTTACCAATAATAAGGCATCAAGTCTAGGAAGGTTATATTTGAAAAACAGAAGATGTAAAAGAGAGCTTATCATAATGTCTCTTTCAATGTTACTTGTATTTCAATTTGCTTTTTTGGCAAACTGAAATGGTAGATCAATGGATAGAGTCATAGCTGGATTAAAGGGCATAAAGGGCATCATGTATAACGTTTGTTAAGGCATTGGGTGGATTTTGAATATGTAATTTTTATCCAGGTGCCCTGATTTGCAGGAGGAAACAAGTATGAGACTTGCTTTTAGAACATTCATACCTCAATGTGGAATAGATGGCCAGATCTTTAGCTTTCTCCTTACCAAGCTAAATATTTGCAGATCTGCCCAGTGACTGGACATGCAGCAAACTCCTGAGGAGCATTTTAATTGGCTGAGTGTGTCTCTGAGGACCTGCCCCCATTAGCATGAGAGTGCTTCCTGAAAGTTGCCCAATCATAGCAAATGCAACCATGTCCTAACAACACAGTGCAGGGGACCTCTGAACCACGTCTCTCTCCATATTCTTAGCTATTTCAAAGAGATCATTAACAAGGTGAAATTGGGTGGCCCCAGGGTTACTGCATAATATACATTGTTACTGTCTTTTAATGGACTCTCACCAGACAAGGGTGATTCTTAAATTGCAGCGTCTGCAGCTGCTAACAGCAGGCAGGGTGAGCCATGCTGTCTGCAAGGAGATCCAGTCCTGCCAGAGCAGATCTGAGCTTGGGCAGATGGATAAGGTTTGGAGAAGGGAGGAAGGGAAGTAGGTTTAAGGGGAGGGGCACCTGCAGAGAAACTAGGCAGCCCTTGGAGGCCTTTGTTATTGATTTAGAGGGAGGACAGAAAGTGACAGGCAGACAGGTGGCAGGGGCTGACAGGAGGAGAAGACAGGTGTAGGCAATTGTGGACAGCGATTAGCCAGGGTGCTGCAGATGTGGCTGGGGGTGTCAGCTTGTAACGATTAGCATGGGTGCTTCTGAGGGGTGCGGCATCACATGGCAGTTTCAGAGTCCAAATGTGAAAGACCACTGGACACTCTTACCTGCTTCCACACCCCTTCGGACACTTTCTTCTCTTCTAAGCATGTGTGCTCACCTTCACCTCCATGCTACCCTGCCCCTGGTCCCCGTACATTCCTCTCTAGGTAAAGGACACAGATATGCAAATTGTGTCCTTCACTCTCTCAGCCAGTTTCTGAGATGATCACACAGGCATTCTGCTGGACCACTCTGCTGCTCACCCATTTCAATATTTGGTTCCCTATATTCATCCTCTCATGTCTTGGTTCTTATGAACTGTGACTTCCTATAACCATTTCAGGCCTTCCTTGCTTCAGTGATCCCTTTGGATATGTTTCTGTGACTTACTGACACGTGTTCTGTCCAATGAAACTCTTGACTACACTCTCACCCCCATTCCACAGAGTTTGGTTTTGGCTCCACAGAACTCACCCAGGCCAGCCCCATCTCTGGCCTGTCAGTTAGAGAGAGCAGGGCCATCAGAGGTAGAGCTTGTTATCCCGAGTAGAGAAGCAAGTGCACAGTAAGACTGGCAAATCAATGAGACCAGCATTTTCAGTATTAATGGTCCCGATTTGTCCTGGGTTAGAGGCTATTTACAAAATTTCTAGATATCCAGTCCTTTTTAGCTTCACTGTGTCCTGTCCATACTTCTTTGATATGGTGACTAGTGTGTGTGTGTGTGTGTGTGTGTGTGTGTGTGATGTGTCTCTGCCTCCCAAAGCCCAGTATTTCCATGTCTGCAGCAAAGTGCTCTGCAGCCAGAAGGAGGATGTGATGAAGTGCTGTCACATGGCTGGTAGCACGTGGTGAGTCATCGGGCACCTCCCCTCCCACCTCCCTGGAGTAGGGGGAACTGGAACCACCACACTTGGCAGCGTGGGCTGTGTCCTTGTGATGGGAAACAATCTGTGAAGTGAGTCACATCCGCCAAGGAAATGAGTCAGGGGGAAAAGGAAATCCATTTAACTGGTCATTTGGCATGGTGAAAAGAAAGAAACCCGTTGTTTGGTTACATTTTTCACTTTCCAGCTGGTCACTGTGACACTAACTGAGGCTGGGCTTGCCTACACAAATGCTTTGAACAGTTTCGACTAGGACTCTGTCTACACAGCTCTAAAACTATCCAGCAAGTGAATCAATAGGTCACAATCAACTATTTGCCTCATTAGTAATTCTGTCACCAGAACCAATTTATGGGGATTCCACAGCCAGTAATGGTAGACATTTGCAGGACAGACAGGACTTTGAGGGCTACATACCACTTCTGTTGAATTCCATGTCTGAGAACTGAGTGACTTCAGGCAGCTTTAGATATTATCTGGTGACCAGCAATGGGAAGCAGACAGCGGTCAGAAGGAGTTCAATGATATGAAGTCTAGAGATAATCCTTCCAAATCATGCTCACCAAATGTTTCGCTTTCATCCAAGATTGTTGAGTAAGTGACCCCAAATGAACAAACTAATTCTAGCCTTTTGGAGATTACTGACCCTACTCCCAGATTTCAGAGGCAAGAGAAGGAAGGTCCAAGGAGCTTCAGGGACATGAACAGCATTATGTAGGTAAAAAAACTGAGTGTTCACTTGATTAAATCCAACTGTGCCTGGTTGTCTCCAGTGAAGGTTCTAATAAACCCAGAGACCCAAGTATAATGCAGGAACTTCTTCAAAAGGAGTGAGATATGAAATAGAGGTCTCTCCTAAGAACTTGGGAGTTTCTCTTAACCGTACTTGGGGTACTCTCCCCATATCCCAGTCCTGGTTACCTGTGAGAGCTCTCATCAATCTCCCAAGAACAAAAGCAGGCAGACATTTGTGATTTTTTTGCTGGAGCTTATTTGTGACCTGAAGTGTGTTCTAATTGTGTGGATATTCCCATGAATGTCATTTTATTAAGTGAGTTATAGTATATCTGTCACCTCTGTAAGTAACACTGCAGTGAATCTGTAGGTAAGCTTGGAACACTGCCGTGAGCCATGCTGGGCTATTAGCTTCTGCTCAACATTGTTATGTGTGCAGTTACAGAATCTCAGGGGTGAAACACAGGCACTGGGTTTACATGATTTGGTGCCTCACAGATGCCCTTAGCTTCCAAAGACAACAGAAATTGTTGCAAAAGATGGAAACAACAAGACCAGAGAATCTTTATTGTTTATACTTTCTCTAATCTGTTTGTAAATACAGGTTAGAAATACAGGTCAGAAATACAGTTTGGGCCAGTGTAGAGGACTGGAACAGGGAAATTAGAAGTTTTGTGTTCTATTCCTACTTTTACAAACTGCTCAGCCTAAGGAAAATCACTCAGTGGGTTGGGCCTCACTCCTGCCATCTTTGAATGGTGACAGGTGTGCAAGCCAGGATGCTGAGTTCTTAGGTTGCATGTGATAACAATTAAGTTCATTCTACTACTTGGTCTCATACCCTCTGATCATGCACCAAGGGGCAACACCACCACCTGGTTCCTTTTTCTGAGGAAAGGAAGGATCATGACATTTGTGCCCTAAGAGAAATTTAGAACTAGTTGATATGTAAACACATTATTGATGAACCTGAATGGCTATTTATCTACTTGTGGTATAAAAGCCATTCTAATGAACTTCTTAGCATATTAGGAATTTTCCAGAGCTGGCATTGTTGAAGAATAATCAGATTTAGTCCAAGCCATTGCATCCCAAAACTAATTATGGGCTTCCATTTTGGGGGTAAATCTGAGTGTTCAGAGCCAGCTCTCTCTGAAGAAACAAAATTGTGAGGCATTTGCTTTAGAACACATGGTCGAATTAGTTGTTATTTGTTATAGGGAATAACATTTCATAGTTCTTAAAAAATAAAGCAAACTTTTTCAGGATTTTATTTCATATTTAGTTGAGTCTCTCTCCACAGACTTTTCAGATGATGATTGTAAAGTTTTCCCCTGTTTAAAAAAATTGACTTGAGAAGAAAATGAACTGAGTTTAGAAAAAGATAGTAAGAGACACAAGTGAGTTTACAGACTCAGGGAAAATGTGCTTAAAGAATAATGCCACAAACTGGGGTCAGTAGACATTAAATTACAGACATGCCCATGATTTGTCCAGATTGGTTAGAGCATGTTTCTTTGCAGCAATAAAAAACAAGAGACATTAACAAGCAATGATGTTAGATGAAATTGAGTAGCATTTGAACATGAAAGTTATAATTAAGGAGCTAACCTTCCAGTGCTCAGGTGGTTTACCTGGTCAGTAAAAATCCAAGCCTGTCTTTCCAACTAGCCCTCCCATCAATGAGAAAAAGTAATTCTGATGGGCCAAAAGCTGAGGCCTGTAATATACATTGTGTGGCTGGCTTTTTCAGTCTCTCCAGATGGCTTTGGGTGACTTAATGGCCAGGTAAGTGCAATACATTTTTATTGCAAATCTTTCCTTTCTTGGTGGTTCCCTGATGCCTCCCTGATATAGGCACTGCCATATATCACAGCCAGTCTGCAGGCACACCACCCAGATAGCATCATAGGATTGTAAACACAATGATCCACAAACTCGTGGCAGCAGCTAAAAGCAGTGTGGTTCACGACCCTAAGCATGACGCTGAGATTCTAAATGGGATGTTGTAACAACAAAGCTGCCTGAAGATTCTAAAACACAACTGTGTCATTGGTGCATTCAAAGGTATCATAACCTGTCATTGACAAGCACACCTGGTGTCGTTTCTCACTGGGCCCAGCTTCCTTGTGCTCCACCAGCCTCCTATTGCATTGCTGCCATTTATTTGCATCCATAAGCAGAAAGCAAATATTCTGCAGAAATAGCCCCAGAATGGTTTCTCATTCCCATAAGCCTTTGCAGCCAGCCCGATTGGAATGATTTCCAATATCCAGTTCGAGAGAATTCAGACCACGATATGCAGACCATTGCAGATCTTAATGACAATAACATTATTTCACATTTTTGTGGCATTTAGCGGTTTACAAAGTGCTTTCACATACATTATCACATTGAATCCCGGTGAAGTCAATAGTTTCTTCTTCATTCTATTGGCAGCCCAGCATAGTGGAAAGAGCTCTAGAGCCAGACAGACAAGTTCAAATCTTAGCAATAACCCCCACCATGTACACTTTGTGTTTTTCTCCAAGTCCCCTTTTTCTTACCCCAGGTGGGGAATCATTTCTATTACTTATGAGGTGTGTGGTAAGAAAAAAGTAATGTAAAAAATATAGTATAGGGCCTGATGCATAGAAGCACTGGATAACCATTAGTATCTGTCCACTTACAGATGAAGAAAATGAAGCTTGAGAGGTAAAGGGAAATTGCTCAAAGTCATAGTAGTAAACAGCAGAACTGAGACTTCATTTATTTTATAAACATTATTGAGCACTTACTATATGCCAAGTGCCTCAGGCAGAGGAAAGCGGATTACACATAATTCTGGATCCTGAAATGTTCACAGTAGAGTGCCAGAGCCTGAAATGCAAATAATGAATTACAATCTCATGGGATCTCAGAGGTAAAACATATTTGGGGACTGTCCTCGAGCTTGGGGCACATCCAGGATCTACCCAGGAAATAAATCTGAAGAAGAGGACCCTTCAGAGGAAGATGCAGTAGAGTTAAACCTGAAGTGGAATTTCAGTGGGTGGATGCTGCTGCATACAGGGTGACAGGAAAGGGCAAGTGAGAAGATACAGGGGAAGTTCTAAGGAGACAGAAGTGAGAAGAATTGGAAGGGCTGTAGGGAATGGTGTAAAGTATGGATTTTTGTCCAGTCCACACTCAAATGGAACCATGAGGTGATTTTACAAAAAGAACAAACATGGTCAGAGTTGAAGTTTTGAAACTGTGGCAGATTTGTACAAAGTTGACTGGAGGAGGGAGATAATGGAGGTAGCAGTTCAATGAGAAATAATGAGGCTGTGAACTAAAAAAGTGGCAGAGCAGACAATTACTAGAGGTGTAGCGAGGAAGAATTGACAAGACAGGGTGATTGATTAGATGGTGTGGCCTGAGAGAGAGAAGTCAAGAAGGACTCCCAGGTTATTAGCCTGGATGATGGTGAATGGTGGGGACCTCACTGACAAAGCAGAGGAACAGGTTTGAAGGGACAGTAATGGATTTGTTTGTATTTGTTGATTCTAAGAAACTGTGAACATGTAGGAGATGTTCAGTAGAGAGTTTAAAATGTGAGTCTGGAGCTTAGGAGAGTACTAAGGGTGAGAAGCATTGATCCCAGGGTTATTGGCTTTTAGATGATGGATGAAGCTGAACTCTTTTTTCTTCCTGTTCTATCTTCTTCAAGCTCTATCTTCTTTGAGCCAGAAGAGAAAAAAAGCTATGGCGAACTCTAGGGAATACTAATGTTTAAGTGGTAGAATGAGGACTGCCAAAGAGGTGGAAGTAACAGAAGAAAATGGGGCATAAGAGGCCAAGGGAGACAAGCATCTTGTGATGGTGAAAGTAGAGATAGATACCAAATTCCACCCAGAATCAAAGAAAAGAAACTAAAACACATCTTTCATATTTGGCAATTGGAAGGTCATGTTGTCAACTTAGTGGTAGACTTAGTGGTAAAAAAGAACTTTTCAATTCAGTGGGTTTTTTAAAACTATGACCTAGAGTAAGAGAAATATTTTGTATTGTGACCTGGGACAAAAGTTTCATAAAAAATGCACATTCTCTGATAGTTCATACTCCTGTTTCTATTCTATTCTATTCTATTCTATTCTATTCTATTCTATTCTATTCTATTCTATTCTATTCTATTCTATTCTATTCTATTCCATTCCATTCTAAATGCTGCTTGCTATTCATCACATTGATTTTATGGCCACGTAGTTGGTGTAAGCTAAAGTTTAAAAAAAGCATTGGTTTAGCTAAGTATAATTTCCCACTGGAAGATTACATGGAGTAAAGTGTGGGATAGAAGAAATAACACTGGATTTTGAGTAGAGATACCTGATTTATGGCATGACTCAGCTACTAACTGGCTGTGTGACCTTAGATGTGCCTATTAACCTCCATGTCTCTTTCATTATCTGTAAAATTCAGATAATACATCAGCTGCAAAAGTATCTTCTGGGGATGAAGTAAGATAAAATATGTGAATGCAAAAAAAAATGTGAATGTTTAGAATAGTCCTGATCAAACTCAAACTTTTTTGGTCCCACTCAGACCAAGAGTAGCATGCTGCATTCTGTGATCCAGGCTGTCGCTCTCTTACCTGAACCCTGAAGCCACATTTCTCCAGAACAAACCAAAAGCAGAATGGAACATAAAAGTGGAACAGGAAAAATTAATGTTATTGTTATAATATTAAAATACTCCTGTTCTAATACTATTATAGTTATCTTGATTTTTAAAATTTATATCCAGAGTCCTCTATTACAAAGACTTTCAATAAAGTCTTATTCAGAGAAAAGCCCATACAGTCAGGTTTTCTTGTCACAACATGAAATGATAGACTACATAGAAATGTAAAAAGATGGGGCCCTTTAATACAGGCAATAATCCTTATGAACTTCAGTAGGCCTGGTGGCATCAATATATTAAGGTATAATATAATAATGGACTTTTGTGGGGAAAAAAACTACTACACTTGAATATCTTATCTATGGACTGACTTAGGCCAAAGGAAGACAAAGATGATCAAATCATGGTTCCTGATCTTCAAAGGTATACAAACAGATGGGCGAGCAGATATATAAATAGATAGTTGCAATTAAATAGCACAAATAAGAGAGGTAAACATCTGATCATAATAAGATATGAACATATTATGAGAGAAAAGAAGATCAGCAGGTAGCCTAATGTAGAGTTCAGAGAATGCTTCTTGAGGTTCATCATGCCCAAGACAAGCCTTGATGTGAAGGTTAATCAAGATAATGAGAGATGGCAAAGAAATTTCAGAAAGGAAAAATAGCATGAAAAAGGAATGAAAGTGTAAAAACTTGAATAATGAATACAATATCTGTACAGACAAGTACAGGGTAGAAAATAAAAGTAGGTATAGTTCCCATTGCTAAGAATCTTCTCTACCAGTTTAGAGTGTTTTACATTGCATTGGGCATAAAAGCCACTCATGGAGACTGATTAGTCTGGCAGCCTTGTACAGAGAAAGTTAAGAGTAGGTCAAGGACACATATTCAAGGACAGTTACAATGGTCCAGGAGAAACCTGTTGAGAGCCTGGACAAGGAAGGAGTAATAGTGATTGAAGAGGACTTAGATTTGAAAAATATTTTGGATACTGTATCTATATGTAGGGCCTGAGGTCAAGTAATAAATACTGTACTTCAGGGACAAAAATGGAATAATGCTGCCCAAGGATATTATTTTCCTTCAGTTCGGGGTCAAGTACAGAAAAATTAAGACACGTCTACCTAGCACTGTAGTATGAGGTAGGAGATGCTAAGTGTGGAAACAGGCATAGACACCCAATTATGTGAGTCAGAGACATATACTCCAATTGTATTATTCAGGGAAGGCTTCATGAAAGAGGTGGCATTAAAGGCAAATCTTGATAGATGAGTAAGATTTTTCCATGAGCTGGTGGAGAAAAGAGTATTCACGGTGGAAAAAGTACCTTGAACAATCACTGGATGAGAAATGGTGTAGTCTAGGGACAAGAACACAGGCTTTCAAGTCACACAGGCCTGGACCCAAATCTCTGCTCTGTCATATCCTAGTCATAGAATTGAAGGCAACTTACTTTGTTTCTCTGAGCCCCTGCTCCTCATTTGTAACATGGTTGTATTTATTGTTTATCTTACTGAGTTGTGAAGACTTAATGAGATAATGTGTGTAACTATGCTGACTCCAAGCAAGCAACTAAGGCAGTTAGCTCTTACTTCATGATTATGACAAAAAACAGGGAGTGGGGATTGAGGCAGGATTTGTTATGGAAATGAGAATGTGCATGATGCAGAATGAAATGGAGAGAGTGAGTCAGAGTCTGGGAGAGATTGTGGAAGGCCTTGAGTGCTAGACTAAGGAATTTGGGTTTTGCCAAGTTGGCAATAGGGAACCACTGAAGATCTATGAAGAGAGCTAAGGAGCTGAGCTGTAGTGGTTGAGATTAACCAGCAGCTACGCTAAAGACTGTTTGGAGGAACAATGGGTTGAAAGTATGGCGATCATTTATGAAATTACTGCAAGAGTTCAGATGAAAGACAATACAGGTCTGAATTTATGTGGTGCTTGTTAGAAGGAAGAGAAAATCTTAAACAGGAGGGAAATTGTTAAGGAGAAATAAGGGGAAATAGCAAAGATATCCAAGTTTCCAGCCATGGTTACTGGAATGAGCACTAATAAATATTTACAATATAATAACAAATATTAAGAAGACAAGAGGGGGAGTAAGTCAGGACTTACAGGAGTCAGGAAATAGAGCAAAATGGTAGTTTCAGTTTTGGAGATTGTCAGTTATCCCAATATTCACTCTCCCCTGTGTTGTACAGATGGCCACTCAGCTAGAGATTTCATTTCCCAGAGTATCCTTTGAAACTGAGTATTGCTGTGTAATTAAGTTCTGACCATTGGGATGTGAATGGAGCAAAGCCCAGGTCATTCCTTTGAAAGCTACTTGTTTCCCTTTATCTATTTTCCTGTTCCTAAAGGTCTATACAGAAATGTAGTAGTAAGGGCCAGCTTCCATCATGCAGGCAAGGGCAACACCCAAGTCATCAGTATCAGAACAACATGGGTCCCTAGCAGAGTTGACCCTCTACCCCACTCCAGAATTCACTGGATCAGACTTTCACAGAAATAAACCTTCTATGTTGTTTAGGCCACCATTATTTTGTCATATGTTAAAATAGCTGAAACAGTTCCCCAACAATAGAGTGATGATAAACCTGAGATAGAGCAGAAGGTGGAGGTGGCCAGGAGAGAGTTGAAATTAAGGCTCTGTAGCCATAGAGATGGGTCAGTGGTAGAGTTATAGAATTAGAGGTCATGTGAATAATGATAATAATTGAAGCCATCTAGTGAATGAGATTGCTACAGGAAGTATCAAAGATCGAGGAGAGATGAGGACCACAAAATGCCCAGACAGTACATCTGGTGGGGTGGGAAAAGGAAGAAAACGAACAGATGGAAATGTAGACAGATATGAATACTGATGAGTTAAGAAGGAGGAAGAAAAGGCAGAAGAAAATAATGGCAGAGCCATCAAGGAAAAACAAATTTTTTAAGTAAGAAAGAGTGTCAAGTTCTGCAAAGAAGTCAAGGATGGTAAAAAATGAAAAAGGCCACACATTTTGGGGGATTAGAGTATAGTTGGACAGGAAAGAATCAAGAAACAAGTCAAATTATGTTCAAAATAATGTGCTGAAGGAGGCAGGGAGTTTTACAATAACATTTAAAGAGTTCAACCTAAAATTAATTTTTAAAAAATATAAAGGAGGTAATATATGTAGAGACTCCCCCCTTTAGATTGTTGAATTTAATTCTCCCAATCCCTGAGTATGGAGTGGATTTAGCATCTGGCTTTCAAAGAATAGAATGTAAAAGGAAAAAATGAGTAACTTCAGAGTGGAGGAACCTGACAAATACCCCCCACCTCACCCAAGCGGTCAAGGTCAACACCAGGTAAGTCACATGGACATAATGTACCCCTGTACGAAGTGAAGAGAAGGGCAATTCAACTCTGTGGTGCTCTTTCCCAAAAACCCATAACCACCCCAGACAAGACATGGGAAAAACAACAGACAAGCTCAAATTGAGAGCTATTCTGTAAAATACTTGACTAGTATTCTTCAAAACTGTCAAGGTTATGAGAAACAAGGAAAGACTGGAAAACTGTCACAGACCAGCAATGAAGGTAACTTGATGACTAAATGCCATGTGTGATCCTGAATGGGATTCTGAAACAGAAAATAATACATGTGAATGGAAAAACTGATGAAGTTCAGATAAAATCTGGAGTTAACATTCATCTTGTAGCAATGCTAATTTCCTAATTTGGACAAATATTCCACTGTTATATAAAATGTTAAACTAGGAGAAACTGAGTGAAGGATATATTCTCTCTACCTATTACTTCTGTAACTTTTATGTAAATCTAAAATCACTCCAATATAAAAAGCTTATTTATTTTAAAGTATAAGGCAAAGACAGAGCTTTGGGATGTTTCTGACTAGGAATAGCAAGTTTGAAATACAAAGAATCCCACCCCCGACTGCCCTGCCCTTCCCTTCCTCCTTCACCCCTAAGAAAAATTTTTTCCATTAGTCTATTATTACAGTACAATGGAATGTTCAATTTCATACTGTGTGTGACATTCCATGCCTACTAGAATAGTTAATGCAACTTTACATTTATGGCTCTGCTTGGGTGTGAATTATTGTGTTTATGAAAATCTCCATATTAATGTCTGATTGTAAATCATTCTGCCTGCTCCCTTTATTAATAGCTCAATTCCCACTACTCATGGCTGCAAGCCATTCAAATTACTGAGACTGTACAGGAAAAGGGCTGCTTCCCATTTGTTTGCCATCTAAATTTAACCATCTTAAACTTTGCTCTGAAGTCACCATCCTCTAAATTGCTCAAGCCAGATATTTTTTACTGTTTCTTTGTTGATGAGGTTGGGCAGTTTGTCTGAGAAGTTGCAATTTTACTCTCTTTTCCTACATTTCCTGCATTTCCTGGATTCCAACTCTTTGGCAATACCTGCTGCAAAGTGATTTGGGTATGGAGTCTGGAGCTGGTTCAAACCCTGGCCATATGAGCTTGGTCATTTAGTTGCTCTGTGTCCCCTTTTCCTACCCTTCACTACAGCATGGATGGATCTGGAGAGCATTACGCTAAGTGAAATAAGCCAGGTGATGAAAGACAAATACCATATAATCTCACCTTTAAGTGGAACCTAATCAACAAAACAAACAAGCAAGAAAAATATAAGCAGAGACATTGAAATAAAGAACAAACTGACAGTAACCAGAGCAGAGGGGGGAGGAGAAAAATGGGGGAAAGAAGGAGAAGGGTTGTCAAGGAACATGTATAAAGGACCCATGGACAAAGCCAAAGGTAGGGTGGAATTGAGTGTGGGAGGTGGGGATGGGTGGGACAATTGTACTTGAACAACCATAAAAAATAAAATAAAAAATAAAGTCATTAATCTGGAAAGAAAAAAAGCAGGAACATAATATCTATTTCTAGAGTTTGTATAAAAATTCAATGTGATGATGTCTGCACAGTTTTTAGTATAGTTCCTGGCATATAGGAAGCTCTTAGTGGTTTTTCTGTGATAGTAACTATACTAACAATAATGCTAACACTATTAATAGCGGGTAGTGTGGAAAGAATTTTCGGTTGTCATTTGGAAGGTCTAGGATATAGTTCCAGTTTGTCTATAAACTAGACCACTGATCTTGGAAAAGCCACTTTGTCTCTCTGGCGCTCAGTTTACTCATGTGTAAAATAAGAAAGCTGACATTCTTAACCATCTCTTCAGGGCTAGTATTCTATGCTACATGCATAGAACAACTAGTTAATACCTTAAAAATGTGCTCACTTTCATTCTTTTTCTTCCATTCCTCCTCAACCCAAGCCCCTTCTACTTGAGTCAGACAGTGCCTCAGCTAGGGCTTACAGAATATTCAGGAAGGGGCCAGAGCGGCTTTCCCAGGCTAGCTTTCCCAGGCTTCCTCACAACACAGCTCAAATCGGACCCCCTACCCTAGCCCCCTTGCTGGCAGGAGGGAAATATGAAATCTCAGCAGGCAAGGAGGTTTTTTATGCTTCTGTAAATCATTAAAGTGGCCAATATTTTCCTTTGCTGCACTTCTCTCACCTCACAATATTTTTTTTTCCTGCAGTGAAATCCATTCCTCAAGCCTGGAAATGTGGGCACTTTATAGAAAATCTTTAGCTTGTACCAGCACAAATGGATGGGTCTTATTTCCTGTCTGCAGTTCATGGTGTTGCAAAGGCATTGCCAAAAAACTACTGACTGAGACATAAAAGCAATAAATAAATAAATAAATGGATGGAAATGAATGCAAGCATGTTCACATACACATTTCCAAACACATAGACATGAACATGGTCAAGTCCACACTTAAAGGAAGAGATCCCACAAAGTGATCTCCTCATTCATAGCCCAACTCCCTACCCCTGTTGGAGGAAGGGATCACCTTATGCACTGGAGGAGGAAAGGACTGAGGAAAGCCCTAGGTCCCAGTGTGTCTTTCTGGTCCCTGTGCCAGGATGCTGGATATAGCACCATTCAAAATCCATCCATTATGAAAATTTAAAAATAAAATGAGAAGAACACATTAAGCCCTCTGGGGTTTCTTTCACTAATATGATTCTTTTCAGTAACTCTCATGCTTTGTGGTTTAAGAATAACTTTTTGGAAGAGGTACATATAATGTCACATATAATCTTCACAATAAATTTGTGAGCGAACAATAACTAACCCCATGTTGCAGATGTTGAAACTGAGGTCCAGAGGAATGAGATGATTCATTCAACACCACTCAGGAGGTGGGGCACCTGGGACTCAAACAGTCTCTTGAATTCAATTTTGATGTTTTTTCTACTAGATCACATTGCCTCCTGGAAATATTCTGAAATAGAGTGGGTTAACTTCTTTCTTATCAGAAGGCCCCTATTCTGTGTGAGAAAAGTCAGTGGAGCCTAAGTATCAGGGAAGAGGATACACAGATGGAGAGATGGGATGGGCAACAGTTAGCAGGGCGCACTGTCACTCCCTTTACACTGGCTCTGCCTGCAGAGCTCGGTGGAGTCCTTGGGCTTGTGTGCACAGCAGCACCCAGTGCACCTGTGTGTGATCTATGTTGCCCCATATCCTTGTTTTTAGAAAAGGAGTAATAATACTGTCCTCACTGAGGGACCTTGACAATTGCTGAGTCATATCAGACAGATAGGCATTTAATTCCTTCCTCCCCTCTCCTTCCCCCTTCCTTTGTTCTTCTTTCTATCATAGCTTCCTCCACTTTCTTTGTACTTTTTGGTAGCTTTGAACCCAGATAATTCATTCGAGGACACTAAATTATCCAATTGTCCAATTGTCTCTCAGTCCTCACCCCACCTTCCTTTGGCCACAGTGGGTACCACCCTTTCCTCCAGGTGCTGTAGTCCATGGGGCCACATGCATCCCTCATAGCCAGAAGCCTATTGGCCAGGCCCATTCATAGTCACTCAGCACTGGCCAGTCCCTCCTTCAAACTGAGGGACCCTGGGCATCCTTCCTCCTCTCTGACAGAACCAACAATTAGACTTAATGAGGTGCCTAGGGTGCCTAGCCTACTTCCTGGGAGGCCTTCTGCCCAAGTTCAGGCTTCTAGACTCTGACCACAGGCTGCTCCCTTGCTTTCACATACCATAGCTATGAATTGCCCAGAAAAGGAACATGGTGCCTGATGAGAAAGAACCCCAGGGAGAGAGGCAGGGCTCAGAGCCACTGCTTTGAGGGGCACAAGATTTCCTTTGTGGAGAGGGAGGGGAAGCTCAGCCCGTAGCACGATGACGCACCCTCCCCCATGCTAGACGCCACCTAGGCCTTGGGCACCTGCAGTGTGTGTTCAGTTTCAATAATCTACACTCTCTCCTGAGGCTCCCCACTCCAGTCCTGTTCTAAGCATTATTCCTGCCCCCATCATATCCCATTTCAGCACTGCATGCTCCCTTTCAGAGGTTGGGGGACTGTGGCTGTTTTCTTTTTGTTCCTCCTTAGATGGTCTGTTCATTGGTCAAATTGTTCTTTTCCTGGCTCTGAGCTGGTGGCTGACTTGGGCTTACCTGCACTAATTAGCTAAGCCAGCTGGTAAGGTTTTTCTGCGCTCCTCAGTGTGTGTTTCTTTTTTTTAAGCATGATCAATACCCCCTCTGGCTGGGCTCCCTCACACATCCCTATTGTTCTTCTTTTTGCATTGTGCCCAAGTCTTGGTCAAGGACTCACAGAGCCTCAGAGGATATGCTTTCCCTGAGGTTGGCAGGCGGCCTGGAGCAGGCAGAGACCACATGGCAGATGTGGCTCGAACTGCCCCTGCTCTAGTACCTGCAGCTTGGAGCAGATTTTCAGTAGCTGTGGCAGCACCCCAGCAGGCCTGAGTGGATGCTGGATGCTCGGATAAAGATGAGAGTGCTGTGTGGCTCTAAGACAGACACTTTTCCCTCTCTGGGCCTCTGCTTCTTTGTTTATGAAAAGAAAAGTGAAGTCCTAGTTCTAGTGTGAGTACCCAGCCCTGTCACTCTCAAAGATCTCACAGCAGCCTCCTGAAATTTGAGTTTCCATAGTGGGAGAGGTATCTGGAAAACATGTTCACAATCGAACCTTACTTGCTCTTTGTCTCAGGCCTGAAGACAATGCAGACCTGAAGAGGCCACAACCAGACAAGACAGGATTGAAGCCTGGCCTCCCTCCTCCAGCTGGCCCTGCCCTCCTCACAGCTCACGAGCATCCCTCCTCTTGCTTATTTTGCTATTTCTCCTCCCACTGTTATCCAGCTGTAGTGACTAGTATTTTCCAGGTGCACACTGCTGAGAAATGTCTTCAACATAGTTTTGTTTTATGTATTTTTTAAACAAATAGATGCTAGCTCAAATAAGGTGTCATGGACAAGTCCTTCTGGAGCTTAGATTTTTCTACTGCCTTCTTCAGACTAATGGTACCTTCTGAAAACCTATGATGGTGCTGGATACATTTTCCTCCTTCCTATATAAGCTAATGAAAATTTGTTCTCTATTCTCAAAGAGGAATGTGATAAGTGATAATAATATCTCATTTTTATTGAGAACTTAGTGTGTGCCAGATATTGTGCTAAGGATGTAACATATGGTACTTTGTTAATTCATATGAGGCTTTCACCTTTTTTTTTTTTTTTTTACAAAAACATAGAGAGGTTAAGAAATTTGTCCAGAGTCACACAGGTAGTAAATGGGGAAACACTGAGCCAAGTGCTGACCTCTCTGGCATTGGAGTCCCTTCTCTCCTGGGTCTTGTCCTAGACCCCCTATTTCAACTTCAGTACCCTGTCTGCTCGACATTCATCACACCAGATGTCAACATGAAAGTGGAGAAGACACTAGCTTCAACATCAAATCCAGGTTTCTAGCCTTATTCAATGGCTTCATGGCAAAAAAACGTCCAAACCTCTGTCTCCCTACTTTGCAAAGTTAAATAAAAATTAAATATGATACTGTTTATGAAAACACTTTGAATACTATAAAGCACTCAAAGAACATTTAATACGGTACTTCATTCTGACAGTGGCCAAGGTCAAGAACCTCATTAACTGGCTATGGAAAAAGCCCCCTGTCTCTTACTACTGCCCACTGTTCTCCCATAGTCTGTCCTGCCATGGAGGTGTGAGTGTTAGGATCCTGGCACTGGTCCCTGCAGCAGTCTCCAGTCCTTCACTCCTGAGGCTCCCTCTGCACATCAAAGAGGCTAGAATGGCTGAGTCAGCTGCATCTCAGGCTACCTTAAACCTGTTACTGAAATTGGCTCTGTGGTACCAGCAGCTTTGCTTGCCATGCAGCAAGTCCTTTAGGGTAGCCCCATTAATCACATCTGCTCTCTCCTCAGTCTGGCTAGCTGGGAGGACAGCAGGAGGTGCATGGAGCCTCTGTATGTGTACATGTGCATGAGTGTCTATGTCCCCTGGGAGCATCCATGGACTAAGTTCTCCTGCAATAAAAGTGAGTTAGTTGCTGCCTTCCTGATAACAATAATCTATCCCACTTCTTTCAAGGAAATGACAGGCCTCTAAGGTGGTGCACCTCCATGACTGAGAGAGATCAGCTATTTTGGTCCTTCTCTAACAGGAGCAAGTTCTTAGAGCTATCCTGAGGCATCCTCTGCTACCAAAAACACCCCCTTCTTTGTTCCATGTTTCCTGGACTCCCCACAATGATCTAGCCTAGGCAAACTTCAGAGCCTAGAGACACCCTGCACTGCTGTACCAGAAAGTCAGTTCTCTCTTGGAGATGGAATAGACCAGAGCCTTTCAGATATTCCACCCACCAGAGTCCTCCTGGCAGAGGAGCTGAGAGTGTGACCCCAGGGGGGCTGGGACACAGCCTGAAGCAGCCCAACCACAAGCACTGTATTTCCTTGAAGTCTTATGTTTTATCTCAGGAATTCCTGTGAATTTTGCATTCTATTTCATAATACTTGTCTGTTTTAATATAAAAATGTTTAACCCAAAATCTTAAAGTGAAACTGACCCAAAGAAGACACAGCTTGTTTATTCTGTGGTTCATCCCACCTAGTTTGCCACTGATACCCTCAGGGGTATAAGACTCTGGTTAGAGAAGCACATGGAACAGGAGCAACAACAAGAGCATCTGTGTGCTTTTAGCTTTCCCTACCCAGGCTTCTGAAAACCATCCTCTCTCTGTCTGCTCAGCTTGCGTCTTTTGTTCCAGAAACTAGAGTAATGGAGAGATGAACTGGGCAAGCTGCAAAGGCCATACTGATCCACAGTGTCCAGCTGCCCCTGTAGCTCAACCTTACTTTCGAGATTTAAACCCTCATCAGACAAAGAGCCTTTCTCAGGCCCTACACCCTACTTCAGTAGCCTAAGAGCACAGGCGTCTTTCCCTGCATATCCTTTGGAGAGTGAAAAGGAGCTTCTTTATAAGTCATGGAGTTCTCAGAGGGTATGACCCTGAGAAGTCTGGGGGAAAGGGCAATGGTTCTTATTCTAATTTGAATTGTCTCGAGGGGAAGGCCAGTTAAGAAGAGAACTGCTATTAGGATTGAGTGACAGAAGAAAAGTCAAAGAACTTCAGAAAACAAGAACGGGGAGAACTGATTTGGCCAAAAGGAAGCCTTTGGCTGAATGAGGGGCTTCCACCTGGATTGGACAGTAGAACTAATAGGCCACAAGATGAAGTGTTCAGAGGCCAGGCAACTCACCATGGAACAATTTCAAGGCATACACTTCCCTGGAGGCATGGGACTTGACCAGGTTACATGCTGGAGCCTCTTCTAGCTACCTCTTCTAGATGTTTCCCTTCTTCTCCATTACTCACTACAGTCCCCAGAAGGAACAACTATTGGTGAGATAACTTATGGGACACAAAGGTGAAACTTGATATAACATTTGAGGTATTTCTTAGACAGACAAGGGAAACATCTAGCTCTGTGCTTTTGCTTGATACAACAAAGCCAAACCTTTATCACACAAGTGTGCACAGAAGCCAAGAGCGAGAGTGCTGTAAACATCTCAGAGCAGCTCTGCAGACAACCCCACATGGAGGAGACACATTTCAGTGGGAGAGGCAGGGTGGGGAGGAAAGATGAAGCTTGCCACATCACAGTGCTCTGACTTGCAGGGAGCACTGAGTGGATATTTCAAATCATTGCCTTTTTGTTAGTACCTAATTTCCCAGCTGTTCTCTGAGCATTGGCTAAAATGCTGGGAAGGAGTCAACCTCAAATGTAAAAGCTACAGGGCTCCATTAAATTATGTTATCTTGCTACATTTGTGTGTCATGTCAACCCAAACTCTGGTCAGACTCTGGCATAGCTTCTGGGGGAAGGGAATTTTGTCTGATGATGAATTTAAAGGAAAAAAGCCATTTTAATCAAGGCCATTTAAAATTAAGCCTAGCTTCAGCTCAGGTCTTATTTGAGAACTCAGAAGTACTTGAGGGAAGTTATTTTGCAGCCAGAGTCCCTGATTCTTCTTCATCTCTCCAGAAGCATGAGCATATGAACACCAGAGAAATGGAACCAATATCTGACACCAGAGTCCCAGATGGAACTTTATTTTATTTACATTAATTGAATGTTGTGCTATGAACGGACATGTGTGCTTATTCATATAAATTGACTTATTTAACCCTTTGAAGCACATGGTATCAGCCTTATTTTTGTCAGATGTGGAAGTTGAGACTCAGATCAGTGAAGCAACTTGCCCAGAGCCTGTACTGAGATGTCAGGCAACAAGGATTTCAGCAATGGTTTCTAATGCTACAAAAGCGGACCTTATTCCACATTCATGTGTTTATTTATTCCTTTAGTTATACACTCAACAAATATGCATTGGGCATGTACTGCTAGGCACTAGGAACACAAAGATGACTTGGACAAGTTCCCTACACTAAAAGATTACAGAATCTAGTACACTCACAGTCTGGTCTTGAAATATTTAGCCAACAAATATTTAACATTTAGTAGAACAAACAGCTGGCCTGATTGCACACAATTCTCAGGCAGTTGTTCTTATGTCCTGTAGTCATTATTGCTGTTGTTTAGGAGTGGGTGACACCCTCTGGTTCCCATGCTCACTCAAGAAACAAACTACTGGTCCATACCTGGAGGAGGCCTCATCTGGGACTCAGTAGGTCTAGAATGAGGGCCACACATTATCTCTTGTTGTTTTTGTTGAAACTACAAGTAAATCAGTTGATTACCACCTGAGAACAAATAAAACCTAAAGCTTCTAGGAAACACAGCTCTTTGAGGATCTAAATATAATTTTATTTTTCCTATTTTTAGACTTTCATTTGAGTATTTAATGGTGAAGTTGATTTTTTACATTTAATTCATGGTTTCTTGGATAATTATATTAAACAGACCCTCAGTCTTAGACTAGACTTTAGCCGGCTAATATTGTACATTGGCCAACGGTTGAGAATTACTTATTTGAGACTACCATCATTGAATTGACCTGATATTCAGCCTAGCTATTTCCCTGCCCACAAGCCTCAGAAGATACCCTCTAAAAGGCCTCATTCTCTACCTGCCATTGCTTTGGAAAATCTCACTAATGCCCCCTCCCACACTGCTCCTGCTGCCTTGTGCATTCAGTGGTGCCTAATGCCTTTGCATCGTCTCTGACACTTGATCTTTTGCCCCCGCTGCCCACTCTCACCTGGTGAACACACTCCACTGCCTTGGACCTGTGAAAGTTAGGGCCAGTTCAAGCCCTTTTTATCATGGGCCCTGATTCCTTGAACTTAGGCTCATCTTAGCCTGTGGAAGGTCAGAAAACTTTCTAAAACTAGGTAATGATGCAAAGGGAAGGGAAGAGGAGGGGAGGGGAATAAAAGAAAAAAAGAAAGGAAAAGAGACTAGTGGTGAAAATATTCTTTTTTTCCTCAGCCCATACACACATAACTTTGGTTCTTAGGATTGTAATTTATCCCTTTTAGCATTCTCCTCCTCCTTCTCCTCTTTCTTTTAAAATTCTATCCTTATTTAACCCAAGATAATCATCTGGAAAAAATAGAGAATCAGGTAATATGAATCTCATTACTTTGTTCAAATCTTTTATTTTGTAGGCAACAAAAGCCCAGAAAGGGGAATTGTTTTTCCTAAAGGCACACAGCCTGGCATTGGCTAGGACTAAAACCCAGAGTATCCAAGTCATCTTTCTAAGTTATAAAGAAAAAGACCATGTATTTGTATTAAGCCCTATCATGAACACACACCTCCAGATGGCCAGGGATGCTAACTCCCTTCTCAAGCCACTCAGCCCAATACCAGGACAACTTCTCTGGCAGAATCAAGTAGAAGTCAGGTTCTAAGGTGGGGCAGGCCTGTGGTGCAGCTAGCCAGCCAGGGGGTAATTAGTATTCAGGAAATATGACAAGCCTCTGCTCCCTGTCTCCTGCCATGCACTATGCATTGTGTTTACACGACAGGAGTAGCTCTGGCTGATGAAGGGAATCAAAGGCAGGGCCATCCCTGCAGCTGCAGGTTAATAGTGGACGAATTACACACTTGGAAAACAGTTTTCCCCTCGATGCATTATCTGGACCATTTCAAAGCCCTTTGTCTGGACTAAGCTGGCGGCGGGTGATGTTTGCAGGTTGAGACTTGCAGAAAAGATGTATTTTCTGACAGGGAGAAGGTCACTCGGGCAGAGGCCATTACAATGTGCTGTGGTCGGGTCAGAATTTCCTGGATCCCGATCAATGTGGTCTCAGGGCATTACTTAAGCATTGGGATTAGAGCACTGGCCAAGAAAATGCTCTTCAAATTGGACGACAAGTCACACACTATGAAAAGTCACTCTCTTGTTTGCCCTCAATCCCTCAATGGATCCCCAGGGGCCCCAGGGGTCAGCAAGACTTCAGCAGGTCAGAACAGATAGCTCAGCTTATAAGGGGACCAGGAGGAGTCTTGTGGCCAGGGGGAAGCTGAGCCCAGAGAACCCAAGGCTGGTCAGGAAGGCTAGATGCCAGCCTTGGTTTTGCCCTGCACTCGCTGAATAACCCTCAGTAGGTCACTTGGTGCTCTGAGTCTCAGCTGACTCATATATAAAGTGGGACCATCATTGGCATTTTACTCATTTGACATAACAGATATAAAAACTCTGAAACTTAAAAGCAGTATTTTTAAGACATAATTTTGGAAATCAAAAGCCCCTTAAATATGTGTACACAGGAACAGAATGGGTTATAATCAGTCTTCCCAGCAAACCCGAGGATTCAGTGTGAGTAAAGAGTTGAGACCAAGCTTTGAACTACGAGTGTTGCTTCAGGCAGTTATCCCTAGGGCACTGGCCCAGTCTTAGAAATAGTCCATCTTGCCCAACCCATCTGCTCTGGGCTATGCATTCTAAACCCAGCCCTGATTTTAGGTGGCAGTGAAGTTGGGCTAACTAACCTGTAAGTTTTCTTGGTTCCAAAATGCTGCAAATCGATGCTTTTGAGCTTCAAAATTAGATCTTTGATCACACAGATGAAATAAACTGCATCTGCTCCTCAAGATTTGGTATGACTGGCTCATTTAACACCTACAAAATAGACGTAGGCCCCAGAGAAGGCATGGCTCTGTCCCAAGTTTTTGGGGACAGGGGTGCACAGGTGAAAAGTGCCTCTACTATAAAATTTTTATAGCTGGCTAAGTTAAACACATTGGACCCCTCCTGTCCTTAAAGGTGAGGCAAATGCCACAATTTACAGGGCCATGCTCCTCTCCTGATTTCTCCTTTGCAGCCAGCTGCCACATTGATCCAGTTCTCAGGTTCCCATCCAATGTCTGTGAACCATTTGCAGAACTGCCCTTTGTTCTTCTAATGAGCTATCTCTAGTACCACAATACACAAACTAGTTTTTTAAAAGGCAGGGTTTCTCTAGTAGAAGCAACCTGAGTTCCACCCATTTCTCCAGAAACCTCTGTGGGTACTTAGAGTCCTAGCTACTCCACTGAGCCCAGTTTGAAAACTACTGATCCAGTTCTACCTCTTCATTTTATAGGTAAGGAAAGGAGGCACAAAGAGGTGAAGTTACTTCAGCTGAGTCACACATCTGTAAGCAGCAAAGCTGAGATTAGTACCAAGAGCATTTACCTTCTGAGTCAGCACTCTTCTCCTGTACTTCATCTTTATCACCATCATCTTCATCTTTATCACCATTGCTTTCATTAATCACAATGTCCCCTAGCCTTTAGGAAACACTGCTTGCTGAACAAGCTTCCTTTTTTGACTGTTGGTAACTTCACATTATCTGCTGAACCCACTGTAGCATCCCTTCTAGTACCAGAGATGTGATAGTCCAGGTGGGACCAGACAGTATAGTTAGCAAGAGACCTGGCTTGAGAGCAGAGATTTTAACCAGCTGCCCAGCCTTACTTTCCTCATCTGCGAAGTGGGAGGAGCACCATCTACTTCAAAGGTTTGTTTTGAGATTCCAGTGGGAAGGCATCTATTAAAGTATGTGGTGCCCTGCCCCACCTGTAATGGCAGCTCTATCAAGTACATCACTACCCACGGGAGACCTGCAGGGATCCAGTGTGAGGAGCTTCTGCTTTGCCTGAGCACAGCAGGCATTTCCATCAAAACAAACTGGGCTTCTTTCTTCTGCATTAATGTCCTGTCTTTGGCTGTTTCTGTGGCCTTCGTTGAAAATAAATAAATAAACACAAGATGGGGTGAGAGGTTGGGGAAGGGATGTGGCAGAAGACAAAGAAAGAAAGATAGAGGGAGATTGATTTCTGGGAAGAATTTATACCTGTTGGCTTTTTCAAAGGTAAATAAATAGATTGTTGTTTTTCTGCCTGCCGCTGAGAGTGTGCATGCTCCTCTGTTATGTATAGACCCTTTTAAAGGCTTCTGGAAGCAATCCCTAACACTTTCTATAGGTGCAGACAGATAATTGAATGCTTTCAGAGACCACTGTGAGTCCAGGCAAGTTCAATTTTGCTGTGTGCTGTGGCCCGCATTGACTGAGCGCACCATGTGTGTTTTCCTGGGGAAGTGGAATTTCTTTTTTTGCTTTTCTTTCCACTACTGCTTGGTTACCCTTGTCCCCCGACCTCTAATGAGGCACTTAGGCAGAGGACAAGAAACAATGTATAATCACCCCAAAGTCATACCAAATAAACACAGCAAAAACTCCCTGCCACTTCTTTGGCTGCCAATGAAAAATGCTGCCTCTGTTCCAGAGCCCGATGAACACGGGGTCTTTTCTGCTCGGCTATTATTAGAGCCCTTGTGGCAAAAGCCCAGGCAGCTTTGGACAATGGGGGGTTCTTGTTTTAATTTGTTGCCTGTTCAGGCAGAACAAAGTGACATAGGCAGAAAGGATGAGGGGATTTCCTCCTGCTGCTATTTCTCCCCATGACAGCCGATGTGTGTGTGTGCATGTCTGTGTGTGTGAGAGAGAGAGAGAGTGATGCAGGGGCTGAGGCCTGAGCATGCCTGCTAGGTAGAATAGGAATATGTTGCATCCAGGCAGAAAAAGATTCCTTTTAGGGCATGAAGGGGAGATCCATAAGGGTTTGAAGTGAGGAAGTAAAGAAAACCCACCTTTCCAGATTCATGGTAAACTCAATTAACACTGACCATCGATCTTTATAGATGCTACCTAGTTTTGTTCTTACAACTATCCTTACAAATATACCCTTCCTCTTTTTATACATAAATAAACTGAGGCTCAGAGATGTTAAGTGAATCCCCTGAAGTTTAGTTCAACTGGTTCTAATTTCAACTAATTTCAGTGCAATTTCAACTAGATTTGGCATGCCCCACCGCTTTTGTGTGGTAGAGCAGAAAGAGAATCTCCTACAGTGTCAGATGCAGACACTGGGAAAAATTCAGCAAGGTTTTTCTCCTGGTAGATGGGGGCAGGGCAGCAGATAGTAGTGCCCTTTCTGGAGGTTTAAGGAAAAGATCTGTTCCCATGGCTTCACTGTATTTCTCCAATACTAACTACCCCTAGGGCACTGGAATAGGGTTGCCTATGTACTTTTCCTCTTATCCTCATGGCCTAAGCCAGAGAATATAACACCTGCTTCAGGTCACCAACAATAAGGGGCCAGGCTGAATTCTAGCACAGGTTCCTCCCTTAAAAAAAAAAAGATTTCATTTATTTATTTTTGAGAGAGGGGAAGGGAAGGAGAATGAAAGAGAGAAAGAAACATTGATGTGAGAGGGAAACATTGACCAGTTGCCTCTCTCACAGTGCCCCAGAACTCACAACCCAGGCACCTGTCCTGACCAGGAATAGAACCATAGAACTTTTGCTTTGAAAGACAACACCCAAACCACTGAACCACACCAGCCAGGGCCCAGGTGCCTCTCTTATCCTAAGTTGCTTTCTTTTCTCCAGGTGTGTCTGCAAGGAACTCTCCTTCCTGAGTTCCAGGCATACACTGTGGTTCCTGTCTGGTCCCATTGCTGCTACCCCTGAACTGAAATGACACTTGTTTCAAGCTTCATTCTATGTCCTGAGGAGCACACTGGAACACTCAGCAAATGCTGTTTTCCTGACTTGCTGTGGTCTGTCTTGTTTCCCCCCTTGGAAAGCAAGTTGCTCCCAAACAAAGCCCTGGGCCCAAGAAGTGTGGATTTATTAATACCTTCAACCCTTCACCCAGTCTAAAGTCTCTAGTGACCATTACTGAGCATTCACTGACTATATTGTGTTATTATGTAATCCTAATGTTAGACCCAGGAGGGAGAGAGAGAGTAGTGTTATTGCCATTTTACAACTGAAGAACTTGAGGTTCAACAATGTTAAGCAACTTGCTCTAAATCAAACACACAGCAACTATTCAATTTCAATCACATTTGAACCCAAATGCACATGCTCCACTTCCAGTTCTCTGTCTCACAATGAGTGTAGTTTAAGTGCCTTCCCCCATTTATCCATTCTGCATCCCACAGCTCCCACCCCAGCTATCAGAGATATTGAACATTATAGTGCCCTCCCACAGAGCCCTGGTTCCCACCAGCAAGGATTCGTCATCTGCAGTGAGGCTATGCCATGTAATCCTGGGGGTTGGAGCCAGACATTCAATGATGTGTGAAGAGTTCTGAAGGGAGCATCCTTTGGTTTACTTCTTGTCTCTTCGAAGGCAGTGGGGATTAAGAACTAGAGTCTGGAGCCTGAAGGTATGGGTTGAAATTCTAGATATACTACTTACTAGTGTGACCTTGGGCAAGGTAATTAAATTCTGATGACTTGTTTTCCTCATATGTATAATGGAGATAATAACAGTATGTACCTCATATGGTTTTTACTGTATTCATATGGTGAATACAATGCATAGAACAGTGTCTTGAACATAGCAAGTGCTGAATAAATGTTAGCTAATACTACACATAGGCTATAAATATTGCTATTTTCTCTAAAATCATAGATTTTAGATCTGGAATGAGCCTTGAAAGCCATCTGGTTGTCTCAAACATCCTATATTTAGACCAACAGAGGACTTGTATTTGGAAGACCTGGATTTGAATCCCAGATCTACCACTTACTATTGATAGCTATCACTTTGACAACTTGTTTGAACTCTCTGAGCTTCAGTTTCTTCAAATGTAAAAAAGGGTTATAACAAATGTCTGTCTATTTCATAGCATTGATTCACTGATAGAGGATCAAGGGAAGGGATGTAATGAAAGGGCAGATTATTAGTTGATTATTATTCCAAGACAAATAAGACTCAGAGGTTATATGGTCTACCCAAGAAGAAATTGCTCACCTATCAACATGGCATCAGCAACTCAACGATGTGTAGCTAAGTTTCCACCACTATGCCTTTGGATTTGGACAGGAAGGTCCAACAACTAGAAGCTGTCTTTAGGTAAATGAAGACTGGAAATAATTAAGAAATTGTCAAAAAAGAGAAAGAGAAACAAAAACAAGAGTGATATATTATGGTGCCAAGTGGCAAACAGACTGGAGAACTGTGGGACCAAACAAGTTCAAACCATGAACACATTCTCACCACAATAAGAAAAAGTATATAGGTTATATCAACCAAGAGCAGGTATAATATGACCTCTGTATTAGGAGAAAACACTGTTTATTTCATTCTGACTCTAACTGTACAATGAGGAAGAATCACCTGATTTCCAAGTTTCTTGTAGAGAATATTTATGATATTGTCTTTGCCCCACTCTGCCTTTCAGGATACTAACCATTTCCTAGTACCTAGCATCTACTATCTCTATGTCCAATGCAGGAGCAGCAATTTAATACACAGTCTCCTCAGCCTCAGCTGATTGGTTTAAGGATAGGCAACTGACTCATCCTGGGCCAATTAGATCTTTTTCCTGAGACTTTAAAATTTCACACTCAGTACTATGCTTCAAGGCCAAGGAGCTCCCAGCATCTCTGTTGCTATGTTTTCTACCACATGGAGAAAGCTTGTCTGCAGTGAGAAGTGAGAAGAAAGAATAGTGTAAGTCAAAGTAATAGAAAAATTGATGAAGAGAGAGGCCAGGTGCTTTCCAAGACCTTCCTTCCAGCTATTTTTGAGATATAACCACAGTCCTGACTATGTATCCCTTTTTTTATAATAAATTACCATTTTGTTTATGCTAGTTCCAACTATGGTTTGTTCTTTTCAATCCAAGTGGACCTGATACTTCTATAAACTTGTTCAAAATATTTTTGGTGGTCTTCTTCTTAGGACTCTAGCATAACATCTTGGCAGTAAGGGAAGAGCCAGTAAACTGTAAGCAACTTATAGTTTACCCATGTGGATACCCTCTCATTTCTGAGGGCCAATCCTTACCTTTGGACTCAGCTTTGACACCTTACCTCCATTCTTCCCACATAGTTCCTCTCTTTACCTAAACTTATTCCAGTGGTTCAGATGGTCACACCCTGCCCCCTGCCACCCCCAGTATATCCAGGCTTCTGAATTCATGGGGGACAACTGGATTAGTTTTCAGAGAATCAAGCTGAGATAAAGTAAGGATTGGTCTATGCTCTTTGCTTCCCTTGGGAAAGTCCTTGAATTCAAACCTCTTGATGATGTTGAGGTTCCTGGACACAAGTCTCCCATGTTTCTGTTCTATGACACTCCACATATCCCCTAACTTCAGGAGCCACTAATCCTACCATCTCACTCTAATTAGACATAGTCTTGGGAAGCAATAAATATCTCTTGTACTAAGAGGCAAATATACTTCAAAGCAGAGATTTTCACTCAGGGTATCAGAGAGGAGAAAACAATGTTTAAAATTTCTGGAGGGCATGCTTTTGTATAGTTAGAAAACACATAGGCTATATATCAGTTGTTTTCATTATATAAAACAGAAAAAGTCTCAATGTAATAGTATAGCATGGTTTTGGATACACAGAAGATAAAATGCAAATGCATTAAGGCATGGTTTTAATAAAAAGGTTGAAAACCACATTTTCTTTACCATTTTAATAAGGTTTAACTTACATATAGTAAAGGATACAGGTAATAAGTGTACAGCCAGTGAATTTTTTTCATATGTGTACACTGTGTAACCACCACCCAGAGCAAGATTTAGAACATTTTCAATACCCTAGAAGGCTTCCTTGTATCTCTTTCCCATCAGTAGCGACCAGGACCACCCACCCCTCAAATAACCAGTATTCTGACCTCTAATCACCAATATCAGGTTTTGTATGTCTTAGAAACTGATACAAATGTAATATTACAACATATATCTTTTAAGTCTAGTTTCTTTGGTTTAACATTATATCCATGGCACATACCCACATGGTGTGCATAGCACCTTATTATTTTTCATTGCTGCATAGTAGCAATGCACCAAAATCATTGTGTAAATGCACTACAATTTATATGCTCATTCTACTGGTAGAACAGTTGGTGGACTTTGGGCCTTTTTACTTTGGCCCTGCTAGAAATAAGTGTGATGTGAACATTCTTGCACATGTTTTTGGATATACATAAGCATTAATTTCTGTTGGATATATACCCAGGCAAAGCCATAAAGCATATGTATGTTCAACTTTTGTATATGGCCAAATAATTTATTAATGAGGTTGTATCCAAGGCACAATTTAAAAATTTAGTTAATCAAATAGTTATTAAGCACCTTTTATGAGCCAGGCACTCTATTAGGAATTGTGAGTGAGCATCATGTGTGACCCAAAATAACTGATAGCCTGGTCACCTCACTGGCAGATGACTTTTCTATCGTACAGTAAAGTACTTGTCAGTGACCTTTGGGACTTCAGCGTTGGCTTCCCCAGCCTTCAGATAACCTAACAAGAGAGCTTAGCCAGGTCATTAAAGGAGAAGCTGCAGAGCAGGGTCCTCCATCCACTGCCCACAGTTTTCCTGCAGGTTCTTCCTGGCTGGGAGTCGCACTGAGGCAGCAGCCAGGCCTGGCCTGGGCTGGGCTAGGCTCTCAGAAGCGAACAAATGGCCACCAACATGAGCAATGATTTAAAGGAGAAGGTTGAGATGTTGGGGAGATGAATACCACTGACTCTGCTGCCATCCTGGAAGCCATCCATCAAGCCTGCTTGGCAAAGAGGGGAGGACATCCCCAGCCAATGAGGCCAAACAAAGTTCCTGGAGGAAGAATGGAGTGATGGCAGCTTCCAGGGCTGTCTCTGCTGGGAAGGAGCCAGCATTTTGTAAAGTGTCAGTTTGGCAGCATCCCTAGAGGTGAGTTTTGTAGTGGGGGCGCCTCTTCCTCTGAGATGTGTGTCCCCAAGGATGACACTCTCTAGGTCACTTGCCATATTTGCTCCCTATTCCACAACCCTGTGGGAGGCTTTTCTCAAAGGAGGGTCTGCCTTTCCTTCTCCTTTTCTCCAACCTGAATTTTGCTGCACCTAGAGTTGGCACAAATGACTTATTTTTCAATGGAAAGGGGAAGATTTAGGAGTTGGTTTAAAATGCATACAGGCCCCATTCTCTGAACATCCTGCTTACCACCCTCCTGCAGTCCTAGAAGGACAGGGACCTGAAAAGTGAACAGGAACAGAACACAGAGTGGGAACAGTCAAGTGTGCCAGTGAATGGGGGATTTTTATGAGTGAAATTTGCTCATAAGCTTCTTTAATTATGTTATTCATCTTTCTGTCAAAGTTGTCACATTAATGTAGTAGGGAGAGATTTAGAGGAGATGAATTAAGACTTAAATACACAAAACAACCTGGGGAATATTTAAATACAATACATTTTATTTTGGTGCAGCATCCTTCACAGTGTTGAGACTCGTGCCAGCTCTCACAGCCTAGAAATCAACAAGCCACTCCCCGCCACATGCCCTCCCTTCCAATGCTTCATTCACCCAGAGTTCCCTAGTATGGAGAATTTACATAGTCTAAACAGAGCACTGAGGTCAGGAGACCTGAGTGCCTGTTCCAGCTTAGACAAGCCACTTTTCCTTTGGGGCATGTTTCTTCATGGGGAAAATGAAAGGATTTCCACTCTGAATTTCAAAAAATGCAGAGAACCAGCAGGGACTGATGCAGAGGAATAGGGGGAGACCCAGATGATGTGGACTCCAAACAGCAGTGTCCATCATGTTGTGGATGCAGCAAACAAAGTCACAGCGACTACAGAAGTCCGGAGGAGAAAAGAGACTGCGTGGCCACTCTCTGAGTGAGAGAGCACCCCAACCCTTGCCTGGACAGGCTTTTATTGCTTTCTGGGAGCATTACATCAAAGAAGGTTCTCATTCATTATGCTCAGGTTTTCATTAGGTGATATCTGTACTTTTTACAGATAACAAAGAAAAGGTTATTGCAAATGCAAGGGGAAAGTGTTTGAACTGGTTACACTCCATTCTTGGGAGGTTTAGCACAGACTTTAGGAAGTTACTTCAAAGATATGCATTAAACCTTTTCTGCCTTAACCCAGGGTGAGGGAGTTTTAGCAAAAGCAAGCCTCAAAGCAGTCTAGATATAATGCAGGCCTGGTTCCCCATGGGAAAGCTGACCTGTGGGCCTGGCTCCTGTGTGTTGCCTCCTGCCTGTCAGTTTTCCAAACCAGGCCATGCATACCGGTTCCCTATACCCAGCTGCAGAGTTCTCCATGCTCTCCCATTCCTACATAACAGCTCATCACTCTGAGAGTTGTTGAGAGCTGTATACTATTTCATTTAAAAGGAAGGTATTTTGGCTTTAAAAAGAAAAGAGTGTATTCATTCATTCAATGACTATTTATTAAGCACCTTCTCTGGACCAGGTGTACATCAGTGAGCAAGGCTGATGTGCTTCCTGTCCTATAGCTCACAGGTGGCCAGCCCAACTCTCACATTCCCCAGTGCTATGACTCAGAATAAAGGGTATGTCCAGCTAAGATGAAGTATAGAAAGCTTCCTGAAGAATGTGGGCCTCGAAGGCCAACTGCCTCTCCATTTGCCATGCCCACTGAGTTTCCGGGCACACAGAACTAGTTAGGCTTAGCCTAAGGCTGAGCTTTGGCTGCAGAGAGGGCAAAGGAAGGACATCAGATAAGAATTAGAGGCAAGAGATCAGGCATCTACTCCATCCATCTCTCCACTGCCTAACTGTGCCTGAGCCAGGAGTTAGAGACCTGGGATATCAGGATCCTACTCCCTTATCCCATCTACCAGCCCTGCTCCCAGCCCCCATCACCATTACCACCATCCTCACCTTGTGTTCTCAGCTCTCCCTTTCCTCTGCTCAGAGAACAGGAAAGGGATACCCTCTTGGACTAGAACATTTCCCACCCTCCTGGCTTCCTCTAATTTCCCTCAGAGCCACTCTGCCAGATCAGAAGCAAAGCATCTTTGTCCATAGCCCTTCCAAGCCCCCCAAAGATCATTCCTCCTAATGGCAGGGCCGGAGGCACACCTCAGCCTGACCTAGGTGAATGTGTCATACAGGGCACTACAAAGAGGAAATTGAGTGGCAGGGATACAAGGGACCTCTGGTCAAATGTTTTGTTCTGCCTTTTAAACCCATTTTCTCAGTTATGCTCTCTGTGTATAATTCCTAGAAAAAAACCCTCAGGTTACCGAAATTGTTTCAAGAACAGAGAGATGTGGCCTTATAAAAGGAAGGCCTGGGAGTCCTTCAGGATCCAACCAAGCATTTGTACCCACATCACTGGGGAATCCCCCTGGGGGCAGACATTTCCCTGATCTGGGGTTTCCCCATTCTGGGGACTGAGCTGCCTCTGGTGTTTGCTTGTTTGGCTCCTACAGCCTCCAATTCACTCACTAGCCCATATATGTACCTCTTACATTCAAACTTCTGAAGGAGAATCTTTCTGATTTGGCTAGTTGCCATTTAGGTCAGGCCAGCTCAGAATGTTTAGAAGCCTGACCACCATACTGGCCACTGGCAGGGTAGAGTTGGCTGCCCCTAGGTCTGAGGCCCACTCTTGTTCCATTAAACTTGGTCAGATGGATGAGGTAGATAGCGTGAGGCACAGAGATCCAGTCATAAGAAACCCTCTTTGGCTGTGGGCAGGCAGGGCTGAGACTCCCCAGAAAGGGTGCAGTATACCAGGCAGCCACCTGCCTGATTACCTAGAACACAAAGAAATGAGAAAGAAGACCAGAGAAAGGGTCAGAATATAGTGACTAGGGCATTCGAAATTTGAGGTGCTCAGAAACCAGCTCTACATATGATTCCCTGTTTGACCTTAAAGCAGCCTGTGCAGAGAAGGAACCAGACTCCCCAAAGAGAGTCCCTCTTTTCTGTTGAACAGGCAGCCTGCACAGGTGGTTCAGAATGCAGATGTTAGGGTGACAAAGCTTAGCAGATGAATACACTCAGAATCTCACCCTTCCCCAGGAATGAGGGACAAAGGGTACTCCCAGTCTAGAAAAGTCTCAGACAGGACTAGTAGCTTTGCACTCAGCCAGAAGACCCAGAGTTTCTTCTACCTCTTAGTACCACTCAAGGGAAGCATTCTAGGCAGCACACTGTGATCCAGAAAGCTCCCTGGAAGAGCAGGATGGCCCAGCCATCTTCCTCTGCTTTGTACTGAGTGGGTAGATCTGGCCATTGCAAAGTCCATTCCTAAACCCTTCCCTCAACAGGTCCTGAAGTCAGACTTCAGTAGAACAGGGAGATGTTGCTTCCATCCCATGACTGTGTGTTGGAGCATTATAACTTAGTGGCAGAAAAGGATGTGTGTTGACCCATCTACATTATCTGGCTGGGACCCCTTCCCCTTAAGGACACGTATTTTTTAGTTCAACTGGCTGGGGAGAAGATGGTGGCTCCCAAAGGGCTACTTCCTGAGAGCTGAAATTGTATGAGAGCCAAATAAAGGCAAACTGGAAACTACAATCTTTGGTCCCTATCTCCCTGTAAGGCACCAAGGTCATTAGGCAAGTCCAGGCAATTGAAGGTTCAAGGAATAGGAAGGGGTCTCTTCAGCAACTGCCAAGCTTCCCAATCCATTGAGGGGCTATACTTTCTGGTGGCAGAAAAGATATGAGATGATTCCATGAAACCCTGCTAGGCCTGGACACACAGGATCCCCCCGAAACTGGTTTCCATATAAGAGGGGCTGGAGATGGTCTGAGGACAGGATACGGTGTGTCTGGCATCACACAATAGCATAAGGACAGCTTCACTAGTATGTTGAGGGTATACCTCTAATACCCAGGCTTTCTGATCTTTGTATGGATAGATTTTTCTATCTAATCCCCCTCTTCCAAGCTCAGGAGAGAATCTCTCAACTTTTTAAAACAAGAATAGGAATGCAAGAACAAGCACCTCTACCCTTGAAACAGCTCACCTCATTATTGCCTGCCTCCTTGCCTGCCTATTTGTGCCCCAGCAGTTTAAGTGAATCCAACATCATTACTCCTGGAATTATTGAGTCCCAGACAGATGGCAGTCAGCAGCAATGACAGGGTAATTCAAGTGGCTCTTGGAGGCTTTCTCAGGCAGCAGACAATTTATGCAAAAGCACTTTGTAAAATTCTTATTGATGCTAAAGCTATTATTCAATTATTAATATTATTATTGGTGTTGTTATTGTTAAAAATATGACACTATTGCTACTTACAGAGAATTGACAGTGGAAATGTTCTGCAAAGATATAGCCACCTTAGAGAGCAGCTTTCTCCCAGAGGCATGTACTTTTAATTCAACTAGCAGTTCTCTTCTAAGAGAACAGAGAGGTCACTCTGAAAAAAGGTAGATTACCTATCTAGAGTTCAGAGGCTCCTAGCTTTTCATTCTAGAAATACAATACAAATAAATTTACATCTGGGAATAAAAATTAAAACTATAATATAAATGTATCTTATCTTCTGCTTCTGCTCTGCCTTCCCACTACTGGACTATGAACCCATGTCCCTAGTCATGATAAAACTAGATACTGGATGGTAGTTTGACACAGAGCATCTTTGATCCATGGAGCTTGGGGCAGTGAGAGAGCCCTGGGTCAAGAATGAAAAAACGTAGGTTAACATCTGGACCTGCTCCTTGCCAGCTTTGTGCCCGTGGCATGCCCTTTGCCTTCTTAGTTTCCTCATAAGGTACATACCAATCTTCTCGGTCCCTTCGGGCTGCTATAACAGAACACCATAGACTGGGGGACTTATAAACAACAGAAATTTATTTCTTACAGTCCTGAGCTGGGAAATTTAAGATCAAGGTGCCAGCTGATCTATTGTCTGGTGAGAACTCACTTTCTGACTCATTTATGGCCACCTTTTCGGTATGTCTCACATCGCAGAAGGGGTGGAGGAGCCCTGTGGTCTCTTTCACAACGTGACACTAATCGCATTCCTGAGGGCTGCACCTTCATGACCTAATCACCTCCCAAAGGCCCCACCTCCAAATACCATCACAATAGGAATTAGGTTTCAACATATGAATTTGAGGCTCCTGCATTAAGTCTCTAGCAACAATATTACCTATTTTAAGGAATTGTTGGGAGTACCAAAGGAGGTAATGCACACATACTCCAGGGCCCTGGGCATATTAGGGCTTAATTAGTATTCATTGAATCAGAGTTGAAGGAGAGCTGTCTGCAAAAGTAGGTATGATTCTGGGGGGTAGGTTGATGAGAATGTGTTCTCAACAGGTTCAGGGCAAGGATATACTATATTTAGACCTAGTTAACCATGAATAAAGGGAAATCCATTTAGAAGCCTAGCCACAGCACTTGTCAAATTCTAATATGTGGATTCTGTCTATTCTTCCATGGATTCATTAAAACAAACAACCCCTCTTATTTATCAATGCTATTCACCCCAAGTGAAGATGACAACAATCAATTAAAAAAACAAATCAAGTTTTAAAAAGCTTAACTCAAGGCAGACGTGATTAATTTACTCATCATTGATTGACATTAACTATGTATATTAGCCAGCTTTGCTATGGTAACAAACAGCCTCTAAAATCTTAGTGGCTTAGAACCACAGGCATTTACTGCGTGTTCACAGAGCATGTTGGCAGCTGTGGATATGCTCCATGTGTCTTCTCAGTCCGGGGCTTTGGCTGAAGGGAAGCCCCTAATTTGGAACCTGCTGTTCTGACAACAGAAGGAACCAAGCAAGAGAACTCAAGAAAATTGGCCAAACATACCATGCTTGTTACAGCCTCTGAAACTGTCCAACATTTCATTGGCCCAGGTAAGTCATGTTATCAAGCCTGACAATGATGGGGTGGGGACTAAGATACATTCCATTTTTTAAAGGCCACAGTACATCACAGGTGAATAGGCAAGGGAACATAATGGCTGTATGGAAAAGGAACAAATATCTGGAACCACAATACAATCCACCACAGTGAACACTGACACTCTTCTCCCTCCTACACAGTTTGATTTATATAGCGTTCTCATTTAGAAAGTATTCTGTTCTCTTCTAACTCCCTGTGTCTGGTGCATTCACAGTGTGAGCCATTATCTCTGGGGGACTTCGGTGCAGCTGGGAGTCCCTCCATCCAGACAGTCTTCATGCTCGATTCTTTCATCTTCCCTGCTGGCTCCTTTTATGTCTGCTCTGCCCTTCAGGACTTCCCTCCCTCTTACATTGGCTCAGAGGTAATCTTTTCCATGACTGGGCAGTAGACACAGCTACTTTGATGAAACTATCAGATCCAGTGCCAAATCTGGAGTCTTCTCCACCCCAAAGCAGCATAGGCTCCTGGGTGGGAACATCCAATGCCACTCCAGGCATCTCCTCAAGATCCAAGCCTCAGAGCAGAATTTCTGCTTTGGGTACTCCAGCTGCCTCTCTCTGAATACTGTATGCCATGTACCACACTGAACCAAGGACAGGCAGTTGAGAAATTGGGAAGCTTTCATTTGATTTCATTATTTTGCTTTTAGACCTAGGCATTTGCTGCTGTCAAGTATTTCAAAGAAGACAGTGAGGTGTTCTTAGATGACCAAAGAAGGTCAATCATCCCTAGGTGCTAAAGGGACTGCAGTGGAGAAGGCAGTGAGCAGGGACAGCCCTCCCCACAGGCTTAGGGCCCTGAAGGAGGTATGGTGGCCAAGAGGGTTCTGTGGAGGCCTGAGGAGAACTGAAATCCTGAGTCAACAGACTCTTTTTGACGGATGCTTATGTGGAGGCTGGGCACCACATCAGTTAGTGGCAGGGGAGAACAGGACACATGGAGAGCTCTGAGGTGATAAGTAGGAACTGAGTCAGCAAAGGATTGTCACCAGTAGAGCAAATGGTTCTTGATGACAGAAGTTTGACTCCAACAAACAAGGATGTTTAAGGCAATGAATTAACCCAACTAGACTTGGACAGCAAAGCCAGGCTGCCCAACCTCAGCCTGCCCCATCCACAGGATCTGCCTATGAAGTCCCAACATGTGTCACAGCTGATCCTGCCTGACCACCCACATGTCCATGGCCACTGCACACACGAGTTCTGTTCTAACCAGGTGGGTTCTTCCCTCACCCCTGCAGAGCACAGGTTATCTCTCACCTCCATGCCTTTGCTCATGTCTACACCCTCCCCTGCAATCCTCTTCCCAATCACCTCTGCCCAGCCAGACACTTGCCATCCTTTAAGGATCAGATAGTATTCTACCACTATTTGAACACTTAAGCCCACATTGATCTCCCCCTTCTCTCAATTCCTACAATTACTACCACTAATGGACAGTTTGTGCAATCATAATAAAAAATAATAATACACAATTTTCTCATTGGCCTTTAAAGTAGACTTCTCAGAACTACAGTACTCCTGGGGCTCAGAGGCCACTCTGGGGGTGGAAAGCCTGAGAAGGTGGGAGGGTGAGTCCTATGCCCCCACCCCTCCAAAAACAGCAGCTCAGCTCTTAGCTGCATTCTATCTTAGAGTTTCACACACAACTTTTTTAAGAACTGCACTATTGATTTGGAAGCCACATGTTTTCTATTCCATCCTCACAAAAAGCTTATGGAGTTTGTAGGACTAACTGTCATCACCCACATTTTACAGCAGAGGGACCTGAGGTTCAGAGAGGCTATCTCACCAAGAGAGGAAGGAGACTTCCCGATTCTGTCTCTTGAGTCCACATACTGTGGATTGACAACCCACACTTGGAAGTGGCTTATCTCTGATCTTTTGTTAACTTCTTTCAGAATCAGAAACTGTATTTTAACATTTTTTTATTCTGCTTATTTCCTATTCAGAGCATGGTGTGGACACAGTAGGCATTTACTAATTACCTAGCCCTGACTGCAGGTGTGCCCTTGGCCTGGCTAAAAGTGTAAGGCCTGCCATTCTCCTTACCCCTCTCTCAGACAGTGCATGCCCACAAGCTGAGTGATTTCCAGGCTGTACTAGATACCTGCACGTTTTATGTAATCAAAGGATACTTTCTCATTCCCTTTCTCTCACTGTTGACATGGTTACACAATCTTATTATTAACCCAGAGGATGGAGTACGACACGACATTCATATTATTGCTGTTTCAAAGAGCTGCAGTTGCCTCCTGGAGAATGGTCTGTGCTGTACCAATACTGCTGCATCAGACACAGCCTCTGCTCTCTGCTTTCATCACCATACCTCTGCCGTTCTGTGAAGGAGGTGCTCCCACCAGGAGGAGAGACAGGGTACCCTTCCTCCTTGGCCTCCCCCAGCCACACTGGAGGGGTACAGCACCATTCCTGCCATTGTGAACTCCAGAGGAAGCATGGACAGGACTACCTTCAGGTAGGGGAAGAAGCAAAAGCAGTGGGCTGACTCACAAACGAGAAAAAAGATAAATCGCAGTAAAATTGTTTCCAAATTGAATGTTTTTCACTATTTTCAATATAGTGTCTGCAGTGCTCCAAGATGATTCCCTCTCAGGGGCTTCAGAAAAGCTGTAAATAGAATGAATTGCTTTTAGGGACATTCTGATAGTTTGCTTCTCAAGAAAATATATGCTAATGCATGTAGACTATCATTATTGGGGACCTATGTACCGACTTTTTTATGGGTATGAAGAGCAGATTTCTGATTGCTAGCATTTTGCCAAAATCTTTGTCATACGTGGGCCGAATATCTAGCAAGAGGAGGTAGATTTAGTCAGGACTACATGCTGGGTCTCTCCTGGGCCAGGGTTGTGGGGTTGGGGATGGTGGTCTCAGTTTGCCCAAGAGAAGTTTCTTATTAAAGAAAGCAGAAGCAGAGAAAGCACACTTGTCTAAAGATCCAGATTAAAACCAAGCCAGTTCAGACTCACCTGCAATTCGGGAACTTCAGGGTGCTTTAGAGACAGGTAGGCCCTCAAGGGTGCCAACTTGATTCAGCAGGATGTGATGTTACACCCAGCCAGAAGGTGGCAACACCTTCCACATGCCCTAGAAGCTGTTTCTTCCAACTACTGCAGTGCATTTTGAGGGAATGACCTTCCTGTTTCTCAGTCAGCCTCTTGTGCTTTTTCGTCTGCTGTGGGAAAGTGGGTTAAACAGCGCTGGGTTTGAGAGAAACACAGCCAACAAATGAGATATCAAACGCAGCTTCCGGTGTAAGAGATCAGACCCGACGGGCACAGACGCCAGCTCTGCTGGAGCTTCTGGGCTCTGCAGCCAGCTCCATTTAGGATTCATAAATACTTCTGCACACTCTGCACACACAGCCGCCAAAGGAATTTCATCCTGTATCATCTGCATTCAAATGCAACAAAGTGAAAAATGTGGACATGAAAAAGAAGGAGAAAGGGCTAAGTGATGGGTGTTTGGTAGCTGATGACTTTTGAAGGGCTCTTTATATTCCTACACAGAAGCCTTCCCCTGGCTCCAGCTCACTTGAAGCCAGGGGAGTGAATACAAACTGTACTGGCTTGTGTGGGCTACCTTGGTCAATGATATCAAATGCTAAATGGGGTACCTGTCAAGGTGGGTGTCTATCTTAGACACGTATGGGTCCTAAAATCCTTTGTTTGGGGCTTCGAGGGAGCTGGGACATTTTGACCTCCAAATGGGGCCTTAGGTAACAAATTCAAATACCTTCAGAAACTAGACTAAGGAATCTAAATATACTAAGCTGATGATATAACTGGAGAGTGGCTGCCCATGCTAGAGGGGATAACAGTTAGTGCCAGCTGGTCATTGCCAAGTGGGAATTGTTGTCAAATATCATTTATCCAAAGAAACCAGAAATCCTTGTTTTTCAAAAATATGAAATCTCCTAATTTTCAAGTGATAACAGCTAATTTAAAACATTAAATGCTGTGGGGGCCAAACAGAACAATTCCAGCATGTTACATCTTGTATCAACTACTTTCCTTTTCTATTTGCTTCAGATCCTTATGGTCTGTGCCCCATAACTTGCCAGGTTTGATTTTTCTGACTTCTTCGCTAGCTTTGCACTGTTTGCTCAGCAAGACTATGTGCATTTCAAGGGCAAAAGCATGACCACCGCCGCCCCCTCCCCAGTAGTTCCCACCTGACAGTAGATGCTCAGCAATTTTTAGTAAGTTATAACCAACCCCACTCATGAAGGATTTGAAGAATACTATGTAAATACATGCAAAAAATAAAATAAATAAGAACATCAGGATAAAGTGCTTGGATTGACCTGTTGACTGTGTGTCTCAAAGGTACAGTGCTTCTGTGAGTTTCCTCAAGGCAACATCCAAATATCTTCTTTAGGTAGTATGCAGAACACAAAGGTATCAGAGGGTGCCTGGCACATGGGGAAGCTCACAAATAGTTTATGGAAGAAAGGAAGGGCAGCCTTGGAGAAGGAGGCCTGTGGACTGTGAGGCCGATCAGAATGTACAATCTAAGCTCCACCTGGAGCTGGGAGCCAGAATAATGAATGTCGTCCTCTCTTTTGAGCCTCTTTGGATTGTAAGTGACAGAACTATAACTGGCTTAGGCAAAAAAAGATATGTACTGGAAGGATGTTGACATTATTACCTTCCAAGCCACAAAGAAGGGATTTGCTTGGGCCCACAAGGAAACCTCAATGAGATATTATGACAACAGTGAACTGCAGAACTAGACTAAGATGGTGTCAGTCCTGTCAAGTACAGAGACCATGTTTAGGGTATGTTCAGTGGAACAATGACTCAAAGGGATAGTGCAACCCCTCGAGCACGTGCAGTACAATGTGGTAGGCAGCACGTGCTTACCTGAGGGGTAATGCTGCCTTCACAGAGCATGAGCAATAAAGCGTCATAATCAGCATGTACTTATTGAGGTGGCACAAGATAAAATGGGTTAATCAAAGGCTGATGCGACATTACATCGTACAAGAATATGAAAGCAAAGGCCTTCAAGCAGACAGCTGAGCCACCTGAGAGGCAGAGAATGACATGTCCCTGCTTCAATCAGCCCCGCTCTAGCTGACTCTAAAGCTACTGCTGACTCTGCCTTGGAGGATGCTGACTGGCTGCCTCCTGGACCCAGATTTTCATCTGGACTCTTGGTTCTCAGGTTTGTTATCCCCCAATTCTTTTGTGTGACATTATTGCCGATTGTTCCTGAGTAATTATTAGTGCTATTAGGTTATTATAGATTTGTGTTGAATCTGCATTAATAAACACTGAGTAAATAGTATAGTCACCTGTGCTGACTCACTCTTATTCATTGGCGCTGGCATCACCTGTAGTGCTGGTGGCTGTATAGGTGGCCTAGTGCTTTTGGTTCCTAAGGCCCTGGTCAGACAACCCCAGCAAGTGGGTGGGTTGAGGGGTAACTTATAGGAAAGACTATCTCAGGAAAATTCCTACAACTCACTATATTATTCCTTTTTTGAGTGCCATTAGCAGTCAGGTTTCTTCCACCTATTAGGAAGCAGACCCAACAACAATCTCCTTACCTCCTATCAAATAGCTTCTACTCTACCACCCCCCACCAGAAGAGGTTCAGAGTCTTCCTCACAGCAAAATTAAAAGCCCTTGGGAAAGGGCTCTCAGTGCCTTACTAAGGTGTCAATATCCTCCTCAGGGTGTTCCCAATCAACCAGGACAGCCATAAAACAGGATTGTCATCACTGGCCTGGCTTTAGTCAGATACCTGTTCATGGCATAGCAATAAGGTCACTTTTATTCAAACCATGAGGTTCATTTGGGGGAAGAAACTTTTCCTAGAAGATAGGAACTCTGTTTCTAGAAGAAAGGGTGCTGGCAGAGCAAACATCCCTGCAGTCCATATAGCACTTGGCTACAAGGAGCTTTTTTATGGATCATCTCATTTTATTTGTCCCTTGGAAAACTTGTTGAAGAGTGTAGGGCATTTATAATTGTTCTCATTTTACTGATGGAAAAATGAGGTTCAGAGAGACGAAGAAACTTCATTAAAGTCACGTGGTTTCTAAATGACCAAACCTAGGCCTCAAGTCTTTGTTTTAGTTCAATACCAATACTCTTTTCCTTATAGTAAAGGTGAATGTGAACATGTGAGCTTTCCAGAAGAAGAATCTCTTGTTGCAGGAACAAGAGATTTTCCTGAATTTTATAAAGCCATAGCTCATAGGTCCCTAGCCTGTTTGCTGCTCCTCAGTCTCTCTTGGAAGTTTGCTGAGATCCCCTGACCTCAATAGCCATCTCTGTATTGCTTAGGAATTTTGTCGTCTACCCAAAATTCATACCCAAAGACTCTAGCCCCACACTTACCCAACTCTTATCAGTCTAATTTTAGGTATTCAGAGGTATCTGTGATATGCCTGGAGTCCAGAAGGACTATTGCCCACAGGAAAAAAAAGGAACTAGAAAAAGGGAAAAAATCCACCCAGGAGGTATGGCGCTGATTGAGACAAAGATGACTATTCCCATCTCTGCAGTTGGGAGCAACTGCAGTTGCCTCTGGTGGTGACATGACCTTACAATGAGTGCCGAGACTTTGGCAGCAGGGTCTGTGGCACTTCCATCTGAAGGTGATGAGGAAAGAGACCTCTGCAGCTGCGTTACCATTAAGCTCACCAAGTCTCATGGCCTCTCCTACTTTTGAGTCAAATCGTGAATATGCATCTTTCTTTCATCTTGTATGTCAATGTCCAGAGAAGTACTGGATCAAGATGATTTGTGTTGGATGACCCAGACTCTGTGTCCAGGCTGCTTTGCTTGAGTGTAGTCAGTGCAGCATGATGGAAAGAAACAACCACTCTCAACACCAGGATTATATCACTGCCAAAGGCATCAGCAATCTACTAAAGATGTGAGATAACATAACACTAATTATCAACTGAGGGAATCCTTCACAAGGAGATAGCAAGCAAGGTTTCGTCTTTCCTTTCTGCATGAACCTGACCTCTCCATCCCACAACAGTGTGCTGTTCCCTGGGTTTGGCCTCATGCATAATTCTGTGATCCACTCCGCAGGAAAACATTTAGAAAACTTCTTCTGCCTTCTCCAGTAGGCTGGGGCAAAGGTGGCTCACAGCTGTTCATCCATGCAAGGAAAGCTATCTTGGCTGCAGCCTGCTGGATGAGATAGGGGCCATGGCCTCTCTCATTCCCATTTGGTGACTTGCCTAAGGTTGACATAACGAATGGCTGTGACCCATTCAGAAAACAAAAATACAGGTTGGATGAGATAAATTAATGCCATCCCCATCTTTTCAGCAATTTTGGTGGTGAGGAACTCCTCTTGCCTTAGAGATTTTGAGTTCTCAAAAGAAACAGTAGTGCTATGTAGTGGATAAATGGAAAGGAATGAGTTCTCTGGGGTGTTACAGGGGAACGGAAATGACCTGGCTGGCCCCTAATTTTACCTATTTACTTAATCCTAAAAATTTAAAGAGCACCTACTATGATACAGGCACTGTGCTAGATTCTGAAAATGCAATGAGAAACACTCTTGAAACACTCCAAGTGTATTGGGAGACACACACAGGTAAACAGACAATTGTGCTTTGCTTTCTGAATGTCTGAGCTATTGCAACCATTTATTCTTTGTATTTATTCAACAGAATGGTATTTCTTTAGCACAAGCTATGAGTCTGGGCCTGCACTAGATGCTGGAAATATAACAGTAAACAAGATAAGACAGGACAAGACTTCTAGTGAGGAAGTTGAACAATAGACCAGTACATAAAATACATGGACAAGGTAGTTACAGATTGAAATAAATGCTCTGAAGGAAACAGTGGATGATATAATAGAAAGTGACTGGGGTGGGGGATAACTTCAGATAAAAAATCTCTCTGAAGATGTGATATTTGAGCCGAAATTTATGGATTAGAAGAAGACAATCATGCCAAGAGATAAATAGGAATAGTGTTGGCAGCAGGGGAGGGGTGTGCTGGTAAATGCTTTATGCCAGCTCTCTGGGGAAAATGAAAGCCCTGATTTGTAGTGTTTGCCAGTTTCCATGGTGTAAATATGGCCACATTGCCAATTTCAAGCTGCCAACATGATATTGCTAAACACGGATTTGGGAAGAGATGCATACAATGAATTCTTGTTAGCCCGGGCGAGCTGCCTCCAGCACACCACTGGTTCTCAGTTACCTTGCCATACCAAAGGACAAGTGATCAGACAACCAAAATGATGGGGCTAGGGAGTGATGTCTCAAGCTCTAGGCTGAGGATCAGGGTTGCTGCATTCAGATACAAATACTAAATATTATATGGATAGCATACCCCTCAATTCAGTGAGAGAGGCACCATCCCTGGTCCTTCTTTAAAACTGGGTACTCCCATAGCACCAAATAGGTATTTCCTACTTAGTTTAATAAGTGCAGTTTAATATATCTGCATGTGTATAGGGAAGGATGGACAAGGTAGGATGCTGAGAGTGCAGAAATGAGAAATGTGAAGTCCCTGGCCTCATGGCATATACAGACCAGAAGAGAAAAGGGAGACAAGAAAAGAAAACTAACATTTATTAAACATCTAACATTAATATAAATCAGAGAGCCCAGAAGAGGGTAGACATGGGAATATTGCATGCATTTTCTGTGATATAAAGATAAATTTTTATAGTTTGATGTGATTCAGAATTTTCCAGAAGGACAGAATATCTGGGCCAGATGGACCAGATGGGGGTTTTCTTTGGTTCAGGCTAGGAAAATGTCATTTGATAGAAATTGGCCACATTACTTTTTTGGTGAACACATTGTTTGCCCATCAAGGGCCCAGGGAATTAGTGTGTACCAGCAGGGAGGGGTGTTCAACCCATGGTCTGCAGGCCACACATGGCCCAGGATGGCTATGAATGCAGCCCAACACAAAATTGTAAAGTTACTTAAAATGTTTCTTCTGCTCATCACTTTTCATTAGTATTTGTGTATTTAAGGTATGGCCCAAACCAACTCCTCTTCTTCCAGTGCAGCCCAGAGATGCCAAAAGTTCGGACACTCCTGGCAGAGTTTCTTCCTGCATAGCTTCAGGAATTAAGAATGTAGAAACCAAAGAGATGGGACACATCAGGAAATTTTATGGTCAATTCATAAAATTCCTTAACAATATTCAAGGGCCCATGCAATCTACTTGAATGCAGATGCTATAATTTATAACATGAAGTTTACATAGAAGGGATTGTTCTCTCTAATTGGCAGGTTGGGGGTGGTCCTGATGGTAAGTGCACTCCTTTGCACAGCTGATCCATAATCATTCGATGTCTAGCTTTATCAAACTGCTTTCTCAGGGATGCTACAAAAAATGTATAATTTTTAAAACCAGAAGGAGAAATGCAGCAGAGTTACAGATGTGGGCCCAAAGCTCAAGAGAGAAGTCTGAGCTGGTTATACAGCTGGAGATGGTTTGATCCATGGGAGAGAAATTACTCCTTCATTTCTAAATGAAGAAATAGCAGCAGAAAAGAGAACACTTATAGGCATGTTGCTGTTAAGGGCAAGAAAAGGATCCAGGCAGAGAACTGGATAGCAGATGTTAATTTCCTAGAAACAAATGAAGAGAAAAATCATAGAAATAAAGAATTTCATAAAGGGGGAAAAGATCAGCAAATTTGAACATAGCCAAGAAATTGGGAGATTGAGGACTGAGAAAAAGCCATTGAAACAAGTGATCAAGAAGATGTCATTAGTCATCTTTGTGAGAGCAGTTTCATTGAAATTAACATCTGTATAATGCTTTTCTCTCTGTGTGTGTGTGTGTGTGTGTGTGTGTGTGTGTGTGTGTGTGTGTAAGGTCTTCCTTATCTATTAGCTCATTTGATACTCATAACAAATGATATGAAGAAAGAGAGGTTCAGATAGTAAATGGCTGATCCAAGAGCTGAGCTCAGGTCTTCTGACTCCTCTTTCTGTTAAGCTACACAGCATGTCTCAGAAGAGCACCTTGAGACCAAATCTGGACTTAAAAGGTGTAAAATCCAAGAATGTGGTCAAGGTCAAGTGTAGTGAGATTATAGCATTCTTTTTAAAAGTTTGGGTGGTGAAGGAAAGCTGAGTAGTATCAGAGGTTTTTTTTTTTTGTTACAGGATAAAAATTATTTTAAATGTTTTAATCCAGGAAGAAGAATTAGGTATGAAAAAAGATGAGGCAATGTCCCAGAAGATGGAGAAGGAAAATGAGATCAAGAACACATGTAGAGGGATATGTTGTGACAGGTCACTTTGAGAATGAAAGGCAGAAGATATTCTGAACTGAAGAAAAGAGAATTTGAGGAAGACCCCATTGTTGAATGAAGACATAGTGAGGTTATCTTTAAGGATAAGAGAGGGCAAGTGTTGAAAAGAATATTTGATCTAATCCTTGAATTCCCTTTATAACAATTACATCAAGTACTCTTGATCATTTCCTATGATAAGAACTCACACTTCTTTAGGCAGCCTGTTCCTAATTCATATAATTGTCTAGTTCATATTAGACATGTATAATTGATGTAAAATTTTTCCTCATTTGGCTTAAATCTGACTCTGAGCAATACAAAACACAGGAATACATTGGCCAACCCCTGTTCCTCTGGGAATGGTCAGCAAAGATTTAGAAAAAGCCTTGGTATCACCCTATATTTTCTGTGCTTCATGGCAAGCAAACCAAATTATTCCTTTTGTTTCTAGGCTTCTGAAGACTCCATCCATTGTCCACCCTGGGCACACCCCAGAATGTCGATGACTATAGGTGTGTTTGGCCAAGTCCACCTTCTACCCTTTACCTTTTTGTTGCCTAAGGCTCTGCTCCCCTTGGACCTGACCACAGGTCCTTTTGCCTCTAGTTTCTTTTCTCTTGGGTTCATCCTAAATGCTGTTGTTGACTAACCATTCTAAACCATGAATTTTTATAGGTCACTTCCCTTGTCAGAGAACTGCAGTGGTTCTCCATTTACTGTGAGATGAAGTCAAATCTGGCATTAAATACTTGCCCAAATGAGGCATTTCAGTATTTCTCCAGGCTCTTTTCTGTTCTGAATATTTCCCTCCAAACAGGTTTACTCATCTATCTTTTTATTTATTCATTAAAGAAATAATTGTTGATGTCAACTATATGGTAGGCACTATGACAGGTTTTGGGAATATAAATATGATGGAGACATGGTCCTGGACATGAAAGATTTCACAGTCTGGTGAAGAAGAAAACTGTGTACATACATAAACAATCATATTATTAAATGTGGCAAAGTAATTGCTAAATATTGTTACCAAAGAGAGGTCCAAGGGGGGCAACATTTGGCCCACCAGGGGATGCCAAAAAGACTGTTAAAGAACAGATACATTAGGGCCCTGACTCCAGAGGATGGTATATTAATACCATCCAGACCCCCTTACTGGTCCCGATCGTCAGTCGCCAATTGGAAAGACATATCTCGATGCCAGAGAGTTGTGAAAAGAAAACAAAATATTTATTTAATGCTATTCAGGCCTGACGCCTTCATTAATATATCAAAGTCCTTTAGTATATACATACACCTACACACACATACACACACACATACCCCTCCCTTCTCCCCCTGTCCTAACTCTGGGTACCATAAAGCAGGAAAAGAACACACATCCATTTTTCCAGGCTGCTGATATCGTCAGCTGTCTTGATGTCCAGGCAGGATCTCCAATTAATCCAAAGTCATGTGGCACCTTCTCATGGTCCACTGGCAAGAGTTCTTTGTACCAAGTTCCAGTCAAAGTTTCTCCTGCTTTCCAGGCCACGTGGTCTAAGGGGGCACACCAAAGCCACGTGGGCTTCTACCAAAGCTGCAGGGGTCTGCACTCCACCAAAAGCGCATGTCTTTCTTCTTCATCTGGCCGCAGGGATCTTCATTCTGGCAAAGCTGCATGGTTTTCCCTTTCACCTTGCCAAGATGGGGTCCTCACTCTGCCCAAAACCCCATGGCTCTCTCTCAATGGCTGCCATGTCTGGGTTTAAATCCCCGTGCCAATCTTCCTCTGTACCCCTATTTCCGACTCCTCCATGATCCGTTATACCTGCCAGTATTTCTGTATTATTACAAGTTTACTGGGCTGCCATTGTTAGTCTGGCAGGTATGGCCCCATGTTCTAGAGCCAATCTTCTCCAAGCTCCCACGCAGGTGCTGTAACTCAGGGGACCTGCTCCCAGTTACATCTTGGAGGGGGAGGGAAGTGACTTCATCCCCCTAGCTCCAAGCCTGGCCACAGTCATTTAACATATTCAAGTGACCTGCCAAAGGCTATAGACATGTTAGATATGTTAAATGACCATGCCATGGATTAGCTGCAAGGCTGTGGCTGAACAAAACAGCCCTGCATGTTCCTGCTCCATGTGTCCCTTCCCCCAACTCACACCTGTGGGGGGAAAGGTGAGGACATCTTATTTGTCTCCCCAATATTCCTATACACTTCAAGTTCTGGACACCATTCCAAACCTTTTTTTTTTTTGCCCCTCCCTTGGCTGCACCCTGTATCAATATTACACCAATAATGTGCAATGATAACAGGAAAGAAAGTGACCCACTCTGCTTAGAGAGAGTAAGAAAGAATTCAAAGAGACAGTGAGGTTCAAGTTGAGACTTGAAAGATAGTTAGAAGTATGCATGGTTACTAAGGAGAGACAAAAATATTATATGTAGAATGTGGGAGCGACTTTCCTCTCAAGCCCCCCTGAGTGCCACAGATGAGAGTAAATATGACTGAGACATGATGTGATCTGCTTAGGGAGGAGAAGTGAGCAGTGGCCAGTTTCTCAGGGGAAAAAGGCCAGCAGTGGCCAGTGTCTCTGAGGAGAAAAAGGCCTCGAGCCCTCTCCTCCTGGGCCTTTTATTCAGGAAAAGGTTCTAATTTACAGGAATACAGGGCAGCAAGGATTAAACAGTAGATAACATTTCAAAGAAATCTGAGGGCTTACTATGAGTCAGAGTCTGTCAGGAACAGAGTTTTTGGGTTCCCTGCTCGAACCCTTAACAAATGAATGAAAGCACTCTTAGCAGAGCAGATTTCACAGGTTTATCAGGAAGTCCTTGTGATGCCAGATTTTTTCCCCAGGACATGCTCTAGCAAGGCAAGGAGCTGCACCTCTCTCCATCAGGTATTCAGGCTTAAGGGGATTAGAGCCAGGAAGCACTTCTGCCAGAGAACACGGGACTCCGGCTTTGACAAAGCCAGGGGGCGAGAGTCCATTGCTCTTTGTTGCAGCCCCCCAAAGTCCTTCCATGAAGGCCTCCCAAGTGATGGAGTCTGGCTTAGGTTACCTCCCGTTGTGAGGGGTCTTACCCGTCATTGACTTCCCACCAAGCTTTGGGGGCAGGGAGAGGAAACTGAGGCAGCATTTGCTACCAGAGACAAGCTTTGTCTCCCGTGGCTCACATTCCAAAGGTTGTCCCTCACCCTTAGCCACAAGTGGTTGAGATACAATTCCCAGAACCAGGCAGAGAGGTCTACAACAGTAGAAGCAGCATCTGAAAAACCTTGTTCTAGATATTTCAAGTTGTCTAGCATTCTAATAGAGTATGAGTATGTGGGAAACGTGAGAGAAAGCAGTGGTAGTTGACAAAAAAAGTAAACAAGGACATAATCAAGAAAGGTTTTTATATATCAAGGAATTGGGATTTTTATCATGTAGGGTGACTGAAAACCACTGAAAAACTTCAGACTTGATAATGACAGGATCAGCCCTAGGAAAAACAAGTAAAAACTGTGTGTGATTATGGATGGGTATGGTGTTAACAAAGTAGATAATTGACATTAGGAGATAAGTTAGGACAAGGATTCTCAACTCTAGCTGTTTTCCACACACTAGATTTACCTGTGGAGTTAAAAATAATAATAATAGTCCTGAGACCTTAATCCCAAGATTCTAATGAAATCCGTCTGGGGCTTGGCCTAGGCTTCCATATGTCTTAAATGTTTCTCAGGTTATGTTAATATGTAGCATAAACTGCAAAGCACCGAATTGAACTATTACTCCAAAATGCATTTTCTCTTTATTCAATTTTCTGTTTTGACTTGGGAACTATGCCAGTGCTACATTCAAATGCTTCATTTGGCTCAGTTTCTTCTCTGTGGCCAGTTCTTCCCTTCAAACTTAGTTTTTCCTATTTTCCTCTCTTGAGGACTTTTGGACCTCTTTGTACTTCCCAACCTGGCCTCACTCAGACATCAAATAATTAGTGCCCGCTTGGTTTCCTGGCTTGATGCTGTGAAATAGCCCTGACCACTCCTACCACCAAAATGCCAACACAGTACACTAAGCATGCCTGACAGAGGAGCATGGACACAAAAGGCCCATAATGGAAAAAGATAAATATCTGAACAGGTATAGAGGCTTTGAAGATGGTGATTAATTAATAATAATATGATAATGAGAATGAGTCAACAGTTATGGAATGCTTACTGTGAGCCACTCTATAAGTACTTTCCATGTATTTGTTTAAATCTTTCAGCAACTTTATGAAGCAGGTATTATTATTATCTTTCTATTTCATATATAAGAGATTTAAAACATAAAGAAAATAAGTAACTTTGCCAAGGTCAGTAGCTGATAAGTTGCAAAGCCAACTTTCAAGCTCAGGCCGTCTGGCTCAAAGGACTGTGTTTCTAAGCACTACGGTAGTCTATCTCTTTCAAGAGAACTTACAAGGAGAAAGGACTCATGGACATGGACAACAGTGTAGTAATTGCTGGGAGAAGGGGAGTATAAGGTGACTAAATGGTAATGGGAATCACACAATAAAGATTCAATAAAAAAAGAAATACTTAGGTCCACCTAGGAGAGGACTTGGTTATTGTAAATATACATGTACAAAGAAGTAGGAGTTAAATTCCAGGTTGCTAGCATGGGCCTTTGAAAGGACAGGGGTTCCAGCAATCAAAACATAGTAGTAGAAAGGAGAGCCATTTACAGGATATGAGCTTGAACATGTTGAGTTTGAAACCATGGAGTGTACATGTAAATTGTTGTGTATGGGGATCTGGAGCTCAGGAAAGTAAGTTTCAGTTGAAAACAGATTTTTGTAGTGGTCAGGATTGAGGTGGTAGTTAAAACCACAGGAATGGCCTGGCCAGTGTGGCTGGGTTGATTGGGGCACCATCCCATAAACTGAAGGGTTATGGGTTAATTCCTGATCAGGGCATGTTTCCGGGTTTTGAGTTTGATCCCCAGTCAGGGCATGTGCCTGGGTCGTAGGTTTGGTTCCAATTGCAGCACATATAAGGGGTAACAGATCGATGTTTCTTTCTAAAATCAATAAACATAAACTCAGGTGAGGATTTTAAAAACCCAAGAAAGACAAAAAAGCAGTCACTAGACTAAAATATAGAGAACATCACTAGTGACTTTTGCTAAAGTAGCTTTAGTGAAATTATGAAAGCTATGAGTTATGGGAGTATATGGGAAGTAAAGGAGTCTTCATATATATATGAGGCAGGAGATAGTCAGGAGGAAACTCTGGAGGTGCCCCAGGTCTAAGATAAAGGACATCCATACAAGACAAAGACCCTCTAAGACCAGTTGTTCCTGCTTTCTAGAAAAGTGCTGAATCATGGTGACTTAAGAATACACCTACACAGAAGCTGTTACACGACCCTTGCTTCATTATAATAGCATTATAACAGATTAACATTGTGGGACCTCCTTCTCCAGTGGCCAATCAACAAAAAATCACAGGCGACCACATGCGCAATAGAAGACCACATGCGCTACTCATACACGTGCAATAGAAGCCTGCCAAAAACTAGCCAGGAAGCTTCTGCCCTATAAGAATAGAATTCCTCCAGCCTATGAGATCAATCTCTGCTCAGAGTTGGCCCACTCCCGTGTTCTGTGGAGTGTACTATTGCTTAATAAATCTTCTCTCTTTCTTTATGCTATAAATTCTGTGTGTTCAATTCAATTCTTTGTCCTCGATCACTAAGAACCTGGTTACCTGTGCCCACCTGTGACATATATGATACACACACACACACACACACACACACACACACACACGTAGAAGACCATTCTGCAGGGCGTGGGCCCAGCTCCCCCTCAGAGATGCACAGGACCCATGCCCACAGATAGGGTCTCCCTTGGGGAATCAGGCCTGCAATGTGCCTAGGCTACTTCAAGTCTTGCTTTTTGCTAAAAACTCTCTCACCCTGATTTGCAGCAAATATTTACTGCAAAGTAACTTCCTAAAATCCACGCTAAACCTTCCTAGGACCAGTGTAACTGGTTCAACCACTTTTGCCCTTTTTATTTGCAAATATCCCTCTTCTGTGAAGTGATTAGCGGCATCCTCTCCTTTGTTTTCTGTAAAAGATAACCACCTAAAGCAACCTATGCATAGTAAATGAGGACCATCATGTAAGGTGCGGAAAAACTCAATAAAGGCGGGTCATGGCAGAGGCTGTGGCTTTTGCTCCCCTTGAGAGGAAAGCCATGCTGTTCCTTTTCCTCCACCGGACTCAGTAGTCTGTGTGAATGTCTCATGTCACCCATAATGAAGCGGACACTGTGGGCCGGTGTCTGCATCATATATGTGTGTGTGCGTGTGTGTATATATATATATATATATATATATATATATATATATATGAAACAAAATGAACTTTAATGTGGAACATAGGGAAAAAGATGTGTGGTAGATGAAAAAATAATTTTGCTTGTTTGATTCATTGATTTTAAGATGAGAGAGACTTCAGATATTTACAGATGATCCAGGGAAAGGAGGTAGAGAAAAGAATGAAGTTAATTTTTTTTAGTATATTTTATTATTACAGTTATTCTATTCCCCCCCTTCATTCCCCTCCGCCCTGCATACCCCCTCCCCCACCATTCCCCCCCTTTAGTTTATGACCACGTGTCTCGAGTTCTTTAGATTCTATATTTCCCATACTATTCTTGCCCTCCCCTATCTATTTTCTACCTACCATCTGTGCTACTTATTTTCTGTACCTTCTCCCCCCTTCTCCTTCTCCCACTCCCCTGTTGCTAACCCTCCTTGAGATCTTCATTTCTATGGTTCTGCTCAGAATCTAGCTGTCCTCTTAGTTTGCTTTTGTGTGGTTGTTAATAACTGTGAGTTTGCTGTCTTTTTACTATACATGTTTTTTTTATCTTCTTTTTCTTAGGTAAGTCCCTTTAACATTTCATATAATAAGGGCTTGGTGATGATGAATTCCTGAATTTGATCTTATCTGAGAAGCACTTTATCTGCCCTTCCATTCTAAAAGAAAACTTTGCTGGATAGAGCAATCTTGGATGTAGGTCTTTGGTTTTCATGACTTGGAATACCTCTTTCCAGCCCCTTCTTGCCTGTAAGGTCTCTTTTGAGAAATCCGCTGACAGTCTGATGGGAACTCCTTTGTAGGTGACTGTCTCCTTATCTCTTGCTGCTTCTAGGATTCTCTCCTTCATTTTAATTTTGGCTAATATAATGATGATGTGCCTTGGTGTGTTCCTTCTTGGGTCCAACTTCTTTGGGACTCTCTGAGCTTCCTGGATTTCCTGGAAGTCTATTTCCTTTGCCAGATTGGGGAAGTTCTCCTTAATTATTTGTTCAAATAAGTTTTCCACTCATGGCTGTTCCTCTTCCCCTTCTGGTACCCCTATAATTCAGATGTTGGAATGTTTAAAGATGTCCTGAAGGTTCCTAAGCCTCTCCTCATTTTTTTGAATTCTTGTTTCTTCGTCTTTTTCTGTTTGGTCATTTTTTCCTTCCTTCTGGTCCACTCCTTTGATTTGAGTCCCAGTTTTCTTTCCATTAATATTGATTTCCTGTGTATTTCCATTCATTTCAATTAGTTTAGCCTTCATATGTTCCTCTAATTTGTGACTGAAATCAACCAGTTCTGTGAGCATCCTGATCACCATCGTTTTGAACTGTGCATCTGAAAGTTTGGCTATTTCTTGGTCGCTTAGATTTATCGGCTCTGGGGCTCTGAGTTGTTCTTGAGACATGTTTTGATCTGTTCATGACTGTTACATATGAGGAATGGAGCCTCAGTTGTTCACCAGGACAGGGCCACCCAGGTTGCTGGTTTGTGATGCTGTATGTGGGGGCGGGGTCAGAAAGGGACAATGGCGGTTCCCTCTGCCGCTTCCTACTGCTGGGGCCTGCGGGGTCTGTCTCACTGCTCGCTCCTTCACTGGTTTATCTGTGCACAAATGTGTGACTGCGACCAGCCCTCAGTGGGTCTGCCCACTTCTCCACACCTGGGATCCACCCACGGCTGCTGGCGCACCTGGGTCACGCGCCTGGGTCGGTCTGGCAGATCTTTCCTGCCTGATCCTGCTCTGTTGCTGGCTCTGCCCCTCTTACCGGTTTGGCTGAAGGGTTTGTTGTTGTCGGACTTCCAGGTAGTTCAATTTTCTGTGGTTTGGCTGTGTTTTTGTTGCTAAAACTTTGTTGTTTTTAAACCTAGTTGTGCAAGAAGGTGCAGTGCTTCCACCTATGCCTCCATCTTGGTGGAAGTCCCCTGATTTTTTTTATTGTTGTTCAGTTACAGTTGTCCCATTTTCTTCTACCACTCTCCCTCACTTGACTCACCCCCACCTCTCACAGTCAGTCCTACCCCACCACTGGCTTTGTCCATGGGTCCTTTATAGTTTTTCCTTGATGACCCTTCCCCTTCTTTCCCCTGTTTTCCTCCTCCCATCTTTCCTCTGATTACTGTCAGTTTGTTCTTTATTTTCATGTCTCTGGTTATAGTTAACTTGCTTGTTTGTTTTGTCGATAAGGTTCCACTTATAGGTGAGATCATATGATATTTGTCTTTCACCTCCTGGTTTATTTCACTTAGCAGAATGAAGTTGATTTTGAGGGAATAATAAAATGTAAAACAGTCCAAAGGAGATGGTAATGATAAGCCTTACACAGAAACACCATATGATTATACAGATTTCCAAGTATTCCCATTGCGGGTTTACACATATGTACAGTTCACTCACACTTGGTAGCCTTCACATTCTTTGTGAGGTAGAAAGCAAGAGGGTCAGGACAGCATGAGTAAGAACAAGATTAATTTGGAATATCTCCTAAGGGATACTGGTCATGACCGGTCCAAGAACCAAAGGAAAAGTCTGCTAAACAGAACTGAAAGTCCTGTTCGTATAGGAACTCCAAATCTCTAATGATGCAGCCTGAATGACTGCCTGTACATTGCTCTTCAGCTCCGCTCACTCATACAGGTTTAGAGTGGGAATGAAGATAGTAGAATGCATTTGGAAACAGTGCCAGATAAGAAAATGGGAGCAATAGAGTTGTAGTTGCAAGTGACTAATTCAAGGACTTCACTGGTTTTTATGGCTGATAAGAGTGAAATTGAAAGGTAGTTGACAGGTAAAAAGAAAATGGGGGAATTTAAGGGACTAGAGACATCAGTGGGATTGAAGTGCAAATACAATGAGAATTAGAAAGCAAAAGAGCTGAAATGATGGTTTTGGCAGAGCAAGGGACATTAGATTTGAAATGTTCATTCTAAGGGATGAGCTAGAACTAGGTGATAAGATTTAGGTAGGATGTGGCCACAAAGTGTTACAGAACAAATGGGGGGGGGTGAATGATGTACTATTACTGAATGAACCCACCCTTGTGTTCCAGGGGTCCTCCACCCCCATACTAGGTCCACCTTGCCTGCCCCCAGGGAAAGACGTCTCTCAATGCCAGAGATTGGTGAAAAGGAAAGGGATTATTTATTTTAAAAGTTATATAGACTTAGAGTAATGACTTAATGTCTTCATTAAAAATACTAAAGTCCTTTAGAATACCCACAAACACAGTCCTTTCTTTTCCCCTTTGCCTAGTCCAGGGTACTATATCTCAGGAAAACAAGTAGAAGTCTGTGGTTCAGGCAGTGCCTTGGTTCCGGCACCATCAGCTGTGTCGCTACCATGAACAGCAGTTAATTCAAAACCATGTGGCACCTTCTCATGGCCCACCTGCAGGAATCCTTTCTCCCCTTTTCTTCCAGGCAAAGTCTCTCCTGCTTCCTAAGCCACGTGGCAAAAAGGGAGCACCCTAAAGCTGCACAGTTCCAACTTTCGCCAAAGCCTCCTGGCCCCAAAAAGCCCTCATGTCTGCCACACCTGGGTTTAAATCTTAACACCAATCTTCCTCTGCAGCCCCATTTTCGACTCCTCCCACAATCAGTTACACCCGCCAGCATTCGTGTATTCTTCCAGATTTACTGGGCTGTTGCAGACTGCTCTGTCTGGTTCTAGGAATTGTATCTCAACCCCTTATGGCTAAGGGCGAGGGACGACCTTTGGAATGTGAGCCACGGGAGACAAAGCTTGTCTCTGGTAGCAAATGCTGCCTCAGTTTCCTCTCCCTGCCCCCAAAGCTTGGTGGGAAGTCAATGACGGGTAAGACCCCTCACAACGGGAGGTAACCTAAGCCAGACTCCATCACTTGGGAGGCCTTCATGGAAGGACTTTGGGGGGCTGCAACAAAGAGCAATGGACTCTCGCCCCCTGGCTTTGTCAAAGCCCGAGTCCCGCGTTCTCTGGCAGAAGTACTTCCTGGCTCTAATCCCCTTAAGCCTGAATACCTGATGGGGAGAGGTGCAGCTCCTTGCCTTGCTAGAGCATGTCCTGGGGAAAAAGTCTGGCATCACAAGGACTTCCTGATAAACCTGTGAAATCTGCTCTGCTAAGAGTGCTTTCATTCATTTGTTAAGGGTTCGAGCAGGAAACCCAAAAACTCTGTTCCTGACAGACTCTGACTCATAGTAAGCCCTCAGATTTCTTTGAAATGTTATCTACTGTTTAATCCTTGCTGCCCTGTATTCCTGTAAATTAGAACCTTTTCCTGAATAAAAGGCCCAGGAGGAGAGGGCTCGAGGCCTTTTTCTCCTCAGAGACACTGGCCACTGCTGGCCTTTTTCCCCTGAGAAACTGGCCACTGCTCACTTCTCCTCCCTAAGCAGATCACATCATGTCTCAGTCATGTTTACTCTCATCTGTGGCACTCGGGGGGACTTTTGAGGAAAGTTGCCCCCACACTGGGCTGCCATATTAAGCCTGGGCAGGCATGGCCCCACGGCATGGAGCCAATCATCTGCAAGCTTTTACACGAGTGCTGTACCCAGAGGGAGTTGCCTCCCAGTTGCATCATGGGTTGAAGTGACTCCCATCCTCCTGGCTCAAAGCACAGCCACAGCTATTTAACTTACCTATGAAATCAGTTAAATGTTATAGATATGTTAAATGACTGCTCTAGAGGTTATCTGCAAAACTTGCTATTCAAAACAACTCTCAATGGCCCTGCTCCATGGGTCCCATCCCTCAGCTCAGACTTGTAGGGGTGAGGACATACTATATGTATATATTTTTTCTAATATTTCCTGGACACCCAGAGTTCTGAACCTCATTAAAAATCTTCATTTGAAGGGGCCCCCTTGGCTGCACCCTATCACAATAGAAGTGGAAGCAATGTTTTCTGAGGTTGAGAAAGTCAAGGAACTTAAAAGCTATTATGCTGGATCAGCTCTTCAAGACTAAAATATTGGAATAGGATGCAGGGAAGACTGCTAAGTGCCTAAGGAAATGTAGTTATATGTTAGGGAATCTCAAGGGTCTGTGCAGAATGACAGCCATTTCAGGCTTCATCCATCTCACCTCTTCTTTCCCACACAAGTTTATACTCTGCTTCCCTTGCCTCTTTAACTCAGGCCACACCCATTTCACTGTGCAGGGCTCCTTCTCCCAAAATCTGGCTGCAGAGTGAGAGTCTATCTTTCCAGTTCTCACTTCCCTGTTGCCCCTGGAGACAAGCCTGGAAGCCCTTTTCATTCTCAGAGCTTTACTGATGATTGTTGTCAGCAACCAAGTGGAAGTAAATGCTGCCAAATGTAGGAAGCTGCCCAGTTCCCAGAATCTTACACCACTTTCTGGGGTATGGTCGCTGGGGTGTATTTTCCAAATCCTTCGCAGGAGGCATGATGGAAGCTGCATGGAATACTCTTAAATTCCTAAGAGTCAGCTCAACAAACTAAATTCCTTGAATTGCCCTTACCCTCTCTCTGAGGGCAGGTCAGTCCCTTCCTGTTTTATGTTATAAAACATGAAGACAGAAATATTCTACATGTAATAGACACTTGTCTTCCCACAACTAAAATTAAACAGAAATCAACATATTATCATAGTTGCTTCAGAGCTCTCCTTTCAAAGGAGAGAACATTTATAGATATACCTGCATCCTTGCCCCATCTCTTACCCCATAAGTATCCACTGATCTGGAGTCTGTATAATTTTTATTCATGTTTTATGCTTTTACTATTTATGTGTGTGTCTATAAATAACACATATCCTTTTGCAAATAGGGTTCTTTTTGCTCAACTTTATGTTTTTCAGATTTATTCATTTTGATATATGTGGGTCTAGTCTGTTCATTGTAACTATTGTACAGTATTTCACCGCATGAATAAATCACAGTATATTAGTCCCCTGATGAGGGATAGTTTGTTCCCATTTATTCACCATTATAAGCAGTGCTGCAGTGAGAATTCTTGCACATTTCCTGTGGGCATTTATAGTTGCTAAATGTAATAGTGTCTAGCGCGTTTTCAGGATACACAGTAGAAGTGAGCCAGTGCTTAGTATGTCTACAGGATATGCATTAGAAGTGATATTGTTGTATCTTATGTATGATCAGAATACATTTAACTTTTTAAAAAACTGCAAATTAATTTCCAAGATGTTTGTATGTTGTAGACTGCTCTGCCTAGTTTTAGGAATTGTATCTCTACCCCATGTAGATGACCTTTGGAATGCCAGCCACAGGAGACAAAGCTTGTCTCTGGTAGCAAACACTGCCTCAGTTCCTCTTTCTGCCCCCAAAGCTTGGTCGGAAGTCAATGACTGGTAAGACCCTTCACAGTGGGGGGGCAACCTAAGCCAGACCCGATCGCCTGGGAGGCCTTTCATGGAAGGACTGCCGGGGGGGGGGGGCAGGGGGCAGCTGTAATAAGGAGCAATGGACTCTTGCCCCACAACTTTGTCAAAGCCTTAGTCCCCATGTTCTCTGGGAGAAGTGCTTCCTGGCTCTAATCCTCTTAAGCCTAAATACCTGATGGGGAGAGGTGCAGCTCCTTGCCTGGATAGAGCGTGCCCTGGGGGAAAATCTGGCACCACAAAGACTTGCTAATAAACCTGTGAAATCTGCTTTGCTAAGAGTGCTTTCATTTATATGATAAGGGTCCTAGAGGAAATGAGTGTGTCTCCCAAAGTTTCTGTAACTCTCTTCCTGACAGACACTGACTCAGATCTCTTTGTAATGTTATCTGCTGTTTGATCCTTGTCCCCCAGTCCTCCCGAGTTTTATGACCCAATAAAAGGCTATGGAGAAAGGCGCTTGAGGCCTTTTTCTCCTCCGAGAAACTGGCCACAACCCACTCCTCCATCCCCAAACAGATCTCATCTTGTCTCAGCCATATTTACTCATTCGCACGTGTCTGTGGCACCAGGGGGACCTCGAGAGAGTAGTCGCCCCCACATTTGTACAATTTTATATTTCTCCCAACAGTGTGAGTTCTTCTTGCTGCAATCTTTCCCAACACTTGCTTTTAATTTGCTTTTCTCAGATGACAACTGATGTTGAACATCTTTCCAGGTGGTTACTGGTCATTTATACATATTCTTTGTGAAGTGTCTTAAATACTTTGTCAACTTTTTATTGGGTTGTTTCTTCTTATTAAGCTGCTGTAAGTTCTTTGCATATTCTAGATGAAAATTCTTTGTAAGGTGTATGTATTGAGAATAGTTTGTTCTAGTCAGAGGCTTACGTTTACATTTTCCTAATGGTGAACTTTAAAAAGCAGAAGTTTTGTGAGGTTTTTTAAAATTTTTTATTTTATTTTAAATCCTCATCCATAGCCCTGGCTGGCATAGCTCAGTGGATTGAGCGCGGGCCTGCAAACCAGAGTATCGCGGTTCGATTCCCAGTCAGGTCACATGCCTGGGTTGCAGGCCAGTTCCCAGCAGGGGACGTATGAGAGGCAACCACACATTGATGTTTCTCTCCCACTCTTTCTCCTTCCCTTCCCCTCCCTCAAAAAATAAATAAATAAAATATTTTAAATAAATAAATAAATAAATAAATCCTCATCCAGAGATATGTTTATTGATTTTTGAAAGAGAGGTAAAGAGAGAGAGAGACATTAATGTGAAAACATCAGTTGGCTGCCTCCCTCATGTGCCCTGACAGGGGATCAAACCTGCAACCCTTTGGTGTACCAGATGATGCACCAGTCCACTGAGCCAACCAGCCATTTCAAAAAGCAGCATTTTTAAATCTTATCTTAGCAAATATTTTTTCTTGAGCATTGGCACACTTTGTATGTTATGTAAGAAATCTTTGTCTATCTTGGAATCATAAAGATTTCCTCCTACATTGTCTTTTAGAAGTTTCATGATTTTAGCTTCTGTGCTTAGGTCTGTGATCTATATTGAGCTAATTTTTATAAGGGTCACAGGTTACTTTTTTCCTATATATATCCAGTTATTCCAGCATTATTTACTGAAAAAACTTTTCTTTCCCATTGATATAACTTGTCACCTTTATTAAAAGCCAATTTACTATATATATATATGAAGGTCTATTTCTGGACTCTATTCTGCTCAACTGATCCTATAAATCTGTCCTTATATGAATACCTCTGTATTACCATAGCTTTAGAGTAAGTCTGGAAATCAGGTAATATAAATCTTTCAACTCTGTTCATCTTTTTCAAAAATATTTTGACTAACCTAGGTCCACTACATTTCCATATAGATTTTAGAATCAACATGTTAATTTCTACAAAAAGAAGTCTACTAAAATTTTGATAGGAATTGCTTGAATTTATAGATTAAATTGGAAGTGACTGACATCTTAATATTACATCTTCTGATTCATGAACACAATATGTTTGTGACATTTATTTGGGTCTTTTAAATTTTCTTGTAGCAATATTTTATAGTTTTTAGGGTCCTGAACTTACACATGTATTGTTGAATTTATTCCTGTATATTTTCATATTTTTGATATAATTATAAATTATATTATTTCGTATTTTACTTTCAAATTGTTTATTGCTAACTTAAAAATATAATGGATATATGTATAGTCCCAGTATCCTATAAACTTGCTAAAGTCAGTTATTTATTCTGTAGCTTTTATTGTAGATTCCTTGGATTTTCTGTATATATTATAATGTCATCTGAAATAAAGAAATTATTACTTAATTTCAATTTGTATGTCTTTAAAATATTTTATTGAGGTTTAATCAACATAAATAAACTACTCTTATTTATTTATTTTTGTCAGAAAACTTTTTACTGTTGCTTTTTTATATAACATATTCCATCTTTTGTCATAATCACTGAAGAAAATGTTTTTCTTAGCTAAGTACTTGCCAGTTAAGAATACAAGGAATTTATTGTGTGAATGGGTTTTTCCTAGGCTCCAGAGACCCTTGCTGAAATCATCTTTCATAATTTTTTTCTTTTTTTAAGATTTTAATTGATTTTTAGAGAGAGAGGGAGAGAAATATTAATGTGTTTGCCTCTTGAGCACCCCCTACTGGGGACCTGGTCCACAACCCAGGCATGTGCCCCGACTTGGAATCGAACCAGCAACCCTTTGGTTTGCAAGCCCTTACTCAGTCCACTGAGCTACACCAGCCAGAGTATAAACTACTCTTATTTAAAATATACAACTTGTTAATTTTTGACATATGTATACAGTCATGAAGCTATTGCCAAAAATTTAGAACATTAAACATAGTCCAATCCCTGGAAGTTTTCTCATGCTCCATTACACTCTTCTACTCATTCCCATTCCCCATGGACAATTACTTGTCTTCTTTCTTTCAGTATAAATTAGTTTGCATTTTCTGAAGTTTAATATAATGGAAGCATAAAGTACAGACTCTTTTTTTTGTCTGGCATCTTTCATTCAGCATAATTATTTTGAGATTCATCCATATCATTGCATGTACCAAGAGATCATTCTGTTTTATTGCTGAGTAGTATTCTATTGTATACTACAAGGATTTTCTCCTACGCTTTCTTTTAGAAATGTTACAATTAAATATGTTACAGTTTGGGCATATATACTCAGGACTGGTACACATTTTGAATTAATTTTTGTATAAGGTGTCAGATTTGGATCCAAGTTAGTTTTTTTCAGATATAAATAATCAAATGTTCTAACATCGTTTGTTGAAGGAACTATTCTTTCTTCACTAAATTGCAACGTTGTAAAAAAATCAGTTGTACATATGTATATGAGACTATTTCTGTATTCTAGTTCTTTGATCTATCTCTCCATCTTTGCACCAATACCATAATATTTTGATTAATGTAGTTTTAGACTAAGATGTGAAATCAAGTAATGTTGGTCATCTAAGTAGTTCCTTTTGAAAGTTGCTTTGGCTATTCCATATTCTTTGCATTTCATATGAATTTTAAACTAATATTGTTAATTTCTTCTGAAAAAGTGCACTGAGATTTTGATTTATGACATTGATTTAAATAGAAAGAATTGATATCTTAACAATATTGAGTCTTGTAATCCATAAATGAGGTATATTGCTCCATTTCCCATAGTTTGCTATATATAATGTGCAATTTTTTGCCCAAATTTTTGAGGGATAAATAAAGGTGCACATTATACAAAGGTAGTACTAATTCCATATTTATATAAATATTTTAAATTATTGTATGTATACTTATGTGTTAAAGGTATAACTCTAGAAAGCAATAATGATATCTGTATGCAAAATAATACTCTGGAATATAATATAATAATCAGTTTTGTTTTTATATATAAACAGATAACAAATTGAATTGAAAAATTAAAATGAAAATATCTTTTCTGAAAGTTTGGGCCAAAAACATGGGTGTGCATTATTCATAGCAAAATACAGTACTTGAATTTCCTTAATTTCTCTTAGCAATGTTTTGTGGTTTTCGGTATACAGTTCTTTCATATCTTTTGCCAGCTTTCCCTTGTTTCACTTTTTTCATGCAATGCAAAGAGTATGTACTTTAAATTTCAGCTTCCATTTGTGTATTACTGCCATATATAAGTATAACTGATTTTTGTATATTGGTCTTGTATCCTTCAACTTTTCCAAACTTACTTATGAGTTCTAGTATTCCATCAGATTCTTTATATAGATAGTAATGTGATGTACATATAAAGAAAAGTTTGTTTCTTTCTTTGAAAGTGGAATGTTTTTATTCTTTTGCTTTATCATGCTGGCTAGAATTTCTAGTTGAATAAAAGTGATTAGAGTGGGCATCCTTGTGTTGTCCCTGATCTTGGGAGGAAACCTTCTAATCCTTTGTCATTACGTGTAATGTTAGCTATAAGTTTTTCATAAACGTTTTTCTAACAGTTTAATAAAAATCCTCTTTTTTTCCTTTAGCTTGCTCAAAGTCATATCACAGATGGATATAAGACTTTGTCAAGTGATTCTACTGTGTTTTCTTTTACAGTTTGTTAATATAAATTATAGTTATTAATTTTCAAAATTTAAACTCATCTTGCATTCATAAAATTAACTTTACTTGATCATAATAGGTTTTGCTTTTTATATATTATTAGATTTCATTTTCTAAAGTGTTAATAATTTTTCCACCATGCTCTCATATTTGCGTGTAGTTTTCCTTGTGTCATCTTTGTCTGGTTTTGGTATCTGCTTTAGAAAAAGTAATACTTGCTTTGCAAATTGAGTTGGGATATATTATCTCCACTTCAGTTTTCTTTTCTTTTTCCCATTTTAAAAAATTTTATTGTTGTTCAAGTACTGTTTTCTGCTTTTTTCTTCCACCTCTCACCCAAACCCAGCTATCCCCACCTCCCTCCCATTTCCACTCCCACCTTGGTTTTGTCCATGTATCCTTTACAGTTGTTCCTGAAAACCCTTCACCCTTTCCCCCCATTATCCACTCCCACCTCCCCTCTGGTTACTGTCCATTAGTCCTTAATTTCAATGTCCTTGGTTATATTTTGCTTACTTGTTTGCTTTGTTAATTAGGTTCCACTTAAAGGTGAGATCATATAGTATGTGTCCCTCACTGCCTGGCTTATTTCACTTAGCATAATGTTCTCCAGTTCCATCCATGCCATTGCAAAGGGTTTAAGCTCCTTCTTTCTCTCTGCTGCTTAGTATTCCACTGTGTAAATGTACCACAGTTTTTTGATCCATTCATTTACTGATGGGCACCTAGGTTGCTTGCTGACTTGGCTATTGTAAATTGTGCTCTTACGAACATTAGGGTGCATAAGTTATTTTAGATTGGTGCTTCAGGGTTCTTATGATATAATCCCAGCAGTGAAATTGCTGGGTCAAAAGGCAGATCAATTTTTAGTTTTCTGAGGAAATTCCATACTGTTTTCCACAGTGGCTGCCCCAGTCTGCAATCCCCCCAACAATGCACTAGGGTTCCCTTTTCTCCACATCCTCTCCAATACTTGTTGTCTGGAGCAACCTAAACAAAGCAACCTTTGTTTAGGATGACCATTCTCGCTGGTATAAAGTGGTATGAGATAAAACCACAATCAGTTGTGGTTTTAATTTGCATCTCTCTGATAGCTAGTGACACTGACCACCTTTTCATATGTCTCTGAGCCTTCTGTTGTCCTCCTTCGAGAAATTTCTGTTCAAGTTCTTTGATCATTTTTTTAAAATTTTTATTTATTTATCTTTAGAGGGGAAGAGAAAGAGAGAGGGAGAGAAACATCAATGTATGGTTGCCTCCCGTGTGTTCCCTGCTGGGAACTGGCCTGCAACCCAGACATGTGCCCCGACTGGGAACCGAACCGTGGTTGTTTGGTTCGCAGGCACGTGCTCAATCCACTGTGCCACACCAGCCAGGGCCTTTGATCATTTTTTAAATTGGGTTTTTTGTCTTCCTGGAGTGGACTCATGTGAGTTATTTATGTATTTTGGAGATCACACCCTTATGTGAGGTATCATTGGCAAATATGTTTTTTCATATAGTTGTTTCTCTCTTTAATTCTGTTTTCTTTAGCCATGCAGAAGCTTTTTATTTTTATGAGACCCCATTTGTTTATTCTTTTTTTTATGTCCTTTGCTCTAGGGAACATGTCAGTGAAAATATTGCTGTGTGAAATATCTGAGATTTTTCTGTCTATGTTCTCCTGAAGGGCTTTTGTGATGTCACAACTTATATTTAAGTCTTTTATCCACCTTGAATTTATTTTTGTGTATGATGTAAGTTGGTGCTTGAGTTTCATTTTTTTGCATGTAGCTGTGCAGCTCTCCCAACACCATTTGTTGAAGAGGCTATTTTTACTTCATTGTATGCTTCTTCCCCCTTTGTCAAATATTAATTGACCCTAGAGACTTGGGTTTATTTCTGGGCCCTCTATTCTGTTCCATTGGCCCATGTATCTGTTCTTATGACAATATCAAGATATTTTTATTACAGTGGCTCCTAGAAATACAGTTTGATATCAGGTATTGTGATCCCCCCTACTTTGCTCTTCTTTCTCAAAATTGCTGCAGCTATTTGCAGTCATTTGTAGTTCCATATAAATTTTTGAAGTGTTTGTTCTATATCTGTGAAAAGTGCCATTGGTACTTAAATAGGGATTGCATTGAATCTGTAAATTGCTTTGGGTAGTATGAAAATTTTGATGATGTTAATTCTTTCAATCCATGTACATGGTATATGCTTCCATTTGTTTGTGTCTTCCTTGATTTCTTTCTTCAATGTTATGTCATTTTCTGAGTACAGATCTTTCACATCCTTGGTTAGATTTATTCCTAGATATATTATTTTCCTTTTTATATCAAATGGGATTTTCCTCTGATTTCTGTCTCTGATATTTATTATTGGTATACACAAATGCCTTTGATGTTTGAATATTGACTTAGTATTCTGCTGTTTTGCCAAATTCATGTATTAGGCCCAGTAGTTTTTTTGTTGAAGTCTCTAGGGTTTTCTATGTACACTAACATGTCATCTGCAAACAATGACAGTTTTGCTTTCTCTTTTCCAATTTGAATGCCTTTTATTTATTTTTTCTTGTCTGATTGCTGCGGCTAGGACTTCCAATATTATGTGAATAGGAGTGGTGAAAGTGGACAACCTTGTCTTGTACCTGATCTTAGTAAGAAAGTTTTTGTTTTTTGCCCATTGATTATGATGTTGGCTGTAGGTCTCTCATATATGGCCTTTATTATGTTGAGAAATGCTCCCTCTAATCCCACTTTACTAAGTGTTTTTATCACAAATGAATGCTGTACTTTATCAAATGCTTCTTCCACATCTATTGCTATGATCGTGTCATTTTTGTCTTTTGTTTATGTGATGTTTTACATTTATTGATGTGTGAATATTGTACCATCCTTGCATCACTGGAATGAATCCTACTTGGTCATAGTATATGATCTTTTTAATGTATTGCTGGATATGGTTTGCCAATATTTTGTTGAGGATTTTAGTGTCTATGTTAATCAGCAATATTGGCCTGAAGATTTCTTTCTTTGTTGTGTTTTTATCTGGTTTGGGGATTAGTATGATACTGGCTTCATAAAAAGAGTTTGGGACTCTTCCATCATCTTGGATTTTTGGAATAGTCTGTGAAGGATAGGGGTTAGCTCTTCCTTAAATGCTTTGTAAAATTCTCCTGTGAAACCATCTAGTTCAGGGCTTTTGTGTGTTGGGATTTTTTTTTATTACTGTTTCAATTTCGTCAGCCATTATTGGTCTATTCAGGCTTTCTGCTTCTTCTTCATTGAGTTTTGGAAGATTATATTTTTCTAGAAATTTGTCCATTTCACCTAGATTTTCAAATTTCTTGGCATATAGGTCTTTGTAGTAATTTCTTACAATCCTTTGTATTTCTGTGGTATCATTTGTAAACTCTCATCTTTCATTTCTGATTGTGTTTATTTGAGTCCTCTCTCCTTTTTTGTTGATGAGTCTGCTTGAAGGCTTGTTGATTTTGCTTATCTTTTCAAAGAGCCAGCTCCTGGACTTATTGATACTTAGAATTGTGCTTATAGTCTCTGTGTCATTTAATTCTGCTCTAATCTTGGTTATTTCCTTCCTTCTACTTGCTCTGGGCTGTCTTTGTTGTTGTTCCTCCAGTTCTTGTAGGTGTAGGGTTATATTGTTTATTTGAAATGATTCTCTTTTTAAGGTAGGCCTGTATTGCTATGAACTTTTCTTTCAGGACTGCCTTCGTTGTGTTGCATAAGTTTTGGATTGTTGTGAGTTTATTTTCATTTGTCTCCAGAAACTTTTTTTTTGGTGATAAAGGAAAGAAGATTTTATTCAAAAACTACTCAATTTTGGAGTAACAGCTTTCCACCTGCATTAGTCTCTCTTTCTTTATCTTTTTCATCTCCACTCCCCTCCCTCTGGTTACTTTCAGTTTGTTCCAAAGGAATTTTAAAATATATTTTATTGATTATACTATTACAGTTGTCCCATTTCCCACCCTTTATTCCCCTCTGACATGCACACCCCCTCACACCCACATTCCCCCCCTCCTTTAATTCATGTCAATGGATCTTACATATAAGTTCTTTGGCTTCCATATTTCATATTCTATTCTTAACCTCCCTTGTCTATTTTCTACCTACCATTTATGCTACTTATTCTCTGTACCTTTTTCCCCTCTCTCCCTATCCCACACCCCTGCTGCTAACCCTCCATGTGATCTCCATTTCTGTGGTTTTGTTCCTGTTCTACTCGTTTGCTTAGTTTATTTTTGTTTTTGTTTCCTAGGTTCAGTTGTTGATAGTTGTGAGTTTTTTTTATTTTACTGTTCATATTTTTTATCTTCTTAAATAAGTCTCTTTAACATTTTATATAACAATAGCTTGGTGATGATGAACTCCTTTAACTTGACATTATTTGGGAAGCATTTTCTCTACCCTTCCCTTCTAAATGATAGCTTTGCTGGATAGAGTAACCTTGGATACAGTTCCTTGCCTTTCATGACTTTGAATACTTCTTTCCAGCCCCTTCTTGCTTGCAAGGTTTCTTTTGAGAAATTAGCTGACAGTTTTATGGAAACCCCTTTGTAGGTAACTCTCCTTTTCTCTTGCTGCTTTTAAGATTCTCTCCTTATCTTTATTCCTGGGTAATGTAATTATGATGTGCCTTGGTGTGTTCCTCCTTGATTCCAACCTCTTTGGGATTCTCTGAGCTTCCAGGACTCCGTGGAAGTCTATTTCCTTTGCCAGATTGGGGAATTTCTTTTTTATTATTTGTTCAAATAAGTTTTCAATTGCTTGGTATTCCTCTTCTTCTGGCACCCTTATGATTTGGATACTGGAACATTGAAAAATGTCCTGGAGATTCCTAAGCCTCTCCTCATCTTTTTGAATTCTTGTTTCTTCATTATGTTCTGGTTTAATGTTTCTTTCTTCCTTGTAGTCCACACAGTCGATTCAGTCCTAGTTTTCTTCCCATCACTGTTGATTCCCTGTACATTTTCCTTTATTTCACTTAGCATTGCCTTCATTTTTTCCATGATTTGCAACCATATTCAACCAATTCTGTGAGCATCCTGATTACCAGAATTTTGAACTGTTCACCTGATAGGTTGGCTATCTCTTCATCACTTGATTATATTTTTTTTTCTGGAGCTTTGATCTGTTCATTTATTTGGGCCATTATTTTTTTGTTTCAGTGTGCCTGTCACATATAAGGGGCAGAGCCTTAGGTGTTCACTAGGGCATGGCAACCCACAGGGCAGTATTGCTGCATTGTGACACTGTATGTGGAGGAGGTGTCTGAGAGGGAACAATGCTGCTTGCTCTGCTCTCTGCCAGTTTTCAGTCACTTCCCCCATTAGCCACAATCAAATTGGGCTCTTCTGGTGCTGATTTCCAGGTGGGTCGGCTTGTGTACATTCTAGGACCCTGTGAGCCCTCAACCCCCACAGGTATTTTCAATCAGAGGTTTGACGCTTTATTTCCCTGCACCGAAACTCTGGATTGCATGGTCTGTCTCACTCCTCAGTTGTTCCTCCTGGTTTATTTGCACGGAAATGTGAGACTGCCTAGTCTGCAATCCACCACCTCACCGCGTCTGCCAGCCACCACCTTGACCAGCAGCTGCAGCCTTGACTGCCCTGGTCCTCCAGCCACCACCTTGCCTTGAGTCCTCTCTGCCTGGCTGCCCATCTCTGCCCCTCCTAGCAGTCTGGATGAATGCTTCTTCTTTAACTCCTTGGTTAACAGACTTCCATATAGTTTGATTTTCTGTCAGTTCTGGTTGTTTTTTGTTTTTAAATTTGTTGTTGTCATTCTTTTGGTTGTCTGAGGAGGCACAGTGTGTCTTGTGTTGCATCCACTGTCACGAGAAACAGAGGTTCGGAGACTTTCAGAATTTTCAAGATGTTACTTTATTGGCCAAGTTTTACCTGTGCAGGGGCGAGCTCTCTGAGTGTCTGAGGACACTACGCTCAGGCGAGCTGCAGATGAGAGCCGCACCCTGGCGCTTACAGCTATGTCCTTATATAGGGGTATGCAAGCAAGCTTTGAACAGAAGCAGATGTGGCTGTTAGCTATTGGCTAGCTCTAAACAGCTGATTACCATTGGCTTATTAGGGAAATTCAAAAGGCTCTTTGTGTAGTTGGCGGTTAGCCCTTTTAGGAAGTAAAAATTTCCCTGCTCCTGGTCAGCCTAACTTTAGTTCCTGGTCAGCCTAACTTTATCCGGGGCTCGTTTGGGATTGTTCTTTTTCAACATCTGTTTTGGACCTCAACATCTTGTTTCCAGAAACTTTTTGATTTCTTCCTTGACCCTGTTCTTGACCCATTTATTGTTTAATAGCATGTTATTCAATCTCCATGAGTTTGAGTGTTTTGGGTTTTTTCTTTGAGGTTGGTTTCTAGTCTCAGTCCCTTGTGATCTGAGAAAATGTTTGATATGATTTCAATTTTCTTGAATTTGTTGAGGCTTGTTTTGTGTCCTATCATGTGGTCTACCTTTGAAAATGTTCCATGTTCATGTGAAAAGAATGCATTTTGCTTCTTTGTGATGAAAGGCTCTATCTATATCATTTAAGTCCATTTGATCTAGGGTATTGTTCAATGCCACAATATCTTTGTTGATATTTTGTTTGGAAGATCTGTTCATTTTTGACAGTGGGGTGTTAAAATACCCTGCTATAATAGTGTTGCTATCTATATCTTTCTTGAAGTCCTCCAAGACTATATATATATTTTTCTTATATATTGGGTACTCCTATGTTGGGTGCATATATGTTTATAATGTTTATGTCTTCCTAATGGATTCTTCCCTTGAGTATTATGAAGTGTCCTTCTGAATCTCTTTATATGACCCTTGTTTTGAAGTTTATTTTTTCTGATATGAGTATTGCTACCCAGTTTTTCTTTCTTGTCTATTTCTTTGGAATATTTTTTTCCAATCCTTCACTTTCAGTCTGTGTATTTCTTTTGTTCTGAGGTGGGTCTCTTGTAGGCAGCATGTGTGTGGGTCATGTTTTCTTATTCATTCAGCTACTTTATGTCTTTTGGTTGGAGTATTTAATCCACTAACATTTGAGGTTATTATTGATAGGTACTTGCTTATTTTTCCCCCTTTGTACCTGTGTTCCTCTCTCTTTCACTCCTTTCCTTTCTCTTCTTATAATAGTCCCTTTTGTAAATCTTGTAGGGCTGGTTTGGTGAAGACATATTCTTTCAGCCTTCTTTTGTTTGGGAAAAAATGTTATTTTTGCCTTTCATTTTAATTGAGAGCCTCACTGGGTAGAGTAATCTTGGTTGCAGGCCTTTGCTTTCCATTACTTGGTATGTCTCTTGCCATTCTCTCCTGTGATGGAGTGTTTCTGTTGAGAAACCAGCTGCAACCCTTATTGGAGCCCCTTTGTATGTTACTTCTTGTTTTTCCCTTGCTGCTTTTAAGACTCTCTCTTTGTCTTTAATACTTGGCATTTTAATTATGATGTGTCTTCAAGTTGGCCTCTTTGGGTTTATCTTGATTGGGACTCTCCGTGCTTCCTGAACTTGCATGGTTTTTTCACTCTCCAGGTTCAGAAAGTTTTTTGTAATTATATTTTCAAACAAGGTTTCTATCCCTTTTTCCTTTTCTTCTCCTTCTGGTATTCCTATGATTTGAATGTTGTTGAATTTCATGTTGTCTTGGAGTTCCCTTAAGCTATCTTCATATTTTTTAGTCTTTTTTCATGAAGCTGCTCTACCTGGTTGTTTCTTTCCACCTTGTCTTCCATCCTCTGCTTCATCCAGCCTGTTTGTAATTCCTTCTAGTGCTTTTTAAAATTTTTTGAGATATATTATTCATTTTTTCTGTTTATAGTTTCTATTTGCTTTTTCATACTGTTATTGTTCTCACTCAGTTCCTTGTAGTTGTCTATGAGTTCCTCGAGCATCTTTATAACCATTATTTTGAATTCTATATCTGATAGTTTGCTTACTCCATTTTATTTAGCTTTTTAGTGGGGAGTCTTCCATTCCTTTTGGTTGCACGTTCTTTTTTTTGTCTCCCCATTTAGGTGACTTTTTTTGTTTGTTCCTGTGTTTCCTGTTTTTTCATTTTGCTAGCTGTCTTCATAGGGCTAACTTCTATGGTAAGAACTCTATGGGATTCAGTGGTGTGGTCTCTTTTATCTTCTTGTCTTGATGCTCTAGGTTTGCCTTTTCTTATGTTTGCATGGGCTGTCTTGTTACACTTGGGTTTTTACCTTTTTGTGATTCCTTTACTGGTGGGCACTCTCCTCCAGTAGATATAATGATGTTCACAGCTCCCACATATTCTTGTATCTGATCAGTGGCAGGGGGTAGGCAAAATGGATTATGACAGTGGGAGAGTATTCTATGGGGTTTAAAGTACCAGCAAGTAGAGAAGAGATAGGAGATTCTTTGGATAAGTATAGCATTAACCGTGATATTTCACCCAACTAGCCACTTTTTATAAAAGGTGAAAAGATTGGACTCTTGTTAGAGGGGAGGATGATTGTGAGCTGAATCCAGAAAACTGCACTTGTGCAAAGTTAGATGATGAGATATAGTGAGAGTAAGGATAGAAAGTAGGCGTAGTGTAAGAGGGAACAGAGTTAACCACAACAATAATAAAGCTCAGGAATAAAGTGAAGTGAGCTAAGATCAAGAAGGGTTGCTCTGTAGCATTTACAATTGTATGGAACAACAATTATTTACAATAGTACTGGAACAACAATAATATGACAAAAATATATGATTTGGACTATAAGAGTAGAAAGTACATGACCAAGAGTAGTGTGTTATTGGAACATGAGCGAAGTGACAGAAGGAAAATTAAAATATAATAAAGAGAGAATGAGGAAAACCAGTCAAACAATGCAATTAGAGAAATAAAATGAAGAAAACTAAACAGAGAGAAGAAAATACTAATAAAATAGAAGAAGTAATAATAATGAAGAAGAAGAATACAAATAAACAATAAAATTTCAGTTCTATGGGATAACAAAGTGAAATTTGTCTCAGTTTCTCAGTTTTGGGGGTTAGCCTTGTGCTCTCCCTTTGGATCTGTCTCTGGACCTTTCACAACTCTGAGCCTTATTGTCTCACTTGGGGGAAGAAAAATAAAGAAAAAGAATAAGCCTCCTGCTGACTTAAAACCTATTGAACTGAGTTCTGCTGGTCTTCCTGGATGCCATAGGAAGAGGGGGTAGGCTTTGCTTTTCTCCTTTCCTATGGTTTTGTGAGGATGGGGACCAGCCCTAGGCAACAAATTCCCCACCTCCAGCCCAGGTCCTCCATGAACTGCCAGGCCTCCACTGTTCATCTGCACCAGGGCTGAGCCTTTAATTCACCAGTTGCACAAAGGTCTGTATGGTGCACCTCCTCCGTGCTCTTTTTGAGCCCACAGTAGCCACAGCCCACTGTCAGGCAAGCAGTACCACTCAGCCTCTGGGCAAGCAGGGTGAGTCAAATCAACCTCCAGGCAAGTCGCACAACTCAGCTGCTGGGCTAGTGGCCCCCAGTTCAGGTGCAGGCAGTGGGGTGAATCAGCTTCACAGCAAGCCTCCTGAGTCAAGTGTAGGTGAGGAGCTTTAATCCACAGTTGGGCTAGTAGCCTACTTGAGCCAAGTGCCTGTGTGAGCACAGCTCAAATCACCCTTGGGGCAAGCCAGCCTGCTGCAAGAGAGTTCCTTACAAAATAGCTGTGAGCCTTTTTTTTTTTTTTTTTTTTGAGTAAAAGCTGTTTAAACCCACCATTCTTAACAAGCACCCAGCTTTTCACACAGCCCAACTTTCTAACAAGTCTGGATTCTGTCCGGATCAGGGTCTAATACAGCCCAACTCTTTCTTCTCTGTTCTCCAGGTGTTTCCCTGCTCCCCAATTTCTCTGGTAATGACCTAGCCAGCATCCACAGTCCCAGCGAGTGTATACTGCCTCTGCGTGTCTGCCACTTTGTTTCTATTCCCCTCAGTGACTTCAAGCATCCAGGTCCTTCCTGGTGCTAGGCTGCCCTCCCTGTTCTGGTAGAGGAGGGAGCTGATGATCTAATTCTCCTCCCTGTATCCTGTGGCAGGCACCCGGTGGGGGCCAGAGCAGCCCAGGTTCTGCACAGATCCCAGGGACCTTACCATCCCAATGCATCTCCGCACTGTCTATTTTTCAATGTTCTCTACAGTGTTTGGCCTCCAAACTTCATATAAGCTGGGATTCCATTGGCTCTAAAGCCTGGAACAGCCTTCCACTCTGTTCCTCAGAAGAATGGCTACGTGTTTCAGCTCGGCACAGGGAGAACTGGGCTCCGCTCCCACCTATTTCCCTGCTATCTTCCCTCAAACCCAGTTTTCTTAAGTATTTTGTGTCAAATTGGTATTAAGTGTTTGGTATGATAAAGCCGATAAAGCCAGTGAAGCCACATGGTTTTGGTACTTTCTTTGTAGGAACATGTTTTAACTACAAATTCAGCTACTTTCTTTTTTCAATTTAATCTTTATTGTATTTTTCCATTACCATTTAGTTCTCTTACACTGCTTTCTCCCCTGCAATCACCACAATGTTGTCCATGTTCATGAGTCCCTTTACCTTTTTGCTTAACCCTTCCACCCCTCTCTCCCCTACACCTACAAGCTGTCATCCTGCTCTCCATCTATGAGTCCGACCCTGTTTTCCTTGTTAGTTCAGTTTGTTCATTAGATTCCACATATGGTATTTGTCTTTCTCTGACTGTATTATTTCACTTAGCATAATTTTCTCCAGGTCTATCCATATTGTCGCAAAGGTTAAAACGTTCTTCTTTTTTAGGGCCTAGTAGCATTCCCCTGTGTAAATGTCCCATAGTTGTTTTATCCACTCATCTATTGATGGACATTTGGGTTGCTTCTATATCTTGGCAATTGCAAATAATGCTATAATGAACATAGGGGTGCTAATGTTTCTTTGAATTAGTGTTTTGGGTTCCTTAGGATATATTCCCAGGAGTGGGATCCCGGGGTCAAAAGGCAGGGTCAAAATAAATTTTTCATTTTTTGAGGTACCTCTATACTGCTTTCCACTGTGGCTGCACCAGTCTGCATTTCCACCTACAGTGCAGAAGGGTTTCCCTTTTTCCACATCCTCACCAGCACTTGTCTATTGATTTATTGATGATAGCTATTCTACCAGGTGTGAGGTGATATCTTGTGTTGGTTTTAATTTGCATTTCTGAGATGATTAGAGATGTTGAGCATCTTTCCATATGTCTATTAACCATATGTGTGTCCTCTTCAGAGAAGAGTCTATTTGGGTCCTTTGACCATTTTTTTAGTTGGGTTGTTTATTTATTTATTTTTGGTGTTGAGTTGTGTAAGTTCTTTATAAATTTTGTATATTAACCCCTTATTAGATATGTTGCTGAATATGTTCTATCATTCTGTAGACTGTATTTTTATTTGGTTGATGAATTCTTATGCTGTGCAAAAACATTTTAGTTTGATGTAGTCTCATTTGTTTGTTTTTTCTTTTTCCCTTGCTTGGGAAGATATATCTGATAAAATATTCCTACAAGCAATGTCCAAGATTTTGCTGCTTGTGTTTTCTTCTACAATTTTTATGGTTTGGGTGCTAACATTTAAGTCTCTGATCCATTTTGAACTTATTTTTGTGTGTGGTGTAAGAAGGTGGTCTAGTTTCATTTTTCTACATGCATCTGTCCAGTTTTCCCAATACTATCTATTGAATAGACTAGCACATTCATTGTATGTGCTCCCTCCTCTGTCAAACATTAATTGACTATAAAGGTGTGGGCTTATTTCTAGGCTCTCTATTCTGTTCTTGATTGATGTACCTGTTTTTAAGTTAGTACCATGCTGTCTTTATTACTGTGATCTTTTGTATAGTTGATATTAGGTAACATGATTCCTCCAATATTGTTCTCCTTTCTCAGGATCGCTTTGCTATGTGGGACCTTTTGTAGTTCCACATAAGTTTTTGAAATACTTATTCTAGTTCAGTGAAATACATCATTGATATCTTGATGGAAATTGGGTTGAATCTAAGATTGTTTTGGGTCATATGGATATTTTAATGATGTTGATTTTTCCTATCCATGAACATGATATGTGATTTCATTTATTTGTATCTCCTTCTATTGCTTTCTTCAGTGTCTTGTAATTTTTCAAATATAGGTCTTTTATATCTTGGTTAAGTTTATTCCTAGGAATTTTATCCTTTTTGAAGCAATTGTGAATGAGATTTTCTTAATTTCCCTTTCTTTTAGTTCATTATTGGCATATAAAAATGTAACTGATTTCTGGATATTAACTTTGCATCCTCTTACTTTGTTGAATTCATTTATCAGTTCTAGTAGTTTCTTGATGGAATTTTTGGAGTTCTTTATGTACAGTAGCATGTCATCTGCAAATAATGACAGTTTCACTTCTTCCTTTCCAATTTAGAGGACTTTTATTTCTTCTCTTTGTTTGATTACTGTGACTAGGATTCACCCATGTTGAATAACAGAGGTGAAAGCAGACATCCTTGTCTCGTTCCCCACCTTAAATGGAATGCTTTAGTTTTTGCTCATTGAGTATGATGCTGTCATTGGGTTTGTCATATATGGTCTTTATTATTTTTAGGTATGTTCCCCCTAATCCCACTTTATTAAGAGTGGTTTTTTTTTTATCATGAGTAGGTACTGGATTTTATCAAATGTTTTTCTGCATCTATTGATATGATCATGTAGCTTTTATCCTTCATTTTGTTTATGTGGTGTATCATTTATTGATTTGCAAATGTTGTACCAACTTTGCACTCCTGGAATAAATCCTGCTTGATCATGGTGTGTGAAATTTTTGATGCATTGGTATATTCAGTTTGCTAATATTTTGTTGAGGATTTTATCATCTATGTTTATCAGAGCATGGCCTATACTTTCCTTTCTTTGTAATGTCTTTATCAGGTTTTGGGATTAGGATAACACAGGCATCTTAAAATAAATTTGGTAGTATAGCCTCCTCTCGAATTTCACGAAATAGCTTGAGAAGAAGAGGGGTTAGTTCTTGGAATATGGTAAATTTCACTTGTAAAGCCATCTGATCCATGGCTTTTGTTTTATGAAAAAAATTTTTTGATTACTGCTTCAATTTCATTAGGTGTAATCTGTCTATTAAGATTCTCTGAATCTTCTTGATTTAGTTCTGGAAGATTGTATGTTTCTAGAAATTTATTTATTTCATCCAGGTTGTCCAGTTTGTTGGCATATAGTTATTCACAGTATTTTCTTACAATCCTTTGTATTTCTTTGTTCTCTGATATTATTTCTCCACTTTCATTTATGATTTTTAAAATTTGGGTTTTTTTCTCTTTTTCATTCTTGATGAGTCTGGTTAAACGTGTGTCAATCTTGTTTATCTTTTGAAAAATGAGCTCTTAGATTCATTGTTCTTTTCTATTTTTTAGACTCTATTTTGTTTATTTCTGCTCTGATCTTTTTAAAAATTTTTTATTTAGTTATTTTTCAAGTACAATTTTCTGTTTATTTCCCCCATCCCAGCCCACCCCTTCCCCATGCACCCCACCTCCCTCCTATTTCCACCCCCCTTAGTTATTGTCCCTGTGTCCTTTATACTTGTTCCTCTAAAACCCTCCCATTTTTCCCCTTAAATTCCCTCCCCTCTCCCCTCTGGTCGCTGTCCCCCTGTTCTCTATTTCAGTGTATTTTTTTTATTTTGCTTGCTTGTCTGTTTTGTTGTTTAGCTTCCTGTTAAAGGTGAGATCATATGGTATTTGTCTTTCAACACCTGGCTTATTTCACTCAGCATAATGCTTTCCAGTTCCATCCATGTTGTTGCAAAGCGTAATAGTTCCTTCTTTCTCTCTGCTGCATAGAATTCCATTGCGTATATGTACCACAATTTTTTGATCCATTCATTTACTGACGGGCACCTACGTTGCTTCCAGCTCTTGGCTATTGTAAATTGTGCTGCTATGAACATTGTGGTGCATAGGTTCTTTGAAATTGATGTTTTGGGGTTCTTAGGATATAATCTTAGCAGTGGAATTGCTGGATCAAAAGGCAGGTTGATTTTTATTTTTCTGAGAAAATTCCATACTGTTTTCCATAATGGTCGTACCAGTCTGCAGTCCCACCAACAGTGAACTAGGGCCCCCTTTTCCCCACAACCTCTCCAACATTTGTTGTTTGTTGCTTTGTTTATGATAGCCATTCTGACTGGTGTAAAGTGGTATCTCATTGTGGTTTTAATTTGCATCTCTCTGATAGCTAGCGATATTAAGCATTTCTTCATGTGTCTCTGGATCTTCTGTATGTCCTCCTTGGGGAAGTGTCTGTTGAAGTTCTTTTCCCATTTTTTAACTGGGTTGGTTGTCTTCTTAGAGTTGAGTCGTGTAAGTTCTTTGTATATTTTGGAGATTAAACCTTTGTCTGAGGTATCATTGGCAAATATGTTTTCCCATACAGTTGGGTGTATTTTCAATTTAATATTGTTTTCTTTAGCCACACAGAAACTTTTTATTTTGATGAGATCCCATTTGTTTATTCTTTCCTTTATATTCTTTGCTCTAGGGGACAAATCGGTAAAAATGTTACTGCGCGAAATATCTGAGATTTTCTTGCCGATGTTCTCCTCTAGGACTTTAATGGTGTTACTGCTTGTATTTAAGTGTTTTATCCATGTTGAATCTATTTTGGTGTATGGTGTAAGTTTGTGCTCAAGTTTCATTTTTTTGCATGTAGCCATCTAGTTCTCCCAACACCATTTGTTGAAGAGGCTATCTTTACTCCATTTTATGTTACTGCCCCCTTTGTCAAATATTAATTGACTGTAGAGAGTTGGGTTGATTTCTGGGCTCTCTGTTCTGTTCCATTGGTCTATGTGCCTGTTTTTATGCCAGTACCAGGCTGTTTTGATTACAGCGGCCTTGTAATACAATTTGATATCAGGTATTGTGATTCCTCCTACTTTGTTCTTCTTTCTCAAAATAGCAGCTGCTATTTGGGCTCATTTATGGTTCCATATAAATTTTTGAAGTGTTTGCTCTATATCTGTGTAATATGCCATTGGTACTTTAATAGGTATTGCATTGAATCTGTAAATTGCTTTGGGTAGTATGGACATTTTGATGATGTTAATTCTTCCAATCCATGAACAAGGTATATGTTTCCATCTTCCTTGATTTCTTTCTTCAGGGCTGTATAGTTTTCTGCATACAGGTCTTCTACCTCCTTAGTTAGGTTTATTCCCAGATATTTTTTTTTGTTTTTGCTATATTGAATAGGATTTTTTCCTTGATTTCTGCTTCTGCTGATTCATTGTTGGTATACAAAAATGACCTTGATTTCCGGATATTGATTTTGTAACCAAATGTTTTGCCAAATTCATTAATTAATTCGAGCAGTTTTTGGGTAGAGTCTATAGGATTTTTCATGTACACTATCATGTCATCTGCAAACAGTGACAGTTTTGTTTCCTCCTTTCCTATTTGGATGCCTTTTATTTCCTTTTCTTGCCTGATCGCCCAAAACTTCCAATACTATATTGAATAGAAGTGGTGAAAGTGGACAACCTTGTCTTGTTCCTGATCTTAGTGAAAAAGATTTTACTTTTTGCCCATTAAGTATGATGTTAGCTGTAGGTCTCTCATATATGGCCTTTATTATACTGAGAAATGCTCCCTGTATTCCCACTTTGCTAAGTGTTTTTATCATAAATGGGTGTTGCACCTTATCCAAAGCTTTTTCTGCATCTATTGATATGATCATGTGATTTTTGTCTTTGCTTTTGTTTATGTGATGTATTACGTTTACTGATTTGTGAATATTGAACCATCCTTGCATCCCTGGGATGAATCCCACTTGGTCATGGTGTATGATCTTTTAAATTTATTGTTGGATGTGGTTTCCCAATATTTTGTTGAGGATTTTAGCATCTGTGTTCATCAGCGATATTGACCTGAAGTTTTCTTTCTTTGTTGTGTCTTTATCTGGTTTTGAAATTAGGATGATGCTGACTTCATAAAAAGAATTTGGGAGTTTTCCATCCTTCTGGATTTTTTTAAAATAGTCTGTGAAGAATAGGGGTTGGCTCTTCTTTAAATGCTTTGTAGAATTCTCCTGTGAAACCATCTGGTCCAGGGCTTTTGTGTGATGGGAGTTTTTTGATTACTGCTTCAATTTCTTTTGCTGTTATTGGTGTGTTTAGATTTTCTGCTTCTTTTTCACTGAGTTTTGGAAGATTGTATTTTTCTAGAAATGTGTCCATTTCCCCTAGGTTTTCAAATTTCTTCGCATACAGTTCTTCAGAGTAATTTCTTACAATCCCTTCTATTTCTGTGGTATCAGTTGTAATATCTCCTCTTTTATTTCTGATTGTGTTTATTTGTGTCCTCTCTCTTCTTTTCTTGATGAGCCTACTTAAAGGCTTGTTTATTTTGTTTATCTTCTCAAAGAACCGACTCCTGGATTCATTGATTCTTAGAATTGTGCTTTTAATCTCTATGTCATTTAATTCTGCTCTGATCTTGGTTATTTCCTTCCTTCTTCTTGCTCTGGGCTGTCTTTGTTGTTGTTCCTCAAGTTCTTGCAGGCATAAGGTTAGGTTGTTTGTTTGAAATGTTTCTATCTTCTTTAGGTAGCCCTGTATTGCTATAAACTTCCCTCTCAGGACTGCATTTGCTGTGTTCCATAAGTTGTGGGTTGTTGTGAGATTGTTTTCATTAGTTTCCAGAAACATTTTGATTTCTTCTCTAATTTCATTCTTTTTTTTTGTTTTTTGTTTTTTATTGATTATGCCATTACATTTGCTCTATTCCCCCCTCCCTTCCCCTCCACCCTGCATACCCCTCCCCCACCATTTCCCCCTTTAGTTCATGAACATGTGTCTCAAATTCTTTAGATTCTGTATTTCCCCTACTATTCTTACCCTCCCCCCTATCTATTTTCTATCTACTGTCTATACTACTTATTTTCTGTACCTTCTCCCCCCTTCCCCTCCTCCCACTCCCCTTTTGCTAACCCTCCCTGTGATCTTCATTTCTATGGTTCTGCTCCTGATCTAGCTATCCTCTTAGTTTGCTTTTGTTTTAGGTGTGGTTCTTAATAACTGTGAGTTTGCTGTCCTTTCACTGTTCATCTTTTTTATCTTCTTTTTCTTAGGTAAGTCCCTTTAACATTTCATATAGTAAGGGCTTGGTGATGATGAACTCCTTGAATTTGACCTTATCTGAGAAGCACTTTATCTGTCCTTCCATTCTAAATGAAAGTTTTGCTGGGTAGAGCAATCTTGGTTGTAGTATCTTTGGTTTTCATGACTTGGAATACCTCTGTCCAGCCCCTTCTTGCCTGTAAGGTCTCTTTTGAGAAATCAGCTGACAATCTGATGGGAACTCCTTTGTAGGTGACTGTCCCCTTAGCTCTTGCTGCTTCTAGGATTCTCTCCTTCATTTTAATCTTGGCTAATGTAATTATGATGTGCCTTGGTGTGTTCCTTCCCGGGTCCAACTTCCTCGGGACTCTCCGAGCTTCCTGGATCTCTCGGAAGTCTATTTCCTTTGCCATCTTGGGGAAATTCTCCTTTATTATTTGTTCAAATAATTTTTCAACTGGTGGTTGTGCCTTTCCCCCTTCTGGTACCCCTATAATTCGGATGTTGGAACGTTTAAAGATGTCCTGGAGTTTCCCAAGCCTCTCCTCATTTTTCTGAATTCTTATTTCTTCATTCCTTTCTGCTTGATCATCTTTTTCTTCTGTCTGGTGCTCTCCCTTGATTTGAGTCCCAATTTTCTTTCCATCACTATTGGTATCTTTTGTATCAGCATTCATTTCAATTAATTTAGCTTCCATATGTTTCTCTAATTTGTGACTAAAATCCACCAGTTCTGTAAGGATCTTTATAACCAGTGTTTTGAACTGTGCATCTGAAAGACTGGCTATTTCTTCATCACTTAGGTCTATCGGTTCTGGGGCTCTGAGTTGTTCTAGAGCCATTTTTGGTTTATTCTGCTGTTTAGTGAGCGGAGCGAAGCCTTAGTTGTTTACCAGGACGGGGCGGGGCGACCCAGGTCGCTGGTTTGTGACGCTGTGTGTGGGGGCGGGGTCAGAGAGGGAGCGATGGCATTCCTCTCCGCTAGCCCAGCGCATCCAGACACTCAAACGCCTGGGGCTTGCTTATCCGATCCTAATTTTGCGAGCCTGCTGCACCGCGCGGGTTTCCCTTCTCACTGGTTTCTCCGCATGTAAATGCGCGGTAAATGCGCACGACTGAGCGACCCACCGCGCCTATTCCCTGTGCGCTCCGGCAGCCAGCTCGCTGGCGATCAGCCCTCGGTTGCCTGCGCGCCCCGCGCACCGCCCCGGGAATTTTTTCTTGCTAACCTGCTCTGCTTCTGGCCTCGCTCCTCGTACCGGTCCAGCCAAGTATCTAGTTGTCCTTTGGACTCCGTATTGTCGATTTTCCGTGTGGCTTGGTTGTGACTGCTGTTAAAAATAGTTGTTCTTAGATTTGGTTGTGCACAGAGGCGAGGTGGACCCTCCACCTACTTCTCCATCTTGGCGGAAGTCCCCTCTAATTTCATTCTTGACCCATTCGTTGTTTATTAGAATACCATTCAGTCTCCATGATTTTGGGTGCTTTGGGTTTTTTCCTTTGGGGTTGGTTTCCAGTTTCAGTCCCTTGTGGTCAGAGAAGATGCTTGGTATGATTTCAATTTTCTTGAATTTGTTGAGGCTCGTTTTGTGTCCTATCATGTGGTCTATCTTTGAAAATGTTTCAGTGCATTTGAAAAGAATGTGTATTTAGCTTCTTTGGGATGAAGGGCTCTCTATAATATCAGTTTAGTCCATTTCATCTAGGTCACAATATCTTTGTTGATATTTTGTTTGGAAGATATGCCCATTTTTGATAGTGGGGTGTTAAAATCCCCTACTATAATTGTGTTGCTGTCAATCTTTCTTGAAGTCCACTAAGATTTTCTTAATATATTTGGTTGCTCCTACGTTGGGTGTATAAATATTTACAATATTTATATCTGCTTAGTGGATTCTTCCCTTCAGTATTATGAAGTGACCATCTGAGTCTCTCTTTATGCCCCTTTTCTTGAAGTCTGTTTCATCTGATATGACTATTGCTACCCGGCTTTTTTTTCCTGTCCATTTTCTTGGAAAATTTGTTTCCAGCCCTTCACTTTCAGTCTGTGTAAGTCTTTTGTCCTGAGGTGGGTCTCTTGTAGGCAGCATATATATGTGTGGGTCATGCTTTCTTATCCATTGAGCTATTCTGTGTCTTTTGATTGGAACATTTAATTCATTTACACTTAAGGTCATTATCGATAGGTACTTATTCATTGCCATTTTTGTACCTGTGTTCCTCTCTGTCTCCCTCTTTTCCTTCCTTTCCTTAAAGAAGTCCTTTTAGTATTTCTTGTAGAGCTGGTTTGGTGGAGGTGTATTCTTTTAGACTTCTTTTGTCTTGGAAGCTCTTTATTTGGCCTTCTATCTTGGTTGAGAGCCTTGCTGGGTAAAGTAGCCTTGGTTGCAGGCCTCTGTTTCTCATTACTTGGAATATTTCTTGCCATTCTCTTTTTGCTTGGAGTGTTTCCATTGAGAAGTCAGTAGCTAACTTTTTGTGGCTCCCTTGTATGTTATTTCTTTTTTCTCCCTTGCTGCCTTTAAGATTCTCTTTGTCTTGGAATTTTGCCATTTTAATGATATGTGTCTTGAAGTGGGCCTCTTTGGGTTCCTCTTGATTGGGACTCTCTGTGATTCCTGGATTTGTGTGACTTTTTCTCTCATCAAATTAGGGAAATTTTCTATCATTACTCTTTCAAATGCCCTTTTCTATCCCTTCTTCTTCTTGTTCCCCTTCTGGTATTCCTATTATTCGGATATTATTACGTTTCATATTGTCTTGCATTTCTCTTAATCCCTCTTCATTCTTTCTGAGCCTCTTTCCATTTTCTTGCTCTTTCTGTGAGCGCTTTCTACTTTGTCCTCCAACTCGCTAATCCGATCATCCACCTCATCTATTCTGCTTATGAAACTTTCTACTGTGTTGTTCTTCAATTCGGAAATTGTATTCTTCATTTCCTCTTGTCCCTTGCTGATATTTTCTATTTCCTTTTTCATGTTGATGTAGTTTACAGAGAGATCATTGTAGTTTCCCTGTAGTTTCTGGTAGCTCATTGTGAGCTCTTTGAACTTCGTAATAACCAGTGTTTTGAATTCAATATCTGATAGTTGATCAGCCTCTATTTCATTTAACATTCTTTCTGAAGTTTCTGCTTTTTCTTTCATTTGGTGATTGTTTCTTTGTCTTCCCATTGTTTGAGACTCTTCTTGTTAGTCTCAGCTTCTAAAATTGATCTGTTCTGACTCCCTGGGTTTATGGTGTGAACTTCTGTGGTATAATATCTGTGAATTTCAGTGGTGCAGACTCCTTCAGGTATCTTGATGTTCTCCGTCTCCACCTACTCTCGTGCTGGTCCTCAAGCTGGTCCCCGCACTGGTCCCCTACCACTGCTGAGTGTCCCGGCTCCTGTAGCTGATTCCCCAGGGCCCAGGCCCATCGCTATGGCAGCGGCACAGGAGCCTCGAGTGTCCAGGTTCCCGTAGCTGACTCTGCCACTGTCTGGTGTTTCAGCGTTGGTCACAATCTCTGGTCTTTTAATTTCATAAATGGTATCCGATGGTTTATTGCACTGTTTCTCTATAGATCTGCCAGGATTTTCACCCATGAGTATGGGAGCTAGAATCTGCTCCATCTTACTGAGTCACCATCTTCCCAGCATCCCCTGCTCTAATCTTTATGTCTTCCTTCTACTCAGTTTTAGGCTTTGTTGTTCTTTTCAAGTTCCTTTAAATGTGAAGTTATATTATTTGCTTGAGCTTTTTCTTGTTTTGTACATAGGCCTGTAATGCTATGAATTTCCCTCTTAGGATTGCTTTCCCAGTGTCCCACAGATTTTGGATTGTTGTGTCCTCATTTTTATTTGTTTCAATGTATCTTCTGATTTATTCCTTGATCTCATTGTTGATATGTTATTTAGCTTCCACGTCTTTGTGTGTTTTTCACTGTTCTTGTGATCGACTGCTAGTTCCATAGCATTATGGTCAGAGAAGATGCTTGACATGATTTCAGGCTTCTTAAATGTATTAAAACATATGTCCTAACATGTGTTCTACCTAGAAAACTTTCCATGTACACTTGAGAAGTATGTATGATCTGCTGTTATGGGATGAAATATTCTGGAGATATTAATTAAATCAATTTGATCTAGTGTATCATTTAAGGCCTCTGCCTCCTTACTGATTTTTTGTCTGGAAGATCTATCTATTGAAGTCAAAGGGGTGTTAAAATACTCAACTGTGACTATTTCTATTGATTTCTCCCTTCATGTTCATCAAGATTTGCTTCACAAGTTTAGGTGCTCCTATTTTGGGTGTGTGAAGGTTTACTAGAGTTATAGCCTCTTGTTGGATTGTTTCCTTTATTATTTAGTGTACTTCTTTGCCTCTTATTATAGCCTTGGTTTTAATGTCTATTTTGTCGGATATAAGTATTGCTACCTCAGTTTCTCTTTCCTTTCCATTTGCATGAAATATTTTTTCTATCCTTTTACTTTTAGTTTGTATGTATCTTTTGATCGAGATGGGTCTCTTGGAGGAGATTTCTTCAATATATATATAGGCCTTATTTTCTTATCCATTCAGCTACCCTATCTCTTTTCATTGGAGCATTTAACATGTGTATATTTAAGGTGATTATTAATAGATATGTCCTTAGTGCCATTTTATTGTTAGATTATTTTCCTTTTTTTTTCTATATCTTTTTCTTCTTCTTCTACTTAAAGCAAGCCCTGTAACATTTGTTGCAGTACTGGTTTGGTGTTAACAAACTCCTTTAGCTTTTTCTTGTCTGGGAAGCTTCTTATTTCTCCTTCAATTTGAAATGATAGCCTTGCTGTGTAAAGTAGCCTTGGTTGTAGGACCTTGTTTTTCATCACCTTAAATATTTCACACCACTCACTTCTGGCCTGAAATATTTCTGTTGAGAAATCAGATGACAATATAATTGGTGCTCTCTTATAGGTAACTACCTGCTTTTCCTTTGCAGCTTTTAGGATCCTCTCCTTGTCTTTAAACCTGGCCATCTTAGTTATGATGTGTCTTGGTGTAGGCATCTTTGTGTCCAACTTGTTTGAAACTCTCTAAGCTTCCTTAACTTGTGTGTCTTTTTCCTACACCTGATTAGGGAAGTATTTCTTCAAATAGGTTCTCAATCCTTTGCTCACTCTCTTCTCCTCCCATGACGTGGATGTTGTTAAGCTTCATATTGTCTAAAAAGTTTCTTAAACTCTCTTCATTTTATAAAAATTCTTTCTTCTTTTGTTGCTCTGCCTAGGTGTTTTTTTCTACCTTGTCTTCCAAATCACTCATTCTACCTTCTGCTTCCTCTAACCTATTGTTCATTCTTTCCAGTGTATTATTTATTTTAGATATTGCAGCTTTTATTTCTCACCGGTCCTTTTATATGGTTTCTATGTATTGTTCCATGCTGCTGAGAATCCTTATAATCATTACTCTAAACTTGCTGATAAATTGCTTACCTCCATTTCATCTAATTCTTCTTCTGGAGAATTCTCTTGTTCTTTCATTTGGAGTCTGTTTTGCTTTTTGGTTTTTTGTTTGTCTTCCCCTTTGGGTTGGGTTTTGTTTTTTGTTTTTTTTTTTTGTATTTTCCACCTTAGTTGTTAAACTGATCATTGATATAGTCTCAAGCTATAGTCAGCAGCTCGGCTTAAGTACCACAAGGTGGGGCAGAGTAATTCCTTTGGGTGAGGCTATGCTTCCTCTCAGGCTGATGCCACTTGGCAGGGAGTGCTCTGACAGAGAGATGGCTTCTGCAGTATGGGGTTCCTGGTTGCTGTTCCTTCAGTTCTCTTCCCAGAGCCATCAAACCCAGACTCTCCTGAAGCATCTCTAGTCCACTCTGCCCTCCCTCTGATGGAGACCAGAGTAAGTGACTGCAAACAAAATTTTGTACATTGGCTCTTTAAGAGGATCTTGGCATCTCCCTCCGTCTCTCCCTGATGGACCCTATTGCTTTTCATAGCTGTATGTTATTTGGGTTCCTTTCCAGCTATGGTGCTATAGGCTGGGGAGCCCAGCTTGGGGTTTAGACCCCACACTTCTCAGGAGGAACTCCCCAGCCTCTGAAATAGCCCTCTGAACTTCAGCTATTGCCTATGGGAGTCCAGCCAGCCCTCTTACACCTCCTCTTCTCTGCCAGTCCCATTGTGGTGAAGTTGTTTCTTCTGTCTGTCCATAGTTATAAGGCTTCTCTCCAGTTAATGTTCAGTTGGTTATTCTGAGTGATTTCTATATAATTTAGTTGTAATTCCAAATTTGTTAGTGTAGCTTCCACTTATTTGTTTGACATCTTGAATCTCCCTTAGCTACTTTCATATATACAGAGCTAGTCACATATTCTATTTCATCTTGAATGAGTATTAGCACTCCTTGTTTTTCACTGGATTATTTTTTTTCCTTTCATCCATGTTGTAGAGTTTATTAGCATAAAGTTATTTATAATATTTTATTATCATGTTAATATCTGTAATTATTTCATAGCCAATAGTATTAATTTGTATACTCTTGTTTTTTGTTCTTCAGTCTGACTAGAGGTGCACAGAAAAATAAATTTTTAGTCTTATGAAAATAACTACTTTTGCTTTTATTAATTTTCTAATTCTATCAGAACTCTGTTCTGATCTTTATTATTTCTTGTTTCTTTTTTGTATGAATTTACTTTGCTGTTATTGCCTCTGGTTTCTTCAGGTGGAATTTTTTTATCATTAATTTGATACTCTCTTGTTTTTTAATATAGGTATTTTAGTGCTATAAATTTTCCTCTAAGTGGTTCTTTAGCTGAATCCCCAAAATTTTAATATGTTGTTTTTAATTTTTATTTAAAATACTTTCTAATTCTTTTCTTTTTTTAAAGTATATCTTATTGATTATGGTATTACAGTTGCCCCACATTTTCTCCCCTTTATCCCTCTACCCTTCAACCCCCCCCTTCCAATATTCACCCCCCTTTGTTCATGTCCATGAGTCATACATATAAATTCCTTGGCATCTCCATTTCCTACACTATTCTTAACCTCACCCTGTTTACTTTTTGCCTACCAATTATGCTTTTTCCCCCTGTATTTTTCTCCCTCCTTCCTGCTGATAGCCCTCCATGTGATCTCCATTTCTGACATTTTGTTCCTGTTCTAGCTATTTGCTTAATTTGTTTTTGTTTTCAAGTTCAGTAGTTGATAGTTGTGAGTTTGTTGTCATTAAATCCTTTTTTTCATTTTTTCCTTGACCCATTTTTTTTTAGTTTTATTTATTTATTTTTAGGGAGAAGGGAAGGGAGGGAGAAACAGAAGGAAAGAAACAACTGTGCAAGATGAACATGAATTACTTTCCCCTTGCAGTCCCCTAAGCAGAGACCTGGCCCACAGCTCAGGCATGTGGCAGGGGACTGAACTACTAACCCTTTGCTTTGCAGGACAACACCCAACTCACTGAGCCATGCTTGTTAAGGCTGATCCATGGGTTATTTAGAAGAATGTTATTTAGTTTCCAAATATTCCAAACACTTTTCAGATCTACTTCTGTTGTTTTCTACTATACTAATTCTTTGGAAAGGCAACATATTTTGTATGCTTTAATTTTTTAAAAACATTTGAGACTTTTTATGGCATAGTATATGGTCTATCTTGTGATCTATCCCTGTGCACTTCAAAAGAATTTGTATTTTGCTGTTTAGAGGCAAAGTGTTCTATAACTATAAATTAGTTCAATTTGATTTGTAGAGTTGTTCAGATCTTTTATACTTTTATTAACTTTTTGTTTGTTCTATCAATTATTATGAAAGTGGTATCAAAAATTTTGTGTGCTCTTTCTGTACAACTTTCTTCCCTTCAATACATTGTCTTCCCAACTCTAGTTTCTCTGGTCTTCTTAGATTATCTGCTCCATCTCCTTAACTCATGGCTTGCCCTGGCCTCTACTTGGATTTCCTGTCCTTGCATTTATTCTCAAGCTAGTACAACTTTAGAATTTTGTTTGTTCCCTAGCTCTTTGATATCAATAGTGTTTTTTGCCTAATGTACAATATCTTGAAAACTAATATTTCATGTATTTTATCTGTTTTGTGGTTGTTTCAGGTGGAGGGTGAAACCAGTTACTGTTATTCCTCTTTGACTAGAAGCAGACATCTTGTATGCCACTTATTTGTTTATTTGTTTATTTCTGCATGCCTTATTGCAGTGGCTAAGACACTTGGTGTTAAGTACAAAGTTATACAAAGAAGGCAAGTGTGACTATTTTTATTTCATTCCCAATATAAGAGGAGAAATATTTCACATTTCACTATTAGGTATCATGTTAGCTGTAGGGTTTTCACAGATGACTTTTTGAAAGTTGAGAATTTTTTCTTCTATTTTTGGTATGTTGTGAGTTATTAATTTTTCATAAATGGCTGTTGAATTTTATCAAATACATTTTCCTGCCTCCATTAAGATGATCATTTTTCTTATTTAATCTGATATTTTTGTTAATTAAATGGATTAATTTTCAAATGATAAAGCAATTCACGATGCATTAATGATGTATTATCTTTTTTAAAAAATATTTTTATTTACTTATTTTTAGAGAGGGGAAGGGAGGGAGAGAGAGAGAGAAACATCAGTGTGTGGTTGCCTTTCGTGTGGCCCCCCCTGGGGACCTGGCCTGCAACCCAGGCCTGTGCCCTGACTGGGAATCGAACCTGTAACCCTTTGGTTCACAGCCCGCACTCAGTCCACTGAGCCACAGCAGCCAGAACGACGTATTATCTTTTTTATCTATCCCTGGATTCAGTCTGCTAATATTTTGTTAATGGCTCTTGCAGTTATGTTTTTGGGAAATATTAGTCTGTAGTTTTCTTTCCTTGTAAGGTGTTGCCTGGTTTTTCTCTTATCAGTTATTCTGCCATGTAAAATTAGTTAGAAAGTGTTTTCTCTTGTGCATTTTGAAAGTGTCTTGTGGTATTGGTTTAATTATTTCCTCATTAAATATTTAGTCAAATTTACCTGTGAAATCAATAGGTTTGGGGATACTCTTTGTGGGAAAGCTTTTAATTACAAATTCAATTTTTAAAATAAATAACATTTCAGATTTTTTATTTTATCTTGGATTTATTAATAACTTTTGTCTTTTAAACAATGTCTCATTTATCTAAGTTGTTTATTAACATACACTTATAATTTTCTATTGTTTTCTTTTCAATGTCTGTAAGATCTATAGTGTTTTTCTTTCTTTCATCCCTAATAATGGTAATTTGTATTTTCTCTGCTTTCCTCTCTAATTGGTCGAGCTAAAGGTTTGTCAATGACATTGATCTTTTAAAAGAACCAGTTTTTTCACTTAATTGATTTTCTTCTGTTATTCATTCATTTCCTATTATTGATTTCTATTCTTATCTTTAATATCTCCTTCCTTCTCTCCACTAGGGATTTAATTTGCTTATCTTCTGTTCCTCTTTATTCCCTCAACTAGAAATTAAAATAATTTAATACCTTTGTTCTTTATTAATATAAACCTAGATGTATAAATTTCCAATATGTAAGTACTATTCCACAGTTTTTAAAAGCCATGTTTATTGAAGTGTCATTTATGCATTACAAAAATGACACATTTTTTGTGCACAGTATATAAATTTTTCAAAATTATGTGGTCATGTAACACTACCCACTCAATATATAGAATGTTTCAATCACCACAAAATGTGTCCTTATGCTTATTTATAGTAAACCTTGTCATTTACCCCCAGTCCCTAAAAAGCACTGATCTGTTTTCTGTCCCTCATATTTTGCCTTCTCCAGAATGTCTTAAACATATAGCCATAGAGCACACACCTTTTTGAGGCTGCCTTCTTTCACCTAGCATAATGCTTTAAAATTCTCCCATTTTGATACATATATGAATATTTTCTTTCTACTGCTGAGGAATATTGTATTGTATAGATACACCACAATTTATTTATGCATTGATCAGTTGATGGGCATTTGTGTTGTTTCTGGGTTTTGGTGATTACAAATGGAGTTGTTATAAACATTTGGGTTCAAGTTTTTATGTTAACTACAATTTATAATTTACTTGAATAAATATCTGGGAGTGAAATTGCTAGCTTATATGGTAAATGTATGTTTAACTTACCACAGAAATGCAAACTATTTTCCAAAGTAGCCATACCATTTTGCATTTCTACCACTGAGGTATGAAAGATCAAGTTACTACACAACCTCAATGGCACTTACATTGCCAGATTTTATTCTTTTAAAAAATTTATCTATCCTAATAAAAAACTGCATCTCTTTGTAGTTTTTAATTTGCTTTTCCCTAATGTTGAGCATATGTTCAGGTGTTTATTTGCTATCCATCTCTCCTCTTTGGTGTACTGTTTAAATATTTTTAAATTTTTTATTGAGTTATTTAGTTTCTTATAATTGACCTTTAAGAAATTGTTATATATTCTGTTTACCAGAGTTTTCTCTCAGTCCATGGGCTTTTAATTTTATTTAATATCTATTTAAGAAAAAAATCTTTAATTTTGATGAAGTCTAATTTACCAAATTTTTGTTATAATTTATGCCTTTTGTGCTTTAAGAAATATTTACCTACCCCAAGTTCACAAATAATTTATGTATGTTTTTTCTTGAAGTTTTATAGTTTAGAAATATGATAAGTTGATAAATTCAACTTAATTTTTGTATATGGTATGAAGTGTAGGTTAAGACTTTTTGGGTTTTGTTTCTGCTTTGCACGTAGATGTCCAATCATTTCAGCATCATTTGTTGAAAAAATTATCCTTGTTTTATTGAATGGCATTGGCATTTTGTCAAAATCAGTTGATCATATAGTTATGAGTCCATTTCTGTACTGTCCAACCTGATTCACTGATCTATATGTCTGTCTTTTTGCCAGTACCACGTGGTGTTGATTACTGTATCTCTTTATAGTAAGTCTTATAATGAATACTTGTACTTTCTCAAAATTGTTTTGGTTACCGTAAGTATATTATTTACCCATAGCTGCATCACAACTTAAACTTAGAGGCTTAAAACAACAAACACTTATTATCTCACAATTTCTGTAAGGCAGGAATTCAGAACAGCATGGTTGGGTTTTTCTGGCTAAAGATCTCTCATAAGTTTGTGCTTAAAATGCTAGCCAGAACTACAATCATATGAAGGCCTGACTGAATAGAAGGTTCATTACCAAGTTCACTTACATGACAGTTGGCCAGAGGCTTCAGTGTCTTACCACATGGAGTTCTTCAAAGGTGTTCTCTGCTCATTTATGGCAAGCTGGCTTCCCTCAAAATGAGTAGTGGGTGGAGACAGATGAGAGAGGGAGAAAGAAAGAGAATGAGTTGGAAAGTGGAGAAATTGACACGGTGTCCATTTCTAACCTATTCTCAGAAGTGACATACTATTTTCTGCCATAATCTATTGGTCACACAAACTAACATAAATACCAAGATCATAGGGTCATCTAGGGAGCTAGTTACCACATGAGGTCCTTTGCCTGTCTATTTAAACTTCAGAATCAACTTGTGGGGGACTTCCGCCAAGATGGAGACGTAGGTGGAGGGTCCACCTCGCCTCTGTGCACAACCAAATCTAAGAACAACTATTTTTAACAGCAGTCACAACCAAGCCACACGGAAAATCGACAATACGGAGTCCAAAGGACAACTAGATACTCGGCTGGACCGGTACGAGGAGCGAGGCCAGCAGCGGAGCAGGTTAGCAAGAAAAAATTCCCGGGGCGGTGCGCGGTGCGCGCAGGCAACCGAGGGCGCTGATCGCCAGCGAGCTGGCTGCCGGAGCGCACAGGGAAGAGGTGCGGTGGGTCGGTCGGTGGGTCGCGCGCATTTATGTGCGGAGAAACCAGTGAGAAGGGAAACTTGCACGGTGCAGCAGGCTCGCACAATTAGGATCGGATAAACAACCCAGAGGCGTGTGAGTGACTGGATGAGCTGGGCTAGCGGAGAGGAACGCCATTGCTCCCTCTCTGACCCTGCCCCCACACACAGCGTCACAAACCAGCGACCTGGGTTGCCCCGTCCTGGTAAACAACTAAGGCTTCGCTCCGCTCACTTAACAGCACGAATAGACCAAAAATGGCTCTAGGACAACTCAGAGCCCCAGAACCGATAGACCTAAGTGATGAAGAAATAGCCAGTCTTTCAGATGCACAGTTCAAAACACTGGTTATAAGGATCCTTACAGAACTGGTTGATTTTAGTCACAAATTAGAGAAACATATGGAAGCTAAATTAATTGAAATGAATGGTGATACAAAAGATACCAATAGTAATGGAAAGAAAATTGGGACTCAAATCAAGGGAGAGGACCAGAAGGAAGAAAAAAATGATCAAACAGAAAGGAATGAAGAAATAAGAATTCAGAAAAATGAGGAGAAGCTTAGGAACCTACAGGACATCTTTAAACGTTCCAACATCCGAATTATAGGGGGTACCAGAAGGGGGAAAGGCACAACCACCAGTTGAAAAATTATTTGAACAAATAATAAAGGAGAATTTCCCCAAGATGGCAAAGGAAATGGACTTCCGAGAAATCCAGGAAGCTCAGAGAGTCCCAAAGAAGTTGGACTCAAGAAGGAACACACCAAGGCACATCATAATTACATTAGCCAACATTAAAATGAAGGAGAGAATCCTAGAAGCAGCAAGAGCTAAGGGGACAGTCACCTACAAAGGAGTTCCCATCAGACTGTCAGCTGATTTCTCAAAAGAGACCTTACAGGCAAGAAGGGGCTGGAAAGAGGTATTCCAAGTCATGAAAACCAAAGATCTACAACCAAGATTGCTCTACCCAGCAAAACTTTCATTTAGAATGGAAGGACAGATAAAGTGCTTCTCAGATAAGACCAAATTCAAGGAGTTCATCATCACCAAGCCCTTATTATATGAAATGTTAAAGGGACTTACCTAAGAAAAAGAAGATAAAAAAGATGAACAGTGAAAGGACAGCAAACTCACAGTTATTAAGAACCACACCTAAAACAAAAGCAAACTAAGAGGATAGCTAGATCAGGAGCAGAACCATAGAAATGAAGATCTCATGGAGGGTTAGTAACAGGGGAGTGGGAGGAGGGGAAGGGGGGAGAAGGTACAGAAAATAAGTAGCATAGACAGTAGATAGAAAATAGATAGGGGGGAGGGTAAGAATAGTAGGGGAAATACAGAATCTAAAGAATTTGAGACACACGTTCATGAACTAAAGGGGGAAATGGTGGGGGAGGGGTATGCAGGGTGGAGGGGAAGGGAGGGGGGAATAGAGCAAATGTAATGGCATAATCAATAAAAAAAATAAATTAAAAAAAAAAGAATCAACTTGTGGATTTCTGAAGAGGAGGTAGAGGGAGCAGGAGGGGTGGAGGAGGAGAAGGAAGAAGAGGAGAAGGCTTTGGGCTGTGGTGGTTTCAATTGGAATTCTACTGAATCTATAGATCAATTTGGGAAGGACTGATGTGTTAACAATATCGAATCTTCTAATCCATAAACACAATATCTTTCCATTTATTATTCAGGTCTTTTTGATTCTTCTCATCAATATTTTTTAGTTTTTAGCATACAAAGATAATATATTTTTATTATCATCATTTCATTTTATTTATTTTTTACTTTTTTGTTTCATAAATTACTTTAGCATTGTTCCATTACAGTTGTCTGCATTTTCTCCCCACCACTCCCCCACACCCCATCCATACCCACCTCCCTCCCTTGCTTCCACCCCCACTTGGTTTTGTCCATGTGTCCTTTATAGTAGTTCATGAAAACCCTTCTGCCCACTGTCCCCTCCCCTCCCCTCTGGCTATTGTTAAATTGTCCTTAATTTCAATGTCTCTGGTTACATTTTGTTTGCTTTTTCCTTTTGTTGATTATGTTCCAGTTAAAGATGAGATCATATGGTAGATCAAAGGTGAGGACAGAGTCCCTCACCACCTGGCTTATTTTGCTTAGCATAATGCTCTCCAGTTCCATCCATACTGTTGCAAAGGGTGTAAGCTCCTTCTTTCTCTCTGCTGCATAGAATTCCATTGTATAAATGTACCATAGTTTTTTGATCCACTCATTTGCTGATGGGCACTTAGATTGCTTCCAGTACTTGGCTATTGTAAATTGTGCTGCTATGAACATTGGGGTGCATAGGTTCTTTTGGAATGGTGTTTCAGGGCTCTTAGGGTATAACCCCAGCAGTGGAATTTCTGGGTCAAAAGGCAATTTCATTTTTAGTTTTCTGAGGAAATTGTATATTGTTTTCCACAATGGCTACACCAGTCTGCATTCCCACCAACAGTGCACTAGGGTTCCCTTTTCTCTGCATCCAACACTTGTTTTTCACATGACTCCATTCCAGGAAGACAAAAAACCCAATTAAAAAATGGGCAAAAGGCTTGAATAGACACTTCTCCAAGGAGGACATACAGAGGGTCCAAAGACATATGAAAAGACGCTCAGCATCACTAGGCATCAGAGAGATGCAAATTAAAACCACAATGAGATACCACCTCACACTTGTCAGAATCGCCATCACAAACATTATATATATAATGGGTTAAATATTTGCTCGTTATGATGAGTATATATATATTTACTCTCTATGATGATTTCATGTTTTGTGTAAGTGTTGTATATGGCACTCCATTTATAGGTTTGACCATTTAATTGTTCATTGCCAGGATATAGAATTGAACTGATTTTTTAGAACTTAAGGTCACCAATTAATTCTAACTGAATTTTTTTGTAGATTCCTTAGGATTTTCTACATAGACAGTCATGTCTTCTAGGAATTACAAGAGTTTCACTTCTTCCCTTCTAATCTGTATGCTATATTTTCTTCTTCTTGCTTTATTGAACTGATAAAGACTTCTAGTACAATGTTTAATAGGAGTGGTGAGAGCAGACTTCTTTGTCTTTTTCATCATCTGTGCTATACAGGTTTATCATAGCTTTCTTATATCAACTTGAGGACCTTCCTTTTTGTTTCTAGTGTGCTGAGAGTTTTTATCATACATGAATGTTGGATTTTGTCAAATATTCTTTACACATAAACATGATGAAATATTTTTATTTTTTAATCTGTTGAATGGCAAACTATATTAATTACTTTGTGAATGCTATACCAACATTGTGTCCTAGGATAGATCCCACTTGATCAGATGCATTAACCTTTTCATATATTGCTGGATCGATTTGCTAATATTTTATTAAGGGGCATTTACATTCATGTTCATGAAGGATATGAACTGTTGTTTCATTTTCTTGTAATGTCTTCATTTGCTTTTGATATTGGGGAAATGTGGACCTGATAAAACTGTTTGGACAGTTTTCTGTCTTCTTTCATTTTCTGAAAGAATTTGCAGAGAATTGCTATTATCTTTGTTCCTTAAATGTTTAGTTGAATTCACCAATAAAATGATTTGGGCTTTGGGTTTTCTTTGTTGGGAATTTTATAAGCACAAATCCTACTTTCTTAATAAATATAGAATATTCATGTTGTGTTTTTACTTGAGTAAAAGTTTGTCCTTTGTGGAATGTGTTGATTTCTTTTGTTTTCAAATTTATTGGCATAATATAGTTCACATATTCCTTTTTATCTTTTTAATGTCTGTCAAATCTGCATGATATCTCCATGTAATATTCCTTATTCTGAAGTATAGCTTCATATTAATACAGGCATTTCAGTTTTCATCAGATTGCTTTCATAATATATATTTGTTCATTCTTGAATAGTAACTTATCTGTGTTTTTATACTTAATTGCATTTCTTGTAACCAGTTATAATTGGATCATGCTTTTTTATCCAGTCTTAGAATTTTAGAGTATTTAAATCATTTGGGTTTTTTTTGTTTTATCATATTTTACTTTTTAATTAATTTTCATTGGTGTTTAATTACAATTGTCTCCATTTCCCCCCATTTTTCTCCTTTGCCTTACCCACCCCCATCTCTCACCCTCAATCCAACCCCCCCCTTTGGTTTTGTCCATGGGTCCTTTATACGTGTTCCTTATCGACCCTCTCCTTCCTTTCTCTCATTATCCCCCTCCCTCCTCTCTTTTGGTTACTGTCAGTTTGTTCCTTAGTGTATTTATTACGTGGTTGACTTTAGATTTATCATGTTGCTATTTGTTTTCAATGTCCATCTGTTCTTTGTCATTTCTTCAACTACTTGAGACTTTAAGAAATGTTTATTTTTGATTGAGTCCTTTTTATGCCATCTTTTCTCCTACTTTGTTTATTTTAATGGCTATAGTATATATCTTTCACTTATCACAATCTACCTATAGTAGTAATATTCAATTACTTCATATATAAGTAAGGATCTTAAGTCATTGAGTATATATAAGTAAGAATATCATTTCTCTACTTTCATTCTTTATACTTTGGTCACATATTTTAATTTTATGTTGTAAATCTCAAAATAAAATATTATTTTTATGTAAACAGTGAATAATCTTAAATGAGTAAAATATATTTTATATTTACCTTCATATTTACTATTATCAGCAATCTACATTGCTTTATGTAAATCCATTTTCATTTGCTGTCAATATTCTTCTGGGTCTGCTTCTCCCAACTAATTTTTCTCCTTTCATTTATGGGTTAAATTGTTATGCTTCTTCACATGTCTTCTACTAGTTTTTAATTAGGTACTGGAAATAGTGAGTTTTACATTGTTGAGTGCTGAATTTTTGTATTCCTTTTTAAAATATAGGCCTTTATTTTGATAAACAATTAAGTTACCTGTGGATTGGTCTGACTTTTCAAGGCTTGTTTTTGAGGGTTTTGGTGGAGAAGAAGGTAGATCCTAGTGGTAACTCAAGTAATTCCCGGCCCTGAGTGAGGTCTGTAAATTGTTCTTGGCTTATAGTTCCCAGTAACTGTTCTTTCCCCTGGAACTGTTGTTTGTCTAATCTTGTAGCCAACTCAAGAGAATTTCTGTGCCTATTTCTGGAGCTCATGTGCAAGTTCCCCGCTTTGCAGCTCTGCTTCACATACATGTTAATGCCACCTTAGTCTTACTGGACTCTGATATCTAACTTCTCAACTCAATGAAACTATCAAGTTGTTTTGGTTCCCTTCTCCACCACCCAGAAATTACTTCAATTCAGAAAGCCAGGGTAATTGTGGAGTCCACTTGGTTTATTTTCCTTCTCTCAGAGATGATAGCCCTTCCTGCCTCTTATTCAGAAAATACTGTTTCCCAGTTGATGACCATGGAAAGCCAAGTCTGGACTCTGTTACTCTTTTTCAGCCAGAGCAGAGGTTGTTAGATTGTAGGTTCATATTCTACTTTACTAGGCTCATTGCCCAATTATTTTCAATCTGCACTCCTTGGAATTTTTGAGTTCCTTCATCCCTTACCAACACTTATTTTTGTAAATTGTCAATTTTGTAAATTGTCAGGTGACAGCTGATGTTTTTAAGTTTGATTTTTCTGATTATTAATGAAAATAAGGACCTTTGTTTTCATGCTTTTTAAATATAATTTCCCATGTTTATATGCTTTGACAATGGGGCCATATATCCTTGTTTATCTGATGTAGTCTCAGGGTACATTTGGGGTTCATATACAGAAATTACATGTCAAATATTTATTATGCTTTTTGATTTTTGAATTTAATTGTACTTTTTCATTGTTTTATTCTTTCCCAGACTTTCCTGCTTTCTCTTGCTTTCTATTTGATTGATTATACTTCTTTTTAATTTCCTTATTTTATGCATTATATTTCTATTTTTATGTGAGTGATTAGCTTTAAATTTTTAACATGCCTGCTGACTTGAAAAGTCTAAAGTTAATCAATATTTCTACCTTTTTCCAAAACAAAACAGGAAAATTTAAACATTTTAACTCCCAATGATTTTGCCCCAACTATTTTACTTGATACTGTAATCCACTATTTTATTTTCCACTTTGTTTTATAAACACCAAATTAAGTATTTTGTTCTTATTTTATATTTTGAATTTTTGTTTATGTAACCCACATGTTTACCATTTTGTTTATTTACCATTATTGTTTATATCTCACGCTTTCCTTCTGGATTCCATTCTATAATGTTTCTCTCAGTGTAATTCTAACTCACACATTTTTAATCTTTACTTTTATAAACATATTTCATTTCTTCATGGTTTGAATGATAATTTAGATCAGTATGGATTTGGGGGTTGGCAATTATTTTTCCCCAGCAGTTTGAAGACACATTCTATTATCCTCTGACTTAAATACTGCTATTGAGATGTTTGCTGTCCAATAGCTACTGTTTCTGCAGTAAACTATCTTCTCTTTTCTGTATTCAGCATTTTCACTAGGATGTGCTCAATTATTGATTTATTTTTATTTATTCTGTATCCCCATTGTGCTTTTTATTTATTCTGTACCCCCATTATGCTATTTAAAAATATTTATTTTTAAATAAGCTTGTCATGAATTTTGGGCAACTTTTCTCTGTGCATTCTCTCAATTTGTTCCTCCTGGAGCTCCTGTTAGGCATCTATTGTGGATTTATCATTCCATTTTTCTACTTTTTTATTTTTTACATTTTTCATCTTTTTCTCACATCAAGTTTTAACTTAAAGTCTCCTGATCTACCTTGTAATTCATTTATTGTTTTTCTCCTGGTTTCAACATATTAAGCTTTTTAGTTTCAAAGGCTACATTTTCATTTCTATCAAGTTCATTTTAAAACCTGCTTGTTATGTTTTCATAGTACTTTATGCATGTTTTAGAACCTATATTACCTATTAGATGAGTAATTTTAACTCATTTTAAATACTTGTTTTATACTATTTTTATTGATATTATATTAAGTTTCAGATTCTCAAATTTTCCTGTTGTTGGTGTTTAAGTCCCACTCATGGTAGAGCACTTCTCTGTGTCTTCCTCTAAGCTCCTTAGGTATTGCTTTCTTCTTTCATTTTTTCTTATTACTTGAGAGTTCAATTGTGCATTTGTAAGAATTTATTTTGTTTGTTTAACTCTTGAATATTTATACACATTTCTAACAGGAAGATTTTCAGGTTATAACAATCTTATCATGTTTCCAAAGCCATAAGTCTCAACTCTTCTTTCTTTTTTAAAATAAATTATTTAATTATTGTTCAATTACAGTTTTCTGTCTTTTACTCTCATCCCAGCCCACCCCCCAGTGCTCCCCACCTCCTTCCTATTTCCACCCCTGTTAATTCTTGTCCATGTGTCCTTTATACTTGTTCAACTCTTCTTTCTTAATGACCATGATTCTCATTGTATACGTAATCAGTTGAGAGTAAATGGTGCTGCTTTGTCTTAGCTAGGTCATTTCTGTCTTTGAAAACTTTGAAACTTGGTGGCAACTATCTCTATTGACCTCTAATTTTATTTTTAGCAAAGCTTTTTTTTTATGTATTTAAAGATTTTATCTCTTTATTTTTAGAGAGAGAGGAAGGGAGGGAGAAAGAGAGGGAGAGTAACATCAGTGTGTGGTTGCCTCTTTTTTATTTCTTTATTTTTATTTTTTATTTTTAAATTATTTTTCAACTACAGTATTCTTTCTTTTACTCCCTTCCCAGCCCACCCCCCCATGCTCCCCATCTCCCTCCCCTTTCCAACCCCCTTAGAAGTTGTCCATGTGTCCTTCATGCTAGTTCCTGTAAATCCTTCCTTTTTTTCCCCTGAAATTCCCTCCCCTCTCCCCTCCAGTCGCTGTCTCCCTGTTCTCTATTTCAGTGTCCTTGGATTTATTTTGCTTGCTTGTTTGTTTTGTTATTTAGCTTCCTGTTAACGGTGAGATCATATGGTATTTGTCTTTCATTGCCTGGCTTAGTTCACTCAGCATAATGCTTTCTAGTTCCATCCAAGCTGTTGCAAAGGGTATGAGCTCCTTCTTTCTTTCTGCTGCATAGAATTCCACTGTGTATATGTACCATAATTTTTGGATCCATTCATTTACTGATGGGCACCTAGGTTGCTTCCAGCTCTTGGCTATTGTAAATTGTGCTGCTATGAACATTGGGGTGCATAGGTTCTTTTGGATTGGTATCTCAAGATTCTTAGGATATAGTCCCAGCAATGGAATTGCTGGATCAAAAGGCAGGGTGATTTTTATTTTTCTGAGAAAATTCCATACTGTTTTCCATAATGGTCGTACCAGTCTGCAGTCCCACCAACAGTGAACTAGGGCCCTCTTTTCCCCACAACCTCTCCAACATTTGTTGTTTGTTGCTTTGTTTATGATAGCCATTCTGACTGGTGTAAGGTGGTATCTCATTGTGGTTTTAATTTGCATCTCTCTGATGGCTAGTGATATTGAGCATCTCTTCAAAGCTGTTTTGATTGTGGGTATCAAAAATAAACAAAATTTGAAACAAAAGTGCTTCAGCTTGAGATTATTTCAAGGGTATGGGGACATCTCAAGGACACAGAGGAGAAAAGGCAGCTGAGCCCCAGGATAGACTGGAAAACTGTCAAGTGCCCAAAGCAGGGGCTCACTCTGGGTGTCTGGCCTCACCTCTCTCTGCACATCTGCCTTATTCATTTCTACCTTCTTTCAGGTTGGCTTTCCTTGCTTTACCTGTATTTGTTTACTGATAGCCCAGGTCATCATTTTACTTTTCCTTTATTCAAGGAACCAGCTTGGACTGAAACTAGTCCTTTTGTCTCCTTTCTCAGCTCCTCAGGGAGAGGATCAGAACAGCCCTGCTAAGTCATGAGTTTACATTGGTCCTCTCACCTATGGACAAGGGATCAGAGCCACATTATATAAACAGTTTCTGGAGCACATTCCTATGCCAGGCAGTAGTCAATAAACAAGGTGAGTAAGAATTGGGGAGACAACCCCAAAAGATAGGTACTATGTCCCTAATCAGAAATGTTATTATGGAGTGACTTGTAGGTTGATAACAGAACAACAGTAAAGAAAGGCAGAAAGGGGTCTTAGCAGATGCTCTGAGCCTCAAATTATAATGAGTCATTACACATGAGAGGAAGAACAATAAATCTAAAAATGGAAATGGGGAAGTAGCAAAAAGGTCCTACTTTGTCTGTATGATACAGAATGAAGAATAAGATCTTCCCATTGATAGTTCTACAGAAGAAGCTATGACCTCTGGGGGATCTGGTTTCTATTGGAGCCAGAAGACAGAGCATTGGTGATAGAACTGGGCATATAGGATATTTTTTTTTACAATGCAGTAGGTCTGGATGGGTTAAAGATTGGGGAAAGTTGAATGGTGAGAACTCAACTGGCAGGTGAGGGTGAGAGGTAGAGAGCAGTATGGGGAGTATTTCCAGGTGCACATGAACTGATACTAAACGATGATGCAGGGATGAGTGTAACTCTGGTTGAGAACTATCTCCCTGCTGGGTCTGAGGAAAGCACACAGGAGTCATTGAGTTTTAATCTTTGAATATATGTATGTTGTCTGTTCTCTCCCCTTTCCTTTTTCATGTTCTATACTTTCTGGGTTTTTTTTTCAACCCATCCTTTATGATTCAGCTGAAGTCCCATTTCATTCCTGAGTCCTTCATGGAGTACTTTAACATACAGTGATCTCTCATGCCTCCTGTGGTTCTCCTGGTCTATGCCATTTATTTGGTAACAACCTATGTACCTTGTGCTCTTGTCCTGAGACAGCTATCTCCTTTGCCATCATTTAACTATCTATGGTTTATGTTATTTTTTACCAATAAGACTGGAAGTCCATAATGGAGAAACATGTCTTACAATTTTTATTTGCTATAGCATAGTGGATAGTGACACTCACATAGTATATATATATATATATATATATATATATATATATATATATATATACACACACACACACACACATATACACATATATACAGACAGACAGACTACCTGGATATATGTTTATGACATTTGGCACACTCTGTGACATTCATTTTGCCTAATTGTAAAGTAGAGAATTAACATGCACTCTCCATTCACCTATTTTGTCTCTCAGTAAATATTTCTTAAACCCTGACTCTGTGTAAGGGTAAATTTGTATAGTGAAAGCTCATTAACATAATCTCTAGAAGCATTAAATTAGATAGTAGATGTGAAATATGCCATGAAAGGCAGGAAGCACTTGCAAAGAAAACGTGCTATTTAAACATTCACATTTAGACACTGGAACATTAACTAAAATTATTTTATAAGCTCCCTCCTGAGTTCCTGTAGCACTCTGGGCATACTGTACCTGTATTATAGCACTTATCACATTGTATTATAGTTATATGTGTGTGTTTCCATTTCTGTTCCAGACTGTGAGCTTCAACATTGAATCCCCACCATCAGCAAAGTGCCTGTCACATAACAGGTCTCAGTAAATATTTTAAATAAGTTAATGAGTAGAAGAAAATGAGCACCTAAGGATTCTCAGCTAATAAAAATATGTTCAGACAATAAAGTACACTGACACGTATTCTGTCTTAAGAATCTTTGGAGAGAGTTACAAATGGAAAATAAAATATAGATTTTTCCCTGGAGGAACTTATGATGAAATGGAGAATCAGAACACATGCATGTGAAAATGCCTTAAGATGATTTGTCAAATTACCTAAAAGCAGTTGTATTTTAAACTATGGCACAGGCATTGATGGATTTCAAAAGAACAATAATGGCCAGGAAAAGTTATCAGGAGATGCTTTTTGGAGAAACAGGGAATTGTATAAAGAGTTATTGGCAATTCATATTGGCAATACAATTCACAGAGTCTGCCATTTTATGGATGGAGGGCATCAGTTGATCACTGACTATGTGCAAGTGTATCCGAGAGCTCTGAAAGCCACAGTGCTTGTGGGAGATGCTCTGTCCCTCCGTTGGAGACATGCATGTACACATACACACACACATGCATCTTTGTGGTTACGGGGTGGGGGAGTGATGGGATTGACATGCTTCCCTTCTCTAGAGAGAAATCCTCTCTCCTCAAGAGCTTATTTTTTTACTTTTATGTCAACCCATTGAAGGTAGCAGCTTTGCACTCTCAAAAGCTCTCTCCCAGGAATGAGCCTACTCAGCAAGGTCCCATATCTAGGATGCAACACAGAACTCATTCAATTATAATTCCATGTTTAATCACTTTGATCATCTTAGGAACAGTTAATTTGAGTATGTGGCAAAGGGCAGAGCCAGGGTGACAATTGTTTATCTCTCTCAAGGTTAGAAGTAAGAAGCATATGCCCCTGCTGCTGGGGTGATTGTGTGGAATGGGATGAACAGAGGACTTACTGCCTAGCTAACAGGCTTACCTCCCCAAACAACATCCAGAAATGTGGCCTCAGAGCTTACTCTACAATAGCTATTCTATCTTCATTGATTCAACTAACCTTTGTTGTACCACTGTGATGTGCTAGTATTTACTTTAGGCACCAGGATTAGAACTGTGAATAAGAGAAAAAAGTTTACTAGTTTCATGGAGATTACATTTAAGTATGAGAAAAAGAAAATCAAGTTAATTTAGTACAAGTTAATATATAAACAATACTAAGAAAATAAACATTGAAGTCCTACAGAGGGGTCAGGGAAAATCTCACCAAAGGTGCAGGATTTGAGCAAAGAGCTGAAGAATAAAGGGAACCAGCCACAGGAAGAACTAAGAACCTGGTATTCCAGTCAAAGAGAATGCAAATAGAAAGTGCTGAGGCAGGAACAGAACTGGAGATTCCAAGATGCATTCACGTGTTTACACACACATGTGCTGAATAAGAGCATCAGAAGGAATAAAGACAAGACAGCAAAGGCCAGGTCATGCAAACTTAATAACCCATAGTAATGCACTGGGATTTTATTCTGAGTGCAATGGGAAGCCACTAAATGACTTGAAAGCAGGGAAATGAGGTGATCTTCAGAGGAAAGGCTTTACATGTAGCCTCTATCATGGGAGACACAGTTGCTGTGCAAGGTCTTGGGAGCAGTGAAACTCCCCATGTGACTCTAAATTTTTTCTTATCTTCTGAAACATGGAACTTGGCCACATGGACAGAGTGTCCTCTGTCCTCAAGACTACTTTAAGATATGTCACACTGAGCCCAGCCAAGTGGTACCATCTGTATTTTAAAAGGTTGCCGATTCAATTCCTGGCCAGGGCCTATACCTAGGTGGCAGGTTTGATCCCTTTTAGGAGAGGCACCTGATCCAATGATGATGTTCCTCTCTCACATCAATGTTTTTCTCTCTGTCTCCCTTCCTTTCTCTCTTTCTCTAAAATCAGTAAATACATCCTCAGGTGAAGATTTTACTAAAAAGAAGAAAAATATGTCACACTGAAAGTTTGAGAAAGTGAAAGTGCCTAAAACACCCAGGCCAATGAATAAATAGAAGACCATTCAAAACTTTATTTCACAGGAGTCACCAAAAATCATGAAGGCCACCTCAGAAGTATTCCAAACATGTCAATGCCTCCTACTTTGTAAATATATTCTGTTGTTTCTCTTTCTGGGAATTTTCCATAAGTTTAAACCCTTCGCCCTATCATGTAGCTCAACTTTTCCCTCTATAAACACAGAATGCTTCATTGAGAAGGTGCCATAAAGAATATCTAATCTAATCTATTCTAATCTAACCTAGTCTGCTGGGTACATAAATGGGTAAACTGAGATTGAGAGAGGGGGAGTGACTTGATAAAAATCATTCAATGCAACTCTTTGGGACTCAGTTTTATCTCCTTCCTGTATACATGGTTACTGTGAAGAAGGACAAATTAGGTAAATTAAGTGGGCACTTTGATTCAGAAAAAGACCTCCCACATTAGACAGCCAATTCAGTTCTCCAATATCAAAAGTCTGAAAAGTAAAAATTGAATGGTGGTGATTCACCGACTATTTCCTCAAGATCCAGAACCTATAACTCAGAACCTACAAAATAATTGGGGAGAGTGATCACAAGGGATGAAAATCTTAGCAGTGTTTTCACATCTGCAGGAGGTTTCAGATAAAATTCCCCAGGGGTGGGAGGAAGGGGGTTGATATCTAGTGCTTGCTCTTAATTCTTTGGGGCCAAGGAAGATGGGTGTAGAGCAGAGGTGAACCAGCTGTCTTTGACGGGTGAAGGGGATGGGCCCTGGTAATCCAATATCCTCTTGGTGCCATTCATTGCTCCAGTCCAAATCCATCACTGCAAATGAACCAGGTGACAGGATTAAATATCCCCTAATTGCAGTCCCCTGAGAGGGGCTGTGCCAGCTGTCTCTTCCACATGCCTAGCCTAGTAGATAGGAGATCAGATATCAAAGGGTCACTTTTGATGGCCCATAAGTCAGCATGGGTCCTGGCCACCTGAGCTGAGTGGAAGGAGAAACAGAGGACATATTGGGTGCTCTAATGGGTCTGAACAACGTAATATCTAGTACCGTCTGGTCCCTTGGCTTCTTCATAAGGTCTGTACTATTCCATAGCTATGACTTACTTGTCCTCCTCATTCACCAAGACCAGCTTTGGGTTCCTGTGCCTTCTCCTCCTGCCCTCTGAAATTCACTGGTAGAAATGGATTCCTGTCCCTGAAAACCAGATATTCTCAATGGTATGCAGAAGCTGGCCTGCTCCAGCCCCAGCCCTCTGGGCAAGCCTACTCCTCACTGAAACCTTCAAGGCAAGAATTTCTCATCTTTCCTCTCAGCACTCTCAGGAAAGAGACTGTACAGGTTAGTGTGTGTATTCTAACATCTTGAGCTTAAATGAAGGGTGGGTCTTTCAAATCCACTGTGGCGAAGCAAGAAGAAATAGCACTTACATTAGTCTTAAGAAATGGCCTTGAGTGCTAAGTGAAGCTCCTGGCTGGGGAGGCTGTCTGAGGGTTCTCACCTGGCTGGATAGAGAATGTCCATAGCAAGGGAAGAGCAAGGTGACTTCTGACAGGCTCTTGGCCCTTTTCCTCTAAGAACTTGTCATTTGGGGGGCCTCTGCCACTGTCTCACTTAAAGACTACTCTCACTCAAATCAGCTCCCATTGAAGGGTGCTGGGCAGTTCTGTGGGAATAAGATACATTTTTTGGGTTTTTTTTTTGTAGCTGCAATCATAATATTGCAAAATCAGCAAGAGCAGGTACAAGCCAAGAATAGCTCTTCATCCAGAGATGGCAAGACCACAGGCAAAATGATAGTTTGCATGCCAAACCTCACTGGGGCATGAGAAAAAGCTAGAAATGGGCTTCAAAGAGGTCACTCAGGACCTATTATGAGAAGACTGCAAAAGGATCTGGTGATGTTAAAACAACGCAATTGCTGAGAATGACAATACCTCAAACAGAGGGGCTGAGACTCAGGTCAGTTGTCGCTGATGAAGCTAGAGAACTGTGGAGTCACCAGCCCTTGGACTTAGAAGAGGGTCTAGTGCTGACCCAGCTCTAACTGATCATTTTTCTTTTTTTCATGTGTTTGTTCATGTATTTAACAAATGCAAATTTTGAAGGGTCTACTATGTTCCTAGAAATGTGCTAAGAGCTACAAAAATTACAGAACTAACACTATCTTTGCCCTTAGGGATCATGTGCCTGTTTGATTTAGGGAAGCCTCTGCCTGCTCTGAACTTTGGCTTGATCATTCATTAAAGGAAGTTGTGACATCTACCCTGGATCCCACATAGGGTTGCTGAGAAGCTCATACGAGATGACTGAGGGAAAACTGCTCTGGAACAGCTCTCCTGTGGCTACTGTAAGACTGAGCAGTATTTAGACTATGCTTTTAGCTCTGAGGACAATATAGCTAGGTCACCATGGAACTGAATTACACCTCCATCCCTTTCTACCTTTGCTTTCTCCTTCCCTTACTCAAACTCTAAACAGGGACTTATTCCAGAGAGAATCATCCCGTGCTTGATGATAAAAGGGACAATGAGATTCATGGGTAGTCCTCTGGGTCCACAGACGAGAGGCCTACAGTCTAGGATGCCAAACAAACCAGGGTATTTTGGAGCAAGTTGGCAGTGGAGCTACAGGCTACAAACAAAGGGCTTGGCCTAGTTCTGCATCCCCCCAGTGGTCACATAGCAGCTGAACATGTCGGTCTCTGGAAAATTTGTCAAAATACAGACACCCACTTCTTCCATGAGAAACTCTGATTTTGAAGGTTTAGGGTAGGGCCTTCAAAATGATTCTGATGCACCAGAACCTTATATATAAACAATCCACATGAATATATATCTGGTCTGTTTTTATTATATATTGGGGATAGAAACAGAATAGACACTCAATAAATGTTTATTGACTGAGTAAATAAATTCATTAAAGTATATTTAAATACATTCAAGGAAAAGCAATGCATGGCAAAAATCAAACTCTTCTTAGGATTTAGAAGTCTTTTACAATTCAGTTGTATCTGATTGTCTCTGTGATTCTCAATTCTCAGGGTACAAAATTGAAAAAACTATATTTGACATTTCTGTGTTATCCATTATGTTAGTTCTGAATAAATGGAACTTTGCTCCTATTGGCATAAAATAGAACTTGATGTGAGAATGGCTTATTTTTGTTTCTTCTGTCATATATTATTATTGTTATGGCATTATCAGTAATAACAATAATAGTAAGTATTTTCTTCTTGTATTATCTCATTTCCTCATTAGCAATCTTATGAAAGAAATAGGGAATTATTATTCCCACTTTACAAATGCAAAAGCTAATACTTAAAGAGGTCATATATTTCATCTACTCTGCAATCGCCCAACTGGAAAATGGCAGAATCAGACTCCTGACTCAGAATCTGAGGTTCTACAGACTATACCAAGCCTCAAAAAAAAAAAAAAAAACCAAAACAACAACAAAAAACCCCTGCAGATATAAATTCCAAATGTGCAAAACAGAATGGCTGGACTCATTCACAGAGCACCAGAATATGTTCTTTTACCAAAGAATCCCTTTTTACAAAAGCTCTTCATTTTATGTAGGATAATTAAGAGGTTGAGAAAGACAGATCATTATAAGCAAATCATCTCCAAAATTGCAATGTAAGTTAACAAAAAAATAAACGTGTTCTTAAAAAGACCCAGTTTATAAGTGACCTTTCAGGAACATACCTATTGCAGAAAAGTCAGATAAATATTTACACTCACATATCAGACTTCTATAAGCAACACAGTCCCAAACTAAAAACAACAAACAAATAAGATTTGTTTGTCACAGCATTCTAGCAACCCCATGACTGCACTCAGACCATGGCCTCACGTATTTTCAACTAAGTGACCTGGGCTGAAAGAAGCTGTTGATGGAGTCCCACAGAATCAGCTCAGTCTTAGGCTGGATATAGATGATGTCCAAAAGGATGAAAAATACTGGCATTTTCTGAATATTCTAAACTTCTGGATTTTGAAAATGTCATTCACTTCATATACAAGGATAATGGCTGAATAGTTAGTCCAACCTTATTTTAAGCAATGCCTAAATTCATGACTTCCTTTAACTCCTGGCTTTGGTCATTTTGAGCAAAACTGATCAATTAATTTATCCTAAAATCAATTGGATTAAATAGTCAATCAATTCAGTTTAACACCTGGCTGTTCCGATGGATGGACTGACAAAACAAACCAATAATCTTGACAATGGGTTTTGAGTCTGTAGAAAGTTGGGGTAGGAAGTAGGAAGTCATCAGTTTCCCCATCCACTTGCTCTTAAGCAAGGAAAAGACTGGAGAAGAATAAAGATGCTCTTTATTCTCTATGAGGGTCTCCGGGGCCCAGCGAGATGGACAATTCTTATCCCTGGAGATTGCCTTGTAAAGTGCCCTGACTTCCCACCAGCTCTCCCAGCTCCCCCATGTCTGACCAGCCCACAGGCATCCACGTCCCTGTCAGCTCTAACAGGGGGTGGGAATTGGTCAGGCCATTCATTGTTTCTAAAGTTCCTTCTACTTAAACCAATTTGTTAGGTGCTTTGTGATTTACGGCCACAGTGGAAAATGGGGCTGGGTATTGATTCCTGGCCTTTTCTATTGCAAATGGGTGTAATGTTTTATAGTATGTCAGAATAATAGCAGTGGGTACTCTATCAATGTCAAATGTTAAAAATGATCCACTATTGTGATGTAGGAGATTAAATATGAAAGCTTGATGGGTATATAAAAGTGAAATGGCAATAATAAAGAGATTTTTATGTTCAGCTCATTGCTCCCTGGAATCTACCTGGGGAGCTATTAGAGCCAATTGTGCTGATCAGTGACATATCACCATGGGTTAAAGGATGGGACAGGTGTGCCTCTCCCCAGGTGGTGTTCACCCTGGCAAAGTGCATGGGAGAACCAAGGTGGAGAGATCAGAGTTCACTTGGCCCTACTTTTTGGGACTTGAGTGAAACTTCCAGAATGATTAGCAAAAGAAGGTACCAGGCGACTGAATCCAAATAGAAATGCTCTATATCCCTTCTTATTCTCTCCTACCATGATGGCCCAATCACTAAAGTCAGCCTAGAGAATTCATCCTCTTCTTTAGGGTATTTGGATAGATGGCAATCCCATTCTTTCCAACCACAGGAAGCTATAACTGGAATAAATCTTGTAGGTTACCTTTTTTGGTCAAACTTCCTTTTTAAAATTAAAAACTGTGGGCATAAAGGGATATGCCCAGAGTCACACACCAATGAGTGGCAGAGCCACACTAAACCCAGGTCCAGACTGGAGCTCTCCTCACTGTCTCATCTTAGCTGCCATATGTATTTGAAACTGTCATAATCCTCTAGATCAGTGCTGCTCAGTGGAAATATAGTGATACAGTAAAAGCACTGTATGTGCCTTCAGATATTCTAGGATCTACATTTAAAAAGTAATAAGAAATAGCTGAAGTCCTGGCCAGGTGGCTCAGGTGGTTGGACCAACTGTGAACCAAAAGGTCATCATTTTTTATGCCCAGGCAGGGCATGTACAGGAAGCAGCCATTGATGTTACTCTCTCATATTGAGGTCTCTCTCTCTCTCTCTCTTTCCCCATCTCTATTTTTATCTCTATCTCTCTCCTTTCCTTCCTCTCTGAAATCAATGAGCATATCCTCTGGTAAGAATTTAAAATAAAAGAAAGAGGTGCGATTAATTTTTCTTTTAAGTAATATTTTACTTAAATTAACATAGTTAAAATATTATCCTTTTAACATATAATCAATATAAAAGTTATTGTGATATTTTATGTTCTTTGTTTCATTCAAAGTCTCTGGTTTCATCTTACAGCTGCAGCACATCTCAGTCTGGACTAGCTACAAACAGTGCTCAATAGCCACATGTGCTTAGTGGCTACCATACTGTGTTTGCAGCTATAAACTGAGATGTACGGGGCCAGGAGATATATGCACAGCCTATAGAGGTGTATGTAGGGCTTAGAGGAGGCCATGTGTACTTTGAAAAAGCAAATATATACTATAATTCACTTGTAAAAAATTTAAAACCTGATTTATAGACATAAACCATGAATAGTAATGTTGAAAAAATCTTAGTGAGGACACACTAAAAACAGACTGTCAGTCACATATGAGGCTTCACAGGGAGATATGAAAAGTATACTAGAATTTATGGAGGTTATAAGGGTTCCAGGACATGTTATATGTTTGCCTAACATGAGCAGCTTCTCATATGATGTGGTCATCATAACACAAGTGACCAAACTCACTTTCTGAGAAATGACCTAAGTTCAAAAACCACAGTCTCATGTCAGGGTTTAATTAAATCTTAGACTTTATGTCAGCACTAGGTAACCCTTGAGGCACCCAGTTTCCTGACTCAGTGGTGTTCCTCTCTTAAACACCTGGGGCGATGGCAACCTTGCTGAACGTGGCATGTGCAGGTGGTGGGAAAAGAGAAGTCATGGTTCCCAGCTTCTAGCTGTAGATCTGGCTGGTCAAGCCCTGGAGGTTACCCCATGGCCAGTGAGTGAGAATGCCGGAGCTGGGAAAGGGTAGAGACCAGGGCGCCATGCAAGTATTTCTGTGTTGTCATTTTCAGGAGCAAGCAGACCATATAATTCACACAAAGCCAGCCCAAGAACTAACACCAGGTCCCTTTCAGATAGAGACAGGTTGTCAGTCTGACAGCTATCAAGCCAATCAGAAGGGTAAATTAAGGTGTCCTTTTTTTTTTTTTTTTAAGGGGCAAGGGGTAGTTAAAATGCTGATCTCCAAGTGACAGGTTTCTCAGCTGAGAGTGAACTGTCACTGCTGCCATCCTCACTCTGGAGCCTCTCAGGAGGAACATGTCAGGGAAACCAGCAGGCTCCTTATAGACCTACTTGCTCCCTAAGGGCATCCAGGCACAAGTCACGCTGTCTGATCTGCCCCCTGGGACCAAGAGGTTGAGGGTGCCTGTCTGTACCAGTTCCCACTGCAGTGGGAGCCAGGGATCAACTTTCCACTTTTGGAGAAGAAACTCCTTCTCTTTTTAATTGCAGAATTAATAATTAAATGAGTTCTTTAATGATGTGGGTGTCTCATTGCAGAGTGACATTGGAAAAGTATGCACAAAGCATACACCTTCATTCATATACATGTATTCTGGAAGCCAGATATTAAATCATTTTTTTAAATTATCATAAGCAAAAATGTAAAATAAAAAACAACAAGGGATATACATGTGCTTAATTACAAGAGGACTTTATTAGCTGGCACTAATTAACGCATGTTATGAATTCCAACAAATATCTAAAATTACTCACTTTGGTTAGTAGTTTTGACACAAGTAATTTGTTTAAAACTAGAACTTGGTGGAAAAGTTCAAGCAATTTTATTTTTGCCTGGGTAGCATATTATGCAATGTCTAGGGGGATAATTAACGATTAGCAGTTTAATGACAGAGACACATTCATTACCTGTTTCCTAGCTCCTACAAAGACTGATGCTGAGTACATATTCAAGCCGGCTCTGCCTCCATTTCTGAAAGAGCTGACCTCCCACTTACAGTTGAACCCATTTCTCAGATGGGGCTTACTCTAGTCAAATGCCTGCTCTCTGTTCCATCCAAGATCTCGAACATATCCACTGTGGACACTCCCCCATTCCTCACACATTAAAGGGGCCTTCTAGTCAGCATATTCTTCACAAACCCTGTTGTGTGTGTCTCAGGACAGTGGACAGGCCCTGTCATGAGTTTGCTGTTTCGGTCTCTTTCCCAGGGGCTCTGAGGCTGACCTAGAGATCAGCAGCTCTATTCCAAAGCTAGCGAGGCCTTGCTGGCCCTCTCACTGGCCCTCTTTTCCTGTGGGCTCCTTCTCCTTACCTGTAGGGCCAAAAACTGAGCTATGCAGTTATCCACATACATTGAGGTGGCCTCACACACATTCCAGGCCACTCAGAAAAAGGGAGCCTCAGAATTTAACCTCAAATGATCTAAATTGGCTGTGTGACCAGGCATCTATCCTCTCTGCACTGCTCTTTGCCTTGGTCTTTCCCAAGTGTCTTGGTTCAGTGTCCTGCTCTAGGCAACACGCTTTTTGTGGGATGGAGAAATGGGCTACTTGACCTACAGGGGCTCCATCCTAGTGTATAAATCTAACCAAGGGAAGGTAACTTCTTAACCTCCCATTGTTCTTAACTTAGGTATACTTTCTGTAGGCAAGAAGACAGTCTTAGAAGAAGGCTGCAGCCTAGAGAACACCCCCTACTTCGTCACACAGATCCAGAGAGGATTCCCCTCTGTTTTTTTCCCTTAAACCAAAGTTTGAAGCTAAATCCACTGTGGGCTAAAGGAGGCACTTTAAACTTCACTTGCTTCAAAGTTTAAATGGAAAGACTTGACAGGTATGCTAATGCTCCTCTATTAAGTCTGTAGAAAATGACATTAAAGGTATTGGTTAAAGACACGGCTCAGTGTTTGAGCAGTTTAATGAAGTGTTACACACAAGCTGACCTTGTAGAGGGAAAAGCTTGCAGCTCTCTCTGTGTTTTGGGAGGCCCTGGCCACTCTGTTTGACATCTGAGCTTAACATCAGCCCCAGCCTCATTACTATCTGTGAGGTTCTGAGAAGTGCCAAGGGGGAGGCCAGCCTTTGCTTAAAAAAGTCCAGTGGCAGAAAAGAGAGGTAAAAATCATGGCTCTGGGTTCTCAGCTGTGTGAGGCCAGAGGTGCTGGTGTGAATGACAGGTTTAGTTTTTATAAACATGGCCAGTGGTCTCCTGGACAAGCCAAAACAAGAGGACTGGAGAAGCTATTACAGTGGGCAGGGCAGACAGCTCCAGCCTAGTGTAAAAGCCAGAGCTTCCAGCTGTCCTCTGATCATCATGTGAGCAGGTGGAGCATAGAAGGGGGTCTCTGTGGGAAGAGGGTGCAGCCTCCCACAACATCCAGGATAAGTTTATTTGAGCATGTAGTGATGCTAAAGAGATGTGAGCCTCTAGAAAAGGGGAAGTTCTCAAGACTGCTACAACAACCCCATTAACTTACAAACTCAGCCCTGGCTGGTGTGGCTCAGTGGATTGAGTGCTAGCCTGTGAACCAAAAGGTCGCAGATTCAATTCCCAGTCAGGGTACTAGGCCTGGGTGGCAGGCCAGGCCTCCAGTAGGGGGCGTTTGAGAGGCAACTACGCATTAATGTTTTTCTTCCTCCTTTCCCCAGTCTCTAAAAATAAATAAATAAAATCTTTTTTAAAAACCTTACAAACTCATTCACTCAGTCACCCAATATTATTTATTGCACATCTGCTGTATATCGCTTCTCTCTGCAACTGCACATATTTATGTTTCAACCACACTGGTCTGCCAATTCCTGGATGTTCAAAGCTCCTCCCCACCACAGGGCCTTTGCACATACTTTCCCCACTGCCTTTCTCAGTTTTTCACAAAGGTAGTCACTTTATTAAGACTTTTGATATTAGCTTACATATACTCTTTTTGAAGAAGCAGATGGGCAGTGCTGGTCTTGCTGGGTACATACTAATTAATAGTAATTATATTTATTATACTTATAATTCTTTACCTTTACTTTTGAGTAGCTTATTGTATCTTCAAAGTTTACCCATGTGTTAATCCATTTGAGGTTTCTAGGAACATCTTAAAGCAGATAGAAGATTTCCTGGCTGTCCTTATGCAGAGACAAGGAAGCTGAGGCCAACAGAAACTGTGTGTCCAAGGGGACAGTGCTAGAACCAGACCAGGAGTCTAGTCACCTGACTCCCAGATGAGAGCTAATTTTGTCTCTGCAAGTGGTGCACATTTCTCTCTTCACTGAGGATGCCAATGCACATTGAAGGCCTGGGGTGTTGAGGCAGGAGGGTGAGCAGCCGCATGACAAGAGCAGCTGCTTTGTGTCAGACACACTGCCAGAAGAGCTGAGACATGCTGAGGGCAGCCCTGCCTCAGGAAGCATTTCTCCCAGATGGGGCAAGCACAATGCATGCAGTCTTTGCCAAGTCCTTTCCCTTCTGTATCCTGTTCTTTCCTTCTCCTTGCCTCCTTTAGCCTGTGCTAAGAGTGGCAACATTTTACCTTCTGCCTAGTAAAGTTGGCTTGTTCTAGCAGAATTCTTTGGAGGAAAAGCCATGATCCAGGGGTTATAGGGGAGAAATTCTTGATCAGTGAACATGTTTTGGGCACTTCCTCTTGCCCTCCTGTCTGTTTAGGCTCTAAAAATAATCATTGAAGGGATGGAGGTTCTGCTTGTGCAGGTTCTGTGCTTAGCCACTTAAATGTGCCATCTCCTTCTACCCTCACAATAATCCTGTGAGGGAGGTGCAATCACAATCTCATCCTTCAGGTGTGGAAATTAGAGATTAGAAAGGTAAATAATTTGTCTAAGCTCACAGAGTAACAGGTGGTACAACCTGTCTGTGAACTTGGGAGTGTCTGACTCAGGGTCATCAGGAATCAGGGCCCAGATTGTTCCATGGAATTGGAATTAATTGGTGTGAATTGTGTTGCCTGGAGATGTGCAGTGCTGGCCAACTCAGGAGACTGAGGGCTTAACTAATTCCTCGAAGTCCCTGCTTATAAGCTCCTTACAAAATAGCTGGAGGAGAGTACAGGAAGGCACCTCATCTACCACTGGGCCATATGGTGTAGAACCCAAGAGCTCTGCACCTTCAGAAGAGACAAGGGATCTTTGGGGTAGAGTCGTCACAGAGGGCTTCATGGAGAAAACAGTCTGAGATGCTAGATCTCAGAGGGATGCTAATCACCTTGCACTTCACAATAACCTTGTGATAGTTAACATCATGATGAATAATTTTGTGCCAGGACCTATTATAGATATGTTACATAATCTCATCTAATTCTTATAATAATGCTGCAAAGTTGATAAACTGGAACTCTGATCTTTTCTGTGCTGTTCCGACTCCATGTCCAATATGATATATATAGTAAAAAGAACAAGAGCTTTGGATCTAACAAACTCACATTTGAATCTTGGGCTGTTGTGTTGTACAGTTCCAAGCAGGGTATGGGGAAGAGGGTAGCATGCAAAAGGCACAATTTAGGCATGTCAGAAATAAAAAAATTAAGGTTACTGAATGGTCTTATTGTTTGACTATTGACCATGATAAAAATGTTGACTTAATTGTTCTAGGAGGCAGGTGAGGGTTTTGAAGACTTTGTATAATAGTTGAATGAGATAGCTCCAGCCCCAGACACCTGAGTTCAAATCCCAACTCTGCTTTCTGTGAGCTGTGTGACCTTGGACAAGTTCAATCACTGTACGTCAGTTACCTCATCTCTAAGATGAAGAAAACTATAGAATCTCATCATAAGACTGTTGTATTAATTTGGAATAACAAATGTAATGTGCTTGGAGCAATGCCTACCCTCCCATAGTGTATGATGTGTTGGCTACTATTAGTAATTTCCCAAGTCTTTTTATTGAAAACTCATCCTGCACCAAACACTGAGGGAAATATAAAAATGAGCCATGTCTAATCTTGGCTTTGGGTGTGCACTTATATAATAACTAACACAACCCAGAAGGGGGTCAAGTACCATTTCTGAAGTACAATTAAAGCATTTAGAGAAAGAGATTAGTCCTAACCTGACAGGGTCCATGATGGAAAAGAATGTGAGCTGGTACTTGAGGAGTGGGTATGATTAGCAGATGGGAACTAGGTAATGAGAGGGCAGTGGGCAGGTATACTGCGCTCACCACACCAATCAGCATCAGAGACCTGGGTGTCTAGTTCACTCTGGGTGGCAACTGCTAAGAAGAAAAAGATGTCAGTAAAACTAGCATTGCCATTTCACAAAGTGTACCTCTCCAAACTGTATTTAGTAAAGATAATTCCAGCATTTTTATGAACACAAGTCCAACCCTTTTGACTTTTCTTTGGGGAACCCCTGTGCAGACCCAGCCTTACCCCATCTCATCCAGACCTTTCTGCCAAAGGAAGTGCTAAACAAACACCAAATGGCACCCATGCTCCTGGTTTTGAGTCTACAGCTAAGGCATGATTAGGAGAGATACTGAAGACGTTTCTTAACAGGCAACAGGAGCTGGAAGCCTGGGCCCATCCCCAAACCCACATTGCTCCCATAGACTAAGAACACCTCTCCCCTTCCCTCTCCACCCCTTTCCTTTCCTCTCCACCCATTCTCTCCTTGTTTTCTTCCTTCCTTTTTCTCCCTTTTTATTTTCATTTCTTTCCTTCCCTCCCTCCCTCCCTCTCTCCCTTCTTTCTTTCCTTCTTTCTGGCTGGGTGCTATTTATTTAAAACCACATTCTGCACCCCAGAAACACACACTACAACATCTCCATCCCTAACCCATTTCATGAGTCCAAAGACTCAGCTTCCCTTTTTCTTGGAAGGTGGATGGATATTTCAGCCAGGGGCATGGAAGACAGAGAACGAGGAACAGAAATAATCCTTGGGCCAGGAGACTGGCTCTTCTTTTAAGCAGGAAAATAAAGCCAGGAAAGAATTCACTCATAAATGTTTTAAAGAGACATGAAAGAAAGTGTAGCATTTTTTTTCTCTCTTTCTTCTTTGGGGGGTGGGGGTAGGGGAAAGCTTTTAAAATAAATAGCTGACAGCATCTCTTATTTGAGTAATTCTTTGCCAGTTATAAATGTGCTTCTCTAGAGTGCTTTATTTAGAAGTGGGAAAAAACCCTGTATTCTCTAGGATATGCTCAGCATCACCCAGGAGAATCAGGCTTACTCTCCCCCTGGCCCTCCTGATGCCCAGCCTCAGACATTCACATGTTCTATAATCTGATCTAGGTTATAAAAATTTTAAAAAAGGAGAAGAGACAGCTGATTTTCCCACACAGCTGACATTTCCTTTATGCCTGGTTTAACTTTTTTATGACAGCCTGGGTTAACTCCATCGGAGAATTTTTCTTTTCAAATGAGCTTTGTGTTTTTATGTTGGAAATTTTTTCTTTAGACAAACCCAGTAATTTTTCAAGTTAAAATGTGTACACTTAGGAAATTTAGGGATCCATTTGATCAGCACATACATCTGAGATTGTTCATGCCAAAGTTATCATATCTAATGGCAGTCATTAAAAGTAATAGAAAGCAATGACATATTTTAACTAGTTTTTAAGCAACCCCCTCCCATACAGTCAGTTGCCTAAGTAATTGATTATACTCACACTCTCCACTTTTTTCCTGGTGCATGTGAAAGACTGTGCTTGGTTTGTACTGGTTAGCTGGTCTTGGAGAGGGAAAAAAAGACAGAGCTGATTTGGAGTCCTTTCTCTTCTCACTGGGGAGATAGAATTTCCCTCTACCTGTCAGTAGCTCCTGGGTCCAAGGCCTGGATCTCCTGGCTCGGCTAATGACTGGTTCATTGATTTCTGAGCTCACACAGAGTCCTAGAAAACTGTTGACTTTGGAGCCCAAGGCCTGTGTTTGAGCTTGACTTGTTCTTTCCTGACTGAATCACCTTAGGGTGTCTGCTTGACTTCTCTGAGTCTTTGTTATTTCATCTGTAAAAAGGGATTAGCAAAAATGTTTTTGCTACATATAGGTTGTACTAAGTGGGATAGTGTATGTGAAGGTGCTTAGTAAACAGACTGCTTAATAGCCCACCCCCTTCAGAAAAGTGAGGCCAGCCAGGGGCCAAATGTAAAGTTCAACCCCTTATTTCTACATCATCAAACCCTGAATTCCAAAAAGAGCTTTTAGTTCAGGTAAATATGTAGGGATAAGTAACACCCTCTCTGCAAGTTTGACACTCCCCTTGAACCCACCTACTTTTGAAGTTCAGGGACATCTATGACCCACAAGAGCTTCATTCCTGGCTCAGACTATACCTTTTAAGATGGGCACACTGATACCATATAATTAACCCCATCCATCAGTGTAGTAACGGGTTCTTTTATCTCTAGTTAAACACAGAGTGTGGTCCCTGGACCAGCATCATTGGCATTGCCTGGGAGCTTGTTAAAAATGGATATCCTTGGATTTCTACTCCAGACCTGGTGAATCATAATCTGCATATTGACAAGACCTCAGTCAATTCATACACACAGCAGAGTGTGAGGAGCACAGCCCCAGACTGCAGTAATATTACAGGACCTCAGGCTGTGGCCAAGAAAGGACTTTCCATCCACTGTACCCCATGCAGTGCTGCCTGGCAAATGTCAGCTCCTGCAGTGGTAGTTTGGTCATGTGGAGACTCTCCAGCCCTTTTATCCCCCCCCCACACACACAACACATGCTACCACAAGGCCCCAGGTTTGGGTAGAATCAGATATTCAAGGCCTGAGACCAAAGAACAAAAGTTTAGCTGAGTTCTGAGTCTAAGAGCATTACTAAGATTCCTTTCATTTCTACTGACCTTAAAGTTTGTATATGTTATGTCAATTGATTGTGTGAATATGTGGGTGGAAGAGGGGACATGTAGGTATTCAGAGAAGTGAAAAAAATCTGCTCAGTGCCACTCATGAGTAGTTGGTAGAGTGGGGGTTAGAACTCTGGTCTGGTCTACACAGTGATTTACAAATTTGTGCAACTTAAATTGAAACCTGAGTGAAATTTGAAGGGCTTCTTCAACTAACAAAGCTGTGAATTCTAGAGCTATTGAACAGAGGATTGCAGTCCAATCAATACTAAATCAATTAATTTAGTCTTCCAAAGAGCCCTGTCTACTCATCCAGGGCTAGAGGACTCAACTCCTGAAGTAGAGTAAAAATAGCTGACGCCACTCCCCAATCAGCTTGCACCATTGATTGAGCACCCACTGTGGGCCACACACCATGTCAGGCACTGTAGGGTCATGGGTAAGAGACACAGCAAATAAATATGCTTTTGGAACTATGAAGAAGTGTGGTTTCCAAAATGCTGCTCAGTGATCAGTAGAGAGAAACATGTCCAGTAAATGTCTTCTCAAGTCTCACGCCAACAGAAATAAATGGTCTCAACAGATGGGTTTGTGTGCTTTTTTTGTTAGAAAATAAAAAACTATCTAATTCAATGACTATCCCTCTTTTGCTTCAGTTGCCAGAAATCCCAGAGTGAATCTGCCCAAATGGTGCAATCTGCTCATTTTAGAAGCCTGAGAGCATCTACCTACCACTTCTGCCTACCTTCCCAGCTTTTGTCCCTATTTGTTCTCTGTTTTGGGGCAAAACCACTTCAAATTCTATTCTGGCCATAGGCAGGGCACAAAAAACACACAACCTTGAGACATTCTCCATTTAGTATTGTGTGGTAAAAGAAAAGCATAAAATAACTTCACAAGGAGTCTGGTGTGAGGGCTGGAGTCTGGGACTTAGACCCCAGAGGCTGGGATCTCAAGCCTCCCACTGATTTGGTGTGTGTGATGCTGCGCACATCTTTTTATGTGGTTGGGACATAATTTTCTCCTTCCCAAAATGGGGAAGTTAGACTACAGGTGAAAATCTGCCATGTAAAAAAGGGAAAGAGCAAAAGAACAATAGATGGACATTAGTTATGTGCAGAGAGAATAAATGGCATAAACATAGTTAGGTACCAGGTTCAAGAAGCAAGCTCTCCCAAATTTTTGAACCAGATGTGTAAATCAAATATTAGTGTATGTGTCTTCATGTAGGGAGAGAGAACAGAGGGAAGAGCTATCCAGTTTGTACCAGTTCAAAGAAAAATGGCGACACGTTCTTCTCCACTGGCCTCCAAGGCTCAGGTGGTGTTCAGGAATCTACTTCTCCACTCCTTGACCTGAGTAGGGCATATGACTTTCTTTGGCCAACAGAACAAGGGCTTGAGAAGCTCATGTGTTTTTGGTGTTGCACTCTTGCTGCCTTGGCACCCCAGCCACCTGAACTAGCCTGCTACATTATGAGATACACATGGCCCAGTCACCCTTCTTACTTTAGCCAATTACCAAAGGTGTAATTGGGACCACCAGGGCTAGCCCTTAGCCAACCTGTGTACACATCAGAGAGCCCAGCTGAGATTAGCCTAACCCAGCCCAGCCCAGACTTGCCCAGATGTTTCGTGACCTGAAGAAATGGTGATTGTTTTAAGCCACTAAGTTTTAGGGTGGTTTATTATGCAGCAAAAGCTAACCAATAAAACCAGTTGAGAAGAGGTGTTTATTTAACAACCTAAGAATAGGAACCATCAAATTCCAGTTGGAGAACCTGCTGGGAAATGGAAGGTAGTTGGAACCTTTTTCTTTTCATTTGCAAAGCTGAATGACATCATACCTCCCCAAGTCTTATCCCAGTCCCCACTCTCCTTTCTTTGTCTTTTATTCACCATGTTTCCAGCAGGGACAGGAAGCAGATGTTTCCATTCTTGGAGCTGTACAACCACTAAAGGGAGAGAGGATTAGCAGTGGTAGACCAGCCCGGGAAGCAGGATGCCTGATAATTAACCCATCCTCCTACATACCCTGGTTTCCAACAAAGGGAACTATACAAATTGACCCAACAAAATTATCTGTGCTAATTTCCCAGCTCCTCCCTAATGCTGTCCCTTTCTTGGCCAGCACCTGGAAGGGCCTGTTAAGCCATCACATTCCTTCCTCCCCTTGCCCACCCCCCTACCCCAACCCCCCACCCCGACCCCAGCCCTGTTCCTACTCTCCTTCTCTCTTTCTCGAGTTGTTAGCGCACAGGCATCAAGGAAGGAATCAGACAGGAACAGGTCCTATTGTTCAGCAAAGAGGCAAGAAAAAATAATCAAAAAAGCAGGGGACTTAGAAAAGACCACAATTATTTCTCAAATAGAATGGGAAAATCTAACATGCTTTATCACTACAGAGAACAAGCACTGTGCAAACGCCCAGGCCTCTGACTGGCATTCCAGTTGTTTTGAATAGCTGCGTGACATTGTCAAAGAACCTGCCATTGTGTTGCTGAAAGGCACTTGCAACATTGCATAAAAATCAGGCTTTTGCGTCACCCTCAAACTAGTCAAAGCTGCTGTTCTTTCTTTCTCTCTTTTTGAAAGAAGAAAGAAGGAAAATAAGAAATGTCCCCAGAATAAGACTTTCAAAGACAGATAAACATTGTTTGTGAAAGACATCAGAAACTGGGCACCCAAGCAAAGCCACCGACTGAAGAGATATTCTACTTGGAAAAGATGACAGGACATCAATGGAGAGGTGAGAAGTAGTGTAGGGACACAGTGACAGGACTTGTATAGGTATAATTCTTCAGGCTTGACTCTTTAACAATCTTTCTAGATTTTGGTCAACCCTCTTACTGTCTTTTCTCTTCTCAGTTACTTCCATTGTGAGCTGTTACATAATTTACACATGCTGCTTACCTGGGTCCCTACAGGGTCCTTCTAACCTTATCACTTCTCAGGAAGAAAATGAAGCTTAAAATTCTTTGAATGCTGAAGGGATCTAAATCCATCCTCAGGGACCTTGCTTGTCTCCAACCACACTTGAACCACACTGGGGAACCCAGAGAGAGCTAACCAGGGGACTTCCTCAGGCTCAACTCTACATTGTGAACAGCCTGCCCTTTTCACAGTATGCCTGGAGCAATCAACACTGACTGTATAGGCAAAGGGTTGGATTGTTCTCTGAGAGAAGTAAACAAATTTTCTTCCACAGACCAGAGGTGCTAGACCTTGGAAAAGTCATCTGGAATGGCAAGGCATGTTCTGTCTGGTCACTGCATTAAGAGATAACTTTTCCAGTTTCCTAAAGTCCTACTGCAAGGGAAAGTTAGATTCAGGAGTCTATGCAGAAGTTAAGAGATTTGTACATGCACATAAAGCCCATACTGTGTTCTAATAGATTGCTGTCCCTTACAGTTTCATAAATTCAACCTTTAAGAAAAGGGAATAATTTAACTCTAATATTGATTTGACTTCTTGTGTGCCACTGGGGAAGGTGAAGGCTGGGAAACCAGTTCTGGGTGGGCAGTCTGAATTATCTATTCTTCCTAATTGCAACCTTTGATTAGTTCAGCTACTTCTAGATGTCTGGCTATTAACAAATGGCCATAGGTCTGTGCCTGCTGTCCTCAGAGAGAAGCCTATGGCTGCTGACTTCCTCTCACAGAGGGGTCGGTACAGAGAAAAGAACTATAGACTGGAAGGGTGGGTCTTGGCTTTATTCCTAACCTGCCCCATGCTCTTGGGTTGGCCACTTAACTGTTGGGAGTCTTAGCTTCCTCATAAGTAAAATTTACTTTATTTTATTTATTTATTAATGCCCCACTTGTTTCAAAATAGGTTTAAGGTGGCTTATGTGTAAAATGAAGGGATTAGACTAGATGATCCCTTCTAAGGTATCTTCCCAGCCTTGCATGCTCTGACAGTCTTGCTTGCCACTTGACTTTGCAGAATCTGCAGTTCAATTTCAAGTGAGAAGGATTTTAGCTGCCCCTCGAGTGTGAGTTATTCATAGTCACGGAGGGTCTGTGGGATTGATTGGGGAGATGTGTGATTTGTGCTATTGTAGGTAACGCAGTATACTTGGAATTTCACATCAGCAAACTACATTCACATATTAACAAATTTCCTATTCACACACCTTTAATAGCAAAGAATTTATTTATGGGAGCAAATTCCAACCAGTTCCCTACAAATGACTATTCTTTTTAAGTACTCAGAAAGATGATGATACAGCCCTTTATCAATTCTCAGTCCTGCAGAATCTGTCTGTGACTTCTGGCAGCTCTGCCTGTTGCTCATAGACCACTGGAGCTTGGATTCCGAAGAGACAGTCAGCTTGGCTCGCTTTATCCTTTTTTTTAAGATTGTATTTATTCATTTTTAGACAGAGGGTAAGAGTAGAATAAAAAGAGGAAGAAAAACATCACTGTGTGGTTGCCTCTGGAGCACCCCATACTGGGGATCTGGCCTCCAACACAGGCATGTGCCCTGACTGGGAACTGAACTGGCAACCCTTTGGTTCAAAGCCCACACTCAATCCACTGAGTCACATCAGTCTGGAGCACTGGATTCTAAGGGAGACACTGACAAATGGAAATTCATCCTGAGAGTTGTAACCAGGGAAGAAAGGTCTGGAAAGACTACCTTCTGTCAACAATAAGCAAAGCTGATGATGTTTAGCTCAGAAAATAGAAGACTTCCCAAGTTTGCAACGTTGCCATGATGAAGAGAGACCCTGGGGGCCACTGTGGAACTGTCGCAGCTGCCCATCAGTGGGCTGGGGTGTCTAGGGAGGTGGTGAGCCAGAACCACCGCAAGTGTCAAGCTGAGGTTGGAGAGCACCTGCCAAGATGCTACAGCAGCAGCATCGTTTTATCCAATTTAGCAAACATGTGTTGAGAATCTACTAGTAAGCAAGTTTCGCTATGAGGTAGGTACAGTGGAACTACTAAAGTGACCGACTCTTCACTATTAATTAGAATTCTTATGGTTGCAAGCAACAGAAACCAACTGAAGGTATTAATAAAAATATGAACATTTATTAAAATAGTGCAGGGATGACCTTTACCTATAGGTACAAAGGTGTTGCTGAAGCAAGTCGGAGTTGCAGGATTCATATTTTTGCTCCGTTTTGCATGTGTTTTCATTCTCCTTTTCCCAGGTACCAGCTTCGTCTTCTTCTCCTGTCCTCGTAGTTGAAAACATGGCAGTTGACATATTGTGGGTCTAACTTTCTCTGTATCTCAGTTCCTCATTTTCCAGGAAGGGACACTAATTGGTCCAACTTGGGTTAACTAGTGACAAGCATTGTCCCTGGAGGGCACTGCTGTCACCTGTGAATTGGATTTAAGTTGGGAAAGTTGCCAGAAAGGGGTAAAGATTAGATAAGAAAGCAAAGAATGTTCACTACAGAGACACAGTTCTTGAATTCAAGGAGATGACAGTCTAGCAAAAGAAGCAGGCACATGAAACATGAACTCTGGTATAAGACTGAGTGTGGCACAGGCTAGAACAGAGATGTCTGGTCCAGGTGGTGCATGGGAGGGAAGAATCCTGACAGACAGAACCAGAAGGCTTCGTGGGAGAGAGAGCATTCCAGGAAGGCTGACAGTAGTTTTTTGTTGCTGTTAATGGTGGTGGAGATAATGACTCTTTAATTTTACAAATAATAAATAAATACATTCTTAATAAAAATATGGGCCATCTCCTCATAGCTAATTATGACATATATCCTTCTAGACTATGTCCATATATTTAAATTAATGTAGATGCCTTAACTTGTATTTAAAAATATAAGGTTGCTTTGCACATGTTTTACATAAATAAAATATTATACATATTATTTTACAACTTCCATTTTTCACTCAGTAATACTTGAAGGACTACCCATAATGGTGTATATTAGAATTTACTCTATTCTTTTAAACTGATGCATATTATTCTCTCATATGACTATAATGTAACTTACTTGACTTTAATATAATTTATTACTCAAATGACAGGAACCTGGGATGTTCTCTACTTCTCAGTTAAAAACAATGCTGTAATAGACATCTTTGTACATTCTTCTCTGTGCAAGTGTTTCTCTAGGTACAGAGATGTGAAATTGCTGTGTCACAGTACATGCACACTTAAAACATAAGGACAGCTAAAAAAAACACTGGATTCCAAAGCAGCTTTCCACACTTATTCTCTATCATCAGTATATGAAACTGTTTTGCACTTTTAAAATATTTGTCATTCTTGGAAGGGAAAAGGAGTATCTTGTCGTTGTTTCAATTTTCATTTTCCTGATTACTAGTGTGCTCTTCCAGAAGGTCTCTTCATGCCAGGCGTGTATGTGTGTGTGTGTGTGTGTAGTATTCTAGTCTATCAGCCTAGATAAAATATCTAGAATATCTATTTTCTAGAATATCTGTTTGTCTATTTATGAGCCAACACCACATAATTTTACTGTTTAAATACTATAAATTTATTATATCTGAGACAGCAAATACCCTTTCTCTTTCTTTTAATTATCTTGATTTTTTGTTATTTATTTTTTAATATGGATTTCAGAATTAGATTGTCAAGTTCTATGAAAAAATCATGTTGGAATCTTGATTAGAAGTGCATTAAGTATTTATAGATCCATTTGGGGAGAATTGATATCTTTGTAATATTGAGTCTTCTTTATCAGTAGCATGGTAAATGTCTTCATTTTTCCAGGTTTTCTTTTGTGATAATAATGTCTTAAATACTCTCAGGAAAAAGAAGACTGCTCTCTCTGCCTTGACTGTTGTGAGTCAGCATAGCCTCAGATTGACAGGTGAACTTTACACTACCTCAAACTTGTTTTTCCATGTTCTAAGACCCTCCAAAAATCATTTCAAAGTTAGTCGATATGTAAAATGAGACTATTATTCTAGGGTTATTATGCATCTCTAAGAAACAGACTTTTGTTGGTACATACAACCCTAAGTCACTTCGGTAAATACTTCCTTTTATCCTCAGAATGTTAGAAATCATGGGAAATCTTCTGAGGTTAGGTATTTAGGAGGATATGATCATGCATGTAGTATCATAAGCTAAACATAGTGATTTAAAGACTTTTAACAGATATTTAATGAATGATTACCATGGGAGCCAGGAACTGTGTTAGCTACTGGGACACAGAGAGAGCAATTCAGTATCTGAGGACACAGGACTAGAGGTCACAGACACAAGAACAAGTAGTGCACAGGGGCCTATGGAATCACAACCTAAGAGAAAGAGCTCACTGAGATTCAACAAAGGCTTTCTGGAGAGGATGATGCCCAGGCTGAGCTTTGATGAAGAAGTAAGATTAAGCCCAGTGAAGAAAAGTAGAAGGGGCCTTTCAGGGAGAAAGAGAAGCATACATAAAAACGCTGGGATATGAAACTCCTCATGTTTGAAGCAAAGGAATTATAAGCAGTTTAGTATAACTACACAGTACAATGCAGGGGAGTGGGGGAAAGGCAGAAGACAGCTCAGGAGATAAGCAGGGGTCTCAGAGCATGAACTTTTTTCCCCTTTGTAAGTAGTTGAGAGTTACTGAGTTTTTCTTGGAGCCTGGGGATAGCTTTGTCAGAAATGTTTATTAAGTCACTCACTGGCTGAGTATAAAGGATGGATTTTATGGATGTGAGACCAAAATCAAGGAGACCATTAAGGAGGGAGTGCAATGGTCCAGTTCGAAGATGAGGTTGACCTGAACTAGGGAGGAAAGAAGGGGTCATGCCCTAAGCAACCTTGTGGCCGTGGTTAAGCACACAGAGCACATGGACTCTGCAGTTGCTGAGCCTGGATTCTTGTCACCACTGAAATAGAGGCTTGGGTAGGAACTTTTTTCAGCTCTAAGCCCCAAATTCTCACATCTAAAATGAAAATAATAATAGCGATTCCATTAATTTATTGTGAAGACTAAATGAGATAACAAATGCCTGGTGCATAGCAAATGCTCAATAAACATGTGCTGAGGACATGCTAACTAGGGTGACGCAAATCACTGACTTCATATCTCAAACGAGTTAGTCTGTTTGGCATTATTTTAAAGTAAGCACAGGTGAAATGAAATGAAAGCAGTTGCCTTGTTGGTCCTAGAGGAAAAAGGTTTGGTATCCCAATGGATAGAAAATAATACTCTCTAGGGTATCCAACAATAATCTTTGTAAGTATTAGTGGGTTTTGAAACAGTGGCTTTGGTTTATGGCAGGAGACAGAATAGATTATGGCCATGGCCCTGGAGATAACACCCAGGCCTAGACTTGTGGGAAGGAGAAGAATGTCCTGTTTTCCATGAAACACAAGGGACCAGAAGGGCCACCCCATGTGATCACCAGGGCAGGCAGGAAATGAGAGTCAGGGTGGAGTGGGAAGAAACATGAAGTTTGACTCAGAAAACCTGAGTTTGAATTTTTTAATTAAAAAAAATTACTTATTTTAATTGTTGTTCAAGTACAGTTTTCTGTCTTTTACTCCCCCCAGCCCACCCTCCCAATGCTCCCCACCTCCCTCCCATTTCCACCCCCCTTAGTTTTTGTCCATGTGTCCTTTATGCTAGTTCCTGCAAACCCTGAATTTGGGTTTTGATTCTGCCACAATGATCTGTTCTGTTAACTTGAATATGTTTTATAATTGCTCTATGCCTCAGTTTCCTCATTCATAATAAGGCCATGATAAATAATAATAATAATGATATATAATAGCTTACCTTATATAGTTAAATTCAAAGGAGATGGTAGAGATACAAACATCATTAACTGTAAAACAGTGTTTGGGTGTTAGTTGCTATTCTGCTAAGTGAAGGTGGGGCCCTGGGGTAAGGCTTGGTATCTGGGAACTGCTCCACACAACAACGCAGCGAGTGTCAAGTCAAGGAAAGAATTCAATTACTGCAGCATGCAATTTTCTGTTTCCAAATATCATATTGTGTATGTAATTGAATCAGAATAGAGGTCCAAAGACTGCAGGCTTGGGATAAGGCTTTGGAACTGGACTCCTGTGAAGCTGGGATGGAGGGCAGTGGCTGTTGGGGGCTGGCAGGGGAGTGTTGAGGGCTTGGAGGGCAGAGGGCCAACCTGGTCCTGGCAGCTGGGGCACTGCCTCCCATTTTTCTTGGCTCCCCCAAGCATTGTTTTCCTCAGATACAGAGGCTCTGCAGCCTGGAAGGCATCTCTAAGGGTCACTCACCCCTGGCTGGTCATCTCTTTCTCCTGTGCTGGGACAAGAAGGCCATGCTGCCCCAACCTGAAGGTTTCTTCCTGCTTCACCTCAACCCACACTTTGCTCCTCCTCACAGCCCATTGCTGCTTCCAACAGAGCACATTTAAAGCCAAGGCAACACCTCTTGAGAAAGGACATTGGAAACTATGTCAGGAGTCAAGGAATGCTTGGAGTCAGGTGACTAACAGTTCTTGTTTACCAGGAACTATTCCAGTTTCAGGACTGAGGGCAACTAAAACCTCAGTGCTCAGCACAGTAAATGGTTGGTCCCTCTGATTTGGTGAGAGGATAGATATCAGAAAAATGAACAGTGGGACTCAGGGAACCAGGCAGGAACCAGGAAACCAAATGGCCTGCTCTTGGATTCTGTCAGTCAACATGCTCTCCAAGGCCTGGAGACAGCACCCCTGCCTATATGGGCTGTGGAGGAGGACATAGTTGCTGTGGCTTTCCTGAAGTGCTGATGGAAGGATGGAGAGGGGAAGGAGGGAGGGAGGAGAAAGTCTGACTCCCAGTTTTCTTTGCACTCATCTGTCCCCAAGGCCCAGCCCCTTGGACCCAACTTGCACTGGCTGCTCTCAGTGATCCCCTCATGCACCAGTGCCCTCGTACCCCCTCCTCAGCTCCCGCCTCATACCTCCTCTCTATCTTCTCTGCCAGCCTGCCATAGCCTTTCTATTCCTCTCCAACCCTGGGGGGAGCCAGTGGGATTTGGCAGTTGGACCAAGCCAGGGAGACTAAGAGATTGAATTCCTGCAAAGAGCCATGAGCAGGTTGGAGTCCAGCTGCTTAATGACATTTCCAGAGCACTAACAATTCAACTCTAAAACAAACAGCCAGCAGCTTTAGGAGAGAAGGAGACTGGCAGCTAGAGGTGAGGAAGGCAGGGGGAAGAGGAGGAAAGAGGGAATAAGAGAAAGACAAAGTGAGAAAAAAACACAACACACCCAATCCAATGGCCCAGAATCTCTCCCACATCTGCAGAATCAGAAACACTTATTAATAGCCAGCAAAAGGCAAAGAGGAAGTGTCTCATTGTCTGCCGCTGTCATTCCTCACTCTGACGAGCACTTAAAATGTCAAGACCCCTTTCAGCAGCTATGCACAAGCAATCAGGGCCTCTCATCGGTCACTGCGATGTCTCAGCCTCTGTGTCTAAGTCCTCAGGACTATTTCCAGGCTGTGTTTGGAGGCAGGCATGTGAGAGCACAAACAAGCACTGTTTTTGTGAAGACAGCCTGTGCAGAAGGGTCTGGGCATGCTGGGTGGGTTTGTCTGCTCTGAGAGGTAAGAGAAGAAAGTTGGTCACCACCCAGGATGTGTGGAGGGTGGAGAGTCTGGGCAGAAGCGGGGGCGGACAGAGGAAGGTTTCCCTTGTATAGAGGGTAGGAGCAGTCAGCTGCCATGGGAGAGATAATCCTTTGTTGAAACTTTTCAACAACAAAGCTCTGTTTCCTGGAAGTGGGGGTTCTAGTTGATGGTGTCAATTTTGAGGGCAAAGTAAGATAAAATAGTCTGTCACTGCAGCAGATGGGTTTAGGTGGGCTAGGAGGAAGGAATCCCTGATTCGTAGTAGTTATGAAGCTGAACTGGGTTGGAAAAAATCACTTTTCCTGAGGACAGTTACCTGCTATTATACTCTCTGTAATATCCTGATGTACCTGGTGGAGGTGGGGTGGGAGTGTAGAATAAAGGAGGGAACTGCCGAAATACAATGCTTTCTCTTGAAGGTGGTATGCCTTATTTTATTCTGCTGGGTTGCGGTAACAAAGTACCACACACTGGATAGCTGAAACAACAGAATTTTATCATCTCATGGTTCCAGAGGCTAGAAGTCTGATACAAAGATGCTGGCCAGGCTGGGTTCCTGTGAGGCTGGGAGAGAGTTGGCTCTATGCCTCTTGCCTAGCTTCTGGCGGATCCTGGCAATCTTCGGCGTTCCTGGGCTTGTAAAAGCATCAGTCCAGTCTGCGCCTTCCTGTCCATGTGGTGCTCTCCCTCTGTGCATGTCTGCTTCCAAATTTCCCTTTTTCATAAGGGCACCGGTCATGTTGAACTAGGGACTGCCCTACTCCCCAGTGACCTCATGTTAACTGATTATATCTGCAAATTAACTAATTATAACTAATTATATCTGTTTCTAAATAAGGTCACATTTTGATGTATACTAGATATGAGAACATGTGAGTGTTGGGGTGACACATTTCAACCCATAACACCTGTCAGTCAAAATGAAATAAACTATCAGGAGGATGACCCAGAAAGCCAGAAGTTAGAGAACAAATTATAGCCTCTGTTTTCCTTGGTGCCACAAGACACATCCCTATTATTTGTTTCTACTGGAGGAAACATGGTTTGCTTCTCCCACTCAAATCTTCTCCATCATCCCTTCTTTTACTCCCCAGAGCAGCAGACAGTCCTGGACGGCAAAGCTGACGGAGAATACAGTTGCCTTATCTTAAGGAACAGCTAGTGTCCAAAGCATCTGACCACCAGAAACACAAGGATGATATACCTCCAAGTTCCCCACTGTACATGGTGAATATGTTCACCTATGAAAGGAGAAAAGGTGAAATAGTTTCCTATTTTGCTTTTTGCTGATCTGACTATAACACAGCCTAGGGATCTGGTTAATGTTCAAAGAAAAATTAGTCCATTTTTCAACATTCTCCATAATGTCCATCCAATTCAAGTAGTTAATAGAATCATGAAATGTAAAGTATAGAGATAATTCAGTCTGAGCCCCTCATTTTTCAGATGAGGAAAGCAATGGTGAGAAAAGGGAGAGTTGCCCCCATACACAGTGCATGTCCAGTGTGTAAACACTCAGGTTTGAGGGTTCCCAGGCCAGTGATCTTAATTCAGTGAACATTTCCTGAGCACCTGTTATAACCAGGGTCCATGCAGAACACTGTTCTGGGTGAGGCAGAGATGGGTATAGTCTAGAAGGACACAGCCACTGCCCTCAGGCAGCTGTCTGCTAAGACAAACCAGAGTGAGGGGCCACTGCTGTTCACCACTAGTGGGCAGTGCTTAGTGTAAACTCCCCTTTCCTGTGTGTGTTACCTATTTCCCCTCACACCTAAAGGCTGGGGCTGCCCTTTAACATGTGGCCTAGAATATCTGAAGTTGACTAGCTGGTATGCAAAGAAGTTGACTACCTCATTGCCTCCCCTTAAAGAACCGAGCCAACAAAATAGAACAACTGTGAGCAAGACCGGCACCCCACAGCCTGGCCCAGGCTTCTTGTTATCTCATGGCCAAGTGTTCTAGCCTCCTCTTCACTCAGTCATGAACTGGGCAAGGGGCCATGAGAGGACATCTGAGATGACATGGAGGCCTGCCTGCCCAGGGCAGCCAGCCCAAGCTGGGTTGCCTGCAGTTCCCTGTCCCCTCCTCCCCAGGCCAGGGCTGGTGCAGTCAGTTTGTGTAAATCTCAGCTCCCCCCCACACCTGGTGTCCAGTTAATCCTAGGCCGAGCCAGGAGATCACACCCAAAGATGAGCAGGAGGCTATTCATGGTCACTGATCTCTCTGCATTTCCAGGAACCTTGGTCCTGAGTGGATTTGGGGGAGAATAGGGGGTTTGGAATAGTTGGCAGGTGGACTTCCTCCTAGGTTCCCCTTGGAGAACTAGAGGGAATTGATTGGACTTTCATCTTCTGTTCTGAAAGGAAAAGAAGCACCAAAAAAGCAGATTTGAGGTTCAGAAGGGGGTGTCACAGGGATGGAGATTTGTGAACAAACAGAGGCACCGCAGTGTCTCTTGATTGATAGCCATGGTAACGGACACTGCTGGAACTGTGGCAGCATGGGGCCTACTCCTGAGGCTCCACAAATGCAAGCAGTGTTACACCATTTTCTATTCATCTTTATTGTCATTGTTTTTGTTGCTGTTTTAAATTCTTCAGGATTGTGAACACAGCAAACCCAAATGCAGGAAAGTGCCATGCATGTGCACCCCAACATTCTCACATGTGCATGTAGATCTGACTCCTCTCTTCCTATGCTCCCTGTAAACAATGCTCACGGAGCCCCAGGCACACTCAGGAATGCACACCCACACTGATACAAAGATACCCCTGGAGTGCTCATATGCTCACACAAATATAAACACAAAGGTTCATGAATGAATCTTTGCTCATTCCTGCATCTGCTTAAAAATACACACTGCCATCATCAGAGACAGTATGGGGACTCAAGCCTGGTCTCCTGAGGTTTTATCAAGGCTCCATAAGCATTTTCATGCATACATGCACTCAGTTTCAGCTGTCTTTCCTGCATGTTTATCTTCTTGCTCACAGGAAGGCAAGTATATGGTTTTCTGGGCTTTCTGAATGTTTTCACATTCAAAGTCACAGATGTGGCAAAATACTAGTATGTCCAAGCACATACAATTGACATGTTTCCTAACTCTACATGCTTTAGCACCCATGTAATTATTTGCAGTATCTACTCCCTCAGATGTATGCCCTCAACCAAAAGCAAATGTTTGCCCATTTTCTCTTGTGTCTTTCTAATGGTTTCTTGCAGCTGTGAGGGCACACTTGTCATTCAAGGACAAGTACTCCAGCATAGGCTAGTGAAGACATACTCTAGAGTCACCCTTCATGCCTGGTGTTTCTCTCTCTCTCTTGCTCTAACTGTAAACTTCAGCAAACTACCTTGAGTCAGTGCCTTTCACCTGCCCCATGCAAAGCTGGGGAGTGAACACAGACAGTCCCAAACTCAGCTTTGAGGCCCATGGGCTCCTCAGCAGGCAAAGTCAGGCAGCAGTATCATATAAGAGCCAGTGTATTTTTTAAAAATCACCCAAGTCTCCCAAGGGGACAGAAAAATCAAAACCTTGCCATTTACAATCCCTATACAACAGAAGGATGAATAAACACAGAGCTCTCTGAAAAGGCTGAGGCTGCCCCTCTTCTCTCACCCACCCCAAAAGAAAAGAAACAGAAAACAAATCAAACACCATTCTTAACTGAAAGGAGCAATGGTGGAATGAATGACTCCGAGCATGCTTCTCATCCTGGAAATGCCCTCCCTGGCTCTCAGGACAGGAATGAGATGGAACTGGTGCAGCAGGTGTCTAGCTAATGACCAAAGAAAGATCTCAGGATCCCAGAACATAAGAGGTCTCCAGACTCCTGCCTTCAATTATCAAAAATGCTTAGAACATTTCCTAGGTATGGCCTGGGCCTCCATTCTTGGGTGAAGGAAGAAGTCTAAGAAGAAGAGGAGAATGAACATCACTGGTCCCTTTGTCCATATACTGGAGCATCTTATAGCTTTATCCTCCTGCTGTGGAAGGTCTCCTTTCCTACTCATCCCTCAAAAAATGGATAGGCTTTTGTTGCTTACCTTCTCCATATGTGGCCCCTTACTGAAGCCTCATACAAGATCCATAGGTCTAACATGAGGTCTCTGTTCCCAAGGCTGCAATCAGTTGAGTAAAGATGACTGTTACCTAAAAATATCACAGCATCCTTGTATTAGTCATCTCATGCTGCTGGAACCAAGTACCACAGGCTGGGTCACTTAAACAACAGAAACTCATTTCTCAAAGTTCTGGAGGCTACAAGTCCAAGATCAAAATGCTGGCAAATTCAGTTCCTGGTCATGGTTCTTCCTAGCTTGCAGACAGCCACTTCCTCTCTGTGTCCTCACATGCCCTTTCCTCTGTGTGCTTGCAAAAGACAGATCCCTTGTATTTATGTCTCTTCTTAAAAACATCAGTTCTGTAGGATTAGGGTCTCATGCTTATGACCTCATTTAATCTTCATTAGCTTTGCACAGGCCCAACCTCAAAATACAGTTACATTGAGGGTTAGGGGTTCAACATGTGCTTGTGGGGGATACAATTCAGTCCATGACATTCTTTGTCGCTCATGTCATATGCTTTTGAAGGCAGATAGATACCAGAGAAAGCAGACAAGGTCAGAAGAAGACAACCTGTAGCAGGTTCTTTGGTATGAGAAGGTATAGATTATATACCACCACATGGACAAAATAAAAACATGCAGGCTTAACCCTCAGGTCATGCATGCCTAGCCAGCAAATATGACCAAAGACAGGAGCTTATATCTACACTCCTTCCTGTTCTGTGAAGATTAGAACCCAGTGACTAGGTGACAGAAAAGACCAGCTGTTGGTTCACAGACATAAGGGTGCTAAAACCAAACACAAACATTCTCCTTCCCTTTGAGAAAGTAACTGTGTAAGCTCCCATAGAATGCTGTGCAGGATCCAACATGAAACTCGAGGCGGTAGCTATCTATTAGGAGAACTCCTGCAGTTCTTTTACTGCCCAGCTCAAAGACCATCTTCTCTATAATCACTACTTGCCCCATTAAACACACACACACGCAACAATCATTGCTTTTTATTCTACACATTCGCAGTGGTCGGTGCCAACCTTTGTAACAACCTGCTCAGGTTGTCAACCTTTATAAGAGCATGTTAGTTTTTGGTCATTTCACACTTTTCAGGATGTAAGCATGCTGAGGGCAGGACCTTGTCTGTCTGGTTTATAATTTTAACTGCAGCATATAACAAATGCAGCCTGGCACTATGGTGACCAACCATCCTGCTTTGCCTGGGCTAAATGAGTTCCCCAGACAATGGATTTTCAGTTCTAAGATCAAGACAGTACCAGGCAAATTGAAATGATTGATCACCCTGCCCAACACATGGTGAGCATTTTAGTAAATAGCTAATATGTAAATATTGTAATATATAAGGAAAAGGTCCAGGAAAATCTATAAAATGATCAAAGGCATGATGGTGGTAATGAGAAGCATCCTATTCATTAAAGACAAAGGCCTTACTGGTTTAGGAAGGAAGAGGCTAAAGGTAGATATCACCCAAAATCAATAGCATCATAAGCTGAAAACACAAGGATCTTTAAGAATATTTGGGTATACTATGGGTATACCATACTATGGGTGTATTTGGGTTTATAGGGTCATAGCGGATAAGTCTAAGTTTGGTGGTCTATCTACAGCTTTTTAAAGCTGATGTGCAGAAGGACAAGATATTTCTCCAAATCCCTGTTAGAGACATACCTCTGGATTACATGGCTTATGGGCTGAATAGCTGTTTCCTTTCTCCATATAAATATTATCATAACAGCTTTAAAGGGAATTGTAAAGCAGGAAAATAAATCACTCTAGATGAATAAACCCAGCCCAATACCTAATATTCTTTCTGTATATTTGTTTAGTCCATTCAGAGTTTTACATAATTATAATCAGAGTGAGTGTACAACTTTGTACACCATTTTTAAAACCATAAAATTGTGTAGGAAACACTTTCTACATTGTTATATAGTCCCAGTAGTAATTCTTTTTAATAGTTTAATAGTCTGGAGGTCACTTAACAATTCCCCCATTGTTGGCATGTAGATTGCTTACAGTTTTCTACTAATAAAGATAATTCTGCAATGAATACCTATGTGCACATTTCTTGTTCTTTCTTTTGTAATATTTCCCACAAATACATTCCTACAATTAAGATTACTAAGTAAAGATAGAGAATAATTTTTGTGGTTCATTTGCATTTTCACCAAATATTTGTTGAACACCTACTATATGCCAGAGACTATTCCGTGCCCTGCGGATACAAAGATGAAAGAACTAGTTTCTGCCATCATGGAGTTCACAGATTAGCAGGGACACAAACATAAGTGACATAAATTGATAAATGCCATGGTTACAGGGCCCAGAAACTTACTTCGAAAGAGCTGGAAGAGAGGTATGGTCTAGCAAGCTGCTCCAGAATAGAACTTATTTGCAAATTACTAGAAATTTGTAGGAAATGTCAACCTACATTTGGCATGGGGAAGGACATTCTGGACAAAACCCCCCAGCAAGATCCAAGTTATGACAACACAAGAAACACAATGTATTCCAGTATTCACTGTTGGCTTGACAATGTTGAGGCATAGATGTGGGTATGGAGAGGGTACCAAGTGACTAATGATAGGAGATACTGAGCAAGAAGGTGGGGCAGCCTGTTTACTGGGCCAAAGAATTTGTATTTTATCCTTAAGCAAGTGGGGGCCAGTAAGGAATTTTAAGCAGACTCTTGATACACTTTCTAATGCGCTTTCTAAATTGTTTGTACTCATTTATAACAAGAAAACCTCTCCTAAAGTGTTTCTGTTCTAATTCTCTTTGAAATTCCACAGGGCTCTATTCCCATTTCTGCCAGTGGGGCAGAGTGGGAGGGAACAAGTGGACTTGGGCTGGAGCTTGTTATAGCTGAGTGGAGATGAACATTATCCCAAGAGTAAAGGAGGAAGCTGGTGAAGATCTTCCAGGACCAGAAACAGAAGCAAAGAGGGGTGAGCTATTAGAATCGTACCACCTCCTCTAAAAGTCAAACTAACCAAAAATCCAAACTCCTGTAAACCTCTTAAACAAAAGCTTCCTGGTCTCTCCCTCTTCCCTAGAAACTCTCCCTGGCCAGTGTGACTTAGTCATCGGTGTGGGGACATGGATGCAATGCCTTCAATCCAGAAAGTCTGAGCTTCCCATCTTGCTGCCATTTGTCCACCAGAGCCCTAGAGGGGATTAGCTACTAGCCACTCCTGGCTTTTTCTCTCCTGTTCCTACACCCCTTTGTTGTCCTCCAAACACCCCCTGTCCATTGGTAACTCCAGGGCTTTGAGCAATGCTCTTTCTTCTTCTAGTATTATTACCCTTCCCCTCACTTTCCCGGTCAGCTCAGAGGCCATGTCTGCGAAGTCCTCTAGTCAGAGCTGACTAGAAGGACTGAGAGCCTGACACACTCAGCTTTCACTGTGCTCAGGTGAATTGTGTGCGTTTCGTTTTCTCTCAGACTGTGGACATTCTGGGGGTGTGGACCATGAGTTACTCACCTCTGATTGCTAGCACATTCCCACAGTCTATTACCTATAGGTACCATTGATTATTGTTGAATTGACTTACCTGATGCTTGTTTTTGTGGCAGATGATGTGAAAGGGAAAGAAGAGAGGAAGGACAAGCATTGGCTGCAAAGGACCCTGCACTATGTCATTTTATTCTGGTGCATAAGGCTATCTGGAGCCCTGAGGAGAACCAGCAGTTATCTGCTCCTTTTTATCATGCATATATCTCTTTGCCTCCTGTTATTTTTCCCTTCAGCTTCCAAAGACACAATTAGGCTTCCACCCCAGGAGCTTTCCTGCTCACCTTTCTTCCTACCCGTGGGCTGGAACAGGGAGGGAAGCTGGGCCAGCAGCATGTGCTTGCCTGCCTGACTCTAATTCCTGTCCCTTATTAAATTCAGGGCTGATTTGGGCTGTGTGAGCTTTCTTGGACCACCTGCTGTCTGTCCAATTCCTTTTCTTTTTCTCCCCCTGGTGACTAATAGCTGCTCTTTCCCAGAGTCTCAGAGTTTTCTTGTCTCCATTCTCCTCCCTCCTTTTATTTTTTTTATTTCTTTTTTTAATTTTATTTAGTTATTTTTCAAGTACAGTTTTTTGTCTATTTTTCCCATCCCAGCCTCCCCTGCCCCTTGCTCCCCACCTCCCTCCCATTTCCTCCCCCCCCCCCCTTAGTTCTCGTCCCTGTGTCCTTCCTATTTGTTCCTCCAAATCCCTCCCCCTTTTTCCCCTTAACTTCCCTTCCTTCTCCCCTCTGGTCACTATCCCCTTGTTCTCTATTTCAGTGTCTTTGTTTTTTGGGTTTTTTTTTTCTGCTTACTTGTTTGTTTTGTTGTTTAGCTTCCTGTTAAAGGTGAGATCATATGGTATTTGTCTTTCAGCACCTGGCCTATTTCACTCAGCATAATGCTTTCCAGTTCCATCCATGTTGTTGCAAAGGGTAGTAGCTCCTTCTTTCTCTCTGCAGCATAGAATTCCATTGTGTATATGTACCACAATTTTTGGATCCATTCATTTACTGCTGGGGTCTTGCTGCATTCTCACAATTGACCCCCTGAAGCTGAGATGAGGAAGCAAGACCACACCCTCCAGGCACCACCTTCAGCCTGCACATGCAGGTGTTCTTCTTTAGGGAGAAGTAACTGTGGAAATTAGGATAAGGCTGGGAGGGAATGGAAATAATAGGGGAAATGGAGATGTTGGGCCACTAAGGAACTAGGGAAAGCTTCTAGAAAAGGAGACAAAGTCCGAGAAAGATGGAGAGCCCAGGATGGATAGTAGGGCCCCAGAGCAAGGGAGGAAAGGACATGGGAGATAGGACAAAAGTGCAAACAAAGGACACTGAAGAGTGGCATGGAAGGAAGCAGTGGGTGACATGGAGAACCCAAGAGAGTCAAACTGCTACAAAACAAGATTTTCACATGTGAGAACTTGCAGCCTCTCATCATCTTCAGAAATGGAACACTTTGGAATCAGTGCTGGGGCCCTCCTTGAATAAATGGGTGAGCAGGGTGGGAATTAGGGGCCAAAGCATCAGCCTCAGCATCTGGTACTGGGCATGGCCTCATGAATGCTGTGTGCTCACTCACACACATGTGTGCCAGGGCATGAGTTGAAGGCCAGTACGGTGTGTGGTTAGTTCATCACTATTAATGAGGTCCAGGCTGCAGACTGGTGGCTAAAGTACAGATTGTGCTGATCCCCAGGCAAGGGGATCTTTATACTTGACCTTGAGGTGAGGGGGATAAGAGAGTAGGAGTCAGAAGACCAGCATGTGAGTACTGCCCCTTACCAGTATGTCCTTGAACAAGTCACTTGATGTCACAGAGCCTTGTCCTCATTCGTATTCACAATCCCAGCTCTTCAGCTCAACATAGCTGACATGGCAACTGATTAAAAAACAGATATGTAAGTGTTTTGCAAACTGTAAAGCACTCTAGAAATAGGAAAAGAAATTTTCACCTTTCCAGTCAAGAGCTTTCAGGAGGGGGCTGGAGAATGCGGATAACCCCAGGTACTAGCTGCATCCCTGCTGGACAATCTCTCCCACTGTCTGTCCCAGCCATTTTGTACTTCCCTCAGTTCCTGACTCCAAACCTCAAGCAAGCTGGCTCTCTCTCTCACCTTGGGCTCTGTGCAGTGTTCCCTATGCCTGCCATGTTTTCGCACTTTGTCTTTGCTCAGCTAACTCCTACTCTGCCTTCAAGTCTCAGTTAAATGTCACTTCTTCCTAGAGGCTTTCTCAGAATCACCACATATTAGTTTATTGTTCTTGCTGCATGCTTTTAGAAAACTATACTTTTAGGAGTGTGAGTGTGTGTGTGTATGTGTGTGTGTGTGTGTGTGTGTGTGTGTCAGAGAAAGAGAGAGATGAAGAAAGATTGTGCATAAGTATGGGGAGGTGGTTGTGAGTCCCTCACAGTCCCTATCACGGCCCCCTCCAGAGCCCAAGCCCACTGTGGAAAACAGCCAGAGCTGGGTTTGGGTGCTCGGCCACCTGTCCACCAGCTGCTATTCTCTTCAAACTCTTGGGGAGAAGCCACGGGAGTCTGAACCATTTTCTGGGTCACTGCCTAGCAATTGGTAAGAGCGGCCTTGCTTCCCCATATGTCTCTCGCTGAGTAAGCACTGAACCCCCACAACATGCTGACATGCTTCTGCCTCATTCAAAATGAATCTGTTGTTATGGTTGTGAGCCACCCAGCAGAGCTGAGGTGGATGCACTGGGCATCAGGAGGCTCAGGCTGCCCTTAAATGTGGACCAATGGCCAGCCTTTCACCTTGTTCAACCTCTGCACAATACCATCTCCTCAGAGGTTCCTGATCACTCTATTTAAAGTAGCTCCCCTTCTTCTGCATAGCACTTATTGCTATGTTATTGTGCCATTTCCTTCTTTTGTTTTGTTTTAATAGATGTACTGTCTGATTTTCTGGATAGGCTGAAATCTGGAGGGAGGTAGAAATTTTGTTGATTTTGCTCCTATTGTGCCAACTACCCTCCATTCTTTTCCTGCCCTGCTCTGGTCCATTCTCTGCCCTTCTTTGCACTGCTCTGGCCCAAGGAGGCTGACCTCTGGGTATTGAACCTCCCATGCTCTCTTGGTGACCAGCTATTTGCTGGGTATATCAGAGAAAGATCAGAAAGCAAGGGGAGAGGGAGGTAGAGTGTTTCTTCCCCATCCTCCAGGGCTTTGACCCTGGGAATTCCTCCCTGGCTCCAGCTGCTCCCAGTAACTGTGCTGCTCACAAGATCCAGCAACTCTCCTTCTTCTGGCTGCCTTGTTAGTCTTGGCTTTGACCCGTCACCATGCCTTGTTTGTTCTCTTGGCTGGCCCACATCTCTATAACTAGTCTCTGCATTAAAGTCTCTTCATTTAAACTGTCTGAGGATAAAAACATCTGCTGAGACTCTGATACAACTATGATCCAGCAAAACAAATATTATTGAATGAATGTATCCATGAGTGGTGCGTGCCCCAGGCTGAAACCCACCCCCAACCCACTGAAGAGCCCCAGGCTCTGCTATGGAAGGATAGGATGGAAAGCAAAAGAAATGACAAGGAACAAATGGTCCCTTTAAGTAAGACAACTCACAACCACAGACCAAGAACAGTGCTCAGAGTTTTAAATGTTATTAATAAGAAAATCTCTGAATCTCCCTTAGTGGCCTGTCCTTATGACTTATAACTCTTCCTGACAGAAGTTTCTTCCTAATGTCTAACCCAAATCCCTTTTATTATAGTTGGAAACTCCTTCTTCTTGATATAAGCACAAAGATTGCCTCTCTCTGTTATTATTCTAGAAAATTACTATTCTATGTTAACATGTAGTTTCTAATATGTTATGTATTAAATGGGGGCATAAGGAATACAAGATTTGAGCCCAGGAAAAGTAGATTATTGGTTCAAATATATTATGCTAACTTCTGGCAATTCATTTAACCCTCTGGATATCTTTTTATCATCTATAAAATCGGAACAATGGTGAGTCTTGACCAGCCTTCATCTGCCCTGCATTTATGGACATCAAATGAAAAGACTGAGTAAATGGGAAAGAATTCTATATCCAAATTTGCTGACATTGTCATTCTCTTCAGAAGATTTAACCCCAGAGTCTGTGATCATCATAATATCCTTTTTCAAATCTTCATGAAACTGAACTAAAATTCCAAAGGGTTATTTTTGGTCTTGCACATATCTGGAGCAAGGAAGTGGGGGTGAGAAGCTCAGTTTTTCTTTTATGACTGTATTATACTCATGGCCCACCTTGCATGGCAGGGAATGGCAGCCTAATCAGGCCATAGCCTTGGTCAGATGCTTGACTTTATAGTAAGATGCCAATCCTGCTGCCCACCTGGGTGATCTGTGAATAATATGTGCTTCCTTATGTTGAGAACACAAAATGCCAATCTTCTGCCCCTCACTGGGAAATATAAGCTCAAACTGTATGCTGCTGACTGTCCTAAATACCCTCATGCAAAAAGTAATATTCATGGAGGATTATCTGGTGGACATGCAACCCATTTACTCCTCTAGGTATCTGAGATTTTATTCCTAGGTCAAGCCAGATGATCAGAGAGCTTCATATCTGGACCAAATGATTTTAGGTCCTTGTGGAAGCAGACATACTGACTTGTGTTTAGGCATAGTGTTTCAAGTTTGCACTGAAGAACTGCTTGAAAAGAAAGCTATGAGTATAGCTATTACAGTTAATGAAAGAATGGTATCTTAAATTTGCCTTTTTGATCTCTGTGTTCTTTTTTGAAGTCTTGTGTGGGAAATTTATGTTAGCTTCAGCTTCTTCAGGGAAACTGATATAATTTTGACTAATGGACAGTGCAAAATTTATCATTGATGGCTTCTCTTTTGCCTTTGGTTGCTAGGAAGCTCAGACTTTATGGCATAAATTTTTGTATTCTAGCTTTTTCTAGTTCTCCTATTTCTATTTCTTCTCAATTTTACTTTCCCAATCATTTATCTATATTTTTGTCATATTGTAATGCATCATTATTATAAGCTACCTTAATTTCTTATTGTAACTCTGAAAAATGAAACTGTGGCTGAGGATATTGTGAAAGGTTGGCAAAGGGGTCAGAGCAGTATAGAACAAGTCAAAATAAACATGTGTCTACTGGGAGATGGACCCAAAAGACATTTTTAAATTAATTCTTCAAGCATCCATTGTGATTTACTGAATGTCTAGTATAACACTAATCCTTAGGATATAAAAACAGATGGAGAAGGCAGATGATTTAACCAAAAAGTAGCCTACAATGTGGGGAACATGTTCACAGAGGAAGCTGTGGGTGATAACTCAATCCAGTCTAGTATATGTTTTTTGTTTGTTTAATTTTTTGAAATTTATTTAAATTGTTATTCAAGTACAGTTTTCTGCCTTTTATCCCCAACCACGCTCACCCCACCTCCCTCCCATTTCCACAGCCCCCTTGTTATTGTCCATGTGTCCTTCATACTTTTTCCTGCAAACCCTTTCCCTTTTTCCCTGAAATTTTCTCCCCTCTCCCCTCTGGTCACTGTCAGCCTGGTCTCAATTTCAGTGTCTTTGATTATATTTTCCTTGCTTGTTTGTTTTGTTGATTAGGCTCCTGTTAAAAGTGAGATCATATGGTATTTGTCTTTCACTGCCTGGCTTATTTCACTTAGCATAATGCTTTCCAGTTCCATCAATGCTGTGGCAAAGAGTAGGAGCTCCTTCTTTCTTCCAACTGCATAGAATTCCATTGTGTAAATGTACCATAGTTTTTTGATCCATTCATTTACTGATGGGCACCTAGGTTGCTCCCAGCACTTGGTCAATCCAGTCTGGAGTCTGAGAAGCCTGCCTAGGAAAGAGATTTCTAAACTAATATTTGAAGAAGGATAAAAAATTACTCTGGCAAAAAGTACAAAGGAGAGAAAAATATGTCCATAATAGAAAAAACATATCCAAGTATTAGGGAAAAAAAGGGGCCATGTCATCAGGTGAGTATATAAGCAAATTGGTTTTCATCCATAAAATGAAATACTACTCAGCCATAAAAAGTTTTAAAAAAAACTACTAATACACACAATTTGAATGTATCTCAAAGATATGCTGAGTGAAAGAAGCCATTCTCAAAAAGTTGCATACTATATGATTCCATGGATATTACAACTTTAAAAAAAGCTACAGTGATAGAGAACAGATCAGTGCATACTAGGGGATAGGGAGGAAGACAGTGTAACCACCAAAAGCAACACAAGAAAGATTTTTCAGGAGGGAAGGGACTGTTTTGTATTCTAATTATGCTGATGGCATTCTACATCTATGATTTATAATTCATTGAACTTCACACCAACAAAATAGAAGTCAGCTGTAGTGTTTGCTAATTTTTTGAACAAAATTTAAAGTCCTAAAAAAAAGTTTATAGCTGAAGACCTCAAAAAAGGAAAATGGGGATGGAGAATGAGATACAGCACATCTCAGCAGTATCTGCAGTGGTTTGTCTCTTAAAAGAGCTGAAGGAAAAACATCAGCCATGCTCAGGCTGTGTCTGCATCTTACCTTAATGGTAGTAGGGAACTATTGAGGGGCTTTAAGCAAGGGAAGGACATAACCATATTTGCATTTTAAAACAATTTATCAGGCTGCATTCTACAGAGTGGATTAAAGGGAGCCCCAAGGAACTATGGGGAAGCTAGTGAGGAGTGTTTGGGGAGGTCCAGGTGGACAAAAGTGGCTTACACTAAGAGGAGTAGAAGAAACAGGTTCATACACAGAAAGAGCCTCCGCCAAGCACAAAGAGAATGTGAAAGAAGGATGTCAGAGGCTCTAGCAGTCTGAGGGAGCATGGCCACTCTGCACAGAGCCCAAGGCATTACCTGTCTATCGAGATAGATGTATCTTGTCTTGGGTTAAAACCCTTTGGCTTTTCTAGTTAATTGGTCCCATCTCCCCAGCTTTGGATAACAGCAACCTCTTAGGAAAGATGGAAAAGCGAGTGTAGGCAGTGGGCCTGGCCCTGAGAGAGGAACAGCTGTTCACTCCAGGGCCTCGTCTTTTCCTCTCATCCCCTCTTTTCTCCTTTGTTTCTTGGTCCAGTTCAAATTTGGGAGAGGCAAGGGTGTGGGCCCATGGCAGAGAAGGGGAGGAGAAAAGGCAGGTTGTAATACTGTTCACCCAAACTCCTGCTGAGAAATGGCTTCCTAGTGCTTTATCTGCCCTGGATATCAGCTGCAAGGATCTTATCAAACTGCAATTACCCAGTCTGGGTCTGTGCTAATTGGTTCTCTGGAGTAAAGTTACCTTCAATCTGCGTATTATGGGTGCACAGCGGGAAGTGATTTGAGCCAGGGATGTTGTCTGTGATGATATGTCAGAGAATCACTATGGTGAATGCAAAAACACAGAGCTGGAACCAGCCTTGAAAGTAAGGAATTGTTCATAGGTCCCAGTTCTAACCTAAAATGACCTACCAGCCTCAGGTCACCTAGTACCCAGGGCCTTCTAAGAGGACAGCCAGTGTGATGGAATTTTCCTTCATTTTTGAGGTGGGTGGAGGTCAAGATGGGGGAGGAAGGAAGGAGGCAAAAAGGAAGGGAGGAAAGAGAAAGAGAGCAGAAAAAAATCCTCTTTGACCCCACTAACTTCTCTAGTTATGAAATTCTTGACAATTATCTCATTTATGAGATCTCCAGCTATAGTAAGATCTCTTACTACCCACTTCTGTAATCTGGTTCTGTTTCAATCTGAAAAATAAATCCCATTTGTAAAGGCCTTCAAAGACCTAAGAGGAAGAAAGCTGAAAGTGGGTCTAGTCCAATGTGTGTCTTCTATATGGCAGTCTCTCCAAGAGGGTGCATGGCTCCCACAGGCCTGCAGAAGAGAGAGCATCACGTCATGAGCAGCCCATAACGTACTCAGAATAGCTCTAAGTATTAGAAAGATTTTTTTTGATATTTTAATATTGAGCCCAGACCTGTTTCTTTACAAATCCATCTGCCCCTTGGGTGACAAAAAGCAAACATAATACTTCTCACTGACAGCAACTCAGCTATTTTCTCCTAAAATATCAAAACCTGACACCACCATGCATCTAGCCTTGAGGAAAGGTGCTGGGTGTCACATGCAATTCCCCTTTCCTCATCTCCTATGTGAATTATGCATCTTGTCAGCTCTCTGCCTTCAAACCAGGTCTTCGGTTCCACCATTCTCTCTGTCTCTGCTGACGCCACTCTGGTCCAAGGCTTCCCCACCCCTCATGCCCAGTGAAAACCCACAACTCATTCTCCACAAAGCAGTCAGAGTAGTTTGTTTGCAGGGGTTTTTTTGTTGTTGTTAAAATATACCAAACATTAAATTGACCATTTTAATGACTTGAAATGTACAATTCAGTGGCACTAAGTACATTCACAATGTTTTACAATCATCACCACTGTCCAGAACTTTTTCATCATCACAAAGAAAAGTGCTATACCTATTAAATAATAACTCTCCTCATTCCTCTCGCCACAGCCCTTAGTACTTTCCATTTCATATCTATGAATTTGCCTTCTCCAGGTTAAATCATATAATATTTGTCCTTTTGTATCCTGCTTAGCATCATGTTTTCAAGGCTCAAACATGTTGTAGCATATGGAGGTTGGCAAAAGTAGGTTAATAATGATGATAAACAATATAATAATAAATAATAATACAAGAATAAACCCACACACTTAAAACTGTAAATCTACTTTTGTCACCCCCTATATATCAAAATGTTATTCCTTTTTAAGTCTAAATAATACTCTGTTATATGTATACACCACATTTTGCTTATTCATGATCTGTTGATCTGTATGTTCTTAGGATTAGGATGGTTACTTGATCTTTCTGAATCTTAATTTCCTCAAATGTAAAATGAAATAAATAATATCTCCTTTTTAAGATGTTCATAAGGCTAAATGAGGCAGTATATAAAAATGTATTGTATGTGGTAGGAGCTTAATAGATGAGAAGTAATCATCATTACATTTATTGAGTATTCCATTGTCATCTTCAATGTTTTAAGTCCATGAATTCCTCAGTACCCACCAAGCACCATCTTTGGCACATAGTAGGCAATCAGTAAATGTTTGCTAAAGAAATGAATAAGTGAAATTCAACTTGCCCGTCTATGAACATATTTTTCTGTCCCTAACCAGCTTCTGTACTACATTTCCTTATTTTTCTGTCACTACCATTTCTATTCTTCCAGTTAGCCAGTCTCTCTAGTATTACCTATCATTATCTTTATCCTCTAAATCCAAAGAATATGTAAATGGTTAACAGTCATAATGCCTCCCCATCTATAGATTTATTTAAGACCCGACCATACTGCAGTACCTGGGCTGATTTTTATGATGTGCCCCAGATTCTGGCCCCACCCCACCTCCACTACCACCACCAAATATAGCTGATTGGACTAGGAGTGGGTACCTGAGCCCAGATCAGGCAAGCCATAGGTTGGCCGATCACCTACAATAGTGTAATGAACAGGTATGAAAAAATAAGTCAATTGGAACCCCTCTCTTAGAAGTATGAAGAGGCTAATATTGAGCAGCTGGGTCACTTAGCAGTGGTAGCCCTGGAGGGTCACGGTTGACCTGAAACAGCTGAAATTATAGAGGTAGAGAAAAAAGTAAGTGATCAGAGAAAACCAATAGGTAGAAAAAAGAGAGTAGAGAAGCTGTGTAGGGAGAAAAGGGATCGAGTCTAGGATCCAGAGGGAGAGACCAACCTTGGGGCTTAAGAGGAAAAAAGAGGTAGAAAAAGGAGCTAGCCCCATGGGTGTTCCTGGGTTTCTTAGTGACTTCTAGGTTCAGTTCTAATTCCCATTATCCACATCCTTGTGATAGCCACCAACTTGTCACTTTTTACTTTAATCTGTGACTCACTGTTGAACAGTTTGACTAGCCCCCAAGTTACCTAAATTCTTTCTTCTTAGGGTCTCTTACTCCTGTCCCTTTTATTCCATCCTCATTCCCACCATGTGACCCTAAAACCCAGAATCTCAGGTTTTCCTGGTTAGTCCAAATGGAGGCTCTTAATTCCAACTGCCTTATACTCTGTTTTACACTCTCCAGTATCTATCATGATGCTACTTCCTTGCTCAAAGTTGTGGTGGCTTCCCAGTGCTTATTAGATAAAGTCTAAACTCAACAGAGATTCAAGACCCTACATCTTTCAGTTCTCAGATAAACCTGTAATATTATCTCCAACAAGAAAACCTCATATCAACCAGTTAAGACTCCTCGTCATCAAGCTCTACCCTGCCCTAGTCCACAACTTCTCCTTGGTGTTTTAGAAGTACCTATTTTTTTCTCTTTTTCTATTGTTCTTCCTCTATCTCTTCTCCTAAGCTTCTCTGTCTTCTTCTTTCCTCTTCTTACCCGATTCTATTTCATCTTTCAAGGCTCAGTCAAGTATTCCCTAACTACCCCAAACCACTTAGTTATATTTCAAATATATTGTTCTTGACCTCCCACCAAACTTCAAGCCCTCTGAGGGCACAAATTCTGTATTCTAGAATTTCTACAACTTCCCTGGCACCTAGCAATATTCTATGTGCTTAGAAGATAATGAAAATTGTTCTTGTTCAATTAATCTCCATTATATAGTGAATAAGTGTGGGTATGGATACACAGTTTATTTGAAGAAGTGAATAATGTTGGAATGTCAGTCGAGATACTGTGTGTGTGAGAGAGGGGCTGGGGGATATATCCTTGGGTATCCGCGAAGTGTGCTAAGAACTTAGTTGCCTATTACTCTGTACATCAACAGTCCTGGCCAATGCTATTTTGCATATTATTCAGTAGAATGTAACTTCTGAATTCTTTTTTTAAGGAATTCTTTAGATTAAGGAACTACCTCACCTTCTAGTTATACAAATTCAATTAGAATTCAAAGGCACACTGCAAGAAATACAAAAATAATTAAAAAGATTTAATCTCTTCCTTTAAGATGCTCATAGTCTTGTTGGGTGATAGGACAAGTGCCTCAGTGATTGTAGTCAAGTTATAGGCTAAGAGCTGTACCATAACAGAAGTCAAAGTGGTTCAAAGAAAAAGAAGCTATCTAAGGTAGGGAAGAGTCTGAAGAAAAGCACTTGAAACAGCAAATGAGTGGAGGCACAGGCAGTAGGAGCCATATTGGGGAACCTTGAATGGTCCAGTCAGTACTCAGTGCCCCAGAGACCATGCTTATCTGCCAGTTGTAAAACAGGAAAGCCCCCACAGCCTGGAGACCTCATCAACACATAGCCACCAAGCATTTGTTAAGCACATGGACTTAGGTGTGACACATGGGGAAAAGATACCTTGTCAATCTATCCTTTGTCAAACTTGCTTGACATGGAATAAATTGTTCATTTTCTTCTTCACAAAGGCACAAAAGCAGGTAAGAGTGTTTCCATTAAATAAAAGTTTGGATATGGTTATTATACTTTATTAATGAATGTCATTACATATTCACTAAATACTGATATAAATAATAAACACAATTCTGTACTACATTTTTATCACGTGTTGAACACACCATTTCCTTTACTCCTTCTGCACTTCTGAGGTGAGCAGAAGCTAGGTGTTTTTCTTGTTGTCCATCATCTAATTTTAGCTTGAAGAACTAGGGGTATGAATTTACCTAGACAGCGACGGATTGAACTCACTGTATGAACATCATGTTATTATTGAATTTGATGATGAAGGTGGTCTTAGCCAGCAACATGCTGGAACCAGCTAATGAAAGCTCTCTGTGGACCTCTCTTTCCAATTTTGAGTTCAGTGACATCAGGTTGGCAGCTTGAAATCATCCATGGTGGGAGTATTTACACCATGGAAATTGGCAAAAGCTATGAACAAGGGCATTTCCTCCCTGGAGCATTAGTTAAGTATTTGCCAGCACACTGCTGGATCTCACTGTACAACAGAGGAAACTGAAGCAGAGAGGTGAGGTAAGTTGTCCAAGGTCACTCAACAAATTGGTCATGAAGCTGGCACTAGCTGGGTCACCTGATGCCTAAGAATTATTACTAATCTTTTCACTGGGAAGCTGCAGTACTGATTAGGATTTAGAGTGTGCCTCTAAATAGATAAGAATGTAGACAACAGTACAGATTATTATGCAAACGAAACAGATGCCATGGTCTTCAAGTTAATAGTTTGCCAGGACTAAAAGAGGAACATCCAAACTTCTCTTTCCAGATGGCTCTTTTCCACCCCCTCCCCATGCCTCCACCTATACTCCTACCCACCGGAGAGGAGGGTTTTTAGAGTGGGGTAGGAGGAGAGGAAACTTCTAATTCTTCCAGCTTTGCACTGGAGAGACGGGAGGCATTTCTCAGCCAAGTGCCTTGATGTTTGGACTCCACTTTGCTCTGTAATTAGTATCTATTTGTCTCCTTAACTTAAACTGGTTTTTAGCAATTTAGAGTCAGGGAGCCCATGTTACTTTAGTAAAATGATTTAAAAAATGGATATGTAATTGAAATCCTATTCTACTCCTCTGGGAACCTGGTATGTTGCTTCTCTCAGCTGAATGATAAAGATCTGGGGCCCTGATCACAGGCAGATAAGTAGGCTGGTTGATTAGGATGAGTCCCACAGGCAATCCCTAATCTACTAGTCTGTTTGTTAACTATCTCTTTTTAGGATATTTGGTTTGCATAATATGATAATAATGCACGAACTTCTTAAAGGTGGAAATGAACCCAAACTGAGGACAAAACAGCTGGACTCTGCCCTCCCTGCTGCAACAGATTATCAATTAGCCACAGGTTTTTTATTTAGTACTTATTGTTTGCATAGCACTAAGTTAGGAAAGGAGAGGTGTCAAATGTCCAGTTCCTGGCCTTCCAGAGCTAGCAAAGACAATATGGCATGCTCACAGGAAATTAGTAAGTGGTATAGGAAAAAGAATGCTTTGGTACTAAATGTGTGACCCAGACTGAAGGAGCTGCTGTAACTAGAATTTGGGTCTTGGCTGAAAAGAGCCATGCAACTCTGCAGAAACACACAAGCCCTCGAATCCTCCTTTGTAAAAGCACTCAAGTGTCTGGCCCAGTAAAAACCTCTGCAGTTCAATGAAATCTCTTTATACCAATGTGTGGTACTCCCTGCCCAGCAGCTTCCAGGCACATCCAGAATCCACCCTGGCCCCTCTGCTCTCTGGGAATGGCTTGATGGGTAACTTTTCTGACTTTTATGTTTCTACTGTGCTTCAACAAATACACTGAGGATGGCCACCACTCTCTGAGCTCCTTGGCATGGTAGACTCCATGCCAGGTGCTTTACACATGATGATCTGATGTTACTCCTCACACAAACAGATTAGCATGCTCAAGAAAGAAGCTAAATGATGTAAGCCAGGCAGAGAAAGACAAACTTGCATGGCCTCACTTATCTGTGGAATCTAAATAAGAAAAAAAAGTCAAACTCACAGAAACAAAGAGTAGAAATGTGGTTGCCAAGGACTGAAGAGGGGTTGAGGAATAGGTAGAAGTTGGTGAGAGGGTAAAAACTTTCAGCTATAAGATGAATAAGGTCTGAGGACTTAACGTAAATCATAATGACTGTAGTTGATAACACTGTGTTGTATAATTGAAATTTGCCAGGAGAGCAGGACTTAAGTGTTCTCACCAAAAAGAAAAAAGAGAGAAATATGTGAGGTGATAGATGTGTTAATTAACTAGATAGGGGAATCTTTTCATGATGTATATAGATCAAATCATCTATATAAAGTATATACAATGTACACTTTAAATATCTTACAATTTTATTTGTTGACTATACCTCAAGAAAGCTTTTTTTAAAAAAGAGGTTAAGGCTTGGAGAGGTGGAGGGCCTTGTCCGGGGTCACCCAACCAACATTCTGACTTGGAAGTGCATGCCTTTCCCATTACCCCTATCCAAGCAATTTCATAATTTTCCCAATGGAGTCACCTATCATAGTTTACAGACGACTGGGCTTTTCTTAGCAAAGATCAGAATTTTTGGATTTGAGGTGGGAGCCAGGCATCTGAATTTTTAACTAGCTTCCCAGGTGATACTGCCCACCAATGCAGGAGAATAGGTATTGTTACCTGTTTATATACTGTTTCTTGTCCCCTGTGTCTTCCAGTTTAAGAGCACCTCAAGGTCAGGGATCAGGTCTGAGACATCTCTGTCTCCAGCAATCACTGCAGTGCCTGGCACAGTTGAAATACCCAGTGCACTTTCATGGAAATGCTAAATAGTGTTGCACAGCTTTGCTCTCTTTGCTGGTATTCTACAGGTAGGGGCTTATTGCACCTGCTACCAGTTGAGACTCGGCTCACATTGTGCCTCAAGGGGCTAGTTTGCAACATGCACAACATGCCAGCACCTGTAGCACACTCCCAATTACCCACTTGGGGCTCCCTGTCTGCTGGATTCCCCACCACCCACCCCTCCTTTTGTTGGGTGTTCCTGCTCAGAGGAAGCTGGCTGACTGTCACCTAACCATAAAAAGAATAATCAGGAAGAAGGAGATGGCAGACCAGCTAAATGGGACATTTTAAATCATCACAGTGTTGACTATTGGCCAATCCTTGATCTGAGGTCGGATTTCCCATCTGTGTGGAATTGCTGAGTGTCATAGGGACATAAAATGTTTGACAGAAAAGAACACAAAATGTTTGACAGCAAAGACTGCTTTGTCACATGATCTGGAAAGCATTCTCTTGAGACCGTCAATATCCATAAGACATTAATGAAGGCTGTACAAATTTTGCACCACACCAGGTAAACAAAGACAATTCTCCCTGTTACAGATTCTCTAAGAGGTGCATTATGCTAATCTGTACTGTTTACTTTTATATATGAGATGGCATTTCTCAAACTTTTTTTGAGATTTTTTTCTTCTGGAACTCTTCTTTCTGGGGAATCTTCACTAATGTGCAGAGGAATACATTTTGAACATTCATGACCTAGTACAATTACCTGCTTCAACTTTCATGCTCATTTTGCAGGTTAAGAAATTGAGAGTTGGGGGAGGGAAGATGGTGGCATGGTAGGAGGGAGCAGATTCCACTTCCCCCTACACATGGGAGAAAAACCTAGCTGATCTATGGAGAAACAAAGCAAATAGCCAAATAGCACTACAGCATATATGAAAATAGGAGATCAAAAATTGTAGTGGATATTGAAAAAACAGATGGTAAGGAGAGTGCTTCAAGACAGTAAAGGCCCAGGGATCAGTGTGGGGACCAAGGAGGCTGCAGCCCCAACACAGTGCTTGCTGGGTCTGCCACAGGGATCTCAGGAGAGACGTGGGTCAACTGCTCCTTCCCTGGCCAAACAAGGTTTAAGCAGCACCAGGAGAGACCTGGTTACTTGAAGTCACAGAGAGGGGAATGAGGACTAAGTGGCAAACACACAGGGGTTGTCAGCACCCACACATAGCCCTGGGAAGAGTGTGTGCCCCAGCCAGAGAGGCCAGAGGCTGCCTGTCCCCGCACCTGGGACATAACCCCAGGAGAGTGTGCTTTGTGGAAGACTCAGAGCTCACATCCATAAGCCTGGGGTGAGCATACTCCCAGATCCCAGACCCAAGGACCTGGGGAGAGAGTGTAGCTAACCATGGGGAAGGTACACTCAAAGAGCAAGGATAACTGAGTGCTGAACAGGAAGGGTGAAAAGCAATACCAATCACCCCTCAGCCTGCTGCACCCAGCAAGACCAGAATAACCTGTTAGGCCAGTTTGAAACCAGCAAGAGGTTTTTTTGTTTGATTTTTTTCTTAAAGTGATTTTTTATTATTTAAGTCTTATTATTTTTATATTTCTCAATTCCTTTTGCTTCTCTTTCCTTCTTTCTATTTTTATTCCTTCTTCCTTTCTTTGCAATTTTATCTCTTATTTCTTCCTTCTTTTGCTTTCTTTTTCTTTTTAAATACCCACAAGACAAAAATTTGGAACTCTGAAGAGACCAGAGTTGAACCCAAAAAAGAAGCATCCAAACAGCTGAGACAGTGAGACAAATTTCACTTTGCTATTACAGAGAATCTGCAAGTTATTGCATATTTGTAATATGATTTTTTCATTATTTTACATCTTTTATTTTAATAGTATTTTTGTATTCCTTTCCTTTCTGTATGGTCTTCTTTGCTTGGCTGGTTATATTATATCATTTGACAGGTTTCCCCTGTTATCAAATTCATAGTATATTGCTAATTTACTATACTTCACTTCACTTGTGTTCCATTAGCACACTACTCAAGGGCCTATACTCCCTATTCTTGTTATCTAGATGTCATAGATTCTGTCATGATTGTTGCTCTAATATTATTGCAGGTAATAGTTATTCCATACAACTGTAAATACTACACAACACCCCTCCCAAATCTTAAATGACTTCACGGTTTCCTGAAATTTATTACTGTAGTGGTTAACTCTATTCTCTCACACACTACACCTATTTACTATCCTTTACTCTTACCTTACCTCAGAATCTGAATTCCCACAACCTCACTGCTTTCTAGATCCAACTCAAAATCCTTCCCTCCCAAACAAGAGTCTTATCTTCTTTTCATTATTTCTAAAAAGTGGCTAGTTGGGTAAAATATTATGGTTAACACTATACATAGCCAAAGAATCTCCTATCTCTTCTCTACCAGATGCTACTGCAAATATCATAGAACACTCTCTTGCTGACTTAAACCATTTTGCCTTACCCCTGAAACTGATGAAAAAATAGGGAGAAGCTTTAAACACCAGGATACCTGAAGGAGACTGCACCACTGAATTTCACAGGTATTCTACCACAGAAGTTCACACAATAAACTCAGTGAGCCAGAATAGATCAATTTAAGAAGCTGAAGCTAACAAGAACAGTCTCAGAAACAATCCCCAAATGAAGGGAAAGAAGGAAGCCTCAGAAAGAATGCTAAATGAAATAGAGGCAAGTCAACTATCAGATATTGAATTCAAAGTAGTGGTTATCAGGAAGCTCAGTGAGCTCACAGTGAATTACCAGAAACTACAGGGGAACTACAGTGAACTCACTGCAAATTATTTCAACATGAAAAAGGAAATAGAAATTATCAACGAGGGCCAAGAGGAAGTGAAGAACACAATATCTGAACTGAAGAACACAGTAGAAGGAATCAAAATTAGGATAAATAAAGCAGAAGATCGAATCAGTGACCTAGAGAACAAAGTAGAAAAAAAATCCCAGAAACAGCAAGAAAAATAAAAGAGGCTCAGAAAGAATGACAACGGATTAAGAGAAATGCAAGACAATATGAAATGTAACAATATCCAAATATTAGGGATATCAGAAGGACAAGAATAAGAGCAAGGGATAGGAAACCTACTCAAAAAAGCAATGACAGAAAACTTCCCTAATTTGAGGAGAGAAAAAGTCACACAAAACCGGGAAACACAGAGAGTCCCAATCAAGAAGAACCCAGAGGCCCACTTCAAGACACATCATCATTAAAATGGAAAAATTCCAAGACAAAGAGAGAATCTTAAAGGCAGCACAGGAGAAACAGGAAGTAACATACAAGGGAGCCCCAATAAGGTTAGCTGCTGTCTTCTCAATGGAAACGCTCCAAGCAAGAAGAGAATGGCAAGAAATATTCCCAGTAATGAGAACCGGAGGCCTGCAACCAAGGCTACTTTACCCAGCAAGGCTCTCAATCAAGATAGAAGGCCAAATAAGGAGCTTCTCAGACAAAAGAAGTCTTAAAGAATACACCTCCACCAAACCAGGTATGCAAAAGATGCTAAAGGAACTGTTCTAAGGAAGGGAAGGAAAAGAGAGACACAGAGAAGAACATAGGTATGAAAATGGCAATGAATAAGTACATATCAATAATAACCTTAAACATAAATGGATTAAATGCTCCAATCAAAAGACACAGAATAGCTGAATGGATAAGAAAGCATGACCCACTCATACACATGCTGCCTACAAGAGACCCACCTCAGGACAAAAGACTTACACAGACTGAAAGTGAAGGGCTGGAAACAAATTTTCCAAGAAAATGGACAGGAAAAAAAAGCCAGGTAGCAATAGTCATATCAGATGAAACAGACTTCAAGAAAAGGGGCATAAAGAGAGACCCAGAAGGTCACTTCATAATACTCAAGGGAAGAATCCACCAAGCAGATATAAATATTGTAAATATGTATGCACCCAACATAGGAGCAACCAAATATATTAAGAAAATCTTAGTGGACTTCAAGAAAGATATTGACAGCAACACAATTATAGTAGGGGATTTTAACACCCCACTATCAAATATGGGCATATCTTCCAAACAAAATATCAACAAAGATATTATGACCTAGATGAAATGGACTAAACTGATATATATAGAGAGCCCTTCATCCCAAAGAAGCTATATACGCATTCTTTTCAAACACACAAGGAACAGTTTCAAAGATAGACCACATGATAGGACACAAAACAAGCCTCAACAAATTCAAGAAAACTGAAATCATACCAAGCATTTTCTCTTACCACAAGGGATTGAAACTAGAAACCAACCCCAAGGGAAAAAACCCCAAACACTCAAAACCATGGAGATTGAATAGCATGCTATTAAACAATGAATGGGTCAAGAATAAAATTAGAGAAGAAATCAAAATGTTTTTGGAAACTAATGAAAATGAACTCACAACGATCCAAAACTTCTGGGCCACAGTGAAGGCAGTCCCAAGAGGGAAGTTCATAGCAAAACAGGCCTGCCTAAAAAAGATAGAAACATTTCAAACAAACAACCTAACCCTACACCTACAAGAACTCGAGAAACAATAACAGACAGCCCAAAGCTAGTAGAAGGAAGGAAATAACCAAGATCAGAGCAGAATTAAATGACATAGAGATTAAAAGCACAATTCTAAGGATCAATGAATCCAGGAGCTATTTTTTTTAAAGATAAACAAAATCGACAAGCCTGGGACCAAATAAACACAATCAGAAATGAAAGAAAAGAGATTACAACTGACACCACAGAAATACAAAGAATTGTAAAAACTACTCTGAAGGACTATATGCCAAGAAATTTGAAAACCTAGGCAAAATGTACAAATTTCTAGAAAGATATAATCTTCCAAAACTCAATGAAGAAGAAGCAGAAAGCCTGAACAGACCAATATCAGCAGATGAAACTGAAGCAGTAATCAAAAAACTCCTGACACAAAAGCCCTGGACCAGATGGTTTCACAGGAGAATTCTTCCAAGCATTTAAGGAAGAGCTAACCCCTATCATTCACAGACTATTCCAAAAAATCCAAAATGAAGACTCCCAAACTCTTTTTATAAAGCCAGCATCATCCTAATCCCCAAACCAGGTAAAGATACAACAAAGAAGGAAAACTTCAGGCTAATATCACTGATGAACATAGATGCTAAACAAAATATTGGCAAACTGCATCCAACAATACATTAAAAAGATTATACATCATGACCAAGTGGGGTTCATCCCAGGGATGCAAGGATGGTTCAATATTCAAAAATGTAATACATCACATAAACAAAAGCAAAGACAAAAATCACATGATTATATCAATAGATGTGGAAAAAGCATTTGATAAGATACAACACCCATTTATGATAAAAACACTCAGCACAGTGGGAATAGAGGGAGCATTCCTCAGTATAATAAAGGCCATATATGAGAGACCCACAGCCAACATCATACTCAATGGGCAAAAACTAAAATCTTTCCCACTAAGATCAAGTGCAACACAAGGCTGTCCACTTTCACCACTTCTATTCAATATAGTATTGAAAGTCTTAGCCGCAGTGATCAGACAAGAAAAGGAAATAAAAGGCATCCAAATTGGAAAGGAAGAAACAAAACTGTCTCTGTTGCAGATGACATAATAGTATACATGGAAAATCCCATAGACTCTACCAAAAAACTGCTCGAACTAATTAATGAATTTGGCAAAACAGCCATTTACAAAGTCAATATCCAGAAATCAAAGGCATTTTTGTATACCAATGATGAAACAGCAGAAGCAGAAATCAAGAAATAAATCCAATTTGATATAGTAAAAAAAAAAAAACCAAAAAAAAACCTAGGAATAAACCTAACCAAAGAGGTAAAAGACCTGTACTCAGAAAACTACATAACATTGAAGAAAGAAATCAAGGAAAACACAAATGAAAACATATACTGTGTTCACAGATTGGAAGAATTAACACCATCAAAATGTCCATACTACCCAAAGCAATTTACAGATTCAGTGCAATACCTATTAAAGTACCAATGGCATATTTCACAGACATAGAACAAACACGTCAAAAATTTATATGGAACCATAAACGACCCTGAATAGCAGTTGTAATTTTGAGAAAGAAGAGCAAAGTAGGAGGGATACAATGCCTGATACCAAACTGTATTAAAAGCCCACTGTAATCAAAACAGCCTGGTACTGGCATAAAAACAGGCACATAGACCAATGAAACAGAACAGAGAGCCCACAAATAAACCCAGGTTTCTACGGGCAATTAATATTTGACAAAGGGAGCAGCAACATAAAATGGAGTAAAAATAGCCTTTTCAACAAATGGTGTTGGGAAAACTGGATAGCTACGTGCAAAAAAATGAAACTCGAGCACCAACTTACACCATACACAAAAATAAACTCCAAGGTGGATGAAAGATTTTAAATATAAACTGTGACACCATTAAAGTTCTCGAGGAAAACATAGGCAGGAAAATCTCAGATATTTCATGCAGCAACATTTTTACTGATATGTCCCTTAGAGCAACATACATAAAGAAAAGAATAAACAAATGGGATCTCATCAAAATAAAAAGCTTCTGCATGGCTAAAGAAAACAGTATTAAAATAAAATGAGAACCAACTGTATGGTAAAACATATTTACCAATGATACCTCAGACAAGGGTTTAATCTCCAAAATATACAAAGAACTTACACGACTGTACTCTAAGAAGACAAACAACCCAAATAAAAAGTGGGCAAAGGACTTGAACAGACACTTCTCCAAGGGGGACATACAGGGGATCTAGAGACACATGAAAAGATGCTCAATATCACTCGCTATCAGAGAGATGCAAATTAAAACTGTAATGATATACCACTTCACAGTGGTCAGAGTGGCCATCATAAACAAAGCAACAAAGAAGAAGTGTTGGAGAAGTTGTGGAGAAAAGGGAACCCTGGTGCACTGTTGGTGGGGTTGCCGACTTGTAAAACCACTATGGAAAACAGTATGGAATTTTCTAAGAAATCTAAAAATGAATCTGCCTTTTGACCCAGCAATTCCACTGCTACAATTATATCCTAAGAATCCTGAAACACCAATCCAAAACCTATGTACTCCAATGTTCATAGCAGCACAATTACAATAGCCAAGTGCTAGAAACAACCTAAGTGCCCATCAGTAAATGAATGGATAAAAAAACTATGATACATTTACACAATGGAATTCTATGCAGCAGAAAGAAAGAAGGAGCTCCTACCCTTTGCAACAACATGGATAGAACTGGAGAATATTATGCTGAGTGAAATAAGCCAGGCAGTGAGGGACAAATACCATATGATCTTACCTATAAGTGGAACCTAATTAACAAAACAAACAAGCAAGCAAAATACACCCAGAGACATTGAAATTAAGAACAAACTGACAGTAACCAGAGGGGAAGTGGGAGGGGATAATTGGGGGGAAATGGGGAAGGGTTGTCATGAATATGTATAAAGAACACATAGGCAAAACCAAAGGGTGATAGAATCAAGGGTGGGAGGTAGAGATGGCTGGAGTAGTGGGGGGCAAATGGAGACAAGTGTACTTGTACAACAAAAAATAAAAATTAAAATAATAAAAACATAAAAATAAAAGTAAAAGAAGGGGAACAGGAGTTGCCAGGACCTCAGTTGGTTAGTGCCAGATGCAGCCTCAATCTCAGGAATGCTGAGTCACTTCTGTGCTCAGGATCTCACCTGGAATTACCACATGCCCAAAATATGGTTCTTTTAGCCAAGAGCAGTACCAGCAGCTTTGGGGAGCTTTCTCTCTTAGTGCACAGCTTTCCACTCTACTCAAAGTTGAGAAACAAGGTGAGCATCATCAACACTCAGTGTTTTACCTTCCACCATGTGTCAGGCTGTTGCAGTTCCAGAGCCTCTCTGTAGCCCAGGGAGGAGAAAATCATGGGATTCATGAGCTTTGAGAAACCAGAAGCTGTGAGGGGTTAAGGAATAGGTGTGAATAATTCAACTAGTGAAGTAACAAACCTTCAATCCAAGATTTCCAACATATTCTCCACCCACCCTTTGACAATTCTGTCACTGATGCTAGAAGGCTAGCTCTCAGCTCACTGTGTGGCAAGTAGGTACTGTGCCTGGCCTGGGCCTCTTAGTGGGCTGAGAAGCTCAGGGTAGGTCTTGCTAACCTTACTCTCCTTGGATAGGGAAGCAGAATGAGTGATACATTCCTCCTGGTGTGACTACATGTCTAATTCCTTCTTAGGTCCTTCTTAAGCCTTTGGCCTCAATTATATTCCACAACCATCAGGTGACACAAATTAATTATCTTCTCAGAAAAGAAGGGCTTTTTTATCTGTTTGAAAATAGTCATCTTCTCATTTCAAGATTGGCCTCATAAATTTCGAGGATGGATAGAGAAGATGGCTGCCAGTAGGAGGGAGGGAGAGGGAGAAAGACAGAAAGGAAGGAAGGAAGGAAGGAAGGAAGAAAGAAAGAAAGAAAGAAAGAAAGAAAGAAAGAAAGAAAGAAAGAAAGAAGGAAGGAAGGAAGGAAGGAAGGAAGGAAGGAAGGAAGGAAGGAAGGAAGGAAGGAAGGAAGGAAGGAAGGAAGGAAGGAAGGAAGGAAGGAAAGAAAGAAAGAAAGAAAGAAAGAAAGAAAGAAAGAAAGAAAGAAAGAAAGAAAGAAAGAAAGAAAGAAAGAAAGAAAGAGAGAGAGAGAGGGAGAGAGAGAGAGGGAGGGAGAGAGAGAGGGAGGGAGGGAGAGAAAGAGGAGGAAGAGAGGAGCAGGGCAGAGAATGTAAGTTACTGCAATGCTGAAAACATAATGATGGAAGAATGTGAGACACAGGCCAGGTGAAAAGGAAGATGGATATGTCAGGGAAGGCTGTAATATTCAAGCTGTTAAATTGTTGAGAAAATGCAAGCTCCGTGAGGAAAGGAAATATCTTTGTTTAGTTCACCATTGTGTCCTCAGTGCCTATCAATGATTGACACACAGTAGATGCTCAATAAATATCCATCTGTTGCATGGATAAATTAATAAGTAGATGTTGGCTAAGCAAACGGAGCAGAAAAACCTGTTCCAGGAAGAAACAGCAGTGTAAGTAGAGCTAGTTGGCATGACCAGCAGTTCTCCATGACCAGAGCACTGTGTGTGTGTGTTGGGGAATGGAGAGGCAGGCAGAAAGAGAAGATCTGGCTGGTCTGTGCTGAGGATTCTTAATCATAATGAATTAAGGGCAAAATCCTTTTATATATAAAATCTCATTTCATCCTCACATTTACTTTGTGAAGGACACAAGGAGGCTCACAGGGTTTACAAGATTATAGAGCAGGAGCTGGAGATGATTCTAGACCCAAACCCTGTGATCTTTCTACGACAGCTATGGAAAGGGATGACTCATACACCTTAGTGCTTTCCCTCCAGGCACTGATTATCCCCTAGTCTGGTTTGAGAACATAGACATGGGTTTTCCTGGCAAATAAAGATGGCAAATATGCTAAAAAGAAATTCATATGATTAATTTTAAAGGCTAGGATTTTTATAGCCATTTTTTAAATGACCAATAAATTTGGTCATTTATTTTATCTGACACTCTTTCCAATTCCCCATGCCCCTGTGACTACCCTCATTTGCTCAAGGATGAGTTATCCAAGGGTAGCTATAGACAAGGGGATGGGAGATTTTGTCATTCCCTTTGTTGCTCCAGGCTAAGGGGAAATTGAAATACCCTCCCTTGATAAGCTCCACAGAGAAGCCTCAAAGACAGGGAGCTTACCTGGGATGACCCACCAGAAAGTGTCTTGAAGACCGGATGCATTAGGCACCTATACCCACATGAGGCAGGAGGCCAAGTTGTACCAAGGGAATGGATGACTTGGGAAGAAACTGTTCTTCACACATGCTTCCTGCTTGGGCTTGGGAGGCAGCATTAAAAAGGGTTTGCAAAGCCATACAAACTCAGTTCTATCCTGAACCTCTCACTTGCTTGATAATGAACTCAGCTATCATAATAATACCAAACGCATATAGAGAGCTCTATAGTTTAATACATAACCTCATCTGAGCCACATAATACTGGGAGATAGTGTGGGAGCAAGCTCTTGTTGCAAATCCCATTTTCTAGATGAGGAAAATTGAAGATCAGAGAAAGATTTGGCTAAAGTCACCCTGAAAGCATTAGATCCGAGGTTTCCACACTCCAGATCCCATGGCCTCCTACTCTGCTACATCGAGCAGGAAAATAGAGTTCCCTGAGCAGTACCAGCAAGGAATCTTAGCAAGAATCTGAAAAAGCTGGGGTGTGGGTTTTAGATCCCAAAAGTCATGTGCCAAGGAGCCTGGGGAAAGGAAACAGGAGCCTCATTAACATACAGGTGGGGACCCCAGGACTCCTGCGCTGCTTTTCCCAGCTTCCCTCATCCTTTACCCACTGCCCTTCTCTCTTAGGTTGCTGCCTAATTATAGAGCTGATGCAAATTATTCTAATAACTGGTGCTAATTTATACACATTTACATATAATTTGCAATTCATCTGTTGCCCACATTTAGTCAGACTTCACTAATTCAGACCAAAGTGGGGAAGCCTACTCTGAAATGAAGAATGTAAATAATAAAATAATTTAATAGTTTATCACAGGTGAGTCTTTTTAAAATCAAGCATGCAAAGTAAAAATAGACATTTTCAAAACTCTCCTTAAAAATCTCCAAAACATGGGCTCTCAGCTGTTCAAAAGACAGAAATAAATTTCTTCTTATTTCTCTTTGAATTAAAGCTATGAAAGAGAGGACAATCTCTCTCTCTCTCTCTCATTGATCCCTCCCTCTCCCTCTCCTTTCATCCTTTCTTCCCTCCTTCTCTTTCTAAGATGGAATTCATAGTTAAATTTTAATTATGTGATGTGATTCCACCTACTAACTCATTTTGAAATAGTAAAATTTTCCTAGTGGGAAATTCTCACTTTCTCAAAACATGTAGATGGGAATTACTTAACTTAGATGGGAGAAACCATATGGTAAATTGGACTTAGATAAATGTGGACCCTGTAGTTAATGAACATGGTTCAGGGAACCCAAATGTGACAGCTGGTTTTGTGGGGTATACACTGGATGGCAACTTCGGAAAAAGAAGTATTGTGTTAAAAATAAGTACAGCCCTTTCTGGGTGGCTCAGTTGGATGGAGCACTGTGCTGTGCACCAAAAGGTTTCAGGTTCACTCCCCACTCAGGGCACATACCTAGTTTTCAGATTCAGTCCCAGGTCGGGGCATGTATGGGAGGAAACCAATCAATGTTTCTATCTCACATTATTCTCTCTCTCTCTATTTCTCATCTTTCTTCTCTAAAATCAATAAATATATTCTCTGGCGAGGGTTAAAAAAAGAAACAATAAGTACACACACAAATAATGTATATTTATCTTAGGTTGAGTACCCTAGAAGCACTTCCTCAGTAAGGATTCTTGCTCCAGTGACTTAACTGGGTGGAAACCATTCTTAGGTGTGAAGCAAGTGGGAGAGGGCAGGAGAGGTAAGGGAGCTAAGTGAAAATGTAGATGGGAAGTAGATTCCCATCTCAGAAGGGAAGTAGATTCAGATGATCCCATGGGGGAGCTCTAATCTAGAGCACTATGCACCACAGTGTTAGTGCCAGCTGAGGACCTCTGTTCTCCTGTGCCAGTCATTCACTGACTGACACCAGCTCCCAGGGGTGGGGGTAGTCATCTTCAAGTCAGGTGGCCAATGCTTACAATAGGTAAAGGGTATCTGGGTTGGGCTCAAACAGAATCTACTGCAGTCCACCTCTGCACAGCTCTGATCCACTCTTCCCATTAGTTTACTCCATCCAGACACAAAATCTCCAGGAATCTGATAGGTCACAATTTCCTGGGAAACATACAAAAGGAGGGTTAATAGAGTGATCCACAGTCTTGCTACTTATTCCTAAGGCCATGGCTGCTGCTCTTTATCTTCTGCCTTCACCACACCTTCTAGATTCTGACGTTGAACTAGCACTTCTTTTGGCTAAGTGACTTGCCTGGTGGGTTGACTTAGCTTATTCTGTTCAACCTAGGGGTATTCCAATGTCACCTGATAAATGGGTTGTGGGAGAATTTACAAGTATGAAGTATACTGCCTCTTAAACCCAAAGAAACCTGCTGGGTGATAGCAATAACTTGTCCTGAGGAGAGACTCTCTCTTGGCCATTAGTCCTCCTAAAACTTCAGTGATGTAGCAGAATCCTGTCTCTAGGCTTTATCATCAACCCTCTATAAAGCATGTATCTTTCCAGGACACCCAGAGTATTTGAAACTTATTCTTACTGGGTCAAGTTAACATGATGGCAGAAGTATAGTGGGCCATTCCGATGTTTTATAGAATGTTCAGGTTGTGTCAGATACTTTAAACTGTATTATGAACAGAGAATCTACATTCTCTCTGAGACAAGATGGTGAATATATCCTGTTGCCTGTTCCATAGGAATGCTAACTGCTTTAGATACTTCTGGCTTATGGGTATGAAAAAAATGCATTTCCCAGATCAATAGCTGCATACCATTCACCAAGGCCATGTCAATCCACTCTAGTAAACATAGGATGACTGATATAGTAGCTACAATTGGGAGTACTACTTGGTCAAACTTGCAGTAGTCCACTGTTACCTGCCACGATCCACCTGAATTTTTCAGGAGCCACATTAGTAAATTACATGGGGCTATGAAAAGGAACCACTACCTCTGTGTTCTTTAATTCAGTTAGGATGTGCTAATATTTGTCATCCTTCCTGGAACGTGCCATTGTTTTTGATTTGCTATCCTGGTGAAGGGAGGAACTCTTAGAGAGTTCTACTGGCTTTCCTACTCAGTAGTCTGCTTTATATGTCCAAGAACCAACTAAAGGTTATATCTTCTGCATACTATGTGAATTCTAGTTATACTTTAGCAACCAGAGAAATTATCATAAGGTGGATATTTTGAAATACTTTGGGGCTAGACTTCGACTTGTCATCTGCTCCCCTCTAACCTAATAAAGGTATTATAATTATGATCTGTGTCCCTAGGTATCAGTGTCAACTCAAACCTTGTCTCCAATAGACCTCTCAAGGCTCTGTGTTTTTCTTTTCTCCAGAAACTGGTTATGTAAGTAAATAACAATAAATCCTTTGGGGGAAGAACTGGAGGAACCATTACTGTATACAGTAATGGTTTATACAGTATACTACTATATAAATGTATCACAGTGTTGCAAAGATCATCTTCCTGAGAATCTGGCCTGTCCTTTAATGAATGCATTCTGGGTATCAGAACTGGCTCAGTTTTAGAAACAAAGCACAGGATCATGATTTTCTCTTGTTGCCTCTAAGACCATCATGATCTATGAACAATTTCTAGAAATCTCTGCAGTCTAAGCTCTCCTGACTGCCATTCCAACCTATTCACCACCATGGTAATTATACTCATCTTGCCTCTGATAATTAGATGCCATCACCTGGCCTCTGCTGCTCTGGGAACCCCCATTTCCAACAGGGAGCTGAGTTCTGAAAGAGGATCCCCATCATTCCTACACCTGGACCCCTGGTGATGTCAGTGTCCCTTACCACCATAGTTATCAGAGTGTCATTAAGGCCCCACTGAGGAGCATGGTTAGTTAGTGCATTGTCCAGATAATACCACAGACCCACTTTAGTATGTCTTCTCCGAGCCTTTGATCTCTTTCTACCCAGTTCGCCATGGAAATTCTGGCAACTCTTTTGTCTCATGTGGGCCATTGCTTTAGCTATGGTCCCAAGAACCATGTCAGCAGTGTATTAGAACTGAAACATAGGGTCCTTGCCAGTGCATTATATCCTGTGTCATGGAACAGTGCTCTGTATTGGGAAACTGTCCCCAACCAGCTTTGCATTCTGGCCCTTCTGGATCCACTCCTGGATCCTGCCACTGTGTTGTAGCCAAGTCCTATAGCTCTGGATATAATCATCTGATCCTTTAGCAGGCCCAGCACTTTCCCAGTCTAATAATGCTGAGATTTGACTTCAGTCTGTGATTTTGATTGGCCAGAAAGGGAAGTAGGGGCAGATCTGAGGAGGGCAGACATTGTCTTTAAGGCCTTCATTTGAGGTATTTTCATCATCTTCAAGTACAATCTTCTATGTTTTAACAAGGTGGGTAGCCCATTTGTGCTTGCTCAATGGACAGGGAATTCTGGGGAATCAGTTTTCAAGTACATCTATTCTGATATTCCCATCCCACGTATCAGGGCCCTGCTTTCAGCATAGGTGATCCACCTAGTCTGAGAATTCAGTCTGCTTTAAAGTTTTATCATTTCTACAATAAAGTTCTGTGCTTAGATTTTTAGCTCTGTCTGCTGCTGGCTATAGAAATAGAAGGTCTCTTCAAATGCTGGTTTTGTTTTAAATTGTTAATAAAATTGAGCCTGTCATTTTCTCTCTTTAACAAATCAATACTACTTAGCAAAAACAACCTAATTCTACAGTTTTAATGGCTGTTATTTTCCTGTACCTTGTATTGTTATTTGATCTTTCCCTCCCCAAAATTCATATGTTAAAGACCTAACCCAAATTCCAGTGCTGGGATTATATCCTAAGAATCCTAAAACATCAATTTCAAAGAACCTATGCACCACAATGTTCATAGCAGCACAATTTACAATAGCCAAGAGTTGGAAGCAACCTAGGTGTCCATCAGTAAATGAATGGATCAAAAAATTGTGGTACATATACACAATGGAATTCTATGCTGCAGAGAGAAAGAAGGAGCTACTACCCTTTGCAACAACATGGATGAAACTGGAAAGCATTATGCTGAGTGAAATAGGCCAGGTGCTGAAAGACAAATACCATATGATCTCACCTTTAACAGGAAGCTAAACAACAAAACAAACAAGCAAGCAGAAAAAAAAACAAAGACACTGAAATAGAGAACAAGGGGATAGTGACCAGAGGGTAGAAGGCAGGGAAGTTAAGGGGAAAAAGGGGGAGGGATTTGGAGGAACAAATAAGAAGGACACAGGGACGAGAACTAAGGGGGGTGGAAATGGGAGGGAGGTGGGGAGCAAGGGGCAAGGGAGGCTGGGATGGGAAAAATAGACAAAAAACTGTACTTGAAAAATAACTAAATAAAATTAATTAAAAAAAAAAAAGAGGGGACTTCCGCCAAGATGGAGGCATAGGTGGATGTGCCGTGCCTTCTCACACAACCAAGATTAGAGAAAACTAAATATTAGCAACAGAAAACACAGCCAGAACACAGAAAATTGAACTTTTCGGAAGTCCGTTAACAACAAATTCTTCAGCCTGACCGGTAAGTGGCGAAACCAGCAGCTGGCGGAGCAGGGTTGCACAGGAAAACTCGGCCAGACACACTCAGGCCGGCGGAATCCAGGCGCAGGGTCAGACCTAGTGAGCGACCCAGCGAGCGACCAGGCGAGCGACCGCGGGGGAGACAGCTGGGCCCGGGGCTGCGTGTTGACTGAGGTCGCGCATTTGTGCGAGGGTGGACAGGCGAGGGAGTGGGCTGTTGGACCGGGCCGGCAGGTCCCCACGGCAAGCGGCAGTGGAGGGCGCCGCCATTTCCCTGCTCTGACCCCACCTCCACATACAGCGTCATAACCCAGCGACTCTGAGCGGCAGGCCCAGGTGAACCACCTAAGGCACTGCTCCTCCGCACCCAGCTGTGAGAAACAGCAGAGGGGGTGTCGCCAATTCCCCGCTCTGGCCACGCCCCCACATACAGCGTCACAACCCAGCGACCTGGGAATCCAAGGCGCCGCTTCTTAAAGGGCCCGAACAGACCAAGAATGGCGCAGGAGGATCTCAGAGCCCCAGAGCCAATAAATCTAAGCGATGAAGAAATAGCAAAACTCACAGACGCACAGTTTAAAACATTGATGATCAGGATCCTCACAGAACTGGTTGATTATACCGACAAATTAGACAAACATATGAAGGCGAAACTAATTGAAATGAATGGAATTGCACAGGAAACCAATAGCAATGAAAAGGAAACTGGGACTCAAATCAATGGAGTGGACCAGAAGAAAGCAAATAATGGCCAAACAGAAAAGAGTCAAGAAGCAAGAATTCAAAGAAATGAGGAGAGTCTTAGGAACCTCCAGGACATCTTTAAATGTTCCAACATCCGAATTATAGGGGGTACCAGAAGGGGGAAAGGCACAGCCACCAGTGGAAAACTTATTTGAACAAATAATAAAGGAGAATTTCCCCAATCTGGCAAAGGAAATAGACTTCCAGGAAATCCAGGAAGCTCAGAGAGTACCAAAGAAGTTGGACCCAAGAAGGAACACACCAAGGCACATCGTAATTACATCAGCCAAGATTAAAATGAAGGAGAGAATCCTAGAAGCAGCAAGAGCTAAGGGGACAGTCACCTACAAAGGAGTCCCCATCAGACTGTCAGCGGATTTCTCAAAAGAGACCTTACAGGCAAGAAGGGGATGGAAAGAGGTATTCCAAGTCATGAAATCTAAAAACCTACAACCAAGATTGCTCTATCCAGCAAAACTTTCATTTAAAATGGAAGGACAGATAAGGTGCTTCTCAGATAAGATCAAATTCAAGGAGTTCATCATCACCAAGCCCTTATTATATGAAATGTTAAAGGGACTTACCTAAGAAAAAGAAGTTAAAGAAACATGAACAGTGAAAGGACAACAAACTCACAGTTATTAACAACCACACCTAAAACAAAAGCAAACTAAAAGGACAGCTAGATCAGGAGTGGAAACATAGAAATGAAGATCTCAAGGAGGGTTAGCAACAGGGGAGTGGGAGGAGGAGAAGGGGGGAGAAGGTACAGAAAATAAGTAGCATAGACAGTAGATAGAAAATAGAAGGGGGGGCAAGAATAGCATGGGAAATATAGAATCTAAAGGACTTGAGACACATGGTCATAAACTAAAGGGGGGGTGATGGTGGGGATGGGGGGTAGGGTGGAGGGGAATAAAGGGGGAATAGAACAACTGTAACAGCATAATCAATAAAAAAAATCTAAAAAAAAAAAAAGAGGCAAGGTCCTAGACACAGTGGTCCTTTAAGATGCAACTTGCAGCGTTATTTGAATATCTTGTTGTGTTTTTTTGTTAATGCTACATGATGTTTTATCAATTTGGTGTCTAGGGTCAATTACGCATAAATATTAAACATGTTTTTCAATGAATAGTTAATAAAATGTAACCCTCAAATGGATTTTTGCTTGTTAAAAAAAAAAAGAAAGAAAACAGTATTAAATTAAAAAGACAACCAACTGTATGGGAAAACATATTTGCCAATGATACTCAGAGAAAGGTTTAATCTCCAAAATTTACAAAGAACTTACACAACTCCACTCTAAGAAGACAACCAACCAAATTAAAAAATGGGAAAGGGACTTGAACAGACACTTCTCCAAAGAGAACATACAGAATATCCAGAGACACATGAAGAGATGCTCAATATTGTTAGCTATCAGAGAGATGCAAATTAATACCACAATGAGATACCACTTTACACCAGCCAGGATGGCTATCATAAACAAAGCAACAAACAACAAATGTTGGAGAGGTTGTGGGGAAAAGGGGTCCTTAGTTCACTGTTGGTGGGATTGCAGACTGGTACAACCATTATGGAAAACAGTATGGAATTTTCTCAGAAAAATAAAAATCAACCTGCCTTTCGACCCAGCAATTCCACTGCTAGGATTATATCCTAAGAATCCTAAAACATCAATTTCAAAGAACCTATGCACCACAATGTTCATAGCAGCGCAATTTACAACAGCCAAGAGTTGGAAGCAACCTAGGTGCCCATCAGTAAATGAATGGATCAAAAAATTGTGGTACATATACACAATGGAATTCTATGCTGCAGAGAGAAAGAAGGAGCTACTACCCTTTGCAACAACATGGATGAAACTGGAAAGCATTATGCTGAGTGAAATAGGCCAGGGGTTGAAAGACAAATACCATATGATCTCACTTTTAACAGGAAGCTAAACAACAAAACAAGCAAGCATAATAAAAATAAAGACACTGAAATAGAGAACAAGGGGACAGTGACCAGAGGGGAGAGGGAAGGGAATTTAAGGGGAAAAAGGAGGAGGGATTTGGAGGAGCAAATAGGAAGAACACAGGGACGAGAACTAAGGGGGGTGGAAATGGGAGGGAGGTGCGGAGCACAGGGCAGGCAGGCTGGGATGGGAGAAATAGACAAAAAACTGTACTTGAAAAATAACTAAATAAAAGAAAAAAAAAGACCTAACCGAAACATGACTGTATTTGGAAACAGAGCCTTGAAAGAAGTATTTCAGACTAAATGAAGTCATTAGGGTGGGGCCGTAATTCAATATGATTTATATCTTTTTTAAAGATTTTATTTATTTATCTTTAGAGGGGAAGGGAAGGAGAGAGGGAAAGAAACATCAATGTATGGTTGCCTCTCTTGTGTTCCCTGCTGGGGACTGGCCTGCAACCCAGGCATGTGCCCTGACTGGGAATCGAACCATAATCCTTTGGTTCGCAGACCCACACTTAATCCACTGTGCTACACCAGCCAGAGCTTGATTTATATCTTTATGAGAAGAGAGAGAGACTAAGGATGCACATGCACAGAGAAAAGGTGATGTGCAGACACAGCAGAAAGGTAGCCACCTGCAAACAAAAAAATGGCCCCAAGAAAAATCAAATCTGTGGTAACTTTGATCTTGGACTTTCAGCCTGCAGAACTGTGAGAAAATAAATTTCTGAGGTTTAAGCCACCCAATCTGTGGTATTTTTTAAGGCAGCCCGAGGAGGCCAATACACCTCCCAAATTCACATCCCCTTTCCAGTTCACCTAGGTAAAGATCTTAGCAATCACATTGCCACAGCTTGCAAGAGACTATCAATACTCCATCTATCACCAGCAATGAGGTCTTAAATGCCCCAATTCCAGAATCCCTCCTTGTTGCTTGCCTTTGTTTTTTGTTTATCTGCATTTTTAGGACCATTCTTTATAACGAATGCCTTAGGTTAAGCCTCCAAAAAGCAAAGCCTAAGAGGAGGACTTTCATTCAAGTTACGAATTTATTGGAAAAAAATATATTCAGGAAAGGGGGATTGAGGAAAGCAAAATAGGGTGAGGAGAAAAATCTAAGCAGGAATGTGCCCTTGGCTCAAAACTAGCTTCGGTTTCTTCTAAAGGGAAAATGCAAATTTTGCTACAGGGTTTGTCCTATGAGGCAAGAGGGCTGCTCTTTTACACCCATGACAGTCAGTCATTGGCTAAGGTCAGCCACTGGGGAGGAGGAGGTGGGTGTACAGCCTCCAGAATGAAGCAGCTCCTATTTGGACAAAGGAAAATTCTCCAGACTAGGGTGAAGTTTTCATTGTTATGAGCCAATAGTTACAACACGTGGGAGATGGTGCACCAGCCAGTAAAGGGAACCTGGGTAGGGTGCCAACAGCAAAGAAAGAAAGACAGAGAGACAGAGACAGAGACAAAGAAAAGAAAGAACATATAAACACGGTTATAGAGAAATTATAGGTAGATAGGTAATGTTTATAACATTTAATAGGGCATGAGAAGTCTGTAAAGAATTAAATCAACATATCTCTCCTAGGTGAAAAAACATAAATGGCCTCATTGCATTATGCTTCTCCTTTGGGCAACACACTACTGCACACCAATAATGTTATGGCCAGAAAGGTTACTACAGGAACACAGAGGAGGTTCACTGTTATAGGCTGAGTTGCCCAGCAATCAGACCATGAGGTAGAGATGAACATGCAGGAAGTTTATTAGGGAGTACTCACAATCAACATCTATAGGAAAGGGAAGGCAGTAAGACAGTGAAGAGGGAAGACCTGGGCTGAAATGCAGTCTTATTAAAGGCTGCAGTCAGCAGCACAAGAAACTGAAGCTAAAATGACATTCCGAAGTTGTGCTAAGCTGGAATGAAGGGCCCAGGACTTGACATCTTTGCATGGGCCAGTCATTGACATGTCCCAGGAAAGGAGCATGACTTTGGACAAAATGACTCTCTTCATTGTGGGTAATTTCTAAGGAGGGTTAACAGGTGAGGGTTGTCTGCAGACAACCCTTCCAGCAGCTAGCAGAGCAAGCCCTTTCAAAGGTTCTGGACTGCACAGCAGAGTCTACTATAATCACCTAAACTAGTCTAAAGGAGAGTGAAACCTTCCATAAGGAAGTGGCATAGAGCTAGATCTTGCAGAAGAGCGCGAATTAGGTTTTGGGCTAGGGACAGCCTTGCTTGGTTCTTCAGTGCCAGATTGGGAAGTATTCAATTAGGCTATTTTATGCCAAAGACTTTTTGGGAAAGAAACAATTAGGAACCATGAGCTAGGTTACTCATCCTCTCTCTTTTGTTTTCCTTTTTAAAAGCAAGCTGAAAAAAAAAATATGCCTTCATTAACCTGCTTTTTATTTTGAAGACAGCAGCAGATTTTCTGAGCATGTCAGCTTGCTTGAAGACCAAATGGAAGAGAGCTTGTCAAACATTTCCCTACAAGGGTAGGAAAGGAAAATTGTCAGGTGAAAGGTTGAAAGGAGGGTTGCTCAGACTCAAGAACCTATCTGCAAGGCTCTAATTGGGCTGCTAAATGTGCTGGGGCAAAGAAATGTGAATAAACTGTTGTGCAGCAAGGGGCCTATGAAGAGGCCACAGGAAAGGTATAGCCAAGACCCCCTACAAAGCAAGGGCCTGAGAATCAGGTAAGATTCCAGAGTGAGGTTGGGGCAGCCCATGGGAGCTGGTGTCCATTGAATTCCCTATTTCAGGTTCAGGTCCAGGCATCATTCTTCCCTGCCCCCACCACCACCACCATCACCCTACCTGCACCCCATTTATCTGTTCACTGCTGACAGGGAACTGTTAGTGGGGGACGAGGGAAGATTACTGAGCATGACATTTCCAAGGAGGTTGAGGAGAAAGATCAAAAAGAACAAGCTGCTGGAGGATCTCCAGAGGGCAAGACCAAGGTCATGGAAGAAGGGAAGGGATGAAATGAATGTTGCTAGGAGCAGTCAGAGAAAGTCACTCATAGCTTTGGGGTAGAAGAGAAAGCTTAGGGTAGGAAACAGAGTAAGTGGAGGTAAAGAGAGAAGCTTTCTTTACCAGCTTGTTCTCCACTCACTGTTTCTCCACTTTCTACTTCTCAACCCAGCTAGTTAGGTGGGCCATGCAATGGAGCACCCCTTCATCCTAAGTGCTACTGCTCCCCACTGTTGCTCTCTGGCCTCTACTCAGAGTGGGTTCCTAGAGAATAGCAAGCAAGAATTGAATGTACATCTATTCAATTTCCATGCTTAATTCCACTGTCTTCCTCCTCCCTGGTCCTTTCAGTGAGAGAGATGTCTGTGAGCCAAGAATGCAGTTCCCTGAACATTATAGTAGAGAAGCTCTGTCCAAGGGCCTTGTATCATTCATTTATCCACCCTTTTATGCATTTATTATTTCTCAAACATTATTAAAGCACTTGGTATGTCAGCCATCCTGTTAGACATGAACACTACACAACTCATACCCTTTGAGCTCACGTCTTGTGGGAGGGATAAGGCTGTAAGCCAGTACGCATATGGTACATGATATCATGCTGCAAAGTGAATGGGAGAAATTCCTTCTGCCTGGGGGATGGGGATGGGTAAGGTTTGATAGAAGTTGGGGCTTTATGGGTTAAGTAGGCATTAACCAGCTGTTAAAGAAATTGACAGAAGAGAACAGCACATACAAAGATACAGAGGCATGAAAATAAGTGCCATGTATGTAATCAGAAAATGGAGAATAATCTGGAAATGTCACAGTATAGTTTGTACAGACAAGTAATGGAAAATGATTGTACAAGGCTGTAAATGTGAGGTTAGTTGTTTTAGGTGCTGTCTTAGTTTACTAGAACTTCCATAACAAAATATCAGAGGCCAGGTGTCTTACACAACAGAAATTTATTTTTTCAGTTCTGGAGGCTGGAAGTCCAAAGTCAAGGGCTGGCACGGTCATTTTCTGTTGAGGCATCTCTTGTTGGCTATAGGTGACCTTCTCACTGTGCCTTCACATGGCCTTTCCTCTGTGTGTGTGTGTGGGGGGGGCAGTGAAGAGAGTTACAACAAGTTTTGTGAAGTCTCCTCTTAGAGAGGCACTAGTCCCATCATTAGGGTGCAAACCTCTTGACCTCATCTAATGTTAATTACCTCCCAAAGGCTCTACCCCCTGGTATCTTCAAAATGGGGGTTAGGGCTTCAAAATATGAATTTTGGGAGCACACATTCACTTTATAACAGTTGTAACAGGGCCTGGTGTCATTCATTCATCTTTTTGTGCATTTATTAATTTCTCAAACTTTATTTAAGCCCTTAATGTGAAAACTTTTTGGAAAAGTTTTAAGAAGTGGTATAGTTAGATTTGAATTTTTAGAAATCCCAGTCTTTTGGCAGAGGGAAAAATGAAGTGGAGGGTCCAGAATGAGAGCAGAGAGGTAAATAAGGAGACTATTGAAATAGAACAAAAGGTGATGAACATTTGGCAGTGAAATGCAGAAGTAAAAAAATATTTGACAAATAAGCACAGAGTGGGTTTTGAGAGATTCTGTGGCTATGCTCAAGATGGGAGATGGGTAAAGATGATTGTAATATTGAAACCACAGTGAGAGGGGGGGGGAGAGAGAGAGAGATTTTTAATTTGCAATTATTTCCTTTCCTTGTATTTATTATTGTTATTTATCTCCTCCCAGGAGATAAGGGGATTGGGGGCTTAGGGGCACAAATGGCATGGCACATTGTGGTCTGCATTGTGGTCATATTACAGATCTATTTATAGATCAGATAACCTCTGATCTATAACTTCCCCTCTCAACTTTTTACAAGACATGAAAAGATGAGCTGGTCCTTTGGGAGTAGGAATGTAAAGTCCTTATAGAAATCACAGAGATAAATCAGAGCTGACAGATTAGCAACCTCCACCCACTACCTCACACCAATACCCAGATCACACGTAATTACTTAATTAAGTGACCACAAATCTTGGTTCACCCAGGATAGTCACAGATTATAGTTGTTCAAGCATAATTATAAATACAGTCCCTATTGCTCTGAAAAGTGTTCCCATTTGGATGATAAAATATGTTTACCTTACACATTAACTGCAGCCTACTTTCCCTCTAAATCCAGATGCAATCTCAAAATTCTTCTCAACTCAGCCTGCTTTCTAAGCAATGACTATAAATTTATCAGGTATTGAAGTCTACTTGTCACCTTTGTTGACAGAAACAACATAGATCCAATATTAGCTGCGCAATCTCAGCAATTTGTCCTCCTGGAGCCTCTGTTTCTTCACGTGACCATTGTAATAACAGTATTACCTATCCACAGGGCTATGTGAACAGAAAATGAGGCAGTGCATGGAAATGTACACACATGATAGTGTTTTTATGATTACTGAAGGGCAGCAACAGCTGGCATTGCACAGTCTCAGAGGTCTTGGCATCTGCCTTGCTTCTGCTCTGGTAGGAGACCACAATCTTCCTTGGGGAAAAGGCTGCTGATGCCGGTTTTTCCTCCTGGAGTTTAAACCTCTCTTCCCTTAAGCCTCTCCTCCTTTGTAGACAAACAACAAACTTCTCCAACATTCTGCCCCTCAGATCAAGTCCATCAAGAAGCCAGGCTTCTCTTTGTACCATAGCAAACATGTGTCTTACTGATGCTCCCCTGGGACCCTTTGGCAACACACACAGATTTGAAGTTTCGAGTGTGTTTCATGCTCGAGGGTCTCATCTCAGTTCAAGGAAATTAAGTTCCCAAGAAGATGGGAATAAATTGAGGAACACAAAGAAAGAGATTCTTAACAGACTTGAATGAGGAAACATCACAATCTCATCCAATTGGGGCAGCCAGCTCTAAAGAGAGAGTAAAGGTGGAAACAATAGATTGCTAGCCCGAGTGCTAACTCAGCCATGAGCCAGATGCCTGACCTAAGCTGGTACCACCTCTTTGACTTGCAATAGCAGAGAGCTAAGGATGCAGGGTGTGAGCTGCTGAACACAGTGGGCAGAAAAACATACCTAACCAACTTATGGAGGACAAAAACAGGGTGTGGGGAAATGTCCCTAGAAAGATTTCTGCCTGGAGGAGGTGTTACCTGGCCAAATTGTAAAAACCCCAAGTGGACAAAGCTCATCGCCTGACCACATTTATCGATAAGAGTCTAGGCATCTAGTCTCCTTTTCAAATGAGCTACATTATTTCAAAAACAAACCATAAACTTAGCTGTAGGTGCAATGGTAGGCTGGGCCTCAGGAAGGAAGGATACAGTTTGTCTTCTGGGAGCTCCTGGAAGAATTACGAGGCAGCTGACTCCTAAGATTATGGTCTCCTCATGGATTACAAAAGGACCTGTCCCAAAGCCTGAGTAGAAAACAGACCGGGCTTCACCAAACCAATTTCATCATCTGTGCTTTATGCAGAGGGACCTGTAAGATTACTGGGCCAGAAGAGAAGCCAGAGTAGGAGGCCAAGGTGAGCTTAGTGGTGCCTGATTTGGGAAAGCACCTGTTACTCTGAATGAGTAAGGCCTGCAGGCTGGGCTCATGTGTGAAGAGTGGAGAGAAAAATCATTTTGTTTGTGTCATCAGAAATTTGGGTTTCATACTGATCCCCAACTTTGAAAAATCATGAATATATTCTCACTACCTCTCCCAAGCGTGATCTGGTGCGAGGGGCCTGGTTTATATTGAATTCAGAGCATCTTGTTCATCTTTGTATCTTCTGGAGGTAAGCCCAACCCATGTATATACCAGGTCAATGATTTCAGCCCTGGCTGCTCATTAGAACAATTGGGGACACTTTATCAAAATATTAATGCTTTGGGCTGCTTTCAGAGCTTCTAAATTAATTGGTCTGGGGAGGGGTCTAGGAGATTTTTTTATAGATCCCCAGGTGATCTACAGTGGAGTCAAAGCCATGAACCTTTGCACCAGGTCATCTGTGAATGTGAATTGAGTGAATGAAAGAACTGATGAGTGAACCAAAGAATGAAGGTGAATGACAGCATTTATTCACAGTGGCAGTGTCTCCTGTGGGACCACTGGCACCACCATTGGCATGGTCTCATGAACAAGTCTGCACAGGAGGCCAAATTATTTATCAGAAGGCTCTTTGATGACTCCAACATCAGCAAAGGGAAAGTGTTGCTGATGGACTCTTCACAATAAACCACTGTAGTTGGGTGTTATACTATTCTTTCTGCCAACTTGTTTAGAATGCTGCTATGCATATTTCTTAATTTTGTTCTTATAACAAACCAGGGTCATAAGCAGGATAGGTGTTTTTATCTGTGTTTCATAAGTGAATAAAATAACATATTTCCCACTTCCCAAAGAGATATGAATTATCCCAAGTCACTCAATTCTGGGGTGTGGAACCAAAAACTGTATACATTGGATTGGGTTAACCCAGAAGCTGAGGGTTAAACTGGGAGTCTGACCTCTTCTTCCAGACATCTGTTCAACCCTGTTCCTCCTCACACAGGCATACACATGGGCTGGGGCAACACAACCAGGCATCCAATTAGGCAGATATCAAATTCAAGGGGATCCCAACTCCTCCATTGTAACCTTGTAGCAATGATAAGGAAATGATAAGGTTAAATCACAAATTTAATAAACATTTTGGCCATTGCCTGGAGTCTGATTTCTACCAAGGAACAATACCTTCTTAAATTAACTTGTTGAGTGATTGCAAACTTCTTTGAGAGCCCAATGGGAGATGATTTTCAATGCAAATGAGCATATGCACAAACACAAGCCCGCTTGGGTGGGTACCCCAGCTTCTTTTCTCTCTTTCTCTTGTGCATGCATGTATACACACTCTCCTCACAATGTCATAATGTCTATGTAAATTGGATCCAGAATATCCTTCAGACAAATGGCTTTAGAAAGAACATGGTTACAATAGTCTGTCTCTGAGTTAACATGATAGGCGCTGCCTCTCAAATTGGCTCAGAGAAATTAGCAAGAAGGAAGGATCAGACAAAATAATAAACCTGCTTACCTGCTCATTAGTTTAATCTCCCCATCCTCTCTTTGCCTTGTGATTTCTCTGTCTATAAAATAAGTAACTTCGAAGTCCTAGATGAAAGGGAAAGTAGGTCTGGAAGCTTTAAGATTAAAGAAGAATTTTTAAAAATTAGTCTTTGATTTTCTTCTTCCCTTTTTTTTCTCATTCTCTCTTATTTTGTTCTTTTAATCTCAGTGGTAACTAAGGAGGTTTCTTTTTTTTTTTTTTTTTTTTTCATCTCTGTTGGGATGGTCAATCCAAAGCCTCTCCTGGCAGAGAATACAGGCAACCTGAGGAACAGAAGGTGCAGGTTGGGTAACTCTTGGATAAACCACCCACAGAATCACTGGGAAGCATTTGTTGTTTGGGTGATGTACAGATGCAGGGAACCTCCTCCTTATAGCTTGGGTAGGACCCCTTCTTACAGATTCTTGGGTATGGCCCTCTATCCCCACTTTCAGGGTAGCTCTAGTGTTTAAAAGCCTTGAGATAAGGAAGAGAAGGCCCTGATGTTTCTGGCTTGCAGAATCTTAGGAGATTTCAATGGTGTCATCATTCTTTTCAGGCATGGGACCAAGACTCCAGGCATTCCCAACATTGCTCAAATAAGTTTTACAGGTTTTACAGAAGTCACAGAGACCCCTTCTAGGGTCAACCCCTCCCCTTCAACGTAACTAGAAAAGATGAGACAGCCTGCTATTCTGCTTTAGCTCTAATTCAGAGAGTTTGTTCTCAAACTTTGTCACTCTTCTTGGGAGCTCCTGGCCTCTCAGGTAGTGAGCACCTGCCTGTCGGTGCTCAGTAACCAGGTCTTTATTCATTGCTCTTGCTCTAAAGCTGGGGTGTCCAACCTGTGGTCTACAGGCCACATGTAGCTCAGGATGGCTGTGAATGCAACCTAACACAAAATCATAAATTTACTTAAAACACTATGACATTTTTTTGTGATCCATGTCACAATGTATTTATGTGTGGCCCAAGACAACTGTTCTTCCAGTATCCCCAGAGATGCAAAAAGTTTGGACGCCCCTGCCTAAAGGGTAATTCTTGCATCCTCCCCAAGGTCTAGCAAGAAGAAATCAGACAAAGTACATAGATACTACATTAAACTGGCCTTGTGTATGCTCCAATGGTAGAGGCTCAGGTTTATATAATAACTACAGCTTTTAAATTGTCTTCAGATAAGTGGTCTTAGCCAGTCTCACAGCAGAAATGCTGCCTTAGAACCCCTCTCACAAAGCCCTCCAGGACATCACTACCAATCATTGTGAATTCCAATCAGAGGTTAAATTTATGTATAATCATTGAACCCTTAGCAACAATTACAGAAAATAAAGAGAGAATTTGGAAATTACCTGGGGGAGGGGGGAATAAGAGCATATGAGAAGGCACATTTGGGAGAAGGAGATAAAACAGATCACTGCTTCTTTTATGCTCAACTACTCAGTACATTGCCAAACAAAACATTTTAACTGTTTATTTTATACAATTGTTTACTATGTCACTTAACTTTAAGTCCTTTGAGGGTGAAGTATTTTTTCTACCTACATCATTTAGCACAATATTAATGCCAACAGACAAATATCAATTTATATTAAAATTTATGAATGAGTAAAAGAATAAATGAATGAATAACTGATGGTCCTGAAAAAAATGATGATACCACTGACAGAAACAGACTATAAAGAACGAGGCCAGTGTAACATGCTGTTCAAAAAAAAGTCTTACCTCAATATAAGAACTTTATAAAAGCTAAGAGCTTCTCAAGTCTGCTTCATCAGGAGTTGAGGATGGTGAGGATAAAGATAGTCACCATTTATCTCAGGTCCATGTTATGCAAACGTCACCACAGCCTGGTGACACAGGAACAGTTATCATCCTCTTTTGACAGGTGAGAAAACAGAGTCTTAAAGAAGTTATGTAACTTACCTAAGCAACCTGGGAAAAGGTTGGCTTTAAACCCAGGCTCACCTGATTCTGGAATCTCAATGCACTTACTGCTTCTCAAACAGCAAACTTCTATTCCCTGAATATGAGTATCTGAGGAGCTCCGTGCCCTTAGCCTGTCACTCCTCACCCTGGTGTGTGCCGCTCTTACACCATAAGCAGCCTTTTCCCTCAGACTTCCTCTTTGAAGGCCAAACCACACCCAGGTGGAGCGGTCACTCACGGTCCTTTTCTCGGCTCAGATGCTGGTGTTCTCTCAGACCTACCCCAGAGTAAAGAGGGCTGGAGAGGTGGCTGGTTTCTTCCTCAGCAGGCCTAAACCTCCATGCCCTCTGGGACCTGCCCCTGGAATACTTCCTCAGCCTCCTCATTGGATATGCAGATGGACAAGGGTTAACTTTGCCCTAGGAAATGTTTGGCCCTTGCCTTGCTCCTGGGAGGTAACCTCTAAGCCCTTGAATGTCTGCCTGATAAGAGCATCTTTCTATAGAAAAAAAAAAGTATCTTTCTTTACCTGGAGGCCTTGGGTTGCTCAATATCAACCTGACCTCTGTAGAGTCTAGAAACTAAGGTCCACCATGTAGGTACTCCATGCCTACATGACTGATCCCTGGGGTGGGGGGGGCGGAACTAGACACCAAGGCTCTAGTCTCTCTGGTTGGTGATACTTTGTGTCTGGTGCCTCACACCATTGCTAAGAGAAGTAAGTATTGTTTGGATGATTTCACTAGAAGAGAACCACTGGAAGTTCATGGTTGGAACTCTCCTAGACTCTGCCTGTGTGCCTTATCCTGCCACTGATTGTCATCTGTATCTTTTGGCTGTAATAAACTATAACAGTAAGTATAACAAGGTTTTTTTTCCCAAGTTTTGTGAGTCTTTCCACAGGAAATTATTGAACCTGAGAGTGGTCTTGGGGACTCCCAAACAGCACTTTTCTTGATGCATCGCTCCTGCCTGCTCCTCTCATCATCTTTTGTTTCATATCTGAGCCTGGCTGTCTACATTTCCCTTTAGACCTTATTGTTGCCAAGTTTGCATTGTCCAGGGATGAAAAGTGCAGCACCCAGGGTTCATCTGCAGCCATGCCCATGATTTGTTCTTGCTCCTATAGGACCCCAGCCTAGGCCAGAGTACTTAGCTCTTTCCATCCCAAAGAAAAGAGGGCAGAGAGTATCCCCACTGAAGATGAACAGCTGCTTAATAGAGTCTCCATAGAGACCATAAATGGGAGGAGGAAAGCGATAAACCAGATAACCTCTAAGCTTCTCTCTAACCCTTAAAGTACTGGTTATTAGATTCATCCACTTGGTTTGGAGGCTTTTGGTTTGAAGCAATGACAGGATTTTCAAGTGGAGATGTCCTTGTGAATGCCCACAGAGAGGGCTAGGTAGACAGATGTGGGTGGGACACAACAATGTTATTAGGACTGTACCATGCTTGGGAGGGGAGAAAGAAGTGGGAAGCTCAGATTACAGGCACACTTGGATGTGGGAGCCCAAGAAACCAATAGTCAGGCTGCTTTTGAAAGCTCTGCTCTGGTTTTCCAGAACTTGCTGGGAAAGTCTCCTTTTTCTTCCCTGCCAACTTCTGCCCGCCTGGCACTAAAGGGCCTCGCCTGCAAGTCACAGCTATGAAAGCCATGCAAGGATGCTAATTGCTGTATCTGACCTCCCTTTGGATAACAAGAGAATCACTCTCCCTAATTAGCCCTGCTGCCGGTAGACCAGCAAAGCCAAATGTTTATTATGGGATGAATGCACTTACTGTAAATTTTGACATGTGCTGTGAAAAGATGTTGGATAAATAAGACTTCAGAGGCATGGGTTGTTTAAATAATGAATACCCACTGCTGTGGGTGATAAGGGTGGAGGGGAGCAAGACAAAAAAGAGGCAAAGGACCCCAGAACAGTGCTCAGAACCTAGGAACAGATCAGGCTGGTCAGGAGAGAAGCAGGGGGAGGCATTCTGGGGGGTAAGGACAAGAAGGCTAGGGAAGGAAGAGAAAGTGTGCTGGTCATCCTAAGTCACCCACTGGAGCTTCAGTGCTCCATCTTTCATGAGTCAACTCTCTCCCATATCCTCCACCCACTCATGCCTATTCATAGCCCCTTGAAAAGCATTCTGGGGAAACACTGATAAATGGATTGTAAAACAAAGACAGAGGAAGGGCCAGAGGGAAAGCACCACCTTTCCCCTATGGACTCCAAAGCCAGGGCCTTCATGGATAGGCCTTGTGTTGATTATTGTTGACGTCTTATTTATTCCCAATTGACAAAAAGCTGAGTACCTTGGAGGATGATTCTGTGCCTGAGCTTCCTAAGCAGGCCAAGAAATGCAGAGGGAAACATCCCACCCAGTCAGAAATCCCAAGCCCAGGACATTCTAGGGCATTTAAAAAGGGAATGCTGGTTTTATGGGTTAATTTTAATGTCTGTAGGCCTAGTCCACATAGTATACCTTTCTTTTCTTTCTAAAAGAAAGATATCTACTTCTCCATTAGAAGAGGACCCTCCCCCTTGATCCCAGAGGGCTCAGGCCCAGTGGGCTGATCTACAACTAAGTCTCACAATAATTGCTAACTCTGTTTCTTACAGTTTATTGGATTCCAGCTGGCCAAGGAGAGACATCCTCTCATCTCAGCAGATGGGGGTTGCTGGACAAGCTTACATAGGGTCAGGGAGGCAGAGAAGCTGTGAGTAATTACAGACATCAGGCTCCATAGAGCTCATATTTGTCTCAGACACACAGGTCAGCCCTGATCCCCTGCTTGTCGAGTCCCCACCTCAGCCCCTGGCCCTCGGCAAATTGGATCATTCGCTACCCCCATCTCTGTTTCTCTTTCTCTTAATTTCCCAATAAATGACTTTCAATGTAGATCCCAAATGTGAACTTGAAGGGTCTTTTTACAGCATTTAAAGTAGTTTACCTTTCATCTGTTGGTGGGCCTTGGAGAACTACTGAGGGTGTGCCAATAAGGGCAGATATACGAGGTCAGTAGTTCAGAGGTATGTTAGTAGTAGTGAGGCAGGTGAGCCAGAGAGGTAATTGTGGAGACAGAATTGCCCTTTAGGAAGCTGCTGAAATTGGGCTGGCCTGAGGCTCTACATTTAGCACATGCATTGATCAGGACACACTAGGTTATACTGATGTAGTAAACAAATATCAGTGTCTTATGACCAATGGAGTTATATTCTCTAATTTGTTCACTGGCTCCTTCTCCCTTGTAATTTTTACTTCATTATTTTCCTCCCTTCATTCTGAGGAACTTCCAAATGTTATTCTCTCTTTAGTTTTTCACCTCCACACATCCCTCCTGTTTTTTGTTTCCCTCCCTCAGGAAGGCTCTTTCACTATGAAGGGCTCTTTTTTCTTCCTCCTATGGAGCACATTGACCTTTCCTCTTCTCCATAGGACAAACCCGGCCTGGCATGCTCCTGACGGGAATTGGCTCAGGAAGTTCCCGTAATTGCTCCATCCTTATTACTGAGTCTATGAAGCCAGTCTTGGCCAGGGCGCCCCCCTTCCTTTTGCCTGCTCACTTGCTAGAATCAGGCTGCAGATGGGCTGCTAATGAGGTGACCAATTAACAAACACTAAATAACCCCAAAAGGGTATTTTTTCCTCTGGCCTGATTTTCAGGACCCTTTGTTCCTCCTTGGGAATCTGTCCTCTATGACAGAACCACAATGGGGCTTTTCCCAAGCCTGACCCTATGAGAAGCTGACTCACTCAATGTGAGGTCACAAGACCCCACTACCCAACTCTTGCTTCGCGGGACATGGGAACAAGGAGGGTTCCTGCCTCTCAGGAATCGTAATGCAACTATCCCACATTATTGACCACATTCCACGTGTTATATAATAATCCCCATGCAACCTTCCATTCATTCATTTAGTCAGACACAACTTCTTGTGGGTGCATGCTATAGTGGGCAGTCCTGACCTGAGATCTGGGCAACATGGCCTGTTCCTATGTTTTGTAACACATTTTTGTGAATTTTCTGTCTTTCTTTGGTGCCTAGTACTGGCTGGAACTGGACATGTGGGCCTGGTAGAAAATTCTAAGTCGTATGTGAGCCCTGTCCCTCTTTCTCCCCTTCAGGGCAACCTCTCACTCTCCACCCTTCCTCCCCACCTCACTTCTAGACACACACACACACACACACACACACACACACACACTCGGGATTGACCAGATGTTGTGAGGTGCTTCACACTTACGGAATCTGAGCAGATCACTCCCTCTAGCCATAGGAGTATTTCTTTCATGGAGTCCCCTGAGAGTGACCTACTAAAATGTGCTGACACACTGACTTTGTGTGACTTGATTATATGAACAGAGGCCCCACAAAAAAAATTAAAAAATAAAGCCCAGGTATCAATATACCCTAGGGATGGCCCTGCCCTAGATACATGGCAATGAGAAAAATGGACAATTCTTGCCCCATGGCAGTTATAGTCACACAAACGTTAGTCAAAAGAGGATCAGAAGGAAGAATATAAGGTATTTCAGACTCCACACAGGAACCTGACCTACTGTGTAAGTTAGGTGCGATTATCAGCTCCACTTTCCAGATGGGGAAACTGAGACACAGAGATGTAGAATTCCTGTCCTATGGCATACTCCTACTAGAAACTTGCTCACATGGGAACCCATTAAGCATAGAACTTCCACCATCTGCTCAGGCTGAAGGAGGAATACTCTGGCCTAGAAGCAGGGAAATGCTAATTGTGAGAATAATTTTGGTAGCAAGTGAGGAAAAAAACAGCAAAAAACTAACTCAAGGGAGCCCTGGCTGGTGTAGCTCAGTGGATTGAGTACAGGCCTACGAACCAAAGGATCATTGTTCAATTCCCAGTCAGGGCACATGCCTGGATTGCAGGCCAGTTCCTAGCAGGGGATGCACGAGAGGCAACCATACCTTAATATTTCTCTCCCTCTCTCTTTCCCTTCCCCGCTAAAGATAAATAAATAAAATCTTAAAAAGAAAGAACAGATTGCCAGGTTGAGTATAAAAGCAAAAATGTCAAAACAAAAAAAAAACTGACTGAAGGAAAAAAACTGGGGGATTGATTGGCTCTTAAGAGGCTCATGAGTGTTTATACTTGGGCATAGCTGTATGCAGGTGCTCAGATGATATCACAAAATTCATTCTCCTCACTATCCTTTTTTTAAATGATACTATAATTTACAGTCATTAAAGTATACAGATCATAGTGTACACTTAGTAAATTTCTACATACAAAATCACAACTCAGATCAAGATAATAGAAAGTTTAGCACCCCATAATTCTTCTTTTCCCTCACTGTAGTCAATAATCTTTCCAGTGTTGCCACTATGCTGACTTCTATCCCCACAGATTCATCTTCCCTGTCTTGATTTCACATATATCAAATCACATAGTGGGGATTCCTGTGTGGCTTTGACTTTGCTCAGTCAAAATTATAATTATAAAATTTATGTTTCTTGCAACAGGAATTTGTTCTTTTTCATTGCTGTGCAATATTTTACTATATGAATATATCACAAATTTTTGTTGGCAAACACAGAGATTGTTTCCAATTTTGGCTACTATGAATAAAGCTGATATGAGTATTTTTGTAGCTGTCTTCTTATAAACAAAAGCACTAATTTCTGCTGGGTGTTTGTACTTGGGAGTGGAGTTGGCAGGAAATAGAGCATATGTATGCTGAGTCTTAGTACATACTTCAAAACCATTTCTCTGGAGCAGTTATCCCAATTTACACCCACACAAGCATTTTTAGTTGGAGTGTTTGTTGTTTGCAGGTGTTTTTTATATATTATGATCTATACATGTCATATATATCATAAATGAATTGTAAATATCTTGTCCCAATCTTACATATTCTCTTAACAGTGTCTTTTTATAAATAGAAGTTCTTAATTTTAATAAAGTCCAATTTGATATTTATTTTATGTTTAGTTTGTGTGTGTAGGTGAGTGGGTGGGTGTGTATTTCCTGTTGAAGAAAACTCTATCTCAAAAGCATGAATATATTCTCTTTCATTTTATTCTAGAAATGTGATTGTTTTTAGCTTTCATATTTAGATCTGTGATCCTTCATGCATTAATATATTGTGAATGGTGTAAAGCAGAGGTCAAGGTTCATTTTCTTCTACATAAATATCCAATTAACCCAGTGCCATTCATTAAAAAGCATATCATTTCCCCCACTAAATTGTAGTGGAATTTTTGTTATAAATCAGGGCATTGTATATGTGTTCCCACTATTATATACCCTTTATTAGCCACTGATGTGATCCCTTCGTGTGGTATCAAAATCATCAAGTGTGGTTCCAGTCTTACCTGTAATCAACTCAGCAGCACCAGGTAACAGAAAACAGACATTTCTTGTCAGTATCTTCAACATTGCATTTGGGTTTCCACACTAATCCTTGAGTCAAACACTATGGTCAAATGTTGATTGGCCAGTATTTGGTCATATGCTCATCCCTGAAGGTAATGGTAGAGGGTGTGGAGAGGAACCTACTCAAACTTCTCTATTAGGGTAGGAAAGGTGTGTCTCTTAAAAGGAAATGTAACCAAAAGCAGGGAAATGGATGCTGGGCAATAAAAGAAAGCTAGAGACTCTATGGCCTTGAAGGTCCCCTACCACTTTTAAGTTGTCACTCTCCTGTGCTGACTTAATCATGGACTATTACTGTGCACCAGACAGTCTGTGAAGTACTACGGGTTGTTTGGAGATGTGTTAAGATTTTTATGCACTCACCTCTGGTGATAGGTTAGATTAAGGAAACCTGAAGAATGATCCAGCATTACTGGCTGGCTTTCTTGGGTTAACAAGGGAAGGGAACCTTGGGCAGTACTGGGTACCTCTAAGTTACCACTGCCAAGCTGCAGGGAAATCAGGTCTGTAGAGTTGCACATCACATCTCACTTCAACAGGTGTGATCTCCAATGAGACATTGCTCTAATGGGGACTAATGACACAGGGAGAGTTGAACAGGGAAGCTGTGATTTCCAGTATCCACCAGTCTGTCACTACTAAGAGGAAATAGATTTTTGCTTGGTAATCAAAGTCAAATCTCTTACTTTCTTCACCCTTCAGTGATCCCACCACCAGCCACGGTGCACACAAGGTGCTCTCACTCTACCTTGTTCTCTAAGTTTTCAGAAAACCAAAGATAAGCCAGACACCCTGCTATACCTTCTCCAAGGAGACCGGATGCCATCCTCTCCTAGGATACCTGGATTCTCTGTGGGAAGCGGGTGCTTGAAGAAGGACATAGAAGTAAGAAGGGAGAGGTCATAGGAGGGAGCTCTTTACCTGGAAGGAGCGCAGAAAAAATAAAGCAACAATGTCAGAGGTGTAATCAACCTTTGAAGACTTCACAGTGTTTGGACAGAAGTGTGTGAATAATATTCATTTGGATTGGCACCTGTGCACACCACTGAAAGGAAAATAGTATTTTGTCACAGTTGTGATGAGGAGCAAGCAGTCTGTGCAGACAGGCTGCATATCTCCTGAAGACTGTGAAGATGTTTTTTTCCCCTTTTCTTTCCATCTCAGTGTAACTCTGTGACTCCTTGAAAATCCAGTGGCTCAGAGTCAATGCTTGACATTCCTTTTTATGCTTCTTTAGACAGAGAAGGAACAGGGAAATACCTGGCCAGGGCATCGCCAGGATGTCAGAGGCCAGGTTTCTGGTTCTGGCCCTGCAGCTGGCCCTCTCGTGGCTGTGGCTGACTGGGATTAGGACTGTGAGCCTCAGGTTTTCTGAGTGTGACATGCAGAGAACTGATCCTTCCACGCTTCCCATTTTTGTGCATGGGTCACAGTCAGAGACACAACTCTGAGAGTCAAGAGGGTTCTTTGAGGGTGATGCCATTCCACCTTCCCTGAGAGAATCCTGAAGATATGCCATTGCTTTTAACCAACAAGATAGTCACACCAAGTGGCATCAAGGGACTGAGTACCTCTGATTAGCTCTCACTCTCCCCAGTGTGAGTGCAACTTCACTATCCCTCATCCTTGTTTTTCTCACACTCACAGCAACTTTTGAAAGTTGGGATTTGTTAGCCTTTACTCTAGGCTCCTGGCCCATCTCCCCAGGTACAATGGATTCTGGCAATCCGGCCCCAGCTTCTGAAAATTCCCTTAATTCTATACCCAGTAATACCCCAACTTCTGTAGACCAGAGCCCTCCTTCTTACTCTTTAGAGACTCCTGTCCACAATGATAATGAGGCTGCTCTCATAGGAGGTCCTGGTGAGGAGAACTTCCACACCCTGTGGGCCCCCAGCCCACCCAGCAGGGCTCTCCTGAGCCAGCTTCGCCTCACCAGTGGTGCCCTTGTTCTCCTCCTCAGGCTCCCTGCACTGGGTCTATTTCAGCCCCCTGTGTCATATTAACATCTTCTGCACCCTTCTACCTCTCTTTTTTCCCATCCCCTCCTTTCTCTTTATCCTCCTTCCCCTCTCTCCTTGCTTTCTCTCTCCCACTCACTCCTCCCCCCATCTTAGCTCCTCACTCCTCCTTTCTTCCCACTGCAACTCTCCTCTCATCTTTCTTCCCAGACAACTATCCCTTGGGAACAAACACAATTCCCCTGCCCAGCACCCCCCACACCACAGTTCAGCATGCGAGACTTTCTAACTGAATATTTCCTAAGCATGCATCTTACAACATGCCCAGTCTCCCCTACCAGCTAGAGGTCACACCGTTGGTGGGGTGACATGTTTCACACTCACACAAGATGTGTCTATCACCAGTCCCTGTTCTCCTTCTGTAGGCAGCAAAGTGGGGTCATTGAAATTTAGAGTACAAGGATCCTGCAAAAATGAATTTTCTGGCCCTAGAACTCATCGTCATCCCAAACCACACCAACAATGCAGCATGTTTGCTATGTGAAGTATTATTAGAAATTAATGTCTATATATTATTAGATATTAGATAATGTCAATATTATAGTTCCACATACTCTAGAATAGTATTTATATTATAGTATTAGATAACATCTAATACTAGATATTAATTATCTATCAAGATAAAGAACTAAACTAGAAGAAACACAAAGACACTAAACAAAAAAATAAGAGGGCAAAACTACATTACAAGGTATTAAACATATTTTAAAGCTATTATAAAAAATAACTCATTTTGGTGTGTGGAGGGAAGAGGCAGTTCAATGGAAATAAACAGAGACTAGAATTAGGCCTAAATGCAAAAAATAGTTTAGCCTACATTAGGGATGGACTTAACAAATGTTATTAGAGTCATCATTTCACTGAACTGTGCAATATGGCAGCCACTAGGCACACATGGCTACTGTGCACTTGAAAGTCCTAAATATATGCTAGATTTTGAAGACTTGGTATGAAAAAAGAAATGTAAGATAACTATAATTTTATATCATTATATGTTGAGATAAAAATTTGGATATGGTGGGTTAAATAATATGTTATTATAATTACTCTTACCTGCTTCTTTTTACTTTTTTAATGTGGCCAGTAGAAAATTTTAAATTACATACATGGCTTACATTATACTCTATTGGTATCACTAGTCTAATCATTTGTTACAATAAAATTGAATTTCTTTCTCACTCCTTATACCAAAATCAAAATCCAAATACACCAACAATTTTATTTTATTATTTAAAATTTATTTTTTAATTGATTATGCCATTACAATTGTTCTATTTCCCCCCTTCATTCCCCTCCACCCTACCCCCTGTCCCCACCATTACCCCCCCTTTAGTTTATGACCACATGTCTCAAGTTCTTTAGATTCTATATTTCCCATACTATTCTTGCCCCCCATCTATTTTCTATCTACTGTCTATGCTACTTATTTTCTGTACCTTCTCCCCCCTTCTCCTCCTCCCACTCCTCTGTTGCTAACCCTCCTTGAGATCTTCATTTCTATGTTTCCACTACTGATCTAGCTGTCCTTTTAGTTTGCTTTTGTTTTAGGTGTAGTTGTTAATAACTGTGAGTTTGCTGTCCTTCCACTGTTCATGTTTTTTTAACTCTTTTTTCTTAGATAAGTCCCTTTGACATTTCATATAATAAGGGCTTGGTGATGATGAACTCCTTGAATTTGATCTTATCTGAGAAGCACTTTCTCTGTCCTTCCATTCTAAATGAAAGTTTTGCTGGATAGAGCAATCTTGGTTGCAGGTCTTTGGATTTCATGACTTGGAATATTTCTTTCCAGACCCTTCTTGTCTGTAAGGTCTCTTTTGAGAAATCAGCTGACAGTCTGATGGGAACTCCTTTGCAGGTGACTGTCCCCTTAGCTCTTGCTGCTTCTAGGATTCTCTCCTTCATTTTAATTTTGGCTAATGTAATTATGATGTGCCTTGGTGTGTTTCTTCTTGGGTCCAACTTCTTTGGGACTCTCTGAGCTTCCTGGATTTCCTGGAAGTCTATTTCCCTTTGCCAGATTGGGGAAATTCTCCTTTATTATTTGTTCAAGTAAGTTTTCCACTGGTGGCTGTGCCTTTCCCCCTTCTGGTACCCCTATAATTCGGATGTTGGAGCGTTTAAAGATGTCCTGGAGGTTCCTAAGACTCTCCTCATTTTTTTTGAATTCTTGCTTCTTCACTCTTTTCTGTATGGCCATTATTTGCTTTCTTCTGGTCCACTCCATTGATTTTAGTCCCAGTCCTTTTCATAGCTATTGGTTTCCTGTGCAATTCCATTCATTTCAATTAGTTTCGCCTTCATATGTTTCTCTAATTTGTGCCTATAATCAACCAGTTCTGTGAGGATCCTGATCACCAGTGTTTTAAACTGTGCGTCTGAGAGTTTTGCTATTTCTTCATCGCTTAGATTTATAGGCTCTGGGGCTTTGAGATCTTCTTGAGCCATTTTTGGTCTGTTCATGCCCATTAAGTATGAGGAGCAGAGCCTTGGACTCCCAGGTTGCTGGGTTGTGATGCTGTATGTGGGGGCATGGTCAGAGCGGAGAAATGGCGGCCCCTCTGCTGCCACTTGCCACTGGGGCCTGCTGGCTCCCATCCAATCACCCACTCCCTTGTTTGTCTATCCACGCACGAATGCGCGACCACAGTCAACCTGTAGCCCTGATCCCTCGCTGTTTCCCCACGGTCGCTCGCTGAGTTGCCCACCAGGTCCAACCCTGCACCTGGATTCCCCACGCTGACCGAGTTTTCCTGTGCAACCCCGCTCCACCAGCTGCTGGTTTCACCCCTCTTACCGGTCAGGCTGAAGAATTTGTTGTTATCAAACTTCTGAAAAGTTCAATTTTCTGTCTTCTGGGTGTGTTTTCTGTTGCTAATATTTAGTTGTCTCTAAACTTGGTTGTGTGAGAAAGCACAGTGTCTCTACCTGTGCCTCCATCTTGGTGGAAGTCTCATGTTAAATACACCAGCAATTTTAATGTGAAATATGACACCAGGAAAAACATGCACAAATTTATTTTATTACTTTGTTTTGTGATCTTGGAGTGCTTGAAGAACTTTGAAAGCATGAAAAATCAAAAGCTTTTTAAAAAAAGGATCGATAAGTTTGATTTCATAAAAATAAAATTATACATAAAGCACAAGTAATAAGATAAAAAGACAGTAATTTTAAAGGGAAAATTTATATAAGAAAAGCTCTTGCAAATTAGTTTTTTTAATTGAATAAACCTATAGAATTGGCAAAAGTATGAATTAGCTCTTCCATAAAAAAAGAATTTAAACCCACTAATACACATAAATAAAATGTTCAATCTTGCAATTAAAGCCTGAAAACTCAAAGCCAGTACATCATTTTTCTTCTAGTAGTTTGATAAAACTTAAAAGATCATGAGGATGCAAGGAACTACCCCTAGCATTAGTAGGAATATAAACTACCCCTCTCTTTAGAAGTCAGCTTCAGCAATAACTATCAAACTATTAAATTCATATATTCTTTTACCCAGGACTCTACTCCTGAGAATTTAATCTGCAAGTACACTTGGATAAGAAAGCATAAATAAATATATTAAAATTCCCATTGCAGTGTTACAATAGCAAAAGCCAACAACCAACCAACCAACCTAGAAACAACTTAAACATTCATCAGATAGGGACTGGGAAGTCAATTTTTATACAGCCATGCCATGGAGTATTATGCAGCCATAAAAAAGAATAAGGCAGGTTTATGTATATTGACATGCAGATATCTCCATTTTTGTATTAGTAAATGACAAAAGCAAATTCAAAAAATTATGTATAAACCTATGTATAGTTTTCAAAGGCACAGTTACATACATTGTGACTATATTAAACATTTCTGGAAAGATTTATAACTCATTGAATATCATAAATCTCAGTTGTGGGGAAAATTCAAGAGTATCGCAGGAAATTGCTTAGTTTCTGTTTTATCCTTTTGTGTTCTTTGAACTTTAAAAAAATACCATGTTCATTTACTGTTTATAATTTTCAAAATTACCTAGCTCAGCCCTGGCTGGTGTGGCTCAGTTGGTTGGCCCATTGTCACTTAAACAAAAACTTTGCAGGTTCCATTCCCAGCTGGGGCACATACCCAGGTTTCAGGTTCAGTCTCTGGTCAGGGCACATATAGAAGGCAACCGATCCATATTCTCTCCCTCTCCCTCTTTTCTCTTCTATCTAAGTCAGTAAGCATGCAAGTCCTCAGGCGAAGATAAAATATAAAAACAAAAATTATCTAGTTTAACCCTTCATTTTAAAGTAGAAAACTAAGACCCAAGAGAGGAAGCATTTTGATCACTTAACAAATTACTCCAGAACTTAGCAGTTTACAAAACCACTTTCTGATGTCCATGATCGTGTAGTTCAGGACTTCAGAAAGGGCTTGGTGGGGCAGCTGACTATCTGTCAGCTAGGAGCTCAGCTGGGCTGTGGCCTGGACCCCTCTCCAGCATGGCAGTCTCAGGGCAGTTATTTCCTACATAGTAGCTGGTTTCCCTCAAAGAGAGTCAGGCAGAAGCTTTTCTGACTCAGCCTTGAAAGTCACACAGCATCAATGCCACTGTTCAGTATTGGTCTAAGCTATCACAAACCCACCTTGATTCAGGAAAAGATCATAGATCTCCCAAACTCCAATCCTCCAGCCACTACCATCACCACCTATCCCTGGGATGAGTGCTAAAGAATTTTGTGTCCATGATTTAAAACCACTACAGGAAGTTACCTGCCCAACATAATAGGCAAAAAGTGGCAGAGGTCAATGGAAAGCAAGGGAGAAGTTCTCTGGCTCCATCACTACTCTGAAGACATTTTAAATGTGACTTGCCTACCTCTAATACCTGCTACCTGACCAACTCCCATGCACCAAAGACTCCATCCCTGGCAGCCAAGCTCACCTGGGCCTAGTTTCTGTGTCACAGGATGCCATCCTTTCACAATACCTCCCCCAGAAAGGTACAAAATTGGGCTTTGTCTTTTTAAATGTTCTCTGGAGGTGTCCTCTGGGGCAGACACACAGGAGCAGCCAGTCTTACAAGGGCCTTCTAATGTAATGTATTTATTCAGTCCAACTGAGTGAAGCAGGGGTCACCTGGGCCCTCTCTGCTGGCTCATGGTGATAGCTTAATTACTGAACCAATTCCTTCTTTGCCCTCCCCCACTCGCTCTTTCCCTCTCCTCTGCCTAGTCTCTGCTCACACTTCTTCTCCTTCTTCAAGAGCGTTGGCAGAAATTGTCAGGGAGTTGATCAGATTTATTCAATTTAGACTTAACAGGCCTGGGACTCCTATTTCTCCTTCAGGTTCATAAGGTTTTTTATTCCATTTACAGGTTTATTCATTTATCAGATATTCGTTTCAATTCACTTTAAACACCGGGTGCGGGGAGATGAGTTCAGGGGAGATGCTCATCATTTATTGCTCAGGGTCCTTTGAGAGCTGCTGGGCTGGCCCCATTTCCATGCTGCTGCAACATCAGATGGGGGGTGCTTTAAAGGGACAGGACACTGAGTGTGCATGTTCTGGCCAAGGATGGGACTGTCAGGCATGTCTCTTTTCTAGCTGACTTAAGGCACCCTGGAGTCCCCAGAAGATTCCCCCAGGCTGGGCTTCACATCCGTTTTCTGACTTAGAGAACACTGGCCTTCCAGATCAGGAGCTCTCTTCCACTCTCATTCTCTTAAAGGTAAAGGGGAGAGTTCCAGTAGTGTCTTCTTCCATTGTCCCAGGAATAAAGAATCCCATCCTCCAGCCACTGCTCACCTGCCCTCCATCATGTACTCCATGTGTCTTTAGGAAAGGATGCCACCCTAGACCCTTTGAGACAAAAGACACTCATTCCTCCAACAGGTAAGGTGCGCTGGGAAAGAATTGGCTTGAGAGGTCTCCTTCAGTCCTCAGGATGAGGACCTCCCTCATATGCAGTCATCTACCCCAGGTCTCAGCACCCCCCTCACTGCCAGGAAACTTCTTTCACACATCTAATCTTTACTCTCCTTCAGTGATTAAAGCACATTTACTCTCCACTGCCATTTGTCCATCATCCTTTGAAAAAAGGGGGTGAAATCTTGCAGTTATTTAAAGAGTTATTAAACCTCTTCCAGTCTTACTATTCCACTTAATTTTCCCATAAAAACAGTGCCAGACCTTCACCACCTCTTTGATAGGCAAATGGCATCCTTTGTGCTATCCCACTCACTACAGAAAGGTAGACACAGAACACACTGCTCCTCAACCCTGGGATGTGGCCTAAGCCCAACCAGTCACCTGTGCTCCTGGTTCTAGGGTAAGTGAGGCCTTGGAGATGGGACTGCAGGGAAGAAGTGTCAGTGGCAGCGGCCATACAGTATGTCTACCAGAGGCCATGCTGCCCCATGCAGCAGTGGGCAATGCCCTGACCAGATATCTCCTGGTAAAATGCAATTGTTGTGCTCTCTGCCTCTCCCTCTCCAGAGCCACCCTAGTGCCTGACCATTCCTCAGCCCAGTCAGGTGGCCTTCCTGCCTAAAGATTAGCAAGCCACTGACGTTCTTCCAAAAATCCCATTTTCTGTTTACTTCACACAGAGCCAGTTTTTCTGCTTGCAATAGCTTTCCCCTTACTCCATAGGGACAAGAGGCAGGGCCATTCTGTCCTGAGGGCTTGAGCAGGGAGGTGACAGATATTGCTTCAGAAGTATCCTGCCTGCCCTGGAGCAGCTCTCCTGAGAACCAGGCTCCACCCAGGGCACAGGCCAGCACCTCCCCAAGCAAGCAAGCAGGCAGCCCCATTATTCCTACGGCTATTCTTGCTGCTGGGGTTGACATTGTGACCTTACCTGAGAGTGGTCTGGTGCTTGAAGAGTCCCAGAATTTTTAACAAGATGACATGTACAGAGAGAAAACAGCTACACTGCTTCCCCCTTCAGCCTTGAACCTGCCTCACACATCTCCTAAACTCTCTCTCTCTCTCATGCATACACACAAGCATGCATGCATCCTTCCTCAGAAAAGGAAATAGCCAAGAGCCCAAGCTCAGGTAAAACTCTTGAGAGGATAACCATGTCAACCTTCCACTACCATCTGACGTGGCCCCTGACAAGTCGTTTAACCTCTCTCAGCTTCAGGCCCCTGGCTGGAAGATGAGAAGGGGACCTCCTTTGTCTGTGAGGAAAGGCTATGGGTAAAAGAGGACATTGTCCTCAATTCTGGGCACAGTAGATACTGCTCACAGCCAGCTGCCTGCTTTGTCCACCCCAGGGCTCTGCTAGAGAAAATAGAGGTCCTCAAGAGGCTGCCTATAAAATACAAACAACTACCCAGTCTTGCTGACCTTCTTATGGAAATAAAGAAGACTAATCTTTTTCTCATTCCTGAAGTAATATATATGTGGGCCCAGAAAGAATTGTAATGTGACTATTTCTCCCTTGAAACAGCTCATTTCAGAGAGATCAGGAAAAGAAGGAAAAGGAGATCTGACGAGAGGAAGAATTTTCTGGAAAGCAACATTTTAGAAAACAGAATGGGAGGCCAATCCGAGTTGAATCAAGTGCATTCTGGATCAGACTCATACTAATTTTAGTCATTACTTTCCTGAAACTCAGCTTAACACATCTGCAAAATAGGCACTATAGATTTGTCATCTGACTTACGGAATGCTAGGAGGAGGCCTCTCTTTGAAGGCTGCCCATCCTTTGTCTCTGTAAAGCCCTGTCAATTCCTATAATGCTCAGCAGAGAAACTTGCTCTTTATGGATACTCAATATGCATGCCTATATTTACCTGGATCCTGCCTTGTTCTAAAAATGATTTGAAGTGCCTTGTTGTTCAATAAATGTGTACAATGAATGAATCAATTAATGGGCTAATGCATGTGAAAGTGCTTTGAAAAGTCTAAGATGAAAGAGATTCTTATTATCAGAATAGAGATGGAGGAAGACTAAGTGCTACTTTCAAGGAGCAGAGGTCTTTCTAGGCACTGTTGTCCAAGGGAGGGCAAATTCTCTAAGACCAGCTGATGGTTCTGGTCAGGGCACATACAAGAATCAACCAATGGGAGTATAAATGAGTGGAAAAACAAATTGATGTTTCTCTGCCCCTTTCCCTATTCCCCTACCCCCAAAACAAACTTTAAAAAAGTTTAAAGATCAGGTGATGATCCAATTGACCTGTGAAGGTGATACCTATTCAGCATTACTTTTAAAAAGGGGTTCCAATTTCCAGGGGTTTTAAATGCAGCCCTGAGGCTCCAGGCAACATAAGTCATGTTTTTTGCAGGAAGTCTAGCCTCCAGACTCAAACTACATACCAAACCTTCCCACAGCCACAGAAGGGGGTCCCTCCACTCCCAAACATTCTCTCGGATCATTGCCTGCCACCTAAACCTCCCAGTGCCTTTCACAGATGCCCACCCTGGTCTTCCTCCAAAGCCACAACTGGAAGGTCTGCTCCAAGGAACTTGAGTCTGGACTCCAGGGAGGGGGTTTGGGGGCTGGGCCAAGTGGGGAGGAAGATGATGCACACACAGCAAGGGTCAGCTCAGAGCTAGTGCAGTGTGTAGCCAGATCGGTCAGACACTGTGGCACAGCAGGGCACTGCAAATGACTTTATAGTTATTGTTCCTCAAGTTGGACACCCCCATCGCAGCTCATACAATATGAAATGAAACAGCCTGTGGGAGGTAGCAGAAAAATGGAATACTGGGGGAGGGGGTTTATTTTCCCCTAAGACAAATGCTCCACAACTTCCTTCTTCTCCTCCACTTCTACTGCTGTCAGCTACTTCCCAGACATTTTTATCTGGGTGGGTTCACAGTGTCTCCAGGATTGAAATGGAATACTTCCCCAGACAGCTGTCCCCATAATTGATAGGGTGAATACAGCCCTTCAGGAAGGAAGGGCATAACTAAGGGAAAAGAGAGGGTGTTGTCCCATGAAGCAATGTCTGCCTTCATATCTACATGGGTATACATCTTTGCACATATGAAGCAGCATCAATGTCTGTGTGTTTATACTGTGTATATGAATTCACATGTGTATATTATATATGCATGCATTTAAGTTATATATGCATGTGCATGGCTTTATGTGCAATAACTTATGTGTGTGTATATTGTATGTATGTAAAGTTATGGGGTGCAGTATGCATGTGAGAGAGTATGACAGAGACTGAGAGAGCTAGAGAGAAATAAAGAGAGAATCAGAGACAAAAAGGAAAAGGATCATCTCTCCCAGTACAGTCTGAGTTCTGTCTATAGTTCTGAGACTTGTTATTGCAGTTCAGCCAGAGCCCAGTTATTACCACCAGCTGGAGGTATCATTGGGTGTCATTTGGCTTTGCAGAACTCCTGTACCTATGAGAAAACCCAGGAGGGAGGGTTCTTTAGGAAAAGAACAAAGGTAAAAGATGAACAGAAAGCAGAGGAGGCAGAGATAAGAAGCTGCAGACTTCTTGAGAAGAGGCAGAGACAAAGAATGCATGTGGATGATACTGTAGGTAAACTGAGGTAGGCCTGAGTGGGTTGGCTGACTTTAAGACAAAGTAAAGCTTTTATCTCCTTTCAATAAAGAAGAAGTTCTGGGAACTTGGAAGTTAGCAATGGAGTAGGAGGGATCAGATTCCACTTCCCCCTACACATGGGAGAAAAACCTGGCTGATCTAAGGAGGAACAGAGCAGCCAACAGTACCCCAGCATATATGAAAATAAAAGACCAAAAATTGTAGTGCACATTGAAAAACCAGAAGGTAAGGAGACTGCCACAGGACAATAAGGTCCCAGGGACAAGCATGGGGACCGGGGCAGTAGCCCCAGACCCAGTGCCTGGCACCTAGCGCTGGTACTGAGTCCACCACAGACTCTTTGGGAGCCACAGAACTGCCACAGAGTCCTTGGGAGAGAGACGGGTCAACTGCTCCCTCCCTCCCTAGCTAAGCAGGGTTTGAGCAGCACCAGGAGAGACCTGGTTGTTTGAAGTTGCAGAGACGGGAATAAGGACAAAGGCAAACACACAGAGGTTGTGATCACCTGTGGAGTCTGTGGTTGCTGAACTGGGAGAGTTGAGAGCCCCGCAGTGGCACACACTGACCCTGATAGTCTCTGGTCTGGCTGGAGAATTGGGCTGTACTGAGCGGCAGGCTTGAGTAGGAGGAATTTCTCAAAAAGTAAAACTGGAGGATTTTCCTGTGACAGCCGCTCGGATTACTCCGCACCCAGTCAGGCAGCAATCCCGAGGTTGCATGGAAGGCCCTGTATTTCCCCATAGCACTGGGAAAGGTTCTTGTCCAAGCCTGTGGGACCCAGGAAGCCTGGCTGGGGGCACGCGCAAACCCCCACCCCGGCCCATGGATGACCCCTAGGGAAAGAGTTCTCTAAAAAAGACCTGGATCCCCCATATGGGGCACTGGGGAGAGGCGCTAGACTAGCTCTTGGGAGAGTGCTTGCAAGACTGGCTGAGTACACATAGGGAAGGGAGAAAGGCCACACCAATCGCCCCTTAGCCTACTGCAGCAAGCAAGACCAGAAAAACGAATTTGGCCAGCCTGAAACCAACAAGAGGTGTTTTTTGTTTGTTTGTTTGTTTGTTTGTTTGTTTGTTTTTGGTAAGTAATCTTTTTTTTAAAATTTTTATTATTGTTTTATCTTTCAATACCTTTTTCCTCCCTTTCCTTCTCTTTTGTTTTATTCCTTCTTCTTTTCTTTCCAATTTTATCTCTTCTTCCTCCCTTCTCCTGCCTTTTTTTTTTTAAGACCCACAAGTGAGACAAAAAACTTGGAACTGTGAAAGGACCAGAGTTGGACCCAAAGAGGGGGCATCCCAACAGTTGGAACAGGGAGACAAATTTCACTTTGCTATTACAGAGAAACTACAAGTTAATGGATATTTGTATTATTATTCTTCATTATTCTTACATCTTTTATTTTAATAGTATTTTTGTATTCCTCTTCTTTCTCTATAGTCTTCTTTGCTTGGATGCTTATATCGCATCATTTGACAGGTTTCCCCTGTTCTTTCTTCCACAGTGTATTGCTAATTTACTATCCTTCACATCACTTGTGTTCCTTTAGCACGCTACTCAGACTGCTATCTCCCCTATTCTTGTTATCCAGATCACATAGATTCTCCCATATCATTGTTGCTCCAATATTACTGTAAATAATAGATGTCCCATACAGTTGTAAATACTTCACAACAGCCCTCCTGAATCTTAGCCCACTTCACATTTCCTGAACTCTATTACTGTAGTGGTTAACTCTATTCTCTCACACACTACACCTATTTACTATCCTTTACTCTCACCTTACCTCAGAATCTGACCTCCCACAACCTCACTGCTTTCTAGATCCAACTCACAAGCCTTCCCTCCCCAACAAGAGTCTTATCTTCTTTCCATCCTTTCTTAAAAGTGGCTAGTTGGGTGGAATATCACAGTTAACACTATACATAGCCAAAGGATCTCCTATCTCTTCTCTACCAGTTGCTACTGTAAATATCATAGAACACTCTCCTGCTGTCATAAACCATTTTGCCTTCTCCTCCAACTGATCATAAAAAAAGAGTAAGTGGAAGTGGTGAACACCAGGATACCACTGGAAGAGGTAACCCAACAACAAAGGAACCACCAACAGATAACAGAAGAAGGTGAAGGAGGAAGTGGAAACAACACAAACCTCAATCCAGGACCTATCTGGAAATACAACTAAATGCTGGAGAAACTAACCAGTACAAACAACTGAACAAGAGCAAAGAGAATCCTTAAAACCTTGTACACACAGAAGACCTAGCTTCAGTACAACCTGCCCTCACCAGCACAACAAATTACAACAGGTAGTGGACAGAGAGACCATCAGTTAACCAGCTGGTGGGAAGAAAGACCTAAAAACAATCGAAACCCAAAGATGAACACAGAGCCAACCTAAAGGACAGCCCAAGACCAGTGAGCTTGGGAGATCAAGGAGACCACATCACTACATCTCACAGGTATTCTACCACAGAAGTTCACATCATAAACCCAAGGAGCCAAAACAAATCAATTTAAGAAGCTGAAGCTAACAAGAAAAGCCTCACAAACAATGGGAAGACAAAGAAACAATCCCCAAATTAAAGGAAAGGAGGAAGCCTCAGAAAAAATGCTAGATGAAAAACAGGCAAGTCAGCTATTAGATAATGAATTCAAAGCACTGGTTATCAGGAATTTCAAAGAGCTCACAATGAGCTACCAAAAACTACAGGGGAACTACAATGAACTCAGAACTCACTGAAAAATATATTAACATGAAAAAGGAAATAGAAACTATCAACAAGGGCCAAGAGGAAATAAAGACTACAATTTCTAGACTGAAGAACACAGTGGAAAGAATCAAAAGCAGGATCAATAAAGCCGAAGATTGGATCAGCAAGTTGGAGGACAAAGTAGAAAAAACACCCAGAAAGAGCAACAAAAAGAAAAGAGGCTCAGAAGGAATCATGATGGATTTAGAGACATGCAAGACAATATGAAATGTCACAATATCCAAATATTAGGGATACCAGAAGGAGAAGAAGCAGAGCAAGGTATAGAAAACCTATTTGAAAAAGCAATGATGGAAAACTTCCCTAATTTGATGATAAAAAGTCACACAAATCTAGGAAAAACAGAGAGTCTTAATCAAGAGGAACTCAAAGAGGACCACCTCAAGACACATCATAATTAAAATGGAAAAATTTCAAGAAAGAGAGAGACTCTTAAAGGCAGCTAAAAGAAACAGGAAGTAACATACAAGGGAGCCCCAATAAGGTTAGCTGCTGACTTCTCAGTGGAAACGCTCCAAGCTGGAAGAGAATGGCAAGAAATATTCCAAGTAATGAGAACCAGAGGCCTGCAACCAAGGCTACTTTACCCAGCAAGGCTCTCAATCAAGATAGAAGGCCAAATAAAGATCTCCCAAGACAAAAGAATCTAAAAGAATACACCTCCACCAAACCAGCTCTGCAAGAGATGCTAAAGGGACTACTTTAAGGAAAGGAAGGAAAAGAGAGAGACAGAGAGGAACACAGGTACAAAAATGGCAACAAATAAGTACCGATCAACAATACCCTTAAACATAAATGGATTAAATGCTCCAATAAAAAGACACAGAATAGCTGTGGATGGATAAGAAAAGTATGACCGACACATATGCTGCCAACAAGAGACCCACCTCAGGACAAAAGACATACACAGACTGAAAGTGAAGGGCTGGAAACAAATTTTCCAAGAAAATGGACAGGAAAAAAAAAGCCGGAGTAGCAATAGTCATATCAGACAAATGAGACTTCAAAAAAATGGCCATAAAGAGAGACCCAGAAGGTCACTTCATAATACTCAAGGGAAGAATCCACCAAGATAACATAAATATTGTAAATATATATGCACCCAACATAGGAGCAACCAAATATATCAAGAAAATCTTAGTGGACTTCAAGAAAGATATTGACAGCAACACAATTATAGTAGGGGATTTTAACACACCACTGTCAAAAATGGACAGATCTTCCAAATGAAATATCAACAAAGATACTGTGGCATTGAACAATGCCCTAGATTAAATGCACTTAACTGATATCCAGAGAGCCCTTCATCCCAAAGAAAGTAAATACACATTCTTTTCAAATGCACATGGAACATTTTCAAAGATAGACCACATGATAGGACACAAAACAAGCCTCAACAAATTCAAGAAAACTGAAATCATCTCAAGCATTTTCGCAGACCACAAGGGACTGAAACTGGAAACCAACCTCAAGGGAAAAGACCCAAAACACTCAAACTCATGGAGATTGAATAGCATGCTACTAAACAATGAATGGGTCAAGAATGAAATTAAGGACAAAATCAAAAACTTTTTGGAAACAAATGAAAATGAACTCACAAGAATCCAAAACTTATGGGACATAGTAAAGGCAGTCCTGAGAGGTAAGTTCATAACAATGCGAGCCTACCTAAAAAAGATAGAAACATTTCAAACAAACAACCTAACCCTACTACTACAAGAACTGGAGAAACAACAACAAAGACAGCCCCAAGCCAGTAGAAGGAAGGAAATAACAAAGATCAGCACAGAATTAAATGACATAGAGACTAAAAGTATAATTCTAAGGTTCAATGAACCCAGGATCTGGTACTTTGTAAAGATAAACAAAATCGACAAGCTTTTAAGCAGGCTCATAAAGAAAAAAAGGAGAGAGGACCCAAGTAAACACAATCAGAAGTGAAAGAGGAGAGGTTACAACTGACACCACAGAAATACAAAGAATTATAGAAACTACTATGAAGAACTGTATGCCAAGAAATTTGAAAACACAGGTGAAATGGACAAATTTCTAGAAAAATATAATCTTTCAAAACTCAATGAAGAAGAAGCAGAAAGCCTGAGAAGACCAATGGCAACAGATAATATTGAAGCAGTAATCAGAAAATTCCTGATACACAAAAGCCCTAGACCAGATATTGTCACAGGAGAATTCTACAAAACATTTAAGGAAGAACTAACCCCTATTCTTCAAAGACTATTCCAAAAAAATTTAAGAAGACAGAAGACTCCCAAACTGTTTTTATGAAGCCAGCATCATCCTAATTCCAATACCAAAGACACAACAAAGAAAGAAAACTTCAGGCCAATAACACTGATAAACATAGATGCTAAAATCCTCAACAAAACATTGGCAAATCACATCCAACAATACATTAAGAAGATTATTCACTATGACCAAGTGGGATTCATCCCAGGAATGCAAGGCTGGTTCAATATTTGCAAATCAGTAAATGTAATACCTCACATAAACAAAAGCAAAGACAAAAATCACACAATCATATCAATAGATGTGGAAAAAGCTTTTGATAAGGTACAACACCCATTTATTATAAAAACACTCAGCAAAGTGGGAATAGAGGGAGCATTCCTCAACATAATAAAGGCCATATATGAGAGACCTACAGCCAACATCATACTCAATGGAAAAAAACTAAAAGCTTTTCCACTAAGATCAGGAACAAGACAAGGTTGTCCACTTTTACAACTTCTATTCAATATAGTATTGGAAGTCTTAGCCACAGTGATCAGACAAGAAAAGAAAATAAAAGGCATCCAAATAGGAAAGGAGGAAACAAAACTGTCACTGTTTGCAGATGACATGATAGTGTACATAGAAAAACCTATAGACTCCACCAAAAGAACTACTCAACCTAATAAGTGAATTTGGAAAAACGGCAGAATACTAAGTCAATATTCAGAAATCAAAGGCATTTTTGTACACCAACAAGTAAACATCACAAACGGAAATCAGGAAAAAAATTTCATTTGATATAGCAACAAGAAAAATAAAGTACCTAGGAATAAACCTAACCAAGGAGGTAAAAGACCTGTACTCAGAAAACTACCCAATTCTAAAGAAAGAAGTTAAGGAAGACACAAACAAATGGAAGCACATACCATGTTCACGGACTGGAAGAACTAACATCATCAAAATGTTCATACTACCCAAAGCAATTTACAGATTCAATGCAATTCCTATTAAAGTACCAATGACATATTTCACAGATATAGAAGAAACATTGCAGAAACATATGGAACCATAAACAATCCTGAATACCTGCAGCAATTTTGAGAAAGAAGAACAAAGTAGGAGAGATCACAATACTAATATCAAACTGTATTACAAGGCCACTGTAATCAAAGCAGCCTGGTACTGGCATAAGAACAGACACATAGACCAATGGAACAGAACAGAGAGCTTAGAAATAAGGCCAAGTCTCTATGGTCAATTAATATTTGACAAAGGGGGAAGGAGCATAAAATGCAGTGAAATAGTCTCTTCAACAAATGGTGTTGGGAGATCTGGAAAGCTACACGCTAAAAAATGAAACTCGATCATCAACTTATGCCACACACAGAAATAAATTCCAGGTGGATAAAAGACTTAAATATAGCCCTGGCTGGTGTAGCTCAGTGGATTGAGCGCGGGCCTGCGAACCACACGATCGCGGTTCGATTCCCAGTCAGGGCACATGCCTGGGTTGCAGGCCGGTTCCCTGCAGGCCAGTTCCCAGCAGGGGATGCACAAAAGGCAACCCTACATTGATGTTTCTCTCCCTCTCTCCTTCCCCTCCTTCCCCTCTAAAGATAAATAAATAATAAAATATAAAATAAAAAAAAAAGACTTAAATATAAGTTGTGACACCATAAAAGTCCTAGAGGAGAACATAGATAGACAGGACAATCTCAGATATTCCATGCAGCAACATCTTCACTGATATGTCCCCTAAAGCAAGGGACATAAAGAAAAGAATAAACAAATGGGGCTGTTGGAGCCCAAGAGGCCTGTGAGGGGTCGAGGATAGGGTCTAGCACTGCGGGTGTGGTGACTGGGCCTGGTTTCCGGCCTCGGGGCTATCTTGGGTTGTAACAGTTCTCTGACCCCTTGAGAAACTAGCTGCTTCTCCCATCAACTCATATCTTTGGCCTGTGCATCTTTACCAAGAAAGTATGTTAGCTTGGGAACGTCCGGACTCTAAGGGAAGAGATAAACTTTGTAGGTCAAGGAAGTGAGCTATGTGCCAGAAGGCTTCTCCTTTGTTCTCCTTTGTATCCAAGATTGTATATAAGCCAGAAGACTGCGCAATAAACTTGCCTTATGCCAGCAGAGCATTTGGTCCTCTCCTTTATTTCAGTCCCTCGCTCAGCCTCACGACCACCCTTGCCGCCATGGGGCCTCATCAAGTTAAAAAGCTTCTGCATGACTAAAGAAAACAGCATTAAAATGAAAACAGAACCAACTATATGGGAAAACATATTTGCCAATGATACCTCGGACAAGGGTTTGATCTCCAAAATATATAAAGAACTCATAGACTCCCCTCTAGGAAGACAAAAAAAAATTAAAAATGGGCAAAAGACTTGAACAGACACTTCTCCAGGGAGGACATACAGAAGGCCCAGAGACATATGAAAGGATGCTCAGCATCACTAGCCATCAGAGACATGCAAATTAAAACCACAATGAGATACCACTTCACACCAGTCAGAGTGGCCATCATAAACAAATCAACACACAAATGTTGGAGAAGATGTGGGGAAAAGGGAACCCTAGTGCACTGTTGCTGCGAATGCAGGCTGGTGCAGCCACTGTGGAAAACAGTATGGTATTTCCTCGGAAAACTAAAAATGGAACTGCTTTTTGACTCGGCAATTCCACTGCTAGGATTATATCCTAAGAACCCTGAAACACCAATCCAAAAGAACCTATGCACTCCAACGTTCATAGCAGTACAATTTATAGTAGCCAAGTGCTGGAAGCAACCTAAGTGCCCATCAGTGAATGAGAGGATAAAAAAAGTATGTTACATTTACACAATGGAATACTACACAGCAGAGAGAAAAAGGAGCTTAAGCCCTTTGTGACAGCATGGATGGAACTGAAGAGCATTATCCTAAGTGAAATAAGCCAGGTGGTGGGGGACAAATACCATATGATCTCACCTTTAAATCAACAAAAGAAAAAGGAAGTAAAATATAACCAGAGACATTGAAAATAAGAACAATCTTTCAGTAACCAGAGGGGAGGTGGAAGGGGATAATGGGGGTTTTCAGGAACTACTATAAAAGACACATGGACAAAACCAAGAGGGAGGGTGGAAGCATGGGAGGGAGGTGGGTTTCATTGGGGTTGGGGTAGTGGTAGGGGGAAAATGCAGACAACTCTAATTGAACAACAATAAAATTAAAAATAAGAATTTGAAAACTTATTTGAAAAATTAAAAAAAAAACCTTCCCTAGTTGTGTGAAGGAAATAGACATACAAGTCAAGAAATCTCAGAGAGTCCCAAATAAGTTGGGCCCAAAGAGGACCACATCAAGACACATCATAATTAAAATGCCAAAGGTTAAAGGAAAGAGAATCTTAAAAGCAGTAAGAAAAAAGCAGAGAGTTACTTACAAAGGAGTTCCCATAAGACTATCAACTCATTTCTCAAAAGAAACTCTGTAGGCAAGAAGGGACTAGCAAGAAGTATTCTAAGTAATGAAAACCAAGGACCTACAACCTAGATTACTTTATTCAGCAAAGCTATCATTTAGAATGGAAGGGCAGATAAAGTGCTTCCCAGACAAGGTGAAGCTAAAGGAGTTCATCATCACCAAGCCATTATTACATCAAATGTTAAAGAGACTTATTTAAGAAAAAGAAGATCAATACTATGAACATTAAAGTGACAGTACAGTCACAACTACCAATAACTGAATCTAGAAGAACTAAGGGAACAACCAGAACAGGAACAGAATCATAGATATGGAGATCATTTGAAGGGTTATCAGCTGGGAGAGAGAAGGGGGGAAAAGGTACAGGGATTAAGAAGCATAATTAGTAGGTACAAAATAGACAGGGGGAGGTTAAGAATAGTATAGGAAATGTAGAAGCCAAAGAACTTATATGTATGACCTATGGACATGAACTAAAGCAGGGATTGCTGGAGGAAAGAGGGTTACTGAGCAGAAGAGTGCAAAGGGGAAAAATGGGACAACTATAGTAGCATAGTCAATAAAATATATATTTTTAAATGTATATGTACATGTACATTTTTAAAAAAAGAAATTGAGATCAGAACAGGGTGCCTTTCAGCACAAAACTCCTCATTTTCATAGCAAATTAGCAGGGAGAAAACTAAGATGGGTTCAAGAGCAAGCACATCAGAAATGCCCTTGAGGTGATAAGGATCTTCCTCTGGCTTCTGAGCCTCTCCTGTTCACAAAGGAAAGGGGGATCAAGAGGCAGCAGGTGCCTGAATGCAGGTCCATGCAGTTGTGTCACCTACAAAACCTCCTGGAAGAAGGCAGGAGAAACAAGACTCAGATCCCAGGTTCCCTGACAGGCACCTAAGTTCTCCCAGAAATGGCACCTACGGTGGAACCTTTAAATCACGTGTGGATTACTGTCGTTCTGTTTGCCTTTTTCTGAAGTAGATCCGATGATTTAAATTAGGTCTCAATTCTTGTTTAAATTATAGTTTACTGTTCTGCACCCCACTCAGAAGCGAATTACCTTAAGCAGCGGTATTAATAACATGGTTATAATTAAGCCTCATTACTGCAGGCAGTTTGCTGAAACAAATTGCTTCTTCATTATTATTATAGCACCTTTGGTAAAAAGACATTTCCCCAGAATGCGACCTTGATGCTTTATATAGTAAAAGCCGAGATATGATAGAGATGTAAGGATGAATTAGCATCTTTTGCCTTCTCTATCTGGCTCATTAGAAGGAAAGGAACACAAGTCAAATCCAAACAGCTTTGATGGCAATTTTAATCTGTATGAAATGGATAATGAATAGTTTTGAACTTTCTGTGACATTTTTGTAATGGTGTTTTATTTATATGATGCTACTATTAAAATGAATAAATAAAGAAATACAAGCCAAGGAGTAGAGACAAGAAAAGCCAGGAAGGTCTCACCAGACAGCCAATGGCACTGAACTTGAGCTTGTTATCATCAATTGGTTAGAGAGTTTGTGGCCCAGAACAGGTTACACTGGGGGAGAAATAAAGGGAGAACAATTTGTCTATTTATTCTAATTCTCTGCCTTACTCTGGACTCAAGGTCTAGGAAAAAAAGGGGTCCTGGAAGGAATGACTTAAAAACTTGGAGACCAAATTTGAAGGGCACACAAACTTTTAAGAATGTAGAGAAAGGAAACGTGTGCTGCCCACTGGGGCTCTTTGAGCCTCAGAGCAGGACTACTTGCTGCTGTGAAGGGAAGTACCTCCTTAAGGGCTATAGGACTCTGGCTGGGTCATTTTCTGTTTTGCTTATTAATTACTTTTTCTGTTGATAATTAAGGATCTGAAAACTAATTTGATTTGGTGATTTACTCTTTTTTTTCCATTAGATGTGGTGATTATAATGTGCTTTGTATCTTATTAACGTTTTCTTCACAAGAAGCAAAGGCTTACACATGCCAGCCTTAACACACATGAGGAGCAGCCCCTCCCGCAGTACAGGAACCTCCACCCCACCATGCCAGACTGAACCCTACCCTGCCCATCCAACCAAGCTGCCTGCCTCCTTTCTCTGCTGCCCGAGATCCTGACAGGGTTTAATCCATCTCTCCTGACTTTATCTCTAGTTAGAGACACTCTAGCCCCCTGCAGTCAGCAGTGCCATAAAGACACTCTTTACTGGTATGCCATGTTTCTGTCACACAGGCTGCCCCCAACAGAATGCACAACATAATCAGTAGAATAAATTCTCCCTCTTACTATCTCTCCTCTCTCTCTCTCTCACACACATACACATACACCAGTACCTCAGGGATGGGAGCAGCCCTTACAAACCAATTGCCCATTTATAGCTCTGGGACCAATCTCTGAGTGAAAAAGGTCCTCCTGAGAAGCAGGTGCACTGTCCCACCCCAAGGTTATAAGATATACCGGATGAGAATGTGAACTTCTGGAGTCAGACAGACTTGGTCCAGATTCTAGCTCCATCAGTTAATAGCTATGTGGTCTTAGTCTAGTGACTTAAGTGTTCTAAGTCTCAGATTCTTATCATTCCTAAGTCACCACAGTGTTTGAGTAAATGAGTATATCCCAAGTGCTTAGCAGTGAAGGCACACTGTACCTGCTTAATAAGTGGGAGCTACTACTATCATCCCTCCTGCATGCTTTTTTCCCCTTTCTCTAGGGAAGCAGCTCTTGTACTTCAGGAAGCCTTGGGAAAGGTCAGTGGGCCAATCATGGAACTCTCTTTATGACACAGAAAGCTCCCAAGAATAGCTAGACCCATTTGGAAGAGACCTCCAGGCCTCAAATTCTATATTCCTCTGTGACAGGGCTGCTGAGCTCAGCCTGGCAAATGAAGAAAGATAGTAAAAGAAAAATGCACTTCTCACAGCTTCTTTACTACTTTGGATGCACATCTATAGTTTATTCCCACTCACTGTGAACAAGGGCTTCTCTCTTGTTCATTTATTTACCATCCACTGGGCACTTGGTATAAGCCTGGCACTAAGCTAAACACAATAGATGGTACCAAGTGACTTTTACAGTTCTTGACCTTAAAGAGCTTACAACCCCCAATGGAGATGGGGGTGTCTCCAATTAACATCAGGAGATTCAAGGACCCAGAAATATTCATCCGAGATCAGAGATGGCTTTACCTGGCACTTGGAACATAAATAGAATGTCAATGGGCAAAGAAGAGAAAAGAATTAGATTCAGAGAAGACACATGAGCCAAGGCACATTGGCATAATAGTGCCTTATGCACTCAAAAAATCAAGAAGTGAGGAGAGTGGAGCACAAGGTATACAGAGGGATGTTACAGGAGCTGAGACTTGAAAAGTAGATTGAGCCCAATTCCTAGATGAGCTTCAAAGCCAAACCAAAGAGTTTTAAATTATTTTGTAGGCCTTTGAGACTTGTTGAAGGATCTGGGGAAAAGTGACATGGTTTGGCTTATGTTTTACAAAGGTTATCATGACAGCAGTGAGAGATTGTAGCAAGGGGAGGGAGACCAGTCTGTCAGAGAGCTCAGTTATTTCAGCAAGTGGTGCAGAGGGCCAGACAATGGCAGGGGCAGGGCCCACATTGGAGAATACACTGAACATAGGGACTGGCTCTCCTGCCTGGGATGTCTCTCAGCTCAGCCTGTTTCCCAAGATGATAAAGACCCACCATCTACCTGCCTTTCTATTTTCAGACTAATATTTAGAAGGCAACCAGGCCTGTTCCATCCCACTCTCCATTTTGCTTCCTCTTGTGTGGATATGCACCAGATTCTTCACCCTCTCTGGCCTGCCCACAGTCAACCGCTCTGGCAAAGGTACCCCAATACCTGGACACAGTATGATCACTGAGTGTGTTCTGATGATGCTCTTTTCAAAACTACCTCTGAGGCAGCTGGAACCATGTCCTCAGGGGCTTCTTCCCCTGTCTTCCATCCTTCTCCCCTTTTTGCCACAGCTCTAACCCCCTTGGAACTCCCACTATCAGATATGCTTGCATGCTTCTACTGTAGAAGCCTGGGTGGCATTTGAGAAAAAAACACCACAAAGCCAAGGGGTGAACTTTGACAGCATTTCAGTTTCTTGTCATTTCCCTAAAGAATTGTGAGTCCTACTGAATGATGCCGAATGTACAATTAGATTAAAGGTTACTGTGGAGAAGAGTCTTTGCCATTGTTATGTGAAAAATCAGGCCAGCCAAGGCCTCCTGGAATATTTTCCTCTGGAGTTTATATAGGTGCAGTTGTATAAAAGGCTCCTTATGGAGATTGGAAAGCCTCCTGTGGAGACTCATCAAGTCCAGCAACCTCCCTGATCCCACGCCTCACGAGCCCCAGGGGAGTCAGCCACAACACAAACCAAAGTAGAGGGAACTAAGCAGAAGAGGGAACTAAGCAGAAAAGGGAACAGGGAGTTACTATGGGGTGTTTATCTGCTTTGCAGAAACCCTGAGACCTTCTTTTCTTACTTGTGAGGCACAGCCTTAAGCTGTGTGGCATGAGGAAGGGACAAGAAGAGCTAGCAGTGAACTCAGCCATCTACTTTGCTTCCTGTAGGCAGCTCTGGTCCATGGTGGTGACAAGAAGCAGTACAGCAATGATAGTAGATAGGCAATAATAGCAACTGAAAACCCTAGTTTTCTGACAATAGCACTAATTGTATGCAACAGTAGTATTAAATATATAGTGAAATATCACTTAATATATAACCATTGGATTTATACATCAGGAAAGAGCCACCTTGTGTTATAATGAGTTATACTATTTAATGTACTTTTTTGTATCTGTTTATAACTGTCTTCTCAATTAGTTTATAACTGATTCTCAATTAGTGAAGCTCAGAAACTGTGTCATACTTATCTTTGATTCTCAGCATCTAGCAAGGTGCTGAAATACATGGTAGAATTCTATCTAATATTTATTAAATCAATCAATAATGACATGGAAGGGAAAAAAAGAAAACATGGTAACATTTTTGTACATGCATTCTGTACAAGGTAGTAACTTAGCCATTTATTACTTATAAGTCTTACAACAATCTTGCTGACTAGAGAGCATCATCTTGTTACTCTCAGGAGGAAAATGAAGCTTCATAACACTTAAGATATATGCCCGAATCACACAGATATTTGAATGAGTAGCCAATGTTTTTCTGGCTCCTGAGTATAAGCTTCCTCTTCTTTTAGTGACAATACCCTAATTTTTTTTTCATGAGACTCCCTTCCCCACTCTCAGACTGTAATCAACTCAACTCCCAGCTTCAGGGGTTCTTAACAATTCAGGTGAATCTTGACAACATGGCACATCCAGACCCAGTGCTTTGCCAAAACACAATCAACTTTTTGCAAGAGAATTATTGAGATAGGCTGTTTGTTGACACTCAGTATTATTCCAGCCCTTCTCAGCTCTTTGCTGGTTCATGGGACTGAAAACTGGAAAATTCTATTTCCCAGCCTCCCTTGCCAGCCTGGTCTCTGTAAGAGCCCACCAACAAGAGGTACTTGTATAAGATGTGGAAAGTAGAAAAGAAGAAACCACCATTTTTCTCCAGCAGCATGGAGTTTTCCAAGCATTCTTTTGTGAGTCACTTATTTGGGTGCTACAGTCACCTGAGACTAGTAGTGGCAGCTTCCCTGAGATTCCTGCATTTCAAATTTCCTGGAGGTTAGTAGCTGCCTTCCTGCCCTTTGTTTCCCAGTCCTTCTAGTAGCTGTCCTTTTTTTCTCTGTATTAAATTTGTTGCTCTTTCATATGAGATAGGGTATGTGGCAGAGAAGCTGCCATCAATAAAAGCCACAGAGAGTGCCAAGAAGAAGAAAGATACCTCCACCAGATTTGTGGCTTAAAGCTGAGACCAGCTTGATCCAACATGACAACTAATTTCACCCAAGGCTAACCTCTAGCCTCATTAGATGCTCATTGTAATACATTAGCAGGCTAAATAATACAACTTGAGCTACTAGGATTGGGAACAGAAAGCCCACATAAAGACAAAACATGCCTAACAGAGTTCCTCTGAGATCTCTAATCCTTTTTGGGGAAGATCCTGAATATTCCTCCCCCTTATGGAATATCCTACCCCCTGGTTAAATGAACTTCAATGAAGGAAGCAAATCCTGCTAAAGGGAGGCTGTTTTGCCTGTGGAGTAACCTATTCTCTGTCTCACTGCTTCACTAGTCAATTTCCTTTCATTTAAAAGTCTATGCTGGCTCATATTTTAATTATTTCCTTCACCAAGCCAAGAACACACAGATGGTCACAGAACCTTGGGTCCTCTAACCCCCAGAAGGCCTGCATCACATATACCTAGAATGGCTTTTAGTTTCCTGACCAGGCCTTGACTAATACATGCAGGGGTACTCTTCTGCTATCACTGGGACTGCCAGCATCTATGATGAATTTGTCCTGGCCCTGTGAGGAGGCATCCTAGGAAACTGAGAATGAGACTCTGGAGGGCAGATCTAAGCAACAGAGATGAAATGAGACTTGATGACATCATTTGAGCCTCTGAGCTCAGCTCTTTCTGAAGCCAGTGCTAGCCCAGTGCTTCTCAGTGCCCAGTCTAACGAGATTTCCTTTTGCATTTACTTAAACCCATTTACTCTTGCATTCGACCAGGGGTACCTGCAGCTAAAGATTCTGACTGAATCACTTTTCAGTCTTCCTAAATAAATGCTCCTTGTAGCTTCAAATCACCTCTTGAGCTTCTTCCTAGACCTGCAACCACCTATAATGTTTCCAAGTTCCAAAGACCCAAGAGCAACAGTATTTTACCTAAAACCCTGAAGGCCTGAAGACCCCTCCTCAATTTCCTCTTACTTGGTTGAGATTTCTGAGTCAGTTTAGAGAAAGAATAGTTTATGACTGTGTGTCATGGTTCCAGAAGCAGCAATTTTTTCTCTTTCCTTTCCTGCTATTCTTTCAAACCACCCCCTCTCCTTTCCCAACTCACTACCTCTGTGCCCACTTCCACCCAGGCCCATAGGTGGCATTTTAAGATTCAACAATTAGATATGAATAGTTCTATGCATTAACATAGGCCCTCTGGCCACCATTAAATATAAATCCCTTGGGAGAAAAAACAAAATAAGGTTTAGCAGTCAGCTTCAGAAATGAAAATAATAGGAATTCCCGACTTCTGTGATAAAGGATTGACTCCCATTTCTGTTTAGCATCATCCTCCAGCTAATTTCTCTGAGGCTCAATTTCTTCCCTAGCACAATGGTGGCCATAGGCCTCCCTCATGAGATCTTTGTGAGGGTTGAGTCAGGCAGCACCTTTGCTCACTGTGAGGTAACTGAGTTATTGTGAAATTAATTGAGGGTTTAATGTGTGCTAGATCCTTTCATGTATTATGTCATTTCAGCCTTACAAATCCCTATCTAAAGGCACTAAAACTTCCTGTGTATTACAAATAACGAGACCTTGGTATGAGAAGAAAAAGTATTTTAAATCATTTTTTAAAGATTTTACTTATTTATTTTTAAAGAGAGGGAAAGGGAGGGAGAAAGGGAGAGAAACATCAATGTGTGGTTGCCCTTCATGTGCCCATGCTGGGAACCTGATCCAAAACCCAGGCATGTGCGCTAACTGGGAATCGAACCAGTGACCCTTTAGTTCACAGGCTGGCACTCAATCCATTGAGCCACACCAACCAGGGCAGGAGATGCTATTTGAATATTTGGGCAGGCTGATACCAAAATCACACTTCTAATCTTCATTTCATAAAATGCCCTGGTCAAATATTTTAGTAAAATTGTTTTGTTTTGTTTTGTTTTTGTATGTCTTGTTTTAAGAATGTAAAGAAGAGGTAGTCTTTTGGGACCAGAAAAGGGGACTTGGCTGGGGAGATAGCATGTGAGGCCAGAAAGATAAGCTGCCTCAGGATTATCTCCCATTCCCACTAAACCAGCCAATGAGGCTCATATATTTCCTTTTTTCCAATTACATAAAGTAAAATTTTATTGAGCAACTACTGCCCTAGGTTTGTGTTTTCTTTTTCTTTGTTTTGTGGAAGATGTACATGTGGTCATGAAAAAGAAAAGAATATTTAATAATAGGAATTTTTGGAAAAACAAGAATATGTGTCTACCACATATGTTCAATAGCTGCTCATTTATTTTTGTGTTGTGTGTATATGAGCTACCTATATATACAGTAAGGTATATATATAGTATGCGTGCACACACCCTGAAGTTTTGAGATGATTCTGAGAGGTAACCCCCCAGAGTGGAGGGGTTGTATAAGAAGAAGGAAGCCCAGTGAGCTGTTGGCAGTGGGTCCTGAGCAGGCATCCTCCCGGTTCTTCCCCTGATCCAGCTTTCCAAGGTCAAAGCAGGCCAGCAAGGAGGCTGAAGGGAGGCTTCCTTCAATTCCTTCCCCTAAGGGCTAAGCATTCTGATCAGGGTTGGGTCTAGGACTGGGGCCTCCCCTGGGCTATTTCACCAACTCCCTCTTCTCTCAGATTTCTGCTGGCTTTATGCCTCCTTGCCTAGTGGTGGCCCCTCTGCCTGCCACCCAACCCCTCCTTTCAGACACACAGTGCTGAGCATGGCACCCAGACATACACACCCCATGCTAGGTCCTGGCTTTACATACCACATTCCCTCCCTGAATGTGCTTCTCCAGCCTCCTCTGACTGGAGCATGTTGTTAACTCCTCTCCCCATAAACATGACCCTTTATCTCCAGGTTCCAGTCCCCCCTACTCATGCCTTTAACCCTAGGTGTCACTACTCCTGATGGTGGATATTTCTATGTTCCCCATTAAAATTTGTGTACGGCTTTATTCACATTTCCTGACATATTTATTGGTTTAAATTATTTCATCATTCTTCAAAGTGTATCTTCTCTCACTAAATGATTATCTGGCTGGCATGAGCAGAGGCTGAGAGTCCTCTCTCTTCCCTTACAAATATCTCCTGACAATCCCTGTCCATGGACATTTTTCCTTCCTCAGAACACTTATCACCTCTCATCTGCACACTGCAACTAGCTTGAACAGTCTTTGTTTCCCAATCATTTCTTCACTCATTTAGTGAGGACAGTAATGATTCCAGTGGACTCAGCCTGCATCTCACCATCTTGAGCAAGTCATTGGTCATAACTCCATAACTCACAGTTATGTCCTGTGTTCCTGGGATGGAGGCAGTAAGGACCAATATGGCAGGGAACTTTACAGACATTAAATAAGGTGATGTTTGTGAATGCACCTAGCACAGTCCCAGGTAAATAGGGTCAATAACTATGTCCAGTGAACTCTGAATTAGTAGTTAGCTAGCAAGCATTCTTTGAGAATCTACAAGCAGACAGACTCAGAAGCCCTTGTAATTAGTACATCTACTCTTCCTTCTGTTCCCTTTGTCACCCTATTCACTTTTCTACCTACTGGACCCAACATATTGTTGAGTACAGGCAAGCTTTAGTCAACATCTGCCAACTTCACATAAGTGAGTTTGCATCCTCAAGACAGCTCCCAGGGAATTCAGTGCATGTTAGCATCCCTAGGGGCACTGGGAATCCTGACCCAATTCTCCTTCTCAACAGTTATTCCCACTCTTGGACCAAGCTGTAATTGGGGGACAGAAAGTGGCTATGGGTAGGCAGCAACAGACCATCTTAGCCTCAGTGGCCTGGAGCCAGAAAGAATGTTCTGGCTTTTCAGTGGAGTGTTGGTGTTGTTACGCAGGCTCCCAACAAAATATTTCACCCTCAGATGGTCTCACTTTGAGCCCAGACTTTTTCTTTGGGGATCTGAACAAGTCCACTGAGCAGGACTTCCTGCATCCTCCAAGAAGCTGGTTTTGCCCAAGACCATTTGGGTGCCTTGGCAGGTAATTGGATCAAGATTAACCCCAAAATCTGAAATTAATCCTGGTGGTATTGAGGCAGAGAAAGTGGGGAGGACAGCACAAAACTGGGGTATACAACACCTGGGCTCCAGGCCATTTTGCCGATAACTAGCTGAGCAACTATAAACAAGTTGCCTCCCTCCTCTCAGCAAGCTGTAGGAGTATACCGACTGCCCTCTGAGCTACCTTTCAAGTTCAAATGTGAGCGATGGTACTAACTGAAGATTAACAAGGCCTTTCTCAACCAGCTTTCAGCCAAAGAGTCTTTCCCCCTATTTACCCTTAATACTTTCTCCTGCAAATTAAACTCACTCTTTTTCTATTAATCTCTAGATTAGAAATAACTTGTGATTGTGTTTTGCTCTTATTCCAGTGTTCTTAGCAAGACAGGGGGTTGGGAGCTCATGCTGGGCCAGAAAGAGAAAGAGAGGAAAGCTTACCATGACTGGTTTCTTTCATCCTTCAGGACTCATATGAAATGCCACCTCCTCAGAAAAATCTTTCCTGACCACCCAGTTCAAATTGGGTTCTCCTCCACACCATGTAAAGCCATTATTCTCTATTACTGTATCATTCATATTCTGTTTATTCTATCTGTAGCACTTACTAGCATCTGTAATTGGTTAATTATTTGTTTGTTCATTTATTATTTGGTCCAATATGCACACCATACTGGTGCTGTGACAAACTGACACAAATTTAGTCAGTTAAAACAATTCTCTGTAGCTAAGACCACTGCTTCTGTTGTCTTATCCCTAGTTCTGACTCTCATGCCTCTAATAACAATCTTTGTGATTACATGGGCCCACTTAGACAATCCAGGGTAATGTCCCCATCTCAAAATCCTAAGCTTAATCACATCTGCAAAGTTTTCGGGGTTTTTTTTTTTTTATTGTGTGTGTGTGTGTGTGTGTGTTTGCCATGTAAGGTATATTCACAGGTTTGGAAATGGGAATATTTGAAAGCCATTATTCAGATTATCATAGGCTCCCTCACCAGAATATAAACTGCAGGAGGTTATAAAGTTTGCCTATCTCGTTTATTACACAATTATTAGTGCATAGAAAAAATGGGCACTCTAGACTGTAACTGAACAGGAAAATGAAGAAGAAAGAGAACGAAACACATTTGATAGAAAAGAAAAGACTGGTTCTTGCTCCTGCTATAAAATCAGATGAAGAGTAGTAGTTTAGATTTCTTTTTTTTTCTTTATCCAAAGAAGCAGCTAATATGCCATAAAAAATACAATCTGGAAAACGGAGTATGACAGAGGGAGTAGATTCTGCAAGGGAGGGAGTTACTCTCCAGAACTGGGGAATAAACTCCAGGCATCCTTGAAAGACCAGCCCAGACTGATTCACTTATTGTTACCAGATGAGATGTGCCAATCAATGTCCAGGTATGCCTCTGTTGACATCCCAGCACTGATAGTATTTCAAAGGACAATTAGTGACTTCCTTTTCTAGCCAAGATGAAGTAATGAGGAATGGACACACAAATTTCCAATACCCAACAAGAAAAATCTCATAACATCTATTATCCCATGAAAAGTTACCAGGCATGCAAAGAAGCAAGAAAATACAACTCATAATAAGAAGAAAAATCAATCATTGAAAGCAAATCAAAAACTGGCATACACATTAGGATTAACACACAAATATATTGAACTCTTATTATTATGACTGTATTTCATATGTTGAAACTAAACAGAAATGTGGAAAACACAAAAAAGATCCCAACTAAACTTCTAGAGATGAAAACTTTAATAAGTAAATGAAAAATACATGAGATATGATTAATGACAAATTAAATGTTGCAGAAGAAAATTAATAAGCAAAGAAATAGCAATATAAACAAACTAACATGAAGCACAGGGAAAAACAGAAAATTTTAGAAATGAAGAGAGCATCAACAAGCTGTGGGACAACTTCAAGCATCTTTATATATATGTAATTGGAATCTCCAAGACTGGAGAGGCAGAAAACAATACTGAATAATGAGCAAATTTTTCAAATTTGACAAAATCTATAAATTAACATATCCAGAAGCTAAATGAACCCCAAGGATAAGAAACATATATAAAACTATAGTAACAAGCCACATCATAAATGCTCAAAATCCATAAGAGGAAAGTATTAACAGCAGCTACAGGGGGGAAAGGGCATGTTATATGTAAAGGACCAAGAATGGCAATAGATTTCTTATTGGAAACTAGGTAGGTGAGAAGACTGTGGAGCAATATCATTAAACTACTAAAAGAACAAAATGGTCAACCTCAAATTCTATACCCAGCCAAATATCTCTCAAAAATTAAAGGCAATATAAAAACTTTTTGGATGTAAAATGCTGAAATAAGTCATCACTAGCAGACCCACACTACAAGAAATGTTAAGGAATAACCATTAGGCAGAAGAAAAATTACACCAGCTAGAAATTTGGATATCTGTACAAGGAAATATAGAGTATCAGAAATAACTATAAGAGTAAATATGTAAAATTTTTCTAATAGTTTAAATAACTTTAGAAAATAAATGACTATGCAAAACTAAAGCAATGTAGCATGGCAATTACAACAGAGGTAAAATGTGTGACAACAATAATTTAAAAAGTGGGAGGGGAGAAATGGAAGATTACTATTGATAGATGCTAATATTTTAAATAATATATTATCACTATCAAGTAAGCTATAATGAGGAAACAATATTGTAAACCTAAAGTAACCAATCAAAAAATAAAGTTACAGCTCATGACACAACAAGGAAGATAATATGAAATTTTGAAATACATTCAACTTCTCAAATAAAAGGCAGAGAAAACAAAGAGCAATGTGATGGACTTAAACTTAACCACATTAATCATCACTTTAAATTTAAATTGACTTTAAATACCTTAATTAATTATCAAGCTTGATTAAAAAATATAAGATCTAACTATACCCTTCCAACAAGGAAAGAATGTCAAATATAAAAACACAAAAGGGTTTAAAAGTAAAAGGATGGACAAAAAGATATAATACATGCTAACACTAATCAAAAGAAAGCAGGAAAAAATTCCCCTCTTAGATAGATAGAGTGAATGCACTCTTTATTTTTCTGTCTGCTTAGGACAACTATTATTTTGTATATAAAACATAAGACAACTCAGAAAGGTAGAGAGAAGGCAGGTTATTTGGGGAACTCGGGACTCCAGGAGTAATATGGTGTCATGTTTCCTGAGATTCTTTTTTTTGAGTCATGATCCCACAAAGAATATATAAATAAAAATATAACCAAACACACTGAAATAGAAAACAGGGGAACAGTGACCGGAGGGGAGAGGGGAGGGAATTTCAGGGGAAAAGGGGAAGGATTTATGGGAACTAGTATAAAGGACACATGGACAATAACTAAGGGAAGGTGGAAATGGGGGGTAGGTGGGGAGCACTGTGGGGGTGGGCTTGGATGGGAGTAAAAGACAGAAAACTGTACTTGAACAACAATTAAATAAATTAAATAAAATACATTTTAACAACAAAATAAAACATGACCCAAAAAGAGAATATATAAACAAGCCAGAAACCTACAAATGCCAATGGACAAAGACAAGAAAAGTGAAAAAAAAGCAAAGCCTGTTCTTTCTAGTCAATGACTAAGAAGGAAGTATCTCAGCAAGACAGAAAACTTCTAAATAACCTCCCTACCCCAACAAAATACCACAGAAAAAAAATAACTGGTTTGTTTCAATCCATGAGTAGCCTTTAAGGCTACTCAAGACTGAATAGGGAGACTAGATTACACCTTCATAAAAGCTATAACAAGTTTCCCCAACACCTCCACCAGTGTGTTATCAGAGAAGACTAAGTAGAAGTCAGGGTGAGAAGACCTAACCCCAAAAAGTGGTTAAATAAATTTCACTAAAGAGAAATTATTATTATTATTATTATTATTATTATTGATGATGATGATGATGATGGTGGAATCTTGGAACACCAGGAAGGAAGGATGCAGTGATAAAAAATTCGAGATGCTGGGAAGATGGCAATGGAGTAAGATGGAGCTGATACTAGCTCCTGTACTCATGGGTGAAAATCCTCGCAGATCTATAGAGAAACAGCACAATAAACCATCGGTTACCCAGCATTTATGAAATTTAAAGACCAGAGATTGTGACCGATGCTGAAACACCAGACGGCGGCAGAGTCAGCTACTGGAGCTGGGTCTCACGCAGACCCTGTGCTGCCGCCAGAGCAACAGGCCTGGCAGCCGGGGAGTCAGGTATGGGAGCCGGACACTCCAAGCCCCTGTGATGGTCCTGGGAGACAGAGGAGTCAGGAACCGCAGCTGGGACATTCTCAGCCCCTGTGCCGATGCCATAGCTACCGGCCTGGGCAACGGAAGGGTCAGTTGCAGGAGCTGGGACACCAAAGGCCCCTGTGACGCCCCATAGAGACAGGCCTGGGCCCTGAGGAGCCAACTACGGGAGCCGGGAAGTTCTCAGCCCATGTGCCACTGCCATAGCGACTGGACTGGACGCCAGGGAGTCAGGTACGGAAGCCGGGACGCTTCAAACCCCTGAGACAGCCCTGGGTGGCAAAGGAGCCTGCTACAGGAGCCGGGAGGTTCTCAGCCCCTGAGCCGCTGCCATAGCAACTGGACTGGACTCGGGGGAATCAGGTACGGGAGTTGGGACATTGTAAGCCTCTGTGTCACTGCCATAGAGACAGGACTAGATGCCGGGGAGCCAGATACGGGAGCCGGGACATTCCCAGCCCCTATGCTGCTGCCATAGTAATGAGCCTGGGTGCTTGAGGAGGCGGCTACTAGAGCTGGGACATTCAGCAGTGGTAGGCGACCAACGCAGGGACCAGCGCGAGGACCAGCGTGAGAGTAGGTGGAGACGAAGAACATCAAGAAACTTCAAGGAGTCTGCACCACTGAACTTCACAAGGATCATACCACAGAAGTTTACACCATAAAACCAGGCTTTCAGAACAGATCAATTTTAGAAGCAGAGACTAACAAGAAGAGTCTCAAACAATGGGAAGACAAAGAAACAATCCCCAAATGAAAGAAAAAGCAGAAACTTCAGAAAGAATGTTAGATGAAATAGAGGCTGATCAACTATCAGATAGTGAATTCAAAGCACTGGTTATTATGAAGTTCAAAGAGCTCACAGTGAACTACCAGAAACTACAGGGGAACTACAATGATCTCTCCGAAAACTACAGCAACATGAAAAAGGAAATGGAAACTATCAGCAAGAGACAAGAGGAAATGAAGAATACAATTTCCGAATTGAAGAACACAGTAGAAAGTTTCCAAAGTAGGATAGATGAAGTGGAGGATAGGATTAGTGAGTTGGAGGACAAGGTAGAAAGCATCTCACAGAAAGAGCAAGAAGATGAAAAGAGACTCAGAAAAAATGAAGAGGGATTAAGAGAAATGCAAGACAATATGAAACGTAATAATAACCAAATAATAGGAATACCAGGAGAAGAAGAAGAACAAGGGATAGAAAACGTATTTGAACGAGTAATGAGAGAAAATTTCCCTAATTTGATAAGAGAAAAGAGAGTCCCAATCAAGAGGAACCCAAGGAGGCCCACTTCAAGACACATCATCATCAAAACGGCAAAATTCCAAGACAAAGAATCTTAAAGGCAGCAAGGGAGAAAAAAGAAATAACATACAAGGGAGCCCCAGTAAGGTTAGTGTTACATTCCGTTCTCACAAGCAAGAAGGGTCGGAGACGGTCGGGCAGTCAAAGATGTTTTATTGGCCAAAGTTTCAAAGTTTTACCTGCACAGGGGCGAACTCTCGGGGTGTCCAGAGACACGGTGCCAAAATGGCTGCAAATGAGAATCGCGCCTAACGCTTACAGGCTAGGGTTTTTATAGAAGCGGGCAGGCAAGTGGGTTTCCAGAAGCAAAGGTGGCAGTTAGCAATAGGCTAAACAAGCTCAGGTGTGAAGCACTTAACAACAACTCCTGACACATGGAAGCCCTCTATACGTTTTGACCAATTCCTAACTCTCTGAAACACCTGCCTAGGGGTGGGTGCGATTTCTAAACAACTTATTTCCTCCTTGACTCTAACATTCCCCCCTTTCCTTTGGCAATAGGTCAAACCCTTGACTCATTTTCCTATGACTAGTGTTCTCTAAATGTTGACCTTGGTTGCCCAGGGGCTCTGGATGGTCAGCCCCTGTCGGTTCCACTGGGGGCGGTGCCTCTGGTCTGCTGGGAGCCTTAGAGAGGCCGGGAGGGCCTTGGCGGCAAGCCATTTCCAAACCCTTTCATGACTGGCCCTTCTATTTGAGGAATCCGTCTAATGGTGAAGAGGACTCCTGGGTTCCTCCTTGAGGTATACAGACGTAGTCCCCAGGTGTGTCCCTTATCCCATCCTGGTCCGCTGGGGTTCAGGATCATCACTGTGATGGGGTTGCACCTATCTTGGGTACAGCAGGGGTTCCCCTTCCTTACTGGTGAGTTGGACTTTTCTCTTGTGAGGCTAATGAATGGGTCTTTCCCTTCCTTTGGTGTCCACGAGGGGGGTGCTACAATTGTCTCGCAGCCCCATTCTCTGCAATAGAAGTCTCCAGCACCCCCGTAGGTTCCCTGTAGATATGTTTCATAATTCCCTGTTCTATGTGGACACGCGTAGAGGTCTGTGTGGAACAGATCTCGGTTTAAATATTATTACAATTTGATCCCCCTTCTCCCGCAGCCCCTTGTAAGGTTTGAGCTTTGTTTGGGTCATCAGAATGGAGTCCATTCCCATCACAAAGTCTATGTCCAAACCATTGGGAGAGATCGGCCTGGAGGGTCACCTTGCCACTGCTTCCCGTGTTGTTTGTGGCAATTACTTCACCATCAGAGAATCTGACCAGAACCCATTGATGGGCGAGCCCCTTCGTGAGTGTGACCCAACAGGTGAGCCACACCCCTAATGAGCGGGAGAAAGTGAGTTTTAGGGGCACGCCTGGGTCTCGCTGGACTCGCCATCTTTGAGATCCTTCTTCTGGCACTTGGGCTGCCTTGGTGTGGGATAGGTGGATCCAATATGGTTTTTCTGCTACCCGAATAGCGGTGGGGGTGCTTAACAGTACCTGGAAAGGTCCGATCCACCGAGGCTCTAGGCTTCCTCTCCTGTGGTTAAGGATCCATACCCACTGCCCAGGCTCCAGTGACTCTGGTGTCTTCTCTCCCCCCTCTTGGCGTCCTTGGCGCTGGGCCTGTCGAAAGGCACGCACTTCGCTCCGAATCTTCTGCAGCGCTTGCAAGGGCCTAAGAAAGTTGTGGTTAGACATTTCTATTTCCTCTTTAGTTAATTTAGGAACCAGAGGTATGGGTTGCCCAAATATTATTTCAAAGGGTGCCCATGTCTTAATATAGGGGGTACATCTCACACGGAAGAGGGCAAAAGGGAGTAGCTCCACCCAATTCTCGCCGGTCTCCTCTTTTAGTTTTATTAAGGTTTCTTTAAGTGTCCTATTTATTCTCTCTACTTGCCCTGAACTCTGTGGTCTGTAAATGCAATGGAGTTTCCAATCAATCCCTAGCCTAGCTGCTAATTCTAGTGAAACCTTGGAAACAGATGCAGGTCCGTTATCAGACCCTATGGCTAGGGGTATCCCATACCTAGGTATAATCTCTCTCATTAGAATTTTACAGACTATGGAGGCAGTTTCTCCTCTCGTGGGGAAAGCCTCTACCGACCCAGAGTAAGTATCTACTAAAACTAACAAATACTTGTACCTTGATTTCCCTCTAGGCATTTCGGAGAAGTCAGCCTCCCAAAGTTCACCTGGGGTTCTTCCTCGATACCTCATGAAGCAGGGTAGCCTCCTGTTCTGGGCATTCACTTTGGCACAGGCTTTACATTGTGAGGAGATTGAGTGAATTATTTCCCTTAGGTGTAGTCCAAGGTAATATTTTCTGATTAGCTGTTCTAACTTATTTTGTCCTAAGTGGGTGCTGGTGTGGATGTCTTGAGTTATTTCTCTTAATACTCCTTGAGGTAAATATATTCTAGCATCAGGGAGTACTATCTACCCATCTTTATTTTTCTTCCCTCTTAGCTTAATTCCTTCTTGTTCTTCTTTTGTAGAGTACTTGGGGTTTGAAGGCAGCCCTGGCTGGGGTATTAGGGAGAGTAGGTTGTCCCCTCGGCCTGTAGCAGCCTCCCCGGCGGTGGTGTCGGCCAAGTTATTTCCTCTTATAATTGGGGAGTCTCCTTTCTGGTGGCCCCTGCAGTGTACGATAGCAACTTTCTTGGGTAGCCATATGGCCTCTAGGAGGGTGAGGATTTCCTCATGGTTCTTAATGTCCTTTCCCCCTGCCGTTAGGAGGCCTCTTTCTTTGTAGATGGCTCCATGGATATGGGCGGTGGCAAATGCATAGTGGCTGTCAGTATAAATATTGGCGACTCTTCCTTCAGCTATTCGTAGGGCTTGGGTTAGCCCTATCAATTCTGCCTTCTGTGCAGATGTTCCTTTGGGCAGTGCCTTCTGCCACAGCACCTCATCCTCTGTGGTCACTGCTGCTCCTGCAAATCGCTGTCCATCTTTTATAAAACTGCTCCCATCAGTAAAGAGGGTCAGGTTTGCCCCTTCATAGGCCTGGTCCCACAAGTCTGGGCGGGTCCCAGTCACTGTGTCAAGAACCTGAGTGCAGTTATGGACATTCTCAGCATCTGGTATTGGTAGTAGGGTAGCTGGGTTCAAGGCAGTGGTCTTGAGAAACTGCACTGCTAAAGGGTTTAACAGCTGTGCCTGATACTGTGTCAGCCGGGCATTAGATAACCACCTGTCTGGGGGTGACCGTAGGACTTGTTCTATATAGTGTTCACCAATGACTTGTATATCCTGTCCCAGAGTTAGCTTGCTCGCTTCTTTGACTAGCAGTGACGTGGCTGCAATGGCCCTCAAGCAGGCGGGCCACCCAGATGCAACGGGGTCGAGTCTCTTTGATAAATAGGCCACAGGCCTTTTCCACGGACCCAGGGTCTGACTCAAAACGCCTAGGGCTATACTTTCTTTTTCTGCTACAAACAGTTGGAAAGGCTTGGTCAAGTCTGGCAAGGCTAGGGCTGGGGCAGCTACTAAAGCCTCTTAAGGTCTGAAAGGCTTGTCTTTCTTTTTCAGTCCATGTGAATGAGTCCTCCCTGCCCCTGGTTAGTTCATGCAAGGGCCTTGCTATCTCTGCAAAACCTAATATCCACAGCCTGCAGTATCCTACAGCCCCTAGAAATTCATGCACCTGCCTTTTGGTGGTCGGCTCTGGAATTTGTAGAACCGCTTGAATCTGTTGGCTGGACAGAGTTCTCAGCCCCCCTTGCAGGTTATACCCTAGGTAACTTACAGTTTGGGTCACGATTTGAGCTTTCTTGGCTCGGTATCCCATCCTCTCAAGGTCTTGCAGCAGGTTGAGGGTGGCCATTTCACACTCCTCCTGTTACTGGAGGAGAACTATGGTGGGGTGAGATTTCCGAAACCCCTGGAGGTCTTTGCTGAGGGCCTCATTAAAAATCGTAGGTGAGTTTTTATACTGCTGAGGCAGTCTGGTCCATGTGAACTGCCCTACTAGTCCATTTTCGGGGTTGTTCCATTCAAAGGCAAAAATCTCCTGACTCTGTGGGGCCAGGGGTATACAAAAGAAGGCATCTTTCAAATCCAAAACAGAATTGGGGGCAACAAGCTCAACAAGGTATACGGATTGGGCATGGTGGGGTGTATCATCTCAACTCGGGCATTTACCTCTCACAAGTCCTGCACCGGGAGGTAGTCCTGGGTCCCAGGCTTCTGGACAGGTAACAAAGGGGTATTCCATGTGGATTGACACTCTCTTAGAATGCCTGTCTCTAGCAGGCGCTGCAAGTGTCTCGCAATCCCCTGCCTGGCCCGCACTGGGACGGGGTATTGCCTGATTCTGACTGGGCTTGCTGTGTTGGACAGCTGGACCAGTACTGGTGGCTGGTGAATGGCCAGTCCAGGCGGGTTAGTCTCTGCCCACACCCCCGGTACCTGCATTTGCAATGCTTCTGAGACTCCTGCTTCCTCTCGGTCTCCATCTTGGAGTGCAGCTAGCAGGTACTCCTCGGAGAGGGGGACCGTTACCTCCACATTGGCTCCTGCCTCGGGATCTTCCTGTTGTCTGAAGGTTATCATAGCTTGGAGTTTCTGCAGCAGATCCCTTCCGAGCAGCAGGTATGGACAGTCTGGGATAACTAAGAAAGAGTGAGTAATAGTGCCTCGACCCAAGTCAGTGATCCTGGCAGTTGTCCAGGGGTAAGTTTCAGCCTTGCCTGTTGCCCCTACGATTTTTGTGGTCGCCTTCTGGACTTGCCCCCGGGGTTGTTTTAAGACAGAAAAAGTGGCTCCCGTGTCGACTAGGAAGTTCACTGGCTTTCCCTCGACAGTTAAGGTGACCATGGGCTCCTGGGAGCCAACAAGTATGGAGCCCTGGCCCCATCAATCCAAGGTTTGGAGGAGGACTTCTGGGCCACGTTCTGTGCCTTTGTTCCCACCTCTCAATTTAGGGCAGTCTCGCTTCCAGTGTCCTTTCTCCTTGCAGTATGAACACTGGTCCTTCCTAAGTTGGGGCCTCTGCTTCCCCTGCTGCTGTTTCTCGTTTCCTCTTCCTTTCTGAGGTGCTTTCTGTGCCGCGAGCAGAATTTTGGCGACTTCTTTTGCTCTCCCTACCTCTGGGTCATCCCTGTTTACATATACTTTCTGTGCTATTTCTAGGAGCTTGCTTATATTTTCTCCCTCAAACCCTTTGAGCTTCTGTAATTTCTTTCTAATGTCTGAGGCTGCTTGGGTTACAAAGGCTATGTTAATTAGTCTTCTATTCTCGGGCGCCTCGGGATCTAATGGGGTATATACCATATATGCCTCCATTAGCCGTTCTAGGAAGGCTCCGGGAGATTCGTCCCGCCCTTAATAATCTCACTTACTTTACTAAAATTTGTGGGCTTTCTTGCTGCTGCCTTAAGTCCCCTCAGTAGAGCCCGGCGATATTGGAGGAGCACTTCCCTTCCGCCGCTCGAGTTCGGATCCCAATTTGGAGGTTGGGAGGGTAGGATATCCTCTAATTCTTTCCTCCCCCCTGCAGTCGTCCCCTCTTCCCCCATAATAGCCTTCACTGCCTCTCTCATAATTCTATCTCTCTCCTCTGAGGTAAACAGGGTTTGCAGAATTTGCTGGCAGTCATCCCAAGTGGGCTGGTGGGTTCTGAAAATAGTTTCTAAAAGGGAAATCAACCTCTGTGGCTTTTCTGAGAAAGAGGGGTTCTGGTGCTTCCAATTGTATAAATCACTAGTAGAGAAGGGTACATAAATCAAGCGTGGGGGAGCTTGCGGTGCATCCGGCGCGTGGGGGCCTCTGGCAGTGGTGAAATGGCCGCCCCTGCCTGAGGAGGTAAAATGGCAGTGGCTGCAACTGCTCCGCCTGGGAGGCCTGTGCCCCCGCCATACTGAGTGCCGCCTCGAGTATGGGGCGGGCTCTGAAATCTTTTTCCCTCCTCGGAAGAGTCTGGCTGAGGTTGGATTAGGTGTGGGGGCGGCGCTAGGGCTGGATCCAAAAGATCCTCAGGCTGACCAGGCAGGACAGGGTATAACCTGGGCCTAGCCGGGGTTGCAGTGCGAGACCCCCCCCCCACATTTGGATTTCCCTTCACAAGTTCCTTTTTCAGTCCTTTCTGCTCTGTAGTTACACAGATAGCTCTCCGCCCTCTTTTGTTAGTCTGCATGCACTTCTGAATATACCCGGGGCGCTCAGTGGCTATGTCCACCCAGACATCAATGTAAACAAATTGGTCCAGATGGGGCACCTGGTACACAGTAGCGCGGACAGCAAACAAGAGGGGAAGATCAAAGGTTCCCTCGGTAGGCCAGCCCACATCAAAGGTGGGCCACTCAATTTGGCTGAGGGTCCGGAGGAACTCTGGGTCCGGCGGGGGTCCACCATATCCGCTGGCGCGCCTCTGAAAGTCAGAGAAATTGTTTAACAGGCAGTCAAGGGGTGACCCGGGCACGTATCTGCTCTGGCCCATCCTGGCACGCCAGATGACCCAGGGAATTTCGGAGGCAAGGAAGGTTATAATCAGGACTAACAGTAAACACACAAACAGACACAACCTCTTATCACACACAGGCGAACCGCGGTTCTCAGGCATACGTCTCTCGCAGCGCAGCGCGAAAAGGAAACTGACACTCCTTGACCTAGTCACAGAGTGGAACTGAAAACTAAGTGACCTAGTCACTACTCCCGAGGGTGTCCCCTCTTCTGGGAGCCCCTGGGTGCACTGCCGGTAACGTCTTACCTACCACCTCAGGGTTAAGCAGTCTAGACTTCCAAAACCAAAAGAGGATCCTCGTTACTTACATTTGCTCGAGCAGCCCGTCCAGTCCTCGGCCGAAAAAGATCTCACTAGAGCCTCCAAATGTTACATTCTGTTCTCACAAGCAAGAAGGGTCGGAGACGGTCGGGCAGTCAAAAATATTTTATTGGCCAAAGTTTCAAAGTTTTACCTGAGCAGGAGCGAACTCTCGGGGTGTCCGGAGACACGGTGCCAAAATGGCTGCAAATGAGAATCGCTCCTAACGCTTACAGGCTAGGGTTTTTATAGAAGCGGGCAGGCAAGTGGGTTTCCAGAAGCAAAGGTGGCAGTTAGCGATAGGCTAAACGAGCTCAGGTGTGAAGCACATAACAACTCCTGACACATGGAAGCCCTCTATACGTTTTGACCAATTCCTAATTCTACGGAACACCTGCCTGGGGGTGGGTGCGGTTTCTAAACAACTTATTTCCTCCTTGACTCTAACATTAGCTACTGACTTCTCAAGGGAAACACTTCAAGCAAGAAGAGAATGGCAAGAAATATTCCAAGTAATGAGAACTAGAGGCCTACAACCAAGGCTACTTTACCCAGCAAGGCTCTCAATCAAGATAGATGGCCAAATAAAGAGCTTCCAAGACAAAAGAAGCCTAAAAGAATACGCCTCCACCAAACCAGCTCTACAAGAAATACTAAAAGGACTGCTTTAAGGGAAGGAAGGATAAGAGGGAGACAGAGAGGAACACAGGTACAAAAATGCCAATGAATAAGTACCTATCAATAATAACCTTAAACGTAAATGGATTAAATGCTCCAATAAAAAGACACAGAATAGCTCAATGGACAAGAAAGCATGACCCACACATATGCTGCCTACAAGAGACCCACCTCAGGACAAAAGACCATCACAGACTAAAAGTGAAAGGCTGGAAACAAGTTTTCCAAGCAAACGGACAAGAAAAAAAAAGCTGGGGTAGCAATTCTCATATCGGACAAAATAGACTTCAAAAAAAAGGCCATAAAGAGAGACCCAGAAGGTCACTTCATTATACTCAAGGGAAGAATCCACCAAGAAGACATTAACATTGTAAACATATATGCACCAAACATAGGGGCATCCAAATATATCAAGAAAATCTTAAAGGACTTCAAGAAAGATATTGACAGCAACACAATTATAGTAGGGGATTTTAACACCGCACTATAAAAAATGGACAGATCTTCCAAACAAATTATCAACAAAGAGATAGTGGCATTAAACAACACCCTAGATGAAATGGACTTAACTGATATATATAGAGCCCTTCATCCCAAAGAAGCTAAATAAACATTCTTTTCAAATGCACATGGAACATTTTCAAAGATAGACCACATGATAGGACACAAAACGAGCCTCAAAAAATTCAAGAAAATTGAAATCATACCAAGCATCTTCTCTGACCACAAGGGACTGAAATTGGAAGCCAACCCCAAAGAAAAAAACCCAAAGCACCCAAAATCATGGAGAATGTATGATATGCTATTAAACAACAAATGGGTCAAGAATGAAATTAGGGAAGAAATCAAAACGTTTCTGGAAACAAATGAAAATGATCTCACAACAACCCAAAACTTATGGGACACAGCAAATGCAGTCCTGAGAGGGAAGTTTATAGCAATACAGTCCTACCTAAAGAAGATAGAAACATTTCAAACAAACAACCTAACCCTATGCCTGCAAGAACTCGAGGAACAACAACAAAGACAGCCCAGAGCAAGCAGAAGGAAGGAAATAACCAAGATTAGAGCAGAATTAAATGACATAGAAACTAAAAGCACAATTTTAAGGATCAATGAATCCAGGAGTTGGTTCTTTGAGAAGATAAACAAAATAGACAAGCCTTTAAGTAGGCTCATCAAGAAAAGAAGAGAGAGGACACAAATAAACACAGTCAGTAATTAAAGAGGAGAGATTACAACTGATACCACAGAAATAGAAGGGATTGTTAGAAATTACTATGAAGAACTGTACGCCAAGAAATTTGAAAACCTAGGGGAAATGGACACATTTCTAGAAAAATACAATCTTCCAAAACTTGATGAAAAAGAAACAAATATTTAAATACACCAATAACAGCAAAAGAAATTGAAGCAGTAATCAAAAAACTCCCATCACACAAAAGCCCTGGACCAGATGGTTTCACAGGAGAATTCTACAAAGCATTCAAGGAAGAGCTAACCCCTATTCTCCACAGACTATTCCAAAAAATCCAGAAGGATGGAAAACTCCCAAATTCTTTTTATGAAGCCAGCATCATCTTAATTCCAAAACCAGATAGAGACACAACAAAGAAAGAAAACTTCAGGCCAATATCACTGATGAACATAGATGCTAAAATCCTCAACAAAACATTGGCAAATCACATCCAACAATATATCAAAAAGATCATACGCCATGACCAAGTGGGATTTATCCCAAGGATGCAAGGATGGTTCAATATTCGCAAATCAGTAAATGTAATACATCACATAAACAAAAGCAAAGACAAAAATCACATGATCATATCAATAGATGCAGAAAAAGCTTTTGATAAAGTACAACACCCATTTATGATAAAAACACTCAGCAAAGTGGGAATACAGGAAGCATTTCTCAATATAATAAAGGCCATATATGAGAGACCTACAGCCAACATCATACTCAATGGGAAAAAACTAAAAGCTTTTCCACTAAGATCAGGAACAAGACAAGGATGTCCACTTTCACCACTTCTATTCAATATAGTATTGGAAGTTTTAGCCACAGCGATCAGGCAAGAAAAGGAAATAAAAGGCATCCAAATAGGAAAGGAGGAAGCAAAACTGTCACTGTTTGCAGATGACATGATAGTGTACATGGAAAATCCTATAGACTCTACCCAAAAACTGCTCAAACTAATTAATGAATTTGGCAAAACAGCGGGTTACAAAGTCAATATCCAGAAATCAAAGGCATTTTTGTATACCAACAGTGAATCAGCAGAAGCAGGAATCAAGGAAAAAATCCCATTCGATATTGCAAAAAGAAAAATAAAATATCTGGGAATAAACCTAAATAAGGAGGTAAAAAACCTGTATACAGAAAACTACACAGCACTGAAGAAAGAAATCGAGGAAGACACAAACAAATGGAAACATATACCTTGTTCATGGATTGGAAGAATTAACGTCATCAAAATGTCCATACTACCCAAAGCAATATACAGATTCAATGCAATACCTATTAAAGTACCAATGGCATATTTCACAGACATAGAACAAACACTTCAAAAATTTATATAGAACCTTAAACAAGCCCGAATAGCAAATGCACTTTTGAGAAAGAAGAACAAAGTAGGGGGGATCACAATGCCTGATATCAAACTGTATTACAAGGCCACTGTAATCAAAACAGCCTGGTACTGGCATAAAAACAGGCACATAGACCAATGGAACAGAACAGAGAGCCCAGAAATCAACCCAACTCTCTACAGTCAATTAATATTCGACAAAGGGGGCAGTAACATCAAATGGAGTAAAGATAGCCTCTTCAACAAATGGTGTTGGGAGAACTGGACAGCTATGTGCAAAAAAATGAAACTTGAGCACAGACTTACACCATACACCAAAATAAATTCAAGGTGGATAAAAGACTTAAATGTAAATCATGACACCATTAAAGTCCTAGAGGAGAACATCGGCAAGAAAATCTCAGATATTTCATGCAGCAACTTTTTTACTGATATGTACCCTAGAGCAAGGAATATAAAGGAAAGAATAAACAAATGGGATCTCATCAAAATAAAAAGCTTCTGTGTGGCTAAGGAAAACAGTATTAAATTAGCAAGACAACCAACTCTATGGGAAAACATATTTGCCAATGATACCTCAGACAAAGGTTTAATCTCCAAAATATACAAAGAACTTACACGACTCCACTCTAAGAAGACACCCAACCCAATTAAAAAATGGGAAAAGGACTTGAATAGACACTTCTCCAAGGAGGACATACAGAACATCCAGAGACACATGAAGAGATGCTCAATATTGTTAGCTATCAGAGAGATGCAAATTAAAACCACAATGAGATACCACTTTACACCAGTCAGGATGGCTATCATAAACAAAGCAACAAACAACAAATGTTGGAGAGGTTGTGGGGAAAAGGGTCCTTAGTTCACTGTTGGTGGGATTGCAGACTGGTACAACCATTATGGAAAACAGTATGGAATTTTTCTCAGAAAAATAAAAATTGACCTGCCTTTTGATCCAGCAATTCCACTGCTGGGATTATATTCTAAGAATCCTAAAACATCAATATCAAAGAATCTATGCACCACAATATTCATAGCAGCACAATTTACAATAGCCAAGTGTTGGAGGCAACCTAGGTGTCCATCAGTAAATGAATGGATCCAAAAATTGTGGTACATATACACAATGGAATTCTATGCTGCAGAGAGAAAGAAGGAGCTCCTACCCTTTGCAACAACATGGATGGAACTGGAAAGCATTATGCTGAGTGAAATAGGCCAGGGGTTGAAAGACAAATACCATATGATCTCACCTTTAACAGGAAGCTAAACAACAAAACAAACAAGCAAGCAGAAAAAAAAAAAAACAAAGACACTGAAATAGAGAACAAGGGGACAGTGACCAGAGGGGAGAAGGAAGGGAAGTTAAGGGGAAAAGGGGGAGGGATTTGGAGGAACAAATAGGAAGGACACAGGGATGAGAACTGGGTGGGGGGTGGAAATGGGAGGAAGGTGGGGAGCAAGGGGCAGGGGAGGCTGGGATGGGAAAAATAGACAAAAAACTGTACTTGAAAAATAACTAAATAAAATTAATTTAAAAAAATTTGAGTAAGTGCAATAGGTTTTTCTTGTCTCAAGTGTTCTAAATTATATTGACAGTTGAAGCAAAAATTATAACATTGTCTGATATGGTTCTAAATATTATGCATAGAAACTATTTGCAACCATTCTGTTACAAATGGGGGAAAGTAAAGAAATGTAAAAGGAGGTAAAGTTTCTATGCTTCACTCAAATTGGTAAAATGATTACCTTAGTAGTCTGTGATAAGTTATGTATATATAATACTCCAAGCAACCACTAAAAGAACTATACAAACAGAAACATTTAAAAATGTTTGAATTTTTATGATTGAATCAAACTGAAATTCTAAAAGTAAATTTTTAAGTAACCCAAATGAAAACAGAAAAGAAAAACAGAAAACCAAAAGAAAGACAAGAAAAAACAAACAATTAAATAAAAGACTTAAACCATGACATATCAATAATTACATTACCTTAGGTAGCATAAACGCATCAATTTAAAGAGTGGGTTAATAAGATGACTCAACTATATGCTGTTTACAAGAAACTCACATTAAATTAATAATATAGTCAAGTCAAAAGTAAAGGATGAGAAATTACATATAATGAAAACATTAATCCCTGGAAAGCAGAAGTAGCAATATCAATATCAAATAAAGTACACTTCCAAGCCAAGATAGATACAGGGGGACAATATATAATGATAGAAGGGTCGATCTGCTAAGAAGACACAGCAATCCCAGAAAACTATGACCCAAACACCAAGGCTGAAAAACACATAAAGCCAACCTGGCAGTGCTGAAAGAAAAAATAGAAAAAACACAATTGTAGCTGAGAACTTCAACACTCTACTCAAAGCAATCGACAGAACTGCCAAATAGAAAACCATCAGGGACATAGAAGAACTCAACAACACCATCAAACAAAAGGATTTAACTGACATTTATAAAACACTCTACTCAACAACAGTGGAATTCTCATTATTTTCGAGTGCCCATGGAACCTATACTAAGTACATGATATCCTGGGATATAAGACAAACCTCAACAAATTATATTAATTGAAATCATATGAATTTGTCATCTGACCACAATGGAATTAAACTAAAAATCAATAACAGAAATATAACATAAATCTTCACATACTTGGAAACCAAATGACACATTTCTAGATAACTCATTGATTAAAGAGGAAGTCTCAAGGGAAATATTTTTAAAGTATAGGGAAAAGAGTGAAAATAAAAGTAAAACATTAAAATTTGTGGCACACCACTGAAGCAGTAGTGATAGGAAAATTTATAGCACTAAATATATACATTTAGTCTCAGTTAGTAATATAAGTTTCCACCTTAAGTATCCAGAAAAAGGAGAGCAAACTAAATTCAAAGAAAGAAAGAAAAAAGAAAATGATAACAAAAGATGAGAAATAGATCAACCTGGCTGGCTGGCTCAGTTGGTTGGAGTGTTGTCCTATACACCAAAAGGTTATGGGTTCAATTCCCAGTAGGGGTGCATATAGGAGGGAACCAATTGATGTTTTTCTCTCACACTGATGTCTCTACCTTTCCCTCTCTCTCCCCCATCTCCTCTCTCTCTCAAATCAATAAACATATTAACATATCCTTGGGTGAGATTTTAAATAAATAAAAAAGAGGAAAATAAAGTTGAAAACAATGATAAAACAAAGAGCTGGTTCCTCAAAAAATTAGTATAATTGACAAATCCCTAGCAATACTAACAAAGAAAAAAAAGAGAAAACATGCCTTACCAATATTAGTAATGAAACAAGGAATAAGATTATAAATTTTGCAGGAATTTTGAGTATAGTAGAAAGTTATGAAGAACAACTCTACCCACATACTTCTGACAACATAGATAAAATGGATCAATTCTTTAGGAAATACAGGCTGCCACAAATCACCTAATATATAAATAGATCATTTGAATAGCTCTATAACTATTAAGAAAATTAAATGTGTAATTAAATTTTTCAAAATTTTAAATTTTAGGCTCAGGTAATTTAACTAGAGAATTCTACCAAATGCACAAAGAAGAATTAATATTAACTTTAAACAATCCCTTCCAAAACACAGAAGAGGAGAAAATATTTTCCTATTTGTTTGTGAAGCTAGTATTGCTCTGACAAACACAGTACACAAAAAGAAAACTACAGATCAATATCCTTCAAGAGTATAGATGCAAAAATTCATAACAAAATATTAGCAGGAACAATTCACTCACACAATAGAATTCTAAACTGTGACCAAGTGAGTTTTTTTCTTAGGGATGCAAGATCAATTCAATATTTAGAATTTAATCTATGTAATTCATAAAATTAACACATAAAAAAGAGAAAAAATTATATGATCATATCAATCAATTCAGAAACAGCATATAACAAACCTCAATGCCCATTTATGATTTAAAAAAAAACTCTTGGAGAAATAAAAAGGAATCTTCCTCAGCTAGATAAAGAGTAACTATAAAAATAGCTACACCTAAATTCTAAATGGTGTATAACTGAATGCTTTCCCCCTAAGATGGGATATAAGGAAAAAATATCTTGCCTAACCAATTCAGTTCAACATAGTGTTGAAAGCTCTAGCCAGTAAATTAAAAAGAGAAAATGAATACATTTAGAAAAAAGAAATAAAACTGTTGATATTTTTGTAGGTGACATAATTGTCTATGCAGAAAATCGTAACGACCTACAAAAACTTCTGAAACTGGTGACTTCAACAAGACTGTACAATATAAGCTAAGCATACAAAAATCTATTATATTTACATATAGTAGCAATGAACACAGGGAAACCAAAATTTAAAATATAATAATATGTAGGACATATACATGCAAAAAAATGAAACTAGATCACCTTCTCACACCAAACACAACATAAACTCAAAATAAATTAAAAACAAATATAAAACCTGAAATCATTAAACTCCTGGAAAAAACATAGACAATAAAATCTCAGACATTTTTTAGCAATATTTTTTTCTGATATACCTTCTCAGGCATAGGAAACAGAAGAAAATAAACAAATGGATTACATCAAACTAAAATGTTCTTGACCTACAAGGGAAATCATCAAAAAAAAAATTCAAACACAGCCTATTGAACAGAGTAAGAAATTTGCCAATTATACATCTATAAGGGGTTAATGTTTAAAATTATAAAGAACCCAGACAATTCAACACTAGAATCAAAAACCCATTTTAGAAAGTGGGCAGAAGACCTGTATGGGCCCAGGTAGGTACTTGAAATATTGGGGATGGGTGGACCACTTTGTAATGTATACGATTGTCTAACTACTCTGTTGTACATCTGGAACTAATACTAAAGAATACTGAATTATAATTGAAAAGTGTAATTGTAAAGTGTAATTGAAAAACAATATATATGTTAACATTTATAAACACTCTTATTCCTTTATTTTTTAAAAAGATTTTATTTGTTTATTTTCAGAGAAAGGGAGAGAGAAAGAGAGGGAGAGAAACATCAATGTGTGGTTGCCTCTCATGTGCCCCCTACTGGGGATCTGGCCCACAACCCAGGTATGTGCCCAGACTGGGAATCAAACCAGTGACCCTTTGGTTCACAGGCCAGCACTCAACTCACTGAGCCACTCCAGCCAGGGCTATAGCCACTCTTTCAAAAAAGAAATACTTAGGTATAAACCTAACAAGACATATACAGAGTTTATATGTTGAAAACTATATAATTTCAATGAGAGTAATCAGTAATATCTAAATAACTGGATGGATATTGGTGTTTATGAATTGGAACACTCAAGAAAGATGAGTGAATATGCTAAATTTCCCCAAATTGACATAATTTTCATGGAATTTCTATCAAAATCCTGGCCAATGGTGTGGCTCAGTGGACTGAGAGCTAGCCTGAAAACTGAAAGGTAGTGAGTATCATTCCCAGTAAGGGCACATGCCAGGGTTGCAGGCCTGGTCCTTGGTTGGGGGTGTGCAAAAGGCAACCAATCAATGTATCTCTTACACATTGATGCTTCTCTTCTCTTTCTCCTTCACTTCTCCTCTCTCTCAAAATAAATAAATAAAATCATTAAAAAAATATACCAACCAAATTTTCTGTATAAATAGCCCTAAGATTATTCTAAAATTTATTTTAAAAAAGACAAAAGAACTAAAATAGCTAAACCAATTTTAAAAAACACAAATAAACTGGGTAGAATCAGTCTAATTTGTATTCAACACTTATGTAGCTACAGTAATCAAGACTCTCTGGTAATGGCACAAAGAATCCAGAAATAGACTCACACAAATAAGCCAAATTGACTTATGACAAAGGTGCAAAAGCAATTCAATGGCTGCAAAATAGCCTTTTCAACATATGGTACTGGAGCAATTGGAAATGCATGATGGGGGAAAACCTCAACCTAAATCACAAATTTAAATATAAAATTACAAAATATTTAGAAAAATAGAAGAAAATCTAAAGCTAAGTAAAGAGTTCTTAGACACGAAAGAAAAGTAGAAAGAAGAAAATTTGGTAAATTAGACTTTGATACAGTTAAAAACTTTTGCTCTGCCAAAGATCTATGAAAAGGTTGTAAAGATAGGCTATAGAGTGAGAAAAATATTTGCAAATTACATATCCAATAAAGGACTATATCTAGAATATATAAAGAACCCTCAAAACTCAACAGTAAAAAAAAAATCCAATTGGAAAGTGGGCCAAAGATATGGAGAAACATTTTTCCAAAAAGATGTCCAACCTCATTAGTCTTTAGGAAAATGCAAATTAAACTACAGTGAAATATCACTACGCACACATCAAACTGGCAGTTTTTTAAAGATAACAACAAACCCTGGTTGAGGATGTGGAGAAACTTGATCACATGCACAGTTCTAGACACTTTAGAAAATTCTTTGGCAGTTTCCTGAAAAACTGAATTTATGACCTATCATATAACCCAATGATTGTACTCTGGGGTACTTATTCCAGAGAAATAATGACTTACATTAACATAAAAATGTGTACATGGATGGTTATAGCAACCTTATTCATAATAGCCAAAAAGTAGAAATAACCAAGTTGCCCTTCAAAGGATGAATGGTTAAACAATTGTGGTGCATTCATACCATGGAATATTACTCAGCAATAAAAAGGAACAAATTTATTCATACACACAACAACCTCCATGCATCTCCTAAGAATTATGTTGAGTGAAAAAATACAATCCCAGAAGTTACATACTGCATGATTCCATTAATAGACCATTCTTGAAATGACAAATTTATAGAGATGAAGAACAGATTAGTGGTTGCCAAAAGCTGAGGAAACACGGTTGGGAGAGAAGTGGCTATGGCTATAAAAGGGAGACATGAAGTATCATTTTGGTGATATAAATGTTCTTTATCTTGATTGTGTCAGTATACATATTTTGGTTGTCATAATGTACTATAATTTTGCAAAATTGTACCATTGGGGAAAACTGTCTAAACCATATATGTGCTTTCTCTGTATTATTTCATACAACTTTATGTGAATCTACAATCAACACAAAATAAAATTATAAATAAAAATTATTTGATCTAATTCCATTTATATGAAATATCTGGAACAAGCAAATCTGTAAATAGTAAAAATGGTTGACTAAAGTAAGGGAGGAGAGGGCATGGGGAAAACTGATAATGGGTTTGAGGATTTGGGGGATGAGTTATGAAAATGTCCTAAAATTAGATCATGGTGTTGGTTGCACAACTCTGTAAATACACTAATAACACTGAGTTATACACTTGACTTAAGTGAATTTATGTTGTTTAATGTATATCACAACAAAACTGTTAAAAGGAAAAAAAGAAAGCTTGCGTGGTTATATTAATGTCAGACAAAGTAGATTTCAGTTCAGAGAATGTTACCAGGTATTTTGAAGGTTATTTCCTAATGAAAAGAGAATCAGTTTATCAAAAGGATATAACAATCTTAAACATTTATGTACTTAATAACAGAGCTTCAAAGGACATGAAGGAAAAACTGATAAGTACGATGAGAAATAGGCAAATCCACAATTATAATCAGACACTAAAAATACTCCTTTCTCAGTAATTGATAGAACAACTAAAAATAAAATTACTAAAGGTATAGAAGATTTGAACAGCACTATCAAGTAAATTGACCTAATTTACACTGTAGAACACTCCACTCAACCACAGCAAAATGCAAATTTCTTTAAATGCCCAAAGAATATTTCATAAGAAAGAACATATTCTGTATAAGCAAACAAGTCTCAACAAATGTAAAGAGCCCAAGTCACATAAAATAAATTTTCTCAATTGGATTGAATTAAATTAGAGATTAATCAATGGGAAATCCCCAGATGTTTGGAAATGAAATAACACACTTTAAAATGACTTCTGAGTCATAAAAAATTAAAAATAAATTAGGAAATATTTTGAACTGATTAACAATGAAATATAACACAGTCAAAACTATAGAAGCCATTAAAGCAGTACTGGCCTCGTAGAATTGGGTGAAGAGGTGGAGTTTAAAGAACTGAATGCCTATATGAGAAATGAAGGAAACACAAGAGTATCAAATCAAAGACATAAACTTCCACCTTGGAAACAAAGAGTAAATTAAACCCAAAGTGAGTAAAGTAGTCTAATACTAATAAAGATTAGAAGAGAAATCAAAATAGAAAAGAGAAAAATGATAGACAAAATCAATGAAACCAAAAGTTGCTTCTTTGAGAATAAGTTGGTACACTTCTAGCCAGGCTGATCAGTAAAACTAGAATACACAAACTACCAATAAAAATAATGAGACACATGACAACTGTACAGATTCCACACATATAAATGAATAATAGCTGCAAATTATACACAACTGTATGAGAATAAATCCAACTTAAATAAAATCCATAGAGTAAAAATACAAATTACCAACTCTCATTAAAGTAGAAATAGATAACATGTGTAGGTTTATATTTATTAAAGAAATTGAACTTGAAGTCAAAACCTTCTGACAAATAAAACTTCAGGCCCAGATAAGTTTCTTGGTGAATTCTATCAAAAATTTACAGAAAAACAAAATCAATTCCACTTAAAGTCTTCTAGGTAACTAATGAGGAGGCAATACTTCCTAATGCATTCTAGGACAGCATTATCTAGTTATCAAAAAGATACAAAGATATTACAAGAAAAGAATGTCATAAAAATATTATAGATAAAGAGATTCTAAACAAAATTTTATTAAGTTGAACTCCAGAATGTGTAATAGTGGTAATAATTATGATTAAGTGGGGAATACAAAGTTGGTTTAACATTCAAAATTTATCAATATAATTCACCATAGAAGCAAATTTTTTAAAAAGAAAAACCATATGATACTCTCAATACATGCAGACAAAACATTTAACAAAATCTAACATCCATATAGGACAAAATCTTCTGAGGAAGATTCCTTTTTATTTCTCCAAAATGAAAAAATGCACAAAAAAGTGGGAATAGAGGGGAACTTCCTCAACCTGAAAAAAAAAGGTTAATGCTACACACACACACACACACACACACTCATTTCTCCCTTAGGTATTTGCGCAAGGGAAATGAACACGTATGTCCATATCAACACTTCTACACAAATGTTCACAGAAGCATTATTTGTAATAGCCAAAGATTGGAAACATCTCAAATTCCCATCAACTAGTGAAGAGATAAACAAACTGTGGCATATCACTTCAATAGATAATATACTAATGAAATGCTATGAGAAATGAAAAGAGATGAACTACTGATATATACTACAACACCAATGGATCTCAAAATAATTACGCTGCATGAAAGAAGACAGACAAAAATGAGTGCACACTGTATGCTTCCATTTATATAATTCCAAAAATGCAAATGAATCTATAGTGACAGCAGATCGGTGGCTGCCTGACAATTGGGGTTGGGGGCTCAGGAGAGAAAGATTACAAAGGGGCACAAAGAAACTTTGGGAGATGATGAATATAGTCATTATCTTGAATAGATATGTGTCAAAACTCATCAAATTGTATATTTTAAATATGTTCTGTTGTATTTCAACAAAGCTTAAAAATAAAAGGATCCATAAAGAGGTGCAGGAGTAGTATGAAAGGTTATTGTTTTGTCTTTTCCCTTCCCCTGATCCTGACTCTTTAGTCAGTCAAGGCCTGGGAAGAATGAAGGCAGATGGAAAGAGAGAAGATGAAAGGACAATTGGGCTTGAGCCAGGCCCAGGACCTGAGAGATGATAAAGTCACAGGTAAAAGTCAGCAATATTTATTGATTCCTGTATTAAGGTTCTCCAGAGAAATAGAACCAGAGAAAGAAACAGAGAGAGATTTTAAGGAACTGGCTAATGTGATAATAGAGGTTGAGAAGTCCCAAAATCTGCAGTCAGCAAGCTGAAGACCCAATAGAGTCAATGGTGTAAGATCAAGTCTGAGAACAGGGAAAACCAATGTCCCAGCTAAAAAGTCAGGCAGGAGAAGTTTTCTCTTACTCAGCCTTTTTGTTCCATTCAGGTCATCAAGATTGGAAGAGTCCCATCCACATTACGGAGAGCAATGCGCTTTACACAGTCTACAATTCAAATGTTAATTTCATTCAGAAACATCATCACAGATGCATCCAGAATAATGTTTGACTAAATGTTGGGCACCCCATGGCCCAGTCAAATTGACACAAAATTACCAAAAATGTACCAGGAGCAAACCATAAACAAAGGTAAACATTCAGTTCTGCCCTCCTGGAGCTTTTAGGCTATAGGGAGACAGACATTAAGAACACTATTACCAATGTACTGTCATCAATAGAATTCTAGGACAGCCCCCATGATCTCTGCCCCTGGGTGCTATGCCCTGTATATTCCTCCTCCCCAACTGGAGTGAGAGCAGAATGTGGGCAGAATAGATGACTTGCGTCCAACCAATAATATAGCAAAGGTGTTGGGCTATTATTCCCTTGATCATATCATTTCATATGGCAAATGTGAAGGTCTTTTTTTTCCCCAGCTGTAATTAACATCTTAAATCAATTGATTTTAAATTACTCAAAAAAAGAAAAGAAAACAATAAAGGAAAACAAAGAGAGAGATTATCCTGGTTAGGCCTCACTTAATCTAATGAAACTCTTAAAAGAAAAACTAGGCCCTTTTTGAGAGGGACACTGTCCTGCTGGCCTTGAAGGAGCAATCAGGCATGTCATGAATTGTTTATGGAAAGGGCAGCTCTAGCAGGGGGGTCCAACCTGAGCCCCATGGGCCACGTGCAGCCCAGAATGGCTACAAATGTTGCCCAATACAAAATCATAAATTTACTTAAAACATTATGAGATCTTTTTGTGATTACATGTCATAATGTTTTTAATGTGTGACCCAAGTCAGTTGTTTCTTCTTCCATTGTGGCCCAGAGACACCAAAAGGTTGGACACCCCTGTTAGGAGCAGACAACTTCCATCTTACTGCCAGAAGGAACTGAATTCTGCCAACTACCTGTATGAGCTTGAAAGAGCACCCTAGACCCCAGATAAGAATGCAGCCTGGCCAACACCTTGATTTGAGCCTCGTGAGATCCAAGAAGGAGACCCAGTTTAGCCGTGCCGAAACTTCTGACTCTCAGGAGCTTGTGATAATAAATGTGTGTTTTTTTTAAGGTGCTAAAGTTTAGGACATCTGTTATGTGGCAAAAGAAAACTAATATGAGTATATTCATACACTTCAGACATATTTTAAAGAAAAGGTAAATGAGACACAGAAAAGTGAAGTGACTTGCCCATGATACAGTGGAAATAACTAGCATTTCCTGAAGGTTCACACTGTGCCAAGCACCATGCCAAGATCTTAGGTAATCTAAGGGATGAATGCATTGGACTATATATAGATAGAACTAAATGATAACCTGTTAGCCCACCTGATTACAGGTGAGAACTGGAGGATTAAGGAGATAAGAGAGCTGCTAAGGAACACAGAGGTAGAAAAAGAAGAAGCTGAGATTTGGGTCCAAACCCACTAGAAGTTAGAACCCTCCAGTCCTGTGCTACTAACTTCCCTGCCTCTTGCTCTACAAATGAGCTCAAGGACAGAGAAGGGCTGTCATGGCAGCCATGGCTTGAGCCCATACCTCACTAACTTAATTGGAGGACAGTTTCCAGAAATCTTAGTAACTATGTGTTGGGACCTGAACTCACACACCTGAGTATCATGTCTTAAACCCCTACTTCGATGAACAAACAGAATACACAAGTCCTCAGGACAAAAATGCAATAATCGTATGTCTCACAATTGCATAGCACTTAACAGTTTACAAATCACTTTCACAGATCCTGGTCATCAGAGCCTCCCTTGGCCCCATGAGGTGGGCAGGGTGGGTACAGAGCTACAAGATCTGCAGTCACCAAGCTGGAGAATCAGGAGAGCTGACGGTGTAAGTTCAAGACTGAAAACTGGTTTCAGTTTTAGTCTGCTGGCAGTGTCTAGAAAACAGTGTCCCAGCTTGAAGTCCACCAGGCAGAAGTTCTCCTCTACTCAAGTGAGGAGTTTGTAACCTTTTTGTTCTATTCAGGTCTTCATCTGATTGGATGGAGCCCACCCACACTAGGAGGGCAGTCTCCTTTATTCGGTGTATTATTCATATGTTAATCTCATTCATTGACACACCCAGAACAATATTTGACCGAATGTCTGGGTCCCTTATGGCCCAATCAAGTTGTAAAATTAACTATTATACCCACTGAGGGGACTTTTTACAAAGATGTTGGCAGGGTTGAGGGACACTGACAGGGAATAGTGAAGCACCTCAGGGCTAGAAATAGCAAGAAGCCTTTGCCATTCCTAGGCTAAGGTGACCTGGGAAGGAGCAGTAACCAGAATCTGGATTCAGTGGCTATAGGAGAAAAACATGGGCCTGGAGCAGTGGTCTATTACAGAGGGATACAGACAACCCATAGCCCAGCAGGATGGGAGCAGAGAAATAAATTCCTTAACCTCACTCTCCTTCTGCCCTCCAGTCTCCATACTTGTCCTTCCCATCAGCCAAGCCGAAGGGAAAGGGAGACTACTGATACAGTTCACGTGAACCAGCCTTCTTGGGCCCAGAACTGGACAAAGAAAGGTGGAGAGCTGCTGTGGGATGTCAGCAGGAAACACCCAGTGCATCTGTTACAGGTGAGTACACGAAGGGTCACATTGGTTAATATCATGAGGCTCTATTAGTAAATCCACAACCAAACTAGGTTTTCTGATGTCGAATCTATGATTCTTTCCAATCTTTCTTATTGACAAGCTTGTTCCTTCTCCCTCTAAGGGGGATGGAGGTGGGGGCAGTAGTATGGGTTTCTTGGGGATACAAAGCCTAGCTAGGTATTGAAAGACCTTTTCCTTAGCTGTGAATTCAGTCAGGACCCCAGGCTTTGCACCTGCTATGCAAGATAGCTCCCTATTTTCCTAAGATCCTCCACTTTTAAATCCTCACCTCATGTCTCTCTTAGTCACTCTAGTCACTTAACTTCTTTCAGTTTCTCAAAGGCAGTTTCTGCCACCTAACCTTCCCTTTTCCAGTAGTGCCCTTCTTCTCTCTTTATGTAGTTAATGCTTGCCAAGACCAATGCAACATTTTTTTCATGATTAAGCTTTTTAAATTTTTTTATTTATTTTATTTTTAACATATTTTATTGATTATGCTATTACAGTTGTACCATTTTCTCCCCTTTATTCCCCTCCAACCTGTGCCCCCTGCATCATTCCCCCACCTTAGTTCATGTCCATGGTCATACATATAAGTTCTTTGGCTTCTCCATTTCCCATACTATTCTTAATATCTCCCTGTATATTTTACAGCTACTGTTTATGCTTCTTATTCCCTGTATCTTTTCCCCCATTCTCCCCCATCCCCCACCCCACTGATAACCCTCCATGTGATCTCTATTTCTGTGAATCTGTTCATGTTCTAGTTGTTTGCTTAGTTTGTTTTTGTTGTTTGTTTTTTAGGTTTGGCTGTTGACAGTACTGAGTTTGTTGTCATTTTACTGTTCATATTTTTTATCTTCTCTTTCTTAGATAAGTCCCTTTAACATTCACATAATAAGGGCTTGATGATGATGAACTCCTTTAACTTTACATTATCTGGGGAGCACTTTATTGGCCCTTCCATTCTAAATGATAGCTTTGATAGATAGAGTAATCTTGGATGTTGATCACCACCTTTCATGACTTTAATACTTCTTTCCAGCCCCTTCCTGATTGCAAGGTTTCTTTTGAGAAATCAGCTGTTAGTCTTCTGGGAACCCCTTTGTCGGTCACTGTCACCTTTTCTCTTGCTGCTTTTAAGATTCTCTCTTTATCTTTAATCTTGGGTAATGTAATTATGATGTGCCTTGGTATGTGCTTCCTTGGGCCCAACTTCTTTGGGGTTCTCTGAGCTTCCTTGATTTCCTGGAAGTCTATTTCCTTTGTCAGATAAGGGAAGTTCTCCTTCATTATTTGTTCAAATAAGTTTTCAATTTCTTGTTCTTCCTCTTCTCCTGCTGGCACCTCTATTATCCAGATCTTGGAACATCTAAAGTTGTCCTGGAGGTTCCTAAGCTTCTCATTTTTCTGAATTCTTGTTTCTTCATTCTGTTCTGGTTGCATGTTTCTTTCTTCCTTCTGCTCCAAACCATTGATTTGAATCCCGGTTTCCTTCCCATCACTGTTGGTTCCCTGTACATTTTCCTTTATTTCACTTTTCCCTCTATTTTGTGACTACACTCAACCATTTCTGTGAGCATCCTGATTACCAGTGTTTTGAACTCTGCATCTGATAGGTTAGCTATCTTGTCATCATTTAGTTGTATTTTTTCTGGAGCTTTGATCTGTTCCTTCATTTGGACCATATTTTTTTGTCTCAGCATACCTGTTACTAGTAAGGGGTGGAACCTTAGGTATTTGCCAGGGCGTGGCAACCCCTGTCTTTGCATTGTGGTGCCTATGTGGGGGAGAGGTCTGATAGAGAACAATGCTGCTTGCTTAGCTCTCAACCAACCTTTAGTCACTTCCCCTGCTCCCCACAAGCAAATTGGGCCCTTCTGGTGCTGGTTCCCAGGTGTGTGGGCTTGTGTACTTTCTAGAATACTGTGGGTCTCTCCAACGAACTCTCCTGTGACACTGGGAGTTTCTCCTGCTGCCTCAACATTCACAGACTTTTTTCAGTCAGTCGTGTTGAGACTTTATTTCCCTGCACTGGGGCCCTGGATTGTACAGTCTGTTGCACTCCCCTATTTTCCTCCCAGCTTATCTGCATGCCAATGTGGGATTGCCCATTCAGTCAGCCACTGCCTCAGCCTGTCTGTCAGCCACTACCTTGCCTGCCCTGGTAACCCAGCTGCCACCTTTCCATGAGTCTTCTCTGCCCTGGCTACCCATCTCCGCCCCTCCTATCATTCTGGATGAATATTTCTTCTTTAACTCTTTGGTTGTCAGACTCCCATACAGTTCAATTTTCTGGCAGTTCAGGTTATTTTTTGTTTTTAAATTTGTTGTTGTCTTTCTTTTGGTTGTGTGAGGAGGCAAAGTGTGTCTACCTATGCCTCTTTCTTGGCTGGAAGTTCCCAGCATTCAAATTCCCTTCTCCTGCTACTGTCTTACTGCTCCCATCTTTTCCTTTTAAATTCTTATTGAGTATGTAACTATAGACTGACAAGTGCTACCATTTGTTTAGTAATTGTCTGTCCCACTAGCTTTTAAGTTCAACCATGGCAGGAGCTGTTTTTGTGTTGCTCACCACTGTAAACCCAATGCTTCCTGCAGTACCTGGCATATAGTAAGTGCTCAATAAATATTTGATAAATGAATGAGGGAACTGGCTCTGTGACAGAGCTGGAATCTGAGCCAGGGACAGAGTTATGAGAGGCATGAGCCATCAGGGCAGACTCCCATACCCATTGCTTCCTCTGCAAGGAAGACATCACTTCCTAGTAGAGATTTCAGGAGCACCTCTCTGCTTTATTGCAGGGTTATGGGATGCCCCAATTAGATCACCAAAACTTTGTTTTAAAAACAATTAAGTATTCCATCCTCTTGGAAAAATCTTTAGGAGGAATAAAGCTTTTAAGCTCATCAGTCACATACTTCAGGATGAGTTTATTGGATCCTTTGATGCTGTACCTAAAAGCGTGGGAGAAAGGGTGCCTGGAAGGAGGTGCAGAAGGACCACCACTAAGGAAAAGTCTAGCCCTGCCTAGACTTACTGAGAGGATTCTGGTTCCAGCCTCCAAATTCACTCTCCCAATTGTTGAGCATAAACTGTGTGGCAGACCTGTGCCTGACGCTTTGTAAACATTTCTCCTAATCTTCACAAGCCGCAACAGAGGCAAGTATACAACCTGCATTGTAGCCGAGAGGCACCCGTGGCTCCATGAAGGTAAAGTGACGTGCCCGAGACAACACAGTACATGCGGGTCAGAACTGGGATTTGAACCTTGAAGAGTCTGCCTCGAAAATGTCAGGTTTTCTGTTTTAATTTGACAGTATCTTCCAAAAATCATAAAATAACTTCTAAGTCATTAATTTACCTCCTTGAACAATCAGGACAGGATACACTCAGCCAGGTATTTTCATTAAGAGCAGTGTAAGCCACAAGCCAAGAGTCTGATGTACCTAACAATAATAACATTACTAATAGTAATAAAGCAGTAATAGCAGCTGCATATTAAGCACTATGGCCAGGACCGTATTAAATGCTTTACACAGATCCTCTCATCTATTTTCCACCTCAATCCTAGGAGATCAGTGCCTTTATTGTCTTAATTTTATAGAGAAGGAAGCTGAGGTGTAGTGAGGTTAAAATTACACTGCTAGTAAGTCAGGAGGCAAAGCCAAGAGCTCCAGCCCTAACTCTGCTGCCCCCTTCAGTGAGGTCCAGCTCCAGAACTTGCCATGGGGTGCTGCGCTTTCTCTTGGGGGAGCTTCCTTGTAGCTCCCAAGTAGCTGCCCATCACTTGGGGCACAGAATGGCCCTTTATCTCTTTCCCTGCACTACCCTACAACCTAGTGGGCAAACACCCTGCCTCTCCCCAGGCAGGGGACACACGATTTGCATAACTTAATTAAATTCTGCATTTTCCTTTGTGAAGGAGCAGGTCTATGAAGGATACTGAGTACATGGTTTTAAGGCAAATCAACGCAGATGATAAAAGAGCCTATTTCAGTTAAGCAAATTATGAGGAGGCGGGCAATGTCCTCACTGTAATAATTTCCTGTGAATTATTTATATGGAAACTGCAATTACATTGGGCAAAACAGTGTTGTGTGCATAAAGCTCACTTAATTACTCAACCACCTGTTGGGACACAAGTTCTCCACTAGTCCATGTCCTCCCTTAGCAGGTCCTTATGAGAGGACAAGGAGACCTGGGAACATGGGGTAGGCAGGGCTGGGAGGAAACTATAGCTGTGAGTTGACCTGAGTCCCCAGCCTGGTTTCTCTGGTCCGGCCTGGAGCTACACTCTCCATTCTCTAGAGCCTAGGCAAAGCCTGGTCCCTCAGTGCCTCAGGGACACCATCCCTGAAGAGAAGATAAGGAGGTGGGGAGTATGAAAGGAGGACCAGAGAGGAAGAAACAAGCCCCACACCCTTCCCAACACACCCTTTAACCAAAGCAAAGCAGATTCCTTTCATCAGGACCTGGTTGTTTAACTGAAAATGAGTGTTGCCATGGAAACATACTGTCACAATATTTCCTATCACTTGTCAGCCAGAGAGGAGGTAGGGAGAGGTGTTGATGTGAAAAGGAGACCCCTGGCTGGGTAGGGAAGGTAAGGGAGGTGGGGGTACATTGTTGATGATCTGTTTGTTGGAACACAAGTCACAGAGGCCTGTTCCTAACATAAGGCACCTTGAGTTCCTCTCTAACTTTCCTGGATGGCAGGGGTGGGGGTGTGAGTAAATATCTTCAACTCACCCTCCCAGGAGAAAAACATTATAAATGTCAGAAATGTGATGAAACTGTAAAAAATACATATAATAAGCTGTATAATAAATGGTGAAACATACATTCTTCCTTGTTCTGTAACTGTAAAAATCATGATATTTCAAGAGAAAGTAAAAACAAAGTAAAACAATGATTGATAAGAGAGGTTGGACGGGAGTCAGTATTTGTCCTGAGATTGGGAAAAGTTACCCTTCCTTTTTGTCAGCATTTTAATCAAGGTTGGTCCAGGGCCCAGGCAACAGACACAGGTCTAGTTAAGAGGTGGACAGACAGTAAAGTTGGTCAAAAATGTGCTAGACTTGAGGTGGAGAGGAGTTATGGAGACTGGAGGCTGCCTATAAATTACCAGTTCTTAATCAATCTATCACTTTCTACTGTGTAACCTGGAGAAATAGATGAACAGAAATTTTAGGTAGCTGTGAAGTTCAAATACAATGATTGTAACACTCTGATTTACTTCACAATTAATAATATGCACAGTAAATAGACAAAATAATTGTATTTGATAGTTTAAAATAATGCTTTATATGTATGGTTCACTGACAAGATGTCCAACACCATGTTGAGTTTTATATGCACTTACTATTAATTGCATCTTATAGACAAAGAAACTGAGGCTGAACAAGGTAATCAATTCTCCCTAGCTACACAGCTAGGGTACACAGCCAGCTATACAGCCAACATTCAAACCCAGACCTTTCTGACTCGAAGCCCTTACTGTAAAAAAAGAGTTTGGAGATAAAAATCCAACTTCTCTGAGAGTCAAGCCCCCAGCCCATGCCACTGCAGCAGTCTGTCTCCATCCAGTCTAGAACCAGCTGCTTAACAGGGATAAAATGGAGTGTTTTTTCTCCTTTAAAGATTTACTGTGTAAAAATGTATGAGAATATTAAAGGTAACAATTAACTTTATTGGAAACCTTATATTCTCCAGCCTCATTAAAGCTGCCAACAAGATCTATTATTAGTATTACTATGCAGATACTGTAATAAAAAGGGTATTTAAAGTGGACAGTTTGGCAATGAAATAAAATAGCTTTTCTCTCCCTTTCTTTTTTTTTTTAAGATATATGTGTGTGCATCAGAGATGGTCTGGAAGAAGGCAAAAGCGTCATGGGACCTGAGGACTGCCGAGCTCATAAAACGTCCTTGGACCATTATCACAAACTAAGAGAGCAGGTAGTGCTCCTGCAGGTCACCGGAGCCCTTCAACCTCTCACTGGGCTTGGCCCCAACATCACATGGATGACAAAACCCTGCTTGTTCCAGCAGAAATGTGCCCTATGGTCCAGCTGCTATATTTGCTCAGTTGCGACCATCTAAACAAATCTCTCATAGGATCTTCTGCCTCTGTTATGTCCTTCTCTCACCTCAAAGATGACATAAACTCGGGGAATGATCCAATTCACCCACTCTTTTCTCTTCCTCTATTTGCCCCATATCCCTGCCTTGAGTTATGGAGAGCCAGAAATAAGAAGAGCCTTCCTCCTTGTCTTGTTATCCAAGCTCGCTTCCCCTTTTAGCTCAAAAGTAGGCCTTGAGCCCCTATCTCAGCTTAGAAGGCCTCCCAGATGAGGAAAGGCTTTCTCCCAGGAGTTTCTGAGGAACAACTGGAGCATGGGGTGCTCACACCTTCTCATTCCTGGGTCTGCTTGCTTTGACAACATAGAGAAGTCACAGGCCTTTCTCTGTGCACTAACAAGTATAGAAAGGCTGAGCCAAGAGAGCTATAGGCATCTGACCCTGGACTCACTGGAAGCACCCCAGACTTACTGATTGGAAAAGTCTCAGCTTAATTAAAGGCTCAGTCCTTCCATGAGGGCCTACCTATGTGAGCCCTCAGCTCCTGCCCATGCTTATGATTATTACTCTTTTTATTAATGGTAATAGTTACCATTTATTGCATGCTGTGTACTTACTCATTTACTCTTCACAGCAGTCCTGTAAGGTAGTTAACAGTTGCCATCTTTGTTCTGTAGTGAGGAAACAGGTTCAAATTGCTAATGTAATCCAGCCATCATCACTGTTTCCTTGGACCTCTGTAATAGTCTACTATCTCCTCCCTACAGCCACTCTTGATCCCTGCAATTTACTCCACATACGGCAACAAGTTATAAACCTGGAAAACATGTTGGCCTTCTTTGTATCCTGGGGCTTTGCACTAGCTGTTTCCGTGGTCTCACAGAATGTTCTCCCTACAGATTACCTCCTCGTCATTATTCAGGTTTTAACTCATGCAGGGCTTATCCAAACACCTTCTAGGCAAGTACCTGTCTGTCCTATTCTATACACTAAACCACCACATGTCCTTTACCACCATATGTCTACTATACTACCCCATGCCTAGAATAATACTTGGTGCAAAGTCGGTGCTCAGTAAATATTTCTTCAGTGAATGTTGGCAAAATGTCCAAGGGTCCATGCTCCAGGATTGGGGCAGACAGTCAAATTCAGGTCTGTCTGACCCTTAAGTACATAGCATATATATGTGTGTGTGGTTTGGTGTTCAGGTGAAAGATGTGTGGGATGGGAGCTGTCCAGGGCCACCATGGAGAGCTCAACAAGTGTCCAAATGTAAATCCTTCACAGGACATGACTGGCAGCTCATGCAGTGAGACCAGTTAAGAACCAATCCACAACCTAGGAAGACAGTGAGCCCCAGGGGTGGGGAAAGGAGTAAGAGTTGAGAGTTCAGATCCAGGGCTCTGTTAGATGACATGGTAAGCTGCAGACTGGAGGCCAAGGCTGACGGGTGGGCACTGTTTGGCTATTTGAACCCCACTCCAGGTTACCAGGACCAATAATCCCAGATGTCAATAACTGATTCTTGTTTCCCCCTCTCATGGAAAGACCTAGGAAAGCTACCAAGCAAGCTGTGGGGTCACCTCAGAACCAGTACCCATTGCCTGGGTACCTGGTTTCAGGGGTAGGCTCCTAGACCCTGGACGGATCCTCTTACCCCAAAACACCAGATGTCAGAATACCTGGGCTTGCTTTGTTGTGTGCCATGGTGCCCGTGAGATTTCATATGCTTACCCCCACACCCAGGTAATCTAGAGGCCAATAGTGCTTTCTATCTGTGACCCAGGGAAGGTTATCCTGGCTTTCACTGTTTATTTATACTGAAACATCTGGTGTGCTGGCAATAATTACTGAGCATAGTTCTGAACTGTGGGGAGATGGAAAGAAAGCAGTAAACACAGTGCCTCTTCCCTAGGGAATCCACAATCCAGCTAGGAGAGAGGACACACCGAAACATACTACTTAATTAGCTAAGAGCATGGGCTCCATCAGACCTGCAGACTCATGTCCAAATCCCGACTCAGCTATTGCTTCAAACCATCTAAGCCCCAATTTCCCATTTGTACACACACAATAGTGCCCGCATGTCCCACAGCAATGGCGTGAGAGTAGACAGCAAAGCTCTTCATGAGGTCTCTGGCACCTGCGTACTCAATCAATGGTGGCAGCAGCAGTATTGGTATTAGTTGTTATAGGAAACAACCCACAGGCCACATATTAAGAGGCACAAATTAATTAATTTCAGGCTAAAGCAGCTCATAAATGCTGAGAAGACCATAATGGGAAAATGACAATGAACAATGGTTTGGGGGCAGACTTCTTGGAAGAGGTACAGTTTGAAGCTAAAAGATGACTCACAGAATATTAGCAATATTATCTCAACAGAGACCTCAGGAATGATTTCCTAAACTTGTCAATTTTTTTTTTACCTCACAGCACCCAGAGACATGGTAACAATTGTTCTGCACACTGGAGCAAACAGCTTCATCTAGCATCCAGGGGACACCCTGTTTGGACTGCCTTACTCACTGAGGCATCTCCAGGACAGAGGAACTCTATCCCTACATACAGGTAACCTGTCTGAGGCTTCTTTGTAGCACAGCACACCTGCTAGGAAATTCAGATTCAGAACAGGCTCATCAACTGACAGATAAAAACAGATACGGGGAGCAACAGTGACTTCGCTGAGGTCATGCACTTGGGCCAGAACCAAGGGCAAAGCTAACATCCCTATATTGTCTGCTTTTGAATGATGGGAGTACAGCAGGTCAGAAGGTCATGGGAAAACATCCAGGAGCTTATTTCAGGAAAAACAAGTTAACTCTCATTAATGGAGGAGACCTGACCCAGTCAATAATGAGGACAACTAGCTAGACTGGGCACCCATAGTATCTCTGGTAGGTGCTAAGTGGTGCTCATGCCTTATCCCAGCCAGTGCTGATGACCGTCAGAGGTACCAGCATGGCCTGTGAGACGATGTGATGTGAGCCAACTTGTTGTGCCACCTTACATGAAATCTTGGGGAGGTCTGTCTCCAGAGAGCTGGGCCCATCACACTCACCTAGAGGAAGAAGCAGGTGGACCCTGTGGCCTTGGACTTTGCAGTCAGAGCTAGAGGAGATAGCCCCCTGGGAAGGAAATGCAGATCCTGTTTCATTTAACCTGAATGAAGTCCCCTACCCCATTCTCCTCACCTCTTGCCACCACTTGAAATATTCTCCTCCTGATCTTTACCTGCCCATACTCCTTCACAAATGAGCTTATTCAAATAGGGCTACCTAGTCTAGAGAGTAACTTTCACCACACTTCTTCTCTCTCCTATCACCCTGTTAATTTCCTTCATAACATTTATAAACATCTAGGATTGTGAATTCATTCTCCCCCACTCCAAGGCAAACTTGAATATAGACCGTGTATTCTCATTCTTCATTGTCCACTGGGCTGGCACAATTCTTGGCATATACTAGGTACTTAAAATCTCTTGACTGAATGATTGGATGAGTTAGCCATCCTGAATTTTAGTTCCAACCTTGCAGCCGACCAGCTCTGTGACCTTGGGCAAGGCACTACCTTGGGACCTCAGTTTTCACTCTGTTAAATGGAGCGGAAGACCGTTAAAAGCTTTCCTAAGGTTCTTCTAGCTCTGCTCCTACCTCAGCTGGAGCCTGAGAAGCCAGCATTTCATCAGAGGCAAGATCTCACCTTTCCCAGGTCCAAAATGAGGAACCAGTAGGCAAGAGGTTTAAAAAATACTTGCAGTATAGAAGGAGCAGCTCCTATCAACACAAGCAGCCATCCTGGACACTGGACAAAACCTAAAACAGAGATAGCTTGGGGGCTGGTGGGCCTCGGGCAAAGCCCTTGAGGCTCCAGTGGGTCAGATGGGGATTGATGTGGGAGCCCCTAGGCCTTAGTCCACTGCTGTCTGGTGAACAGAGGTAGCCTGTGTCCTTTTATTTGACAGAGCTCAGCACTTCACAGCACACTGGGATTTGGGATAGGCACTTATCATAAAAAGAAAACTGTTTAATCTGTTTTTTAAATTTTAAATGACTCCACCTGAGACTGACTGCTCCTGGCCTCTCACATCTCCCAATCCAGTGTGCTCAACACCTCATTCAAATTCTGTTTCTGTGCTGACACTCCCCTGGAGGCCATTGAGAGGATTCCACAATTTTTATTTCATTTTGGGGCTCCCTCTCTTCATCTCTGCAGAGTTCCTTGTCTCAAAAGCAGCTTCAGAAGCCAGGCTGAAACACCTCATTCACCAACAGGGATCCTGGGCCCCCAAAACCTGGGGGTTCCGTTTATTTCCTGGCTCACACACACACCATTTTCCCTCCTCCTTCTGCAGCCTGACTCTTGGTACTTTATCATGCTGATGTTTGGGGCAGACATTGATTGTGGGTGTTGAACAGCCACTTTGACTTGTATGGGTGGTTCCACTCACCACCAAAGTTACAGAGAGCTTATGGCTGCAGATACAGTTTTGAATTTCCAAAGGTCTTCCTTTCTTTTTTCATATTCAGTCACTACAACACCCCTGACAGCAGCCTGCTGGAGTGGAAAAGCCAGGGACTAGGGGTTAGGGGCCTAATTCCATTCCCTCCCTACCAGGAGACCAGACAGATTACAGCCTTACTCCCCACCTCCCTAGAATGAGGGCGTTGGGCCAGATGAATGCTAGGTCTATTTGCTCTCATATTTTAGACAGGCAGAGCACGTTTTAATACGTCCATTCTACAGAAGATAAAACTGGGGCTTAAAACACAAACAATTTTCCTGAAATTCCAGAGGGATTGACTAAAAAACTAAGCCTGGAATTCCCTTCCAGAACCCTGTCCTTAAGTTATTCCCTGGGGACCACACAAAGCTAAATAAAGGCCACCACACTGGAGAGCATAAATATAGAGCCTTTCCATCATCACAGAAAGTTCTACCATACAGTGCTGGTTTAGAAATTGTCTATGTCTGCATTTCTCCCCTTGATTAGACCGTTGTCTTCAAGGGCAGAGCATCAGCATGTTCATCTTCTTGCTCCAGTGCCTGGCACTGTGTTTGGTATCACAAGTGCTTGGATGTTCAGCAGATAGATTTGTTTGCTGGCAGGAAGCCTTGCACCCAGCTGGGCCCTGGGTCTAAAGGTCACGATAAGGAACACTGTGATGGGAGTGGGGTCTCAGTGAGCTAGGGTCACGCCACTCCACGGCAGGGGTTGGGGGGCGCTGGCAATAGGAACCTAGCTGCTGTGTTCAAGGTCTCAGTAATCCATCTGCACAGGTGAAGTACCTGCCTTGGGGGGGAGGGGGAGGACGGTAAGGAATAGACAGCAACCCAAAGGGAAGCCAGCAGAGGGCGCCTCCTTCCCCACTGCCACAGATAGTTCCAGCTGGGCAGCTGCCTCGTTAGCACCAGGAGGCAAACCTGCTAATTACCAAACCCAAACTTGAGATTTGCATTTTTATGAAATGCTCATGCAGGAGGTAAATCTTTTCTCTTAAAAAAAAATCAAGATGGATAGGGAGAGAAAAGGCTCATAACAGTACATACTAATTCAATCTAATCTTGGTCATTTCAGTATCTATAAGAAAGTGCTTTCATAAAGCTACAAAGCTAACATCCATAACTCTCAAGTTTCCCCAGACAGGATACTTCTGCATTAAGTTTCCCATTTATCTTCGGAGATGGCAAATCATCCATTTATAATGGGATCTAATAAAGCAAGCTCCTGTCACAGTCCCAGCTGCTAGAATGTGCCTCAGATCCAGAGATGCTCTGGGGGCCACGACAGTGCCATCTTCTTGGGGACCCACTAACTAGGTTTGTGTGGGTGCACAGTGCCTGAGGTATCAACATGCAACACAGTAATGGTGTATGTCTGTTTGGGGAGAGGGGCATGGCTGTTTCCCACCAGCCTGTCCACACACATCTCTTCCTTGAAAAGCCAAGATGAAGACCAGTGGGGAAGAAGTGGGGCCTGCACCAAAATTCACTCCTTAAGGTAGGCAGAGTTTGCTGTAGAATGACAATATGGGAAGAAACAGAGTTTAGCAGACTGATTCCAGAGCTCAGTTGAGCACCAGGGATGATGTCTCACTGTCCTAGGGTGAGTTCCCTGGGGACCAGGGCATTTATTAAAGACTGCCCATGAGATCCACACAGGGGTAGAGAAGGACGGGAAGGAAACACAGGCAAAGGGAGGAGTCCAGCTTTTACACAAACAAACAGCATCCTGGGGCTAATCTCCAAGCAGCTCTGGAACCTGGGTTGGCCCTTCAGAACTGTCCCAAATCCAGCTGAGATGTCCAGGCCTTCTTATTCTTGCACCAGTCTATCACTGGATGTGGGCTGACCTAGAGCAGGGATAACCTGGGCAGGGAGGTTTCTGCAGCTGAAGTCATCTCTGACATGGTCAGCAGCTGAAGTCTGTCTGATGATCACTGTCCCAGCAGCTAAGTGAACAAGTCCTTTACTGAAGATGATCTGGGCACACACATTACTGGTCTATGACACCTACTGAACAACCTGTGTCTCTCCCCTCCTCACCAAATAAACATGGTTTAATCATGCTATACCTGTGGCCTATGGTGTCCCAGTCTAATGGGTAGCAGGCAATAAGTCCTGCTAGCTGCCTACTCAATCATAGGCCCTGGTCTCAGATTTCTGGCCAGGTGACATACAGAAGACTGTTCCAAGAAGGTATTAATTCCTTGGCACACTTAACTTGCTCAGTGGGCAGCAAAATATACTTGAGGGTGCAGAGAAAGCTATCAGGCAAATCAATGCAGGTCCTGGCAGTTGGCAGTTGGCCAGTATGCACCGAAGAGATAAGGGAAGGGAGATATGGGTAGATGTCAATAGGATCTGCTGCACCCCCTCTTCTTTATCCACAGTGTATGCCCACGTAGACTCTGCTCAAACTTTTCCAGTGACAGGGAGCTTACTATCTAAATGGCAACACATTATATCATTGGATAGTTCTAGTTGTCAGAAAGTTATTTCTTAGATGAAGCTAAACTCTGTTCATTGTTCAGTCTTTGTTCAGTAACTTTTACCAGAGTAAGGTCAGGAATGTTTGTTTATATGTCTCACTGTTATATCCTCAGCATTAGAAAAATATACCTGGCACATGTTAGGTTCAGTAAATGCCTATATGCTTACATGGTCCCTGCCTTCAAGCAGACTTAAACTGAGAACAAGCCCCAGGGGGACTGCTTAGGTAGAGAATTCCAGCTTTTTCCTGTTTGTAGTTTGCTTTTCCACTTATTACCTCATTTTCCTATGTGTTTAAGTACATAGCACAGTGCCTAAAACAAAGCTGAGTTAACATGCTAGTACTTACTTATCCAACAAACACTTAGTGAACTCCTATGTGTCAGACGTTCTTTCTCATTGTCCTAGGCTCTGGTCCTCAGAGTATAAAGTTGGAGGTAGAGGGCAAAAAATTACTGGTGATTATGATTTTAGAAAAAGGTTCTAGGTGTTTAATCAAGTACAATGGGCAAATGCACAAACACTCACTCTTGCTCACAAATCATCCCTTTAACAGAGCCAGCTCTCCCAATAGAGACACAAAGGCTGCTGCCTCCTTGTCCTAGAAACAAGAGCTTCAGGAAAATCAGCCACTGCAACTCCTTTGCCCATTTTTTTTTTCAGGAAAAGTTAATGGAAGAGTTTTACTCAGAGTTCCCAGGGCATAATTCCTGGTGCCCATTAGGTCCAGGGAACTGGGCTCTCACAACCCCTCCCAGAAGGAGCTGCAGCTCCCTCTACCATTTGTATTTGCTTTGAAATGTCTCTTTGTGCTGTCTTGAGGGGAGAGGATTAGCTCCCCTTCCTGAAATAAGGCTGGCCAGGAAAGCAAGCTGGAATCAGCAAGGCGAGTTAAGCTTTCTGCCTGGAGCCAGGGACTTAGCGGTACAGATTACAACAGCAGGTGATGAGCCACGTTAGCTGCTGCTGTGGAGACTGTGAAAATCCTGTTATAGGGCAAAGGCGTTTTAGCTACAGCTCCAAATTTCAAAGAATGATTGAGTTGGAATGTGGCAGGCAGGAGGCAACTGGGGACCAAAGTTATTTGACTTAAACTGAGAACCAGGCCTGAAGGGACTGCTGGGGTAGAGAATTCCAGAGAGGGCCTCAGGTATGCCACCCTCTTCCCCACATCCCCTGGGTAGAGCCTCTCTCCCTTGCACACAAATGCCCTCCCTCTCACCATCCTCCTCTCCCCTCCCCTGCCCATCCATAAGCAGAAGGAGCTTCCATCTGCCTAGAATCCAGTCTTCCTCACCAATCTGTAAGCTCCTGGAAATGAGAGCCTGTGACTTCTTCAACCCTGCAGGGTTCCTGGCACATGTAAGTGCTCAATAAAGTTTGCTGAGTGATCAATTGGTTACTGCCTCAAAGCCATATCTTCCTGGCCTTGTTCTGCCTAATTTAGAGATCCTCCTTCCCTACACACACACACACTCTCTCTCTCTCTCTCTCTCTCTCTCCAACTGAGCGCTCCTGGAAACACACATCTTTTATGTAGCCAACCCTGGTTCCTTGGCACTGAAGTAATACCTGGCTAGCAGATCCAAATCTGACTGCAAATGAGACACTTAGGGGAAGAAGAGATTTTAAAATCCAAACCAGGAGAAAAATAAGTCTTCAGTATTTGCTTTGCCCTATTAGATAGGAAAGTGATAAAATCACAAGAGTTAGTTTAGAGTCTCTCTAGTCTTTAAGTCCAACACCCCCCACCAACAACTCATTAAGTGCTCTCTTCTATTGGCCTTAATTCCCCTTTAATGGGAAGCAGCTTGATGCAGTAGAGTGTATTTGGGCTCAAAGGCCATGAAAGATCTGGATTCAAATCCTATTTTTTGAATCACTTAAGCTTTCATCTAGTAAACTGCTTATCTCATAAACATACACTGAGACAACAGAGATTTCTCAGTAATGAGTACATAGTAGAAATTAATCAAATAATAATAGTGGCATCACTACTGTTAGCGATGTTGGTTCTCTGTGTGCTAACCCTGAGGATTGCCCCCCGTGCCTAAGGAAACCCATTTACAAAGGGTGGTAGGTTTCTTGGTCTGATTTAATCTATACAATAGTCCTACATGAGGCAAGTGATTCTTATTCCTCTTTTACAAAGAGGAAACTGGAGCTCACAGAAGTAATTTGCTTAAGGTTGCTTGACCAGGTACTACAAAGGCTGGAACTGGAGCCCAGATATTGAGGTGAGAACCTGAAGCTGTTCCTCATACCAGGGTACCTCCTAAGCAGGAACAACTGATTGTCACTGACAACCCTATTAGGGTGGGGACCCATTGTCTACCAGACAAAAAAGATGAAGGCAAACCTTTCCCTCCTCCCATCTTCCTTCGCTCCCTCCCTGCCTTTCTTCCTTCCTTCCTTCTTTCTACCATGCAGTGATTAAATGCTTGCCATATGCTCAGCCCTCCAGTAGTGAAGCTATTGGATATAAAAGATAGAAATGATCTGGTCCCTGCTGAAAGTAGCTTACAGTCCAGCTAAGGAGATGCAGTGGCTATCCCAGCAAGTAATTTCAGATCACAGCCCCATTCCCACCAGTGTGTGATGGTACTCCGGGTAAAATACACATGTGAGGTAAGAGAACAAGGGTGTGCACAGCAGTTCCCCAGAGCAAAGAGGAGAAAAGCTCCTAGGCTCAGGAGAGATGACTGGAAGCCACTAGGAGACAGGTTTCCCAGGTAGGAGCTGTGCAAAGACAAAATGGGTTGCCCTGGGAGGATAGCGTGGTCCCCATCTCCGAAGGTGTTCAGGGAGTATCTGGATGAATAACTCAGGCCCCTCCAGACCCAAGACTCTCTAGATCAATCACAGTTTCTGCTAAAGAGCCCATTGTAAGGAAAGCTGGGAGATCAGGAAAGGTCATCTTACATTCTCTCCAGAGAAGCTGGCTTCCCTGAGCAGGATGCAGATCAACTGCTCCCCAGTTCAGCTTAACATGGCTTCGGGCTTCTCATCTCACATAAGCCTTCCACCTCCAACTGCTTGTGCCTGGCTCCCAGCCCCACCCCCAGCCAAGATTTAGCGGCTGCCTCTCCCTACAAGGGAAAACAAAGGAAAAAGCACGCAAAGACCATCTGAAAATCCCCTTATTTGCTTTACTCTTCTGAGTCACTGGTGAACACAGGTTGGCAACATCCCAGGCAAACAGGAAGGCAGGCTGCACTTCTGCTGTGCCCTTTCCAAAGGTTCTGTGCACACCTCCTCCCCAGCAAGACCCCTCCCCCGCTCTGCTCTCACAGAACAGGGGAAAGTGACTGTAGATCCCAAGGCCCTTCTCAGTGCCACCGAAATGAAGGAGCCTCAAGCCTGCTGTTCTGGGATCCTCCATGTCACCTGAAGGGCTTTTATCCATAGGATCCCAGAACTGGGGAAGAAGATCCTTAGAAGTCCTCTCCCCCAGCTTCCTTATTTACTGTCTATTAAAGAGGACACAGCACAGCAGCATCAACCATGCACGGAGCGTCCTGGGCACCTGGGAAGAACTACTGCTATTGTTGGAATTCTGGAGAATTTGAGTATTGCCCCTTAATCCTGAGGGCATACAGTTTACAGAGACTGCACTGGCACATGACATCCCATGTAGTAGGAAGAGGAGATTCTGAAGTACACCAAAGCAGGGTTTGAATCCTGACCCTTGCAGTTAGCGGCTGTATGACTCTGAGTTGGTGACACAAATTCTCTCCATGCATCGGCTTCCTTGTGGTTAAGATAGAGATGAAATTTGCACATGGTGAGTTTTCATGAAGTTTTGAGGGTATGATGCATGTAAAGCCTTTGGCACTTATATAGATAGCCCCCTTTTCTTCCTTCTTGGAGGCCACTGGTAGAGTCAGTAAAAAAAGATGGAAATGAGCTCTCTTATTTTGTTTCTCCAAAGATTGGTCCCAAGATATAGCTCCTATTGGCCCCACCATTGCTTCCTATAATTCACCCCCAAACAGATAGGGATCCAGAGGGGAGGAGCAGGGAAATGGAAGCCAGTCATCTTCTCTAAGACAGATCCAAACCAGCATTGCTAGCCAGCATTGCCCTCAACGGCCAGAGCAACCTGACATTTCTGGCCAGGTACCACAGCTGTTATGCACTAGGGAGAGGGAGGGCAGGGCACACACATGGCAGATGTTCTCTCTGGCCCAGCTGAGGCACGGGAGCTGGCCGTTCCTCTCTGGAGATGAACCACCTGATGGCAACCAGGTGGAGCACCCAGGCCCCTTCCCAGGAGCAGTCAAATGAACTGAGAACTCTGAGCTCCATTGTGGAGATGCTTTTTTGCCTGTAAGACCAGATAAGGGAGACCAGGCTGATTGGAGAATGAGAAAAAGGAAGCATGACAATTAATTTTGTGTCAACTTGACTGAGCCATGGGCTACCAAGACTTCATTCTGTGTTTATGTAAGAGTGTTTCTGGATGACATTAACATTTGAATGGGTTGAATGTATAAAACAGATTGCCCTCCTCAATTGGGTGGGTCACACCCAATCAGTGAAGGCCTGAATTAAAAAAAAAAAAAAAAGCTGATCCTCCAAGGAGTAAGAGAGAATTTCTCCTGTTTGACTTCCTTGGCAATGAAATGTGGGCTTTTACCTGCCTTCAGGTGCAAACCAAAACATCGATATTTCTTGAATCTTGAGCCCACTAGCCTTTATACTGGAGCTACATTATTGGCTCTTCTGGTTCTCAGGCCTTCATACTCGAGCTAGAACTAAACCATTTGTTTTTCCAATTGCCCACCCACCCTGTACATCTTACAACTTGTCAGCCTCCATAATTGCATAAGCCAATTCCTATTTTGTTTCTTATTTTTATTATTAACACTATTGCATTTGGCCCCATTTTCCACTTCTTTGGGCCCCTCCTCCCAGCCCCAGCTCCCCTTTCCCTCTGGCTAACACCACTTATGCACATATATATGAAAAAAGCTTTACTAAAAGGAATTGTGACAGGATTAGCCAAAGAACAGGAAATTCCTTTTAATAAAACTCTTTCCATATATATGTGCATAAATATATGTATATCTAGAGAGGTTATAAACATATAATGAAAGATAAATATATATCTGTATCTGTGTCTATATATATGCATACACACACATACATATGCATATAAACATCCTATTGGTTCTGTTTCTCTGAACTCTGACTTATACAAGAAGTTCCCTATTCAACATTGGAAAGGATGTTCTAACACCCTGAGCTGCCCAGCCACAGGATGGGAGGGAGAGGGGGAGAATGCTCTTAACCCTAGACATATGAAAGCGGAGCTCTAACCAGCCAGCATCCACTCACCCAGTAGGGAGATGAGTTCTATCCCTTCCAAAGACCCTCCATATCCTAGTCTATGATTTTAAGAGAGCTAGGGAGGGCATCTTGTTGCTGTCCTCCCCAGATGTTGGCCAGATGTGTGTAATCCAAGTGAAAGGAGCCACGTGAAATCCACATCCTTCAGAGCCTTCCTTCCCTTAATGTCTGCACTATGCCCTACTCACATAGATCACATGGCAAGTAAAGTAAGTTCTGACTCCCAACCTTGTGCTGTCCTTGTGTCATGATCCCGAGAGATATGTGGGAAGGGAAAGGCAGAGAAGAAGCCCTGGAGAGACCTAGGGGTCATCTGGTGCAACAGCTGTGGTATGAATTTGTAGACGGCTGAAGGGAATGAAGAGGAGCCCCAACCCCATGCCCCAGGTCTATGATTGACAACCATAGCATGGCTTGCAGGCCTCCTGATAATAGTAGAGGCCTGCCTTCTTTGTCTCCAGAAGGAAATCATAGGAGAATGATAAAGATATAAGGGCAACTTAATTTAAAAAAGAAAAATTCTGATCTTTGTGTACTTTAAATAAAGATCTAAAGGAAAATACATTTTTCTTACTTGAAATGTTTTGAAATAATCCTATTATGTGAAAAATGTGTGGGTAAAAGGTTTTCTTCAGGGCTGTGACAAGTTTGGAAGGAAGAGTATCTGACTAATTCCTACTCATCTTTCTTCTCACTCTTTTTCTCCATCTTCCCCACTTCTCTGACTCTCCCCACACTCCCCATCCCCAAGTCCTCTTCAAATGTGCTCCCCTTACTCTCTGGCTGGCTCTGCCCAGGTGTCTCCAATGAGACATGAAATGGCCAGTTAAATGCTGTGGTTCCTTCCTCTTGGTAACTAAGAGACAAGTCATCCTTGGTGGCAGCATCCCTAGTGAGCAATCTGATGGCCTGGGAAATGGTAGGTATGAGTGGAGCTGGCAACTTACAGGGTGGAGGGCAGCTGAGCAGAACCTGACGTGTCCAGCCTCAGAACGAGGAGCTGCTGAGGAGACTACTCTAATCCCCTGACCCAAGAAAATGAGGCAGATGGTGTCAAAGAGGGGAACATTCTTAAGAAGGCACCAGTCTCTTTTGTAACTGAATGATTACAGAGTGGCAGAGTGAGCCATTGGAGTGTGAGTGTTATGGGTTGGATAGTGTGCTCTGAAGTTCATATGTTGAAGTCCCAACCCCCAACACTTCACAATGCATTTGGCAATAAGGTCTTTATAGGGATAATCAAGTTAAAGTAATATCATTACAGTGGACCCTAACCCAACATGACTCATGCAGTGGAATAAATTTTGTCCCCCAAAATTCATGTGTTTAAGCTTTAACCTCTAATTTGACTATATATAGTTGGAGACAGGGCCTTAGAGGAGATAATAAAGGTAAAATGAGCTCATCAGGGGGAGACCCTAATTTGTTAGCATCAGTGACTTTTTAGGAAGAGGAATAGACAGACACCAGAGCTCTCCCTCTACCATGTGAGGACACAGCAAGGAAGCAGCCATCTGCAAGCCAGGAAGAGGGCTCTCACCAGGAACCAAACCCTGCCAGACCTTGAGCTTGAACTTTTCACCCTCCAGAACTGTGAGAAAATAAATTTTTGCTGTTTAATCTATGTAATCTATGGCATTTTGTTATGACAGCCTGAACTAACACAAACAGTGTCCTTATAAAAAAAGAGAAATTTGAACACAGAGATATGCAGAAAGGAAAGACAAAGAAGCACAGGGAGAAGACAGTCATCTAACAAGCCAAGGAGAGGCTTGGAACAGGCCTTTCCTTCACAGTCTTCATAGGAACCAATCCTGATGACACCTTGATCTCAGACTTCCAGCCTCCAGAACTGTGAGACAAAACATTTCTTTTGTTTTAGCTGCCCAGTGTATGGTACTTTGTCAAAGTAGCCCTAGCAGACTAATACACTATGCTAGACAGGTAAGCCACTGGCCTGAGGCAGGTAGGGCCAGGCTTGCTCTCCATGTAGCCCTTCGCTCTGAAACCTCCCCCAGACTGGAAGGAGAATCAATTATCAGCCAAAAGTCCTTCCTTCCTATAGACCGAGTTCTAGGCCTCTGAAGTTCCAACTTTCCATCTCACTTGGGGGATGGACTCCACACAAGACCCTATTTTGCTCAGCAAGAAGGAGTCATTTTTAATCAGGCCACAATGACTCTCTGCGAGAAAAATCCATGGAGACAGAGCAGGCCTGGTGCCAGTGAGAAGACTACTTGCCAGAGCCCAGTTCCCTGCTTTCATTCCATGGCTCCCAGGGGAGGGCACCTCTGCCCTGCTGGAGGGCAGGAGAAAGACGGGTGGTACTTATCAGCAGAAGGAGTTACCTTCCAAGAAGCCTGGCTGTTGCCCATATCTAGTGGGGGCCTATCCCAGCATGATAGTAAAAGCTGGGTTGGAAGGAACAGGATGCAAAGGTTAGCAAAGGCAAAAGGAAGGAGTAAGACTTCAGAGGGTAAAAGTAGTGACCTGGTACCATCAGACAAGTTGTCTCCCAGTCCCCTTCATTACCCCCCAGCATATAGGGAAGGAGTCCCTGCAAAAAGGAAGGAGTCCTGCTTTTTACAGTTGCAAAAAATGATGAGAGGCAGGGCATGGAGACACACAGGTGGGCATTAATCTGGTGAGTGTCTAGAGAAGGTTGGCATGCAGACAAGAGACAAAGGTGAGAGTGAAACACACACACACACACCCCACACAGGGAGCACATCAGTTTACTTCCAGTTCTCTCCAGACTGCATCACCAGCACCTTCGGATTTTTTTATTGCTAAAAATTACCAACAGCATGGCACTCTGTAGTCCCAGAATCTGCCCCTGGCCCACTGAACTGCTCCTCCAATCGGCTTTGAATGTGGTCAGTGTTTCCTATAATGAGGAGGGGGATGAGGGAGCCATAGCACTTTTGGATTTCCAGATCACAGAATGAAATCCCTAAACCATCAGGTCGATTTTGGATTCTGGTAGACAAGTAAATCTTCAGAGGAGTAGATGTCAGGGCAACTTAACAAACAAATGTAAACCACAGTAGAGCTGCCTTCAAAACAGTTGCTTCCCAGAGCAGGCCCTCTTAAGAGAGCTTTGAATGCATAATGATGGGTCCACAAAATAGACCAACATCTTGGCAAGCAGTGGCAGCAGCCTGTGTTTTCATGAGTCAAACATGTCAAACTCAGTTCCAACAAGTGCACTGAAGAATTTAAAGCTGGGCATGGAATTTTCAAGTCACTGTAGAAGGCAGATGAACTTTGGAGTAAACAGACATGATTTGGATCCTAGCACTTCCTCTTATTAGCTGAGTGGCATGGACTCATTCAGTAAATCTCTGAGCTTGCTTTCTTTATTTCTTAAATAGGGATAAGAGCTTCTATTTCATGGGCTTGATGAATGGATTAAATAAGATCATATAAGTAAGGAGTTGGGTACATAGTAAATGCTTAATAAATATTCTCATTATTCACCCTAAACCCTCCTTCCTACATAGAGATTCATGAGGAAAGGTTGCCTAAGTTGTGCTTGAAAATCTTCAGTGATGGCAATCTTACCACTACAAAAAGAGGGCTATTCCATTTGTACAGTTCTCAGGATCACAATGCTGTTTTGTTTATTATAAGGGTAAATCAAAATCAGCCTATCTGTGATGCCTCGGTGGTCTTTATTCTGCCTCACACACTGTCACAAATAATATATATGAAGAGAAGTATTAATTATATCACATTTACTAACAATGATTGTCATCATCTGTACCTTATCCATTCATCCATACTTCCATCCATTTATTCATTCATTTAAAAGGTAACTAAAGAGCTCCCCCAAGGCACTGTGGTGGGAAATGAATCTCCAGCTGGCTAATATCTTAGAGTAGCTTTGTAACCTTTTTTTTCCTTCCAGAGAAAGTGCAAAAGGAAGAAAAGACATGAATTCGCTTTGGGAGTGCCTCTGGATGGGGTGAGCACCGGGCCCTTGGGCCACCAGGAAGCCTAAAGGTTGGTGGGAGAGGAGGCGAGGTGATCCTAATTCCTAGTAGGGCCTATACCCCACTTAGGGGGCAGGAAACTGCTCTTTGACATGACTCAGATCAGTCCTATCTGCAAATTTGTCCCTAACGCCTCCACAGAAAGTATAATATTACCATAAAAAATCATTATCTCCTTATGTGACTACTTCTGTTTCTTAAAGAAATAGTCTGCACTTGCAGTAAAAAAGCCTCCTCCTCCCTCCTCCACCTTTACCTGATATTATTTTGGCTCCCAATAATTACATTAGGTATAGAAAGTGACTTTATGGTGCTAGTAATTATACATGCTTACAAAACAGATGGGTCTGGGGATCTAGAGGGGGAGCATTTATGGACTTGGAAATGAGACATTTTGTTGCAGGAAATTGATAGTTATTTCCAGGTTTTATTGCTGTGTTTCACAGGACTCTTCTTAAATCTTGTGGATAACACTTTGCCTCTATTGCCTTTCATGCATTTTATAAGACTTAGCTCATCAGTCCTGGGTATTCTGGGAAATGAATTAACTATGTGGTGCAGGAGGGGCAGCCGGATATGTGAGGACTGGTCGATGTCATTTGGCAGAGGAAGAGTAGTAAACTGGAAATGAAAATCCCATAGACCATGTGAATCAGAAGGAACTTAGAAATCATCTGGTGAAGCAGTCCTCAAAGCATGCTCCCCAGACCAGCAGTACCAGCACGATCTGGTACCCTATTAAAAATGCAAATTCCCAGGCCCTACACAGAAACTCTGGGAATAGTTCCCAGGATGCTACCTTTTGTTTCGGGTGATTCTGATGATGGCTAAAGTTTAAGAATAACTGATCTGGTTAAATCCTTTCATCTTAAAAATGAATAAACTAAGGTCCAGAGGGACTAAGTGATTTGTCACACGTCACCCTGTCCGTCAATGGAGAGTTGACTCTAGAACCTCAGTCTACCACAGTAGTTCCCTCCCTAAAACCCCATATTTTCCCCAAGAACTAAGCACATGATCTAGTTCCTTCTCAAACTTTGATGTGCATAAAAATCACATGGGAACTTGTTAAAATGTAGATCTGGACTCAGTAGTTCTGGGGTACAGCCCAAGATTCTGCATTTCTAACTAGGTCCTAAGTGATAAAATGCTGCAGGAGCAGGACCACTCTTCCAACAAGAATCTGGCCTCCACCAGTGCTGATCTGGGCAACAGGAGCCACAGAGCAGGTGCTTCCTGCCACTTTTGTGAGATGAGTCTGTGCAGTGGTGACTTTACATCCCACTCTTCACCCCTCCACATGCCCTTTGGAGCTTTGATCAGTAGGCAGCCATCTCTGACCTATCAACTTCTCACCTCCCTACACTCTCATCCTATACTGAAGACAGCTGACCTTCTTCCATTTTCTCCAAATTTCCACATGATATACAGATAGTGGGCTCCAAGAAAAATGAAATATGCCTCTCTTTCTTTCAAGGAACTCCTGGGTAAAAAAATCCCAGGAGCTCTTTTTTTAGTCTTTCCAGTTTCTGTTTCTCTTTGCCCATTGACGGTGAGTTCCTCCTGATATCTGACATAAACCCTCTGACAGCCACAAATGTCACTTATGTATTCAGTCAACAAACACATTTTGAGTGCTTTTGAAGTGCCAGCACTTGAGATAGACAACAGATAGTCAATGGGTTTCATCTATTATCTTCTTCCACCCACTATTTATGGCTTAAAGTGAGCTAGATCCAAAGCTAAAAATTCCCAAAGGATTTTTAGTAAATGTACCCACTTTGGGAGACACATTTACTGAATTTCTTATCATTTTGTTGGGCTTGCCTCTTCCCCTGTTGAACCGGGTGGATTTGCCTCATCCTCCTAATTGGGAACAACCCCAACACACCCATTCTTCAACTGCCAGCAGGTTTAGCTCTGCCTCTTTCATATCCCATCCCTCTCAGAGACTCATTCCCTCCCCACTGGGCCCCTCTCACGGACCAACATTGATAATGAATAAATCTCTTTCAGAGAAGAAAGTGGGCTGGCATGTCTGTGGGGAAGGCCCTACAGACACAGGCAGGATGGATGGCTGGTGGGAGCTGCGCCGCAGGCTCTAATTAACGTATTGTTCTCTGGGCTCCAGCAGGATTATGGATGAGCTCCACAAAGCGGCCCACTTAACCTGAGCATCCTGGTTCCAATCTATTACTTTCTTCGCTGGCTTCTGCCTGCAGTTTGTCCTGATGTGGAGGGGCTGAGTATGGGCAGAAAGCCAACAGAGCACATGCGCAGCTTGCTTCTCCCTCACTGGTGAGCCTTTTGGGGTCCTGCCCTTGGATCCTTCAAGGGGTAATAAAAACACAACCCAAAGAACCACAAGTCTCTGATTCGAGGTCCCATCTATATAGCCTTACAGATAAACCCAGGGAAGTTACCGGCCCACCAAGATGTGGGAGATGCAGCATGATCCCTGAATGACAGAAACGATTAAAGCGATTTTAACGACTCCTAAGCCTAGTCTTTCATTTGCATATCACTGAAAATCCTTGCTATCTTTTGATTATTTTTTTCACATGTAAACAATTGTCTGAGGGCGGTTAATTCAAGGGTGTAAATTGTACAAGAAGAATTGGGAGAAGAAAATAAGAAACATTCCCAGAATCTCAGAAGACTACAGCACCAAGGGCACCTCTGAGAGAAGCAGCGCATGAGGGTGCAAATGCGATGATGTTGATGATGTCGATAGTGAGACTCATGTTGAAGGATTAAGTGGCAACAGGTAGGCTGGCAATGAGGGCAGCACAGCAAAGGTCTTCAGGGAGGGAAAAGGGCAGTATGGCAAGGGCACTCACTATACTTAGGAGAGTCAAGGGTGATCCATCTGAACTTGTAATCCAGAGGCAGAGTATAAAGGAATATGAGGGCTAATTAAGGAGTTTGGACTTTATGGCTGTCACGAAAGTGGTTGAGCAGGAGAAACGCATGATGAAATGTGTGTGTATGGTTAGAAAGGTGACTGTCGGGGATGTGTGGGGAGGATTTAAAAAGAAACTATGTGGTGCTGGGAAAGCCACTTAGGAAGCTAGGCAGCCTAGTACATGTTGGAATGCGGATAGAGGCTACAATCTCCAATTCGCAGGGGAGGAAATGTGTGGTACTGGACCCCAGAGACTTTAAGTGAGATGTCCAAAGTTATGCAGTCAATTATGGTTGGGTTTCTATATAAATGTCTCTTGCCTCCTAACCCAGAATGCTTTGCTCAAGATCATATAACGAGAACTCAGTTCCCAATGCTGCCAGTGTCTCCAGGTATAGTTATCAACTTAACTAAGCTACGGAGGTCTAGGCCCTCACATTTTTCCAGATGCTTCCCAGAGCAGAAAGGCAGCAAAGACTGCTCATGACTAATACCACTGCTTATTCCTTAAGCTTCATCAGAGAAGTCTGCCCTTCAGGATAAAGAGAGCTGACTCTCCACTCACCCAGCCTCCAATCCCATATCCAGTGGAAGCTGTAGCAGCATGAGAGTAAGAAAGGAAACCAGAACCAGAAAACCATAGACTGACATTCTCACTCTCCCACAACCTCAGAGAAGCTCCTTAATCTCTGAGCTGCAGTGTCGTCAGTCAGAAGGTAGGATTATACTACATGCCTGATGGGGTGGTAGCGAGGGTCTAATGTATAGTGTGAATAATAGAACAGATAGGGAGATATTATTGCCTTTATCATTATATTCTTATAAAAGTAAGGACTTCCAGACCTGGTACAAGGACCAGGAGCAAAGCTCTGTTGGTAAAGCTTAATGCTTCAAAGTAAAATGTTGGAAGAGGAAAGCACAAGACTGGATAGATTTAGTTTAAGAACTGATTCCACTATTGCTAGCTGTGTGATTCTGGATGTGGTGATGACTGGCAGGGCTTACCACATCTACATTTTCTTTTTCTTGCTGGACTACATTTTCCATCCTCCTTGTCATTAGCTGTAGCCATGTGTCTATGTTCTGGCCTATGGAATGTAAGCAGAGGTGATGCATGCCACCTCCAGGCCTGGCTGATAAAATGCATTTCACACATTATCCTCAGTTGTTCTCCCCACTGACCTGCCAAATGAAGATATTCCAGCTACCTCAAGGACAGCCACAAGAAAAGAGACTGATCCCCTGAAATACTATATTAAGCAGAGCATCCCTGCCAGCTCTCACTGAATATGGAAATGTTTGAGAAACTCTTATTGAGCTAGCCCACTGAGATTCGGTGTCTATTTGTTATGGCAATTAGCCTAGCCTGACTAATACACTTTTCAAGTTGCTTACTTATCTAAGCCCCATATTCCTCATCTAAAGATAGGCCCATTAATACCTGTCCCACTTATATTATAAGGTGAATGTGATGATAGAGATGATGTAATGAAGAAGGAAGCACTTTTGCAGTCATTGAGGCACTAATATAAGCTATTGGTATTATTAGCACTCAGTAGTTCACCCCTCATGTCATGTCATATGATATCATGTGATGAGTCCCTCCTATAGCACATTCTATGTTTTGACTACTGATTGAGCGAGGACACAGGAATGCACCAGATAGTGGACATCAGAATTGCCCGTCTCTAGCCTAGATCTCATGGTCTTTGCCAGAGGGAAGATTCAATTATTTTACCTTCAACCCCATGCCCCCATTTCCCCTCCCAAAACACATCTATACAGAGTGTTCTTATCACTTCTGGGTGGATCCATGGCAGGTGCCAGACTGGTCCTATTATGGCTGTTGCACTTCCAGACTAAAGTAATCCAGACATTCATCATCTGCTTTTGCAGAAAAGAAGCCACAAGGTATTGTTGCCCCTATTTGGTGGGTTCATTGCAAAAGTTAGTAGGGATACAGACCATCGAATACCCCAACACATTCTCAGGGCAGGAAGTGGACGTTGAGAGTAGACACGGCTCACTAGAAAAGGCAACCACGCAGAAGAGTGTGTGCACCTGTATGCATGTGTGTGTGGGGTCTGTTTGAGGGGTGTGCACACATGCGTGTTTGAGGACTGCATGTGTGTGCCCCTGTAAATGTGTTTGAGGTGCATGTACATGTATGTGTTTGTTTCATGGCTGTGTGAATGTGTAGCAATTTGGATGTGTTTGAGGTTCTCATGCATATGCATTTGTATGTATATCTTTGTGTGTGCACAAACATGTGTCAAGTGATGGTAGGTCACAGAAGAGAGGCCATTGTTAGTCCTCCCAGTCTCAGGTCTAGCAGAGAATTAGCTGGAACTACAGAGAATGTCACTACTGCTTTGAATATCCTGGGTATCCCCCTCCTAAACCATTTTCCTGGACATGTTAGAATGGAAAATTTTTTCCCTCCACACCCTGAAGAATCTGTTGATTCATTTGCCCTTTCATGTAGTCACAGAATGTCTGTTCTATTCCTTCCTGTACCTGACCCTGGGCTGGGCTCTGGGCTTCAGGACCCTGGGTCTCTCTGCTGGTCTGGTCTCCCCTTTCTGGTGCTGCTTCAGAGAATAGCATGTGAGAGAATTTCTCCTGAGAACAAAGGCAGCTGGGAGACCAGTTTGGTGGAGCATAGGAAAGGGAGGAGGTCCGCAGCCCCTTCTGGGCAGGGAGGGGGACAGAGATGGAGGTGGCAAGGCCCAGATTGGGGAGAGCAGCAGGGGAGGCTCTCAATTGTCAGCCCTGTGGGGAGCCTGAGAAGAAGCAGTTCCCAGCATGGTGGAGCTGCGGATTAGGAACAAGCCCCTGACACAAGGGGTTTGCACAGGCGCACAAATGAAAGAAATCAGAGCAGATTTCTGATTATGGTTTTTGAAACCATACAAATTTTGGGTAATAAAAAGAGAAGAAAGAGATGTGTATGTGGCCTGAGTCTCAGCTCAGAAAGGTCAATTCCAAGAAGATGCTGTCAAACTTTATATTACTTTTCAGAAAGCCAGTGAGCTGAAAAATAACCCTCACCTTTTTTTATATATTATTATTCTTTACTTCAGAGTTTCTTCTTCACATCGTTTTGTGCATCTTGGTTGTTTATTTCTCCCAGGCCTGATATCATTTAGAGATTTGGCCTGGAGCCCGGGGGAAAGACAGCCCTTTTCCTAAGAATGCATTTATTTCAAATCCTTAGTAGCCCTTTCTAATTCTGCCCTCTATGAGAAGGGGGTGGGGAGGGGATGGGGTGACAGAAGACCCTCTCTTCTGGTTCACAAGCATCTGTATGTTGTTCTCAGGCAGATATGTGTGTGTACATGTGTGTTTGAGTGGACCTAAAAGTTTGTGAAAGTATACTCATGTGAATGCATGTGTGTGTATGCATGTGAGTGCATGTATGGGTCCAGCACCCACTCCCGGTGGGAGAGACTTGTGAAGCTGGGTTTTTCTGTTTCACTCGAATCTAAGGTGGCAGTGACTGGCTCCTTCACCTTTTGCCAAGGTCAGTGAGGTACAACTGTTGTTTGAACCAGGGCACATGTCTTCCCCCAGGAAGAGCACACTTCAATTTAGAGTGAGCCCCTAGGAAGTGTGGCAGTGTATGTTGGATATTGTAGACTAGCTCCATTTGCATTTGCTCTTTCCTATAACTAAAGACTAGTGGGTGGGTGTGAAAAATGCAGGGACTCTGCCTTGGTGCCTGCCATCCGTTCCAGCTTCCTGAGATCCTGCTGAGACCGACACCAAAGGAAGCCACAGAGTAGCAAGAACAAGCGCCCTAACCAAACTCCAACTTCTCCTCCACCCCCACGGCAACATAGAAACATTTGCCCCAACCTGAAGAGCCATCTACTGGGTTTCAGGTGGGAGACCACACAGCAAAAGCTGGGGCTCCAGCATTCATCATGCCCCTAGGTCAGCACATTGGGAAACATGTGCTGCTATTCAAGACTGCACTCTCTATTGGACAGGTGGCAGAGTGACTGAGCTCTGCTGGAGCCAGAACATTGGAGGATGTAAGTGTGTTTTCCTCATTTATCATCAGCACAAACCTTCAGCAAGCCCCAGAGGTACGGACAGGGTGCCTCCCCAGGAAGAGCCCAGTAGGATGTGCATAAGTTATGGCACCCTCAGGCCCTAACTACCCCTGGGACCATGGGTCATTAGGACCACCCAGTATTTCACTGCTTGGGCAGATGAGGAGGCTTTTTCTCAGAGAGGCTAAATTACTTATCCAAGAGCACACAACCAGTAAGCAGAAGACCCAACTTCTGTCACATCACACAGGAAGTAATGGGTAGGGCTTGCTGCTGGACCAGGCAAGATGGGAAGAGACAAATTCCAAAGAGAGTAAAAAGAAGTACCTTTTAGCTGATTCCAGCAAATCATAAGCTAACCAGGGCCCAGCCTCAGAGAAAACCAGTGCTGAAACAACAGGACCTGCAGTGAGACTGTGGGGTCACTGGCATGCAGGCCTCAGGAGGGCCTGCAAAGCAGCTTTCCAGTTTAACATTGGATCACTGTCATTACTCTGTATGTGCTAAGAGCTAAGGGTGACAGTAGGGTATAAAGAGAAGATTCTGAGTGACCATGTTCAAGTTACTGAAACTCTCAGCATCTGCACAATGATTATGTGGATGGATGCCTAACTCACGGGGTCTGTGTGGGTTTGAATATGCGGATAGGTGTGGAAATACTTTACATGTGCCTGGCATGTGGCATGGTTCAGATCAGGTCTATTTTTCTTCTGTTTCAATGGGCCAGGAGGCCTCAAATAGGACTCAGCTTATGGTAACTCAGCCCCTGTGACCCTACATCACTGGAAGCTGGGGTGTGGCAGCCTACTCATTCCAGGTGGTCCCCTAATCTATGGCAGGTTCCTGTTTTCCCTCCCTCCCAGCACTGATTCTATTGGGGTATACAGCAGGATACCTTCTGTTCTCCCTTGTCTCTTTGTTCAGGACCAGATGAGGCAATTGACTGGCTACAGTAGTCTGGTTTGCCCTAGAGAAGATATTAGAGAAAAAACAGCCTAGGAATGCCTCATTTTCCTGAGCATTCTGGGCCTTTACCTCACCAAACATGAGTTTTTTTCTTTGCCAAAAGTCCTCAGCATTTGTGGGTAATAATAATTGACATTTTTAAGCCCTTTGCAGTTGAAAAGAATTTTTGTAGTATACCATGATGATAAGGGGTGTGGCCTTGGCTGGACAAGAGCCTGGCTAGTTCTGCTAGGTTCTGTGTAAAGTAGGTGCATTGATATCAGTCCAGAGGTATGGTGTGGGATTAAATGAAGTAACAGTTCACGTAACCCAGAAGCCTAATTAGCCTGACATGAACATAATAGCTCTCACTGTGTGACCTTGTGCAAATTAATTAAATGCTCTGTATCTCAGTTTCCTTTTCTGTAGAAGAGGCTAATAATAGTATCCACCATAAATTAAATGAGTTAATATAATAACATACTTAGAATAGTACCTGCTGTATGATTAGTGCTCAATGAATTACAATTCTTTCTAGGATTATTGTGCTATTACAACTACCCTTTGAAATATGGAGTATTAGTATTAGTCTACATCATGAATGAGGAAACCGAAGTCAGAGGAGCTCAGTCATTGTCCCAAGACTTGAACTCTAGAGTTTCTGATGCCAAGTCAGTTTTCCTTGCACTCTTCTGTGCCCAGTGGCTTTGACAGCTTTTTCTTTATGGGGACAACTGTCCACTAGGACTCTGGCAGCCCCCATTTTCCCTCTCAGCCCAACATAAGACATCCTCTTTTTCCCGCCTTCTGATGGAGCTGCCACCATCAAGGTGGTTGGGTCAGGCTTTCCCTAGGGGAAAAAGGGACATCTGCTTTCTTCTCAGGCAAGGGAGCAGACTCAGTCTATCTTGGGATAGTTTGTGCTGTCATGTTTCCCAGAAATTCTGGTATCACAATTCTCCTCTGACCTGATTTAGAGGCTATGGAGTCGCAGCTCTGTGTGTGTGCTAAGTTTGGGGGTGGGGAAGTGGAGGGCTCTTCTTCCAAAACCACCTCTAGGCACCCAGCTGCAACCAGAGCTTTAGCAACATTCTGAAAGATACCTTTCAAAGGTGCCTCCTGATGGGGCTTAGGGACCCTGCCCTGAGTTGCCTGCACATGCACCCCAAAATGCATGCACTCATACACACATAGACATTCACAGAGGAAATGATCAAGCACAAAGAATCCTCGTGTGCTACTTTATATGGCAAATAATTGAGCCATACCCTGTGGTCTCAGTGAGGAGTTTCATCCATATTCATGCCTTGCATTTCCTATGGAAACGAACACACCAGACATTCCAGAACAACAGAGGGAGCAAGAAATCTTGAGCACTAATTCAGTCTCTCCACTCTCCACTCCAGCTCCAGCTCCCAGGACAGCAGATTTAGATAGTGTCTAAACAGCCAGGAGGCAGTGTGCTCTGGGATGAAAACTGTCCTTCCTTCTCTGTCCTGCTCTCCTTTTCCCGGCCCTCCTCCTCTAACACTGCCAAAGTTAATGTCTGTATGCAGAGTTACACTTTCCTTGTCTAGTTATTGGCAGGGGCAGGGTGGGGGGAGGTTGGAAAGCTGATTTGGAGAGTACATGTCTATGAATACCAAGCATGTTAATAGGTTAAAGTAAATCTGAAGTAACATTTGAAAGCAGAGAGATGAAAGCAGATCACAGGCCAAAGATCAAACAATCTAGAGCCACTTCTAAGCCTTTTACAGCTGGAGATTATTAGCATTTGAAAGTGAAGAGCATTAGAGGGAGAGAGGAGAAAAAACGTTGGAAGGAATTTTTGTTGTGGAGATAAAAACTGAAATAAATGACAGTGGAAAGGGAGAACTAGAAAGAGGCTGACTTATTTTAAAAACCACCTTAAGACAGTGAAGGGAGGGGGGATACCTCTGACTGTATTTTTAGCTCATCAGCCAGTATTCAAGCTCAATCCTGAGGTCTGCAGCTCTCCTTGGCCTTTCTCTTTCCTACACCCCCTTCCTGACCTTCTAAGGTAAGAGAGACATTTCCAGTCCTCATTGGCTTTTCTTCCCTCCAGCTGTGAGAAAAATCCTGCTCTAGAAGGTGACCATGATAGGGGCACGTGGGACAGGCACCTCAGGACACCCAGCCCACATTACTCTAGAGGGTGTCCAGCAAGTCATTACAATGCTAGGACATTTGAGTTGTGGATCAAGAGTTTATCCTCCTGCAACTGTTTTTTTCTACCATCACAGGCATGCTCTTCTCCCAACCATTACTGATTATCCCCTCATCCAATCCAGCCTGCTTCTTTCCCAGAGAAGACTGAGGACCAGCCCCTGCTCCATCCAGTGCAGAAGACATACTAAGTAAGAGAAAACTGTTACACCCTCCATACTTTTATTTGAGTCAGTATCTATTCTCTGAGAACCTAGTATGAGTTAGGCACTCTGCTAGGTGCTGGAAAAACAGTTTTGATCAAACAGGTGAATCCCTAACATGGGGCTCTTACAGTCTAGCATGGGGCAGATATTAAATAAATAAATTTCAGGCTAAACATGATAGATTTATCATAATTGTTTATCACTTCTTCCTCCTGAAATCACACCAAAGTGAGACTAAAATTCAACCTGGAAAAAGAATGTGGAAGAGATGAAAACAGCACAGGATAAATTTCATTACATTTTTGGAAGATGAAAGGCAAATGGAAGAGTGACTCAACAGAATGGAGGAAACTTAAATGGCCCAGCCTGTAGAGGTAGGTATCCCTGAAAAAGGAGACATGGTTCCCTGGGAGCTCCCAGAAGACCTGAGGAATGAGGGGTGTCCCGCATGACAGAAGGTAGGATAAGGCATGGGGCTAAAACAGGGGCATGGTTAGACCATCAAAGTCCTTGGCCTAGCCTGTATAGTCAGCCACGTGCTCTTCTCCCAAACTGGCAAAAGGAGAGAGCAATTAAGGAGGAAGCCATCCCCTGAAGAAATTCAGCCAGAAAGTGCTGGTGTCAGGGACAAGTGCTTCAACAGATGTGGTGAAAGCAATGGCAGAGAAGAGGAAGATTAGGTTAAATTCTGCATACCGAAGAGGGAGATCATTAGCCTCATTCCCCAGCTGAGCTTTCATGATGGTGACAGCCAGGATATCACTCAACTCTCATTTTTCACCCCAACTGTGGACTAGAGGCAGAAGAATTCTTCTCTGGGAAAACCAAATGACTTGAGGGTAGGGGCAATACTGAATTTTAGTTGTCTCTCCAAAGAGAAAACAGCTCCCTATCCATTGACATGGCAGGGGAGCCCACCAGCCAAGACCCATCCAAGGTCATAGAAATGCCACTCTTAAGTGGACAACTAAGGATCATCAGACATCTAGAAAAACCCCCACCATTAAGATTAGACAAGCAAATAGGAAGGGGTGGGAGAGAGGAACTTGAAAGGAACAAAGAAAAGGTCAGAATAGAAAAAACTTCAAAAATATATATTATCAATATCTTCAGAGAGATAAAAGCAGATATTTCAGGTGAAACAAGACTAGTAAAAAAAAGATACTAGATAGCTATAGACATAGATGAAGCTATAAATATAGAATGCTGTATAGGAAATCAAAGCACAGGAAAGAGCTCTTAGCCATTAAAAACGATAACAAAAAATCAAAATTCAACGGAAAGTCTGAAAGATAAAATAGGAGAAATTTCTGCAAAAGTGGAATAGAGAGAGAATAAGAGAAAATGGGAGAGAACATGAGAACATTAAATAATCAGTCCAGGAGGTCCAGCATTTGAACATTTAGATTTCTAGAAGAGCTCAGAGTAAATGCAGGAGATAATTATTTAAAAAATAATAGAAGAAAATTTCCCAGAACTGAGAGATACTGGCTTCCAGATTGAAGGATCATTGAAGTTACAAAGCATTTGATTGTGACATTTCAGATACCAGAGATGAGAGGCTCCCAGAAGCTTCAGAAAAGGGGCAGCAGGTGAACCACCCGCAAAGAATTAGAGGGCAGGCTTCCTGAAAAAATGAAGTTATAGACTAGTTGATACACTTGCTCATGAGACAAATATAATGATAGGGGTTCTCTGGTTCTGTTGAGATGTGTGTGTGTGTGTGTGTGTGTGTGTGTGTGTGTGTGTGTGTGTACAGAAAGCAAACCAAATGAGGAAAAACATAAAGTTGTACAAGAGAGGAAACATAATCACTGTATAGTACTAGCTCAGGAGCAAACTATTTTTGTTTTTGTTTTTTAAGATTTTATTCATTTATTTTTAGTGAGAGAAGAAGGGAGGGAGAAAGGGAGAAAGAGAAACATCAACATGTGGTTGCTTCTCATGCACTGCCTATTGGGAACCTAGGCCACAACCCAGGCATGTACTCTGACTGGGAATCAAACCAAAGATACTTTCACTCACAGGGTGGAACTCAATCCACTGAGCCACACTGACCAGGGCAGGAGTGAACAGTTTTTACTTTGTTGTGTAAGAAGAGAATATTGTCTTAATTTTTAAGTCTGATATAAGTACATTATGGGAAGGCAAAGTTGTAAGCTAAGACTCATGCCACAATAGATAGTCAACAGACAAGGTCAAAAAATTGTTTCATCAAGAAATGAGTTTTTAAAATAAGAACAGTAGCTGCCTACCTTATGTTGGTAGCAGTCAGTTCTTAATGAGAAGGCGGGTAAGAGAACCCCTCAGGAAATGATAAAATTCTGATTTTCAGTGGAGGTTTGGTTACATAAGTGTATTCAAGGCCTGGACTAATGGACTGATACACTTAAAATCTATACATTTTACCTCATGTAATATTTATCTCAAAAGGAAAAAAAGAATCTCAAGCAAACACTGAACTCTGATGATATACTTGGGGAAGTGTTTAGGGATGAAGTGCACTTGTATCTGCAACTTTCTTTGAAATGCACCAAAGGATAACATGAAATAATGGATAAATAAAAGGATGAAAATTTAGGAACTTTGTGATAAAACAAGTATAAAAACATGTTAATTGCAAAGTTTAGATGTTGGGCTTATAGGTATTTACTATAAATTTTTCCAACATTTTTTATACTTGACTTTTTTAATTTACTATTTTAAAATTAATTTTATTTAGTTATTTTTCAAGTACAGTTTTTTGTCTATTTTTCCCATCCCAGCCTCCCCCGCCCCTTGCTCCTTAATTGTTGTTCAAGTACAGTTTTCTGCCTTTTCTTCCCCACCCCAGTCCTTGCCACCTCCCTCCAGTTTCTGCCTGCCCCCATTATTGTTCATGTGTTCTTTATCATTGTTCCTGCAAACGCTTCACTCTTTCCCCCCTAAAATTTCCTCCCCTCACCCCACAGGTCACTGTCAACCTGTTCTCAACTTCAGTGTCTTTGGTTATATTTTCCTTGTTTGTTTGTTTTGTTAGTTAGGTTCCTATTAAAGGTGAGATCATATGGTATTTGTCTTTCACTGCCTGGCTTATTTAAACTTAGCATGATGCTTTCCAGTTCCATCCATGCTGTTGCAAAGGGTAGGAGCTCCTTCTTTCTTTCTGCTGCATAGAATTCCATTGCATAAATGTACCACAATTTTTTGATCCATTCATTTACTGACAGGCACCTAGGTTGCTTCCAGCTCTTGGCTATTGTAAATTGTGCTGCTATGAACATTGTGGTGCATAGGTTCTTTGAAATTGATGTTTTAGGATTCTTGGGATATAATCCTAGCAGTGGAATTGCTGGGTCAAAAGGCAGTTCCACTTTTAGTTTTCTGAGGAAATTCCATACTGTTTCCATAGTGGTTGTACCAGTCTTCAATCACACCAACAGTTAACTAGGGTTCCATTTTCTCCACAACCTCTCCAACACTTCTTCTTTGTTGCTTTGTTTATGATGGCCATTCTGACTGGTATAAAGTGATATCTCATTGTGGTTTTAATTTGCATCTCTCTGATAACTAGTGATATTGAGCATCTTTTCATGTGTCTCTAGACCCTCTGTATGTCCTCCTTGGAGAAGTGTCTGTTCAAGTCCTTTGCCCATTTTTTAAATTGGGTTGCTTGTCTTCTTAGAGTGGAGTCATGTGAGTTCTTTATGTATTTTGGAGATTAAACCCTTGTCTAAGGTATCATTGGCAAATATGTTTTCCCAAACAGTTGGTTCTCTTTTTATCTTAGTACTTTTTTCTTTAGCCATGTAGAAGCTTTTAATTTTGATGAGATCCCATTTGTTTATTCTTTGCTTTATGTCCCTTGCTCTAGGGGACATATGAGTGAAAATATTGCTGCATGAAATATTTGATATTTTCCTGCCTGTGTTCTCCTCTAGGACTTTAATGGTTTCATGGCTTATATTTAAATCTTTTATCCACCTTGAATTTATTTTTGTGTATGGTGTAAGTTGGTGATTGAGTTTCATTTTTTAGCATACAGCTGTTCAGATCTCCCAACAGCATTTGTTGAAAAGCCTATTTTTACTCCATTTTATGCTTCTTCCCCCTTTTTCAAATATTAATTGACTGTAGAGACTTGGGTTTATTTCTGGGCTCTCTATTCTGTTCCATTGGTCTATATCTGTTCTTATGCCAGTACTAGGCAGTTTTGATTACAATGGCTCCTAGAAATACAGTTTGATATTAGGTATTGTGATTCCCCCCCCCCCCACTTTGCTCTTCTTTCTCAAAATTGCTGCAGCTATTCAGGGTCATTTATGGTTCCATGTAAATTTTTGAAGTGTTTGTTCTATATCTGTGAAATGTGCCATTGGTACTTTAATAGGTAATGCATTGAATCTATAAGTTACTTTGGGTAGTATGGACATTTTGATGATGTTAATTCTTCCAATCCATGAACATGGTATATATTTCCTCTTGTTTGTGTCTTACTTGATTTTTTTCCTCAATGTTGTGTAGTTTTCTGAGTACAGGTCTTTTACCTCCTTGGTTAGGTTTATTCCCAGATATTTTATTTTTCTTGTCGCTATATCAAATGTGATTATTTCCTGATTACTGTTTCTGATATTTCATTGTCAGTGTACAAAAATGCCTTTGATTTCTGAATATTAACCTAGTATTCTACTGTTTTGCCAAATTCACTTGTTAGGTCAAGTTTTTTGGTGGAGTCTCTAGGATTTTCTATGTACACTATCATGTCATCTGCAAACAGTGACAGTTTTGTTTCTTCTTTTCCAATTTGGATGCCCTTTATTTCACTTTCTTGTCTGATTGCTATGGCTAAAACTTCCAATACTATTTGAATAGAAGTGATGAAAGTGAACAACCTTGTCTTGTTCCAGATCTTAGTAGGAAAGATTTTAGTTTTTGCCCATTGAGTATGATGTTGGCTATAGGTCTCCCGTATATGGCCTTTATTATGTTGAGGACTGCTCCCTCCATTTCCACTTTGCTGAATGTTTTTGTCATAAGTGGGTGTTGTACCTTATCAAAGGCTTATCAAACAAAAGCTTATCAAAAGCTTTTTCTGCATCTATTGATATGATCATGTGATTTTTGTCTTTGCTTTTTGTTTATCTGATGTTTTACATTTACTGATTGCAAATATTGAACCATCCTTGAATCCCTGGAATGAATCCCACTTGGTAATGGTGTATGATCTTTTTAATGTATTGCTGGATGTGGTTTGCCAATATTTTGTTGAGGATTTTAGCGTCTATGCTCATCAATGCTATTGGCCTGCAGTTTTCCTTCTTTATTGTGTCTTTATCTGGTTTTGGGATTAAGATGATGCTGGCTTCATAAAAAGTTTTGGAGTCTTATGTTTTCTTAGATTTTTTTGAATAGTCTGTGAAGGATAGGGGTTAGCTCTTCCTTAAATGCTTTGTAGAATTCTCCTGTGAAACCATCCAATTCAGGGCTTCTGTGTGTCAGGAGTTTATTTTATTTCTGCTTCAATTTTGTCTGCTCTTATTGGTCAGTTCAGGCTTTCTCCTTCTTCATTGAGTTTTGGAAGATTATATTTTTCTAGAAATTTGTCCATTTCACCTGGGTTTTCAAATTCCTTGGCATATAGTGGCATAATTTCTTACAGTCCTTTGTATTTCTGTGGTATCAGTTGTAAAGTCTCCTCTTTCATTTCTGATTGTGTTTATTTGGATCCTCTCTCTTTTTTTCTTGATAAGCCTGCTTAAAGACTTGTCAAAGAACCAGCTCCTGGATTTATTGATTCTTAAAATTGTGCTTTTAGTCTCTATGTCATTTAATTTTTCTCTGATCATACTTATTTCATTCCCTCTACTTTCTCTGGGCTGTCTTTGCTGTCGTTCCTCAAGTTCTGGTAGGTGTAGGGTTAGGTCGTTTGTTTGAAATGTTTCTAGCCTTAGGTAGGCCTGTTTTGCTATGAACTTCCCTCTCGGGACTGCCTTCAGTGTATCCTACAAGTTTTGGGTTGTTGTGAATTCATTTTCATTTGTTTCCAGAAACTTTTTTTATTTCTTCCCTAATTTCATTCTTGACCCATTTGTTGTTTAATAGCATACAATTTATTCTCCATAATTTGGGGTGTTTTTGGTTTTTTCCTTTGGGGTTGGTTTCCAATTTCAGTCCCTTGTGGTCAGAGAAAATGCTTGAGATGATTTCAGTTTTCTTGAATTTGTTGAGGCTTGTTTTGTGTCCTATCATGTGGTCTATCTTTGAAAATGTTCCATGTGCATTTGAAAAGAATGTGTATTTTGCTTCTATGGGATGAAAGGCTCTCTAGATATCAGTTAAGTGCATTTCATCTAGGGCGTTGTTCAATGCCACAATATCCTTGTTGATGTTTTGTTTGGAAGATCTGTCCATATTTGACAGTGGTGTGTTAAAATCCCCTACTATAATTGTGTTGCTGTCAATATCTTTCTTGAAGCCCTCCAAGATTTTCTTTATGTAGTTGGCTGCTCCTATGTTGGGTGCATATATATTTATGATGTTTATGTCTTCTTGGTAGATTCTTCCCTTGAGCATTATGAAGTGACCTTCTGGGTCTCTCTTTATGGCCCCCTTTTTTTGAAGTCCCTTTTGTGTGATATAACTATTGCTACCCCACCTTTTTTTCCCTGTCTGTTTGCTTGGGAAATTTGTTTCCAGCCCTTCGCTTTCAGTTTGTGTAGGTCTTTTGTCCTGTGGTGGGTCTCTTGTAGGCAGCATATGTGTGGGTCATGCTTTCTTATCCATTCAGCTATTCTGTGTCTTTTGTTTGGAGCATTTAATCCATTTATGTTTAAGGTTATTGTTGACAGGTACTTATTCATTGCCAATTTTTTCATACGTGTGTTTTCTCTCTCTCTCTCTCTCTCCTTTCCTTTTCTTAAAGCAGTCCCTTTAGCATCTCTTGCACAGCTGGTTTGGTGGAGGTATATCCTTTTAAAGTTCTTTTGTCTGGAAAGCTACTTATTTGGCCTTCTGTCTTGATTGAGAGCCTTGGTGGGTAAAGTAGCCTTGGTTGCAGGCCTCTGGTTCTCATTACTTGGAATATTTCTTGCCATTCTCTTCTGGCTTGGAGCATTTTCATTGAGAAGTCAGCAGCTAACCTTATTGGGGCTCCCTTGTATGTTACTTCCTGATTCCTCCTTGCTGCCTTTAATTCTCTCTTTGTCTTGGAATTTTGCCATTTTAATTATGATGTGTCTTGAAGTGGGCCTCTTTGAGTTCCTCTTGATTGGGACTCTGTGCTTTCTGGTTATGTGTGACTTTTTCTCTCATCAAATTAGGGAAGTTTTCCATCATTACTTTTTCAAACAGGTTTTCTATCCCTTGCTCTTCTTTTTATCCTTCTGGTATCCCTATTATATGGATATTATTACGTTTCATGTCTTTTCCGGACTGCCGACTCCCCCAGCCCTGTAGCTCCCCTTTGCATGGAGTCTCAGTCTTCCTTCTAGAGATCCAGTTGGCCCTGCAGGGCTTTGGGCACAGGAGCCAGGTGGGAGGTGCTCCATCCCCAGTGCTTCAGGTGTGGGTGCCAGCCTGGCCATGGATCTGGTGCACACTCTCTGGGGGCTGCAGGGGTAGGGGCGCAGAAGGCAGGAGGCTGCTATGGAGAGTTCCCCAAACAGCCCACAGGTGTCTCTTTTTTTTTTCTTTTTCTTTTTAAAAAATTTATCCTATTCAAACCTGCTGGTCCAAATAAGCACCTGGCCTCTTACACAACCCAGCCTGACTCTGTCCCAAGAATCCTATAGCAGACCCAGTGGGCGCCAGGCCTGGGCTGCAGCTGCTTTGGTCCCTGCGCTGGTCCCAGGGACCTTACTGTCCTTAAGCACTCTCCTTACCATCTGATTTTTCAATGTCCTCTGCAATTTTTGGCCTCCAATCTTCATATATGCTGGGATATCGTTGGCTGTTTGCTCTGTTCCTCAGAAGATCAGCTACATGTTTTACCCATGCATGGGAGAAATGGACTCCACTCCCACCTATCTTGCCGCCATATTCTCTCTATCCTTGACATTTACTTTTGTAGTAAAATGTTAGGGAAAATGTAGAAGAATGTTATTCAGTGAAAGGATCTAAACAGCCAAGAGTGGAAAGTGTTTATCTCCAAAGGGCAGAAAGAGATATGATTAGGGCCTGATGCCTCTCATGAAATAACTCTTCACAGTATTTGATTTTAAATTCTGTGTAATATTACTTTGGTTAAAACATAATTTAAAAATGAAAGGAGGACACATTTATTAAGTGTTTTAAAACATGAGAAGTATTTGCACAATAATATACAGTTTCATAATTTAGGAGGTGCAGTGAAGGCAAGAACAAGATGCCAGGGCAATGAGAGAGGGATGGGGTGTTCCTCTAGTCTATGAGTTGGGAAAAGCCTCTCTGACCATGGAGGAAGTGGGTCACAAAGGCAGGACCTGAGGGAAGGCCTGTGTAAAGTAAAGGAGAGGGAAGGGCAAAAAAATGGTAGAATCAGAGCCCTGGCTCATTGGCTCAGTTGATCCGAGCACCATCCCTCCCATACACCAAAAGGTAGCCGTTTGATCTTGGGTCAGGGCATAAACCTAGGTTACCAGTTTGATCCCCCATTGGGGCATATATGAAAGGCAGCAGAGTGATGTTTCTCTCTCCCATCAATGTTTCTCTCTGTCTCTCTCTCCTCTTTCTCTTAAATCAATCAAAACATATCTTCAAGTGAGGATTTAAAAAATTGTTTAAAAATGGTAAGAGAAAGAAAGAAGGGAAAGAAGGAAGTAGGGACAAGGATGAAGGGAAGGGGGAAGGGAAAGCAAAGGAAGGAAGAAGGGGGAGGGGAGGGGTAATAACATGAGGAAAGGAAGGAAGAAGGGAGAAGAAGGAAGAGGCAAATGGTACACCTCCACAGATCCACACTCCAGGTAGAAAGAAAGTTCCGAATGACCAGCAGAACCTGGGACAGAACAGGGCTCAGAAGCTGTTTGCTTAATGCAAATTACTGCTCTTTTCCCCTCCACTAATTTTGCTCTATATAATGTCTGTGCCTTGAAAACCCAGGGAAGCTTTTCAGACCCATATCTGTGAGTCAGAGTTACAAAGATTAGAGAGGGCTCAGTGAGACTTTCCTTGGTCGTGGAACTTGAGAGAGGGGCTTCCAGGGGAAGGTCAGTTTATCTGGCCCCAGCCTCCCCCATGTCTGCCCTCAGGTCTCCTCCTTGTTTCACCTTGAAGGTCCTGTAGTTTGTTGCTAACAAGGCTACTATTGCCCCAAATATTTCCATCCACATTGCCAAGACTCATTTTGCAGATGGGCATTAAGCACAGAATCCAGGAAAGTGTCCCCATGTTTTTAAACAAGACTCAGGTCCTCATCTACAGCAGCACTTCAATGGTTTCCTCTCACCCCAGATAGAAAGTTGAGGGTAAAGATGTGGTATCCTAGTCAGATAGAAAAGGAATTAGAAAAGAGAAGTGTGGGGAAACATGGGAGAAATCAGACTGAATCACACAGGAAGAGCAAACTATTCTGATCAGGAAAGTGGAGGGAATTTGGGACATTTGAAGCCCTCCTAGGGATGAGGAAAGGCTGGGAACAAGCAAGGAAGCTGTTTTGCCTCAGGGGAAGGGGCTCATAGGTGCCTGGGTGGGCTGACAAACACTGAGAGAGCTTCCACAGGAGCCCAGAGAGCAGGAGATAAGCAGTCTGGGAGTCTGGCATGAGAGACAGACCATGCATCCCTCTCTGGCTGGCACCTGCCCCTGGTGACCGTAAATGGCATGAGCAGGCAGCCTGGGGCTCTGGCACAGAGCCTGCAGCTTCCACTGAGGAGGTTTTTATGCTAATGCCACTTGTCAAGCCCTCAGTGCAGCTAGACTTGACAGGGTAGCAGCTGGGTCCCCTGGGTTTTGCCTCTCCTGAGCTTCTTCTGGTCCTCAGAGATGTCCAGCAGGAGCTCAGCACTGATGCTGGAGCTCCTGCTGGAGAGAAAGGAGAGGATTCTGGTGGAGGGCTGAAGGCTACAAGGGAGGGAGGGGACCACTACACCTCCCCGGGGCTTCACAGGAGGAAATTTGATCCTCTTCTAAATACCAACCACTGTAGAGTGGACCTTAATAGCTAGAATGGGTAGTATAACTGAATTTTTCCAGTGGGAAGGGAGCAGAGAATTAACTCTAGAGCAATAAAATCAGCCCCCAAAGCCCTGTGTGGCAGAATCTGAGAGGAATCATCAAGTTGTAGAAGGCAGAACACAGGGCATGGGATATAAAGGCCTTGGTCCTAGTCCCATTCTGTCAGTCTCAGTGGCTGACCTTGGCCAAGTAAGTATATGTCTGTAGACTTTGATGTCCTCCTCTGAAAGTGATGGTGATGGTGATAGTTTAGGCGCACTCTTTATTTAGCATATATGCACTGAATACATCTCTTGCACCAGGTGCCATTTTAAGTGATGTAAAGATGAATAATACAGTTTGAATAGATAAGCAATCTAGCAGGGATGATGGGACAATCTTCAGATCCATGGCCCAGGACTTGCATGCAAGGTTTGCAGGGGATTCCTGATAAGGGCATATCTCAGGAAATGGAACCCCGAGTGAAAGCTGTGATCTCTTCAGTGCACACTGGACCTAACCTGGCCCTGAGGTCTGCAAGAGTCCCAAAAATTGCCTCCAAATCTATTTGAAAGGCAGGACCTGTGAGACAGTCTGCTTTCTTCTTCTTTCCATAGTGCACTGGTTGACTTGGAAAAGCCCTATTCTTAGAGTCCAGAGACCTCTTTCTTGTTCCCAGGAGCTATGTCTCAGTGGGCAGGAGGACTCTTCCTGTCTCTGACTTTCCATTTTTCCACTGGTAAGATAGGCCCCACCCATCATGAAAATTCTCTGCTTCTAAATGAATAGCACGATTATGGATCCTTTCATGGAAATAATTCTACCCCCAATTGCACCTGGCTCCTAAGGATGGAGCCAGTTGGTATGCCACCAATAAGTGGGACCTTCAAAAATGCCTGATGGGTACAAATGTTTCATCACTCATCAGCCACTAACCATCTTAAAGCATTCCTCAAGACATGCAGGGAAGCTTCCTGTGATTGGTTAATGGGTGGTATTCTCAGCATCATGTCTGGGCAGAACATATACTCACTTAATAGTCCCCAAAGAACTGCCAGGCCTTCCAGGCTATAACTCCAAGGCCCCAACCCCTTCTGCCTGACCTGACACCTTGTTTGGTGAATCCAATTTTATTTTTATCTTAAATCTGTTCCCAGGTGCTTCAGATCAATAGCCACAGGGAAGGATGGGAGTCAGAGAGAGGAGGATGGGTGCTGAGAAGTATGACCCCAATGCATTAGGAAGGGATAACTGCTCAGCACAGCCCTTTCTCAATTATGCCTGCGGAGACAGTCACTGAGTCCTGAGAAGATCTCCAGCTATCAGGCAGAGAGAGTGGCAGAGAGGGCAGAAGTGTGGGGGATCTCTCAGTCTGGCCTAGGTCACCGTCACGCACAGGGTCTTCAGCATTCTTCTTGGGCCTGCTAGTAGCTTCTGTGCCTTGGACACTCTCTTTCTCAGTCTTGTCCAACAGTTCTTTCCTCCCTCTGTAGGACTTCAAGAAATTTGTGCCCAAAAGATAACATGTTGTGGGGGATGAAAACCCCATGGTGATGAGGGTAAAAAGTCTTTAAGGGAGAAAGTAGAGTCATGTGAATGCCCTTCTGTAACTGTACCTTTTTCTCTGAAGGGGTCACTGAAGAAAGATGAAAAACTAAAACTATTGCTGAGTCTCTCTGCCAGAAGATTGGGCTATAGCACTGTTGCCAGAGGTGAGGGTCCAGGTCACATCTATTTTCAGAGTGCAGAGTGTTGTCCTAGTCCAGGAACTCTTATTCTTTATATAATATTCCTTTCTGTAGGAAACTTTTCCCAGTATTCCTTGGGAAAATTGATTCCCTTCTCCTATCTTTTCTCTTAGAATTTGGATCAAATGACCGTTTAGTGCAGTAGCTGAGGGCCTGAGCTCAGAAGTTAGAGATCTGAACCCAGATTCTGCCACTTATACTGTGACCATGGACCTAGCTTCCCTGTGCCTTTGTTTCTTTAACAAAAAGTATAGGAGAATGAGATTGCATACCTCTTAGGATCACTGTGAGAATTATTCATACACAGTCTCAGTGTAGAACCTGGTTCAAAACTTAGTTGGTCTCCTTGTTGTTTGTTAGTATTCCCTGGAGGGGATCAGTAAGTGTGCTGAATATTCACTTTTCACTGGACCTTGTCTTTTGTATGTGTCCAAAGCCTAGGAATGAATGAATGAACGAATGGATGGATGAATGAATGAATGAATGAATGAATGAATGAATGAATACCACTGAGCATAAGAGTGTAGGCAATGCAAGGACTCCAAAGCATGGTCCTTACACCGCAGTGTTTGCAATTTATTTGTTGGGCAGCAGGAACTTAGACCCTGGATCCCAGCTGGCAATCAGCCCCAGGAGTTCTGAGAGGAAGTAACAAAGGGAGAGAGCCCAGACATCCCCAAACATCACAGCACTGTTGGGAGCACCAATGGGCCTGAAGTCCAAGAGTTTGCTATGCAAAGCAGTGAAGTACCACAGTTCACTGAATTTACCCTAAATTAAGCCCACCAAGTTTAGACTCATAGTTAAGAGTTCCTAGGTAACTTTGGTTCCCTAAAAATTAATCAAAGGACTTTAGGAAAAGCCTAATTAACTAGGTTTACTCCATTACCTTGTGCAAGGAAAAAAACAAAGCTTGAGGAGTGGAAATGACTTTCCCAAGTCTACTGAGCTTTTGTCCCAAATGTGTCCCTTTATTACTGTCACTGACTCCCTATCCCCACCATTGGTAGGAAAGAACAGAAGTCATTCTTTTAGTTCTAAGGAACTGATAGGAAGAGTGGAGACCCAGATTGATGAAATGGTTTATCCAAAGCCACAGGACAGGTCTGCAACAGAACTAGCTAAACCAGGCACTCCAACCCCAAGACAGGCTTATCCCCAAAAGATTGGTTACTTCCCTCCCCCCTACAACTCCAACTGGGCTCCTGATCATATGCATCTGAAGCCTCTTGGAGCTGAGCACGTTGCAAATAAAAATGCTTCTGGTCAGAACTGTCCCCAACCCACCCCCACCAAGCACCTGACAGAGAAGCTGGCCTTCCAAATGCCCTTTGTCAGCTGCTCCTCTAAGCAGAACACACCGTGGCCTGAGAAGGAACCTTGAGTGCCAGGGTGGCTCCAAGCTGGTATCAGGAGAGTTTTCATAAACACAACTGTCTGTGTCTGGGCAGCCATGTGGAAAGTTGCAATATAACCCACTGATGTCATGTGGCAGGGGAACACGATTTCCAGAGGCAGCTGCACTCCTCTTTCCAACCTCCATGTAGAGCAGAATCCCAGACAGGCTTCCGAAAGAAAAAAAAGGGAAAGGAAAATCCCTGCAACAAATGGCAAAACAAAACTCTGATTCTGAGGTCTCTGAAGGAGGGTGGGGAAGGGGGTTAAGGAATGTCTGGAGTCCCTGGGGAGGATGCTGAGTTGGGGCTTCTTAAATCTAGTTCAGGGTCACCCTCCAGGGTTTCATTCTGTGGCCCCAGGCCAGGCTTTCTGAGGAAGATGTGCATAGCCTAAATGGAGGAGTGTGTAAGGTTGTTTGGTGTGTGCTGAGATCTCTCTACTAGCCCTCACCTGAGATCCCTGGACTTCAGAATTCACTTGTCCTACCTGTCATCTCAGGCAAAATTTCCTCCTAGCCTGGACAGATCCTTGCCCTCCTCATCTTTAAGGTATCCAGATTTTTTATTTCTGTGACCCATTCTAGCACCAATTCCAGGGCCACATCTAAAGTCTAACTCAAACTTTTCCTGCTGCCTTTAAACACAGCCCTGGTCCTCCACAGAGGCAAGACCCCCACAGAGAGGGGGTGGTGGTGACAAAGGGATGTTTTTCACCTTCTGGGTTGGTGTCTCATAGAATGCCCTTACCTCTCCCCTGTCTCCACCTCGTGGCAGGTCTTGGCTGGGTCACTCACCTTCTCTAGACTACAGTCTTCTCATTTCTAACATGGGAGAGCAGAAAGTATATGATACTTAAGTTTTCTTTTAGTTCAAAAGTCTATAATTTATGGCTATTTACACATATGGAGTAGCAGGATAGTAATGATTATATAAAGGGTATTTAGTGACTTTATTAATGGTTACTGGGATTTTTTCAAATGATAAAAGTAATCACTCTAATTACAGAAGACTTGAAAACCAAGAGTGTGCATTTTTTAAAGAACACTTGTGTCTCAAGTACAAACCACTTATAATCTCTATCAACCTTTGGGATCTGTTATTTTATCCTTTACTCTTTGCACATCCATACACTATTAAGTAAAAGTATTATACTATAATAATGTTCTATAGTGTGCACGTCAATCATTTTGGAATGCATAATAAATATTTTCTTATATTGATATTCTTCTACAACATGGCATTTTATTACACTTATACTTTTTTCTCATGATTTTAACATACAGGCAAATTGCAAATGGAGACACACAAATGTCCCACGTATGTATGAAAAAAATTTTTGCCTCAACATTAGTCAAAAAAAAGGAATGAGATATTTTCTATATATCAGATTAGCATAGATTCTTTTAAAGCTGACAAAACCTAGCTTGTTACCTGATGCCTAGAAGGGTGAGAATCTATCTACCTGAAAGAAAGTTTTATGTATTAAGATATAAAAATGTACCCAGAGCAAGCAGAAGAAAGAAAATAACCAAAATTAGAGCAGAATTAAATGACATAGAAACTAAAAGCACAATTCTAAAGATCAATGAATCCAGGAGTTGGTTTTTTGAAAAGATAAACAAAATAGACAAGCCTTTAAGTAGGCTCATCAAGAAAAGAAGAGAGAGGACTCAAATAAACACAATCAGAAATGAAAGAGGAGAGATTACAACTGATACCACAGAAATAGAAGGGATTGTTAGAAATTACTACGAAGAACTGTACGCCAAGAAATTTGAAAACCTAGGGGAAATGGACACATTTCTAGAAAAATATAATCTTCCAAAACTTGATGAAAAAGAAACAGAAAATCTGAACAGACCAATAACAGCAAAAGAAATTGAAGCAGTAATCAAAAAACTCCCATCACACAAAAGCCCTGGACCAGATGGTTTCACAGGAGAATTCTACAAAGCATTTAAGGAAGAGCTAACCCCTATTCTCCACAGACTATTCCAAAAAAATCCAGAAGGATGGAAAACTCCCAGACTCTTTTTATGAAGCCAGCATCATCCTAATTCCAAAACCAGATAGAGACACAACAAAGAAAGAAAACTTCAGGCCAATATCGCTCATGAACATAGACGCTAAAATCCTCAACAAAATATTGGCAAATCACATCCAACAATATATCAAAAAGATCATACACTATGACCAAGTGGGATTCATCCCAGGGATGCAAGGATGGTTCAACATTCGCAAATCAGTAAATGTAATACATCACATAAACAAAAGCAAAGACAAAAACCACATGATCATATCAATAGATGCAGAAAAAGCTTTTGATAAGGTACAGCACCCATTTATGATAAAAACACTCAGCAAAGTGGGAAAAGAGGGAGCATTCCTCAATATAATAAAGGCCATATATAAGAGACCTACAGCCAGCATCATACTCAATGGGCAAAAATTAAAAGCTTTTCACTAAGATCAGGAACAAGACAAGGATGTCCACTTTCACCACTTCTATTCAATATAGTTTTGGAAGTGTTGGCCACAGCGATTAGGCAAGAAAAGGAAATAAAAGGCATTCAAATAGGAAAGGAGGAAACAAATCTGTCACTGTTTGCAGATGACATGATAATGTACATGGAAAATCCTATAGACTCTACTAAAAAACTGCTCAAACTAATTAATGAATTTGGCAAAACAGCAGGATACAAAGTCAATATCCAGAAATCAAAGGCATTTTTGTATACTAACAATGAATCAGCAGAAGCAGAAATCAAGAAAAAAATCCCATTCGATTTAGCAAAAACAAAAATAAAATATCTGGGAATAAACCTAACCAAAGAGGTAAAAGATCCGTATGCAGAAAACTACACAGCACTGAAGAAAGAAATCAGGGAAGACACAAACAAATGGAAACATATACCATGTTCATGGATTGGAAGAATTAATATCATCAAAATGTCCATACTACCCAAAGCAATATACAGATTCAATGCAATACCTATTAAAGTACCAATGGCATATTTCACAGACATAGAACAAACACTTCAAAAATTTATATGGAACCATAAACGAGCCCGAATAGCAGCTGCACTTTTGAGAAAGAAGAACAAAGTAGGAGGGATTACAATACCTGATATCAAACTGTATTACAAGGCCACTGTAATCAAAACAGCCTGGTACTGGCATAAAAACAGGCAAATAGACCAATGGAACAGAACAGAGAGCCCAGAAATCAACCCAACTCTCTACAGTCAATTAATATTCAACAAAGGGGGCAGTAACATAAAATGGAGTAAAGATAGCCTCTTCAACAAATGGTGTTGGGAGAACTAGACAGCTACATGCAAAAAAATGAAACTTGAGCACAAACTTACGCCATACACCAAAACAAATTCAAAGTGGATAAAAGACTTAAATATAAGCCATGACACCATTAAAGTCCTAGAAGAGAACATTGGCAAGAAAATCTCAGATATTCCACGCAGCAACATTTTTACGGATATGTCCCCTAGAGCAAGGAATATAAAGGAAAGAATAAACAAATGGGATCTCATCAAAATAAAAAGCTTCTGAGTGGCTAAGGAAAACAGTATTAAATTAGCAAGACAACCAACTGTATGGGAAAATATATTTGCCAATGATACCTCAGACAAAGGTTTAATCTCCAAAATATACAAAGAACTTGCACGGCTCCACTCTAAGAAGACATCTAACCCAATTAAAAAATGGGAAAAGGACTTGAACAGACACTTCTCCAAGGAGGACATACAGAATGTTCAGAGACACATGAAGAAATGCTCAATATCGTTAGCTATCAGAGAGATGCAAATTAAAACCACAATGAGATACCACTTTACACCAGTCAGGATGGCTATCATAAATAAAGCAACAAAAAACAAATGTTGGAGAGGGTGTGGAGAAAAGGGGTCCTTAGTTCACTGTTGGTGGGATTGCAGACTGGTACAGCCATTATGGAAAACAGTATGGAATTTTCTCGGAAAAATAAAAATCGACCTGCCTTTTGACCCAGCAATTCCACTGCTAGGATTATATCCCAAGAATCCTAAAACATCAATTTCAAAGAACCTATGCACCACAATGTTCATAGAAGCACAATTTACAATAGCCAAGAGTTGGAAGCAACCTAGGTGCCCATCAGTAAACGAATGGATCAAAAAATTGTGGTACATAATACACAATGGAATTCTATGCAGCAGAGAGAAAGAAGGAGCTACTACCCTTTGCAACAACATGGATGGAACTGGAAAGCATTATGCTGAGGGAAATAGGCCAGGTGTTGAAAGACAAATACCATATGATCTCACCTTTAACAGGAAGCTAAACAACAAAATAAACAAGCAAGCAGAATAAAAACAAAGACACTGAAATAGAGAACAAGGGGACAGTGACCAGAGGGGATAGGGAAGGAAATTTAAGGGGGAAGGGGGGAGGGATTTGGGGGAACAAATGTGAGGGACGCAGGGACGAGGGCGGGGGGGGGTAGGGGGGAGGCGGGGAGCGCGGGACGGGGGGGGGGCTTGGATGGGAGAAATAGACAAAAAACTGTACTTAAAAAAATAACTAATTTAAAAAAATGAGAAAAAAAGATATAAAAATGTGTATGGCAGTTCACTTACTAGTTCTATTTCTAGGAATTTACACTATGAAAGTAAGTACCTAAATATAAAAAGATATCCATACAAGGATTTTTGTTGAAGAATTATTTATAACAGCAAAATTTTAGTGACTACCTAAATGTCAATCAACATGGGAATGGTTAAGATAAACATGACATACAAAACAGCAAAACAATAGGCAATCATTAAAAATAACTTGGACAGATGTTTTTTAAGTTTCACAGAATGAAAAACATCAAATAGCAGAACACCATGAAAAGTCTGAGCCCATTTATGTAAGTTATATGCACAGATCTGCATGTGTGTCTTCTCTAGCCAGAAGCACTGTTAGTTCATAGAGGGGCTGAAAGGTTGTAGTCTGGTTGGCACAGGGAAAGGGGATATAAAGAAAACTGGGGACTCATTTTGAAGCTGCATTTGCTAACCAACCATCCTGTGTGTATGTGTGTATTTCTTAGATTGTATGTTCATGTGGGATGGCAGGGAGGAACACAGATAAAGATTATAAACACCTCCATCTGCCAACAGGCATTGACCCAAACATTAATAGTTGTGGGGGTGACTTTCCTTGCAAGTCCCCCCATGTGCCATGGATGAGAGTAAACATGACTGAGACATGATGTGATCTGCTTAGGGAGGAGAGGTGGTCAGTTTCTCAGGGGAAAAAGGCATTGAGCTCCTTCCTCCAAAGGCTTTTATTGGGTTGTAATACACAGGAATATAGGGTGGCAAGGATCAAACAGTAGATAACATTTCAAAGAAATCTGAGGGCTTAGTCTGAGTCAGAGTCTGTCAGGAAGAAAGTTTTAGAGTTTCCTGCTTGAACCCTTAACATATGAATGAAAGCATTCTTAGCAGAGCAGATTTCACAGGTTTATCAGGATGCCAGATTTGTGGTGCCAGATTTTTTTCCCCAGGACATGCTCTAGCAAGGCAAGGAGCTGCAAGTTTTGTCTTCCAGAGGTCACTGACTCATCCTTAGCCACAGGGGGTAGAGAGTTACAATTCCTGAAACCAGGCAGCATGGTCCACAACAAATAGTGATTATCTCTTGGAGGTGGGATTTTGGATGTTTTCAGTTCTTCTTTGAATCTTTAGTATTATTTAAATATTTTACAAAAATATTGTGTAATATTTGCTGTTAGGAAAGCCTCACAGGTGCCAGTTTATTCCTTTGTTTTACAGTATTTAGAGCTTCTGTGTCTGTGTCCTGACTGTCAAAGACTACAGTGGGATTAACTACCGCCCCCCCCACCTTGCTGTTCCCTTCCTCTAAGAACCTTAGTCATCTCTCACTGGGTTCAGGGGACCTTGGCAGATGCATGCCTGTGGGTGTGCTCAGAGCCTACCTACATTGCACTCTCTAAGCCCACCTCCTCACCACCATCATAAGGATGATGGTCAAGCACTTCTGTACCAGCTGGCCAGGGGCACTTCTAAGTTTTGATCTTTGTCCCCTCATCTTCCTCCTCCACTATTTTCTCTGATTTGTCCTTTGGACTCCAATTCAACTACTGGGCTCTCATCAGACACAGAAATCCCACCAACTCTGCTCCTAATGTCAGCTCTTTTTATTCTGATGGTATTCAACTTGGCATCTGACCTCTTCTGTCTCTCATCTTTGACTTTGCTGCTCCCTAGCAGTTTCAAGTCACTTCTACCACACTAGGTGTCACAATACTCTATCTCGCTTGATTAAACAGTTAAAAACAAAAGTCTATTATGTGCTCGGCCCCTGGGCCAGTTCTTGTGGACATGGTGGGTCCTGTGGGGTACCCAGTTTGTCAGAGCAGCTGAGGAATAGCTGCCACAATGCCACAATGGTAACTGACACTGCCAGACACTGTTCTAAATGCTTTACATGTATTATCTCATTTAACTCTCGCAATAACCCTATCAAGTAAGTACTATCATCATATCCAGTTTAAAGAGGAAGAAACTGAGGCATAGACAATATCCTCCCCAAGGTTACAGATAATTGAGTGGCAGATTAGGATCTAAACCTGGGTGATCTGGCTTCAGAGGCACCTATCTTAAACACCATGCTCTAGGGAGAACATGGAGGCCACCTGCTAAACATTGTGATAGACATTTACAGAAAGAACTTTGGGAGTTCAGTGAACATCTGTCATGAATTCGTTTGGCTCCCAGACTCTTGGCTTGCATGAGCTCCAGGGAGGTAACCAGCTTCCTTTGCTGTTCACCTAACCAACTTTCTGCTTTTACCTCTGCCCTGGTATGACACCTACTCTGTGATATCTCATCTGTAAGTTAGACTCAGCATTCACCCTGAGTGACCAACACCTGCTGTGCTGGCCTCCAGCCCTATGTGCACCTGAGCTGGGTTTGCAAGACCACACCCTGCTCCACATCTTGCCAGGACCAGTAGGCCAAGTGCCTGTGCACAGAGATGGCTGGTCCCAGAACTCATACTTGCATCTAGGCTTCTACCCAAAGCCCCATGAGCCTTCCAGTTGAGGAAGGACTGTGAATATTCCTCCATGATCATATTTTCTGCAATAAAGATGTTCTAGCAAAGCTTCATTTAAGCTAAATGTTTGTAGAGTGAGCTCATTTAGAATATATTAGAAAAATCAGCTAAAAATACAACAGCATTACCTAGCATTGAATGCTTACCATGTGCCAGTTATATTGTTGGTAATACCTATTTAATTCTTAAAACACTTCTGTAAGGTGGGAACCAGTTCCCTTATTTCCATATAACTAATCAAGAAACCAACCCCAGAGGACTTAGCTGACTTGCCCCACGTCACATAGCTAGTGATTGCAGAGCTGACTCCTGACCTGGCACTCAGTCTGAACCACCACTTTTCTCCATCTCTCAAAGGAGCACTCAGTGAATTCCTAGGCAAACAGTCTCTTGGGAATGCAAGTTGTCTACATTCTAAGTTATGTTTTGTCCAAAAAGGACAGACCTACTTTTTTGGCTCAATCCTCAGCCACTAGACTGGGGTTCGAGGAGATCTACGAATCCTGCTGGACAGTACTACAGCAGGGACAACAGAAGTCTCTCACCACCACCCCTCAGAAGGGTGATCTCTGGAGCTGCACCCCTGGCAACCACCCCAGCCTGCATGTGTGCATGAACGCATACACACAAGCATGCACACTGCTATATGCACAGTCCTGGTCCTGTTGGCATCTGCCTGGGCACACAGAGCTGAATCATTAGGAGACAGGGCCGTCAAAAGCAAGTGAGCTGAATAAAAGCAGCTAATACTGTATCTATGATATGCAGCTTTGGTTGTAATAAACACTGCAGCTGAATATTCCCACGGGGACCTCCTAATGGAGGAGATGGATACACTCCAGAGCAACCCCAGGGGTTTTCCATGCAGCTCTGACTAAACTCCCTATAAAATCAATCCCGCCTTTTCACCAGTTGTGACAGGGTGTTCTAATATTAATCCACTCTCCTTGTCAGTCAGCTCCCACAACAAAGGCTCTAATGATCTTTAACCAGGCATAATAAACACTACACATCCAAGCAGAATGCCCAAGCTCTGGGAGCCTCCGCCCCTCACAACAGTCTCTTGGAGGCACCACCTCTCCTCCTGCTGTGGAGTGGGCTGTGGAGGAAAGCAACCCCTGAGGGAGGGTCAGCCAGCTCAGGCTGGAGGTGGGAGGGGTGCAGGCCCACGCAAAAGACACCCCTACAGCCCTCGATACTGATTGTTCCCAGCAGCACTGCCTCTGCTACTCTGACTCTAGCTCCTTCATCTCTGGCATCTCCTCTGTGCTCCTGACATCTCCCTTTTCTCAGAGGAAAGTTGGATGGATGATCCTAACAGCCTTCAGAAGAAGCAGAGGAGCCTGGGGTTTGGCCCCCATGCCTAGCCCTTCCAGTAACCCCAAACCCAGTCTGCCCAGATCTGCACCCTCCCACTCCTCCATGCCCCTCTCTTATTTCCACACTCCATTCCTGGACCCTTCCCTGAAATCTCCAAGCCCCTAGAGGCCCTAGATAGGGGTAGACCTGAGACCAGAGTAAGAGGCAGGGGAATAAAAGCAGGGGGGGATGAGGAGAGGGGCAGAAAGGTGGCAAAGGAACTGGGGTCTGGTTCTAGGGTGAGGATATGTGTGAGTGAATGAGGAGGTTTTATTCCACTAAAGTCTTAGTCCCCCTACTTCTATATCTACCTCTGAGTCTTTAAGGCTGCACAGTATTTATCTAAGCTGAGTAGGGACCTGGCACTGGCTCAAGGTGGTTCGGAGGGCTCCTGTCTCACATGCTGTTTAGGAAGCATCAGTGTAAGCTGTCTAATAGCCTTGGCCTGGACCTCCCAGCAAATGCCCTCAGATGACAGTGAGCCAGAGCCTGGAATTTGGCCTCTGACTTCAGAAAACAACCCAAACTTGCCTGAGATGCTTAATGCAGCCAACTCATTGCTCAGCAGGGCCCCCAAAACTCCATGATTGGCCTCCCATAGCTCTGAGACCCTAGAGAGAGGTATGAAGCTTGGGCAACACAGAGAGGCCTTCACTATTTCAATAGAACTTAGTTTAATTTTTTCACTTTATAAACAAACATATTTTACTAAACTTAAAATAGGAACAACATAAAAAAAAATACAAGTGGAAGCCCTAACCTATATCAACCACTGTTAACATTTAAAAACATCACCTTCCAACACTTTTATTTCCTTAAAAGTGCTGAATTAGTGTTAGCCCTCTGACTGGTACCAGAGACCTGCACATGGTCCTTCACCTGCAAGAGACCCCTTCTGTGGGAGAGGAATGGACTCTAGGTCATGATTTACTAAGTCTGTGCCTCCACATCTCAGTTATAAAAAGAGACACTAGCAGTACTATCCTCATAGGATAGTCATAAGGATTAAATCTTTTTATACATGCAAAGTACATAGAATAGGGTCTAATGTATACTCAGCATGAAATAAATGTGGTGGCAGTGTCATTGATAGCATTATTATTATCATTATCATTATCATTATCATCACCACCTTTCCTATAGGAGTGAGGAGTAGGGATCAGGCCTGTCCATTCCCTGACTCCCACACTCCACCTTCAGCAGCTGTGGCTTCCCTGGGGGAAGTTTAAGCATTCAGTTAGGAAACGAGTGAGCAGGGAAGGGCCCCAGAGAGAGGATGTCACTCTGGGAGGACAGAAAGCTCAATGTCATAAAGACAAAGGCTCTGTCTTTGCACAGGTGGAAAGGGAAGGGAGATGGCTACCACTTCTCAGTTGAGTTCTTATCGCCTATGTAGTTCCGTGCTGGTACCAAAGGGGCAAGCAACTACTCCTTTTTCTCCTTGGCCTGTCAAGGTCATTCTCCCAACACCTCACTCTTTTCCACCAAGCCCAGCCCAGTGGATTATTTCTAACACTGCAGTCCAGTGTTTCTAGCACTCTAATAGAACATGGCAGGCTGACTGAAGGGCATGTATTTGACAGCCCTCTTATCCCTCATATAGTCCTTCAAACTTTCTGTCTTAGACTATCAGAATATCAGAATTTCACATACACAGAAAAACACTAGAGATCCTCTAATAAGTCATCACCACAGATACTATTTATTCAGCACTTACTATGCATGAAGCTCCTTGCTAAATGGTTTATATATATTATCTAATTTAAACTCACAAGACTATGAGGTAGGAATTAGCATTATCTCCATTTTACAGATGTAGCTGTGGCTCAAAGAGACTGAATCATCTGCCCAGGATTGATGCCCTGTTACATCTGTCACCAGGTAACTGAAATTTAACTATAGACAGACTGCCTTTCACTATAGAAAAGCAGCACTATGGACCTTGGAGTTTTCTACAGCTATGCTTCCCAGAGAAACCTGATGCCAGTATTAACTTGAAGGCTGCTGATGAGAGTGTTTGTTTTGATCATGTAAGCTGGATGCATCTCATACCTGCAACATTAAAAAGAAAAAAAAGATAAATGAGAAAGAGAAACTGAAAATACAGACCACATAGCTAGAAAGTCATGGAGCTAGAACCAGAACCCCAGACTCTGAATCTCGTGTTTTTCTAATATATCCTGCTCATCTCTGTCCCCTTCCAGAGGCCAAGTCCAACACTTCCCTGGTAATGCCTGCACAGTACCCAACACAGCCCTGGACACACAGCAGGTGCTAACTCAACCCCTGATAGCAAATTGGCTTTAACTTTCTGTAAGTTAGCAGCCCTTACTGAAATGCAGACCCAACCTTAGCTGATAACCTGTTTTGGGTCACTCATGCATGAGTGGAAGCATGATTATAAAGAAGAGCCTGGCCTAGCTCCCTAATTCTGGAAAGCCAAGTGTCCACTAGCCAGTCACAACCCCTGGGCCCTGTCAAGCCCACCCACTCTTTTCCTCCCCACTACCCACAATTAGGAAAACAGCACATTTCCAACTCAAGAGAGTGTCCCTTAAGAAACTAATATTGTACAAAGAATCAAGGGAGGCAGAGCTGATTGAGTGTTTTGCAATGCTGATGCCAGATTTCCTCCAGGCCCTGACTGATTTCTCCCTGACAGCAGCTGTCCTTGGACCACAGACGGGAGGCACGCAGCTTAGGCAGGCCTCCTACAGCAGTGGCACATCCAGGTAGTGGTAACTGTGCATTTTTCATTCAGTAAGCGAGTTAATGGGCATGTAAAGTATACACAACTTGTCAGTCCGCTAGCTGCCGCCATCACCATGGAGCTCTCCTGCCTCAGGCTCAACTAAATTGCTCAACGGCTTGCTCTCTTCCTCCCTCTCCCTCCCTGTGTTTTTTTTTCTTTTTTCCTCTGAGTCTCTCTCCTCAATCTATACCTCCCTCCTGCCCTGAATAGTTAAAAGCAGGGATCTCCAACATCTGGTCTGTGGACCTGGACAGTCCATGGTCTATTAGGAACTGAGCCACACAGCAGGATGTGAATGTAACATGCTTGAACCATCCCAAAACCATTCCCCCAATCCCAGCCCATGGAAAAGTTGTCTTCCATAAAACTAGTCCCTGGTGCCAAAAAGGCTGGGGACCACTGAGCTAACAGATCCTGGAAACATTTTATTTATTTATTTTTAATCATTTTCCTGGGAAGCCAGTTCCAAAGAAGACTTAGCCATAGAGTTTCAAATGCTTTGCCAAGTTAATGCTATGTCCTCTGTACTTGCCCAGGAAACTGAGGTTCAAAGTGAATGGCATCCCACAGAGAGATTTGGCACAAAGAAGGAGGAGGCACATCACTTGTGAGCACTTGCCAGATGCCTGACCCCAATAACTGCATGGGCACATCATCAGTTGTACAAAGGAGCTCAACTGCCCTTGTTGGCAGGCACACTGACAGTGCCACCCTCAGCCACCCATGATTATACATATCTCCACCTGTCCACACCCCAAAATCCCATGCCCACATGCACACACTCAGTACTCCATATCTGCATGTATAGACCCCAATCTATAAACAACCTCAAAAAACCCACAGTCTAAGTGGATACTTCCGTATTTGCACTAGAAAGAGCCCATAGCTTCATGTGTACCCTGCAATGTATCTCATTCTTTCTCTGTATCTCCCCAAGGAGCATTATCAAGTGTACACACACTCTTCATGCACACACACACACACCCAACAGCACAGCTCTTTATGCCACCCACAAGACTACACACCCTGAGCAGTCCATTCTGCTTTCACTTCCTTCAGATACCACATCATCGAAAGACCATTATAGTAACCCCACCTTATCTGCGGTTTCACTTTGCATGGTTTCTTTTCAGTCTCCTATGGTCAACTATGGTCTGAAAACATGAAATGCAAAACTTCAAAAACAAGCAATCTCTTTAAATTGCATGCCATTCTGAGTAGCACAATGAAATTTCATGCCATCCTGCTCTGTCCCACTAGGGATGTGAATTATCTCTTTGTCCTGCATATCCACACTGTGGATGCTACCCACCCATTAGTCACTTAGTAGCCATCTGGTCATCAGGTCAGTTATCAGATATTTTGGGGATGAGGAAGAGAGAGAACACATTCATATAACTTTTATTACAGTGTATTGTTACAATAGTTCAATTTTATTATTAGTCATTGGTAATCTCATATTGTGCCTAATTTATAAATTAAACTTTAATATAGGTAGGTTTATAGAGGGAAAAACATGATATATATAGTTTCAGACATCCACTGGGGGTCTTGAAACATAATCCCCGTGAATAAGCGGGGACCACTGTGTTCCTGTACATCCCCATGTATGTGCATCTTCAGTACTGATGTTATCATCACCATCCTACAAGTCCCCTCCCACCACCAATTTATGCACACTCCCCATCATTTACATACATTACCAATAGCTGAAGGCCACTCACACACTTTCAATGTACATGCAACTGTAACACACCATAACTGCTTGCACAAACTCCAGATACACTCAATCACAACCCATATCGGCAATGTACATGCTTGTACACAGCCATTTTACAGAGCTTATATCTGCATGTATGTACTCCCTGGGTAGATCCCCAAATCCCCATGTCAGTTGAATACTCATATGAACCAACACTCCCACCAGACTATCTGCAAACAGGTCTTTCATGTATATTTCAGATATATTTGTACATACCTCATGTACACATGCACACTATATCCTATTATACATGCTTATATTTTATACATGTACTCTTAACTACATTTTTATGTATGTTCCACATAAACATTCCATAATATTTTATTGTCTGTATGTTCACAAATATATGCCCATATAAGACTCCAATTCTACCCATATTTAACTACAATATCTTCCTGCCTGCATGCACATTTCAAATGTATACACCCAAATGTCCCCTTCCCCATGGGCATGCATACATGCCCTGAAATAATTCCGTGTCTGTTCATACACACTCTAACAGACATGCACCCAAGCCTGCCACCTCCATATGCAAAGGCAGCCATGTACAATTCCCATTAATACCCCATGGCTGTAGCAAATACCTACCATCAATGCCATTACATTGAAACCACATGGAACTACTGAACCCATATCAGGCTCTTTGCTAAGTTCTGAAAATATGCAGATGATAAAGAAGAGCAGCCCTTACTCTCAGAAGCTCCCTGACTAGGGAGAGCAATAGACAGAACATAGTTGTGACAAAGCGTGGTTAGTACAGAAATATGTGCACACACAAGCACATGTTCTCACTAGGTCCAAATTATGGGAATATTCTACATGCACATGTCAGATGTATGAATGTGTATCTCACAGAGTTTAACTCATATTCTCACCTATCCCCACACTGTGCCCCAAACCCACAATTTCAACCGTGATCAGTTGCTTTAATTAGGCATGGTGACTCCAAGTGTCCCCTTCAGGCTCCTCCCTCATGCTAGAGCTGCTATGGGCCAGGATGATATCCCAGAGCACTGTCAATGCTCAGACTGGTCTCTTCTCTTGAGCTGCTCACTGAGTCCTAGCCCAGAAAGAAGAGCAAGGCCTCAGTACAGGAGTAGTCCCCCAACAGTTGTCCAGCTCATTCTCAGCCTGACCTCAGACAAGCCACAGGCCTTGCAATTAACCTGTTCCTCTTTACCTCTAACAGAGGCTGCTGTTGCCCTGAAGGACCCAGGGTTCTTTTCTGCTCATTTCTCCTTGCTTGGGTGGCTGCCACTAGTAGTTTTCTGATGGGATTATTTGAAAAACCTGATTCAATTCCATTCTAAATTCTTAGAAGTTTAGTGTCTAGAAGAGAGGTCAGCAACTATGCCTTATAGGCCAAATCTGGCCTACCACCTGCTTCTATAAATAAAGTTTTGTTGGAACATAGTTACGCCAATTTGTTTAAGTATTTTCTATGGATATTTCATGCTCTAATGGCAGACCTTAATAGTTCCAACTAAGATTCTATGGCTTGTTAAATCTAAAATATTTACTATATGCTTTTATAGAAAAGTTTGCTAATCTGGCATAAAACATGGAGGTGGTAGTCCTAGTCTGTCTGGTATTTTCTGGTCAGATCAACAGGATACAAAGACTTTAACAGGTAAGTGAAGAAATTGTAGGGTGCTCAGGAGAAGAAGACAAGATGAGAAAAGACAAAAAAAAAAAGAAAAGAAGCGAAAACCAAACAATGTTTTAAATTCATCCAACAGATATTTATTGAGAGCTTCCTATTTGCCAACACTCAGCCTGGTGCTGTGTCATAGCAGTGATGGAACATAGCTTTTGCCCTTCTGAAGAACATGGCCTACTGGGGGACATTATATCACAATTTACACAAGGACTCCATAGTGAAAACTGTGGAGTGTGATAGTGTGACTGTGGAGTAGAAGTGTGATAAATATTGAGAAGGAATATAATGAGGATTGTTGAAGCCAGAAAAAGACAGAAGTACTTTGACATGTGAATGCAAATATGTGAGAAAATGGCATGGTAGAGGGTTAAACAATCTCTCTGGATACCCCCAGGTGGTTCCTCAACCAGGACAACTCAGAAATTGCAAGAAGAATCTTTCTCAATGAGGAGAGGAGATTTTAACCCTCAGCCCTGCTCTACAATGGACTCTGTGTCATAAGACTTTGTGTACTCCATATTATTAGGGAAGGAACATCATTGTTAGGGATGGATAGAAGGGCTTGTTGCTTGGGGTTAGCTTACATGACTTCTGAGTCCAAGAGTGAGGTTCACCATAGCTTCTTAAGATGGAGCCAGCTAAATTTTACCAATGTTCCCTCCCTCCTTCCCAGTATCCTCTGCTCTCCTGTGGTAGATATAAGGGACAACCTCTCCTGACCTGGCCTGTGGGTGGGCCACATGAACAACTTCTTTCACAGTGTGCTATGAGAGTATCCACCAGTCCTCTGGTATTATAAGTTCATACATTAAGTCCTATTTGACCTGAAAGTAAGTTTCCTTATGAAATGGCTTCTAGGGAGACCCTGTAAGACCCTCTTCCTCCCCTTTTCACATTGGACCTCAGTCTCCTACCACTTCTCTCTCCTCCCAAGTTCCACACTTTCCATTCCTCCTTTAATGTTTCCTCTCTCCATTCCTCCTTTAAGGCCTCTCTCCTTTCCAGGCCCTCAGGTAGAGTCAGCAGGGTCATGCCTGATCCCTTCTAGCTAGGATTTAAAGGAGAATGTCCAAGTTATGCCTCTCCCTTAATTCAGGATTCTTGGTGCCCACATCTTTCTCATTACACCCCACCAGAGAATTACCTTCTTGCTTTGCACACTGAGGACACAAATAAGGGCAGGAGAGGGCGATGAGAAGGAAGGCCAGATCATGAGAGAAAAAGGATGTAAGCAAAATGCAAGGCAAAGTAGAAGTGTGAATGGGGAGAACCTTAAGATTACCCTCTGCACACTAACAAGGACACTGGAGACTAGAAGATTTTAGAAGTTACCCCAATTGCTTCTCCTCAGTTAGAAAAGGGAACTCCAACATGTCTGAGGGTAACTATAATAATACTGGGTTTTTAATATTAATTTTTAGAAGATAACCTATTTTGATTTATGTTGTTAGACTTGCCTACAAATGATATATGTCAAGTTTACAATAAAGAAAATGTCTATGTAAAAGAAAAAAAGAATTCTGTGTTTAAGTGGTCTGATAATTAAATGAAAAGTGTTTGGTGAGGGACCTTTCATAATTCCTGCCAGTGCTGGAGCATAAAAAAGTTTCAATGGCAAATATTTACTTGGCATTAACACAGAGCAATTTCTATCAAGCAAACATGGGGCTGTTTCTAGCATCTTACCTTAATGTCTTATGTGGCTTGGGGACCCAGGCATACACTAGATCTGACACAATATGCTAAGCAAATATAATGGTGTGCTTTATTTCCTCCCTCAGCAGAACTCTTAATTATGTGTCTTGCAAATGCACAGAAGAAAATGAATTAATGTCGGCAGCTGTTTGCTACTGGAACAGACTGTCCCCAGAAGTCTTTTCAAGGAGACTGTGAGCCAGCCCCACAGGCTAAACTAGGGAGCAAGCAAGAATCTGGCAAGGGCACAGGTGAGAGGCTGTTGAAAGATCTGAATCTTTAGCCAAGAGATGTCTGCTCCTCGGCACCCCAGTGGGAAAGGTGAGACATGAGTTAAGGGGTGAGTGGTGGCAGGGGCTAGGCCAGTCTGTGGTTGCATGTGCTGAGGCAAGCTCTTTGAAAGGCTTCTCTGCTAAAGTCATCTTGCTTAGTCCTGCTACTTGGAACTATGCCTGAAACCCCTACCTTCACTACATACCAATACAATGAGTAGGATAACTCACTTCTGCCTCCTTAAATCTGTCCCGGCAAATTGCAGAAAACCATGTGTCAGTTTAGCTGTCACCTAGCAGGATCTATGGGAGAAGGAACTGGGACCTCTTCCAAGACAGGAAAGTTCAGAGATGGGGCTTTAACTGGGAAAAACATACCAGCAGAGAGCAGTAGATGGTGCTGGGTATAGGGCAAAAACCTGGAATAATGGAACAGGGACTGTGCAGAAGAAAAAACAACCCACAGACTGGCAGAGTACTAAAATGAGGTGAGCTGGACACTGACTGATCAGGTTCAGAAGGACCCCTGAGACCACTGTCCTGTGTGTGTATGCATGCATGGGTGTATGCTGAGGACTCTCTGCCTAGGACATAAAAGTCCTTCAGTGCTAGGCCTTCAGCACTGCCACCTTGAGCAGCAGAATATCAAGCAAGCTAATCACAGTGAGATTTAGTACCCAGGGCCCTGCTTTGAGTACCATTCTACCACTCATTAGCACCTTCTAGATCTAGTCTCTCCATCTGGTTTAGCATATGAAAAAGTGGCATAGATGTTCTGAACTTATCAGTAATAACATTTGAATCAGGATGTGTTGAGTGTCCATTTTACTTACAATGAATTTCTTCTAGGACTGTAGGAAAGGTATTAATTGAAATCTGTGAAACTGCTTTGTGAACTGGAAAGCACAATAATAGTATTAACAATACAACATTTATTGAATATTTATTATATACCTAGCACTATTCTAAGTTATTTACATGCATTATCACATTCAGTACTCACAAGAATTTTATGATACAAGTCCTATTAATATCCTCATGATTCAGATGAGGACATGAAGGTACAGAGGGATTACTTAAATTTCAAAAATTTGCACTAACTAGTAAGTGGATGAAGCCAGAACTCAAACCCTGGGGTTTTAATTCTGTCAGCTGTACAAGAGTTATCAGTTATTGTGATACACATATGAGACAGCTACCCAGGACTGGCTGTGCCCAGAAGAGAGCAGAAGAAAGCAGGTTCATGCACCATCCAGCATCATAGAAAATTGGAGGCTAAAACAAAGGTTTGGGCTCCACTCATGTAAGCAGCAGGACTAAGAGCATATCCTAAATTTAAAAGTCAGAACAAGGCTACAGTGTAGGGTGAGGGCAGCAGTCTGGGAGTAGGAATGGGAGCACTATGGCAAAGACAATGAAGCCTTGATGCACAGCAGTGCTGCTCCACTCATTTTCCAATTGGCACTACACAGTGTTTGCACTACACCAAAACATTCATTTTTCTCCTTCCAATGAGACATCTTTATGAAGCACCTGCAATGCACCAGGGATGGGGTAATGGTGATAAAAGAAAGCATGGCGCCTGCCCTTGTGTAGTTCACAGTCTACCAAAAAGGCTGATATTACCCAAGGAAATAATAGCAAGTATGATGAGTTCAAAGAAGAAAAGTTAGGGATGTCTAATAGTCAGGGTAATGCTTACTGCTAAAACAAATAGACCCCAAACTCAAAAAGTTTGGCTCAAACTCAAGAAGTTTATTTCTCACTCATGTGACAGGACAAAAATAATGTTCCTGGTTTGTGCAAGCAGCTCTCCTCTTCATTTCCTTCAGAGACAGGCTAACAGCAGCTCTGCCATCTTCAACATGCATCCTCAGAGTTCTCCCTGGGGGTCACCATCACAGCCAATGGGTAAAGAGCAAGTAGGAGGTATGCTGGCAGGTTTTTATGGGCCAGGCTTGGGAGTATCCCCCATTACTTCTGCTCACCTTCTAATAACTGGACCTCAGTCCCATGCCACACCTAATTCCCAGGGAAGAGTGAAGCACCCAGGAGGCCATGGATTTGGTGAAGAGCTAACAAACTGTCACTGTGGGCTATTGAGAATATTTGCCTACCATGTTCCCTCTGCATGGCCCTCACCTGGCCCACTTTCCCTTCTTTCTATGCAGCAAAGTCTGTATGACTTTCTTACCAATGGCATATAATACTCAATTTTAATATTTTTCTCTTCTTGCAGATATGATTCCCCTCTGCTCTAATAGCCCTATAAAAATTGCCATTAGTAACACAACTTGGATGAGTGGTATCTTAGGAAGGGAGTAGGCCTTTGATTACTTGTGAACAGATCTGAGAAGGTAGCAATCAAGAGGGGACTTCAGAGTTGAGTCAGGGACAGGAATTCAGAACCATAAATAACCAGCAGAAGACAGGCCACACAGAGAGTCCTCAAAACTACTGGGGAGAGTGACTTTGGAGAGGTATGCAGAATAGAGGCTCTGATTATTTTGTTTAGAAATTAAGAAAAAGGTAAAGGGCTGTTAATAAATTCTGGAGGGAACCCAGGACAACTAATGAAAGACATATCGCAAAGTGCTTTACAAATGTTCAGTAGATCAAAACCTAGTATTTATCACTCCCTACTAGGTACTAGGCTGCACAACAGCCCCAGTTAGGTAGGAAATGTAATGCCAAATTGACAGATAAGAACATCACCTGAGGGAAAGTCTCAGTTCTTTATGGAATTGGATTCAAATTCAGCCACCTTCTAAATCACTACAATATCTCCTACCTGAAAGAAAGAAATAGAAGAAGAACAAAAGGACAGAATTGAATAAAAGAATGAGATGGGAGTGGGCAAGCAGGACATACAATTGCAAAGAGAGAGCAAAGCTTCCAAAGGCTGGACTTCCTGGAGAGAGGATATAGGCCAGGGAGGTAGTGTTGGGAGGGAGTCTGGTGATCCTGGTTTGTCAGCCTTCCCAAAGGGAGAAGCTTGATCACCAGACAGTGGCTGCTCCTCCCTGCTGGGGCAAAAGGAAGAGAGATCTTGGCAACACTTGAGTTGCTAAGCCTCAGGAGAGAAAAACCAGGGAGTTGGTGAGAGCAGCTCCCCAAGGTGCTTCTGGCGGGAGGCAGCACTTTCCAGCAGGGAGTGAAATCAGGTGGAAGCAAATTAAGCCCAGATGGAGTTAGTGTTCCAGCAAGTGCTTGTGGTTTTAGAAATGAAGGAGAAATGTGGATTGAGGCCAAAAATCCAGTCCTTAGGGTTCTACAAATCTGCAGCCCTTGGGGAATTACTCAGATATAGGATATTGGGGTTGGAAGGTATCAGAGATCATTCCATCCAGATTCGTCTGCAATGAGGGAGACTGAGACCTGGACAGAGGAGGTGAGTAGAAGGGCAAGGACCACATCCCAAATTCCCCTCTACCACCACCAAGTCAAAGAAGTCGTGTAGGTGGCGCAGGCACACCTTCTCCCTCCCTCCCTCTGCACCAGCTCTGCAAAGTGCTACCAACTAGGAGGTGCTAAAGCCTTTGTGGGAAAGCAGGGAGTCTGCTGTGGTGCAGTAGACAGCCCCTATTCCAGGGTCTCCAAGGGTTTTATTAGCTGTGTGACCCTGCCAAGACACTGCCTCTCTGTAACTCAATTTCCTCACGTGAAAAATTATGGAGTAGGGGGAGAAAATGGTTTTAAAAATATTGAGGTGCTAGACTATTTCCCAAACATTCTCTCTGGTGCCTTCAAAGGCTACACTGTCAGTACAAAGGCTGAAGTTGGGATAAGTCCACCAAAATTGCCACAAGGGGTGAGCTGACCCCCTTCTGAGATTGGGGAAAAGGGCTCCAGGGCAACAAAAGCCTGTAAACCATAGATCTAAATATTCAAAAGGAACAAATTAAAATAACAGACAGATAAAATGTTTACCCTCTTACTTTGATGATGACATCTTCATGATGACAAAGCCAAACTATAAGTGTAAGACCACGGACTTTAAAAACTGAAATATAAATTAAACTATAACATTATATCAGTTTCAGAGTTACAACATAATAATTTTTTATCTGTAAATATTGTGAAACGATCACTGTAAGACTAGTTAACATCCATCACCATACATAGTTAATACCTTTTTTTCTTATGATGAGAACTTTTTAAGATTTACTCTCTTGGCAACTTTCAGGTATGCATTATAGTATTATTAACTATAGTCACAATGCCATACATTACATCCATGACACATTTACTTTATAACTGGAAATATATACCTTTTGACTCCTCTGTTGACCTACTCAGCCTACCTAACCCCACCCCACCTCACCTAGCTTCTGGCAACCGACAATATGTTCTCTGTGTCTGTGTGTTTGGTGACTTTTGAAAAATTTCTCACTTAAGTGAGATCATATGGTATTTGTCTTTCTCTATCTGACTTGTTTTGTTTAGCATAATACCCTCAAGATCTATCCATGTTGTCATAAATGGCAGGGTTTCCTTTTTATGGCCAAATATTTACTACATTTTTTATCTGTTCATCTACTGGCAGACACTTAGGCTGCTTCCATATCTTGGATATTGTAAATAATGCTGTGATGAACATGGGGTGCAGGTATCTTTTCCAGTTAGTATTTCCATAATTTCTTTTAATATGACTGGAAGTTGGCAAATGTTAAAGATGAATTTAGTTATTATTGCACATGTTTGGATGCTGACAATGTTTGGATGAGTAACAAAACAAAGATAAAATAGCTCAAAAACTATTGTACATTTATTCTAAAATAATTTTTCTTGTCTTTTTAAAAAAAGAATCCCTAATTATGTTGTTATAGTTGAGATGTTTACATAATTTGTGTTCCGTTGCGATCAATGCCAGTTGAGACATTCCTTGAGACATTTTAGTTCTTAGATGGTTTTTTCATTAATTTCAATTTGGAGAAAATTCTCTGCTGAGACAGGAGATATTGAAAATGACAAAATTCTTAAAGCCACACGTCTATATATTCAGAAATGAGCATTAAATTTTACATCTTTTCAAACATTACAATGTGGTCACATATGACAAATTATTATTTCAGAAAGCATTATAAAATACTCTTTTTTCACCAGTGTTTCTTGTGGCAATCTCTAGATTTATACAATAATGTAGAGAATCTGTATCATACTTCATGTATGTTATATCTAAGCCTATATATATGTGTTTGTATATATATACATATAAAATTTTAAGAGAAATAAGCTCAATATTGCAAAATATTGCCAAGTTTTAACATGCAACTATTGCAAATACCACACTAATTAGTTAATACCTCCAAAATTTGAATTTGAACACAAAGAAAACAAGAAAATTGGTGCTCAGCACCATGGATACTTCATTATGAAACAATCTATTGCACTGTGCTGAGAAGAACGATTTGATAAGTTAATTAATTGGTTTTATACCTAAGCACTTCCACTGGTTAAATCCCAGTCTCCCCCCCCACACACACTCCAAAGCACTGTGGTTGACCTGGGCAACTGCACAATCCATAGTCTTCATGGCATTCTCACTCAGTGTCCTTTTGTCTCAAGAGCGTAGGGCAAGAGAGGAAAAGCATTTCCTGGAGGCCAGGAATGACTGGGGTCAGTCATGAGAGTGGGTGTTTAGAGTTACAGGTCACCCAGGTGAGCACTGAGCCCTGGAGCCCAGTAACAGAGACCTTCATGTGTTCTTTAATACATTTGTTAGTGTGGGTGGTTTAACAGCACAACTGGAGCCTTCTAAAGTGCAGGACCAGGTAAAGTACTCCCCTTGCCCAGAGGAGAGTGTTACTGAAAACTGTGAGCTGAACGGATGAGGCTGTCAGGCTATCTGATCCTGTCTAGGGGCAAGAAGCTCTCAAATCATTTCCAGGTTCTTTCTGAGGGTATGTGACAGCCTCCTGGGCTCCTGCCCCATCACTTTACCCACCGCCTACCAGATGCTCACACTTCCCTGGCATGTGCTTGCATTTCTCTATAACTTTGCTCTGCTCAGAACATCTTTCATTTCTTTCTTTAACTGGGTTATTAACATTTGTACTCAGAAGGGTATATGTACAACATATTTTTTTCTAGCTACACCTTCCAACATGTTTCCTGGAATTTCTCATTACCAGTCACCCTAATTTTCTGGTCATTTTCTATTGGGTCTGGATCCTCTGGCAAGAGGAAGAGGGTCATGGGTTAAGGGAACCTGCTGGAGTCGTTCCTGGCAACTGGCAGCCTCACTGCAGGGGAAGGCGCCTATCTCTAATGGCTCAGTGGTAGCTCTACCCATATGCAAGTATACATGGTTGTCTTAGATTAGTGTTGGCTATCCATGCCCCCTTGGTGAGAGGATATGTCAGGAAGAGACAACCAATGCTACCAGCAGCCCTGCAGTTGCTATACCCTCTAACCCCTCTTTGGGAGGGCTATTTCTTCTTGTGATAGACAGCCCCACAGCAACTGCTCCCCTCTATACCTTACTCTTTCACATCTATGAGTGAGCTGGAGAGAATTACTGTGGAGGTAGGCTCCCCCATTTCTTTTCCAGACTTGCAATACCACAGTGCTTTCTGACCTGGGCTCCATCTGTTCCAATAGCCACTCTGCTCCTCATTTCCCTTCTTGCCTACCCTCACTTCAGAAATCTTCAGGAAAAAAGCAAGCAGATGACACCAGTCAAACCTTTCCAAGAACCCCCTCACTGGAGAGTCTCCTTTGGCCTGGGAGTGAGATGGCGATCTGTCTTTCTACAAACACTCTCAATGTCCCTCAGCACCTCCCTTACCTGGCTTTGGGGAGGGAGAGAGCGTGTCACAGTGATTGCCACTAAACCAGTAGCTCCCCCTCTTTCTTTTTCCAAAGACTTGGACATTGGAAACTAGATGTGATGAGAGTGCTGTGCAAGGGTCAGGTGGCCTCTTGATAAGCCCTGTAGAAGCCCAGTCGTTGGTGTTTCTCTTTAGAATGTGATTCTCTTACCATTTCTTTGTACCCAACTATTGATCCCTTTGCCAATTCAACCTCCTAATATACTTGCCCAATGGAAGACCTTGAGAGTCAGTTAGGGTTCATCCCTCTGTGGAGTCTGCCTTAGCCCCTGAGCAGCTAGTCTCTGCTCTGGGCTCCCACAGTGCTTTAGATGAATTTTTGGTCCATTGCTGTGTTCTTAGCAGTCTGCAACATTTTGTTAGCTTGACTGTGAGTGCACAAGAGATCGAGAATGGTCTTAGGTATCTCTGTACCCTCAGACCTACCACTGGGTCAGGCAATTCACAGGCCCACACTAAAAGCTTGTTGAAGAAGGTAATGAAATTAATTCACTTAACTAAAAGTCATGAATGAGTCAGTTATTTAGTAAAGGAAGAAACTGGTGAGTGAAAGACTGAATGAACAAACCCAGCACTTTACTGCCTACCTCTCCTGTTCTCCAGCCTCCCGGGGAGCTCCCAGGAAGCTCATTTGCTAACGGCCCTTAGCTCACCAGTTTCCAGGAGAACAGGCTGCCCAGTCCATGGTAATGGAACTGTTAGCTCAGGAGGCAACAGCCTCACTGTGTAAAATCACTGTCTATTCTAGTCAAATTAACTAGGTAATACTCTGCATTAGTGTAAAATTCTCCATCAAACCATGAAAACTGGCATTTAAAACATTCAAGGCCTGAGAAGAGGAGAGGGAAGAGAAAGCAAGGGAAAATCAGTGCTTTTTCCTGGCAAGTGATGCCTGCAAGGTGTGCCAGCCACCCCAAGCAGGGAGGAGTCCCACATGAGATTGCTCAAAGCCTATGACTGATGCTTCTGGCCAGGACTCCTCTCCCTCAGCTTCCGATCTTCTCACAGGGTCTTTCTTTCCTTGGGTCATTCATTGTCCCTGTACTGGGTTCTTCCTGTGAGAGTTCACTTAGATGATACTGAGATTGTCAGACAGAAGGAAGAACAAGATAAAATCTCCCTGGGACAAATGTGTTACGTCATTTTCTGATCCATTCTTCTCTATGAGGGGGCCAACCCTGTACCAATTGCAAAGCATCCTTCATTCTTAGAACCCCAGAGGTCTAGCACTAGACTCCCAGCAGTGCTTAGGTGTCCCCCTGGTGGTCCCATAATTGAACTGAACAGAGAGCACACTTGCCTGAGTCTAGCTGGATATTAAGATGAGGATCTTTCCTTTTCTCTCTTTCTTTCTTTTTAAAGATGTTTGTTTGTTTGTTTGTTTGTTTGTTTGTAGAGAGGGGAAGGGAGGGAGAAAGGGGGGAAACATCTATGTGATAGAGAAACGTTTCTGTTGCCTCTCACATATACCCCAAGCAGGGACCAAACCCACAACCCAAGCATGTGCCCTGAATAGAATCAAATTGGCCACCTTTTGTTTTGCGGAATAATGACCAACCAACTGCTCCACACCACTCAGGACTGAGGTGAGCAGCTTTTCTGATAATAACATTTACTGGGCACCTCTCACAGCCAGGTGCTTGGTAGTGAAGGAGAGCAATTTTGTGGGGTCCCCAGCCTGGATGAGAGGAAGCCTAGGAGATGGGACTGTATGTCTTTTACCTCTCTGGCACCCAGTTGGTGCTTGGAAAATGCTGCAACAGACACTTGCATTTGGGAATGAAAAGTGAAGTAACAGAGCCAGTGATACAAGGTTCCTCTACATATACCCATCAATCTGGCAGGCACCCACCCCATCCCCTCAGGGCTTGGTCCTGGAGACCGCCACAGGAGGGGGAGAAAAACTGGCAGTTTCCCAGGGGATTGTTTCACGCTGAGGTGGCATACTGGCTGCTATGCCCTAGGGAAACCAGCTCCCTGCATAAATGCACAGATAGACGGATAGATCTTATTAAGCACACAACATTCAGGGGCCTCATTTGGAAAAGATATTGATTCTAAATGGCTGTTTGCCATTGACAAGCCACAGCACCAAGGCAGACAGCTCTGGGTTATCCAGCTTGCCTCAAGTGGCCCCCCCATCTCCTATGTAGGCATGCAGATGCACTCCAGGGCCCCTCTGCTCTAGCCCTGTGCCCAAGCTGATACTGCATTCCGGGAGGCAGACTCGCTTGGCAGAGACCAGATGCCAGCACATCCCTCCCTGTCCCTCCAGGATCTCAGGCCCAGCTGCAGCAGCCAGGCAGCCTGGGGACCCTACGGTCCCCACCAGCCCCCACCCCCAGAGCCCATCAGCATGACTCCTCATCTCCCTGTACCCTCTCCCATCCCATCCTCCTCTTTACTGCTTACGCCTGTGTAGGCAGGAGGCAAAGCAATGTGAATACATTAACATTTCCTTAATTCTATCTGTGCCTCCAAAACTCTGAGTCACAACTGGGTGGGTTTTGTGCCTGGTGAACTGTCAGCCTCATTCAGAAATGCCATCTTCTACTTTGTTGCTGGATCATCAAGGGGACAAGGGGCGGAGCCCATGGCCTAGGAGGCAGCATATCCAACCCCAACTGGTCCTGGACTGGTGACAAGATCAGGGCACAGGCAGTTCCTGAGAGGAGAAGCTGCAGAGTGCTACTAAGAACCCCAATAGCATTACTTTGCCTTTGTATAGCAATTTTAAAATCTTATAAAGTGCATCCATGTACATTATTTTATCATGCACACACCTATTTTTGCACATATGGAAACTGAAGCACAGTGACTTGAAATGCCTGGCCCGGGTATCATACAGCTAATAATGATAAAGTCAAGATTAATCCTCTTAACTTCTGATTCCAAGTCCAAGGTGTACCACCTTGCAACTGCTAGAAAAACTGCAGGCGACATCGCTGTTCCCCGGGAGCTGGTGAGTTAAGGTTTGACCTTGCAGCTTCAGTCACACGTGGGAGACCTCCAAGATGCTTTTTCAGCCAGAAGTGTTTTTGAAGAAATGGGTCTGGATGTCTTGGGCAGAGAGCACGTGTTCCAGTTGCCCACGTCATTTCTAACCCTCTGTATTGCACTGACCTGCTTGCTCACACATGTGTGCTCCTGGCCTGATTCCAGAATTTGCCCCTTACATGAAGTCTCTACCCTCTAAGGACAGTTGTGCATTTACGCAGAGAAGGGACAACCTCTGTGATGTTAGCCCTCTCTGCTCAAAAATGGCTCACTTGCTTTTTAAACACGTTAAATTCTATGTACAAAGCAGTCTGTTTGGTACTGGGTGGATACAAAGATGAGTAAGTATGGCCTTTCCCCCCTAATAATGTAGTCACTTAAGGAAACAGACACAATAATTATGTCATAAACCAGTGCTGTAGGCACAAAGATGCCATAGAACGATGGCAGCCTTAGGGAGTGAGGAGAGGCATACAGTAAGTGAGCAGTGCTGAAAGGAAAGGTGAGAGGCACTAAAATAAAATTTGACTTTCTCCCCTGCATCCTCACTTTCTACCACCTAGGACCCTGCTCTAGTTACTCCCTACTTTGACATGCCTGGGCTCCTGGTGTCAAGACTCAGTGCCTTACCCTGCCAATTCAAGCATTTGACCATATTGGCTGTGCTCAGTTGAGTGTCCTCTCTGCCTTGGCATCAGGGAAACTCAGAGAGAAGGTACCAGATTCTGCCATCAGTCGGTCTTGCTTGACTAAACACAATGAATGCTGGGAGTTTGACAGCAAAGGTTGGTGGGAAAGGAGAAGAGCCTGAGCCCATGTGTGGCCAGGATGATGGAAGCTCACAGGGTTGGTTGGATCTCAGTAAAGGAAGAGAGCAGGAAAAACTCAGGGCTATCTGGAGCCTGCACTGACATCAGGGGCCCAGCTCAGTAGGTGGAATTACTTATAATGAGAATTGTTCTAAAAAAGAATCTCAGCCCACAGATCTCTATCGGTTGAGAGAGTTGAGAGATATTTCAGAAGTATACACTCCAAATAATAAAAAATTAAAATATGTAAATAAATTATATGATTTAACCTGAGTGGAGTCAAGTTTATTTATAGAATATTTATTTGTTTATTCATTGGCCATTCATTCATTTCACAAATACTAGGCCTTGATTATATAAGCTAAGCACTGGACCTCCCATTTTTAATTATTGCACTACTAAGTGTACTCTAGAATGGTAAAGGAAAAGATGGAGAATGTTGTAGACGATCAGCGGGTAAATACACACTCTCGGAATCCGGAACCGAATTGATAAAAATTTTAATGGCCAAAGATTTTCCTGCGCAGGGGCGAACTTCCCCAACTGTGACCGGAGTCAAGTAGCTACTCAGAGCTACAAAATGGAAGTCGCTCCTGGCTTACAGACTACTGGGTATTTATATTTTCTAGCAAGCAAGCAAAGGCATACAGAAGCAGAGGTGGAGGTTAGCTATTGGCTTATTTAAAAACGGCGAGGGTCCCTGATTGGTGGGTGCTGCTGCTGCTGGCGGGCACTTTCTGGCGGGCCCGGGTTAGTTACCTTATTTGGCTAGAATTTTAAACCCAATTGTTCCCGGATGTTTGTTCATTACCCTGTTCCAGGAACTGCAGATTTAGGGTTGGGTAATGCCCTAGCTGTAATTTTCCTAGCTGGGTATAACAGAGAACACCACAGAAACTGTGCGCAACTCGGGCATGCCACGAAAGGGTCCTGTGTAAGGCACTTCCACCAACATGGAGGCGTAGGTGGAAGCACTGCATCTTCTCACACAACCAAGTTTAAAAACAACAAAGTTTTTGCAACAAAAATGCAGCCAAACCACAGAAAATTGAACTACACGGAAGTCTGACAACAACGGACCCTTCAGCCAAACCAATAAACCAGTGAAGCAGCGAGCGGTAAGATAGACCTTCCAGGCCCCAGTGGCGGGAAGCAGCAGAGGGGACCGCCATTGTCCCTCTCTGACCCGCCCCCATATACAGCGTCACAAACCAGCAACCTGGGTGGCCCCGCCCTGGTGAACACCTAAGGCTCTGCTCCTCATTCATAACAGGCACGAACAGATCAAAACATGGCTCAAGAACAACTCGGAGCCCCAGAGCTGATAAATCTAAGTGATGAAGAAATAGTCAAACTTTCAGATGCACAGTTCAAAACACTGGTGATCAGGATGCTCACAGAACTGGTTGATTTTAGTCACAAATTAGAGGAACATATGAAGGCTAAACTAATTGAAATGAAGGGAAATGCACAGGAAACCAATAGTGATGGAAAGGAAACTGGGACTCAAATCAAAGGAGTCACCAGAAAGAGGAAAAAAAATGACCAAACAGAAAAGGATGAAGAAACAAGAATTCAAAAAAAGGAGGAGAGACTTAGAAACCTTTAGGACATCTTTAAACATTCCAACATCCGAATTATAGGGGTACCACAAGGGGAAGAGGAACAGCGATGAGTGGAAAACTTATTTGAACAAATAATAAAGGAGAATTTCCCCAATCTGGCAAAGGAAATAGACTTCCAGGAAATCCAGGAAGCTCAGAGAGTACCAAAGAAGTTGGACCCAAGAAGGAACACACCAAGGCACATCATAATTACATTAGCCAACATTAAAATGAAGGAGAGAATTCTAGAAGCAGCAAGAGATAAGGGGACAGTCACCTACAAAGGAGTTCCCATCAGACTGTCAGTGGATTTCTCAAAAGAGAACTTACAGGCAAGAAGGGGCTGGAAAGAAGTATTCCAAGTCATGAAATCCAAAGACCTACATCCAAGATTACTCTATCCAGCAAAGCTTTCATTTAGAATGGAAGGACAGATAAAGTGCTTCTCAGATAAGATCAAATTCAAGGAGTTCATCATCACCAAGCCCTTACTATATGAAATGTTAAAGGGACTTACCTAAGAAAAAGAAGATAAAAAAGATGAACAGCAAAAGGACAGCAAACTCAGAGTTATTAACAACCACACCTAAAACAAAAGCAAACTAAGAGGACAGCTAGATCAGGAGCAGAACCATAGAAATGAAGATCACATGGAGGGTTAGCAACAGGGGAGTGGGAGAAGGAGAAGGTACAGAAAATAAGTAGCATAGACAGTAGGTAGAAAATAGATAGGGGGAGGGCAAGAATAGCATAGGAAATATAGAATCTAAAGAACTTGAGACACGTCATAAACTAAAGGGGGGGAATGGTGGGGGAGGGGTGTGCAGGGTGGAGGAAATGAAGGGGAGAATAGAACAACTGTAATGGCATAATCAATAAAATATATTTTTTTAAAAAAGGGTCCTGTGTACACCAGGCATCTGCATGTATGATAGTGAAACAAAGCTGAGAAACCGAGTTCTGTAGGATAGCTGGGTACTTCCTGTACCAGCCCACATTGCCCCTTGGCCATGGTCCTCTGGGGTCTATGGTTGGGTGCTCTATCTTGATGAGTTTCCAAGCCCAGAACAGGCTGCATAACTGGTGGCTATTAAAAGCATGCTGACCTCTGGGGATTCAGTAACTTCATCTTCAAAAACTTCACATGTATATACACTACTTTGTCTCTATGTCACATTCCAGGGCCCCAACAGTGTTCTCTGCTCCTATTCTTTGTCCCAAGATAGACAATGCTCTTTTTCCTCTTTACATGTATTATATCCTGATCTCATCTGGAAAGGAGCTAATAAACTAAATTTCCCTCATGTGCTAGTGCCCAATAATAGACTAAAATACCTTTACTGGAGTTTCTTCTGGTGAAATGTTAGGTTGTCTTAGAATCAGCAATAGGATATTTGGGAATTTATGAAGCTGCAAGGAAATTTAGGGATCCTCCAATCCCAACTGGCCTTACAGTTTTAGGAGGTTGAAACAAACATGAAGAGAAATTTTTCAATCACACAACTGATTAATGATTGTAGCAGTTATTGCTGCTTAACTAAATGCCCCAAAACCAATGCCTAAAAGCAACAGCCATTTATTTAGCTCTCAATTATGAAAAGTTAGGCTGGATTCACCTGGGATCCCTCATGCAATCGGGGACCACTGGCAGATCACCTAGTTGGCTCTGCTTCTGGGGGTTGACTGTCAACCGGGCAATGGAGACAACTGGGTCATGTGCCTCTTACCCTCCCATCCAGCTGGTCTGGGTGGCAGCAGAGTTCCAAGAGCATGAACAGAGAGCAGGCAAGCATTTTGAACACTAGGCTTGGAACTGACACATCATCACTTCTGCCACATTCCACTGGCCTAAGCAAGTCATAGGACAGCTCACATTCAAGAAGAGCAGAAATAGACCCCACTTCTTAATGAGAAGAGCTGCAATGTCAGATTGCAAGGGATGGGGGCTCAGGGGAGAGTGAAGAATTGTGGCTACTTTTTATAATCTTGAGCTACAACTGGAACCCAAGTTGGACAAATTGGGTGAAAGAGTACAGCACCACTTCTGATCCAATCTGCCCAACTCTTACCTACTGTCCATTCTAGTCTCCTCCTCTACAATTAAGAAAAGTCTTCTGTGTTAAAGTAAAAAAAAAAAAAAAAAAAGTCACTATGGCCAGAGTGGTTTGGATGCCAGCACCAATGTCACAACCAAAGCATTGCAGGTTTGATTCCCAGTCAGGGCACATACCTAGGTTGCGGGTTCGATCAGAGGTCCAGGCACATATGCGAGTCAACCAACTGATGCTTCTGACTTACACCAATGTTTCTTTCTCTCCCTTTTTCCCTCCTTTCCTTTATCCCTTCCTCTCTCTCTAGAAACAGTGAAAAATACACTTAGGCGAGGATAAGAAAATCTTCATAGGATGGTGGATCAAGCTTTCTGGTGTCCTTGTTGTAGAAGGAGTAGAAACAGCAGGAGCACAGTCTCTGTGTAACTGTACCAGTGTCCCCTAGCATGTGCCTCACTTCCAACTCCCACCTCCTCCAGGACAGAAGCCAGAAGTCCTCCTCCCTTAACCCTCAGCAAAGACTCAGATCTCACACCCCATTTTACTGCAACTCTCCCACATTTCCGTAAGCTCTCTACCACTGCACAGTACTGGAGGGGGAGGTGGCAGCCAATTTTCCAACACTGAACAAGCTGGCCCCTGGAGTCACTTTTGAAACACCATCAATGTTATGCCAATTTCTTTTCTGGGGGAGAACAAAAGCTATTTTTCTCTCTTTTTATTCCCCTGATGGAGAAAAATAAGACCCCTTTTTTGATCCAACTTTCTCGTCTCTGGCATAAAAAAAAAATTAAAAAATAAATCTGTCAAAATTCCCACCCTGCTTTCCTAGTTACATTTTTTAATTCAGTTGGCTCCATGTGGGGGAGTCTTCTATTAATAGGTATACCAGGAGGCTTAGCTACTCAGGCAGAAGAGTACCTCGGAGGAGGCTGGAGAGGGCTGATGCTGGAACAGTGAGCAGGAACCAAACGGGCTTAATTAGGAAAACATGACTTTCCTATTAACACTCCTGTCCGTGTGATGCCTCCACTAGAAAAAAAAATGCCAAGAAGCTTATTTGTTTTTCAATTACTGATGAAATAAAAAATTACTTGGTCTAATTAGACCTCTTCTACTAAAGAAGCGTGTAAAATAACCTGTTTCATTAGCAACTCAAAATACACTACTCTGTGAGCTACGTATGTTTAAGTGAAATGTGGAGGGTCAATTTACTATGTAAATTTCCACAAATTTGGCTAAACTAAAACAATTAACCTAATGTGTATGCAAATTAACTTAATTGATAATGACTTTCCTTCAGTAACTTTAAAAGGGGGGAAATATATTCCCATTCTAACAATCCTCCAAAGTGTTTTGTCACCCAATAACAAAATGATATCCTGACAAATTAAAGAGAATACAATGAAATCAGATTAATTAATGCCAAGACCAATTAGCACATGCAAAAACACAAATCTCACTAATAGACAAATCCAGCAATGATTTGAATGAGATTTTTGAACTTTCCCTATTTGTCAGTTTGTGTGTGTGTGTTTAATTACATCTTTAAATGTTGTTCCCTTTTGTTTAGGTTGTAGAATGTAATAGTTGGAAGGGACTGCACAATCTGAAACCTCTGCTTTAACTAATTTGGAAACTGAGCTTCCAAGAGATGACTTTATTTGTGCAAAGTGGCCAGGGCACACTATAGCACTCTGCCTGTCAGCAACACCCTCGGATGTGGGACAGCATTCCATTGTCCCTGCCTCAGAAGGTTCTGCTCAGCAGAAAAGTACTCAGTTGAACATTCTTCCCAGGAGACAGTTGGTTTCCAGGGCCTGGAAGCAGGGCAAGCATTCTAGAAGATCCTTTCAGCTCTGGTACTTCCTGATCCTATTGTCTACATTGGAATGTTTACCATATTAGAATGTGGTCTACATTAGAATACACCTATACATTTAAGAATTGAGGAGATTTTCATCTTCAGTCTCTTTTCCTTGCTTGACTCAGGTCACCTTTTTCACACCAAAAGCAATCATTGAAGCAAGCTGCAGAGTGAACCCCAGTCCACACTGACCTCACCTCAAACCCCTGTGCAGTTAAGAGTGAATTCTCCAGGCTGATTGTTTGAAAGTTTTGGCCCATCTGTCTCCTTTCCTGCTCCCCTTAGCTAAGGACTCTGGGCTTAACAGGCAGAGCTCTGGTGTGGGTTTTTATTTTTATTTATTTTCTCTTGTTATTCCAGATGGTTGTTGCTAAAAGATTGAAGTCTGAATTGCTTCCAGTGGGACCCTCAGACAATGGCATAGAGAAAGGCTAGGCAGCTCTGAATGGAGCTGGGGCACTAGGGAGCAGTCAAACCCCAATCAAGCAGCAGAGGCAGCAGGAATAACGCAGAGTCCAGAGGGTCATTCTGTGGAATCCAGCCTGGGGGTGCCCACTTTGATCAACTTCCGGCCTTGGAGTTCAGTACTTGCCTCAACTTAGGCAGGGCATAACATGGCATGGCAGAAGAATAGGGGCAAAAGAATAGACATTGGCTAGGAGTCAGTAAACCCATCACCAGGCTGCTGACCTTGGCCAAGCCATTTCCCTTCTCTGACTGTCAGTTACCTCCTCTGTAAAACAAGGGAATGAGGATACAAATTAAACAGCTATGACTCTGGGTACAGTTTTAGGCTCAGAAGTTGAAAGGATTCATGAATATATGTGCTTAGAATAGTACCCGGCACATAGCTAAGTGATCAATAAATATTAGCTTATACTGATTTTATTTGGCAAGTGGTCCTTCATCCCTGCTTAGATACTCTATTGGCATGAATCTCTGCAATAGTGGTATGCTGGTAAATGGTTTATTACCAGCAGGTGGTAGGGTGGGGCTCTGTTCTGCAGGGTTTGCCAATTACCTCTGTGTAAATAATCCCACTGTGGCTGACTTCAAGCTATCAACATGATGTAAAACAGCTCACAAAATTCCTAAAAATTTAACAGTTAGTATTTGCAAGCCAGCATGAGACAGCTTCAGAGCTCCACTGAAATATATGGTAATACCTTCCATTTTCATTCTATTTAAATAAATATCTGATTGTTGCCTGTTTTGCACATGTAGAGACTAACTGTTAATTAACTATAAAGTACTTGTGGCTATCCTCCCATACAGAACTCTCAGGACACCACAAGTTTCCTCCCATCCACCCACTCCCTCCTCCCCTCAACCCTCCAAGCAGAGTAGTCTGTGTGTACTTCGGAAACATGAAGTCACATTATCATTAATCTAAGCCAAGCATCACTGAGAAAGTAAATCTGCTGAAAAGAAACATTTATTCACTTTAAAATTTTGATGATGTATATATTAATCACTGTTAAGAGATTATTTACTCCATGCATTCCTGGGTGAATCCCCTTGCCCCCATTCCCCTGCCCTCTGTCTTTCACCCTAGCCTCAGTTCTGATGGTCATGGCCTATCTTGTTGGAATTTCTTCACCAAGATCCTGAGCTTCACATTCCTCTTGCTCCAAGGAAGCTGATTATTTACCAACTAAAAATGCAGAATTAAAAGAAGAAAAATAAAACCCCTTCCCCGGTGGGGGCAATAGGGGGCCCATGAAGTCATAAAGACAACTACTGCCAGTACTGTACGGAACACCCTGTGTGACACCCTGTCTTCGGCTGGCAACACAGCAATATAAGGACCAGGGAGGTCCATCCACTCACCCTGTAATTAGAGGAGCCTGCAACATACTTTCTTTCAAATTTCCTGTGGGAGGATACTTTCTGGTTCCAGGTAGCCCTGCCTCCCAGCCCATCTAGACCTGGGCTCCTCCTTTGGCAACTGATCTGGAGCTGTAAGACAGGGACAAGGCAGCAGCTTCCTGTCAAGGCTGCTTCCCCTGAAGGTCCTCACAGTCTGTTTAGAGAGGTGGGCAGGATGTAATGATTCAGAGGTGACCACAAGCTTCTCAAACTGATGGAGATGCCTTTCTTTCCCACTTCATCTTTACCACTTGCTGTTATATATTCTATCAATACATTCTAGACTCATTAAAGGGACTCTGTCTCAAGTTCATCATCCACATTCTAGCCTCCATACTTTGCCTGTACTGGTCCCTCTGCATGGAATATCTTCCTCCCTACAAGACCTCAGCTTACAGAGACACAGTGCAAACATCTCCTCCATAAAGGCTTCCCTGCCAAGTCTCAATCAGAGACTCTCTCTCCTTTCCCTGTGCACCTTTGTGCAAAATTTTTGTTTGGGGCTTAACATATCAATTATAAATACCTGTCTTGAAATATTTTCCTTGTCCCAGATTGTGACTTTGAGACTTGGCAAAAAAAAAAAAAAAGCCCAATTGTCATCTGACCCAAACCCCAGCTTCTAGCATCATGCACTCACCCAAGTAAATGCTCAATAACTGTTAGTTGGAAGAATAAAGTACAAAAAATGTATAGCACACACCCAGTCTATGATGTATTTAGAAGAAGGGGAAAAGCTGTATATAGCTCCTCAGCCAAGTTCAGATTGCAGGTGGGATAGTTGGAATTGCATGCCTGGCCCCAGCACTTGGCAGAGACTGTCCCCACCCCTTCCCCATGCTAGTGGTGCTGAGGTTCATCCTCTCCTCTTGGGACCCTGTTTTTTTCTGTCAGCACCTCAATTCTGGCACTGCAATGAGAAGAGGGAAACATGAAGGGGTCAGGAAGCATCCCTACATCTCAGGACAATCACCTATGATGTTCAACTCATCTCCCAAGGGTAGAGTCAGGTATGCAAACTAGCACTGGCCTACGGGCCCTATGATGAGAATAAATCTGCTGAAAGTGAGACCAATTGTTGATTAGAAATAAAAGTTAAGGTGGTGCTGATGCCATGTTTTCCTGAGCCCAGTGCTTGGGTAGACAGAACCTTCCTCCCAAGGGCACTGGTATATGAGTGACAACAAAGAATCATGAGAAAGATGAGAAAATTTGCAGGTCATTGCTTAGAGTCTGAATCTGTGTGCTTGTTGGGTGAGGGGGGAATGGGGAGAAGGGATACATCATATGTCCGGTGGCCAGGGGACCATTTTCACCATGGCCAGTACTGCCTTCTTTGAAAGTCCTATTGGCAAAGCTTGCTCCAAGCCTCCTGTAGTAAATCAGAGAAAGGCCTTTCAGTCATGCAACAAGTATTTATTCGTTGAGTGTCTGCCACATGCTAGGCACTGCTCTAGATGCTAGAGATGCTGTGGTAAACAAAATAATCCCAAACATCATGGAGCTTATAGTCCAGGAGTAGGTTTGGGAAGTGGCAGATATACAAGTAACTAATGACAATTGCAAAAGAGTATATGGTGGGATTCTGTTCCAGTCCCAGCCATCGGGGAAGGCTACCTTGAGCAAGTCAGATTTACACTGAGACCAATAAGGTGAGTGGCAGTTAGACCAGTAAGAACAAAAAGAATGTTCTGGGGAGAGAGCCACCAATAAAATGGCTCTGAGGTAACAAGGAGCACTGAGAGGACCCAGAGGGGCTACAAGGTGGGCTGGAGGAGAGACTGTTGTTTGCTCAAAGTTGGCAGCTGTCAGATCACTTGCAGACCATGTTGAGGATCAACTTTCCAAGGGGTTGAGTGGGAGCTGAAGTTCCACCCAGTCACTCTCCACTCCCCAAGCTTTACTTGATGGCATGGGGCTATGTCCCTCAAAAGAAGGCACCTTTTGCAGTTTTATAAAGGCATCGTCTGCTGCACAAGCCCATGGAACAATGCCCACCCAAAGAGATTGTGCTTCTAACTCACACAAAGGCTTCTCTTGGCACCTGATGACCATGTCAGACCAGACATCTCTGAGGCCTCTTCAGGTCTAGAAGTGGGCAATTGTATTAGAGTGAGTGGTATGGGGTGGGGAATGGACCCAAAGGCAGAATAGCCTTCTTTATCTTTGGTGCTCTATCTGGACCACCAATCAGCCTCCATCACCAATAGTTTCCACACCTCTCCTGAGCTTGCCAAGGGGAGGGAGTTGACAGGGGCATGTCTGATCTGAGCATGACTTGCCATTGTTGCTTCAGGCAGCACCACCCTGTGCAGACAGCCTCTGTGAGTTAGGTCTTGCTGGCTTTTCGCTCCACACTGTCCTTTCTTTCAGAGGACTGCCTGGGAAGGAAAGCCTCCAGGGAGGAAGCATCCTTTGCATGAAGTGTCTGTCATTGCCTGAGGCCTGTAGCTCACCTGGACTCTATCCTCAGCTAGCTGGCTGTTGGGTTCCCTGTGCTGGGGGAACAAGGGCAATCTGTCATACCCCATCCATCAGGTGTCATGGAGGCACTGCAGGCACCAGTGACCTAGGGCTCTGCCTCCAGACCCAGTGACTAGACAGGAAAGGTGGCATTTTCTCTTCCCCTGCTCTGTGCTCCTGCAGTGGCCACAGCCTAGCACCAGCATCCTTCCCCATCCATAGTGCACCCCTAGCAACACATTCACAAGCTCAAACTTCCGACCCCATGTTGGCCACTAATCATTACCAAAACTGCCTTTTGGATTTGGTTACTGGCACCACAATAATAATAATATTTTCTATTTTTGACTACCAATTGTGGGTCTTTGTAGCAGGTATCAAAGCTGGAGGGACACTCATGAGCAAACAGACAGTCTCATCCTAGAGATGTTGTTTTAAAACAATGGGACATTTGGCAACTATGTAACATGTTGAATGTCAATTTCCTCAGCTGTAAAAAAAAAAAGATAGCAACCTTTTGCAAGGGATTGTGGGGAAATAAGCATAGAAATAATTTAATACAGAGTTGGGTGCATAGTAAACCCTTAATCAATGTTAGCTACTCTCCGCTACTATTTTGGGGACATTCCTGGTGTGCCAGGAACTGTGCTACGGAGCCTGCAAGCCCGCCATTCAACCCCTACCACAAATGGACAAGGTGTGTGGTATTATCCCCATTTTACACAGGTGGGGTGGGATTTAACCCCAGGCCTGTGTGACTCTGAACCATTAAACTGGGCTGCCCATTAGGTCTGGGACTCCAGATGCTCCATCTGCTTTCCGGGGCAATATTTTTTCATTCAAGTGCCCATAGTAGCTCTTGAGAGAGCCCTCAGAAGTGGGGAGAGGCAATGAACCTCAGATTCCCAATCAATACCTAGGGCTGAGTCCAAGGTGGCTGTGACACGTTTGATATCAAACTGGGATGCTCACCTTGTTTACACTGAAACAAAGGGAGAGGCAATGGAAAGTCCGGAAGTGGGAAGAAACTGGGATTCAGAGTCAGAAGTCTTGGTACACCACCCATTACCTTAGTGACCTTGAGCAACACATGAAATGTCTCTAATACTTTCCCGTCTGTAAAATGGACTAACATTACAACTGCTTTCTCGGAGATGCTCCTGAGGATGAGATCAGAGTGAAAGGGAGCTTTCTCCACTATAAAGTGATATTTAATTAGAAGGAATTTTCATAAAGGGCACTTGTTTACAAGAAACAAATTATGTTCCAAGAAGACCTCGATTTAATTTAACACACAAGTATTGAGTTCCTGTTATATTTAAAACACATATTGATATTCAAAGTTGAGTCCAAGAAAAGGAATGCAGTATCTTATAGGGTGCTATGGGGCCCACAGACCAGGTTCAAGGTGGAGGCAGAAATTCCTGGAAAGGTGGTTGCACTGAGCCTTCAAGAAGAAAATGAGAAAAATATTGACAGTAGGGAGCTGTTGCATCAGAATACAGACTGATTAGAGGCAGAGGCAGAGGAACCAGAAGAAGTCAGAGTCCAGGGTAGCTGGAAAACAGGATATACACAGCAGGACATAGGCTATGGAGTGGGCATGATTCTTATCCCTACTTGACAGACAGAGAAACAGAGGCGCAGAGCAGTTACAGAAGTTGTACATCAAGTAAGCAGAATTACAGTCGGGCAGGTGTCCAGCCCTAGCATCCATGCTCTTAGCTATGCGAGGCCCAAACTTGGACTGTGGCGATGGGAAGAAAATGAGCAAGGGGTGCTGCCAAGATCTGGCCGCTTTATGGGATAAGAAGATAAAGGAGGAGGAGTTGAGGGGTTGAAGGAATTGAGAAACTCAGATAAAAGAGCCCATTGATAAGAACTAGTAACCAAAAGTCCAGCTAAATGTCTCTGAGGACTTCTCCTGCCTTCATGTCAAATCCCCTCCCAATGCACACTGGCAAGTGTCCCAGGCTTCTAGGTTCCTGGGCCAGCAGGAGCAGCTGAGGTGTCAGGTGGACACATGGCATCATTACTTTGATGATCTGTTAGCACCCCAGCCCTCAGATGCCACAGCACCCTGAGACTCCGAACCACAAGGCTAGGTGTCCAGATGCCCCCCTTATTCTTGATATTAAAGAAGGTAGTTTTCATGGAACTCCTGGTTTGTCTTTGCATTGCAGGTTGGAACAAGTGTAACCCTGTGGCATCTCTGTGTACCTTACCCAGGATAAGCCAGGTTCTTTCCCCCAAGAGGAGGCAGAAACCTAGCTTTCTCATTACTGGAGCGAGGGTACACAGACAAAAAGGGGCATCATGGGAAAAACCTAAGCTTTGGAGGTAGATCAACAAAGATTTAATTCCTGGCTATAACACTCCCAAACCACATGACCTGGAGAAAATCCCTCAATCTCTGCAGGCCTTAGTTTCCTAGTCTGTCAAATGGGAGCAAAAAATACCTACCACAGAGAACAGAGAAGCACAAGGTCCAAACAAGGTAGCTAAATGTCTATCCCAAAGGGCCCTCTGTAATTTTTTTTCTAACTGCTCTTCCAGACCAGTGTTTAAAGAACTCACTCAGTAGCATTTACTCTTTGTCCAGAGTGCCAGCCTAGATAAAAACAGGTAGCCCCAGGCCTTGCCCCCAAAGACACAAACCTAGATAGAGGCCTTCCAGCTACCTCAGAAAATAACTTCATTGGCAGCTCCCCGAGAAGCCTTTTGATGTGGATATGACCCTGGTCTACAGTCTCATTGTTTATGAAGGTGTGAAAGATATATAGGGGAGATCCCTGTGGGACAGAGCAAGAGGAAGTCAAGTTGGAGAGCAAGCAGTGCCCATGCCTGGGGATGGGTATCTGAGAGGCGCGGTTACAGACCCTTCCACAGTAACTGAGACGTGAACAGGGCCTCTGTGCACACTGACCACCAGCTACTTGGAACACCCTGGAGAAGGAGGAAACACACTTGTAGTGGGCTCTTACTATGTACAAGGCTTCTTGCATATTTTTGCTTATTTGATATTCACAGCAATTCCATACAGGTAGGTGAGGAAACCAAGGCCAGAGAGGTGAAATAACTTGCCTGGTACCACACAGCATCACAAACTTCAGAAAAAGAAAGTGGCATTTGAGTTGAGCCTAGAAAGATGGGTATAATCTGTACAAAGAGAAAGCTGGTCTGAGAGGAGATTCCCTCTGAGTGGGGCCATAACATGGGCAGGCAGCATAAGATGAGCAAAGATAGGGAGGGGAAAACGCATCAGGTGTCACCCAGGACAGGAGGCTTGCAGAGAGCGTGTGTCTAGGGGAACCTACGGCTACTAGCCATTCTCGAGGTCTAAGAAACTTGCTAAAGGTCATACAGCTAGTGAGTGTTAGGGAAGTTGAAATCTAACACTTTTGACTTTTTTACTAAACCAGTATGTGACTACTACACTACCTAAAGAAATAAGATGTCAATCAAATGAAGAGGGCACAAGAGAAATAATAATCCAAAACTTGGAGAAGAGACTGAGGGGTGAGATGATAAAAATTATTACAAAAGCTAATGACCAAATGTTCTCTTTTTCTTTCTTCCCTAGAGGATGGGAAGGGGAGAGATGTGGAAACCATCCAGGCCTGACCTTCCCTTAACTGCCCTAACTTCACAGCCTGGTCTTCAGTGTCTCCATATCCACACAGTGTTGCCCTCACTCCAAGGCTTCATCTTCTCAGTTCCCATAATGTCCTTGCTTGAAACAATGTTCTCACTGTTCACAAGTCTCTAAACCCTTTCTCCAGCTACTCCCCTTCACTGGCTAACCCCCCTCCTCTTTCTTTACTTACAAAATGCAACTAATACCAACTACATCACAAGAGTGTCTTAGGATCCAGTGAGATGAGTCATTCTTGGAGTCCACAGATCTATTTTGAGTGTGTTAAACAGCTGCTCCATGCCAGACACTGGGCTGTGCTGGAGACCCCAAGGGAAACAACACTGAGTGCCTATCCTTGTGGAGCCGTCGGTCTGGGGAGCGGACACAGTCCACTTGAGCACACCGGCACTTCTACCAAGCAGCAGGGGGATCGGGGAAGGTGTCCTGGAGAAAGTGACAGCAATGCTGAGGATAAAAAGAAATTGGCAAAGGGCAAGAGTGTTCAAAGCAGAAGAGCAGCATTACAAAAGCCTGTGGACAGTGAAGATATGGTGTTTGAAGAAACTACGTACAGTTCAGTATAGGTGAAGTATGGAGTCACTGTGGGTAAGGACTTGGGAGCAGCCAGAGATGAAGCTGAGAGTAAAGCAGAGGCTACGTATGAAAGGCCTTAACTTAAAGGAAATTAAAGTCCTTCATTTCCTTGTGTACCACAGACCCCTTCACCAACATGGTGAAGCCTTTGGATTCCTACCCAGCATAATGTCCATAAACGCATAAAAATAAAGTACATAGGATTACATAGGAAATAAATTATATTGAAGTACAGTTATAAAAATATTTTTTAAAAACTAATTTGTGTTGTAAAAAAAACTAATTTGTGATATAGTAATATATGAGCTTTTTATTAATGCAGTAAATAATAAGTTCTAGTGTCAGGTCTAATTATATAATTTTGAAGTAATGCTGAGAGAAAACAATATTTCAAGATAAGTGCAATAACTGTAATATGATATAAAAATATCTGTAATTTCTATTGGTGACAAAGTCACAGGTCCTGCCAAAACTGCTGTGCATTAGATATTATGGATGGTGCCTATATTCATAATTAAATGAAATCCTAAGCTTCAGTTACAGGTTAGTGAAATTAAAGACTTTTTGTTTCCTCAACCATGCTTATGATCCCGTTTTAAAGGCTCCTTGCTGTGACCCCACCCGCCTCCCCACACCTCATCTCCTACCACTTACCTGCCAGATCACTCCTTTCCAGCTCCATCAGCCTCTTTGTTAGTGCCCAAACATACCAGACATGCCACTGCTCCAGGCCTTTAAACATGCTTGTCCCTTTGCTCGGCTTCTATTTCCCAGGAATACATATGTGGGTCCCTTCCTCTCTGCTTTTAGGACTTGACTCAAGTGTCACCTTCTCAGAGTAGCCTTTCCTGGCCACTCTATGAAAATAGCAACACCCACTTTCCCCCAAGACTCATAACCCCCATTCCCTCCTTTCTTTCCCTCAACCACATGTGCACTATCTGACATCTATATGACTCCAGCGCTTATCTTTCTTACCTCACTATATGGATGCTCCATAATAACACAGACTTTGTCTATTTTTCTCACCCCCATTTCCCCAACACTAAGAGATTATCAGTCCCCACCCCCTTCTACTTATCTAAATTCTTCTTAGTTCAGACAAGGCTCACCGGCTCCTAGAAGTCCTCACCACTACTCCAGCCAACCTCAGTGAGATGAGGTTACTGAGGGTGGAAACCAGGCCTTGCATTTCCTCAACCGCTGTCTGTGCCTGGGTGTGGAGCAGACCTATGTTAAATCTAGGAGGTCCAAAATTCACAGAGCAGCAGGCCAAGGAGGCTGTGTGAATGAATGAAGCAGGCTGGATGAAACTGGAACTCCACTTGCAGAGGCTCCCAAAAAGATATGTCCATGTCAAATCAACAAAAGAAAAAAGCGAACAAAATACAACCAGAGACATTGAAATTAAGAACAATGTAACAATAGCCAGAGGGGAGGGGAGGGGACAGTGGGCAGAAGGGTTTTCATGAACTACTATAAAGGACACATGGACAAAACCAAGTGGGGGTGGAAGCAAGGGAAGGAGGTGGCTTTGGCTAGGGTGGGGGGGGTGGTGGGGACAAAATGCAGACAACTGTAATTGAACAACAATAAAGTAATTTTTTAAAAATCCCAGAAATTATTTGGAAAAGGGATCTTTGCAGAGATAATAAATTTAAGAATCCTGAGATTAAAAGATCACCCTGGATTATCAGGAAAGGACCTAAATGCCATCTCAAGTGTCCCTGTAAGAGAGAGGCCAAGGGCAATACTGCCAACAGAGGGAAAGGAGGTGTGAGGATGGAGGCAGTGACTGAAATGACCTGGCCACAGACCTAGGAATACCGAGACAACCACCAGAGCCAGGAGAGGCCAGTGACAGATTCTCCCCAACAGCCTCCAGAGGAAGCTCGGCCCTGCTGGATTTTGAACTTTTGGTGTCCAGACTGGGAGGGGATGAATTTCTGTTGTTTTAAGTCACCCAGTCACGGGTGATTTGTTACAGCAGGCCAAGGAAATGATCACACCACCTGCAAGCCCTCGGGGTGGGGTTGGGGGTGGACAAGGGAATGCAAAGTAAAACTAGAGTTGTTTTGGGCTTTTTTTTGCCCCAAAGAAACTGGAAATTCAATCTGTCATACGAAAGTTTCTGATTGCTAAGTATGGCAATATGGTTCTTAGTGGCAAGCACTGACCCAGCTCTGGCTAATATGACAAAGAATCCTTTATTAGAAGGAGCTCGATGAACTCTCAGAACTGGGGACAGACAAATAAACAAAACCTGGAAAGTAGGCAGGATCCAAGGGTGACAAGACCTGCCACTTCCAGATCACAGCAACACCTGCTTAGGACACTGATGCCAATGGCCACTCATGGCCACATCACTGGCTGCCACTGGACCCTAACACTGGGGTCACATGGAAAGTACAGAAAGTGGGTTCAACCCCAGGCAGCCAGCAGTGGGACCCCAGAGCCTGCACCCTTCACCCACACAAGTCTCACTCCCAGTAAAACAAGCGAGCGAGTGTTGGGTGTCCCGAAAGAAAGCAGAGGCTTTCAGCTCTGTTGTTCTGGACCCACAGAGAGAAATGCCTTTTAGATCACAGATCAGCATGTACACACACGACATATAAACTTGAAACAGTACCTACTTACTGTGCGATCCACACATGCAGTTTTTCTCTTTTCTTCTATTTCTACCACTTTCTACTAAATTCTATCCCATCCCATCTCATCCTACTCTGTCCAACTTAATCCATTCCATTTTTATTCTCAGTTATATTTATTTATGACAGTAAAAAGAAAATCCCGCATGCATTGAAAGACTCAGAAAATATACCACTTAACAACTTACATAGATACAGATTCTTCCAAAATCAGAATTTAAGAAAGGCAACTGGGGATTCCTTCTAAACTGATTTCAAAGCCCATGAAGGAGACATAAACTACAGTTTTTAAAATGCTGCACTAGGGTAACTGATTCTGTTTTAATAAAGAAAAACAGGAAGCCAAAAGTATTTGGAATGAATTTTTTTAATGTTTTTGAGCTGGACACAGTCCATGGACTGCCAGTTTATGGACTCTCCATTAAAAAACATGATGCACTGATCAATGGATTGATTGAGTCAACTGAAGAATAAGAGAACATGGGGAGAACTTCTTTGGCCTAGATTTTAATGACAGCATCAAGGCCGGGCATACAGTAGGTGCTCAATACATATTTAAATGCAACTGAAATCTGATGGTTTTCCTCACCCCCTCTTGTCTTGTTTCAGGTCCTACTGGAGGTGGGGTGTGATTGTGGGAAGAAAGGGACCCACAGCCATAGATGGTCAGGGGCCCAGAAGCACCTCCGGGCTCCCTCCTGCCTGCCTCTCCCTCCAGGCTCCATTTATTACCATTCTCATCAGCACCCAGCCAGGCAACGCTTTGTCTTCACATCAGCCAGCCTTGCCCTTCCAACCACTTCTCTCATCTCTCATTTGGCAGTGCTATTAGTTAAGTTGCAAAAACACACAAAATATGGTATGGGGAGGGGGAGTGGACAGAAAAGGGGGAGAGAAAAGAGGTGCTTTTTCAAATTTGCCTCTAATGTCTTTGTTAATTGAACTCATGAGCTAAAATCATTTGTGGAAATTTTTAAAAAGAGAGAGAGAGATAGAAAATAAAGTGATCATATACAGGAAAAATAACTCACATGTGAAAATCCTTCAGACTGGGAGACAGCACTATTTATTCACCCAAGTGTCCTGCTGTGTGTCTGAAATGCAACGATTTAATGAGGTGCTGCAAAGGTGTTGGTTATTAAGGAATTCTTTCTCTGCTTATTCCTTTCCTTGTGATTAGGACTGAGTAGCAGAAGCTCCTAACCGGCACCCTATTAAAGATTTAGGAGGCTGTTGCTGTCCCCCATGCTCCCCATCTTACAAGCGCCTCTTGAAATGATTCCAAAATTAAATATTGTACAAGCCAATCAGCCTTGTTTAACACAGATGCTGAGTGAGATTTTAAAAGAAATTAGAAAAGTATTTGTGTTAACAGATGTTCTTCCTTCTCTCTCAGCTCTGAGATGATTGGGGCTGGGTCCCTCCCTAGCAGTGCAAGAGCCAAGAGGAATAAGTCCCAAATTGAAGGGGAGAGAGGGCCTAGCAGGCGTGGTGAAAACACCTAGAACCTGGGTTCCTATATTACTGAGGACCTGGGATCCTGCAGGAAAGAGTAAAGCAAGCTACAGCCTTGGCAGGCTTTCCCCCTAAACTTCTGGACCTCGTCAGAGCCTCTCACAGGGCTTTCAGCTTGGCGCTTGCTGGAAATGTGCAGCCACAGAACAACCATTCCCCAGAGCTTCCAGGAATCAGCAAAGAAGCAGAAGTCTCTGTTCCCAAGTGTATCCAGCCATTGACCCCACTGATAAAGTCCTCAGGAAGCTTCTAGTCCACACCCTTCCTTCATCCAGGTAAGACAAACTCTAGTCCACCCCCCCCACCAATAATATAGACACCCTACTTCCTCACAGTTGAACCATTTCCTTCCTCTATCTCTGCTAACTCTTGGTAAGTTCTGGCTGATGCCTTATGACTCTCTTGAATAGACTTTTTGCCACATCCTTAGTTAAAATACATGTCAGCCACAAAATCATCCAAGTGCATGTGAAGTTGAAGCTTCTCCAAGTGCCTTACACCTGTTCTCGAACGGATCCCTACCATCTCCCTCCAGGCACAAGGAGGTTTACTGGTGGCAGTACTAAGAAGTGGCAGGTCTGGAACTCGAACAAAGCACCCCAAAATTCAGTTAACTATCCTATTTGGTAAGTGTCAGAATTGAAAACACAGATTGCCTGTGTTTTTGCAGATTATGTTTTGTTTACTCTTGCTCTTGGAAAAACACAAGGCACAGAGAGAAATGACTTGCTCACGATCCCTCAGAGTATCAGAGACAGAATCAGGTGAGACCCTGCCTCCCATAGGTCAGCCCACTGTACCATCTACAAATGTTCACTCAATGTTTTCTGCTTGCTGGACTCTGTGTGAGGCGTTGAGGTTATTTATGGGGGAGCAAACCAGACCCTCAAGGGGACCCATGTGTAGACATTGAACAAATTATTGCAGATATGCTGACAAAGGGTTTCCAAAGGCTGTGGGGGCTCATGAGAGTTTATGAAAAGAGAAAGACGAAGTCTGGACTCCACTGCCCCAAGGGGAGACTGCCTCGGCCCGCGAGGCAGTCAACGGGGTCCGCCGATATACCTGTAACGGATGAAGGGGGATGGGACAGGAGGCTCGAAGAATGGCAGCAAGACAAAGGATTCTGATCAAGCTGCAAATTTATTTCAAAATGGAGGGAGTTATATAGAGGAGGGTACTGGAGGAAGTGCAGTGGATAGGTGGCTTCAAAGCGTGCTCTAGCCTGCGATTGGCCGGGGGGTGCATGGCGGGCGCGTGATCAAGGCACTGATTGGTGTGCCACCCGCATGTCCAGGAGGGGGAGTTCTATGGCTCCTAACCGCAGCATCCTGTTATTCAGGCGCAACCTTCAGGTCGGATTGTATCAGCCTGTTTCAGGCTTATCCCAGCCCCCAACGGGAGACAAGGAATAAATGATGCCTTTCACCTGAGCCAAGAGGCCCACTGCAGACCAAGGGCAGCTGCTGGCTGTCCCTTGACTCCTGGGACCTCCTCTGTTACATGCAATTAGCTTCTAGGGAATTGATCCTCCTCAGGCCCTCTTGTCAACCCCTTGCCCCATTATGTGTGGAGCACTACCCTTCCTGTCCCCACCCACACCTCTAGACATGGGAGAACAGAGTAATAACCTCCACCCCACCCCCACCTTTACCACCATAACTAGCTATTTCCTTTCTGAAGTCACAGCCCTACATTCTGGCCCTAAAAGCAAGAAGAAGCACAACAAAAAGGGGGAACGAGGCAACTTCCTAATTAACATTCTTGGAAACAGCCTGAACTTCTCCTGCAAACAAATGAAGAGAGGCACCCACAGTCCAAATCCTCTCACTGTGTGCTGTTTAAAGACTTTGACTTGAACTGAGAAACTGGCAGAGGCAGGTACCATGCTGAAAGGAAGGTGACTCTGGACTGGGCCGGGGAGGCAGGACCCATACCACAGTGTTGCTATAAAGAAGTCTGGATGAATCCCCCCGCCACATCTCTCTGAGTCTGTTGCCTCACCTACATGAGGAATGAATCCAGTGTGATCTGGAATCTGGTGGTTTGAGCGTCCTACCTAGCCTCCCCCTTCTGGAGGTTCCACTGTGGAGTTCCTGTCACCCACACCAGGGTTACATTCACCTTCTTCCTTGCCTCTGAAATGTCCTGTTGTACATAACAATCACCTGCAGAGCTTTAAATAGATGCCTGAGTGCTGCCCCTAGAGATTCTGGCTCACCTGTCTTGATAGGACCTCAGGGACCAATTGGGTTTATGTCAGGCACTTAATGGCCAAACAGGACCAAGAACACTGCCCAAGTAGTTAGTAAGAGTAGCGCTCCTCCTGGAGGCCGAGGACGCCCTTCTAGGCTTCCCCTCCGTGGGCCTTACAGCCATGTATCCCTCCAAATTTCATTAAGAGTGCAGGGAGGTATGAGTTGACATTATGATTTCAGGCCTCTATCTGTGCATTTCTTCTAATCTAGATCACCTCTTCACTCAGTCCCTCTCTTCTTCAAAAATCCCTGCCGTGATGTGCTCCACAGCCCACTCACCCCACCAAGTCAATCATTCTTCCCATAGCAATCACCACCTATGTCTGCACAAGCCTTGGTGCTCTAGATCTTGCCTTCTAGTGCATTGTTGATACATCTTCATTCCTCTCTAGACTGCAAATTCCTTAAGAGAATAACTGTCTTAGTCATTTTTTAGTCTCCTCACAACAAAGCTTTGCAGAGTGCTTTGAGCATAATAGGGGTTCAGAGTCTTTAGTTGGGGAAGCAGTAGTAACACAAAAAATGGGTAGGGAACAATATAAAATATGTATATTTCAGAGATGCAACTGGTAGAGGAGAGTTAGGCTTAGTTTAGGAGGCATAAAGGTGAGATCCTGGTCCCAACTCTGTAAATGTTAGGCAAACCTGTAACATTTATGGGCCTCTGAGGTTTGTTTGTTATTTGGTCTCTAAAAGCAAAGTTGGGTTCAGTCATTGGTAGGCAGCTTTGTGTTCCATTTGTCTTGTTCTGAGCCCCTGACTGTCTCTAGACATTCAGAGCAGCAGAACCAACACATGAACAAAATCAGTGATTCTTACCTTTTGAGCTTAGACACAACTAGAAGAGTACCAGGACACACAGGAATGGAGCTTCTCCTTCCCCTCTAAAAATACATTGACACTCACATATGCTACATCTTCCTCTGTCTATCCTAAACCTCTACCTCCATGGTTTACAAAATCCAGGAAGGCACCAAAGTCATATATTAATGATGTCTTTGAAGTAGGCAAGAGTATATTAGTACCAAAAAAAGTCTATGTTAGGTGCTATTGTATTAAGTCCTATGATGCAGACTCTTCCAGAGCCAAGTGTCCTGCCTTTTCCTGGAGGGGAAAAAACAAAAACAATGTGTTTTTCTGTCAGCCAAGATATGCTGGTTCACCTTCCCTGTCAGTTGGGAATTCCTAGAGTGCAAACCAATGTTATGGTATTGGCAGCCTGGTTAGAGACCAAGGAACTATATTAAATGCTGCTAGTTGCTTAAGAGCCTCTTTCTCCTGTTTTCTTGGGAATAGAACCAGGATCCCGACTTCCAACTGGGCACTCAGCTAAAAGATGACATTTTCTAGCCTCTCATTAAACTAGTGTATCCCGAGACAAAATTCTGGCCAGTGAGACAGAAGTGTTGTGTAAAACTTCCAGAAAGTCTCCTGAATGGAAACAGTCTCCTCCTTCCAGCTCCCAGGTATAATGGCTAGAGCTCTAAGGAGCCATCTCAGACCATGCATTGAACTTCGGTAAGAAACCACAAGTGGCAAAGATAGTCTTCTTCCCTAACACTATAGAATGCCTTAACATCTTCCAATTCATTTTATATCTGATTTGCTTCTTTCTGATGTATTTTAAATCAGGGAGTGAGGTCACTGTTTTGGGGGTGTCTGTTGCTCATAGCCAAACAGAGTACTACATACTACAGCTTCCATAGAGTAATCCATACTAGAGATAAAATGAAAAGGACACTGGACTGGGAGTCAGGGTACAGCTTCTTATCTTGGATCTGCCATTGGACAATTGACTGTGACCATCGGTCAGTTGCTAAATTCTCTGGGCCTGTTTCATGATCTTAAAAATGAGTCCAGACAAGAAAGGGAATGAATTACATAGTTTCAAAGGTCTCTTCAATTTGCAAACTAGATACTTCTCTAAAAACTTCAAGATGTCCCTGTGACTCAGGATTGACCATTTGAAAACTCTAGCTCCACAGTCTCCAGTATGCCTATAAGAGCATCTTTAATCACCAGGGGCACTCAAGAAACCCAAGACCACCTACATCTGAATCCCATACACCTAACTTCAAGTCTAAGCACCATGGTAAATAATAATCCTTGTGCAAGTCACCAGTCCCCAACCTTAAATGAGGCAAACAGAATCAAACATCGTAGGGATATTAGGTGGAATTGTGGGAGTATAAACATCAAGCTCTTCCAACTGTGCCACTAAAGTGGCACAGTTTATTTATGTAGATTTCACATGAGTAAATTGGAGGCCTGGAGAAAAGGCCAGATACCCAAGGCAAATATCCTCTGTCATCATGGGTCACCAGGATGGGGACCTTTATTCCCTTTGAGCCCAACTATACCATGTGAATGGGAAAAGACAGCCCAGGTTTTACTTCTCTCCATAATGAAAAAGAGGAAAAAAGATCAAATCGAGGAGCTGAGATTTGGGTTTGTGAGCACTTCAGCAAGAAAACAAGTGTTTTTATTGGCTATGGACAGCCTGCCAATCAGCAACAAAATTACCAGCTTCTCTCTCCTCCCAGAAGGGCCTCTGTGGCTGCTCACAAAACCTGCCTGAGGAACTTCAGGACCTGCAGAATAAAAGCCCCTCTCTGCTGCATGCAGGCTGATTTGCAATGCATTTCTTCAGCATAGTTTCCCGACTCTGTAGCCACACAAAGGTGTTTCTGTCCCTATCTGCAAGTTTAATAATTTTTATTTCCTATACCTAGCATTTATAACACATTCTCCCATCTTGGGCTTGTGCTGGGTGCCAGCCTCAGGCCTCAGGCATGTCAGCTACTCTCTCCAGGCCCCCAGGCTGGGAAACCATTTAACAGACAGTTTAGCATCTTCTAAGGATGAGCAATAGAACACAGGCTGCCTGACCTTGAAATGTACCTATTGCAACTCAGCTTGTTCTTCACAGCCCTTTACCCCATTTCATTAATTTATTCATTCCACACTGAACTTACTAATAGTAGACATTGCTCTGGACACTACAAAACACAGTTTCCTGTCACCAACAGCACAGTGTGGAGGAGGCTATATAGCAAGAGAGTGGCATTCGATAAGAGAAGTGCACTTGACCATGACTCTATGAGGGACATGGTTGACACCATGTTCATTTAGGTTCACTCTTGATATCTCCAGCACTTGACAATGTCTGCATTTAATAAATGCTCAATTATATTTGATGACTATTGAGTAAAAAATAAATGAATAACAAGACCTGTAAGTATAATGAAAAAGAGATTTTTTTGAATTTTGTTCATTAGGTTTTATGTTGTTCAGCATGTTGAGGAGAAGGAAGCAGGAGTACGACTCATGTCACAGGGGACCTAAAAGCCAAGGTACATGTGGGGCTGGTGCTGGAGGGGTGCAGAAGAAGAATTCCATAGAAAGAGGCTGGGGATGAGAGAAGAAACTCCCTGGAGGGAAAAGAGCCCCTCAGAGGCAAGAAGAGCATTAAGAGTTTGGGGGCTCTTGGACCACATAGTGGGTTTTGGGGTCGGCAAGCAAGCTAGCAAAGAAGATGCACCCCAAAGCCTCACTAATAGGCCAGACCAGACATGAGAATGATATCAGATAAATCTAACTTGAGTGGCAGCTCCATTGCTTCTCTGCCATGTGACCTTGGTCTAGACCTCCCATTACTGAGCCTCAGTTTTCTCTTCTGTAAAATATGGTCACTGCAAAGACCTGCCTTCCAGTGTCATGGTGAGAATGACAGGGATGGTACCACATGAGGCACAATGCATAGCTGATTCATTCAGTCTTGGGTGGAAGCTGCAATCTGCTTTGCACAGGGATCCTGGAACCAATCAGGGATCTGATTCAGATGGTTTTGAGACTGGGAAAAACACTACGTCTGTCATGGACACCCATCCCTCTCTTCCCATAATGTGTCCTGAGTGGTCAGCAAGGGGATTCTCTAGCATGTAGGTGGCTCATTTGGTGGCAATCTAGCTGCTCTGAAGGCAGATACCACAGCAATCATACAAGAACATGCAAGAGAAAACACAGGTTAAAATAAACATTCCCAAAATAAATGACAATTTTTTCTATCAAGAGCCCCATGATCAAACCCCTGACTTAGTCTCCTAAGGCTGGGGGTCAGATCACTGTGGGCATTCGCTTGTGTCTTCTTGTGATTTAATAAAGATGACACATTAGCAGATTCATCAGGTATAAACACACAGCATTCTTTTTGAGTAATGGTACAAGTGCTTCTTTACAAGGCAATGATAGCATTCAAGACCATTCTACTTCAAAGGTCAGTTTCTCTCATTAGAGATGTCTCATTGTTCAGTAAGGACAGGCTTTGTTGACTGTCATTCAAAACTTCCTAGGTGAATGTAGTAAGGGCTTCTATGTGTGCTATAACATCCTCCAGGCCAATGGAGGGGACACAGACAGTGGCCCCAGTGCCTGACCCATACGTTCTGGAGTCACAGACACATCTCAGATGGCAGCCCTGCTTAGGAGATGTCCACAGCTTTAATCTGCTTCACTAGCAGCTTGCTTTCTTAAAAGTGGTTTGCTGCTTTGATTTCCAGCCCCGCATCTGTCTTTTCTTTAACAGGTGGCAGAAGGGACAGATGTATTGTGCCAGGTGAGGTATAAGAGGCCATGAAAACCCCCAAATCCAAACATAAGTTTGCATCTCCTTTACACTATTAGGGTTTGGACAGGCTTGTGTCTCATCAATCACAGTTTCTGGGACAGTGTCCATCTTACTCAACCATATGACTTTCAAAAACTTTATGGTGCTCTTGGGCCTTGAGTTTTCTGTGGATTTATCTCCCATCCTCTTCCTAGCACACGTTCCAACAAAGACTATAGAGAATGTCCAGCAGCAGAGGCAAGTGGCAAGTACTCACACATTCACATTCGATCATCAATGTAATGGGCCCATTTTATTGATGTGGGGAAGGGAAGTAGGGATTGGTCTCAGGTTATAATCCCACAATATCATGGGGCTGTGTGGATAGCCTTAACAAAGCACTTGAAAGGTTCATTATTGTTCCTCCCACATGAAGGCATATTGATCTCAGTTATTAAAAATCTTTATTGTCAAAGTTTGTCCTGAAAATCTCCTTGAAGATAAAACACATTTGCAAGAACACTTTTTGCCAAAGCAGCAGAGTATAACAATAACTGTCTGCAAAATGACAAAAGACTTAAAAATGTCCGCCATGGTTAAAGACATGATGAGAGTTCATTATAATGCAATTGACAAGGGAATATGGTTATTTCTGTGACATACATTTTAAAATTATAACTGATAGCATTATACCAACACATATCAGATTTTTAGACATTTCATACAAATATACCCTAAAGAAAGTTTAGCATCACTTTTTGTTTGACAGTGCTTTGAAATGTGATAGTAAGAAGCTAGGAAAATTCCTTGGTAAGTGGAATGGGGAAACTGAGGCAAATAGCTAAGCACAATGACCAAGCAATATTACAGCCAAATATGAAAGGTCACCTCCCTAGAGATAAGATGTAGTTCTCAGTTGTGTTTCCGTTTCAGGCCCAGGACAGCAGCCAAACCAGGTGGGCTAGGCCAAGACCAACCGCAGTGACCCGAGACCACCTGCCCTGGTACTGACCAATCGGTGGACACCATGACTCTGAAAGGGCACACCTGAAGAACTGAAGAATATTCTGCTGAAATCCTCCCCTGAAATTCCCCCAGGAGAGAGATAAAAGCCTCAATAAAAGGGTTAGCAACAGGGGAGTGGGAGAAGGAGAAGGGGGGAGAAGGTACAGAAAATAAGTAGCATAGACAGTAGATAGAAAATAGATAGGTGGGAGAGCAAGAATAGTATGGGAAATATAGAATCTAAAGAACTTGAGACACGTGGTCATAAACTAAAGGGGGAGGGAATGACGGGGGAGGGGTGTACAGGGTGGAGGGGAATGAAGGGAGGAAATAGAACAATTGTAATCGCATAATTAATAAAATATATTTTTAAAAAAAGGACCCAGCTTTTGCTCTTCCCTCTGAGGATCAGCCCAAGCCATTTCCTTTCCCTTCTTCCTCCCTCACTTCTTTCTTCAGACGCAAACACAGGCACGTGACTCCTGAACTCTAAGGCAATGGGCAGCTTGCAGCTCATCCCAGGCTTATCCACTAAAACTGTCCCCAAAGCCCCCTTTTCTTTGACTTCCCAGGGAGCTAAGGCAGACCCATTGCTTCTTCTATCCTAAGCCTGTCCTTTTTCACTGTCTGTGGCTTGAATAAACACATCCTCGTAGTCACCTGCACTTGCGTTGTGAAATTTTTCTTATATGAAGTGAAGAACCCACACACTACAGCTGGCCCTAGGTAGACCCGCTCAGGGCCAGGCCCTGTCAGGCCACAATTTATGTGAAATTTAATGTATACAAAAAGTTACATTGTTATATGAGTTGGTTATTTCAATAGACTTAATTTTCTTAAATAATCTAAAATCTAATGAAGACAAAACACAGATTTTCTTAGGCAGATTACATTAAAAAGCAAAGAAAACCTTTGTTTACAGTATCTTATTAAGAGCAGACCAATAATCTAAGAATACTATCCTTTTCACAGAGAGAAACCAAATTCTAATTTTGTACCAGTGTACTTTTGATATTAAAACTCTCCTTTGTTTTTTTGACTTAAATAATTCCACTCCAATCTTAGCTTGACTGCATATTAATTTTTTTCTAAGATTTATTTTTCATAAAATTTCTGCAACTTATTACATCCAATTAACTAGATTATTAATTAGATTATTATCCAGCTTATTATCTAATTAAGTTTTGTCCTGTCTTTTTCTTCCTTATTCTGGAACAATCATTTTATTCTAGGACAGAATTACTTTCTTTTTTCTTTAACAAAACAAACAAAAATGTCCTTTATATCTTAATCCAAAGAACACATTTTATTTTTCTTACCCACTTAACATATACAGTCATTTCATTTCATCCTCTATATTTCTAATAATTTTCTAAGAAAAAAATCTTAGCTCTTTTACAAATCACTTTTGGCCTGGGTACTTCCATAGCTGTGTGTATTTTTAGAGGCCTCTTTTTCCCTTTTTTCCTTAGTCTCTATGGGCAAGATTTTGGTTATCTTCTAGGGTGTTTACATTTCAAAGACATGATAAAATTTACAACTTCAAGGAACACAAAAGAAATGTAAATTTTCTTCTAGGCTTTCTTTGAGGTAATTGCTGTTTATGTTTTTTCTTTGTAGGAGGGGTCAGAGGGCAAGGGGTGTTCTTTTGTCTGTTTCCTCATCTGTCACAACATCCTAATCACTTTCCCAGAGATTCCACTTCTTGGCATTTTAATTTAGCTTTGTCACAAGCACTAGAACCTTTGTTCTGGGCAGCTTGCAACATACCAAACTTTGCAAAGTGGCACGCTAAAGTCCCCCAATTCATTATCCTGTTCTCCCACCTTGTCGTCCAGTCCCAAATCTAGCAGAGTAGTGGACAATCACATACCTGTCTTTAATCTCAACTCTTCTTCCAACTTTCTAACTTCAGTTTTAGCCTCTAGTTAATCATCAGTGTCCAGTTGAACTGTCTACTGTAGAGAGAGACTAGCACACTGTGTCTGCAAATGCTACTGTGTGCTATGTGCAGTTATTCCACAAGTATATTAAAGCAGCCGGCATTTGGGGGCATTTCTGGGCTCATGAGCATCTGACATAGGGGCCACCCCTCACAACATGGAGGTCAATGACCACCTCAGGATTTCCTCTTGGCTGCCTCTTTTCCAAGGCCCATTTCTTTGGTCTTCTAGCTGGCTCACCAATCGTTGGTTCACCACCTCCTCAGAAGCTTCCCAGGTATAATCTGAAACCAGTCTCCATACTCACATGAAACAAGAAGACTGAGGAAAGAGCCAGATCACTCCAAATTTGCAGGTGGCAATTTAAATAAGAGAACTTATTTACAAGGCTTGACTTGGACAGCCACAAGATGAGTAGTTTTCCACACCCAGCTGCCAAATCTTAAGAGTTTTTATAGAGAGGCCCTAACTGTGCCCAGTTACACATATGGTCCAGATAATCCCAAAACATATTTCTACTTCTGGCCAAGATAGAGGCATAGGTAGACACATTGTGCCTGCTTGCACAACCAAAAGAAGGACAACAACAATTTAAAAACAAAAAAACAACCAGAACTGACAGAAAATTGAACTGTATGAAAGTCCGACAACCAAGGAGTTAAAGAAGAAACATCCATCCAGACAAGTAGGAGGGTCAGAGATGGACAGCCAGGTGGAGAGGACTCCCAGCAAAGCAGCAGTAGAGGACCTAGGCTGGCAAGTCTGCAGTTGGTGGACTCAGTGAGGCTGCAGATTGTGAAGCCAGGTGGACAAGACTGCAGCTGGCCAGGAAGGCAGCAGCTGGCACACCCGTTAGGCAGTGGCTCGTGGAGTGGGTGATCCCACATTCACATTCAGATAAACTGGGAGGAACACCTGGGGAGTGAGACTAACCTCACAACCCAGGGTCCCAGCTCAGGGAAATAAAGCCTCAAACCACTGACTGAAAACACCTGCGGGGGTTGAGGCAGCAGTGGGAGAAACTCCCAGCCTCACAGGAGAGTCCATTGGAGAGACCCACAGGGTCCTAGAACATACACAAGCCCACCACCCAGGAATCAGCACCAGAAGGGCCCACATTGCTTGTGGGTAGCAGGGGAAGTGACTGAAATCCAGCAGAGAGTAGAGCAAGCGCCATTGTTCCCTCTCAGACTCTTCCCCACGTACAGCATCGCAAAGCAGCAACATGGGTTGCCCCACCCTGGTGAACACCTAAAGCTCTTCCCCTCATATCTAGCAGGTGCACCAAGACAAAAAAATATGGCCCAAATGAAAGAACAGATCAAAGCTCCAGAAAAAATACAACTAAGAGACAATCACATAGCCAACCTATCAGAACCACAGTTCAAAACACTGGTAATCAGGATGCTCACAGGATTCATTGAATTTGGTCACAAATCAGTTGAAAAAAATGAAGGCAATGCTAAGTGAAGTAAAGGAAAATGTACAGGGAACCAATAGTGGTGGGAAGGAAACTGGTACTCCAATCAATGGTGTGGATCAAAAGGAAGGAAGAAATAAACATTCAACCAGAAAAGAATAAAGAAACAGGGGACTTCCACCAAGATGGAGGCATAGGAGGATGTGCCGTGCCTTCTCCCACAACCAAGATTAGAGAAAACTAAATATTAGTAACAGAAAACACAGTCAGAACACGGAAAATTGAACTTTTCGGAAGTCCGTTAACAACAAATTCTTCAGCCTGACCGGTAAGGGGCGAAACCAGCGGCTGGCGGAGCGGGATTGCACAGGAGGACTCGGCCAGACACACTCAGGCCCGCGGAATCCAGGCGCAGGGTCAGACCTAGTGAGCGACCCAGCGAGCAACCAGGCGAGCGACCTCAGGGGAGACAGCCGGGCCCGGGGCTGTGTGTTGACTGAGGTCACGCATTTGTGTGAGGGTGGACAGGCGAGGGAGTGGGCGGTTGGACCGGGCCGGCAGGTCCCCACGGCAAGCGGCAGTGGAGGGCGCTGCCATTTCCCTGCTCTGACCCCACCTCCACATACAGCGTCATAACCCAGCGACTCTGAGTGGCCCGGCCCAGGTGAACCACCTAAGGCACTGCTCCTCTGCACCCAGCTGTGAGAAGCCGCAGAGGGGGTCGCCATTTCCCCGCTCTGGCCACGCCCCCACATACAGCGTCACAACCCAGCGACCTGGGAATCCTAGCCGCCGCTTCTCACACTTAAAGGGCCCGAACAGACCAAGAATGGCGCAGGAGGATCTCAGAGCCCCAGAAATAAATCTAAGCGATGAAGAAATAGCAAAACTCACAGACGCACAGTTTAAAACATTGGTGATCAGGATCCTCACAGAACTGGTTGACTATACGGACAAATTAGACAAATATATGAAGGCAAAACTAATTGAAATGAATGGAATTGCACAGGACACCAATAGCAATGAAAAGGAAACGGGGACTCAAATCAATGGAGTGGACCAGAAGAAAGCAAATAATGGCCAAACAGAAAAGAGTCAAGAAGCAAGAATTCAAAGAAATGAGGAGAGTCTTAGGAACCTCCAGGACATCTTTAAATGCTCCAACATCCGAATTATAGGGGTACCAGAAGGGGGAAAGGCACAGCCACCAGTGGAAAACTTATTTGAACAAATAATAAAGGAGAATTTCCCCAATCTGGCAAAGGAAATAGACTTCCAGGAAATCCAGGAAGCTCAGAGAGTACCAAAGAAGTTGGACCCAAGAAGGAACACACCAAGGCACATCGTAATTACATTAGCCAAGATTAAAATGAAGGAGAGAATCCTAGAAGCAGCAAGAGCTAAGGGGACAGTCACCTACAAAGGAGTCCCCATCAGACTGTCAGCAGATTTCTCAAAAGAGACCTTACAGGCAAGAAGGGGCTGGAAAGAGGTATTCCAAGTCATGAAATCTAAAGACCTACAACCAAGATTGCTCTATCCAGCAAAACTTTCATTTAAAATGGAAGGACAGATAAGGTGCTTCTCAGATAAGATCAAATTCAAAGAGTTCATCATCACCAAGCCCTTATTATATGAAACGTTAAAGGGACTTATCTAAGAAAAAGAAGTTAAAGAAACATGAACAGTGAAAGGACAACAAACTCACAGTTATTAACAACCACACCTAAAACGAAAGCAAACTAAAAGGACAGCTAGATCAGGAGTGGAAACATAGAAATGAAGATCTCAAGGAGGGTTAGCAACAGGGGAGTGGGAGGAGGAGAAGGGGGGAGAAGGTACAGAAAATAAGTAGCATAGACAGTAGATAGAAAATAGATGGGGGGCAAGAATAGCATGGGAAATATAGAATCTAAAGGACTTGAGACACATGGTCATAAACTAAAGGGGGGGTGATGGTGGGGATGGGGGGGTAGGGTGGAGGGGAATAAAGGGGGAATAGAACAACTGTAACAGCATAATCAATAAAAAATATTTTTAAAAAAAGCAATAATAAATAAGAAAACCTAAAAAAAAAAAAAAGAATAAAGAAACAAGAATTCAAAAAAAAATTAGGAGAGGCTTAGGAACCTCCAGGACATCTTTAAATGTTCCAACATTTTAATCATAGGGGCACTAGAAGGAGAAGAGAAAGAAAGAGCAAGAAATTATAAACTCATTTGAACAAATAAAGAAGGAGAACTTCCCCAGTCTGGCAAAAGAAATAGACTTCTAGAAAGTCCAGGAAGCTCAGAGAGTCCCAAAGAAATTGGACCCAAGGAGGAACACACCGAGGTACATCATCATTAAGTTACCCAAAATCAAAGATAAAGAAAGAATCTTAAAAGCAGCAAGAGAAAAGGAGAGAGTCACCTACCAAGGAGTTCCCATCAGACTGTCAACTGATTTCTCAAACAAGACCTTGCAGACAAGAAGGAGCTGGAAGGAAGTATTCCAAGTCATGAAATCCAAAGACCTAAAACCAAGATTGCTCTATCCAGCAAATCCATCATTTAGAATGGAAGGGCAGATAAAATGCTTCTCAGATAAGGTCAATTTAAAGGAGTTCATCACCACCAAGCCTTTACTATATGAAATGTTAAATGGATTTATCTAAGTAAAAAAAGAAAAAATATGAACATGGACAAGAACAAAGGGGGGTGGAAATGGGAGAGAGGTGGGAAGCAAGGGGGGGTGGGCTGGGTTGGAAGTAAAACACAAAAAACTGTACTTAAACAACAATTAAAATGAATTAAATTTAAAACAATTTCTCTTAAGATCTAAAAATATATGAACAGTAAAATGGTAGCAAACTCACAATTATTAACAACCACACCTAAAACAAAAACAAAAGCAAACTAAGCAAACAACTAGAACAGGAACCACAGAAATGGAGATCACATGGGGGGTTATAAACAGGGGAGTGGAAGAGGGAGAGAGGGGGGAAAGATACAGAGAATAAGTAGCATAGATGGTAGGTAGAAAATAGACAGGGGGAGGGCAAGAATAGTATGGGAAAAATGGAAGCCAAAGAACTTCTATGACCCAAGAACATGAACTAAAGAGGAGGAATGCAGGTGGGAGGGGGTGTGCAGGATGAGGGGCAATAAAGGGGGGAAAAGGGGACAACTGTAATAGCATAATCAATAAAATATATTTTTAAAAACCACATTTCTATCTCAAGGCTGTATCTTTGGAAGGCAGCTATGCTCACCACTGTACTACCAATGCCACATCAAGGCTGTATCTTTGAAACAGTTCCTAGAAGTGAGGCAGGTGTGCCGAATGCACATTCAAAAGATAGGGAGCAGGCGAGGAGCCTCCAATTTCCTGGGTTCAGCTCTCAGCGCAACTGGTAGTCAGGTGTTCTTGATGACCTCCCACAACAACAAGACCCTTATCCCCACTCTCATTTTATAGAGGGGAAGACTGAGGCCCAGGAAGGTAATGTGACCTGCCCAAAGTCACATATTGAATCAGTGGTAAAAGCAGTGGGAACTCATTACACAAAGGTCAGTTGATTGTTTCTGCCTGTATAAGTTAGGAAACCTCTAGCTTCAAGTAACAAAATGTTCAACCCCAAGGGGACTTTGGCAATGAGAATATTTTTTCTCTGCTATTACAAAAAGCCCTGTTAATTCAGTTGATCGATATCAAAACCCAGTTATTTTTCTCTCTCTGTTCTGCCAGGGTCAGTATGTTGGCAGTTGGCCTTAGGCTTGTCTCCTCATGACCATGAAGTAGCTGCGGCAGCTCTCAACCATAGAAAATAATGCCTCTCAAAAAACAGAGTGCCCCTCTTTTGTACTCACTTTAGGGTAAGAAATCCAAGAATGTCCATAGGTTCTATTGTCTCTCACTTGTTAGAATTGCAAGGAGAATGAATTGAGGGTAACTGCTTGAATACCTGTGGGATTTGCCCTCTGGGCCTAGGAGAAGGCAGCTTCCCTTTATGTGCCTGGGCACAGGGGATCTAGACAAAGTAAAAGTTCTGTCAGCAAAGAAGAAAGTGGGGACTGAGTAGGATGCAGACTACCAGGTAGACACACTGCCTGGATGTGACATTGATCCTCAGCTTCCCAGGGACAATGAGGAGATAGCTTTCATTAAAATGCAAGGATCCAACAGCATTTGTTGCACCCTAACTTGGCTATGCTCCTTCTTGCCAAGAACTTGGACACACAGCTAAACAGCTATAGAATCCTTACTAGTGGTGTCAGATTGAACTAGCAGCTTACCCTGTGGAGCCTCACTCCACCCAGCCACTGGAGAGGAGGAGCTTTGGCACATTCAACTCTGCAGTGCAACACTTACCCAGAACACATAGCAGATACTTAAAAAAATGTAGAACAAGTATTTTTTTAAAGGTGCCAGGAGGTGTTAAAATTTTTGTTATCCCCCTTTGTTCTCTTTCCTCTCCACCTCAAAAAATTTGACTCCGTACAAAACATTCCCCACAGAAAAGCTTGCGGACTAGTGGGGGAAAAAAACATTTGAGAGTAAGTCCTAGTTAAAGGTCTCTAATAGTCTCCTCAGGCTTCCATAGCAAAACACCACAGATGAGATGTCTTAAACAACAGAAACTTGCTTTTTCACAGTTCTGGAGTTAAGAAGTCCAAGATTAAGGTGCCATCAGAGTTGGTTTCTGGTGAGGACTCCTCTCCTGGCTTGAGGATGGCCACCTTCTCAGTGTGTCTTAGCCAGCTTCTTGATGTGTCCTCATATGGCTTTTTGTCTGTGCCTGTGGGGGGAGGGAGGGATCTCTTGTATCTCTTCCTCTTCTCATAAGGACATCAGTCTTATTGGATTAGGGCACCCACCCTTATTATTTCATTTAACATTAATTACTTCCTAAAAGGCGAATATGATCACATTAGGGGTTAGGACTTCAGCATATGAAGGGAGGGGGCACAGTTCAGTCCACAACAAGGCTTGAAGAGGGGGTGGTTCTGGAATTGTTCTTCTGGTTTGGGGATATTAATCATAGCCCACCCTCCATGATCTATGTCATAACATAATGTCAAGATAACAGTGACATCTGTCCTAGTACATTCTCAAATCTCATCAACTGACCCTGCCACTCTTGGTATCACTCCTGGGCTCTCCTATCCCAGTTCTATGCCTTGGCATTTGTTATGAATTTCTCCTCTGTCCAAGCCACATGCACAAAGGTCTACTGACCCATTTGGATTCTAATGTCTGCTTTGCTAACCTTGGTCTCCCGCTGAAGCTAAAGGATCTGCACACTCCTTTGATTCTGGCATCACTCATCAGGATCGATTAGATTGTGTTACAGTTACCAACAATTCCAAAATCTCAATTGCTTAGGGCAACAAATGTATTCCTCACTAATCACCATGCCCAGTGCTTCTGGACCTGGGGCTCTGTTCCACAAAGTCATTCAGGGACCCAGGCCAAAATGGTGATATTGTGATATCACCATCTGGTGGAACATATTTAGAAAATCCCAGGATTTTCTAAAGAAAAAGAGAGAAAAACCTGTAGAAAAATGCACATTAATTCTTAAATGTGCATACATTGTTTCTGATTACACTCCATTGGCTAGAACTAGCCACATAATACTGATTAATTATTTCATGCGAACAGAAAAAGGGACAATTTTGGAAATATTGGCAAGCATTAGGAAAGTCTATCAAACTCACATCATTAGCTAAGACATTCCTTCTGACACTCTAACTCCCCTGCAGCCAGGAGAGCCCTCAGATTCCCTTCTCCTTTTACTTTAGGAACAAAACATGTACTTACACATTTTCGACATATGCACCCAGCAATAGGCAAAGAGCCACCTGTTTCTGAGTCAATAATTTTAACATTTTTCTACTAAGACTCCCAGCAATGAAGAGGAGTGACTCTGACTCTCTATTACCCAGAAACTGAAAGTGCTTTTGCCTGCCTATATAGACAGACTGCTCTGCTCTCTCCTGCAACAAGGTGTTCAGAACCAACATCATCATCTGCCTCTAACCCTTATGATGGCCTAAGGCAGGGAGCATTCATATGTACCTACTGTTCTCCCTCCTTCCAAAGCCTCAGTCTCACTTGGCCGAGGGACCCAAAGATAAATAATTCAAGGCAAGACACACTGCTATGCCGTGCCAGGGATTTAGTGCACACATCGCTCATGCTCCTCTTGCCACCACAAGAAAAATTACAAATTGATCCACAGGACCGACTCCCTGCTCATACTTCTCCTAGGCTGCTGTTGCTGCTGCTTTTCTCTATAAGTAATTGCTAAACTGGTGACAGCAGGATTTAAGTCTGATGTGGGGAGTGTAAGGTGGAGGGAGGTGTTGGAGGAAGTCAGCTGAGCATGTGAGAATAGTGGACTGTGCTGGGGGAAGAGGCTGAAGAGCTGGGCCTTGACCATGATGCAAAATGCTGGGTTACTCAGCTGGGTTACTCAGCTTTTCCAGTGGGAAAATAAGGCAAGCACCTTGAAGCTCAGTTGGCAGGGTCTTGGTCCCTATAGAGTAAAGACTAATAATACTAGTATTAGCCACCAATTCTTGAGCCTTTTTTATGTGTTAAACACTATTCTGAGTGTTTTATGTGCAATAAGTGATTTGAATTAATGAGATATAGGCTTGGCCAGGAGTGACAGTAAACCCAAAATAACAACAGTTTAAGTAAGATAGATATTTATCTTCACTCTCAACATTCAGAACCCAGGTTCCTTCTATCTTATTCTGCCTGTGTGGACTCTTCTTCCAAAGTCACTTTATGTTCCGAGATAACTGTTCCAGGTCTTGCCACTATGCCTAAATTCCTACTGGCAGAATGAAAGTAAGGGAAGGACAAAAGCATGCTCCATCTCTTTGAGGCACTTAATAGAAGCTATGTACACACTGCTTCTTTTGAATTCCATTGGCCTGAATGAACATGGGCCACACTAGCAAAGGACTCTGGAAAACTCAGTCTTGATTCCAGGCAGCCATATGCTCAACAAACATTTGGGAGTCCCATTGCTGTAGCTTGGGGGGTGGGGTGACTGAGGGAAACTAGTAGTATCAGCACATCATTCATCTCATAACAAATTTTTAAGGTATAATAGGTATTAAATTCCTTTTACAGATGATCTGACATACAAAATTTTTGTGTGAATCTCTGATCAAAATTTTTCTAATCCTTCAAGTTACTTAATAAACATTAATGACATTATGCCTTATTAATATTATTTAACCACCAGGCTTTTACAAGAAATGGTAAACTCTTTGGAGGCAGGTCTGTATGAGGTCTGTCCAGAAGGTATCCATCCATGCATGTACTATGAAAAATAGAGACATTTATGAAGAAGATACCAGATACAAGAAACATCGTGCATAGTACAATGACACTCAGTCCCCTTCAAAGTAGGCATATTGGTATCTCACAAAGTTCTCCCTATTGCCATCAGCTGCCCTGTTATATTTTCCTGAATCCCACCGGCAGCCTGAAATCTCTTCCCTTTCTAAGGTGATTTTAGTTTTTTAGGGAAGAGCTAGAACTCACAGGACACCAAATCTGGGCTCTAGGGGGTGCTGAGTCACCTGGGTGATTTGATATTTTGTCAAGAAAAAAAACTGCACGAGAAGTGATTCATGAGCCGACCCATTTCCATGGAGGAATGTTCAAGATTAATGCAAAATTTGATGCAGATTCATTGCTCTACTTGCTCAGTCATTTTTAATGTGACAGCCACACAGTACACATGCTCACTAAATGGCATCTACCACCCCCACTGACTAGTACAGTGAAGTTGTCATTGTTCATTCATGTTACATCAATGTCACACAAACTGTTCTCATTAAATTAACAATAGTTGGGACTTCCTCCGGACAGACCTCATATACTTAATTCATCTATTTCTTCCTGATGCCTAATAGTGTGCCTAGTATAGTATAAATGGGACATTTAGCAAATAGATGTTTGTCATATAGGATAAAATATAATTCTTTTCTTTGCTCTGTCATCATTTGCCTTTATCATTGAAAATCTATTAATAACTGTTACATGCACTTAACGCTCTTAATTCAAGATAAATAGACAAAGCATCCCCTGCCCAGGATGAAATGGAAATAATAGCATTCACCTCTTTTCCACCCTCTTATCTGAAGAGAGAGACCCTACTCTCCTGTTGGAGGAACCCTCTATGGGTTTTCTAGGCAGAAGGGTAGAAATCCCTGCTGCCCCAGGGAGAAAAGCAGGGCTGCACCCAGGAAATGTGACACTGCTTCTCAGCATCCACCATGAACCCCCCACCCCCAGGAGCTGAGGATGCTGAGCAGTTCAGGCAGAGTTCATCTCAAATGACTTCCTCATCACCCCACTCTCAGCCCATTCTTTGCGGCATTTGCAATTTCTCTGCTCTGGGGGTCAAGTCTCCAGTGTGCCCTCCCTGAGTAATTGTGAAATTATTATGGTTGGTGATTTTAATTTAAATTGGATGGAGAAATGTCATACTGCGGCCGACTCATTTGCTATGGATTTTCACTTAACCAAATTGATTAGTCAACCAACTAGACTTAACTTGAGAGTTGTAATCATTCATTATTAGATCTCATTTTTCCCAACACACCCAGATGATGTCAAGAAATTACAACTGCAGCAAAATCTATAGCAGTGTCTTCTCATAAAGGCAGTGAGGTCTGCTTGAAAGGCCCCAGAGCTGGAACAGGCTCTGGAAGTCTGTAGGGAGCAAGGTCCTCGGTGCTACACTAGAAGAATGGCCACAAGAAATGAGGTGGGAGTTCATGTGGGAAAAATCAGGCTACCAGAAATTTGGCTTTCCCTCTTCCTTTTACCATCTATGAAACTTCTACTCATCCTTCAAGAGCCATCTCAAATGTTATCTCTTCTTTGAAGCCTTCCATGACTTCCCAGGCAGAGTAGTTTGTCATTTTTTCCTTCTATACTACATCTCTATTATAAGAATTAGTATGTTTTTATGTATTTATTATTTAAATATCTTTTCTCTTCTAAACTAAACCTCCTCAAGGCCAGGGTCATGTTTTATTCAATACTGTATTCTAACTCCTATCATTGTACTTAGCACTTAGTAGACACTCAGTATATGTTTCTCTGTGGATTGAGTGAGTGAATAAATTGCCTAAAGTACTATGCATGTGTTTAGACACTGAGATGAATTCTATGGGCAAAGCAGAATTCAGCACTATGGATTTTTGCAACTGTGCAAAGTGGGAGAGAGGTGGTACATTGCTACAGGTACGTATCAAACCTAGAGGTTAGAGTTGATATTATGTTGAGTATGACTCACCTGTATGCTCTCACTGCCAGTAAAGCTAATGTGATTACCAATTGCTTCAATAACACTAAAGGATAGATCCAGAAAAAAATGACAGTCACTTGGCTTCTGCCTTAGATACAGTACCCCTGGAACATCAGCTTAAAAGGACACTGAATACTGAAATCTGAGGGGAAAGCTTCCCTATTCAGGGCTGACTTCATGGGCATGAGACCTGAGCAGTTGCTCAGAAGAGTGTTGTGCTTGGTTTGATATCGTTTGCTGTCACCATCCTGAAATTCTTAATAATTGTTGAATAAAGGGACTTTCATTTTTATTTTGCATTGGGGTTTCATGCAAATTTCATAGCTCATCCTACAATGGTGGAGGGACCAGAAACCAGGTCAGGTGAGAAAGAGCTGAAGAGCCTAGAGTGTTTTGCCTGGAGAAGAGAAGTGCCTCAGTGTGGCCTGTGACTCTCTTTAAATTCATGTGGGAGAAGGCTGAGACGGCTTCTGTGCTACCCCAGAGGACAGAACCAGAACTGCTCATTTAGGTTTGGTGGTGGTATTGGCAGGCAAAGGGCAGGGTCAGTTTGCATTGACTGGAACTATTTTAAAACAATACCTGGGAGAGAATGTACATTCCATGCCAGCGGCTTTGAGGTTGAGACTATATTTGGCACAAGATATTATAGACATAGAGGATGAAACACCAGATAGGTATTAGACTGAAGGTTTCATGAAATCCTTGCTGGTGCTTTGATCCTATGCTTCCAAGGCTAAGCAATCCCTGTTCTAAAGCAGAGTAGGGGCAGGTGAAAGGGAGTGGAGAGCAGTAGAGAACAAAGGGTGAGAGAATCCACTACCTGCATGTGTTCTTGTGACCTTCATTTATACCAACTACAGCTAGAGGCGAAAGGAGGTGGCCTCACAACTGACCATCCCTCTAAGGTCTTTCTCTGCAGTCTTCCCTTCTGTTGCCCATGGAGGAGGTTTAGCTTCCATTGTCAGTGTTATCTGGGCAACTGATCAGCACTTTCTACCCTATCCACAGCCAACAAATACACCTGCCACAAATAGATTAATTACCCACCCAGGTTATATTTGGGGACTGAGGAGGACCTAGGAATGACTAAAGAGGAGTTAACTTCATGATCACCCCTCAAAGTTGTCCTAAGTGGCTTTGATTCGGAAAGATCCAGGGAATCTCATCACGTGAAGAGTAAGTTCCAGGCCAATCACTTCCTTTCTGGCTCCTGGAATCATTTTTACAGCCATGCTTTCTACACACCCCATGAGAGCTATTTATTAATGAGGGTGAGAAATGTCTAAATTATGCCTTTGGTTCATGTCCAACTCATTCAGAAGGTAAGAAAGTAAGATAACTCACTCCTGCATCATTTCAATGATTAACATGTTTCTCCCTCAGCACAGAGAGGCCATTGACCAAGAGACCAAAACTGCACAAATGTACCCTCTTTTCTGCATTCCACACCAAACCCCTAGACCCTATTTTTCATTGCTATTTTCTTTACCAGTGGAACCTTTGTTTTCCCCTTCCCTCAACTCCAGCCTGGGTACTTGATCTTATCTGTCTGTCTGGTGGTGAAATGAACAATATTGAACCCTTTCCATATTCCTTTCCCTAGAGAGGAGCAGTTTCATACTCATACTCACTGCAGGGGATTGGCAGTGAAATGGGGCCCCTGTTCCTTTTCCCACTCCTCCCACCCGCCACCACCTCCAACTTCAGATAGGCTCTGACAACTGCCACCATTCAGGCCAGAGCAGAAGGCAGAGAGGAAGGGGCACCGAACAGAGTCTTTCTCAAACTCTTAAATGCTAACATCTCCAAAAAGCATTTTACAGAGACCATCATTTTCTCTCCAAGAATCAATGCATTTTAATTCATACGAAGATATTTGTCTGCTGCTCTGTTCCTTTGAGGCATAGAGACACGTTTAACAAAACAAGTCAGCCTCGCGTGGAGACAAATGCGCCAGCTTCTCCCTGAAATTACTGGAAGTTCATTTTCAAAAGCTGTCCTGTTTTCTGGGAATCAATGCATATCAACTAAAATCAATAGCTTCTTCGTGTGGATGGACCGAGACACCAAACTGATCTAGCGTTCCAGTGCATTTGTATCCAAATCTAGACATTCTCAACAAGTCAATGAATTTAAGTGTCTGCCAGTGTCTTTTCACTTAAAACTAATCTGTTTGCTGATCAGACTGCACATTTCCAGAGTGCATAGTAATATACTCTGTGTGTTTACTAAATCCAATGTACATTAACTCAAATAAAAATATTTCCACTTAACTTAAAATTGAGTTTGTCCCAACTTCAGCAATGCTCCTGGGGATAACTCTAGCCTATTGGCCAGCTCTTTGAGAGGAGAACTGATCTCCTCCATCTGCCCCCAAGGGTGCAGTCTCTCTGAAGCTAACTAATACCTTCTAGAACAAAGTACTTCCTGTTTCTAAGGACCATAAACTCCAGGATTAGGAGCCATTTGTTTGGTCTACCCCTCTTCCTCTATACTCCTAAGGTTCCCCCTAAGCCATTCTACAGAAAGGAGCCCCTCTTCAGTTCCTAAAAATAACATAGGAGAGTCTGTTCTTCAACAAGCCACTTAGAGCACCAGCACTGTGCAAGGCTCTATGGAGATTCACAGAAGTAAAAACAGAGCCTGCATTCTAGGAAGGCTAGTGGTGGAGGAGCCCTACTCATATTCGGGTAGTCAGTCGGCAAGTGTTGCTTGAATGCCTTGCTGTCTAGAGTCTGTGCTAAGCGCAGAAAGACATGACAGACATGTCAGACAAAGCCCACATCCGGAAGCTCCTGAAGAGAAACATCAAGCAAATCAGCGCAAGAAACCAACTATTATAGGTGTGTACAAAGGGCTGCATGTGGAAGATACAGGGTGCTGGGGAGCAAATAGCAGCACTGAACTAGGGGTGGGATGGAGGCAGCAGGCAGGGGCTGTACCTACTACTCAGCAGACCCTGTACCAGAACTTACACCTTCACTTACAATCACTTATTTAATCCCCACAAGTCTGTAAGGAGTTACAAGTATCTCCATATTTCAGGAGAAAAAAAAAAAGACCCTGAGGCTCACAGGTTGTGTACCAGCTTTGTGAGATCACTAGTAAGTGACACTCATCCTATGAGAAAAAATTAACAAGTGGCTGCTGGTCTTGAAGAAGCCCAGGGGCAAGAATATACTGTCAGCACCCAGGCCAACCAAATTCAGACCTCCTTTGATCCCACCAGGTCCCTTTTCCTCACCTATCCCTGATACTAACAGTTCAGGGATGCTGCTGAGGGAGGCTGGTCCCCAGCTCTGAAAAACCTTAAGGTATCACCATGGAGATGAAATAGACCACCAGGCACACCAAAGGAACTCTGACCTCCCACCCACACCTGGGACTCGGAGCTAAGAGGTGGCAAAAGTGTTTGATGTTCTCTCTTCTTGCTCTCTCTCTCTCTCTCTCAAAAAAAGAGGAAATTTACACAAACAAATGAACCCCACCCGGCCCTGAAAGAAAGCTGCTAAACCCCTCTTCCATGATGACTAGTCTCCTTAGAGAAAAAAGGAGAACCCCTTGTCTGGAGTTACAATGGGAGGTTCCTAGGGGAGAAAAAGGGGATGCAGAGACCAACAAGAAACCTAGGGTCGTTCACCTTTTCTCCTACACAAATGAAGGGGAAAGTTCAGAGCCATGTGTATAAATGTAAGTTGCTATCTTCTCCATCTCAGGAGTTCTGAGATGTTGGCAACTTTATAATTGCCTACTAGATGTGCATCCTTTGTATTGGGGTCAATAATGCAAACTGGATGCAACAGGATGCTTTTAACACCATCATCCTTCAATAGCTGCATTATGTATTAAGCCTCCCAATGCAGTCGGTTCATATTTAGCAGCCTAGGGAATCCTGACTATAAAAGGGTCAGGATAGTTCTCTGAATGGGGGGGGGGAGAGGAAAAGAAGAAATGGAGGTGCCAGGATACTGAGAAACAGACAGGGTTTGGGGAATAATGTGGAAAGGAATACTGTTTCTTCTGAGTTAGAAAAGGAGACTAGGAAGCAGAAGCAATCTTCACACATACATTGTCATTCTCTTCTGAAAAGGGGTGAGAAGAGGGGTGGGGGAGAGGCTTCACCAACATAGGGAGCAGACAGGAGAGGTGAGAAATCCAGCATTTCCAGACCTGCCCACACTGCTGGCTTCTCTGCTGTGTGCAATACCTCATCTCACAGTCATTAGAGAGCCCACAGGAAGGATGGAAGCCAGACACCCTGAAGGGTCAGAAAATGAAGAGAAGGGATGTGTACAGATGTACATACTCCTGATCCCGGGAGAGATAGGCCCAGCTTGGAGCTGCCCCAGCTTAGAGGTCTCCCCACCCCAAAATTTCCAGAATCCTTAGAGTAGCAAATGGACCAGCACTACCGTCATTACAAAAACCCCAGCAACACCCAACATGCGTAGTCCCCATGTCTCATCTGAACTCTGTTTCTTTCTCTGCCACCTTCTTAAATGAACAGGAACTCAACTTACTTTCCAGTCTGGTCCAGCCCCTTCTAGCTGATAAGCAAGGAGCAATAAACTGTGAGGCTAGAGGAGGGGAGCATGGTCCCAGAAATATCCACTTGCTACTAAAAGTGTGGGTCTGCCCTGGCTGGTGTGGCTCAGTAGGTTGAGTGCTGGCCTGCAAATCAAAGGGTCGTTGGCTCAATTCCCAGTCAGGACATATGCCTGGGTTGTGAGGCAGGTCCCCAGTAGGGGTTGCATGAGAGGCAGCTACACATTGATGCTTCCCTCTCTCCTTCCCTTCTCCTCTCTAAAAAGTAATAAATAAATAAAATATTTTAAATAAATAAAATAAAAGTATGAGTCAGATCCTGACATACTCTACTCAAGAGCTTGCGATAGCTCCCATTTCACCCAGGATAAGTGCTATATCATTCCAACCCATTACCTTTCTAAATTCCCCTGGTGCATTGCCTCTCACCTGCTCTGATCTAGTCACATCACCTCACATCACATGAGATGTATGGGACCTCAGGGCCTTTGCACTTGCTATTTCCACTGTGCAGTACATTTTTCTCAATTTTTTCATATCTTACTTCTGTATTTCAATATTATTTTCTGAGTGAGCCTTCTTGATTTAGGTAACTACCATACCTAAAATTTTAGCCACCCCAACACTCCCTACTCCTATTCACTGTTTTTCTTTTTCTTAGCTTTTATCATCATCTTTTTTTATCTAGTTTATTGTCGGTAACCTCCATGGAGAACACATTCCATGAAGACAGAATTTTTTGTTTTGTTCTCTGTTGTATCCTCAGCATCTAAAAGCATCTTGGAAGATGGTAGATCCTTAATAACCACCATTGAATTAAAGAAACAGCCCTAAGCCTGCTCCCCTCCATTTCCCCTGAAGTGTCTATAATAATACCCCTTCTAAATACCTCTGAAAGCACCAACCTTTCTGGAAAATTACCTGCCCTTTGGACTCAGGCTGAGACTGACAAGAGAAAGATGGCAGGGGATGATAAAATGAGGATTTTCTCTTACCAGAATGTGGGTGACAGGAGATCCACCTGGGTTAGAATCCCACTGAACTCCAGGATGAGACTATTAGCACGTGCACAAAGCAAATTCATCTCGATCATTAGTCTCTTCTTCAGTAAGGGTGTACGCACACACACACACACACACACACACACACACACACACCTCAGTTTTCTTCCCCAGTCACTGAGGTTTGAGGAGACAAGCCCCTAGAGTCAGCAACCTTGAGTTCTAGTCTAGGGGTGTCCAAATATTTGGTGTCTCTAGGCCACACTGGAAGAATAATTGTCTTGGGGCACACATAAATGCACCAACACTAATGAAAACTGATGAGCAAAAAAAAAAAAGGTTTTAAGTAATCTTATGATTTTGTGTTGGGTCACATTCATAGCCATCTTGGGCCACATGCAGCCCATGGACCATGGGTTGGACACCCCTGGACCCTGAGCTTTTCTGCTCAGGCCCTGCATCTTCAGTGGCAGCAATCATGTCACTCAGTTCTGTGGCCTAATTTCCTGCTGTTAAATGGGGCTACAAATGCTTGCTTATCGAGAGTGGGGTTAAAAGTCTCAGGTGGTATTAAGTGTGGCCACCTTTGTAAACCACATCCTATTAATAAACATCCTTAATGCTTGCCCAACTCCCGATGATTGGTACCAATAGTAAGGGTAGAGATGGGGGACTGAAAAATTAAGAGCAAATGGAAGAGAAATAACCCCCAAGATAGCAGGCCATTAGGCAAAATACCAAACCATTCCAGCTTAGTTGATTTCCCATTGGATCAAAGGCCTTTTACAAATTTGAATCACCAATGAGCACCACAAACTCAGACCAATGGCTGCCAGGCATAGGTGTGACCCTAGTCCACCCATCCCTCTGCTGAGCTAGTGGGACCAAGGTCAAGGGAACACATTTTTCAGACAGACTAGCAGGTGCCATGCAGTAGGAAAGGCGGTTTGGGGCTGGGAGGTGCAGGACAGAGGCAACCTAGCTGCAGCTGGCACTCTTGGCCCAGCTGGGCTAGCAGGGCATTATTTATAATTGAGCTGATCCTGCACAGCTTTCACTGTCATTGCCATTGTCCGTTAGAGCCATTTGATGTAGCTGAGCCTTTGGGGAAAGGAGGAAGGTGGGAGGGAAGAGGCACTGGCAGGAAAAACAAAAGGAGTTTCATAGCAGGACATCAAAAAAGCCAAGTGTTTGAAAAGATCTTTGCGAAGGTTCTGACCTACTTTGCATGTGGATAAGCCAGCTCCTTCCCTTTTATAGAAAAAAAATCCTGCACTAAATGGCCATAGCTCTATTCAGGAGAACCAGGGCATCACTGCAGAAAGGGGCTTTAGTGCTGTAATCAGAGGCCATTTAGGAGCCATGATTTGGGTAATTATATAAGATTTCAACCTCTCTTCTTCTAAGACCACTGTGAAAGTTGGGACTGCCAGAGGGATACAACCAGGCCTGAAAGAGGGGGTGCCAACAAGTGGAACTGCAGAGAGCACACCTCTGCTCTCCAGAACACCTGGTCACAGCCCCACTCAGGTACCTTAGACTCTCAGAGACCCACTTTTCTCCTCAGATGTACACATCAGATGAGGAATCTGGTAACAGTGAAAAGTGAACCTCCTAATCCAGTGCCTGGCACATAGTAGGTGACTCTCTCCTCCCTGCTTTCTAGAATGAATCAAGAGATGTCATTCCATCCTACTCACATATTCCTTGGGACCAGCAATGCCAACTGGTGTCTCCAGCACCAAGTGATTAGAACATAAGCTGAGTTGGGGCCTACCAAGCTAGGGGCCGGCTCAGTAGCTGGAGAGGCCTGGCCTGAAGAAGACCCAGACAGTCTGCAATCAGACCAAAGGGGACTGGTGAAGGGGCAGGACAGAGGTACAGGACATTTAGATGGAGGAACAAGGGATATTCTGCAGAGTGCAGATGGCGATGATGGCTTACTTCCTCACCCCACTACCCTGCCACATGATTTCATACCCCAATGGTCTAAAGGGTACAACACTCTGAACTTAGTCCCCAACAGATAGAAGAAAATATGCGGGAGACATTCTAGGACAGTTATAATATTCAAGAGAAATGTAGTGAGCTGGGGAAGAGATTAGAAGGTATTTGAAGAGGAAAATCTCCCACTAGGATGGGTTTAAGTAATTATTGTCATTAAAATAATTAATAATATTAATACTTGTTTATTATATGATCTGCACAACAATTCCATGAGGTTGGTACTTTTAGGAAATATTGCTAGCCCATTTCACAGATGCAGCAATTGAAGTTTACAGAAAAACTCTAAACTGTTCAGATCATTCAGGTAGTCCCTGGGGTCTGTGTCTGAATCAAGAGTATGGGTTCCCAGTCAGAATGGTCATTATAAACAAATCAACAACCAACAAGTGCTGTCAAGGTTGTGGAGAAAAAGAAGCCCTAGTGCACTGTTGGTGAGAATGCAGACTGGTGCAGCCACTGTGGAAAACAGTATGGAATTTCCTCAGAAAACTAAAAACTGAACTGCCTTTTGACCCAGCAATTCCACTGCTGGGATGCTACCCTAAGAATCCTGAAACGAATTAAAAAGAATCTGTGCACCCCAATGTTCATAGCAGCCCAATTTACAATAGCCAAGTGCTGGAAGCAGCCTAAGTGCCCATCAGGAAATGAGTGGATAAAAAAACTGTGATACATTTACACAGTGGAATACTATGCAGCAGAAAGAAAGAAGGAACTCTTACCTTTTGCAACAGCATGGATGGAACTGGAGAGCATTATGCTAAGTGAAATAAGCCAGGCGATGAAAAGACAAATACCATATGATCTCACCTATAAGTGTAACTTAATCAACAAAACAAACAAGAGGCAAAACAGAACCAGAGACACTGAAATAAAGAACAAACTGACAGTGACCAGAAGGGATGGGGGGGGCGGATAACAGAGAAAGAAGGGGAAGGGTCAAGTCAAGGAACATGTATGAAGGACCCATGGACAAAGTCAAAGAGGGGTAAGATTGAGTGTGGGAGGTAGAAGTTGGTTGGGGAGGTGGGGAATGGGGACAAGTGTAGTTGAACAATAATGAAAAAAGGAAAAAGAAAAGTGAAAAAAAACTCCGGGTGCCCAGTTACTTTATCTTACCCCAAAGCCTTTGTATTCATTCAATAAATATGTGATGTTCACCAAGTGTGGGTTCCAGGCTCTGTTCCAGGCATGGAGATAAAGCAATATACAAAAACAAATAACTCTCTGCCCTCATCGTCCTACCTGGATCAGTCTAGTTGGTTTCATCCACACCATACCATAACCCCTCCCCAAGCAAGGTATGGGACTACTTCACAAATGTATTCAGGGGATGCAAATAAACACCCCTCTAAATGCAGCTATCAGAAGCTCCCCCCACAAAGGAGCTATCAATGGCCCCCCTGGGCCTTGGTCAATAGTGTTTTGAGGAACTGAGTGCCCGGTGCCTCCTTTATGCCCCTTACCTGGGACATCCTTCAATTCTCTGGTGGTGGGAGTGGGCTCCCTTTGCCTCTCCTCTGTTGCTTTGATGTATGGGTCATCTACTCCAAAAGCAGGAAAACAAGGGCCAGAGCTCAGCCAATTACTGCCCCTCTCAGTTGAGGTAGAACTAAGCCCCAACATCTAAGCTCAGAGCAGATGTGCAAGGGTCTCACAAGCTGAGAAATGCACATGATTTTCGGTCCAGCATTTTTTTTTTCAATGAATTATAACATAAAATCCTTACACGTTTTGCACTAATGCATAGAGATGTTCGATTCAGCATTGTTTATATTAATTTAAAAATGCAAGCTCATATATAGCTATGAATGAGGAATCATGAAGTACAGCATGGTACATCTGTAATGTGGAGTACTATATGTCCATTAAACAGAACAAAAGAGGATGGTAGACAATGTGTGGAAGACCTCCAAGATATTGTCATTAAAAAGCACACAAACCAGTATGCTAGGTAGAGTCCTACATTTAAAACCAAACAAACAAACAAAAAAACCCTGTTTTTGTGTAGGGGTGTGGATTGATGAACCTTGCCCCCTCAAGGCAGAGCCTATCCAGACAATGCCAGGGGCACTGGAAGGGGGAAGAGGCCATGTCGCTTCTGCCCCACAGCTGGAGTTCCTACAGGCAGGGCCAAAAGTGGGGTCCCCACTGCATCTTCTCTATCATTGGTTCCTACCTATATTAACCTACTAAAAACCCTAAGACATCATGAGTAGAGCACTGGAATGGGAGTCCGGAGGCCTGGATCCAGCCTCAGCTCTGAACCAACTCCTAGGAAGCCTTGGGCAAGTCTCCTACACATTGTGGGTGTGGTAGCCCCACCCATGAAGGAAGGGTGTTGGGCCACATCATCTGTAGGATCCTCTACTCTGCCATGCCAGAAAGGTTTGGCTTCTACTTTTGGCTTCTACTCTACCATTTAGAAAGAAGGAACTTGGAGTAAAAATGTCAAAGTCTAGAAGAGATTGGATTGAATAACAGCAATAACATAACATCCCTTAAAATTGGACAGCATTCTAGAAACCCAGCTAGGGACTTCACACATATTTTTTTTCTTTTGATCCTCACAACAGTATTTAAGATGTTATAATATCTTAATTTTACAAATGATGCAACTGAGGCTCAGAGAGATTAAGTAATTATCTGAGGTCATACGGCTTGTAGTCAGTGAGATGGGAACAGTCTGGCTTCTCTCCCCACCGCCCCTCCCCACCCACTGCACATACACACTCACTCACACACATCCACCAGCTGCTTGGAGCCAGACACTCCAGGTCATCGCTGCAGATGTTCAGAGGGGTCTTCTTTCCCGAGTCAGCCTCAGGATTAGCTGGACCTCCTTCTTCTCTGATATTAGTGCAGCCCTAACTTTCCTTTTCATTGTCAAAGATTCTTGACAGACCACAAGTCCCAGTTTTGTTCCAGAGACAGTGTCTTCACTTTCTATCTTCCCATTCATTCCCTTTCTGCACTTTTTACCCCAAATCTACCCCTTATTAACTTGAGTTTTCTGCTCATCACTCACCTCCGGCCCAGAAACCTCTTTCCCAGGGACTCACCCCTTCCAGCGTACTCCATGTCCTTGGCTCTCCCCATACCTATGATTTTAAATCCTTCACCATTGTTTTTCCTTGGCCTCTGGGCTCTTTCAGCTTCTCAGTGTGCTGATGTGTCCAGCTTCAGTCATTGCTGGGGAGGTACACACATCCTCCCTCTGAATATTCTCAAATATGGTCCTGTATCAGGCTCAGCTCAGGGGCCTAAGTGAGGGGTCGAATGGCACCTGTTGCCTCACACAACTATTATTGTGTGAGGTCACCACAGGAAAAAAGAAGAGAGCTCCTATGTGGGCTCCACAGTAAGGGACTTATGATATCTCAGGGGTAGTGAGGAGAGGGCATAGAGGTCAAGGACTATGCTCAGCTTAGAAAAGGGCAGGTTCACCCCCAGAGAGGAGACAGAGGTAGGGTAGCACACCAGAGAATGGAGAGAAGAGGCATTTGAAAGAAAAAAGGCCACGGAGACCAGAAGAGAGAGCAGTAGAAGATGAAACCAAGGCTTAGGGAAAACCTGGGTGGTGGGAAAAGTGTGTTTAACCACACAGAAATAAGGCTTCTGAGAGAAGTGTGCATCTGCCTGTGTGTGTGGGTGAGTGATGGGGAGTAAAGGGGGCAAAAACCCTTGTTTCAAACACCGGTTCTGAAATAAAAGAGGCAATTGCAAGCAGAAATGCCTGTTGGGTGGATAGAAAAATGGAACCAGGGCAGCAGACCTTCTTATAGCCTAAACTTGAAGCTGCATGAGCAGGGCCCAAATGTGCCCTCCACCCACTTTATCTACTCAGCCAGGACCACAGTCCTCATGCTCAATGACAACTTGTGGAATGAAGCAAGTGACTTCACCCGAAAAGTGATGGCACCCCAAGGGCCATCAGGATGGGGTCTGGGCCCTGCAGTCAGTGCCTGAGGTGGTCAACAATGCCAGTGCTACAAGAATGATGGGAAGGAAGAAGAGGAGGAAATGCTTCAAGACCTCTTTGAGAACAATTGCAGAGGAGCAGTGAGAGGACCTCCGCCTGCAGTGGACCCGAGAGGACTGGAGCAGGAGTGGTAATTTTGGGTTTAGGGGTGAGAGACAGATGAAGGGGTAGTCAAATAACTACCTCCTGCTAGAGGAGGCAGTTAGAACGGACGAGATTGATCCTTTGTCCATGTCAACCAACGTTTACTGGATGCCATTAGGTGCTGGGCACTGTGCTGGGCAGGGGGCCCTGAGGAGGGTTTGCCAGGCCTCAGGGGAGACCAGTGCCCTGAGCAGCAGCAGCACAGTGAAGGCCATGCTGTCAGAGGCAGGGACACACTCACTGGAGACAGGGGGAGAGAAGAGAGGGACCAACAATGGCAGCACAGGCCTTGGCAGGTCAGGGTGGCGGTGCGGTGCCTGGAGCCCTTAGGTCCACAGGGTGCCGCAGCCTCTCCCTGTCAGAATCCAGCCCTCCATCCATCTCCATCAAAACTTCCAGACAATGAATGTGTCAACTTCTTAAGACCTTTAGGAGAGTGTGCCCAGTTTCTCCCAGTTCAGTGAATGCTATCAAGTGTGATATCTCCTCCAACACACACACCCAGTGACAAACAGCCACACACGCAATTGCACTGTAGAGCCATTTCTCTGTTTCTGCTTGTGGCCAAGGTCACACAGCAGGTCACCCTATGAGTCTTGAGGAGCCACTGAAGTGCCTTTCAGCAGAAATTCCCCAGAGGTGTGAGGATGAAGCAACCAGCCCCCAGAGGAGTCGCCTTTGCTGGGACCCCCCAGAGACTTCATTCCCTTTCCAAAGGGCACCTTCCCTTCCCCTGCCTTTCCCCAAATCAATCCCGACATCTCCTTAAATCGAAATCAGCCACAATGAAAGGGTGGTGCAGGGTTTTGTTTACCAATTCTGGCATCTAATTAAAATTAGCTGATGGTTCTTCTAGTCGCTTTTTTGTTCTGACTATTTTTAAGTCAGAGCTGCTAGATCACTGCAGCCACTAGTAAGCTGTCAAATCAAATTTTCAAAACCAAATTGCTTTCATAATTAATTTAATTATTAGTACGGCTCCTAGTTTTGTGTTGCCTTAATGAACGCAATCAGGTTTCACCCTCTGCTTCTCCCACTCACACGTACACCTCTTGCTTCCCCAGACCCACCTCCCACCCATCTAATCCAAGATAAGCAAATGGAAAGGAGAGAAGGAAGGCAGACGTGTGTGTCCCCAGCCCTCAGTCCCAATCCGCCCAGTAGCCACCTCCTCACTCACACCCTCACCCTCAGAGTGAGTAATTAAAGTTCTGCTCCCTGTTGTGGAATAAATGGTACATGCTTTAATTACCCCAGAGCCTACCCAGGCATCCTCACCCCCCACACCCAGCCCAAGTCTGTGAGTCTAGGAGTGGTGGGGGACAGTTAAAAGAGAGAGACTGAGTGAGAGCTTCTGTGACAGTGACAGCGGTCTGTCACCTGAGGTCTGGAATTCACTGGGGAACTGTCAGTTACTAAGGAAACTAAGAGGGAGAGAGGAAGGGAGAGAGGCAGTTAGATCTAATTTTGGGTGACAAGTGTGAGGCATAATTACTTTGGCCTGCTCTGTGCATCCTAGGGTAAGTAGAGGAGTCCTTAGGGGTAGGCGGGGCAGGTCATGGGAGAGGCGTTACCTGAAGGCTGCACCCTTCTTAGGAGCCCAAGGCAGGTCAAGGGGATGGAGACACAGAGAGGAAGGCACGAACTGGCCAAGACAGTGACCAGAAACCACCTGTGTGCATGTGTGTGCATGTCCATGTACACAAAACCACTCATGCCCATGTTTGTATGTCTACACATTTATGTTTCTGTCTTTTGGGTGTTTTCTCTTTTTTCCTTTTGTTTTCCTCCTTCCTTGGCTTGCAATCTATCTCATTTCCATCCTCTTTTCTTGTTCTTTTATTCTGCCCCTCCTTCCTTTCTCTTTCTATCTCTCTCTCCTCTTTTCATCTCTCTCTCATCTTTCCTCTGCTTCTCTTTCGTCCTGTCTTTCCTTGTGCCGCCCCGATATCTTTTCCCTGTTGTCATACCCTGCCTCCTCTCTTCTCTACCTTCTGTGGCTCTCACAGGCTCTAGCTCACACCTGCCCCTGTGAAATGGAAGGGCAAGAGGCCTGGGACACCTGAACATCTGTGCTGCCTCCAAGGGGACAGGGTGCCCACAGAGGAGAGGTCCAGGGGAGTGCTGGCATGGAGCATCCATTGGGACAAGCTCTCATATCTGATGCTGTTGGATGGAGAACAGAGTCCGTGTCACGCACAAGCCCCATTGTTGCTGAAGCAGGAGCAGAGACCAAGACTGAGAGGTAAGGACTGGGGACAAGGCAAGGGAGCAGCCCAAGCAAGAGGGGAGAAAGGGCAAGGTGAGGGAAACAGGAAGAAAGGTCCACGGTTTATTTCTGGGCTTTTTGGCTGGTGTAACAGGCATAAAGATGCCACTGTGAGAAGGGCGTGAGTCACCAACTGAATAATGGGACAGAGCATTCTGGATGCCACTCAGGAATCCCAGGTCAGCAGGCCCCGGGGAACCTGGTCTGCCTGAGACAGTGGAGACCTCCCACTTCCTGTCCTGGACCTGGAGGCCCCCATTCCTCTGCTCTGTTCCCTCAGACCAGGACTTGGCTGCCAGGACCATCTGTTCCTTTTGTCTCCCACTCTTATCTTCCTGGCTGGTGCTTACCCAACCAGGACTTGTATCTTCTCCAGTTCCCCACCCGGTAAAGAAGGGGCCTGGGTTCAGGTGTGGCCTTACCCCTGCTAAGCCCAGTGCGCCAGAGGGACAGGGCTGCCATGCAGGCTCATCAGAGGGGTGGGCAGGGGTGGAAGAAACACTCAGGCTGCCCTGCCCAGAACAAGAAGAGTCTAAGTGGCGGGATGGAGAGTTACCTTTCTCTCGAGGACCAGGGTCCTTAGAATGCCTCCTAAGATATTAGGTTCACTTCAGTCTCACCTACACAGCCTCTCTTATGAACAGATCCAAGGACAGGCAACTCCACCCTCCCTACTCCAGGGGGCACCCTCTGGTCAAATATCTGACATCGGCCTGGAGACACCTGCAGGAGACCAAGGTGCCCTTGGAGCCCAACCTCAGCAGAAGCCTAGTACCAAGTTGAAAGGTCTCAGTCCTGCTTCTGCAGCCGCCCACATGGACCTCTACATTTTCCAGGTCTTGGGCTGATTTGGCATCCTCCATCACCTCTCCCATTGCCAGGCAAATGCTCCAGCCAAGGCATCTGTGTAGAGCATGCCTGCCACCTGCTGGTAAGATAACCCAACTACAGGTTAAGGGGGTTTGTTGAGTTTTGCGCCCCATAGACTAGGTGCCTGAAGGCAGCACCATCGTGTGGAGGCAGCATGGAGAAGATATTAAGGCTTCACTGGCTCACACAGCCCTTCCCTGGATGTTGGGGAGGAAGTAGCCACCTGGAGCAGTGGAAGGGACCAAAGCCTAGATACAGTGCCTTGCTCCACCTCCACCACCTCCACTACCTCCACAGATTGGACTTCCTGTTGCAGAAGCAGGGACAAACACACATGGCAAGATGCAGACCCTGCTCTCAAGGAGCTCATGGGCTAGAACCAAGATATACCCAAACCCAAGAGTTGACAAATGGCTCCGAAAGAACCCTGCTGTTAGAGCACGAAGGGCCTTTGGGGTCAGCTAGTCCAACAGAGGCAGCATAATGAGTTTTGCGGCCCCCTTCCTCCACACACAAAAATGGTCGTATTAAAGATTACATTTCATGACTGCTTTGGTATAAAAACAAATAAATATATTCACACTATATATTAAAACATTCTCAACATTATTTTCTCATCTTTAAAACAAATGAAAACACTTTTGTGTGCCTAATGGATAGTCAGCCCTAAGTCAACCTCCCCATCTTGCAGATGAGCAACTGAAGCCCAGGAAAGGAAAAGCTGACCCAGCATCACACAGCAGCGAGCCAGGTCCCTCAGCTCCCAGGCCAGGGCCCTCTCCATTACCCATTTAACCTTTTTCAGAAAGCAGGAAAGGCCCTCCCACCTATACTACAGATGAAGGAAGAGCCCACTTTCCTAGCTCCATAAGGCCCCTTGGAGAGCCCGCCACAGGGACGCCCTGGCCGGGTTCCATCCCACTCCTCCCCACCCTCCAGGCAGTGTCTTCCCTCCTTCAGTCCTAGCCCTGCAGCCAGGTTGCCATTGTTACAGGAAAATGAAGCAACCAAACCCCGAGGGACTCTGGAGTACAAGGTTTATTAACGTGCATGGACCCATAAGAGTCAGTCTCCAAATTCTGAGCCCCTAAAAAAGGATTCCTGGGGTTTATATAGTCTGTGGGGTCTTCCTGTCTACATAGCAAAGCAGGATACAGAAGCGGAATGCGGAAGTTAGTTCTAGCTACGTGGCAGAAGCAGAGTACAAAGGCTAAATGCGGAAATTAGTTCTATCAGTGGGGGTGCTAGTCCTAGCCCTTGTGAATATCCTGCTGTTTGCTTTCCCAAACGGCCCTATTGCTCTTCCTAGGGTGCTTGGGATTTGGGTAAACAAAGGTTCTTCAAAGCTTCCCATATCACCACCACCACCACTGCAACCCACTGGACTGCTGTCTTATTAATTCCTCATTTCCAATCTGCAAGAAGAAAGCCTTAAATGTCCATCTTGCCAGCCCAGCAATCACATAGATGATCCAAGTGTCTCTGACAGGCTTTAATGTATTTCCCAGTGTATACAGGGCTACTGAGAGGCTGGGTGGCACCAGTTTAAACATAACAAATTGCTACTCAAGTACCATAGATTAGTTAATAAGGCTTCAGGCTCCCTCCCAGCCCCTGCAGACTTGGTTGGCAATACCAAGTCAACCAAAGTGACATCTCCTTTGAAGATACTTAGTGTGGGGAGTGGTAGGTGTCCCCAGGTCTGAGCCACCTATCCAGCCCTTCTCAGGACACTTGATGCCAGGCAGAAGCTGTGACATAGGTGTAGAGGCAGAGGCCCCGGGAAACTCAGAGTGGACTCAAGCAGTTTCTACTCTAGGTCTCAGCATATCATTGGGAGTCATGATCTAATCATCTATTTGCCACCATGATCTAATGGTGGCAAAACCAATTCTTTCTTGGACACAGCTTGGAAGGCCAGGGATGAGAGGCATACCCAAGAATGAAGAAGATGCTGGTTACCTTTGGAGTCAGGAAAAGGGAAAGGAGATAGTTTTCTGGAAGACACAAAGGGTCGGGGGTAATCTTTAAGCCTCTGAAGGCCCATCCCTGCCCCTCACTCTAGTTACCTGCCAGGTGTGTTTTCACTGGGCCTCACATCCTACCACATGTCACCTTCTCATCCCAATAACTTCTCCACAAGGTGGTCCTCCAGCAGTGCCACCCACACATGCACATCAGAGAGACCTTTATAAAGCCCAGCTCTATCCATGTCACTCTCCCAACTGCAGATGGATGATGCTCTTCCATTGCCCACCTACTAAAATCTGGCTTTGTAACCTGAAATTCATTGTATTCTTCAATGATAATAAAAGCTGTGAAACTGCAAAAGAAGACTCAGGGAGAGTGTGTAGCTCTCCTCAGGAATCTCTAAACAGGCCATTCTCATCAGTGGGGTAGCACAGCAAAATCGTAAAAAAAAACTCACAGAAATAGGCAAGAAAAACCTGAGAATCAGGTCCTAGTCCATGACACTGGGAAAGCAGATTCAGGGAAGATAAGGGGGTGGGGGTAGAACAGAGATATCAAAAGTACTAAGCACTGACTGGAGCCCTGGCCAATTCTGGGAACCCCACCCTCTCTAAGAACCTTCCCCCGTTGCCTCAGTTCAGGTCCTCCAAGACCAATAATCTCAAGAAAGGTAAACCAAATAAGCACATCCTCCTCATCTCTGCTTCATTTCATCTTGGTTATACATGATACCAAAGCCAGGAACCCCTGACCACTCCAAGCCCCCACCTGGATCCCCCTTGGACCGAAGTCATGCCCATGAGCAGGGAGCTGGCTTTCCCCAGCTGCCTGTGGCATCAGAGTGCTCCTGAAGCTACAGAAATTGTGATCCACAGTCACCTTTGTACCCAGGCACTAGTATTACTCATTGTTATTAGCAGTAAGAACCTCTTTAGTATTGCTAATTCCTTCCTTCCATCATGCTCAAAATACTGCCTACACATGCTCTTGTTTATACAGACAGGGCCTTCCTGCACACAATAGATGGCAGCTGAATGTGGTATAAATTGAATCACATTATGAACCCACTCAAGGACTCCTACCATGGATCCTTTTATAAAGTGAATAATCATCCCCTCATTTACCATTAGTGGAAACCCAGGTGTTCATGTAACAAGTTTGATGTGAGCAAAACCTGTCCGTACACAAACGCACATGCACACATACACACAAGTTCTTGGGGAGAGGAAGCCACCATGCCTGGTATACTACCAGGTGCAAATTAGTCTCTTTAAAAAAAAAGATTTTATTCATTTATTTTTAGAGAGAGAGGAAGGGAGGGAGAGAAAGAGAGAAACACTGACATGTGAGAAAAGCATTGATGGGTTGCCTCTCGCACACCCCCAACCCAGGCATGTGCCCTGACTGGGAATGGAGGCTGAGACTTTCTGGTTTTCCAGACATGCTCAGCCTGATGCATCATGCCAGTCAGGGTACAAATTAGTCTTAATAAAAATCTTCTGATAGTGATACTGGTGAACCAAATCACCAAGGGTTATAAAAGAGTTTCATTTCCATTTAAGAAAAGGGGAAATTGAGGCCCAGAAAGAAGCAATGGCTTTGCTGCTGCCACCCATCTTCATAGTGATGTGCTCCACAGAAGATCATTTCCAGGTCTTTATAAGAACTTCAGGGTCATAGGAGATGGAGGAAAAGTGGGAAAATGTGGATACATGCCTGGCAGTGGTACAGGGATTGATCTTGAGTAGTGTTGAGTTTCACATCAGTTCCAGGCTTGGGAGTAGGGTGGAAGTGAGTCATGTAACAAGGGGGTACACAGGAAGCTCACCCTGACTTCTGCCTGGGGGTGGGGTCTCTTCCCTCAGGACCTCCTCAAGTCCCTGACAAGAGGGTCCATGCTCGTGGGGTCCAGGAGCAAGTACTGCTACTGCCTCAAGAGATGCAGCCCTCCCTGACCTCCTTCTCCAGACCTCCCTTACATTGGGTTGGGTGCCTTCTTCTGCCTGCCCCTGAGGCACACATCTAGCAGTGGCTGAGAGAGGTCTCAGTCTGGACAGGCCTCCAGGGCCCTGACTTGACAACCACAGCTTGGGCAGGTCAAAAGCCCACAGTCCAGAATGCTTTCTTTAGGACTTTCTGTTATCCAACCCCACTTCTCTGAAGATCATATAAGACAATGCAGAGTTCCTAACTTTGATATTACAATACCACACACCTATCACAGATTGGTGGCAAGCAGCCTTGCTACTATTAGTGGTAAACTAGATAAAAACTACAGTAGACTCAAGATCATCCCTCTTGAAACATCGCCTGTATTATTTGTATATACTTCAATGTTCTCTGGGATAAGGCAGGATGCTAGTACATTTAGTAACCCAGGCATTGCTCATTACTCACAGCCAATCTTCTCTATGCCTATAATCTGTGTAAACTTAAAAGCCATCAACTTGCAAAGAAAAGGTGAAGAATCACAGAAATAAAGTATGCAGAATATCCTTATACACTAAAATGTAAGTTTCTATGTTGGGTGTAGTTTATTGCCATTACCATGATTGTGGAGCTAGAGAAAAAAGGGGCCCTTATTCAGCCTGGAACTTGGATGAACAGGAGACTCTCCCATACCACTCCCATCCACAGCTGATGCAGATAATCCCAAAATGTTTCTGCACAATCTAGTGTCAATTAGATTGGCGCTCTAGCTGTTGGCCACTATTGTATGTGTAGCCGGAGGTCAGCTGAGCCCTCCACCCCTGACATACAGGTACACTTATATCACCAATTCTCAGCCTATGGAAATCCAGAGCCTCTAATTTCTGTGAGTTCCACACAGCTAATTACTTCCTTTCCCCCTTGTCTTTGCTCCTGCACCCATACCAGCTGTCTCCATTCTGCTCCGTGCACCCAAGCCCAAGGCCCAGCCTTCCTGGAGGGCCCACAAAAGACACATGTGCACCAAGTGTTCTCCAAGTTTGGAAACGTTCCCGGGAATGTGTGGCACCCAGGAAAGGACTACTTTTTCATTCATTCATTGAATTCAGTGTAATGAAGGCCTGTTGTGTGCCAGGCACTGTCCTAGACGGAGGATACGGCAGTGAGGAAGAGAGACAAAAATGCGTCCTTTCATGGAACTTATATTCCAGGGAACAGTAAATAGAAGAATTAAGCTGTGAGATAGGATCCTGAGATAATTGTGGACAATGAATTGTGAAGCAGAAGCCTCACTTCTAGGCTAAAGCATTTGTTGGTGCAAGACCCTCTAGTGCTCTCTCTTCCTGCCTCAGTCACAGACATGCATATAGAGGGAACCACGAGGTTAAAGCAGTCTTCAAAGGCCAGCTCTATGCATGGGGCCAACTGTTCTGGAGAGTCCTCCAGACATATAGTGGACTTTGCATAAGTGAGAAATAAACTTTTTATTAATGCAACAAAAGATTATAGACTAATTCAGTCTATAGTCTTCTAGGATCATGATGGCTCTCTCTGTCCTCCTTTTGAGAAATCAGCTTATGCTTCCCCTTGTTCTGCACAGAACAGTGTCTGCAATACCCAAGTCCCTTGGAATTCAGCTTCCCTCCTTTCAAAAACTAAAAAAATAAAATTCCCCAACCTAACTGTAAGCACCACGAAGTCCAGGACCAGGTCTCAAGCTCCACTGTCACCAGCCCAGAGCTTGGTTTAATAAATACCATAATTACAGTCAGTTCTCATCATCACACTAGTTGTGTTCTATAAAGTCAACCTGAACACTGAATTAGCAAATACTGAACTTTTGCCCCAGGTGAAAATAAAGGTTCGGGTTTTGTGAGCCTCTGGTCACAAGATTTTCATCAACTGAGTAATACATAATTTTGGCTTTTTGTGTGTTTCTGTTTAAAGACACCTTATTTAACCTTGGCTGGTATGGCTCAGTGGATTGAGCACTGGCCTGCAAACCAAAGGATCACCAATTCTATTCCCAGTCAGGGCAGATGCCCAGGTTGCCAGCCAGGTCAGGTCCCAAGTAGGAGGCACATGAGAGGCAACCACGCTTTGATATTTCCGTTCCGTTCTCCATCCCCCTCTGTCTCAAATAAATAAATAAAATCTTTGAAAATAAATAAATAAAGACACCTTATTTAATACACATTTTAATCCACCGACACTGAATGCACAGCTGACAGCACTAGAACTGCCTGACCGAAGAGAGGCTAGCGTGTCCACATTGTCCATAAGGCAAGCACCACCTTCTTGTGTTTACGGACACGAGACAGCACTGCAGCACTATGCCTGGGGGCCATTTTCAACAGCAAAATCACCAATAAAAAATACAAAATGCAGAAAAAGGTGGCACCAGATAGGCTGATAAAAGTACACTTGTTTACAGTCTGAGAGCTGAAGCAAGATGGAGCGTATCACCTTATTCAACCTCGAACTTTTTGCTACTCTGCACATGTCTGCGAATAACCATGAAGGCACCACAACTGTCAATTTTGGGGCTACAAATTTTAGCAAGGAGGCAGATCTGCAAATAGAGATCCCGCAAGTAATGAGGACTGGCTGCACGTACACATATGGAGCACTACTGAGCAATAAAAAGGAAGGAATGATGGCTACATGCAAGGCCTGAATGAATCTCAAAGGTGCTGTGCTGTGCAAGAGAAGCCAGTCTCAAGAGGCTATAAGTATTCCATTCATATGACATTCTTGAAAAGACAAAATTGCAGTATTGAAGAACAGAGCCGTGGATGCCAGGGGACAGAGGTGGGAGAAAGTGTGATTCAGATAATGGGGTGGATTGAAGGAATTGAAGATGATGAAACTGTTCTATATCCCAAATATAGTGGTGGTGATACAAACCTACATATATGTTAAAATGCAGAGAAAAATTTAATTTTACTACAAGAAATAAAATAAATGAATAAATGCCACAATAATCAGTAACCAGAGAGGCAAAACCCTTGCTCCAGTCAGGATTGCTTTGCACCATAAAGCAGAGCCCAAGGGCAGGCGACTAGGTCTTCTAGAGGAAGGCTGCCACCTGTGTGCCTGGGTTATGTCCTCACACCCAGTGCAAGTGGCCCAATAGCCTGCCAGCCATTCAAGAGGCACCAAGCACTGTCCAGAGCCTGCTCAGCCACTTTCCATTTGCTCCTCTAAGAGAAGAGCCCATTCCTACAAGGTCCCCTGGGGAACTGGTTTTTTATCCTCCTGCAGAGAAATTCCCCTTCAGAAGTTTGTGTTGCCCCTAGCAACCAGCTCTCTCTCCAAACTGCTTTGAATACTGACTGCCTTAGGAAGACTGTTCCTCAGAACTGATTTCTAAAAGACCTCCTATCACAATGGGAACAAAACATTTTTAAACAAAAAGTATAACAAGGTTTTAAAACAAAAATTCAAAGTATTTTTGTCATATTCTGACTACATGATAGCTGAGTGGCTTGAGGGTGACTTTTATTCTTTCCAAAGGAAGAACGAAGGAATGATGGTGTCAAATCATGAAATGCTACCTGTTCTGAGAGACCTGTGAGAGGTAAAATAGAGATAATGTGATACCTCTGTAAAATCCCCTAATGCAGGTCTTGACACATAGTAGGTGCTTAATAAGTGCCAAGGAAAATCAAGACAAATCTCCAAGTCTAAAGGACTTGTACAATATATTTACTAAAGCATACACATATTTATTATGAACTATGTTATAGGCTACTGGTACTCAGTAAAGAGCCTACCACATAGATGGTGTCCAATAAAAATAAATAAATTATGACCCATCCCTACCAAGGGCTCAAAGTCTAATGGCAAGAAAGATATGCATAAATAATTGTCTTATGAGGCAGAGACACTGTTGCTACAATATAATATAAGAAGCATGCTATGGCAAAATGGGTAAGAGTGTTTTAATCAAGGTACTTTGGTTGCAAGTGACAGAATCCCATCTCAAATGAACAGAAACAAACAGCCAATGTATCGGAGCATGTAAACTGGAAGGACCTGGGTGTATCCAGAGACCAAATGAATGTTGAGAGGAAATTCTGCTCTATGCAATCCTTTATCCTTCTCTGCTTTCATGAATGAGGTTTTAAGTTTGGAAATAGGTCTCTGGCTTGAATCCCAACTCTACTGTTTACTAGCCCGAGCTTTTCTGAGCTGCAGCTTCCTCATTTATAAAATGGGAATAATCAAGCCTACCTCTTAGATGGTAGTGATGATTAAAGGAGGTAAATTATCAATTTTGTTGTTGAATGAATTCTCTATTTTTATCAGCTCAACAATCTTTTCTTCTAATCCTCAGGCAACTATCCACCCATTTACCAGTGCATTCATTCAGCCACACAAGTGTTCATCCATCTACCCAACATGTATGAAGCACCTGCTCTGTTCCAGACAATATACAATACACTGAGAATATTTATATTAATAAGATAGGTCCCTCTACCTTCCAGTTGCTTACAGGTAAGTGAGAGTGATAAGACAAACAAATATGAAACACAAAAATGTAAGAAAGTATATAGAAGTACAAATAACTCCTTAAATCTCTGTAGTGCTTTTCATTCTTAAGTTTTATATCCAATAGCTCCACTAAAGTCTCATAGCAGCCTCCTAAGGTAAATTATCACTCTATCTTACTAATGAAACTGAGGAAAGTTTTCAGTGCCATGGCTAAAATACTCACAGTTGGTGGGAGGTAGAAGCAAGTCCTTTCTATGACATTAAAATAAAATGTTTCCTGGGGAGGGAAGACAAAAAAATTTGTCTTGACATTATTCAAAAATGTAGTGACCGATAATGAAGCTATAGCCAACTGTAAACAAAACATCAGACAACTGAACAAAAGCAGGAAAGAAATAAACCAAATGATACAGAATACTGCAAGCATGAACACGGGTGAGAGTCGGCATGTAAGCACAAGCAGTTTGCCAACTGAGCAGAAGTGTCCACATTAAAGCATGAGTAGTTGAATCACACCAAAGTGCTCACATTTTCCTCTCTAACATTGGTAGGAATTCTGCAATTCTTCATATTACCGCAGAACATAGAACTCTGACATGGTACAGACTACATACTGAATCTCACATCTACTGTATTTCTCACCTTTATATATCATCTTTCTTTGGGATGTTAGGATGATCTTTGACTGCCAGCCTCTCAATCCATAAGTAATACTGTAAGTAATTTGCCCAAGGTGACACAGCCAGCAGACAGAAACCTGGAGGTTGAACACAGGTGTTGCAATGTCAGTTCCGGTCCCTTGTCAATCACATGAGGCTGCTCTCTGTACCAGATGCCAGAGGCAGGAAACAACTGCTGACTTCCATGTGCCCCACCAGGGTCTGACCTGCCTAGAGGAATTTCCCATCATGATCTGAACCTTTTCCTCTTCTTTCCCTCTCTCCTACTGGGGCAAAATGGATCCATCTCAGAGTTCACTTCTCCAGGTCACTTAACTCAGATGAGTGATGTGAGTGTGTGCCTTCCCTCTGTGTCAGATCAGCAAGGGAGACATTTGGAGTGGGGATTTAGATTCAGGGCTCCCAAGAGGCTGCCTGTTCCACCTGTAGGCAGAGTGATCTCTGCTGGTCCAGCCATGGAGCATAATCCACCCTGGCCTTTCCGGAATCAGAAAACTTTCTGCTACAGGGTGCGACTGCCACCCTGGACTAAGGGTATAACTTGGAGTATTAGAATAGTGCCAAATTTCAGAGACAATTACCTGGGTTTGAGTCTCAGCTTTGCTCCCTCCTAGATGTATGATACGGGCAAGTTTCCTAAACTTTCCTCAGCTTGAGTTTTCTCATCCTTGAAATAGGGATGATTATGATCATAACATCTATGCTACAGGAATAAAGTGAGGCACAAACAAATTCATTTATGCAAATACATTTTATCAACTGCATGGAGTAAATGCTTGTTCTTGTTATCTTTGTTATTATTGTTGACAGGTGAGGTTTGGAGAGAAGTGTGAGTGTCCCCAGAGACTGCTGTGGGCGGTTCTAGAAATTTCTTGAGATAGATAGAGCAGCAAATCACTGTGCAAAGTAAAATCATAAGGAGCCCCACACAACCAGGGACAGCATAAAATTTTTGGTCTCTGGGCTTGCTTTTTTTTTAACCCCAGAAAAACTGTAAAATAGTTGTAGCAGAAAGAGTAGATAAAATGGAGGAATAAATGGGACATTTTCCCAGCTGGGCAGGAGGATGTTGATTGAGTACAATCAATGCCACCAGCCCGCTAACGAGACCCAATCAGACAGGGCGATTAGAGATATTCTTCAGGGAAAGAAGCCTGACAGCTGTGGCGAAGTTTCTGCATTTCTAGAAGAGAGAACACAGGAGAGACAGGCAGACTGGTGTGACAGAAGGGAGAGGGAGGGGAGAGAGGGAAAGGAATCAACAAAACATAAGCACCCACCCATCCCTTTCTTGAAGAAGGCAAGGAAGAGAGAGGAGGGTAAAGGCTCTAGGGGATCCTGCTGCTGCATCATTTTCTTAGACACTGATTTTCAGCCATTCCCACTAACTCCCCTCCTCCTTCTAGGCTAAGGAGTCAGGGGCTGTACTACAGTGTGCCTTGAGATAAGCATGGCTTAAGCCCCTAACAAAGATCACAGCTCACACATGCAAAGCCTGTCACAGGTTATAAAGCTTCTTCATGTACACAGTCTCGTTTGGCCTCATTGAAACCTTCAAAGGCAAGCATTTTTAATATTTTCCCCATTTTTGAAGGATGGCTTTAGTACAATTCATTTTAATATGTGTTTATTGAGCATCTGCTTTGCATACAGGAATGGTATTAGAGTTGAAAAAAACAGTGCCTGATCTCTGCAAGTTCATAGTCTAATAAGAGAAACATATATCACTTCACTGTTTTCTGGCATTCTTTTTAGTAGAATGACATGCAGGAGAAATTTTTCAGTTAAAAAATCATCATTTTGCAAGTAGCAAAATTGATTCAGGCAAGATCATCAATAGATGCTAAAACCATCAGTGAAAAATTTGATGAGGACTAGGATATTTACAACCTCAAAGTTTTACCCCATAGATTACTTATTAATTACAAAAGGGGAAATGATAAACTTATTACTACAGAAACTTGGGAGGCAACACTTAGCAAAGCAATAAAAGTAAACAAGCCCACAACTAGGATAAAGAGATACCATGTGCTCTGATATGATGCACTGAAAATAACACAACATAATTCATGTAGTACTCCTGCCAAAAATATTTACTCTAAAATTACAGTGAATAAATCATCACACATATTCACACTGGGGGACATTCTAATATAACAAGCCTGCACCCTTCAAAACTGGCAGGGTCATTAGAGATAAAGCAACACTGAAGAAGTGTTTCAAATTAGAGACTGAAGAAATCTCACAATTGAATGCAATGTGTGTTACTGAATTGGGTCCTACATCAGAAAAGAATTGTTCTAAAGGAATTTTGGAGTTAATTTAGTGAAATGTGTGTGCAGAAGACTGTTTGAAGTGAGAAGATGAGTGAGTGGCATAATTCTGCCTACTTGAGATCATACATTGATGTCTAAAAGATGTTTCATAATTAATTCTTGATTTTCCCCAACCCCAAAACTTGTACCTATTATATTTCCCATGAAGTGTAATGTCACCGCCATCTACCCAGTTGTTCAAGCCAATCATCTAATAGACATTTTTGTTTCTTTCTGTCACCCTTCACTAGTCTATCATCAATTCCTTTTGACTTCACCTTCAAAGTGAAGGTGTATTCCTTCAAAGTATATTCCACACTGACCCACTGTTTTTTTATCACTACAACTCTGGTCCAGGCCACTATCATCTAATGGGGAAGACTGCAAAAGTAAACTCCTCATTTTCACCTACAAGTCATTTATTACATAGTGGCTAAAGAATTTTTTTAACTTGTAAATTGTTGCATCCACCAACGCGAGAGACAAATTGTCAGAAACTTTCAGGATTCAGAAATGTTATTTTATTGGCCAAAGTTTTAACCTGCGCAGGGGCGGACCCTCAGAGTGTCCGGAGACACGGTGCTCATAAGAGCTGCAAACTAGAGCCGCGCTAAGTGCTTACAGCTAAGTCTTTTTATAGACGTGAGCAAGCAAGCATTGTATAGAAGCAAATGTGGCTGTTTTAGCTACTGGCTACTCGGGTGGTACGAGCATGACCTAAGCTTTCTGGGTTTTGAGTAATGGAAAAATTTTAACCTAGACACTTGAACAGGTGGTCCTCTACTTGTTCAGCCCCATTGGTTTTGTAGTTCCACCTTCTCCACTCCCTATGTTCTTTCTTAACTTCCTTGTGGTTTCTGCTCTAAGTTCCTTGTTCCTCCAGGCCAAATTTCTTTAAGGCAGTCCCTATTTTATTCCCTATGTTTCTGGTTTCAACATAAATCAGTGTGTGTCATTATCCTACCTAAACTTCCCCAAAGTTCCTTTTGAGTTTAGGATAAAATCCTGAAATGTCTCTCTTCCCTGGAAGAAACGCTTAACCCCTGTAACTTCAGTGCTGAGATTTCTGCAAGTCAGACCCAGAGGGTATCCTATGAGTGGCTAAATTACTATACAAATTGTGTTCCCAATCTCATGGGTTTCTTCTACTAAAAGTAGGGAATATATTGAGAAAAATAACATCCTGAAAGTTGGAATGGGAATATATGAGAACACCTCAATGACACTGAGGACCCTGTACCCCTAAATTCTTCTAAGTTTTCTTTGTAGAAGCAGCTCTTTCATCCCTGCCTATGGAGGTTTGCCCTCATTTGCCTGAAGAACCTGCATGGGCCTCCCCTAAGGCCCTGCTGCCTCTCCTTAGGACCCCTACCAACCCTCATTGCTCCTAAACCCATAACTAGATTCACATCTCAACAGGCCCCAGAGGGTGAAATGCAAGGTGCGAGTTACAGGAGGTTCACTAAACATCAAAAGAACTTCATTTTTTTCCAGTTTACAGAGATGGAAATCTGGAGCTATGTCTGGAAATGGGTTACATGTAGGATCAAGGCAGAAGAAACATAAAGTTGGGTCAAACCAGACTTATTGATATAGGCCCACTGAGCAGAGAATCTCGATTCAGTTTTTGCTTGAGGGAATAGGAAGGGCTCCAATAGTTTGTTTGATTGGGTGACTAAAATATAAATCCAAACATGGCCTACATTAAATTAGGTTAAAATGCCAAAAATGCCTTGGTAGAGGAAGGTATCCAAAGGAAGATTAGGAAGATTGGAATATTAAAGTGAATTTGTCATGTAAGACCTACTTACCCACCCCAGGAGGGTTGAAAGGATACATTTCCCCCACAACTATGAGAAATAAATTTATGAAAGAAGTCCCAGCATCATTAAAGAGTTCATTAGTTGCTCTTCTCTGTAGGTCACGAATTACAGTGGGGACTGCCACCATTGAACTGTTATCTGTAAATGCAACGGTATAATAGAATACTGGGTGACAGGGCCCAAATGTTGGCACTTAATTGTCAAAGCCCAGGTCGGCATAGGTACTGTAATGGGCAGCATGGTCAAAGTAGTAATCAGAATTGTCTGGCTCTCAGAGACCTATGACATTGGCTAGGTGATTATGGGTCTCTAGAAAAGAAATAGATAATGCAGTCTACTAAAGTCTTACTTGATCTGTATGTGCAGATCAGTTTTAATGAACAAAAGTCTAGTGTGAAAAATAAAAACATAGCCATAGGCCCTAAGTTGGTTCCCACACTTGAGCCAGTTTATAGACTCAGAACCCTTTGGATAAGAGTCTGAATTCACTTGAATAGGGACCCTGCTACATTGCCCCAAACCTATACTGTTAATTGTTCTCTTGGCCTTCTCCAGAGGGATCTACAACTCCCAGGGTAACTGTGTTTGGGGAAAAAATAGTCACATCATTCAGAAATTAGACATTGGCTCTGAGTTGACACTAATTCCTAGAGACCCAAAATGTCACTGTGGTTCACCAGTCAGAGTAAAAGTTTACAGAGGTCAGATAGTCAATGTATTTTTAGTTTATATCCCTTTGACAGTGGATTCAGTGGACCCTTGAAGGCCCAGTGGATCCTTGAACCACTCCTGTGGTTATTTCCTCATTTATGGAATGAATTGATGGAAATACATATTCAACAAGTGGAAGAATCCACACATTGGTTCCTGTCTTGTGGAGAAAGGGCTATTATTGTGGAAAAGGCCAAGTGGAAGCCACCAGCACTGTGTTTAACAACAAAAACAATAAGGCAAGAGTAATGCAGCTCTCCTGGAAGTAATGTAGCATTCCTGGAGGAAATGCAGAGATTAATGCTAACATTAAGGACTTGAAAGATACAGGTGTGGTAATTCCTGCATTTAGCTTACCTATCAGGAAACCAATCTTGGATAATGGTAGTGGGTTATCATAAATTTAGTAAGATGGTGACTCCAATTGTAACTGCTGTTTCAGATGTGGTTTTATTGCTTGAGCATATTAATACATCCCCTTGGACCTGTTAAGCAGCTATTGATCTGACAAAGAATTTTCTTTCTTTTGTTTTTCTGTATACTTCTTAGTAAGGACCAAGGCAGTTTGCTTTCAACTGGCAAGGACAGCAATACACCTTCACTGTCCTACCTCAAGGGTAGAGCAACTCTCCAGACATATGTTATAATTAAGTCCACAAAGAATTTGATAACACTCCCTTTCTACAGAAAATTACAGTGGTCAATTATATTGATGGCATTGTGCTGATAGGACCTGGTGAGCAGGAAGTAACAACTACTCTAGACATATTACTAAGACATTTGCATGCTAGAAGGTGGGAAATAACTCTCACAAAAATACAGAGGTTTACTACCTCAGGAAAATTTCTAGGTACCAAATGGTGTGGAATATATATATATATATTCCTTCTAAAGTGAAGAAGTTGTTGCATTTGACCCCTTCTATCACTAGAAATTGGCACTGCACCTAGGAAGCCTCTTTGGATTTTGGAGGCAACATGTTCCACATTTGAGTGAGCTACCCCAACTTTATCATCACATGCCCCCAAAATCTGCTAGCTTTGAATGGGACCCAGAACAAGAGAAAACTCTGCAATGTGTCCACACTGCCATCCAAGCTGTTCTGTCAACTGGGTCACATGATCTAGTAGATTCAATGGTGCTTGAAATGTCAGTAAAGGATAGAGATGCATTTTGAAACCTTTGGTGGGCCTCAATAGGAACCTTAGGATTATGTAACAAAGCCCTGCCTTCTTCTGGAAATAACTACTGCGATTTTGAGGAATAGTTTTTGGTTTGGCATTGGGTCTCACTAGAGATGGAGCACCTAACCATGGGTCAGCAAGTTACTGTGAATGCAACCTAAGCTGACCATCATGATCTGGGTGTTGTCTGACTCACCAAGCCATAAAGTTAGGCATGCAAACCAACACTGAATTATCGAACAGAAATGGTATATATGAGATCAAGCTCAAGCTAGTCCTAAAGACACATGTAAGATGCATGAGGAATTAGCCCAAGTACCCATGGCCCTTACTTTTACATTACTTCTTTTCTCTAGGCCTGCATCTATGGCCTCATGGGGAGTTCTCTCCCCATGAGGCAACCAACTGATGCTTCTCTCTTGTATCAATGTTTATTTCCCTTCCTCTCTTCTTTCCTCTCTCTGTAAATGCAATGAAAGAAATGTCCTTGGGTGAGGATTAAAATATATATATTTTTACAGATGTTTTGCATGTCCTACAGACACTACCTGACAATGGACAGATATAGTACTACACTCCTTTCTGGAACATCCCAGAGCAGTGGTGAGAAATCCTCCAAGCAGGCAGAACTTTCAGTTTTATATCAGATGATTTTTCATGTTGTCTAAAATTGGAAATGATCAGAAATATGTCTATATCAACTCATAGGCTATGGCTGAGTGGACAGAGAGCTGGAAGAAACACAATTGGAAAATTAATGACAAGGAGTTCTAGGAAAGATATTTGTGAATAGATGTCTCTGAATGGGCAAGGACGTAAAGGTATTTGTGTCCCATGTGAATACCCACCAAAAGGTGACCTCGGAAGAGGATGACTTTAATAATCTAGCAGATAGGATGACCAGTCAGCTTCTATCCTTGTCGTTGTCAAATAGATTCATGAACAAAATAACCATTGTACAGGGATAGATATAATGCATGGGCTTAGCAACACAGACTACTACTCACTGAAGCTGACCTGATTACAGCCACTGCTGAATGCCCAATCTGCCGATAGCAGAGACCAACAATCAGTCCTTGATATGCCACCACTCACCAGGATAATCAGCTAGATAACTGGTAGCAGATTGATTACACCAAGCCACTTTCATCATGGAAGGGGCAGGCTTTATTTTTACTGGAGTAGATCCTACTCAGGATAAGTATTTACCTTCTCTGCCCTCAATTCTTCTGACAAAACTACCATCCATGGATTTATAAAATGCTTTATCTACCATAATGCTATTCTACACAGCACTGGTTCTTATGAAGGTACTCACTTCACAGTAAATTAAATGTGCTAATGGGTCCATGCTCATGAATTTACTGGTCTTACCATGTTCTTCATCATCCTGAAGCATCTGACTTGATAGAACAGTGGAACAGCCTTTGGAAGGCTTGGCTATGGTGCAAGCTAGGTGGTAATACCTTGAGAGGCCAAAACAAAGTTCTCTAGAAGGTTATATATGCTCTAAAGCAGCATTCAATATATGCTACTGTTTCCCCTATTTCAAAGAATGAAAACAAGAGTGGCTCCATTAACTACTAACTTCTACTGATCCAGGAGATGTTTAGTGAATCCATTAGATCCACTAAATGTTTACTTCCTCTTGCTGTTACTTTAGGCTTTACTTCTCTGGAGACTCTCCTTACAGAAATAAGAATGCTTCCATCAGGAGACACAACAATAATTCCACTGAGCTGAATGGCTGCTGCCCAGCCACTTTGGGCTCCTTACATCTCTGAATCAATAGGCAAAGAAGTGGGTTATCCCCTGGCTGCTGTGGCTCAGTGGATTGAATGTCAGCCTGTGAACCAAGAGGTCACCAGTTCAGTTCCCAGTCATGGAACATGCCTGGGTTGGAAACAAAATCCCCAGTTGGGGGCACACAAGAAGCAACCACACATTGATATATCTCTCCTCCTCTTTCTCTCCTTTTCCCTCTCTCTAAAAATGAGTAAATAAAATATTTTAAGTGGGTTATTGTACTAGCTGGGATTATTGATACTGATTACTTAGGAAAAGTTGGCTTGTCACTACACAATGGAGATAAGAAAAAGTATGTCTGAAATATAAGAGAACCCTTAGGGTCTCTCTTAGTCCTCCCACATGCTGTGATTAAAGTCCACAGAAAAGTACAACTCAATTCCAAAAAGACTGCTAATAGCCCAGACCCTTTAGAAATCAAGGTTTGGGTCACTTTATCAGACAAAGAACTAAGACCAGACAAGGTGATTGTTAAAAACAATAAAGAAAGTAGGATGGTTAGAAGAAGCCAGTTAACATCTACCATCATGTGATCAGTTTTAGAAACTAGGAGTATAATAATTACAAGTATTTCTTCCTTATTTTGTGATAAAATACTGTATGAATTTTTAATAACACTTATAATTATAACGTAATAAATGTAGATATGCTTATATTTATAATGTAAATAAATATATTACTATAGTTCTGGCTGGCATGGCTCAGTTGATTGGAGCATTGCCCCATAACTGAAGGGTTGCAGGTTGGATTCCCCATCAGAGCACATACCTGGGTTGCAGGTTCATTCCCTGATCCCTGGTGTGGGCGCATATGGAAGGCAAACAATCAATGCTTCTCTCTTGCATCAATGCTTCTCTCTCTGTCTTCTTCTCTCTCTAAATGCAATGAAAAAAGTCCTCAAGTAAAGATTAAATATGTATATTAAATATATATATTCATATATAGTAATATGCATAACTATATATGTTATAATTTTCCATCTCTTATTCCCTTATCATCTAATATCATGTATTAATATAGTTAACTGTATATCTTGGTATTTATAATTCAAGACAAGAAGAGTGAACAACAGCTAAGGACTTTGTAATGTCTTCTGGGGAAAGTGTTGATATGTTTTTGGCTGTTCTCAGAATTATTGTATCATGTTAGGAACAAGCACAACATTGTTATTATCCTTATTTGTATAATAAGTATGATTTAAGGAGGTGTGTATGGGTACCAAGTTGGCAAGGAGTGATCTGTGATGGTCATTTTGATGTGTCGGCTTGGTTAGGCTACAGTCCGTAGTTTCTCAATAGAACACTAGTCTAGGTGTTGGTGTAAAAATACTTTGTGCATATGATTAAAGTCTGTAATTAGTTGACTTTTAAGTCAAAAAAGATTATCCTAGATAATCTGAACAGCCCTGATTTAATCATTTCAAAGGACTTAAAAGTAGGGCTCAGGCTTCCCTGAGAGAATAAGAAATTCTGCCTTTAGACAGCAGTTTGAGCCCATGCCTAAGAGTTCCAGCCTGCCCTTCCTGATAGCCTCCCTATAGATTCCAGACTTGCAGAGCAATCCTTCACAGCTATGAATGAAAATTTCTTGCCATAAACCTCTTAATATATATCTCCTACTGGTTTAGCTTCTAGGATAGAACTTAACCAATAGAACTGGGGTTCAGGGGGGTTTAAATGACATAGGACAAGTAGCAGCACTTAATCAGCTGGAAAATGGGTGCTATTACCAAAATAGTTTGTAAGGTCTAAGGCAATTTGGGGGTCTTGAACTGCAAGGATCTGGGGTAATGGCTAATTAATCTTGGAGAAATAGAAAGCTACCTATGATACTGTGCTGATTATATATATATATATATATATTTTTTTTTTTTTTTTTAAATACCAAGGTCCGGCAATCAGAAGGCTGCCATCAGCTTTCACAATGGAAATTTATAGGTCTTCACTCAGTTTTCAGGATGGGCAGACCCAGAGCTTATAGATAAAGTAGAGTTGGAGTCTGTGTCATATTGCGAGCCATACAATGTTACTGCAAGTTTATACATTATGCACTACCCAAACCCTTTTAAAGTGGCATGAGGACATTTGCCAGTATGATTGTGCCCAAAGGAAAAGGAAATGCCTGGATTTTTCACAGAGCATTGGATATAGGATTTGAGCTGACTCTGATACCAGAAAACTCACATGCCACTGCAATCCTCTGATTGGAGTAGAGGTATATGGAGGACCGATGATACATGGATTTTGGGCCCAAACCCAACCACAGTGATCATTGAGGCTTTCTGACCATTTTGTGGTTATTTTTGGCATCTGGAAAAATCTTTATGTTAATTTTATGGCCTGTGGAGTAAAAGCTAGTATGGTAGGCAAAAAGAGTCAAGTGAAAGCTCCTGAAACACCCCACTATCACTTCAGGCCAAAATAGTGAATCAGACACAATGATGTAATTGTGGGTATTGTAGAAGTTCCCATCACCACCAAAGAATTACAAAGTGTGGAAGTGATAGTCCATATCATATCTCTTCTCAATTGCCTGTCTTGGCCCTCTGAAAACCTTGTTGACTATAATATCCAATTTTAAACTTAACCAGGTAGTAGCCCCAATTACAGCTGATATGATGTAGTATTTATTAAAAAATAAATCAACCCAGTTTGAAATATAGCCACTTATCTGGCAAATGTATTCTTGATCCCCATCAGTAGCAAATATTGAAGAATACTGTTCATTTACATGGCAAGGGCAAAAGTACACAGGCATGATATTTCTCAAGAACTGCATTAACTCTTTACAATAGTGTAGTGTTCAAGAGCCTTGTTAATCTTGACATCTATAGAACTTCATGGTGGTCCACTGTATTGTTGATTTGAAATAGCTTTTCTTTTTCTTCTTTCTTTATTATAAAAGATTTTATTTATTTATTTTTAGAGAGGGCAAGCAAGGGAGAAAGAGAGGGAGAGAAACATCAATGTGTGGTTGCCTCTAGAGCACCCCCTACTGGGGGAGTTGCCCTACAACCAAGGCATGTACCCTGACTGGGAATCCAACCGAGGACCCTTTGGTTTGCAGGCTGTTGGTCAATCTGCAGAACCAAACCAGCCAGGGCTGAAATAGTTTTTCAAACAATCAGTGAACGTCCAGTTTTTTTTTTTTCAATTCATCACTGACTGACACTTTATAAACTTCAATACAAAAATGGCTTAATAGGAAAATAAAATTAAAAACACAGACATATAGAACCACCTTCTAAATTATGAGATTCAACAGACATAAAATTACATTTCAATAGATATAATCTAAAAATATATAACACAGGAAGAATTAGAAAGGCTGTACACAGGCTCATCGAAAGTGTACATTTGATCATTACTTACAACCAAGATTGCTCTATCCAGCAAAGCTTTCATTTAGAATGGAAGGACAGATAAAGTGCTTCTCAGATAAGATCAAATTCAAGGAGTTCATCATCACCAATCCCTTATTATATGAAATGTTAAAGAAACTTACCTAAGAAAAAAAAGATAAAAAAGATGAATAGTGAAAGGACGGCAAACTCACAGTTATTAACAACCACACCTAAAACAAAAGCAAACTAAGAGGACAGCTAGATCAGGAGCAGAACCATAGAAATGAAGATCACATGGAGGGTTAGCAACAGGGGAGTGGGAGGAGGAGAAGGTGGAGGGGAGAAGGTCCAGAAAATAAGTAGCATAGATGGTAGGTAGAAAATAGATAGGGGGGAGGGCAAAAATAGTATGGGAAATATAGAATCTAAAGAACTTGAGACATGTGGTCATAAACTAAAGGGGGGAATGGTGGGGGAGGGGTGTGCAGGGTGGAGGGGAATGAAGGGGGGAAATAGAGCAACTGTAATGGCATAATCAATAAAATATATTTAAAAATTAAAAAAATAAAAATCACTATTACAGCCCTGACTGGCATGGTTCAGTTGTTTGGGTATTGCTTCGCAAAGTGACAGGTCACCAGTTCAATTCCCAGTGAACTGAGTTCAATTCCCAGTGAAGACACATGCCTGGATTTCAGGGTGCATACAAGAGACAACATATGGATGTTTCTCTCTCATGTTGATGTTTCTTTCCCTCTCTTTCTCCCTCCCCTCCCTTCTCTCTAAAAATAAATAAATAAAATCTTTTATCAAAAAGTCACTATTACTCTAAAACGTCCTGTCATTCTTTATAGATAAACAAGTTATGAATGAAATATTGATTCCCCTATATAAATACATTTAAGGATAAGTGCTTCTTGCTTGTAAAATTATGTAAATTAGGTTGAATTTATGATAATTCTGCTTGCAAGAAATAAGATATATCTATGGTGATCACTTAGTAAAGTATATAAATGTCTAATCACTATGTTATGCAGTTAAAACTAATGTAATATTGTATGTCAACTATAATTGAAAAATAAATTTTAAAAATATATCTAAACTTTTTCTATAACTTAATTAGTTAAAATTCACAGTGGAGAAACCAATCTTATAACTCCATGTGGCCAGGAATGAAAAAAGAGATTTTATTTTATTTTTTAAATATATTTTATTGATTATGTTATTATAGTTGTTCCATTTTTTTTCTCCCCTTTATTCCACTTCCCCCTTCCCCCCCCACCCCACCAGCATTCTGCTCCCTTAGGTCAAGTCCATGAGCCATTCATATAAATTTTTTTGCTTCTCCACTTCTCATGCTATTCTTAATCTCCTCCTGTCTATTTTGTACCTACCATTTATGCTTCTTATTCCCTGTAACTTTTCTCCCATTCTCCCCCCACCCCCTCCCCACCAATAACCCATCATGTGATCTCCATTTCTGTGATTCTGTTTCTGTTCCAGTTGTTTGCTTAGCTTGTTTTTGTTTTGGTTTTAAGTTTAGTTGTTGATAGTTTTAAGTTTGTTGTCATTTTACTGTTCATAGTTTTGATCTTTTTCTTAAATAAGAAACATTTAACATTTCATATGAGGGCTTGGTGATGATGAACTCCTTTAGCTTTACTTTGTCTGAGAAGGACTTTATCTACCCTTCCATTCTACATGATAGCTTTGCTGAATAGAGCATTCTTGGATGTATGTTCTTGCCTTTCATGACTTTGAATACTTCTTTCCAGCCCCTTCTTGCCTGCAAGGTTTCTTTTGAGAAATCAGCTGATAGTCTTATGGAAATTCCTTTGTAGGTAACTGCCTCCTTTTATCTTCTTGCTACTTTTAAAATTCTCTCTTTATCTGTAATCTTGGGTAATTTAATTATGATGTGCCTTGGAATGTGCTGCCTTAGGTCCAACTTCTTTGAGACTCTCTGAGTTTCCTCAACTTCCTGGACATCTATTTCCTTTGTCAGATTGGGAAAATTCTCCTTCATTATTTGTTCAAATAAGTTTTCAATTTCTTGTTCTTCCTCTTCTCCATCTGGTACCCCTATGATTCACATGCTGGAACATTTAAAGTTGTCCCAGAGGTTTCTAAACCTCTCCTCATTTTTCTGAATTCTTGTTTCTTCATTCTGTTCCACTTGAATGTTTGTTTCTTTCTTCTGTTTCAAATCATTGATCTGAGTCCCAGTTTCCTTCCCTTCACTGTTTGTTCTCTGTATATTTTTCTTTATTTCACTTTGCATAGCCTTCACTTTTTCCTCTATTTTGCAACCATACTCAACCATTCTTGTGAGCATCCTGATTACCAGTGCTTTGAACTCTGCATCTGATAGGTTGGTTATCTGTTTGTTCCTTAGTTGCTTTTCTGAAGTTTTTATCTGTTCTTTCATTTGGGCCATATTTCTTTGTCTCTGTGCACCTGTTGCATTGTAAGAGGTGGAGCCTTAGGTATTCACCAGGATGGGGTGACCCACATTGGTGCATTGTGGTACTGTATGTGGGGGAGGGGCCAGAGAGGGAACAACACCACTCACTCAGCTCTCATCTGGCTTTCAGTCACTTCCCCCAGTGCCCACAAGCAAATTGGGCCCTTCTTGTACTGATATCTGGGTAGGTGGGTTTGTGTACATTCCAGGACCCTGTGGGCCCCTCAAATAAACTCTCCTGTGAGGCTGGGAGTTTCTTCTGCCACTTCAACTCCCGCAGGTTTTTACAACCAGTGGTTCTGAGGCTTTCTTTACCCACACTGGAACCCTGGGTTGCATGGTCTGTCTCACTCCCCAGCTGTGGCTCCCAGTTTATCTGCATGCAAATGTGGAACAACCAGTTACCCACTCACCCACCCACCCAGTCCTCCAGCTACCACCTTGGCACGTGTCCTCTCTGCCACAGCTGCCTATCTTTGCCCGTCCTACTGGTCTGGATGAATTTTTTTTCTAACTCCTTGGTTGTTGGACTTCCATACAGCATAATTTTCTGGCAGTTCTGGTTGTTTTTTGTTTTTCAATTTTGTTGTCCTTCTTTTGGTTGTGCAAGGAGCATAGTATATCTACCTACATGTCCATCTTAGCCAGAATTCCAAATATTCCCCAGATTTTAAAGTCATTTCTAGCAAGCTCTGGGTATTTATTTTTCACATTTTTTCCAAAATAAAAGAAATGATGTTGTATTTTCAAAATTATTTTTTGTTCTTTATTAGCAAGTCCCAGTACTTTGTCCTGTAAAAGACTCAGATGATATCTTTTTAAAGATTTTATTTATTTATTTTTAGAGAGAGGGGAAGGGAAGAAGAAACAGTGGGAGAGAAATATCAATGTGTGGTTGCTTTTTGCACACCTCCAACTGGGGACCTGGCCCACAACTCAGGCATGTGCCTTGACTGGGAATCAAACTGGTGATTCTTTGGTTCACAGGCTGGCATTCAGTCCACTGAGCCACATCAGTCAAGGCTAAATTAAGATGATATTTTAATAAAAATATATTCTCGGTCTTATGTACAGAGATTACAATTGATAAACTAACCTTAAAATATCATATATCAGGCCCTGGCTGTAGCAGCTCAGTGGATTGAGCATGGGCCTGTGAACCAAAGCATCATGGTTTGATTCCCAGTCATGGCACAAGCCTGGGATGCAGGCCAGTTCCCAGCAGGGGATGCCCGAGAGGCAACCATACATTGATATTTCTCTCCCTTTCTCCTGCCTTTCCCCTCTAAAGATAAATAAATAAAATCTTTAAAAGGAAAAAAATATCACATATTATATGCACAGCTTGTGTGAGTTCAGTAACACCCACACTAGTCTAACGTAGTTAAATAAGACAATTCCACTAATTCTGAACTTAGATGCCACAGCAATGTCAAATTGCTATAAAATTTCCTGAAAACTTACTTCTCGATTTCTGTCTATATCTCATTGCAGAAAAGTAATGAGATAAAGAACACTTCACAAACGAGCCCCAGTCCACAAACCACACTGTAATAGAACTGTAGATGGTCTAGTAATAAAAATGAGCACAACAAATAAGAAATTCTATGAAGATTCAGAATCCTGCTATACATGTAATGAACTTGTTAGGATACTGATGGTCTGGGGCAGGTTGATAATTTTTTTCTAAGGTAAACGGCAAGTTCTTGTATCTCATATTAAGAGGGAGGCACACATTTGGCCTCTCTCTTAAACTGTACTTTGGAGTACTGCCTTGAGTCATTATCAGGTGACTTTGAGGGTTTTCAACAAGAACAACCTCAGCAGCATATACAGGCAGTATATGCCAGTTGTCATTCCACTTACACCATATGAACCACAGGCAGAGAGATTTGTCCATAGTGTATAAAGGTGCTTTTACGAGATCTTTTGCAAGCACCAACTGGAGAGATCTTGACATGCTATTAGACCCTAACAGAGACTAAACCCATGTAAGATAAGGGACTATGTAATCAGAGCTGCCTATTATGGTATGGGTACTATCTGACCCACCAAGTTTTATAAGGTTGAGTGGGCCTCACAGCAATCCATCAAACCATGCAAATGGTACATTTTGGGTTGAAGCAGAGCAGGTCCAGAACATACAAGTAAATGACACTAACAAGTGAGCCATTCCCCTGTCTGCTACATCTATTCATTGATGCCTCTACCCAAATCCGCAATTCACATCTATTACCTCATGTGGTAGAGGAGTTTGTATGACTAACCAATGTTTAAAAAAAGAAACCAACTCAGGTTGATTTGTAAAAAGCACAATATGCTAGTACTGGCAAAAAAATTGCAGTTGCATTAAAACCCTACTCAAAATCTACTAAAGAATATTCTCTCAGTAGTAATATTCTCATTAGCAGACAAGAAATATGGTGCTTTGTCATTTACTATAAGTGGAGGAAAAGAAACCTTATCTGGGTAAGCAGACCCTCTCTGGATATGGGTACAAAGCAAGCAAATTTTTGTATTTCCTCACGCTCAGCAGAGGTCAGCCACTATAGGAGCAGCCTCAATAACCAGGTGGACTTGTCCTATGAATCAGCCAACTCATCTCTTTAGCCTACAACTATGATGCAATGATCTCATGAACAAATGACAGTGTAGCAGGGATGGAAATTATACATGGGCCCTAAAGCATAGGCTTCTTGTCATGAAAATTGACTTAGCTATTTCTACTAACAACTGACTGACATGCCAGCAGCAGAGACCTACCCTGAACTTTTGCTGTGGCACAATTAATTTCTCAAGGAGACCAGCCAACCACTTGGAGACCGTCTATTATATCAGACACCTTTCACCCTGGAGGAGACATCAATATATCTACCAGACTGATACTCCTGATTTGAGGTTGCCTTCCCTTCCTACAGTATTTCCACTGGCACTACCATGCACAGGCTTATAGTATGCCTAACTTATCAACCTAGTCTCCCATACAAAACTGCCTTGGATCAAAGCTCCTGTTTTATGTCAGAGGAGGTGCACCTGTGGGCTCATGGCTATGATCATAGGATACACTGGTCTAACCAGTTACCCTATTACCCAGAAAGAGCCATTTCAATCAAATAGTGGGCTTGTCTTTAATGTTCCAGCTAAGATGCTAGGTAAGTGTCAATATGCTATAGATAGAGGTACTGTCCTCTGAGATACATTATATGTGTTGAAATAATGGTCTGTATGGTATTGTACTTCAATAGCTAGAATTTACTGAAATGGAAATCAACTGGTAGAAGTAGAGGTGGTCACTCTCACCATCACTTCCAGTGACCCACATATAGAATGTCTCCTATGTAACTCCACACCATTACACTCAGCCAGCTTAGACATCCTCGTTCCCAGGAGCAAACTACTTTTGACAGGGGTCACAGTAAGGGTTCCACAGAACTGAAAGCTGTGACTAACATCTGGCTATTTTGTGATTCCTCATGCCAATGGACTAATAGGCAAAGAAAGATGCTCCTCTAATGGCAGGGAAAACTGTAGATTTAATGGCATAATAATAACCTGATTATCATAAAGAGTTAGAGGCTGATACCCAGGACATTTGCACGTATGTCACTTTGTGCTTTTATGCCCAGATATAACATTTATATAACATGTGCAATTATAAGAGTCACAGTCCAACAAGTGTTATTATGGCCTTAGACATGTCATTGATGAAAGGCTACATGTTCTTATCAAGACCAGCCAGAAGGCTAGGAAAATCTAGAATGATTGATAGGAGAAGAAGATAATAAATATCAATTACAACTTTGGGATCAACAAAGGAACAATATCTTGCTTTACTAGCCACTTGCTTTGAGTCTTTTCAGACATTGTTACTATCCTCTACTTTGCAGGAAACTACGTAATTGGCCTCGTATCTCCACTCCAATAAGAAAGAAGCCATCTTATTTCATCATAATGGGGAGGGTTCAGCATAAGAAAGTGTGGAAGCAACAAACAACAAAGAGTAACATGCTTTCAGGCAAAATGTGCAACAAAGAGTGTGCTGAGGCAGAAGAAGAGAAGAAGCAGAAGAGGAGGCCACAAACCCAGGGCTTCTCATCTTAAATGCCAAAATTTCCTCTTGTATCCTGCTATTTACTGAGTAAGAGCCACACAGTGAGCCTCTAATGATATAAAAATGTACAAACTATGGTTGCTACCCTTGAGGATTAATTTAAACTTGTCTTTGAGCATATATTTCAAATAAAGAATAACACAAAGCAGCCAGAGCAAAGCACTGAAGAAATTAATTATACAGTCATATAGTGCCACAGAAACTCCTGAGGCAAGTCCCAAGAAAGTTCAGGTGGGCAAACCCATCCTGTGAGCTGGAACCTGGTTTTACCAATAACCACTGTCTTCGCAGCAGATTGATTTCCTTACCAATGCAGTAACATTCCACTCGTGGGTGGCCCTTGTGCCAACTATGCAGGGAGGATATTTGGGTGCCATAGAATGCTTACATTCTTTGGACGTCAGTCTCTTCTCCAGCCCCAGCCCCAGCCCCACCCCCACTTCCCAGCTTGCTTACTGATTCTAAGTACAAAATGGTGTTGGTGGCAGGGATGTAAGCTATCCATGGGATTGACAGCATGCACTTGCTTATCACTCCTGCTGCATGCCAGACCTGCCAAAAGCACAGACCAACATGAACCTCCTCTATAGCACCACTTCCCAGGGAGACCAGTGACAGTTTGATGACATTGGACCCCTCCATCATAAAGCGGGCATGGAGTTGTCCTCATTAAGATAGACACAGGTCTGTATTTGTGATCTTTACTTGTAAGGTTTCTGTTAGTACCCTCATCTATGGGCTTACAAAAGTCTTTTTCACCACTTGTCTTCCTCACAACATTGCTTCTAATCAAGGAATTCATTTCTCAGCAAAAGAAGTGTGGCAATGGGCTCAAGTTCATTGAATTCACTATTATCACATACATTATCACCCAGAAAGAATTGGCCCAAATGAATAGTAGAATGAGCTACTGGAGTCTCAGCTGTGGTTCCAGGTAAGAGACAGCCCTCTAAAATAATGGTGCTATTTCTTCCATAAGTATAATACAGAGATCTTACAGTCTAAGGCTGGAAGTAGGGATGGCTCCTCTTACTATGACAACTACAAACTCACAGAATCTTTGCTTCCTGTTACTACAACTTTAAGCTTTGCTAGTGCTTCCATTGAATCAGAAGTCAAGACTTCCCCTCAGGCTATTTTGGGATCCATGTGCCACTGAAGCAATAGGCAGTAAAAGAAGGAAGGGGGATTACTCTGCTAGTTGGAGTGATTAACAGGAAATTTAATTGCAGAAATGACTGTGTCTGGAGCCTAAGGGATTCCTGGGGGCATCCTTCACTATTTCTGTGTCCAACAGTAAACATTAATGGAAAATCACAGTAATCTCTAAGGAATGAAGATTTAGGCCACTCTATCACTCCACCAGGTAAGAAACATTGACCATATGATATTCTGGATGAGGACAATGAAAATACAAAACCATGAAATAGGTAGTACCAGTATATATATAGACACACTTACATGTGATCTTCTTATATATTTGTACGTATGTAATATATATGTTATGACTAGATACACAAATAAGGACTGTAGCTATTATGCATATTTTCTCTTTCTTTCCTTCTCTGTGTATATTATTTTATGTTCTGTTATCCTTTCCTTGTTATGTCATAGAAGTTTGGGGGCATTAACACTGCAATTTACTCTTGAAGGAAGAAAATGAACAGAAGACAAAATCATCCTTTTAGAGGAATAGTCAACATGGCCTGGTAATGAGTAGTGTGACTGTCTCCCAGAGGTGGATAAAATGACTGTTGACACTTTCATCTCATCTTGAGGAAAGAATGAAAATGCCTTTTTACAAAAGATGGTTGCATCTCGTTGGGTGATGCAACCATTTTTTAATGGTTGCAGGAAGTTCAAATCTGTGTGGAAAGGAGAGAGTGAATGGTGAGTATCCAAAGAAGTACCTGGAACAGTCAAACAATTGTCTTTCCAGTTTGAAGTCATCTTTCTAAACTCTGCTTTGTGATCCTGGGGATCTGCTGTGCCACCAGCTCCCTTCCCAGCTCTGTCAGTTGGAGCTCCTGGAAGAAGACTGCAGGCAGGAGGAAGAATAAAGAGCTTGGTCCTTGTGGGTGCCTGCCTGCTTCCTGTGTCTGTCAGACTCATTCACCCAGCCGTGGCAATTTGTTTCAAAGCTGCAACTGAATACTGTCTAAATTTTTTCCAATACAGGCACACCACGCCCCTTCAGAGACACCAATTCCCGCTGCCTAGATCCCTCTCCTTAGAAGGATTGAGTCTCAACCCCACAGAACTTCTCCAAACTCAGTGACACCAGTCCCAGCCCAGCAGTTTCCTTTCCTTAGAGGTTTCACTTTCAGCTCTGTGGGCCCCCTCTTTCAAGGTTCTAGCTGTTAATAACTTCAACCTCTTTCCTTTGTTCCCCCAGGCTAGGGTGGCAGCTGCTTCCTGCTGTTGCTACTTCCATGATAACCTGGTTTCCCTTTTGCCTTTTCAGTTAGTGGGCAATGTTTCCAAGCCAGTTTACAATTCTTTATGTTAATTTTTTATGTTTAAAATATTCAAAATACCTGGCTTCTGTCTCCTGAACAAAATCTGACTGAGACATCTCTAAATGGGAATCATTCCAATGAGGTGACAGACAGTAGGTGGAAGCTCCAGAAGACAAAATCATCCTTTTAGAGGAATAGTCAACATGGCCTGGTAATGAGTAGTGTGACTGTCTCCCAGAGGTGGATAAAATGACTGTTGACACTTTCATCTCATCTTGAGGAAAGAATGAAAATGCCTTTTTACAAAAGATGGTTGCATCTCGTTGGGTGATGCAACCATTTTTTAATGGTTGCAGGAAGTTCAAATCTGTGTGGAAAGGAGAGAGTGAATGGTGAGTATCCAAAGAAGTACCTGGAACAGTCAAACAATTGTCTTTCCAGTTTGAAGTCATCTTTCTAAACTCTGCTTTGTGATCCTGGGGATCTGCTGTGCCACCAGCTCCCTTCCCAGCTCTGTCAGTTGGAGCTCCTGGAAGAAGACTGCAGGCAGGAGGAAGAATAAAGAGCTTGGTCCTTGTGGGTGCCTGCCTGCTTCCTGTGTCTGTCAGACTCATTCACCCAGCCGTGGCAATTTGTTTCAAAGCTGCAACTGAATACTGTCTAAATTTTTTCCAATACAGGCACACCACGCCCCTTCAGAGACACCAATTCCCGCTGCCTAGATCCCTCTCCTTAGAAGGATTGAGTCTCAACCCCACAGAACTTCTCCAAACTCAGTGACACCAGTCCCAGCCCAGCAGTTTCCTTTCCTTAGAGGTTTCACTTTCAGCTCTGTGGGCCCCCTCTTTCAAGGTTCTAGCTGTTAATAACTTCAACCTCTTTCCTTTGTTCCCCCAGGCTAGGGTGGCAGCTGCTTCCTGCTGTTGCTACTTCCATGATAACCTGGTTTCCCTTTTGCCTTTTCAGTTAGTGGGCAATGTTTCCAAGCCAGTTTACAATTCTTTATGTTAATTTTTTATGTTTAAAATATTCAAAATACCTGGCTTCTGTCTCCTGAACAAAATCTGACTGAGACATCTCTAAATGGGAATCATTCCAATGAGGTGACAGACAGTAGGTGGAAGCTCCACCCTTGAATCTTACCTCCTCCACACATTATGTTCCAGAAACATCAAAACTGCCTGTAGCTCCCCAATCATCATGTAGTTTGTGTTTCTATATATTACCTACATATTCTAGGAATCATGACGAGACCATCTCCAGGATTAAAGGTAATGAGGGATGGATCTGAAGACACAGGTTAGGCCAGACTGAATGGACGGCATAGAATTTTTTTGCTTTATACTATTGAGATGATAAAATTGGAAAAATTTTAAGCTTAGGAATGATATGGAAACAGCAGTATTTCAAGAGCTACATCTAGAAGCCATATTGGAATGTTCTTCTAGACGAAAATTTCTCCTCTTCATCTTAACATTCTTGCTGAGGAAAAGATATACTGAAATCTACAGAGAGCTCTTCTTTCCTCCTCCTGCCCTGCCCACTCTCCTCTGAAAGCAAGGCTTTCAGATAAAAGCAAGGCTTGTATCTTTCAGCCACCCAGAGGAGGCATCTTCCACCCTCATCATCACTAGCACCACTATATTCTGTAGGTTAACAGAAGATGGGAAAGGGTTGGCCAAGGAGATAGAAGAATGAGAAAGTGGAAGGTAAAGGCTGATGAGAGAAGAGTCTAGAGGAGAGAAACTGGTAGAAAACAGAAAAGTTACTAAAAGGAAAAATAAGAGATGAGCATCAGTGAGAATAGGATATTTCATACATAGGTAAAGATAATTAATCCAAACATAACTACAGAGCTAAGTGACTGCTCAAGACCTCTTTTTGAACAAAAAGCTGTACTAACTTAATTGGCAACTTTATGCTGTGAATCTAATGGGAACAAGAAGTCTCATAGAAACTGCTATGTACTGAATGTGTTCCCCCTGCAAATTCGTATGTTTAAATCCTTCCCCTAAAGGTGATGGATTAGCAGGTGAGTTCTTTGGGAGGTGACTAGGTTTTAAAAGTGGAGCCCTCAGAAATAGGATAAGTGCCCTCATAAAAAAGCCCCAAAAGAGCTCCTTTGCCCTTTCTACCATGTGGAGACAGAGAGAGATTGGCAGTGTGCATCCCAAAAGAGGGTCTTCTCTAGAACACAACCACACTGGCACCCTGATCTTGGAATCCCAGCCTCCCTCAGTGAGAAATATATTTCTGTTCTTTCTAAGCCACCCAGTGTATGGTATTCTGTTATTGTAGCCTGAATGAACTAAGATAACAAATTTGTCTATAATTTATTCCATTCATTAGAAAATTGTGAATGATGGAACTGAAAAATAAAAGGCTAGTTATGGAGAGAACATAGCTATAGCTTAAGGGCTCCCTTATATAAGAACCACCAAGAACAGAAGGAAGAATTTTTAAATAAGCCCCCTGCCTAATGCCCATGATCCCAAAGTTCTCATCCATTCAACAAGTATTTAAATGAGTCTATGCTGTACTAGATGCTGGGCTCACAGTAGTAAATGAAACAGATGGTGTGCCTGCCTTCATGGGATTTACAGTCTAGAAATTAAGAAATGGATATAACAAAGTGTTAAGTGCCCTGAGGAATAAAGTAGTATGGAAATATAAAAGACTGTGAAATCCCAATTAGCAGTAAGTGGGAAAAAAATGGGAAAAGCTTCATAAAAAATATGGCATTGGATTTGGGTTTGGATGTGTAGGTAGACTTTGAGCAGGTAGGGGAGAAAGAGGGAAATGCAGAAAGCACAGCATAAGCAAAGGCTCTGGAAATGGGAAACCTTGGAGTGTGGGCAAAGGGAGTAAATAAGGTTATTTGGGTAGAGCCTAAGGTAGCTCTACTTGTGTAGAACCAGTAGTGGCTTCACCTTTCCATCTCCATTCCCACAGTCATTCTCCTAGACTCGCCCTTCTAGAGCTAATCCTCCCTTCTAACTTTTTCATCTCTTGCTACTTCCAACTCTCCATCTCTGCCCCCAAGGAACCCTCAATCAGAACAGAGGGATTTATGAGCAGTAGCACTCCCTTCCTCAGATCAATGGCCAAAGATCAATAGCTATAATGTGGAAAATTAATCCATATTCATTAGAATTGAATTGAGCAAATGATATTATAAAAACTCCCTGAAAATCTATGGAAGGGAATTAAAGAGAAAGTTATTCTAATGTCACTACTCTCTGCCAAGTTACAGGTTTAAGAAATTCATCAAGGAAAGTTCCTACAGTTTTTAAAGGAAATTTAAAGGTCATTTAGGGGCATAGCTATATTAGTCACTCAGATGCAGAGAATATGGAGATGGAAGACACACTTTTCTACACATGGATTTGGAGATCTAGGAAGTAGAATTAACTAAATGAACTTGTGAGTAAGTCCAGTCTTAGAATTCTATGACTCCTTCCTGGATTCCATCCTAATACCACAAGGAGTCACAGATGTACTTCAGGTATTGCTGGGAACCGCTCTGCCTAGTTTCAGGAGTTATAACTGCCCTGCATGGCTAAGACTGAGTGAGCGACCTCCGGACTGTGAGCCACTAAGGAGACAAAGCTTATCTCTGGCAGTAACCCTGCTTCTGCTTCATCCCCTTCCCCCAACACTTGGTCAGTTAGTCAGAGATGGGTTAAGACCCCTCAGAGGAGGGGAAACCTAAGCTAGACACACTCCTGTACTGTATCTATGTTGAACATGTACAACACTCCTGAAGAATTCTCCTCTACTAAATACACACACTCACACACACACGTGCATACTCAGGCACATGCACACAGACACATTTAGAAGAGATTCTTGGCTCCCTGCCGCTTATTTGAAAACCCAGGCTTCAAGAGACAATTAAATATTGATATCTTTACATCTCAATATTTTCTTTTCAAATCCAAACAGCCCCAACAGGAGCCATTACTGGCACTTATTTAACTCCTTAAAAACATCCACAAGGGGTTTTACTCTTTTAAAATTAAATCATTAAGAGCAGAGAAGAAGCAACAGACTGTGGGCTGGGAACTGGCTAACTCCCCTGAATCAAGCCTGTGGGGAGTCCCATTCACTTCCTTAGACTCAATCTGGGATCTAGCTCTCCTGATCAGGGGCCCAGCCTCCCAGGCTGCACCCAACCCCATGGTCTGAAAAGGACAAAGGGATACTGTCTTGCCAGCTTTCCTCAACAGGCACTTGAGTGCTCTGCAATTGGAGGCTTGGCAGAGTAATGCAAATTTCCTGTGTGTGATGATGTCCGCTGAATAGATTGATCCAGCAGGGAAAACGGTCAGGAAGGAGCAGATGCTGGCTGCAGGCCCTTACCTCTCTGTCCTAGTACCAATGGCAGTGCTTCTAGACCAGGCTGCTGGTGGCCTTCTCACTACACTACCATCCTCACCTGCCATCAGGCCTCTATCACATGCATACTGAGGACTCTTCTCCTACAGTTTGTATGTAACAGCCCACCCTGTAGGATCTCCAAGCTCAGGGCTGAGAGGAAAGGAAACAAAGCCCTTTCCCAAGAGTTGTTTGAGCTAAAGGTAGGTATGGGAGTTTTGCAGTGGGCTTAATCTTACCCTCTTGAGTAGCTGACAATGTGTTCACGTCTAATTCCCTGTCTGTGGACAGGGCTTCTCCACATAACCCCATATAGGGACATCAAAAAACATAAGTGCTCACCAAATGAATGCTTCTTGGATAGAATTAAATTTTGAAATTATAGGGCTTAGAAAGCATCTCTGAAATGATTCAAGTAGTCAACAGACATACTCTGAGTACTATTCCTGTACCAAGCACTGTGTAAACACTGGCACAGGGATTCTAACTTAGCTCCTATGAGTTCCTTGAAATTATAGGCAAATTATATGTTCATGTGCTCTTCTTTTGGGGAAGGAACCCACGGTTTTCACCAGCTTCTTCATGGAGTCATGACCCTCCCTAAAAAAAGTTAATGACTACTAGTCTATGGGAAGATATGGAGACCAACTATCACAACAGAGTGCATACTCTGGTTTCTCTTCAGATCGTATAACTCTTTTGCCTTTTAACAGAGTGATAAGCTCTGGGACCAAGATGAGCATGAGATGGTTTGAGGGCTTAGAACAGGGTTCAATCTGTAGAGCAAGAGCCCTGAAATCAGGATCACTCCCTTATAAAGTAGATATTACTAGTCCTATTTAACAAATAAAGAAAATTAGGCTCAGAGAGGTCAGGCTACTTGACCAAGGTCATACCCATCAGCAGAGCTAAAACTGAAATCTAAATCTCTGATTCCAAGCTCAAATGAGCTCTGACTTTCTCCCCACCTCCCAGCTCTTACTTGCCTTGAAGTTTGAGAGCCTGGCTTCTAGTCTCCTCAAGTTCTTTCAGGCACTGGGGGTGCAGAGAAATGGAACCCCTGCAATGGCTGTCTGAATTCTTGAGCAGGCTTGGTGGCTGGGTCTCTGGGTCCTTGGTATGCACATCTCTGCATGCTTCAGCAGACTTTGTGTAGTCTATTTACCTACCACATCTAAGACCAATTTCCTCTTCCTCCAGCTGCTTTGAAGATAATTGAAGGTACTTGCATTATCTTCCTGGGAATGTAAAAAACTAGCTAATGCTGCAATCGATGCTTCTTGCTTAATGCTGTGCCTCCGCCCACCATGAGCAGCAGCTAAGGCAGCCTTCAATGACTGCCTCCGCAGATCTTCCCTGCCGGCTACTTGGTTAATCAGAAAGGGGTTGAAGGTTGAGGTGGCCCTCAGGATAATGGCAGGCAGATTGACTTGTTAAGCTTGAATGAAATATTTAGCAGGATTCCGCTGGTCTGAGCAGTAATCTCAGCACTGCTGGGGGGTGAGGGTGGGGGAGGGTGCCCAACTTGAGCTCCCCAAGCTAAGGACACTAATTAGCCTGTTCCAACCTGCAGAGAGAATGGGAGCAGCAGCTCCAGCTCAGGCTGAGAAAATGCCATAGAGAGGAATGAGGAGGGGACCAGCCAGGACATAATGTCCTGACTGGCACCATGCCCAGGGTAGGCTGGGACTTCCTCCAGAGGGCAGGATGCCAGGCTCTGCAAACCCTGCACCAGCAGCCCCTTAAAGGACATGAAGTAGGGATATCCACCACCACAGAGAAAGCTCCCATTATCTTTATCTCTCCACACCTCATCTAGGTCCTGATGCTTTGTACTGGAATTAAGACTATCATGGGAAATTTAACAAGGAGCTACAGGGTGAAGCTTGGTGTTGGGCATAGAAGGAATAGAAAATATGGCATTCTCCCTATTCTTCTTTCCTAAATTACTCTGAGAACAGAGCATCCTAGTCCTATGTATAACATACCACACCATACTGACTTCCTCACTTCTAAAATCATGCAGTTTCAGCATTAAATGAACTCTGTAGAACAGGTGTTCTTTCAATATTTATTGAGCTACTCACCTACCATGATTAGGCATAGAGTAAATCATCTAGTCTATTCCACATTTAATGTTTTAACACACTCTATAGTGCCCCTTCCCAAATTGTCCAATGTTTGAATGCCTTCATGAATGAAAAATGCATTTCCTATTGATCCTCAATCCAAACAATCTTTGATAGAAATAATTCCTTTTAATTAGGCCAAAATGATTTCATTCAGCTTCTGTTTATAACCTTGGCCCTTGTTTTAATTATTCACTTCCTACCCTTAACCCCCGGTTATTACCAAAGTCACTCCAGGTCTAATACAAAATAGTAATCATGAAACTCCTCTGAAAAAAGCAGGTTACAAATTTTGGATTTTAACCCCTTATCAGATGTATCATATCATTGACCAGTATGTTCTTCCCTTCAGTGGGTTGTCATTACTTTGTTGATGGTTTCTTTTGCTGTGTAAAACTTTTTAGCTTAATGTGGTCCCATTTGTTTTTCTTTTCTTTTGCTTCCCTTGCCTAAGGAGACATGTTAGAGAAAATATTGCTACAAGAAATGTCCAAGATTTTACTGCCTATGTTTTCTTCTAGGATTTTTATGGTTTCTAGTCTAACAAGTAGTTAATCCATTTTGAGGTTTTTTTTTTCTTGTGTATGGTGTAAGGTGGTGGTTTGGTTTTATTTTTTATACACATCTGTCCAATTTTTTCAACATTATTTACTGAATTAAATTATCTTTACCCCATTGTATATTCTTACTCCTTTGTCAAATATCAATTGACTATAAAAGCACGGGTTTATTTCTGAGCTCTCTAATCTGTTCTGTTAATCAATGTTTGTTTTTATGCCAACGCCATACTGTTCTGATTACTGTGGCCTTGAATAGTTTGATATGAGGTAGCATGATTCTTCCAAATTTGTTCTTCTTTCTGAAGATTGTTGAGGCTGTTCGGGGTCTTATGTGGTTTTATATAAATTTTTGGAATAGGAATTAATGTTCAAAATTTATAAATAACTTACATAACTAAAAACAAAACAATCCAATTAAAAATGGGCAGAGAACCTGAATAGACTCTTCTCCAAAGAGGACATACAGGTGGTCAATAGACATGAAAAGATTTTCAATGTCACTAATTGTCTGAGAAATGCAAACAAAAACTACACTGAGATACCACCTCACACTGGTCAGAATGGCTATCACCAATAAATCCATAAGCAACAAGTGTTGGTGAGAATGGGGAGAAAAGGGAACCCTCGTGTATTGTTGGTGGGAATGCAGATTGATGCAGCCACTGTAGAAAGCAGTATGGAGTTATTTCAGAAAATTAAAAATGGAACTGCCTTATGGCCCAGCAATTCCATTTTTCGCAATTTATCCAGAGAAACCTGAAATACTAATTCGAAAGAATCTATGCACCCCTATGTTCATTGCAGCACTATTTACAATGGTCAAGATTTGGAAGCAGCCCAAGTGTCCATCAGTAGAAAAGTGGGCAAAAAAAGCTATGGTACAGCCCTGGTCAGGTGGCTTAATTGGTTGGAGCATTGTCCCGTACACCAAAAGGTTGCAGGTTTGATCCTCAGTCAGGGCACATACAGGAGGCAACTGATTGATGTCTCTCTCACATCGATATTTCTCTCTCTCTGAAATCAATAAATATATCCTCAGGTGAGAATTTTTTTAAAAAGCTATGCTACATTTACACAATGGAATACTGCTCAACCACTAAAAAAAAAGATAATTTTACCCTTTTCAACAGCATAGATGGACCTGCTAAGTAAAATAAAGCAGCCAGAAAAAGACAAGTATCATATGATTTCACTCATATGTGGAATCTAATAAACAAAATGAACTAACAAATAAAATAGAAACAGACTCAGAGATACAGAAAGCAGACTGACAGCTATCAGAGGAGGGGGAGGTTGGGGGACTTGGTGAAAAAGGTAAAGGGATTAATTTTTTAAAAAAAACCTCATAGACACAGACAACAGCATGGTGATTACCAGAGGAGAGGGTTGGGAAGAGGTAGAAGAGAGTAAAGAGGAAATAATGGTGATGAAGGGAGACTTGACTTGGGGTGGTGAACCCACAATACAACATACAGATGAGGTGTTATAAACTTGTACACCTGAAAACTATATAACTTTATTAACAAATATTACCCCAATAAATTCAATTTTTTTAAAAAGAAAAAGCAGGTTACAAAATTTCTGTTCTTGTTTGTGATAGACTGGCTTGCAGCAAATTCTCCTGCTAATAAAAAGTTTAAAACATAAAAACATAAAACAATTCTCATCAGTAAGCTACCAAGGCAGCCAAGACTTATGAGCCAAAACCCTAGAATGAAGACAAATAAATTGAGAAACACCCTACACTTAGTATTGCTTTTGAGGTGATTCAGTTCTTCATTTGCAGCTCAGAGACTGAGAAGAAGACAAGCATAAGGTAGAAGCTAAGACACCAGGAAGTGAAAACAGAAGTTGTTTATTAGGGGCCCAAGAAGCTGAGGAGACATAAACTGAAGTTCAGAGCTGCCAAGGCATCCAGGATATAAAGGTTGAGATCCTAGAGAGAAGAGGTCAAAGAAGTGAGCCCAATATTCAAGGCCAATTTCACTCAAGCACTTGTGATCTATAAGTAGCAGCCCAGAAGCTGGGAACCCCAACCAAACAGTGCTTATGAGGCTGGGAAATTAAAAGGAGATTTTAGTTCTCAGATTCTCACTTCTGAGGTGCCAGAAGGGAAATGAGGCTGGGTAAGCTGCACCCCTTTCCTAACAGGATCTTTATCCTAATACAAATCAAGAAATGAAGAAACAATGGATATGTCAAAGAGGGCCTTGGCCATGGGCAACCTATTCACTGTGCTATCTGCATTCAATATGCCCAATGACAAGGCCTTTAGGAAATTCGTCATTCAAAATAGTAAAGGCCACAGCCATCAGGGGCATTCTCAAAGCAAGTGTCTTCATCTCCTACATGCTTCCCAGACTGCATGTGAAACTACATTGCTGTGTGAGTTGTGCCACTCTCAGCAAGGTAGTCAGAAAACATTCTTGTGAAGCCTGGAAGGACAGAACATCCCCACCAGTTTAGACCTGTGGTTGCTGCCCCACGACTTCCACCAAAGCCCATGTAATTGGCTGAGTCCTTATGGACTGAAGAAAACTGTTCTCTGGAAAAAAAATAATGAATCAAAACTATACAAAAAGAGCTTTTAGTAGACTTACAGTATTAGGAAGACAAAAATGAGAGACCACCAGGGAAGAGAAGGCTTTGTACACATTCCAGGATTTTATTTGGGACCCATGAAGTGTTAAACTCAAACAGTGAAAGTGAGTAGACTGGAACTCAGCTTCAAATACAGGTAATCTTCCCCTACTCTAATTGACTAAGTAACACTTAAGTGGAAAAAGACAACATTCAGAGACTATAAGTTCTCATAAGAATGCCTGGCACTCAATAAAAAATGGCTAAGCAATCTAGGACACAAAATGAAATAGCTGAGAACCAAAATAAAGCACAAATGATAGTAACAGACTCACAGCTGAACCAAATATTAGTGTTTTCAGGCACAGACTTTAAAATAACCATGATGAATATCTTCAAGAAACTAGATCAAAATGGTGAATATTAGAAAATTTACCCACTTTGGAATCCTTTTAAAATATAATTTTAGAACAAAAAATATATAATAACTAAAATCAATAATTTGGGCTTAACAAGAGATTAGACACTGCTGAAGGGAGGAATAGATTGAAATGTCATGATGGAAGGCAATAACCAGACTGGAAATAAGAGAGTATTTTTAAAAGATGTAAATGTGGAAAAGAGTATAAAACATATGGGCACGGTGAAAATATCTAACATACGTGCAACTGAACTCTCAAGAGAAAAGGAGATTTAAAAAATGTGGCATAAACAATATTTGAGGAATAATGGCTGAGAACTTTCAAAAACCAAAGGAAGACATCAAGCCACTCAGAGTACCTCAGCACGATGTGTAGCTATGCATATTATAGCAAAACTGTTGAAAACTCAAAACCAAGAGAAGCATTTAAAGCAACCAGAGAATAAAACCCACATTATTTTCAAATAAGTAACAATAAAACTTGGATAGCTTCTTAATAGAAATGATGAAAGTGGTAAAAGTAATGATTTCCTATTTATTGTAAAATATCAAAGATTCATGTTATAATACCAGGAGTAGCCACTAAAAGAACAGCAGAAGACTATACAACTAACACAGCACTAGGAATCATGAAATATACTTAGTTAACTCAAGAAAGAACAGGAGAAGCACTTAGTAAAAGATATAAGTTTTTTAAAGTTATGTTTAAACCCAAATGTATGAATAATTACATAAAAAGCTAAATATGTTAAATTCTATTGAAAACAACAATTGTCAGTGAAGTTTTTATTTTGACAGATAAGTTTTTAATACCTATTAGTTATCCATATTATTCTGAAAACAAATGTGAGATTTCTGGATTGGGGTAGACAGATTACTTAACAGCAATAACTGCATTGATTCCTCATTCCCAATTCTCCCCCTTAAGGATAATGTAATGAATGCCAGATGATTGGGTCTGTACATGCAAGAGTGATTCTGACACCACAGAAGAGAAATCTTAAAATCATGAGTCTAAGTGTTTATATAGAAACAGTTATACAGCTGCCTTCCTCTACTCCAGAGATAGAGAGAAGAACCTTATCTTTCTAATTCAAACAAATTTCCCCAGGGAAGAGAATGACAAGGTCTTTACTCTGGAATGCAAGAATTTGGTTCTAGGGTAGATAAGGTTACTTTCCCTTTGAATGGCAGTAAATTCTCCATGATAAAGGATAAAAGTGGCTCTATGTCTATCACTCTTAGAATTTGAGGAGCAAATGTGTCTGAGAAAAGACATTCGCCATTATTATAGCATGTCCATTTTCTTCCCTTAGAAAGACTTAGAAAAATTTAACTATGCAGAAACATGAAAATATTCATATGGCTTTTCAACAACTATGATGAAAGACAATGTGACTATATTTTGTTTACAAGTGATGCATCTTATGTATAAGACCACAGAAAGGGTAAAAACAAAAGAATAGGAAAAGATATACCATGAACACTAACCAAAAGAAAGCTAACATAGCTATACCTATATCAGACAAAGCAGACTTTAAGGCAACAAGAATTATCAGAGATAAAGAAAGACATTTCCTAATGAAAAAAAGATTAATCTACCGGGAACATACAAGAATTCTAAATTGGTATGCACCTCATAAAAAGACCTCAAAATGTAAGAAACAAAATTTTGAGCAATGAGGAATAAAGAACTTCTTACATTTTTTTCAGTGACTGGTAGAATGAACGTACAAAAATATCATAAAGGACATATAAGATTTCACATATATACTTAATAAACCTAACAAACTATAATTATTAAACTAATTTAAAACATATAAAAACAATACTCTCAATATTTACTTGAAGTAACAGGTACCAGGTATACCCTCTCACCTAAAACAACTAAAAAATTGAACAAAATTTATAAGACAATGGTTCTCAAGACTTTGAATATCAGACAACAAAGAATAGTGATCCTTGAGAGATGAAAAATAAAGGAGATAAGTGAGCCCTATGATTTACTTCAGTTTTCTGCCTGGCTATGGTGCAAGAAAAGGAAACCCAGGTGGAATTCAGTGATCTCCTTGAATTTAGGAAACAGACCCAAGAGTCTGAGAAGGCCAAGACCACCAGAGTTCACTCATACTACACAGCTCATTATCTCTCTTACTATTTTTTTAGTCTTTTTTATTTGTGTTTCATTTTGAATAGATTCTGTTCTATGTCTTCAGAGTCACTAATTTTTTTCTTATACAGCATCTAATGTGCCATAATCCCATCAAGTAATATATATATATATATATATATATATATATATATATATATATATATACATAATCTCAAGCATTGATGGTTTTTCATCTCCAGAAATACAAATTGGGTCCTTTTTTATATTTTTCATGTCTCTACTTATGTATAGTACAATTAAATCTTTCCTCTAGCTTTTTGAGTATATGGAATACAATTACAATAATTATTCTCATGCGCTTACCTACGAATTCTACAATTTGGATTAGTTTTGATTGTTGAAAATTCTCCTCATTACAGGTATAATTTTCCAGCCTTTTTAATACATCTAATATTTTTATTCTTTAGCTTTGTTCTGGGATGCAATTAAGCTATTTAAAAACAGACTGATCTTTTTGAAGTTTGGTTTATTAGGCTTTATTAGGTAAGACTAGAATAGCATTTAATCTAGGGTCAATTTTTTTCACTACTGAGGCAAAATATTTCTGGTTTCTGTCCCTGATGTCCCATGAATTACAGTTTTCACTCTGGTTAGTGAAAATGTGCACTATTCTTAGTTTTATGTAAGTGCCAGAGATTTTTCCATACAGCCTTTTCAGGTGTTTCTTTCCCTAGTTCCTTACATAGTTTTGTTACAGAACAGAGGTCCGAGGGGGGGCAATATTTGGCCCACCCAGGGATGCCAAAAATTGTTACAGAACAACAGCCCCCCCCACACACAAGGACAGTGTACTAATACTGTCCTGACTACCTACTGAGCTCGTCTGTCCACTGCCAGAGAAAAGATGTCTCTCAATGCCAGAGACTTGTGAGAAGGAAAGGAAAGGTTTATTTAAAGTTATACAGACTTAAAGTAGTAACCCAATGTACCCATTAAAATATCAAAGTCCTTTTGGATACCCACTGACACCCACAGTGCTTCCTTCTCCTCCTGCTCTAATTCGGGGTACCTTAACTCAGAAAAAGAAGCACATGTCCGGGATCCAGGCTCCTGCCATCGTCCACTGGGTCGCTGTCCAGACAGGATCTCTAATTAATCCAAAGCCATGTGGCATTTTCTCATGACCTACTGGCAAGAGTTCTTTCACCCTTCTTCCAGGCAAAGTCTCTTCTTTCCTTCACCAGAGCTATGGAGAGGGTAGGGTCGCCACTCTGGCAAAGCTGAGTGGTGATTCTCTCTACCCCCAGCTGCAGGGTCCCCACTCTGTCCAAAAGTGTGTGGCTGTCTCTCTCTGCACTGCCACAGCCATGTGGTTCCCTCTCCTCACATGGCTGTGGGGGTCCCCACTCTGGCAAAGCTGCGCGGTACTCCTCCAATGGCTGCCCTGTCTAGGTTTTAAATCCTCGCACCAGTCCTCCTTTGTAGCCCCATTTCTAACTCCTCCTACAATCAGCTACACTTGCCACCATTCCTGTATTATTCCAAGTTTACTGGGCTGCCACTGTGAGTCTGGGCAGGTATGGCCCCATATCCTAGAGCCAATCAACTCCAAGCTCCCATGCCGGTGCTGTACCGGGGACTGGGAGTTGCCTCCAAGTTACATCTTGGGTGGAAGTCACTCCCATTCCCCTGGCTCAAAGTATGGCCATGGCTATTTAACTTATCTATGAAACCAGTTAAAAGTTATAGATATGTTAAATGACCATTCTAGAGGTTATCTGCAAAACTGTTGCTATGCAAAACAGTTCTCAATGGCCCTACTCCATTTGTCCCCTGTGGTGGAGGAGAGGTGAGGACATATTAATATTTCCTGGACATCTTGAGTTCTGGACCCCATTCCAAATCCCTTTTGGGGGCCCCCCTCTTGGCTGCACCCTTTACAGTTTCCTCAAATACATACTCTTAGCAATACTTTCAAGTTTGTTTACTATTTGAAAATAAATCAGTGTAATTGATTGTAATTCACCAATAACAAAATAAAGAAGAAAAAATTACATGATCACCTCAGTAAACAGAGTAGTCATTTGATAAAATTGAATGCCCATTCATGTTTAAAATTAGAATTTAAAAAAGCTTAGCAAACTAGCCACAGAAGAAAATGTCTTTAGCTTTATGAAGGATGACTACAAAAATAACCTTGCAGCAAACACCATTCTTAATGGTAAATATTGAAAGACTTACCCCTGATATCAGGAATGAGACAATGATGTCCACTATCACTTCTCCCAATTTGTATTACATTAAGGAAAAATATATATAGTGATTAAAAAACAGATACATAAACATGTAAATTGGTCACTTTGCAAAGAATGCTATTGTGTATTTGAAAATCTAAAAGAGTGAAGAAACCAGGGGATTTAGAAGATGGAGGCCAAGTAAGTAGAAGTTAAGCCCACTTACTTGTGTCCCCAGCATAGATTTTCAGTTGATCTTCCAACAAGTGTCCTCAACAATCATCAAAATTTCAGCTGATAATGAATTTTTGAAGCCAAAGAGAACATGGAATGCTTTACATCATCCAGTAAGAGATTTCATAAATTGAGGGGGACATACCCTGTGCCAGACGCCTACAGCAGAGGAGAGATCAGACGGAAAACACAGTTTAATGACTCCCTCCCCTCTAGGAGCAGGACCCTGGTCCCACACAAGCAAATCACCAACCCTAATTGGAGACACTAGGAAGGATACACAAAACCTGGGAGACTAAGGCCACGTACACACAGCAAGCAGCACATACTGCAGCACCAACCAGGAGAGTTGCAGAGAGAAACTGTACCTCCTAAAATCGTCAGAGGCACTGACAAGCTGTGGATGGCATTGACCAAGGGAGACTTTGTGCTGTTTGTAGAGATGGAGCATGCAGAAAACCAGCCCAGGTCTTGGTGCTGCAGTGCGGGGGCCACCTAGAGACTCTTTCAAAAGAGGATCTGAGGTGAGACTGGGCAGTGATCCCATGCTCACACATGCACACAGTGGCTCTGCCAACAAAGAAACCAGAGTGAAAGTGCAGTTCAGTCCCACTGAGTCCAGCTGCATAGGAAGAACAGAAAGTGGCATACTAAAGGGATTGTAGAACCTAACCCAGCATGGCTGGCAAGCAGGTGAATGTGCAGAGTAGAGAGCTCAGGCCTGAGTCTCCTGTGAGAGTAGCAGGCTGGGGGCTGGACAGCCAGGAGCTGAGCATCTGAGATTTGTGGCAGACAGGCCGGTCCCCTCACAGGCAGGTGTGCCCAACCCTAACCTGTAGGATTGTAGGCTCTAAATATCAGTGAGGCCAGGCTCAGGAGCCCCACTCACTGCTAAGTGTATATCCACAGAAGAAAGAAGGAGAAGCTCTAAAAGGGCCCTTTCTGAACCTCTATCATACACTATGAGCTACACACTGGTTCCTTGGGCTCTGATACACCGAAACCAGCAGAAAAGAGAAATTACAGAAAGGTACAACAAGGGGTGTTAGGGCCCCACCCAGCCTCAGCTCCCATACAGTGCTTCTGTCAGCACTGAGCAGGAAAGAGCTGCCTCTTTTATACAGATTGGCCCCTCACAGGAAACAGACAGCTAATTCCTCAGAAAGTATGCATTATTGGAAATACCATATTTTGCCATGTATAATATATATGCTTTGCCCAAATTTTTGAAGAAAAGATAAAAAATACACATCATACATGAGTATAATGATTACATACCATGAGTTTAAAATCTCATGTGTGATATACATAAAAACATGGGTGTGCATTATATGTGGAGCACATTGTACACAGCAAAATACAGTAATCTGGGACAAATCAAGACATGTGGAAAGTAGGGAAACATTCCCACCATCTTTCCTGAAGGCTGAACAATGCCTCCTGGGGGTGATCCAGAGATCCCACTTTCCTGAATGCACCAGAGGCCCCCTCTGGAGGCAGGTGGAGGTGGTACTGACAGTGCTCTCAGACATTAGATAAACCATTCTTAGGCTTTTGTACTGATGGAAAGCTAGCAGGGCAGAACAGTGGGAACCAGCCAAGCCTGAAGGGGATAGCCACAGACTATGGATCACTTGTAGTCTCGAACAGGCTGCCTAGGGCTAGACTAGGACACCATCTGACCTTACTCAGATGGATCCAGAAGGAGAAGGCAGTGAGAAACACTAGACTCTGCTGAGATGAATTCCACAATAGCCTTCATTATTTGTGTTATTTTTCCCCTGCATAGGTTTTTAACATTTTTTCTTCAAGTTGGTTCCTATTATTTTACTATATTTTATTTTAATTTATTTCAAATATCATATCTTACTCCTTTCTTCTCTTACTCCATTTTGCCTTCTTCCTTCTTCTTATTTTCATTCTAAATTTTATTTACTCCCTTTCTATGCCTTGTTTCTATTCCACACTCTTAATATTTCTCCTCCCTCCAGCATCTCAAAATCATTTTTCTTGCTATCAGTCATTTCACATTCTTTTTTCCTTTCTTGTAATATCCTTATTCTCTCACCACCTTTATTAAAATTTGCTTGTTGGTTGTTGATATGTTGACTATTGTTTCATTTCTTCAATTTTCTTCCTAGATGTTCACTATTTTTTTATTTCAAATCTCAAATTTTATTGTTCTCCTCTCCTATTCCATTTTGACTTCCTCCTGCCCTTTTTTTGTTTTAAATTTTATTTTCCCCTTTCCTAGCCTGGTTTTCAATCCTCATTCTTATTATTTCTTCTCCCTATATCCCCTCAAAATCACTTTTTTTCATTTAAACATCTCATAATCTTTTTTCTTTCTTTTTTCCTTCTTATTCCCTTTTCACCTTTATTAATCTTTGCTCATTTGTCATTCATATTGTTGAGTGGTGGATGTTTTTCTTCAATTTTGTTCTTATTTTTTCACTTTTTAAAATTTTATATTATATCTTTCCTTTTCTTACTCCTATATGACTTCTCCCCTCCCTTAGTTATTTATGATGTGAATTTTATTTTGTTTATTTCTTCACCATGTTCCCATTCCCTACTCTTATTATTTTTCCTCTCTCTACCCTCTCAAAATAATTTTTGTTTCTATTAGTCATCTCATCTTCACTTTTCTTTTCTTATAATAGCTCTAATCTCTTTTTTAAAAAATTTTATTAATGCATATTTAGAAAGAGGGGAAGGGAGGGAGAAAGAGAGAGTGAAACATCACTGAGTGGTTGCCTCTCATGTGGCCCCCACTGGGGAACCTAGCTCACAACTCAGGCATGTGCCCGGACTTGGACTTGAACTGGCAACCCTTTGGTTTGCAGCCCACACTCATTCCACCGAGCTACACCAGCCAGGGCTAATCACTCTTTATCTTTATTACTATTTTCTCATTTGCTGTTGATAGTGTGGCTGTGATTGGGGGTTATTTTGCTGGTGTGGGTTTTGTTTCCCGGGTTGCTTTGTTTTGTCCTGGCGGTGCCTGTACAGCAGTATACAAGATGTGGTGGGTGGTGTGACTCTCAGTCAGCCACCTGGAGGGAAGAACTCACCAAAAGACTGACCAACAGCAACCAAAACCCAAATATAACAAGAGAGCCCACGTAAATACCATAAAGGGCATCCCAAGACCATCCAGCTCAGAAGAACAAGGAGACTGTACCACTGAGTCTCACAGGTATCTTACCACAGAAGGCCACCCCATGAAGATAGAGAGTTAAAGCAGATCAATCTAATATGCAGAAATAAACAAAAAGTCACTTAAAATGGAAAGACAAAGAATCAACCAGCAATCAAAAAGAAAGGAGGAATCCCCAGAAGGAATGCTAAAAGAAATCGAGGCAAGAAATTTATCAGACATAGCATTCAAAATAATGGTTATAAAGATGCTCAAGGAGCTCCATGAGAGCTACAAGGAACTCTACAGAAGAAGCTATAAGAAACTAGCTGGAAACTGCATCAGCAAGAAAAAGGACATAAAAACTATGAATATGAGCCAGAAGGAAATGAAAAATACAGTATCTGAAGTGAAGAATACACTAAAAGGAATTAAAAGCAGACTAGATGAAGAAGACAATCAAATCAATGAGTTGGAGGACTAGCTAGAAAAAAAAAAAAACCCAGCCCTGGCTAGTGTGGCTCAGTGGATTGAGGAATGGCCCGTAAACCAAACAGTCACTGTTTTAATTCCCAGTCAGGGCACATGCTGGTTGTGGGCCAGGTGCCCAGGTGAGGACCATTCTAAAGATAACCACACACTGATGTTTCTCTCCCTCCCTCTTTCTTACCATTTCCCCTCTGTAAAAATAAAATAAATAAAATCTTTTTAAAAAAATCACCTGGAAAGCAACAAAATGAATAAGGACTCAAAAAGAATGAAGATAATTTAAGGGAGCTGTGGGACAATATGAAATATAATGATATTCACATCATACTGATAGTGGAAGGAGAAGAAAAGGAGCAAGGGATAGAAAACTATTTGAAAAAGTAATGACAGAAAAGTTCCCTAACTTGGTGAGGGACTAAGTCATGCAAGTCCAGGAGGCACAGAGGGTCCAATCAAGAAAAACCCTCGGGATTGAGCACAGACCTGCCCCCATCAAAATCAAAAGCTTCTGCATCAAAAATAAAAAGCTTCGGCATGGCTAAAGAAAACAGTATTAAATTAAAAAGACAACCAACTGTATGGGAAAACATATTTGCCAATGATACCTCAGACAAAGGTTTAATCTCCAAAATATACAAAGAACTTGCACAGCTCCACTCTAAGAAGACATCTAACCCAATTAAAAAATGGGAAAAGGACTTGAACAGACACTTCTCCAAAGAGGACATACAGAATATCCAGAGACACATGAAGAGATGCTCAATATCGTTAGGTATCAGAGAGATGCAAATTAAAACCACAATGAGATACCACTTTACACCAGTCAGGATGGCACAAATGTTGGAGAGGTTGTGGAGAAAAGGGGTCCTTAGTTCACTGTTGGTGGGATTGCAGACTGGTACAACCATTATGGAAAACAGTATGGAATTTTCTCAGAAAAATAAAAATCGACCTGCCTTTTGACCCAGCAATTCCACTGCTAGGATTATATCCTAAGAATCCTAAAACATCAATTTCAAAGAACCTATGAACCACAATGTTCATAGCAGCACAATTTACAATAGCCAACAGCTGGAAGCAACCTAGGTGCCCTTCAGTAAATGAATGGATCAAAAAATTGTGGTACATATACACAATGGAATTCTATGCTGCAGAGAGAAAGAAGGAGCTACTACCCTTTGCAACAACATGGATGGAACTGGAAAGCATTATGCTGAGTGAAATAGGCCAGGCATTGAAAGACAAATACCGTATGATCTCACCTTTAACAGGAAGCTAAACAACAAAACAAACAAGCAAGCAGAATAAAAACAAAGACACTGAAATAGAGAACAAGTGGGCAGTGACCAGAGGGGAGAGAAAAGGGAATTTAAGGGGGAAAAAAGGGAGGGATTTTGAGGAGCAATTGTGAAAGACACAGGGATGAAGACTAGGAGGGAGGAAGTGGGAGGGAGGTAAGGAGACGGGGCAGGGGGGGGCTGGGATGGGAGAAATAGACAAAAAACTGTACTTGAAAAATAACTAAATAAAATTTTAAAAAAAAGAAAAAGAAAAACCCAAAAAGGCCCACTCTAAGACACATCATAATTAAAATGGCAAAATTTAAAGACAAAGAGAGGATCTTCAAGGCAACAAGTGAGAAATAGCTAGTAACATACAAGGGAGCTCCAAAAAGGCTATCAGCTGATTTCTCAACTGAAACACTGGAATGCAGAAGGGAATAGCATGAAATATTTTAAATAATGAAAAGCAAAGGTCTGCAACCAAGACTATTTTACCCAGAAGAGCTCTCATTCAAGATGGAAGGTGAGATTAGGAGCTTCCCGGCACCACTCCCCCCAAAAAGAATACATCTCCACCAAATAGAATTGCAAGAGATGCTAAAGGGGCTGCTTTAAGAAGATTAAGAAAGAGAGAGAGAGAGAGAGAGAAACACAGGAAAAAGGGGAAAAATAACAATGAACAGGTACCTATTAATAATAACCTTAAGTGTAAATGGATTAAGTGCTTCAATCAAAAGACCTAGGGTAGCTGAATTGATAAGAAAACACAACCCACATATATGCTATCTATAAGAGACCTACCTCAGAACAAAAGATCTACACAGGTTGAAAGTGAAAGGATGAAAAAAATATTCCAAGCAAATGAAAATTAACAAAAGCTGGGGTAGTAATACTTATATCAGACAAAATAGATTTCAAAAAAAGTCCATAATAAGAGACAAAGAAGGTCATTATATAATACTTAAGGGAGTAGTCCAAGAAGAGGATATAACACTTGTAAACATATATGCAACATAGGAGCACCTAAATATATAAAGAAGGTCTTGGAGCACTTCAAGAAAGATATTGACACAACACAATCATCACAGGGGATTTTAACACCACACTGTCAACAATAGACAGATCTTTAAAACAAAGAATCAACAAGGATATTGTGGCATTGAATGATCAAATAAACTTAGATCAAATAAACTTAATTGATATAAACAGAATATTTCACCCCAAAGAAGCAAAATATACATTCCTTTAAAATGCCCATGGAACATTTTCAAAGATAGACTACATGGTAGGACACAAAACAAGCTCAACAAATTCAAGGAAATTGAAATTATATCAAGCATCTTCTTGGATCACAATAGCTTGAAACTATAAACCTCAAGGAAAAAATTTAAAAACATTCAGATAGATGGAGACTGAGTGTTAATAAATTATGAATGGGTTAACAATGAGATCTAGGAAGAAATCGAAAAGTATCCAGAAACAAATGAAAATGAACACATAACAACCCAAAACCTATGGGGCATGGCGAAGGCAGTCCTGACAGGGAAGTTTATAGCAATACAGGCCTACCTAAAGAAGATAGAAAAGTCTGAAATAAACAAACTATCTCTATATCTACAAGAACTAGAAAACAACAACAAAACTCAGAGCAAGCAGAAGGAAGGAAATAATCAATATGAGAGCAGGATTAAATGACATAGAGACTAAAAGAACTCAAAGGATCAATAAATATTCAGGAGCTGGTACTTTGAAAAGATAAACAAAATTAACAAATCTTTAAGCAGATTCATTAAAAAAAGAGTGAGGACCCAAATAAATAAAATCAGAAATGAAAGGGAAGAAGTTGCAACCGATACCAAAGAAATGCAATGGATTGTAAGAAATTACTATGCACAAATGTATACCAAGAAATTGGACAACCTGGGCAAAAGGAATAAATTTCTAGAAACATAAAGTCTTCCAAAACAGAATTAAAAAAAAAACCCAGAAAGCCTGAATAGACTGATAACTACTACTGAAATTGAAGCAGTAATCAAAAAACTGCAGGCACGCAAAAGCCCTGGGTGAGATGGCTTCACAGGTGAATTTTACCAAACATTTAAAGAAGAACAAACTCCTATCCTTCTCAAACTATTCCAAATAATTCAAGAAGAAGGAAGACTCACAAACTCTTTTTATGAAGCCAGTATTATCCTAACTCCAAAATCAAACCAGGTAAAGACACAGCAAAGAAAGAAAACTACATACTAATATTTCTGATGAACGTAGAGTGAAAATCCTCAGCAAAATATTAGCAAACTGGATCCAGCAATACATTAAAAAGATCATATACCATGATCAAATGGGATTCATCCCAGGGATACAGGGTAGTACAATATTCACAAATCAATAAATGTAATATACCACATAAACAAAATGAAAGACAAAAATTATGTGATCATATGAATAGATGCTGGAAGAGCATTTGGTAAAATCTAGCACCCATTTATGATAAAAACACTCAGCAAAGTGGGAATGGAGAGAGCATACCTCAACATAATAAAGGCCATATTTGAGAAAGCTACTGCCAACATCATACTCAAAAGGCAAAAACTAAAAGCTTTCCCTTTAAGATTAGCAACAAGACAGGGTGTCCAGTGTCATGACTCTCATTCAACATAGCACTGGAAGATCTAGCCACAGTGATCAGACAAGAAAAAAATAAAAGGCACCCAAATTGGAAAGGAAGAAATAAAACTGTCATTATTTGCATGTGGCATGGTAATATACATATAAAACCTTACAGTGTCCACCAAAAAAAGTACTCAGCCTAACAAAGTGAATTTGGCAAAATGGTGGGATACAATGTCAATATTCAGAAATCAGTAGCATTTTTGTACACCAACAATGAACTGTCAGAAAGAGATACTAGGAGAAACAAAATACTGTTTACTATAGCAACAAGAAAAATAAAGACCCAAGGGATAAATTTAACTGAAGAGGTAAAAGACCTGTATGCAGAAAACTATAGAACACTGAAGAAAGAAATTAAAGAAGATACAAATAAATAGAAACATATACCATGTTTGTGGAATGGAAGAATTAACATCATTAAAATGTCCATACTACCCAAAGCAATCCATAGAATCAGTGCAATTCCTATTAAAATACCAATGAAATACTTCACAGATCTAGAACAAATATTTCAAAAATTTATGTGGAACTAAAAAAGACCCCCAAATAGCTCAAAAGTCTTGAGAAAGAAGAACAAAGTAGGAGGGATCACAATACCTGATATCAAACTATACCACAAAGTCACTGTCATCAAAACAATCTGATACTGACATAAGAACAGATACATAGATCAATGGAACAGAATAGAGAGCCCAGAAATAAACCCAAGTCTCTATGATCAATTAATATTTGACAAAGGGGGCAGGAGCATAAAATGAAGTAAAAATAGCCTCTTCAACAAATGGTGTTGGGAGAGCTGGACAGCTATGTGCAAAAACATGAAACTTGATCACCAGCTTACACCATACACAAAAATAAATTTAAGGTAGATAAAGGACTTAAATATAGTCGTAACACCATAAAAACCCTAGAGGAGAACATTGGCAGGAAAATCTCAGAAAAAAAAGTAAGCAAATGGGACTACAAATTAAATCAAATCAAATCAACTTAATCAAATTAAAAATCTTCAGCATGGCTTAAGAAGCCATCATCAAAATGAAAAGGGAACCAACTGGATGGAAGGATATATTTGCCAATGATATATTGGACAAGGGTTTAGTCTCCAAAATATATAAATAACTCATATGAATCAACACCATGAAGACAAAAAATCCAATTAAAAAATGGGCAGAGGAACTTCCGCCAAGATGGAGGCATAGGTGGATGTGCCGTGCCTTCTCACACAACCAAGTTTAGAGACAACTAAATATTAGCAACAGAAAACACAGCCAGAACACAGAAAATTGAACTTTTCAGAAGTCCGTTAACAACAAATTCTTCAGCCTGACCGGCGGTAAGGGGCAAAACCAGCGGCTGGTGAAGCGGGATTGCACAGGAGGTCTCGGTCAGCCGGACTCAGGCGTGGAATCCAGATGCGCGGAATCCAGGCACAGGGTTGGACCTAGTGAGCGACCGAGCGAGCCACCAGGCAAGCGACCGCGGGGGAGACAGCGGGGGAGCAGTGCTGCGTGTTGACTGTGGTCGCGCATTTGTGTACGGGCGGACAGGCGAGGTAGTGGGCGGTTGGAGGGCGCTGCCATTTCCCCACTCTGACCCCACCTCCACATACAGCGTCATAACCCAGCGACTCTGAGTGGCCCGGCACAGGTGAACCACCTAAGACGCTAATCCTCACCCAGCTGTGAGAAACAGCAGAGGGGGTCGCCATTTCCCCGCTCTGACCACGCCCCCACATACAGCGTCACAACCCAGCAACCTGGGAGTCCAAGGCACCGCTTCTCACACTTAAAGGGCGCGAACAGACCAAAAATGTTGCAAGTTCTCAAAGCCCCAGAGCCCATAGATCTAAGCGATGAAGAAATAGCAAAACTCACAGACGCACAGTTTAAAACACTGGTGATCAGGATCCTCACAGAACTGGTTGATTATACCGACAAATTAGACAAATATATGAAGGCGAAACTAATTGAAATGAATGGAATTGCACAGGACACCAATAGCAATGAAAAGGAAACTGGGACTCAAATCAATGGAGTGGACCACAAGAAAGCAAATAATGGCCAAACAGAAAAGAGTCAAGAAGCAAGAATTCAAAGAAATGAGGAGTCTTAGGAACCTCCAGGACATCTTTAAACGCTCCAACATCCGAATTATAGGGGTACCAGAAGGGGGAAAGGCACAGCCACCAGTAGAAAACTTATTTGAACAAATAATAAAGGAGAATTTCCCCAATCTGGCAAAGGAAATAGACTTCCAGGAAATCCAGGAAGCTCAGAGAGTCCCAAAGAAGTTGGACGCAAGAAGGAACACACCAAGGCACATCATCATTACATTAGCCAAAATTAAAATGAAGGAGAGAATCCTAGAAGCAGCAAGAGCTAAGGGGACAGTCACCGACAAAGGAGTCCCCATCAGACTGTCAGCAGATTTCTCAAAAGAGACCTTACAGGCAAGAAGGGGCTGGAAAGAGGTATTCCAAGTCATGAAATCCAAAGACCTACAACCAAGATTGCTCTATCCAGCAAAACTTTCATTTAGAATGGAAGGACAGATAAGGTGCTTCTCAGATAAGATCAAATTCAAGTTCATCATCACCAAGCCCTTATTATATGAAATGTTAAAGGGACTTATCTAAGAAAAAGAAGTTAAAGAAACATGAACAGTGAAAGGACAACAAACTCACAGTTATTAACAACCACACCTAAAACGAAAGCAAACTAAAAGGACAGCTAGATCAGGAGTGGAAACATAGAAATGAAGATCTCAAGGAGGGTTAGCAACAGGGGAGTGGGAGAAGGAGAAGGGGGGAGAAGGTACAGAAAATAAGTAGCATAGACAGTAGATAGAAAATAGATGGGGGGGGGGCAAGAATAGCATGGGAAATATAGAATCTAAAGGACTTGAGACACATGGTCATAAACTAAAGGGAGGGTAATGGTGGGGATGGGGGGGTAGGGTGGAGGGGAATGAAGGGGGGAATAGAACAACTGTAACAGCATAATCAATAAAAAAAATTTTTTTTAAATGGGCAGAGGACCTAAATAGACACTTCTTCAAGGTGGACATACAGATGGCCCATGGCCATAGAAAAAGATGTTCAACATCACTAGCCATCATAGAAATGCAAATTAAACCACAATGAGATAACCTCACACCTGCCAAAATGGCTATCATTATTACATCAACAAACAACAAGCACTGGCAAGGATGTGGAGAAATGGGACCTCTATTACAGTGTTGGTAGGAATGCAGACTGGTGCAGACACTGTGGAAAACAGTATGAAATTTTCTCAAAAAGTTAAAATGGAACTGCCTTTTGATCCACGGATTCCATTGCTGGGAATACACCCTAATAATCCCAAATCACCAATTCAAATGAACTTATGCACCCCTCTGTTCATAGCAGTGTTTTTTATAATAGCCAAGGGCAGGTAACAGCCTAAGTGCCCATAAGTAAATGAGTGGATCAAAAGACTGTGGTACATCTACACTTTGGAATCTTATGCAGCAGAAAAAAAGAAGGAACTCCTACCTTTTGTGACAGCATAGATGGTACTAGAGGATATTATGCTAAGTGAAATAACCCAAATGGTAAAAGACAAATACCATGTGATCTCACCTATAAAAGGAATCTAATGAACACAATAAACTAATAAGCAAAATAGAATCAGAGGCATGGAAATATGGAACAGACTGACAGTGACCAGTGTGGGGTATGGGAAGTAAGGGAAAGGACTGGACAAAGAACTTGTATGAATGACCCATGGACATGGATAATGGACCACAGTGTGGAAATTGACTGTGAAAGTGGAACATGGGCTGGGCAGAGGAGGGCAAAGAAGGTAAAAATTGGGCCACCTATAATAGAGTAATAATAATTTTTTTAATAAAGCTTAAACCAAGACATAAAAATAAAAATAGAAAAAGTATGAGAATGTGAAGATAAGCTTATAGAATTTGAAAAAATTAATATAGCCAAGTCAAGCAAGTTTACAGCTCATGTAAAAATCAATTGTATTTTTACATACAACCAACAAATAATTAAAAAATATTATTAAATGTGTCATTTTTAGTAGCATCAAATCATAAAATATCTAGAAATAAATAAAAATAAATGTGCAGATGTTCAGGGCTTCTAGACAAAAACCTACATACTGAGTTCCAAACATGATGGAGGCATAGGTAGAAACCTTCCTATGCTTCCTCAAACAACCAAAAGGAGGATAACGACCAATTTAAAATCAATAAACAACCAGAAGTGCCAGAAAATCAAACTGCATGGAACCCCATCAACCAAGGAATTAAAGAAGCAGTCGACCAAACTAACAAGACCAGTAAGACAGGTGGATGGAGAGAACCCACAGAAAGGTGGCATACCATGTGTCCAGGGCTGGCTGAGAGAACCCTTAGTGAGGTGGTAGACCTTGCCAGCAGGGCTGACTGAATGGGAAACTGATTCAGAGCTGACTGTGGACTAAGGTGAGGATTGCTGTGGTGGGAGAAACCCCCAGTCTCACACAAGAGTTTGGTGGAAAGTGGGGCTAGAGCCAAGCAGTCAAGCTGCATTGTTCCCTCTCTAACCCCTCCCTCACAGGCAGTATGCAGTGCAGCAAGGAGGGTTGCCCTGCCCTGGTGAATACCTTAGGGCCCCACCCCCTTACAACTTAACTGGTGTGTGGAGACAAAGAAATAGGGCCCAAATGAAAGAACAGAGCAAAACTTGAGAAAGAGAGCTAAGTGATGAAGAGATAGACAATCTATCTGATGGAGAGTTTAAAGCCCTGATAATCAAAATGCTCACAGAATTGATTGAACTTGATCGAAAAATGAAAAATACCCAGGGTGAAATAAAGCAAAATATTCAGGGAACCAACAGTGACAAGAAGGAAACCAAGATGCAAATCTACCATTTGGGACAAAAGAAAGAAATGAACATTCAACCAGAACAGAATGAAGAAAGAAGAATTAAAAAAAAAAAATGAAGAGAACCTTAAGAACTTCTGGGACAACTTCAAACATTCCAATATCTGAATTATAGGGGTGCCAGAAGAAAAAGAACAAGAGCAATAAATTGAACACTTATTTGCACAACTAATGAAGAAAAACCTCCCCAATCTGGTGAAGGAAATAGACTTCCGGAAAGTCCAGGGAGCTCAGAGAGTCCCATGAAAGTTGCATCCAAAGAGGAACACAAGAAGGCACATCATCATTAACTTTAACCCAAGATTAAAGATAAAGAGAGAATTGTAAAATTAGCGAGAGGAAAGGAAAGAGTTACCTACAAAGGAGATCCCATAAGGCTATCAGTGATTTCTCAAAAGAAATCTTGTAGGCAAGGAGGGGCTGGAAAGAAGTATTTGAGATCACGAAAGGCAAGGAACTACACCCAAGATTATTCTATCCAGCGAAGCTGTTATTTAGAATGGAAGGGAAAATAAAGTGCTACCCAGATAAGGTCAATTTAAAGGAGTTCATCATCACCAAACCCTTATTATATGAAATGTTAAAGGGACTTACCCAAGAAATTGAAGATTAAAAACTATGAACAGCAAAATGGCAAAAAACTCACAACTATCAACAAATGAACCTAAGAAATAGAAAAACGATGAAAACAAAAACTAAGCAAACAAGTAGAACAGGAACAGAATCAAAGAAATGGACATCACATGGCAGGTTTTCGGTGGGGAAGGGAAGGGAAGGAATAGCGGTAAAAGGTACAGGGAAGAAAAAGCATAATTGGTAGGCATAAAATACACAGGGAGAGGTAAAAAATGGTATAAGTAACAGAAAATTAAAAGAACTTACATGTACAGCCCATGGACATGAACTAAGGTGGAGGGAATGCTAGAGAGTTAGGGGGTTGGGGCAGAGGGGGGATAAAGAGGGAAAACTATAATAGCATAATCAATAAAATATAATTTTAAAAAAAACCTACTTAATTAAGATAAATTAAAGAAGAATAAATAAGTGAAGAGATCTGACATATTTAAGAATTGTAATAACCAATGTTTTAAATAAAATAGTGTAAAAAATAAATTCTCTCAAATTCATATAAAATTCAATGCCATCCTATATCAAAATCTTGGGATGTTTTCTCTATTTTTGTAGAAAATTGACAAACTGAGTCTAGATCTTACATAAAAATGCAAAGCGCTAAAATAATGAAGAAAATCTTGAAGAAAATTAACAAATTTGGAGGGCCTAAACTACCAGATATCTTAATATTATAAAGCTCCAGTAATTAAGACACAATGAAATTGGCACAAAGTAAGCAAATGTATAATAGAACAGAGTAGGAAATCAAAAAACAGACTCATACATGCTATCATTTTACTTCAGACAAAAGTGACATGACAGAATAGTGGGAATAAACAGTCTTTTTAATAAACAGAGCTCAATCAACTGGATACTCATAAGGAAAAATAAATAAACTTTGATTGCAACCTCATACCATACCCAAAAATATATTCCAGATGTATTATAAACCAAAAAGTATAAGGTAAAACAATAAAGTTTCTAGGACATAGGAGAATTAGTTACTAACATTGAAATAGGCACATATTTCTTAAACAAAGTGTGAAATAAACTCACCATACAGAAAAATATTGATAATGGAACTATATTAAAATATAAAACTTCTGTTTATCCAATGATACCTTAAAAGAGTGAAAAGGCAACCCACATAGTGGGAGAAAATATTTGCAATATATATTTTTGACCAAAAAAAACCCCTCAGATATGGAATATGTAAGACTCCTGCAGTCAATAAGAAAAATTACATTAAATTTTATTAAAAATAGGGAAAAGGTGAACAGGTATTTTACAAATGAGTCTATCTATGTATCTTATAAGTATATGTAAAGGCACTCAATTTCATTAGTCATTAGGAAAATGCAATATAAAACCACGAAGAGTAGAAATAAAATATTCTACACACTCACCAGAACAGAAAAAAGTAAAAACATTGATCATAACCAAATTTCAGCAAAAATGTGGAGCAAAGGGAACTCTCAGATTACTGGTACAAGTATAAATTGATACAACCAGAAGTCTGCTCTTAAGTATATGCCTAATGAAAATGCATACATATATGTACCAAAAAAACATTCCTAATAGCAACACACCAGAGGGAGATGGGGAATGCTCATCAATAGTAAGATGTATAAATAATTGTGATACATTCATACAGCACATTACTACACAACAAAGAAAATAGATGAACTATTGCCACATGCAATGGCATAGATGTAACTTGCAAGTATAATGTGGAACAAAAGAAGTCACACACAGAAGGCTGTGTTAGTCTATTTGTACAAATTCAAAAGCAGGCAAAACTTCTCTGCAATGATGGAAGCCACAAGAGAGTTAAGTCCAGTGGATTTAGTGACTAAGAGAGGTGTTAAAGACATTTTGGGTACAAGTAATAGTCTGCTTCTTAATCTGGAGTAGTTGGTTACATCACAGCAAACACTCGTTGGGTTATACATGTACAATTTGTGTATACTTCTCTGTGTACATTTTTCCCTTCATTTTTTAAATGTTCACCAAATAATAAAACAAGACCTACAGACATCATTTGTAGCATGATTTTATATATGTAAACTAATACAAAAATTATGTATTAAATATATATTTAACTATATATGCCAAAATGCTAGCAATGATTATGTTTGGATGTTGGTTTATGAGTAATTTTCAGTTACTTCTTTATACCTATTGTATTATCTGAATAATTTTAATGAGACTATATTACTTTAATAAAAAATAAAGTTTTAAATAAAGTTCTAATTTTCAGATAGTAAATTGATATTGTGGTTATGTTTAAAGAAGAATAGAGTCATAGTCTACTGCAAATCCATAGTTGACGCATTAGCATATGAAATATTAGCATGTTTAGCAGGGGGCAGAGAGAAGTGGGGAGCATAGTTTTTCTTTTTGTGATGGCCATATGTTGGTAATTGTTGAGACTAAGTTATGGTCCATGGGGGTTTATTATACTCTCTCCTCCACCTATGAGTGTTCAAATAATAAAAAGTTGAAATACAAACACACATTCTTTCATAAATATAGAACTTATATGTGGCAGATATTACCCATAACAAATGCTATGCATAACCTGCATATATCCAGTGAGAAGGTGAAGTATTAGAGAAGATTTTCTCAATACTTAGAGAGCAGCTGGACTCCTTATATAAGAAGTCTGGCATGGAGATTCAAGCCTTGGTCAAGAGGCCAACTCATAGAACCACTGCTTCAAAGGAAAGAAACCACTTATGAATCCCAACTTCCCACTAGCCTAGAAAGGATCTAAGGTTGATGAAGCACATGGTGACTTGAAAAATGGAGTACAAATAGCTGACCTTTGCCTTGCTCTTCTCTTACTTTCCTCTCAAAGGAAACAAGGAGATGACTTCCTTCATAGGGAATCAGAACATCTTAGAAGTTTCTTGCCCTTTCAAGCCTAGGAGTAAAGTATCAAGGACAGGAATTGGTTGGGAGGTGGGAAAAAGTGGAGTCCTAAACTGCACTGCATGGAGAAAAAGTAGCTGTTGCGAGTACTGGTCAGAGCTGGAGGCCCTGGGATCTATTTACAGGGGCCCTCAGGTCCCATGTTGGATATTGTCTGGTTGGCTTTTGTTCTGACTTTCACCTGCTCTTCACCTGAGCCTGAGCAGCCTTGATGTGGATATGATTATGTCTCAATCTGTCTTTGAGCTGACATTCTAGAAAGCTATAGTTCTTTCTTTATCCTCTTTGGAGTATGGATAAAATTATCACTAGCTGAATTTTCAACAAACACCAAGTACAGGTCAGAGATCTTAATTTCTTTTGGAGAGGGGTGTTAGGTAGTATGAGTTGTCAGTAAGGCAGCTGAGAAATCTTCAAAATGGGAAAAAGTCTGCCATGCTATTTTACAAAACTCAGGAGTATTAGGCTGTTACTTTTAAAATTATGTTTCACTTTGCTTTTTAATCTTAAGGCAACCTGGCACTCGAAGATTGAACAAGGATGACAAACTAAGGCATTCTCGAGAATAATGCTGTGCATTAGGAATACAATGCAAACCATGAAATGTGAACTAAGTATGATTTCTTTTTTCAGTTGCCAAATAACTTATTTTTATTTCATCTTTATCATATTTTTCCAATACCATTTAGTCTCTTTACATCCCTTGCCCCTGCAATCACCACACTATTGTCCATGTCCATGAGCCCTTTTTCCTTTTTGCTTAATCCCTCTACCCCTTCACTTCCCCCCATAGCTGTCATCCTGCTCTCCATCTATGAGTCTGCCTCTGTTTTGCTTGTTAGTTCAGTTTGTCCATTAGATTCCACATGAGTGAAATTCTACGGTATTTGTCTTTCTCTGAATGGTTTATTTAATTCAGAATAATGTTCTCTAGGTCCATCCATGCTGTCACATAGAGTAAAACTTTCATCTTTTTTTAGAGCTGAGTAGTATTTCAATGTGTAAATGTCCCATAGTTGTTTTATCCACTAATCTATTGATGGACACCTGGGCTGCTTCCATGTCTGGGTGATTATAAATAATGCTGCAATGAATACAGGGGTGCTTATGTTCTTTTGAATCGGTGTTTTGTGTTCTTTTGAATATATTTCCAGAAGTGGGACAGCTGGGTCAAAAGGCAGATTCACTTTTAATTTTTTAAGGTGTTTCACAGAGGCTGCACCAATCTGCATTCCCACCAACAGTGCAAAAGGGTCACCCTTTTTCCACATCCTTGCCAGCACTTGTTGTTTGTTGATTTGTTGATAACAGCTATTCTGACAGGTATGAGATGATATCTCATTGTGATTTTAATTTGCATTTATCTGATGATTAGAGACATTGAGCATCTTTTCACGTGTTTATTGGCCAACTCTATGTCCTCTCTGGAGAAGTATCTATTCAGGTCCTTTGCCCATTTTTTAATTAAGTTGTTTATTTTTTGGGGTGTTGAGTTTTGTAAGTACTTCTGAAATTTTGGATATGAACCCCCTATCAGGTACATCAATGAATATATTCTCCCATTCTTTGGGTAGTTTTTTTATTTTATGATGATTTCCTTTGCTGTTCAAAAATGTTTTAGTTTGGACTTCCAGCCAAGATGAAGGCATAGGTAGACATATTGTGCCTCCTTGCACAACCAAAATAAGGACAATAAAAATTTAGAAACAAAAAAACAACCAGTACTGACAGAAAATTGAACTGTATGGAAGTCCAACAACCAAGGAGTTAAAGAAGAAACATTCATCCAGACTGATAGGAAGGGTGGAGTCTGGCGGCTGGGTAGAGAGGACTCATGGCAAAGCGGCAGCTGGCAGAGCCTGGGCCCACAGGCAGCAGTGGGTAGAGCCGGTGAGGCAGTGGATTGTGGAGGGGCTTGGTACACAAAGCAGCTGGAGGACTGTGCAGTTCCACATTCACATGCAGATAAACCAGGTGAAACTGGGGAGTGAGACAGACCACACAACCCAGGGTTTTGGCATGGGGAAATAAAACCTCAAAACACCAATTGAAGACATCTGTGGGAGTTGAGGTGCTGGGGGAGACTCCCAGCCTCACAGAAGAGTTAATTGGAGAGACCTACATAGGGTCCTAGAATGTACACTAATCCACCCACCCAGGAATCAGCACCAAAAGGGCCCAGTTTGCTTGGGGGAAGTGGGGAAAGTGACTGAAATCTGACAGAGAGTGGAGCAAGCGCATTGTTCCTTCTCAGACCCCTCCCCCACATACTGCATCACAACCCAGCTACAGGATTGCCCCAACCAGGTAAACACCTAAGGTTCTGCCCTCACTACCTAACAAGCACGTCAAGACAAAATAAATGGCCCAAATGAAAGAATAAATCAAAGCTCCAGAAATAATACAACTAAGCGACGAAGACATAGCCAACCTATCAGATGCACAATTTAAAACACTGGTAATCAGGATGCTCACAGAATTAGTTGAATTTGGTCACAAATTAGATGAAAAAATGAAGGCTATGCTAAGTGAAATAAAGGAAAATGTACAGGGAACCAATAGTGATGGAAAGGAAACTGGGACTCCAATCAATGGAGCGGACCAGAAGGAAGAAAGAAACAACCAAACAGAAAAGAAGGAAGAAACAAGAATTCAAAAAAATGAGGAGAGGCTTGGGAACCTCCAGGACATCTTTAAATGTCCCAACATCTGAATTATAGGGGTACCAGAAGGGGAAGAGAAACAGCCATGAGTGGAAAACTTATTTGAACAAATAATAAGGGAGAACTTCTCCAATCTGGCAAAGGAAATAGATGTCCAGGAAGTCCAGGAAGCTCAGAGAGTCCCAAAGAAGGTGGACCCAAGGAGAAATACACCAAGGCACATCATAATTACATTAGCCAAGATTAAAATGAAGGAGAGAATTCTAGAAGCAGCAAGAGATAACAGATCAGTCACCTACAAAGGAGTTCCCATCAGACTGTCAGCTGATTTCTCAAAAGAGACCTTATGGCTGCCTTTGAGTGGCTCGTACGTTGCTCAGCTACCAGCTTCCCTTCTACCTTCCAAGATACTGCAGTGCCTGGGCCGGTCTTCCTGGAAATCACAGGAGCTGCAGCCTACAGCACATGAGGGATTGTACCACAAGGCCCTGGAGACCTGACAATTTCAGCTGACCCTTGAACAACACAGAGGTTAGAAGTGCTGACTGTCATACAGTCCAAAATTCACATATAACTTCTGACTCCCCCAAAACTTAACTACTACACTCCAAACCCCTGTGACGGCCCTGGGCGTCAGAGGAGTCAGCTACAGGAGCCAGGACATTCTCAGCCCCTGTGCCACTGCCATAGCGATGGGCCTGGGTGCTGGGGAGTCAGCTACGGGAGCCGGGACACTAGAGGCCCCTGTGCCGCTGCCACAGAGAGGGGCCTGGGTGCCAAGGAGTCAGCTACCAGAGCCAGACACTCCAAACTCCTGTAACGGGCCTGGGTGCCAGAGGAGTTAGCTTCAGGAGCCGGGACATTCTTGGCCCCTGTGCTGCTGCCATAGTAACAGGCCTCGGCACTGGAGGAGTCAGCTACTAGAGCTGGGACATTCAGCAGTGGTAGGTGACCAACGCAGGGACCAGTGTGAAGACCAGCATGAGAGTAGGTGGAGATGGAGAACATCAAGAAACTTGAAGGAGTCTGCACCATTGAACTTCACAAATATCATACCACAGAAGTTCACACCATAAACCCAGGGTGTCAGAACAGATCAATTTTAGAAGCTGAGACGAACAAGAAGAGTCTCAAACAATGGGAAGACAAAGAAACAATCCTCAAATGAAAGGAAAAGCAGAAACTTCAGAAAGAATGTTAGATGAAATAGAGGCTAATCAACTATCAGATAGTGAATTCAAAGCACTGGTTATTATGAAGTTCAAAGAGCTCACAATTAGCTATCAGAAACTACAGGGAAACTACAATGATCTCTCTGCAAACTACATCAACATGAAAAACGAAATAGAAAATATCAGCAAGGGACAAGAGGAAATGAAGAATACAATTTCCGAATTGAAGAACACAGTTGGAAGTTTCAAAAGTAGGATAGATGAAGCGGGGGATAGGATTAGTGAGTTGGAAGACAAGGTAGAAAGCATCTCACAGAAAGAGCAAGAAAATTAAAAGAGGCTCAGAAAGAATGAAAAGGGATTAAGAGAAATGCAAGACAATATGAAACGTAATAATATCCGAATAATAGAAATACCAGAAGGAGAAGAAGAAGAACAAGGGATAGAAAATGTATTTGAACGAATAATGAGAGAAAACTTCCCTAATTTGATGAGAGAAAAAGTCACACAAATCCAGGAATCACAGAGAGTCCCAATCAAGAGGAACCTAAGGAGGCCCACTTCAAGACACATCATCATCAAAATGGCACAATTCCAAGACAAAGAGAGAATCTTAAAGGCAGCAAGGGAGAAAAAAAAAGTAACATACAAGGGAGCCCCAATAAGGTTAGCTACTGACTTCTCAATGGAAACACTCCAAGCAAGAAGAGAATGGCAAGAAATATTCCAAGTAATGAGAATCAGAGGCCTACAACCAAGGCTACTTTACCCAGCAAGGCTCTCAATCAAGATAGAAAGCCAAATAAAGAGCTTCCAAGACAAAAGAAGCCTAAAAGAATATGCCTCCACCAAACCAGCTCTGCAAGAGATGCTAAAGGGACTGCTTTAAGGGAAGGAAGGAAAAGAGGGAGACAGAGAGGAACACAGGCACAAAAATGGCAATGAATAAGTACCTATCAGTAATAACCTTAAATGTAAATGGATTAAACGCTCCAATCAAAAGACACAGAATAGCTCAATGGATAAGAAAGCATGACCCAGACATATGCTGCCTACAAGAGACCCATCTCAGGACAAAAGACCATCACGGACTAAAAGTGAAAGGCTGGAAACAAGTTTTCCAAGCAAACGGACAAGAAAAGAAAGCTGGGTAGCAATTCTCATATCGGACAAAATAGACTTCAAAAAAGGGCCATAAAGAGAGACCCAGAAGGTCACTTCATTATACTCAAGGGAGGAATCCACCAAGAAGACATTAACATTGTAAACATATATGCACCAAACATAGGGGCACCCAAATATATCAATAAAATCTTAGAGGACTTCAAGAAAGATATTGACAGCAACACAAGTATAGTAGGGGATTTTAACACCCCACTATCGAAAATGGACAGATCTTCCAAACAAAATATCAACAAAGATATTGCAGCATTAAATAACACCCTAGATGAAATGGACTTAACTGATATAGAGCCCTTCATCCCAAGAAGCTAAATACACATTCTTTTCAAATGCACATGGAACATTTTCAAAAATATACATGATAGGACACAAAACGAGCCTCAAAAAATTCAAGAAAATTGAAATCATACCAAGCATCTTCTCTGACCACAAGGGACTGAAATTGGAAACCAACCCCAAAGGAAAAAAACCCAAAGCACCCAAAATCATGGAGACTGAATGGTATGCTATTTAACAACGAATGGGTCAAGAATGAAACTAGGGAAGAAATCAAAATGTTTCTGGAAACAAATGAAAATGATCTCACAACAACCCAAAACTTATGGGACACAGTGAAGGCAGTCCTGAGAGGGAAGTTTATAGCAATACAGGCCTACCTAAAGAAGATAGAAACATTTCAAACAAACAACCTAACCCTATGCCTGCAAGAACTCGAGGAACAACAACAAAGACAGCCCAGAGCAAGCAGAAGGAAGGAAATAACCAAGATTAGAGCAGAATTAAATGACATAGAAACTAAAAGCACAATTCTAAGGATCAATGAATCCAGGAGGTGGTTCTTTGAGAAGATAAACAAAATAGACAAGCCTTTAAGTAGGCTCATCAAGAAAAGAGAGAAGACACAAATAAACACAATCAGAAATGAAAGAGGAGAGATTACAACTGATACCACAGAAATAGAAGGGATTGTAAGAAATTACTCTGAAGAACTGTATGCGAAGAAATTTGAGAACCTAGGGGAAATGGACACATTTCTAGAAAAATACAATCTTCCAAAACTCAATGAAAAAGAAGCAAAAAATCTAAACACACCAATAACAGCAAAAGAAATTGAAGCAGTAATCAAAAAACTTCCATCACACAAAAGCCCTGGACCAGATGGTTTCACAGGAGAATTCTATTAAGCATTTAACAGAGAGCTAACCGCTATTCTCCACAGACTATTCCAAGAAATTCAGAAGGATGGAAAACTCCCAAATTCTTTTTATGAAGCCAGCATCATCCTAATTACAAAACCAGATAGAGACACAACAAAGAAAGAAAACTTCAGGCCAATATCGCTGATGAACACAGATGCTAAAATCCTCAACCAAATATTGGCAAATCACATCCAATAATATATCAAAAAGATCATACACCAAGACCAAGTGGGATTCATTCCAGGGATGCAAGGATGGTTCAATATTTGCAAATCGGTAAATGTAATACATCACATAAACAAAAGCAAAGACAAAAATCACATGATCATATCAATAGATGCGGAAAAAGCTTTCGATAAGGTACGACACCCATTTATGATAAAAAACACTCAGCAAAGTGGGAATACAGGGAGCATTTCTAAACATAATAAAGGCCATATATGAGAGACCTACAGCCAATATCATACTCAATGGGAAAAAACTAAAAGCTTTTCCACTAAGATCAGGAACAAGACAAATGGGAAAAAACTAAAAGCTTTTCCACTAAGATCAGGAACAAGACAAGGATGTCCACTTTCACCACTTCTATTTAATATAGTATTGGAAGTTTTAGCCACAGCGATCAGGCAAGAAAAGGAAATAAAAGGCATTCAAATAGGAAAGGAGGAAACAAAACTGTCACTGTTTGCAGATGACATGATAGTGTACATGGAAAATCCTATAGACTACCCAAAAACTGCTTGAACTAATTAATGAATTTGGCAAAAAAGCTGGCTACAAAGTCAATACCAGAAATCAAAGGCATTTTTGTATACCAACAATGAATCAGCAGAAGCAGAAATCAAGGAAAAAATCCCATTCGATATAGCAAAAAGAAAAATATCTGGGAATAAACCTAACTAAGGAGGTAAAAAACCTGTATGCAGAAAACTACACAGCCCTGAAGAAAGAAATCAAGGAAGACACAAACAAATGGAAACATATACCTTGTTCATGGATTGGAAGAATTAACATCATCAAAATGTCCATACTACCAAAGCAATATACAGATTCAATGCAATACCTATTAAAGTACCAATGGCATATTTCACAGACATAGAACAGACACTTCGAAAATTTATATGGAATCATAAATGACCCCGAATAGCAGCTGCACTTTTGAGAAAGAAGAACAAAGTAGGAGGGATCACAATACCTGATATCAAACTGTATTACAAGGCCACTATAATCAAAACAGCCTGGTAATGGCATAAAAACAGGCACATAGACAAATGATACAGAACAGAGAGTCCAGAAATCAACCCAATTCTCTACAGTTGATTAATATTTGACAAAGGGGGCAGTAACATAAACTGGAGTAAAGATAGCCTCTTCAACAAATGGTGTTGGGAGAACTAAACAGCTACATGCAAAAAAAAATGAAACTTGAGCACCAACTTACACCATATACCAAAATAAATTCAAGGTGGATAAAAGACTTAAATATAAGCCGTGACACCATTAAAGTCCTAGAGGAGAACATTGGCAAGAAAATCTCAGATATTTCATGCAGCAATTTTTTTACTGATATGTCCCCTAGAGCAAGGAATATAAAGGAAAGAATAAACAAATGGGATCTCATCAAAATAAAAAGCTTCTGCATGGCTAAAGAAAACAGTATTAAATTAAAAAGACAAGCAACTGTATGGGAAAACATATTTGCCAATGATACCTCAGACAAAGGTTTAATCTCCAAAATATACAAAAAACTTACACGGCTCCACTCTAAGAAGACACCCAACCCAATTAAAAAATGGGAAAAGGACTTGAACAGACACTTCTCCAAGGAGGACATACAGAACATCCAGAGACACATGAAGAGATGCTCAATATCGTTAGCTATCAGAGAGATGCAAATTAAAACCACAATGAGATACCACTTTACACAGGTCAGGATGGCTATCATAAACAAAGCAACAAACAACAAATGTTGAAGAGATTGTGGAGAAAAGGGGTCCTTAGTTCACTGTTGGTGGGATTGCAGACTGGTACAACCATTATGAAAAACAATATGAAATTTTCTCAGAAAAATCAAAATCGACCTGCCTTTTGAACCAGCAATTCCACTGCTAGGATTATATCCTAAGAATCCTAAAACATCAATTTCAAAGAACTTATGCACCACGATGTTCATAGCAGCACAATTTACAATAGCCAACAGCTGGAAGCAACCTAGGTGCCCATCAGTAAATGAATGGATCAAAAAATTGTGGTGCATATACACAGTGGAATTCTATGCAGCAGAGAGAAAGAAGGAGCTACTACCCTTTGCAACAACATGGATGGAACTGGAAAGCATTATGCTGAGTGAAATAGGCCAGGTGCTGAAAGACAAATACCATATGATCTCACCTTTAACAGGAAGCTAAACAACAAAACAAACAAGCAAGCAGAAAAAAAAAAAGACACTGAAATAGAGAACAAGGGAACAGCGACCAGAGGGGAGAGGGAAGGGAAGTTTAGGGGGAAAAGGGGGAGGGATTTGGAGGAACAAATAGGAAGGACACAGGGATGAGAACTAAGGGGGGTGGAAATGGGAGGGAGGTGGGGAGCAAGGGGCGGGAGAGGCTGGGATGGGAAAAATAGACAAAAAACTGTACTTGAAAAATAACTAAATAAAATTATTATTAAGAAAAGAAGGTGGTCTAGTTTCACTTTTCTGTATGTATCTTTCCAATTTTCCCAACACCACTTATTGAATAAACTATCTTTAGCTCATTGTATGTGCTTGCTTCCTCTGTTAAATATTAATGGACTATAAAGGTGTGGATTTATTTCTGGGCTGTCTGTTCAGTTCCATTGATCTGTGTCTGTTTTTATGCCAGCACCATGCTGTTATGGTAACTATGGCCTTGTAGTATAGTTCAATATTACGTAGTATGATTCCTCCAACATTGTTCTTCTTTCTCTGGATCACTGTAACTGTATGGGGTCTTTTGTGGTTCCATATCCATTTTTTAAATATTTGTTCTACTTCTGTGAAATACATCAATGGAATCTTGATAGGAAATTAATTGAATCTATAGATTGCTTTGGGTAATATGGACATTTTCATGATGTTAATTCTTCCTATCTATGAGCATGGTATGTGCCTCCACTTATGTATATCTTCAATTTCTGTCTTCAGTGTCATAATTTTCTAAGCACAGGTCTTTTACATCCTTGGTTAGTTTTATTCCTAGGTATTTTAGTCTTTTTGTAGCTATTGTGAAGGTGATTGTTTTCCAATTTCCCTTTCTGTTAGTTCAGTATTGACATATAAAAATGCAACTGATTTCTAGATATTAATTTTATATCCTGCTAGTTGCTGAATTTATTTATCAGTTATAGAAGTTTCTTGGGGGAATCTTTGGGGTTCTCTTTGTACAGTATAATATCATCTTCAAATAATGACAATTTGAAATATATAATTTCAAATTTTCTTGTAGCCAACTTTAAAAGCAAAAAAAGAAGAAAAATGGTAAATTAATATTGTTTTATTAAATCTAATCTATCTAAATCATTGTTATCTTAACAAATAATAAACATGAAAATTTTTAAAATATTTTATTTATTTATCTTTAGAGGGGAAGGGAAGGAGAAAGGGAGAGAAATATCAATGTATTGTTGCCTCTCATGCATCCCCTGCTGGGAACTGGCCTGCAACCCAGGCATGTGCCCTGACTGGGAATCGAACCATGATCCTTTGGTTTGCAGGCCTGTGCTCAAACCACTGAGCTACAACAGCCACAGCCATAATAAATATAAAATATTACTGAAATATCTTGCATTCTTTTTGTACAATAAATTTGAAGTCCAGTGTATATGTCATACTAAGGGTACATTCAGTTCAGACCAGCCATATTTCAAGAGGTTAATAACCACATGTGACTAGTGCCTCTGTTATTGGACAAGCACAGCTCTAGAAGCCAAGCAAGGAATGGTAACCCTTGTGACACTAAAGACTATTACAGCTGAGGAGCTGGGCTTTCAACCCTAAGGTGTCCCAAGCTCCCAAAACATGAGCCATGCCCAAGCCCTGGAGAACTCATTGCTCTATTCAATTCCTAGATAAGATTGGAGCTACAAGAAGCAGTATCTGGCAGTACTAGTAATTATTAAAATGGTAAAAATGTTAACAATTGTTCATAGTCTTTACTTATTTATCTTGAATGCTGATACTTGGCTATTCCAATAAAGTTAAATAATGTATATATTTAAAGTATAATAAAAGTGTTAATGAAGATGTGCTAATATCTCTTAAAGGTCATTGGAATTTTACTGGTTCCAACCACAGGACCCTCTGGTAGTGCCTACCAAAGTACCCAGAAGAAAATATAATCACGTTCATTACTGCAAAACTTTTAGAACAAATCCTGGAAAGTGAAAAGAGCTAGTGAGCCCTGACCAGTGTGGCTCAGTTTATTGGGCATTATCCCACAAAGCAAAATGTTGACAGTTCAATTTCCAGTCAGGGCACATGCCTGGGTTATGAGTTCAGTCCAGATGGGATGAGTATAAAAGGCAACTGATCGATGTTTCTCTCTCTCTCTTTCTCCCTCCCTTCCACATCTCTAAAAAAAATAAATTTTTTAAAAAAGAAATGAGCTAGTGAAATACTAAAAAGATACACTTGGAAAATACATCTAACGTGATGCAAATTAAATGTAGTTTCAAAAGTAACAGGCAAGGAGCAGGATGATGTGATTGATTAAGCACAGGATTTGGAGTCACACTGTTTGACCTTGGTAAGTCTCAAGTCCCGATTCCCTCTTCTGTAGAATGGGGTAACGTACCTTCTCTGTTGTGAAAGCATTCAATGCAAAAAGTGCATTATTTTATTTTTGTAAAAAGCCAGGTATTTGACAGCCAATATGTAACAGACACTGAAAAAAACAAGCATACTAAGGGGTATTAGTGAATGTAGGAGCAGTGAGTACCCGTCAGAGGGTTTGTCCTTTCTAACAAAGACTTCTACCCAGCTCTGCAGCCCAACCAAGACTTTGCATTTGTTGCTTGTGTCCCACTCACTCACTTATGAAATCTCCAGAATAATACATTGGCCTAGGGAGTTTAGTCCTTTCCTTTCTGTACACCATTATTTCGGATTTGATAAACATCATACTGAAAGAGAGAACAGGAGAGTTTTCTGAGGGCCTAGAGAGCAGACATATGAGTGTGTGTCCCAATCACCTAAAGGTGTAGGATCCAGGAAGCAATGACTACAGAGAGACAGTTACCACAAATCCTCTTTGTGACTTTCTGGATCACCTCAACAGCCCCTATATCCCTCTCCCTCTGTTTTGGAGCACTCATCTTTTTCTAAGCTAGACAGAGCTGAGCAGGGAACCCAGTGTGGTAATGAGCCAGCAATTTTGGAAGAGCTGCAGCTAAGCAGCACATCAACCACTGCACAATGGAAGTGCAGGTTTGTTACAGGGAAGCATGTTGTCAGTTTACAGGTGCATGCCTATTAGTCCATGGGGACTTCAGCACTGCCTAGTAAGGTAGCTAATGTGCACCACTGTGGGGTTTTCTTTTGGCCCACTTAGCACTGCAGTGAGACTCTATTCACTACCACTTCCTTCCCTCTCTCAGCATCTAGATTCTCCCTTCACTGATCACTCTTCTGCAGCACATTTGCAGTGGGTAGGACATAGCCTTGAGCTTCTCCAGGCCTGTTTACCTCTGATAAGTCATAGGTCAGCAAGGGCTCTACATCTCACACAAGCTGGATACCCACTGATCATACCATAGACAAGGATTTAATAAATACCAGGCCCCACACTAGGCACCAAGGACCTCACTGTAAATAAAGAGACAGCCAAGAGGGCAAATAAGAAAGTTTAGATCCTAATGGATATAGAACTACTATTTATTGATTTCTCCCAGGTATAAACAATGTTACTTATAAGCATTGCCTAATTTAGCCACCAGCCCAGCACTGTTAGATAGAAATTATTAGCCCATTTCACAGATGAGAAAATTAAGCAACTCATAGAGTAAAAGTAATTTTTCCAAAATGCTCCCTCCAGGATTTGGCAGAGCGGATAATAGAACCCAGGTCTCTCTGAATTCACTAGTGTTTGCTCTACAAATAGACTCTAAACTTTACATGTACTTGTTTCCTAGCCACCAGCAAGTAGATGCACCTGAGTAATTCAACAGACTGCTGTTCAGGAGGAATTCTAGTGGAATTCTATTCCCTGTTGTTAACCTCACTCAGTTAAATTCCCCCAACCATTGTACTTCTGCCCCCAGGACTCTGTCTCACACCCAAAAAAAACATTCATTTCCATCAATATGTCCACCATCCCTCTATCAGGAGCCTTCAGGAATCTGCTACCTCCCTCCTACTATGGAACAGAGCCTGAGAGAATGGGATGTGCCCCAGACCAGACTCAAAGCTAAACCATTCAAGACCCAGGTCTTTTCAGAACTGAGAAGCTTACATTTGGAAGGAGCCTTCAAACTTATACAACTCCCTAACTCATGTTGGAATCATCTCCAAGGGACTCCACTGGTGCCTCACTCTCCTATTCCTCATGAGAAATTCCCCAGTCTCTACTTGATGGTACTCCTCTGGTGACCAGGAACTCTCCCTCTCCTTAGGAAGTGAATGTTTCCCTTGGTCAGCTCCAGCTGAAAAAGGCTCTTCTTTGCACTGGGCTCAAGTCTATCTTCCTGAGGTTTCTATACTCATTACCTTTCTGCCCTTTAGGGGTATGGAAAACAAGTATGTCTTCCCACTCATAATATCCTTGTGGAGATGGTTACAATGTTCCTGTGAGTCTTTTGGCCTATAGACCAGACATCTTCATTTCGTTCAACCATTCTCCATAAGACACTGTCATCACCTTCCAACCCATCTCAATCACTCTCCACTGAATGTGAAGCAGCTGTCAGAAAAAGGAGTGTAAAAATGGTCATTATTTGACACAATCCTCTACTCTCCATATCTTTCCCTGTGTCTCTTCTTCACAGGTTCATCACAGAGAAAGAGTTAGATCAGATCCTGGGGCCTCACCCCCAGCCATTCCCACTGGACTCTGGCAGACAACTTTAATAGCATCTCTAACAGGACACACCTAGGCTCTCCCTCCAGACCCCCAGTGTACCTTATACAGACTTTTGCTACTGGCCTTTGCTAGAGGAGGTGGGCACATTAAATTGCCAGGACTTGGAATGGTCTCAGAAAACCTTCAGAACTCTTTGGGTACAGGCTATGGGACAACCTGCCTCTTCAACCCAACTATATTACCTTCATCCAAATATTATGGATGGCAATATAGGACAAACAAGAACATTCATGTCAACTGCCCCTAGAGCTGGGACAGGACCCTATTTTCAAGGACATGTTTGTGCTCCCTGTACCAAGACTCCTTCTCTTTCATGGGATGCCATGAGTGGGTAACCATTAGTGAAGCAACACAGACTTAGGATAGATGATGATAAAATACCCTGGGTTACATTTGGGATGCTGAGGTTCATGGCAACATCATCTGAGGACACCAAGGGAAGCTGACCTTTGCTCAGAGTTAAGGGGGCAGCAGGACAGTCTACCATCCATACATTTTTGGAAGGTCCCTCAGACATAGGAGCACACTTGAAATCCATTCTGAATCCACACACTATATCACTCCTGCTCCCCACAGTTACACAGCTAGCCTGCATTATAGCACAAGAGCCTAGACAAGTATAGGAAAGAACAAACTTCACTCCTCACATAGCCTGGCTCTGACATCACCCCAGTTCTGGCTAACTCTGCAGAGGAAGCATAGACAGGGATATCAGGGACACCTCAATGGGCAGGAATAGCCCTGGAACCATTGTCTACCCTACTTATTTTACACCTGTCCTTACCTCCAAGCCCATACAGTCAGGGAACCCATCATAGACTGGTGATGGAAAATTCAATTACACTCCAGACAGCAGAGAGTGCAGCATAGTCTTTCCAGGGAGTTAATCACATAGCAAAGGCTGTAGGAGGAATCCTGTAGACAAAGTAGAGGCTTCAAGGAGGGCACATGTGGGAGGTCTAATCAATCACTGCAGCTAATATAGCTCCTCTAGTAATTGCAATTATGTTAGACTAGATAGGGCCATAATGACAAACACTCCCCTGGCAGCACCCTCAGATCCACACACCCACCTCCCTCATCTCCAGTCCAGCCAGTGCACCCCAGCTCTAAGCTCAGTAGGCTCAGAGACATCAAAAAGTGAGAACCAGCCCTCTTCATGTGCTTGTTTCTCTTTATCTTTCTGTAGTCCTAGGCTTCCCTCTACCTGATCCTGAGTGTCCTCTACTCACCACCCCCACCCCTTGCCCCAGCTAAAGGCACTCAGGAAAACTTTGGTAAACTCATTCACAATTATATGTTCCCTTTTGAAAAACAAACATTAAACTAAAGAAATAACATTCAAACAATGGAAACTTGGTCATCAGGACATGGGTAAGGGAAGTACCATATTTTCAGACTATAAGATGCACCTATATTTTAGTGGTAAAATCGTGATAAAATATTTAATAACATAAATAACATACTATTTCACCAATGTAAATGTAAACAGAACTCAACGACAGCATTAACAACCATTATTTCTCCCAGATTTGGAGGGGTTGGGGGAGTGTGTCTTATAGTTCAAAAAAAGTTATTTCTGCTTCCAAGATCCCAGAGTCTCACTAAAGGTGGTGCTTTCCTCTGATTCAGGAAGCTGTTCCTACTCCCTGGAGCCAGGAATCTCACTGAATAATACCACAAGGAGAAAGCTGTGTCCCCTTCCCCATCCCGTGTGATTTGTGGGCAGGGTCTGCACTCAGACACAACTGTTCCGGGCAGATACCATCCCAGCCAAACCATGGGTTCACTGCGTGACCCTGGGATGGTCTCTTCCCCTCCTTGGCCTTGTTTTCTCATCTGAAAGAAAAGGGGCTTGAAACAGATGGTTCCTAAGCCCAATTCCTTGTTGACATTCTGATGAGTTGTCTCTGAACACTTGTCTATTGTGAGAAAGGTTGTTCTCATCTTCCCCTACACCTGCTCTCCCTGGTGACCTGCATACCCACCCTCAAAAAGATAAGAAGATTCAGAAGGTGTGCACTTAAAGCCCCTCTGTTTTTTAGCCCCCCCCCCCTTTTTTTTTTTTTGCATACATTCCAGAGATGTCTAAAAGGAAAAGAAACTGGGTAGTAATTGGTTGAATCTCTCTAATGGGTTAATTAGGTGTTTTTCTCCCAGTCTAGGATGAAAAGAGATAGGAAAGGAACTAATTTAAACAGACATCCAGGTCTGAATTCACTCCAGGGCAAGATACATGAACAAAGAGTGGCCTTCCTCTCCAGATGGGACTGCACCAAATGGTTCTTATTGGAGACAAGAGCTAGCTCAGAAGGAGGGTTGGCAAAGGGCTTCAGGTTTTAACTCACTGAACACTAAGGCCACTTCTGGTTTTAGCATTCTTAGAGCACCACTGTGCCCAGGCTGGACTATCAGGGCTACCTGATAATAGCAGTGATGCCACTTTGCCTGTCCCTGCTAGAGCTCCTGCCAACCAAAGGCCCAGTTTCCAAGGCTGGATACACATGTGGGTCAACATTACCACCAACCCTCTGTGCACACACTCATGGATCCTTATTTATGGCCTTGGGAGAGATAAGCAGGCCAAGGAAACAGCCATTTCTATGCTAACTGCCCACATGTGGCTGAGAGATGGAAAATGAAACTGCAAAACTGCCCAGAAATCAGGGGAACTAGAGTCCTGCTGAAGGCTGAGAAGAGCTCTGGCTACCTGGGTCTAACCTGGATTTGAGACCTGGCTTTGGACACCGAGGGCCCATCCTGCTATGGAAAGAGCTGCTGGCCCTGGAAATCAGAGACCAGTGTGACTCTGCTTAGAACACAGCTGTGTCCATAAGTGAGGGAAGAACACAAATCCCTTAGCGTAGTCAGGGTTGCACACAGCCAGCCTGCCCTTGTCCCCCCTTTTCAAAACCAGCTCTCTGAAATGAGGCAGGGATGCTCAATGGAATATACATGACCACGACCCAGGAGATTGAGTTCTGCCAGCTGTGCAACCTTGTCACCCAGGTTGTTCCCCTCTCCGGGCCTTAGTTTCTCCATAAGGTATTATTCTATGTGACCCCAAAGCTCTTCCAACACAGTGCCCCTCTATCTGGTAGACTCATTTGAAGTCAGGTGTATGTAAATAATATGGCTGAAGCATTTCCTCTCCTAACTCAATTATCTTCTAATAGGAAGAAAAACCTCTGTCAGAAGGAATGAAGAGATAAGGGTAGAAACTTGGATAGGAGAATAAGCCAGTTGGTATACCCTATTGAGACAAAGAAAATTGGTCTTGAAAGATGTCCTCTGACAAGAATGAAAGGCTTGACCTACTATAGGAACTTGAACCTCACTATTTGGCCAAATCTCTCCCAAAAATAGACAGGAAGAAGAAGACGATCGTTAGCTTAGACCCCAACCCTATCATGGACAACTCCAGGAATGAACAAAGCAAGTGTCCCCAGATGCCTTCCTGTGGCTCACTTAGCATCAGTCTTGTCTGAGTGCCTACTGGGGCAAATGGGCTGGTGGCCTCCTGCCAACACTGTGGGCTTTGGCAGAGGGGTGGGGAGGGATGGTGCTGTGAACAGCACTTTGCATAAAAGGGTTACTGGATTAAAAGAAACACGAAGGGCAGTCTTACAGGATGGAAGATAAAAACCAGTACGTGCCACCCAGGGGAGGAGAGGGTGGCATAACTAGGTGGGAACTGTGTCAATGATTTAAAAATAAGCAGTACAAGCTGCTTATAATCACACACAAGGGATGATCTTTCCCAGGGCTTCTGGCTAAAACACCCGGTGGCCTGCTCAGGCCCCAGTAAATAGGACACAGACTTTCCCCCTCCCTTTCCTCCTTGCCCAGTACAACAATATCCAGCATTAATGAATTGTTTTTATAATGTAATTATAGATCCCAAATTTTATTTATACCCATTATTGCATTTAAATTTTGTTCCATTTTACTAATGAGAAAACTGAAGCTCCGAAAAGTTAAAATACAATCAAGATCAGAGAGTCAACAATGGACTTGAACCCAGGTCTCCAAAGTCCACATCTGGAACTCCTTCAAAAGTGTCAGAGCTTCTGGGATGGGAGGAGTGAGACAAGCTGGTGAGCAGCCATCAGTCAATTCTTGCATGGTAGGAGGGCAGCAGGGCCAGGGCTGATGGAGGCTCAGGAGCCCATGGCTTGGTGGGAGAGTTTTTCTGCAAAATAGAGCAGGCCGCCAGCATGCTCATTACCCAACCTTATTCCATTTCATAATAAATGGAGCCCCTGGAGGGCCAGGCATGATGAGGTGGGGTGAGATGGGGAGTGAAGACTATTACAGGATTTTAACCTTCATCTTCTCTTTCTGGGCCTTTGGAACAGCTGTTTGACAAAATGGATCTGTACAGACAATCATTTTTGCTGCATTACTTAATATACAGTTGCTCTCGGCAAGAGATATAATTGACTTGCTTAACTAATCAATCTTTCTATAAGCATAGCTGCTTTTCCTCTCCCACTGGGGGAGGGAAGCGGGAGAAGGGGGAGGAAAGAGAAATTGCAAGGAGCAACCTTTGGCATGAATTACAGAGTTCTAACACCCAGCTGAGGTTTCAAAGCCAGGAGGCAAAAACTGCAACAAAACTTTCATACCCAGTTTCCTTCTTGGTCCAGATGTGCTCTGTGGTGGCCTGCAGTAGCAGTCACCCCATATGAAATGGAGTCACAAGTACCAAAAGAAGTCAAAGGAGCCATGGACCCTGAGATCCAAAACTTATCTTCAGTTGTATTTGGAGTAACTTGCTGTAGGTTTAGAAAGAGGAATGTTGCCCTGGCTGGTGTAGCTCAGTGGACTGAGCACCAGCCTGCAAACCAAACAATCGTGGTTCAATTCCCAGTCAGGGCACATACCTGGGTTGCAGGCCAGTTCCCTGCAGGCCAATTCCCAGCAGGGGACGCACGAACGGCAACCATACATTGATGTTTCTCTCCCTCTCCCCTTCCCTTCCCCTCTAAAGATAAATAAATAAAATCTTAAAAAAAAAAAAAAGAAGGAAAGAAAGAGGAATGTCTCTGATGACCTGGGACTTGACTCAAATTAACTAATAAAGTCATGGATAAAATCCCCTTTGGACTGAGCATGAAATATCCAGCCTCTCTCCCATGTTCTACCTGCCCTCATCCCAGATCAGTTTCTTATCTCTCCCTTTTTGGGGGATCAGCAGTGTCACCCAGCAAATTCCGCCCAAGTCCAGGCCCACATCATACTGCTCTCTATCTAACAAACATGCTCTGTACTTTACTCATCTCTTCTCTTGATTTTAAAGAGGAAACCTCAACCCTCCTTCCTTTTCCTCTCTTCCCCTCCACCTCTATTCTCCATCACTCTCCATACTTACACACACACACACACACACACACACACACACACACACACACACACACACAGAGTTACTCCCTCTGGGTACTGTTGAATTTGGGGCTATAATTCTGAATTTAGAGGAAATAAAGTTGGAAGCTGAGTTACAAAGTAGAGAAGGTAACTGAATTAAAATGATGATGTCACTCAAGCAGTTAGATGATGAGATAAAAAAAAACAACACCCCCTCAGGGACCCTCTCCACCTCCTCCCAGCACTCCAACCCTGATAAATCCATCTCCTTTTTTAAGGTCTAATTCTAATTATCACCAAGCTGAATGAGGTGCCCCTTGTCTGGCCTCCCACCTATGTGCATCAAGAAGGACTACTTAGCCCTGGCTACTGTGGTTCAGTGGATTGAGTGCCAGCCTGTGAACCAAAGGGTCACTGGTTCAGTTCCCAGTCAGGGCACAAAACTGTGTTGCAGGCCAGGTCCCCAGCAGGGGGTGTGTGAGAGGCAACCACACAATGATAATCTGTCCCTCTCTTTTTCCAGTCCCCCTGTCTAAAAATAAATAATTTTTTTTTTAGAAAAGGACTACTTAGATGTTATTATGATTTCTCTACTGTTACTCTCCCCAATTCAGAAGGCACTTTATGATAGCAAGCATTTGAACTTGAACATCCTATGTTGTTTGTTGAGCGCCTAATACTTTACCAGAAACATAGTAGGCATTCAACGAAGAATTAACATAGATTTATGAAGTAAAAGATTGCAATGTCTCTATTTTAAGGCAATAGGTTCCTGCCACCCAGTGGAGGGAGACCTCTCTCTAGAGAAGAGGTACATGACCCATCTTCTGTTTCATTCAAACATTTTTATCAATGGCATGAATGAAGTCTGAGAAAGGATGGTTACCTAATCTGCATATGACAAAGTCTGAAGAAATTAATTGCATGGTTGACCCAGAATCTGACTGTCTGAGCAGGCTAGAACACAAGCCAAAACCACACAGGTAAACTCTAGGAGTGTTAAGTGTAATGTCCTAAACTTAGGTTCAAAGAATCATGGACAAAGGCAAGAGAAAAGTAGCTCTCTCTTGGCAGAGATCTATGAGCAAAAAATCTTGGGTTTTGAGCTGACCGCAAGCTAAACATGGTAGTACAGCTTCTAGGGGGAGAAATTAGAGGAGAGATACAGTAGTTCTCTGTAGTCTACCCTGGTGGAGACCACCTAGACAGTTGAGCTACAAGGTTTGTCCAGAAGGTATCCGGCCATATAATATGAAAAATAGAGACATTTGTTGAAGAAGATACAAGATACAAGAAACATTGTACATAGGATAATGATGCTTCAGTTGCCTTCAAAGTAGGCACCTTGGGAACTCACACAGTCCTCCCAATCACCATCAACTGTCCCATTGTATTTTCCTGAATCTCATCAATGATCTGAAATCTCTTCCCTTTCAAAGGTGACTTTAGTTTGGGGAAAACCCAGATGTTACAGGGCATTAAATCTGGGCTGTAGAGGGCCTAAGTCACCTGAGTGACTTGATGTTTCACAAAAAAACTGCACGGGACATGATGCATGAGCAAATGTGCTGTTGTGATGAAGCTGTCAATCACAAGTTACCCATAGCTGCAGCAATTTTCATGGTATTGCATCTCTCAACTGACAAAGAACATTGAGGTATTATTCCTTATTCATTGTTTGGCCTGGAGGGGCTTGCTTGTGATGGGCAACATCTTACCAATCAAAAAACGCAATTAAAGTGATCTTGATCTTCCTGCAACTTTGCTGCACCTTTTTTGGGCGTGGACAACCAGGCAACTTCCATATGGACACCTGGGCCTTCATTTCCAGATCATAGCCATAGATCCACCATTTATCTCTGGTTACAATCTTGAGAAAATCTGGTTCATTGGTAGCAATTTGGATCAAGTCATTAGCACAGCAGCATGATGTCCCTTCTGCTCTGGTAGCAAAACCTGTGGAACGAATTGTGCCATGACATGTTTTATGCCAAGATCCTGTGTCAAAATCCAGACACAGTAGTTCTGTGAATCCACAGATCAGCTTCTACTTTTCACATTGCCAGTTGCTGATCTTTGTTGATTTTAACCCATACACATTCAACATTCTCAGGTGTTCTGCTTATTGCAAGCCTTCCAGATGTGGATCACTTCCAACAGATCCTTGCCCATTTTCTTAGTGTTTTTTAAATATATTTTATTGATTTGCTATTACAGTTGTCCCATTTCTCCCCTTCATTCCCCTCCACCCTGCACACCCACTTCCACCCACATTCCCCCTCTTTAGATCATGTCCATGTGTCTTAAGTTCTTTAGCTTTTACATTTCCTATACTATTCTTACCCTCTCACTATTTTCTGCCTGCCATCTATGCTACTTATTCTCTGTACCTTTCTTCACATCCTCCCACTCCCCTGTTGCTAACCCTGCATGTGAACTCCATTTCTGTTGTTCTGTTCCTGTTCTAGTTGTTTCCTTAGTTTGTTTTTATTTTAGGTGTGGTTGTTAGTAATTGTGAGTTTGCTGTCATTTTAGTATACATGTTTTTTATCTTCTTTTTCTTAGGTAAGTCCCTTTAACATTTCATCAAATAAGGACTTGGTGATAATGAACTCTTTGAACTTGACCTTATCTGAGAAGCACTTTATCTGTCCTTCCATTCTAAATGACAGCTTTTCTGGATAGATCAATCTTGGATGTAAGTCCTTGTTTTTCATGACTTGGAATACTTCTTTCCAGCCCATTCTTGCTTGTAAGGTCTCTTTTGAGAAATCAGCTGACAGTCTGATGGGAAGTCCTTTGTAGGAGACTGTCTCCTTATCCCTTGCTGCTTCTAGAATTCTCTCCTTCATTTTAATCTTGGCTAATGTAATTATGATGTGCCTTGGTGTGTTCTTCTTTGAGTCCACCTTCTTTGGGACCCTCTGTGCTTCCTGGACTTCCTGGAAGTCTATTGCCTTTGCCAGATTGGGTAAGTTCTCCTTTATTATTTGTTCAAATAAGTTTTCCACTTGTTGCTCTTCATCTTCCTCTTCCTCTTCTGGTACCCCTATAATTCAGATGTTGAAACATTTAAAGATGTCCTGGAGGTTCCTAAGCCTCTCCTCATTTTTTTGAATTCTTGTTTCTTCATTCTGTTCTGGTTAAATGTTTCCTTCTTCCTTCTGGTCCACTCCATTGATTTGAGTCCCAGTTTTCTTCCCATCACTATTGGTTCCCTTCATTTCACCTAGTGTACCTTCACTTGTTCATCTAATTTGTGACTAAAATCAACCAGTTCTGTGAGCATCCTAATCACCAGTGTTTTGAACTGTGCATCTGATAGGTTGGCTATCTCTTTGTTGCTTAGGAGTATTGACTCTAGGGCTTTGAGCTGTTCTTCTGCTTGAGCCATAATGTTTTCCTCTGTTCACACCTGTTACATATGAGATTGGAGCCTTAGGTGTTCACCAGGTCAGGGCAACCCAAGTTGCTAGGTTGTGATGCAGTATGTGGGGGCAGGGTCCGATAGGGAACAATGGTGCTTTGCTCCACTCTCTGTTGCACTTCAGTCCCTTCAGCCACTTCCCCCAAGTAAACTGGGCTTTTCTGGTGCTGATTCCTGTGTGGGTGGGCTTATGTGCATTCTAGAACTCTGTGGGTCTCTCCAGTGAACTCTCCTGTGAGGCTGGGAGTCACTCCCTGCACCTCAACCCCCACAGGTATTTCCAATCAGTTTTTTGAGGCTTTATTTCATGGCCCTAAGACCCTGAGTTGCACAATCTGTCTCACTCCCCAGTTATCTGCATGCTAATGTGAGACCACTGCCCAGTCAGCCAGCCACCTTGAGCACGTTGCCCTGCTTCTCCATCACTGACTTGCTGGGTCTGCCCATTGCCACCCCATGCCCAGGGTCTGCCAGCTGCCACCTGGGTGCTCAGAGTCTGCCTGGTACTGTCTTGTGCGCCCAGGGTGCCTTGCCCACCCAGTGTAACCGCTTCCCATGCCGCAACCCCTCTCTGCTAAGCCACAGGACTCCCCCCTGCCTACCAGTCTGGATGAATGTGTCTATTTTAACTCCTGGGTTGTTGGACTTCCATATAGTTCAATTTTCTTTCAGTTTTGGTTGTTACTTTGTTTCTGAATTGTTGTCCTTATTTTGGTTGTTCAAGGAGGCACAGTGTGTCTACCTATGCCTCCATCTTGGCCGGAAGTCTCCCATCTTTTTACTGTTTGTGTCACACTTTTATTTGTGCTGCACTCATTGCATCATCCTCAAAAGCCTTCTGTATCATTTGAATAGTGTCTGTGGAGGTATGTTCAAGCTTAACACAAAATTTGATGCAGATTCGTTGCTCTACTTGTTCAGTCATTTCAAATGTGACAGTCACACAGTACACATGCTCACTCATTTTCATCTACTTCCCCCACTGACTAGTGAAGTCATCATTGTTCATGCATGTGCATTCAAGTCCACTCTCCTTGGCTGCCAGGTTACATCAATGTCACGCAAACTATTCTTATTCTATTAACAATGGCTGGACTTTTTCTGAATAGACCCTGTACGTTCTTACTCATTTAAAAAGAAGCAGAGGAGTGATTAGGATACTAAGGAGTCTAGAAACAGTGGCAAAGACTCTAGGAGTGCCTAAAAGAAATCATGGCTAGTATCAAATGAGACATGCTGATTTTTGGAGGACAGAGAAGTCAAGATTTACCTGGCAGTGTGGAAGTTAAAAAGGCAAGCAGAAGAGCCAGAACCATCTGGGTTCAAATCCCAGCTCTGACATTTGTGAGAATGGGTAACCTGGGGCAACTTTCTTGGCTTCTGTGTACCCAAGTTTCTTCATGTATAAAACAGGTATGTTGGTCCTTAGCTTCTGGGTTAAATGAGTTAACACATGTAAAGATCTTCAGAGAGACACACAAGGGAAACTCTCAGTGAATGAAGCCTGTAATTATGCTATGACTCCACAAGACATACCAGGATGGAAGTGTAGAAGTTACCAGAAAGCTTATTTCCATCATTTAAGAACTAACAACCAGAATTGCTGCCCACATTGAATGTGAGACCTGTGAAGTGAAGAGTTACCAGTCACTGGACCATCAAATAGGCTGGCCTCTCTGGATGGAACCTCTGAACCAGGTAAAATTTGCACACAATTTTATTTAAGGTCCCTTTCAACTCTAAGATTCTTGGAGCCTAAAGGAAGTCTCCCTCTTTTTTTTTACTTCTTTGGACAACTGATGAATTTTTTCCCTTTATATAGGGAGTGCAAGAAGTGAAGCACCAAAGGGATTCCATACTCTGCAGAGAAGGGCTTCAAACCCTCCTCGGTGTACTGCAGAGCATTTGAGCCCCACTCCTACCCCAATGGGACGGATAGATAGTGCCTCACCCCATCGGAATATGGTTGGTAGGCCTGCTGAACTCTGAGTGCTCCCCAAAGAGGGAAGCAGTGACTTCCTGGTGAGGACTTGAGATCCACAGAGCAGCTGCCTTTGGTCTTGGTCCCTAAGCCATTAGTGAGCACCAGAAAAGGCCAGGTGCCTGAGGCACTCAGAGGGAGAATAAAAATGATATTTAATTATGAGAGTCACCAAGCTTCCCTGGGAACAGAGGCTTCACAACCAGGTCTGAGAGTAACATTTCAGGAGGTCCAGGGGAAAAGGCTTGCTTTTTCCTTGTGTCTCTACCTCTCAGGCAGCTGCCAACATTATTTCAGTAGAAAGACAGCCTTAGCCTGGCTTGGGCCCCAGTGAGAATGTGCCAGCAGGAGGCATTGATTGAATTACTGACCCAGAAAAGGGGAACATTTGGGAATGGTCAGATGTCCTGGTGGCTGCAGAGGAGGTTTTGTACTAAGGTAAAGAAATGCTGCCTCAGATCCAGCACTGCTTTGGGCCTTGGCTTAAAATGAATAATAATGGCTTTACTACTCTTTCCCAGGATGGCCTTTAGCTGAGTTGTTTCATCTCATGGAGCCTCGATCCCAATCTGCAAAAGGAGGGCCGTGCTCGTTGACCTTAAATGCCCTTTGCTGTTTAAACACAGTTTGCCAAGAAAACTCACAATCTTGGGCTATTTAATTCTCCCAATAACCCATTGCAGTAAGTAGGCCAAATTCTGTAGCTTACAAAAGAGGATACTTTAAGAGGGTGACTTAATCAAAGTCACAGAGCTAGGAAGCAAAAGAAACAAGACCTACACTCACATCTTTTGGACCCCAAAAGGTAATATATTTTTCTTTCTCCACACAGTTGTCTTTCTTACTCCACATGCAGCATCCCACCCACATATTTTTACCCCAAGTCCTATAGAGTCTTCTGTCAGGTGAGGGGTGAGAGTTATGCACTGTAAACTGGGCAGGGGCAAAACAGAGATAGAGACAGCTGAGTTTCAGGGCCAGCTCTTCCCAGACAGAAGCTTGGAATTGATCTTCCCAGGGAGACAGCTTCCTGGCCCCAGCAATAAAATCGATCAGGGTTTGATGCTATAAGCACACATCATTGTTTTGGCACATTAGTGCTGAGCCTTTCTCTGCAAATGGATGTGATTTTTATAGCATTGTTTATAGAGCTCAATATTTAGATTGATTCTCTTTTCCCCTTCCCAGGGCTCTTCTGGGAAGAAACAAACAAACACTACCACCATCCTCCCAAGTGGGAAGCTGCTCCTCTGCACACCCTCTGCAGGTAGACAATGGCCAGGTCTCCCTGTCCCCTGCAAGCACCTTCAAAAGTCTCCAGTAACACAGGGGCTAAAGCCAGAACCTCAAATGTCTCCTAATCCTCATTGGTTTACTCCTCTGAAACCAAGAAGACTGTGATTAGGAAAGTAAGACAAAACAAATCAAACAAAACAAACACACAAAAAGGCAGTCCCTGAGTCATTTTGTGTTGGCTAGGTCATTTGGGGCTTCTGCTTCTCCAATCCTCCACAGAGCAGTTTATCTCTTCATAATCTCCAAGTAGATGTCTTCCTATTAAACCAGCAGGCCCAGCTCCCTTTCCTTTATTCTCCAACAGAGCAGTGACAAGCTTCTGCCTCCCCTAGGGCTGCAAGCCCTCCCCAGGTTGTATGCAATCAGGCCAAGTCTCCAAGGACATGGCCACGTGCTTTTTCTCTGTAGAAAACAGCATACCTTCAGCCCATCCCCATCTTAAACCATTTGCTATCTCTCAGGCTTGGAGAGAGCCTGAGAGAACACCCAGTCCAACTCCCACCACAAACTAGCTACATTTGTGCATCCTCTCCCTAACCTTGACACATGCAGCCTTAGTTCCTAACTACACACAAAAAGGAAGATTCTGAGACCAAATATCCCTTCCTCCTCTATAATCTGAAAGTCACCCAAAGTCCTTTACTAAAGCAAGATCTTCTCTATTTAACCCAAGGTTTTCAAAACCTTTTAAACTATGGATTTTTTTTCTCCCTGAAATGATCATTGACATTTCAAACTAGGGTCCCATGAAACACAATTCTGGACACTATTGATTAGCTGATTCCCTGGGTGCCATAGAAGTCCTGACAGTTTATGATTCTATCATCTAAATCTCTGTAGTACCATTTAATGTGACCAAAGTCATAGGCAGCCTTTCTGGGTCTCTATAATATGCTTCTGTGGTCTATGATGTTCTGTTGTTGGTAATTAAATTCTATTCCTTTGCATTTACCTACTTACCTGTTAAAAGGGGAAGGGATTCAAGGTCTACACTCCTGACTCTCGACACTTCTATCCACTGTTTCTACAGCCAGGAGCATAGCCACCATGGGCTTCAATGAGCCTGGCTTCATTTCTGTCTCTGCTGCTTACAACTCTAGGGGCTTAGACAAGTCACTAAAGTCCTCTGAGCCTCAGTGTAGCATACAAAATTCTAAGACAGTTTCCAAGTCCCGTGGCAGCTGTTATACAATCTCCTCCACTAGACTGGGAGATCTCACTCATGCTATTAGGTTACTAATCAGTTGACTCTAAATTAATAAAAACAGAGGTTATCTTAGGTAGGCCTGACCTGTGAGATAGGCTTTTCTCTACAAATAGGAGCCAGAGCCTCACTTTTACTTTTTTGCTAGTCTTTTCTCACATTTTTTTTTCAGGACTATCCCTGGGTATACCTTGGTATTAAGGTGGACTGAGAGGGATCAAGGCTTAAGCCATCATGCGAAGGAAAGAAACCTCTCAAGAATAGACTGATAGATTTAAACACCTGAAAGCAAGAAGGTCCTACCAAGCAAGTTTCTTTTGTTATAATATATTCTATTGATTATGCCATTACAGTTGTCCCATTCCCCCGCTTCATTCCCCCCCACCCTGTGCGCCCTCTCCCACCCACATTCCCCCCCTTTAGTTCATGTCCATGTGTCATAAGTTCTTTAGCTTCTACATTTCTCACACTACTCTTGCCCTCCCCCTGTCTATCTTCTCCCCACCATCTATGCTACAGGTTCTCTGTACCTTCTCCCTACCTCTCCTCCTCCTACTCTCCTGTTGCTAACCCTCCATGTGATCTCCCTTTCTGTGGTTCTGTTCCTGTTCCAGCTGTCCACTTAGTTTGCTTTTGTTCTAAGTGTGGTTGTTAATAACTGTAAGTTTGCTATTCTTTCACTGTTCATCTTTTTTATCTTCTTTTGCTTAGATAAGCTCCTTTAACTTTTCATATAATAACGGCTTTGTGATGATGAACTCCTTAAACTTGACCTTATCTGAGAAGCACTTTATCTGCCCTTCCATTCTAAATGAGAGCTTTGCTGGATAGAGCAATCTTGGATGTAGGTCCTTGCCTATCATGACTTGGAATACTTCTTTCCAGCCCATTCTTGCTTGTAAGGTCTCTTTTGAGATATAAGCTGACAGTCTGATGGGAATTTTTTTGTAGATGACTGTCCCCTTATCTCTTGCTGCTTCTAGAATCCTCTCCATTTTAATCTTGGCTAATGTAATTACAATGTGTCTTGGTATGTTCCTTCTTGGGTCCACCTTCTTTGGGACTCTCTGAGCTTCCTGGACTTTCTGGAAGTCTATTTCCTTTGCCAGATTGGGGAAGTTCTCCTTTATTATTTGTTCAAATAAGTTTTCCACTCATGGCTGTTCCTCTTCCCCTTCTGATACCCCTATAATTCAGATGTTGAAATGTTTAAAGATGTCCTGGAGGTTCATAAGCCTCTCCTCATTTTTTTGAATTCTTGTTTCTTCCTTCTTTTCTGTTTGGTTGTTTCTTTCTTCCTTCTGGTCCACTCTATTGATTTGAGTCCCAGTTTTCTTTCCATCACTATTGGTTCCCTGTGCACTTTCCTTCATTTCACCTAGTGTAGCCTTCTTTTTTCATATTATTTGTGACCAAATTCAACCAATTCTGTGAGCATCCTGATCACCAGTGTTTTGAACTGTGCATCTGATAGGTTGGCTATGTCTTGGTCGCTTAAAAGTATTGGCTCTGGGGCTTTGATTTATTTTTTCATTTGAGCCATAATTTTTTGGTCTGTTTGTGCCTGTTATATATGAGGGGTAGAGCTTTAGGTGTTCACCTGGGTGGGGCAACCCACTCTCTAAGTTGTGACACTGTGTGGGGGTGGGGTCAGAAAGAGAATAACGGCAGTTGCTCTGCTCATATTTCAGTCCCTTCCACCACTTCCCACAAGCAAATTGTGCCCTTCTGGTGCTGGTTCCTGGGTGGGTGGGCTTGTGTAGGTTCTCAGACCTTGTGGGTCTCTCCCACAAACTCTCCTGTGAGGCTGGGAGTCTCTCCCTGCACCTCAGCCCCCACAAGTGTTTTCAATCAATGTTTTTAGGCTTTATTTCCAAGAGCTGGGGCCCTGGGCTTTGAGGTCTGTCTCACTGCCCACTTTCACCTGGTTTATCTGCATGTGAATGTGTGACTACACGCACCCAGTGACCTTGGGCACCTCACTGGCTCTGCTCATTTTCTCCCTGTGCCCGGGGTCTGCTAGCCCCATGCTCTCTGCATGCCTGGGTCTGCCAGCCACCACTTTTTTCTGCCATGACCCCTCTCCACCAACCGCCAACTCTGCTCCTCTTACTCGTCTGGATGAATGGTTGTTGGATTTCCATACAGTTCAATTTTCTGTCTGTTGTGGTTGTGTTTTTGTTTCTAAATCTTTGTTGTCCTTAATTTTGGTTGTGCGAGGAGGCACAGTATTTTCACCTACGCCTCTATCTTGGCCAGAAATCCCCAAGCAAGTTTCTAACCACCATTAACCAGAAGGTTAATAGTCAGGTTCATTGACAGTCACCCAAATATGTATTTATTCAATAACAAGCATTCACTGTGTACCAATCAATCATGTAATGGGCCTATGCTAGGTGCTGGACAAAAGACAGCATCTCTGCCCTTAAAGAGTTCCTAGTGTGTAATGGGTACAAACAAGCAGTGACAATAAGGTTTCCATCAGGGACCCAGCCTGGAATTGAAATTCCATAGACATATTTGGGTATGAACATCAAAGGAAAGACAATGACTGCATTTCATTGGTGTGGCCATCAAATGCCCACAAAAGATTCTTCAAGCAGTTCTATTACAATATCTGCTCCCTAATTCTGAGGAAGTGGCCACCCTGTTAGGGAAAGAGCACAGCCTGAATAGAGACAAAGTACTGAATCAGGCATGTCTGCTGATCCACAGAGGAGGACGGTCAGTGGGAGAAAAACATTGAGAATGCTATGCATGAGCACTTGCCATCTCCCACTACTCCAATCTTTGCAAGAGACAAAATAAAAATGTGACTTCTATAGAAGATTCTGAGAGTAAATCAGGCAAATTTATTCAACATTTACCTAGTGATTACTATGTACCTGGATGTTGTTCTAGAAGCTGAGCATCATCAGAAGACAGACAATAATTATCCTTTTATAGGGCTTACATTCTAGCCAAGAGAGGCAAACAAAACAATAGACATAATTTTTAAGTAAATAAATAAATATCTTAGAAGGTAAGAGGGATTGTAGATACAGGGAGGTATTGCAATTTTAAGTAAGTGGTTATTGTGGCTTCATTGTGAAGGTGAGATTTAAACAAAGACTTGAAAGAAATGGAAGAATTAGCCAAGCAGATACCTGGAAAAAGGGTTTTTCCAATAAGGAAATAGCTACAGCCAAGACCCCAGGATGAGACTTAGGGTGCAGCGAAGGGGTTAGTATTGCTAGATGAGAGTAAGGCCCAGTAAGAGTAGTAGAATGTAAGGTAAGGGACTTGGGTTGAGGTCACTTAAGGGACTTTAGCTTTAATTCTGAGAGAAGTAAAAAGCCACAAAGGGTTCTGAGCAGAGAGTGCCATGATCTCTCAGTCTCTAAAAAGATAATTTTGGTTTCTATTTTTGAAATAGGGGAAGAGTGAATTAGGGAGCCCTGTTAAGAGGTTACTAAAGTGACTCAGATGTGAGGTGAAGGTAGCCTCAACCAGAGTGGGAACAGTGGAAGTGTGAGAATTAGTCAGAGTCCATATGTATTTTAAAAGTAGATCCAAAAGTAGAGTATTTCCTGACATATTTTTTGGCCTAACCTACTGGAAGATTGGGTTTGTCATCAGCTGACATAGGGAAGGCAGATAGGGAAGTTTTTGAATGGGTATAGGGGTTCTGTTTGGGACATGTTGAGTCTGAGAAGTCTATCAGAATTCAAGTAAATGCAGGGAGGTTTTGCACTTCAAAATAGGTCAGAGTAGGCTCATTGAGTTTATTGGATATTCAAGTCTCAAGTTCTGACAACTGGTAAACATCAGAGCTATCAATATATATAGCTTATATTTTAGGTCAAAAGACTAGGTGAGCTCACCAAGGGAATGGAGACATCGAGAAGAGGACCAAGGAGTGAGCACTGGGTTTGCAATAAGCCCAACATTAGGAAACATAGAAGATATGAGAAAGAAGGAGGTAAAAAAAAATAGAATTATCAGTGAGATAGGAGTAAAACCAAGAGATTGTTTCTAATCTGGGAAGGCAAGGGAAGGGTGTGGCCACCTGAATCAAAGCGTTGCGGATAGCTCAAGAAAGATGTACACTGAACACTGTCCACTGGCACTTAGCAGTGGGGAGGTCATGGTTGACCTTGATAAGAGCAGGTTCAATGCAGTGGTGGGTAAAAAGCCTCACTGGGTAGTTAGTGCCAACTCTTTTTGAGGAGTTTTGCTGCAATCGGAAACAAAGGTATGGACAGTAGCTTAAGAGAGAGGTGGGATCAAGAGAGAACATTGTTAACATCAGTTTGTGCCAATCAAATGGTCCAGTACGGAGACAAAAATTGATGATGTATAAGAGAAGGAAGGATTTCTGTAAAGGATAAAGAAAGGGATCTTGCACACACAGAAATGGAGAAGTGGGCTTTAGATAGGACCATGGGAGCATGTTGTAAGGGCATTGTGTAAGTAGGCAGATCCCAGTGGTGAGTGGATGTAACGGTATAAGTTTGTGGAAGAACGTTTTGATTGCTTCAGTTTTTTCAGTGAAGTAGGAAGAAAAGTCATCAGCTGAAAGTGAGTATGGGGAAGGTGTCATGTGAGAAACGTATGGCACACTATCACAATGTCATGGTCTTACGATGTACAATATTTATGGAGCTTTTGCTTTGTACCAAGTACTAAACTCTTGATATGTGTCATTTTTACAACAACCCTCAGAGATTAGTTATTGTATACACTTTAAAAATGGAGAAATGAACTCAGGATAATTCAGAAAATTTCCCTTCATCATCTGGCTGGTAAGTGCTGGTGCCAGGATTCAAACTTCAGCCTGATCCACTGCAAAGACTTGGTATTTGTGCCTGGTTTTAAATCCTGGCATGGATCTTCCTCCATAACCCCATTTCTGACCCCTCCCACACTGGGTTACATATGTCAGTAGTCTGGTTTATTCTGCCTTTCTCAGCTGCCAATGTTAGTCTGGAAAGTGTGGCCTGGTGATGTAGAAACCACCTCCAAGCCACCCTCCCAGGCATAGGAAGCCCCTCTGACTACATTGCATCATAGGTTAAAGTCATGCCCATCTCCCTGGCTCCAAGCAGGCATAGCTTTTAACATTGCTAACACACTGGCCAAGTTCTTCATATATGCAAAGTACCTCTCAATGACCCTGTTCTGCTACCCTCATCCTCCAAGCAGTAGTATGAGAGTCTTCACCACTTGGGGGCACCTGTAGCTCAACACCCCGTTACAACCCCTCCTCCCATCTACAGAGCCAGCAATGGAGGCTGAGTCCTTTTCACACAAAATTACTCTAACCTGCTCACATGCCTCCCTCTTTCCGTTTTAAGGCCCCTGTGATTACTTTGGCCTCACCTGGATAATTCAGGCTACCCTCCCTAGTTTAAGGTCAGGTGATTAATTCCATCTGTAACCTACTTCTCCTTTGTCGTAGTCACAGACTTCAAAGATTAGAACATAATTGTGGGTGAACTTCCACCAAGATGAAGGCGTAGGTGGAAGCACTGTGTCTTCTCACACAACCAAGTTTAAAAACAACAGTTTTAGCAACAAAAACGCAGCCAAACCACAGAAAATTGAACTATACAGAAGTCTGACAACAACAAACCCTTCAGCCAAACCGGTAAGAGGGGCAGAGCAAGGGGCAGAGCAAGCGGCAGAGCGGAGTCGGGCAGGAAAGATCCACCAGACCAACCCAGGCACGTGACCCAGGTACGCCAGCAGCCGTGGCTGGATCCCAGGTGTGGAGTAGCAGGCGGACCCACTGAGGGTGCAAGGTGGCAGACCCACTGAGGGCTGACCGAGGTCACACATTCGCACGCAGATAAACCAGTGAAGGAGCGAGCAGTGAGACGGATCGTGCAGGCCCCAGTGGCAGGAAGCGGCAGAGGGGGCCACCATTGTCCCTCTCTGACCCCGCCCCCACATGCAGCATCACAAACCAGCAACCTGGGTGGCCCCACCCTGGAGAACAACTGAGGCTCTGCTCGTCGTACCTAATAGGCATGAACAGATTAAAACATGGCTCAAGAACAACTCAGAGCCCCAGAGCTGATAAATCTAAGCGATGAAGAAATAGCCAAACTTTCAAATGCACAGTTTAAAACACTGATGATCAGGATGCTCACAGAACTGGTTGATTTTAGCCACAAATTAGAGGAACATATGAAGGCTAAACTAATTGAAATGAAGGGAAATGCACAGGGAACCAATAGTGATGGAAAGGAAACTGGGACTCAAATCAAAGGAGTGGACCAGAAGGAGGAAGAAAATGACCAAACAGAAAAGGATGAAGAAACAAGAATTCAAAAAAAAGGAGGAAAGGCTTAGGAACCTTCAGGACATCTTTAAATGTTCCAACATCCGAATTATAGTGGTACCAGAAAGGAAACAGAAACAGCAACAAGTGGAAAACTTATTTGTACAAATAATAAAGGAGAACTTCCTCAATCTGGCAAAGGAAATAGACTTCCAGGAAATCCAGGAAGCTCAGAGAGTCCCAAAGAAGTTGGACCCAAGAAGGAACACACCAAGGCACATCATCATTACATTAGCCAAGATTAAAATGAAGGAGAGAATTCTACAAGCAGCAAGAGATAAGGGGACAGTCACCTACAAAGGAGTTCCCATCAGACTGTCAGCTGATTTCTCAAAAGAGACCTTACAGGCAAGAAGGGGCTGGAAAGAAGTATTCCAACTCATGAAATCCAAAGACCTACATCCAAGATTACTCTATCCAGCAAAGCTTTCATTTAGAATGGAAGGACAGATAAAGTGCTTCTCAGATAAGATCAAATTCAAGGAGTTCATCATCACCAAGCCCTTATTATTATATGAAAAGTTAAAGGAGCTTATCTAAGCAAAAGAAGATAAAAAAGATGAACAGTGAAAGGACAGCAAACTCACAGTCATTAACAACCACACCTAAAACAAAAGCAAATTAGGAGGACAGCTAGATCAGGAGTGAACCATAGAAATGAAGATCACATGGAGGGTTAGCAACAGGGGAGTGGGAGAAGGAGAAGGGGGGAGAAGGTGCAGAAAATAAGTAGCATAGACAGTAGGTAGAAAATAAGTAGGGGGAGGGCAAGAATAGTAGGGGAAATACAGAATCTAAAGAATTTGAGACACGTGTTCATAAACTAAAGGGGGCATGGTGGGGGAGGGGGTGTGCAGGGTGGAGGGGAATGAAGGGGGGAATAGAACAACTGTAATGGCATAATCAATAAAATATATTTTAAACAAGAACATAATTGTGGGATGGGTGTGTTATCACGTCTACCACAATGTATCTAAATTCATAGCTCAGAGTCTGCACAAACCACATCTCAGGAACACTAGCTGAACAAGTCCCTACTATCTTCATTCATTCATTCATTTGCTCAACCATTTACTTATTCATTCACTCACAAATATGGGCTTTAGGAATCAATCCCGGTCTGGGAGTTATTTTTCTGCCTCCACTGCAATGTTTATTTTAGTAATAGATATGTTCTTTTGCTCAGAAATTCTGCATGAAGTCTGAAATGAAAAATTATTTTGCATCTAATCCAATACCACTTCTGCTATGGGTAGGTGTGGGGGACACCGAGGAATGCAAGAAGTAATATGGGAATGGAGGGGGAGAGGTCCCCATTTCCCCAGCATCTCTTTTTCACTTCTTTCTTTCCAGAATGTAATAGACATGTGGTGTGAGCCCTGGTGGATTGTGTAGTTTTTCCTGACAAATTCAGGAAAAGGTCCAAGCAGAACTTTTAAAATCATTCCAATTACTCCAAAAACCCTATTAAATTTCCCAGGGAGGAATGCTGAGGAAAAGGGGAAGGAGAAATTGAGGCAGGGCTAAGAAAGTAAAACAGCAATGGGCATTGATTGCCTCCTGCAGCCTCTTCTGCCGCTTGCTCAAAAGCAGGAAGCAAGGGAGGAAGCCAAGGGCACCAGAGAAAGTAAACAGGTAGTGTAAGGTCATGCTGTTAGAAATGCAAAATTCATTAGAAAAACATTAATTGCCAAGAACTGATTTAGTAGTGATTTGATTGTCAAGCCTAGAGTACATCCAAGGAAAATGTTTTTTATCATTCAGAATTTGGTTAAAAATGAGAAGAAGAAGAAGAAGAAGAAGAAGAAGAAGAAGAAGAAGAAGAAGAAGAAGAAGAAGAAGAAGAAGGAGAAGGAGAAGGAGAAGGAGAAGGAGAAGGAGAAGGAGAAGGAGAAGGAGAAGGAGAAGGAGAAGGAGAAGGAGAAGGAGAAGGAGAAGGAGAAGGAGAAGGAGAAGGAGAAGGAGAAGGAGAAGGAGAAGAAGGAGAAGAAGGAGAAGAAGAAGGAGAAGAAGGAGAAGAAGGGGAAGGGGAAGAGGAAGAGGAAGAAGAAGGTAAAATAGGAAGGCCATGGAGCAAGGACACAGTGCTGCAGTGTCTGTAGTCAGAAACAAATACCTGATCTGGGAGCTGTCCCCCAAGAGGACCACATCTCTCATATTATGGAGGAAATGGTGATTTGTTTCTCACTTCCCTGAGACCTACAATCTGTGTACTCTACAGAATGGCACAAACCTCATGTCATGGGTTCAGTGGGACAATAACCTGGCCGCTGCCACCTCCAGTTAAGGGAGACCAGTTAATTCCAGACCAGGCATTTCTTTACTGCCCCTCCCTTTCTCTCCTGTCCCTGCAGTGAGTTTACATAGTAGGGGGACAGATAAGAACGGGGGCTTCAGGTACCAAGTATGCCCAGCCCTGCTCCAGGTTTATGTTCCTTGGAGAGCTTTGCTAAGTTTTTCTAGGCCCCTCTCACTACACACTTGCCTGTGGTCTTGAGTTCTCCCTCTTTTTATTCTTTCTACTGCTACTTTATCTTCTAAAGATCCCTGGGAAAGCCAAGTTCTTTCTGTCTGGATCCTCAAATATTCCTTTTAGATTTTGGCCTTGACTTCACCTTTCAAGAACATAGATCCTCTAGGACATCTTGGCTTTTCTCTGTTCTACCATTCCAACCCTTGATAGAAGCCAGGTTCCTCCACTGACTCTAAAAATGGCTTTCCATCCATTAAAACCAGTTGGATGTCCCATTTTATTTATTAAACTATTTGTTCTAGCAGGTTCTGTCTCAATTCCTGCACATCAGTTCTGCCATCTTCCATCCTCTTGCCTCTGCCTCTGTTCTTACATGTTTGCACCTGGTATTCTTTGTTTCCTCTATCTTTTACCAAACACTGGCCACTTATCTTTTCTCGGCTGTGCTTTTTATTTCCCTGAACAACTATCCAAGTGCAGGATCTTCTCCATCACTCAGCTCAAATACCCTCTCCCTTTGTAGGATTTCTTGACCCTCCCACCCTAGATTCTCATCTATAAAATTAGTGTAATACTAACAACGTGCCTAGCTAAGCACTTTGCAAACTGAAAGGGCTACTTAAATGTAAATTGTTTTGTTTCTCCAATTCAGAAGTTCACAATATATATAATTTGCATTTTGAAGGCAATTCTCAATGATTTGCATTAAACACTTAAGAGATACTTTTGGCCAGTGATTCTCAACCCTGGATGAAAAACAGTGGTTTCATTGGTCTGGGTTAAAACTCAGAAAAATTACTATTGAAAATCTCCCAGGTGATGGAAATTTGCAGCCAGAGTTAAAAGCCAATGATTTGTACCTGACTTTTACATTTCTACACAGTCATCCCCCATCTATCCCCTGGCCAAGGGTTAAACTCCTCTCTTCCCCCCATTTGTTGCCCACCCTCCTTTTATTTATTTATATGTTTCTTTGTTTCTTTAAATATTTTTTATTTAATTATTGTTCAGGTATAGTTTTCTGTCTTTTACTTCCTTCCATGCCCACCCCCTCAGTGCTCCCCACCTCCCTCCCATTTCCACCCCCCTTAGTTGTTGTCCATGGGTCTTTTATACTTGTTCCTGTAAATCACTCCCCTTTTCCCTGGAAATTCCCTCCCCTGTCCCCTATGGTCCCTGTCTGCCTGTTTTCTACTTCAGTGTCTTTGTTTATGTTTTGCTTGCTTGTTTGTTTTGTTGTTTAGCTTCCTGTTAAAGGTGAGATCATATGGTATTTGTCTTTTACCGCCTGGCTTATTTCTCTCAGCATAATGCTTTCCAGTTCCATCCATGCTGTTACAAAGGGTAGGAGCTCCTTCTTTCTTTCTGCTGCATGGAATTCCACCGTGTAAATGTACCATAGTTTTTGGATCCATTCATTTACTGATGGGCACCTAGGTTGCTTCCAACCCTTGCCTACTGTAAATTGTGCTGCTATAAACATTGGGGTGCATAAGTTCTTTTAGATTGGTGTTTTGGGGTTCTTAGGATATAATCCTAGCAATAGAATTGCTGGGTCAAAAGGCAGATCTATTTTTTGGTTTTCTTAGAAAATTCCATACTGTTTTCCATAGTGATTGTACCAGTCTGCAATCCCACCAACAGTGAACTAAGGACCCCTTTTCCCCACAACCTCTCCAACATTTATTGTTTGTTGCTTTGTTTATGATAGCCATTCTGATCACTGTAAATTGGTATCTCACTGTGGTTTTAATTTGCATCTCCCTGATAGCTAGTGATACTGAGCATCTTTTCATGTGTCTTTGGATCCTCTGTATGTCCTCCTTGGAGAAATGTCTGTTCAAATCCTTTGCCCACTTTTTAATTGGGTTGGTTGTCTTCTTAGAGTGGAGTCATGTAAGGTCTTTGTATATTTTGGAGATTAAACCTTTGTCTGAGGTATCATTGGCAAATATGTTTTCCCATGCAGTTGGTTCTCTTTTTATTTTAATGCTGTTTTCTTTAGCCATGCAGAAGCTTTTTATTTTGATGAGATCCCATTTGTTTATTCTTCCCTTTATATTCCTTGCTCTAGGGGACATATCAGTAAAAATGTTGCTGCGTGAAATATCCGAGATTTTCCTGCCAGTGTTCTCCTCTAGGACTTTAATGATGTCATGGCTTATATTTAAGTCTTTTATCCACCTTGAATTTATTTTGGTGTATGGTGTAAGTTTGTGCTCAAGTTTCATTTTTTTGCACGTATCTGTCAAGTTCTCCCAACACCATTTAGGGGCTATTTTTAGTCCATTTTATGTTGCTGCCCCTTTTCTCAAATATTAATTGACTATAGAGACTTGGGTTTATTTGTGGGCTCTCTGTTCTGTTTCATTAGTCTGTGTGCCAATTTTTATGCCAATACCAGGCTGTTTTGATTGCAGTGGCCTTGTAATACAGTTTGGTATCAGGTATTGTGATCCCTCCTACTTTGTTCTTCTTTCTCAAAATTGTAGCTGCTATTCGGGGTCATCTATGGTTCCATATAAATTTCTGAAGTGTTTGTTCTATGCCTGCAAATAATGTCCTTGGTACTTTAATAGATATTGCATTGAATCTGTAAATTGCTTTGGGTGGTATGGACATTTTGATTATGTTAACTCTTCCAATCCATGAACACGGTATATGTTTCCATTTGTTTGTATCTTCCTTGATTTTATTTTTCAGTGTTGTGTAGTTTTCTGTATACAGATCTTTTACCTCTTTGGTTAGGTTTATTCCCAGATATTTTATTTTTCCTTTTCCTGTATCAAATGGATTTTTTTCTTGATTTCTGCTTCTGCTGTTTCATTGTTGGTATACAAAAATGCCTTTGACTTCTGGATATTGACTTTGTAACCTGCTGTTTTGCCAAATTCATTTATTAAGTCAAGCAGTTTTGGGGTAGAGTCTATAGGACTTTTCATGTACACTATCATGTCATCTGCAAACAATGACAGTTTTGTTTCCTCCTTTCCAATTTGGATGCCTTTTATTTTCTTTTCTTGTCTGATCACTGTAGCTAAAACTTCCAATACTACATTGAATAGAAGTGGTGAAAAGGGACAACCTTGTCTTGTTTCTGATCTTAGGGGAAAAGCTTTTAGTTTTTTCCCATTGAGTATAATGTTGGCTGTAGGTCTCTCATATATGGCCTTTATTATATTGAGGAATGCTCCCTCTATTCACACTTTGCTGAGTGTTTTTATTATAAATGGGTGTTGTACCTTATCAAAAGCTTTTTTCCACATCTATTGATATGATCATGTGACTTTTGTCTTTGCTTGTGTTTATGTGATGTATTACATTTACTGATTTGTGAATATTGAACCATCCTTGCATCTCTGGAATGAATCCCACTTGGTCATGATGTATGATCTTTTTAATGTATTGTTGGATGTGATTTGCCAATATTTTGTTGAGGATTTTAGTGTCTATGTTCATCATTGATATTGGCCTGAAGTTTTCTTTCTTTGTTGTGTCTCTATCTGGTTTTGGAATTAGGATGATGCTGGCTTCATAAAAAGACTTTGGGAGTCTTCCATAATTTTGGATGTTTTGGAATAGTGTGTGAAGAATAGGGATTAGCTCTTCCTTAAATGCTTTGTAGAATTCTCCTGTGAAACCATCTGGTCCAGCCATGCTCCTTTCTTATCTCTCCCATACAAAATGGGCTTGTGGGAAGAGTTCTAGAAATTGGGAGACTTACAATAGACCTGAGAGATGATAGTGGATCCCTTGGGAGTTCAGTTCCAGGGGGTGGTCACAAACTGAGAGGTAAGCTCACTTCTTCTAAAAGAAACATGTTTGCAATGAGATGTCAAGCTTCATCTCTGCTTCCTGTTTTCTCATTTAGATGTTCACTTGTGTCACCCTACTCATAGCCCTGCCTCTTCCTACATCCAAATCTGACTCCAGTGTTAACTTTATTCATCTATCCATGTCTTAGCCCTGACCTCTGCTCACAGGTAATTTAACCTATTTCATCAAATGCTAAAATGTGAACAAATATAGAACTGATGAAACAGAAAACTTCGCCTGTTGACTCCACCTCTTGCCCCATCACCAATTTGATGTTCTTCAGCTGGTCCTCTGGGCAGACCCAACAAAGGCCTCTGGTTTCATCTTACTCTGCAATTCCTTACTCCCTCTGGCTGTTCACTAAAAACAGAGACAGAAGCAGTCCTGCTCTCAGCCTGCTCAGCCATCTTTACGCTCAAGAGCTAGTCCCTGAATCCACAGAACCAGAGGGACCTGAGGCAGCAGGCATCACCTTCACTGAGGCAGCCTTTGCCCCACCAAGATGAACAAACAGGCCTCACAACACTCAAACATGTGCATACTGAATGCCAAGCCCTGACCTAAAAGCTGGAGGTACAAAGATAACAAAGACTGCTCCCTGACCTCAAGCATCTTAGTTCATTCTAAATAGCAGCCCACTCTAAAGCACTTAAAGAACTCTATGGTGGGATGTGATCTAAATGGGAGGGAGTTCCTAACTACTGTATGTTGGAGGGTGGGATGAAACTCAGGGAAGTCTTCACAGAAGTGACAATGTGCCGGGTCTGGAAGGATAAGAAGAAAATCAACAGGCCAGGAAAAAGAGAAAGGTATAACATACAGAGGAAATAGAATGAACAAAAGTATAAAAGGTCAGAGCATACTGAGGAGCTGCCATGGCCCAGGAGGGCTGTTGTGAAGGCATATATTGGGGGAGAGAGGCAAGAAATAAAATGGAGCTGGTTGGGAAATTTTTGAATGGCAAGCAAAAGAGTTAAGCCATTGCAATAGGGAGTCATGGAAGGTGTTTAAGTAGGAGTGTGGCATGCTTTGCAGCATATTTATAGGTTAAGGACTTCTGCACAGTGAGCAGATCTCAGAGATCTTCTGACCTCTTATCCTCTCACACTACCATATTGTTTTATAGGCTCTGCCCCTGCCCCTGCCCCGGAGGAACTGAGATTCCAAGGGTAGCACGGATTCCAACTCAGAGGGCTTAGCTTGGGGGAAACTCTCAGAAGCATATTACAAGATTAGTAGTACTGACCACAATAGAACCTAAGCCCTGCAGCTCAGGGGACTAAGTTGGAGGGAACACTCATCAAGACCATTTAGGAGAATGAAGGAGTCCTGAGATGGGGGCGGGTTTGAGGAGTTCCTTGTCACCAAATGTCATAATGATCAGTCCTCCAAAGGGCAAAGCAATTGGCCCCAACGGCCAAGATATGTGAGGAGAGCTGATTTTACCCACAATTTTAAATGATGAGTCTCAGGCATCATGAGTAAAAGTCACTGATCCTTTTGAAGAGTGAGATTTGCTCAAAGGACAGCCAGAATTGCTGTAATAAGTACATCCATTAATTTTATTATATAGCCCAGGGAGAGTCACCATGGTGACTCAGGCTTTCCCTCTGGGGTTGGCCTGCTCCAGGTGATCAAAAGGGACCCCAATCTACAATATCCTGTGATTTAGAGACGATTTCAGTGAGAAGGGATTTGGGAGGTTTTTCTCAAGGGTCATTTCCTGGAAAAGAAAAGGCAGTGTATTAATTAAGGTAATTCTAGAAGCTAAAATGAATAAACACAAAATCTCAGTGGTGTATTGTAAAAGAGGTTTTATTTCTTTCTCTGTGGGGAAGTGCTCTGCCTCACAGTCATTCAGGAACCCAGACTGATTTAAAAAAAAAAAAAAAAGACTTTGCCAACATCAACATGTGTTTACCTCATGGCCACCCTAGCACTTGTGGCCAGCCAGCAAATAGGGGAGGGCTGGGAGAATATATGCCTGGAAGGATATTATGAATGAGGCCTGGACATAGCATGTACTAGTCACTTCCACTCATATTCTATCTCAGAATTGAGTTACATGTAGGTAGGTACAAGGGGTGATGGAAATGTGGTCCCTGACTGCACAAAGACTCTCCCATGACAACTCCCATGGCACTAAGTCTTTGGTGGGCTACTAACCATCTTCCCTGGAAAACCTGATATAAATAGGGGAAAGAACACTGGACCAGGAGTCCAGGAGTAAATGTGTGATCTACAGTAAGTCCCTTTCCTTCCCCTGGCCTCAGTGTTTTCATCCTTCCAATTGGGAGGGTTGGCTGAATGGTCTCCAGCAGGCTTTGACCATGGTGGCAAAGTTGAGGCTGTACTATGGGAAGGAAGTAGTTATCTGAGCCCATGGAAAGTTCTGCCTAGCAAGGTGCCCTCCTGGAATTGGAGTCAAATTGGTCTGAGAAGTATCAGGCCACAGTGTTGTTCTTAACACCACACAAATGGGACCCCACAGAGAGGCTGGAAGTCAAGCATTACTCACAGGAGAGGAAGCATTAAAGTTTACATGATTTGAGCCCATATTGGGGTTCGAACATCCTTACCTTGAATAGAAAGACACAGGCTGCCAGTTGCATGACCAGTGTAGCAGACAGTACCAGGAGCTGAGCTGTCCCCTAATTGAGCAGAAAGGCTTCCTGAGTCTCAAAGTTGGGCAATCAATATGCAGATGGGAACTGCTGGAGCTATATGGAAACAAACACACCACCCATCTGTTACCACAAACACACACAGCATTTACATGGATGGACACCAAGGTCAAATATACACCAAAACACACAAATATGCATGTGCACAGCTTCACATTGAAGGATACACACAGGTCAGACAAGGAAGGACTGTACACAGATTTCTAGCTGTCTATAAATGGATACACATACTTAAACACACACAGAGTTACGTTTGGACATTATGGCAGGACCCCTGGGGGACACATCATTAGGTGTAGATAGATATATCAGCTCATTTCCACACTGAATTCGCATCGATCCACTCAGAACATTCCCATGGATATCCTCATAGTTTCCTACATGTGGACACACCTAGGAACACATCCAGAGGAGCACACAAATACAACTTACTATATATGACTAACACCACAGTATATAAACACGTATACATAGAGTCCACACAGATGAACATCTCACAGCTAACCATCCAACCTCAGAGCTGCACACACACAGGAAGCTGGGAGCTTGTCTTAAACCCAGGTCAGATGTGTTGGCCCTAGACAATTCATTTTTCTCTTTGGACTTCCGTAACCCCATCAGTAAGATACGGGCCTGGACTAGGGGATCTCTAACTGCCAGTTCTAAACTGCCTGATAGATATTCATAATTTAATGAGAAGGCATTGCTCTGTCCATGGGGCACTTCCAGTTTAATGAGAAGTGGGCAAGCACATTCCAGAAATGACAGATAGGCACACAGAGCTAGGTTTGTGACTAACGATGGCATTTATGCAAATAAGGTCTGAGGAGATAAAGAAGACTTGGCTTCCTCAACTGGACAATGCAGAGGTGAAAAACATGGCCTACAGCTCTTCCAGAGGTAGCATGCTAGGGTGGTCTGCAGAGGGCAAGCTTCAAGGAGGATTCAAAAAGAAGAAGGTGGGTGGAGCTTTATTCCAGGCCTCAAGACCAGTGGGGGCAAAAGTGCCCAAGAGTCCTCCAGAAGACTAAGGACCAACACCAAGGGTCCCTGACTAACAATCTGGTGTGTGCTGGGAAAAAACGACCGTAGTGATAGGCTGGATGCCAGTCACTCTGCCAACACTTATCCCACAGCAGCCCTCTGGCTCAAAGAGCTTCATAAAGTGGCCTCTGAGGAAAGCTGTGCAATTCTGCCTTCCATTCTCGAGTAGCTTGTGGCTCCCTGCAGGACACCACTGGCTGAGATTCAGGAGGTGAGGGCTCATAGTGTGGGCACCTACGTACAGATGTGCCTACACATAAGGACTTATGTGCACCCATCAACATGTATTTACCTCATGGCCTCAGGTGAGTATGAGTGTGCGTGAGGCTGCGCTTATTTCTTGGGTTTTTGTGCACATACCTAGTGCCACCATCTGTACCCCACAGATCTGTTTACAAGTACAGTCTCACTCACCTGAATCCTCCTGTGTTATGCACACTTGAATATGCAAATCATGTGTCAGTAAGTGTGATTTTATATGCCTTTACCCATTTCCCCCATTCCTGGGTACCCAAAAGTGTCCATCTTAAAGGGAAAACCATTCCCTGCTCTCCTGCCCTGGCTCATACAATGGGAAAATAGTGGGAAGAAATCTTCTGCTCTTCTCTCCACCTGCCTCCCTTCCTTGAGCCACTCCTCTTCTTATACAATTCTTAAGACTCATAAAAGGCTGAGGCGTGGTGCCTGCCTGGGTGAGGTCAGTGTAGAAGGCACACATCCTTCCCTTTTCAGCAGGGTAAGCTGGCCAAAGCAGGCTCTGCCCAGAGCAAGGAGGCCTCAGGTGTCTGGGTTCTTGGCTTGTGACTCTGGGCAAACTTGACAGAGGAGGGAAGGGAATAATGCCTATGTGGGCCTCATTTCTTTAAACCAACTTTGCTGGCAATAAAGCCAGTGTTCCAATAAATCTAATAAATAGGCTGTCCATTATAAAACACACCCCAATTTCAGAAATATGAAAATGTATGTGTCTTTAAAAACAGGCAGACATATTTTGGTCACTATCTTCCTCTTGTGCCTCTTTTTTATTTGGCTCAAAATTGGTGGGAAGAAGGATGCAATTAATTATCACTCTCAGATCTCCAGACATTTGCACACACCTGTACACAGGGTATCTGCGTCTATGCAACTGTTACAGCTGGGCCGTGAAGCCTCCCCATCTGTGGATTGCTTGTGTCCACAGATTGCTCAGGACCAGCCTTTATACATTTGAATCACTGAGCATGTGGCACCTGCACGTACAGACATTTTTATGTGGGTGTGAACAGTTTTATGGGTGCCTGTTTGTCAGTGTTTGTCACCTGTGTGTGTGAATGTGAACTACAACCCCAGGCCCAGACTCCCCACCCCTCATCCTGAGAGAGACACCAGCTATAAACCACGAGAGACAAGAGGACAACTGCCTATTTTTCTTGCTCCTTGACTCTCCTTGCCAAAGCTTTTCCCCTCTCCAGGAGGAGGTCACCCATAGGCCCCTGCAGAGACAGGCCCCACCTTGCTTGAGAACAACAGGCACACAGCAATCTAGCAATTAGTAATAATTTTGTTTTTCTGACAAGTCATTATTTCACCAGGACAAAGAAGAAGCTCAGGGGGTCACAAGGGCAAGAACAAAGAGAATGGGGAATTGCTCCTCCACTCCTCTGGACTGAGTGGGAATTTGGGACTCCTCAGAGGAGAATGGGCCTCAGTTTTATCCCCCATCTCCACTTCTAGCTTCCATTATCTCCTGCCCTCTCTCTCTCCCTTGCCCCTGAGTGCCCAGGCCAACCTCACTTCCAGCCTTGCAAAGGACATAAAAGGAATTAGGCACAAAGGAATCCAGATCAGCCAATGGCTCAGGGCAGGAGAGCAGGAATGGCTGACAGGAAATACCTACATTGCTGGTCCTCTGTGCGTGTATTTGGCAGGACACATGTTTTGCAGAACTGAGCCTGTACAGAGCTGCTTTAAAAAATGAGCTCATAGAGGGTCCAGCCCCGCACAGGTCTTACTGACGCTTCCTGAACACAGATGGTTCTTAATCCCTCTATGGAGGTTTCTTGGGTACAAGGAATGTTGACAAGGGGGTATAAGGTCCAGAAAACATGGTTCCTTCCCCAGAGGAGCCTAATACAACATGAAGGAAAATAAATCTCCACAAATGACTTTAAAAAATAGTGCAGTGAAAAATTGCCACGAGAGAGAGAGACCAGCAAGTGCCCTGGGAAATGAGAGACAATGGCCACTTGGGGAATCAGGACATGCTTCTGGGAGAAAGAATAAAAACCCTTCAGAACTGAGAAACAAGGGATCCCAAAAGGAGAAGATGGGTACAAGGGCATTTGAGATCCAGTACATTATGAAGATGAAGAAAAAGTAGGAAGAAGAACAGAGGAGAGGAAGAGGAGCAGGAGACAAACATCAATGATGACATCATGACTCTCTAGCATCTTTTCCTGTGCCCAGACACAGACACTTTGCTCATTACTGCCTGACCAAGCCCAAGCCTCTTATACCCTTCCAGCCTCACTGCCTGGAATTGCTAATGCACAGAGGTGATCCAGTCAGCCCTCCCCAACAGACAGTCACTGTGATGTGAAAGGAAGAGGTATTTGGTCCTGGCTGTTACAGGACAGGTTGAGAAAAGATGAGAAATAATAAAAGAAATGAAAATACTTTGAATCTGTATAATACAGATTTCAAAGCACTTTTATATACATTATCTTATGTTGGCACAAAAAAAGATAACATGGACCACATTGCAGAGATGATAACCAGGCCCAGAGAGGTGGGGGTGGGGTTAGCTAAGATTACACAGCTGGCCTTGGCTCTGTTAGCTGCCACGCCCAAGTGCCTGGAAGAGCACAGGTGGACCCACTTTGAGCCCATTTTAGAGGAAGCGGGTGAATGCTCTGAGGATGAATCTCTCACAGTGTTCCTTTCTACCAGTTATTCAGAAGGATGGGAAGGGCTGGATGTCTAGCAGAGCTCATGGCCAGAGAGCTCTTGCTGCAAGTCCAGATACTGTGTTTAATTCAAACTGGAACCCCACCCCTTTTCTGTCAACAAACCTCAGAACTGCTATGCGTGTGACCCTATAACTGTGTCAAATTGTATGCCTACTAGGGACATAGCCACCAGAGGGACTCCTCAAAAACTGGCAGGCAACTTCAGTTGCCTACAGAGCAAAGCTGAGCCTTCCATGGCCTGGCTTACCCCAACCTCCCACTACTCATTCCTGACCATCTCTTTCTTCTGCAACACTACAAGGCTCACCATTCATCCCCCAAACACTCCTGTATTGCCTGTGTACCTCAGGCCCTCCACCTAACACATCCTCCTTCCCTCCCTGCTGACTTTCATGAGGTCTTCCTCCCCCCAGTCATATTAGAATCCACCTCTTCCTCCACCTTTTACCTCATTTTTGCACTATGCCAGCCCAGTAGGTGTCAGGGTGCTTGATGAATGCCTCCCTCTCTCTTTAGTGACATGGGGCACAGTCATCCTTTATTTTGGAATCTCCCCACTCCCCAACACATACACACACATGAATGCATACAGAATAAGCACTTGTTCATATTGATATTATTTCATTAGGAAAGCTCATAGTACTGAGCCTTATGCAGCAGGACAGGGTCACACCAGGACAGTGCAAAAGAAGAGCCCTGGGAGTTACCTGGGCTGGACACAATCCTAGCTGTGCAGAGCAGTAGAACATGGATGGAGAAGTGTACTCAGGCCTACTGGGCATGGCAAGCCCTTCAGGAACGACCCACCTGGAAAACCCTCACTAATAGCTACCCTCTCTGAATCTGATCTTCCAAGGGAAAGAAAACCCATTCAGATCCCCTGAAATGTCACCACTCCCTGACAGAAGTCTCCACTGGCCTAGAAATCTCCAGGTTGCCTGCAGTTGTGATAAGCACAATGAATAAAACAATGAGACCCATTTAAAGGCACTTGTGAGACAGTAGAACTTTGAGAACTTGACTTTCATGGATTGAAAGGCAAAGGAAACAAAGAAGAATGAGTTTCCTCTGGGCCCAGGTTTATTTATCCTGCTTCTCAGAAGCTCAAGCCTATAAGCTTGAAGGTTTCAAATGGCTCTACAGATTTCTGGAAGTCTAGACCAGGGTACCATAGGCCAGAAGGCACCTATCTGCCCTGGGCCAAATTCCACATCAGCACAAAAAAGACAGATCACTCCAGCTCCCAGGAGTGCTCCTGCTGGGGCAGGGGGAGGGAAAGAGGAGGAGGAATCCAGTCTTGAGCCCTCTCTTAGGGATCTGGAGAGGTGGTGGAAAAGTTTCAGGTAATGGGGGAACCACAGGTTCAAGGAGCTATGAGATGCAGCCGGTGGAGTCCCTATGGGCACCCATCCTGTGAGGGCTGGGAACAAAGTCCTGGACCAGGAGCCTGGAGTCCAAGGTATGGGCCTGGGTCTCAGTCCACCTCTCATTTGCCTGGTGCTAAGCCTCTTCTTCTCTTTGAGCCTTATCTTCAAAAAGAGTCAATTCTGAGGTGCCTCTGGACCCTGCCCTAGACTCCTCTCTCTCTAAGTAGATGGTCCCTTTTAGCAACAAGAAAATGGAGGCTGAGAAAGGCAAGGTGACATGCTAAGATCACAACTAGTAAGCAGCAGCACTGAGGCTTGGATCCAGCCCCTCCCCTCTCACTGCCGCCCCGCCACCACCTGGCTTTCCAATGGCTCCTCTCCCACCCTTCTCCAGGCCTGGTGGCCTTCTGAAAAGCTGCTCCTGGGCTTATGCTCAGGCTGAAGAAACAATACGGGATAGGAGCAGGGAGAGGTGAATGAAGGGCAAAGGGTAGCCTGAATGCATTTGACACCCACCTTTAACCCTCCACACTGCCATACCCCTTCTGGGGGATATCCAGACACGCTCCCTGCCCCCACACCACCACCTTTGCCACAGTGAGACAGTCAGCACGCCATATCCACTCTGGATTGTTCAGAGAGTGCAGCCAGACACTAATTGGCTCTGAGAAGTGATTACTTCAAAAAAGTTCCCATCGGACCCACATTTCTCAGAATAAACAAACAGCGAGCGTTCTGGCTCCCCACTGCCTAGAGATCTGACAGGGCCCAAGATGGATTTTCTGCCTGGCTGCAGGTAGAGCTGCTAAAACACACGGGGCAGCAGGTACAGCACCCCCTGTCTGGCAGGGCTTCCTCCTCACCCATCTGGGCACTCACTATTTCCTTTGTTCTGACCTCATCTGGAAGCAGAGGCTTTTCATATGGTGGGCACTTAATGTGGGAAGCTTTGGAAAACCTTTGCTCACCCCAAAACCCCAGGCACCCTGGGAGAGCGATAAGGCCATCTGGGAAAAGCAAACAGCAGGATAGTCACAAGGACTGGGACTAGCACCCCCACTGATAGAATTAATTTTCACAGTTAGCCTTTGTACTCTGCTTCTGCCCCATAGATAGAACTAATTACCGCATTCCGCTTCTGTATCCCGCTTTGCTACGTAGACAGGAAGACCCTGTAGACTATATAAACCCCAAGAATCCTTTGTTTGGGGCTCAGAATTTGGAGACTGACTCCTCTGGGCCTGTTCACGTTAATAAACCTCGTACTCCAGAATCCCTCCGTGTCTGGTTGTTTCATTTTCCTATAACACACTGAGCAGTGTGAGTCTACTCCCCACATACAAATAGGACTAGAGAGGGCACATATCCTTTTCAGAGTCACACAGCCCATTGTTAGAAGAGTTGGGCTAGAATGCAGTAGAGTTAGTGCATGATCCTACCCAAAGTGAGTGCAGGCTGCCCTGCACTCACTTTCTCTCCACAGCAGGGGAACTACACCAAGCAGAATGCTACCTGCTCACAGGTAAGGACAGGTGTTGTGATGCTATTGGGGGGAGAAGGGTATCAAGGAGCCTACCAAAGAACTCAAGAGACTGATTCCACCCCTGTGCACACTGTTTCTTCAGCACCCATGTGCTAAGCACCTGCTTTGTTCTGGCCTGCTGCTAGGCCTGTGGTTCCAAGGAAACAGGACACCTCCCACCCTTCCAAAGCTTGCAGCTGTGACACACTTATTTACTTATGAGTACTACCAGCCTTCCTTCCTTGGGCCCTTGCCTTCTAACAAGAAGGAGCCATGGACATTTGGGTAGCTCCGAGCTTGCCACCCATCTGTCAGCAAGCAACCTTGGGTCAGAGTTATGACTCTGCTTGGTTACCTGACCCAGAGTTAATTTTTTGTAATTTTGACATAGTATCCAGCAATGAAAATTCAGATTTCACAGTAACTTCAGATTCCTGGCTTGTCTTGATAAATCCAAGAGATCTGGTAATACTGGACCAGATCTACTAATGAAGCGAAAGTCTGGAAAATATGAAGCTCAAGTTCCCGAACATTTATTTAGTCTTCTATTCCACAGTCATCTTCATCATCAACAACAAACCCTTAGTGAACAGCTACTGTATACCAACTATTGTGCTAGACAATAGGGATTTAAAAGGGAATTGAAGGCTTCTAGCCAAGATGGAGGTATAGGTAGATACCTTTGCTTCCTCACAAAACCAAAAGAAACATAACAACCAATTTAAAAATAAAAATAACCAGAACTTCCAGAAAATCAAGCTGTATGGAAGTCCAACAACCAAGAAGTTTACAGAAGGAACATTCATCCAGACTGGTTCAAGAGGCAGAGGTGGCAGCCAGGCAGAGAGGACACTCAGCAAGAAGGCAGCTGTTAGACTGAGTGGTCCCACATTCACATTTGGATAAACCAGGAGGAACAATTGGGGAGCGAGACAGACTGCACAACCCAGGGTTCCAGCACCAGGAAATAAAGCCTCAAAACCTCTGGCTGTAAAAACCTGAGGGGGTTGTGGCAGCAGGAGAAACTGGCAGCCCCATAGGAGAGTCCTTTGGAGGGGCCCATGGGATCCTAAAATGTATACAAGTCCACCCATTCAGGAATCAGCAGCAGGGTAGCAACTAGAAAGTCACAATTCACTCATGGGAAAGTGACTGAAAGCAGGGCAAAAACAAAGCAAGTGTCATTTTTTCTTCTCTGACCCCTTCCTCCCATACAGAGGCACAGCACAGTGAGGTGGGTTTCCCCACTCTGGCAAATACCTAAGGCTTCACTCCTTACAATGTAACAGGTATGCTGAGGCAAAAAATATATATATATGGTCTAAATGAAAAGACAGATCAAAACTCCAGAAAATGAACTAAGGGACAAGGACATAACCAACTTATTAGATGCAAGAGTTCAAAACACTGATGATCAAGATGCTCACAGAAATTATTGATTTCAGCTGCAAAATAAAGAAAGAATGAAAGCTGTACCAAGTGAAATAAAGAAAAATATATAGGGAACCAATAGTGAAGGAAAAAAAACTAGGATTCAAATAAATGATTTGGAACAAAAGGAAGAAATAAACATTCAACTGGAACAGAATGAAGAAACAAGAGTTTTAAAAAATGAGGAGAGGCTTAGGAACCTCCAGGACAACTTTAAACATTCCAACATTCAGATTATAAGGGTGTCAGAAGGAGAAGAGAAAGAGCAAGAAATTGTAAACTTATTTGAAGAAATAATGAAAGAAAACTTCCCCAAACTGGCAAAGGAAATACACTTCCAGGAAGCCCAGGAAGCTCTGAGAGTCCCAAAGAAGTTGGACTCAAAGAGGAGTACACCAAGGCACATCATAATTGCATTACCCAAGATTAAAGATAAGGAGACAATCTTGAAAGCAGCAAGAGAAAAAAAGACCATATCTACAAAGCAGTTCCCATAAGACTATCGACTAATTTCTCAAAAGAAACATTACAGGCAAGGAGAGGCTAGAAAGTATTCAAAGTCATGAAAAGCAAAGACCTACATCCAAGATTACTCTATTCAGCAAAGCTGTCATTTAGAATGGAAAGGCAAAAAATGTGCTTCCCAGACAAGATAAAGCTAAAGGAGTTCATCATCACCAAGTCCTTATTATAGGAAAAAGAAGATGATTAAAAATATAAACAGTTAAGTGACAACAAACACAACTATTAACAACTGAACCTAAAACAAAAACAAACTAAGCAAATGATTAGAACAGGAACAGAAGCACAGAAATGTATATTACGTGGAGGGTTATCAGTGGAAAGGTAGAGAATGGGGGTAAATGTACAAGGAATAAAAAACATAATTTGTAGGTACAAACTAGACAGAGGGAGGTTAAGAATAGTATGAGAAATGGAGAGGCCAAAGAGCTTATATTTACTTATAGTATAGGAAATAGAGAAGCCAAAGAACTTATATGTACATTCATGACCCATGGACATGAACTAAGGTGGAGGTGGAATGCTAGAGGGAATGGGGCTACTGAGCAGAGGGGGATTAAAAAAAGAAAAAAATGGGACAACTGTGATAGTATAATCAATAAAATATACTTTTAAAAAGGAGGATTAAATGCTTTGTCCGTCCTGGAGGAACTCATCATCAAGTAGAGAGGGTGACTAAGGGATGATTTAGGGTTTTATAAGAGCATGTGCAAAGGCTCAGAGTGGTGAACATTTTGGGAACATCTAGTGAGCCTAGGCAGTGAAACCTGTGAGAGAAAGTGGCAGATAAGGATGTAATGGTAGGTGGATGAGCACCTGTGTTAGGGCAGTAGGAATGGGGACAGACAAGAAGACAGAGAAGTAAAAGGTATCTCAGTGAGGGCCAGACAGGATGATGAGCATTTGGTTATAAGAATGAATGGGCCAATGCCCACCTGAAGGTACTGAAGGACCTGGGGATGTCAGCCACAGCAGCTACCCAACAGACCTGTACTCCCCAGCCCCAGTGTGGTTACTGAGATATTTCATTTTCCCTCAGGGCCAATGTCTCAGGAGAAGACTAGGACTCCATCTCTGTCCCAACTCCCAGGACATGTAGAGTTCCTGCCTCCTTTGCTGCTTTTCAAACCTGTCAAAATTCAGAAATCTGATCAACCCACTTGCCCTCAAACCAAATAGTTCTGTCTTTGGCTAAATAGAGAAGAAAAGATGGAGGATTTGAAGAGACACTTATTTATTTCTTTACCAGACAGTCTAATTAATAATTTCATGTTTGCAAAAGCTCATTTTGAAATTTGAAGACAAGAGATATATTGCCAAGGCAGCTCTAATGCTGCAACATTAATTTTGCACTGAAAGATTTACTCAAAAATTAGATTTTACAATTTTAATGCCTCCATTCTTTTCTTTAAATAAGCTGTGAAATACAGTTAATTAGACTTAAACCCTGGAAGCTTAGACATTTGAGCTTTGGTGTAAGCTACAAAAGAAAGCAAGCTTTTTCACTTGCAAATTAAATCTAAATTCATTACATGCCTAAACCTACACCACTTGCAGAAATCCTACTGGGCTGAGGAGGGGTCTTCTTGAAGCTTCCAATGTCTCACTACAGAGTCCTAGCTGTGTAAAAAGGTTAGAGAAAATAAAAGGAGAGACAGACAGGAGGTGTAAAAGACCGAGGGCATCTGACAGAGTTGTCTTGGGCAATATTGGAGTATTCTTTGGAACATCAGCCTCAAGAATTGCTCCTTGGAGAAAAGAAGATTCTGTGCTAGGAAAACAAAAATGGAGAAATGCCACATATCATGCTCCCTCTTGGAAAGTCACAGGTTTGAAGAAGTAAAACAAGCTAGCAAATAAGCAAAAACTGTTTTAACTTTGTTTCATTCAGAATTTCCCTTGTCATTGAAACATCTAATATCAAGCATGTCCACTGTTCTGTGGAACACAGTCTGCTCTGGACTCTGGCAGCTCCACCAGGATCACTTTCTTTTCCTTAGACATGGCCTTGGAGACCAAGCCCAAACCTTCTGTTCTCTTCCACACTGATCTCTTCATGTGAGCTGTGAAATGATCACACCACAACCAGTTCAGAAATACAAAATTGAGTTCACAACAGGCTTAGGAATTGGGGTGCTCAAGGTAGCTATAGTACAGGTACTAAGGAAAGTGATCATGTTTGCTTTACATTGCTTAACACATTGATCAGAGAAACAATTCAAAGGTGTAAGGATGCTGAGGGACATTTTAGCCCAATAGCCTACCTAATGCTAGAATCCTTTCCATAAAACCTGTGATGTGTTCATTTGGTGCCTGATCACTTCTCAGGACAGGAAACTCACTATGCCCTGAAAGTCCATTTCATCTATGGACAGATCTGACTTCATATGAAGATATAAGACTGTCTCCTTGTAAGACCCTTCAATGGTCTAAAGGTAAACTTGTCCAAGAACCTGCCAGGTGGACTTGAAATTCGCTGGTCTAGCAGCTGCACTCCCAGTAACCTCCAGCAGTCCTCATCCCTGACTTTCATTTTTGAGTCAAAGACTCTCTTTCCAGATACTGGTTCCTGACTCCATGCCCAAGCCCCTTTCCTTACACAACTACCTCCTCATCTTTCTGAAGAGCATGGACTTGGTCCCCAGAATCTAATGAAACTAATGAGGCCTCTTTCAAAAATTGTACAATATTAGAAGTTCATAAATGTCTTGAGGCCTGTCCATCAGCCTATCTATGACTTCCTGGAAGCAGTATCTTTATTTGATTGCTGGTGTTGGCTAAACCTAACCAATCCCAGTAAAATATTCTAAATGTACACTGTGTGTCTTTGTCTTCTGTTCTTCACTATTCAGGACACCATCCTTTCTGTCCACTGCCCATCATTCTATTGAGGACATGATTCATTTTTGGAAAGAAACAATAAAAATTGTAACAATAATAATAATTTCACCTTACTTTTGCAGTTTACAGAACTTTAATTTGACTTCACCAAAGCTCAAGGAATGGGAGTTATTTTTTGCTTTTAACAAAGTAAACAACAGGCTCAAAAATCTTGAAAGATATACCCAAGGAAGAGTAAAGAAACAGGTTCTCTTAATCCTACTTCAGTATCCTTATAAAACAGCATGCTGCCTCCAAATATAATTGCTAACCCCACCCATTTTCATATAGTACTCATAGCCCTCAGTATCACAGAGGGTAGGGGAGGCTATTTGTTTTTTGCATAACAAATAAAAGGACCTAAATATTATTTTGTGCATAACAAGATTAAGAACAATGTTTGGGCTTTTAAAATACCCAGTTCAATGTTTGTATTGAGCTTGCAGCAATATAACTTTAAGCAAGGTACTTCGCCTTTGGAATTAACAACAGAGCTGAAGTCATGGAGCTCCTGATATAACACACAGAGAGTGCTTGGCACATGGTACCCACTCAACAGATGTTAGACTGAAGAGCAATGTGGGCCAGGGAAGCCAAAAAAGTCTTCCTGGAAGAGGTAAGAATAAAATTGGGCTCAGGAAGTGGTTGTAGCTGTGGGTCTGTGGAAGACAGAATAAGGCCTATGAAAAGGTGTCTAGATAGGAAATTGCAAAGTACATTGGAGGTGGGGTGTGGGGAGTTATAAATAAGCTCCAGTCTTGAGCAGTAAATGTTTCATGGGTAGAGGGAGCAGAGAGTTGGAAATAAGTAGATTGGGTTGGGGATTTGAAGTTTGGACTTCTTTCTGAGGCCCCAGGAAGTCTCTGAAAGTTTTGAACTAGAGAGCAGTAAAGGATGATGGCTAATGAATTGACTGATGACTGAAAGCAGGGAGAAGAGACTAAAGAGTAGACAGTTTAGGAGGTTAGTGCAGTGGCATGAGTGATAGAGATGTAACCTAATCTCTTGCATCTTGATTGACTCTGGCAAGTTGCCCTGCCTTATTCCCAATTTTCAGATACCTCTCCCATCTCACCCTGAGTACCCTGGGTAGAATTACTGGATCTCTACAGTGGGCCCCATTCCAGAATTTCCATTCAAATTGCCTGACTTGTAACACCCTTCTAATCTTAGTCTAGGATACTTCCTAATTCTTGCCTTCCCAGGAATTGGACCCTGTCCTTGGGACCCACCCACTTCTGCTCTAACTCATCATAAGAACAGCAGTATGACAGCACCTTTCCCATGAGCTCAAATGCACTCACAGGTGTGTTCAATGTATTGCCTTACTACAGGCAAGATACTGTGCTAAGTTCTATGGAAGGTGCAGAATTAAGTGCAAAAACTGCACAGCCTTCAGGAAGTTTGCAATCCAGTACAGAGGGTGAGCCATATATAAGAAGGACTATGATATAAGGTCCAGGATGATCTAAAGAGCTTTGTAGGACAGCTCTGGATAAACATATATGGCTGTTCCCACAAAAATGACCAAGAAGGCCATAATAATTCTCCATTTATTTGGCCTATATAACCAATCCTATCAGAACTTTATGCCACCTATCTATGAAGGTACAGCTGCCATAGGAATGATCATGATCCCTTCCTAACTTTGTTCCATGCCTCCTCTTCTATCTCTATACATGTTCCAGATACCCACTCATACCCCACCCAGACATTGAAGTATACCTCCCCTTCTTAGGTCTGCAAACACACCTACAGTGGGATTGGTATGGCAGGCAACTTTCATGGAAAAACAAAAGAAAAATACCAAGGACTACAGAAAGAAACATGTTGGCAGAATGCTTGCTTCTCATTGCAAATTGAACATTTAGCAAAATATTGACTTGGCAGGCACATCCCATGAAGACCCCCAGGCCCTGGACTCTTCTCATCATATCACCTTTTCTTCACTGAATGCTTAAGAGATGCTTGCATTTCCCTCCAAACAGGTTAGGCTGGCCCTGCTCTCAGGTCCTGTGGAATCCTCAGTATGCCTTGAACCTGACTTGTCTCTGATTTTGGGCTCCTGGTTACTCCCATTAGGCCAGAGCTGCTACTCTTACACCCTAGTTCTGTCCCACATGGCCCATTTTCAACAGGATGCTTCTCTAAGCCCTGCCCCAGCCTGGGCCTCTCTATTCTAAGCCAATAGATCATTCTTTGCTTCCATTTAAGACTGTCCTGACTTGGCCTGGAATAGTCCCCTCACCCACCTACTCCTCTTGTTATGTGTGCTTGCTTTGCTAATAACTAAGTGCCAGTTAAAATCTATTCTGTTCCCAAGGAGACTTAGCTTCTGCACCTTTGTTCATCTATACCTCGCTCTCATCAGCTCCCAGGCAGCCTTCAAAGCTAACACCATCTTTCCCTGGCAGAATCATGCTGCCACCTTCCAAGGATTAGAAAACAGATACCATTTCCCTTTCTGCCTATAAACATTCCTCCTTTCACCCCACCCCCAGCTTCCTTGGATGGGCAGCAGAGTTGGCCTGTCCAGAGCAACACATCAAAGATGGCAACAGTACCCTAAGCACCCTCACTGCCTCCAACCTACCCCTCACTCCATGTCTGTATTCCTCGTGCAGTAGAAAAAAGAGCTTCCACAGTACCCATCTGTGCTGATCCCAGCTTCAGAATCACACTGACTCCCATTGTTTTGACAGAAAACCTGTATGTTTGACATAGCTAATAGTGCCCTGCATGCTACTTTCCTCCTGTGCCTTCCTGGTCTCATTCCTGGGCAAGCCCTATCACTTACCTTTTTTTCAGCCATTTGGGTTGGAGGTTATCAAATGTGCCCTGCTCTTCCCTTCTCATCCCTTCTCTTCCTGACTAACCACCTCCCCATGTACCTAGAGAATGCCTATTCAACCTCCAGCTAAACATCCCCTCCAGAAGGAACCCTTCCAGTACTCTTAGACAGAGGCAGCCACAACACTCTGTGGATCCCACAGCACTGTATTTGGACCTGAATCATAAGATAATGCCATTTCTATAATTATGTATATTCTGTCTCCCCAAGATATAAATTGTGGCCAGGAAATCAAAATCCAGATTCATCACTTATTAGCTGGGCACCCTTATGTAAGAATAGACCTTAATCTCAGTTTCCTCCTATAAAAAATGGTACTAATGATAAAGAGACCTGCCTTATAAGGTTTTCATGAGGATTAAGTGAGTTAATGACATTGCCATTTATACAGTAATCAGCCATTCAGTGTTGACTTGTTCTACTTCAGACTCTGACGCCCTAAGCTATTATCATCACATAGAAACAATAACTACATTTATTTAGCATTTACTAGCTTTACTTGTACTGATCCATATAATGCTCATAACAAATGCATGAAGGTGGTATTTTAGTTATGCCCATTTTGCAGATGAGGAAACAGAGACAAAGAAAGTAACGCGTCTAAATTAACTCAGCCAGTCAGCAGCAGCTTCAAAGCCAGGAAGTCTGGCTCCACAGCCTTCAATCCAAGGACTATAACCTACTATTTCCTCAGATATTCACTAAACACTTATGTTAAAAAATGAACCACTTAATTCATCCAGCTTTGCATCCTTAGTGCCTAGCATGGACCCAGCACATACCGAGTTGTCATAAGTGGCTGTTGACTAATGAGGAGCAGAGATTGCAAGAGCAGGGAGTGAGGCCGTTCCCTGTGATCAGTTCTCCCAATTTCACCATGGGCTCTATGAATTCTGACTTTCAGAAGCTCCAGTGAGAGTAGATTTTACTGTCCACCATAAACAAGTACAGTAAATAGAGCAGACTTCCATTCACTAAGAAAGCGGAGGAAGGCCCCCCACCGGCTCAGGCAGCCATGGGATCTGGTCCACCTCATACAGCTCTGATACCTGCAGTTGTCCACAGAGAGGCAGGAAAGAGTGACTGGACATTAGCAGAAGTAGAGAGAGCATTTGACTCATTAACTGCATATCCAGTTCTGACCTTTGAACCTGACAGAATCTGAGTAGGGCTGGAGTAATGAATTAATCCCAGAGAAGAAGACAGTTCTGCAGCTCCTCAGCTATTAGCAGCCTGCTGTGAAGGGAAGCCCTGCTGAGCTGACATCAGCCATAGAGTTTGTTCCCCACCACCTGGCTCCTTTTGGAACCACCTCGTTTGGCCCAGCCACCTCAAGAAGACCAGCACATGATAGATGTTCAGTATATGCTTGCCAATCACAGGACTGATTGAAGAATGGGTCATTACCCCAGGTCCACTTGGGCCAGAACCAAGCATCCTATGACTTTGTGCCTCAATTAGTAGTCCCTATATCTCCTAGGTATCATCTAGTCCAGGTCCCTGCCTTTGCCTGTGTCACAGGTCAGGCTATCCCCTATCAGTAGGTCACAAAGGAAAGTGGTCACCCATCTCCCCAGATTTCTTTTTTCTTGTTTTTTATTCCTTCTTTTTTCTTCCCTCCTTTCTCTCTCTCTCTCTCTCTCCCTCACACACACATACACACACACATGCTCCCCAAATCTACCACTCTCTTTTCCAGTCACCCTGGGTACCCACATTCTTATTAATGCCAGATCCAAGGGGTCACAGTTTGGGTGCTGGCATGAATCTTCTTCAAAAGAGAAATACAAGAAAGAAGGAGTGACAGAGAGGAATGGAGGTACCCTGTATCCCCCTTCCTCAGGCATTCTTCCTCAGGCTTGGCTGTCTCTAACCCCAGGCCACAGAATTCATCGCTCACTCTGATTCAGTGGGACAGTTATTTATTTTATTAAAATAAGAGATTATCATCACCAGCAATCTCCATCTCCTTTCCAATCTCATCTGAAAAGCAGGCATTGCTTCCTACTCCCAGACCCCTAATTCTCTCTGCCTTAGCTGTTAAATCATTTAACCTGGCAAAGTATTGGGAGATGCATTTTACATGAGAAACATAAAGCAGGATAAATCTGGGCTGACTAGAGAGACTGAAAATAAATATCTGAGATGTGGCCAAGGGTCAAAGGAGACTTAGATGGAATGCAGAGTCAGGAATGGTGGGGTCTCCTCCCTCTCCCCTCCTTTTTAGTGAACAAGAGAGACAAAATCTGACCCTCTTTGCAGAGAGGTTCAGACACCAAAAAGACACCAGTAACAGGGGCCAGAAGATACCATGCAACTGAGCCTTTCCTGGACTTCTAAGATGTAGTATTACCATGCATGGCCTTACCAGAAGACTGACATGAGACCCAGGATTCAGTATTCAATTCGACCCACTCAAAGCTCAGCACTGGGGGAGCTCCCTCAATGTCTGGACTGTAAAGACTGCCAAGCATGACTCCCTCAATTTAGAGATGAGAAAACCAGAACCCAGAGAGGGATGGGGACTTAACCAAGGGTACAAGATATATTAGCAAAAACCAGGACTTGCATCCACATTTGAGACCACGGACTCTAGCCCCTGGTCCAATGCCTGATCCAGTGGGCTAAAGATTAGTTCTTACCCTAGTTATATTTTGTGCACAACACTTTGTGATTTATAAATGACCAGTCTAGTTACTCAAGAGCCTGGGTTAGAACACAGAGAAGGTTTATTTACTCATGAGTTTGTTTTTGCAACTTGAGGGTCTGCCATGTGTTAGCTCTGAGCGGGATGGTGGGGATGTTATATGGAGCAGACACAGCTGTGCCATCAAGGAGTTCATGGTTAGATAACCCCAACAAGACTAACTGCTAAAAACAATTATAGCTGAGTGGTTTTGGCTGAGAATACAATTTTTACATATGCTTTATCAATCAAATGGAGATTTTGCAAACCACTATGTGAGAGTCCCATAAATGCTTATGTACCCAGAGTTCTTGCTTGACCTAGAAAAAGGAGGCAAGGCTCCCTAGTGATACAGGGTGCAGCCAGGGGGCCCCCCAAAAAAAGATTTGGAATGGTGTCCAGAATTCAAAGTGTATAGAAATATTGGAGAGACATATAAGATGTCCTCACTGCCCCCCCCCCCCCAGGGGGGAAGGGATGAATGGAGCCAGGCCATTGAGAGCTATTTTGCATAGCAACAGTTTTGGAGCTAACCTCGGGAGGAATGGTTATTTAACATATCTATAGCCTTTAACTGGTTTCATAGATATGTTAAATAGCAGTGGCCAAGTAGCAGGGACTCCTGAGAGAGAAGGAACTAACAGGGACTGAGGATGGAACTAGGGGACTCAAGATGGTAACTAAGGGCTGCTGCTCTCCTGAGTCAGTGGACTGGGACTCAGGAGGATGTAACTAAAGTCTGGACTCCTGAGTGAGAAGGGCTTGAGAGACTCAGAATGTAACTAAGGGCTGCTCTCCTGAGTGAGAAGGGCTTGGACTCAGAATGTAACTAGGGGCTGCGCTCCTGAGCGAGATGGCCTGTGTGGGAGCTTGGAAAAGACTGGCTCCGAGACATGAAGGGTCCCAGCTTGGCCAGATGGAGAGAGAGCCACGCGGTTTCAGCAGAGTGAGGACCCCTTCTTGGTGAGATGAAAGAGGGAGCCACGTGGTTTTGGCGGAGTGTGGACCCCCTCTTTCCCAGGTGAAAGGGAAAAATCACGCAGCTTTGCCAGAATGGAGATCCCTGCAGCCAGGTGAAGAAGAAAGCCACATGCTTTTGGTGGAGTGCAGACTCCTGCAGCTTTGGTAGAAGAGGCCCACGCGGCTTTGGGGTGCCCCCTTTGGCCGCGGGGCCTGGAAAGCAGGAGAGACTTTGACTGGAACTGGGTACAAAGGACTCTTGCCAGTGGACCATGAGAGGGTACCACAGTACTTTGGATTAACTCGAGATCCTGCCTGCACAGTGACACAGCTGACGGTGCCAGCGGCCTGCAACACAGACGTGTGCTCTTTTCCTGTTTTACGGTACCCGGAGTTGGGACAGTGGGAGAAGGGAGCGCTGTGTGGGTGTAGGTGAATACTTAAAGGACTTTAATATTTCAGTGGAGGCATTAGGCTTGAATAACATTAAATAAACATTTTGTTTCCTTTTCACAAATCTCTGGCATTAAGAGATGTGTTTCCAATTGGCGGCGGACAGAAGGGCCCAGTAGATTTTAGTATTTTGGTTGTCGGGAGGGGCCCCTGTTGTATAGCAGTTTTGGGCATCCCTAGGTGGGCCAAATATTGTATTGCCCCTCCCTCGGACCTCCTCTTGTTCGGTAACACTAGGACATTTGGCATGTACATAGCTGGCTCAGGGCACAAACCCAGCCATCCTGCTTCAGCTATGATGTCAGACTACTAAAACAGTGTTGGAAAGCAGAGTTGTCAGATTTAGCAAATAAAAGAACACAAGGCCAAATTAAATTTGAATTTCATGTATACAACAAAAAAGATAATTTTATTATGTAGGTATGTCCCAAATATTGCATGAAACATACCAAAAAAAATCATCCATTGTAGTCTGAAATCCACATTTAACTGGGTATCCTAAATTTTACCTGGCAACCCTATAGGGATGGTAGAGAGAACAGCTTGGAAGTGGAATGCATGGTGACTTGGGAAAGAGATGCCCCTGCTCAGGAGCCAGGAGAAGTTTTTGGAGCCCAATGGGTGTCTCGCTTATTCCCAGGGGACGCTGAGCCCTTCCACCAGGATAATATCTCCCAACCCAACAGCAACAGCAATGGCCTCTTGCAGCTGTGCTAACGAGAACACTCTTCCCTAAACAATAGACTAATTGATTTAAAACTTTTAATGCCAGATGCTTGGTGGAAGCATTTTAATAATCCTTGAGTCAGAATTAATCATGTTTCCTGATCTTTAGGGAGGGCAATTATTAAATTCTGAAGAGGCCGGGGATGGGAAGAAGTTGTCTTTCCTAGGTCCTTTTTCTCAACTATTCTCTAATTATAAGCTCTGGGGCCCACGGATGGGGTGCAGGTGGGGAGCAGAGACATGGCGTGAGCTGGATGTAGTATGGAATGGCCCCTGAGGGGCAGGGAATTGGTTAGCTTAGCCCGGGTTTCTTGCAGCCCAACACCAAGGTCGGGTACAGGGGAGGCCTGTTCCAGGGGTTCTGCATCAGCCAGGCCACAGTTAATTATATAGCCAGACACATTTGTTCAGCCTCAGGACAAAGCCTTCTTTTTCTCAGGAATGAGGCCCCTGCTGGTGAATTTCTCCTTTTTTTACTTCCAAGGAATGTTAGAAGACTCAACTTCTCTGAATTTGGGAATGAGAAAAAGGAAAAAAGTCTCCAGTGGAATCAGAGGCTCTTCTGCCCTCCCATCCTGGGAAGTATTGTGCTGCCTCTGCTCCCTCCTTAGCACCTCCCCCTCCTTGACCTTCGCTGCCCTCTCACTCTGCCCGTGGGCTCTTGGTCCTTTCTCCTCCCAGATCCTTTGAATTCCTCCCTTATGTTTCCACTTCCATCTTCTACCCTTCTCTCTCCTCCCCCGCCCCCCTCCCCGTTTCCAGTTCTCTATTCCTAGTTGTTTTCAATTCAGTCTCTTACACTTACAATGTGCCAAGATTGTCATCGTCATCAATATAAGTTCTACTCTGTATAATCCTCCTATTCATTAGATATTGTGGCCTTTATTTATAGGTTAGGTTACATTACATGGTTTGTCCACAGCCACACAGCTGCATTATACCAGCCTCAAGTCCCACTTCACCTAACGGCTCCATGCACCCCCATACCCTCTGGGTCTCCAAGTTTCTAAAACAGGAATAATTAGAGGGAGGGGATTTTGCACATAATTATAGCAAGGGTTTTCCCCATTCAAAGAACCTAGGTCCGTGTGCATGCTGTGTATTCCCATGCTGGGCTATCAGACCACCTGGATATACTTGTGAAATGTCAACAGGAAGCTCATAGCTGGGATGAAACTGTCTGGGCACCTAAGCCTTCTGCTAACTGAGCCAAGTAATTCCATTTCTCTTAGTTACTCCAACTACTGGGGGTGGCATTGCTCCTGCCATATCCCTTACACCCTTACAATACCCCTCAGCACAGTCATGGAGACGCTAAGCTCTGAACAGGCCAGGGGCTACCAATGATCTCCACCACATACAAAGTCAAGCCCAAAGAGAACACAACCCCAAGAAAGCCTCAAGGGTGACATACTCTTCCCCTATTAATGCTGAACACCCTTGGGCTCCCTTGGTCCCCTGATGCCCCACTGTCAAAGCTAAATCGATACTCCCTTTTTTCTCTGCAAGAATATCTCAGTAATCCTAATTGGTCACTATGGCAACCCCAGCTGCAAGCTCCTCACAGCCTCAATAAAGAGGCAGAAGGATGAGAGAGGGTGAGATGGAGGTTAAGCCTACTTATTGTATAATGTTCTGCCTTTGATATCACCTAGATCCACATGCTAAGTACCTGGAAAGAAACAAAATCCCGTGTAAATTAGAATGATACCATCCAATCCCCTCCTTATACCCTCACTAGTACCAGCCAGCAAGGCCATTGTCTGCAGTTGCTGGGCATGACTTCCTCTGCCTAGCAGCTGACAGGGTTACAGTGGTGGGTCGCTTTCATCAGGGAGGATGGGCTGGGGCTGTGAATCCTGCTGGGCATGGTGGCAGTGCAGAGGCTGCTACCCGCAACAGTCCCACCCCACCCCCTCCTGGAAGGGGTACAAGGGAAGAAGAGAGGCAAAAAGACCACTGCACAGAGGCTTGGCCCATGTCTCTTCCTACTCTGTTTCCCTGGCAGATGGATCATTACCCACTTGGTTGGGGTACCCTCAAAACTCCAATCCTGCAGTGGGTTCAGGGGTAAACTCTTCCCATCTCTCAGATAGATAGATAGATAGATAGATAGATAGATAGATAGATAGATAGATAGATAGATATAGATAGAGATACGTGTGTTTGTGTGTGTTTTACATACATACACATGCTTCCTGCCTGAAAATGTGTCTTCCTACCCAGTTACCCTCAGAAAAAGCCTCTGCTCTCCTCTCTCTTCAAGAACTCAGCACAGCCACCTGCATGAGCTGAACCTTCATTCTGTGACTCCATAACCCTCTGTTGCCAGGGTGGAGGTTGGCTCTGCAGCCACTGCCCACATTCACTAATGATCTCAGGTTCCTCCAGCTCTGCCCCCTACATTGTATTCTTAGAGTCAGACATCTGCACCCAAGGAGGGGTGGATTCAGGCTTTTTCTCCCAACACACTACCTTGTTTATGTTCTACCTACCTCATACTGAACTTCTAACCAGTTTCCCACTTGCTGCAACAGAAGACTCCTGGGTTCATATTCTACCCCAGCTGGGGCCAGAGTCTGATAAGCTGTCTGCAGGATTCAGTGCACCCTCTTTTCTCAGCCCATCTGCCCCAGGTCCATTTGAGCAGTTTTTGATACTACCCTCTGTCCGAGAGAGACCCCTTGCTGGGAGTCCCTCCAAGTTTCCCTAACATGTGTTTGGATCCTCTCCCCTGGAGAAAAGGAGAGCCCATGGACATGGAATTTTTCTCAATGTTAAACAGAATGTGAGAAGGACTTGGCCATTCTGGCTTCCTTTTCTTTTGCCCCTTTCATGACTTTTCCTCCAACAGCACACAGAGCACCCACCAGGGGTCAACCATCCATTTCTGATCTCTCATCAGCACCTAAGGCTTGCCCTGCTTACTGCCAATTCACTCTCTCAACCACTTATCTTCTAACCATCTAGAGGACACTTTGTCATGTACTAGACACGTTTAGAGATACAGATAACCAGAGAAATGTCCCCATTTTACAATCCAAAAAAACATCAGAGAGCACTCAACTGTCCATGTCTAGCCTGTAGAAGAAAAAGGTCTTTTCTTGGTTGGCTCTGTGAACAGAGAGACAGAACAGCTCTGGTGTGGTAGAAAGAGATGCACTTTAGAATTAAACAGATTTTGTTACAGAACCTTGGACAAATTACTCAATATCTATGAGCCTCAGCTTCATGGAGATACTAAAGTCTGGTGTGAAAGGTTACTGTGAGGATTGAATGTGATAAAACCTGAAGGCTTTCTAAATGAAGAAATATGGTACAAATGTAAGGAACTATTATTATCACAGCTGTAAGATGGGGCCTAAGAGCTCTTGGCCTTGGGTGGGTGATCCCCTCATGGAGCCTGCTCTGAGAGAAGAGGAATCACTAGTTCTTATCAGTCCATGACCCTGTGCATTCTTGCCTTCTCCCCCAAGGTTGGTCCAGAATAGGGGATTGTATTCAGAGACTTAAAGATGAAGTCCTTCCTGTCACCACTGCCCATAGATGGGAGACAACCACATCCTCTTAGACTAAGATGTGATGTTGTCTTTTCACCTCTGAATCTCAATCCTACCTGTCTGAGAACATGTTCTAAATCACTCACTTCACAGAGGAAAATGTTCCCATTAGCTGATTTTTTAAATCAGGAGTGTAGACATAGACACATGTTGTGTACACCATTTGAGCCCAACAGCTTCTGTAACATAGATAAAGCAAATATTTTATTTATCCTTATCATACCAATGAGAAAACTGAGGCAAGAAGGTGAAGTGACTTTTCCAAGACCATGGAGCTAGTTAGTGTGTTGCAGATCTGAAACTTGTAATTCCCAAATGCAAAAACTGTACGCTCTTCAACTGCCACAGCTGCCTGACTCCTGAAAGCTGCCATCCAACCCCTCTGCCCCCATGACCCACTCATCTGTTATTCTGGCAGGGTAAACACTTGAAGAAGTGCCTTTGCTCGGTGGGCATGTTGAGTGGAATATTGGGTCAGGGTTCATCTTCATTTTTGGTGACAGAAGCTGCTGAGATAATAGGGGCCTTTTTGTGCTCCATGGGGCTGGATAGGAGTGAGTGGATGTCTGAAGGAGATTACAAGCAGTTATGGATATTGCTTGTCATGCTACCATCAGCAGTCACCTTTTTCAATTGACTAGTTGCTTGTATTTCCAGAATAGGGAATGCCAGATGTATTTACTGCACTGAAAGAGCATGCTGAAAGCCCTGAGAAGGATACCCAGCTGCCATGTATCAGTAGAGGCCAGGGTAGTTTAACCTCTGGTGATCTAGTAATCAGAATCCTAGAGAACCAAGGATAAATGGACAGGGCAGCTTGTATCTAAGGAATAAATGGAGACTTGAAAGCTCTTTCTAAGTCATTTGTTTGCAATTCAAAATTTACTTTCTCTATGTAAACAATGCTATCAGAACTAACATTCATTGATTCCTGCTACGTGCTAGATTGGTTCAAGGTATTCTGCCTACCTATATTATTTTCATCGCATCATCAACTCACTATAACCTTACAAGGTGGAAATGACAGACACTGGCTTGTTGTTCACCAGCTCAGTAACCCTTTTTTTCCTCAAGGTTCATGGTCCCTTCTTAGCCTTCCTGAGATTAGGTGCAGCCATGTTACAATGGAATATAGATGGAAATCATGTGCACCACCTTCTAACATGGTACATAAAATGCCTCCTGCTCAGTCCTTTGAGTTTCCTCTCTCTCCTCTTTCATCTGTCTGCTTGATCCAATGGAAGTCTCCCAAGCTCCAGGGAATTACATCTACTAAATGGAAGGATCTAGGTTCTTTGAATGACTGCATGGAGTCAAGCCCCACTACTGACCTATGTTGGAATATGACATGAGTGAAAAATAAAACTTTATTGTGTCAATTCACTGAAATTTGGTTAGTTTTGTTACTGAAGCTTCCCCACCCTAACTAATTCAAAAAAATACCAGTATATATCCAGAGTTACATTTTCAAGGGAAGAAATCAAGATACAAAAGGGAAGTGTTTCATGTCCAAGATTACATAGCAAGTATGCCATGAAGCCAAGATTCATTGAGGTATGTCAGACTTTAATGCCAGTAATTTTCCATACTGCCTACCGCAAATGGTGGCCAGGTTCCTAGTCCAGTCACAAAAAATAATTTTACCAACACATTACCCAATACATTTTTCAATTACCCTTAGCCATTGCCCATAGCAGATTCTGTGGGACAATTTATTGAAGTTGCAAAACTACCTCTGAGAGTGCACCTATCACCATTACCTCTTGCCCAACAGTTTTGGACCACACTCCAGGCCAGAGTATAATAACATGCTTCTGTAGATGTGGGAGCTTCTCTATCAGCTGTTCCCTAAGGACTTTGAATCAAAATAGAAGAGCAGTTTTGCCCATGAGAATGAAGGGCTCACATTCAACTAGCCCTGTGCTTCCCATGTGGATCTTGCTAGGTTAAATTGTTGGTAGTTTGGGCGTTTGCCTGTGACCTAAGACAAGCAGATCAGTTCTGGTTCTCAGTGCTTTCCTGTATTAATCCTAGAACCATTTTTTCTGAGTCTGAAATCCAAATGCATGGTTAACTAATTGGGTGCACTTATGGTGACAAGGGAATGTTTAAATTTGTAAATGACCTGGAAATCCTGAGAACTTTGATTGGTATAGATGGAGAAAACCCCTTGCTTCTTTTCTGAATGGGACACAACCAGAGGAAACAAATCAATTCTTTCTAAGTATGTGACGTGTATACCCAATATAACAGTTCATAGGTGGGAAGGACACATGCCTACCCTCCAAAAGATGATTAGAGGGAACAAGCAGAAAAACAGGAGACAAAACTCTAAAAATTCTCCACTACCAGAGCCAGGGAAAAATGTCTTCAGCCAGTTGATATTCATTTGCATATGTTCACGTGTAGAACTTGACCTCATTGTCCCTTTCAGCCTCTTCTTGAAGTTCTCAGATAAATCCAACTGCACATAAATCAACAAGGTGGAATTTACTGAATATTTATTAGAGAAGATAAAGATTTGCTTCATATGCCCCACTGAAACTTCTTTAATTTCTCTATTTTTCTCTTTATGCCAAAACCCCTCTTCTTTGTCCCTACTTATGTGACCACTCCTCTTTGAATACCTACATACCTTTTCATTCCTTAATCCAATTTAGCTTACAAACCCTTCACTGCTGCTTTATTATTACAAAGAATGTGACCCTTTTCCAGATCTTGCCTTCAAATATTTACATTCCAAGATGCCCCCTTGGACCTAACACACACATAGAAGTCCTTAGAAAAAAGTGTCTCTTATAAGAATGTATTGTAAAGGGATGGGGGTGTAGGTTACAAATACACTCCAAAACATTTCTTGCTGTCTGCTTGTGGCATTTCACTTTGCAGAATCTTCAGTGCTTTGCCAACAAGCATGTCTGCTGTCCGTGGTGCTGACGGGAGAGGCTAGGGTTAGTCATCTTTTTCTACTCATCATTCAAGCCAGAGAATTGATCACCCTACTCTGCTCTTAGCCTCACTCCACTCATTGACAAAATGGAATTACTAATTGTACTAACCTCATGCAAAGCACTTAGCATCATACCTGGCACAAAGAGTTCACCAATTCTTTTTATAATTATGTTCAATAGTATTTATTATAATTATGCTGTTTTTCTACAGGCCCAGGAACTGCCCACATCTCCCATTTATTCACTGTCACTTCTCAAACATCTTATTTTCTCCAAAATCCACTGCTAAATAGTATTTGTATGTGATGCCACCTCCATCTTTCTTCCCACACTGTAGAGTGAACACAGGTTTTCCAAAGCTTTTTGCTCTGACAGTGAAAGAGACAGAGGAGTTAACAAAACACTAACTGGTTTTGCTGGTTGAAATATGAGCATAAATGTAGAGATTTTTTTAGCTTTGATGTTTATCCCTTCATCAATCCATCTCTTGGATCCTCGTTTGGGAACAAGAACCAATCGAATGCACTTTTTGGGGGAAGAGGCTTGGAAGTATATATTCCCAACATTATCTGTGCTTGCCTCATTTATGGCACATCTCACGCTCTGCTGAAACTGTCCACAAAGATTATATCATTCACCACTGTATCCTTTTTTTAATTTTATTTTTTAATTTCATTCTTGTTCAAATACAGTTTTCTGTCATTTACACCTATCCCAGCCCACCCGCCCAGTGCTACCACCTCCCTCCCATTTCCACCCCCCTTAGTTGTTGTCCATGGGTCCTTTATACTTGTTCCTGTAAGTCACTCCCCTTTTCCCTGGAAATTCCCTCCCCTGTCCCCTATGGTCACTGTCCATCTGTTCTCTATTACAATGTCTTTGGTTATATTTTGCTTGCTTGTTTGTTTTGTTGTTTAGGCTCCTGTTAAAGGTGAGATCATATGGTATTTGTCTTTCATTGCCTAGCTTATTTCTCTCAGCATAATGCTTTCCAGTTCCATCCATACTGTTACAAAGGGTAGAAGCTCCTTCTTTCTTTCTGCCACATGGAATTCCATCGTGTAAATGTACCATAGTTTTTGGATCCATTCATTTACTGATGGGCACCTAGGTTGCTTCCAACTCTTGCCTACTGTAAATTGTGCTGCTATAAACATTAAGGTGCATAAGTTCTTTTAGATTGGTGTTTTGGGGTTCTTAGGATATAATCCTAGCAGTGGAATTGCTGGGTCAAAAGGCAGATCTATTTTTAGTTTTCTTAGAAAATTCCATACTGTTTTCCATAGTGATTGTACCAGTCTGCAATCCCACCAACAGTGAACTAGAGTCCCCTTTTCCCCACAACCTCTCCAACATTTATTGTTTGTTGCTTTGTTTATGATAGCCATTCTGACCACTGTAAATTGGTATCTCATTGTGGTTTTAATTTGCATCTCTCTGATAGCTAGTGATACTGAGCATCTTTTCATGTGTCTCTGGATCCTCTGTATGTCCTCCTTGGAGAAATGTCTGTTCAAATCCTTTGCCCACTTTTTAATTGGGTTGGTTGTCTTCTTAGAGTGGAGTCATGTAAGGTCTTTGTATATTTTGGAGATTAAACCTTTGTCTGAGGTATCATTGGCAAATATGTTTTCCCATGCAGTTGGTTCTCTTTTTATTTTAATGCTGTTTTCTTTAGCCATGCAGAAGCTTTTTATTTTGATGAGATCCCATTTGTTTATTCTTCCCTTTATATTCCTTGCTCTAGGGGACATATCAGTAAAAATGTTGCTGTGTGAAATATCCGAGATTTTCCTGCCAGTGTTCTCCTCTAGGACTTTAATGATGTCATGGCTTATATTTCAGTCTTTTATCCACCTTGAATTTATTTTGGTGTATGGTGTAAGTTTGTGGTCAAGTTTCATTTTTTTGCACATATCTGTCGAGTTCTCCCAACACCATTTAGGGGCTATTTTTAGTCCATTTTATGTTGCTGCCCCTTTTCTCAAATATTAATTGACTATAGAGACTTGGGTTTATTTGTGGGCTCTCTGTTCTGTTTCATTAGTCTGTGTGCCAATTTCTATGCCAATACCAGGCTGTTTTGATTGCAGTGGCCGTGTAATAGTTTGGTATCAGGTATTGTGATCCCTCCTACTTTGTTCTTCTTTCTCAAAATTGTAGCTGTTATTCAGAGTCATCTATGGTTCCATATAAATTTTTGAAGTGTTTGTTCTATGTGAAATATGCCATTGGTACTTTAATAGATATTGCATTGAATCTGTAAATTGCTTTGGGTGGTATGGACATTTTGATTATGTTAACTCTTCCAATCCATGAACACGGTATATGTTTCCATTTGTTTGTGTCTTCCTTGATTTCTTTCTTCAGTGTTGTGTAGTTTTCTGTATACAGATCTTTTATCTCTTTGGTTAGGTTTATTCCCAGATATTTTATTTTTCCTTTTCCTGTATCAAATGGATTTTTTTCTTGATTTCTGCTTCTGCTGTTTCATTGTTGGTATACAAAAATGCCTTTGATTTCTGGATATTGACTTTGTAACCTGCTGTTTTGCCAAATTCATTTATTAAGTCAAGCAGTTCTGGGGTAGAGTCTATAGGACTTTTCATGTACACTATCATGTCATCTGCAAACAATGACAGTTTTGTTTCCTCCTTTCCAATTTGGATGCCTTTTATTTTCTTTTCTTGTCTGATCACTGTAGCTAAAACTTCCAATACTACATTGAATAGAAGTGGTGAAAATGGACAACCTTGTCTTGTTCCTGATCTTAGGGGAAAAGCTTTTAGTTTTTTCCCATTGAGTATAATGTTGGCTGTAGGTCTCTCATATATGGCCTTTATTATATTGAGGAATGTTCTCTCTATTCCCACTTTGCTGAGTGTTTTTATCATAAATGGGTGTTGTACCTTGTCAAAAGCTTTTTCTGCATCTATTGATATGATCCTGTGACTTTTGTCTTTGCTTTTGTTTATGTGATGTATTACATTTACTGATTTGTGAATATTGAACCATCCTTGCATCTCTGGGATGAATTCAACTTGGTCATGATGTATGGTCTTTTTAATGTATTGCTGGATGCAGTTTGCCAATATTTTGTTAAGGATTTTAGCATCTATGTTCATCATTGATATTGGCCTGAAGTTTTCTTTCTTTGTTGTGTCTCTATCTGGTTTTGGAATTAGGATGATGCTGGCTTCATAAAAAGACTTTGGGAGTCTTCCATAATTTTGGATGTTTTGGAATAGTGTGTGAAGAATTGGGGTTAGCTCTTCCTTAAATGCTTTGTAGAATTCTCCTGTGAAACCATCTCGTCCAGAGCTTTTGTGTGTCGGGAGATTTTTTATTACTACTTCAATTTCATTTGCTCTTATTGGTCTATTCAGGCTTTCTGCTTCTTCTTCATTGAGTTTTGGAAGATTATATTATTGGCAAAATTTTTCTATTTCACCTAAGTTTTCAACTTTCTTAGCATACAGTTCTTCATAGTACTTTCTTACAATCCCTTGTATTTCTGTGGTGTCAGTTGTCATCTCTCCTCTTTAGTTTCTGATTGTGTTTATTTGGGTCCTCTCCTTTTCTGGATAAGCCTGCTTAAAGGCTTATTCATTTTGTTTATCTTTTCAAAAACAAAAGCAACTTCCTGGATTCACTGATCCTTAGAAATGTCCTTTTAGTCTCTATGTCATCTAATTCTGCTTTGATCTTGGTTATTTTCTTCCATTTGCTCTGGGCTGTCTTTGTTGTTGTTCCTCGAGTTCTCGTAGGCATAGGGTTAGGTTGTTTGTTTGAAATGTTTCTATCTTTTTTAGGTAGGCCTGTATTGCTATGAACTTCCCTCTCAGTACTGCCTTCACTGTGTCTCATAAGTTTTGGGTTATCATGAGTTCATTTTCATTGTTTCCAGAAACTTTTTGATTTCTTCCCTAATTTCATTCTTGACTCATTCATTGTTTAATAGCATGCTATTAAATCTCCATGATTTTGAGTGTTTGGGGTCTTTTCCCTTGGGGTTGGTTTCTAGTTTCAGTCCCTTGTGGTCTGAGAAAATGCTTGGGATGATATCAATTTTCTTAAATTTGTTGAGGCTTGTTTTTTGCCCTATCAAGTGGTCTATCTTTGAAAACGTTCCATGCGCATTTGAAAAGAATGTGTATTTAGCTTCTTCGGGATGAAGGGTTCTATATATATATCAGTTAAGTCCATTTCATCTAGGGCGTTGTTCAATGCCACAATATTTTTGTTGATATTTTGTTTGGAAGACCTGTCCATTTTTGACAGTAGGGTGTTAAAATCCCCAACTACAATTGCGTTGCTGTCAATATCTTTCTTGAAGTCCTCTAAGATTTTCTTTATGTATTTGGTTGCTTCTATTTTGGGTGCATATATATTTACATTTATGTCTTCTTGGTGGATTCTTCCTTTGAGTATTATGAAGTGACCTTCTGTGTCTCTTTTTATGGCCCTTTTTTTGAAGACTATTTTGTCTGATATGAGTATTGCTACCCTGGCTTTTTTTTTTTCCTGTCCATTTGCTTGGAAAATTTTTTTCCAGTCCTTCACTTTTAGTCTGTGTAGGTCTTTTGTCCTGAGGTGAGTCTCCTGTAGGCAGCATATGTGTGGGTCATGCTTTCTTATCCATTCAACTATTCTGTGTCTTCTGATTGGCGCATTTAATCCATTTATGTTTAAGGTTATTATTGATAGGTACTTATTCATTGCCATTTTTGTACCTGTGTTCCTCTCTGTCTCTCTCTTTTCCTTCCTTTCCTTAAAGCAGTTCCTTTAGCATCTCTTGCAGAGCTGGTTTGGTGGAGGTGTATTCTTTTAGACTTCTTTTGTCTTGGAGGCTCTTTATTTGGCCTTCTGTCTTGATTGAGAGCCTTGCTGAATAAAGTAGCCTTGGTTGCAGACCTCTGGTTCCCATTACTTGGAATATTTGTTGCCATTCTCTTCTTGCTTGGAGCATTTCTATTGAGAATCAGTAGCTAACCTTATTGGGGCTCCCTTGTATGTTACTTCCTGTTTCTCCGCTGCCTTTAAGACTCTCTCTTTGTCTTGGAATTTTGCCATTTTAATGATGATGTGTCTTGAAGTGGGCCTCTTTGGATTCTTCCTGATTGGGACTCTGTGTTTCCTGGATTTGTATACCTTTTTCTCTTATCAAATTAGGGAAGTTTTCCATCATTACTCTTTCAAATAGATTTTCTATCCCTTGCTCTTCTTCTCCTTCTGGTATCCCTATTATTTGGATATTATTACATCACATATTGTCTTGCATTTCTTTTAATCTCTCTTCATTCTTTCTGAGCCTCTTTTCCTTTTCTTGCTCTTTCTGGGAGTTTTTTCCTACTTTGTCTTCCAACTCACTGATCCGGTCTTCTGCTTCATCGATCCTGCTTTTGATTCCTTCCACTGTGTTCTTCAGTTCAGAAATTGTATTCTTCATTTCCTCTTGGCCCATGCTGATAGTTTCTATTTTCTTTTTCATGTTGATATAGTTTGCAGTGAGTTCATTGTATCTCCCATGTAGTTTCTGGTAGCTCATTGTGAGTTCTTTGAACTTCCTGGTAACCAGTGCTTTGAATTCAATATCTGATAGCTGACTTGCCTCTGTTTCATCTAGCATTCTTTCTGAGGCTTCCTCCTGTCATTTCATTTGGGGATTGTTTCTTTGTCTTCCCATTGTTTGTGAGACTCTTCTTGTTAGCTTCAGCTTCTTAAATTAATTTTTTCTGGCTTCCTGGGTTTATGGTGTGCACTTCTGTGGTATAATACCTGTAAGATTCAGTGGTGTAGTCTCCTTGATCTCCCCAGCTCACTGGTCTTGGGCTGTCCTTTACATTGGCTCTGAGTTTGTCTTTGGGGTTTTTTGTTTGTTTGTTTGTTTGTTTGTTTGTTTGTTTTGGGGTCTTTCTTTTGTGGGTCCTCCCCACCAGCTGGTGAACTGATGGTCCCTCTGTCCACCACCCATTTTAATTTGTTGTGGTGGTGAGGGCTGGTTGTGTTGAAGCTAGTTCTTCTGTGTGTACAGGGTTTTGAGAATTCTCTTTTGCACTTGTTCAGTTGTTTTCACTGGGTAGTTTCTCCACTGTTTCGTTGTATTTCCAGATAGGTCTTGCATTGAGGTTTGTGTGGTTTCTACTCTCTCCTTCACCTTTGTCTGTTGTTATCTGTTGGTGGTTCCTTTGTTGTTAGGTTTCCTTTTCCAGTGGGTATCCTGGTGTTCACCGCTTCCACCTACTCTTTTTGTGTGTGTGTGATCAGTTTGAGGGGAAGGCAAACTGGTTTATGACAGCAGGCGAGTATTTTATGATATTTACAGTAGCAGCCAGTAGAGAAGAGATAGGAGATCCTTTGGGTATGTATAGTGATAACCATAATCTTCAACCCAACTAGCCACTTTTTAGAAAGAAGTTAAGGCTCTTGTTGGGGAGGGAAGTTTTATGAATTGGATCTAGAAAGCAGTGAGATTGCAGGAGGTCAGATTCTGAGGTAAGGTGAGAATAAAGGATGGTAAATAGGTGTAGTGTGAGAGAGAATAGAGTTAACCACTACAATAATAGAGTTCAGGAAAGTGTGAAGTGGGCTAAGATCTGGGAGAAATGTTGTGTAGTATTTACAATAGTATGGAATAGCTATTATTTACAATAATATTAGAGCAACAATCATATGAGAGAATCTATGAGATACCAAGAATATGGAGTATTGGACCTTCAATAATGTGTTGATGGAGCACATGTGAAGTAAAGAACAGTAAATTCCCAATAGACTATGAATGAGGGGACAGGGGAAACCTGTCAAAGGATACAATATATTCAGCCAAGACAAAGACTATACAGAAAGAGGAGGAATACAAAAGGAATACAAAGATACTATTAAAATAAAAGATGTAAGCATAATGAAAAATATAATAATACAAATATGCAGTAACTTGTAGTTTCTCTGCTATAGCAAACTGAAATCTGTCTCTCTGTCTCTACTGTTGGGATGCCCCCTCTTTGGGTCCAACTCTGGTCTTTTCGCAGTTCCAAGTTTTTTGTCTCACTTGTGGGAGGAAGTAAAAAAACAAACAAAAACAAAAACAAAAAAAGGTAGCAGAAGGGAGGAAAAAGAAATGTTTGGAAAGAAAGGAAGAATGAATAAAACAAGAAAGAAGGAAGAGAGGGAAAAAGTATTGAAAGATAAAACAATAATAAAGTGTTTTTTTAAAAAGCCCTGGCTGCTGTAGCTCAGTGGATTGAGCACAGGCCTTCGAACCAAAAGATCACAGTTCAATTCCCAGTCAGGGCACATGCCTGGGTTGCAGGCCAGTTCCCAGCTGGGGACACACTAGAGGCAACCATACATTGATGTTTCTCTCCCTCTCTCCTTCCCTTCCCCTCCAAAGATAAATGAATAAAATCTTTTTTAAAAAGGAATTTAAAAATTATTTTAAAAAAGATTACTTTAAAAAAAAAAAAAACACCTCTTGTTGGTTTCCAGCTGGCCAAACCAGTTTTTCTGGTCTCACTGGCTGTAGGAGGCTGAGGGCTGATTGGTGTGGCTTTCTCCCTTCTCAGTGTACGCAGCGGGTCTCACAAGTACTCTAACAAGATCAACACTGGCGCCTCTCCCCCGCACCCCATGCAGGGAATCCAGGTCCTCTTTTAGAGCACTCCCTCCACCCCAGGAGTCACCAACGGGAGCTGGCATTTGGGCAGGCGCACTCACCAGGCCAAGCTTTCCTGTTCCCGCAGGCTTGGGCACTAACCTTTCCCAGTGCTACAGGGGAACTCAAGGCTGACTCTCAATTTTCCTAAGCCGGTGACCAAAGACTCCATGGGTTATCAAGACTCCCTTGTTTGCTTCCTTGTGCCCATTCTTCTCTTTAGCACTTCAAGCAAACAGGTCTCTCCCGGTATTTTTCAAACTGCTCCCAGCTGGGTAGGGAGGGAGCTGATGACCCTGCTTTCTCCCAAAGACCTTGCTTCCAGCCCTTGGCTCCCAAAGAGTCTGCAGCAGACTGGGCCGGACCCCTGGCACTCAGCCTGGTGGAGGAGCCGTTGTCTGCAGCCTCTGTGCTGGTTCCTCGGACCTTATTGACCTGCAGCCGTCTCCTCACCGTCTGGTCTTTCAGTGTCCGCTACAACTTCTGGATTCCTATTTTCTAATATGCTGGGGCTATTTTCTGTGTTACTCCACAGATCAGCCAGGTTTTTCTCCCATGGGTGGAGGGAAAGCAGAATCCTCTTTGCCCTACTTCACCGCCATCTTCCCCATTCTGAGAACCATGGTATCCTCAGTGTGAAGAACACTAGCCACATTGCTCAGGATCAAATGAAGAAATAAATTAATTTTAAAATGACCCAAAGAACAAATGGAATGTGGTGGGTTTAATTTATTTTCCCAATCTTTCACCTCTCCCTGTATTCACATGCTCTTTTCCAACTCTTTGTCATTCTTACCACCAAAGAAGTGGTAACTTAACTTTGGGTTTACACGTGTGAGGTCTTGGGGGCATATAATGAGGCAGAAGTTGCAGTGGGCCAGTTCTAAGTCTTAAGAGGCTTTGCATCTCTGATTTTATTCCTGTAAAAAATGCCCTGGGTAACCCATTGTACCAGGAGAAATATAAAAGCCACACAGAGCAGAGCTACCAGAGCTACCACAACCTGAAGCACAGCCTCCCAGTACCCACATATCTAAAGAGCTGAAGTAAAATCATCCAGCCAAGCCTATTTTCAGCTAATCTGTAGAGCATGAGTGATAATAAATGATTATTAAATCACTAACTCTGAGAGTTGATTTGTTAAACAGCATTATTTGAATAATAGCTAGCTGATACATCGAAGAAAATACACAATGGATATTTTAAATCATTTTTGTGGTTTATGAAGTTCAGCATCTCACCTTCTCTGAGCCTTCATTCCTCTTCTATAAATTTTGGATGACAATTTCTGGCCAATCTATCTCACAAAGGTCATGATTAGTTTCAAATGATATAAGAGTAAGAGAGTATAGCAGTGAATTAACCAGCAGCACAGAGATAAAGGAGTATTATTTGGGGGTGATATCCACAACTCCTTTCAATATCCCGCATACCCATAGTCTCCAGTTCCACAAACTCAGTTGAAATGGGACACCAGATGGCTAGGGATGAGTATTTGCATCCACAAAAGTACTGGTAACATTGACTTTCTTCCAAGATGCAACTTGAAACTGTCTTTTTCATGTTTGACCAGGAAATTCAGCTGAATTCCTTAATTTTTGGAACAGAAGACTCTGATTGTACCTTATTCAATGCTTAGTGCCCCTTACAACCCATGCATTCAAAATCTTCAAGCCCCTTCTTAAATGATCAGTCAGAGGGAACTCAGTGACAAAGCAGCCTGTTTCAATTTGGACATCTCTAAGCCCCAGACTAGGGCAGTTTCTCTAGTTATAAGCTTTTCTTAGCATTGCTTTCAGAGCATGTACTGCAGACTATAATTTTAAAGTGGTGTGTGTGATAATATATTCAATATCTGTCTCCCAGACTGCACTTTCAACAGTGTAATACCTAGCATAGAAACAGTACATTAACAGACATTCAATAAATATTTACAGAGCAAATAAATGAAAAGTATTTAATATTATTTAATAATCTTTACTATAATCTTTACTTAATAAAGATTAAGTCACTTAATAATGAATGAATGAGTGAATGAATGAATGAAGAGTGGATAAATGAACAGAGAATGGCATGTCTTCCTGAACTTCCTCCCTGCCAAATAGTATCAATTCTATCACTTCAGAGTCCAACAGAACAAGTGTCTTTCCTGTATCAATCCCTCACATTTCTTTTTTTTTACTTGTTTAAAAATATATTTTATTGATTATGCTATTACAGTTGTCCCATTTCCTCCCTTCATTCCCCTCCACCCTGCACACCCTCTCCCACCCATATTCCCCCACTTTAGTTCATGTTCATGTGTCTTAAGTTCTTTAGCTCCTACATTTTCCATACTATTCTTGCCCTCCCCGTCTATTTTCTGCCTGCCATCTATGCTACTTATTCTCTGTACCTTTTCCCCACCTCTCCTCCTCCCATTCCCCTGTTGCTAACCCTCCATGTGATCTCCATTTCTGTGATTCTGTTCCTGTTTTAGTTGTTTGCTTAGTTTGTTTTAGGTGTGGTTGTTAGTAATTATGAGTTCGCTGTCATTTCACTATATGCGTTTTTTATCTTCTTTTTCTTAGATAAGTCCCTTTAACATTTCATATAAGAAGGGCTTGGTGATGATGAACTCCCTAAACTTGATCTTATCCGAGAAGCACTTTATCTGTCCTTCCATTATAAATGAAAGCTTTGCTGAACAGAGCAATCTTGGATGTAGTTCCTTGTCTTTCATGACTTGGAATATGTCTTTCTAGCACCTTCTTGCCTGTAAGGTCTCTTTTGAGAAATCAGCTGACAGTCTAATGGGAATTCCTTTGTAGTTGATTAGCCCCTTATCCCTTGCTGCTTCTAGAATTCTCTCCTTCATTTTAATGTTGGCTAATATAATTATGATGTGCCTTGGTGTGTTCCTCCTTAGGTCCACCTTTTTTGGGACTGTCTGAGCTTCCTGGATTTCCTGAAAATCTATTTCCTTTGCCAGATTGGGGAAGTTCTCCTTTAGTATTTGTTCAAATAAGTTTTCCACTTGTTGCTCTTCCTCTCCCCTTCTGGTAGCCCTATAATTCAAGATGTTGAAACATTTAAAGATGTCCTGGAGGTTCCTAAGCCTCTCCTCATTTTTTGAATTCTTGTTTTTTCCTTCTTTTCTGTTTGGTTGTTTCTTTCTTCCTTCTGGTCCACTCCATTGATCTGAGTCCCAGTTTTCTTCCCATCACTATTGGTTCCCTGTGCATTTTCCTTCATTTCACTTAGTGTAGCCTTCATTTTTTCATCTAATTTGTGACCAAATTCAACCAATTCTGTGAGCATCCTGATCACCAGTGCTTTGAACTGTGCATCTGATAGGCTGGCTATCTGCTCATCACTTAGTTGTGTTTGCTGTGGAGCTTGGATCTGTTCTTTTGTTTGGGCCATGTGTTTTGGTCTGTTTGTGCCTATTACATATGAGGGGTGGAGTCTTAGGTGTTCACCAGGGTGGGGCAACCCAGTTGCTGAGTTGTGATGCTGTATGTGGGGGCAGGGTTCAAGAGAGAACAATGGCACTTACTCCACTCTCTGTTGGATCTCAGTCCCTTCCACCACTTCCCCCAAGCAAACTGGGCTCTTCTGCTGCTGATTCCCGAGTGGGTGGACTTGTATACATTCTAGGACCCTGTGGGTCTCTCCAACAAACTCTCCTATGAGACTGGGAGTCTCTCCCTGCACCTCAGCTCCCACAGGTGTTTTCAATTGGTGTTTTGAGGCTTTATTTCCTGGCACTGGGACCCGGGTTGTGCAGTCTGTCTCACTCCCCAATTTTGCCTAGTTTATCTGTGCATGAATGTGGGACCGCCATGTCAGCCACCCTGCACACAGTGCCTCGCTTCATAATTGCCACCTCGCTGAGTCTGCTAGCCACCACCTGCACATCCAGGGTCCACCTGCTGCCATCTTATGCACCCCAGGTGCCTTTTGCACTTGGTGCTACCACTTTTTGTGCCATGACACCTCTCCATCTGGCTGCCCGACTCCTCCCCACTTACTGGTCTGGATGAATGTGTCTATTTTATCTCCTTGGTTGTCTGGCTTCCATACAGTTCGATTTTCTATGAGTTCTGGTTGTTATTTTGTTTCTAAACTGTTGTCCTTATTTTGGTTGTGTGAGGAGGAACAGTGTGTCTACCTACGCCTCCGTCTTGGCCGGAAGTCCAATCCCTCACATTTTATAGAGGTAGAGAGCTGACCCCTGAGAGATTTCCAATTGAAGAGATAAAAAATTCAGAGTGAATAATTTATAATTTGTATAGCAAATATTTATTGAGCATATATTATATGTCCAACACATTTATGGGTATGGGGGATGCAACACTAAGAATAACAGACCAAAATAAATTCCTTTCTTCATATTGTTTATTCTCTAATCAGAGAAGAAAGATAATAAAAAATTAAAAAGTAAAACGTAGTGTGTCAGGTGGTGGTAAATGCAATGGAGGAAAAATAAAGTAGAGAAGGAGAATAAGGAACCCAAGAGAAGATGCTCTCTTAAATGAGATGGCCAGAAAAAGCCTTTTTGAAAAGCAAACACAAAGATATGAAGTTGGTGAGGAAGAAGTCATTCAGATATCGTATTAAGAAGACTCCAGGCAGAAGAGAAGAGCAAGTATAAAGGCCCGAGTTGGGAGTATGCCTGGCAGGCTATGAAAATATATGGAGGCCAATGTATCTAAATCAGAGTGAACAGGGAGAAAACAGTGAGAGATGAAGTCAAGGGGTCATAGGGAGACTTGTAGCCATTCAAGGACCTTGGTTTTCACTCTAAGTAAAATAAAAACACTGTTCAATAATTTTGAGCAGAACAGGTAGGTCTAGACTATAGGCCAGCAAGGGCAGAAGCAAATCAGTTAGAAGGATGTAGCACTAATCTGAGACAGATGATGACATTTTGGCCCAGAGTGGGGTTTATTTTCCTCTGTATTCCCACACCTAACACCTGGAGGATGTTGAATAAATTAATGATTAGATTGATGAGAGTCACAAAGTGATCTGGTTTTAGAGTCAAAACAACTGGATTTGGGCTCTGAATTCACAGTTAAGTCTTATCTATGTTCATTGAATTCGTTTCCCCTATAACACCACATTCAGTTTAAGAAGGAAAATTAAAACTTTACAGCATGTATAAGAGTAGCCAGAGCAGTCAGATAAAGACACCACATTTTGTGTGATTCCTTTCATCAGAAATGTCCGGTTTAGGCATGTGCATAAAGACAGAAAGTAGCTTAGTGCTTGCTGGGGACTGAAGGAGGGAGATTCTGAACAGTAGCCAAAAACTAAGGAAATCACAGTAAAATACAAACTTTAGTTTGTAACAATGTATCGATATTGGCTCATTAACTGTGACAAGTGTACGATACTTATGTAGGAGGTTAATAATAGGGAAACTTGGATGTGGAGTTATATGGAAACTCTCTGTACTATCTTCACAGTTTGTATATAACTAAAGCTGTCTAAAATAAAAGGCTTATTTCTTTAAGTGACCATTCAGATCTGGAAAATGAAAGAAAGAGGCTTGGTGATTTATCATCTAGAGTATGAGGTGCCTCCCTCCCCCTGTAGAACTGGACCCATCCTGGAGACTGAGGGCTTTGGGGAGTAAGGCTGCCTTGGTCATTCTTCCATAATCCATTCTTAGAGCTGCTCCTTTGTGTGTGTGCTCTGGGTAGTAAACTGATTGTTTAAAATAATAATGATAAGGTGAGAAAAGCTTGATACAAAAAATATTTCTAAATGACTTTAATGTCCTCTGAGCCTCTGGGTGGGTAATCTGGTCCCCGTCTATGTTCAGGCAAATGTGATTACAGCAGGACCTGTACTGGTTGATCTCTGAGCTCCAGCCCCCAGGCTGCTGCCTGCCCTAACCACATTAGCAGCACTACAGCCATTTATCAGGCTAATAGGGGGCCTGGGATTGGGCCTGGCCTCCTGCAAGCAGCTGGGCCCTGTTATCAGAAGACGTCTGGCTCCTGCTTCCCACAGTCACAGGATCAAGGACATGGCTGTGGAACTGATCTGCCTGTCTTGCCCCTTTCTCCTACTTGCCTCAGCCATCTCGCTGCATCCTCAGAGCTGCTTGATTAGGGAGGAGAGGGGGCTCCTTGCTTCCCATGGACAGAACAAACCTGTCTGGGGTGAGAGGCCATGCTTCTAGCCACCATCTGCCTTCCACCCCCAATTCAGCAGGTGCCCTCTCTTCCGCCCCTGCCATCGACTCTTCTCGTCCCCCTGGCCCAAGTCTGTCAAAAATAGAACCCACTGGCAGCAGGAGCAGGATAGTGAAAGGGACAGGGGGTCTTGTTTACCTAACACTGTGCTAGTTTCTACAAAAGTCAAGGCCCATCTGCCAGGCAGCAGGTGCCAGGAAACCAGCTGCCTTCAATGCACAGTCACCAAACATTAGTGAGGGGCAGGTGGGCAGACCAAGTAACTGCCCCCTGGTGCTCCAGCCCACTACACATACATGCACACATGCACACAGGCCCAGAACTGACTGGGTGGGCCATATGTAACTCATCTGCTGCATGACTCCTGGCAAATAATAAGTCCTGTGTTGCCTTCTTCCTGTCATTCACCATGCCCACAAGCCAACACCCTTATTCCCTAGGCAAGCTCAGGAAACCCATTTTAATATTAAACTAAATTCAACATAATTAAGAAGCTTAATCAGCTATTGTTTGGGGAAAAATAACCAACAATATAATTCATTTTTAATCTGAACAGAAACAATTTGGGAGCACTTTGGCTCTGGGGATTAACTTCAGTTAATTGAGAGTTGTATTTCCAGGAATCTATATATCCTGGTTCCTGATCCTGCCCCTCTTCTTTCCTCCTTCCTGCTTTGGCCCCAGTGGGAAGTCTGCTGAGACAGTTGGCACTGGGCAAGAGTGAAACCATGAGTTCTGGAGCATCCTGAGGGCATGTGAGGGCAGGTGAAAGCAGTGAGAACCGAGGGCCATGGACCTCTAGTTGAAATGGGGCATCATCAGAGAAATGGGGCAGATACCCCAGCTCTACCCTTCAAGGAAGACTGGCTCTACAGAGCTTAAAAATGAATTGCCAACATGTCACCTGCAAGCTCCCCAGGACCTCACCTATGGGCTCAGGGACACGAGGATGAAGAATGACATCTCTGCAGTATCAATCCCCTCATGTAAGGTGTTTTTCACGTGTATGTAAGCAGGGGTGAAGAGCACAGACTCCAAAAAACAGGTCCTGTGTTGATAGCCAGGGCAGGTGCCCACTGACAGGACTTGTAGGTATGTCACTGCTCTGAAGGAAATAATTAAAGGTAGACCAACAGCTCACATGGTATAAACACATGAAAGTGTGCATTGTAGGATCTATTGACCCCCACACAAGGCTGCAAACCAAAAACTTCATGGGGAGGAAACTCGGGGCCTGGAGAAAGTGTGCACCAGCTGTGTGACTCTGACAAGCCACTTTCCCTCCCTGAACCTGTTTCTAATCTACAAACTGTCAGACTACTTCCCTGAGCTTCAACCTTCATTGTGCATTAAAATCACTTAGAAATTCTTTTAAAAATATATTAGCCCAAGCAAGCCCAGAGATCTGGATTTAATTGCTGGGGGCAGTTAAAGAGTCACCAGGTGATTTCAAAGTTTAGCCAGGCTTGAAAAAACACTAGTGCCACTTAGCTCATATTGAACCAACTAGAGGACTTATTAAAACAAAGATTCCTGGGCTTTGCCTTGAGAATTTCTAATTCAGTAGGTTTGAGGGCCTAGGAATTTGCATTTGCAACAAGGTCCCACAGGATGCTAATTCTGCTGTCCTTGGAATCATACTTTGTGGACCAGTACCCTGGACCAAAACAACCTAAAGCATAGTCCCCAGAGTGGCAGTAACAGCATCATCAGGAAGCCTGTAAAAAATTCAAAACAAGGTGCCTTACTTTAAACTTTGATATAATATGCTCTTATGTGATGGAGAAAAGGATCGTGATATTGATAAAGTAGCTGTAGTGAGGTAAAGGAGGGGGTGGCCTAAGTGGGAGGAGATGCCGGATGGAGTCAGCATCTCCTCCATCTGCGTTGGCGTTGCATATACAGAGAGAAGAGAAGGAGGCTTCAAGACCAAGCACTACTGCTGTCTCAGAGATCTTTTCTCTCCCTTCACCTTTCCACACTATCATGAAAAGTTTTCATGAAAGCTCCCCTAGCCAATTGTCCTCAGGTGGTAGATAGTCATTCATCACTGGCTCAGCCTCTCCCATAAGCCATCATGTTCAAGTTCATCACCTCAACTGTATATTACAAGTGGGAAAGGATAAGGGACTTAAACCTACCTGGAGACTCTGAAGCAAGGCTTAATTCACCTTTCATCCTGGATCAGGGCTCTCTACTGGCGCTGTCCCCATCAGCATGAATAGGCTGGCAGTCAGGGCTTGCTGCGACCAAACCTTCCTTGGCCTGCTGCCTGATTTCTAGCCACAGCACCTTTGCAGACCCTGAGTTGCACAAATGGTATGAGTCATTAAGGATCGGGGAGGTAGCATAAGCCAGGTGGGAGTCCCTGGCCTGGGAGGCAGGAGGCCTGGTGCCGCCTTAGGCTCATCTTCAATTTACTGTTACACTATCCCAGCCCCCTACTCTCTCAGGATCTTAATTTTCTCTCTGCAAAATAGAAAAAGGAATTCCTTCTGGTTTTCCTCAGATGAGGTTGCAAACATCTCATAAACATTAGATTGACCTTTATTTGGGGTTTTCCCCTCTAGTCACTACTAGGTTTCCTACATTTGAAGAAGAACCAGTGTGAATGGGTGGACATCATTCGGAGTATCCTGGAGTCTCATGTCCAGCATCTTTACTCTATGGACGGAATGCTGGCCATGTGACTGATCTTGACATAAAATAACATAAGAGTCAAAGGGAGAATAGAGGCCATTCCAAATATGGTTCCAGTACTTACTCCATTACTGAGTTCCCATTCTGGGAACTTCCAGGAAAACCTGTTGCACATTCCTTTGAATAGCTCATTGGTGGCAAATCTTCATCCTAGGAGGGTGAATTTGCTTGTTGGAAATAGCCCAGAGTTATTCAGAGCCAAGAATGGTGAACAGAGTGAGAGATTAGGCTAGGAAATACCACTTCCAGTCTAAAACAAGGTGTAACTGTAATTAAATTGATCTAAGGGCTGATCCGAATGGCTTCTAATGTCTCCTCCAACTCCAACATGCTACAATTTTCTTGTATACATAGAAAATGGATTCTGAATGCAAAAGAAAAACACGCCACAGGTGTTTTGAATACAGTAGCTTCAAAGAAATCTGAATAAAATTACTGTTCCCTAGATGACTGCTTTAAAGGGCAATTTTCATATCGATACATACCTTATTTCGTGTATTCAGAGAGACACTTTCATTTTCACATTTTAGCTCTGAAATCAGGATACAGATGACAATTGGTGGAGGGTCACAGTCTAACTGGCTGCATTTTTTCTTCTAAGCGGTACATAAAATAATGGTGCATCTTTTTATCAATGGCATCTTCAATTCAAGAAATACAGTACACCTCCAACTGTTTTGATTTTACCTTTCAGTAATGGTTACTTTAAAATTACACATCTGGTATTTTCACTTCTCAGATTAGTGTTCATTCTCAACTTTGGCTGCACACCCCAGACCAATGAAAATAGAATTTCTGGGGATAGGATTTAGGCATCATCATTTTTTAAAGCTCTCCAAGCACAAGGCCTATAGCACCTTAAGCTAACTACAGCTGTCTTGCAATCCTATAGGAATGCAGGCTTGTGGAGAGACCAACAGCATAACTGGTTTGAGGAATAAATAGCGCTGAGCTCCTGGGTTTAGCCATGCCTGAAGTCTTCTATTACCTCTGGACTTCACTGTTTTGTAAGCAATAAGTCTTATGAATTGTTTAAGCTGGTTCGAGTTGAGTTTCCTGTTACTCACAATACACACAGAATGAGATACCAGCAGTGCCATGTCATACGCAATTGACTGAGCTGAGGAGGTAAAGGGGAGGACAATGGGAGATTATCATAAAGGAAGGCCTGGAGGTTGGTCACCCTGGTTCTGACAAGCCTTGTTCATAGGTTAAACTATGGCCTTCTTTTATCTTAAGACGCATGTCATATATTTCCCCACATTGCTGCACTCCAGAGTTTGTTAACAAAAATTTAAGATACTATAAGACACAGGTAGCAAACGCAAGGCCCGCCGGCCCAATTCAGCCCTCCACCTCATTTTATCTGGCTCAGCACCTTGTTTCTGAGCAGCAGCACCTTCATTGCCTCCTTGCCCCTCATTCAGGAGTAGTTACATTTATACAGTCCTAAAATTACATACAGCCCTTTGGGGGCAACTGTGAGGCTGATGCAGCCCCGATGAAAACAAGTTTGACACCCCTGCTGTAGGATGAAGGCTACTGTTGAAAAAATTCAGCTGGCCCACCTGAAAACAGCTAGAGAAGAAAATATGGATTTGCTGAGAGAGGCTCTCTTTAGCTTGTGGTCTGCCGTATATGTTCCCCAGGGTCTAGCAATTAATAATTAGCCTTAAATAGTTGGAAAGGCCACATTCTCTGCCTCAAGCTCAATTCCCTGCAAGAGGAGACAGGAAGTAAGAAATGCAGCAAAAGACAGATTAGGACCCAGGAGAAGCCTAATCCCCCACGTGTCTTTCAGGTACACCTGTTAAGTATTGTCTTTGTGAGAAAAGGATTTATGACTCCCCTGGCTAAACACAGAGGTGCTTTCTGAGACTTCTGAGAGGTACAGACTGAGATTTCTCATTGCCCCACAGCATAGCCCACTGAGGACTACAGGAAAAGTGGAACATTGAGGCCAGAGCTAGTTGCTTGGGGATAGAAGTTTACAAACCCTCTTCTGACCTCAAAGACAAATTCTCTGAAACAAATAGATTCATGGACTACAGGACCTATTAGGATTGAGTTTGGTTACCTCTACATAGACTGATCCTACTGGCTTCACCAAAATATAATTTTACTTTTTAAAGATGTATCCCCCACATTGGGAAAACAACTGAACGCACTACTGATGCACACATGATTTGCCGCTCAAAACAAAGCAAAGGACAGATGGTGAGATGAGGGCCTCCATTTGGGTTGGGAAAGAGGGACCCAGGATGAAAGACTGGAACCTTAACCTTTGGACCTGAGCTGCCCCTGTCTTTCAGAAGGAACCCTACTTTGCCAGTCAACAAACACCACTAGTGGGGCTGCATGAGCTCTTCCCTGGGGGTTTGCAGTGAAGACCAGAACCGAGTTCCATTCCCTGGGAATTTTAATGTGCTGGATGAGGGAAAAAACTGCTCATTACAAGTGACACTCAAAGAGACCAGGGACACAATGTATCAAATTCATAGAGAAGTCCAAAGGACCCAGAATAAACAGATAAATCTTGAAAAAAAGAACAAAGTTAGAGGATTTACATTTACCAATTTCAAAACTTACTACATGGCTAACAAGAAAGGCAGTGTGATACAGGCAAAAGATAGACGTATAAATCTATGGAATAGAACTGAGAGTCCAGAAATACATCTCTACACTTTGGTAAAAGTACCAAGACAATTCAGTGGAGGGAAAAACAGTCCCTTCAACAAATTGGGCTGGGACAACTGGATATCCAGGTAAAAAAGGGTGAATCTGTACCCTGACTTCACAACATAACACAAAAATTAACCCATAATCAACCATATATCTAAATGTAAGAACTAAAGGTATACAAAACTCTTAGAAGAAATCATACACATAAATCTTGATGACCTTGAGATAAACAATGATTTTTTAAATATGACACCAAAACCACAAATGATATAAGAAAAATGATAAATTGGGCTGTATAAAAATTAAAAACTTCTCTTCAAAAGACATCAACAACCTGGCTGGCGTAGCTCAGTGGATTGAGCATGGCCTGCGATCCAGACAATTGCGGTTCGATTCCCAGTCAGGGCACATGCTGGGTTGCAGGCTGGTTCCCTGCAGGCCAGTTCCCAGCAGGGGACACACAAAAGGCAACCATACATTGGTGTTTCTCTCCCTCTCTCCTTCCCTTCCCCTCTAAAGATAAATAAATAAAATCTTTAAAAAAAAAAAGACATCAACAAAATGAAAAGACAAGCTACAGACTGAGAGAATACATAAATATATTCATAATTCATATATCTGACAAGGAACTTGTATCTCTATGTGATAGGCAGAATTATGACTACCCCCCCCAAAGAAGTCCTAATTTCTAGAACCTGTATATATATTACCTTAGATGGCAAAAGAAACTTTGCAGACACCATTAAGATTAAGGATTTTGAGATGAGGAGATTATCCTGGATTATACAGGTAACCTCAATCTAATTGCACAATTCCTTTAAATCAGGGAATGTTTCCAGGTCGTGGACAGAAAAAGATGTGACAATGGAAGAAGGGTCAGAGCAATGCTTCTTTGCTGGCTTGGAAGATGGAGCAGGGGGACACAAGCCAAGGATCACACATGACCTCAAAAGCTGGAAAAGACAAAGAAACCTATTCTTCCCTGCAGTCTGTCAACACTTTGATTTTATCTCAATAAAACCCATGTCAAAGTTTTAATGATAAAATGATACATTTTATGCAAGTATAAAATGATACATTTGGTTGTTTAAAGCCACTACATTTGTGGTAATTTGTTACAGTGATAATGATCATTGGTATCAATTCAGCACCAATAGGAATCCCCAATTTGGGGTGCAGTGGAGAAAGAAACTTTATTCAGTGCAAACAGCTCAAATGTGATACAGCACAACTATGAGAACAGCAGGCTGCAGAACAGATCAATAGTGTTACAGCTCAATTATGAAACAGCAAGGCTGTACAACAAAACAGCTGTGAGATGGCCCTGGGGTGAGGCAGCCCTCTTCCAGGGCAACTGAGTCTTCATTAGAAAGCTCACTCCCAAAATTAGAGAAGACCTGACTTATGTAGAGAGAAGTGACTGACCATGGTCCATGATTAGTCTGTTCTCATGAAAATTCTTGAAGATTGGTCCCAAAATTACTTCCTTGATTGGTCAGAATGGAGCTGTTCTGATTGGTTGGCAAAGATGAGGGTATAGTTGCACAGCTCTGATTGGATGGGGAAAGTATCAGTCCTAATGGTTGAAATCAGACTCCAGGAACCCCTTTATAAGGACAGGCTCAGATGGCAGAAACACAGTGCAGGCAGGCCAGTGCAGGCTTATGTGAGAGGCCTCTGTTCAGAAACAGCTGCTAGGCTCCTTTATTTTTTTATTATTCTAATCATTATTTTTAATTTGAGCCCATTTAGTCACCAGGAGACCTTTCTGGTAGATATCTTCTTTCTCAGGGTCCACACAACATAAAACTAATATACCAAAATATATTTTAAAACTATTCCACCTTAATAAGACAAATAACCCAATATAAGAAAGGTAAAAGAATGGAATAGATATTTCACCGAAGAAGATGTGCAAACAGTCAATAAGGACAGGAAAGGATGCTCAACATCGTTAGCAATTAGGGAAATGCAAACTAGTAGCATAATGGAATACCACTCTATACCACCACAACAATGACTATAATCAAAAAGACATACAGTAACAAGTGTTGGGAGACTTGTGGAAAAACTGGAAAGCTCATACATTGCTGGTGGGAATGTAAAACAGTGCAACCACTTCAGAAAATACTTACACTCTCTTGAATTATTTAATATAGTATATATAATAAATATAAATATAAAGTACATAAATATTTGGCCCGGCAATTTTACTCCTAGGAATTCCACTCCTACCCACGAGAAATGAAATTGTATGTCACAAAAGACTTGTCTTTTAATATTTACAGCAGCATTGTTTTAATAGCCAAAAAGTGGAACTCACTCAAATTTTTATCATCTGGCAAATTGATTAACAAAATAAATAAGAATGATAATAAATAAATAATACGGAATAAAATAAGAATATATGTTCTAGCATGGATGGACCTCAAAATATGCTAAGTCGAACAAGCCAGTCATAAAGCACCACATATTGTATGATTGTATTTAAATGAAATGCTCAGAAGAGGCAAACCTATAACAACAGAAAGTAAATTAGTGGTTGCTTAGAGCTGGGAGAAGGGTGTGGGGTTGGGAGGGTGATGGCTAATCAGAGTACAAGGTTTCTTTTACGGGGTAATAAAAATGTTCTAAAATTAAATTGCTATAATAGCACAACTCTGTAAATACACTAAAAATCATTGAGTTGTACACTTAGAACAAGGAAGTGTAATGGTATGTAACTTATACCTCAATAAAGCTAAGGGGGAAAGGAAGAAAGAGCAGAGTGCACCCCCTTCCTGCAGGCAGGGTTGCATCCTCAGCCTCAGGAACCTGTGCTTTGAGAACTCACATCTGTAGAAAACTAGCTCCTCATTGTGCTGATTAAATATAAAATTCAATTTTATTTTAGTAGCCTATAGCATTGGACAAGATTGGTGAGCACTCCCCCAAAGAGGACAGAGGCTCTTTGGAGGTGACAGGTGAGATTGAAGAGTAAAATTGGCAAGAGGAAAGGATGGCTATGCTACTCACAATTTTCAATCAGAAAATAAGGCACATGCAAACATATTCTCAAGGCAATAAGACAACATCTACAAAACCAGGCCCACCCAGACAGAGGATTCCCAGCCTCTGGGTACAGTCATGCTAACTTCTGTCTGCAGTCCCCACCCCTCCCCACAGTGCCTGCAGGGAGGAAAATCCAGGGCTTGTAGCTGACCTGGTTCTGAAAGCACTCAGCTCCCTCCAGAGCCAGAGTGGGGCTGCAGTCACTGCATAATGAATGGCACCATCCAAGCAGGCAAGGAACTCATGCGGAATTGGCCTGTTCAAAAAGCAAAGACTGGGCTGCCTGCCTTCTGAGTACATGACGCTCCTCATCCATCTATCTTCACACCTGAGAGAGACAAGGTGCAGTAACAAGCGCCTTGATATATATGCATCTACAATCTGGTTATGAGGTTATCAAGCAAGAAAGATGTCCCCAGGGAATGAATATCTTTTTTTCATAGAGGATACTATTAGTAAATAGCTGGAATTTATCTTGAGGGAGATAATAGAAGCACTTTTTTTAAATGTGGAAAAACAGTATTTTTCCCCAGACCATTCAAGTCCTTCCAGGTTTAGATCATGTTTCTCATTAATGGGCCTCCTGGCCAGATACATCTGAGGCCCATTGGACCAGAAGGGGAGTAGGTCTTCCTGGCCAGTGGTTTTAATATAAGCCAAGTTGGGGAGAGGGAAAAGGAACATCAACTGAACCTCCATGTTGCCCAACCTCAAAGCTCCTGGAAGTGGGGCCCAGGCCCAATGGCATACACTGCTAGTAACCTTGGGACCACTGGCAATTTCTGGAAGAAGGCATGGTTCCTAAATGTGTGGGTCTGCTGGGATCTCTACATGTCATTACTGTCTTGGTGAGAGACATTGGCCTCTTTGCCTCATAAATGTAAATACCAAATGTTGTCAAACCCTGCCAACTGAGTATTTACTTTACTGACCTATTTGTGTAAGAACTCTGCTAGCTAAAGCCTCAATCAGACAATGAATATGAAAGCCTTTGTGGAGTGAGAAGCACTGGGTGGGGGATTGTGCAAGGGAGGTAACCAGGGAAAGCATTTATTGAATACATTCGAGTGCCAAGCACTTTGGGTTATTTTGTGAAATTCTTTTAAAAACTCATGAAGGGGAAGTGTCAAGCCAAGGAACAGGTATAAAGGACCCATGGACAAAGGCAGGGAAAGGGGGATTGAATGTGGGAAGTGGAGGTGAGTATGGCAGGGGAAAGTAATAGGGGAAAATAGGGACAATTGTAATTGAACAACAATATTAATTAATTAATTATATTTTAAAAAACTCATGAGGTAACCATTTCCAGTTACATATGGAGAGACCGAGACTTGCGCATTTTATATGGCACGTCTGGCTCAGTCTGTAAATGTAAGTGCAGGTTGTAAATGTCAGGTCTGTCTGACTCTAAATCCACAGCTGGTCCCAAAGGCTGGCCACGGATGCCATTACACTGAAAGTCCCCCTGGGGCAGGGTGGGGTGGGGATCATCAGGTGGAGCCTCAGGGAAACCATTGTGCTGCTTTGGATGCAGGAATATCTTCCAGGTCTCTATCACAGCAGTGCTGGTACCTCTGACTTATGGTTCAGTAATCTCTTCGACCTCTTCTTCCCCTCTTTCAGTGAAAGAGTCCCTAGTTCAGTGCTGTCAAATGGCCACTTCCCCTGCAGAGGAGGGACAGGAGCTCCCTCCCGTCCCTGCCTTAACCATCATCATTTTTTAGTGGTGGCATATTCTTGCCCTGGCTCAGCACTTAACCCCTCTGAGCCTTGATCTTCAAATTGGAAAGCTGGAGCAGTTTGATGATTTTCAAACTATTTCACCATTACTCACAGTAAGAAGCATATTTTCTCTTATAATTCAGTTCACATGTAAATATCTTTTCACACAAAACAAATCTCATCCATACTCTATGTGATGTACTCTACTATTTTTCTATTTCATCCTATTTCTTTCTTTTTTTTTTTAATGCTGGTCACAGCCCATTAATTGATTTGATTTCACTCCCCTAATGGATCATGACCTACAATTTGAAAGATTCCTTCTAGGTGCTCTGTAATGACCAGCCCAGCTGTGACAATCCCAGCCTATTCCTCCTTCAAGGGGTATCCTTCTGAGTTGATGAGCTCCTGCTACACCCACCGCTCCTCTGGTCCTCTTCCCATCCCCTAGAATGTTCTGTGTATGCACCTGCTTCAGGTATGTGCATGTTACTTTCATGAGCTCCCCAAGGTAAAACAACTCACTCAAGTTCACACCACTAGTAGCTAGAACAAGAACTTGGACTGCACAATCTGACTGCATGTCCAGGGCCTTCTATGCCCCTAACGACTCCCTGAGAAGGGCCCCCTGTGGTCAGGCCTCCCAAGAAGGAGTCCTCTACCCCACCTACCTGCAGGCCATTAGCATTTCTGAAAGAGCAGAGCTGCCTTTCTCTTTCCAGCACTTCTCACCTTTTTGCTACCTATCAGCACAAGCTCCTAAGCCTGTTTCTGACATCTGCTTGGGTACACCTGAGTCATGTATGCGTTTGGGGATGAGGCAGGCATAAGGTTTTCACCCCAGAGGGACATCTGTAAATAAAGTTCCAGTTTAGGATTTCTAATGACTGTTAATTACTGTAAGTGAATTTAGGTAGAGAGGACAGAGGGAGAATGATAGCTAGATGACAGCTGATAGATGGAAATAATAGATAGTGGCTGGTAGATGGTGGGTAGCTATAGATAGTAGAGAATAAAAAGTAGCTGATAGATTGTAACACATAGCAGATAATAGATAGTAGCTGATAGTAGATCACAGATAACAAATGGAAGATACTGGATAATGGTTGAAGATGATAGAAGCTGAGAGTGAATAATAGCAGATAGTTGATAAGAGTAGCTAATAATGGATAATAGGAGCTAGGTGATAATAGCAGCTAATGGCACTATAGTTGGTACGTGATAATAGCTGCTAATAGAGGACTGTGCTAATAGCAGATAAGAGTGGCTGACTGTAGATTACAGATGATAGCTCATAGGTAGTGGCCTGAAAGACCACTAAATACTGAACATATCTTAGTTCCTTCCATCTGTTATTCTAAATGGCTTTAGGACTCACCTGGATACCTTTGCAGTGAGCCTCTCCTGAAGTCTCTGTAACCCAAGGCAGGGTCAGAGTGAGATGGGGACTAGTCAGCCCAGTAGTCTCAAAACTTGGTTTCCAGTTTAAGTTTCTTCATTAACTAGCTGCTGGATGTTGGGTGCACCACACAACTCCTGCGATTCCTCATCTCTCACGGAGAGATGTGTCATATTCCCGCTCTATTCACTGCAGACAGCAAAATGAGGATAAATGATAGAGGTGAGCACACTCAGACATTTCACAGTGATGCAGAAGTCAAAAGACTGTCAGCAAAGTTGGCCAAGGCCTAGCTGCAGGAGGTCAACCTCTGGTTCCAGTGTATGGGCAGCAGAATAACTGTGTTTTCCATCCTCACAGTCAGTAGGTTGCATGCCCAGGGACAGGAGCAGCATGTGATTGAGAGGCAGCCAAGCTGCAGGTGGGCCTGCGACACTCTTTCCCAGGCTTTTCGGGAGAAGAACAAACTTTCCCTGCCCTCAAGTTCTACTGGTTGGTCTAATAATTAAATAGACATAAAACAGATTAGCAAAAGAAAATAACCAAATTTAATACATGCATATGTGTGGGAACCCCACATACTAAATAGAGTCAGATACCCCACATTCAAAAGAGGTTCAGAGATAGAGAGGGAACATGGTTATATAAGGCATCCTGAAGTAGGGACGCCATAAGGTGCCTTGGGGGCTTCAAAAGGTCATTGCAGATGACAAGACAAACAGAACTTTAGTAAACCAAGTTTACCCTGCCCTCTAGATAGGTCAAAAGAAGTTAATTCTGATCATCTCTAGTTCAAATTCTTCAAGGGGACTCTGGGGGTGGGGAATTTCTCTTGAGCCAGCAGCTCAAAATAATCTGCTTACCACAGAGGCACATCATGTGGTGATTTGTTCATGACCCACACCTTTCACAAATGCTCATAATCTGAATGTTCTCCTAACACCACTCAATAGTTTCTGTTGTTTTGCTGATGGCTTCCTTGATTGCACTTGGAATAAAATTCAAACTCCTCATGAGGACCTTCAAGGTCCTTCCTGATTTGGTGCTTTCCTAACCTTCTGACCTCAGTCTATCCTTCTCCTTATTCACACTGCCTCAGTAGCTTCTGCTTGTTCCTCAAATAAGCCATATGCTCAAAGGAGGCTTTACACACAATGTTCCCTCTCCCTAGAACATCCTCTCCCCACATCCGCACCCTTAATGTGGCTGGTGTCTTCCCAACTATCCCCCAAGAAGCCTTCCCCACCATGCATCATGCTCCAGCACAACCTCTTGTTTTCTTTTCTTTTTTTTAAAGATTTTTATTTACTTATTTTTAGAGAGGGGAAGAGAGGGAGAAAGAGAGAGAGAGAAACATCCATGTGTGGTTGCCTCTCATGTGGCCCCCACTGAGGTCCTGGCCCACAACCCAGGCATGTGCCCTGACTGGGAATCGAACCTGCAACCCATTGGTGCACAGCCTGCACTCAATCCACTGAGCTACACTAGCCAGGGCAGAATTTTTTGCTAATTGTTTTATTTTCTTTATAGCACTTAATCCCCAATTCAAACTAAATCTCCATCATGTTCTTTACTTAAGTTTTTCAGTCACTCTACCCCACTCAAATGTTACTTTCATGAACACCTATAGTGCTTCCTATCTCTTCATTGAAATTTCCCCAATACCTAGACCAGTTCCTGGCAGATAATAGTGTCTCAATTAGTATTTGTCGAATAAATCAATGAGAAAAAGGCCACTGCCACTGCAACAGATGGCAGCTTTGGGTCCAGACAGGCTGGGATTCTGACACTGCTCCACTTCAAACTGGTTGTGAAATACTGGACAAGGTATTTAACTCTCCTATCTTTAGTTTACTCAACTGCCAACATCAAGACGATACTGAACTTAATCTTAGCCTCGTGTTCCCAAAGGTTAAGAAAGCACCCTCTGTTTTGTTTCCTAGCCTCAAAGGACCATCCTGCTTGTACATTCTAAGACCTACTGTCACCCTATCTCAATGAGTCAGATGAGACCCACCTCCATCCTTTCTCATGACTCCCATAAGATCCACTGATGATGCCCTTATTTACCTGCCTCTGTGAAACCCCAGACTCCTTTCCTTTTCTCTGACACTCCTCATTAATGAGCTCTCTTCCCATTGCAAATCCCTTAATAAAATTATCTCTTGCCCTGGCTGGTGTAGCTTAGTGGATTGAGCATGGGCCAGTGAAGCAAGGGGTTGCCGGTTCAATTCCCAGTCAGGGCACACGCCTGGGTTGCAGGCTAGGTCCCCAGTAGGGGACACATGAGAGGCAACCACACATTGATGTTTCTCTCCCACCCTTTCTCCTTCCCTTCACCTCTCTCTAAAGATAAATAAATAAAATATATATTTTTAAAATTATCTCTTTAATTGTCTAGTGTACATTCTATATTTCACAATATTTTCCCCCTTGTGGAGTTAGTATGCAGAGTAAATGCAATAATACATGAAAGTTGTATTGCACAGCACCTCTAATGTAATTTATCCCCACTGGGACTCGAATGATCTCCAATGATCCTCAAGACTGAGGAAGAATATCAGTCTACTCACAGGTCAGAGAAAAATTAACCACAAAATAATCACAGTTACTCAGAACTCCTACCCTGACTCCATTACCTCTGCTCCCATGAAAAAGAGGAAAGGAAAAATGCCTATCTTGTTTTTGTTATTTCTATATATGTCCATATATATACCCATGCATACATATTTCCACCTATGTAAACACATGTACATATGTGCAATGATATGAATTAATATGCAAATATAATACACAATACATATTACAATATTAGGAACCATTTCAGCATCAATATGTATTGCATGATCAGTTATTATTATGCATTAACATTACATATGTATTATACTATATAATAGTACTATATACTAATAATATTATATAATCAGTATATGCTATATACTAATAATGCTATGCACATGTGTTATTAATACTATAATACATGTAGCAATTATTTTCATTCCAATTTTGGGGGTGAAGAAACAGTCTTAGAGAAGGTAAAGAATTCATCCAAGGTCTAATGACTACTTAGTGTCAAAGTCGGAATATGAGCCCAGGTCTAGCTGGTCCCAAAACTCATGAACTATTCCTCTACACTGTTTTCTTGCTAAAAATGTTGCTCATTTAACATGTATCTTAACCATATACTCTGGACTTATCATAAAGAGAATATAAAGTATTTTTTATACAAATGTTTCCCTCAGTAAGCTACCAACCCACTCTTCAAGGCAAGACTAAGATGCTGGGTGAATTGAGGAAGCCACACAAGATAGACTTAAGTGAGGTCTCAAGAGACAGGTTCACAGAAGAGGAAGATCAATGTGCACCAAGGAGGCTGAAAGTGCATTGCTTTATGTGTGTGCTCAATAAACAGGCTGAATGAATAAACTACTTAACTAATATTTAAAGAAAGAGGTGAAATTTAATTTGGTCTTTAATTATGACCATAGTCAACATATCCAGTCCTTTTGTTGCCATAAAGATAGGAATGAGGAGAGTTACTCTGACTTCAGTGGACTTCTCCACTGAAGGTTAAGAAAGCACCCACTGTTTTGTTTCCTAGCCTCAAAGGACTATCCTGCTTGTACATTCTAAGACCTACTGCCACCCTGTCTCAGTGAGTCAGATTCCACCTTCCACCACTCCCAGGAGGACTACATTTGCCTTCCTGGGGAACAGAATCTTGGCTGAGAACACGAGTCCTCTTGCGGGTGGCACTGTTCCTCCCAGCTCTTCATGTGACTGTCTCCTAAGAGCCTTGCCTGATCCACAGAAGATTTTTAAGTTATGGAAATTAAGGAGCAGCACATTCCTCAATCCCCTGCATGGCATGATGGCCATTAACCAATTAATGCCTGGGCAGGTGCCAGCCAGTAGGGTAATGATTAAATGGTAATTGCCATATCATTACAAAGTAAATATAGGGTCCAACTGTCATCCACCCCAAAGAGGGCAACTGGGAATTTATTTTATTCCTATTAAGCATAATTATTCCTCAGACTCTGGGAACCTGCGATTTCCAATATAATTATATAGCATTCACCAACTCCATCCACAAGAGATGGAATTCAAAAGAAGACAATGAGGTACAGCCTGAGGAGGTGTGGAACAAGAGGTTTAATTCACAGCTGCATCAGGGTTTAGAAGATAGATTAGTTGGACATATCTGAAGGCAAAGTTGTCAAGTAAGGAAAAGGAAAAGAGAAGACAGTTTCATTGAGATTTGATAGAATCCTCTTCTCTCAATGTCTAGAAAACAAGCCGTACAGGTCTTCATTACCCCAAATCTCCCACAGAAAGTACCATTCACTCATTCATTTCATCAAAAGCTGATAAATGAACATTACTTATCAGGTAATATGCAGAGCACTAGAGCTAGAAAGGAAAGCAAAGCAGGGAACCTTTTCATTAAAATGCCAAGCAATGGTGGGGAGCATGTTGTCTTCACTGCTCATTTTACACATAGGGAAACTGAGGTTCCCCAGCTGGCTACATTTGCTTAGCTCTCTCCAAGTAATAGAATTAATAATCCAAAAACCAAAGATCATCAACATGTCGAAAGATGCAAACTGAGAACTTTTAATGCTTGACAGGAGCTGTGCAGGTGTGACGACCAAGACATAAAATTGATAAAGAACTGTGAGTGTTATTAGGTGAGATAGTAGAAAGCAATATTACCAGCCATGGAAGAGGTGAAGCTCTGCCCAGTGCCATCTGGGAGATCCAAAGACACCACTTTTCATGCTAATGTAATAATGCCATATATCACCCTTAAAGAGATCTTGCCTATAATAAATACTTACACCAGAACTATTTCCTAGAAATTAAGCAACAAATCCCTGGCCTGAGACATGCTTGTGTCTTGGAGTTTCACTATTAAATCAAATATTGTAATTTGCTTCAGGAATGTTTTGCCAAAAGGTTAAAATATTCATACTCATAGCTCATCAACTTCATATGTTGCCAAGAGATCTCTTTTGGTTTTATCTTTTTCCTCAAACCTTCTTTGAATTTTACAACTGGTTACCCTGTAGACTCTAAGGCACTGGATTAGAAGGGATGGGTTGCTGGTTAAGGTAGAAGAGGAGGCAGGAAACAAAAGGATTTTGATAACCTACTGATGATATAAAAATATTTTAAAGAATTATAGCAAGAAAAATATTAAAACAATGTTTTAGCTACATTAATAAACCCATTACAAAGTAGACACAGAAGTAGCACGAGGGATAAAGTGGAGAACAAAATGGACAGGCTCTGCTTTTATGAAATTTACAACTGAGCAATTTACAAGAACTTTTACATTTTGTCACACATTTAATCTTTGCAACCTGATAGAACTATCTCCATTTTATTGATGAAGCTGTGTGAGCTCAGCTTTCCATAGCTAGAAATGGATAGAACAGGGTTTCCACCCAAATTTATCTGCTTTCAGTGCCCTTTCAATGACCCACTTCACTCTCCATGTACAAGGAAGCACATGTAATTCTCAGAACACTGAAAAATATTCTACCTCAGTGCCCAGGTGTCCTGCAAGTGTGATATGTTGTCTCCTTTCTGCCCAGCCTGCCAACAACCACTCTTCAATTGGGTGTTTATTATCTCTGTGGCACACAGTTACCATAACAGCAAAATTTATACTTAACAATACTATACTCTGATGATTTTCATCCACTAACGAAATTATTGTGTTTGTTTACTATTTAAAGCCATAGCAATAAAATAGGTGCCTAACAACATTTTTGCAGTTTTTGTTTTTAAAGTTTACTAGACGTTATAACCATAATAACAGAATGCCTGTGAACATACAAATGGCCTTCTTGGGGAAAATGGGGCTTGGCTTCTATTATGTTTGGGTCCACAGAGTGATAAGTTGATGGGAACATACACAGTAAAGGTTGAAAACCACTGTAACCATGCAGGTCCAGAGGGGTCTAGATCCTAGACGTTTGGATGATCCAAAGAGTAAAAACAATTCTCTTCTCCCTGCTACGAGTAACTAAGAAGATGATAGTTAAAGAGAAATGAAGTTTAAGAACAATTAGATGTGCCCAGATCTCTCACTGCTCCCCATCATGCTGCTCCTATGGGAAGGTAGAAGTAAACAATGAGGACACACCACCTGTTGTTCCTGTATGCCCATCCTAGTTTCTAGGCCAAAGCTCAGGGGCAAATTGGAGGGCAAAGGCAGATAAAAGAAGAAACAGAGAGTGACCAAGATGGTAGCCCTAACCTGGAACACTCTCTGAGATTAAGACCACCCAAAACATGAGGAGTTTCAGACGTCCTCCCCAAGAATTTCAATCTATGGCCTTACAATTTTGCCTGGAATATTCACTATTTCTCTGGGTTAAGATACAACTTCAAAAGGGCCATGCCAAATTATAAGTACATTACCACTAACATAAAAAATTTACATGCTGGTAGGGGCTAGTTTATCAATACAGCTATCTCCAAGAGGAGTAATTTTATGGAAGACTCCAGATGAAGAAAACTTAACAGGGGGTGGGGAGTGAGATAACCTAGAAAAAGTTTGAGTGTAGAGAAGGGAGGCAAGCTTGGCTAAACCACTGAAATTGGGGGGTGGGGGGGCCTGGACAAAAGACCGGTGGGTGAAAAGAAATGGAGATGAGTTCAAAAAGGTGGCAGAGAGAAGGGGAAAAGGGAAACCTCCATCACCTAAGACAGAGGCTCTAATGCAGGAGTAGGAGAGAAAGTGGAGGCAGTGACACTACAGTATATGTGAGTGCAGTGGCCACAATGGGCCTGAACACTTGACTGGAGAGACTGGAATAGACAATAGGAACCATCAACAGCCAAGGCTTCAGGGGTTTATGCAAAGGAAAGAAAGTGCTTTGAAAGGAAGTTTATCCAGGAGCCCAAAAGATCACAGAGACTGACTAGCCCCAAGTTCAAGGCATAAGGAGTAAGTGAGCCAGCCTGATTAATGTGGTCATCTGAGTCACACCAAATTAAGTGAACAGGTTGTGGTTATAAAACTTGGCAACCAGTACATATTCTATACCCAGGACTTCCTTACACATAACTGATGGACCTAGCTAGAATGCATGGATGTGCTCTGGGAGATGAGATACAAAATACTAAATGTGAGAAGGCAGAAGTTGTCCTATGGGGACCCTTGGCTTGTTTTATCACCCAAAGGAGCGCAGAATGGGTTGCAAAGGAGGGATCTACTTTCCAACTTCCTAGTCTTCCCCAGCATGCACCCTATGTAGTCATATGTGTAGGGCATGCACCCACCACCCTCCCAACCACCCACAAAATATCCATATTATCTTAGCCCTCACCCCCATCATGGCCCTGAAATTATCCAAATCCACTGTCATTTCACCAACAACAGCCAAGCCTGACTCTGTTCATGCACACCATGGGGTCTCAGATGACAGGGAAGAGGGCAGGCCTGAAGCCTTCTCTGAGAGCTCTCAGGAGCCAGCTTTGCTGGGCCAGGGCCCAACATCACATGTTCTACCTCCTCTGGCCCCAGCATTGGGGGATATAAAGTTTGATCCAGCTGGGACTGACCTTTAAAGAGTGAGAGGGCCAGCCTGAAAACCATTGGATAGGCTGCTTCAAAGGGAAGAAGCAAGCATAGAAAGCAATTTAGTGCCCACTCTGCTGCTTCCACAGCAAAGAAGGCAACCTGGGACCACAGGGATGCATGTCTTAGTGCCCACTGGGGTACACATTTCTATCTGCTACTGAACTGCTTCTCACAAGTAATAGCCAACTCTGCAGATCCTGGTGGAAAATAATCTACAGCCAATTATTAACAGCTCTTCCCCTTCCCCACCATTCAACACACTTCTAGGGCTCTCTCCAGATGGTTTGTGTCCACACCAGGACTGCCCACCCACTTTCTCTGCCTCTTCAAACCCTATCCATTCTTTAAAGCCTACCCTAAGTTCCTCACTCTTCATGAAAGCCTTCTCTAAACACCCCAGCCCAGGAGGAACATTCTACTCTGACCTTGAGAACTCATGTTGTCTGACTCAATTCAAAGTTTTGTCATGGACTTCCCTCTTAAAGGCTGGGCCATTTTTCATGGATTATTATCACAAATGGGGTATAAGCTCCCTGAATTGACAAAAAGATTCTATCATATAATGCTCTGGTACCCTTAGTGCCTCCATAAGTAAATGGTCAATAAAAACCTTCTTTATTCATCAGTGTCAACAAGAACAGTGCTCTCTTACAGGTTCTCACAGAGATGGAAATGAGATCCTTTCTGCTTTGTGAGGTCTTTTCTGCTCTGAGAAGTCAGACAACTGATTTAGCTTTCCTAAGCTTCCATTTTTTCAAGGGTACAGTGCAGAGATTGAACCCTACTTTGTGATGTTTTAAATCCAGTAAAATAATGTGTATTCAGGGTTTAGCACAGTAATGGACAAGATGCTCTAATAGTGCTGGCCTGGTCCCACCTACTCCCCACACATGATTGTTCAGTGCTTTTAACTTAATAAAACTCTCCTATACATCACCTTACGCGAGCCTTGCAACAACCCCACAAAACATATTCTACTATTATACCTGTTTCACATGTGAAGAAACTGAGGTCTGGGTAGTTTATGTAACTCTAACTCAAGATGACACAAATGAATACTAGAAACAGCCTTCTAATGGGGCCCCTCAGACTTCAGACTCCAGGCTTCCTGGTTGGGATCCCGTGGAGGGGTTCCCAGATTGGTGCCTGTTAGGGCATGGTCTTAGGTTACATCACAAAAGAATGACTACAAAGAGGCAGCCAGAGGTCCAGGGGCAGTGGTGGTACTCCAGTCAAGTCAGGGTGGGAGGGCATCTTCCTCACACTGACTCACCATCCCATGGCAGTATGGGTACAGGGCCAGCAGGACCCAGCTGTGGCAAGCATCCTGCATGGCTTTGCCTCAGTCTGGATGCTGAGGAATGCAGTCTGCAGGCAGTTGTCATGGCAATGGTGATGGAGAAGGCATCAAGCAGGGAGCTTTTTCTGGTCCAGCCCTTCAGCTAGAGACTGAGAAACAAAATTCTCCAGGTTTTCCTGACCCCCAAAATCCCACCTACCCACCCCCAGAGGTCAACCCCTCCTTATAGCAACATCATCACAAGACCATGTCAGGGACAAAGTGAGAGAAAGTAAGGAGAGTCACTGCCTCGATGCCTCCCCACCATTGTGGATGCCACCTTCAGATGTTCACTGTGAGGCTTCAAGGAGGTGGGGGAGGGTGGGGCCATGAAAGGAAACTTTTGCAGGTGAGCACAAGCTTATGTCAAGCACTGTGCTGCATCCTTGACGTCCATGATCTTTTTTGCTCTGCACACCGCCAGTTAGGAAGGTATTAGTATTCCCATCTTACTGATCAAGAAACTGAGACTCGGACAGGTTGAGCAAAAACTAGTGCTTAGCTAAGCCAGACTTTGAGACCAGACCTGTTGGATTCAAATCTGCAGTTCTGAAGGGGCAACACATTCACATTTTATGATTGCTGGTTGAGAAGAAGGCTGAGGCAATAGAATAGGGGTTGGGACAGGGCAGATTCACAGGCAGGAGATGGGGCATTGCAAGGGAAAACACCAAATTCAAAATTAAACTAAGGGAGTTCTGATCTAGCCTATCTGCCCCTGACCTCCCCCTCTCATGCCTTTTTTTTTTTTTAAATATGATGAGACAGAGAAGGAGGGTGAGAAGTGGGTCAAAACATCTTGTGCTTATACGCAGTCACCCACTGTGAGAGGACAACCGAGGTAGGATAGGGGTGGGAAGGGAAAGGCCTGTCTCCCCACCTCCCCCACAGCCAGCAAAGACTGTTCCCTCACCCTCTAGCAGGCTTGTATTAAAAAGAATCAAGGAAATAATTATGGGATGGGGAGGATTTATTAAATTGGGTAAGTCCTGACTACAGCCTTCTTTTTTAGCCTTTGAGTAGTGTGTATATATTTTTTTCATTAAGACTGTGTAATAAAATAATTACATAATTAGTGAGGAATTTGTTACCTTTCAAGGAAGCATCTTTAATCCCCCTGAAGAACACCTCTCTCTCCCAGGTGCCATCTCTGTGTAGGCTGCTGAAGAAATGCGGGGAGAGGAAGAGGGCTTCCCTTCCTCTCCATCACTCCTCCAAAAGAGAAACCGTGGTCATGCCCCACCACCACACCACTCCAGACTCGCCTGACTGTCCCAGTGAATTGCTGATGGCCCTGTGGAAGTTCTTCTGTCCACCCTTCCAAGGGCCCTAATGTGTGGTTTCCCAAATGTGTGGTTCTCAGGTTCATCGGAATCTTGATTATATGCCAATTCCTGGGGTTCAATCCTATATAATCCAGGAAAGGAATGGAGTTGCAGGCTTCTGCATTTAGAATCACCTGGAGATTGTTATTCATATTAAAGTTAACAGCCACTGGTCATTTCAAAACCCCAGACTGAGGCAGAGTTTCAGGGGGAAGAGGACTTCACATGACCGGGAAAGAGCCATGCCAGAGCTGTGTGCCTGCCTTGTTCTCTTCGTGACATGGACAGTCAGGGAGATCCCCATTTATGACCAAATCTGTATCTTTTCCTTCTTGGCCACCACTTCTCCTATCTGTAAAATGGCACTGTGCCCGATATTCTAAGGCCCCACTCTCAGATTCTTTGATTCCACCCTCTGCTATCAACCAGTTCCTTATCACCTTCTATCTTCTACAGGATCTATGGTCCCTCCCTGGTCCAAGTGGACATGACCCTATGATTTTTTATGAAAGAAAAGAGAAGGAAGTTCCTGTTAATCCTGGAAAGGACTTTCCTCTTCAGATTCCAAAATTAAAGCTCTGATCCCTTGTCAAACACAAACATTCCTTGGAAGGGTTACAGTTTAAGCTGTCTCCAGCTTCTTTATTCTTAACAGCAAGTTGTAGTAGGAGGCCATGGACAATAAAATATAAGATGGCTCAGATCTTATATTTTAGTGAAAGAGCTAAAAGAATGAAGAAATAAGTGACATGGGCAGTCTGTAGTCCAGAGTCCTGAGTTCAAGTACTAACACTGTCACTGCGTAATAGCAGCACTGGAATTTACCAGAGCCTGTGAGCCTGGAAAACTATGAAGTTTAGGAAATCATCTAGGCTTCTTTTTCTAGAAAACGGTTTCCTGCAAAAAATCCTGTAACTTAGAAAAGACTCACACATGTCCCCACCTCCTTGTTTCCCTGGGACAAGGCTACACACAGACTCTCAAAAGTCCCTATCTTGCCTGATAAATGATAAGCCAATCTGCTTGCTCCCACAAAATGCTTGTTAACCAAACTTTGATTATGCTTCTCTCCTTCCTCTAGACCCCTGAACTGAAGGCAGCCCCACTCTCTCATCTTCTGTCCCATCATATCCTCTTTCACACCATTTCTCTGCACCTGGTTCTTTCTGGCTTATTTACTCCTCACTATAAAGTAAAAGCCCTTTTTGCCCAACTCATGGGCTGCCTGCAGCTCTCGTACTTGACTCATTCTCCCTATTGCAATAGTACTTTCCCTGGCTCACAATAATCCCTTTAAATAAAATCTTTCCTTATCAAGTCTGGGAAGTATTTTGATTTGACACTGACCACAGGCAAGTCATTTCACTAGAGTTTCCACATCTGTCAAGTATTAAAAAATGTGTCACAAAATTATAAAATCAAAAAACATCATGTATATAAAATTCTTGGTATACTATCAAAAACTAAAATATAGCTCTCTAGATTGTGCTCAAGTCCTCCACCCTCAATTGCCCTCTGTGGCTGTACCCCACCACCCACTTCCACTTCACTTCGTCTCTGCTGACCCATTCTCAGCCCTCCACCCCTGACTGCCCCACACTTCCACCTGAGCTTCCTGGGGCAGTTGAGCTCAACTGTCTCAGTCCAGAAAGCCACCTCTCCCTTCCCCAGGTACATCCATCTCTTATTCATCATTGCTGCATCTCACAGAGGGCTTTTATTTAACAACCAATTTATTGTCAATTTAACTAATCTGGGGTGGACCATCTCTTTCAAATGCAAACCAAAGATGCCTGGGTTGTAAATAGACTTGCAAACCAGTGCACTGAGTAATACAAACTCTAATCACAGGAACACCAAGAGAGTGGAAAGGAGGCAAGAGAGGTCTGAAGATGGACCTGTGATGAAATATGCAAGTCCCCAAGGTAAACAACCCTGCTGACCCTCCTGCCTGACCCCTGCACTCTGTGATGCTTTTGTTTATTTATTTTGTTTCATCAAGTCACCAGCTCACCTGGAGCTCTGAAAACATTTCACGATGTATGAGATGCTAACTTGGATTTGGGTGGGTGCACACAGGTTGTTCAAAAGGTAACCATCACCTGGCCCCTGGCCCCTGGCCACTCTCCCCTCACCTCCCATCACCTTCACCCCACTTGTTGCAAAGCTGGGGTATTTGGATGAGTCAAGGGCCCCAGATAAAAGAAATGTTGCTTTTTGAAAGGGAGAGCTAATCAGTAGTCTAGAAGGTGCAGCCTGCTCAAGGGATACGTACTGATCACTGGAGATATGGGATAGATGAAGGGCTTTGTTTACAAGAATTATTGGGTTGGGTTGAGGCTCAGGCACACCCCAAACTAGGTGGGCTGAGGGAGATCACCTAGCATCCTCGAGGCTGCCTGTGTGTCTCTGCCCCCCCAGCTCTCCCTTTTTCTCCAGGTTGTGTGCAGACCCCAATACTCCCAGGGCTAGGGGCCCCAGGTAGGAGAAATGCATTGAGTTAGGAGACTGGGCTTTAGAAAGAGTGGAGCCACTTCATAGCTGGGTGATTTGGCCTAAGTTGCCTCACCTCCCAGCTCAGTTCCTTTCCCTAAAAAAGGCGTTGAGCTACAGGATCTATGGCTTCTTGTCCAGCTCTAATCTCCTAGAGGTGGAACCACAGAGAGGGCAACTGGGCAGCTGCAAGACCTCCTCTCCCCAGCTTCACATGGAGGCCTGCCAACAGAATTTTAAATTACAGGAAGGCAGAGCAAGTTTATGTTAAACAAGTACCTCTCAGCTATTAGAGACATATTTGTAGTAGCTGTGCAACTCCGAGAATACAGACCAATTCTCTCCGAGGTGGGGCCTCCAGGGAGAACAGTCACCACTGAGCAGCATTCTCAGTCCCCAGGGACAGGAGCACCCCAGCCCAGATTGATCACTCCCTGATTTGTCCTCTCTGTAAAGCCATAATTCCTGCCTGTATCATGCTTCCAGCATCTAGGGAAAACCAACTTGCCAGCCTGCTGATTCCATTTAAAAGGATGATATATGAGGGAATGATTTTTAGTTGGATAACCAACTCAATCTTAAACCAATTAGGAGAGGGTGTGTTTATTGAGAGAGCCAAGGGCATCTCTTTTAGAGCTAAATTCAGGATGCCTGTTGAATGTTAGAGATATGGTTTGTAGGTTGGAAAGAGCCCAGGAAAAGGAGAAGGGGGAGAGAACCCCCACACACACTCCCCAGAGCTGTAACTCTCTGAGGAGGGAGTTCAGGACAGAAAGAAAAAAGAAGCTTATTGCCTCCTTGCAGTCCCCTTCCCCACATCCCAGTATTACACAGCTAGATTCCTCTAGTGGCCAGAAACATTTAATTGAATACTTTTGTTTGCATCTTGCATCCCTGGTAACCTGAAGATGTTACCATGGCAATCACTGAGTAATACATCTCGATTATTTATGGCCTTGCAAATAGGGTGGGGAAACTCCAGACCCATAGAAACAGCAGGAAGGTAGAAACCTATTTCCTCCTCTCTCTTTTCCTCAGCAGCTCCAGAAGATGGCCAAAAAGAACATGCCAGTTTGATTGGCTAGAAATACCTCAAAGCTGTTTGACATGGAAACCCTCTCCTCCTCATTCCCTTTTTATGTTCCTTACAAGATTCTTGTTCCCAAGTCCTTCCATTCTGGGGTCCCCAGAACCCCATTCTGGGGTTCTCCCAGGCCACTCTACTCCCCAGGGAACAAGCCAGGAATGGACAAAAGGGTCAGGAGTATCCAGAGACTTGAGCCCCAAGTTCTACCATGAGGTAGACTAGAATCCTATTCATACCACCAATTACTTGTTGACCTCAGACACGTGGCTTGGCCTTCCAAAGCCTCTGTTTCCTCAAGTTGCAAATAGAAATGAAAATGGGTTTTATATCATAGAGTTATTGTGAAGATTAAAGGAAAGAATACATATCAAGCTTTTGGTACAGCACCTGGCACATGGTGAGTGCTCAATAGTTGTTCTATAGCAATCACTTTACCAACCATCCTAGCACATCTTTGTCCATGAATAGCAGTCAGGATTGTGGCCAAGGCAACGAGGGGTAGGAGGACAAAGACAGTGAGGGGTAGGAGGGCAAGGTATTGAGGCATGAAGGGAAGACAATTTTCTTCTCTTTTCCAGTCCTTTTGCAACAGAGGAGCAGCAGGAGCCCCAGGGGTCAAGTCAGACCTGGACCCCTGCAGTCCAGTTCTCTGGCACACCATCATTTTACTCCTAACTGACAAAATTCCCTTTCTTACAAGGTCAGCCCTAATGAGCCCTGTACTGGGTTAAATAGTGTTTCCCCCAAAATTCATGTCCACTCTGTGAAAATGACCTGGCTTGGAAGTAGGGTCTTTGCAGGTTAAGATGAGGCCATACTGGCTTACAGTAGGCCTGCCCTAATCCACTATGGACACAGGAAGCATGCTGTGTGATGATGGGGGTGGAGATTGGAGTGATGTGACACAAGCTCAAGCCCAAGGACTGCATACATCCACCAGAAGTTCTGAAGACAGGCATGAAACAGGTTCTCCCTCAGAGACCCTAGAGAGAACCAACCCTACTGAAACCTAAATTTCAGACTGGCTTCCAGAGCTGAGTGAATCAACATTTGTTGTTTTAAGCCACCTAGTTTGTGGATTTGTTGCAGTTCTAGAGAACTGATGCATGCCCTCAGACTCCAGCTAATTTACTGGCTCATATGTGTCCTCTCAGCCATCAGGAATAGCTCTATGTCGCATTAACTGACACGACTGACCTGACTGGGTGTACTGGAAAGAGAACAGAGTTAGGTCCCAGTTTCTTCTCTGCACTCCTAGTTGTTCCACTAAGTGAATTGCTTAGCCTCTCTGAGCCACATCTGTGAAATGGGGACACTGATGCCTGCTCAAGACTGTTTTGCAAGCTTGTTGAGAGGTTTGCATTTGTTCCTGTGTATGCAGTACTTTATCATCTCTAAAGCGGGCTATAGATGCAGTCAGTGGTGTTTATTTTCATTGTGATGACACAGAAGGAGAACTTCTGTTCCCATGTCCCTCACAACTATAGGTCAGAGCCCCCACCTACTGTGAAGAGTAGGTGCAGAACCTCTCCCATCCAAACCAGGCCCCTGGCTCACAGCCTCTAGCCCCCCACTGTCCTGTTGGAATTTTTAGCATGACCTTTCTACCAATGGGCCCAGGCAATTGTGGCCCAGTGCTCAGACCCTTGGTTGTAATCCCAGCTGAGGACCGTCACCAACAATACCACTGGAATTCTGGCTAACTGGGGAGGCTCAGGAGGCAACAAAGAGGAGAAATCCAGGGCAACAGCCTAAAAGGTCTTTTCAGAAGGTCCTTTTTACCTGTCTCTGCTGACTCAGAGTGGACTCATCCCAATTGTCCCTCCTCCATTCCTGGGTGATCCCAGGCTCTTGTGCCCTCAGCCATAGGTTCCTGGGACTCAGCTTGGCTTCTGGGCTACCAGAAGACATTGTTTTGGTGTGTGCTGCCCTGGCCCTTATTCACAAGAAACCCCCAGTACTGCCTAACTAGCCTGGCACATGCTGTGTATCAAATAAATATATTTTGAGTGAATGAATGACACTTAGGAGTTCATTGTACTAGATTCATGATATGAAAAATAGAGTTCAGACTCCATACAGTCAAGATGGAAAGAATGACTATCCTCACTTACATATGTTAATGCATCTGTACATTCATGATGATTTGAAATTGGAAAGTTTTATATTTTATACTGTTGAAGGAAAGGATAGTGAGGGTTGTGTGTGTGTGTGTGTGTGTGTGTGTGTGTGTGTGTGTGTGTGCATGAGTGAGTAGGTAATGTAAAGATCTGGGGAAGGAGTCTATTTAACAAGCCCACATTCCTAAGGTGGTGGTGGTGCACTCGTTTCAGTGTGTACGTCCATGAGTGTGTGCCCATGGGCATGTGTGTGTGCATGTGTGCATTGAGAAAGGACTGGAGAAGAAACCACACTGTTTACTTCATTACTGGCATCGATAGTGGTTGGGGACAAAGGATCATTGTGCAATCCCCTCTGTGGAGGAAATATATCTGAACAGGCTGCAGAGACACAGAAGCTTGAGCGGAGAAGATAAAGAGGGTCTGGAAGATCTAGACCAGTGGTCCCCTCTGCAGTCCTCAGACCCCTACAGGTTCCCACTGGTAGTAATGGGAGCTCAGGAGCTATTTTTAATATTCCTGTATGCCTAGCAAAAACAACACACTTAACCAAAGATAAGGCTGCACAGACTGCTAACTGAGACATCATTTCTTTGCTTTTGGCTGAAATTATATCAACTCAGTGTGATAACATTGCTAATCTCATGCTGATATGAGCCCCTGATTGGCAGCTATACATAACTTTGATTAATAAAAAATGGGAAAACAAATTATTACTTGACAAATTCAGTTTGGTAGAAAAAAAATCTTTTAAAATGCAGTGCATGGTGCAAAGGGAGGGAGAGATGATGTGACTGTTAAGAACATAGACTCTGGAGCCACACACACAGATTCAAATCCTGACTCAACCACCTGTTAATAGTAAGTTACACTAGTCTCAACTCTCTAAGCCTCAGTTTCTCTGTATACAAAATGGGGATCATAGTAATATCCATCTCATAAGGTTATTATGAGGATTGAATGAGATAATACAGAGAATATACTAGTTCACTGTCTGGCACTGGGGAAACATACATTATCTTGTCACCATCACTCTTACTACTCTTACTATTGGTGAGGAGTGGAAAGGTTGGAAGCCAGTAGTCTAGGTCATTCTTGATGTTTAAGATGCTTCTGTCATTCCTGCTCTTACAATGAGAACAAGAGATAATTGACCCTCCACCCACAGAGCAAAACTCACTCAAGGTGTAGGAAGTCTCTGGGGGGTTGAAAAATTTGAATAAGAGGATGGGCACCCAGTTGACATTTTTCCCACTAATAGTGAACCAGAAATCAGAAGGGATGGATTCCAGACCAGGTGAATGTTAGACTTTGTGCAGTTTTCTACTGATGCATGTAGCAAACTGCCAAAAATTTTGTGGCTTAAAAAAATACCCATTTTTATCTCACAGTTTCTAGGTCAGAAGTCTAAGCAGGCTCAATTGAGGTCTCTGGTCAAGATCTCAGTATACCAAAATAGAGATGTTGGCCAGCCTGGTCCCTTCTCGGGACGCTGGAGAAGATTTCACCTCCAAGATCCTTCGGGATGTTGGCAAAATTCAGATCCAATGACTGTAAGACTGAGGTCCCAACAACCTTGCTGGCTTTCAGCCAGGAACTGCTCTCCACTTCTGCAGACTTCCCCATCCCTCTTCCCCATCCCTCTTCCCCACTTGTCCCTGGGGCCCCTCCATCTTCAACCAGCATGACTCATTCAATTTTTCTTATGCTTTTCTCTGACTTTCCCCTCTGCCACCAGCCAGAGAAAACTCTTATTTCTAAGGGCTTTTTTGACTAGATTAGGCTCACCCTAATAATCTCCCTATTCTAAGGTCAGTGGTGTCACAACATAATCACATTAGTGATATATTCATAGGTGAGTGTGGGGATCATTGGGGTTCATTCTTAGAACAGTGCCTACCCCACACAGGATGTCAGAGAGAGGGCAGATGGTTTAGGATAAGCATTGAGGGCTCTGTCTGTTTGTCCCATAGGGGATTGTGTATTTCTTTCAATTCAAGGAGTGTAGTCATCATAAAGGGATGTCCCCATTGGAGGCTCAGGGTTTTGGGGAGCAAGACAGATTTACTGGTGTCACCCAGAGACTGTTGGAGGCAGGGTTTTGGGGGAGCAGGATTGATTTACTAGTGTTACCCAGAATTGCATGTTCATTTGCATACTGGCCTCACTTCTTTCCCTTCGTTTCCCCACACCCCACATTCAGCTCAGTCCAAGCCAGTGTTGCCAGCTCCCCTTCTGGTCTAGCGAGAAAAGGCCTTTTGTGATGTAGCCAGTGACCTTCTTTCTTTCCTATGCTGGCTTCCATTCAAAACCTCATTTCCTCTGTGGCTATGGTTCCATCTCTGTCCTAGGCCCATCTCTCCTGTTCCTCTTCCCAGGGAGTAAGCCTCACAATGACTGGTAGTAAATCCAGGACCAGCATCCTGTAGCTGTTACTGTCCCAGGGACTTTGTTTCCAAGTATAGCTCCCAACCCACTTGCATCCTCTGTGCCCTGCCATATTCTGCACACCCACAATGAGCCCCTTCAGATTAGCCTTCCACTTGGGAGCCTCTGGATCGCATTCCAACTCCCCATCCTTCCCCTACCCCAGACTGAGTGCTCCCTGTGTTGTCAGCGTCACACTGCCCACCTTCTCAGAATCTGTTCCGTGGGGCCTCCTGGCACTTGGAAATGATACACTCTGCCACATGTCAGATAACTAAACTTACTACTCTGGCCTTGGCTTCCACATCTGTAATAAAAGGACAGGGACAAGGCTAGATCAGCAGTCCCCAATTCTGGCTATGTATCAAAATCACCTGAGGAATTGGTACAATACAGATTTCTGATCCTCAGAGATCACTTACTCTCAGAGAAGTGATTTCAAGCTCTGGGGTACGGCCCAGGCTCTGTTTGATGAGGGAGCCCCACAGGCAATTCTGGTGGCCAGCCAGCTCAGGAGTCTTGGCCCTTCCAGATCTAATGTCCTATCCTTCTGAGAAACTCCAGGACACACATGAGCCAGACAACTCACAGTTCTCTCTAGGAGGCCCTTCAGTGGAACACAAACACCTCTCGAGGAAGAGGCAGAGGCATTCTGCCACCACACTCTCTAGAGCACTTTGTTATTCCCAATGTCTGGGAATAACAGACATTGTATAGTTGTTGTCTGGACAACAACTATAATGGCATCCCCCTTGTTCTCTGAGTCTTGCCTGTCATGCAGCCTGGATGGAGAGAGCCAGAGGCCATTCCGCTGGAGCTGGCCACCAGGACCTAGCCTGGTCCCATTCCTAGGGCTACTGCAAGCAGCTTCCAGACAATGTGATCAAGCAGCCAATCATCTCCTCTGCCTGGTTGTTATGGAGAGATCCTACACATGGGTAATCAAACCCTGTAGCTCACCTGCCAGAGGAAGAGAGTGACCGACAAGTGTAATAGGTAGAAGAGAAGAGATATTCCATGTTACTCTGCTCACATTATCCCCCATAATGAGCTCTGCCCGACACCTGTCACAGGACACACGTGGCACAGCACTTACTCCCTGAGGTGATGGGAGCCCAGAGAAGGCTGCCCCAACAGAAGCAAGTCCAGGGTTGCCCCAGCCTCCCTTCACACCTCAGCTTCCCTGCCCCAACCCCAGTCCCCTGAACAGGCAGGAAACCAAACCATCCATAAGGCAGAAGGCTTAGCTCACTGTATAAATGGACAGAGTCACAGGATCCTTACATCTTCATTTCACACACTTAGAGATTGAGGAACCTCAGACAGGCAGATAGCAGCTGTAAAGAACCTGGTTTGACCCCTATATATAAGGCACGTGTGTGTGTGTGTGTGTGTGTGTGTGTGTGTGTGTGCGTGAGAGAGAGAGAGAGAGAGAGAGCAGGACTTTGCTCTCAGTGAGCTAACATGGTGAGATAAACCAACAGTCACGCAACACCTGATGAACAGTACACACTATTTTTGGAAGCATACCTTGAAGGACCAAATTATCAGAGGACCAAGATCTTGGCGGAGGCTGCAGAGAGGAGGTGAGAATAATAATCGGCTCTGGAGAACCAGTCTGAGACACTAAAGTCATCTTTCTTTAATGAACTCCTGCTCTATTCAGGAGGAGTTCATTCGGAAGCAAAGCGAGAAGAGCAAGTCAGGACTGAGTTCTTAGAGATCTAGAAGTTTTCTAAAAGCCTGGTGGGTGGGGTCAGGAGACATGGGTTCCAGGCCAGCATGGCATGATCCAGGGTGAGCCTCGCAGTGCCTCAGCTCCTGCCAGGAGGTGGCTTCATCTGCCAATGGGCTGGGTTCCAACCCAGCTGGCAAGGAGTAAGAGAAGGAGAAGAAAGAGAAGCTTCCGTCTTGCATTCATACAATGTTGATTTTCCCAGTGGCTCCCATAGAGCTTTGTGCCCCTAGAAGAGAAACTCTCTCCCCAGTTCCTACAAAGGATTCCCCAGGAGGCCTCCCCAGGAACCCAAAGCTGGCAAAATAAAATAAAACTATTAACCTTTAATTTTCTTTTTTCTCCCTGCGGGTCTGTTCTATCTCTCCCATCCTTTCTGTTGCCATAGACAGCTGGTGAGAGGCTGATGTCTGAGGGAAAGCTCTGGAAAGCCCATGGCCTGGGAAGGGTCAGAGGACTGGAGAGGAAACAGGAGACCATATCCTCCCAGCTGCAGCTGGAGATCTGGCCCTGCCCACCTCCCCATTGGCACCTCTCCATAGCTGATGGGTTGGTTTCTCAGGCCAGGCTGGGCCCAGAGGCCAAGCCCAAGTGGGCCAGGCCTGTTCAGCTGGACCAGCTGCAAGATTCAAGAACTGAGAGAGGGAGAGAAACAGCCTGGGAAGGGCAAGAAGCAGGGGCCTGGAAGAAATATCAGTGGTTTCTGAACATTAAATGAGTTGGTGTTTAAATGAAATGCAAATGACATGCAAATGAGCCTCTGAAACTTTTTAAAAGAGGTACAAGCATTTTGGCTAAGAAAATAGCAGTTAATCTGTCAACCACCAGAGACACTGAGTGACCTCTCCTTGGGGACTCTCTACCACAGTTAGTAGCTAGCTTCCTGAGCTACCCAATGCTGGGTGCCTACCTGACTAGGGCCAACCCAGCACCACCTGCTATGTGCTGGGTGCCTCCCACAAAGCATCTGCCTGTGACTTCTCTTTCTTTGTTCTTGCCAGGAGCCACAAGCTGAATGGGTAAGAGACAAAGGAGCACCCTGCACCTAGAATACACAGAACCACAGAAGTGAAAGGAGGGACCCAGGTATCATGGTTTCCCCATTTTACACATGACAGGGCCTGACTAAGGCCACAAAGCAGTTTTATGCCAGGGCTGAACCTAGAACGCATGGTTCTGAGAAACATGTATCTCCCTGCTTCAGTTGACCGTCCCACCCTGGTCTCCCTTGCTCCTCTTTCCTGTGAGTGGAGTTTGCCTTCTGAGGCCTGTCAAGTAGAAAGCTGCTCATAGGAAAAGGGCCAGACGATGGTCCATAGAAGAGGACCATCACCTGTATCTTGTATCTGTCACTTTGGCCCAATTCTCACACAACTCCAGAGCCAGAGGAAGTAGGTCGACATGGGTAGATTTTCCAACTGACTCACACAGCTTAAAGTTTCTCAGGCCTCAGTGGACCCAACCAGCAATGCCTCCTGCTTTCTCCATTTTTTCTCAATCCAGATGCTAAACAGACATTCTTGGAACCAGGCCTCCACCCCTCACCTCAGGCCCCACAGTGGTCTGCAGCTGGGGTCCAGGAATGCCAGAAGGAAGACAAAAAGTGATCAAATGGAAGAAAACAGTGAGAAGGGCAGAGTCAAGTGTCACTCGGGCAACAAGTCAGCATTTTCCAGAGCTTTTAGGGGCTTGAGATGCCAGAAAGGCCTCCAGAGGGCAAAGGGGAGCTGGTGGAGCCCCCTCAGAAGACAGGCAGTCAGGGAGAAGGGAAGGTGGGTGGAGATGGCAAGAATGTAAAGAAGGAAAGAAGGTAAAAATGAATGTGTTAATAAGCATAATGCACTTAGACCATTATCCACTATATAGTAGGTGCTCTGTGAATTTTTAAAAGTAAAATAGCAGGCTCAGATATCATCTCCTCCAGCTTGAACAATCTGAAATGATATAAAATGCTAGCCATAGGCTCCACTCCAAGTGGACTGTGTATCACAGGGGTAGGCAGTGGGGGTCTGCAGACAGCTTGTGAACCAAATGGAGGAGCCAGGGCAGGCACTGATTTAGGGACCCACAAGTCTAGAATCTAATCCAAGCCCCAGGCCTAATTATCTCCATTTCTATAATTATATATTTGGGAAACTTAAAAACCAGACAGATTCTCTTCTCAAATGGCTTAGGCACTATCCTTTGGGAGATAGCTTCTCAAGGCCATTGTAACCATGAGATCTGATGGCCCCTCCCTGAAGCCTTCCTCTCCAAGACCCAAACCACAGCTCCAAGAATTCTAGATGTGTTCAGTTCACTTCCCGGCCTCCTCCTCCCTACTGCCAGCACTCTGTCCCCAGGAGCAAGACAGCAGCTGCAGTCACTGTCAAAATATCCTATCTAGCCCTGGCTTGACATTTCAACAGCCCAAGACCCAGAGATAAAAGTTGTTGTTGAAGAAAGTTCATGACCCCTTCCCTCTCCTTTCTGGAAGTTGACAGGCATCCATGTGGCACTGAGATGGCTATTTCTCTCTCTCTCTCTCTCCCTCTCTCTCTGCCGCAGCAGTTCCTGCTTTGGGGGAACCTTCACAATTGATGATTACAAAGAAGCAGTTTATCACCTGCGCTTTTATGATTGCAGCAACTAAGGGGAAATGATGTCCTTTCAGATAAGCATTTGAAGAAGGGGGAGAAAGATTTTCAAAGCCTCCTTTGTTCTCCTGAAGAGCCATGCCACAGAGTTTTGGCAGGCAGCCCGGGAGAAAAGAGAATTTTAAAAACACTATCTGAGTTGGCTTCCAAACCTATACCATCCTGTCATCAATTAGGGATGTTCCTTAACAAGGAGTATGGGCTATTGTCTCATCTAGTGTGCTCTCCCTAATTGGATGCGCATTTGTGATGAATTCTCTGGAAAAGGGCTTCATGCTGCAGAGGTCATTGTCTTGGCCCCCTGACACCCAAGGTCAGCTAGGCTGGGTTGGTGTGGGCCTCTTGGGTGCATTGTTGGCAGGGAGATAAGAGAAGGACCTTTAGGAGGCCCCTTAATGCCAATGGAGAGCATGGACCCAGAGCTCAGAGGACAGGCTGCCAGTCCATGCTGGGAATTGAATCTGGGTAGTGAGGGAGAAGTTGGAAGGTCAATTCTGTATCCTCTGCCAACCTCAGTTCTGTCCAGCAGCTGCCTAACGCCCTTCCACTGTAGACCCAGCCATTCCCCACAGCTTCTGAATGTGAGTTTCATGGAGGCTGAGTGAGATTTCAGGGCTTCAGTCCACAAAGGGTGGGTCTGAATTAGGTTAAGCTGCTGCAGACACAACAAACATGCATTCTCAAGAAGCCTGTACAGCCTGAGCCACAGCCTCATCACTGCCAAAATATAACCATTGTCCTTAGCAACATAAAACTCTGATCCTCCCAGTTTGCACTGCAAAGGATTCCTTGGGTGAAATGGAAGCTGGCTCTCATGGTGTCCTGGATCATTTGACCTTTGGGGATGACAAAGGCCTGGGGTTCAGGATGCTCTCCACTTACCTTGCAATCCCAATTGCAATAGGAACACTATCTTTATAACTGAGATTAAGCTGGAATAGTTCCATGGAACCTTACCAGAGGCTCAGGAGAAACAAAAGGAAGGAAACACAAGGTAATACAAAGCAGAACACCTGGTTCAAGACCTACAGTTGACTCATGTTCAACTCAAAGACCTCACATAGTTGCTCCCTGCTGGGATGGACTCTGCATTGCCCCTTGCTTGAGGTCACTGCTCTGCAGCTCATTCAGGACCCTGGAGGTCCATATCCAAGTAAATGAAATGGGTAGGTAAGATCTGCCTTCTGATTTCTAGGTTCTTGATTCAGAACTCACAACTTGACTGGATAATTAAGGCAGTGAATATCCAGCAAATATCTCCACATCTACCCACCTGACCTTGCTGGCCTCAGCATCACGAGAATATAAAAATGCAGCCACTTAACCTCACACATGGGCAAGAAACACATACATTCAAAAGCAAAGGTCTATTTTCCCAGCCTAAGTGGGCCTAACCCACTTGAAGACTTGGCCTTTAGCCTCAGTTTCCTGCTAATCACTCCAGTTCTCTATGGCAATAAAGCCATTCCCTGCTTGGCCAGAGTCCTAATGCCTAACTCTTGCCAACTCCCTGCCCTATGAAGAGGTTTGGATGCAAATCCTTAGAACTCCTATTTGCCAGCAACATCCCTACTCTGACAAGATGTACCATCCATATTCACAACGAAAACACCTACCCAACTTCCTGCACTAACAACTCTTGAGCCCACCCTACCACAGCACCTACCCAACCCAGAATAAAGCCTAAAGTCATCCCTAGTCTTCTTAGTGGCCCTCACCAGGTACCAGCCACATGGTTGAGTGAGACTGATTGTAAGGTAACCATATAGAGGGCTCATCATCTTCCAGAATCCACCTCAGGAAGAACATACCACGAATTTATACAAAAGAAGGCAAGTCTCCCAAGAGATCTGGAAGTGAACAGAAATGTTCTACATGAGGCAAGAATTTGCTCAATACTCTGAGAAGGAAGAGAAAAAAGAAATGAGAGCAAGAAAGCTGGCATGATGACCAAAGGTTGTGTCTCACAATGCAAAACAGAAACATCTCTTTAGTTTCTATCTCCCCTAATTTTCAACAAATCTACAAAAACTCAGCAAATGCTAGGAGTGATTAGGTGATATATGAAACCAGTGAAGAAGATAGGTAGGCCTGGGAGTGGAGCCACAGAGGCATGAAAGAAATCAACGAAGGAGCTCAGATTCCAGTCAAGTTTAATAGATCTCCAAGGATTAAGAGGTTTCAACTCATACCTTAGAGCATAATTATTGTAGCCTCCATTTTACTGAGTACCTAGAATGTAGAAATTTTGCATCATTTGTCTTTTATCCTCATATAACCCTATGAGGTAGATATTATACCCATCTAATGAAATGTAAACTGAGATTTAGAGTGGTTAATAACTCCTCAAAATCATAAAACTATATTGTCAGAGCCAGCATTTAGGCCAGCTAAGTCCAAAATTCATGTTCTTTCCACTGTGATGTGTTGGACTACTAACGTCTCCTGGTTCCCTTCAACTTCGTTGTCTAATCTGCTCCTGACAGCCCAATATGGGTCTCTGGTGATATCAACTGAGTTAGACCACAATCAGTCAATCATTCAACAAACATTTCTCAAGATCTTACCATTTGCAGGAACTGTGCAAGAGATGGGGGAATAAAAATAAGTACAACACAAGCAATGACTACATGCTGGGTGCCATGACAGACAAGTGTCTGGGGAGCTATGGGACAGCACAGAGTGTCTACTGTCAGGAAACTAGCAGGATACAGGGCACTAGAAGCACTGGAAGTTTCTTTGGCCAAAATAGACCACACAAAGTCTCCTAATGACAAATAGCTGAGCCTAGAGGCCTCTACAAGATATGACTTTTATCCTTTTCCCTTTTTTTTCATTTTACCCTTTTCACCAATCAGGAAATAACAGGAAATTTAGATTTTCTCACAGGCTCAACCTCACCTTGAAGGGGAGAAGAAACTGAGCTGACATTTCCTGAGTATCTTCTATGTACAAGGCACCCCTTCCATCCTCACAATTCCATTTTTCTAGTGGAGTAACAGATTGGTTAAATAACTTAACCCAAGCCATTCAGTTGAGAAATGCAGAGCTAGGATTCAAACCCACCTGCCCACTCCAAAGTCCAGGAATAATCTTTCCACTACATGCTGCCTCACATTCTCCAGGCAGAAGCTGCTGGACATCCACCTGAATCAACTGCTTGATTAAATGTGTACCCAGCAGGTAGCAAGTGCTGCATGGTGCTGTACCAACCTGCTCTTGCTTGGACACTCCCCAAGTCAGAGGATGTAAAATAATGAAATGTCTGAGGGCTTGGGTCCACGCTCGTCCATGCTCTTTGGTCTCTTCTGCACCAGAAGATCCTCCTCCACGCTGCCTTGACTTCCTCCATCTCCACCAGACTTCCCAGCCAGGAAGTCTAAGCACCAGACTCGGGAAAATGTCAGCCAGGCCTGGCCAAGCATATGCCTGTGTCACTGGCACCCAAAGAGAGCTCCAACAGTCAGGAGGTGGAAGAACCTGGTACCAGGGACAGAGCAGATGGCATCTCATCAGCCCAGTCACTGCTCTGAGAACCTCAGATCTACTCTTGGCTTCCTCTCTGAAACAAGGGCTGCCCACAAGCCTTCATCCCCCACGCCTATGGCAATTCACCTAGCCCTCAATGCCGTGCCAACCCATGAACTGGGAAAGACTCTACCGTGGCTCCATTCCCTCTTCTACCTGCCTGTTGCCACTCTTCATTGAGTGTTGTTGGCCTGCCACAGGGCTGTGCTCCCAGGCTCCAGGCTTCCAATCTGCTCTCTGGGAGGCTGACAGAAGACTAGCAGGGCTTGGGGAGGCCTCCCTTCCTCACTCCCACCATCTCCTTGCCCAAGGCCTGGATGTTGGAACAAGTGCTAGGAACCCAGATGGCAATTGCTGCCATCTAATTATGCATGCCTATGATATTAGCCAAAAGCATTTGACTATCTCCCGTGGTCTCAGGCAGATCAAATGGAATGGCACATAGGTTCAAGGATTACTCCAGCAGTGTAATGTCTGACAAGACTGCCTGCTGCCACTCAGACAGCCACCGACAGTCTGTCTTCTCCCATCAGCACCCTCATTGTTTACCTGAGGGAAGAAGAGCTGGAGCTTAAGCCTTCTGACACCAGCAGAGCCTAGAGTCCTCTAAGGCTGGTAGCTTTCAGTCTTGCCCTAACCCCATACTATTAGCCACAATATGGAAGACCTTGAACTCCACTGGGGTAGACGAGAGTTTGTGTTTTCCAAAAACTACAGTTACGTGCTGACGGAGAATTCTGTTCATGTAAATAATCATTAAGAAATCTATTTTTTTCTGAGGCTACTATATCTCTCTCACCTTATCTAGAAGGCAACTTCAACTCATGTGGCAGTCATTTGCAATTAATTGGGAACTTTTATTGCTTTTGCCTGGCCAGTTTCCTGAGGGTCAGATATCCTGTTTGGTTTTATTTTCTTACTGAAACATAATATACTAAACACAGTGCTTTGTATACATTAGGGGCTCAATGCTTATTGAGCTCAATTTTACAACATGACAGGTACTGGGCTAGATAATGGGGGAAAGACATACACAAACCACAGTTCCTGCCATAGAAAAGACTCCATATAACCAACTATGATTTAGTTGAAAGATGAGTGAAACAGCAGGTGGAAGGCAAAGGTGGAGCAAATCATTGTTACAAGAAGAATTTAGGTGAGATAACAGCAAGGACTCCCTGAGCATTTCAACAGTTGCATTGTCAATAAGCATTCACTGTACCCACTGCATATGAAATATGAAAAGGCCTTTCATCTCAAGAAATACATAAGGAAGGTGAGGGAATAAGACATGTATGTACAAAGACAACACTGCTTTGTGTACTCATCACTTAAGAGACAAGAGAATGGAAACCCTGTTGACAGCAGCAGTGAGAAAGCCTCATGGGCTATCAGGATTTGGCAAAGTAGAGCACATCCCTAGAGTGGATACAGAGGACAGGAAGGGGCTGGGCTCTGGCACTCACCTGCCCCCAGAGAGGGCTAGGTGCTGAGAAGCTGACTCAGCAGAAGACACTGACATTTGGGTCTGTCTGGTGAGAAAAGCAGGTACCATGGGACACAGCTATCTCCAGTCCTGGTACAGGATGAGAGCTGGAAGAAGATGAAGAGAGAGTGATCCTTGGAAGGCTCATATTTCAGGACTGGGATTGAACTGAACCCTGGAATGGGGATTGCTAAATGCACTTTTTGGGGCCCTAAGCTCACTGCCCGAACATGTGCATAACCTAAGTCATCAGAACTGGCACATGGCATTGATGTGGGACCAGCAAAGAGGAGGCAGTTCTCACCTAGGTCCTTTTGGAGTAGTCCTCCTAACTCATTGACTCACTCTGGCCCTGGGCAACAGGGCATGGCTTCCCTTCAAGCTCACTTGGGCCAGCTGTCCAGCCATGGGCAGGACCATCTAGAGACTAGGCCCAGGCAAGATCTTCCTAGAGCAAATAGAACTTGAGTTGAACTCTAATGGATATAGACTGAGAGCAGTGCTTTATCAGCAGAAGCACGGAGAGAAGACATTGAGGCGGGACTTTTTTTTTCTGACATGCTTCTGGTCTAGTTAGAAAATGTGTTCTACTGGACTATACTTAAAGAGTACTGGGTATTATATATGGGAATATGAATCAGGTCTAGATTGTAAGGGGGGTTGAATATCAGACTATGGAGTTTAGGAATACTTCTGGAGGAATGCTAGAGCTGATAAAGGAATATAGATATGATGGAGGTAGAGGAATGCTTATAGATAAAGTGACCTCTTGGGGTCTCACATTGTCTAGGAAAAATCCAAGGAGAAAGTAGCAAACCCTCCTATGTATTGCTGCTAACCAGGTAGAGAGTTCCAGGTAGGGAAGAAAGAGATTGATTGGGGCAGTGAGTGTGTGTTGGGGCGGGGGGGGGGGGGCAGGGAATGGGACAGTGGGGACAAGGTACTGGAGAAACAGAGCCACACTTTCATTGTGCTCACTGGAGTCACCCCATATCTGGCTTTGGATCTGGGGCTCAGCTTTGGGATTAGATATAAAGTAAAGACAAGGCAACACCAACTGCAGTTCCCACTTGTACGTCCAGTAGCCTTCTTCTCCTTTTTCTCCTTTCCCCTGTCTCTTTGTCTCCAGATAGTATGCGTCCCTGCTTTTTCCCCCTCCCCCAGCAGCCTGACTACCTCCCAGCCACAGGGAAGCGGTTTGTCAGATTGTAGATCACTCAGAAGGGTTGACACCTACTAGGTAATGAAGAAAGAAAAATGCATCAAGGGTGTATCGAAGAGATGACAACTGATCACAGAGGCCTCCTCCTTGCCCAGATGCATTTGTTGTCAACTGATCACTCAGCAAACCAGAGGGAGCTCTGGAGAGATGGGGCTGTTTTGATCCCAGATGGGCCCAACTCTAGTCTCAGCCACACACCCACTGCTCCCCTGGTGGGGTGGAGTGAGGAGGAGTCAGGCTCAACTTAGAAGCTCTTCCTGGAACAGGCAGAGCTTCCTTTCCCTGCAGAAAAATGAGAGCAGCAAGCATGATGTGCTCAGAAATCAAATCCCCTGGATGCAGAGGCAATGATCTGGCCAAGAGAACTGTGGCTTTTGGCATTGCCCTAACTTGTCTAGGGCTCCTCTTGCAGAGAACATAGCATGTGACCTTGAAAGGTCACCAAAACTCTCTGAATTTCAGCCTCATTATCTGCAAAACAAGAATAACTCTGTATTTTATTAAATCTAAGATACCATTGATTGTAAGACCCATCATTCTCTTATTTACCACTAAGAAATAAATGCTACCAATTAAAATATGGCATGCCATCAATTCTAAGACCTATCCTGATGTCAGAGATGTTACAATGAGAAAAAATGCCAGTGTGAAAATTTATGAAATATAATAGTAAATCTTTTCTGCACAAGGTTTTGGAGAGCATCAAGTGAGCTAATGAGCATTGACATGCTTTGTAAACTATGAAACACTGTAACAACGTGAGGGAGGCTTATCATTAGAATGGGGACAATGGGAAAGATCCTGATTGCCCTGGAATGGAGCTTCAGGAGGGGAGGCCTACTGGTCTGTCTCCTTCCCCACCACTTCCCCGGTACCTGGAACAGTGCCTGGCACATAACTGGCTCTCAAAAAAATAGTTTTGAACAAATGAATGACAAGTAATCTATGAAGTTTCAAAATGTAACAGTTTCACACTGTGACAGGCACATCTGTGCAGCCAGGCCATGAGGCAATGTCAGGTCCAGGGTCTGAGGCCACTGCTGCTGCCCTTCCTGACACATTGGATGCGAATGAGGTGAGAGGTCGGACAGACTGCAAGCTAGGGTTTCCTGAGACCAGCCAGTCACCACCTCCCACAGTCTGGTTCAGTTTTCATCAAAGAAGACTGGAATGCTCTCCTAGTGAACAGGGGAATCATCCCCCTTTCTGATCAGCTCAAAAATTGAGAGGATTTATTGAGTGTCAGATGCATGAAGAACCACGAGCTGAGACCTATGTGCACTAATTAAATTTTGCACCCTAGGTGACTTCTCTTGCCTCACTCCAGTCTCAGTCCTGAAAAACTACAAATGAGTAAGAGTTGCTGGAGCAAAACCTGCAAAGCAGGAATAGTAAGCAGCCAGGCTAGAGAGAGCTGGAGGTGGGCCAGGAGAGATGGTGTGACAGGGCAAGGAGATTGGCCTTTGTGCTGAAAGTGATAGAGACTGAAGACATACAAGATGGACTCTGTCTGTGTGTCCTTGGGGGCATTTCTTAGCCCCTCAGATTGGGTGGGCACATACATCATTAGGTAGTTGTGATGCTTATCCAGAAAGCACTTTGTCAAATGCCTGATTAGTCTCTGTTATTATTATTGTGTAACATGTTAAGTGTTGTGCTTGAAGCATAGTAGGTGTTCAAAAACATTTGTTTCTTCTATTTTTTTCTTGGTGCTTATCACAGTCTGCCATTCAGCATATTTACTTGTATGCTTCTCTCTCTTGTTCTTTTAGAAGCAAGAATTGTGATTCATGCCCATTTGGCAGAGGCAGAATGGAACTGTGGTAGGAAAAAGGGCTTTGGAATTAACCAAAAAGATCTGGATTCAAATCCAGACCTGCCACTTACTTGCCAGCCAGGTGACCTTAGAAGAGGTGTCAACATTTCATTAAAACTCCATCTAAAAATAAACCTCTCATCTAAAAATACTCATCTCCCCGGTGGAAGTGCCTGGTTCATAAAAGACAATGTGTAGCCCTGGCTATAGGTGGCTCAGTTGATTTAGAGTATCATCCATGCACAAATGGGTTGCAGGTCTGATCCCCACTTGGGACCCATACAGGAGGCATCCAATCAATATTTCTCTCTCACATCTATGTTTGTCTCTTTCTCTCTCTGTTCTCTCTCTCCTACTTCTTTTCTTTCTCTAAATATCAATGAATATTTCCTCAGGTGAGACTTTTTTTAAAAATGTAGTATTTAATGAAGATAGAAGAGAGAAGCTACCCTAGGCATAGGCAGAAATCCCAATTCCCCAAGCTAACACCTGGTCATCCTTGAATTTTCTTCTTTCTAAGCTCCTCACCTAATTAATCACCAAATTATGGTCATGCTATCTCCTTAACAGTTGCAAGCTTATCTACTTCTCTTCCTCCCTATTGCCTCACTATTGATCTATTGATCCAGGCCACCAGCATTTCTAGGCTGACTTTCTGCAAAAGCCACCTACATGATTGTTAGCAGCAGACACTGTTGGTTACCTACCCAGGTAGGTGTCTGTCTACCCCTCCTGTACATGGCACAAAGGTAAGTGTGTATTCATTGAAACCAATCATTGCAAACTCATTCTTCTTGTCAGTGATTCATTTGGGAAGGGCACTGGACCCAAAGCTGGCCAATGGAAATAAAGGGAAATCTGTTGGAGGACTTCAAGGGAAGATTTCCTTGCTGATAAAGAGAGATACATAGGAAGATTCATGGCCTCTTCTTCTGCCCGAGGCTGTCCTGCCTATGGGGGAAGCCACCTTGCACTATGAGGGGTCATGGCCAACATGCTGAGGACCACAGAGAAGAAAGATGGAAAGAGACTGCACTCTCAATGGCATCACAGAGGTGCCAAAATAACCAAGCCTTGATCGTCTCTGCTACTATGCTTCTTTCCCTGTGAAATGACTGTTTTTCTTATTGTCTGAATCATTTTAGTCAGAGTTCTCCATGACTTGCATCATTGTAATTGATACATCATTCTAACTCCAGCCCTATCTCTCTCAAATTATTCTTCACAACCACACACTGCAGAAATCTGGTGGCAAATCTGGCTACATCGGCCTTTCTATGGCTTCTCTTTGACATCAATTTAAGTCCAAATATCTTAGAATGGCTTATGATGCCCTTCATGATCCAGCCTCTGCTCCCTGCATACCTCTACATCCTTTAATTTCACTCTTCTGGATCCTTTTGACCCCCCTTACCCCTAACATTGCTATAATCTACTCTCAACCAATTGGGGAAGTCATTAAAGCTTTCATCCTCAATTTCCTCATTTATAAAGTAGGAATAATGACAGTATCTTCATCATAGAATTACTGTGCACATGAAATGTGTTAATGTATATAAAGGATTTGTATATAGATTAATCTGTAAAGTGCTACATATTGTTATTGTTACTGTTATTCTTATTATAATTTCCCCCTAATGTGCCTTTCCTCCCCACCCCCATCTTCCACCCCCAATGGCTGAAGGCTGAAGACCAGGCCCTAGAGAATGGCAGAGTCATAGGATAAAAGGAGCCTGAGTCCCTGAACCACCACATAGAAAAGCTGCCCACAGACACATATGCAAAAAATAAATTCCAGTATGAATTTGCTTGTTAGTTCTAGTAGCTAGCACTACCCTAACTAATAGAGATCCCCCCTTCCATGTGCTTTTCCACTGCCAAGTGATAATCCCTGTTCTAGTAATTAGCATTCTGTGTGTGGCCATTGTCAATGTACATTCTCCTTCTCCCTACGCAACTAAAAGAAGAAACAAGTCAAGTTTATCTCTGAATACTATTATTACAGGTTGAATTGTCTCCCTTAAAAAGATATGCTGAAGTTTCAACCCCTAGTAACTCCAAATATAACCTTATTTGGAACCTGGATCATTGCTAATGTTGTTAATTCAGATAAGGTCATACAGGAGTAGAGTGGGCCCCTAATACAATATGACTATTGTCCTTTAAGGAAGCAAGAAATTTGGACACAGACTTGTGCTAAGTCTTCTGTGGAAGACCATGTGAAAATGCACAGACACACAGAGAGAAGCCCAAGTGATGTCAGAGGCATAGATTGGAGTGGTACAACTGCAAGCCAAGGAGCACCAGGGCTTGCTGGCCACCATCAGAAGTTGGAAGAGGCAAGGAAGGATTCAAATGGAGTCTCAGAGGGAGTGTGACCCTGCCAACAATGTGATTTTGGTCTTCTAGCCTCTAGAACTAAAGAATAGATTTCTGTCATTTTAAGCCACCCAGCTGTGGTATATTTGTTATGGCAGCCTTAGGGAATTAATGGAAGCACAAGACCAAATCTTACAACAGTGTCAACCAGCATTGGAACTTTACCAATATTTTTGGAAGAAAGGGAGAAAGAAACAAAGGTATAAGAAAAAGAAAAAATAAGGGAGAAAATAAAACTCCCTTTTGCCCCTGATTGATGTTCTTCTCAACAGTTACCAGGGTTTTTTTTTTTTTTAGGCTTTGTGTATAGGAAGAGAAAGATTTTTTCCAGCAAATATTATAAACATGTGCTTGATGCATTCTCCTAAAACAGGAAGTGAGTGAAGTTGAGAAAACATTTCCTTCAGATAACCAGTTGACAAAATAATATGAGGCTATAAAGTTAGAGAATCCCCATGGCCTCATATGATCAGAGGTAGAATTGTATAATTTCTCTTACATGTCTTCTGGGCACCAATAGCCTATATATAAACAGTGCATCTTGTGTGGAAACTCTCTTGGTGAAAGAGAGGGGAGATGTGGGGATAATACACACAGATGCCAGACTCTGGACGTTTTCAGAATTGTCCAAATTCTGGGGACAGGGTGCAGTGTGTCAAGGACCTAAGAGCTGAGGTATGTGCCCTGGGTGGGAAGCTGCTGAACAGGGAAAGGCAGAGGCTGGATGGTACACTTGCTGGCCTTTGGGACAGCAGGGAAAGAACAAACCCCCATGCCAGTGTTGGTGAGGCACAGCCATTAACGATCCCCTACTGGGAGATGTGAAGATGGTATTACTTGCCTGTTGCTGCTGTAGCAAATTACCACAAATTTATTATTATCTTACAGTTCTGGAGGTCAGAAGTTCAGAATGGGTTTCATGGGCTAAAATCAAGGTGTCAGCTGACCCTCATTCCCTTCTGTGACTTCTAGAAGAGAATCCATTCCCTGGCCTTTGCCAGCTTCTAGGGGCTGTTGCTTTCTTTGGCTGCTCCACCTTCAGAGCCAGCAACATTGGGCAGAGTCCTTCTCATGCTGCTATCTCTCTGCATCGCCCTCTTCTGCCTCCTCCTTCCACTTTTAGGGGCCCTGGTGGTTACATTGGACCCACTTGAACAATCGAGAATAACTTTCCTGTTTTAAAGTCAACCAATTAGTAGCCTTATTTCCACATGCAGTCTTAATTCCTCTTGGCCATGCAAAGTAACATATTCACAGGTTCCAGGGACTCAGAGTATGGACATCTTTGCTTGTCTGTGGGGAGCATTATTCTTCCCATCACAGTCTGCCCTCTGATCCCCAGAGACAGAGGTTCATTCTGTAAGAAAAACACAAGTACATTCACCCCACTTTGGTACCAAAGTCTATATTAGGGTTTGACACAAGAAGCAGAACCAGTAGGAGGTGTATATTAAGAGACTCATTACAAGGAATCGGCTTACATGATTCTGGGGGTGGCTAGGCAAGTATGAAATCTGTAAGGCAAGGTGGAACTCTTGACCATACCCTGAAGCTGTGGTCCATGGGTAGAATTTCTTCCTCTTGCGCGGAAGCCTCAACTCTGTCTTTAAGTGTCTTTCAACTGATCGAGTTAGGAAGGCCAAGACTATCTAGGATAACATCTATTTAAAGTCACCTGATTATGAGTTTTAATCACATCTACAAAATACCTTCATAAGAGATTAGTCAAAGAACATATAGGCATGACCCATGAACATGGACTATGGTGTGGGCATTAACTGTGGGAGTGGGGGCTGGGGGGAGGAAGCACAGGGGGAATAATTAGGACAACTGTAAGAGCATAAACAATAAACTGTTTAAACTAAAAAGAAGAAAGAAAAGAAATTCTGATAAAAAATACATATCTTGCCCTGGCTGGTGTAGCTCAGTGGATTGAGCACGGGCCTGTGAAGCAAAGGGTCGCAGGTTCGATTCCCAGTCAGGGCACATGCCTGGGTTGCAGGCCAGGTCCCAAAAAGGGGACACATGAGAAGCAACCACACATTGATGTCTCTCTCCCACTCTTTCTCCTTCCCTTCCACTCTCTCTATAAATAAATTAAATATTTTTTAAAAACATATCCTTATACATACAATAGAATAATGTTTAGCCTTAAAAAGTAAGGAAATTCTGATATGTGCAACAACATGGATGAAGCTTGAAGACTTTATGCTAAATGAAAAAAACTAGACACAATAAGGCATAAGTCATATGACTCCACTTATATGAAATACCTAAAATAGTCAAAATTATCAAGACAGACAGTGGAATGGTAGTTGTCAGGGACAAAGGCAGAAGGTCGTGGAGCTGAATGGTACAGGGTTTCAGTTTTATAAAATAAAAAGAGTTTGGAGATAGATGATGGTGTATTTGCACAACAATATGCATGTACTCAACACCCCTGAAATGCATACTTAACAATGGTTATGATAGTAAATTCTATGTTATTTTACCACAATTAAAAAACTGGTTAAGAATACATAACCCTTGACTCAGCAATCCTACTTCCAAATAGGATTACATTAGATTACATAAACAAAAATATGCCAAGTATGTTCATTTCCATTGTAAGAACAAAAATTTTAAACACTTAAATATCCAACAATAATAAATTGCTTAAATAAATTATGGCAAAGTGATACAACATCTCTGCAGAGATTTCGAAAAAGTGTATTGTTCCAAGATACATTACTATGTAATTAAGGCAATATGGCCATGTACATACATTTTTTAAAGTGTGTGTGTTGTGTATTGAGATATATTTATAGTAATTTTCATATAACCACACCATATTTTTTTGGAGTCATATATTCTTAATGGTAGAGAGAGGAGTAGTGATAGTGAGATAATTTTAAAACTTCTTGTAGTGCTTGGATTCTACCCCTCCATTTGAATGTATTTGTTTTTTATTTTTCTAAATCTAAAGGAAATGTAATATTTTGTACTCAGACACTCTGAGCCCTGTCATGTGGTTTACAAGATGTATTTCCATTTGCATATGGCATCTAACCACCCTTCTTAATAAGTCAATTTTCAAAATCATAATATTAAACATTATTTTGCTTTTCTGCAAAAAAAAAATAAAGAATACACCTTCGCAGTGACACCTAGACTAGTGTTTGAATAACTGAGGACTGTAGCGTAGTCAGCTTGGCTCAAACATCAAACAGACCATCACACAGATGAAGATGACTCACGAAGAACCCAGTTATCTGCTTCAGCCTGCTAAGCACAAGGATGCTTAAGCACAGCCTTCTAAACCTCAGGATTCTCCACTTCATGGAGTTAAATGGGCCTGGGAAGCCCTAAAAACTCATTCCACTGCTCTGCCCCACTGTTCTCTGATGTGAGGAGCTCCTTAAGAACAAAGGCCAGGATTTTGTATTTATATTTATATCTAGCAGAGCTCATTAGTGTTCTTGTACTGGAGATACTCAGGGAATGTCATTTGGAAGAATTTTGTTTTTGTTGAATAAATATTACCCCCTATTTCTAATCTGCCAACCCACTTCAACAGCTACCAATTTGACTGCATTTTCAGATGTTTTAATTCAAATGTTGGTACAACTTGCATCCTATCACAGCATCATATGTGGTATTGGTGGGATAATGGCAAGTCATTCTAGGGAGGGGGGTTTAGTCAGTGATGGTGAAACACATAAGAAGATTAGAGGAAGAGGGAAAGGCACTTCTTAGAGACATTTTTAAACAAAAAAGAGCCCAGTCTACCTACATCAGGGTAAATATTGACTTGTCTAGAGACAAATATTCTCTGACTAGCCCAACAGCCAGGGAGATCTCTTATTCCTGAGTGTTTCAGATTTTTTTTGAAATCCAAGATGGCCTTGGTACTAAGGACACAGAGAAAAATCTGAGAGGCTGGCCCTTAGAGAGCATGTTGTCCTATCCCCTATTTTATACACTCAGAGAGAGAGAGTGATACACTCAAAGTCACACAGCCAGTTATGGGCAGACAGATCTAGAACTAAAAGCCAAGGCTTGTCATTGTAATGCACTTTTCACTTTTCCCCATGCCATCATGTCAACCCCAGTGATGTACCTGGATACTCAGAGCTCAATCTGTGCACCCAGAACAGTCAAACATATTTCTCCAAAGTTCACCAATACATTCACTAGTAGGAAATCCAAAAACTGACTCAGATATAGTTTTAACATCTCCCTCTTCAATGATTTCTGAAGACATGTCCAATAAACATCCATTTTAAATAAAAAACAAGTTGTGACTTTAAAAAAGTTCCCTTTCCATTCTTTTAAACCAACTTACTTCCCCCAAGTCTACCTAATACAGAAATTCTGGAACCCTCACTGATTTCACAGGATCATTGGATACTTGCGATTCACTGGCTTGAGTGATCTCATGAAAATAAGCCCAGCTGAAAGTATTTGCTCTGCATGTATCTGGATCATGAACAAGAATAATTCACAGATATAATCTTAACTTGTTTTTCTTTCCCACTGTCCCTTCATGGTTTATTCAACAAGGGGCAATTTCCCCCTTGACTACGGCTATAATCTTGGTCCTAAGTGTATTCCATAGCATGGTGGCTGTGATGAGTAGAGTTCTAAGATGGCCCAAGATCACTGCCCCCTGGTGTACACAACCTGTATAATACCCTCCCTTGTGTGGGCAGGACGAGTGAATATGGTAGTCACTCCCTTCAGTATGTTACCCTATATAAGACTCCTTCAGAGCAGAATGGATAGAGATTTTCCTGCTAGAAATTGAAGACTCCATTTCTTCTTGCCAGAAAGAAATGGAAACATCAGTCCTATAACCATAAGGAACTAAATTCTGCCAAAAGCTAGAAGAGGATCCCAAGCTTCAGATGAGAATACAGCTCAGCAGACACCATAGTTTCAGCCTTATAAGACCAGACAGAAAACGTAGGCAGGTCATGCCCTGACTCCTGACCTATGGAAACCATCAAATAATAAACAGGTATAGTTTTAAACCATTAAGGTTGTGGTAATTTGTTATACAGCAGTAGCAAAGTAATAAAGTAGCTTCCTAGCATTCTTTCTATCAAAGAACAAATATAAATAGTATTTAAAATAATACAGTACAGCAAGATAAGTGGGCAAGTATACCCAAGACTGGGCACTACCCTGGGGGTTCTGCCATCTGTCTCCAGACCACAGTCTAATCCCACCTGTCAAGAAGCTCTGCAAATATAAAGTCCTACTGAAACTGGAAAAGACACTGACATTCGGGCAGCCTGTCACTACCAACCCCAATAAGTAATGACAGTGATTAAATCTTTATGGGTGCTTTATTCAGATGGCCAGCAAGCTGAGAAGATGATGGGTTCATGCCCTAACAGACCATCTTGCCTTCTCTTTCTAGGCCAGACTTTTTATAGCAGGGAATAAATAAGGTATGGTGAGGGCTTTGAGATTCAGGGAGGACTGGGTGAAAGACGCTGCAACTTTCCTGTCCTGGACAGTTAGCTGTTCCCAAGGACAGGTGGTCAGGTGGTCTTGTCTCTCCCTGGAACACAGAAGGCCTGGATGCCTCCAGTTGTCCCCGTGTGGTAATCTCTAGCAGTGCCCCAGGAGATCGGCTGTTTTCCCAGGAGCTAGGACAGGTCTTATCTGTAGTTTCTGAAACAAAAGCTTTAACATACACATTACTTGCTAAGCTTATAACTTTTTACCTTAAGCTAAAATTTTCCAACTCTTGAGTCTGCTATCATTACCAGCATTTTAAGTTGTAAACACAATCTCAGTTCGGAATTGTGAAAGTTTGGTAACTCTCAATTTGATTTGTTGTCAAATCTTTTGCCCAATCCTGCAGGATCAAGCTGCTTATACAATGGTTGCACTGGGAGAAGGGAGCAATGTTCTCTCCTATGGTGCAGTAAAGGCATTCACTTGTCAGCTACACAGACTCCAAATCCTTCTCATTCCATTAAGAATGCCTCTTCCAGGCTACCAACACTCACAGCCACTGCCAAAACCTTCTTGGAAGGAACACGGAAACCTGTTTCTCCTTGCCTACCCCTTACTGAAATGTAAGGATTCCAAGAGGCTGGGGACCCTTCAGGCCTAGACACATTTAACCCCTGTCCCCACACTGTTTAGATATAAACTGTATGGACACAAGGCTGTGGTGCATTCTGGCTGGTCAGCAGTCACCCCTCTTCTTGAGGTCTGTCTTGGCTCTGTCAACACTGCAGCCTGGGCCTGGTGGGACCCACCTGTTTAAACTTAAATCATATTCCCTCCAAATCTCCCTCATCCACTCCACCTCGCTCCCTGGTAGAAATCTTATCTTTTGGGGGGCTAAGGAAGAGACTGTTCTCAACAGTCTGGTTTATGATATAAAATCTGTGCTCTGAGCCCTTTGGCTTTGGCTTTTGATATTTAAAACCAAGCTTTTGAATTTCAAAAACACCCTTTTTTCTCTCAAGTACCTTGCCCTTAGAATTGAAATCCTTGACTCTCAATACCATTGCCTGTACAATAGATTTACAAAAGGCTACTTAAGGGCTCAAAAGCCAGGGAAAGAAACTCTTTGTTCTCTCTGTATGGTCTCTACCTCAAGGGCAAAGTACAAAGAAAACCCTGCTGCTACTCCAAAGATTAGGCAGAGAAGTGAGAGGGTTAAAAGAGTTGGAAAAGCACCAAGTTTAATATCAAAATTTTACTGTAAGACATTTCTAAAACACTGTGGTATGTTTCCCTGAGGCTCAGCAAGGTGTGGTTTTCATGACTTGTTCTAACCAAAGTATTATGAAAGCAAGCAAAAGTGTCACTGAGCAAACCAGGGCTCATTCACATGACACCTTGACACATGACCCAACAATTAGTGTTAAGGGAAACATTTTTATTTACAGGATTCCAATGGGGGGAGACAAGGGGGAGCACGGTGGGGGGGTGGTACTGAGAGCACTCTGCTCAGAGCCCTGTTCTCCCACAAGACCCAGCCCTTCCCTTACTCCCCAGCAGGCTATAAGCCAGGTTCTTCATGTCCTTTTCTGTTATTGAACCAGTTGGACAACCAGTTCCCCATCCTTGTGGGTTTCAGAGACACCATCCTCTCACAGCAGCTCTCTCCTTCAGGATCTGAGGCATGTTGTCCTCAGCCTCCACATAGTAGTCCAGGAAAGCATGTGCTATGTTACACCAGATCGTGGTGGAGTCAAGGAACGCACTTGTCCCAAGAAAGTGGCTTCTCTGTATGTCCTTCTGAGGAGCAGAAGTCAGCAATCCCTAATCCCAGTGCAGCATTCTAGGCATCTCTCACAAATCTGTGCTTTGGTAGGTTTATGCACAGCTCCATCAGCTCTCTCCTTATACCCTTTCTTCAGTCTACATGGCTGCCTTCCTTACTACCCTAGGCTGGGGTAGTACATGTAGTAGAATACTTTCTCATGGTACTGGACAACTGTAGGCTAATGTAAGTGTTCTGAGCCTTTTTAAGGTAAACTGGGCTAAGCTATGATTTTCAGTAGATTAGGTGTATTAAATGTATGTCTGGCTTATAATATTTTCAATTTACAATGGATTTATCAGGACATCACCCCATTGTAAGTCAAGGAGTGTTACCAAACAAGAGGTCCTAGGGGGGTGCAATATTTGGCCCACCTAGGGATGGCAAAAACTGCTACAGAACTACAGGGGCCCCTCCCAAGGACACTAATACTAATATCTACTGGGCTCTTCTGTCTGCCGCCAATTGGAAAGACATCTCTCAATGCCAGAGATTTGTGAAAAGGAAACAAAATGTTTAATTAATGTTATTCAGGCCTAATGCCTCCACTAAAATATCAAAGTCCTTTAGGGTATACACCTACACACACACACACACACATACACAGCTCTCCCTTCTCCCACTGTCCCAACTCCGGGTACCGTAAATCAGGAAAAGAGCACACGTCTGTGTTCCAGGCCACTGGTATCGTCAGCTGTGTCATGCAGGATCTCTAGTTAATCCAAAGTACCGTGGTACCCTCTCATGGTCCACTGGCAAGAGTTCTTTGTACCCAGTTCCAGTCAAAGTCTCTCTTGCTTTCCAGGCCACTCGGCCATAGGGGGCATCCCAAAGCCACGTGGGCCTCTTCCACCAGAGCTGCAGGGGTTCACACTCCACCAAAAGCATGTAGCTTTCTTCTTCACCTGGCTGCAGGGATCTCCATTCTGGCAAAGCTGCGTGGTTTTCCCCTTTCACCTGGGAAAGAGGGGGTCCTCACTCTGCTGAAACCCAGTGGCTCTCCCCCACATGACTGCAGGGGTCCTCACTCTGCCCCAAATCGTGTGGCTCTCCCTTCAATGGCTGCCATGTCTGGGTTACTCCCTTCTCCCTGGCTCAAAGCATGGCCACAGCTATTTAACATATCTATAAAGCCAGTTAAAGGTTATAGATATGTTAAATAATCATTCTAGAGGTTAGCTGCAAAAGTGTTGCTATGCAAAACACTCTCAATGGCCCTGGCTCTATTTGTTCCTTCCCCCTGGTGGGGGTGGGGTGAGGACATCTTAATATGTCTCTCCAATATTCCTATACACTTTGAATTCTGGACACCATTCCAAATCTTTTTTGGGGGGCCCCCTTGGCTATACCCTATATCACCCTCTCATGGTCCACTGGCAAGAGTTCTTTGTACCAAGTTCCAGTTAAAGTCTCTCCTGCTTTCCAGGCCACGTGGCCAAAGGGGGCACCCCAAAGCCGCATGGGCCTCTTCTACCAAAGCTGCAGGGGTCAGCACTCTGACCAAAAGCGCGTGTGGCTTTCTTCTTCACCTGGCCGCAGGGGTCTCCATTCTGGCAAAGCTGTGTGGTTTTCCCTTTTACCTGGGGAAGAGGGGGTCTGCACTCTACCCCAAACCGTGAGGCTCTCCCTTTCATCTGGCTGCAGGGGTCTACCCTCTGGCCAAAACCACACGGTTCTCTCTCCAATGGCTGCCGGGTCTCGGTTTAAATCTCCGCACCCATCTTCCTTTGCAGCCCCATTTCCGACTCCTCCTACAATCAGTTACACCTGCCAGGACTCTCATACCCTCCCAGCTTTACTGGGCTGCCATCATGAGTCTGGGCAGATATGGCCCCATGGCGTGGAGCCAATCAATTCCAAGCTCTCATGCAGGCACTGGAACTCAGGGGAGCAGCCCCTAGTTACATCCTGGGTAGAAGCCACTCCCTTCTTCCTGGTTCAAAGCATGGCCAAAACTATTTAACATATCTATGAAACCAGTTAAAGGTTATGGATATGTTAAATGACCCTTCCAGAGGTTATCTGCAGAACTGTTGCTGTGCAAAACAGCTCTCAATGGCCCTGGCTCCATTTGTTCCTTCCCCCTTGGGGGGGGGGGGTGAAGACATCTTAATATCTCCTGGACACCCTGAGCTCTGAACCCCATCCCAAATCCTTTTTGGGGCCCCCCCTCTTGGCTGCACCCCTGTTACAGGAGCATCTTTATTAACACAAATAGTTGATAGGTAAGTTTATTATGTTCATTTATGAGCATTTGCTAATTTAATTTTTTTAATAACTTAAGAATTCTATAATGTGCTACTTTAAATTTATAACTTATTCCATACTTGAGAGATAATATAAAAATATTTATAAGAATCCACACATATATGAACAACGAATTTTTGGCAAAGTACAAAGACAATTTGGTTGGAAAAGGGATAGTCTTTTCAACAAATGGTTCTGTGACATTGGATACCCATATTTTAAAAATTAATTCTACCAATTAGCAATGAAATGGCACCAGAATCACTGGTAATTGGACCTCAGTTCAGCAACCTTGACTCTTGAGTTCTGGCTAAGAAAGAATGCAGAACCAAGACTCAAATATAAGCAAAAATTTATTTAGAAAGTCACAGAGGTAGAACAAGTGAGCCATGGAATAAGTGAGCAAGCTGGGCGGCATGGGCTCACAAAACAAGTTACAGAGGCAAAAGAAGGGCCCTTGGAACTTAGGAGAAAGAAAGCAAGGCTATACACACCTGGGGAAAGGAGAGGGAGAAAGGCTTGGGCATGCTCCAGAAAGAGAAAGAGAGTACACTGGGTTCTTTACCTAAAGGGTTTTTAATGTGGGAATTTAGGGAAAATGTCAGGAGGTGATCTTAATAGAATATTGAATAGCTTTCCAAGTGTGTCTTTTTAGAGCCCTAGTCTCTTCTGATTTGTCAGCCCTAGCGCAGGGGGTCATTATTCACTACAGGTGGTCCTGAGGTCAGCCAAGGCATCACTCTGCCTGGCCTTGCTGCATTTCTGGGCCTGGAACTGAAACACCACTGAGGCCTAGATGTTATCTCTAGGGCTTAATGCTTAAGGGAGTTTGTGTAAGGGCTTGTATGGGGGTCGTATCAGGTTATTCTCTGAGTCCTTTTGTTCCCCCTTCAAAGGGATTTACTGCCTGACTAGTGACATGCCAGGGGAAGAAAGTCACAGGAGAGTCTGAACCACATGACCAGCAATATAACAGGTCAAGGGATTTAAACCACATGATCAATATGCCAGGGAGGAAAGGTTATCCTAGCAGTAAGGTCCTTGTTTTCCCAGTTTTATCCATTGCCAGGCACCTGGAGCTTTCCACCCTGGTGATATTGCATACCTGGCCTATTGTTTCTACTCTGCTCATGCCTGTTTAACTGCCTACTATACATCCATACCTCCCTTCCTATGTAAAAATTAACTAAAAATTCATCATAGTCTTAAATGTAAAACCTCATGTGTAAATGTAGAAAAAACATAACAAGAACATTTTGGGACCTTAGATTAGACAAAGATTTCTCAAATGACATAAAAAAACATGACCCATATAAAAACCAAAATGATAAATTGAACCATTGAACTTCAACAAAATTAAAAAGGTTTGTACTTTAAAAGATACTATTAAATGAAACCTTGGACAGGGAGAACGATCTCATAATATATCTAATAAAGAATTCAATAATAAACAACACAATTTTTTAATGAACAATACATGTAAAGATACTTCAACAAAGGAGATATATGAATGGCAGATAAGCACATGCAAAGATTCTCAGCATAATCAGTCATTACAGAAATGTACATTAAAACCAGAGTGAGCCCTGGTTAAGAGCATCACCCCATTCACCAAAAGTTTGTAAGTTTCACTCCCAATCATGGCACATACCTGGGTTGTAGGTTCAATTCCCACTGGGGCATATTGAAGGGTAACCTACTGATATTTCTCTCTCACTTCCATATCTCCCTCTTTCTCCCCCTCTCTCTCCCCCTGGTTTCTAAAATCAATGAACATATCCTCGGATGAGGACTTAGAAAAACAGCGATGAGATAACACTTCATATCTATTAAGATGACTAACATGTAAAAGGCTGATCATGTGACATGTGGGTAAGAAACTGATATATTGCTTGTGGGGATGTAAGTGGTGCAACCACTTTGGAAAACAGTTTGTCAGTTTCTTAACAAGTTAAACATACTCCTACCACATTGGTCAGCCATTCTGCTCTTAGGTATTTGTCCAAGAGATATGAAACATATACCTATGCAAAGACTTTTACACTAAAGTTCATAACAGCTCTATTTGTCTTATCCCAAACTGAAAAAAGGCCCAGATGTCCATCAACTAGGGAATATATAAATAAGCAGGTATATCTATACAATGTAATACTATCCAGTAATAAAAATGAATGAATATTGAGCCATTTGACACCATGGATAAATTAATTATGTTGAGTGAAAGACACTAGATAAAAAGGAATACATACTGCCCCAGCCAGGTAGTTCAGTTGGTTAAAGCATAGTCCCATAGACTGAAAGGTCACAGGTTGGATTTCCTGTCAGGGCACATACCTAGGTTTCAGGTTCAATCATTGGTTGGGGCACATACAGGAAACAACCTATTGATGTTTCTCTCCCACATCAATGCTTCTCTCTCTCTCTCTCTCTCTCCCTTCCTTCACCTGTCTCTCTAAAATCCATAACACATTCTTGGGTGAAGATTAGAAAACATGGACAGAGGACTTGAATAGATGCTTCTCTAAGGAAGACATACAGAGGGCCCATAGATATATGAAAAGCTGCTCAGCATCACTAGCCATCAGAAAGATACAAGTTAAAACAATTAGCTATCACCTCACACCGGTCAGAATGGCTATCATTAATAAGTCAACAAACAACAAGTGCTGGCAAAGTTATGGAGAAAAGGGAAGGTTACATTCCCAGCAACAGTGCACTGTTGGTGGGAATGCAAACTGGTGCAGCCACTGTGGAGAATAGTGTGGAGTTTCCTCAAAAAACTAAAAATGGAACTGCCTTTTGACCCAGCAGTGCCACCGCTGGGAATATATCCTATGAATCCCAAAACATCATATGCAGCTCTATGTTCATAGCAGCACTATTTACAATAGCCAAGGTTTGGAAATAGCCTAAGTGCCCATTAGTAGATGAGTAGATAAAAACCTGTGGTACATTTACACAATGGAATACTATGCAGCAGTAAAAAAGGGGGATTCTTACCTTTCACAACAGCATGGATAGAACTAGAGACCACTATGCTAAGTGAAATAAGCCAGTCAGTGAAAGACACATGCCATATGATCTCACTTATAAGTGGAATCTAATGAACAAAATAATCTAACAAGCAAAATAGAACCAGAAGCATAGAAACATAGACTGACAGCTGTAAGAAGGGAGTCGGGAGGTGGGGAGTGATTGAAAGAAGGTGAAGGGACAAGTCAAAGAACATATATGCATGACCTATGAATATGGACAAGTGTGGGAATTACCAGTGGGAGCTGGGACAGGGTTGCTGGGAGGAGAAGGGCAAAGTAAGAAAAATTGGGACAACTGTAATAGCATAAAAAATGAAATATTTAAATAAAAAAGAAAATTATAGGAAGAATTTTAAAGTACAAAAAGAAAAACAAGCAAACAAAATAAATCATAACAAGACACTGTTATTAGACAGGGGTCTGGCCCTGAGTGGGTCTGCCTAGGGCCAGCAATAGTGTGTGGGTTCTTGACTTTGTGTAGGAAAGATTTCACAACATAAGTCCCATTGGCTATGAGGACCCATTTATTTAAGCTGGGGACAGTGAAACAAGGAAAGGGTTAGCACAGAAGAAGCAACAGGAGCTCCTAGGCTGGGCTGCCTTAGCTTACTGGGAAGTTGGAGAAAAGGCAGTTTTGGGGACAGGTTCAGGGGATTAGCCTGGGACAAGCTGCCAGCTGCGCATTGCCTTAGAGTTTGGGAGACAGTGTCTGTGGGGAAAGAAGTGGGGGAAGATAGGAAAGGAAATGGCATGGGGTGGGGGAGTGATCCCCAGAGGGAGAAGGTATGTCTTGAGGCTCTTATCTCCCTCTTGCAGGCCTGAATCTTAGGGGAGGTCTCAGGGAAGGGTTTCAGCAGAATCTGCATCAGTTCTCCAGGTGTGCCCTTTCAGGGTCGTGGTCTCCATTGATTGGTCAGTGACAGGGCAGGTGGTCTTCAATCATCGCAACTGGTTTTGGTATCCCCCACTTGGTTTTGCTGCTTTTCTCGGCCTGGAGCTGAAATACAGCTGAGGCCTAATTGTTATTCCCAGGAAGGAAAGGCCAGGAGAGGAAGAAAGGTTACCCTGGGGTTGAGGTCCTTGTTTTCCCAGTTTTGCCCTCTGCCAGGCAGTTGGGACTTCTGCCCTGATAACCATGTGTATCTGGCTGTAAATCACTAGGCCATTGTGTTCTTTCTCAGTTTCCATATTCCACTTGCCAAGGAATTTTCCTAGCTTCTTATTATCCTGTCTCAATACCACTTCACATCTGTTAGAATGGCCATTATCAATAAGACAAGAAATGTCAGGTGTTGGAGAGGTTGTAGAGAAGAGGAAACTTTTATACAATGCTGGTAGGAATGTGAACTGGTACAGCCACTATGGAGAACAGTCTGGAGGTTTCTCAGGAAATTAAGAATAGAGGTACCATATGACCCAGCAATCCTTCTTCTGGGTATCTGCCCCCAAAATTTGAAAACATTTATTCATAAAGATATATGTATTCCTGTTTTATTGCAACATTATTTATAATAGCCAAGACATGGAAACAACCTAAGGTAAGTGTCCTCCGACTGATGATTGGGTAAAGAAGATGTGTGTGGTACATATATTCAATGGAATACTACTCAGTCATAAAAAGATGAAATATTACCATTTATTATAACATGGATGGATCTTGAGAGTATTGATACTAAGAGAAATAGGTGAGATGAAAAAGAACAAGAACTACATCATTACTCACATGTGGGAAATGAAATAAAAAGCAACAAACCAACAAACAAGTAAACACATATACAGACAACACTATGGTGGTTGCCAGAGAGAAGGGGGGTTGGGAGGAGAACAAAGAAGATAGGAAAGTCAAATATGTAGTGACAGAAGACTAGGCTTCAGGTGGTGAGCACATAACAGTATACAGATGCCATATTATAAAGGTGGACACCTGAAATTCATTTAACGTTATTAACCAATGTTATCCCAATACATTTAATTTTTAAAAAGAAAAATTTAAAAATTATAAAAATGCAAGCACTGACAGTGACAGGAAGCAGTTCTGGTGTTGCCTGTGGGGAGAGTGGGTAAGAAAGTACAGTGGGAGTCAGAGGGGCCAGATAGATACCTGACAAAGGTGCATGAGGAAATTTGGGATGTAATGGGTGCTTATTATTCTAATTACAGTGACAATTTTACAGGTATATAGATATATCAAAACTTACCAAATTGTACATTCCGTATGTACAGTTTCCTACATGTCAATTATACCTCAATAAAACTATGTTTATAAAAAGTGCAGGGGTTTATGAGTCTACCATGGGGAAAGACTTCTAACACAATCCTTGCATACCTTCCAAAGCCTGAGTAGTCAAATGCAACTACATGGGTGGTCCCATAGTTTCACCTGTTAATCTCATTACATATTGTCCATAAAATTAACATTTAATTTTTATTTGTGCTTATAATAAAATGTTTAAGTAATTTTAAATGTTAATATCTTATAAAATTATTAAGCTCTGTGAATTTTATGGCAGTACATCAGTAGACATCTAGTCCTTCACACTGTGTTTTAAATGGTCTGTAGTCTTAGCGGGTAGGGTGGTTTGGCAGGGGTTGATGAGGATGAGTATCTTCCCCTAAACATAGAGCCCACAATAACCCAGCTACAGGAGCAGAGAGCACGGAAGGAGAAAAACACCACAGAGAAGTGGCCAGGGTAGGGTGTGGAGCCCCACATTACCTGCAAAAATAATAATACCAATGGCTATAATTTCTTACAGGCTTTCTATGTGTAAGTGCTTTGCATGTATTACCTCAGTTCATCCTTAAAACTTTATGAGGTAGGTACTACCACTAAAAACCATAAAAGATGAGAAGACTGATTTCTGATAGAAAATTTAAATAACTTGTCTGAGGTTACAAACCACAAGAACTGGCAGAATTTTCAACTGTATTAGTTTCCTGATGTTACTGTGATTAATTATCACCAATTTAGTGGATTAAAACAACATAAATGTATCCATTCATAGTTCTAGAGCTCAGAAGCCTGAGTTCAGTCTTCCTGGGCTAAAATCAAGGTGTCAGCAGTTCACAGCCTGAAACTCCCTTCCACTACTGAGGTAACATATTCACAGGTTCTGGAGATTAGGCCTCAGATATCTTTGGGGCCTATTACTCTCTCTATCACACCAACTCTGGTGGACTGCTTCAATCAACATGGATTTGTTGATCAATCCCCAACCAATGTTCCCCATCCCACCTTCCCTCACCCCCCTACCCATGGTTACTACTGCCACCAGAACTCATAACCTACCACTCACCAGCGAGGCTGCACACTTCTCCCACCTTCCTCCCAGGATTACCCTCTACCAAAACACCTCCCTCTTCCTGCACTCAGTGTCAACACAAAAGCCAGCTCCCTCCCTGTGAAACCTTTCCTAACCTCCAGTGGGAGGTTCTCTGTGTTGCCTAGAACCCCTGTGGCATTCAGGTGGCACATTTTGCCTTATACTGAAGTAGTTTGTGTAAGCTCTCTAGCCTTGAACTATGTGTCCTCCATCTCTGTAGCCCTCACAGCCCTCACTTCAGAACCCTGGGCCAGTGAGTGTTTACTCAGCATGGAGTGCATCAGTGGATGAATACAAGCCAGGACCCAGGTAAGGCATCCTCTGTGTCTCCACCCTGAGATACACTAATTCTCCCAGAGCTCTTGGAGCCCTGGCTCTAAACTGCCAAGGTAGCAGCACTAGCCCAGAGCAATATTTATTCTAGGGCTGGACAGCATGTCTGATCAGAGCTGTTTTAACTTGGGGTCTAATGAACAAATGATGTAAATGTATAGGAATAGATGGAGAAATCAAAGCAGAACATTGATGGCACTCAAGGCTGGTGGGATCTAGTCCTTGGGTCTTCATGGCTGAGAAAGGCAGGGCAAGGATGCTCAGTGTGGGAATGCATTGTCTCTGACTGGTTTAGGCTCCTGGGTCAGTCCTTCTCTGCTAATTGGAGCAAGTGCATTTGCAACTGGAGCCACCAGCCTCTAAGCCCTCACCCAAAACATTGAGGTCAGAGTAGGCAATGACATCATATTGCTATAAACTAAAGGTTTACATCTTCCAAATTTACCTATGATTAAGTCATAATGGTGAAACCTTCATAAATGGGATCAATGCTCTATAAAAGAGACCCCACAGAAGTCCCTTGCCTATCCAGCCATGTGAGAACACAGCCAGACAGCCATCTATGAACAAGGAAATGGGCTCTCATCAGACACCAAATCTGCCATCACCCTAATCTTGGACTTCGCAGCCATTGAACTGCTTGTTGTTTAAGCCACCAGTCTGTGGTTTTTTTGTGACAGTATCCTGAACAAAGTAAGATACCAAACAGAGTTAATACCTTTATTTTACCTACAAGAAACTCAAAGCTCAAGTGAAGGACCAAATCATTGGTGGTAACACCACCATTTGCATCAAGCAACACTTATTGGCACAGTGGGCAAAAGGCTGTGGAGTCAGGCACCAGCTCCCCTATTCCCAATCCCTGCACACACAGAGGCAGATGAGTGTATGTGTGTGTGTGGATGTGCATGTCGCAATGCCCATGGGGTTGGAAGTTAGGCCCTCAGTATGCTTCAAGGCAAACCTGGGTTTCTGGTTCTCATTGATTAAATCCATTGCTTGGCTTATCTACTTTGTGGACAGAGGGGCTTGGGGCCAGGGATTTGTAAGATCAACTATAACGCAATGACCCTTAAACAAAAACACTTCAAGAGTTCTTCCAAGAATGTGTGAGTATTGGGAGCCAAGGAGTTGGGAAATGTTCTGCCCAAGTATTTGACATTTGCCTGACTGGTGGCGCTATCTGCACCAAGCATGGAGTAAAGATATGGATAAGAAAGAGGGAAAAGAAAATGAGACCCTCTTAGATCATTGACTTTCTCTACATTTGTCAGATCTTCACATGTAGTTTGGAATAGTGTAAACTACCACCTTCAGTCACCTCCACCTAACAGAACTTTAATAATATATGCTAATAGCAAACAAAAATGGATTTTTGGCATATCAAGTGTTTGGCACCAGATATAGCACCACATATTTCTCTTGAGATATTTTTTTAAAGATTTTATTTATTTATCTTTAGAGGGGAAGAGGGGAAGGAGAGAGGGAGAGAAACATCAATGTATGGTTGCCTTTCGTGCATCCCCTGCTGGGAACTGGCCTGCAGGGAACCGACCTGCAACCCGGGCATGTGCCCTGACTGGGAATCGAACCGCGATCGTGTGCTTCGCAGGCCCGCGCTTAATCCACTGAGCTACACCAGCCAGGGCTCTCTTGAGATATTTGACAGTAGCAACTGCCCTATGCATTTGCAGCATTGTTCTGTTCATACTAAACAATAGACCAAGACACATGGATAGGCATAGATACTGAACAAACCTAGAGGGCACCATTCACACTGTAGCCATGCAGTATTGTATATTAATTGTGACAATTTTCCTGCAGACATGTCGTGAGGAAGGAGCCCTTGTTTACAATTTGCACCAGGCACCATGTGAGCTAGGGGCAATGCTTCAATACCCAGGTGTCTGGTCCACATAGGTGGCCTTGGATTCTTTTCTTAGAGATACAATGTTGAGAATGCAAAGATGATCACAGGGCAAGAACCTCCTAGCCTGGGTCAATGTGACATGTCTACTGTGCTAGGTGTGGTGTTGGATAGAAAAGAGACCTGGGCCTGTTAAAGGCAAACTGAGTTGCTGAGGGCATTCTAACCTCCATCCCGAGCCCCGTCCACATCTTGGTTTGGAGGAAAGAGTGGGAACTGATCGTCTTTCTCACTACTGTGTTCCCAGAACCCGGCACAGTACCTGACACAGAAGGGGTGCACAATACAAGTTAGTTGATTGAGTGAGTGAGTGAGTGAGTGAGTGAGTGAGTGAGTGAGTGAATCCTTCAACAGGCACCTGTGCAGCACATGGATGAGTGTGTGCTCTTCTATCAGTTCGCACAGTCTCTCTGATCTTCTGAGACAGACAGCAGAAGAAATGCCCAGGGACTTCTCTGAAGGAAGGAAAAATTGCCAAATGAATTCACTTGAAAGATCTCTCACCAGGAAGCAGTGCCTGAAGAACTCCCTTCCTAGAAGAGCAAATCTCTTCCTTTATCACCCCAGTGCTGCTGCTCACTGTTATCACTCGCTCATTCCAGCTGTCTGTCCCCCTCGCAGCAAAGCCTATTTACTAAACCAATTTGCAAGTCTAAAATGTAATCATTGGCTTCCTCCTCCGGATGTTAAGGACTTCCCAGAGCCAGGCTGGAGCCCTTACTGCTTTAGCTGGGTGTGGTCCTCCTACACTGATACTGCTCAGAGCCAGAAAGATACATGTAATGCGTAAGTAGAAATCAAGTGAAGGTCTGGGCTAGGGCCAAGACATCTCTGCTGGAAATAAGTAAGGCCTTAGAACAGTCAGCTGGCTGGATTTTAGGGAGAAAAACTGGGGGGCCTGAGTCAGGCCTCGACTGCAGAGGGTTCCATCCTACTTTGCTTGACTCAATGCCTCCCACACGATGTCTACACTGCTGCAGGCAGGTCTGCAGCCCAGGACTCCCTAGGTTTGGTGAATAGTCTGGCTCATGAATATCAACTCACTTTTTTTTGTCCTGGATCAGCCTACTATTCCTTCTTGCAGCAAGTGCTTATGTCTAAATCATACATGTATACCTCACTTCCCAGACTTCTGAGTGGGCAGGATGTGGCTAGGCTGGAAGGCCTCTCTCAGGAGAATTGGCGGCAGGAGAAAAGAAGAGAGAGCTGGTCAGTCCCATGGAAGCAACCTACTTACATTCTCTGGACCTCAATTTCGTTACCTGTACATAGAGCACCTCGCACACTAGCCTCTCTAGGGTGCTGCATCAAAGGCACTCTTCCCACCTTTTAAGCAGTCTAGCTTCTTCTTCTTTTGTAGCAGCAGGAAGCAGTCCCTGATATCCATATCTCTCAGAATAGAAGTAACTTGGACCATGGTTTATTACCAAATAGAGAAAGAAAGAAAGTCATGTTGGTATCTTCCAGGCAGCTGGAGACCTCTTCCAAGAGCCACTCCACCACACCCAAAATAATTAGAGGAGACACATTTTCCAGGTTCTTCCTGACCCACCTAATGGGTATCATATAGGAGTGTCCACATAGTAAATAGGAATCTAATCTCTCCCCTAATTCAGCCAAATGGAAACAGCAGGACATCCATGGCTGAGCCTCTAGCTTCTGGTTGGGGATGCGTAGAAGGAAAATGGAAACAGATTACAGTCAGTCTGATAGCCAAATAACAAATAGGTAACCCAGAGAGAAACTTGTTTTATTGATGTTTGGGAAGAGATCCACTGATTTCCTTGTCTGCTCTGCCTTTCCACTTTATTTGAGGAAGATGCTGGTTAAAAGCCAATGGGAAAATAAAATAAAAGAGAGTGCTTAATGACTGGCAGGCATCGGCTCCTGTGCACACACAGTCACACACAGCACACACAATCATGTGCACACCACACACACTTTGGAATAAATTCTCCCAACAATTTGAAGTTTCCTTTGGAACTGGCCATCAACTGAGCATGGGTCATTTTCCCAGGGCTGACAGGTGCTCTAGGCTTCAGGGCAGATGGACTACACAGTAAAAGATCAGCCATTGGGCCTGGCACTGAGGGGCGGGGCCTGGGGATATGGGCTCCATAGGGAGGAGCTGAGATTGGGCTGGGATTCAGGCAGAGAAGGGACGTGGCCTCCCAGAGGCAATGGGATCTTAATTCAGAAACCCTCCAAAAAATCTCAGCTGTAGACTCCCCAAAATGGCAGGGGGAAAAAAAAACCATGGGAGGAAGGCAAACAGCTCAAATGAAAGAAAAAAGAAAAGGTGTAAAAAGGAGGGAAGGGAATGGGAAAGACATAAGGCCCTAGTGCTGCTTCATTATCATCAGAACCACAGTCCACATCTGAAGTTCCAGGTAGAAGGGGAGCTTTTTGTGATACTATAAATATACTTTACAGGCTTTGGTTTATCTTTATGACAGAGCCAATGAATAATTTACTGGTCAGTAAAAGATCAAAGAAGCTGCTAGGACTGCAGCCTGAAACATCAAACTCTCTAATGCTTGAATAGATGCTATACCAATCCTGCATATTTACTGCTTGATGGTTTATGGTTCTGTGCCCTGGTCCCCGAAAGGTAAAACTTTTAAGAAAAAAGAATAAACAAAATAATAGGGCGAGTAGACATGGAAACAGACATAATAAGAACAGTGCTAGGGGTCACAATGAAGCTGACATCACGAGGGGTAGTCATGATTGTGGAAAATTGTAGTGACCTAGTTCTATTCTACCCCCTCACCTATCACAAAGAACCTCAGAAAATATGTGAAGATTTATAAATGCCAACAAAAATGCATGTGATTAACATTCTGAGAGCATATTGGAGAGAAAATCTGAGTGAGTAAAGAGTGAATGGCCCCAAGTCCAGTCAAGGTGACATAGGCATTTCTGCAGGAGACCTGGACATGGTTGCTCTAATAGGAGAAGATGCCAGGCTTGGATCCTGAAAAAGGAAGGCCAAAGTAGGCCCTGCCCTGTCCTCTTCCTGCCTGGTACTATCCCAGACCTCAGGCCACACGTTCAAGCTCTGTCTCCCTGTCCCCTGCAAAACTACTGCTCTGCAGCCATCTACAGCCTCAGGATGGTCACAATGGCCACAGACCTGGAAAACAGGCCCTGGGAAAACTGGCTTGGACTATTTGGACAGAGAATTCCAGGTTCCCAGTAGGAAGAGGACCAAAGCCAGGCCCTCTAAAGCACAAGTTCAGGGCAAGAACCTTATTACCTAGGTCTATGTGTGGTAGCAGCCTGAGGAGCAAGTGTTTGTTGGACTTTATCCAGCATTGGCTAAAAAGGAAGAGACACAGGTCTACAGAAGCATGCCAGGCTCTAGGGAGGTGTTTGTGCCAGTTACAAGGACTTTGGGGTTCATTGGGCCTCATTGTATACTAGCTTTCACTAGCCCCCAACCCATGCTCACCTTTGACCAATAGGTCACTTTCACACTTGTCCAGGTATAACAAGGTGCTCTAACAGCAGATAGAAGCCTCTGTTCACTGAAAAGGAACATCCCCTCTGTAAATATTGCACAGAATTTGTCTTTATCAGTCTCTTTTCAGTTAGCATGAGTCAGTTTACCATGAGCCCACTTATTTCTGAGAGCCCTTGTCCCTCTTGGGGTGAGAGGAGTATGTTGTGTGTGACTGTTTTGCCTATTGCAAGATTTCTAGCATGCCTGGTCCCTATGCAATGAATGCTGAGAGCCCACAGTGGCCCTTACTCACTGAGACCACCAAAGTCCCACACATTCTAAGCACCACCTCTCCCACATTGACCACCTCTCTGGTTGGGACCCACTGCTCAACTACAACTAGGGAAGAAAAGCATGGGAGTAGACATGAGGGTCCGCCAATTGGGAGACATGGACAGATGTGGGTATAGAACATACAACAGATCAGTGACCAAACAGAACTGGGGAAAGATGAAAAATCATGGCAAATAACTAGGACAATCTATGATAAACCTCACACACTACTACAAATTGATACAATCAGCAAATTGTCATTTTATTCTTCACTTTCCATGAGAGAAAAATGTAAAGACTCCTTTGAACCCTGTTGTCACCTTGAAAGAGACAATCAGCTATTGCCCAGTCTACCAAGAAGTCCCCACAGTCCCTTTGAGATTTGAAGACCTGACAAGATTAAAGATACAGAGCTGTCTTTGCCCCCTTTTCTCCCTCCAACCCTGACCCTTTCCCAGCCCACAGGCCATGCCATTCCTGAGGGAACCAAATTGCTGATAGATGATCAGTAGCAAGTTGCTCTGCTGTCTTCTGAATTGGCTTCCCCCAACTTAAGAGAGCAGGTGGCCAGTGGCAGGACTAACAGGAATGTCAGACTAAATGAACTTGCCAGCAGCTCCATTAGAGCAACTCCAGGTAGTGTGTCAGGCCCAGACTGCAGCCTCAGCTGGGGTTGAGCCAAAGTGGTGGGTCTCTCTGCACAACACTCACCTCTTCCCTGCCTGGGTCAATACTCTGCCCTTGCCCCTGCTCTCCCGGAGCTCAGCTTCAGGACAGTCCTGCTTCAGGACAGAGGGCGGAAGCAGAAGTGTTCCAGGGCCCCAGGAAGTTCTCTTCCCTCCCACTGTGGAGCGGGGACAGAAGACTGCAGAAGATACAGTCTATCTGCACCTGCTTTGCCAGCTTGGACTTTCTGTAGCACAAACCCAGCATGGTCCCCATACCTCTCTGCAAACCTCTGATTTGGGGAGTTGGGCAAAGGATCCAAGGGCCCAGAATTATCAAAGGATGCTGAATGGAGACCCCATGTGGAGAATAGCATATGACCAGTACCCAAGATATCTGGGTCCATTCCCCCATTGTCATCTAAAGTTAAGGGTCAGGGCTCTTTCTTGAGTTGGGGTCATGGGAACCCAGCTCTGCTCCCATCACTTGTTTCTATTCCCCTCCTCTGCTCAGAAACAAATTCTTGTGGTACTCCGTGCCTGCTATAGAGAGTGTAACAAACAACTCCACTGAGTCTCTGGAACCTTGGGGTATGAACCACATATAAATATATAGCATGGAGATAATTATTATCTTTACCATTTACTGAGCACCCACCACCATGTACCACCTCTGTACCGAGCTCTTTAAATACATTCGTTTTTTTTTTATCCTCATAGCAACCCCATTAATTCAGTACTATTACTATTTCTCATTTTTAAAGCCAAAGCACCTGAGGCTCAGAGAAGTTAAATAATTTGCCAAGGACCATATGCGGGCAGTGCTCTACTCCATGGAGCACTGTACATAGAACAGAGACTTAATAAATACTTGACAAATGAAAGAGTACATTAAATGCTCAGCTTCATCTCCAGTGATTCAACCTTCTAACCCTGCCCTGCAGCCAAACCCAGCCAGCTAAGCTACTTGTTTATTCAATAAATCCTCACTGAGTACTTACCTAATTTTCTCCACTGCTGTGAGGGGGTACAAAAAATACATCACTAGAAAAGTTCATGAAAACATTTAATTAATAAAAAGTTAGCAACATTTAACATTTACTTGAATTAATTTCAAGGTTATCTGTTTCTACCTTCAGCTAATTAAATGCCAGTGAAATGGTGCATAACTAGTTGACTACAGAGTATAACATAGCAAAAAGAACACTGAATTTGAAGTCCAGGGCCCTGGGTTCCAAAACCTTACCAGCCTGTCAGCATGAACATAAGGGAGACACAGGACCTGACCCAGTCTCTGTCTGCATCTCTCCCCTGACACCAGGCCTCTCACTTTCACAGTGTCCTCCTGTGCATCCAGAGGGGAAATGCTCCACAGCAAACTGACAAATCTTAAAGCTGAGATTTTATTCTTAAAATATTAAGAATCTCTTCAATCTATTAAAATCTATTCTTAAAGCTGAGATGGTATTCTTTTTTTGAAGGTTGAAAATTTGCCTATTGATAGTATTTAATTTTTTTAAAGCAATAATGGGCAATCTGTCCATAAGCTCATAAATTTGCCTAGAAATTTTCCTGAAAACAATTTGTCCTTTACACATAATCTGCAGAATGACAATACAACAGTGTTGCTCAGTTCTCATGCCATGGGTTTTTCATTTGATGATAGCCAAGAAGGGAACCCATAATTACAGTAAGGAAGGACAGTAACATGGTTTAGCACTAAGAACCTGGTCATTGGTTGTGCAACTCATTTTCAGCAGTTTTCACATTTGTTTTATAGAGATCAGTAAACTTTCTTTCAAGTCTGACCAGACTGCAAACTCTCTGACGGCAAGGAGGTGTCTCTACTATCTTTTCACCCCCTAAACCTCCCACAGTTAGTACAGCACCTCCTGGAAGGAAACAGTATGGGAACATTGTCTGCACAGAGCTGAATAGTAAAGAAGGATTTTGATGTCCCAATGTAGGGTCAAATTAGAAGGAAATGCTAAAATCTTCATGTTTAAGTTTGAACTTTGATAGAGTTTTTTTGGCCAGGGGCTAGTAAGAAGCATAGAAAGGAGGTTGATGTCTTTGGTGATTTGGCAAAGTGGTTATAGCAGGTCATCTGAGCTGTCACTTTATGGCTTAGAATCACAACTGAAGCACTCACTGGGTACTTCCTTTGTCTGACACTATGTTTAGCCTGTCTGATTCTCTCAACAACCATGAAGTACAATGATTAGTCCTGCTTTACAGATGAGGAAGTGAAGGTGCAGCAAAGTCAAGAAACTTGGCCTTCTACAAAACAAACCTACAGCTAATGAAAGATGTGCTGACGTCTTCACTGACCCTGAAGCCCTGCATTCTTGACCACTGTGTAAACTGCCTCTGAATGCAGCAAGCAGAGCAAAATCATCTTGGTTCTTCCTCAAAACGATACGAGATCATTCTCCAACTTTCAAAAAAGAGAGGGTCAGAAAGAACAATGATTTTTTTTTCATTCAGGTAAGTTCAGATTTGTGCAGAGAATGACAGAGCTGAGCAGCACTTGGCTTTTGGCCAGAGTCAGTGTGTTTGTCTTTCTAGTGACAATGACTGATCTAAGTTGGGACATTGCTGACTTAATTTTGCAAACTTCAAGCATACTAGAGACAAGGTAGGTGCCAGGACTGCTACACAAACTGGCAGTGGGTTTTTCTTGGTTGGGGATGTCTATCCTTCCCAGTCATGAGCAGAGTACAATGTAGGAGTTGAAAGCAGGAGGAATTATTTGGCTTGTTACCAAGTATTTTTAATAGCAGAATCCTTCAATTTCTCTCCCTTGGCTCAACCTAACCAAAGGAGGAGATAGATGCCTGGTCAGCTATGAATCTTGCTTAAAAAGCCACTCTCTGCAGCTGTAAATGGAACCATGTGAATCAAGACCCTAGCACAGTAACTAGCAAATATAGGGCTTCAGAAAATATGATGTGCGAGCTCCTGCAGACACATACCCTGCAGTCCTACCAGTACTTAGGACCTGTGGCATTGTTTGTGGTTCATAACAGACCCAGTATCGGTGGGGCACTTGTATCATAAGCTCTCAAACAAGGTTTTAAGCTGGGGGTGGGAGGGGAATGGATGCTGTAACTCACTGAGGATAATGAATGCATGGATGAATGAATGAGTGAATATTGTTCTCAAAGGGTTTCAAGTCTCCAACACCCTTTTAATCAAGTTCAAGTTAAGTTCTTTTTAATTGTTGAATTTAAACATTGACCATATTTAACTACAGTGACATCATAGAGAAAGCATTAACCTTTTAGCTCACTAGCTTTTGTTTAATTCATACACCCACAAGTGTAAGGTATTGCCTCTACCCACACGGAGGTTTTATCTAGTTGGAAAGGTGAGACATGTACATAAATTATCTCAATTCTAGGAACCACATGATCACTGCCATGTTCACCTGGTAAATAGAGAAAGTGTTCACTTTTTTTGGTGGGCAATCAGAGGGGACTTCATGGAGGAGTCACCCAGTAAAGGAACATGAAGAATGAGCAGGATTTTACTAAGTAGATTTGGAGATAAAATGGAAGAAGAAAGACTCAGAATTGTGTTTATGGAGTAAAAAGTGAAGTAGACCAGTTTCACTTGAGCATACAGTTTATGTGGGTTGAGTAGGAGATAGGATTGGGAAAGCAAATTGGGACCAGCTTGTGCTGAGCTTCGAATACCAAGGTAAGGCTTATGGGATTTATTTGGGATGCAATGGGGAACCATTAAAGGTTATTGAGCAGGAAAGAGAATGATTGAATTAGTTTGTTCCCAGTCCCTGTTTTTTGAGAACATATGAGTTTTTTTGGCAGACACTATATACAGCATAGACTGAAGCCAAAACTACTCTCCCAGACAGCAGCTAACTTGGCTGTGCTTCCTGCCTGCTCCCCATGCCCAGAACACTCTTGAACAGTCCTCCTTCTGGGCCTGTGGCCTAGGTCAGCTTCCTAGAGCTGCTGTCTCTTGCTTTACTGAATACACACCATGGCTAAACAATGCTCCAGAGTCTTCGGCGGCTAAAATTCAGTAACAGCAAACTATTCTCTATTCCCATACAGATGAGTTAATTGATGATTGCCTTAATTATAAATTTTTCAAGTACAAGTTTATTTTAAAATGTTGGCCTCTGTTACAGCTTGCCTTTAATAGTATCTAGTATGAGATGCTACTTGATTTAATACAAAATTATAATTAGCCTGGGCTTTGAAGTCGGGCCTATCTGGATCAGAAACCTTGGTCCACCACTTATCAGCTCTGTGACCTTTGGCAAATCAATTGCCATTTCTGAGCCTCAAAACATTCATCTGCAAAGTGTGGGCAATTATGTCTTTCCCACCCGGTTGTCATGAGAACTAAATGAGATCAAACACATATGGAGTGTCTGGTCAAGTGGCAGATTAAACGAGATTAAACACATATGGAGTGCCTGGTCAAGTTGCTATTGAGTACTTCAACAAGAACTCTGTTTCCCAAACCCTTTCCCACTTCTCCTTTTCCTGCCCTTGGAGTGAGAAGTATGCTTTATGCCAAGGCTGGACTTACCAACATTTTGTGATGTCCTTCAAAGAGGGAGGCAGTGCTAGAGGGTGGAGCCAGCATGAAACTTAGGTGCAGGACAGGACTGGGTTCAAATTCGGGCAGTTCTCACTGGTGGCACAACTTGGGTAAAGCATTCACTGTCTCCAGCCTTCTGTCTCTTCCTATGAGAAATAACATGCACACTGCGCAGTCACTGTGCTGATCCAGTGAGCTGGTATGTACAGTGTTCCTTAGCACCATGGCACTCACACAGTAGGGCCTCAACAAATGTTAGCATTAGAAGCTTCCTGCTGCCAGTCAAGGCAAATCTGAGGACAACTGGGCTCACTACTACCCAGTGTTCTTGGTTCCCCCTTCCTCTTCTTTTCTAAATACTTTCTCCATTCTCCTCATATTCTATTTGCCCAGGAGGAGGTATATTATAATGACTAATCATTTTGTCACCCCAGATAGACAGACCTGTGTTAGAATCCTGGCTCCACTACACACAAGCTGAGTGACTTGAAACAGAGGTCCCCATTCCTCCTAGGGCAGGCGTGTAGAATGAGGGAGAAATGCAGGGCCTGCACACAGCAGACCTCCACAGGTAAGCCACACTAACCACCTAAATGCCCTCTGCTTTGTCAACTCTGCCATTATTGCTTCTTCCTGGTCTTCTTGGGCCCCTCTCCAAATTCACATTCACAAAGCCCACGTGGGCACTGATCCTTTTACCAGCAACAACAGCAAAAAACAGGTCCTTGTAAGGCACTACAGGGTGTGGGGAGGGGGCTCTCACTTCCTGGGAGAAGCTGGCAGTCAGCAGCCAGGCCAAAGGAAGGCCAGGCCAATGGGCCTAGGAAAGGAAGCCAAGTGGATGATTCCTATCTCTTTTTTGTCCATTTTGTGTAAAGCAAAGCTCACAACCATTTCTCTCCCTTAATTAAAGCAATTGTTATTTCTGCTAACTCACCCTGCAGACATGAATTAACTCTCTGCCAGGCATGGCCAGATCCCACACAAGTCAGTGCCCTAGAAGACAGAGGGGTCTCCAAGTAGTGAATAGTGACCCCCTCCCCATGCATCAGAGTGTGGTGGCCATTTGTCCTCTGCCCCCTTGTCTTTGCCAGCTCAAGAGAGTTGGAAATTTTGGCCTTAGAAACTGGGCCTCTGAGAAGGGAATTATTCTTCTTCCTAAAAAACAAAGAAATGTCCTTGCTACAAGAAGGATCTAAAGTATTAAAATAATCACTTTCGTTTGCATTTGCTTTGTTGTTTACAACTCATTGACCCCTACATCCTCTTACCTCTTAGAGTTGGAAAGGCTTTAAAAAAATCACCAGCTTTTTCATTTCAGGTGGGAGAGGCTGTGAAACTTGCTCATCATCAGAACTGCATTTAGCTGAGCCCAAATGAGATCTTGGCCTCATGATTCCTTGCACAGCTCCCCACCCAGGGAGCAAGCATGGTGCAGAGTAGACACTGGCTCTAACCATTTTTCAGTTAGCATTTATATTCAGCACCTATTATGCCAGACACTGTGCTACTGACTTTCATATATATTATGTCATGGAATTGTCTTGCTCAGCTTTGGACTCCTGTCAGCATTGGCACAGTTGTTGCTCAGTAAATGTGGATTTTCTTCTTTGCCTTGGGTGCTGTGTTATGAAGTGTAAAGAAGTGGGTTTGGAGTCAGTCTGGGTTTGAATCTCATTCCTGCCACTTGTCAGCTTTTTGGCTTTTACCTCTTTAAGCCTTTGTTCCTGTATCTACTCTAAAATGGAGATAACAAGTCAGACTATGATAGGTTTTAAAGTTACTGTATGTGAAGGATGTATTAATTACAGTAGGTGTTCCATCAACAATTAAAGTAGTTTTTGTCATTGGACATGCTATAATTGACATTATTACCTGCCTTCAAGGAGCTGATAATCTCAGAAGCTAAGACACATACATTGATATAAGTAACGAAAAAGCAAAGCAGAGAAGAGACAAGTGGTGGGCTGTTGGATTCCAGGGTTAATGGAAGGGATAATAAGACTTCCTGGAACAGGTGCCATTGTGATTGGAAGGAGGTGATCAGAGTGAGCAGGGAGCAGTGAAGCTGGGGTAAGGACAGAATAAGGACGAGGAGGCAAGAGACTGCAGCAAGTGTTTAGGTCCAGGAGTGTAGGAATCTAGGGATTTCAAAAGATTGGAAGTTAAAAAGTAGTTACTGATTCCTTGGCCAGGACATTGGGTAGAAAGTGGAAAGACAAAGGAAGATACAAAAGAATTTGAAATTGGAGGAGAGGAAAACTGAATTCATTTATAGATACTTTCGTTTGCTCTATAAACATCCACTGAGTGCTGCCTACCTGCCAGATGAAAAACTGACCTTCATTAGCCTGTGTGTTAGACTCCCAGAAAGTTAGAGACCAGACCATCCACAAAGGGAGAGTGGGTTAGGGCCCTTGGGAACCCGTGTAAAATGACAATCCCATGGCCCCCCCTGTAAAGACACTGATCTGGGTCACTCTCCAGAGGATTTTGGGGGGAGATGTCCCAAGACCACAGTTTCAGAAACTAAATCAGAAGCTTATAAGAGTTTTGGGGTCACAGCTGAGGTCACAAATTTGTAAAGGAACCAGGCTGCTCATTTCATAGTCGGCCTAGGAGTGTTGGGGGCAAGCAGTAAGTGGGACCTGCCCATTGTTTGGATGAACGAGGAGGAAGTAACAGGGGAAGAAAGGAGGGTAATTGTAGGAATCAGTAGAGAAGTACTGCAAGTGGCTGGACTCTGATTCTAATAGGCTTTGAATACCCCCATTCCTGACCTCATCTTCCCACTTCTTCCAACCTCTAAAAGCTCCAGGGAAGTAGACTCCCTAAGGCTTCTACACTTTCTTCAGCTTTGATATTTAATTATAATTACACTTAAAACATATCCAACGATCAGATCTATTTAAAGGAGGAGACATTCCTCATGATAATGCCTAAGGTTTGTGTTGAATGTCACAGTCTGCAAAACAATTTCATGCATGTTACTATACATTCTATTACCTTCATATTTTTTAAGTGTGATCCACAGACCACCAACATCAACATAACCTTGGTGTATGGTACAAATGCAGAGTTGTAGGTCTCAGCCCAGACCTGCAGGACCGGGCCCCTAAAAGTTCAAATTTTATTTTAATCTTCACCCAAGGATATGTTTATTAATTTTAGAGTGAGGGGAAGGAGAGAGAGAGAACATCAATGTGAGAGGAAAACATCAATTGGTTGCCTCCGATATGCTCCCCAACCAGGGATTGAGCCAGCAAGCTAGGTATGTGCCCTGACTGGGGAATCTAACCCTCAGCCTTTTGGTGCATGGGACTGTGCTCCAACCAACTGAGCAACCTGACTAGGGCAGAAAATGAACTTTTAATATACTCTGGGTTGATTCTAAAGGAAACTATAACTTGGAAACTTTGTTATAAAAATACATATTTTGCCTTTGTCTGCAGTTCCTGGCACAGAGCTTCAAAAACCTTTGAAATTTCCTGATAGGTGTGTCTATTCATAACTAGTTCCTTTTGATCATGCTGAGTGTATATCAGTGGTGGGCCTTTAGATAGTTTTGAGGGATAGGCTGGCCATTCCAGAAACCAAAAACAGGATTAGAGTTAGAGCTTCCTCTTCCACTGTCCAACATATGGGGAAGGAGAGGGACTGGAGATTGAGTTAAATCACATGGACACTGGTTTAATCAACCATGCCCACATAATGACACTCATCTAAAAACTCCAGACACTGAAACTCAGTGGAATTCCCTGGGTGATGAACATATCGATGTGCTGGGAAGGTGACTTGACCTGATTCTATAAGCAGAGAGCATGGAAGCTCTGTGCCACCCCCCACCCTGAGACCATTTGGCTGTTCCTGACTTGAAGGCTTTATACTAAAACTGTAAATGTAGCACTTTCAAAGAGTTCTGTGAGTTCTAGAAAATTATCAAACCTGAAGGGAATTTGCGGGAACCCCCAGTTTTGTAGCCAAGTCAGACAGGAGTACAGGTATGATAGGGATAGCACCTAAGGTAAGGGCAGTCTTGTTGGGGATCTTGGCCCTTAATTTACAAACTCTGATGTTAACTCCAAGTAGTGTCAGAATTGAATAGAATTACAGGACATTCAGCTGCTGTCAGAGAATTGGTGTCAGAACACAGAAACCATAATCCTTCATAGCCAAACAATAATCTTGTAAGTTATAATCAATATCCCCATTTTACAGTAGGGAAACTGATACACAAAGAAGTAAGTGACATACCCAGAGGCGCAGAGCCATTTTGGAGCAAAGCAGCAATATGAAAATGGGTCCTTGGTCCCGAGGTCAGGCCTCTTCCCTCCAGGGCATACCTGCTGCCTTGTGGTCCAACATGCCCCCTAAGTTGGTGGTAAAATCACAAAGCTTGGGAGCTGCTACAGCCTGCCTTAGGTGGAGGGTGGCTGGAGGGAAGGGTCACCTAGTTCAGCTAATCAGTGCCAATGGCCAGGGAGGTAATGAAAAAGACCTGAGACCCTCGGCCCTTTGAAAATATAAATTATACTTTTCTGACTGTGTGTGTCTTGTGTAATCCTTGAAGATTTGTAATTGTGACAGCCTAAGAAAATTACAGGTGACTAGAAGCAATTTAATGGTAATAAAAATAAAATAAAAACAGTAAACAGCACTGCTGCTCCCTCTAATTTCCTAGCATGTTTAGCATATAAATGTCTGCCATTATTTCCCCCACAGACAATTAATGAGCCAGACTGGATGATCACTTCTCTTTAATTCTCTGTTTGCTACAGCTCCAGCTCTAGCAAAGCCACCTGTAACTCCAGTGCTAGGCTAGGATCATCACAAGTTCAGCCAGACTCCAGAAGCAGCCATAGGAAAGGCATATTTCCTCCCTCACCCGCCCAGAGCTGGCTTCTACAGCCAAGTTTCTTTAGGAGCCCTGCTGATCTGAGAAACCACAAATTGACCTTCTCTCTGGGTGTCTCCTTGCCTCACTCCTGGTGTGTTAATATGTGCCTTAAAGAGCTGAAAACTCCACAAGTCTCTGTTATGCAGGTTAATTCAGAGCACAGCCAAGCTCTGATCAAATGACCTTTACCCACTTCTCAGCTAATTTTGATGGGCAGCTCCATTTTCCTTCTCCCTCCTGGTACCTTTCTGTTCTAAATTGGAAATCTATCAATTTTCTAGGTAAATGGAAAATAAAGACACATGGCACAAGCAACACACACTCACATACACACAAGCATTTACATACAGTTGTTGAGACAGGGACTGGACTGGGCCTGCTTTTTTTATCCTAAATGTCCAGATCTTAGAAGACTGCTATAGCTGGGTCCCAGCTGATGCCAGACTAAAATAAAGGTTCTGAGAGGTAATCCCTTCTCCACAACTTTATTTATTGCTTCATCAGTGGGGTACAATAACAATAACTGGGGAAAATAATAACAAAAAGCTAGCATGTATCAAGTGCTTCTTACTTACCCATCACTTCCATGAATTGTCTTGTTTAATATCCTCAGTGCCTCTATGTTGATATTATCCTCACTTTATAGAAAAAGACTGAGGCTTCAGGAGATTATGGAAAAGAGATTAAGGATACACATATAGAAAGAGGCAGAGTAAGCATTTGAACCTGCATGGTCTGATACCAAAGCCAAGTTCTTGCTTGTTACTACCCATGTGACCTAGGACCTACCACCCAACTACACTAAGCTTCATTTTCCTCATTTGCAACATGAGGATAACAAAGTCTACCTCATCAGTCTCTTGCAGGATAAAATAAATGGTGACCATCCTTTAAAAACTGCAAACCACTGTCCATTTACCATTATAATAATTACAATTATTAATTCAATTACTTCCTTGTACAAATATGTCTTGATCACTACTTTGTGCCAGCCCTGTTCTAGGCCTGGGAGTACAGCAGGGATCAAATAGATAAATATCCCTGTAACCAAGGAGCATGCATTGAGGGAAACAGACTGACAAAAAAATAAGTGAAATATGTAGTATTTCAGATGAAGTTTAATGCTAAAGAAAAAAATTAAGTGGGAAGGAAGTATAAAGAATAGGGTAGGAAGGCTGCAATTTTATATAGGTGGACAAGGAAGACCTCATATTTAGACAATGGTCTAAGGGAATGATGATTTCAAGTTAGGCAAATACATGGAGAAAGTGTGTTTTAAGCAGTGGGAATGGCAAGTGCAAAGACCCTGAGGTAGGATCAGTGAGGAGGCCAGAGCAGGTGGAGCAAGGGAAGAAGGAGGGAGTAGATAGAGATGAGTCCAGAGAGGTAAAGCGGGTGGCAGGCCACATAAGGCCTTGTGGATCATTGGCTTCTACTCTATGTCCCATGGAGGGGGGTTGGGATGAACAAGGTTATAGGAGAGTTTTTAAAATATATTTTACTGATTATGTTATCACACTTGTCCCAATTTTCCCCCTTACACCCCCTCCACTGGGTATCCCTCATTCCCTCCAGCAATCCCCTGACTTAGTTCATGTCCATGGGTCATGCTTATAACTTCTTTAGCTACTCCATTTCCTATACTGTTCTTACTATTGCCCTGTCTATTCTGTACCTACCAATTTGTACTTCTTTATCTCTGCACCTTTATCCGTCACTTTCCCCCTTTTCCTTCCCAACTGATAACCCTCCAAATGATCTCCATATCTATTATGTATCTACAGAATAATAGACCAAACTGTTTGTTTGCTCAGTTTGGTTTTTAGATTCAACTGTTGATAGTTGTGAATTTATTGCCATTTTAATGTTCATAGTTTTTATCTTATTTTTCTTAAATAAGTCCCTTTAACATTTCATATAATAATGGCTTGGTGATGATGGATCTCTTTAGCTTTACCTTGTCTGGGAAGCACTTTATTTGCCCTTCCATTCTAAATTATAGCTCCACTAGATAGAGTAATCGAGGTTGTAGGTCCTTGCTTTTCATCACTTTGAATACTTCTTGTCAGTTCCTTCTAGCTGCAAAGTTTATTTTGAGAAATCACTGAACGTCTTACAGAAACTCCTCTCTAAGTAACTATTTGCTTTTCTCTTGCTGCTTTTAAGATTCTCTCTTTATCTTTAACTTTGGCATTTTGATTATGATGCATTTTGGTGTGGTCCTGTTTGCATCCATTTTATTTGAGACTCTCTATGCTTCCTGGACTTGTATGCCTATTTCCTTTATGAAATTGGAAAGTCTTCTTTCATTATTTTTTCGTATAAGTTTTCAATTTCTTGCTTTTTCTCTTTTCCTTCCAGCGCCCCTATGATTCTAATGTTGATATGTTTGAAGTTGTCCCAGAGGCCCCTTAGCCTATGCTTGGTGTTTTTGGGGGTGGTTTCGGATTCTTTTTCTCTTTTGCTCTTCTGATTGAATTTTTTTCTTCTTTATATTCCAAATCACTGACTTGATTCTCAGCTTCATCCACTCCACTGTTGATCCCCAGTACATTTTCATTCATTTCATTTAGTGTAACTTCATTTCTGCCTGGGTCTCTTTATGATGTTGAAGTACCCAATGAGTTCCTTGCTCATCCTAATAACCATGTTTTGAATCTGCTTATGACAGATTGCTTATCTCCATTTTGTTTATTTCTTTTTCTGGAGTTTTGTTCTGTTCTTTCATTTGGGCCATATTTCTTTGTCTCCTCATCTTGGCATCCTTCCTCCCTGTGTTTGTTTCTATATATTAGGTAGAGCTCCTTGGACTCCTTGACTTAGTAGTGTGGCCCATTATAGAAAAACACACTCATAAGTTGGATGAGGTGGAGCCTGAGGTAATTGCCAGGGCAAGGCAACCAGTGTGAATCAGGCTGATGAAATGACAGATATGGTGTAATACTCCGTGGCTCTGTGGGGGGGAGGGCTCGGAAAAGGGACAATAGCTGCCGCCTGGCCACTGGAGTTTTGTCTGAGAGGAAGCTGTCCCATGGCACTTGCCCTGATGCTAAACACTTCAGTTTCTCCCCATGTGCCACTAGTGCCCTTCCAGCTGCTGCTTAGTGCTAGAGCCCAGAGGCAATGAATCTGTATAACTCCTAAGTTCATTGAGGGCCCTTTAAGAGCAGATGCCTGACAAACCTGCAGTTTTTTTTACTGCCCCAACCCCCACTGGTTTTTATAGCCAAAAGTTATGGGTATTTATCTTCCTGGCACTGGAACCCTGGGCTGGGTGGTCTGGTGTAGGGCCAGTACCCCTCACTGCTGAGGTATCCCTCCTGATTTTTATCCACTACACATGGATGAGGGACCAGCCATTATGCATCTCCATCCTTCCTACCCATTTGGGTGAAGGTGACTTCTTTAATTCCTTGGTTGTTGGACTTCCACGCAGCTTGATTTTCTGATGATTCTGGATGCTAGTTGGGGTTGTTTTTTTGTTTGTTTGGATTTTTTGCAGTTTAGTTGTAATTTTTGCTGTGGTTGTGCAAGGAGGCAAGTCATGTTTACCTATGCCTTCATCTTGACAATTCCCAAGTTATGGGAGAGTTTTGAGCAGAGCCATGACACAATCTAATATCTTAAAATGGTCACTCTGACTAGTATGGAAGGAAGGAGCAGAAGCAAGATTAGTTAGTGGCTGCTGCCACTAATCCAGATAAGAAACAGTGGCTCAGATAAGGGAGGTGGCAATGGAGGCAATGAGGTATATTTGAATTCTGAGTATATCACCAGATATGCTGATGAACTGGTTGTTATTATATAAGAAAGCAAGGAGTCACTGATGACTCCAAGGTTTTTGACTTGAGCCCTTAAAAGAATGGAGTTACCACTTGCCAAAATGCGATACCATTAAGAAGAGTAGGTGTGAACTGAATGGTGTCCACCAAAAAAGATATGTTGAAGTTCTAACCTACAATACCTGATAATGTGAATGTATTTAGACATAGAGTCTTTGAAAATGTAGTCAAGTTAAGTTGAGGTCATTAGGGTGGACCCTAGGTCAATATGATTGTTGTCCTTATAAAAACAAGAAATTTGGATGGATTCATACACACAAGGAGAGCACAGAGCGAGAACTGGAGTGATGTTGCCACAAGTCAAAACCACTAGAAGCTGGGAGAGAGGACAGAACGAATCCTTTCCTAAAGAGAGTGGGGCCCTACCAACACCTTAATTTAGACTTTTCGCCTTCAGAACTGTGAGTAAATTTCTGTTGTTTAAGCTAGACAGTTTGTGGCATCTTGTTAGGGCAGGTTTGGAGGGAAGGGTCAGCAGTCCATTTTTAGATATCCAAGTAGAAACCTCATATAAGCAGCTGAGTCTGGAGTTCATGGGTGAGGACTGAACTAGATATATACATATGAGAGTTATCTTATCTTCCCTGAATTTACAGCTATGGGACTGGCTGAGATTACTTAGGGTAGATGGGAAAGAGGTCTAAGGACTAAGCTCTGGGCCATTCCAACAGTAAAAGGACAGGGTGTCCAAAAGCAGTTGGTAAGTAAAGAGGAAAACCAGGAGAACTGTTGTCCTAAAAGGCAAAAGAATAAACAGTTTTGAGAAGGAAAGGGTCATCAGCTCTGTCAAATGTCAGTGATTAGTCAAGTGGAATGAATATGAAGAATTGACCAGAGGATTTAGCAACTCAGGGCTCATTTGTGACCTTGGCAATGGCAGTTTCAGAGATAGGAGTGATGCTTAATTAAAATGGGTTATAGAGAAAATGGGAGGAGAGAATTGGAGGCACAGGTACAAGCATTGCTTTGGAGGAGCTTGCTAAAGGGAGGTGTGAGGTACAGAGAGGGCTTTTTAAAGGATAAGAGATAATGGTGTGTTTCATGCTGATGGTGTGTTTCATGCTGAGAGAAATGATGCAGCATAGAGGAGAATATTGATGAACAAGAGAGAAGAGAAAGAATTGCAGAGTGATGGCCTTGGAAATCTAGTGGCAGTGGGATCAAGTACACACTTGGCCAGGAGCTTAGGTGATTCATCCATGATTAGAGGACAGAGGCAGGAATGTGGGCACAAGTGCATGGGTGGGTGGATGTGGCAGCAAAATGGGAGGTAAAGTCATCAGCTGAGGGTGAGGAGAGGGGAGGAGGTGCTGCAATTAAGGAGGGGGGAAAGGAATGAAGCAGTTATGGAGAAGAGCGAGAGGTGGGGAAATGATAGCAAGATTGTCGGGCAGCACTCAGGTGGCCTAAGGTTTGGCTCATGATTGTAAAGTAAGACCAGTCAGATAAGAATGTGTTTTTCTCCAGCCATGTTCAGCTGCCCACATGTAAGTTCAAAGTCAACAGACAGGGAAACTTAAGCAGACTTAGAGTTTTGGTCCTCAAATGTAAAGAGAGGAGGCACAAGGGAACCAAGGGGTATGCAAAAGAGAGATTATAATGATGGCCTATAGAATTTAAGCTGGTTAAGAATAAAAGGGAGGACTTGAGAAGGACAGGAACCCCCCAAATGATCAGGGGACTAGATGTTCCAACTGCAAAAGGATTATTAGGGTCAGATACCAGAGCTTGTGCACTAGAAGAATAAAAGTGGGGGTCAGAGAATAAAAGTAGGACTCTCTAACATGCATATCTTGGAGGGGCAGCAATGATGGCACCTAGGGTATGACCATGAGAGTAGGTGGCTACAGTAGGATGGAGAATAAGAACACTGGAAGAGGAAGTCAAAGAACTAAGAGGTCATGACACTGGAAAGATCATGGATACTGAAACCACCAAAAATTTTGGAAAAACTGTATTGAGAGAGTGACAGTGAGCCAGGAGCTGAAATCGTGAAGGAATGAGAGCAAGTCACCAAGTTGTTAGGTAACCATAACAACTCCTGATGACATGAGTTCCAAAGTTGGGGGTTCTTACAGAGGAGACCAAGAATATCATGAAAGCAGCAAAGAGAAGTAAAGGAAGGTTTCCCAGACACCTCCAGGCCCAACGGTGCAATGAGAGAAAAAATAGCCACCAATTAAAAGAGCTCCTAGGAAATTACGTCTTTACTGTAGAACTGAGGAAGTGGGGCTTTATTGATGCCTGACCATGGGTTCCAGAGAGCAAAGGCAAAGGTTGAGGAAGTACAGAAATAAGTCATAAAAGGAGACATGCAAGCTTAATGGAGAGCAGAACCAAGGGTGAGGGGACTTCTCATGTGGTTGACTTACAGGACAATGAAAGGCATTCTTCTGAGATGACTACGTTCACAGAGTGGTGGTGAGGCCTGGTGCTGTGAGAAGAGGTGAGTGAGATGTGTTAGTGGGACTTTTTTTCAGGACCACCAGGAGTTCTGAAATCCCTAGTCACTTTTGCCAAAAAAGGCTTTATAGTTATAATAACTGAAAGGTTATCATTGTCATTACTCTAGTATCAGTAATACCACTGGCTACAATGTCAGTGCAGGCTGACGTGCAGGTTGCACACTGCACAACTCTGCAGTGCATACTTGTATGCAATGTGGATGGCACCACCTGAAGTTGTGCGGTGTACAGTGAGTCTTCAACCCTGCTCACTGGGTTCCAAAGTACATTTCCTCACAACTATATTAGACAGTCCAGCGAACAATGTCTTTTAACTGAGAGTTCCTTAAGGTCAGAGGAGATTTCTTCTTTGTATCCACAGAGAGTAACACAATGCCTGGCACATAGCAGGTACACAATAAATGCCTGCAAGATTAAACACTCTCAAAGATGAACTTGAATGGGCTCATCAACTCTTGAGTCACTGGATCTACAGAGACACCACTGGAAACCTAACACAGGTAGGTAGTTTAAAACAAATGAAAGGAAGAACTGCTTGGCACAGCTTGTTGTCAGCTTGTAAAACTTGTTAGCCCAAAAGGTGGTATAGGCAGCAAATACTAATGGATTCCACATGTATTTAGGAAAGTTCAAGGCATCTACAACCATAGTGTACTACTAAGAGTAGCCAAGAAGGGGACTAAAGTTGTTTGAGCACCCACAATAATCCAGGCACTGGGCTAGATTGACTATGTTACATTACTAATCTCTCCAAGCTAATTTCCTTTTGTGTAAAATGGAACCCACATTACCTACCTGTGGTAAATGTTGTGAACACTGGATAAAATGTACAAGGCATTTAGAACAGGTCCGGCACAGTGCTGATCCTTAACAATGCTGTGATTAAGATTAACTATGAATAATAGGTAATAAATGTTAACTATTATTTCTAGAAGTAATAATAACAAGTGAGGCCCTGGCTGGTGTAGCTCAGTGGATTGAGCTCGGGCCTGTGAACCAGACAATCGTGGTTCGATTCCCAGTCAGGGCACATGCCTGGGTTGCAGGCCAGTTCCCTGCAGGCCAGTTCCCAGCAGGGGATGCGCAAAGGGCAACCATACATTGATATTTCTCTCCCTTTCTCCTTCCCTTCCCCTCTAAAGATAAATAAATAAATTTAAAAAACAAGTGAAATTACATTGACACTTCACTAGTACAAAAAAATTCATAAAACTTGCATCTCATACAAAGAAACCAGGTTCAATTATCCTTTTATATGGACACTTCACTGATCAACACTAAAAAACTAACTTTTAGCCTATACCACCTTGGGACTGCACACAAATAGAATAACAATTTAATTGTTTTTCTCTCGTGATTTTTATACAGAGCGATCTTTAACTAAAGCAGCAACATAATGACAATCTCCCACTTCAAGCATCCCCCACCTCCAATTATTTCTACCAAGAGCTTTCAGAGGACCAACACTGTGTCCGGCACCAAATAGAACATTAGAATGAGACTTCTGCTTTCCTATGCAGAGACTTTTGTGCAGAGTTTGGTGTTATAAAACACAGACAAAAAAATGGATTAATTTACTAGAAGCCAGATCACAAAAAAAAATCATTCCAAATTTTCCAGCTTAATCATGCTTAGTACTAACATTTCTACAAATCTGATGTGGCTTCTTTGAGACCTGTACTGCTGTACTGTGTACCCCTTAAAGGCAAAGATCACTCAGTTTTGTGTCAGCTCTTCTCTGGATCCACAAGCCTATTATGGTACTTGGAAGGAAGTTCATTTTGTGTACAAGTACAAAAGAGAGAGGCTGAGGGTAAGGAGAGTGAGGTGGACAATGAATGACAGAATGTTGGTTGGATGAAACAGCAAAGTATTATTGACCTTAGCATTGTCTCTAAAGTTATAATAGGTTCTAAAATCAGCTTCACCATTATATAGTTATTTGACCTTGAAAAAGTTGTTTAATCTCTCTTGGCCTCAGTTTCCTTATCAATAATAGAGGGATTATATAAATACCTACTTTACAAGTCTGTTGTAGGTATTAAATGTGAGAATACACATAAAGCACTCACTTAGCCATCAACATATGTTTATTGAGCTCCTAACATGTGCCAGACAGTAGTCCAAACCAAGGGACTATCTCATTAAACAAAACAGATAAAAATCCCTGCCTTCAGAGAGTCTACATTCTAATTGGGAAAGCAAACAACAACTGTAACAAATTACACAATTATCTAGTATATTAGAAGGTGGATGTTTTTAAGGGGAAAGTAGACCAGAGTAAGGGGGTATAGAAGAGTTTGCTATTTAAATTAAAGTGGTCAGTATGGTCCTCACAGAGATGGGAACATTTGAGCAATGACTCCAAGGAGTGAGGGAGTGAGCCATGAGGATACCTGGGGGAAGCATTCCTATTTGAAGATGAAACAGCCAGTGCGAAGGCTCTAAGGCAGGAGTGTGCCTGCCATGTTTGCAGTACAGAGAAGACTAGTGTGGCTAGAACAACAAAGAGGAAAAAAAAAAGAGTAGCAAGAGTCACCTCTTGCTACAGTACAAGAGGGAATGCTAGGTTAGATTCCCTAGGACCAAATAGGCCACATAAGTCTTTGGCTCCCCTGCCCTTTCTTTTAGTGAAATTGGGATGCCCTTGGAGCACCAGAGGGATATGGTCTGATTTACCTTTATAGGATCACTTTGTTGTGTGGAGAAACTGACAGTTGGGGCACAATGGTAGCTATTATGAATGCTTAGCAGCAATAGTTATCTTTTGGGGGCATCTTAGAGCTGTTTCACTTCTAATCGACTCTGCAAAGTTAAAATAGGAAGAGTTAGAAGCTGGCACAGTAACACTGTATGATGTATGACTCATTGTCATAGTGCTCTCCAGATCATAGGGGGAATGGGCGCATGTGTAGACACATGGTTAACCACCGTGAAGAGAACACTTTTAAATCACTTCTATCCTTGCACACCTGCTAAGGAATGTTTCCTCCATAGCCATCTGGCAGCCACCTCTGGGCCAGGGGAGTGAGCATGTTCTCTCTGAAGTTGGTGGGGAGTATTTCAACAAAGGCCTGACTCCTTCTCCTTCTCCTCTTCCATAAACATCATCTTCATGTCCATTATTATTATCTTTATCAACATCATCATCACCACCACCAGTTATTCATCTCTTATTCTGCTTGCAACTACTACGGCCCTTTACATGCATTACCTTTACTCAATCTCCATATAACTATTTGAGACAAGTATTTCTACTATCTTCATTTAACCCAGGAAGAAATTAAGGTCTGAAAAGGTGAAGTAACTTGCCACAGGTCCCAGAGCTGGTATGCGTGAGGGCAGAACTGTGACGCAGACAGTCTGGCCCTGGAGCCTGAGCCCAGAGCCATTATGCTACCTGCCTACAACTGCTTTCTCCCTGGAGGCTATTGTTCTTCTTCTTTCAACCTATTTGAAATGCTGTTAACATTCCCCTTAGCATATAGACAAGGGGGGAAAGCAAGGCAAAGAAAAAAGTACAAATGGCCTCTCACTGCAGTGTGCTTGACCACAAGCCCAGACTGTGTCCTGATACTCATCTAGGTGTGAGCATGTGCAGATAGGAAGAGAAAGAAGGTAGATCCAGTATGGATGTAGATGCAGATCTGGCCAAGAACAAGGCCTGCATTGTCCTGGGAAGAGGGTAGTAGAGGTGATACAGAACACCAGCTCAAGAACCAGACCTTCCTTCTGTCCTTCATCAGCTAGGAGACCTTCATTTCTCCATACCCCCATTTCTCATCTGTAAAATGAAGGTGATTATAGTGCCTACTTCATAGGTTTGTTACTGGGATTAAGTGTGCTAAGACACAATGTAATAGGAAAACTACTAAACACTTCAAATTACAAAATATGTAGACATTGGCTAACTTCTAATACTCGGTCTTGATATGGCCACTTATTTGGCATAGACCAGAGGTGTTGAACTCATTTTCACCAGAGACCACATCAGCCTCGTGGTTGCCTTCAAGTGGCTGAATGTAATTTTAAGGCTGTATAAATGTAACTACTACTTAACTATGGGCAAGGAGCTCAGCACTGCAACCAGCTAGAAACATGGTGCCGGGCCACATAAAACAAGGCGGAGGGCCAGAGTTGGCCCTCTGGATGAATGTCCACCACCTGTGGCATAGATTTTTAAAGGCAATTTGAGCTGTGGATCAAAGGGAAAAGGATGCCTCGAAAGTCTGATCCTGACCTGAGGATTAAAAGGCATGAACCTGAGGTGAGGCATGTCTCAGGAATGCCCACGTGCCAGGTTAGGGCTCTGCCAGCATCATTCAGTACAGGCAGGCCTGGGCTTCTGCTTCCATGTGAGCAACTATAGGGAAAGACATCCACTTGTACTGGCACTGTACTGGGGATGACCCACTCTCCTAACAAGGTCTGTACAGCCCGGAGGGGATCTACCAAGTGTTCAGTGTGTCTGGGTCTGCCCAGAGCTGAGCTGTTCCAAAGCATCCTGCAGTCGTGGGTTCCTGTTTTCTTCACACTAAACATTCCACATGAAAAGTGTTAAACATCACTAATCATTAGGGAAACACAAATCAAAACCACAATGAGATATCACCTCACACCAGTTAGGATGGCTTTTATCAAAAAGACAAGTGATAAGTGTTGGTGAGAATGTGGAGAAAAGGGAACCTTCATGTGCTGTTGGTAGGAGTGTCAGTCAGTGCAGCCATTATGGAAAACAGCATGGAGGTTCCTCAAAATGTGATCCAGCAATCCCGCTTCTGAGTATATGTCCAAAGGAATTGAAATCAATATCTCAAAGAAATACTGGCACCCCATGTTCATTGCAGCATTATTTACAACAGATAAGATACAGAAACAGCCTAAGTGTCCACTGATGATGGGTGGATGAATGTAAAAACATGTGATTGATATACATGCACACACAATGGGATACTATTTAGCCATGAAAATAAAAGAAAATCTTGCCATTTGCAATAACATGGATGGAACATGAAGGTATTGTGTTTAGTGAGATAAGTCAGGTAGAAATGACAAATGCTGTATTATATCACTTATATGTGGAATCTGAAAAAACTGAACTTGTGAAAACAGAGTAGAATGGTGGTTAGTGGGCCTGAGATGGAGGCAAGGGGAGGATTGCAGTAGTGTTGTTGAAGCGCACAAACTTACAACTAGTAGATAAATAAATTCTAAAGATCAAGTGCATAGCATAATGATCATAGTCAACAATACTATGGTATAAATTTCTACTTGCTAAGAGACTAAACCTTAACTGTTTTGACACAAAAAAAGAAATGATAGATATGTGACATGATAAATGTATTGGCTAGTGCTGTTGTAGTAATCATATTGCAAACCAACTCATCGCACACCTTAAACTTACACCATGTTCTTTGTCAGTTGTATCTCAAATTTTAAAAGGTAGTTTGGAAGGTTTCCCATCTCACGAGAGAAGGCAACTGACCTCTGAAAGCAGGGGCTGTGCCTGTAATGTTCACTGTTGGCTCCCCAGCACCTAGCACAGTGCCTAATACAAGTAGTGGCAGACAATCAGTATCTGTGGAAGAAGGGAATAAGGGAATACTGTGAGAAAGGAGGAAATTTTGAGCTTTTTAATAAATAATACCTGTGTTTTTTCACCTGACCAAACAAATTTGCCAATGGTGTGAGAAAGTTACATTGATTTTCTGGTCACTGGAGGAGTGTAGATACACTTGGAGGAACAGGTACAGCCATGAAGGTTCCCACGCAGGATGATTCATCTCCCCGTCACATCCACTATCACAGCCCCTCCATCAGGAAGTCCCTGCTTCCCCAGGTACTCTCCAGAAACCCACCCCTTCCCAGTATAAATAAAGCAAACCACATTATTGCATGCACCTCCATCTGTTAAATTACAAATAAATCAGCCTGGGCTCACCAATTAAGAAAAAAAAACTAAGACTGTAAAATGTGACTTATTTATCTCAGTGATAATGAAAGGTGTTTGTCACAGGCGTCGAGGTGATGGGGGCTGCCTACCTCTTCCACAGTCCCTGTTTCCTTTGCACAGCCATGATTCTCTCCCTAGGGCCCAAGAGAAGACTCAGGTGACATGCATATTGCAGAGCGCCCTCACCCAAGGCCTCTGTGTGAGCTAGTAACTAAGGCCAGGGCAGAGGATCCAAAGTGCTGAGAGCTAAGTTCGGGTTGCTCTTCCTCTAGCCCCCTGTCCCAGCATTTACAGTCCACCTGTTGTATGAGGTCGGTACCCAAGTCTGCACCAAAAGGCAAAGTGGTATTTCTTTTTCCCCATCTTTACTAAAGCACAGTTAACAAATTAAAATTGTATATTTCTCAGGTGTATGACTTGATGTTTTGATTTACATATGCATTGTAGAAAGCATAATTACTTAACTTATTTGAGGACCCTGGGCATCAGAATCACAAGGAGTTTGTAAAAATGGAGATACTTAGGCCCAGGCAGTCCCATTGGGTCAGCCCATAAAGGGAAATGACTTGCCCAAGGCCCTGCAGCTAGATAGTGGCTGATGCAGGACTCCAACAAATCTCAGACTCTATCCTGGGTTCCATTCACTCCAGTACGCTGCCACATCATCTCCCCTTCCAACCTCTGCAAGGCATGACCCTGAGCCCTCTAGAAATGCAGAGCAGGTGGCCACTCCAAGGGATTCTTCCAGATGCAGAAACCAGAGCATGCCTGTTAGGGAGGTACAGCTATTCAGTGTCCAACCCATAGATCAGAATTAATCCACTCTACCAAAGACCACAGACCAGGCAAGTGGCCACAGAGCAGTAGGCAAAGGGTTAACTCTGGATGCCATTTGCAGTTGCTATATACTCCTTATTTTTAACTCAGTTGAAACTCAAACTAGAGGTTAGCAAACACATCAGGGACCCTTCCATGCAGTCCTTCCAAAAGGACAACATATAGCAAGCTTCCCAGGTTGCTCAAAGAAGTCCCTGTTTGGGGAAAGTAGACATTTCCCCAGAACTGAGAAAGCTACCCTTCTACCTTATAATCTCAGTGAAGACAGCTCTGAGGAGACAGTGACAAGAGCTGTTGGTGGGCAGCGGGAGAGGGTTCACCCACTAGATGATACCTCTTAGTACAAAGGCATCCTCACTCTCACAGATCCTTCATTCTGAAACCAGGCCAACAGCCCCAAATGCTCCCATGCCCTGCTGTCCAATGCCCCAAACACCTGCTGATTTCTACCTCTACCCTCCATGGTATGCTGGTTACCAACAACCCTATGACACAGTCCTGCAGCCTCTGATCTATGATGCCTGGGTGGAGTAGGAGGGGAGTCTACCATCAGGGTGGAGAATCCCATGTGGCTTAAGAATCATGTATTAAGGACCAAAACAAAATTCTATAGAGATATGGCCCCTAGATTTTGTTGTGGCTGATGGAAGCAGACATAAGATTTCTTAGTTCTTTAGGGAAACACCCCCAGACAGTGCCCTGGGAGCTGGAGAAGCTGGTGTCCAGAAAGAAAACCTCTGCAGTCAGCTCCAAGTGAACAGGAGCTCTTGCACACTGCCACCTTTGCCTCCAAGGTCCCACTAACTGCAAACTTGTCATGCCCTAGGGTAACATCCATGAGGAAAGTAATCTGTGATGAGAATGGAGAGAGAATGCAATCAAATAAATTCTAATGACATTGATAAGAAGATTTGGAAGCACAGCCAATAAGTCCATTAAAATAATGACTCTGGGTCTCCTCTGTCATCACCTCAGGTCATCTCCCCCTCTTTTGCCCACTATATTTCGAGATGCTGGCAATGGCCACTGTGTTAGGAGAGAGGAAGGATGACAGGGATGGAGACTGATGCTATAGGGGGGAGACCCTCTTTTTATCTGCTAGGTCTTGATGATCAATCTTCAGTCCTCCCTGGTTGGCAGCTTCCATCCTGACTATAGAAGCAGGAGACATAGATATTGGAAGCTGGCCTGGAACTTCTCCCCTACCCTGTCTTGGCCAGAGGTCCCATTGCACCCCAGAGCAGACACAGGCCCACCGTGCTCCATCTGCAAGGATCATCACATTGATGACATCCCTTTGAGTGACAGCTCTGATAGACATCCACACATATATGTAGGAAGATTTATAAAACAGTTCAAGATGGTAAGAAAGAATCAGTACAATTGCTCCAGATTGCCCAGGACTAAATCTGCATTCCTTTTTTGTTTGTAACTTTTTTTACTGAGATGAAATTTAAATAACATAAATTAATCATTTAAAATGAGAAATTTAGTACATTTACAGTGTTGTGCAACCATTATCTCACAGTGTACAACCACACTGACCCAGGCACACCCCAGAAGACCATATCAGGGCCAGAATGTAATTTCATCCAGTATGTCCTCACGGGGTACCTGAGCCATGCCAAGCACCACAGTACACCAGCAGGGTATAATGATCAATAACACATGGCCTGAGTAACCAGTGGTCTGGAAAAGGAGACAGAAATATGCAGGACTCACATTAAAACAGAAAAACAGACCCTGGGTCATTCAGGGGTCCGAGAACCCAGAGCAGGGAGCTGTCCTCTGGGAGTCTTCTGAGATGTGACCACAGAGGTTAAAGAAGGGTGAGTAGAGTTTGAGCAGAGGGGAAGTGCTTCCAGCGAAGACTGTGAAAGTAAGAACACGATGCATGGTAGATTGCTTCGGAAGGGCTCTTCCCTTTGTGGTCATGAAGGGATGCTTATGACAGGCACTGAGGGTGGACTAGAAGGGCACTGGGGACATCGGGTTAATGTATCTGTCCTGAAGTACCTACAGATTTGTGACCTAAGGAGGAGGGATCAGAAGGGGCAAAGGCTGGAATCTGGGAGGCCCAACAGGAGGCTATGGCAATAGCCTTGACGGAACTCTGAGGAGCTGACCCCACAGCACCTGTACTCTGCAAGATTAAAAAAAAAAACAGTGGGACCCTAGCCTGTGGGGCCCAGTTGAGTGAAGCATTGTCCCACAAACCAAAAGGCCTCAGGCTCAATTCCTAGTCAGGGCACATGCCTATGTAGCAGGTTCTATCCCCAGTCAGGGTGTGTACGAGAGGCAACTGATCAATGTTTCTCTCACATCTAAGTTTCTCTCCCTCTCCCTCTCCCTCTCCCTCTCCCTCTCCCTCTCCCTCCTCCCCTCCCCCTCCCCCTCCCTCTCCCTCTCCTTTCCTTTCCCTCTCTCTAAAATCAATAAGCATTGTTCTCAGGTGAGGATAAAAATATAGACATGGTAACTGCAAAAAAATAGTAAAGCAATTTAAAGGAGGAAGAGGAGAAGAAGGTATGGAAAGAGAGAAACTGTATCAAGAAGACATTTCAGAGGAGAATAAATTTATGTGTGTCTGTCACATAAATTATTGTGTGTCTCTCATACCCAAATCAGGAAATTTTCAAAAAGACAGTTTCCCACAGAGTCCAGACCTGGGACACCCTCTTTGCCATTCTAAACTTGAGAAGACCCTCCCAAGTCAAAATCTATCTCAGAGCAGGTGTCTACAACCACTGGCAGGAACCTCCTTATGTGGCTGACCAAACTCCCACGGCTATTTGTCCATCTCTTCCCAGACAGAGTGGCTAAACAGCCAGGACCGGATCCAGCCAACCCCTCACTTTCTCTCTGTGCTGCCACTTGTCAGCACCAGGCAAGAGAGATGCCAGCCTTTCCCCAGCCCGAGAGCCCATTCAGGGCACTGGAAGATGAATTATGTTTCATTTATATCAAAGAGGCAATCTCAGAGCCCATTTGTGATCAAATTTGCTGTCAGAGAAACTTTGCTTTATCTCATTACATCTGATATCTCTTGGCTTCTTGTCCTTGAGACTATTAAAGTTTAATGTCAAATTGAAGATGAAATGAAATCTTTGCTATATCATCTCATCAGAACCTAAGCATTCCCCCTTCCATCTAAAAATTTTTGACAACTAATTATAATGGGGAATTTGTGGGATGGGGGAGAAGACCTCCCTCCCCCCCATTTTGCTGAAAATACTATATTTGAAGGGGTTGCCAAGGAGTACGTTGGCTATGTGATGGTGAGAACAAGGAGAGATGTTTGTTACCATTTAATTCTTCTCCATCATTCCTTCACCCCAAACTCACCATCCTCTGAACCAATGACATCTGTTCTTATCCCTGTCCAGCTATAGCACTCCTGCCTAAGGCACACAGTGAAGGAGATAGAGCACACAGGCTGGAAAGCGGATCAGCACTTGATTCCAGGCTCTGCCAGCTACATGACCATGAGCAGTCACCGTGCTCTCTGAGCATCATTTCCTCAACTGGAAAATGATGCGGTTAAACTAGAATCATGAACTCCATTTAAGAACCAGGAGGGAAAGTAGATGACTAGACAGCTGTGTGTTAAACAATAAGGGTAGGTGAATGTGGCAGAAATAAGTATATTCCCATTAAAAGGCATTTGACTTAAAAAAAAAAACAGAAAATCATGTATGCAGAAAATTATTTATCCTGACAACCATGAGACTAGTTTACTTTGGAGGCTTATGATTGCCTCCAAGAAAAGCAGCCACAGCAAACAGGCTTTAGACTGGGGATGTACTTTCTCTGGAAGAGAGTTGGTATATCGATTAACAACACTGACAGAAATCCAGTCCTGTACAATGCAGGCCTGGCAGAAGGCCCAGTGTCACCGAGGTCAAAACTCCTAAAAAAGCAATATTCTAACAAAAGGTGGGTGTGAGTTTTAAAAAAGCATTGTATTGCAATGAATTAACAACTTCATTCATTCAACGAACACTTGTTAAACATCTCTTATGTATACTTCCACCATTCTAGGTATGAGAGATTCAGTAGTTATTAAAATGACAAAAAAAGTTAACCTCATAGAACCTAAACCCTGGGGGAGGAGAAAAACAATAAGTGTAATAATAATTCATTCATTGGTAGTAATTTGCAATTTTTTAATGTGAAAGGAGTCAAAGAGTGATGAGGTTGCTGGGATATTAGGATAGCTCTAATCCTGGCTCTGCTACTAACAACCTCTTGACCTTGGGCAACCTGCTAGCCTTTCCAGGACAATATTGCTTCATCCATAAAGCAAGGACTCTTAAGGTACCTACCTCTAGGGTTAAATTAGTGGTTTATGTGCAGTGCCTGGCACATAGGAAATGACCATATTTATTGGCAAAGTCTTATTTCTCTGGAAAAGCCTTCTGGAGAAGTTGAGTTTTTACCAGCAGGTTCAGCTATTCTCCTGGAAGAAGTTACTTCGCCAAGCTAGAATACTGTTTCCTAATAAATGATTTCTCTGCCATCTTTATTCACCTATCCCTCTGCCTAAGCATCTTCAGGGAAAATCTTCATGAAATCCAGCCTATATTAAAAGCAACCACATGCAAAGTCTTCTACTATTCTCAGGAATCAGAATATCTTAAAACCCAGTCTGTAATCTAAGTTTCCAAAAGTTTAAAGACAGCAATTTATTTTTTAGCCCTTTGATTCTTTGGGAGAAAAATAACAGTCCAAAATGTTTGTAGATGTTTTCTTTGAAATCAGAATACCTGGGTGCCAGAGTCAACATTCATTTTCACAATGGCCCTATAGATACTGTACCCCTATTATATAGACAAGAAACTACCAGACATGTTAATAACTACCCAAGGTAGTCCAGCTAAAAGGCAATAATAGAGCAAGAACATAAACAGAATCATTTGACCTCAAGTGGCATAATTTAACCGCATTATATTGATTCATCCTTCTCTGAATGACACAGACCTGTACAAGGTGTGACATATGCCAGGAAGACTGAGTCCTTTGGAAAAGCACTCTAAAGTTTATGGATCTAAGTTAATGTCCCTCACAAGATGGTAGTTTGGAAGGCCCTGCATTTACTCCAGTGATGTTGCCACTGCTCTTCAGTTAAGTTTTGTTTTGGGCAGTTTTGTATTCCTTCCTTTCATTATTGTGAATCTACTCCGACATAGTAAATCTTTAATGTTTTGAAGGTAGATTTGATTTCTGGAAAAAGATCAAACTTATTTGGAGCCAAATCTTGCCAATAAAGTATACAAGTAGTTTACATTAAATTTTAAAAAACAACTCTGTGCCTTGGAGCTCAATAAATATTTTTTTACTACAATATGAAAATTAAATACACATTGTTTGACTCTAAAGAAAAGAGACTAGTTTTATACTTTGGCTCATAAACCTCCTCTGAAAGCAATTCCAGAAAAGAAATTCCCAGAATATTTGAACAGTGGTGGGGTCACTGGAATAAAAACAAAGCAGCAAGTGTAGTTGGGCTTGGAGGACAGTCTAAGATTACTAAGCTCTAGATTTCAAATCAAGAAATTGCCATAAACAATAAACTTTAAACAAACAGACAAACCCCCAAAGCTAGGATTCAGTCCTATCTTCTGCTTGGAGCTTAGCAGGGTGCCCTGCTTAGAGATAAAGGCCCAAGTAATTCAGAAATAAGGTGATTCAGATATTCAAGAAGCCCCAAAAACATGCAAGACAAGCAAACAAAACCAAAATTCTCAAAGAACTCCCAACTCTTGGGGGAAGGGAAGCAGGAGGATGCTACTAGCAAAGCAATAAATACCTGTGACACAAAACAGACTGTAAGACACTCTAGAAGGACTGGGGGAGACATCGGAGGAAGGGATGTAGCCTTCTCTCTGGAGGACCTAGAAGATGCTTTGTGGAAGAAGCAGCATTGAGCTGGGGCTCAAAGAAACGCTTCCCAAACTTTTCATAGCATGGCACCCACAGGAAATCATAACAGCTGGTTGGCTCACTGGGACAAAAGGATAAGGCTGCCCATGCATGAAAACACTGGCCAGGAGGGTTTCCAGGGGCTCCAGCCCCAACTGGCTGCCCTCAGAACTAAGGGACATGATTACTTCACTACACACCAGTTGGGAAGCCCTTTCTTAAACAAGGAGCAGAATCTCAGCAGGTGGTTTGGAAGAAAGGTTGTCACAAGTTCAAAGGCACAGGGCAGAAAGGTGGTAAGTGTTGGGTATATTCTGACAAAATGCTAATATCCTATTTAGCAGGAGGATAGGAACCCAAGGGGAAGTAAGGCAGTTAAGACCAAGTAGGCAAATTGAGGACAGAAACATGGGTTGTGAGTAGCACGTTACAGAGTTCAAAATTGATGCCACAGTCAACAGAAATCCTTTTAGAGTTACTGTTAGGGAGCTGGGTGGTATGTTTGAAAAACAAAACAAAATAAAACTTCCAACTTATTATTATTCACTTTAAACAGCCATAAACAATAAACTTTAAACAGACAAATCCCCAAAGCTAGGATTCAGGCCCATCTTCTGCTTGGAGCTTAGCAGGGTGCCCTACTTAGAGATAAAGGCCCAGGTGATTCAGAAATAAGATGCAAACCTCCAATCCCCAGGATTTTTTTAATGTTGTGAAACTAAAAAGTAAACACCAATGTTTCCTCAGGTGCTCAAGGAACCCAGAAACTGAAACAGGCAGAGTTCTTCTTGTGTCAATATTTTCTGTTCATCCCATTAACAGTTTGTCTCCCAGGCTGTTGCCCACCCTGACCTAACTGGGCGGAGCCCTGCCCCATGAGAGGGAGCTGGTGGGTGGGGGAGGGGCAGGGAGCGCTTCCAAGATGGCCACCAGCATTGCTATGGAAATTTAATTCCAGACTGGATGCAAATCCCACTCAAAAGGCCAAGAATGGCCATGTTAGGTCAAAAACGAAACATGAACTGGGGGGAAAGATTGCTTTGCAAGAGAACCAGACAATTAATTTAGCAGAGGAACTGACATACTGAGAGAAAATTACAGGTAGCTCATGTCAGGGATCTTTATTCTGTTAAAATCCAATCTTTTAAAATGCCCACAAAGGATATGGTGCGAGGGAGTGACAGCTCCCTCCTTCAGCAGAGTTTTCCTTATGGTGGATGGCTGGAGCAGAGAGGTCAGGATGTAATAGGGTGCAGCCAAGAGGGGGGCCCCAAAAAGGGATTTGGAATGGGGTCCTGAACTCAAAGTGTCCAGGAAATATTGGAGAGACATATAAGATGTCCTCACCCCTTCCCCCACAGGTGTGAGTTGGGGGAATGGACACATGGAGCAGGACCATTGAGAGCTGTTTTGTACAGCAATGGTTTTGCAACTAATTTCTGGCATGGTCAATTAACATATCTATAACCTTTAACTGGTTTCTGTTAAATGGCTGTGGCCATGCTCTGTGCCAGGGGGATGAAAGTGACTTCCACCCAGGATGTAACTGGGGGCAGGTCCCCCAAGTTACAGCACCTGCATGAGAGCTTGAATAGGATTGGCTCCATGACATGGAGCCACCCCTGCCCAGACTCACTATGGCAGTCCAATAAAGCTGGAAGGATACAGGAGTGCTGGTAAGTGTAGCTGATTGCAGAAGGAGTCAGAAATGGGGGTACAGAGGAAGATTGGCATGGGGATTTAAAATCCAGACTCAGTAGCCATTAAGGAGAGTACCATGTGGCTTTGCCAGAGTGGGGACCCCCACAACTTTAGCAGGGGGAACCACCATGTGGCTTTAGTAGAGAATCACCACTTGGCTTTTGGCCATAGCAGCGACGCCCCCGTCCCCACAGCTCTGGTGGAGAGAAGAACCATGCAGCTTTGGAGTGCTCCCTTTGGCCAAGTGGCCTGGGAAGCAGGAGAGAATTTGCCTGGAAGAAGGGTGAAAGAACTCTTGCCAGTAGACCATGAGAAGGTGCCACATGGCTTTGGATTAATTGGAGATTCTGTTTGGATGGTGACACAGCTGATGGTGCCAGTGGCCTGTAACACTGATGCCTACTTCTTTTCCTGAGTTATGGTACCCTGAATTAGGGCAGGGGGAGAAAAAGCACTGTGGGTGTCTATGGGTATCCAAAAGGATTTTGATATTTTAATGGGGACATTGGGTCATTACTTTAAGTCTGTATATCTTTAAATAAAGCTTTCCTCTCCTTTTCACAAATCTCTGGCATTGAGAGATGTCCTTCCTCTGGGGGTGGACATAATGAATTTGTTACCTGTGTGTGTGTTCAGTAACAGTTTTTGACGTCCCTAGGTGGGCCAAATATTGTCCCCTCTTCCCTTTGTGTTCTATAACAAAGACAAACTTTTCCAGCAGAGGCAGGAGCATGGAAAATGCCGCTCTGAGTTCGTGAGGAGAGTTGCAAATCTGTTTCTCTAGGAATTCTAAAGAAAAGCAGGTTTGGATACATGTCAGGGCAGTTCAGGTTAAGGCCTTCCAACATTTTGTACTCTAAAACCTCTGAAATTGTCCAAAACACCGTTTCCTTAGGTCTAACTCTCACTGAAGACTAGGAACCCCTGACCTTGCCACTCCCCAAAGCTCATCGTCCGTGCATGCACACAGAACAGCGTGTGAGGACAGCAAGTCCAGCCAGAGCAGAAGAGCTGCCCGTCCAACTCCTAGGCAGTGAGGGAACCATGCACACCCCCAGGCACTCCCTTCCACCTTTGTCCTCTGTATTTGCTCTCTTCTTTACCCATCATCCTCCTGCCCACAGTCCAGAATTCACCAAGGGGAGTGACGACCCAATCAGCAATATTAATTGGGCTGCTATTGTGTTTGAGGAACTGTGTTAGGTGCTGTAGGCAAAATAAAGAGGAAAAGATTTTATCCTTGCCTTCAAAGAACTTGTTCCAAGGGAAGCTTAAATATGAACACCTAAAAAGGTAACAGGTCAGTTTGGGGGCCTACTCATAGAAAATGCAAGTATTATTAGGGGTCCTGAAAAGGGAAAGTTCTTCCTTGCCAGACTAGCCAGAGAAGACAGAAAGAGTATCTTATTTTTTAAACATGGTAAAATGTTTAATAATATAAAATGTACCATCTTAACCATCTTTAAGTGTACAATTCAGTAATGTTAAGTACATTCACATGTTGTACAACAGATCTCCAAAACCCTTTCCATCCTGCAAAACTAAAACCCAATACTCATTAAACAACATCTCCCCATTTTTCTCTACCCCCAGTCCCTAGTAACCACCATTCTACTTTCTATCTCTTTGAGCCAGACTACTCTAGGAACATCATGTAAGTCGTATCATACAGTATTTGTCCTTTCATGACTGGCTTATTTCACTCAGCATAATGTCCTCAAGGTTCATCCATGTTGTAGCATGTGTCAGAATTTTCTTCATTTTTAAGGCTGAATAATATTCCATTGTATACATACACATATTTTGTTTATACATTCATCAATAGACAATTCAGTTGCTTCCACCTCTTGTCTATTGTGAATAATGCAGCAACGAACATGGGTGTGCAAATATCTCCTCAAGATCCTGCTTTCAAGTCTTTTGGATATATACTCAGAAGTGGGATTGCTGGATATATGGTAATATTTTTTGAGGAACCACCATACTGTTTTCTGTAACAGTTGCACCATTTAATAATCTCACCAAGTGTTCCAATTTCTCCACATTCTTATCAACCATTGTCATTTTTTATAGTGGCCATCCTAATGGATGTGAAGTGATATATCACTGTGGTTTTGATTTGCATTTCTTTAATGATTAAATTAGCATATTTCTTTAATGAGCATATTCTCATGTGATTGATGGCCATCTGTATGTATCTTTGGAGAAATGTCTGTTTAGGTCCTTTGCCCATTTTTTCATTGTAGGGAGGGATTGTTGTTGAAGGGAGAGCATCTTGAGCAAAGTATGAAGAAATAAACAAACCTGGGCAGGTAGAGAGGAGGTAGGCTTTTTTTCAAGTCAGGAGTTGGGTGACCCAGTCAGAAGGCTTTAAGGTAGGTGATTCTGATGTGCTATGCTCACCACATGGGCATTGGGGGTGGGCAGAGTGTCCAGATCAAGATCCTGGGACAATTTTTTCAACATTTGAAAGGCTGGGGGCCCCAGACACATACCATACTTAGCTAAACTAAAGCTCTGCCTGTAAAGACTGCCTTTTTTGTTATTGTAGTTTCTCAAGTGTGTCCCTTTTGGGGAGAGGATACTCAACTGTACTTTATTCCAAGTGACTGATGGGGCAACCCTTTTTATTTCTATTGTTAGTGCTACAGAACAGACATACAGGAGCCCAGACTCCAGAGGATGGTATACTAATACTGTCCGGACCCCCTACTGGGCTCAATTGTCCGCTGCCAATTGGAAAAACATCTCTCAATGCCAGAGATTTGTGAAAAGGAAAGGAAATGTTTGTTTAATGCTATACAGACTTAAAGTAGTGACCTAACATCTTCATTAAAATATCAAAGTCCTTTAGGATATCCACCTATGCACACAGCGCTCTCTTCTCCCCCTGCCCTAATTCAAGGTACCCTAACTCAGGAAAAGAGCACATGTCTGTGTTTCCAGGCCGCTGGCACCATCAGCTGTGTTGCCATTCAGGCAGGATCTTTAATTAATCTAAAGTCATGTGGCACTTTCTCATGGTCTACTGGCAAGAGTTCTTTGTACCCATTTTTCCAGGCAAAGTCTCTCCTGCTTCCCAGGCCATGCAGCCAAAGGGAGCACCCCAAAGCTGTGTGGGCCTCTTCTATCAAAGCTGCAGGGGTCTGCACTCTGGCCAAAGCTGTGTGGTCCTCTCTTCTTCCACCAGAGCCAAGAGGGGATCCTCACTCTGCCAAAAGCGCATAGCTCTCTCTTCACCTGGCTTCAGGGATCCCCACTCTGGCAAAGCTGCGTTGTTCTCTCCTCAATGGCTACCAAGTCTGGGTTTTAAATCCCCATGCCAATCTTCCTCTGTACCCCCATTTCCAATTCCTCCCACAATCAGTTACACCTGCCAGCATTCCTGTATTATTCCAGCTTTACTGGGCTGCCATCATGAGTCTGGGCAGGTATTGCCCCATGTCCTGGAGCCAATCTTCTCCAAGCTCCCACGCAGGTGCTGTAACTCAAGGGACCTGCCCCCCAGTTCCATCTTGGGGGGAAGTGACTTCCATCCCCCTGGACCCAAGTCTGGGCCACAGCTATTTAACGTATTCAAGTGACCCACCAAAGGCTATAGATATGTTAAATGATGAGGCCATGGATTGGCTGCAAGGCTGTGACTGTACAAAACAGCCCTGCATGTTCCTGCTCCATGTGTCCTTTCCCCCAACTCACACCTTTGGGGGAAGGGATGAGGATATCTTATATGTCTCTCCCATATTTCCTAGACATCTTGAGTTCTGGACCCCATTCCAAATCCCTTTTGGGGGCCCCTCCTCTTGGCTGCACCATGTATCATTAGTTTGATGTCCAAGTGATTGGCACCTTAATCCTCTGTTTACCTTCCTCTGGCCTGCTGTGGCTGGGGCAAGAACCCACATAGGAAAAAAGCTGATGCAATGAAAGGGATCTCAAGTGAGACAGCAGGATCAGCCTGGCACAATCCCGAGACACCCTTGGGACAGTGGGGATGGCACACTGCCCTTACTCTTTGGCTACCTCACCAGCCAATGGATACTGTGGCCCTCTGTCTTCACTGGAAGTGGGAGAGAGCCTAATCTGTCAGTGCTGAGATCTCCCCTGAGAGCCCCCTCCCCCACATTAACCAGACCAAACACCTGGCTGCACATTTTGTGTAGGGAAATGCTCCCAATATGCTGTTATGAAGTAGGTGACAAGAAAGTGTTACTGCATGAGATTCTTATTGAAAAACAGAGATAAGGAGACAGTAAGAAAGGGAAGGACAATGAGGTGACACACCTCAAATATTAATAGTGGTTGCTTTCAGGTAGTGGAATATGGATGAATTTTTTCTTTGTGCTTTTCTGTATTTTCCAAGTTTTTGACCATGAATATGTATTACTTTTGTAATCAGAGAAAGGACAGTGCATGGTAATTTTAAAAAGCCTTTGTTGGGCTTCATGCCCACTTGGGCTTGGTGCTCTTATAGATTTGACACAGAAAATTGTAAAGTCCTTGTCCTTCAGAGTTTCTCTTCCCAAATATGCCTGCTGATCTGCCCAAAGATCCAAAAACATTCCTGGGGAGTCACAGAACAGCCCTTGTCACCAGGCCAGCCAGGAGAAAGAAGACACGGTAGGGCTGATGACCCAGATGCAGTACAAAACATGATGAACTCTGAAAGAGAAGTGGGTGTCCCTCGTGAACCAGGGCTCCCTTCATCTCTCTTCAGTCAACCCAGGACACCCTCGGCCTTACTGAAGTCTGCCTTGCAGATGAGATTAAGAAGACTGGAGGACCTGTCTGATGTAGCTCAGTGCAGGCCTTTGAACCAAACAACCGTGGTTCAATTCCCAGTCAGGGCACATGCCTGAGTTGCAGGCCAGTTTCCAGCAGGGGACGCACAAGAGGCAACCATACATTGATATTTCTCTCCCTCTCTCCTTCCTTCCCCTCTAAAGATAAATAAATAAAATCTTTATTTAAAAAAAAAAAAAGAAGACCCAGGGATGGGCACAGGGGGTGTGCTGGTACCCCCACCCAGCAGAGCCTAACTCCTTACAGCTCAGCCCTTACTACTAGAGAAATCACATTTTCAAGGACCAGCTTGTTCTCATCTCTCTCTCTCTCTCTCTCTCTCTCTCTCTCTCTCTCTCTCTCTCTCTCATCTCACTCTTTATCTCTATCTCTATCTCTCTCTTTCTCTCTATCTCTCCATGAGCCTGGTAAGGGAACTGGAACGAGTTCAGCAAGACTGAAAGGAGACTGACAGACAGTATCTTGATTTGAATCAGTGGTGCAAAAGCATGGCAAGTCTCTGGATTCTAATATCAGCCATTTCCCTTTCATCCTTCAGGGGAAGCATCCTGGGTCCTAAAGTTAGTCCTGTGTGAGAGAGGGGGTTGGGAGGCTGCACCAGATAGGGTGGAGATAAAGTCTTCCCTCTGAACTGTCCCTTAGGAGATGAGGCTGGGCCCATTTTTATACATGAGAGATAAAAGTTTTAAGTATGATCTTTTGCATTTTTGAGCACCTCCCCACCCACACAACTTTTAAGCAATACATCCTGTTAAACAGGAGGGGAAACTGAGGCTCGGGGTGGGGGGGAAGCAACATGGCCAAGGGCATGGAGTGACATAGCTAAGACTGTAGCCTAGGAGTCTCCAGAGTCAGGCTTCTCTCCCCCAGTACCTGCTGAGTGATTTACACAAGCCCATTTACCTCCTGAGCTTCAAGGAACTCCACCAGGGAAGGGACTCCCTTGTGTTCTGAGACCAGCTTTCTGAGAGTCCAGACTCCCCCTCAGCCCTCAGTTTTGTGAGCCAAGCCCTAGCACAACCTTACTGTCCTCAAGCTTCCAATCTTATCATGGCAGGCTTGAATATAGCCATTCCTTACAATCTAAGACACCATTTCTGAGGTCCTGACCAAGAAATTCCTGACAAGGGTCCTGTTTGCTTAAAATGAGAATAGGGAGCCTTCTCCAGGCAGCTTAATTAGAACACAAGGCCCTCTGGTGCCCAAGTGAGCCCCCAAAGTGGATCTCAGCTCTCACTCAACCCCAGGGTGGGGAGCCACTGTGCTGGGCATGTCCTGGGCCTCATCCCCAAGGATCTAGTAGTCACCCTCCTTCTTCCCCACCCTTACTTCCCATGTGAGTCCTCAACACACACACACCTTTTCTCTCAGGCTCCCCGCTTGGTGATGGGGAAGTCTCCCTACCTCATGCCCACCCCTTGCCAATGGTCTAGATTGGATTTCTAACTACCTATGTACAGCTGATGAGTCCTCATTCCCAGGAGGAACCAAGCACTTTCCTCATCCTCTGCACACACCCACCACCCCCTTGGAGAGCTCCTTTATACTCTATTTTTAGTTTCTTGATTGCAAGTGAGAAGTAGGAATCAGAGTATGCCAGGAAACTGCAGCAGTAACCAACCCAGAAAAATGGACAGCAACATGGGCTGGGAGGAGGGGCTCAGAGAGGAGGTAGAGAGGTAGCATCTGGACAGCACCTAATCTCAAACTGCACGGAGGTGGAAAAGAGAGAGGCCTGAGGTTATCATCCACCCCTCCTCCATACCAGCACAAGAAAGTGGTTCCGAAAAGCCACAGAGCCAGAAGGACCCCGAGAGGCTATCTAGCTCAGCCTCTCCTTTCCAGGGTTGGAAACTGAGTCACTCAACTGGGCATGGCAGTGCCTAAAGAAGCAGCCTGACTCTTGAGGCTCCCTTCTCTGTCCAGGCACAAGGAAACCCCGCGGCTTGGCGGGGACCATCTCCCTCTGAGACATCCTCAAAGCGGTGTTGTCTGCCTGCCCGAAGCGCAAAAGAACAAGGCGTCTCCAGCCCAGCCCAGGTCGGCCTCAGCTCGGCCACCCTCAAGCCGGCCGGTGCTCCTTTCCTTTTGCAGGCAGAAGTCGGCGGTGGACCTTCACCTCCGCCAAATGCATTTTCTCCTCCGAGAGAACAGACAGAAAAGACGTGGGGGCCCGGAGCGCTTCCCTTGATGTGCCACCGCACTCCCTAAATGAATGAACTGGCAGTTCCAAAACGGCGGCGCAATTGGCAGTTATTGCTGGCAGTTTATCAGTATTAACTGATTAGACTCGGGATGATGGATCCTCTGTCTCGCTAAGCCCGCCATCCCGCGGACCCGCGGCGCCCTCCACCGCTCCGGGGATAGCCTGGCGCGACAGGCTCCTCCGAGGCCTCCCAACCGCCCCTCCCCCCCAGCCTCTGCCTCCCTCCAGTGCCCCAGCCCTTCCTTCACCAGCTCCCCACTCTAGAGGCACCCCTCCCCCAAAAGAGACAGATTTAAATAAATAAAACAAAATCCAAATGAGGACACTAAATCTCCTCGGCGTTTAATTGATGATCATTATGCTTGGGAACCTAAACTCTTTTAATTTTACTGCGGTGCAGGGAGATGAATTATAGAATTACAGTCACCAATTATCAATCACGCCTTTGCTCCCAGCCTCTTGGCTGCCCAGCTGCTCACCCTCCCTTTCAAAGACCAGGGGTTGAAGGGACTAGATAATAACATTGGAAGCATGAGCTCAGCCAGAGGAGACTAGGAAAACTCTAGGTTTGGGGGGCGCCCCCTCCCCGGGGGCGCTTCTCTCTCTCTCTCTCTCTCTCTCTCTCTCTCTCTCTCTGCCATCACTCCATTCCTAGCACACCACCTTTTCCGCTGAAAATTTTTTTAAGCAGCAGAGAAAGGAAAACCTTTTTCATTTAGACCTTGGCGTTTAATTCACTTTGTACCAGGTAAGATGTGCTTGTAGCTTCCCTCTTCGCACTGGGCAGGATTCCAGCAGCAACCTGTGCCCCACCCTGAGCAGCTGCTGTCAGGCTCACCTTACCAGAATGCAGTCTAGTGAGGGAGGATTCACAGGGGTCCAAGGCAGGCGAGAGAGCACAGCCCCACTGCCTGGCACTGCGGCGGAGCCCGGCCATCCACCGTGAAGGCCTGATTCCATTGCCCTCTCCTTCCTGTCCTCCTTCACAGTGAAAATAATAATAATAATTTGAATGATAATTTCCACCAAAGCTGTGGATGATTTGCATTTGTATAGATCTCTGCAATTTACAAAGTGCTTTCATGTGCATTATCTCATTTGATCCTCCCAATAATTCTGAGAAAGGTCGGTAGAGCAGGTATTTTTGTTATTCAAACGTTTATTCATTCATTCCACTAACATTTATTGAGTTTCTACTTTGCACCAGGCCCTGGGCATACAAAGACAAGAAAAAAGAAGGCCTCTTTCTTCAAGGAATTCACAGTCTACTGAGGAGACCTACTAAGTGAGCAGAAAATTTAAAAAACTAAGGGACCTACTGTTCCACTTCATTGGGGAGGGACGGGGGCTCAAAGAGGTTAAGTAAGCTGACTACAATTGAGTGACAGAAACAGGATCAGGACCCACACCCACTGCACTGGGTTCCAAGTATGCGCTCCCACCACCTTCCTCCCACACAGACACATTATTAAATTGGCATCATTGTATTCATCTAGTCTATTCTTTAAGTACTCATATGAATTTATTTCTAGCTTTGGGTCCCCTAAATTATCATCATTGGTATACAGTTGTAAGTTAGGAGAAAAAGATCTGGGAGCCTCTGACACCAAACTCTCAAGGTCAAGTGTACAGCCACCACACAAAGGGCTATGTGAATGAATAGATGCCAGAGGCCTGGATCCTCAATGGGTGCCTGGCACCTAAGGTTCATGTAAGATGCTGTGTTGAAGCTTCTGGTCAAGTTGTTATGGTCGATTGTTCATAATATTCTGTTTTGTTCCAAAAAAGGATTTGAGGTGGACCAAGACAATGCATTCTTTCCTACAAGGTCAAAGGGAGTAAGTTTGGCATGCCCATTAGTCATTGTTCCATTCATTTAGTAGTCCCAGCCCCAGGTTTAGTCTGCAGATGGAGGTCTAGTGCTCACTGTCTGATATGGGTCCACAGCTTCTTTTTTTTGGTTGCTTTTCTTTTTAACCCCCACCTGAAGATGAGTTTATTGACTTTAGAGAGAAAGAAAGGGAGAGAGAAACATCAATGTGAGAGAGAAATATCAGTGTGAGAGAAACATCCATCAGTTGGCTTCTGTATATGCCCCAGCCAGGGATCAAACTCACAAGGAATTGAACCACAGACCTCTGGTGTACTGGATGACTCTCCAACCAACGGGCCACCTGGCCAGGGCTGATCCACAGCTTCAAAATCTCCCTAGGCACTCTGACTGCAGGGTTAGAGAGAGGTGAAATTAACCTTGGCCAGCTGGTCAACTCAGCCCTGCCCCCCAGAGTGGTTGGGTCCTCAGATACCCTGTGCTAGTGTGACTGAGGCAAGAGGATACCCTCAGCAGAGCCAGGCCAGCATCTTTGCCTCTTTGCAGAGCTAAATATCTCCAATAAGTGGTTCTCTGGGGATCACAGCCTGGGTCAGAGCCCACCAGTCTGCCAGCCAAAGCTAGGACAACTCTATCCTGTCACCAGCTGGTTTCCCTGGGCTCTGGGCCACTGGCCTCCAGCCACAGGCCAGGCACCCAGCCATGCCAAGGAGCCAAGCAGTGCTGGCATGGAGGACCATGTGACATTCTCCTAGGCCTTGGAAGGCTGAGATGGAAACAGGACACTGTAGAAATTATTTCTCCAGCCTTAGGTGGTTCTGAAGACTTCCTTCCTTCCCAACCACATCCCTCTCCAGGGTCCATACTACAAAAACACCCCATTACATATCATTTTGTTCCCAAGTCTAACTATCCCGAGCCCTGCCTCTTGACCTCAACCCCCACCCTACCTTCCATTCTGTTAGTCTTCACACATCAATTTAGCCTTCAAAACCTCAACCACCACCTCTGGGAAGCCTTCCTGACTACCACACCACCAGGACACCAGAGTTTACCTCCACTCCTCCAGCCTCTTGGGTCTCACACAGGCCTCCATCAGTCTCCTCATGATACACTGTAAAGCAATTAATCTCCCTCTCTTGCTGCTCCTTCTCTGTGCTCTGAGCACCTTCAAGGTGCTGCTTGTTTCTGTCATTCCTATATCTTGGTGCCTTGGCCATGCTGGGCATGAACCACCATTTGTGAAACTGAGATTGAACCCTGTCCTAGGGTACCCAGCTCAGCCTAGTTTGCCCGGGACTTCATCAGTTTTAGCATACAAGTCTTCCATTTTCAGAAACCCCACAGTCCCCGGAAAACTGGATGGTTGGTGGCCCCTACTTTCTGTGCCTCCTCACTGGGAACTGAAGGTTGCAGTCCTCAATAATGTCACACTTGCTTTTGAGGCTGGTTATCCATGTCTATGAAGTCTGCAGGGAATGGAGAAACTTAGCTCAGCTCTCCGGCCTCCAGGAGTGGTGTTGACCATACAGGTCCAAGGATTCAGAGAGTTCCAGGATGGATTTATAGGATTTGGACTTTGTGGAACTGGACCACCTTGGAGATCATCTAGGATGAGGAAACTGAGGCCTGGAGAAAGGAATGGGCTGCTCAGGATGCCCCTGGAAGATTGAGACATTATGGAGTGACAGAAAGGACATTGGCGGGGACTCCCAAACTATGACACACCCTGCCCTGCTGAGCCATACTTCTGCCTCTGAAACACAGGACATGCCAGGCAGACATTTTCCACCTGCTTCCTACGTAGGCAGTGAGAGAAACACTAGTACTACTGAGTCCCAGGATCTTGGGCACAAACCTTATATCCATCATCTTACTCAATCCTCCCAACAAGTCTGTGTCATTTTACAGATGAGAAAACTGAAGCTTGGAGAAGTCAAGGAATTTTTCTACTATTGCTCAGCTAATGGTAGTGCTGGGTTTCAAACCAGTTGTCTCTGGCTCCAAAGCCTAAGCCCTTTCCGTTCACCACCAGGCCACTGATCACTGTGGTCCAGGCTTCTGCAAATCTGGCTTTCTCTGGATCTTGAGGTAGCAGATGTCAGGTGTACCCTTGCTGCTGAGTCAGGTGCCCAGTGTCATGGAGAGGAAGGAGTTCCTGAGTGGAGGCTAAGGGCATCCACTCTAGAAAAAGAGTCAGGGGAGGCGCAAACAGAATGGGGGGGGCACCATCTTCAGCTCTCTCCTGAAACCAGTCTCAAGGCCAGAACAAGGTGAGGTGACTAACAATTAGAGCTGTCTTGTCAGGATGGCATGCAGAGAAATACTGCAGGGGAGGAAAGCATAGGAGAAAGAAGCAAAGGAGGAATGAAACAACCTTCAGGGATGAATGCATAGAGTCAAGAAGGAGCATGAGGTCAGAGTGTGCAGGTGAGCCTTTTACTGCCTGCTGATTTCTCCATTACATACCCTTTAGTAGCAGGACATAGGTATGTTCCCCAGGATGTCCCACCCACTGAGGAGGAGCAGGGACCCACCCCATCTCTTGGACCTCTATTCTTTCTACAACCAGCCTGCGAGCAGCAAAGAATGAACATTTGTTTCTAGCTGAGCCCATAGAATGGCCTCACCCCAGGTGCTGTCCTGGTCCTAGCAGATGGTCAGAGGCTTCCACAGCCACCAAAGATTGCTGCCTGGACCTTGCCCCTGCCCACCCCAACAGCCTGGAGGGTCTACTGCTTGGCTTCACCCTGTTTTAGTGAATACAGGGTGGTGGCAGTTGCTCAGCAAAGGCAGGGGATGACAAGGACCCTGTGGGGCTCCTCTATAGGTGAGCCAGCTTCAAAAGTGACAGATGAGCTCATTAACCCCAGGAGCCATCAGGCTGGGCACCACTTCTGTTTTGCCCATTCCCACTTGTCCCAACTTATCTTTCTGGCCCAGACCCCATATCTTCACTGCAGCCTGAAATAGCTGTGTTTCCAAAACGTAAAGTGCAGTTTCTCTCCTAATTACAAAAATAACAGCTGACAAACACGTGCCAGAAGCCCTCTTGTTTCCTCCTGGGCTAACGATCCCCATTAGGACAAATTGTATTATCTTCTATGACCTCTCCATTTATTTTATGGAACAGCCTCAAAAGAGCTCTGCATCTCACTCTCCCTCCTTCCCTCTCCCTTTTTCAAGGCAATGGCTTTGTGAAAGCTGAGGGGGGGAAAAATAAAGCCTTTTAGTAAAATGTCACTCTGAGCAAAGTGGGGGAAATTTTCTAATAGGTCATCAACGGGTTGCTTTTTTTTTAAAGTGTGATAAATTTGGCCTGTCTTAAAAAGACAGCTCAGTGTTGCTTATCCACCATGACTTGACCAGATAGCCAATTCAAAAAACAGACACTGGTCCTTTTATAATAAATGAAAGCAGTGAAACCAAGAGCTAGGCCAGAACTGTAGTTAAGAATCAGGAGCTGAAAAACAGTGGGTGTGTCAACAGAGGGCAGAGTCCAGTCTTTGGGCAGGAGGAGTGGGATGGACTGCTAGGATCTGAGGGGGCAACACCCCATTAGAGGGTATCCCCATTCTTCCCTTCTTTCCCCCTCTCATTTTGAGTGAGTTCCTTTCCTGGACAGATGGGCCTGGGGTGGAAAGAGAACCAAGGAGGGGCTCATCGCCCACCACCAAAGCCAAATCAGATGCCTGTCTGAAATTCAGCTAGAAATCCCTGCCTTTCTCTGTCTGTGCACAGTAAACATCCCAGACACAGCTACTCCTAAAGAGCTCTCTGTTTAACACAATCTCCATCTCAAGCGGCTGTTCTGCATTTCCTTTTGGCTTTATTAAAACTGATTTTCTATTTGCACTATAAAAACCGATCTGATTAAATTTCCATTTTTCCCCAAAGAGAAGACTCTTCTCTCTCTCCCACCCTTCTTGTTCTCTCCCCTTGCCTTCCTATCATTGCCCCCTCACACTCTCTTTCTCCACTCCTCTCTTTTTTCCCAAACAACTTATTCTTAATTATTCTCCCTCCTCATCCCTTTCTTGTCCTCCGCCCACAGGTTCCTATCACTGTTGCCATGGGGATGGCCTTGGATGGAGCTCCCTGGGAAAGAAGCAGGAGGGAGCTTCCACCCTGGGGAGCTTCTACCCTGGGACGCTGAAGAGAGGAGGCTGGCAGTGAGGGTCATCTGTGGAACTCCAGCCATCTTCCAACCACACCATGTGAAGGATCTCATATTCAGAGAGGCCCAAGTGACTGGATGGATGGTGACCAGGGCTGCCTACCTGTCCCACTGATCATGGTTCTAACTAAGCCGAGGTTGTAGGTTTAATCCTCCCATTGGCCACTTAGCTCCTCCACTGTGTTCAGGGCCCTGGTGTAAGCCTGTCACCCTGACCAAACTGTGTGTAACTAATGCCCTTAGACAATGGGCCAAGAACCCACCTGCCCTATTTTAATAAAATACAGCACTTTTCCTTTGCATTTTTACTTCTCTCTCCCTCTTGACAATGGAGAATCCCATGTCTCTAGGCTAGTGATAGCTATTACTCATTAAAGACTCACTATGGTGTGCACTGGGTCAGAGCAGGACACACACAATCTTCTTCACTCTTACATCCACCCTCTGAGGGATATGCCATCTCAGTAATCAGCTCATGGGAAGAGGCAACCCCAGGTGCACCACCTCACAGCCTATGTTTGAACCACACACTACCTCCCAAGAAGAAAGGACCCTGGTTAAAGACAAACCCAGAGTTCCCAAGGGTTTGGCAGAGAAAAACTCAGGAAGCAGAGTATTGGACTAGAGGATGGGCTCACAAATCAGTTCATCTCTACCCGTCCAAGGCCACCTCCCCTCACAGTTCCCTGGCTCACTGGGGTGCCCCTGCTTCCACACCCTGAAAATGGCAGTCCAGGCTTGGCCCCACACCCTCTCCCCATGGCACAGTAGAAACAGCTTGGCATTTAAAAAGAACTTAACATTCAGAGAAAACAAAAAGTAAATAATGACAGCTAACATAAATAAATGGTAGGTACCACCTGATTTCCTGCTGCAACTCAGCACTTGTGCATGTATCATCATTAATTTATTGTTGGAATGAATAATGAATGAATGAATGAATGAATGAATAGCTTTATTGCTTACTAGGGAAAATCATAAGAGGCACATTTCCTACCTAGCAAAAGCTCATTTGGGGCTGAATTCCAGTCTAAGAGGTCACCTAGCCCACTTGGACAGGTAAAATGACAGGTACTGACTTACATATAAGGAGAGCTCTCACTTCTTATGTGAGACCTCATTTAAACACTTTCAGAGGTGGCTTTCCTCATTAGAGTCGCACAGTATATCTTACGCATGCACTAACCATATCGTGCATATAAGAAAAGTTCACACACGTTTATAACAATTTATACATTGCCATCTCCCTCTCTGGATCTGAGCCAAGGTATTCAGCTCTACCAAGTCCCCTCATGACAAGCTCAGCTCCCATCACTTCACCTTGACCCACTCACTCTGAACCCCAGTGATTGCACACAAACCTTATGCCAGGCCCAGCAAGCCATTAGGATGACCACCAAGTTCCTGCCCTACAATCCAGCAAAAGAGGTGAGTTATGCTCTACATATCTGTCATAGAGGTGGCACCTGGGAGCTACAGAGGAGAGCCACAACCATTAGAGAAAAGGGCTGAGGACACTCAGCAGGAGAAGAGAGACTGTCTGTTTGCAGGGAGGGGGGAAGGCTTCATGGAGGAAGAGACTAGTTGTGCATCCCTGATCTTAAAGAATGGTTATGATCTTCACATTTAGAAACACAAAGAAGGCCTTTCTGACTGAAGAAATGGCTTGAGTGATCTATGGATCCTGGAAGGCACCAGGAGTTTTGAGTGTCCTGTTTCCTAGGGTAGAGTGTTCAAAGGACAGTCAGTAGGAAAGAAAGCCCAAGTTGGGCAGGGCAAGAGCACAAAGTGCCTGACTATCATGGTAAAAGGAGAGCTCTAAGAGCTGTGCCTTTCTCCTTTACCTCACTAGTCCAAATCCTCCTCACCCTTCAGTGTGCAGCTGAAAGCTCACTTTCAACCAGGAAGCCTTTGCTGATCTCTCCAGAAGGGCTCTTTCCTCTGCTGAATTCCTCTGCCCTTATAGTCACAACCACTCACTGGACAGTTAAGCCTTTCCTTGCACAACTGCTCAGTCACCAATGCACAAGGTCACACACTCCCTATGCATTGTATGTGTGCTGTTCCCCTTGACATGACCTCCCTCCCTCACCGGCCACCCAGTTTCAGCTTGCTAACTAATGCCTGCTCATCCTCAAGAGCCAGGTAAACCATCTCCCAGGCCTCTCCTCCCTGCCCCTACAGCATCCTATGATCTCTGTCTTCTTCACCTCTATCCTATCCACACAGATCTCTGCCCCCATATCTTTCTCTTCACCAGAGCATTGTCTCCCCAAGGGCAGAGACTATTTTCTTTACCTCAGTTACTGCAACCAGCACAGTGTCTGGCACATGTTGGTCTTTGATAAAGATATAAATATCAAGATATTCATGGCCTTGTGAATATCTTGCAACATTGTCAAGGTTTGCCACTTTCCTTCTTGTGAACTCATTGTTCCTCCATTTTGCAAGTTCCCTAAGGATTGGGCTCCTACTTTCAAACCCTCAGCATTTAGTACAATACTAAATACTACAGTACTAAAGTGCCTTACACAATGCATGTTCCACATTTGTGTGTGTGTTATGTGTGTGTGTATATGTATATACACACGTGTATGTATATGTGTGCTTGTGTGTATATACACGTGTCTGTGTATCTGGATTGTTTTCTTTAAACCAAATTTTGTGCTCAAAGTCTCAAGAAATTTCCTAAAGGAAGCAAAGCACTCCTTCAGCATCTATACATAAGGCAGCCCTCATCAGAGGCCAGTGACAAAAAGAGGCCATTGAAACCTAAACCCTGTGAGGACAGGGAGCTATGTCTGCTTTGTTTGTTCCTGTATCTTGTGCCTGGTAGATAATAGCTGCTCAATACACACTCACTGAAAGAAATACAATCACACACAGAAAGGTAACTTGAAAACATAAATACCATATGAAGGTTTCTTTTGATAACTGCCTGTATATAGGAAACAAAAAATGATGCATTCTTTAAAAAGAATGCTGAGGGCCTCAAAGTTCAGAAGCACTGGTTTGTAAGAGCAGATGCTCAATGTGGTTTTAGACTTTTTATGGTTACAGCAAGATATTTAAGGAGAGGTGTCCTACGAACTGGTGGATTTATGAGACTAGAGTTCTGTTAAGAGGTCAAGACTAGAAACAAACATTTGTGCATCTTGGAAAAAGAAAGAAATAGCTGGAGAATGAGCTCATACAGGAAGTGAATCTAGCAGCAGGAAAAGGTGGCATTAAGAGAGGCCTTAGGGGATAGGAAATGAAATGGTGGAGATAGAGGTGGGAGGTAGGAGTCAACCAGAGGACAGTATGGATAAAAGGACAAGGAAGATGAAGAAAATCATACTCACTTTTGGAGACTTTTGCCCTTTTCTGACAGCTTTCATCTGTGCTTTTTCTCAGGAGCAGTGCAAGCATGTCCTATTCTAAATTCTGGCTAGTCCCAGCTTCCTGTTCTGCAGTTGGCACCTCCTGTAGCACAGCCACTCACCTTCCCCTCTCTCTCTGCCTACAATCAGGCCATCAGTGGGACCACATAGGATCATGGGTCCCTAGAATTACATAGATTTTTTTCAAGGATTCACAAAGTGTCATGTCTCTTGCTCTCATGTTACAGATGAGGCCCAGAAAGGGACAGAGATATGCTGGGAATCACACAGCTGCAGAGTGGAAAGCAGGACTTGATGCCACATCTCTAGTGTTCCAGCTAGTGCTCCTGGATTTCTGTTTTAGTGTGTCCTGCAGAGGAAGCAGACACCCAGAGGGAGAATGTAGCCTGTGCACAATCATAGCTGGACCAGGCTACAGCCAGAATCCAGAGACTGAATTTCCTGTCCACACTTTTCCCTATGTCTGGACGAGAACAAGTTGCCTACTAACTCCCAGATCCTTAATGCCCAGTGTTCCCTAGAGCGAGCAGACACAACCTTGCAAGTTGGAATTGCTGGGCAAAGATCCAGGGCTCAAACCCCGAGTGTTCCCTTCATCTGTAGCCCCCTCTACTCAGAAAAGTTCCATGAAGATGAGTTGCTTTTAAAGGCAAGGCACTTTTGCTCCTTGAGCAGCCCCTTTTAATCTCCCTCCATCCACACCTAAAATCTGGGTCATTCTATAGACACAATTACACAGTCTTTACCATCCCCAGAGCTGCTGGCTGCTTGGAAACCCCTGGCCCTCCTTGTCTTGAAGCTGCCAATTTCCTCATCAGTATTTTATTTGTCTGTTTTGCTCATTTTTAAGCTGGTGGCAATTGCTATTTAAATTGTTTTGTAAAGTGTCTTTTCATTTACAATGCTAGCTGTCAGCAGCCCCACAATAGGAAATGAGATTTGGCATCAAAGGCAAAGATGCTACTAAAATATATTTTAATAAATATGTAAATCAATTAATCAATCAATCACCCATTCAGGGAAGGAGCTTCAGGAACACAGACAGGCTGGCTAAGAGAAAAGAGTTCCAGAACATGCTGTCCAAAGTGCTGGAGGAAGCTCAGTGGGCATTGAACATGAGAGTTATGGGCACATCTGGTCCTGGAGCCCTGGCCTGGGCTTCCACCCTTCCAACTCTGCATGAATGGGCCTCCAGGAGATCTTGTCACAGCAGCTCTAGCCAGGAGAGGAGACAGACAGAACCCATCAAGGAACAGACAAAATCAGCTTCAGGGGTGAGAATAAAAAACCCAACCACCACTCTCAATGTCTCTCCAATGATACTGTTTCCTATAGAAGCCAGAGATTACAAAGTGCTTGCAAGGTGTATATCTATAAATTGGACCAGTCTAGAGGATTAGCATAAATAAACATCAGGAAGAATTGACTCTTTTCCTGAGATGGCACCAGAGGAAAGGAGCTTCAGCAGTCTCGGGCAGTTCAAGTAGCAGGGAAGGGGAGTGTGCTACTGGCTGGAAGAGGGTCCTGCCTAGGAAAAGTAAATATGAGTCAGGGACAGTACTGAGGGGACAGAGAACAGTCCTATCAGTGAAGAGCTTTTAAAACAGGAGACCAAATACACACTATTTCTGGTGAGCAAGATGGGGCTGTCTGGTAGCAAAAGGATGGCTACACACAGATCCTCACTTTGTACCAAGGTATGTTAGAAGTGGCATCATCCTGGCTAATAAAATCTAAACTAGCATGCATCTTTAAGTGTTGGCTGGACATACTCTAAAAACACATCCCCTTTCAGCCCATGGTGTATGGTTTACTAAAGAAGGTGTCTCAGAGCTATGATAAGGTATAACCGCATGTGGCTTCAGTGTGACCTTGGGCAAGTCACTTGTCCTTTCTAGGCCTCTATCTAGTCATCTAGACAATGCAGGAGTTGAGCAAGATGAACTCTAAACTCAAAGACTCTCTGACTTGCTTCCCCCATTGCTGTGCACATGAAACTAGCATCTTCCCATTAAAGCAGCCAGCCCTTTGTGGCTATCAGCAAAGGTTGGCCTGACCCTGACAAGGAAGGGACTGATCACTGGAAGTCTGAACACTATGGTAGACCCATCTGAGGGAACTAAACATCCCCCACAAGAGACCAGGATATGAAGAGAGTGATGTATACCCCCTAAAAGAAGCCAAAAGACCAGCAGTCCCCACCTGTCCTTTGCATTCCTTCTTTACCCCAGCCCTATTGCCCCCTTGGAAGATTTAAGCCTTCTTATTGAATATCTGTCTGGTTCCCAAGTTACCTTGTTTTTTGAACTTATACCACCTGGACCAGAGGGCAAACACTTCATTTAGGGCTGCGCTTTAGGGCTGAGTGCATGCACACATGTCCACCTTGGGTGCCTGGAAGTGGTTGCAAATGGTGTCCACACAGGTATTTCCATGAGAACACAGAGATGAATGCCTTGAGGCATATTTGTGTACATTGTTGCATGCCTATGAGTGTGTGGGCCTCTGTTGCTCAATGTGTTCGCATTCAGGCAGGAATGTATATTTGTTACATATATGTATACATATAATCTCAGCAGGTTGAACATGTGAATTGTACCTAAATAGCCATGCTTTGAGACACATCTGTGGCCAACACAAGCTACATGCCAGCAGAGGCTGGGGGACATTTCTGTAGCCAGAGATCTTGCTCATCTTGCTCTATTCTCCAGGACAGTCCTTTTCAGTGTTGCCCAACATCACTGCCATGAAGGCTGCTGTCAACCTGTGTCCGCTCCTTCCCAGCTCCACGGAGACAGAGGTTTGGGTAAGGCAGCTCTGCATATGGAGCTGTAGGGGGTCATTCAGCCATGGACCATGCTCTCTGCTCAATTGCACTGACCCTGTACATGTGACCAGGCACAAGAGTGGGGGTAGCATTTGTCTGACGAATCCCTCCAGCCTTTCTAGAAAGATCCAATGCCCATCTCTAGAAAGCTGCTAGGCAATGTGGCCCTCAGCCCTCACTGCTACATCTGTCCCTAGCCTGCCACCCACACACAGTTGTTAGGATGAACTCTCTCAAAAGAAAATCAGACACCTTCTGTGTTAATCCTTTGGTAGCTTCCCACTCCCCATCTCCAGATGGCTTACATTACCCAAATGCTCTGATATAATGTGTTCCATGTCTTCCTCTCCAAAGTCTTCTCTCACACCTCCTGCCTCACCCTCTACACTCTAGTATAGACCCCACAACTTGCCACAATGCTTCACACATCCATGCCCTACCTCATGCTGTGCCTCTCTGCTTGAGTGGGACCCTTCCAACCTCAACTAACTCAACTTCTACTTAGCCTTAAAGACCAGCTTCCAGAAACCCCTCCCTCACCTATCCAGGTCCTTCTTCAGTGTTCCCATGCACCTGGCATAGCTTGGTAATGATGCTATACTGCACTTTCTTACAATCTGTTACCAGTCTTTCTCCTCTCCTCATGATCAGGCGCGGCATCCAAGTCATTGTAGAGATGTAGACAGGAATGCCTATGAATGACTGATGACTCTCCCTAGGTTGCCTTGCATGAGCTGGTTGAGGTTAGTGGCTGCCCACAGTTCCAGAAGCTATAATGCTGGGCAACTGTCATACCCAGCTCTGGGTCCCTCAAGCAGCTGGCACTCATGCTTACTTAGATTGTTTTGCAAAGTTGTTCTCAAGTTCTCCCCATAAAACAGTAGAACAATAGCAATGTTTTTTTTATTCTAAGGTTTTAACATCTGATTATTTATTATTTCTGCTAACTCTGTAGGGACTGCCCTCCCAGGGCTCACTCCCCTAGAGCAGAGTTGGTCTTTCACTTGCAAACTAACCAATCCAGAGTCTACACCCCATCTACCTCCTTTATTGTGCTCACACTGGGCTTTTACACTCTATTACCTGCCCTAATCACCCCCAGGCCAGTACCAAATAAGTAGGGACAGCCCCTATGTCCCAGAGTCCACTGAAATTGTTCAAATTAGCCAATCCCAAACCTACTTATCCTGCCTCACCTATTTTTTCCCACAGAAATCACAATACAGTCTCTAGCCCACGTTTTCCTTTTGGTCCCTCTGCTTCCTGATTGGTCCTGGTGTGCCCCTCGTGGCCCTGCACAACAAGACACAGGAAAATTTACAGACTATCTTTTCAGAAGCAATCATCTCCTGAATCTGTTAGACTCATCATACCTAAATAACAATAACCTACATTTTAAGACAGAGCACCCCTCTCCACAAGACTCAAAGACTGGGGATCACATGGGTTCTTTATATGTTAATACTCTGCCCACAAGTACAACAGTTGCTAGGATTCTCCCAAGCTTTTCTCAAAAGTCATCATTGTGCCTTTAGGCATGAAGCACACTACCTGTCACGCAGAGTGATAACAACTGAGGAGCATCCTCATGAGACAACAGAGTGAGGGATCAGTCCAGATCTGACGCTGACTTTCTGAATGGGATGGGGGAGATTCCCTACCAACAGCCACACCTCCCTCATCTCCCTTCAGACTGCTGTTATCCAACAACATACATGTAACAGGGTGCAGCCAAGAGGGGGGGCCCAGAAAAGGATTTGGGGTGGGGTCCAGAGCTCAGGGTGTTCAGGAAATATTAAGATGTCCTCACACCTCCCCCCAGGGGGAAGGAACAAATGGAGCCAGGGCCATTGAGAGCTGTTTTGCATAGCAACAGTTTTGCAGATAACCTTTGGAATGGTCATTTAACATATCTATAACCTTTAACTGGTTTCATAGATAAGTTAAATAGCTGTGGCCATGCTTTGAGCCAGGAAGAAGGGAGTGGCTTTTACCCAGGATGTAACTAGGGGCTGCTCCCCTGAGTTACAGTGCCTGCATGAGAGCTTGGAGTTGATTGGCTCCACGCCATGGGGCCATAACTGCCCAGACTCATGATGGCAGCCCAATAGAGCTGGGAGGGTATGAGAGTCCTGGCAGGTGTAACTGATTGTAGGAGGAGTCGGAAATGGGGCTGCAAAGGAAGATGGGTGTGGAGATTTAAACACAGATGCAGCAGCCATTGTGGAGGGAGCCACAAGGACTCAGCTGAGTAGAGACCCCCTCTTGCCAAGGTGAAGAGGAGAGAGCCACACGGTTTGGGGCAGAGTGCTGACCCCCTCTTTCCCAGGTAAAAGGGAAAACCACACAGTTTTGCCAGAATGGAGACCCCTGCGGCCAGGTGAAGAAGAAAGCCACACACGCTTTTGGTCAGAGTGCTGACCCCTGCAGCTTTGGTAAAAGAGGCCCACGTGGCTTTGGGGTGCCCCCTTTGGCCACGTGGCCTGGAAAGCAGGAGAGACTTTGACTGGAACTGGGTACAAAAAACTCTTGCCAGTGGATTGTGGGAGGGTACCAAAGTACTTTGGATTAACTAGAGAGAGATCCTGCCTGCACAGTGACACAGCTGACAGTGCCAGTGGCCTGAAACACAGACGTGTGCTCTTTTCCTGATTTATGGTACCTGGAGTTGGGATAGTGGGAGAAGGGAGAGCTGTGTGTGCATAGGTGTATACCCTAAAAGACTTTGATATTTTAGTGGAGACATTAGGCCTAAATAATATTAAATAAACATTTTGTTTCCTTTTCACAAATCTCTGGCATTGAGAGATGTCTTTCCAATTGGTGGCAGACAGAAGAGCCCAGTAGATATTAGTATTCTGTCCTTGGGAGGGACCCCTGTACTGTAGCAGTTTTTGGCATCCCTAGGTGGGCCAAATATTGCCCCCCTCAGACCTCTTGTTCTCTAACATACATTAAGATAAAAAAGTCATAGTCATTTATGCTTGTGTGTAGATTTATTTGGTATGATGTCTTCTATTTTCATTCTCCTAGCACGTAGCACATAGTAAGTACTCTGTAATATTTATGAATAAAAATAAGTGTTCTGAAGTTGTGTGCATGCATATACATTGTATCTTCCAAAATATGTTGTGAGTGTCTCAATGGCAAGAGTACAGTATCATCTATGTTTTTAGAATGCTTCCCCTCACCCAACCCCCAGCTCACTGCTGGCTGGGCACTCAGAAGTCCAAAGTGGCCATACATAATGACTGCCGAGCTGCCCAGCTATCTGATCACCCCATGGCTCCAAACACACTGTCTCCCTTGATCCCTGTGGCTCCATCATCCTAACCCTGAAGATAACCCCATTTCTGGGGTGGCTTCTGAAGATCAACATTATTAAGATTGATTTGGCCTGTCCGCCATTCTGACAGGTCCAAAAGCAAACACACAAGGCCGTGGGGGAGATTTGGTCATAATTACCATCTTTAACTACTGCTAAAATATCAATTGCTCTTGTTCAATTAGCAGTGCTGTTTCAGGCATGGCAAACTTTACAACACAAAATAAGCTGAAAATTGATTTCTGAACACTTAATGCAGATCTGCAATTGCAAACCTGATAAGGTTGTCATAGAAAAGCCAACATGGCCAAGGAGGAACTTTGCAGAGCTGTAATTGGTTTGGTAGGAAGATTAATAACATGTATATTTACATCTTGTTCATCAAGCAGGAGTCACTTGTTGGGGGAGCCCAGAGCAGTGAGTGGGTATGAAGCACAAAGGCAGAGGGAGGGTGTTAACAAGGACAAGGACAATTAGGCAAAAGAGAGCAGCAGCTTTCACCCAATTGTCCGTAAACAAGGACACGGTCCTATGGGATGGCACAAGGCAGGGGCTGGCTGCCTGGGATGACTGCCAGGGAGAGCCAACCTTTGCAGAGTAGGCAGGTATGGCCGCAGGTAGGTGGGGAAAGGATGCCCAGGTTCTAGGCACCTACACTTTTTCTCCAAGCCCTGGTAAAGAACCCTAAAGGTCAAACCCCTTTAAAAGCACAATGGCCTCTAGAAAAGCTTTCTGTGTTCAGGTCTCCTGGCAAGCAAAAGAATTGAATATGATGGACAAGAGGAGCAGAAGTTGGGTACCAGAATATGAAGGCTGTTGTTGCTGCTGATGCTCTCACTGTCTGTCATTTGGATGCTAGGGTCTTCCTGCCCTGGGGTTGAGTGGATTTCTGGGTGCCTATCACACAATGGTGGATGGGGAGCATTTTATGAACTACCAGGTGCTCCACAGAGTGGGCTATTATTATTATTATTATTATTGTTATTGTTATTATTATTATTATTATTATTATTAGCCTGTGGTTAATGTAGGGGCACAGTCAAGAATATATACAGCAAAAAATGTATATAAGCAACACTGGAAAAGGCCCCCTTCTCTCTGAGCTCAATCATTTAAGCCGAGGGAAGGGAAAAAATATTCCTCCTCAGCTTATAAAACTACTATCTACTGAGCATTGGTGTTTGTCAAAAACTGGGAAAAGCATTAGATAGATGAATTAATGGAGAGGATAGATGATAGATAGATAGATAGATAGATAGATAGATAGATAGATAGATAGATAGATAGATAGATAGATAGATAGATAGATAGATAGATAGATAGGAAGGAAAGAGAAATTGTCATATTTAATCTTCTCAACAGCAGTAAGGGACCAGCATTATTATGTCCATTAGATGGATGAGAAAAACAGAACTTAGCAAGGTTAAATAACTTACCCCAAAGTCACACACTTACTAAGCTGTGGAGCTGAAATTCACACCCATACCTCTTTGAGGTAATAGAAATACTTTTAATCTCTTCTCTCTGCCCCTGAAGCATCCATTTAAGTCTGTTTGATGCCTTTCACTAGACCATGGTAGGCCCCAGGTCAGACACAACTGAGGAACAGAAATGTCAAGCCAACCTACAGAAACGGAGACAAACATTCATCCAACCCACTGTGCCATGCACCAGACAACAGACATCGCAGGGGCATGTTCCAAGCAGCAAATCAGACACTCAGGAGATTTGCTAATGCCAGGCTTTGTTGGAGCCAGAATGTAAGCAAGTGTCTCTCTTTTATTTTCCCCTCAGAGTACACACCCATGGCCCCTGGAGATCCAAAATTCAATTCAACAGAAGTTTCCTAAGAACCTTCTTGCTCAGTTTAAGCCCAGAGATAGTAAAGTAAGACCTTCCAAAAACACAGTCACTAGTGGAGAGGGATATGACAAGAGACAGTCACATGTGTGTGAGCCACACAGAATAGATGAACAAGGTTTTGAGGACACAGGAGAAGAAGCAGTTGGAAAAGAGGGCCCAGAGGAGGTGATTTCTGAGCAGGCTTTGCAGCTGGCCAGGAGTTAGGCAGATGAGAGCCAAAGGGCACTCCAGGCAGACACAGGGTGGTGTGAAGGGGCATGGTCTGTTAAGGAAATACAATAGAGACTCTTTTATACTTCTGGAGCTTAATGCTTGACTATTAGGAACAGATGAGGCTCAGAGATGGGCAGGGCCGGATGAGGAATGGTTATGGGCTACATTAGACTTCATGTTATAGGCACTGAAAAGCAAGGAGCTCATTCAGACTAGAGGGGAAAGAGGGTGTACTCATTTGCCAGGTCTTCTATACAAAGTACCACACGCTTAAGGGTTTAAACAACAAAAATTTATTTTCTCACATTTCTGGAGGTCAAAGTGCCAGCAGGGTTGGTTCCTTCTCATGTCTCACTGATGCTGGCTTGTAGATGGCTGCCTTCTGCCTGTGTCTTCACATGCTTTTTCTTCTGCACTTATGTGTGTCCTAATTTCCTCTTCTTATAAGGACACCAGCCATAGTAAATTAGGGCTCAGCTATATGACCTCATTTTAACTTAATTGTCTTTTAAGTGCCCTGTCCCCAAATACAGCAACATTCTGAAGTATTAGGGGTTTGAACTTCAACTATGAATTTGGGGTGGGGTAGGGACACAATTTGGCTAGTAACAGAGGGATAGTAAATAACAGGACTAGAGAAAAAGAACCCAACAAGAAACTGTTGCTGCAGTCTGGGCAAGATGTCATGAGGCCTGAATCAGAGCAATGGCTTTAGTCACCCCACAAAGGAAGGGGCTCCTTTGAGAGCAGTGGTATAGAGAGAGAATAAACAGAACATGGGAGGGGCTCCATGGAAGGACTTCCTCAAGTTGCACACTCTTATAGAATTAGAGACTGGGTCACCCACTTTAGAGAAGTTTCTCTAAAATATTGCTTTACAGGACTCCTTGGGACATTCTGGTATACAAATATTCAAAGCAAACACACATGCAGTAAAAATCATTTACTGAGAAAATCCCACATACTGATTAGAGAGGTCGTCTAGCATAGTGGAAAGGGCACCAGACCAAAAGTCAGCTGGCCTGAGTTCTGGGGCCCATTCTCCATTTTTTTAAGTCACTCCTACTCTTTGGGCCTCAATTTTCTCCTCTGTAAAAGGAGAGAGTAAGATTAGACTGTCTTTAAGGTGCTCTTAACCTCTGATACTCCATAAACCTATGACTGCATAAGGAGCAGAGTGGGAACAAAAGTAGTGAGAGTAAAGGAGGCAAGAGGAGCCTGGGGAGAAGTGAGAGAGAAGGTGCAAGTCTTCCATTCATCACACTGAGGACACTCCAGGACAGTCTTACAGACAATACACTCAGATCCAGAAGCCAGGCCAGCTCAGTGACACCCCAGCCTGTCATGAATGTTTCTATCAGTCACTTAAGAGAAAATATTCATTGCAATAAGTTAAAACTGGTACAACAAACTTATTTGTTTTATAACTTCAATTTCTTCAATGCTGGTGACCTGAAAAGTTCTCCCCACCCACACCTTGTTCCCAGCCCCATTCTCTCTCCTGTGCCAGTGTATCTCCCACTTTCTGGTTTCAGTCAATATTACAATGTTTGACTGCTCTTCACTATGCCCACATCAACAATTTGCACTTGAGTTCTATGGCTCTGGTTTAGCAGAAGATCTTGCCTCTGGCCCTCCTCTGTCTTTCCCTCCAATGCTACCTCAGTCCTGGAATTTGTCAACCTCTTGACTGTAGAACTTTACTCTACTCAGTTCCAGGGACTTGCACCCTCATGTGGAAAAGCAACAGAATCCTAACTGGATTCTTTCTCCAACTCACTTCCTTTGGTGTTTCCTTGCATTTTCTCATTCCTAAACCCAGTACATCCTAGGCCCTACCCACTGGCTGAACTCAGCTAAGTGCCACCCAGGTCCTGAGCCAATGAGAGTTGCTGCTTTCTGGGGGAGTTCCCAGGGCAAGGAGGAGAGGGGAGTGAGAAGCACTGAGGGGGCTGGGTATAGCGGCATGAACTCTGGAAATCAGCCTTCCCATCTAATCTCCATGAGGTGTGCAGAGCCCGGTTCAGAGTTCTTCAGCCTGGATTTCTGGATTCTCCTCCAAGTTTCAGCTGGACAAAGACTTAGACTTAAAATCTGGCACAGTATTTGATCTGCCTAATTACTCTCAGTACCTTCCCCCAGAGCAAGGGGAAAAACACCCTCAGTCTTTTGCATCAGTTTGTATGTGTCACCCTAGTTCTATACTGATGCTCAGCAAATAGGCAGAAACACAGCTCCATGCTCAGATCGAACCTCCTGAATATCAACATTGCCCAGAGCTGGCATAAGTTTGTTGTGATCATCTGGACTTAGTGATCTACACTGCTGCCTGCCCCCAACCCTCACAAGGAATAACCTCTTTTATTTGGTTACTTCGCTTCCTCCTTTTGTCATGCCACTTCTTTCCAGTTTCCAGTGACTCAGAAGAGCCTATGAGTTTAAGTCCAAACTTCTTGGCATTGAATTCAAAGCATAACGTAGCCAGCCACTTCCTCTACCTGCTCAATCTCATCTTGCACTACTCAACATGTTCTACTTCATTTAGGATTGGTTTAGGGGTTCCACCCAAAACTCTCCAAACTCAGTCTTAACCTCAAGTCATTGCCCAGACTATGCTTGCCTATACAAATTCTCCTGCCTATATTTTCCTGTTAAGGAGAGGGACAGCCCACAACTACTTGTCAGGTGAAAGGAGCTTAATCCAAAGGTTTTCCTGGGAACTTTGAGGGCAAATATTTCCACACAAATAAGGATAATGATTATTAGCACCAATCAAAATCTCAGAAGTTTGAATAGGAAACTATGTGGAAAGCATCAATAGCAAAAGTAAAATTTTAAAAGATATGTAGAAATAGATAGGTGCTGAGGTAGTAGAGTTATTTATGTGCTTTGAGTAAGTAGAAATTAGGAATAAATAGAAACTATAAGTTAAGCATACCACACAAAATAAAGAAATAATCCATAGCACCTCTGGTTAGTGTTACTCCCTCTAAAAGAAAAATATTTCTCTTGAAAGTTACCTAAAAGCAAGAAGGAGAATAAGAAACAAACTCCTTCTTTTATCAAGCTAGCAGAGGCATATAGATTTAGATATGGCACATAACCAAGGTGCAGAAGACATTATGAGAGCTTCTGTGGCACAGACCTCAGGTGACAGTGGCCAAACTCAGCCCTCCAAGGGAACTGCCATGCCCCAGAATCAAAAAAATAATAATTCTTGTTGTTAGGAATAATAAGGACAGGTGTGTGGGCTGTCAGTGGGATCTTTCCTGGACTTATTTTAACATGAAATAAAAATAGCAAAGGCGAGGCCGATGATGAATCATATAAAGAAGTCATATTTGCAGAAAGCAGTCTCTCAGTGAGGTGGCACAGAGGACAGAAGTTCCATATTGTGAGCACATCTGCAGCTGTCATCGTCAGTTGGCTAGAGAGAAATTAAGCTTAAAAGATCTCACTTACACTCGTGTCCCGGCAGGAAAGTCCTGGAAGCCTAGAATATAGCCATGCTCTCCCTCCTCCACTCCAGAAGCTCGTACAAACAACTAGGACAAGAATTTACTTTGTGCAAATATGAATGAATAATCCAAAAGAAACTACTATAGAAGCTATACAATGAAGATACTGCAATTTTAAAAAGAGAGAAATAGAAAGAGGAAATAGATAAAAATACTCACCAGAAAAATATTGCCATAGAAAAAATGAGCAAACATATCATTGTGAAAATGTTTAAACTTAATGAAGTAATTTCCTTCTAGAAACCAGGAACACAAAAAAAGATACAAATTTTCTGAAAAATACATATGACAAAACAAGCAAAGGATATAAATCATAAGAAGGTAGAGCTCAAAAAATAAGTGAAAGAAAAATGTAAAACCAACCACAGACACTACCGAAAGAATAGGAAAGGATATAGAAAACAGAATAGAAAATAGTGAAAAAAATTAGTAGAAATTAGTAAGACATTAAAAAAGATGAGAGAGAAAATGGCAGATGTGATAGATAAATATATATGCTATCATGTCCCTACAAAGAGAACTATGTTTAAAGATATAATTTATAAGAAATTTTCAAAATAAAAAAGAACTAAATCTACAAATTAAAAATGTCTACTGTGTCCCAGGAAAAATCTGGCCAAAAAATGATCAATATAGTAAAGACTCTGAACTTCAAAGGCAAAGAATCCTTTTGAACATCCAGCCCAAAAGGTCAAGTTGCCTAAAAGGGAGAGAAAAAATATCAGGGTAACCTCAGGCATCACCACAACCTTACTTGATGCAAAGAAATAAATAGTGTTACCTAAGGTGCTATGTCCACACAAACTGTCTATTAACTATATAGGCCACATTTATGAAAATGAAAGAACATGAGAACCTCAATCTTCTGAGACTAAAGAATCTACAAGAGGATGATTTCAAACCAATCACAATATGGGTGGAAGAAAGTATAGCAGAAACACTGGCATGACACTAGTAAATCCATGTACATGAGCATAGGCTGTGACTAAAGCAATGTGGCAACTATGGTTATAGAACCAAATACAAAAGTCATAAAACTTGATAATGTAGAAATTTTGTAACTAGCAAAATTTGGCTTAGAGAAGGTAGAAAATAGTGTTTGTATGCTGATAACATTTTTGGTTTTAGTCAAAGATGTCTACAGCTAATAAAGTTATAGACATACACATATGTGAATGCTTAAAGGTACAAAAGAGATGTATTAAGAAAATTAATAATAATATATTCAACTAAAATAATGTGGTTGGAAAAGTTTAGATTCATGGAAAATATAACAATTTTGTCATTCTTGGAAAAAGTACTCGACAGATACCAAGAAAATATATATATTTACATAAAAGGTCATCACTGGGGGTGGGGAATAAAAGCCCTTCAAATTATTAGAAGAAATATACACATAAAAACCAACCAAATAAAACAGAATATAGAGTAAAAGATTGAAAAAAAAAACAAGCGAAACAGCAATAAAACCAGAAAGTATAACATGAAATATGATTTAAAAGGAAGAAAACTGAGAACAAACATGTCTGTGATATTAATTTATGTGAATGGGATCATTTTACCTACTAAAATATTTTACTTCCAGAATGGCCCAAATTTCTTCTACATCTTAGAACACAATTACTTAGAGAGGTTAAAAACAAAAGTATGAACAAAGATATAACATGCAAGCACAAACAAAAAGAAAGAAAGGAGCACCATTTTTGTAACTGAGAAGACAAAATTTGGGGCAGGGAGTGGGGATGCAGAGGGTCACAAAATAAAAAAAGAGCTCCATTCCCAATGACAAGCTAAAAATCATGAATATTTGTACTTCAAATACCATCACATCAGCATTCTTAAAGTACAAGTACAAGATGTGCAAGGAATTGTATTCATGGTGAGATTGTACCTGACCACTCAGCCCAAGGCAGAAGTAAACAAAAAATTACTAAGGAGGCAAACAAGCAGATAATCAAATTTATAGTTATTCTAACTGATACTCTGAAAATAATGCCTTTAATACCCTAAAAACAAGATTAAAAAAAACTGAAAATATTAGGCTACAAAGACAACCTCAATATATTCCCCAAAACAGAAACCATACAAATAATACTCTTGAATTATAATATAATAAAATTAAAATGTTGATATAAAATTCTTATCACTTAGAAATTTTAATCCTTCCTCTTAAACAGCACTTGGGACAAAGAGGAAATCAAAACTGAAATTGAAAATTGACTTTAAATAATCCTAATTAAAATAACATGTCAGAACCTATGCTAAAAGTGTGTATGTTCATCAGTAAAAATAAAAATAAATTAATTAATCATGCAACTCAAGAAGTTAGAAAAAAGACAACAAACTCAAGCTAAGGAAAGCAGAAAGAAGATATTAGTTATATGAAGCAGAATACAATAAATTTATTTACAACTGTAGAATATATATATGTGTGTGTGTGTGTGTATATATACTCAAGATGTTGATTCTATTTAGAAAATAATAATAAAGGTAATGAGAGAGGAAAACCTTAGCTAACATTATTAAATCAAAGGAAGAAAACAGATATATCCAAAGTAATTATAATGGGAAAATACCATAGAAACTGATAAAGTTTAACATATAGTATGATACCATCTTGCTCATCATTATGTCAAATAGTTTGAGAATGTGGATGAAAGAATAAACTTAACAAAAATATAGACTTCTGGCCAAGATGGAGGCGTAGGTGAAAACACTGTACCTCCTTGCACAACCAAGTTTAAAGACAACAAAGTTTTAGTAACAAAAATGCAACCAAAACACAAAAAAATTGAACTGTACAGGAGTCCAAGAACAACAAACCATTCAATCAGACCAGTAAGAGGGGCAGAGTTAGCAGCTGGTGGAGCAGAGTCATGCAGGAAAGAACGGTCAGACCCACCCAGGTGTGGGGTGGCAATGGGCAGACCCATTGAGGGCGAAAGGCGACTGGCTGACCACAGTCATACATTCACACTCAGATAAACTAGACAAAGGAGCGAGCAGTGAGATAGACCACGTAAACCAGGGCCCCAGCAACATAAAATTAAAGCCTAAAAGCACCAGTTGGAAAAACTTTCAAGGTCCAGGTGCCGGGAGAAGCTCCCAGGCTCACAGAGAGTTCATTGGAGAGACCCACAGGGTCCTTGAGAGTACACAAGCCCGCACACCCAGGAACCAGCACCAGAGGGGCCCAATTTGCTTGAGGGAAGCAGCAGAGGGACAAAAATCTGACAGAGAGCAGACAGATGCTATTGCCTCTCTCTGACCCTGCCCTCACATACAGCATCACAACCCTGAGACTGGGTTGCCCCGCCCTGGTGAGCACCTAGGGCTCTGCCCCTCATACATAACAGGTACCAACAGACCAAGATATTACGGCTCAAGAGGAACAGCTCAAAGCCCCAGAGCAAATACTTCTGAGCGACCAGGAGATAGCCAACCTATCAGATGCACATTTCAAAACACTGGTGATCAGGATGCTCACAGAACTGGTTGATTTTAGTCATAAATTAGAGGAATATATGAAGGCTGAACTAAGTGAAATGAAGGGAAATGCATAGGAAAACAATAGTGATGTAAAGGAAACTAGGACTCAAATCAATGGAATGGACCAGAAGGAAGAAAAAATGACTAAACGGAAAAGAAAGAAGAAATAAGAATTTTTAAAAAATGAAGACAGGCTTAGGAACCTCATTGAAAAAAAAATGAAGAGAGGCTTAGGAACCTTAGGAATCTCAGGACATCTTTAAACATTCCAACATTGAATTATAGGGGTACCAGAAAGGAAAGAGGAACAGCCACAAGTGGAAAACTTATTTGAACAAACAATAAAGGAGAACTTCCCCAATCAGGCAGAGGCAATGGACTTCCAGGAAATCCAGGAAGCTCAGAGAGTCCCAAAGAAGCTGGACCCAAGAAGGAACACACCAAGGCACATCATAATTACATTAGCCAACATTAAAATGAAGGAGAGAATCCTAGAAGCAGCAAGAGATAAGGGGACAGTCACCTACAAAGGAGTTCCCATCAGACTGTCAGCTGATTTCTCAAAAGAGACCTTACAGGCAAGAAGGGGTTGGAAAGAGGTATTTCAAGTCATGAAATCCAAAGACCTACATCCAAGATTGCTCTATCCAGCAAAGCTTTCATTTAGAATGGAAGACCAGATAAAGTGCTTCTCAGATAAGATCAAATTCAAGGAGTTCATCATCACCAAGCCCTTATTATATAAAACGTTAAAGGAACTTATCTAAAAAAAGAAGATAAAAAAGATGAACAGTGAAAGGACAGCAAACTCACAGTTATTAACAACCACACCTAAAACGAAAGCAAACTAAGAGGACAGCTAGATCAGGAGCAGAACTATAGAAATGAAGATCACATGAAGGGTTAGCAACAGGGGAGTGGGAAAAGGAGAAGGGGGGAGAAGGTACAGAAAATAAGTAGTATAGACTGTAGATAGAAAATAGATAGGGAGAGGGCAAGAATAGTAGGGGAAATATGGAATCTAAAGAACTTGAGACATGTGGTCATAAAATAAAGGGGGGGAATGGTGGAGGAGGGGTATGCAGGGTGAAGGGGAATGAAGGGGAGGAACTATTACAACTGTAATGGTATAATCAATAAAATATATTTTTAAAAAAGAAAAATATAAATTGCCAAAAGTAACAACAGTAAAGTTACACAGTCTAGTGATTCATTGCTTAGGAAAATAAAGACCATTGTCAAAGAGCTACCCTCCACCAAATAAGCACCAAGCCCAGACAGTGTCCCAGAAGAATTCTAACACACCTTTAAGAAATGGGTAATTCTGATGCTTTGTAAACTTTGTGAAAACGTACAATAAAACCTACAATGATTATTTTGGAAAATAGTATAACAATAACCACATGAGATTTCATCTCACACCAATCAGAATGACCATCATCAATAAATCAACAAACAAGTGCTAAAGATGTGGAGAAAAGGAACCCTAGTGCACTGTTGGTGGGGATGCAAACTGGTGCAGCCACTGCAGAAAACAGCATGGAGTTACCTAAAAAAAATTTTAAATGAGTCTGCCTTATGACCCATCGATTCCATTTCTGAGTATCCATCCAAGGAAACCCAAAACACTAATTTGAAAGAATATATACACCTCTATGTTCCCTGCAGCATTATTTACAATAGTCAAAATATAAAAACATCCCAAGAATGGATAAAAAAGTTATGGTATCTTTACACAATAAATATTACTCAGCCATAAAAAGACTAAAATGCTACCATTTATAACAGCATGGGTGGTCCTGGAAAGTATTATGCTAAGTGAAAGAAGTTAGAGAAAGACAAGTACCAGATGACTTCACTTTTATGTGGAATCTAAAGACCAGAATAAACAAACAAGCAAAACTGAAACAAACTCATAGATACAGAGAACTGACTGGTGGTAACAAGAGGGGAGGGTTTGGGGTGCACTGGGTAAAGAAGATAAAAAGATGAAGAAGTACAAATGGCCTGGCTTGTATGGCTCAGTGGACTGAGTGCCAGACTGCAAAGGAAAGGGTTGCTGGTTCGAGTCCCAGTCAGGGCACATGCCTGGGTTGCAGGCCAGGTTCCCAGTAGGGGACACACAATAGGCAATCACACATTGATGCTTCTCTTTCTCTCTCCCTTCCCCTCTGTCTAAAAATAAATAAATAAGACTTTCAGCCAAAATGGAGGCATAGGTAGACACAATGTGCCTCCTCACACTACCAAAATTAAGGACAACAAAACTTAAGAAACAAAAAAAAAGATATGATGGAAAATTGAACTGTACGGAAGTCCAACAACCATTCATCCAGACTGGTAAGAGGGGTGGAGTCCGCAGCCCACAGGAGAGGCGTAGCTGCAGGAAAAAGCACTGGATGTTGGTACCAGCACACAGGCAGCAGCTGACAGACCCCAGGCATGGGTGGAAATGGCAGAAGCAGTGAGGCATGCAAGGCCTCTGACTGACAGCAGACACACATTTGTGCACAGATAAACCAGGCAAAAATGGGCAGTGAAACAAACTGAGCAACCCAGGGCCCCAGTGCCGGGAAATGAAGCCTAAAAGCACCAAAAACACTTGTGGGGGTTGAGGTGCTGGGAAAGACTCCCAGCCTCACAGGAGAGTTTGTTGGAGAGACCCACAGGGTCCTAGAACATTCACAAGCCCATTCACCGGGGAACCAGCACCAGAAGGGCACAATTTGCTTGCAGGAAGCAGCGGAAGAGACTGAAATATGAGAGCAGAGCAAGCGCCATGGTTCCCTCTCTGACCCTGCCCCCACATATAGCATCACAACCCAAGAGACTGGGTTGCCTCACCCTGGTGAACACCTACAGCTCTGCCCCTTACTATGTAACAGATGCAAACAGACCACAAAAAATGGCTCAAACGGAAGAACAAATCAAAGCCCTAGGGCCAATACATCTAAGCAACCAAGAGATAGCCAACCTATCAGATGCCCAGTTCGAAGCACTGGTGATCAGGATGCTCATGGAATTTGTTGGTTTTTGTCACAAATTACATGAAAAAATGAGGGCTACACTAGGTGAAATTAAGGAAAATGAACAGGGAACCAATAGTGATTGGAAGAAAACTGGGACTCAAATCAATAGAGATGACCAGAAGGAAGAAAGAAATAACCAAACAGAAAAGAAGAAAGAAACAAGAATTTTAAAAAATGAGGAAAATATTAGGAATCTCCAGGACATCTTTAAACATTCCAACATCCAAATTATAGAGGTACCAGAATGAGAAGAGGAAGAGCAACAAGTGGAACACTTACTTGAACAAATAATAAAGGAGAACTTCCCCAATCTGGCAAAGGAAATAGACTTCTAGGAAATCCAGGAAGCTCAGAGAATCCCAAAAAAGGTGGACCCAAAGAGGAACACACCAAGGCACATCATAATTATATATTAGCCAACATTAAAATGAATGAGAGAATCCTAGAAACAGCAAGAGATAAGGAGACAGTCACCCACAAAGGAGTTCCCTACAGACTGTCAGCGGATTTCTCAAAAGAGAACTTACAGGCAAGAAGGGGCTGGAAAGAAGTATTCCAAGTCATGAAATCCAAAGACCTACATCCAAGATTGCTCTATCCAGCAAAGCTTTCATTAGAATGGAAGACCAGATAAAGTGCTTCTCAGATAAGATCAAGTTCAAGGAGTTCATCATCACCAAGCCCTTATTATATGAAATGTTAAAGGGACTTATCTAAGAAAAAGAAGATAAAAAACATGTATAGTAAAAAGACAGAAAACTCACAATTATTAACAACAACACCTAAAACAAACTAAGCAAACCAGTAGAACAAGAACAGAACCACAGAAATGGAGATCACATGGAGGGATAGCAACAGGGGAATGGGAGGAGGAGAGGTGGGGAAAAGGTACAGAGAATAAGTAGCATATATGGTAGGTAGAAAATAGACAGTGGGGAGGGCAAGAATAGTATGGGAAATGTAAAAGCTAAAGAACTTATGACACATGGACATGAACTAAAGGTGGGGAATGTGGGTGGAAGGGGGTGTACAGGGTGGAGGTGAATGAAGGGGGGAATGGGACAACTGTAATAACATATTCAATAAAATATATTTAAAAATTAAAATATAAATAAATAAAATCTCTTAAAAATAAATTTATTATGCCATTTTTGCCTAACACATATGTTTATATATCAAAAAGTTGAAAATCCCTATGAAGTAAAAGGTTCAAAGACACCATTTTTTCAGTTTTTTTCTGCTGGTAGGAACATAAGTTGATAGAGCCTCCATAGGGCTGTTACTCAGGAATCTTTTGACTCTGGGCAAGTTTCTTACCTTGAGATTTACTAGCACTATCTCTTAGAGTTATTTTCAAAATTTAAAGGAATGGCATATGAAAACTAGCACAGTGCTCAGTACAGTAATACTGACACTCCTCACAGGTTGTCAAGCACCAACTCCGCCCTAGTTGGCTCAAAAAATGTTCTACCTGTGGCTAACTTGTTCAGAGCTTCTGCTCTCTGGGGTGGAGCCTTTCCTCCTCCTAGAGTGGCAGGTGGAAACTGGTGTCTAGCTTCTGCCAGGATATTAAAGAGCAAGGAAGTCAGGCCCATGACTTGCTTTGAGGGCAAAGAAAGAACTGCTTCTGCAATGAAAAGGCCTGTACCACCAGGATTTGTCAGGGATAAATGATACTTCTGCATTTCCCTGGACCAGAAGTAGTTCATTTGGAAGGGAGAGAGCCATCTGAAGCCATTTGCATCCTACACAAGATGGGCACCTGGGAGGGCAACAGGACTCCAGCAACAAGTGGACACCCTCTTGATGAAAAGGGGGAGCTCTGGGGAGGGGTGACAGCTGGAGGAAGGCCTGTGTAAAGTTGCAGTCACAGAGAAGCCTGTGAGGAACACACAAGAGATGGAATTTGCTTAAATATCTCCTAGGCACAGAGAGCACAGAGCTTGGTGCCAAGGAGAGTTTCATCAGAAAAGTGGAACTGCAGTGAGTAAGGTGGCATTAGACCTCACACAATTGTGTCAGCTGGTAAAGGAGTCTATGGAAGGCTATCTCGCCTCTGTCTGATGTTGGGCCTGAAGTCACCAAAAGTCATGAAGTAAGGGAGAACAAGGGCAGCCTGGAGCCTGTGCCAGTCTCTCTCTACCTCCAAATCAAGACAAGCTACAGAAGAGCTGGAGCTCCTGCCCACAGAGCTACACAAACATGCCCAGGACTCAGAAAGCAGAGAGAGGACCCAGTGGTAGCTGCAGCCTGGCCCCAATGAGGCAGGCAGTAGATTGCCACCAACATGGGTGAGCTACAGTGGCACCTGGGTCCATGAAGTCACCTTCCTAGCATAATGGTTGCTGCTTTCCTTCTGTCTTCCAAATCTTGCCCAATTTTCTCCAGTAGTCAATCCTAATCCAGAATCCTTCTAGGAAAGAAATTCTGGGAAACTCAATTCTAGCTAAGCTAGGGTGACACAGTGTAAATCAACCACTGTCTTATGATAGCACTATTCAGGGAAGAACTTTCTTGCCTCCCCAGCCTCCCTCCCTGCACCCTTACACCCGAGGAGCCAGTATCTCATCTGGGGACTGGAACAAAGCAAGCTGGAAGTGGAAAATAATCTGAACCCATCTTTTGCTTTAGGAGAGGCAGCTGGACCCACCTCCCTCAATATTCTGCTGGAAATCTGGTGCTGGCCACATAACTAACCAAAAATACAAAGTATCTGGACAAGGGGACTTCCGCCAAGATGGAGGCATAAGTGAAAGTACTGTACCTTCTCGCACAACCAGGTTTAAAAACAACAAAGTTCCAGCAACAAAAACACAGCCAAACCACAGAAAATTGAACTATATGGAAGTCTGGCAACAACGAACCCTTCAGCCAAACGGGTAAGAGGGGCAGAGCCAGCAGCAGAGAGGGGTTGGGCAGGAAAGAGCCACTAGACCAACCCAGGCGTGCGACTCAGGTGCACCAGCAGCTGTGGGCGGATCCCAGGTGTGGAGAAGTGGGCAAACCCACTGAGGGCTGACCACGGTCACACATTTGCACGCAGATAAACCAGTGAAGGAGCTAGCAGTGAGACGGACCTCACAGGCCCTGGCAGAGGGAAGCAGCAGAGGGGACTGCTATTGTCCCTCTCTGACCCCACCCTCACATACAGTGTCACAAACCAGTGACCTGGTTGGCCCCCACCCTGGAGAACAACTAAGGCTCCTCTCCTCATATGTAACAGGCACAAACAGATCAAAACATGGCTCAAGAACAACTCAGAGCCCCAGAGCCCATAAATCTAAGTGATGAAGAAATAGCTGAATTTCAGATGCACAGTTCAAAACACTGGTGATCAGGATGCTCACAGAACTGGTTGATTTTAGTCACAAATTAGAGGAACATATGAAGGCTAAACTAGCTGAAATGAAGAGAAAAGCACAGGAAACGAATAGTGATGGAAAGGAAAGTGGGACTCAAATCAAAAGAGTGGACCAGAAGGAGGAAAAAATAACCAAACAGAAAAAGATAAGAAACAAGAATTCAAAAAAAAGAGGAGAGGCTTAGGAACCTTCAGGACATCTTTAAACGTTCCAACATCCGAATTATAGGGGTACCAGAAGGGGAAGAGGAACAGCGACGAGTGGAAAACTTATCTGAACAAATAGTAAAGGAGAACTTCCCCAATCAGGCAAAGGAAATAGACTTCCAGGAAATCCAGGAAGCTCAGAGAGTCCCAAAGAAGTTGGACCCAAGAAGGAACACACCAAGGCACATCAGAATTACATTAGCCAACATTAAAATGAAGGAGAGAATCCTAGAAGCAGCAAGAGATAAGGGGACAGTCACCTACAAAGGAGTTCCCTACAGACTCTCAGCTGATTTCTCAAAAGAGACCTTCCAGGCAAGAAGGGGCTGGAAAGAGGTATTCCAAGTCATGAAATCCAAAGACCTACATCCAAGATTGCTCTATCCAGCAAAGCTTTCATTAGAATGGAAGGACAGATAAAGTGCTTCTCAGATAAGATCAAATTCAAGGAGTTCATCATCACTAAGCCCTTATTATATGAAATGTTAAAGGGACTTACCTAAGGAAAAGAAAATAAAAAAGATGAACAGTGAAAGGACAGCAAAGTCACAGTTATTAAGAACCACACCTAAAACAAAAGCAAACTAAGAGGACTAGCGAGATCAGGAGAAGAACCATAGAAATGAAGATCACATGGAGGGTTTTAGCATCAGGAGAGTGGGAGAAGGAGAAGAGGGGAGAAGGTACAGAAAATAAGTAGCATAGACAGTAGGTAGAAAATAGATATGGGGAGGGCAAGAATAGTAGGGGAAATATAGAATCTAAAGAACTTAAGACACATGGTCATAAACTAAAGGGGGGGAATGGTGGGGAAGGGGGTGCGCAGGGTGGAGGGGAATGAAGGGGAGAAATAGAACAACTATAATGGCATAATCAATAAAATATATTTAAAGAAAGAAAAAATAAAGTATCTGGACATTATACTACATAAAAATTCAATGGACTTTGACATAGAAAAATTATCAACTACTAAAAGGATCTGAATATTTTTTCTGCATATTAATTATTTAGTTATTTAACTTCTTTCTTAGAGAAATGCTTGTTGATATGATTGCCTTCTTTCTTAAGAGTATTAGTGGGTTTTCTTGATTTGATTAACATGTTATTAAGGTTACAACATTTTTTGTCATATTTATAAAAATGTCTCCAAGCTTGTTGATTGCCTTTAAATTCTGTTTATACTGTTTGGACAGTTAGCAGTTTTACATTTTTATATACTTAGGTCTGTCAGTTTGTGTATGATTTCTTCCATTAGTTTTAAGGTTTAAAAAACTAAAATCAGATAATTATTCTATTTTTTATTATTTATTTTTACATTGAACTTCTTTTTATTGAGATATAATTAACATATAACATTAGTTACAGGTGTACAACACAATAATTTCATATTTGTGCCACAGTTTATTGTGAAATGATTACTTCAATAAGTCTACTTAACATCCATCACCATATATAGTTGCAAAATTTTTTCTTATGATGAGAACTTTTAAGATCTCCTCTCTTAACAGCATTCCAGTATGCATTATAGTATTATTACCTATAGTCACTGATCATTGCATCCCCATAACTTATTCCTTTTATTACTGGAAGTTTGTACTTTTTGATCTCCTTCACCCATTCTCCCACACATTGAACTTCTTTCTTCATATGGAATTCATTCTTCTTCTTTTGTAATATAAATATATGTCTGAATGTGTGTCTCACCTTCTCCCCATCCTGCCAACTTTCTAATTTGTCCCAGCATCTTGTATAATTTGTATACACTTATACACTTGTATAAGTGTATAATTTTGCATTATCTTAGCAGCTGCCATCAGAATTCCTCTTAGAAGACAGTGTCACTGTTTAGAAGATTCTTTTGATAAATGTGGAATCCACATGAATGCAGGTTGGTGCAGTCACTGTAAAAAACAGTATGGAACTTCCTCAAAAAATTAAAAATTGAACTGCTTATGACTGACCAATTCCATTTCTGGTAATATATCCAAAGAAGCCTGAAACACTAATTTGAAAGAATATGTGTACCCCTATGTTCATTGCAACATTATTTAAAATATCTAAGGTTTGAAAGCAGGCCAGGTGCCCATCAGTAGATGAGTGAATAAAAAGCTGTAGTAACATCACATGATGAAATACTACTTAGCCATAAAAAAGAAAATCTTACCCTTTGTGACAGCATGGTTGGACATGGAGATCATTATCCTAAGTGAAGTAAGCCAGTCAATGAAAAACAAATACCATATTATTTCACTCATATGTGGAATCTAACAAAAAAAATAAATGAATAAGCAAAATAGAAACAGACTCATGGATACAGAAAACAGACTGATAGCTGTCAGAGGGGAAGGTGGTTTGGAGAACTGGGTGAAAAGGCTGAAGGGATAAGCAAAAAAAACCCCATAGACCCATACAGCAGTATGGTGATTACCAGGAGAAGTGGGGTGGGAGGAGGTAGAAGAGGGTAAAGGAAGTATAAATGGGGATGGAAGGAAACTGGGTTTTGGGTGGTGAACACACAATACAACAACATACAGATGATGTATTACAGAATTGTACACTTGAAACCTATATAATTTTATTAACCAGTGTCAACCCAATACATTCAATTTAAAAAGTTTTAAGAAGGTGAACCCCCTGAAGGCTCAAGTTACAGTGGCACCAAAACTCTAGAAAGGGTGAATGCTGCTCTGAATGAGATTCAGAAGGAAATTGTAATAATGCACATAAAAGAAAGGGGGTGAGAGAATGAAAATCAAGAAGGGAAGATGGTGAAAAGATGAGTCAGAAACTGGCAAAAGGTTACAATGAGTCAAGGGTCAGTGAAGTAAGTTGGAGATGAGGAACCAATACATGTTCTTTAGAAGGTGATGCTTGTTATAAAAACTAAAATTCTTTGCATTTTAGAGATATAAACCTCTCTCTCTTTTGTCACACTCTAGCTCAACCCTTCCATGTGGGTGGATTCTTCCAGCTGGAATTTCTTAGAAGAATGGCAAATTATCAAAAAGAAGAATAAAAAGCCATAGAGAGCTAAGGAATGTTTTAAAAGAAAAACAAAGAGGAGGGGCATGCACTATCAGGTAACGGAAGTAGTACAGCCATGGCAGTTCTTTAACCAAGATAGGCTAGATTCTACTGCAGAGACAAAACCTACAAGGGCAATCATTTAAAACAACCAAGGCCCATTCATCACCCTACATGTCCACTGGGGGTTCTTGGAGGGCCTGTTCTATGTCTCTTCACTCAAGGGTCTGGCCAACAGTACCTGCTAGGCCATAACACTGCAGGTTATCATGGCAGGGGGAAGGAACATGGTGAATGCACACCAGCTCTGAAGGCTTCCTCCCAGAAGTCACATGTGTCACTTATGCTCACATTACATTGTCCAAATCAAGTCATATGGCCACAGTGAACTCCAAATGGACAGGAAAAATGCTACCCTGCCATTTTCCTGAAAGAGAAGAGAACAACACCATTTGTAAACAGTGCTACTGACTAGAACAGTCATCTTTTAAAAAGAAAATGGTAGTACTAGCACAGGGATTAATAACTAAACCAATGAAGCAGAGAGAAAATTAATAAACACATGTATTTTTAATAAAAATACATGTAACTTATGTGTATATGTGCTGGGAACATGATTTGAGGAGATCATGAAGCCCTGGGGAAGATGGTTTGCTGAGTGGGCATTGTGGGAAAGACCTATTTCTCATACAAATGAATACATTTTCAACCTGTCTTCCTACTAGATAAAACTTCAACTCCAGAAGATTAGATCCCTGAATGTGAGTTGTAAAACTACACAACTAATGGAGAAAATGTAAAAAGAATATCTTTAATATTCATTTGACCTCAGTGTGGAAATATTTCTTTTTTTAAGATTTTATTTATTTATATTTAGAGGGGAAAGGAAGGAGAGAGGAAGAGAAATATCAATGTATGGTTACCTCTTGTGTGTCCCCTGCTGGGAACTTGCCTGCAACCCAGGCATGTGCCCTGACTGGGAATCGAACCATGGTTGCTTGGTTCCCAGGCCCACGCTCAATCCACTGAGCTACACCAGCCAGGGAGAAATATTTCTTTAATAATACCCCAGAAGACTAAAACCATAAGGCACAAAAGAAATGATGAATTTGACTAGAATAAAATTGAGACTTTCTGTTCACTAACAGAATAGAAAGACAGAGTTAACAGGCAGGTGACCAACCAGGAGAACATATCGCTATAACTAAAATACAGAATGTGTACATATCTTTTTGTTGGCACCAGGCTGGACATTTAAATTTTTTGAGGAAGAAAGTGACTGATAAGAGTTGCAAAGTAGAATAGGAATCTCACCAGAAACTGCAGAAGGGTGGATTAGAACGTGAGTCAATGAAGCTTAAGGAGAGGAAGGTCTAGACTAGGGAGACTGCAATGGAAAGGAAAGTTGCTCTTGCATAATATATCATCTATATTAAATAGTTCAATCAATAAGAAAAAAACAGAAACAACCCAGAAAGGGCAAAAAATGAGACTACCTCACATAAGGTAGAATCTGCAGTCCTTCCCTATAACAGGTACATGAAGAGATATGCACAATAGTGAGAGAAATCCAAAAGCTGGAGAAGTAACCCTGCAAAACCCTAACCTGGCAACAGCAGAGAGTCAGGTAACACCAAGTGTTGGAAAAGATGCAGAAACTGGCCTCACAGTCACTGCAGTGGGAGAGTCTGCTGACAGATCTGCTCTCAGGAGTTACCTGGCAGTTCTAATGAAACTGAACTCAGCCAGCAAGCCTTCCCCTGGATGTGTACTGTACAGAAATTTCCCCAGGGACCCATAAGAGGACATGCTTAAAATTTTTCATCACAGCAAAGAATTGAGTTAGTCTGGGCGTCCATCACTAAAGGATGAAAAGCAACATATAGTGGATGCACAGCGTGAAACACTGTGCAGAAGCCAGAAGTAGGAACACAGATGTGATACAGCAATGTGAACTAACGTGAAAAACAGAGTTGTCTGAAAAAAATATATAGGTAACAGACCAGCCCTGACCGGTATATCTCAGTTGGTTGGACATTGTCCTGCAAAACAAAATGTCACTGGTTCAATTCCTGGTCAGGGCACATGCCTGAGTTGTGAGCCAGTCCCCAGTTGGGGCATGTGAGAGAGGCAACCAATCAATGCTTCTCTCACACATTAATGTTTCTCTCCCTCTCTTTCTCCCTCCCTTTCCTTTCTCTAAGAATAAATAAATGAAATATTTTTCAAAAGAAACATACCAAAATATGTAGTTATTTTATACATAATATACATTATAAAATATATAAGTATATATAGTTAGTCTATATGTTATACATATGATATATATTAGAGAGATGAGGATGGGAGGAAATGAAAAGAAGTAATGAAACAAGACAAAAATGGCCTCTTTCCAGGTGAATGATGATAGTTGCCATGGACTGCAGGACACGCTCAGCTCGATTCTGTGCATCTGCATCCAATAAATAGAACAAAAAAGAAAGCAATCTCTCAGAATCGCTGGGCTGCAGGAGCATGGCACTACCACTCACATTTCATTGGTAAGCACAGCTTCTTCTCACACTTTACCCTGCAGTTCCAGGCTCAGCAGCCAGAGATTGGGATTCAGGAGGTCTGAGGTGGGCCTGAGAACTGGTGTTCCCAGTCAGCTCCTAGGTGACAGTGACTGATGCTGCTGCCCAAGGAACAATGCCTTGACTGGCAAAGAGCAGGACCACAGTCACAAACCCATACCAAACTGCCAGGGAGACTGGTAGGGGCAGTCTAACTGTGCCCCAGAAAAGAGAGGAAAGAGTTTTAGTAAAAAGCTAGTCAGTGTCTGCCACTCAGTCACACCCTCACTGCCAGTTAGGCCTTTGGCATCTGTACTTCTCCCTGACACCCACATCTGCTTCCCTACTAGATTATACCACCATCACAGCAGGGGCCACACCTCCCTCTGCACCCTCTCACCCCACCCCTCTATGCCTAGCTCAATGCCTGCCATGTAGCAAAGACTCAATAAATTTTTGTTGGCACCAGGCTGGACATTTAAATTTTTTGAGGAAGAAAGTGACTGATAAGAGTTGCAAAGTAGAATAGGAATCTCACCAGAAACTGCAGAAGGGTGGATTAGAACGTGAGTCAATGAAGCTTAAGGAGAGGAAGGTCTAGACTAGGGAGACTGCAATGGAAAGGAAAGTTGCTCTTGTGGTGTCTACTCACTGTCACTGCCTACTCATCTGAGTTGCTTTCATCTACTGTTCTCCCTCTTCCAGTCCCATCCCTCCCTCCAGCTAAATTCAGAAAGAGAACCTCAGGGCAAAATCAACTTAGACCCTATGGACTAGCCCCAAATTGCTGGAAGGTGGGAGTGGAGGGATGAAGTCAGTCTGAAATTCACATTCAGTCCTGCAATTCCAGAGTGTATTAACCACATGAGGATGCACAACAAGGGGATGTCTGGATGCTAGGCCACATGCTGCCTCACACCCAAAGGATCAGGGTAGAACTACACTTGGGGAGCATCAGTTGATGTTTGTCTTGGTGGTTCTTTCTGCCCCCACACTCCCTTGTCCTCTTCTCTCTGTGCTCTGCTCTTGGTGCTCCTGCTTGGAAAGCCCTGCAGTGGAAGACAGCTCTATGGACAGGTCAACACATCTCCTTTGATCTCAGTATATGTACTATAGCACAAAATCCTCCAAGACACATCTGTGCTGAGGTTCTCACAAGAGGTTATTTACACCTTTATGTAATTTATTTTGTTTCACTTCCTTTGAGTTTTTTCCTCTTAAGGGACAGGGACAATTAAGTTATTCAAGTAGTGACATTCCACGCGCAGGGAAGATTATAGGAACAACAGTCTCCCCTACAGGACCAGGTCAGCTGGCCTGGGTGGGTGGCTATCCCCAATCTAATTCACTGTGACCCTCTCCCACATGCATGAAACCCAAACTCTCCTCTGGCACAGAGGAGATGCCACATTTAAAATATTTCTCAAATTTTCCAGCTATCATCTGGGATTCAGGCAATAGGAAAAAGACATCCTTTTTTTGTGCCTGAGGCCCTGGGAAAGAGTACCTGGACCTGGGTCAGAGATGAGTCTGCAATCAGTCAGCCAGTTCATCACTGGGCTACAGGGTCCCATGGCCGTCAGACTGAGAGACCCCTGAGCACACACACTCCAGGGGGCACCCATTCCCAACCTCAGACTGACCGCTCCAGGCAAGACCCCGCAAAGCAGCTTGGAAAGAGAAAAAGTGAGGAGTCATTATTTTCTCACCACCCCCCACACCCAGAGAGAGGGAAGGAGGGGTACAAAGAGGGAAACAGGAGTTAGTTGTCCCTCTCACTCTCCAGTCTCCCAGCTCTCCCTCAGACTCCAGCTGTCGACCTAAAATTACAAAGGATTTTCACTCAAAACCCACAGAAAAAAAGAGAGGAAGGCAGAGAAAAGGGAAGTAGCAGTAGCAAATTTCAAAAGGAGGGCTAATTTGTGCAGCACAGGACAGCTGCATTTGCATAATGAAATGTGCAGAGGATGTTTGGCTCATGTATTTTTTAGAAGGTTTAACTTTAATTTTATTTAGCCTAAGAAGGGCATGTCACTCAAGCTCCGCTGGTCATTTATAAAAAATATTTCAATTGTGTTTCCAAGGAGCTGTCTTTCTGGCCTAAGTGGCTGGGGCTGAGGTTGTGAATGCTAATATAGAGGTTCAGAGCCCCATCAGGAAGGAGAGCACAAGAGAAAAACGGCACAGGCAGAGACACCAAGAAAGAAAAAAGAACCAGCACAAAGACAAAGCAAGAAAGAGAGTGTGGAGTGGGACAAGGCCCCCAGATTCAAAAGCACCTGGTCAGGTAAACATCCACAGCAGCTGTGGGGAAAGTGTTCCCAGTGGACCACACCTCACTCAGGCAGGTGGGCCCAGCTCTCCCAGCCCATGGTGTTTGGATTTGTTTTGAGTATTGCTACTCTAATCTCCAGTTGAAAATACCATTTCCAAATAGGACACTCTCTGACCAGACTATCTTCCTTCTACCTGTTGGTCCTGAACTGGAAATGTTTTCTCTGATCTGTAATTCTGAACTGTAATGAGGGAGCTTGATTGTGGACTAATTGCTCTGGGGATGGGCAAGGGAGAGCTGATCTGAGCCTGGTGTGTGCATTGTTTTCTTCCTGCTAATACAGCAACAATTACCCTTGAACTCCCCTCCCCAGTTTCCACCACAAACACCCCAGCCTCCTGAATAAAATGCTCTTAGACTTTCAGATCACATATTACAACACTGACCCACAGAAGAAAGGGAGCAATGAGAATGAAGGGGAGACCATACTTGCAGAACAGTTCTCTCCATCAGTGCACTGGTCTCAAAGAGCTTCATAGAGACCCTAGAATCTCTGACTCAAACCCAGTCTCTGGTTAACTGCTATAGAAGCTGAGCCCTAGAGGAGGGAAGAAACTCCATGGCAGAGGAAGCCAGGACCCCCCAGGTTAGGTAACTGCCAGCCACACCTCTTGCTTCCCTCCTTTCTTTGCTAAACCACTACTCAAAGCCCGGGCTCCCTCTGCTTCTTCCCTTGGTCTCAAAGCCTGGAAGAGAGATTCCCAGCAAAATGCTCTGGAAAATCTCGCCCCAGGAAAACAATTTAGATCTCCTTGTAGAGTTCTCTCTGTTGCATTGTCTAATCTGAATGTTTAGCTCTCATCTAGATCTGGGGATCAGGCATTGTGTGTCAAGAGATACCTCCAAAGGTCCCAAGCTTGGAGATCACAATGCCTGATCCAGACTGTGGAGCAGGGGGGCATACTAGACCACGCCCCACAGGAAGTACCACAATCCCCACAGTGAAAAAGTAAAAATTACACACATAGCCAGTGTGGCCTGGGGCTAATAACCCAACTCCCAGAGTTCATGGATGTGGCAGGAGGTGCAGGATGGGTGGAGAAAGGATGATTCATATGGCGACATGGGACAGGCAGTCTGAGGGAGCAGAGGATTTGGAGTTGAGCGGTGTGGGCTCAAATCTGCTGGAGCTAATCACTTGAGTGAATCACCTAACCTTTCTGATCATCTGTTTCTTCATCTGTAAAAAAAAAAAAAAAAAGACTATCTACCTGTAAGATTGTCATGAGGTTTTGACTTCATGTATTCTAATTCGCATGGCCCTTGGTGGTTAGAGGGTTTGAGGGGCTGCCTGCCATGCCCTTGCAGGACAACTACTGCTTTCCTCTTACAGACATACTTCAGTACTTGTCAGCTTCAGAATTTGTCAAACCCTGTACTCATTGCATTTTGATAGGAAAAAAAATGTTTTAGCATTCCCCATTTTCTCAGGACTTGTGTCACTTACTAGAACTTGTAAGAGTGACGAAAATGTTTCATCCTTCCTTACTTGTCTGCTTTAGCACTCATCCTGAGTTCCAGTACTCATCATTTATTATCAAATTAACTAACAATGAGTACCAAGGTACCACTGTATTCTGTTGGCCCTTGTTGTTAACAAAAGAGCTTTGACTAAGACTAGAAAATCAGCAACTATTGGAAGCAGGAAGTGTAGAAACAATCTAATGCATTACTATCATTTCCACCAAAAACCAACTAAAGCCCAGAGAAGGGACACAATCAAACCTAGGTCACATGGCTTGTCATACAAAGCCACGACCTGAACCCACTTTTTCAGGCCCTGTTTCTGCTCCTCCCTTTTAGGTGACAAGACTAGGTTTCGGTGGGTGAAAGTTCACCTGGTGCCCTTACCCCTGACCATCCCCACCACCCTCACAGCACTCATCACACACACATCAGGAAAGGGCTACTGAGGCAGCAGTTCCCAATGTGCAGACACAGGGAACAGCTGAGGCCAGGCTAGGGGTGAGGGAAGAGCCAGAAGAGGGGCTGGCACTAGCCATGGAAGCCCCTCAGCAGTGCCTGCATATGGCCAGCCAGGTCCAGCAGCTGTGTACACTAATCCTGCTGTCAGCCAGCTGGGCAATGGATTAGAAAATGTCATGTTTCAAAGGAAATTATTTCCATTTTCTGCCCATGAAAGGAAAAAGGAGAAAGACAAGCAAACTCCCAGGGTCATGTATTGGGAAACAGCCCAGGATATAAGCACTAACAGGCACCTCCCCAACCCCTCCTGCAGGTCCTCTGTGGATGCCCAGAAGTGACAGCCATCTCCTCATTGAGTTCATCCCAGCCAAAGACAAATGGATTTCACAGTTTATCAAGGGAAGAAGGGGCATGTCATGGACTCATCAACTGTGACCCACCTTTGGTTCCTGCTTTTCCCTCCCTTACCACTCCCCCCAGCCACAGCCCCCTCACTGAGCTTGCTCCTAGGCTTTGCCTGCCGGTATCAGCAGGTCTGAGAGAGACCACCACACTGGACCTTACCTGCAGGGTGCAGGTGCCAGAATCTCTGTCCTGGCCCTACCCTGAGGCCATTATCAGGGGCTCCCACTCTGCAGGCAAGACAGAAAGCCTTGACACAGAGGATGAAATAATACAATCTCCCCTTCTAAATTTCTCTCCCTGCTATTACTTTCCTCCCTTCCCCCAGCCTCATCTGAGATAATAATAAACACTTCTCATTCTCACCGCCACTGGAAATTATGGGGTTTCTTAATTACCAAAGTAATGTCACAATATTATAGCAATTAATTAATTCTAATCTGGCCTGGAAGACAGGTCAGGCATACAATCACCCCCACATGCCTCTGGAACCAAAGACCAACATGACAGATATTATGATCAAAATATATTTGTATGGAGTTATTAGATACTATTGCAATCAATCCATTACCATAAACTTAAGCTTTCACATTCTTTCTTATTAAATGAATTTTCAAATCACATTTCCCAATAAGCACTGCCTCAAGTCAGCCCTTATTTATCTAATAACACCATGCAAATATTTTATTATATTTCAATGAAATGTGTCGAAAACTATTACCTTGTGCTGCCTTTGGAGGCAGGAGAGAACAGGGCTGGGTGGGAGGTGGGGAGACTTCCCTCCATGGCTGCTCAGTGTGGAAGCAGCCCCCTCACCCTGACACCCACATTCCTCTGCTCCACTCTAGACCCCTAGCCTCTTCAGGGGGCAGGCCTACAAGAAAAGCATTTCCTACCCCACTCAAAATGAGGATGTGTTGGGTAAATACAAGCCCCTTATGAAGAGGAGACCCCTTCTCAACTCAAGCAGCCCTCTGACCTGCCCACTAGCCACAGACCAAGATCAGGGCTGGCTTCATGAGTGTGTGACTGATGCAGTCACACAAGGCTTCACACTCAAAGGGCCCTGAACTTTGTTGAACAGCCAATATCACCTTCTTGAAATTCCCAATCATTTTGAATAAGAGGCCCCCATTTTCATTTTACTCTGGGACAGACCCTGTGATTCAGCTGGCCCTGTCCAGGATACATCTGAATTCCACAAATGCTGTGTTTTGCACCTGTCAGACATGCTGCCACCTTCAGTCTAGCAGCCAAACTTTTTTGGTCAGAGAGGCCCTTCTCACCGGTCTAGCCTCCCTTTCTGGCACAAACTCTCTCCCAGAGCACTTGGCATTGTGCTAATGAGGACCCAGAGGCTTGTGCCAAAGAGGAGCAGAATGCAGACTGGATCCCCGATACTGAAATGACCTCAGAGTCAGGAGGACTCCCAGCCATTGTACTGTTGGCAACACTGACACCAGGCCATCAGGGTGTAGGGCCACTTGGATTTGGGGATAGAGCTAGAGCATCTGGTTCCAGCCCTGCTCATTTTCCCCTGAGATCCCATCTCTGGCCCACAGCCATTTGTTACTACCACCATTGTGGCTGACAGAGTTAGAGGTAAGCCTGTCCTCACTGTCCCCATGGCCCTGCTATCCACAGTCTTTCTTCACCAATCTTGGAACAGTTGGCCTCTTGGTGACCAAAGTTCCCAAATGGCCATTTGGTTATTGCAGCTTTACAATCCCTTCAACCAAGAAACACATTTTCCAGGGACTAACAGACATCTACAAAGAAAGCTTGCATACACATCTCCTTCCATTTTCTGGCCTTCAGTTTTACCATCTGAAAAATGGGAAAATAACATCTTCCATGAAAATCTCTCAGAGCTTTTGCGGGGATTAGGTGAAATGGCATAGGTTTTAAAGTCCAGTGTGGAGAATGATTATGTTTTGATTTCCCAGTTCTCCAGCAAGTGTGTCCGGGGTAAAACAGATCCTCAGAGATCTTTTATGCTCTTCCCCAGGCTGTGGCACTCTGTGTAAACCTCACATGTCACCTCCACATGCTCAAGTAATCATCCTTTTCTCCCTGGCACTTCATAGAACTTTATTCCTTTAGTCAGAAAGGCAAGGAGTACTTTACAAATGTGTACATGGGTAAGTGGAATTGACTTATAACACGGAGGAGCACATGGTCCCAGTTAAGGAATGGTTTGTTCACTCAGCCAGCTTCCTGGAGAGTCCTGGATGCCCCACTAGTGTAGGACTGAGACCTCAAAGCAGGATTTGGCTTTCCAAGCCAGCCAGGGCTGTGGAAGTCTAAACCAGCTTACATTAAGGGTCCACTGAGATTAAGCTTCCTTCCTTCTGGCCTCACTTCTGTTGGGGCTTCTTGTGTTCTTTCTCCTCTCACTCCCATTCTTACACATTTAATTCACATCATGTCTTAGTGAGGCCTTTTCACAGATGAAGAAGCTGAGGTCACATACTTAGTCATGGGCAGACTGAGATTCTATCCTGGATCTCTCTAGCTCAAAGCCAGGCCACATTCCATGACGCAGGACAACCTAGTGCACTGCCTCTCCCCCAGACACTGGCATTTTCAAAAAGTCTACTTTACAAAGTAAATAAAACTTTGACTGTGGAATCATGAAAGGTCTCTATTCATTCATTCATTCATTCATTCATTCATTCATTCATCCTTCAAACAAACATTTACTCTATGCCGACAAAGTGCCACACACAGTTCTAGACACTAAACACATCAAACACAAACCTGTACCTCCAGGAGCTTACATTCTGGCCTTTGATCACAGTCCTCTGGTTGTCCTGGGCCCAGCTCTGAGCCTAGAGTGCTACCACTCAGCATGGAATCACTAAACTCAGGAACCAAAGAGAGAGGATCCCTGGGCTAGGGACTGCCCACCTCCCAGGTTAGGCAACTTGTTATCTTAGTGCTTGCCTTGGCTTCTCAGTAGCTGACCAAAGATTTGAAGAAAGTCAGAGTCACTGCTCATGGGAAAAGGTATTCTAGGTAACAGAACAAAGAAAAAGTTTCATGAAGGAGAATCTTCCCAGAATGCCCTAAATTGTGCCCTGTAGGAAACCAGTCACTGGTAAAGTTAGCTTGTACTCAAGCCTCCTGTGTGTGTTTGAGTCAGTAGTGTGTGTGTGTGTGTGTGTGTGTGTGTGTGTGTGTGAGAGTGAGAGAGAGAGAGAGAGAGAGAGAGAGCCATCATTCAATGCTAAGTGCCCTGAAGGCAAGGATGCCAGCCTGTTTCTCAGGCACCCCGCATACAGCTGCATTTGGGGAGTATAAGCAGATGAACTGAATACTGGACAATCTACCTCACCAACTGAGTGCACAGACCAACCCCAGTCACCTGGATAGACAGAGGCTCCTCCTCTTCTCATTCTGTTCCCTGCCTCTTTTCCCTCCTCTTCTAATCATTCATGGTGACAGATTTACAGAAGTGCCCCCACCAGATAAAACTGCCTCTAGGCACAAGTACAAAACATAAAACATTTAGGGAAAATTATCCAAGAACAGTTGGCACCACGAGTAAACTGCTTTAAACACTCAGCTATAAGCAACCAGTTTAAAACTAGCACAGCTGAGTCCTGGCATCAGCCTGGCCTCCTTCAGGGAGTGTTCCGTTGTTAGCCCTCCCAGGCTCTCCTGATCAGGGCAGGAACACCTGAAACTGGGCAGGAGCCCCTCTTCCCCACAGGCACATTAGAGGAAGTCCCAACACTGCAATACACAAAGCAGAGCAATTTCCTTTCTCACCAAACCCCCACCACACACATCCCCATACAGAGCTGAAGATTAAACTGTCCTGGCCAAGACTAACTTTTTTTAATTTTTAAATATTTTATTGATTATGCTGTTACACTTGTTCCATTTTCCCTCCTTCATTCCCCTCCTGCCCACATTACTCTCCTTTAGTCTATGTCCACAGGTCATAGTTTTTTGGCTTCTCCACTTCCTATACTATTCTTAACCTCCTCCTGTCTATTTTGTACCTACCATTTATGTTATCTATTCTCTGTCCTCTTCCCTCTCTCTCACCCTCCCACTCTCTCACTGATAACCCTCCATGTGATCTCCATTTCTCTGATTCTATTCCTGTTCTAGTTGTTCACTTAGTTTGTTTTTGTTTTTGTCTTTGTTTTAGGTTCAGTTGTTAAAAGTTGTGAGTTTGTTGTCATTTTACTGTTCATAGTTTTTATCTTTTTTTTCATAGATAAGTCTCTTTGACATTTCATATAATAAGGGCTTGGTGATGATGAACTCCTTGAACGTGACCTTATCTGACAAGCACTTTATCTGCCCTTCCATTCTAAATAATAGCTTTTCTGGACAAAGTAATCTTGGGTGTAGGTCCTTGCCTTTCATGACCATGAATGCTTCTTTCCAGCCCTTTCTTGCCTGTAAGGTTTCTTTTGAGAAATCAGCTGATAGTCTTATGGGCACTCCTTTGTAAGTTTCTCCTTCCCTCTTGTTGTTTTTAAGATTCTCTCTTTATCTTTAATCTTGGGTAATGTAATATGATGTACCTCGGTGTGTGCTTCCTTGGGTCCAACTTCTTTGGGACTCTGAGCTTCCTGAAAGTCTATTTTCTTGGCCAGATTGGGGGGAAGTTTTCCTTCATTACGTTTTCAAGTAAGTTTTCAATTTCTTGCTCTTCCTTTTCTCCTTCTGGCACCCCTATGATTCAGATGTTGGGATGCTTAAAGTTGTCCTAGAGGTTCCTAAGCCTCTCCTTGTATTTTTAAATTCTTGTTTCTTTATTTTTTATTTTGATTATGCCATTACATTTGTTCTATATCCCCCTCCATTCCCCTCCATTCTGCACACCTCTCCCCCACCATCCCCCCTCTAGTTCATGAACACGTGTCTCAAGTTCTTTAGATTCTATATTTCCCATACTATTCTTACTCTCCCCCTATCTATTTTCTATCTACTGTCTATGCTACTTATTTTCTGTACCTTCTACCCCCTTCTCCTTCTCCCACTCCCCTGTTGCTAATCCTCCATGTGACCTTCATTTCTATGGTTCTGCTCCTGATCTAGCTGTCCTCTTAGTTTGCTTTTGTTTTAGGCATGGTTGTTAATAACTGTGAGTTTGCTGTCCTTTCACTGTTCATCTTTTTTATCTTCTTTTTCTTAGGTAAGTCCCTTTAACATTTCATATAATAAGGGCTTGGTGATGATGAACTCCTTGAATTTGATCTTATCTGAGAAGCACTTTATCTGACCTTCCATTCTAAATTAAAGTTTTGCTGGATAGAGCAATCTTGGATGTAGGTCTTTGGATTTCATGACTTGGAATACTTCTTTCCAGCCCCTTCTTGCCTGTAAGGTCTCTTTGGAGAAATCAGATGACAGTCTGATGGGAATTCCTTTGTAGGTGACTGTCCCCTTATCTCTTGCTGCTTCTAGGATTCTCTCCTTCATTTTAATGTTGGCTAATGAAATTATGATGTGCCTTGGTGTGTTCCTTCTTGGGTCCAATTTCTTTGGGACTCTCTGAGCTTCCTGGATTTCCTGGAAGTCTATTTCCTTTGCCTGATTGGGGAAGTTCTCCTTTATTATTTGTTCAAATAAGGTTTCCACTTATAACTGTTCCTCTTCCCCTTCTGGTACCTCTATAATTCGGATGTTGGAACATTTAAAGATGTCCTGGAGGTTCCTAAGCCTCTCCTCATTTTTTTGAATTCTTGTTTCTTATCTTTTTCTGTTTGGTTATTTTTTCCTTCCTTCTTGTCTGCTCCCTTGATTTGAGTCCCAGTTTCCTTTCCATTACTATTGGCTTCCTGTGCATTACCATTCATTTCAATTAGTTTAGCCTTCATATGTTCCTCTAATTTGTGACTAAAATTAACCAGTTCTGTGAGCATCCTGATCACCAGTGTTTTGAACTGTGCATCTGAAATTCAGCTATTTCTTCATCACTTAGATTTATGGGCTCTGGGGCTCTGAGTTGTTCTTGAGCCATGTTTTGATCTGTTTGTGCCTGTTATGAATGAGGAGCAGAGCCTTAGGTGTTCACCAGGGCAGGGCCACCCAGGTCACTGATTTGTGACACTGTATGTGGGGGTGGGGTCAGAGAGGGAGCAGTGGCAGTCCTCTCCGCTCGCCCAGTCTGTCTCACTGCTTGCTCCCGCCTGTTTATCTGAGCGCAAATGTGCGAGCCCACCGCCGGGGCCTGCACAATCTCTCTCAACGCTTGCCTCTTCACTGGTTTATCTGCGTGCAAATGCATGACTGACTCCAGCCAGCCAGCCAGCCATGCCTCTTCCCTGGGTTCCGCCCATAGCTAGCCTGCACCTGGGATCCGCGCCCTCAGCTGCCTGTGCACCACCTGGGTTGGGGGATCTTTTTTGCCCAACCCACTCTGCTGCTGGCTTCACCCCGCTCACTGGTTTAGCTGAGCGGTTTGTTGTTTTTGGACTCCGTATTCGATTTTCTGTGTGGTTTGGTTACGTTTATTGCTGTTAAAACTTTATTATTTTTAGATTTGGTTGTGCGAGGACGCAAAGTGTTCCCACCTACACCTCCATCTTGGTGGAAGTCTAAATTCTTGTTTCTTTATTCTGTTGTAGTTGACTGTTTATTTCTTCCTTTTGATCCAAACAGTTGATTTGAGTCCTGGTTTCCTTCCCTTCCCTGTTGGTTCCCTTTACATTTTCCTTTATTTCACTTAGCATAGCCTTCATTTTTTCATCTAATTTGTGACCATATTCACCCAATTCTGCAAGCATCCTGATAACCAGCATTTTGAACTCTGCATCTGATAGGTTCGCTCTCTCCTCATCACTTAGTTGTATTTTTCTGGGGCTTTGATCTTTTCTTTCATTTGGTCCATTTTCTTTTCTTTCTTTCTTTCTCTTTTTTTTTTCTTTTCTGGTCTCCACATACATGCCTGTTACATAGTAAGGGGCAGAGCCTTAGGTGTTCACCATACTGGGGCAACCCAGGATGCTACATTGTGGCACTGTATGTGGGGCAGGGGTCAGAGAGGGAACAATGCTGCTTGTTCAGCTCTCTACAGGCTTTCAGTCACTTCCCCTGCTACCCACAAGAAAATTGGGCCCTCCTGGTGCTGATTCCAGAGTGAGTGGGTTTGTATACATTCTTGGACCCTGTGTGTCTCTCCAACGAACTTGCCTGTTAGCCTGGGAGTTTCTCCCACTGCCTCAACCCTCACAGGTTTTTTCAGTCAGAGGTTTTGAGGCTTTATTTCCCCGCAGTGGAACCCTGGGTTGTGCAGTCTGCCTCTCTTGCCAGTTGTTTCTCCCAGTTTATCTGCACTGAAATATGGGACTGCCCACTCTACCAGCCGCCACCATGCCCACCCCAATTCTCCAGCCACTGCTTTGCCATGAGTTCTCTTCACCTGGTTGCCCATCTCTGCACCTCCTGATGGTCTGGATGAATATTTCTTCTTAACTCCTTGGTTGTCAGACTTCTGTACAGTTTGATTTTCTGTCACTTCTGGTTCTTTTTTGTTTTGTAATTTGTTGCTGTCCTTCTTTTGGTTGTACAAGGAGGCACGATGTATCTACCTACGATTCCATTTTGGCTGGAAGTCCAAGACTCATCTTTTGACTCACCATTGCATTAATGCCATGGAGGCCTTCACAAAGCTTGGTGTGTCTGATCATCTTTACTATCTGAATAGCATTTATATCCACAGAGTAGTTGCACATCTTTTATCCACTGATCCTCACAACAACCCATGTGGTGGGCTCACAATTCCATTCCTGAAATGCAGAAAAGTCCAAGAAGCAACTCCCCAGGACATAAAGTTGGCAAATGGCAGAGCTGGGACAGAAACCAAGTCCCTTCATTTCTTCATGAAGTTCCTGCCACAGAGAACTGCCTCTTGGCCCACTTGGGAGCCTCTTTAGGCTCAGAGGCAATCTCCTTGGGAGGTCAGGTATGAGTCCAGGAAGCAGCAACAATGGGGAGGGGCTCAGTGGGGTGAAGCCTCCTGCTGGAACTGGGCTGTCCTGCTCTCCAGTCACCCCAGGCCACCCTCTCTTCCTAGGGGACCCAGGTCAGGGTCTATTCCTAGGCAGGAGGACTGGCTCCAGGCAGGAGCTAAGTCTTGCAGTCCCTCTCTCTGCGGTGATGCTCTCAGGAGCTTTGAAGTAGCTGGCATTCTCTGTCCTACTGAGACTCCAGCCCCAGGCCCAAGGAACAGCCACTTCCTTCCTGTGTATGACCAAGCAGAGACTATCTAAGATCCTCATTCCCCCAAGTTCCTAATGATGCTCAAGAGACCTCCTTCTTCACACTTGTGAAATACATAGCCTCTCATAACTCTAACCTCATTTAATTCTGACCACAATATTGTGAGATTGGCATTCATTTCCTCATGTAGCAAATGAGAAAACCAAGGGTTTGAGCAGGTTAGAGGAATTCTTATGAGTCATTAATAGCTAAGAATTGGCAGAAACATAACTTGAATTCAGGTGCTCTGACATAGAGTTCACTCCTGCTTCCACCATCACTGGTGTTGCCAAACAAATGCCAGGCTATCAGCTCTGTGGTGATGGCCTCCTTGTATGCCACACCCTTGGAGCCCTTCCTACCCACAGATGCCCTCATCTATTGTGGTCCTAGATGGGCTCTGCATCAATTGATGCATTGCTTGTCTCATTGTCCTACTTACTCTTTTTTTTAATCCTTACTCGAGGATATGTTCACTGAGTTTACAAAGAGAGAATATATGTGTGTGAGAGAGAGAGACAGAGAAAGAGAAAAACAAAACATTGGTCAGGCCCAACCAGGAATCCAACCTGTAACCTAGGTATGTGCCCTAACTGGGGATTGAACCCACGACATTTTGGTTTATGAGATGATGCTCCAACCAACTAAGCCACCTGGCCAGTACTACTCTCCTTATTCTTTTACTTAACATACATTTATTGAATACCTACTATGTACCAGTTACTATGTGAAGTGCTAGGAATACAAATTATGAATAACACAGCCCCCTCCTAGCAGGAGCTTCACAGTGGGGTGGGGAACAGTGAGTAAAGCAGCTGTGATATCACACTGTGGTGGTTTCCAAGACAAAGAAGCACAGGGTGCTTTGGAGCACTTTTGTTGAAACTCCTGGGTTGGTCTCGGAAGATACAGAGCTTCGTGTAAAAATGGACATCTAAGATGTTTTCTGAGCTAGGAAAGGTTTGCTACACAAAGATAAGGAGGCAGGGCATTCCAGGCAGGGAAGATAGTGCTTTTTTTGGGGGGGGGGGGGCAGCAACTATTTCATCCTAGATGTAGCATGGATCCAGATGGGGGCAAACTGGGAGAGATGAGGCTGGAGAAATAAGCAGAGGCCATGTCATACAAAGGCAGGTGAGTGTTTAGGTACCTAGGAGCCTGAGAGCAAAGAGAATATACCAAAGGGTTTGAAGCAGCAGAGTGGTAAGAGCTATCTGGTCTTGGAGGAGCCAAGGCTGAAAACAGCAAGATGAACTTGGGAGCCAAGAAAGCAATAGGAATTAAGAGACAGGGAAGTACAATATAGGCAGGGCTATATTGTACAGGACTCAGTGTTTTGACTAGATGGAAAGTGAAAGCTGTCAAAGCTGACATCAGGGTTTCTGCCTTGGGTAGCCAGGTAGAGGGTGTCCAGAGCCTAGAGCACTGCCAGGCACACAGCAGACCCTCAGACAATGTGAGCTGAATGAATGAATTCACTGTAGGCAGGAATACAGGAGGAGGAGCAGGCTTGGCGGGGGCATTGATGAGTTAAATTTCAGAGATATTCATCAAAGAGGAGGATACACAGGTGATCGGGGTGTAGGAACGTGCCAGAGTAATCACCTGATGGAGCACAGCTGAAGCCACAGAATTGGACTCAAGTACCTAGAGCAGAGGTGTCAAACTCATTTTCCCCGGGGCCACATCAGCCTCACAGTTGCTTTCGAAGGGATGAAATAATTTTAGGACTGTATAAATGTGACTACTCCATAACTGTTAAGGAGCTGAAATTCCATTCGGCCCTTTATAGGCAGCCGCAAGGCTGATGTGGCCCCCTCAGTGAAAATGAGTTTGATACCCCTGACCTGGAGGGACTGTGAGACACAACAGTAAAGGAGGCAGAGAATTGAACATGAGAAATATCCAAATCTGAAGAAAGGGAGAGGGAAAGAGCACTGAAGAAAACTGTGCCATGAAAACCAAAGAAAGACCATTTTCAGAAGATCTGCCAGATCTGATGATCTGGGGAATCAAGCAGGACAAGAGCTAAACATGCTTATTGCATTGGTGACACACAGGCCACAGGTGACCACAGCAGAGCAGTGGGATGAAAGCCAAGTGCTTCTAATCAAGTGACTGAAATAAAAATAGGAAATTATAACAATGTCTCAAGAAGACTGGCTGTAAAGAAGAAAAGAGAGATGGTACAATGACCAGGGAGGTGAGCAAAATCAAACAAGGGGACGTATTTCTTTATATAATGGGAGATGTATATGTTTAAATGATCTATGGATGAATCCAGAAAGGGAAGGAAGATGCCTGCAGTCTTAGCGCAGAAGCAAGTTCATTGATAGTGATGTGAAGTGTACGAGCAGCAGACAGAACGTTTGGTCTCACTGTGCACAAGGCCTTGAAAGAGTCTGGAAAAGGTCAGATACAAATGCAGAGACAACTGGTGTGGTGGTTGAGGGGTGGAAGGTTTGTTGAGGACCTTCCAGTGTGAGGGCTGCTGCTGCTTCAGTGGAGCCAAAGGTGGGACGAGAGGATGAAGAGGATGGAGTGTTGAGGAAGTTAGGAGGGTGAAAAAAAGTTTGAGACAGTTTCATGAAGAAATGGAAAGAGGGCTACCTGGGAAATTGAGGGACTGCTGACAGTACTGAAGGCCGGCCCAGTGAAACCAGACACCATGAATTTAGGAGGTGCCAGTCTGCTCAGCCCTATGTGTGTGGGTGCGTGTATGTCCAGCAGCACTCCTTGCCTCTGACTGAGAAGTGAAAAAAGGAGACTACTGATTAATCCAGGTCACAAAGACAGAAGCAATAGAGAAAAAAACGAGGAAATTGCAAAGTGTAGCTGAGATGGTTACTTTTCTGTGTCAAATTGACTGAGCCATGGGGTGCCCAGACATTTGGTTAACATAATTCTGTGTTATGTATCTGTGGGTGTTTTGGATGAGATTAACATTTGAATCTGTAGACTGAGTAAAGCAGACTGCCCTCCCCAATGTGGGTGGGCTTCATCCATCAGTCGAGAACCTGCCTAGACCATAAAGGCTGATCCTACCCTAAGTAGAGGAAAACTCCTCCTACCAAACGGCCTTCAAGATGGGACAGCTGTGCTTCCCTGCTGAAAGACTGGAAATGAAACATCGACTCTTCCTACGTCTCAGCCTGCCAACTTTCAGCATGAAACTACACCATCAGCAGTGCCTAGTCTCCAGCCTCCTGACTGAGAATTTTTGGGGACTTTTCAGCCTCCATAATTGTGTGAATGGATTCCTTATAATAAATCTCTTACGATAGATCTAGTTAGAATTCCCTATTCGTTCTGTTTCTCGGAAGAAACCTGAACAATACAGTGGCTAAATCATAGACCAGAAAATTTAAGCTGGATAGGAAAGGAAATGAAGACAGGGAAGGTAATGAAATCAGGGACACTCCAGAGAGTGAAAAACACACTTCATGGAAGGAAAACTGAGCAAGAGAACTCAGCTAATGAGAAGTTGTGGTCAAAGCGCAGATGTAGAATTTCCAAGTAGGGCAGGGGGCAATTCTGGACAATAAGATTCAGATGTCACCAAGGGAGTGGTGGCTGAAAGTACAGCAAAGACAAAAACCTATACAGCCACACCTCATTTTATTGCATTTTTCTTTACTGAGTTTCGCAGCCGTTGCGTTGTTGTTTTTTACAAATAGAAGGCAAGGCCATCCACCAGCAAATACATTACAACTCATTTAATTTTATGTTGGAGATCACTCTGCCTGGTTTCAGGAATTGTAACTCTACCCCCTGTGGCTAAGGATGAGCGAGTGACCTCCTGAATGCAAGCCATAGGAGACAAAGCTTGTCTCTGGTAGCAAACACTGCCTCAGTTTCCTATCCCTGCCCCTAAAGCTTGGTCGGAAGTCAATGATGGGTAAGACCCCTCACAGTGGGGGGCAACCTAAGCCAGACTCCATCACTTGGGAGGCCATCACGGAAGGACTCAGGGGGCTGCAACAAAGAGCGAGCAAGGGACTCTTGCCCCCCAGCTATGTGACATAGCCCAAGTCCCCATGTTCTCTGGGAGACGCGCTTCCTGGCTCTAATCCCCCTAAGCCTGCATACCTGATGGGGAGGGGTGCAGCTCCTTGCCTTGCCAGAGCAGATCCCAGGGGGGGGGGGCGGATCTGGCATCACAAAGACTTCCTGAAAAACTTATGAAACCTGCTCTGCTAAGAGTGCTTCATTCATATGTTAAGGGTCCGAGCAGAAAACCCTAAAAGTTTCTGCAAAACTCTTCCTGATAGACTCTGACTTAGACTAAGCCCTCAGATTTCTTTGAAATGTTATCTGCTGTTTGATCCTTGCCACCCTATATTCCTGTGTATTACAACCCAATAAAAGTCCCTGGAGGAAGGGGCTCAAGGCCTTTTTTTCTTGGAGAAACTGACCGCTCCAGGCCTTTGTTTCCTCTGAGAAACTGGCCACCCCTCCTCCTCAAGCAGATCACATCTTGTCTTATTTACTTTCATCCATGGCGGATAGGGGGACTTGTGGGAAAAGTCGCCCCCGCAATTGTAACACTTTATTGTGGTGATCTGGAACCAAACCCACAATATCTCTGAGGTCTGCCTGTACATATATGAAGAGATTTGAGGACAGAGATGCCAGGGTTTAGATAGGTCTTCCATGTGTCCACTGAAGTTCCTAGAGTTCCTAGGGCCTTGGGAGGTGTTGACATGAGGACAGAAACTGAGGCAGGTGCCACACATTCAGTGAATGAGAGTTAACTTTGCTGTGTGTACTATAAGCTGCTGAAATTTGGTGGTTCATTGCTAGGGCAGCATAACCGTTTCTGTGTGGTAACCAAAGATGGCATGAATGAGAGCTGGACTGGAATTTAGCCAACCAGCAGTTTTCCATGAGAACTAGTCACAATATTTCCCTGGCAGATTGGATTGACAGAGAAGTGAGATGAGGGAAGATGGTTGAGGGGAGAAAGAGAAAGTGGGAAGGTAAGAAGATACAGTTTTCTAGAAGGATTCAGTCATAGTCTAGACTGATTAGGGTTCCACCCTTCCACTCTATCATTACTGAAAAGTTGGAAGACCTTTCCCCAGCCTGGGGATCTGTGGGTCCTGGGTCTATCACAAATGTGCTGTGGACAGGGTCATTCAACTTCTCTACATTTCTGATATCTCCTTCACCTCAAGATGTCTCACTTACTCCTTCATTCCTTCTGAGAACATGCATCACCCCCTAATATATTCCAACACTTGGCTAGAAGCTGGAATTACAAAGGTGAATTAGATACTTCCTATGCAGACACCAGCATGGTTTTCCAGGGCAAACATAGACTGAAAGCACACAATGCCCTTGGAAGTCCTTCTTGGAGTCATCATCTACAGCCAGGGGGACAGGACTGGGCCATGTCATGAAAGAGCCCTTGCCTGTGATCCCTCCTCAGCAAACCAACAGTGAGAGAGGTGAGACTGCCTCCCACCAACCCTGGACTCAGGGTTTCTCCTAGATATGGCTCAGTCAGTTTGGGAAGGCTTTGAACATGCACAGCCTTGAGCTCCCTGTCTCCCTCAAAGCTCAGAGGAATAACTCTGTAGCCAGAAGGAATGGGGGTGCTCAGCATGAAAGAGAGTACAGTAGTTGAAGTTTTCACCATCTAGGACCCTGGCCTGTCTACCATTGTTGCTTGGGCCCCCTGGGGTCTCTGATCTGCCCCCCTGCCATATATCTGCCACCCCCTTCCTCCCTTTCTGGACCCCCAACCCAGCCCCTTTTCCTCTCCCCAGTAGCAGCTCCATCTGGGGCCATTCTTCCTCACATTCATATCTGTCTTTTCCACTTCCCCACTCTCTCACTCTCTGTTCCCTAGCTTCCCCTTCTCCCTTTCTCAAGTATCTGGGCCTCACTCTCAGCTCCCAGGCTTAACTCAAGCCCTCAGGCTCTGCCTCTGCCTGTGTGTCCTCCCTTCCCCTCCCTGCTTCTCCCCTCTCTAATCAAATCAACAAGTATTTGAGTCTGATCCCTGTCTCTCTCCCCCTTCTCTGACTCTGTCTCCTCTTGGCCTCTACCCCCATCCACCTCTGCTTCCCTATGGTCAGCTCCACTCCCCTGGAGCCAGCTCACACAGGGCTGCCAGCAGCAGGACCCTAGGGATGAGGGACTGTGTCCCTCACACACTAAATCCTGCTCTTTCTCTGCTCCTCCCTCCAGGCAGCCCAGGAAGCACTCATTATTCAAATAAATTATTTAGCATTCTCCTTCTGTCATTTCTTGCCATGGCGCCAGGCCTTGATATGTGATAAAAACATCAACGTTAAATCAATTCCGACAACTGCTGTTTCTTGCAATATCACTAGATCTTAAAGCTGGGGGCACAGAAGACTCTCCAGCTACCCAGGCACTCAGGCCAGACCTTGGAAGGAAGATGGGCTTGGGAGGGGCCTGCTGCTGCCCCCACACCACACCACACCACACCACCTGACCACCAACTCATCCCTGCTTTGCTCAGACTTCTCACCCTGGAAAGTGTTTATTTCATCACTGCTAAAAAATTCCAATTAAAAAAAAATAAATTGATTCTTTACAATATGCCTGGCACTATGTGAACACTAGACCAACTGGCATCTCTTTTGTTCTACATCAGTTCTAGCAAATGGAAATTATACCCCCATGTTACAGTTGTTCTGGCACTGAGGCTAGGAGAGGTTAAGTAGCTTTCCTGAGGACACACAGCTAACAAGCAGAGCCTCGGTTAGGACCTGGGTCTGTGTGACTCAGGCCCAGGGAATCACAGATACTGAGCTAACAGAGGGCACCTGGCATGCAGAGATCAGAATCTGACTTGGACCATGGACAGCGGCTATGAAAATCTGAAGGCCAATAAGGATGGGTCCCTCTTCCTAGCATCTGATCACCAGCCTGGGATGAATTAACTCAACCTACCTAGAGGTAGGAGGACGAACAACTTGACCTGCTGTGAGGATGTTGGATGAGAGTTGGTTAGACTTTTGCACCCTCCTTCCCCTCAACCTGTGCAAGGCTAAGCAAGGATCTGCTAGGAACTGGGTAGGACTGCAGTGTGCAGGGACAGGACACCAAGGAGACCAGGAGGAAGGAAAGACAGACCAAGAGATTGGGAGCCAAAGCCAGAGATATCTCTCCCCTCACAGGGCACTCACATGATCTACAACATCCTCATGTCTCCTACTTTTGAACTAGCAAAAGACTAAGCATGTAATGATCACTCAGAAAATATTTGCTGATTGGGTTTCTTCAACTAAAGGAGCAGAATGTATCATGGTAATGGCCTCTAACAGGCATCTCAAGGGCCATGGATGATGACCAGCAATAAGATCTTACCTGGTCCTTGTGACAGGAACTCGGGGACTCCAGAATGAAGTCAACAGTGTGCAGGAGTTGCCAGCCACGCTAGTGGGTATGAGCTGCTTTCATGGAGACACAGGTCCAAAATAAAGGAGATGATAGTCTTCTCTGTCTCTGCAGGGTAAGTCCTCCCTGGGAACTGGGTTCAGTGCTGAATGTTGTGCTCTAGAGCAGCAAGTTTCAACCACTGCACTGCAAAAATTTTGTGAACATGAAATACTGACTATTTAGTCAGGGACATTGACCTCTTTTCCCTTAGATTGTGAAATAAATAAAAATGACAACAGCTAACACATCAATATCCATCCAGTATGAATGAATCAAAATTATACTATTTTTTGTCAGAGCAGAAAAAAATTGTTTTTTGGTTTGCCACAGAATTTTAGTAATTAATTTGTGTGCTGTGGGATGAGAAAGACTGAAGATCACCATTCTAGAGAGATTTAGACAGTGACCAGTATAAGGATGGACTTCAAATGATATCAAATAAGAAAAAGTAGAGGAATTTGGCATCTTTAGCCTGTGGAAGAGTTGCATGGACAAAGTATTCAATATTTAAAGAGCTGTTATAATGCACTTGACCATTCTGGCTATGAAATGTGGAGTTCATACTGTTGTTGGAAACTGTAGGGGAAAAAAGATGATTTATGAGGACCATATGATGACCTAGAATTTAGGGCTAACAGATGCATCATGCAGCAGCACTTTCCAAGCTTGTTCACATCATGACTCACACAGAAACTGATCATATCTGTACCACTCACTGAGGAAGAGGGATGGATGAGGTAACCACAGCTGGAGGCAACCAGTGATGGGATTCGCACCACCCACATGGCAATTTACAAAATTAGGAGAATTCACAAAATGTGCCCAATGGGAGTACACTGGAGAAGCTCTGGTATAGGAGTAGTGAGTTTCCTGTCATTGAAGGCATGTAAAGATGCTATGGTGGCTTGGGGAGGAAGGGTTAAAATATTAGAAGGCAAGTCAGTTCCTTTCAGCTCAGCACTTCCTAGATTCTCATCCTCTAGGAAGTCCCAGAGGGAGAGACATGGCTGCTCCCTGCATGTGCACAGGCTCAGAGCAGTATCCTTCAAGGTCTTCTGCTTGGAGAGCAAGGGACATCATCATTGCTGGCCCCTGACAATGATGAGGGACTGTGTCAGCCCACTCACCATGCTGTGGGAGACTCAGGTGCCTCAGATACAACTGGCCCATTAGCCTCCCACCCCTGTGGGGGATAAAGGCCTTCAGATAAACTAATGAAAATCACCCAAATTGAGTTCAATTGAGCAGAAGAAAGGAGGATGGATCCCATTAATTATTCCCAGGCTCCCCCTCATGCATCAACCCAAATACAGAGCAGTGCCACATCAGACAGACAATACCAATTAGTGATATGGGACTCTGATGTCAAAACAAAAACCTATACATTGATAACCTGGCCAGGTGACTCAGTTGGTTGGAGTGTCATCCCACACAACAAAACAAAAGATGGCAGATTCGATCTCGATCAAGGTGCTATAGGAATCAACCAATAGCTGTTTCTCTCTCACATAGATGTTTCTCTCCCTCTCTAGCTCCCTCCCTCTCTCTCTCTAAAATCAACAAACATATCCTTGGGTGTGGACAAATAAAATAAATCCACACTCTGCTCACAGGATGTGAGATGATGAGATGGTCCCAGGTTGACCTGGCAAGACTATCTTGGAATGTCTGGTAGTAGGGAAGGGCCTCTGTAACCTTGAGCCAGTTCCTTGGCCTCTCTGAGCCTCTACCTCCTCAGCTATAAAAAGATTGGATAGAGCCTACCAGATAAGCTGGTTAAAAGGACTCCATAAGATAATATGTTGCCTTGGGAAAGTCACTGCATTCACGAAGCCTCATTGCCTCCCCTGTAAAATGAGGAGTATTGTCCATAGGTCACTAAGGTTCTTCAAGCTGTAAGACCATGAACTCTATGATTTGAGAACTCATGGCCAAGCTTGGTCTGGGCCAAGAAAAGTCATCAATCCCTGGAACCCAAGGCCTCTCTCCCTACCTCAATTCCAAATTCACTTCTTTATATATTTTCTTTTTTAAAAGATTTTATATATTTATTTTTAGAGAGAGGGGAAGGGAAAGAGAAAGACAGGGAGAAAAATGTCAATGTGTGGTTGCTTCTCATATGTCCCCTACTGGGGACCTGGCCCACAACTCAGGCATGTGCCCTAAATGGGAATTGAACTGGCGTCCTTTTGGTTCATAGCCCCCACTCAATCCACTGAGCTACACCAGCCAGGGCTATTTTTTTCTTTTTTTATTATATTTTATTGATTATGCTATTACAGTTGTCCTGAATTTTCTTCCTTTGTACTCCTCCACCCAGCACACCCCACTCCCTCAGGCAATCCCCCCACCATTGTTCATGTCCATGGGTCATACATATCAATTCTTTGGGTGCTCTATTTCCTATACTGTACTTTATATCCCCATGGCTATTCTATAACTACCTACTTGTACTTCTTAATCCCCTCACCTCTGCACCCATTCTCCCACACCACCTCTTATCTAGCAACCATCAAAATGCTCTTCATATCCACGGTTCTGTCTCTGTTGGCACAAGGGTCTCGAGATCATCTGCCCTCCCATTCCCCAAACCTAATCAAACCCAAACATCAACTCTACAAAAGTCCATCAGCCTCATAAGACCCAGAAATCACTAGCTTTTAATTATGAAGCACTTCAGTGTTCCCAGCCAGGTGTCTTCCACCTCTATGCTGAACAAAAGACAGCCTACTCCCTGGAAGACAAAAAGCCACTAATTGTTTCCCAATCCACTCCAACAGTGATTGGTAGAGGACAAGCCTATTGATGCTTCATCAACAGCCAGCTGGCTTTCTTGCCTGGCATTTAGTAAGAGAGAAAGAGAAAAAGTCTGTTGGGTCATGGAGTCAAAGGCCAGGAAGGTCAGGTGAGGGAGGACTGTGCTCTGGACAAGTTGCTGATATACTCCTACATTTCTGACATGGAGTCTCAAGGCCACACCTGCCCATGTTCAGCCTAGCCCAGGCTCTATACACAGTGAAGCCTGTGGAGTCACAAATCTCTCTGAGCTGACACTCTCATCTCACCCTATATCATATGCTCTACATATCATCATTTCCTTCCTCCAGTAATAGCCGTACCGTTCTCCACCTGCCACATGACCCAGGAGGCTCACTTCTATGAATTGCCACCAAAACTTTCCTGCTCTCTAGCTTCTATTTGAGTTCACCAGAGGAAACACTAGCAAGCTAGTGGAGGGTGGAAGGAAAGAGAAGTTGGGCTATTGATTTATGGCTCTCTCCACTGCAGACTCTACCTAAGAATTCCATAGCTACAGCTGCCTCAAAGTCTTGAGTAGTAATATCTTGCTATTCACTGGGGTGCTTTGCCATCTAGTTGGATTTCCTTAACCCTTCATTAGACTTATTCTTTAATTACTCCCTTGGAGCGGACCATCTGCTTCCAGCAGGGACCCCAGCCTGGCCTACTCTTCATTCTACACCAATCAGGAACCCTGTCCTCAGCCATAAGCTGCTATGAGGATGACAGGAGCCCAGTGGTCCACAGAGTATATGAGGGAGGACACCTAGTGTCTTCACAAATAAGAGGCTACTATGCAGACACGGGAACCAATGCACCACTTATATTACTGAGTTAAGGTTCTCTTGTCTGGACCCACCTCCATCTACAACTGTATTCTCTGATTCACCCATTCTTTTTCTCATTCGGTAAGCCCTTACTGAGCCCATTCTACATTCTAGGCAAGGTGCAAGTTACTGGAATATGAACATTAACTACACACAGTTCCTGCCCCAAGTTGCTCACAGTCTGATGGGAGTCAGACATACATAGAACTAAGGACACAGAGTCTTGGAGGTGCTGTGAGAAGGGTCATCATGTGGCAGATTAGATATTGCCCATTGTTCTCTGGGAACTGAACACCCAATAGATATCTTTGATTTATCCCATCAATATACCCAGAAGTATGATAATCTGCAGCATCACCATTTCTTCCAGGGTGGTGCTGACTTGGAGGAGGGGGTAGGAAGTGGGTTTACAGCCAATGCCCTGCCTACCCCTGCCTCCACTCCCAAACTGCCACCTCCAGCTACTAGATGGGATGAGTATCAACTCAGGGTTCCAAACTCCCCCCACAAGGACAGGAGTTGTTCCAGAATCTCCCTCCTGGAAGGTATTCCATCAAAGAAAGGGCCTGTTTAAGGGCTCATTGCAGCTCAGAGAGGAATTTATGGGATTAATTTCTACTACTTGCCAGCACCAGTAATTTGGCTTTAAAATAAGAAATAATAAAATGATAAGCTGATGCCATACTATTTGATGAGAGTCTCTCCTTCCAAACACAAGTGTTCCTACACACACACACACACACACACACACACACACACACACCAGCTGTCTCACCAAATCCCATAGTCACAGCACTGAGAACCAAGATCGCTGAGGGGAAAGGTGGGGTTGTGGAGAGGATATTTCTTTTCCTTTTTTTTCTTAATTATGCTAATAGAGTTGTCCTAATGTTTCCTTCTTTGTCCTCCTCCACCCAGCACAGCACACTCCCTCAGGCAATCCCTGTACCATTGTTCAGGTCCATGGGTCAATCATATAAGTTCTTTGACTACTCAATTTCCTATACTGGACTTTACATCCCATGACTATTCTGTGATTACCTATTTGTACTTCTTAATCCCCTCACCTCTTCACCCACTCCCCCACATCATCTTTCCATCTATTGTTCATAGATATGTATTTACTGCCATTTTATTGTTCATAATGTTGATCTTCTCTTTCTTAAATAAGTTCCTTTAATATTTCATATAATAACAGTTTGGTGATGATGAATTCTTTTAGTTTGTTCTTGTCTGGGAAGCTCTTTATCTGCCCTTTGATTCTAAATGATAGCTTTGCTGGGTAGAGTAATCTTGGCTGTAGGTCCTCACTTTTCATGACTTTAAATATTTCTTACCAATCCCTTCTAGCCTGCAAAGTTTCTTTTGAGAAATCAGCTGACAGTCTTATGGGAACTCCCCTGTAGGTAACTACTTTTCTCTTGCTGCTTTTAAGTTTCTCTTTATCTTTAACCTTTGGCATTGTAATTATGATGTGTTTTGGAGTGGGCCTCTTTGCATTCATCTTGTTTGGGAACCCTCTGTGCTTCCTGGACTTGCATGTGTATTTCCTTCACCAAATCAGAGAAGTTCTCTTTCAGTATTTTTTCAAATAGATTTCTGATTTCTTGCTCTTTCTCTTCTCCTTCTGGAACCTCTATGATGCAAATGTTGGACTACTTGAAGTTGCCCCAAAGGCTGCTTGTATTACCCTTATTTTTTGGATTCTTTTTTCTTCTTGTTGTTCTGGTTGGTTGTTTTTTATTTCCTTATTTTCCAAATCATAGATTTGGTTCTCAGCCTCATCCACTCTATTGTTCTTTCCCTGTAAATTATTCTTTATTTCAATTAGTGTATACTTCATTTCTGACTGAATCTTTTTTTATGCTGCTGAGATCCTCACCAAGTTCCTTGAGCATCCTTATAACCAGTGTTTTGAACTCTGCATCCAATAGATTGCTTATCTACATTTTGTTTAGTTCTTTTTCTGGAGTTTTGATCTCTTCATTCATTTGGGCCATATTTCTTTGTCTCCTTGTTTTGGCAACCTCCCTGTGTTTGTTTCTATGTATTAGATAAAGCTGCTTTGACTCTGTGTCTTGATAGTATAGCAAGTGTAGTAGGTGCTCTGTAGGGTCCAGTGGCACAGCCCCCTGTATCACCCAGGCTGAGTAATTGAGGTGTACCCTTCATGTGGGCTGAATACACTCTCCTCTTGTACTTGAGCCTTAGTTGCTGTAGGCAGATCAATGGGAGGGATTTTCCCAGTCGGCTGCAGCCAGTCAGCTGCAGACTGGCTGTGACCACTGACCACCACCCTCTGCACTCCGTGGAAAATCAGCTCTGTAGGAGCAAGGTGATGGTGCTCTGACAAGGTCTATAGCCGCCCACTGGCTTCTCAAGTCTGGGGTTTCCTGGGTTATGCAGGGCAAGGTCAGCCCCCACCAGTGTTCTACCAAGGGCCATCCTGCTGAACTATAAAGCAATCCAAGATGGCTGCTATTTGTGCTGGGTTTGGAGAGTCCCAGGTGAAGCCAAGCTGTGAGCCTAGGCTGACTACCGCTAGTGCTGGGCTTGGGCCTTACTGAGGCCAACTGTTGCTTGTTTGAAAGGATTTAGGAAGTTGTGAAGCAGGAGCCAAGACCAGCCATTCACATGGAAAAACAGCTTGGATGGACTTGTAAGTTGTGTGGAGTGGAGTCTCAGGGGATCTCCAGGGTGGGGCAAACAGTGTTAGCTAGGTTGATGGAGTCTCAGATATGGCACCAGCCTGCTGGCTCTGGCTCTGTGGCTCTGTGGGGGGGAGGGTTCAGAAAAGGGACAATGGCCTTTGTTCTCCCCAATCCAAGACACTTCAGTTTCACCCTGTATGCAATTGGTCCCTTACAAGCTGCTACCCTGGTGCTAGAGCTCAGAGAAAGTGAATCTTAGTAAGTGAATCTGTGTGTGGGTTCGTTAAGAGGAACTGCTTGGGGCTCCAGAGTTTCTTCCACTGACTCAATCCCCGCTCAATCCAGAAGTTGTAGGGATTTATCTTCCTGGCACTGGAACCCTTGGCTGGGGGACTGGTGTAGGGCTGGGGCTCCTTGATCCTGAGAGATCCCTCCCAAATTTTTATCCACCACATGTGGATGAGGGACCAACCCATTCCACATCTGTACCCCTCCTACCAATCTGGATTGATGTGGTCTCTTTAATTCCATAGTTGTCAGACTTCCATTTATTAAATTTCTGACAGCTCTGAGTGATGGCTGTTCTATATTTTAGTTGTAATTTTGATGTGGTTGTGGGAGAAGGCAAGCCATATCTGCCTATGCCACCACCTTGACCTTAAGTCAGAGGGGATGTTGCTTTAGGCTCCAAACACAGTTATTTACAACAAATGGACAAAACTAAACTAAGCAATTCTAGAGCCTGAATACAGAGTTTGGGGAAGGTGGCATGTCCCAGTGCTACTGACAATAACTACTGAATAAGTTCAAAGCCACCCAAAGTGATTTAAAAAAATTGAATTTATTGAGTGTTGTCATGTAAATCCTACTTTTGAATATAATCAAATTATAAAGTACATTCCAAAGAGCTCAGACCCTACAGTATGCCATCAAAAAAAATTTACTTCCAGCAGAAAAGGTTATAGATGGTCATCTCACATTCAACTAACATTTATTAGGAAGCCATCATGGACCAAGCACTGCGTCAAACACTGGGATATAAAGATGACCTTAACACAGCCCCTGCCCTCAGTTTACTCACAAACTAGAGATAAACAAGCAGTAGTAAATGATGCTGGCCCAGGCAAAGACAGAGTGCTCTGGAAGGACAGAGGAGAGACAGCACCTCTGACCAGAGAAATCAGAGAGGGGTTAATAGATAGGGTGACAACTGAGATGGGTCATTAATAAAGGGTTTTACCAGACAGAGAAAGGGTAAGGCATTGTAGGCAGAGGGAAGAACACAGGCAAAGGTGCAGAGATGTGAGTGAGCATGACATGCTCAAAGAGCAACAACATTATTCCCTGGGCTAACACAGAGTGTGAGGGGCAGTGACAGGAGTGAAAGCTAGAAAATTGAGTGTGGACCAGATTATGAAGGAGCTTGAATGCCATACCCAAAGTTTTAGATGTTAGTCAATAGCAAATGCCAAAACAATAAGGCTTTAAACAAGAACATGATAAATTACAGTACTGTTTTAGAAAGTTCTATGGAGAAAAACATGCTGCTCCAAAAACTGTGGGATTCTGAAGGCAGTGAAGATCAAGGAATCTTCAAATAACAGCACCCCCTCTACCAGGGAGGAGTCGGACAAATACTCTTCTTCTAAGGGAAGTGGTCATGAGACAAGCCTCATAAGAAAGCAGATTTCCAATTTCAGGAATTCTGGATGGAAACCGTCCCCTCCATTTCCATGAGTGACATGCACCAGGTACAGCTGATGGGTTAATAGACCTTCAGTGGTGGAAGGATGTGGTTCAAAGTGTTGAAGTAGCTAGGGCAGGGGCTGGTCCTCTGATGTCAAGGGGACAATAGTGGAGAAGACTTGAGGGACAGCAGCCAAGGCTCATGACAAACATCTAAATTAATTTTGTCTGGGAAAAATGTTAGGTCATCAAAGTCCTCAATAAGCTCATGAGACACATGGAAAATGTAGAGGATTTGTCCTCTCAAGCTACACATTGATCAACCCAGGTCTCAAAAATCAAGGCAAGATTTCTGGTGATGGTGGGGTAAAGAAGCCAGCAAATTCTCTTCCCAAAATCTAGGGGAAATAGTCAGAAACAAAACAACCACTTTAGATCTCTGGAAATCAACCAAAGACAAAACAATAAATTGAGAAGCACTTGTTCATGGAAAAACTGAACTTTGGTAAGGAAAGTGGGAATGTGAAAAATTCTGTCTGGGACTACTCCTATCACCAACCCCACCTCTGTTGAGTAGTGTTGATCATGTAAACAGAACCTTGACTACAGAGAGGGATGATTTTATTTGGAGTAGAAGGTGAGGAGCCCAAGTACAGTAGCTAACAGTACAAAGTACAAACAGAAGTCCACATGATCCATCAGTGGGGAAGCATATGGGTGAGGTCCATAGTCCTGCTGGACTGAGGCTGCAGTCTCATGAAAGCGAGCAGCAGAGCAGCAGAGCAGCAAACAAGCTTGAAGTTTAACAGGGAGCTCCTGGAAATGAGAGCACCACAGAGCAACTAGAGAAATCCCTTCCTGGTATCCTTGGAGGCTGCACACTTGCAAGGACCACCAGGATAGCCTCAGAAAGTCAAAGCAGGGAAGACCTGAAAACCAACTGAACTTTGATTGTTGCCCCCACAATCCACACAGAGGATGAGGGTTTTCTGGCTTGAGGTGTTTACACATACCCCTGACCAGTCACTGGCTTACCATCAAGCTACAAAGATGTGGAGACAACCCTTAAGAAGCCAAGCTAAACATTTTTTTTAATTTTCTAAGTGAGTAAAGAGGGTTCCAGTCAAGATGACAGAGTAGGTAAATGCAATACTTACCTCCTCCAACAACCACATCAAAATTACAACTAAATTACAAAACAGTCATTCTTTAGAACCATCTGAAATCTAGCTGAACTCCTATAACTAAGGACATAAAGAAGCCACATCAAGACTGGGGCAGAGTGAACTGGTCCCACATCATGCTTGGCAGTTAAAAATTAAGAAGGATATCTAAGCTATGGAGGTCCTCCCTGAGAAATGAGGCATCTCAGTCCCACACCGAGCCCCCAGGATTCCAGTGCTGGGAAGAGAAGTCCCCATGACTTCTGGCTGGAAAAAACAATGGGGTTTGTGCTAGAGTCCCAGGCTTTCCTTTTAAATAGCCCATACACGAACTTACTTGGACTAATTCCTTGTGAGCTCCAGCCCTGGGGCAGCAGCTCAAAAGCTACGAGGGACGTAGATGGAGGAACTGAAGTGTCCGGCATCAGAGCACATGCTGGAGGGGTAGCTTTCTCCCAGACAGAAGTGCTGGCAGAGCCATTTTTCCTCACCCCAACACAGAAGACAAGCAGATGTCATATCTAAGTTTCCATCAACCTAGCTAGCGTTTTTTGCCCACCCTTCCCAATTTATTCCTTGAAACCCCTCCCCACCCAAATTTGGGCCCACCCAAGCCTTTTCCACTGGTTTTTCCATATGATGGCCTCTTTTGGTTCATGCTTTGGAGTTTCCTAAAATCTCTCAAAAGTACTCAAATCTCAAAAAACCAACATCTGGCCTCATTGTGCCCCATACCTTTTGCTAAAGGGCCCCAGGTCCAGCACTAGCATTAACCAAACTGGATTTGCAGCTTGGAATTTCCCAGGCATCTCCAAGCCCAGCACAGTAGCAGACATCTGCAAATCACTTTGTAGCTCATTCTGTGTGGCCACAGGCAAAGCAAAGGTGGTGGTTGACAATAGCCTGCACTTCCAAAGCCAACAACACCAATGAACAGCTTCAAACCATGCTGAAGCACAACCCAACTACCTCCACATGTGGTGCATATAAGGGCAGACTCATTGGGCACCAGAGCCCCACAGAAGTGAGTCCTGCTCTGTGGAGTTAGGGCCTACACAGTATATCCAACACTGTGGCCACAGTCAATCCTCACAACCAAATGGCCTGGAGTAAATCCCTCCCATGGATGTGCCAATGGCAATCCAGGCTCAACTATAACAGGAAGGTGTACACAACCCATGAAGAGGATGCAGCTCAGATTACCAGGGAGGCTGTGCCACCAGACCCTGCAGAACACCTATTATATTAATTCATTCTTCCAAGACCAGAAGACATAGCCACTCTACATAACACATAGAAACAAACACTGGGAAGTAGCCAAGATGAGGAGACAAAGAAACATGTCCCAAATTAATGAACAGAACAAAACTCCAGAAAAAGAACTAAACAAATTGAGACAAGCAATCTACCAGATGCAAAGTTCAAAACACTTGTTATAAGGATGCTCAATGAACTTAGAGAAAGAGTTAATTAACTTAGTGAGAAGATCAACAAAGATGTTTGGAAACATAAAAATGGAGTAGAAAACACTGAAAAAGAACTAATCAGAAATGAAAGATACACTAACTAAAATAAAGAATAATTTACAGGGAATCAATGGTAGATGAAGCCAAGAATCAAATCAGCAAATTGGAATGTAAGGAAGCAAAAAACACCCAATCAGCATAACAAAAAGAAAAAAGAGAGGAACTAGTATAAAGGACACAGGGACAATAACTAAGGGGGGAGGAAATGGGAGGGAGGTGGGGAGCACAGGCGGGGTGGGCTGGGATGGGAGAAACAGACAGAAAACTGTACTTGAAAAATAATTAAATTTAAAAAAAAGAAAATAGGAAATTTAACATGAGCATCATACAAAATGTAAATGAAATTCAGTCAAGGGGAAAATGTTCTGGTTTGGTAAAATTTCTGTCTTTTAGTAGTTGGTTGTTAAACTACTAGGTATAAGAATCACTTTGGAAGGATATAAAAATACGAATGTCCAGTCTCATCCAAAAAAAAAAGAATCTACAAAAATGAGACTACTATAAGGGGTTTCTGAGACAATTTCAAGCATACCAACATTCAAATCATGGGGGTACCAGAAGGAGAAGAGAGAGAGCAATAAATTGAAAACTCGTTTGAAAAAATAATGACAGAAAACTTTCCTAACCTGTTGAAGGAAAAAGACACACAAGTCCAAGAAGTATAAAGAGTACTAAACAAGATGAACCTAAACAAGCCCATATCAAGACACATCATATTTAACATGCCAAAGGTTAAACACAAAGAGAGAATCTTAAAAGCAACAAGAGAAAAGCAGTTAGTTACCTACAAGGGAGCTCCCATAAGACTGTCAGCTGATTTCTCAACAGAAACTTTGCAGGCCAGAGGGGAATGGCATGAAATATTCAAAGTGATGTAAAGCATGGACTATAGCCAAGACTACTCTACTGAGCAAAGCTATTATTTAGAATCGAAGGACAGATAAAGAGCTTTCAGACAAGAAAAAGCTAAAGGAGTTCATCATCACCAAGTATTACAAGAAATATTAAAGGGTCTTCTTTAAGAATAAGAAGAGAAAAAGATTGAAATATAAACAATAAAATGGTAATAAATACATAGCTACCAACGTTTACCTTAAATACACCAAACAAAACACATACAGTGACTCAATCGATAGCAAAATAAATGCTCTTATATATGCTGTTTACAAGAAACTCACTTCAGATAGAAAGACACACAGATTGAAAATGAAAGAATAGAAAAAGATAGTTCATGAAAATGGAAACCAAAAATATAGCTGAAGTAGCAATACTTACACCAGACAAAACAGACTTTATAACAAAGGCATACCAAGAGACAAAGAAGAACCCAGCAATTCCACTTCTGGGTATTTATCCAAAAAAACCCAAAACACACTAAATCAAAAAGACATACATCCATATGTTCATTACAGCATTATTTACAATAGTCAGTATATGGAAGCAACCTAAGTATTCAACAATAGACAAGTGAATAAAAAAGAAATGGTGCAGATATACAATAAAATATGACTCGACCATAAAAAAGAATAAAATATTGCCATCTGCATTGACATGGATAGACTTAGAAGTTATTATGCTAAGTGAAATAAGTCAGACAGAGAAACACAAATGCTATATGATTTCACTTATATGTGGAATCTAAAAAACAAATAAACAAACAAGCAGAATAGAAACAGACTCATAGATACAGAGAACATTTTGACATCTGCCTAAAGTGAATGGGTTGAGGGGATGGATTAACAAGGTCAAGAGATTAATAAGTACAAATTAGTAGTTACATACTAGTCATAGAGATGTAAAGCACAACATGGGGAATATAGTCCGTAATATTATATAAATTATCTATTGTGCCAGGTAGGTACTAGATTTATCAGGATGTTCACATTGTAAGTTATATAAATGTCCAGTTACTGGGTCATACACCTGAAACTAATACAATATTGTATGTCAACTGTAAGTTTGTAAATAATTACTTTTCAAAAACTGAGTAGAGATATTAGCAACATGTACCACTGAAGACACTGATTCGCCAGATTAAGTCCAAATAAGTTACTAAAAATTTTAAAAATCTAGCAACCACAATGCTCATGAGTGAAAAATCAAAATCAAGTTTGTACAATATATTATCTAAACTGTCCAGTTCTCAACAAGAAAACTACAACACAAAAAGAAACAGGAAAGTAATCCATATTTAGAAAAGAAAAAAACAGTCAATAGAAACCAACTCTGAGCAGGAACACATATTGGATTTGATAGACAAAGACTTCAAAGCAACCATTTTAAATGTTTTTGGTGAATTAAAAGAATTATGTTTAAATAATTAAAGGACTACATGATGACAATGACTTAACAAATAGGGAATCTCAATAAAGCAACAGAAACTATGAGAAAGAACCTAATGAAAATTGTAGTTTTGAAAAATATAGTAAGTATGAAAGACACAGAGATGAGGACTGGGGGGGGAATGGGAGGAGGGGGGAGACCGGGCGGGGAGGTGGGGTGGGATGGGAGAAATAGATTTAAAAAAAAATGTACTTGAAAAGTAACTAAATAAAATTTAATATTAAAAAAAAGAAAAATATAGTAACAGAAAAAAAATTCACCATATGGGCTCAGCATCAGATTTAAGATGTCAGAAGAAAGAATCAGTCAACTTGCATCAGAAGTGATACAGTCAGAACAAAGAGAAAAATTATTGAAGAAAAATTAACACACTGAGATCTAAGAAACAATGTGACTTGTACCACCATACCTGTCTGCAATGTAAGGCCCAGAGACGGGACAGAAAAAAGAGAAGAAAATATAATTGAAGAATCAAGAGAGCCTCCAATTCTGAAGTCCCCTTCTCCACTCTGCTTTGGATTTGGGGAACTGGGTGAGGCAGGTCAGAGGTGCTGGGTTAGAGCTTCTACAAGACTCAGCTCCGAGCTGCTTCTCAAGAAGGAGAAATTATGCCCACCATGTGCTGGGCTCAATGCTTACACTTACATAGGTGCATTGGCCCTCATAAGTCTGTGGACAGTTCTGTAGTCACAATCCACAGAGGCAGAAATGACTCAGAGTGGTGTGCAACTGCCCAGTTCACAAAGCCAGGAATGAAACCCAGTTCCCTCTTCTTCACTCCTTTCCCACAGCACCCTAATGCCTCTCAGCTCACACACTCATGCTCTGTGGACTCAGCAGTGGGGGAAAGGACTACAGTAACTCCAGGCAGACTGCAGCACTGAGTGGAGGAACAGACCTCAAACAGGCGTAAGCATAGAAGCATCCAGGAATCCACAGGTCCTTCTGTTTCCACAGAGCAGTGGACCTCTTGCCAGGATGGGCTGCCCCACTCCCCAGGGAGCCATACCCTGCCTCCAGGGGGTTGGTTCACCAGGCTGGGGCTGGGGTTTGGACAGGTGCAATTCTAGGCAGCCTCAGCATTTCTAACAACTTTAGCCAGACTGACCCTCAGGACCAAGACCAGCAGCCTGTCCTGTGCCTGGCTAAAAGTCAGTCTGGTCTTGCCTCTAGAGGTGATCATCACTCCTCAAATTCTTCACTGTCAGCTCTACTCACATTTCTATTCATCCTCATAGCCCTCCTAAAGAGTGAATGCCAGATGAGAAATCTGGGGCCCAGGCAGGTTAGCACTTTGCCTGTGGTCACACAGCTGATGCACCCAGATTAGCCCCCAGCTCTCCAAGCTGCTCTTCTCTCTATCTCTCTAGGTATCTTGCTCCAAATGTTCACCCCAAACTTGTCTATTGAGAGGCTGAGATCAGCAGGGCACAGGCTTTGTGTGTACAGCCCAGCTCTGGAAAGAGAGGCAATGTCTCCATCAATAAATTACCTCCCAAGTCTCAGCCTGGACACCCTCTCCAACACTAGTGCACTTTGTCCAGCCTGCACACCAACCCCACCCCACCACCATCCAGGGCCAAAACCAAAGAAAGGAGATTTCATTGCCATAGGAGCTAAGGAGATTCAGATCAATATAGCCACCACTCAGGGAGGCCCCATCCACAGCCTCCTCTGGCTGGGTCCAGAACCTTGACCCTTGTGAAGGAGAGCTCAGCTGGCCCATTCCTCTCCCACTCCAGGTGCACAAATGGGCATCTCATTTATCTGGACATTCTAACAGTGGAGCTCATGGAAAGCACTCTATAAGAACTACTGAACCACTGTTATTGGCCTCCTCTTTTGTCTTCCTTTGGGTGAACCAGAAGACTCAGATGTCTAGCCTATCTGAGCCTCAATTTTTGTCCACCTCATTGAAGTAGTAGGAGAAATAACAGAGAAAATATAGTAAAGACGTTGGAAGAAGAGAGGGCTTGGCAGGGCAGTAGGGGAGGGAGAGCAGGGGTGAAACCACAGGCTTGCTGCAGGACTACCAGGGCTGGGAAGTACAAATGTGAAGACAAATGAGGGGGCTGGGGTGTGGGAGATGGGAGGAGCAGGAGAGCAATGGTGGGTAAGGAGGCATGAGTAAAGGCTGGTGGGTGGAACATATGGGGCTGGAGGAAGCTATGACCAGGATCAGAATCAAAGGCCCCTGAGAGTTTGATACCCAAGCTGCTGGGGAAACAGTAGTGAGTCCTTAGGCCCAGCCTGTTGCCTGCATGCACCAAATTAAATAACTGCAATGCCCCTTTTATTTCTTCTCTGACAGCAACGTATTGCAAATGCAGCCACTTCTGACATTCTAATATTCAAAGTCACATCCTGTGGGATAAACCCACTGCTATTGCCTGATCCAGTGATTTGTATCAGGGGAGAAGGGAGCTGGGAGGGGCAGGAAGAGGCTGGGACTGAGGCTACTGGCAGCAAAAGAGAAAAAGAAAAGAAAAGAAAGTGCTAGATTCCTGCTGTACCAGCCCAGGTCCCCCTGCAATAGGCCTCTGCCCCTAGAGTAGTTGGAGCTACCTGATCATCCCTCCCCTATCCACCTGTTCATTCAGTAAATGCTGAGGGCACTCACCACATGCCAGGTCTGTGCCCAGCACTGGGAGGGATATGTGATGCCTGATTCACAGACTCCACCTTCAGGAAATTCATCCCACACTCGTGTGCTGGGCAGGCACCATTTACTCCTGTACAAGGTGCTGTGATCAGAGACCATGCTTTGGACACACACAAGCCTTGGTTCACATTCTCAGTCAACAAGCAGGGTCACCTTGGAAATCTTCTCAAACAATAGTCCCTGTATCTTTAATGGGGATAGCAGTTTGGTCTACTCCTAACATTACCCAGAAGATTAAAGGAAAGAATGCAAAGAAAGCACTGACTGACCCCAGTACTTGATGCAGAGTAACTGCTCACTGCGGTCATGAAAATGACTGTAGGTGGAATGAAATGCTGCTGCAAGCGAGGTGCCAGTAGATGCTGTGACAATGCTGGAGAAAACTTGGTCCCAAATCACAGCCTGAGTTAGTTAGGAGCTTCCCATATCCACACATCCACACATCCCTCCCAGCCTCAGACTGCGTGGGACCCTCCAGGCAGCTCAGTGTATGTGTAGTGGGATGTGCCATGGGTTTTCTGTCCATGCCAGTCAAGTACCAAATAGACAAGGATAGAAGCAATGGGAAGAAAAGAGAACCTTCGTGCACTCTTGTAGGAATGCAGATTGGTGCAGCCCTTGTAGAAAACAGTACAGAGTCCTTAAAAATTAAAAATGGAACTGCCTTATGATCCACCAATTCCACTTGTGGGAATTTATCCAAAGAAACCCAAAAGACTAAATCCAAAGAATTTAATATAATGCACCCCTATGATCATTGCAGCATTATTTACAATAGCCAAGATTTGGAAGCATCCCAAGTGCCCATCAATAGACAAGTGTATTAAAAAGCAGTGGTACATATACACAATGGAATACTACTTGGCCATAAAAAAGAATGAAATCTTACTATTTGTGACAGCATGGATGGACCTAGAACACAGGTGGTAAACACAAGGCCCATGGGCCGAATCCAGCCCTCCACCTTGTTTTATCCAGCCCAGCATCTTGTTTCTACCTGATGGCAGTGCCAAGTTCTCACTTAACTGTTATGGAGTAGTTACATTTATGCAGCCCCCAAAATTACATTTGGCCCTTTGAAGGAAACCTCAAGACTGATATGGCCCCTGGTGAAAATGAGTTTGATACCCCTGACTAAAGGGTATTATGCTAAGTGAAAGAAGTCAGAGAAAGACAATAACCATATGGTTTCACTTACATGTGGAATCTAAAAACAAAATAAATGAACAAACAAAATTGAAACAGACACATAGATATAGTACAGAGAACAGATTGATGGTTGCCAAAGGGGAGAGGAGTTGGAAGGATGGGTGAAAAGGCGAAAGGGTTATGAAGCACAAATTCGTAGTTACAAAATACTCATAAGATATAAAGTAAAGCATAGGAAACAGAGTCAATAATATTGTAATAACTACGAAAAAATAATAATATTGTAATAACTACGTATGGTGCTAGGTGGGTACTGGAAATATAGGAGAAACATGTAAATTATTTGATTGTCTAACCACTATGCTGTACACCTGAAACTAATACAAAATAATATTGAATGTAAACTGTCATTGAAAAGTAACATTTAGGACTTCCGCCAAGATGGAGACGTAGATGGAGGATCCACCTCGCCTCTGTGCACAACCAAATCTAAGAACAACTATTTTTAACAGCAGTCACAACCAAGCCACACGGAAAATCGACAATACGGAGTCCAAAGGACAACTAGATACTCGGCTGGACTGGTAGGAGGAGCGAGGCCAGCAGCGGAGCAGGTTAGCAAGAAAAAATTCCCGGGGCGGTGCGAGGTGCGCGCAGGCAACCGAGGGCGCTGAGCGCCAACGAGCTGGCTGCCAGAGCGCACAGGGAAGAGGCGCGGTGGGTCGCTCGGTCGCGCGCATTTACGTGCGGAGAAACCAGTGAGAAGGGAAACCCGCGCAGTGCAGCAGGCTCGCACAATTAGGATCGGATAAACAAGCCCGAGGCGTGTGAGTGACTGGATGCGCTGGGCTAGCGGAGAGGAATGCCATTGCTCCCACTCTGACCCCGCCCCCACACACAGCGTCACAAACCAGCGACCTGGGTCTCCCCGTCCTGGTAAACAACTAAGGCTTTGCTCCGCTCACTTAACAGCACGAATAGACCAAAAAATGGCTCTAGGACAACTCAGAGCCCCAGAACCGATAGACCTAAGTGATGAAGAAATAGCCAGTCTTTCAGATGCACAGTTCAAAACACTGGTTATAAGGATCCTTACAGAACTGGTTGATTTTAGTCACAAATTAGAGAAACATACGGAAGCTAAATTAATTGAAATGAATGCTGATACAAAAGATACCAATAGTAATGGAAAGAAAATTGGGACTCAAATCAAGGGAGAGGACCAGAAGGAAGAAAAAAATGATCAAACAGAAAGGAATGAAGAAACAAGAATTCAGAAAAATGAGGAGAAGCTTAGGAACCTCCAGGACATCTTTAAACGTTCCAACATCCGAATTATAGGGGTACCAGAAGGGGGGAAAGGCACAACCACCAGTTGAAAAATTATTTGAACAAATAATAAAGGAGAATTTCCCCAAGCTGGCAAAGGAAATAGACTTCCGAGAAATCCAGGAAGCTCAGAGAGTCCCAAAGAAGTTGGACTCAAGAAGGAACACACCAAGGCACATCATAATTACATTAGCCAAGATTAAAATGAAGGAGAGAATCCTAGAAGCAGCAAGAGCTAAGGGGACAGTCACCTACAAAGGAGTTCCCATCAGACTGTCAGCTGATTTCTCAAAAGAGACCTTACAGGCAAGAAGGGGCTGGAAAGAGGTATTCCAAGTCATGAAAACCAAAGATCTACAACCAAGATTGCTCTACCCAGCAAAACTTTCATTTAGAATGGAAGGACAGATAAAGTGCTTCTCAGATAAGACCAAATTCAAGGAGTTCATCATCACCAAGCCCTTATTATATGAAATGTTAAAGGGACTTACCTAAGAAAAAGAAGATAAAAAAGATGAACAGTGAAAGAACAGCAAACTCACAGTTATTAAGAACCACACCTAAAACAAAAGCAAACTAAGAGGATAGCTAGATCAGGAGCAGAACCATAGAAATGAAGATCTCATGGAGGGTTAGCAACAGGGGAGTGGGAGGAGGGGAAGGAGGGGAGAAGGTACAGAAAATAAGTAGCATAGACAGTAGATAGAAAATAGATAGGGGGGAGGGTAAGAATAGTAGGGGAAATACAGAATCTAAAGAATTTGAGACACATGTTCATGAACTAAAGGGGGAAATGGTGGGGGAGGGGTATGCAGGGTGGAGGGGAAGGGAGGGGGGAATAGAGCAAATGTAATGGCATAATCAATAAAAAAAATAAATTTAAAAAAAAAGTAACAATTTAAAGTTCTTTTTAGAAAGAAGGGTGTGGTCTCTACTATTTCAAAGGAAAGTATGTTGATTGTTTACAAGATAAATAAAAAATGTAAAAGATGTTTTAAAAACCAAGAAGAAGAAGTAAATGGGTTAGTTGACCACTCTAGAGGAGGAAGATCATTCCAGGGGACTAGAAACAAGTGCTTAGGTGAAGTCAGGGTGCTCTCAAACTGGAGTATAAGGCAGAAGGCTTGGTAGGGCAGGGAGACCATGCAAGTAGTGAAAGGACCCTTGCATGGCAATCAGGGCAGTGGCCAGAGGGCTGCCAGCCTGTGGCTGGACTCACTGTGTGTGTGGGGGCGGAGGGGGAAGCACATGGCAGGGAGATGCTGGTTTTTAAATGACCGGCAACATAGGGAACCTTTAAGGGATGGCGATGGGGGGGTTGAGGGGTACAAGACCAAGTCAAGAGGCTGGGGGAGAGGAAACTGAGGGAGGAGGCAATAGAGACCAGGGGTTCCCTGGCCTATGGGACCTGTGAATAGATCATAGATTTGGGTCAGGCCTTCCCAGTTAGCCTTGAAAAGGAAAAAAAATTATCCACAGACCTAAAAAAAGAAGAAGAATAAAACCAAGGAAGAAAGAAGCTCTGAAAATACCCTGAAGAGTTGCAGAGACTGCTCTGGCCTTTAAGATGCAAGGAGTATGGTAATCTAATAAATTGGCAACAAAGCATTTGTCACCAAGCTAATTTTATTAGAAGATATCTCAAATGGCTAATTTCCTTTTACTAATGAGCAAATTAGTTGAATCTCTGATCTGCTTTTAAGGCACTTATACTAATAAAACATGAACGACAGTGAAATTTGCTGTGAGATGTGGTGATATGTGCACTAGGGTTAAAGGGAATCTCCAAGCTTGAGGGTTGTTTTAATGCAACCTTGCCCAAAAGTGCCTCCAGTATGTGCAGACCCACTGGGAGCCCAGCCCTGCCCATGGCCGGTGAGTGGCAGGCAGGGTGGCAGACTGATGCACCAGCCCAGGGGGCTGGCCCCGGGGAGGAGAGGAGATGGGGTCAGGCTCTGGCAGGGCAGCAGATTAGGTGATGCTTCCAGCAAAGCCCCTGAGCCCGGACAAGATGGCCTCAAACTTTCAAGAAAGTTCTTTTGAGGGAGGTTTGCCCCCTGCCTCCCCCACCTCCCAGCCAGTGTATCCTGTATGTAGAGAAAAACCTTCTAAGACATTCCCAGACCTCTGGCAATACCAGGTGGCTGACACCAAAGCTAAAAACTTGCCTGTCAAACCATCTTTCCCGGGGCCAGAGTTGGGGCCTAGTTCTTTAAGTCAGTTTTGAAGAGAAATGGATGAAGGGGTTCTGATCCTGATATTTACCACCAGCAGCCAGTGCAGGCTTCTTGTGGGGGCTGAATGCCACCCAGTGAGAGAGGTAAGGCACTCTACCAATCATAGCCCAGGGATGCTGCCTCCTGCCTGAGAAATGGGGTGAGAGGGCGGGCATAGGCCAATGGCTCTGAGCTGAAAGGGAGTGCCCCCTACTATCTTTGGGGACATGCTTGGTACTGGCAGAGAGAAGAAGCCCAGAAAAGCACTCCCGCACTAAGACCAGGAAGCAGGGCTCTCAAGTGGGTCCCACTCACCTGGCAAATACAGGCCATCTGTCTGCATCAACCTGGCTTTGCAAAGAAAGGGTTTCCTGGGAAGGGGATCTAGGACCAGGCAGGCTCCCTGGCCCCAAACATGCTCTAGTTGTGACTTTCTGCCCACAAGGGTATGAGAGAGCTGGAGTCCAGGGCAGTGGGCAGCACCTGAGGATCCGTCCAGCAGTGAGCCTGATTGAAAGGCCCTCAGAAGCCCTGATAAAATAATAAGAATTTCCTCAAGTTCCAGTCCCAGCTCAGCCCCATACATTTACATCCCAACTCACCTATTTATTGTAGTATTAGCAATGTGATTTGAACCCAGTTATCAGTCTCTCTGGACCTCAGTTTATTTCTCTTTGAAGGGGAGACACTGGTACTCAGATATCCGAACTATCGTGTGGACTCAATGAGGAAAGAACTAGGCACAGGGCAAGCATTCAACAAAGGCATGTTTCCTAGTTCTGTAGGCTGAGTTGGGGGAGCTGCTGCCCTCTTTAGGCCAAGCATGGGGAGTCCCCAGGTCACATGCTTGGATGCTGACATAGCTGACTTGCTGAATGAAAAGGGCAGCCTCAAGAAAACAGAGCATCTCCTCACTGAAAGCAATCCAGTACCTGGCTGGGATGCCCCTGGGGTACTTCCCAGGGAAGGACCTCCACCCCCTTCAGGGACTTTCACACACACTGCCCTTGTCCAGCACCTGCCAGAAGTCATAAGAACAACAACCCCCCGCCAGTGAAACTGGCCCTTCTCTAAATGCCCTGTGAAAGTCTTGGTCCTGCAGTCCTCATAGTAGGGAGCCTCCCTGGGATCAGTCTAAATCCAGCCCACAGACTATCTCCCCAAAGTCCACAGGTAGCTTTTCTTGGTAGGTACAATAGGGACAGCACCAAAATGTTAGATGTGAGACAGGCAGAGGGTTTACAACACAATCCATAAACAAGCTCTCCTGGCCACTTTCCTCCATGTGAGTCAACAGCTCTGGCCTGCAGTGGAAGATACAGTGCAGCTCTCATCAGGGCTTCTGTCTTCTCTCCACCTGCCAGGTACCCCCCACCTGTCCAGGCCCCTCCCTCTACTATCCCTGGAGCCACCTCTCTGAAGTGCTCTGGCCTCATTCATTATTCAGTCACTTCCTCAGTTGAGAGGCCCAGGGGCCAGAGGGCTGGCAGTTGGCGAGCTCTTTCATCTCCCAGGTGCGAGGGGAATGCAGAAATGCTGGGCTGGTGTCTAGGACACAGAGGCTGGGGATCGGTGCTAGGTCTGGGGAACCCTCAAACTTTCTGCTTCAGGACCCACCTCTCACAGGCTGTACCCTAGATTAACCTACAGGGGCTTCATTACCACCCTGGGGAGCCATGACTGAATGCACCCATTCCTACCCCTGCTTCTAAGCTCAGAGGTCTGATTTGATCTCAATGTAAGTTAAACTGTCAGCTCTTTACAAGCTGCAAGTGGTAAGACTTGACTTCTCTGTAAAAACCACGTGAGTCACCTGAGAAAGCTTTGAGCTGAAGGCAGGCTTAAAGCTTTGGCAACCCCTTGGGCAAAGGGAGAAAGATGCCTCCTGAAATTGTGCCAAGATACATGCCAAATCTAAAGTCCACATGACAGTCCTGCTTTGCTGGGTCACACAGGAGTTGGGAGTGGGGAGGTCTCTCTCACAGAGCACCACATATCACATGACACACATGTGAACAGTGACAGGGCAACAGGGCTCCTCTCCTCCCCTCTCGGGCTGCAGTCTCCTCTGCAGTCACTTCCATTTCCCTCCCAAGATGCCACAACAAACAACTTAGCCTTCAGTCACTTGAAGAAATGCAAACATTGAGGGAAGCGGGACAGATACAGGGTCAAATTGCCTGGTCCTAAGTATTTCTTATCTCTTTACCTATTCTACATCCATCTCCCTGCACTTTGACCCCCCTCCCATAGAATCAAAACTGGAACTTGGTATACATGGCTGCAGCCACCCTGAGTCTAGTGTTAGATTCCCAGGTCAAACCAGAGGAGACAGAGCCAGCCTGACCTTCACTTTGGCAGGTAGAGTGTTAATAGGAGCCCCCCACCACACCACCTCATATGGAGGGGGACAAAGGGAGGCACGGAGCCCAGCAAGAATGGTGTCCATCTCTCCTGCCCCCTGTACCTAGTGCTACAGGGTCAGCCCATGACCATGACATGCTCTTCCCCTTCACAGAGTCCCATTTCAGAAACATCCAAAGGGACACCAAAGCTGAAGCCTCTCAGCAGAATAGGAAGGAAAGCGGAATGCCAAGGACAGCTTCCCCCATGGATTCCATGGTGTATTTCCTCACAGAAATCTGAGGGTTCCTAGGGAAAAAACCTAGGGCCTGGTGAGGAGACCTGACAAGATCCCCAAAGCATGATTTTTTTATGGACTCCTACACCCAAGCTGCTCTTTCAAAGCCTACCTCCCACTCCTGCCTTCCTTTCCTAAACCCTCCACTGTGCTTCCCTTGGAGGAACCAGCCTCCACATAGAAGACAGGACGGAGGTTCTAGAGTCATAGTGGGCCATACAGAGAGGTCCCTTATCAAGGCTTTGAGCCCTTTGGGGTCCTTTTCATGGGACTCCAGGTTGGGGAGAGATGTGGGATTCACAGACCTGTCTTACAGCATTCTTCAGACTAGAGCAGAAGTGGTCTAAGAAAAACGGGGTACAGAGGCTATACCAGTGCCCATATGCCTGCTCGGGGCCATGTGTTCTAAACGAGTCTCCCAAGCTTGGGAGGGCAGTGTACAGCAATATCCATGAGATTCTCATTAACCTTCCACCCTCCCCCTGCCAAATATCAGTTTCCCCTGTGTACAATCCTTGCATTCCCCCCACACACACACACACACACCAATAACCTGGTTTGCAGAGCCTACCCAACCTGAAATGGGTTAGATAGGCAGAACCATGAAGAAAACATGGGATAATGAAGAACAGCAAACCAGGAATACAAAGGCCTAGGCAAGGGAAAACTCTGTTTCCTCATCTAGAGTGTGTGCAGCATCAATAGTATTGGTGGTAGTATTCACCATAGATACCCTGAACAGTGCTGTGCAATCCTCATCTCACCTGGGAACGGTAGCATGGGCCCTGCCACACACTCTGAAACACCTGCACTGCAACCTCCATTGTGCACTAACAGCACCGTCTCACTCAGGTTCCCTTATCCGTACAAGAAATGCTAACTTTAGTAACAGTGGTCCCTTCCCATTCTCACATCCTATGTGTCTCTGACTGTCTGAAGTCCCAGTCTGCTTCCAAGGGCAGTTTGAGAACCAAAGGAATGTGTGACTGTAGAGGTACATTATGGCCTGAGGAACAGCATGGATGGATGACCTTGGGACCCACAGTGGGAGCGGGGAGAAAAGTCTTTCCTGGGCTCAGCCCGCAGTGGGACATCACAGACTGCTGGCTGGCTGGGCAAGGCTTTTCCCGAGGGCTGGGGCTAACTGTTTCCATCTGAGCTGGAGACGGTGGGCTTTCTGTAGCTTTGAATCTCAGATCTTCAGACCCTCCCTCTGCTCTTCTCCTTATTAAAGTTTCTCTCACCCAGTTCATGTAATACCCAAAATCAATTGCTCATTTTACTGTCTATTTAGAAATGAAAGTGAGATTTACAGAGGAAACCTGCAAGCCAGAAGGCAGCCCCAGGCGGAGCCAAAGGCACTGGAAGGGAGAAGGCGCAGGCAGCTGGCTTCTAAACTGGTTGTAAAGAAGCTGAGCGATTGGGGTCTCCAAGGGCCTTGGGGCTGGAAACGGCCCCAGAGCCGAGCTCTCAGTTGACAAAGCCACTGCCTCCCCTCTTGCTCTCCCTCACCCCAAAACAGAGCCTGGAACATAAGCTCTCTAGAGGCCACAACTCAATGAGTGAAATGGGGCTAGATCAACCAGTTCCAGCAATCGTTGGTCTTTAAAAGAAAGCAATTCAAACTCATATGCAGGCTGCTTACATACCCTTAACCCATCTCCCCTCGAGCCCTGGAGTCTAAGAAGCCTCTATGGCTAGCTATGGTTGGGTCTAGGGATCCAAGAAGAAAGACTTCCAGAAAATATTTTTTTAAAGCAAATGAAAAAGCCCTGGAAAACTGTACAGAAGGTAAAAAGATCAGTGGTTGGCTGAGGCTAGGAGGGAGGAAGGGATAAACAGGTAGATTTTTAGGGCAGTGAAACTATTCTGCATGATACTGTAATGGTGGATACATGTCATTAGACATTTGTTAAAACCCATAGAGTGTACAAAGCCAAGAGGGAACCTTAATGTAAACTATAAACATTACTTATTAATGATGTATCAGTACCCATTCATCAATTACAACAAATATGCCACATTAATGCAAGATGTTAAATAATACAGGAAACTGTGAGGGTAGGTTAAAGGGGGTCTATGGGAACTCTCTGTACTTTCAACTCAATTTTTCTTTAAACCTAAAACTTCTCTAAAAGAAATAAAGTTTATTAACTAAAAATTGTAATAGCCAAAAACTGGAAATAACCCAAATGTCCATCATCAAATGAATGGTTACACACCTGTGGTACACGTATACCATGGACCACTGCTCAACAATGGAAATAATGAACTATTGATACACACAGTCATTGGTTCTAGTGACAGAGCCACCAACTTGTTGATGACCCCAGGCAAATCACTTGCAGTGTTTGGACTCAGTGTGGTCCTATGTGAATCTTCTCACCCCAGCCCATCTCACTGCCTCACTCTTATGTAAGGAGATGAAGGATAAGATGAAGCTAAGTTTGATCCCCCTCTTGCCTCCAAGGAATATGCTCTGCACAGCCCCTGGATTTTTGGCAGCCCTGATGATTTCACCCTTCCCAGCGTTTTCCTCTAGTCAGGCTTAGCCAGGGACCTACTCCAAGGACCAGGAGCCCAAGCATCAGCAGGAGCAGCCCCACGAGGCTCAGGCCACTCTGGAGTCCCAACCCACTTTCTCCCAGCTCTCTGGCCCCAGCTCTCCTCCTGTTCTCCTGACTTGTCCATACATCACCAGGAATGCAATACCCTTAAAAAAAGAAAACCATTTTGCTCTGAACTAACAGAGTCAGGCCTCATTGTTCCCAATATCACCAAGCAATTTCTGAGCTAGGGGAGTGTTGAATTGGAGTAAGAAGATGGGCAATTGGTCAGGGTCAGCTCACATAGTGGGGACTGGGGACTGAAAGCTCCAGGGAGGTGGGAGGAAGGGCTCAGCTTGGAATTAGAAAAAGAAGGATGCTGGGGTCTCCAAAGGTGCAAGCAGAGGTGACACCCTAATATTTTCTACCTCTGCACTTCTGAACCCACTCACTCTGCTCAAGTATGGGTTTACCTGGAATATAACTTCTTTACCAATTAATAAAATACCCTTTAAATCATGCTGACCTGCCCTCACAGTTCTGCCTTCTTAGCTGCAAGTTTCTGCAATAGAAATTCCAGTCAAAGAGAGTGTAAGCAACTCCAAAACGCAAAGAGCATAGCATTACCCAGTCTCTGCCTGCCCAAGGAATAGCAAGTATCCTTCAAGGAAGAATTCCCAGGTCCTTCTTGTAGGAATCATGCCATAACTCAACTCTGAGAGAGTCATTCATCCCCTGTCCTGGCTACCATGACATTGGCCCTTGCACAAATTTAGCACCCCTCACATTTATTCAGCTCCTAAGCCACATGATACAAACACAGCATAGAGCTCTGAAAATTAACAACCTAATGCCACTGTAAATTACATTGAAGGGCATGGCCCATATTTGCTTATTTATTTATCATTATATCATTAGTCCCAAATACTGTTTCAGATAGATCATTGGGACTTACTAAATGTTAAATAAGCACAATACTCTGGTGGCACACAGAACTGTACATCAAAAAATTCTTAATAGAAAGAAATTCATTTCCCGCAGTCCTAGAACAGGGCTGCCCAACAGAAATCTCTACACTGATGGGATGCAGTGGCTATGTCTAACACATAACCACTACATGGGGCTATTGAGCTCTTGAAATGTGGCCAGTGTGCTGGAGGGACTGCATTTTTCATTTTAATTAATTTTCATTTGAATAGCCAAATTGGACAGTACAGTTCTAGAAAGAGGTGTCGCTGGAGATGGGACTCATACAAGAAATGAACATGAAAGCTCCTGTTAAGAGCTTGGTGCCACACCACAGCATGGTAATAATGGGCACAAGCTTGGCTTTGGATCCCTGTAGCTCACATTACTAGCAAGGTATTAAACTCTGTGTTCCGGTTTCTCATGTGAATAACAATAATAATGGGCACCACATAGGATTCCTCTGAGGGTCAAATGAGTTAACACATTTTAACAGTGCCTTGCACTAAAGAAATTGCAAAGGTCTCCCAGATCCTAGCTCAGTGCCTAACACCCGAGATTTAGATGGGGAGGTTGACTCCTTGAGCCCCATGAATGAAAGCCACAGTCACAGCTTCTTCTACAGTACATAGGCCCCCATTCTTAGCACTCACAATCCAGTTTGGGCCAGGAAGGTAACACAGGTAATGAATTAATAATGGTACATGGCAGGGAACTGCTGCTGAAATCAACAAAACCCTGTGGGAGTTTGATGCTCACCCCTCAGGCTTGGAAACCAGGAGACACGCAAGAGTAGAAAGGGCCTCACTAAATCCACACACTTGCACTAGAACTTGAAGGAAGGAGACAAGTTCTCCTGACAAACTTGGAGTGAGAAGTGAGGGAAAAGGCATACCCAAAGGCAGAGGTGCGCAAGGCAGCTGAAGAGGGGAAAAGAAGTATACTGGTCAGAGTATAAGAAACAAGAGAGGGCCATCCTGTGTTGCAAAAAGATGAAGAGGGGATAGGCAGTGAGCATCCAAGAGTATCCTCTAGATAGAGGCAGATTAGTGTCAGCACTGCTTCAAAAGGGATCTGCAAGAGAATTATTTATAGTGGTAACAAGCAAGCATTCATTTAGCTTATATCCCACATTATACAAACTCAGCATTGAGCTCTGCAAGTTAAGGCCCTAATGCCACTCTAAATTAAATTCATCAGTGTCTTAATTAAGATCTATATTTAGTTCTTAATTAACAGGAAGAGAAAAATTCATGATGTTGTGTAGCAGAGATTTGGAATGGGATTTACTGACAGAGAAAGTCATCTCTCTGTCAGTAAATTGGGCACATGCTGACCCACTCTCAAGACTCAGCCCCCTGCCAGGTCAGGCAATCCTTTAATCCTTCCTCCCTGCCTTCCTTCCTTCCTCATTCATTTCTTCTCCTTTCATTTTTTCAACATCTATTCATTGAGCACCTACTATGTGCCAGGCACTGAATTTTGATCCTGAGGCATTAGGGTATAAAACAGAGATGGTCCCTGCCCTCGATGGGCTTACACTCCAAAGAAGGATGACAGTGAATACAACATGTCTCAGCTTTGAGACCTTCCCTGAGTCTCCATTGCTCTAGAAGGGAGAATCCAGATATCCTAGAAGATGCCATGGCTGATGCCTTCATCCTACCAGCCAGAGAAGGTCTTAAAGAGAGGCTATGTGGATCATTCGGTCCCTCTTGCCCCCACCACAATGGGTAAGCTCTCAGGGGCCAGCTGCAGAGCAGACCCTCAGGACCCTGCTTTCAACCCTCCCATCCCATCAAGCAAATGATGAAGACTAGTTGTCAGGAGGATGAGAAAGGGGTCTATGAGCTTCCCTTCGATGCTAAGATTCTAGGATTCTCTGACACCAGCTGGGGAATTGTGCCCTGGGAGTAGCTTCATTAAACAGAGTTTATGAAGGAGGATCACAGAACTCAGAACATTACAGCCACAAGATCTCTGCAGCCCAGCAGTCTGAGTTCTTGGGAGGTCAAGTGACTTGGTTCAGAAAACAGAGAGTTAGCAAAGGGGCAGGGCTAGAATCCACACCTGCTTTGTGCCGAGTACTGTATCCAAGGGGAAGCAAACATGGGTAGGCCAGGGTTCCTGTCCTTGGGATAGCTGAGGGGGAAGTGGGGAGCCAGTGCAAATTAGGAGAGGGAGTCTTGAAATCCTCAGGACCTGGGTGTGAATTATCTATGAAATCTGACCCTGCTGCCCAACCTGATGCCCCAGAAAACGTTTTTCTCTGGGGCCTCCTGGGTCCCTTCCAGCGCAGTGGAAGTCTGGTGGGTAAGGAGGGAGGTATTCAGATGCTGCCAACACAATGCCGCGTGCCCGACTGAGGCTCCCCTCTCTCGGTCCCGAGAAAAGACTGGCACTGGCTGTTTTAAAGTAAGTCAGAACTGGTTAGCCAAAGAAAAAGACTGAAGGGCATCCTAGTCAGCGGAAAAGGTTGTGCAAAGGTACAGAATCAAGAAAGCAGGCCTGTTTAGAAAACCTGGACTCTGCGTGCCTGTGCGTGTGCCTGTGCGTTAGGAGGGGGAAGAACAGGGGAAGTGAGAAAGGCTGGCGGGAGCCGGCCTGGGGAAGGCCCTGAACGCCGGCATTTACTCCTCTGCTCAGCCCCGGCTCAGCCTTAAAGAATCAACACCTCTGCGCTCTCTCTCGGAGAAGAGATCCGAGTAGGAGAACGCGGCCTTCCTCGCCGGAGTCCGGCCCGGGTGGGTCCCCACGGGGCAAGCCCCGAAGCGCCCAGCTCCTCGGAGCAGAAAATCGCCGGCTTCCCGGCGCGGCCTGGGGTGAGTAGGGTTCGCGGTTTGTTAGAGTTAGCACCTGGATGGCCGGGAAGGACGGGGAGGCCGGGAACGTTGACTTGGCACAATGGACGCATCAAAGTGGTGCAGCTGTGCGGCTCGCGGAGCACGCGCAGCTTTCTTCTCACCGCTCCCGTCTCCCCGATTAATCAGCGGCTACAGCGCGGCGCTTTGATCCCCGAAATCAAACTCTCCATTTGATGGCTGGCTTGATGTTATGCTAATCCAAGCTGATTGAGCTGAGATAATTACACTTCATCCAGGTTTCCTGGGAGTTCCGAATAAATATTGATGCACATCTGTCCCCCGCTCAGGTGGAGGAGAGAGGAGCTTTGCACTGGCAACGGCGTCGGCTGGCCCGGAAGTTGGTGCGCACCGCCGCCACCCGCCCGCCTTCTCCGGCCTCCGAGCCGCGCCGTCACAGCTGTGCGCAGACGAGGTGAGCCGGGCGGGACGCCCAAACTGGTTCGGAACCGCGAGGCGTCGGGAGGTGTAGAAAACCTGGAGCTCTGTGGTTCGAGGACCCGGATTAGAATATCCGAGTTCTCGTGTGGGCTGTGTGGTCTTGGACACGTCACTTGACCTCTCTGAGCCCCAGCGCCTACCCATTTATCTAGAATGCCCAGAGAAGGGCTGAACTTGAGAAATGCTTGAGAAGGGTTGAACTGCGCTGAACTGCCGAACTGCACGGAGTCACTCGCTCGTCCCAACAAGCGCAGGAGGATGAGGTGGGAAGGGATCTGGGAGCAACAGCTGCAACCAACGCAGCCTCCCCGCCAGCACTGCGCGTCGCTAGCTGCGCGCTCCAGACGGTACAGAAATTAATAATAAAGCTAGTGTTTCCTTGGCGCCGCTTCTCCCCGCGGGCTAATTAGGTGGTGTTTGTAAAGCATTTCGAAGACAAAACGCGACCCAAGTGGTAATTATCATTAGCCTTGTCCCTATAGCCTTCGGATCAGCGCCGGAAGACCCAGAGTGTCCCCTTGCCAGCCTGCACTGCAGCAGCCGGGAGCAGCGAGGAGACCTCGAAAGCTGGGACTGCCGCCAGTCTGCACCCTCCACCCCTCCTGACTCTCAGTCTCTTTCCCGGGCCCCCTAATAATCAGGACGCTAGGACAGAGATGGGGGAGGAAGAGGAGCAGGGTACAAAACATGACTAACTGCAGATGTGTCCATTCCCACTCCCGGTAAGGGCGAGGGGGATGTCTAGGAAGGAGGGCTCACTAAGGAGGCGCTCCAAGTTTTTGATGTGTAGAGGAGTCCGCAGAGGTCGGGAGCGAGGTGGTCTCCGGCACCAACACCTCCGGACAGGCTTAAGCAATGTGTCTTCCTAATTCTTTCAGGTCTTGCTACCCGACCCCCACTGCTGCCCTCCCCACGCCCGGTACAGGGCTGCCCACAAAACCATACCCGCCATCGACCAGACACCCTGTTGCCCAATCCCTGTCTCCTGTGAAGCCCTGGCCAGGGCTGAAAGACCGTGAGGCACAAACCCAAACTCAGAGCGGGTTTACCAAGCAGTGTACCAGGCTGTAAGTCAGGCAGATCTCCACCTTGCACTCCGAGTGATGCTGACCTGGAAGTCGTAAAACCCAGACTGAATATTTAGTTCTTTTCCCCACTTTTCTTAGGGAGGGTGACTGTATGGCCCAGACCAGTGCAGAGTCTCTGTGTCACATAGCCAGCTGCAAACAGAGCCAAACCCTGATCTCCATAGTGCTAGATGAACACACCTTACTGCTAGCTACCTTGGAATAACCACAGCAATCCTTAGAGAAATAATAAAGAATGATGTGCAGAGTTTGTAACTGGAAAAGACACCGACATTCTGGCTCTTTGTAACTACCAAACCCAATAAGCAATGACAGCAAATGAATCTTTATGGACGCTTTATTAGGATGGCCAGTGATCTGAGAAGATGGTGGGTTCATACCCTAACAGACTATTTGCCTTCTCTTTCCAGGCCAGACTTTCTATACCAGGGAATAAACAAGGTGCAGTGAGGCCTTTGAGATTCAGGGAGGTCTGGGTGAAAGAAGCTGCACATTCCTGTCCTGGGCAGTTAGCTGTTCTCAGGGGTGGGTGGTCATCTGTCTCTCCCTAGAACACAAAAGGCCCACATGCCTCCAACTGTCCCCAGGTGGTAATATCTAGCAGTGCCCCAGGAGGTCAGCTGTTTTTCTAGGAGCCAGGACAGGCCTTATCTGTAGTTTCTGAAACAAAAGCTTTAACATATACATTACTTGCTAGACTTACACCTTTTTTCCTTAAGTTAAAATTTTCCAAGTCTTGAGTCCCCTATCAAGTTCATTACCACTTACAAAGTGCTGCAATATGCACTATTTCAATAGGCTCTAATAAGCCACCGAAGCTCAGAAGTGTCAAGGGAGGTGCCCTCAGTCACATCCTGGTTAGTGGCAGTGCTGGGGCAGGAGCCCAGGGGTGTCCTCCCAGATCCTGGGCAGCACCGTACAGCCCACCCTCCTAGAGTGTCTGGGATCATATTTTTTTCAATGTGTGTAACTATTACCCACAGTGTTGCTTCCGCTGCTTTCCTTTGAGTGAGCATTTATCCATCTGTTACAGAACAAACACAGAGCCCCCCAACCCCCTCCCCAAAGGATGGTACAGTAATACCCTCCAGACCACCTACTGGGCTTGCCAATCGGAAAGATGTCTCTCAATGCCAGAGATTTGTGAAAAAGGAAAGGAAATGTTTATTTAAAGCTATACAGACTTAAAGTAGTGACCTAACGTCTTCATTAAAATATCAAAGCCCTTTAGGATACCCACAGACACGCATAGCACACCACACAGTGCTTCCTTATCCCCATGCCCTAATTCAGGGTACTGTACTCAGGAAACAGAGCAAAAGTCCGGGATCCAAGCTCCTGCCACTGTCCAGTGTTGCCATCCAGGCAGGATCTCTAATTAATCCAAAGTCATGTGGCACCCTCTCATGGTCTACTGGCAAGAGTCCTTACAGGCAAAGTCTTTCCTGTTTCCCAGGCCAGGTGGCCAAAGGGAGCACCCCAAAGCCGAATGGTTTTCTTCTACCAAAGCTGCAGGGGTCTGTACTCTGGCCAAACCTCATCAATCTCTTTTCTTCCACCAGTGTTAAGAGGGGGTCACCACTCCGGCTAGGCCTCATGGTTCTCTCTCAAATGGCTGCCATGTCTGAGTTTAAATCCCCATGCCAATCTTCCTCTGTACCCCCATTTCTGACTCCTCCCACAATCAGTTACACCTGCCAGCATTCCTGTATTATTCCAGCTTTACTGGGCTGCCATCGTGAGTCTGGGCAGGTATCGCCCCATATCCTGGAGCCAATCTTCCCCAACCTCCCACACAGGTGCTGTAACTCGAGGGACCTGCCCCCCCAGTTCCAACTTGAGGGGAAGTGACTTCCATCCCCTGGCTCCAAGCCTGGCAACAGCTATTTAACATATCCAAGTGACCCACCAAAGGCTATAGATATGTTAAATGATGAGGCCATGGATTAGCTGCACGGCTGAAGCTGTACAAAACAGCCCTGCTTGTTCCTGCTCCATGTGTCCCATCCCCAACTCACACCTGTGGGGGAAGGGGTAAGGACATCTTATATGTCTCTCTAATATTTCCTAGACACCTTGAGTTCTGAACCCCATCCCAAATCCCCCCATTCCTAGACACCTTGAGTTCTGAACCCCATCCCTTTGGGGGGCCCCTCTCTTGGCTGCACCCTATATCACATCCACAAGCATTTTTGCTCAAAAATACGTCCTGTTGTTTTTCAGAAGCTAATGAGTGTGGCTGAGCCCCTAGACCCATTCCCCAGAACCATGAGAAAACACACCTTTTAATGGGGTGGAGGGGGATGGACGGGAGGGTAATCCCCACCCTCTAGAAAAGAAGCCTCTAAACTTCACAAAGCAGAGTTTGAACCACATCTATTCCTTTCTCTTCCTGATTCCCTAAACAATATTGGCTCAATTCCCAGTGACTGGGGGCAGGGATACAGGGGTGGTAATGGAGAGAAGAAGCAGCCTGGGGCCTGGGAGAAGGAAGGAGAAGCAAGGAGACCTTGAGTTCATGCCCTTCCCTGGCACCAGGCTGCTCCAACCCTAGGAGTGGGAGGACCTTGCCTTTGGTGGCTCTGGATAGAAATAAATGGATATACATGAGATTAGGTGAGTACAATTATTTGATAGTATGTGGCCACTTTTTGATCCCCAGCTGGCACTCTTCATTCTTGTCCAGAAGTAGAGAGAAATGGAAGAAAGAGAAGCACCGCTCTGGCCAGGGCTTGCTCACCTTGCCTTGCTTCCTCTCCTTCCCCTCCCCCATCCTAATGCCTTGCAAAGTTCCACCCTTTGTGTGTTGTGAACAAGGGGCCCCACCTGTAGTCAGAGACAATGGTCACTAATCCAGAAATTAGAGAGCCCAGAGAAAGAAGGATAATCAAATTATACATTCCTGAGGACCATTTACAAACTGGGTACATTCTTTAATCTTAATTAGAAATCTAAGCAGCTCCCACTGTCTCCATAATCAACATTTAAATTGCACTGACCCCCTTGGCACTAACCTTGAGAGCCACACACCCCTAGAGAGCTGGGGTTACCTTCCCCCTGGAGAAGGGATGTTGCAGGGTGGTGGACAAGATGGGATTACTGACTGCCCTCTCAATGCCCCCTGGCCTTCCTTCCCCAAGGAACCACATATATAGTCTCAGTTTATGCAGTTCGCCCCCCTTCTCCCCTACCTCTCCTACCCCACCCCCTCCTACTCCACTCCCTCCATACCAAACCAGGATCAGGTTTAAGACCTTGTATCTCTCACATAGCAATTACACCTTTCTGGTTGGCCCATTTTCTGTGCTGGAAGCTCATGGTCTTTCTACAAAGCACATCAGACCAAGTTGATTCTTACATTGTAAAACTCTGAGGTTCCTTACAGCCTTCAAGATGCAAGTACAGTCTAACACTCGGCTCCCCCTAGCACAATGCCTTAGGCTTTGAGGCCCAGCACCTGCTTACCCCTCTATTTCACTCCCCTGTGACACTGAAGGGGTTCAGAGTATGCCACCCCAAAATATACCACTCTGGCAAAAGAATTACTTTGAGCTGAAGTCAATTTTTTTAAAGATACAGGACAAACTCTCAGGCCTCTTCCTCTCTTAGGAGAAAGGCAGGGGGATTCTTAATCACTGGAGACAACTCTAGACTCTTATCAGCCCAGAGAGGACACAGAGGAATCTACATGACAAATCTTGCTAAAACAATCCTTATCTTCCATTAGTTTCCCTTATACATTTACCTTCCACAGTTGGCCACCCTTAAAGCCTAAACCCTTGTTCTTTGTCTTGTCACATCTCTACAAATGCATTGCTTTTTGTTAAGATGCTATATAAACCCAAGTTCTAACCACACCTTTGAGTTACTCATCACTGGGTTACCCCATGTGTACATGCAATGCCCATATTAACTGTTTTTCTCTTGTTAACCTATCTTTTCTCAGTCTAATTTTCAGGGCCCCAGCCAATGAACCCAAAGTGGACAAAGGAAAAAAGGGGTTTTTTTTTGCCTTCCCTACAATCCTGAAATGCTGAATCCCCTGCCTACAGCAGGCACTTTGACTTTCTGAGCTTTTGTATATACCGCATCTTGCCAGGAATGATTTCCTCTGGTGTAACGACCTAGTCAGTTCCTGTTTGGTTTTTTAAACCTTGCAAGGAAAACATGTCCACACAAAGACTTGTACAGGAAGGTTCATTAGAAAATAATGCATAATAGCCCAAAACGAGAAATAATCTAAATGTCCATCATCCAGTGAATGTATAAACTGTGATATATCCATCCAGTGGACCACAACTCAGCAACAGGAAGAAACAAACTACTGTTACTTGCAATAAGGAAGGGCTTTGGAAACATTATGCTAAGTAACATAAGCCAGGCTTTACATAAAATTTCCATAGAAGGCAAACCCATAGAGGCTGAAAATGAAAGGGCAGTTGCCCTGTACTGAGGCAAAACAGTAACTGCAGCACACAGGCACGAAAGGACTCTTTGGAGATGATAGAAGTGTCCTAAAACAGGCTTGTGGTAATAGTCACACAACTACTTCAACTTTAAAAAAACCATTGAAGTGTACACTTGCAGTGGATAAATTTTATGGTATAAATAAAATTAACAGCAAAGCTAATTGATGGATGTATGGAGAGATGAACAGATAGATTTGTGATGAAATAGGTGGGTTGAGTATTCACTGAAAAATTATATCGACTTCTGTGTATACTTAAAATATTTCATAATAAAATGATGGTGGGGGGCGAGGTCCTTTCTCCTTTGCTCTGCCCTCACTCCACACACACGAGCTCCGCACAGAACTCTCCACTACTCTTCACCAACTTTGTTTACCCTACATAGGCTCTGTCCTTGTGGAGCCCATCTTTGTTCTGTCTAGGGCCACGTGAGGCTAGAATAAATTTGTTATTTAAGGGATTGAGATATAACAAAACCTGTGTTTTGGGGTTTTGTTTTGTTTTAGTAGTTTAGCAAAACTCACCTTAACTTTGACTCTAGAAGCAGAAGCCCAATTCACACGACAAAACCAGTGCCTTTTGGGGGAAAGAGATAGATGAATGGCCTAACCTCTGCTCCCTAAGACTCAAAGTCAGGGATGTCTATGGCTGGACTAATGGACTATAAAATCCAGGCCCCTAAAATAGAATTATCTTAAGGAAAGAGGGTGTCCAGGTAAGTAACCTGGGCCCAAGTCAAGGACAAAAAATTGCAAACAAAGGGGGTGGTTTCGGCAAACCATGTAGAGCTATAGAAGTTCCGCCAGACCCAGAGATCCTTGGACAGTGTTTCTACTTTGGTAGCAATGGCTGACTGTATGAGTTTAATCCATGAGTGATACAGGTTTAAAACCCAAGGTTGGGGACACAGAGTGATCTGGCAGGGGCCTTTGGATCAGAGGGCAAGAGCCTGTGGGCTATGCAGAGCACTGTCAGTTATGAGAAGCCACAGCAAGTCACAGTCATGCTGAACCCTCAGACTGCAGCTCTCTCTGCACCTGGTAATGGGAAGAAGGCAGCGCCATTTGGACCATGTATGCCATCAGGAATACTGACCAATGCAAGGGCTTGGAGGAGCCTCAAAAAAAAATCTTAGACTAATTGCAAGTCAGGAAGGTGTGCTCTCAGGCAACCTGATTTAAAAGTGTAGGTATGCTTGTTCCCCAGGTTTATGCAGCAATTCACACCAGCTGCCATTGTAGAGACCCTCTACCTGTGTTTCCTCCGGTATCTGTCTGACAAGAAAGAAAAGCCTGTGAAGGTAAGAACTGTTTGTCATTTCTCTCTACATCCTTATCACAGCTCCTGGCACATGGTAGGTGCCAACCTGGGAGTCAGGAGTCTCAATCTTTGACCCTTGATGATAGCAGCCCACTGCATATCATCAAGCAAGTCCCTGCAGCCTGGGTTATGTCTGCCCCATGGCAGCCATACCAAGAAGGGAGCAGGGATGAAATGCTTAAGCAGGACTTGAAACTTTTTGGAGAGAAAGAGAACTAATAATAAAGAAGACTTTAAGGCAGAACACCCTATGGAGTAAGTCCAAATGAGCCTCGAGTTTGTCCACTCACTTATTCATTCCACATGTGAACTGATATTCCAATTCACAGTACTCAGATCCAGGGACAGAGCTCTGAATACAGATGGGCTGCACTTGTGAGAATCTCCCAGTCTGGAATATGACATGACATCACAGAGTATAAAAAGTACTCTTGGAACTGTATCAGTTAGCATGCTGTTGGTTGCAAGTCACAAAAATCCTTTTTCAAGAATGACTTAAATAATAAGGACATGTATTGTTTTACATAGTAGGAAGTCCAGAAGTAAGGCAGGACTAAGAGTTGGCTCACGCTAGGGCTCAGTGATGTAACAGGAAACCCAGCTCATCTCCTCTCTCCTCTTCCTCTATGCTCTCCCCGTTTGGGCTTCATCTTCAGTCTGGGAACAAGATCACCTGCAGCAGTTAAAGGCATTCCTTCCAGACCTGACAATATGCAGAATCCAGAGAAGGTAGATTTTCCTTTTCCTCTAGCTATCTTTGAGAAGCGAGAAGACTTTTCCCAGAAGCTCCTTGGTCTACCTCTTTTTGTGTGTCTTATTGGCACAAATATGCATTGCATTCCCAGTTCCTCAACCAGTCACTGGCTAGGGGGAGCAGGTTTGTTTCAGACCAATCAGATTTGACCCTGAGGCTTGATGGTCATGGGGAGTCAGCCTCCCCTAAAGCAACTGGCTGTGCAGAAGAAGAGTAAGGGCCCAAACAGAATCAGGGTCTGTCATGAATTTTTAAAAATCAAGATGGGAATTAGTTAAACTACCAACAATATCCAAGATAGAATCCCTGAGGAGAGGGTAGGCAGACACTAATGCTGTCTCGGGAAGGTCATCTCTGAGCTGGGTCTTTGACAATGGACAGGAGTCAGTGAGACAGAGGGAGAAGGTTATCCTAGGCAGTGGCCTCAGCATTTGCATATGCATAGCAAAATGCTTAAAGGACAGGAGCTGCCTGGCAGGACTAGCATGCTTTGGGAGCAAGAGGGACATAAATTCAAATCCAGCTGAAAAAATTAGCAGAGTAACATGGTGACAGCTCTCACATGCTGTGTAAGCAGCCTGAACTTGAGTCAAATTCAGGGAACCAGAGGAGTCTGGCTTCTGTGAGGATGACTCCGAAGGCAATGTGAGAATGTCCCGGTAAAACTGGGAGTGAGCTAGAGTATTTCTACTTGGGAATATTGCCGTACCTTCTTGAAAGAATCCCTTGACCTCACCAGGTTTTCTGAGCACTCTTGAAGTTGTGTGTGGTATCTGTTGTGTAATTCAGAAAATTCAAGTTGGGGCAGGCAGCAACAGCAGGTGAGCAGCAGTGATTACTGCCTCACTGTGGGTCATGTAGCAAGGGCAGGGGTATGTGAATAAGTAGCCCAGAACAAAGATACCTCCCCATGGACATAAAGACAAACAGGACTGGAGAGAGCTGGACCACTTCCCAGTGAGTTTTCCTGTACCCACACCCATTGTGCAATCCCCAAGCTCATCCAGCTTTGCTAAGGTAGCTGCTGTCTCCACCCACTGGCATTTGGCCTGCAGCCCACTCCCTACCAGGAGGAAGGAAACATCACACTCCCCTGAGGATTCCTGTAAAGAGACCATGAGAAGAAATTCATCCCTCCCCAGCCCCACTCCCTCATCTGCCTACTTCTAGATCTACCCACAAGCACAGTAGTGTCCCTCCTTCCCACTTCTCCCTTGAGCCAGTGACCTCTGATCCTCTCTCCCCTTCTCTTTCTAGCTTCAAAGGGGTGGGAGGGTTGCCCTAGCTTCTCCACTTATCACCTAGTCCCCCCTCGAACCCCTGTAGCCTGATTCCAACCCCAACAAGCTCTATGGCTGCAGTCACTGATGACCTCCCAGTTCTCACATCTAAGCTATCCTCAGTTCTCATCCTCTGACTTCTGAGTGGCATTTCTCACTTTGAATGACCCCCTTCTGCAGTAGTTTGAGTCAATATCAGACCCTTTCTTCATGAAAAGCACTCACAGTCTTTATCTCAGTAACACTGCACTGCTGCTCACTGGGTTTCCACTCCCTCTGACCATGTCCTCCCTGTTCCTTTCACAATCTTTCTCTCCTCCAGCCCCAAGTCCCATGTGTCACTGTCACATTGGCTGTATCTCTAGCCATTGTCTCCACCCTTCCTTTGGTGGCTGTTCCACCAAGATAGAGATGACTTTCATGTCTAAATCCTCAGGCCCCCCCTCCCCTTAAGAAAGCTACCATCTCCCTTTTAAAGGGTACTTACTAGATCCTTCTCTATGGCTATCCTTTAACAGCTCAAACCCCAAATTTAGGGCATCAGAGTTATTGTCTTTTCCCAACCCCACCCAACTCCTCCTCCGTACTTCCCAGCTCCTCAGAAGACCATCCACATTCCTATGAAACCAAATATGAAACTCTGAAGTTTCTCAGGATAGCTTGCTCTCTCTTGCTCCTACCATCTAATCAGTACCCAAGTTTTTAGATTCTTACAATTCTGATTTTTGTTATGCCTTGACCTAAACAGACGTGAGTGGCTTCCCCTATGTCCGTCCAATCAAGTTCAAGCTCCTCAGCTTGGCATGCAAGGCCCTCTACGGTCTGCCTGCATCCTCTCCTGTCAACTGCGTTTGTTATTAGCCTTCTGCTGCCAGCACCTCTTTGCTCATGCTACCTTCTCTGCTGCAATGCTTTCTTAGCCCCAACCCAAGCTGTCCATTTCTTTAAATATATTTTATTGATTATGCAATTACAGTTGTTCTATTTCCCCCCTTCATTCCCCTTCACCCTGCACACCCCCTCCCCCACCATTCCCCCCTTTAGTTTATGACCACATGTCTCAAGTTCTTTAGATTCTATATTTCCCATACTATTCTTGCCCTCCCCCCTATTTTCTACCTACCGTCTATGCTACTTATTTTCTGTACCTTCTCCCCTCTTCTCCTTCTCCCACTCCCCTGTTGCTAACCCTCCATGTGATCTTCATTTCTATGGTTCTGCTCCTGATCTAGCTGTTCTCTTAGTTTGCTTTTGTTTTAGGCGTGGTTGTTAATAACTGTGAGTTTGCTGTCCTTTCACTGTTCATCTTTTTTATCTTCTTTTTCTTAGGTAAGTCCCTTTAACATTTCATATAATAAGGGCTTAGTGATGACGAACTCCTTGAATTTGATCTTATCTGAGAAGCACTTTATCTGACCTTTTATTCTAAATGAAAGTTTTGCTGGATAAAGTAATCTTGGATGTAGGTCTTTGGATTTCATGACTTGGAATACCTCTTTCTAGCCCCTTCTTGCCTGTAAGGTCTCTTTTGAGAAATCAGCTGACTTCCGCCAAGATGGAGGCATAGGTGGATGTGCCGTGCCTTCTCCCACAACCAAGATTAGAGAAAACTAAATATTAGCAACAGACACAGCCAGAACACGGAAAATTGAACTTTTCGGAAGTCCGTTAACAACAAATTCTTCAGCCTGACCGGTAAGGGGCGAAACCAGCAGCTGGCGGAGCAGGGTTGCACAGGAGGACTCGGCCAGACACACTCAGGCCCGCGGAATCCAGACGCAGGGTCAGACCTAGTGAGCGACCCAGCGAGCAACCAGGCGAGAGACCTCGGGGGAGACAGCCGGGCCGGGGCTGCATGTTGACTGAGGTCGCGCATTTGTGCGAGGGTGGACAGGCGAGGAAGTGGGCGGTTGGACCAGGCCGGCAGGTCCCCACGGCAAGCGGCAGTGGAGGGCGCCGCCATTTCCCTGCTCTGACCCCACCTCCACATACAGCGTCATAACCCAGCGACTCTGAGTGGCCCGGCCCAGGTGAACCACCTAAGGCACTGCTCCTCCGCACCCAGCTGTGAGAAGCGGCAGAGGGGGTCGCCATTTCCCCGCTCTGGCCACACCCCCACATACAGCATCACAACCCAGCGACCTGGGAATCCAAGCCTCCGCTTCTCACACTTAAAGGGCCCCAAACAGACCAAGAATGGCGCAGGAGGATCTCAGAGCCCCAGAAATAAATCTAAGCGATGAAGAAATAGCAAAACTCACAGATGCACAGTTTAAAAAATTGGTGATCAGGATCCTCACAGAACTGGTTGATTATAGCGGACAAATTAGACAAATATATGAAGGCGAAACTCATTGAAATGAATGGAATTGCACAGGACACCAATAGCAATGAAAAGGAAACTGGGACTCAAATCAATGGAGTGGACCAGAAGAAAGCAAATAATGGCCAAACAGAAAAGAGTCAAGAAGCAAGAATTCAAAGAAATGAGGAGAGTCTTAGGAACCTCCAGGACATCTTTAAACGCTCCAACATCCGAATTATAGGGGTACCAGAAGGGGGAAAGGCACAGCCACCAGTGGAAAACTTATTTGAACAAATAATAAAGGAGAATTTCCCCCAATCTGGCAAAGGGAAATAGACTTCCAGGAAATCCAGGAAGCTCAGAGAGTACCAAAGAAGTTGGACCCAAGAAGGAACACACCAAGGCACATCGTAATTACATTAGCCAAGATTAAAATGAAGGAGAGAATCCTAGAAGCAGCAAGAGCTAAGGGGACAGTCACCGACAAAGGAGTCCCCATCAGACTGTCAGCAGATTTCTCAAAAGAGACCTTACAGGCAAGAAGGGGCTGGAAAGAGGTATTCCAAGTCATGAAATCTAAAGACCTACAACCAAGATTGCTCTATCCAGCAAAACTTTCATTTAAAATGGAAGGACAGATAAGGTGCTTCTCAGATAAGATCAAATTCAAGGAGTTCATCATCACCAAGCCCTTATTATATGAAATGTTAAAGGGACTTATCTAAGAAAAAGAAGTTAAAGAAACATGAACAGTGAAAGGACAACAAACTCACAGTTATTAACAACCACACCTAAAACGAAAGCAAACTAAAAGGACAGCTAGATCAGGAGTGGAAACATAGAAATGAAGATGTCAAGGAGGGTTAGCAACAGGGGAGTGGGAGGAGGAGAAGGGGGGGAGAAGGTACAGAAAATAAGTAGCATAGACAGTAGATAGAAAATAGATGGGGGCAAGAATAGCATGGGAAATATAGAATCTAAAGGACTTGAGACACATGGTCATAAACTAAAGGGGGGGTGATGGTGGGGATGGGGGGTAGGGTGGAGGGGAATAAAGGGGGAATAGAACAACTGTAACAGCATAATAAAAAAAAAGTAAATAGTTAAAAAAAAAAAGAAATCAGCTGACAGTCTGATGGGAACTCCTTTGTAGGTGACTGTCCCCTTAGCTCTTGCTGCTTCTAGGATTCTCTCCTTCATTTTAATCTTGGCTAATATAATTATGATGTGCCTTGGTGTGTTTCTTCTTGGGTCCAACTTCTTTAGGACTCTCTGAGCTTCCTGGATTTCCTGGACATCTATTTCCTTTGCCAGATTGGGGAAGTTCTCCTTAATTATTTGTTCAAATAAGGTTTCCACTCATCACTGTTCCTCTTCCCCTTGTGGTACCCCTATAATTCAATGTTGGAATGTTTAAAGATGTCCTGAAGGTTCCTAAGCCTCTCCTCCTTTTTTTGAATTCTTGTTTCTTCATCTTTTTCTGTTTGGTCATTTATTTCCTCCTTCTGGTCCACTCCTTTGATTTGAGTCCCAGTTTCCTTTCCATTACTATTGGTTTTCTGTGCATTTCCATTCATTTCAATTAGTTTAGCCTTCATATGTTCCTCTAATTTGTGACTAAAATCAACCAGTTCTGTGAGTATCCTGATCACCAGTATTTTGAACTGTGCATCTGAAAGTTTGGCTATTTCTTCATTGCTTAGATTTATTGGCTCTGGGGCTCTGAGTTGTTCTTGAGCCATGTTTTGATCTGTTTGTGCCTGTTACATATGAGGAGAGGAGCCTTAGATGTTCACCAGGGTGGGGCCACCCAGGTCGCTGGTTTGTGACACTGTATGTGGGGACGGGGTCAGAGAGGGACAATAGCAGTCCCCTCTGCTCCTTCCCGCCACTGGGGCCTTCTCAGTCTGTCTCACTGCTCATTCCTTCACTGGTTTATCTACGCACGAATGTGTGACCGTGGTCAGCCCTCAGTGGGTCTGCCCACTACTCCACACTGGGGACCGGCCCACGGCTGCTGGCCACCTGGGTTGAACTCCCCGGTCGGTCTGGTGGTTCTTTCCTGCCTGACCCCGCTCTGCTGCCGGCTCTGCCCCTCTTACCAGTTTGGCTGAAGGGTTTGTTGTTGTCAGACTTCCATATAGTTCAATTTTCTGTGGTTTGGCTGCATTTTTGTTGCTAAAACTTTGTTGTTTTTAAACTTGGTTGTGCGAGAAGGTACAGTGCTACCACCTATGCCTCCATCTTGGCGGAAGTCCCCCCAAGCTGTCCATTTTTTCTCTCTGTCTCAAATACCAGTTCCCTCCATGGGAACAGAAAAAACTATCAGCTTTATTGCTGACAAGGCTGGATTGGAAAGCATAGCTTGGACCTATATATACCCACAGTTGGGCTCTTAATATTTTCAGTTGAATTGAACAAAGTGCAGGCCTTTTCCCTACAGGGATAGACGTTGCCCCAATGAAGACAAGAGGAAGGCAGACTCATTGAGGGCAGCCCTGGCAGGAAAGAGAGGAAAGGTACTTAGGCCACTCTTAAGCAGGCCCCTCTTTCCATCTCATCGACTCATTTAGAGAGAGGTAGGGAAGAGCAGAAGCAGCTCCCTACTGTTGCTGGAAGGGCTTCAGTTCCTAAACAGTGGGCCAGGTAGATTGATGAGTGAGGGAGAGAGTGACTTCTCCCACATTGCCATGTGCTCCATCTAGGGCAAGGAGGCAGAGCTGCAAGAAACCTCCATCTCTCTGGCCCTGGGTCCATGAACAGCTCCTGTGAGGGGCATATGACTCAGCTTTTTGGGTCTCACAAATGGCAGTATCATCCTGCAAGCAAGCTTGGCCATTTCTATGAGATTTTTGTGCCTTATCTATGAGATTCTAACTATGACTCAAATCTTTTGCTCTCATTCTCAGTGGCATATTCCTAGTACTCTTCTCCAGTTTCCAGAAGGTGATTAGTGCCAGTGATATGAGAACTGGCTGATTTCCACACCAAGCCCTATATCAACAGCCAAGACCCAGGAGTCTGGCCACAGGTAGTGGTGCAAGGTAAAGCCAAGAACAAGCTCCTGCATCAGCCCTGACTTCCTCTCCCCTTAAAAAAAATGCTTAAGAAATTAGGTGTTTACTGAGGCTACATGTTTTTAAATACCAAGTTAATCATTTCATGAAGAAATTTTGTAGGCCTTTTCTTTTTTGTGTTCTCACTTAATGTTCCAGAAGTCAGGCTCTTCCCCTGGATCACCCAGTTCTTTCTTCCCAAACTGCAAATCTAGTCTCAGTGTGGTTGTCTCACGTCCCTGTGACTTTCCAGTGGCATTTCATGGATCACGTTGACTCTCCCTCCCCTCCAGCCCGAGTCCAGCATGTAGACAGGCATGGGAGAAACCAGAGCCCAGCACAAACGGTGTTACTCTGAGGTGCAGCAGCAGGCTGCACACATCAGGTGCCAAACCCCAAAGGGAGCTCCCCAAATATTACCCTTAACTATGCTCTTGTCAGCTGGAAGCACAGGAAGGATGACTCATTTTCAGAAATAAATCTTCTTATCTGATAATCAAGCACGAAGTGGTTCTCTCCTTTGCTCCATGCCTTGTGCCTCTGTGTGATGTCTTGACTTCTATCTTTCTGCTTCTTCCCCCCCTCAGACTCCAGGCCTCTCTTCTCCTTTCCCAGAATCCAGCTGTTTTTTCCTCTGACCTCTGGCTCAGGCACTCAGGCAATAGGTCCATCCAGGTTTCCCCTTGATGGAAATCAAACAGGGCTTCTGATTCTTTAAGTCTAAGATAGAGGATGAAGGAACCAGCCTCTGAGAGACAGTACCCAAAGAGATAAAGCTTCTCCATCTTCACAGTGCTTATCTCTCACTGAGCATCAAACCACCAGGCAGCTTTTTCATAATAAAGATGCCTAGCCTCCAGAGATTTGATTCCATTGGTCTGAGATGAGGTCCAGACATAACCTACAATCTCCAGGTAATTCTAAAGTGCAACTAGATTGTAAATCACTGCCCTGATATTGACCACCACTCATGGTGTAACTGAAATACATTATTATTGCTAACAGAGTCTTTTTCATTTTTCAAACTCTTACCAAAGACCCTCTTTTTCTGTTGGATAGGCCAGGTGGCAGAGACAGGTCCCCATCCCAGGAAAAGGGCCCAGATCCATAAATAGACATGCTTCTATATCATACTGCTGTGCTAACCCAGGGCTAGGGAACAGAAATTGATGCAAGAGCTGGGGTTGGTTCTTTCCAGCTCTCACTGAGAGCTAGTAAGACAAGACAGTGTGGCAATGAGGACAGTAGGAAAGAGCTCACCACAGTGGATGTGACCCCCTCTATCCCATTAGAATCTGTCCTTTCTCCTGGGACATAGAGGACTTGAGCAGGGCTTGACCAGACTCCCACTGTTGTAGGGATTTCAGCCACAGAAAGGCTGCCCCTCTGCAGCCCTTGGCAGGGCTTCCTAAAACTAAAAGGTGGAAAAGGGGAGGAGAGGTAGCTTAGACCAGAACCAAAGGCTGAGAGATTAGGCCCTATGGGCTGGACTCTCACTCCTCAGAAGACTTCCAGGCACCCAGGAGGACTCCAGATAGCCCCATTGATCCCAGGAGTTCAGGGTCCTGTTAGAGGGTACTCAAGCCAGCAGCCCTGCCCAAGTCCTCTATGTCCCAGGAGAAAGGACATGGTGCCAGGCTGGCTCCCTTAGGATTAGCTCAGACATTCTCCTCACTCCTTCTCACTCACTTCTTGGTCCCCAGCATCATAATCTGGCCCTGGGCTCCTGCAAATACAGTTTCTCCTCAGTTATCTTCAGATGGGCTCTGCCCCCAGGGCTGTAGCAAGAGGAGATTGGTGTGATGGGGGAGGGACCACAGGGTATTAGATGTGTGTATCTTTCTGTCTAGAAACCAGTTAAATACAGGTGCTTGGGTTGTTGTTTCTTGATGTACTGACTGCCTCAGGAAATGGCAACTTCAAGAAATGAAGTTCTTCTTCCAGAGAATGGCAGGGCTGGTGAGAGTCTAAGCTTCCTGACTCTACCCCCCACACCTTCCCCCATCTTTCCCTAGAACTAATTTAATGGGGGGAAATGCTGTGGACACCAACACCTACTCTAGGACAGTATTTTTTCTAGGGCCCTCTTACCCTAGTTCCAACTCAGGGACCTGCCTGACAAAATTCTTCCCACAAATGACTACCCTGGCCAGTGGACACACATCCAGGTCTCTCTACAATACTGCAGTCAATGGCAGATATTGTTCTTGTCCTCCCCCATCAGTAGGAGCAGTCCCTATGGCTTCTACATATGGCTTTAAAGAACCTGCTCAATGTCTTCTCTGGGAAGTCCTCTCTGCTCCCTCCTCTCTGCTCCCAAAGTCGTGAACACATGCTTCTCAACATATTACATTTTTCTCCAGTAATTTGTTCATTGGTCAACCTCCTCTACCAGACTACAGACTTGCCAAATAGGATATTGCCTTTCTCATCCTGATACCCCATGCAAGACAGGCCAGAAATCACTCCCAAACTAGGCTCAGGCTGAGGTCCTGAGCCTCGGCCCTGGATCAGCTGCACCATCTCCCTGGAGAGCTCAAGATCTGGAAGGTGACCAATGGGGAGAATGAGTGGACCCCCAGCCCTGCCCTGTAACCCTTCTCCTTCACTAACTATCCTACTCAAAGCCAGAAATTCTCAAGCTGAGCCTGTTGGATTTCAGGGCCAATGGATAACATGGAGAGGGAAGATGCCACCCCCTAAGATCAGCCAGAAGGCCATCTCTCATCATAGATCAGGCAATTTGGTCAGTTCAGGATGAGGGTAGATGGTCCTGATGGGCAGCTTTTAGTGATGCTCACAGCTTTTTCACATAACCAGCTTTTTCCCATGAGTCTGCCCAGAGGTATCAGACACCATGCACCCCAGTAAGGTCAAGACCAGGGTCCATTTCTAGGTGAGGATAGGGACTTAAATCTTGGCACAGTGGCCCAGGAATAAAAGATCCCAAGCCATGCATGTTGAATGAACCAACAAAAAAAGAATGAAGCCCCCACCCTTACCTGAGATCCAGGCTGAGATCCTCCATGGGGTCGCAGCAACCAGGGAAAGGAGATTCAGCCCTAAGAGTGCACAGAGCATACTTCCAGCCTGAGCGTGGCAGCTTATCGGGAAATCAGTGAGGAGGTGGCCCTGTCTGAGCAGGCTGACATGCTGTATACAGGCCTTCTGCAAACACAATCATCTCCTCAGTTATTAATGGGCCCTCCTTGCTGCCTCTTCATTAGTGCTCAAATATCAACAGAAAACCGTTTACTTACCATGGGCTTCTGCTCACGCCGAGCAAATTTGGACAGGGCTAGTCAAACAGGGAGCTTGTTGTTGGGCTAATGACAGAGCCCAATGTAAATTTTAGTGGCAGCAGAAGCAGAGAGAGGGCACCAGCCTTCACCTGTCCCCAGGAGCAGCCCAGAGAGAGCTTCAGGAGAGGGGAGAGGAGCAGTGCAGGGAGAAATGGCTATCCTGAGCCCCAAGGCACAGTCATGGTCCTCCATGTGAACCTTGCTGAGTCCCTTGCTGAGTCCCTTGATCATGTAGCGATGATCTCTTCAAATCTTAACATTGGTCCCGTGAACTAGTCCTGGCAGGAACTGTAAGGCAATGCAGAGTAGTGGCTGAGGACATGGACTTAGCAGCTAGACAAAGCATGGGTTCAAATCCCCACACCAGCTGCATGGCTAAGCCTCAGTTTCCTGATCTGTAAAACAGAAAATCTAGTAGAACTTATAGACATGCCATGAAGGTTAAGTGAGATAGAGCACAACATAGTGCTTAATCCCTAGACTACTCTTTTGTAAGTAAGAAAACTGAGGCCTGGACAAATTTGGGGATTTCATCCAAAGTTGTGTGCCTAGGAATTGACACAGCCAGACAGGAGGCCACAGTTTTCAACCTCAGGTTCATGGTGCTGTTCCTCAACATATCCCCAGGTCTCAGTGCTACCAGTGTGCACCCCACAACCAGTAGCCAGAGCTGCCCTGAATGCTCACTTTGGACCAGAGCAAGCTGAGTTACTCCTAGAGGGTCCCTCCTTGCCACACCCCTCGTACTTGCTCTCTGAACGTCTACATCTCTGCTCTCTGTATCTCTGGTGGAATGTCAGTGGAGAGTGGGGATCTTTGAGGCTCACCTTTTTCATCCTCACTCAGTCCTGGCCTCTCAGAAAGTGTTGTCTCTTCTTGGGGTCTCCACAGAACTATCTATCTGGGCCCTATGAAGGAGGAGCCTTGTAAATTTCCTGAATGGCCTGAGTCCTAGGTCCCTTCTCCCAGTAGTCCAGGCTGAGGAAGGTGTCCCTCTAGTCATTGGCTCACCAGGGATCTGAACAATCACCCATTTAATTTCTTCTCATAAGGGCATCACAGACCCTCAAGCTGAACTCAGGAGTCACTGGATTGGACCAACCTCTGGTGGCCACAAAATCAGAGGGACTGAGGGGAATGGGCAGGGAGCAGAGATTCTGTTGTTAGAATTACACCTTTCATCGTCCAGCCAGACATATCATCACACACCCTTTGCAAATAGTTGCCAAGCATGTATTGGTATCATAGCACCTCCATGCTAGGCTCTAGGGATGCCAAGCTATAGGTCTTGTCTGCAGGAGGTGTGTGTCTGTTACAAAGGTACACAGGAAAAAAAGCATATCACAATGGTCACAGCTAAGCAGCCCACAAGAGAAGCCCCAAAAGATGGGACAAGACAAAGAGAAACTTTGTTCTTTTTTTTATTCTCAATAATTTTATTTAGTTATTTTTCAAGTACAGATTTTTGCCTGCTTCTCCCATCGCAGCCCCCTCCCACCCCATGCTCCCCACCTCCCTCCCATTTCTACCCCCCACCCAATTCTCATCCCTGTGTCCTTCAAATTTGCTTCTCCAAATCCCTCCCCTTTGTCCCCCTTAAATTCCCTTTCCTCTCCCCTCTGGTCACTGCCCCTGCCCCCTTGTTCTCTATTTCAGTGTCTTTGTTTTTACTCTGCTTGCTTGTTTGTCTTGTTGTTTAGCTTCCTGTTAAAGGTGAGATCATATGGTATTTGTCTTTCAGCACCTGGCCTATTTCACTCAGCATAATGCTTTCCAATTCCATACATGTTGTTGCAAAGGGTAGTAGCTCCTTCTTCCTCTCTGCTGCATAGAATTCCATTGTTCATATGTACCACAATTTTTTGATCCATTCATTTACTGACGGGCATCTTGGTTGCTTCCAACTCTTGGCTATTGTAAATTGTGCTGCTATGAACATTGTGGTGCATAGGTTCTTTGATATTGATGTTTTAGGATTCTTGGGATATAATCCTAGCAGTGGAATTGCTGGGTCAAAAGGTAGTTCCACTTTTAGTTTTCTGAGGAAATTCCATACTGTTTTCCATAATGGCTGTACCAGTCTGCAATCCCACCAACAGTGAACTAAGGACCCTTTTTCCCCACACCCTCTCCAACATTTGTTGTTTGTTGCTTTGTTTATGATAGCTATCCTGACCAGTGTAAAGTCGTATCTCATTGTGGTTTTAATTTGCATCTCTCTGATGGCTAGAGATATTGAGCATCTCTTCATGTGTCTCTGGATATTCTGTATGTCCTCCTTGGAGAAGTGTCTGTTCAAGTCCTTTTCCCATTTTTTAATTGGGTTAGATGTCTTCTTAGAGTGGAGTCATGTAAGTTCTTTGTGTATTTTGGAGATTAAACCTTTGTCTGAGGTATCGTTGGCAAATATGTTTTCCCATACAGTTGGTTGTCTTGCTGATTTAATACTGTTTTGTTTAACCATGCAGAAGCTTTTTATTTTGATGAGATCCCATTTGTTTATTATTTCCTTTATATTCCTTGCTCTAGGGGACATATCAGTAAAAATGTTGCTGCATGAAATATCTGAGATTTTCTTGCCGATGTTCTCCTCTAGGACTTTAATGGTGTCAAGGCTTATATTTAAGTCTTTTATCCACCTTGAATTTATTTTGGTGTATGGTGTAAGTTTGTGGTCAAGTTTCATTTTTTTGCACATAGCTGTCCAGTTCTCCCAACACCACTTGTTGAAAAGGCTATCTTTACTCCATTTTACGTTACTGCCCCCTTTGTCAAATATTAATTGACTGTAGAGAGTTGGGTTAGAAACTTGGTTCTTTCTGAGAAATTAAAGGAGACTTCATAGAGTGTGAATACTTGAGCACAGGCTGGAAGAATGACAATGAGCTTCCAGTGAAGAAAATAAGAAGGGCCTTCCAGGCCATGTTAACAGCATGTGTGACAGGCACCCATAGTTGGAGAGCTGGGAGGCTGGGCAGGGAAATGGGACCAGTGCTTGATGAGCCTTGTGTCCCATAACATGGTGCTTGGGTGATACCCATAGGCATGGAAAGCTCATAGCATTCATTCAGTTGCCATTTGAATGCTCTCATGACAAGTAACTCACTCTCTCCTGTGTTAATTTGTCCTTTGTTGCAATGTCTTTGCACTAAAACAATACTTTTTCTCCTTCATGACCTAGGTCAGCCCCTGGGGAACACAAGGAAACAAGTCATCACTCATTCTACAGACCATTTACTGAGTGCCTTCTGTACACTGGCATGGTATACACGCATACAAGAAAGCCAATCCCTGGAGCGGGGTAAAAATGCTCTCCACATAAACAAACACAGAGTAAGATAATTTTAGGGAGAGATAATGCTATAAAGGAAATAATGTTTGTGCTGTTGTGGAGTTATTTTGACCAAAGTGGTCACAAGAGGTCTATCTGAATTGGACAAACTTGAACTTGAGAAGATAGAAAGGAAAGAAAAGGACTCCTGGGTTTGGGGATTGACAGCTGAGCATGTGGTGATACCCCTCAGCAGGATCATAGACTGTGAGCTAGGAGAGGTGAGCAGACAGATGGGTCACTGCCACCCACCCCTCAGAAAAAACAGCCTGACAACCTGACCTGAGCTGTGCAGCCTTGCACTCACCCTGGCACTGATGGTGCCTGCCTGTACACATGCACACACACTCACACACAACTGCTCACTTCTTTCCTCAGTGCATACACTCACACTCAGACTCAAGTATGGGTCTCTGTCTCCACAGTAATGGATGCACTTGAAGGGACCCCTGTGCAGGACCCTAAACGAAGGCCTGTCATCCTCATGGACATGTAATAGTTAAGTTGCATAGTATACAGACTTTGTTCTTTTCTGGAACCTCACACACACCCCTTGGGCCTTGTGTTGCTCACTAGCTCATCTGCTTTTTTAACTTCAGCTAATGCAGATCTCCACCCCAGGGTGACTAGTCTGGGTTTCTTTCCCAGCAGGAAAGATATTTTGAAGCTTGAGCATTTGAGTCTGTGGCACTAAAAGGTCTCCTGACCAGAAGAAACAGGAAAATGTCACTGGCTGATGGAAACAATTTTAATGCAAAATGCCACCTTCTAATGATTGCACCTTTTGCTGCAGCTGCCAGCAAAAAGACACTTAGCTCTTTCCTGGGGCAGACTGATCAAACAGTTTTGTACATCCCTCTGCCTCCCCTTTTCCCACAATTGTATATTTCAGGACAATCTTGGGTTCCTCCCATTGCCAGCCCAGCCCTCCTCCTGGCAAAGGGCAGAATAACCTGGGCAAGCACTCCCTGAATGGACTTTCACTGGACTTCTGTCATTCCTCTCTCTACCTTCTGACCCCTGGGGGGGACAAGGGGCTGCTGCTCCAACCACTTCAAACCAGAACCTGGGGTGAGGGGCCCCCCTCAGGACTCCCATATCACACAGTATGTCCCCTGTCATTACATTAACTCTGCATGGGAGTCCCTTTGTCTCCTCTCTCCTCTCCAGACTCTAAGCTGCATTGAGAGGAAATGGTACACAATGGTGAGCCCATTTTGCTCACCACTGTGACCTCAGAACTTAGCACTGGTCTAGCACATAGTAGGCATTCTATAATGAACAGATGAAGAATAATGGAGTGAAGAAAAAATAGAACTCTTCTTACTCAGAGCAAAGAAGAACATTTCTGCTTTTTCCCAGACTCTCTGGTCCAAAGGGCCTACCCCTCCAAAGTACACCCAGGCATGTGTGCGTGCACATGCACACACTCTCATCCAAAACCATCCCAGGTGTTGTTTTTCCTGTCCTTAAGCATCTTCAGTCCCCATCCCCCAGCTCAGTGTGGGACTTCAGCATATCAAGTGGCCAGCCAGCCTTACCTCACCTCTCATCACGACACCCCCCACTCCACAAACACTCACTTTCTCACATCCCTTATCTGGGCTCTCTACCTGGAATGCCCTTCTTCACCTTTTAAAATCCTTCTTCTCCTTCAATCCCCATTCTAAGAATAGATCCCAGAGAAGACAGAATTCTGAAACGCCCCCCAAGATTCTTCACCCTGGTCATCCAATCAAACACTAAATAGGTATCATTGTCAGGAATTTTGTGGATGTGTCTAAAGTCCAAAATCAGTGACCTTAAAACACAGAGATGATTCAGGTGGACTGATCTACTCACCAAGCCCTTCTAAAGGAGAGCTTCTCCTGCTGGTCACAGAAGGGAAGTCAGGGAGGTTGGAAGTCTGAGAAAAATCTGGCACACTGCTGCTGGCTTGAAGGAGGAAGGGGCCCAGCGAGAGAGCTGAGAGCAGCCTCTGCTAGCTGACGCGACCACCAGCCAAGCACCAGCCAGTACGTGGGACCTCAGATCTACGGCAGCTAATGACCGGCATGAGTTTACAAGTAGGCTTTTCTTCCAGAGCCTACGTATGAGAACTCAGTCCAGCCAACACCTTGAGCTCAGCCTCATGGGTACTGTGAGCCAGGCCAGACTTCAACCGCCAGAACAGGGGAGTCATAAGTAGTGTTGTATAAGACTTTGTTGTGTGTTTTCCCATCATTTTATTTCTAATTATTAATTGTGATAAAATACACATAACAAAATTTTTATGTACATTTTTAATGTACAGTTCAGCAGTGTTAAATATATTTACACTGTTGTGCTACCAATCTCCAGACCACTTTTCATCTTGTAAAACAGAAGCTCAGCAGTCATTGAACTCTAACTCCCATTACCTCTCCCCACAGATCCTGGCAACCACATTCTATTTTCTGCATAGGTCTTGTGTTAAACTGCTCTGTGTGAGGCAGGTGTGCAGCCAGAGGAAAACAGTCCACTCCCTCTCTGAAGCCTTGGCCGATCCCTCTGCTGAGGCTCATGACTTTCTCCTTCAGCCTCCCCCAGTGTCTTCTCCTGGATCCCGGTCCCCATTCAGCCTTAGTGCCCATATCCAAGTTGGCAAGGAGAACTTGAGGGTCCCTTAAGAGTGGGGACAAGAATGTATTCACAACTTGTTCCCCACTGTGCCTATAAACACAATAACTAGTAAAAATGATAGTTATCGTTTATCCATTCATTAAGCATTTATTGTGTTCTGTAAAATAAATCCTTATACAAGCCTAACTAAAAAAATACCAAGGTAGCAGTATTCATAATGAAAATAATGACTGTAATTTACAGCATGCTGGATACCACGCTAAGCATTATATGTACTTTCTCCTTTAAGCATCATTGCCTTATGAGGTCAAAATTATTATTAGCCCATTTTAGAGATGACGAGACAGACTCAGAGAGGTTAAAATAATAGTAATAATTTGTCAAGATCACACAGCTAAAAAATGGCAAAACCATGTGCTAACCATGGGGCCAAGATCCATGGAATTACACATATTGGGACTGAGACAAGACTGTGTGGGTTGGTCCTGTGAAATTTGATCAGAGTCTCTCAGCTCTGGAAGAGACATGGCATGCCCATCTGGAGCATGGGCAGGACTCAGTGAGGCTGCCAGAAGGGTATCACAGGATGGAATCAGGTCAGACGCTGAAACTGGGCCCAGTAGTTTCAGACCAGGTAGGGAGAGATGGGGACAAAGTAAGGGAGGGCCATCTAATCCCCAGTCCTCTTCTTCAATCAGAGTAACTCCCCATTTAGCTATTTTATATATTAGAGTTCCAAACAGGGTTCCAAAACAGAGCTCTACTGCTAAAAACATAGTCTGAAAACTATTACATTGTCCCAAGCCTTTTTAGTGTAAAGGTACACTTACTATAAAGATTCAGAAAGATAATGTCACTTTCCTAAGTCCACACAACCTTTCTGTGGTCAAACCAAGACTAGACCACAGATCTTCTTTCATATCTCCTTGTGGGTCATGGAAAAGATCCCATGGTAGACAAGCAAGACTCCTAAATTCCACGGGGTTCCACTGTTAGACTTGAAACTGCTCTGAAACCAAGAAGACTGACTAGCATGCTAGTATGGGAGTCAACACATGGGTGCCCATTTCAACTCTATCCCTAGCAACTCACTTTTCTTCCTTGACCCTCAGTTTCCCCATTTGTGAAATGAGGGAGCAGGCTGGGTATCTCTGTATTATATGTATCTCCGAGCTGTGTGAGTTCGTGGTTCTGTGATTGTAGGAAGGCCAGCAAAGACCACACCCAGCCCCACCAGCGGTGACTCAGCCTCCCTTCTAGCTCTCTCTGTTGGCACCCACCCCCACCAAAAGTGATGACAGGCAGTAAAATACAAACCAGCTTCAGACAGAAAAGAGGAACCAAGGTGCAAAGACCCAGGCAGGAGGTGTCAGCACCAGAGGAAGTAATTTAATAAGCACCCACTTGGAAATTATATCACCCCAAATAATATAATAAACACTAATTTACTCACATTTATCTCCCAGAGCTTTGTGGGGGGAAGCATAATCATGCCTGCTCTACAGTGATGGATTTGCCCAATGGAAACTCCACTGGGAAATAAAAAAATACATCTTGTAGTTTTTGACGTGTTATTATTCAGTGTTATCTCATATGCCTCATTCCCGGTCCATTACTCATGTTCACTTTTTCCATTTTTTCTCCTTCCCTTTTTAAAAACCACAGCCAGAGTCCTGGATGCTGGTAAGTGGCATCTCCCTCCATTTGCCTGAGCACAGCACAGTGTTCGGGTGTTCTGGGTTGGGCAAACGGTGGTAGGAGGTTCACTATCCACAGGGGATAGTGAACACTGCTAGTATCTGTGGTGAGTGGCTGCCTCCTTTCTGCCTCCTCTTTCAAGCCTGGAATCAGAGCTGCACCAGCAGTTCTCCAGGGACCAACCTAGCCCCCAAAGTCTGATGAGACACTAGTGCCCTCTAATCTCTGACTGACCACCAGAGCTGGCCTCAAAATGGTTGTGTCTGAGATTACTAAGGGAATAAGGATAGGAAACTATCTCAGGCAGGAAAAGGATACAAGACTGCCTCTAGAAACCTGGGAATAGCAAGTACAGCAAGTACAACAGGTCTCATAAGTAGAGAGCAAAGGACCGGGGGTGATTTCTGTGTCTTTCTGTGGCTTCCCCTTCTATCTCCCTCTCTCTCTCCCCCATTTCTCTCTCCTTCCTCTCCCTGCTTCTGTGAACCTATTTCTAGTGTCTGCCTTTCTTTATATATAATTCAAATGGGCCATTCAGCGTCCTCATTCCCCATCATCTCCAGGTGCAGCATTCAACTGTGTCCCAACTCTGCATTTCCAGAAAAGAGCCTCTGAGTGGCCCACTGTGGGCCAGGAACCTACCCCTGGACCAGGCAGCCATGGAAATGGAGTGAGGGGAAAGGTGGGCTGGAGGTCACGCATTATTTTCATGGCAGTTAGGCCTAAGGCTTCCATGGGCTGTTCTCCAAGAAAGTGATGCACACCAGCTAGGCTCTCAATAACAGGTAACTGCTATTACTTAACCTCTCCAAGGCTGTTTTCTTATCTGCAAAATGGAGGTTGTGATAGAAGGAAACAAGGTAATGAAAGCAAAGATGTTCTGTAAAGGGCACCATGATGGGCAGTTAGCACCTGTTGGGCCCTCCCAATTCATTCTGGAAGGTTCTTCCCTGTCCTCCCCTCTGAGAAGAAGTAGACAGCCCTCTCTGGTACTAAGTAAGGCCAGGCCACAGAACACAGCAACAGGAACCAGCTGCTTGGTTGGTGTTGCTTTTCCAGCCACCTGAAGGCAGCAGTCTGCAACCCTGCTCTCCCCCAAGAAGGAAGAAAAGAAAACTCACTTTTCTCCCAGGGTGCTAGGAATAGCCCCTAGCACCCTGGGAGGTGCCCTACATAATTGCTAATAAGCAGGCGTGACCGAGTTTTAACAATAATTAAAGTTACCAACTGAAAACTGTACATTTCAGGGTCTAATGCTTTTTCAGCACATTAAACATTAAGGGGTAATCACCTCACATGCACTGGTGCCCATGCAGCAGCCCTGTGTCTTGCCTACTGATGGCAGGAAACTATAGGCAGAGCTCCAAGCAGAACCTGGGAGGTTTTCTTCCCCTACCCTGGAATTCTGGGCACAAAACCTCATCAGGCTATCCCCTGAAAGCCCCATCACTGCCTGGGGAGCTGGCCTCAGTCCAGCTGGGCTATCTCCCTGAAGTCCTACTTGGCATCTTTAGGGGTTGAGGCTCCTAGGTCTGAAAGAATTCAAGCTCCCATGTCAGGAAAAAGACCTATAAAGTCCCCTTGCCATTTCTCTTCCACTGACATTACTTCAAGACACTACTTTGCTGCCCCTCACCATTACCTGCTTGGTAGATCTCATCCCTCAAGGAATAGGACAGGTCCTGGATATTCAGGGTAAACAGAATCCTCTGTAACTTGGTGCACTAAGTTAAGCCACTCATATTTTTCTTCTTTTTTCATTCAGTTTGTGGGGTAGATTTTATTATTCTTGTATTGCTGCTGAGAAAATGTCACCTCAGAGAAGCTGATGAATTTGCATAAGATCACAGTGCTACAGGAAGAAGTGCCAATATTCAAACCTGAGTCTACATTCTTCAATGCCTGTGCTCTTTACAAGAACCCTCCCAGTTACATTGGCCTGATTCTCTGTGTGCCCTGAGAAGTTGATCTGGGTGATCTGGGCCATAAGAATAAGGCTCCCTGGACCACCAGCTTCATCTTCAGTGCAGCAGAAGTGGCTCTTGACAAGCTGCATTTATGCTCCTACTAACAACAGTATCTTGGGCAAGTTGTTTAACCTTCTCCATGCCTATTTTCTCATCTGAGAAATGGAAAGAATATTTTCTATTTCACAGGATTTTAGGAGGGAATCAAAAGACCTAGCAAGCTGGAAGTCATTGTCATCGTCATTATCATCAGTCTTGGCCTTCAGATACCATCTGTGATGATCAGCCAATAAAAGTGCAAGCAGGCCTTTCACACATTTCTGTGCATGTTGGTGGTATGTGTGTACATAATCCTTTCTCTCTCTTTTGGTGTCTCCTTTCATTCATCTGTCTTTGTGTGACCACTCTCATTAACAAATTTCTCAGTAACGGGGAATTCACTAGCCAAGATTTCCATCTCACCCTGACTCCAACACAGATACAAGCCAGAAGCAAAATTATGATAATGTCTTCTGTAAGCCCTCCCCTCAGAAGCCACAGACCCCTTAATCTGGCAAATACCTAGCCTATTCCAATTCCCCCTCCAAGATGTACCTGTCCTGTGCTATATCTTCTCTCGGCTAATACATTTGCATTTTACAGGGTCTTTAAAGCTTCTCTCCACCACTCAAAGGTAGTATTTCTTTGGGAGGGTGAAGACAAAATGGCCTGGATCCTCTCCAAAAACATGTTCATTAATATCTTCTGCTTGATCAGTCCTATCTCCAACACAATAGTCACAGACCAACTCAGTGGTCTGTGAGCTCAAGTTCATTGGTACCCATATATTGTATCATATTATAAATAATAGTGCCCACTCCATGGGTCCCCAGATTTTGGAAAGGCATTTTATGGCCATTGCCCTGGATTCCATCACCTTATATATTGGAGAATTGAAACTTGACCAGCCCGTGGGCCCTGCCCAAGGTATTGATGTTCTTCTTGGTTGTCATAGCCCCCTTGTGTATAATCAATGCTTCCTCTAAGAGGGCCCATTAGCATGTAGCCTAAGACATCAGATCAAGTAGAAAAGGCACAATCTATATTTCCTAGCATAGGGTAAATGGAGTCAGTCTGGCTCCCTCACCCAGATGTCTGGGTAACTAAGATAAGCAGTGTTCCCATAGCCTTGAGACTGGGTCTGATAAACTATATTCCCATAACCTTGAGTGGGCTCACATGCACAGAATCATGCTGTGTTATACAATGTTTTGGCACTTTGCTGGCTTCGTGTACATTTAGTATATAAGGGACCTGGGGCTCCCTGCTGTGTGACACGCAGCTTGTGGTGTGCATGTTCGTCCTATCCTAGAATAAAGGCATGTCTGGCGTCCCCATGGCTCCACACATTTTCTTCCATTTGCCCAGATCCCGAGTGAACCTGCCTGGCCTTGACAGGCTGCAATGCACTTAGGTAAGTTTCAATATTTCCCTCTGAAAAATGAGGAGAGGGAAAGAAAAATGATTCATGATAGTTATTGTAAGAAATACATGTGTTAACATATTGGAGCACAGGGCACTCCTTTCTTCTGGAATATAATTGACCTATATCAACACTCTAGAAATCAATCTGTAAACTCTCTTCAGGAGCAGTACCACATCCTCTGTGAAGTTTTTCCTGGCACCTGTCCCATTATCAGGGAACTAATTGATAGCTCTCCCCCAGGATTCCCAGAGTGCAATGCATACACCTCCCCACCCTTCACTAACTCACCATACTGCATTACATTTATCCATGTGCTCATGTGCACATCTGCCCTCTCTCTCTAGACCACAATGTCCTCAAAGTGGGGGCTGGACCTTACTCCTTGGCATGTCATGCTGACAGGTATATAGTGCCTGAACACCTGAATCCAGCCCCAAAGAGAACACTGTTCTTTCTCTGTTCAGAATTGTCCATCCAGCTCTTTCCTGAGGTTCTGGCCAAGATGGAGACATAGGCAGAAATGCTTCACTTCCATGTCCCACCAAAAAGAAGGATAACAACCAATTTAAAAACAAAGAACAGCCAGAACTGCCAGAAAATCATTTGCATGGAAGTCCAACAACCAAAGAGTTAAAGAAACATTCGTCCAGATTGGTAGGAGGGGCAGAGAGGACTCACAGCAAGGCAAAGTCATGAACTGAGCAGGCAATGCCCCCTACATTTGCACACAGATAAGCTGGGAGGAACAACAGGGGAGCAAGACAGACTGCAAAACCCAGAGTTTCAAAGCGGGAAACTAAACATTCAAAACTCCTGGCTGTAAAAAAATCTGTGAGGGTTGCAACGGCAAGGGAAACTCCCAGTCTCACACAAGAGTCCATTGGAGAAGTCCACAGGGTCCTAAAACATACACAAACCCACCCACCAGTGAATCAGCACCTGAAAGGGCACAATGCACTTGTGAGAAGCAAGGGAAGTGATGGAAAGTAGGACGAGAGCCAAGCATGCGACATTGTTCCCTCTCTGACACCTCTCCCACAAACAATGCCCCAACATAGCAAAGAAGATTGTCCTGCTCTGATGAATAACTAAGACTCCATCCCTTACAACATAACAGGTGCACCTACACAAAGAAACATGGCCCACATGAAAGAACAGATCAAAACTCCAGAAAAAGAACTAAGTGACAAGGAGGTAGACAACCTATTCAATGCAGAGTTCAAAACACTGGTAATCAGGATGTTCACAGATCTAATTGAGCTCAGTTGCAAAATGAGGGAAGAAGTGAAGGCTACAGAAGTAAACTAAAGGAAAACATACAGGGAACCAATAGTGAAGGGAGGGAAGTGGGATTCACATCAATGATTTGGAGCAAAAAGAAGAAGTAAACATCCATCCAACTGGAACAGAATAAAGAAACAAGAATTCGAAAAAATGAGGAGAGGCTTAGGAACCTCTGGCACAACTTTAAACATTCCAACATCTGAATCATAGGGGTGCCAGAAGAAGAACAACAGCAAGAAATTGAAAACTTATTTGAAAAAATAATGAAGGAGAACTTCCCCAATCTGTCAAAGGAAATAGACTTCCAGGAAGCCCAGAGAGTCTCAAAGAAATTGGGCCCAAGGAGGAACACACCAAGGCACATCATAATTACATTACCCAAGATTAAAGATAAGGAGAGAACCTTAAAAGCAGCAAGAGGAAAGGAGAGAGGTACCTACAAAGAGTGCCCATAAGACTACCAGCTGATTTCTCAAAAGAAACCTTACAGGCAAGAAGGGGCTGGAAAGAAGCATTCAAAGTCATGAAAGGGAAGGACCTACACCCAAGATTACTCTATTCAGCAAAGCTGTCATTTAGAATAGAAGGGCAGATAAAGTGCTTCCCAGATAAGGTCAAGTTAAAGGAGTTCATTATCACCAAGCCCTTATTATATGAAAAGTTACAGGGACTTATCTAAGAAATAAAAGATCAAAAACTATGAACAGTAAAATGACAACAAACAAAACTACCAACAATTTAACCTAAAACACAAAAACTAAAACTAAGCAAACAGCTACAACAGGAACAGAATCACAGAAATGGAGATCACATGGAGGGTTAACAGTGAGGAGGCGGCAGAGGAGAATGGTGGGAAAAGGTACAGGAAATAAGAATAATAATAGGTAGTCATAAAATAGACAGGGGGAAGTTAAGAATAGTATAGGAAATGGAGAAGCCAAATAACTTATATGTGCAACCCAGGGGCATTAACTAAGGGAAAGAGGAATACTGGACGGTGGAGGGGAGCAGAAACGAGGGTGATAAAAGGAAGGAAAAAATTAGGACAACCGTATTAGCATAATCAATAAAATATAATTTTTAAAAAATTGTTCATACATCCCACCCCCATCTTCCTGACTCAGCATGCCCCGATCCCACCTGTCCCAGCCTATCTGTGCTGGGGCCATTCATGCCTCGCCCTCTACACACACCCCTTGAAGTTTCAGCCTAACCCACTTGCTTGCAGTAAATTTCTCCAACATATTCTATCATAAGGTGAGATTTATAATCCCTCCTAGAGTTTCCTTGAGATGGTATTTTTCAGTTTGTAAATAGCATCCACCATACAGTATGTGTAGCACTAACCTTTCTAGTCTCTGTATTTCCCCTCCATCTAGCTCCCCTTAATGCCCATGGCCTTCAGTCTCTTCCCTGGATGGTCTGTCTTCCTTGTGTCAGACAGGGTTGAAAAGTTCTTGGTCAGACTTCTGCCACCAGCCTCATCTCTCTTCACCCCCATTTGGGAAAAAGTATTTTGAGAAGGGGTGTCAAGGGTTACACTGGCTTCCATGCAGGGAATGGCATGTCACAAAGCTGGCTCCAGGGCAGCTGGAGCCTCCTCATCTCCAGGAGAGAGAAGACCTGCAATCACCACCCCCCACAACCTTCTAAGTGAGCTCCCTTCTAGCCAGGCACTGTCTTCCTCAGCCTCACCCATCTGTCCTGGCTGCTGTCTGCCATTGCCATGGTCTCTTTCACCCAAGACAACCCCTAAATGGTCCAACCTCAGGCCTTGACAACCTCAGCTCTCCCCCAGCATCTGGCCTCATCCCTTGCTCTCCTCCTCTCCTCCTTCTGCCCCTCCCTCTCATGCAAAACCCCAGTTTTGCTTCTAATGCAGAAATGGAATTACCTGCAAAGATTTGAAAGGACAAATTGTGAAGAACCAAATAGCACTAGGCTCTCCTGTTTTTTCCTTTGATAAATTCCTTGCCTGATCCAGTATTCATTCAATTAGGTGAATTAAACTGCAACAGAGAGCTCTGGGAGAAAGGGAGGAGCTGCTTGGGGAGACAGTAAATTCTGCCCAAATAAGCCTGTGGCTCCAAAAGAGGCCCCCTCCCCAGGAGGCAGATAGCGTCCTTCAGTGTCAGTGCCTTATTATGCCCAGCACTTTACAGCTTGAAACGTGTTTTTCATTCTCTATATCTCATTTGCTCTTAACAAAACATTACAAACTAGTTATCACTATCCCTATTTTATTAATAATAAAACTGAGGCTTAGAGAGTAAATGATCCAATGTCCCACAACAGAGCCTTGGCTTGATCCTGGCATTCAGAGTGTTCCCCATGGCTCTCTGTCCTCTCCAGGCTACCAGCTTCCCCATCACATTGAACACAAAAGTCTCCAGGACCTGGAAGAGCAGAGAACACAGCACCATGCATGACTGAAAGTGTGGGCAGGTAACTCCATAAGACTTGAGAAAACAAGACATCTGTCCTGCAGAATTTGAAGGCAGCAAGACCCTAGACTCCACAGAGAGGGTTTCCTTGGTTTTCCAGGCTCCAGTACTAGGGTGAGGTGATAGCTAGCTAAAGGATGCTACATGGGTTACAAGGTGCAGTAGGTGATGTGGGCATGGAGGAGGGTTTTTCAGTGGGCTCCACCTAGGTCTTTTCCGGTGAGACTTCCACACAGAAAGTGGTCCCTTGGAAGCAGATGGCTAGGAAAGATGAGGTAGCAATCCTGACTCTTGTTCCCTTCATCATGTTCCCCCTCTCTACCCTCCATGCTCTAGCACTGGTGCCTCTTGGGAGTAACAGATAGTCCAACAGGTATAACAATTTCCTGCACTGGCACTCCAAAGATTGAGTCAGAGTGGTTCATAAAATGGGACTCTTGTTATAACTCACCTTCACCACCATTCCAACCAGCAGTACAGTGGGCTGCAGCAATGCCTGCTTAACTTCTCCAACAGTGGCCCTCTCCTCCCGATTCCTGCCTCCTTGGAATCTCCTCCAAACTTTTATGTTGGTTTCTCCATGAGGGACACAAAGCGAAAACATGTTCCTGGGTCCTTGATCCAGAGAAAGGAATTGCAGAATCACACAGGAGCCCAGACTGAGGTAGTGGCACCTTAAAATCAGAATGATATAAGGTTCAAATTGAAATCAATCTGGAAGAGTAGCCGACCAACCTCTTCACATTACCAATGTGGAAATGGAGGCTCAGAGCCAGAGGGTGACTTGCCAGGGTAAAATAGTGAAATCGTTAAACATCTAAGAACAGGACCCAGGTCTACTATCACCCACTCCTGAACACTTCCCACAACACCTTATCTTGGGTCAAGCTGCTGAGTTCTGGGAGGGGTGACTTAGCCAAAGCCTGAGAGAGACTCCAGAAGATAAAGAAATCTTCCAAGTATAGGACGTATTTAGTTAAGATCTTTTAAGTCCTCCTTATTATATATAAAATATCTTCCAAAATTGCAAGGATATTTTGTACTGAAATTTATCATTAATTATTAAGCATTTATTGTATGCAGGGTACTATAGTAGGTATTGTGGGATACAGGAGTATAGAAAAAATGCATTATCCAATCATCCCAAAGCTTACTCTCTAGATGCACATTTATTCATTCCACAAACATTTTTGAGATCCCACTAGAGATGATGAGATGGTCAATAGACATAAGATCTCCATCTTCTAGGAGCTTCCGTTCTAGTGGATAAGCAGATTTATTAAGCATTTACGACATGCTGGAAACTATTCCAAGTGCTTTACCTGCATTATCTTGTGTAATTTGCACAGGATGTCTGTGAATGCTCATTTAATGGATAAGGAAACTGAGGTCCAGAAAGTTAAGAAACATACCTATCACTTAGTTAAGCTAGGATTTGAACCCAGGAAGTTTAACTTCAAATGCCGTGTACTTTTACTTGCTTTATTGCTGCCTTATGTTAGTGGAAAAAAACCAAAACACATATATATCCTCCCAGGCATGGCCATGCAAACTGCTTGCCCCCTAAGCTGATGGTCCACATGCACCTTCATCCCTGGGGTCCTGATGAACAGCACCGCTATAATTTATAGGCCTATGGTATTCAAATTTGAATTCAACCCTCTGTGGCCCTGCTACACTTTATCCTGGTAATGATTTATTGTTTTAATTGAGACTTCACTTAGGTAGACCTCATTGCCTCAAGCACAAAAGATTCCAAACACCCCAAATCCAAGGCCAATTTGGCCCACACCAGCTCTCTCTCCCCTGGCTCCCTGACTACAGTTGTAGAGTGACAGGGAGCCACAAGCAGTCCCAAGAGGGAGAGGCCATCCCTTCTGAAAGACAAATTGCCTTGTATTCTGTGGAGACGGCCCTGATGTTCAGTGGCCTTTGGGTTAGTGAGTGAGAGCAGCGCCCAAATAGGTCAGAACTGTCAGCAGAGAGGACAGGGTGGTGAGCAAGCAAGGGACCCGGTGGGGAGAGGTGAACCCTGTCACTGAAAAGGAGCAAGCCTCTGACAGCAGTTTAGCAGATCTAATGAGCAGCCCAGCTCCTCCATATCAACACTGACATCTCTGTTTGCCCAGGTGGCAGCACCTGTCTGTCTGCCAGCCCAGGTTCGGCTTCCACCACCTACCTTCCTGCAGCCAGTGCTGAACAAGTGCATGGCTGCATGACAGTATGAGGGACAGCCCCACCGCAGGAGGGGACTTTTGCACAGTTGCATGGACCCTGGATTTGGCAGAGGCTAGAGATTGGGGGGGAGGTCAGTCACCTTAGTAAGCCAACAGTTACCAAGCACCTACTATGTGTCTGTCCTGGGCCAGTCTATTTTGGGAATTTGAGGATGAGCAAGACTCAGTCCAACCCTATAAGGGTTGTATAAAGTCAGTATAAAGCAGAGATAGCAGTAATATCAGGTAGACCCCCGATAGCTACAGATAATTTACTATGAGAGTAACAAAGGAGAGAGTCCTCACTCCTAGCTCAGAGGCATTGGGCAGACTTCATGGAGGAAGCGACTTTTAGACAAGCCTGGAATGATGGGTAGGGGTGGGGGCACAGGCTAACACCATACGTCAAGAGCCACCTGGCAGCAGGAGGAAACCAGGAAATGAAACTGTGGAGCAAGAGTCACAGAAGAATGGAAGGCTATTCCAGGAAGTTTTTCCTAGAAGGAACTGCAACCCAGCATACTCCCCTACCTAACAAGGACCCCACAGAGCAGACTGAACAAATTCCCTGTCCCAAGTAGGCCTTCTCTCACTTGGCTTCTGGTCTTGATCACACCCCATACACCATCTCTCTGGGGAGAGCTGGAGACATAGGGAAAGAGAGGTCTGAGTGCCTGTTTCCTATCTGCTCTGCCCTCCTTCATTCCACCAAAAGATGTGGGGCCCACAGGTTGAAAGCTTTCCAGCAAGGGTGTGTTCCTTGTGTACAAATGAGTGTGATGAACATCTCCCATTCTTCAGTTCTCATTCAGATCGGTGATTTCTTTTTCCAAATGTGCTCTCATCTCTCACCTCAGCAGTCTGTCTTACAACATAAACTTTAGAATTTTCTAAAATGTCTAACATAGGGATGGAAAACAGATTTCAGTTTAGCAGCTAGTGCCAATTAATTGTCAGTGGCTATTGGAATGTTGTTAAGAAGGATTCCAAAGACTCTTCTTAACTCCATGAAAAAAAGTGCTGTAATCAATTGTGTTGCCTGCCATGGGAAAGAAGCAGGGAAGGGTAGTGGGACAAATGCCAGCTGAGTGCCACCCCTGGTTTAGCATGTAATAGGTATCTAATAAGTGTTTACTAAATGAATGCATGAGGTCCAGGAGTCATTCAAAGGAACTGTCATCCTTTCTCTCTGTAACTAGCTCCCCCCACCTACATTTGAGATCACCAGGGAGTGTTCTGTTCCAAATCATAGATGGGTGTCTAGTCAAAGTGATCTCTAGAAGGATTTGGGGGGAATATGAAGAGCAGAATTCTTGGTAGAATATCTGTCTCTCTGAGGCATTTTCTTCCTGCAACCAAGTGTTCTGATCCCTTGGCTCAGAATTCCATGCCAGGCTGAGGGAAACCTGAGGCCAGTAAGGGCCTCTGCTCCCTAAAACTTTAGGTGTAGTCAGGCAACTCTCAGGAGCCCAAATCTTGACAACTCCTGTGCCCAGATCCAGCCTGGAAGTCCTATTAAAGGGCGTTGTCAGTTTTTCCCCAGCTGTGCCTCAGCTTGATGGAGTTTCTCAAGGTCCTAACCAGCCCCACCCTCCCCCACCATCCTCAACCCCTCAGTCTGGCGCGCCCTGTTAAATCCCTAGCCCACCGACCTTAGCCAGCTCACCAGAAAGGGTCTAAAAGAGCAGGATTACCCACTGGAGGGAGCCCAGTGATTGTGTTTACTCCCCAACCTGGCCCTGTTTAATGGTCTGTGTGCATCACTAATCTTCCACAATCCGTTCCCTAGCTGCTTCCACTTTTTAATGAACTGCCATGACACTTGGGGGCGCTCTCGCTGGAGCTGAGGCTGTGGCGGGGGGGGGGGGGCACTGGGCGAGCTCCCCGGGGCCTGGGAGAGCTGCAGCTGCCACCTCGCCTGGCTCAGCGTTTGTGTCCAGCTCCTGCCCTCCCCGCCCCTGCCCCAGCAGTATGACTAGTGTAGTCATACTGGACATGGGCTTGGTGTCAGGGAAGATGCCACACCCCGAGTCCCAGAAGGCCGGGATCCTGTGTTGAGATCCACTAGAGGATCCTTCAGGGATGGTCACCTTCACCTTGAGGACCTAGTGAGGCTCCTGGAGGTAAAGCCCACAGAAATGTGTCCTCTGCGCAAGACTGCAACCCTGGAGTTTCTAACTCTCATGTCAGTTCACACCCAGCCTCAAGCATGAGTTTATGGCTCCAGCAGCGTTTGCTCCAGGAAATTGAAAATGGCCTTTCAGCTGTGCTAGGTCTATAATGGGAAGCGTCACAGTTCGATATTTCTGTTATGGATGTCTTTTTACATCTCGGCGACCTAGACAACTTTGCATTTTGTTTATTTCAACTTCAGTGAAGTGACTCAGCCACTCCTAAGACCCACAGACATTTCTCAAAACTTCTACCCCTGTTTCACTCAAGGTCCAAGTCAAGTTTTAGACTTATGGTTCAAAGCAAATAAAATTGATGATGTGGTACATAATCATACTGAAGATGCAAAAAAAGGCAACGTGAAATTCTCATCTGAATTGGGTATGACTTTCAATGAACATGATCAGGAGTTGAGAGACTTAGTGTATTAAAAGCATGCCTTCAAAATGCTTCTTGGCTGCCGCTTGGGCCACAGAGAGAGTGCCAGACACCAGGAATGCAGCAGAAAATATAAGACATAGCAGATGGATCTGGACTGTGCACAGCACTCTAGACCACGCACCATTCCAGTTTCCCCATGAAATCATCCTCATAGATGATGGCAGTGACTTTAATGATTTGAAAGGAAAACTAGATGAATTTGTCCAAAAACACCTCCCTGGAAAAAAATTAAAATAATAAGAAACACAAAGTGTGAAGGATTGATTTGAGGAAGAATGATTACAACAGCCCATGTAACAGAAGCCCTGGTGTTTCTAGAAGCCACCATGAAATGAATGTGATGTGGCTGCATCCCTTACTGGGCAAACAAGCAGAAGGCCATGTGTTCAGTGATCATCTCGTCAGTGCAAACAACCTGGCCTACAGCTCCTTCCCTGTGAGCATGGAGAGTTCACCTAGGGGCTGCACTTCAAATGGGATCTTGTTCCCCTTTCTGAGCTCAGAGAACCGGGAGGAACTCTACCAAACCTAACCAGTAGGGGAGGGTCCTACTGCTCATTGCCTACCAGGAAAATCTCCAAAGAGAGTTTTGTGGAAAAGAAAGAAATTTACAGAAAACTGTACTTGAACAATAATTAAATAAAAAATAAAGAAATGAATCTTATTTAATGTCAAGCTTCTGCCTAAAATATCTGGATAACAAAAGTAAGAGAACAGGAAAAGTCAAAGTATGACATCAAAAATAGCTATTTAAATATTTGTCATTATGACTACTACACAGATTCAAAAACTGAAAATAACACAAAAACAAAAATCTATTCACAGTGCTATTATCACCAAGGTCTTTGAAAATAACACCAAGTTTCTGCCTCAAAGCCCTTTTACTCTGAGACACCCAGAGAAAAATCACCCTGTCACCCTCTGCCAGCTCAGTTCAAGGTTGTGCCAGGAACATCTTCTCCCACCCCAAAGTATCATAAACGTAGGCGGCTTAGCTGGTCTGCAGTTGCTGTCCAGCTTCAGGCATCTTTCAGAATCTGGGCCCCAAGCCTCTGCTCACAGACCCACACTGGCCACCACTGGCAGGCCTGCTGGTGACACCCCCTACCTGAGGAGGGGAAGAATGATCTGCCTTTTCACTTCCCAGCAAGCTCTGTTTCAAAAGTCCTCTCGCAGAATCCCATGCATGTGGAAAGCCCATGGAAGCATCCAGTGCTGGATGAGGGCCAGTGCTGGCCATGTTTGTTTGCCTTCTCCCCTCTTCTGTCTGCCATGTTCAGCAAGAGGGCAAAGTCTCCAGTCAGCAGCTCAAACCACTACTTTATTTCAGGGGGGTGTCCCCCCATTACAGAACTAATGCTCCAATAAAGTCACCTACAGTGGCTGGAGGATTGTTTGCCATGAATAGAAACTATTTCAATGAACTTGAGCAGTATGACAGTGGCATGGATATCTGGGAAGGAGAAAACTTAGAAATATCATTTTGCAGAAGTATATGCAGAGAATATGCAAAGTCTAAATCGTCCCTTGCTCTAGGGTTCGACACTTTTTCCAAAAAAAGGTGACCATATAGTTCTCCTGAAGGCCAGAACACCATGACACACAACTGCCCAGGGCTAGCACATGTTTGGTTAGATGAATATAAGGAGCAGTATCTTTCCTTAAGACCCAATCTGAGGCAAGAAGCTATAGAAATATCAGTGAGCATATTGAATTGATGGAGAAGTTGGGTTGTAAATCATTTAAATGGTATTTGGATAACATTTACCCAGAAATGCAGATATCTGGGCCCACTGTCAAACCCTGGGAACCCATTTTTATCAACAAAAGGCCAAAATATCCCAAAGACCTTCAGTGTGGAATGCCCTATCACCTCCAGACCAGCAAGTGTCTGTTGGCCCAGGGCTGCCCAAGTCAGAAGGGAGGCCTAGTAGTGTTCAAGGCATACGTACAGTTACCCAAATCAGATCTAGATTTACAATGAGGAGTATGAATTGATTTTAAGTAATCTCCTTTGCCTGGATATGTCAGAAACTCAACCATCAGACCCACCATGACTCATGAAGTACCATGGGTCAAGAGGATCCTAGCGATGGACCTTTGGGAAAAATATTCGGCTGTACCATGTGTCAGTAGGATAGTACCTGAGAATGATTGATCCACTAAGTCACAAAGGCTCTGTTGCTACAGCAATCTCTGATGGCTCCTCCTCTCAGCGGTGGCATTTGGAAGGCTAAGGTGGACCCCATGGCTGGAATAGTAATTTGTCATGCTTGTCCTCCAATGAGGATGCCTGGGAAGATTAGCAGAGGTGAGACAGCAGATATACCATCTATATTGGAGCACCAAGTGAGCATCAGGAAGTGAAGAAGTATGTTTCACCAAGACACTAAGATCATTTTTAGGCTACTGTTAAGGAATTTCTTGCTTATGGTAGAAAATCATAATATAATTTTAATATAAGGAGTCAGGTTTATACAGAAAGACAAAATCCAGGAAATTGCTAGGTCTATTCAAGTTAGTTTATGCTTTTTTAAAAAATCCTCTTTAATAATGGAATGGTGTTTATCTGATTGAGAACTCGTCATGATTTCCTCTCTTAGAAGACTTCATAGCAGACAGTTAATTTTAAACAAACTGAATCCCAATTACTTTTAACTTCAGAAGGCATCATTTATAAGATCATATTTAAGAGGCAGTTAACTATTATAAATTATTTTGATGAATTATGGCACTACCTACATTTAAAATAAAGGATCCTTTTAATTATTTACCTTAAAAAAAATGAACTGCCACTTGTCACACTCAATAAAATCAGCACTTTATGAGAATTTTAGTGACAATGGATAGACAGGGGAAGGTAAGAGGCAATGGGAGCAGGTGACAGGGATAAACCAAGGGCAAAATTGGGGCGGGGGGGGAACCAAACAAGGAGGCTGTGATAGAGTTATCCCCACATGTTGGGGAATAGCATCAGATCTGCATGGGCAAATGAATCAAAGCACACATGGCCCTCTGGGTGGGCAGCTTTGGCCCCCAAGCAAGGCACTAATAACCACATAAGACCAGAGTGCTGGCAATTCCTACACTGCACCATGTCAGGCTGGGTTTGATCTGAGCCAGCCTGCTTTACACAATTGTTTTCCTGATCATGAATGGCACAGACAGGTTGGGGACAGAGTTTACCACACTCGGCTACCAGCACTGGGAATTCTTCCAATACCAGGCTATTATATTACCTCCTGATTATCTGACTCAGCAGTCAACCCACTCTGAGCTGCAAATCAACAACAGGAAGGGTGAGTGGAGAAGCTGGAGCTTAAGAATGCACTTTTCAATCACATGTCAAAGGTGTAATGAGGGCTCCATCCAGAGCTCTGGAGATGGTGAGGGATGGTGGCAGAGGGTGAAGGTGGGGGTCTCTGTTCTACTTGGAAATCTCAGGACTGGAGAGGTCCCCACAGGGGTCATCTAGTTTGAGACTCAGAAAGAAAACTGATGGATAAAGAGGTGAAGGGATTTGCCCAAGGTCACTATCTTAGTCCCTTCAGGCTACATAACAAACTACCATAGAGTGGGTGGCTTATAAACAGAAATTTGTTTCTCACAGTTCAAGAGCTGGGAAGTCCAAGATCAACATGCTAGCAGATTCAGTGTCTAGTGAGGGCACACTTTCTGGTTCATAGATGGCTGGGTTTTTTTTTCTCTCTCTCTTTCTGTCCTCACATGACAGAAGGACAAGGGAGCTCTCTGGGGTCTCTTAAAATGGCACTTATCCAATTCCTAAGGCCCCACCCTCATGATCTAATCACCTTCAAAATTCCCACCTCCAAATAGTATCACATTGGGGGTGATAATTTAATATATTGGACACTTATAATTTGGGGTGAGGGGGCACACAAACATTCAGCCTATGGTAGTCACAGTGGCTGTCAGCATGTGAACCATTGGGTAGGGCTGGAGCCCAGGACAGACTCTCTATCCCACGGGGAGTAAGGGCTGGGAGTCAGGTTCTGCCATCTTGAGGCCCTCTTACACCCAGATCATAAGTTCTGCTACCCTCCACCTGTAGGCTCTGTCCCATCTAGTTTCTGGACAGATACAGACCAAGGCAAGAAGGTATTGAGATGTAGAAGCAGTCTTTACCTTATAAGCCTACATATATAAGGAGTCAGAGCACTGAGTCACTGTGTTGGAACCAAGTCCATGGTTCCCACGCTGTCAGTCTGGGCCAAGGAAATTCTGTTTCATTGTTTAGACAGTCAGTGGGTCTGTGTACAGTGTGAACACTTGTTACACTGAAAAGTGCTGATGAGCCAAATGTTCACCTTGCCTGCAGTTCAAGGAGCCTTGAGCCTGTAGTTTAAGATGTTTCTCCTCCAGGTACTTCATTTCTCCAGCAGCACTCTGGCCAGCTGCTATCTGGGGATTAAAATTCTACTCCTGGAGCCTTCAACACCGAATGGATCTGCACTCCCACCACTAGACTGTCAGCTCCATCAGACAGGACCTTAAAGTGTCCTATTCACAGCAGTATCCCCTGCATCCAGACAGTGCCTAGTAGGTGCTCAATGAATCTTTTTATCAATTAGAGTTAATATGCAATATTATTTTTGTATTAATTTCTGGTGTAGAACATAGTGATTATACAATCATATATTTTACAAATTGTTCCCTGATACTTTCAGTGCCCCTCTGGCACCATGGATAGTTATTACAATATTATTGACAATATTTCCTACACTTACATCCTCTATGTCCTTTACATCCCCATGAATATTTTGTGGCTACCAATTTGTACTTCCGAATCCCTTCACCTTTGTCATCCAATTCCTAACCTTTCTCCCCACTGGCCTACCATCAGTCTGTTCTCTGTACCTATGAGTCTGTTTCTATTTTGTTTATTCATGTATTTTTCTCTTTAGATTCCACATATAAGTAAAATATAATATTTATCTTCCTCTATCTGGCTTATTTCACTTAGCATAATACCCTCTAGGTCCACCCATGCTGCTGCAAATGGTAAGAGTTCATCCTTTTTTAAGGCCAAGTAATATTCCATTGTGTATATGTACTACATCTTCCCCACGCAATCATCTGTCAGCGGGCACTTATGTTGCTTCCATATCTTAGTTATTATAAATAACATTGCAGTGAACATAGAGGCATATATGTTCTTTCATTTAGTGTTTTGTGTTTCTTTGGATATACACCCAGAAGCAGAATCCCAGGATCATAAGACAGTTCTATTTTTATTTTTTGATGAACCTTTACCCTGTTTTCTTCCACAGTGGCTGCACCAACCTGCATTCCCACCAACAGTGTGCGAGGTTTCCTGTTTCTCCAGTACTCTGTTTGTTGATTTATTGATAGTAGCCATTCCAACAAGTGTGAGGTGCTTCTCACTGTGGTTTTAATTTGCACTTCCCTGATGATTAGGTATGCTGAGCATCTTTTTATATGTCTATTGGCCATCTGTATGTCCTCTTTGGAGAACTATCTATTCAGGCCCTCTGCCCATTTTTTTTAATTGGATTGTTTGATTTTTTTTTTAGTGTTGAGTTGTGTGAGTTATTTATAAATTTTGGATATTAACCCCTTATTGAATGCATTAGTGGTGAATATCTTCTTCCATTCAGTAGATTCTCTTTATGTTTGGTTGATGATTTCCCTTGCCATGCAAAGATTTTTTAATTTAAGGTAGTTCCATTTGTTTATTCTTTTATTTCTCTTGCCCAAAGAGATAAATCAGCAAAAACTATTCCTAAGAAAAACGTCAGAGATTTCACTGTTTATGTTTTCTTCTATAAATTTTAAGGTTTTAAGTCTTACATTTAGGTCTTTAATCCATTTTGAGTTTATTCTTGCAAATGGTGTAACAAGGTAGTCTAGTTTCATTTTCTGCATGTATCTGTCCAATCTCCCCAACACTATTTATTAAATAAACTGCCTTTAACCCACTGTATTTTCTTGCCTCCTCTGCCATAAATTAATTGACCTATAGTTATGTGTTTATTTCTGAATTCTCTATTCTGTTCCATTTATCTATGTATCTGTTTTTGTACTAGTACCATGACATTTTAATTACTGTATCCTTGTAGCATTATTTGATATCAGGTAGCATAATACATCAAATTCTCTTCTTCATTCCCAAGATTGCTGAGACTATTTCAGGGTTTTTTGTGGTTCCATATAATTTCTTGGATTATTTTCTTTAGTGCTATGAAATATACCATTATATTTTCATAGAAACTACATGAATCTATAGATTGCTTTGGGTGGACATTTTAACAATGTTAATTCTTCCTATCCATGAGCATGGTATATGCTTCCATTTATTTGTATTTTCTTCACTTGCTTTCTTCAGTGTCTTAAAATTTTCTAAGTACAAGTCTTTTACCTGTTTGGCTAACTTTATCTTCAGGTATTTTTTTTGTATACAATTGTAAGTGAAATTATTTTCTTAGTTATCCTTTCTGATAGTTCATTATTGGTGTATAAAAATTTAACTAATTTCTGAGTATTTTGTATCCTGCTACTTTACTGAATTCATTAATCAGGTCTAGTCTATTTCTGGTAGAACCTTTAAGGCTTTTTATAGTGTATCATGTTATCTGCAAATAATGCAGCTTTACTTCTTCCTTTCCAATTTGTATGCCTTTTGTTTTTTTCTCTTTTTCTGATTGCTGTGGCTAGGATTTCCAATACTATGTTGAATAGAAGTGGCAAAAATGAACACCTCTGTCATGTTACCAATCATAAAGGGAACCCACTTTTACTATTTTCTTGTTGAATATGATGTTAGCTGTGGTTTGTCATATATAGCCTTTATTATGTTGAGACGTGTTCTATCCCAGCTATGCTGAGTTTCTGTCATCAATGGATGCTGTATTTTGTCAAATGCTTTTTCTGCATATGTAGATATGATGTGATTTTTACTCTTTGTTCTGTTTATGTGATGTATCATGGTAATTGACTTGTGGATATTGAACCAAGTTTGCATCCCTAGAATAAATTCTATGATGTATGATCTTTTTAATGTATTGCTGAATTCAATGTACTAATATTTCGTTGAGGATTTTTGCATTTATGTTCATCGGGAATATCAGGATATAATTTTCTGTCAGTATAGTGTCTTTATCTGGTTTTGAAATTAGGATAATGCTGACCTCATACAATGAGCTTGGGAGTTTTCCCTTCTCTTGAATTTTCTGGAATAGTTTGAGAAGGATAGGTGCTACTTCTTTAAATGTTTGGTAGGCTTCACCTATGAAGCCATTGGTCCAAGACTTTTGTTTGTTGGAAGCTGTCTTTTTAAGTATTTGTTATTGATTATGCTATTACAGTTTTCCCAATTTCCCCCCTTTACACCCCTCTGCCCTGCCTCCCCCAGCCCTCCAGCATCCTCCACTTAGTTCATGTCCATGGGTTGTACATATAAGTTCTTTGAGTCCTCTGTTTCCTATACCATTTTTTTTAAATATTTTATTATTTATTTATCTTTAGAGGGGAAGGGGGGAAGGAGAGAGGGAGAGAAACATCAATGTATGGTTGCCTTTTGTGCGCCCCCTGCTGGGAACTGGCCTGCAGGGAACCGGCCTGCAACCCAGGCATGTGCCCTGACTGGGAATCGAACCACGATCGTGTCCTATACCATTTTTCATCTCTCCCCATCTATTTTATGCCTCCTAATTATGCTGCTTCTTCCCTGTACCTTTCCCCCCTATTTCTCCCTTCCCCCTCCCCACTGAAATTCCTCCATGTAATGTCCATTTCTGATTCTGTTCCTGTTCTAGTTGTTTGTTTAGTTTCTGTTTTCATTGTTTGTCTTTTCTTTTAGGTTCATTTATTGATAGTTGTGAGTTTGTTGTCATTTTACTGTTCATATTTTTTATCTTCTTTTTCATAGATAAGTTCCTTTACCACTTCATATAATAAGGGCTTGGTGATGATGAACTCCTTAAACTTGACCTTATCTGAGAAGCACTTTATCTGCCCTTCCATTCTAAATGAAAGCTTTGCTGGATAGAGTAATCTTGGATGTAGGTCCTTGCCTTTCATGACTTGGAATACTTCTTTCCAGCCCCTTCTTGCCTGCAAGGTTTCTTTTAAGAAATCGGCTCATAGCCTTGTAAAAACTCCTTTGTAAGTAACTCTCTCCTTTCCTCTTGCTTCTTTTAGGATTCTCTCTTTATATTTAATCTTGGGTAACTTAATGATGATGTGTCTTGGTGTGTTCCTCCTTGGGTCTAATTTCTTTGGGACTCTCTGAGCTTCCTGGACTTCCTGGAAATCTTATTTCCTTCACCAAACTGAAGAAGTTTTCCTTCATTATTTGTTCAAATATGTTTTCAATTTCTTGCTGTTGTTCTTCTCCTTCTGGCACCCCTATAATTTGGATATTGAAACATTTCAGGTGGTACCAAAGATTTGTAAGATTCTCTTCACTTTTTGAATTCTTGTCTCTTCCTTTTGTTCCAGTTGGATGTTTATTTTTTCCTTTTGTTCCAAATTGTTGCTTTGACTCCTGGTTTCCTTCCTGTCACTATTGGTTCCCTGAATATTTTGCTTTATTTCACTTTCACTTTGGGTATCCTTCATTTGTGTTTTTCATTTTTTTTGACCAAGCTCAATCAGATTTGTGAGCATTTTGATTACCAGGGCTTTAAATTCTCCATCAGATAGGTTGGCGATCTCCTCATTGATTAGTTCTTTTTCTGAAGTTTTGCTGTGTTATTTCATTTAGGCCGTATTTCTTTGTGCCCATGCACCTGATAAGTTGTAAGGAGGTTGGGCCTTAGGTCCAGGGAGGGGCAACCCTTTTTGTTGCACTGTGGTACTGCCTGTGTGGGAGGGGCCAGAGATCAAACAGCACATTCTGCCTGCTCCTCTCTAGCCCACTTTCCAATGGACTCTCATGTAACAGTGGGGTTTCTCCCACCACAGCAACTGCCAGCCATAGTCTACAGTCAGCTCTGAATCTCAGTTTCACCTTCAGTCAGCCCCACCCACCTGGTCTACAGCCTCACCATGGTTTTTCTGAGTGGGCCCACACCATCTCCCACCTTATGAGTCTGGTTGTTCTGGTTGATTTTTTCTTTAATTCCTTGGTTGTTAGAGTTCCATGCAGTTTTATTTTCTGGTGCTTTTGGTTGTTTATTGATTTTACATTGGTTGTTATCCTCCTTTTGGTTGTGCGAGGAAGCTAACCATTGCCTCCATCTTGGCTGGAACTCTCTGTTTGTTGGATGTTTTTTATTACTCATTTGATTTTGTTGGTTGTAATCAGTTGGTTGAGATTTTCTGTTTCTTCTTAACTCAGTCTTAAAAGATTTTATGTTTCTAGGAATTTATCCATTTCTTCCAGGTTATCCAATCTATTGGAATATATTTGTTCGTAATATTTTCTTATAATTCCTTATATTTCTATGGCATTGGTTGCTACTTCTATTTCATTTCTGATTTTATTTTCTGGGCCTTTTCTCTTTTTTCTTTGATAAGTCTAATTAAAGAGTTCTTAATCTTGCTTATTTTTTTAAGTACTAGCTTTTGATTTCACTAATCTTTTATACTGGTTTTTTAGACTTTTTAAAATGTCCACTGTGATCTTTATTATTTTCTTCCCACTCCCCACTTCTAGCTTTGCTATCATTTTTTTCCTAGTTCCTTTAGGTGTAAGATTAGATTGTTTATTTCAGATTTTTCTTGTTTCCTGAGATAACCCTATAATGCCATGAATTTTCCTCTTAGGACCACTTTATCTGTGTCCCATAGATTTGGGGTTGTTGTGTTTTCATTTTTATTTGCCTCAGTATATTTTCCTTTCTTCCTTGATCTCATTTCTAATGTAGTCATTGTTTAGTAACAAGTTATTTAGCCTCCATGTATTTGTGTGTTTTTTCAGTTTTTATCTTTAGTTGATTTCTAGTTTAATACCATGGTGGTCAGAAAAGATTATTGATATAATTTTTTAAAAGATTTGATTTATCTTTAGAGGGAAAGGGAAGGAGAGAGGGAGAGAAATATCAATGCATGGTTGCCTCTGGTGTGTACCCTGCTGGGAACTGGCCTGCAACCCAGGCATGTGCCCTGACTGGGAATTGAACCATGATTCTTTGGTTCACAGGCCCGTGCTCAATCCACTGAGCTACACCAGCCAGGGTGATTGATATGATTTTTGTCATTTTAGATTTACTGAGACTTGTTTTGTGTCCTAACATGAAGTCTATCCTAAAAAATATTCCCTATGTTCTTGGAAAAAAGTGCATGTGCTGCTACTTTGAGGTGAAGTGCTCTGAAGTTATCCATTAAATCTGTCTGGTCCACTTTGTCATTTAAGGCCACTATTTCCTGTTAATTTTCTGTCTGCAGATCTATCCTTTGATGTCAATGGGGTCCCCTACAATGATTGTATTTCTGTTACTCTCTCCCTTTATGTCTATTGATACTTGCTTTATATATTTAGCTGCTCCTATGTTGGCTGCTTAAATGTTTACAAGGGTTATATCCTCTTCTTGGATCAATCTTTATCATTATGCAGTGGACTTTCATGTCTCTTATTATAGCTTTGTTTTAAAGTTTATTTTGTCTGATGTAAGTATTGCTACTCCAGCTTTTTTGTTTGTTTCCATTGGTATGAAATATCTTTTTCAATCCCTTTACTTTTGTTCTGAGGTGAATCTCTTGGGTAGATAGATAGATAGATAGATAGATCTTGTTTTATTTTCCATTCAACCATGCTGTATCTCTTCATTGGAGCATTTACTCCATCTACATTTAAAGTGGTTGTTTATAGGTAGGTATTTATGGCCATTTTATTCCTTTTTTAAGGCTTTATTTTATTCATTTTAGAGAGAGGGGAAAGGAAGGAAAAAGAGGAAGAGAAACATCGATGTGAGAGAGAAACATCAATTGGTTGCCTCTAGTAAACCCAACCAGGGACCAACCCACAACCCAGTCCATGTGACCTTACTGGGTGGGAATTGAACCAGTGACCTTTTGCTCTGTGAGAAAAAAACCAACCAACTGAGCCACACCAGTCAGGGCACCATTTTATTTTTTATAAATATATTTCCTTTTTTCCTTTCTTTTTCTTGAAGAAGTCTCTTTCACATTTCTTGTGATACTGATTTGGTGGTAATGAACTCCTTTAGGTTTTTCTGGTCTGGAAAGCTCTTTATTTCTTCTCCAATTTTATTTTATTTTATCTTTAATTTACATTTTATTGTATTTTTTCCATTACCATTTATCATTCCCATACCCTCTTCCACCTCCACCCACTCCCACTCCCCCAACAATTACCACACTGTTATCTGTGTCTATGAGTTCTTTTTCCTTTTTGCTCAATCCTTCCACCCTTCAACCCACCCCCTTCCAGAGTTGTAATCAACCTGCTCTCTATCTATGAGTCTGTCTCTATTTTGCTTGGTAGTTCAGTGTGTTAATTAGATTCCACACATGAGTGAAATCATATAGTATTTGTCTTTCTCTGCCTGGCCAATTTCTCTTAATTTTGCAACAACCTGGATGGACCTGGAGAATATCTTCTTCAGTTTTAAATGTTAGCCTTGCTGAATAGAGTAGTATTGGTTGTCAGTCTTTGATTTTCATTACTTCTAATATTTCATGCCAATCCTTTCTGACCTGAAATATTTCTGTTGAGAAATCAGCTGGAAGTTTTAGGGGGATAAAAAGGAAAGTCATAGTGCCAACTTCCCTTTTGCAGAAAGGAAGTGAATGATCAGGACCGATGGCATCCTCCTTCAAACCCAGTTCTGGAAAGGACATAAGAGAGACAAAAGTGTGACATGAAGACAAGAATATAAGGTAGAAGAGATGAGAAGGATGAGAGTCCACATTGCTTTGGGAAGGAGACCTGTGCTCACACTGTCATCACCATGGAGGAGTGTGAGCCAGGGAAGGCCATCAGCAGAGTTCCACCCAGGTGGGTATGGAACCCAGGCAGAGTGAGGACCAGGATGAGAACAGCAGGTACAGACAGCAGACCACTCAGAACCTGATGCCCCTCAACCACACATGCGCATGCACACACATACACATCATGAGGACCAGCTTCAAAGCCTAAGGGAAGTTCCCCTGAGATCAGGGTCAACTCAGAGGGAAGGGGATGGTGGTGGTTCATGTCAATGATTGAATGCTAGCTGTCCAAACAGGGCTATGCATTCTGAGGTGATTTATTCACCCTCAAGCCCACACACCAGAAATTCACCTGGAGAGGCATAAGCTAGAGCCTGAGATTCACCTGCTTCCCCTCAGTATGTGTAACACTCAAAACAACTGATTCTTCTGGGGAATACAGGTTCACAAAGGAAAATCATGGAATACCTAAAGAGTACAACTCTTATTTTTTAAAAAGATAAATTATACAGGCAAAACAATTAAAAGACTAGAAAGAACAAAAATGTAAAGTAACTATAACAATGATTCTCTAAAAGATAAGGGAGGATATTGATGCATGATGTGGGAACATACAGTTTATAAAGAAGAGACTATTGGGAATTTCAGTATGAAAAACATCATAGTTGAAATAACTCAATAGAGGGGTTGAATAACAGAATGGATTCAGCAGAATAACAAACAAGCAAACTAAGATGGGAGTGATGCTAAATGATGTCATAAAGGAATAAAGAGTTCTAAAATATAAAAGAAAATTAAGAGCTATAATTCGTAGAGGTAAAAATATCAACACATGTTTAATAGGAGTCATGTAAAGAGATAAAATGAACAGAAGAGAGGAAATATTTCAAGGAATAATAATTGAGAACTTCTCCAAACTAAAGAAAGTTTAAAGGCCTCAGACTGAAAAGGCTCATGTTATACTAAACAGGAAAGATTAAGAGGTATAAAAAGAAAGGCTAGATATACTATAGAGTAACTTAAGATAAAAAATGAAGATTAAAAATTTTAATTCTTCTGGAAAGAGAAAGGCAGAGAAACTACATACGAACAATAATCAAATTAACATCAGACTTTTCAACAGTGATCTTGAACACAAAAATATACTTAGTGTTTTGGAAAAAGAAAACTTTTAAACCTAGTATTTTATATTGAAATATTAAAAAAAAATTTTTTAGATTTTATTTATTTATTTTTAGAGGGGAGAAAAGAGGTAGAAAGAGGGAGAGAAACATCAATGTGTGGTTGCCTCTCATGCGCCCCCTACTAGGGACCTGACCTGGCCCTGCAACCCAGGCACGACGTGCCCTGACTGAGAATGGAACTAGCAACCCTTTGGTTCACAGGCCCACGCTCTGTCCACTGACCTATACCAGCCAGGGCTAAATATATTTAAATATAAGCTCAAAATAAAGGATAGTAACAAGCAAGTGAGACCTCAGTATATTCCCTGTGGAAAATTCTTGGAGGACATACTCTGGCAAGAAGTATGCTGGGTAAATAAGAAAAAAGAAAGAATAAGAAATCAGGAGTGCAACCACAACATGGAAGTAAGATTTTCACAAATCTAACATGGTAAGATAAGAATCATCATGAAAGTGAGAGGTACATGTTGTAGTCCATATTCGGGGGAAGCAAAAAAAACATCATTTATTTCAAAACTGAAGTAAAAAGGGTCATTGGAAATAAGGCAAGCACCAGAAAAAAATTGAAATATGGAATGATATAACTTTGATCAGTGGGCTTTTGTGAGGTTATGCTACAGTAACAAGCAACCCCATCTCAGTGGCTTGCAACAACAAAGGTTTATTTCTCATCCACATATTGCTGCAGGCCAGCTACTGCAGGTGTGTTTTGCGCATCTTCTCATTCCAGGGCTCAGCTGAAGGAGTAGGTCTTATCTCACTCAGCATCATGATTGAGACAAAGGTGCAATAGAGGAACCACAAGAGGTACTTAAAGCTTCTGCTCAGAAACCAGGGACAGATATTTTTATTTATTTTTCAAGCAAATCTCAAGTCATGACTCATATTAATGAGGTAGAAAAGTATAATCGATTCACAGGGAAATACTGCAAGTCACATCACAAAAGGTAGAATGTATAATCCTCTTGTGGGGAGTATAGTAACATCTCTGAAATCAGGAAAACTCTAATTAATGAAAGGCATAACATGAGAGGTAGAAAATTATATAAGACATGACAAAAGATAGCAGAAAGGATATTAAAATAACTAAAAATTATAATAAAGATAAAGAATCACATATGCATTGAGTTTTCTTAAAAAGCAAAACCCAGTAATATGTTTTCTATAAGAGATATATTTAGAAACAAAATTTAGCTTTCCAGCACGGATTAGATGGTGTAGACCTGTTTCCTTGCTCCACCTCCATGAGTGCAACTATAAAGCCTGGAAATAATGCCAGCAGCAACCAAAGGAAAACTGAACTATGGTAAGAAGGTAAACTGGTTTGTGACCTGAGGACCAGAGGAGCAAACCTCAGGGCAGCTCTTGTCTCCCATCCAATAGGAGAAGGCAATCAGACCCACCATTTCCTAAACTCCAAGCTAGCTAGACAAAGCAGCCTAGTGGGCTCATTCCTTCCCCCAAATCAAATAGGAGTTCCTCTGATAGCATCAGGTAACTCCAGCACCACCAGCAAGGGGGCTTGATGGGGAGTCACACCAATCATAAGCACCAGGGAAAAGTATTCCCCTTCTCTGCTGGCCTGAGGAACCCCCCACCTGCCTACCTGCCAGAGACATCCCAGGTCCTGACTTGGGAAACCCTTTCCACCCCTGCAGGCAGCATGGACCTAGACCAGATACACCAAGCAGACCAAAATAACACAGGAAAGGTTCTGAAAACCACACTCTAATTGGAATAACTACCCACAAAAGTAGGCCAGGATCTGTGTGCTGGCTACCTGCTAAATTTAAAGAGTTCAAAGAAGCCTGAGTCTCATAACATAATGTAAAATGTCTAGGAAGATTTAAAAATCACCTGCCATACTAAAAGTTAAAAAAATAATCACAATTCGAATAAGAAAAGGCAATCAACTATACCAACACAAAGACGAATCAAATGTTGGAATTATCTGACGAGATCATTGTTCCAAAGAAGCTATCATAAAAATGCTTCAATGATCCATTACAAGTTCTGTTTAAACAAATAAAAAATAAAAATTCTTAGCAAAGATTAAACTGATAAAAATAAGAACAAATTGGCATAGAATAAAAATACAGTAACAAAAAATTTGTTTTAAAAACATCATCGGATATGCTCACTAGTAGAGTTCAGATGACTGGAGATAAAATCAGTAAGCTTGAGGACAAATAAACAGATTTCACCCAATCTGAACAACTGAGAGTTATATAATTTGAAAAAATGAACAGAGCTTCAGGGAAATGCAGAGTTATAAAGATTTAACATTCACATTATGAGAAACCCCAAATAAGAGGAAGAAGAAAGTAGGGTTGAAGGAGTGTTAAAAAAAAAATAATGCTTGAAAACACTTCAAATATGGCCAAAGATACAAACCTATAGACTCAAGGAGCTAAACAAACCCCAAACAGAATAAACTCAAAGAAATCTATGCCAAGAGCCAGGGCAGAGAAAACAGTGGCAAGGCAGTGGACTGGGTGGGCAAGGTGGAGGCTGGCAGACTGGGTGGTCACACTTTTGCCTGAGGATAAACCAGGAGGAACAACTGGGAAGCAAGCCAGACCATGCAACCCAGGGTTCCAGCGTAGAAAAAGAAAGCCTCAAAAACTCTGGTAGTAAAAATCTGTGGGGATTGCAGTGGCAGGAGAGGCTTTCAGCCTCACAACAAGAGTTCATTGGAGAGACCCACAGGATCCCAGAACATACACAAACCCAGCCACCCAGGATTCAGCACCAGAAGGGCCCAAATTGCTTGTGGGTACCAGGAAAAGTGACTGGAGGTGGGGTGAGAACCAAGCAAGCAGCAATGTTTCCTCTCTGACCCCTCCCCCACACACAGGGCCACAACAAGTGGGTTGTCCTGACCCAGTGAATATCTAAGGTTCCCCCACTTACAATGTAACAGGTGCAATGAGGCAAAGAAATATGGCCCAAATGAAAGAACAAATCAAACCTCCAGAAAAAGAACTATGTGATGAGGAGATAATCAACCTATCAAACACAGAATTCAAAACACTGGTGATCAGGATGCTCACAGAAATGGTTGGGTACAAATGCAAAATAGAGGAAGAAGTGAAGGCTATGCAAAGTGAAATAAAGAAAAATATATAGGGAACCAATAGGGAAGGGAAGGAAACTAGTACTCAAGTCAACTATTTGGAACAGAAGGAAGAAATAAACAGTCAACCAGAACAGAATGAAGAAACAAGAAAATGAGGAGAAACTTAGGAACCTCTTGGACAACCTGAAACATTCCAACATCTGAATCATAGGGGTACCAGAAGGAGAAGAACAAGAGCAAGAAATTGAAAACCTATTCGAAATAATAATGAAAGAAAACTTCCCCAATTTGGTGAAGAAAATAAGATTTCCAGGAAGTCCAGAAAGCTCAGAAAGTCCCAAAGAAGTTGGACCCAGAGGGGAACACATCAAGACACATCAAAATTAAATTACCCAATATTAAAGAGAATGAGAGAATCTTAAAAGCAGCAAGGGAAAAGGCAACAGTTACCTACAAAAAAGTTACCATAAGACTGTCAGCTGATTTCTCGAAAGAAGTCTTACAGGCAAAAAGGGGCTGGAAAGAAGTATTCAAAGTCATGAAAGGCAAGGACCTACATTCAAGATTACTCTATCCAGCAAAGCTGTCATTTAGAATGGGAGGGCAAATCAAGTGCTTCCCAGATAAGGTCAAATTCAAGGAGTTCATCACATCGCCAAGTCCTTACCATAAAATGTTAAAGGGACTTATCTATGAAAAAGAAGATGATCAAAACTATGAACAGTAAAATGACAACAAACTAACAACTATCAGTAACTGAACTTAAAAACAAAAACAAACTAAGCAAACAACTAGAATAGGAACAGAATCACAGAAATAGAGATCACATGGAGGGTTATCAGTGGGGAGGGGAGAGAGGGAAAATGGGAGGAAAAGGTACAGGGAATAAGAAGCATAATTGGTAGGTACGAAATAGGCAGGGGTAAAATAGTATAGGAAATGAAGAAGCCAAACAACTTATATGTATGACCTATGGACATATATTAAGGAGGGAATGCTGGTGGGATGGGGATACAGGGCAGAGAGAGATGAAGGGGAGAAAAAATGGAACAACTGTAATAACATAATCAATAAAATATATTTGAAAATCAAATTCATGCCCAAAAACTTTATAGTTAAACTTCTGAAAACCAAAGACATATTTAATATCTTGAAAGCAAAAAAAAAGAAAAAAACAAAGAGAAAAAAAAGTCTTACAATTAGGTCTTTAATCCATCTTGAGTTTATTATTGTATATTGTTTAAGGAGGTGGTCTAAGTTTATTTTTTGAATGTATCTGTACAGTTTTCTCAGAACCATATATTAAATAGGCTGTCTTTATATCATTGTCTGTTTTTGCCTCTTTTGTCAAATATTAACTGACCATAAAAACATGGACTTATTTCTAGGCAAAATAAAAAATTAAATAAAATCTTGAAAGCAATGAGAGAAATGACACATTGCCCATAAGGGAACACCAATTGAAATAACAGCAGATATTTTATGCAAAACCATGTAGACCAGAAAGACATCACATTTTTTCAAGTGCAAATTTTATATCCAGTGAAAAGTATCCTTCAGGAATGAAGAGAAAATAAGATATTCTCAGACACAGGAAAACACAAAGAATTTGTCCCTACTGGACTCCAGACCCACATTTAGAGATTGACTAAATGAATGTCTTCAAACAGAAAGAAAATTAAGAAAGAAAGAATCTTGGAGCATCAGGAAGGAAGAAAGAAGAATGGGGAAAAAATGGAAATATCAGTGCATCTGAAAGATTACTCTTTTCCTCATGAGTTTATAAATAAAATAAAGATGTAAATTCTCTCCAAACTGATCTATAGGTTTAATGCACTTCCTATCAAAATTGTAACATAGAACGTGTGTGTGTGTGTGTGTGTGTGTGTGTGTGTGTGTGTGTGTGTGTGTATCTTACTGAGATAGAGAAAGAGATTATAAGGAATTGGCTCCCATGACTGTGGAGCCTGAGAAGTCCCAAGACCTCCAGTTAAAAAGCTGGAAATTCAATAGTATCGCTACAGTCTGAGTCTAAGTCCAAAGACAGGAGAAGACTAATGTGCCAACACAAAAACACTCAGGCAGAGAGATTTTTGAGAAAATTCCCCCTACTCAGTCTTTTTGTTTTATTTAGGCCTTCAGTGGATTGGATGAGGCCCACCCACATTGGATGAAGACAATCTACTTTACTCAGGCTAGGGATTCAAATGTTAATCTCATCCAAAACACCCACAGACCCATGCAGGCATACCCAGAATATGTTTAATCAAATATTTGATTACCCTGTGGCCCAGTCAAGGTGACACATAAAATTAATCATCACAGTAAACAAGCTGATTTTAAAATGTATACCAAAAAGCATAGGCCCTTGAAAAGCTAAAACAATTTTGACAAAGACGAATCAAGTGGGGAAAATCACTCTACCTGATATTAAAGCTTACTACATAGCACTAGTAATGAGGACAAAGTGGTATTGGCAGAAGGATAAACACGTGAATCAATAGAACATAATAGATAACCCAGAAATAGACCTACACCAATATGTTCAACTGATTTTTAGCAAAGGTACAAAAGCAATTTAGTAGAGAAAGAACAGCCTTCTCACCAAATGAGGCAGGAGTAACTGGACATCCATAAGTAAAACATGAACCTTGAACTAAACCTCATACCTTATACAAAAATTAATTCAAAATGGATCACAAATTTAAGTATATAGTGTAAAACTATAAAATTTCTAGAAAAAAAGTAGAAGAAAATCTGGTTCTAGGGCTGGGTTAAGAGTTTTTAGACTTTATATCAAAAGCACAGTCTATAGAAGGAAAATTTGATAAATTGGACTTCTTAGATATTAAAAACATTTTCTATGATGTCCGTGTAAAAATTATAAAAAGATAAACTAAAGACAGGAATATTTACAAACCACACATCCAACAAATGACCAGTATATAGAAAACATTAAAAAACTCTCCAAATAGAAAGTACACACACATGCAAACACACAAGTGCATGCATGTGCAGGATTAGAAAATGGGCAAATGACATGAGGAAACACTCACCAAAGAGGCCAGATGATATACAACCGCATGAAAAGATGTTCGGCATCATTATCCATCACAGAAATGCAAATTAAAACCACAGTGAGATATCACTATGCTCATAATGACTAAAATAAAGAACAGGAACACCACCAAATGCTGGCAAAGATGTGGATCACTCCCACACTATAAAACAGGATAGCCACTCTGGAGAACACTTTCTTATAAACTAAACATGCAATTACCATACAACCCTGAAATTCTACCCTTGGACATTTATTCCAGGGAAATAAAGATTTATGTTCACACACACAAAAAACCTGTACACAAATATTCATAACAGTTTTGACTTTAATAGCCATACACTGGAATCAGTTCAGGTGCCATGAATGGTCAGACAAACTGAAGTTACATATATAAGATGGAATAGTGCTCAGCAGTTAAAAAAGAATGAACTATGAATACATGCAACAACTTGGATAAATCCCCAGGGAATTACACTTAGTGAAAAAAGTCAATCCCAAAATATTACATACTATACAATTCCACTTATATTACTTATTTTCAGTGACAGATTAGTGGTTGCCAAGGATTAGAGATGCCAGGAGTTGGAGAGTGGAGATACATGTGGTTACAAAAGGGCAACAAGGATCTCTGTGCTAGTGGAACTGTTCCGTATCTTCACTACGGTCATGGACACACAAACTTACACATGTATTGAATTTGTAAAGAACTAAACTTGAGTACACAAAAAAACCTAACTGTGTTCACACACATGTGTGCAAGCATACAGAGACACAAATGAGTATAAGGAACACTAAAGAAATCTGGATAAGGAATAAGCTTGGCGGATCACATCAACGTCAATATGTTAGTTGTGATGATATTACAATAGTTTGCAAAATGTTACCGATAGGAGAAAGTGGTTAAAGTACACATAGGATTTCTCCGTATTATTTTTCATAATGTATGTAAATCTACAATTAGCTCCATAAAATTTCAATTAAAAAATCAAAATCTACAGATAGTTGAGAAATAAAAAGATGTTATAGCATAAATGATGATAGCCAGTTATATTCATTATTTCCTCCTTCTATATGATAAAACAACTTCTGACTCAACACATGGCGTCCTGGAATAAAGACTCCCATGCTCCCAACCTCCCATGCTGCGACAAGTGGCCTGTGATGAAGTTGTAACCATGGGATGTGAGCGGTAATGACATATTCAACTTCCAAGAAGTATTCTTTTTTTTTAAGTATATTTTCTTGATTATACTATTACAGTTGTTCCATTTTTCTCTCCTTTATTCCCCACTGCCCTAAACTGCACCCTCACTCCAACCTCAGTTCATGTCCATGGATCATTCATATAAGTTCTTTGGCTTCTCCATTTCCCATACTATTCTTAACCTCCCTCTGTCTATTTTGTACCTGCCATTTATGTTTCTTATTTCCTGTACCTTTCCCCTCATTCTCCACCCATTCTCTCCCCACTGATAACCCTCCATGTGATCTCTATTTCTGTGATTCTGTTTCTATTCTAGTTGTTTGCTTAGTTTGTTTTTGTTTTTAAGTTCAGTTATTGATAGTTGTTAGTTTGTTATCATTTTACTGTTCATAGTTTTGATCATCTTCTTTTTCTTAGATAAGTCCCTTCATATAATAAGGGCTTCACATAAGAGGGGATTGATGATGATGATGAACTCCTTGAACTTAACCTTATCTGGAAAGTACTTGATCTGCCCTCCCATTCTAAATGACAGCTTTGCTGGATAGAGCAATCTTGGGTATAGGTCCTTGCTTTTCATGACTTTGAATACTTCTTTCCAGCCCCTTTTTGCCTGTAAGGCTTCTTTTGAAAAATCAGCTGATAGTCTTAATGGGAATGTGTTTTCTCTTGCTGCATTCAAGATACTCTCATTCTCTTCAATCTTGGGTAATATAATTATGATGTGCCTTGGTGTGTGCTTCCTTGGGTACAACTTCTTTGGAACTCTCTAAGCTTCCTGGGCTTCCTGGAAGTCTTATTTCATTTGCCGGATTGGGGAAGTTCTCCTTTATTATTATTTCAAATAGGTTTTCAATTTCTTGCTCTTGTTCTTCTCCTTCTGGCACCCCTATGATTCAGATGTTGGAATGTTTCAAGTTGTCCAAGAGGTTCCTAAGTTTCTCCTCATTTTTTTTGAATTCTTGTTTCTTCATTCTGTTCTGGCTGACTGTTCATTTCTTTCTTCTGTTCCAAATAGTTGACTTGAGTACTAGTTTCCTTCCCTTCATTGTTGGTTCCCCATATATTTTTCTTTATTTCAGTTTCATAACCCTCACTTTTTCCTCTATTTTACAACCATACTCAACCATTTCTGTGAGCATCCTGATTATCAATGTTTTTAAATCTGCATGTGATACATTGGTTGTCTCTTCATCACTGAGTTCTATTTTTGGAGTTTTGATCTGTTCTTTCATTTGGGCCATATTTCTTGTTGCACCAGTTACATTGTAAGGGGCAGAGCCTTAGTTATTCACCAGAGTGGGGCAACCCAGGTTGCTGAGTTCTGGTGCTGTATGTAGGGGAGGGGTCAGAGAGAGAACAATGCTGCTTGCTCAGCTCTCGACCCACTTTCAGTCACTTCCCTCACTACCCACAAGCAAATTGGACCCCTCTGGTGCTGATTCTCAGGTGGGTGGGTTTGTGTACATTCTAGGATTGTGTGTGTCTCTCCAAAGAACTCTCCTGTGAGGCAGGGAATTTCTCCCACCACCTCAACCCCCATAGGCTTTTTAAACTATATTTTATTGATTATGCTATTACAGTTATCCTATTTTTGCCCCTTTATACCCTCTCTACCCTCTATCCCCTCATCCTCCAGCATTATTCTACCCTTCATTCATGCCCATGGATTGTACATATAAGTTCTTTGGCTTCTTTCTTTCCTATGCTATTCTTAAACTACCCCCATCTATTTTGTACCTACCAATTATACTTCTTATTCCCTGTACCTTTCATCCCTTCTTCCCCTTCCCCTCCCCACTGATAGCCCTCCATGATCTCCATTTCTGTGATTCTGTTCCTATTCTAGCTGTTTGCTTAGTTTTTGTTTTTGATTTTTAGGTTCAGTTGTTGATAGTTATGAGTTTGTTGTCATTTTACTGTTCATAGTTTTTGATCTTCTATTTCTCAGATAAGTCACTTTAACATTTCATGTAATAAGGGCTTGGTGATGACAAACTCCTTTAACTTTACTGTATCTGGGAAGTGCTTGCCCCCTTACAACATAATAGGTGCGCTAAGATGAAGAAATATGTCCCAAATGAAAGAACAGATCAAAACTCCAGGAAAAGAGCTAAATGACAAGGAGACAGACAATCTATCTGATGCAAAGTTCAAAACACTGGTAACCAGGATGCTCACAGAATTGATTGAGCTCGATCGCAAAATGAAGGAAGAAATGAAGGGTACATAAAACGAAATAAAGCAAAATATACAGGAATCAACAGTGAAGGGAAGGAAACCAGGACTCAAATCAATAATTTGGAACAAAAGAAAGAAATAAACACCCTACAGGTTTTTACCATCAGAGGTTTTGGGGATTTCCCTGTGCTGGAACCCTGGGTTGCAGGGTCTGTCTTGCTCCCCAGTTGTTCCTCCAAGTTTATCAGCATGCAAATGTGGGACTGCCTGGTCTGCCAGCTACCACCTCCCCCACCCAGTCCTCAAGCCACCACCTTGCCACTGCACATTCTCTCTGCCCTGGCTGCCCATCTCCACCCCTCCTACCAGTCTGAATGAACATTTCTTCTTTAACTCCTTGGTTGTCAGACTTCCTTATAGTTCAATTTTCTAGCAGTTCGGGTTATTTGTTTGTTTTTAAATTTGCTACTGTCCTTCTTTTGGTTGTGTGAGGAAGTGAAGTGAATCTACCTATCCCTCCATCTTGGCCCCCAAAAAAGAACTCCAGGAAGTATTCTTAAAGAAAGAGGCACACACCTCTCCTTCTCCCTCTTACTTTCTTTTCATATCATGAACACAAGAGGTATAAATTAGGTATTATGGAAGGATAAGGTGGAAGGACCCTAGGTCCATAAGAACTTATGGGGCTGCCGTAACAGTTCTTATCTGCCTATGTTGAATTAATAATAAATAAACTATCATATTTAAGCAGCACCAACCCTAGAGTTCTTCTAGACTTTAAGGAAACAAACTTTTACCTTGTTTGGGACATTGATCTTTTGGGTTTTCTTTGACTAGTTGAATCCAAACCTAACTAAAACAAGTAGAAAAGATATTCAATGGGAAAATAAACCACAGTTTTATTTTCAAGCCAGGTAGAATTCCAGTCCAAAAAGAAAACTATAAGGGACAAAGATGAGTGTTATAAATGTAAAGAACAATAGGTCAGTTAGCTATAAGGATCATGAGATCATGAATATATGTATGTTTAATAATACAGCCTCATGACTATAAAGCAATGGTGGACAGTACTATACAACAAAAACTGTACTTAAGTGATTTAAAATACCCCTCTCAGAAATATACATATCAAAAAGACAAAAATGAGCAGATAGATTTGAATAATACAGTTGATAACCCTGAACTAAGATATAATAAAGAACTTTACACCCAAAACATGATGAGCAGTATTTTTTAGCTTATCTAGAACATTCCAAAAATAAAAACCTACCAGAAACAAGGGTAAAAGGGTGATGACTCAACCACTTCCAAATACTGTGAAAAATATAAGTTGATAACAGAAAGACAAGTTTTTTTATTCATCCCAAAGGTATAGAAACTGAAAAAACAAGCTATTTAACAACACTTGTATTTAAGAGAGAACCATAGGGGAAATCACAAAACCTTTAAAACCAAATCACAATAAAAACGCTATGTATCAAAATGTGTGCCACACATCTAAAGTAAGACTTAAGGAAAATTAATGACTTTAACTATATCAGAAAAAAATGAGGTAAGCATTTGAACCAGAAATTTTGGGAAAAGTATAGAGAAAACCCAAAGAAGAAAATAATAAAAGAAAAAGGCCAGAAATCAATAAAAAAGCATTAAATTAAAATACCCCCTTATTGCAACTCCTAATGGATCAATGGCTGCTAAAACCAGTAAAGGAGATTCAACCACGTGTTAGTATTATGCTTCTCTTGAAGGAAGAACATAACTCATTTTTATGGTAGCCATGTAAAAATGCATGTTCATATCTGTTCATATAGATAGGTAGAAATATATATATATATAATTAATCAACCCTCTAGAGCTAACTGCAAATTTTCAGAGAATTCCATGAAACTCAATCATCTCCAAATTTAATTAACATTCAATAAGAAAAACTCCCAACAAACAAAAGCCCTGGACCAAATAGCTTCACAGACGAATTTTACCAAATATTCGGAGAACAAACACCTCCCTAACCAAATATTTCAAAAAAGTCAAAAGAAGGGAAGATTCCTAAGTTTATTTTACAAAGCCAGCATTATCCTAACTCCAAAACCAGATAAAGACATTACACAAAAAGAAAATTATAGGCAAATACCCCTGATGCACATATATGCTAAAATCCTCAACAAAATATTAGCAAACCAAATGCAGCAATACATGAAAAAGATCAGACACCATGATCCAGTGGGATTTATTCCAGGAATTAAAGGTTGGTACAACATTCACAATCAATAAATGTGATACATCACACAAACAAAATGAAGAATGAAAACCACATGATCATATTATAGATCTCATGATCACAGATTCAGAAAAAGCATTTGATATGCTCCTATATAGCAACAGCACCAATTATGCTTTTAAAAATTCCCAGCAAAGTAAGAGTAAAGGAAACATACCTAAACATAGTAAAGACCATATATGATAAGCTCATTGCCAGCATACTCAAAGGACAAAAAACTACAAGCATTCCGCTTAAGATTGGGAACAAGACAAGGATGTCTGCTTTTACCTCTCATTCAACATAGTAGTGGAAGTCCTAGCCATAGTTATCAGACAAAAAGAAGAAATGAAAGGCATCCACATTGGAAAGAAAGAAGTAAAACTATCTTTATTTGCAGATGATACAATACTGTACATACAGAACCTTAAAGAGTCCACAAAAAAACCATTAGAACTGATAAATGAATTCAGTAAAGAGCAGAATACAGAATTAATATCCAGAAATCAGTTGCATTTTATATACCAATAATGAACTGTCATAAAGGGAAAGTAAGGAAACAATCCCATTCACAATTGCTTCAAAAAGAATAAAATATACAGGAATAAGTCTAACCAAGTATGTAAAAATCTAGACTTGGAAAATTATAACACAGTGAAGAAAGAAATTGAAGAAGATATGAATAAATAGAAGCACATACCATGTTCATGGATAGGAAAAAATAACATCATTAAAATGTCTATGCTACCCAAAGCAATATACAGATTCAGTGCAATTCCCATCAAGATTCCAGTGATGTATTTCACAGAACTAGAAGAAATATTTCAAAAATTTACATGGAACCACAAAATGTCCCATGTAGCAACAGCAACCCAGAAAAAGAAAAACAAAGTTGGAGCAATCACTCTACCTAATATCAAGCAATACTATAAAGCCACAGTCATCAAAACAGCATGGTACTGTCATAAAAACAGACACATAGATTTATGGAACAGAATAGGGAGCCCAGAAATAAGCCCATACCTTTATAGTCTATTAATATTCAATAGAAGAAGCAAGCACATACAATGGGCTAAAGATAGTTTATTCAATAAATGGTGTTGGTAAAATTGGATGGATACATGCAGAAAAATGAAACTAGATCACCTTCTTACACCACTCACAAAAATAAATTCAAAATGGATCAAAGACTTAAATGTTAGACCCAAACCATAAAAATCTTAGAAGAAAACATAGGCAGTAAAGCTTGGACATTGCTCATAGCAATATATTTTATCTGATCTATCTCCTCAGACAAGGGAAACAAAAGAAAAAATAAACAAATGGGACTACATCAAATTTAAAAGGTTTTGCATATCAAAGGAAATCATTGACGAAATAAAAAGACAACCCACAGAATGGGAGAACATATTCACCATTACATCTCTTAAGGGGTTAATATCCAAAATCTATACAGAACTTATAAAAGTCAACACACACACAAAAACAAGTCAATTAAAAATGGGCAAAGGACCTCAACACTTCTCCAAGGGGGACATCCAGGTGGCCAATAGACATATGAAAAGATGCTTAATGTCAATAATCATCAGAGAAATGCAAATTAAAACCACAATAAGATCACCTCACACCTGGCAAAATGGCCATCATCAATAAATAAAAAAACAACAAGTGCTGGTGAAGATGTGGGGAAAGGAGAACACTTTTGCACTGTTGGTAGGAATGCAGACTGGTGCAGCCACTGTGGAAAGCAGTATGGAGATACCTCAAATAATTAAAAATGGATCTGCCTTTTGACCCAGAAATATCACTTCTGGAAACAATACAAAGAAACCCAAAATCCTAATTCAAAAGAACATAAGCACCCATGTTCATTGCAGCATTATTTACAATTTCCAAATTATGGAAGCAACCCAAGTGTCCATTTGTAGATGAGTAGATAAAATGACTATGGGACATTTATAAAATGGAATACTACTTGGCTGAGAAGAAGAAGGAAGGAAGAAGAAGAAAGAAGAAGGAGAAGGAGAAGAAGAAGGAGAAGGAGAGGGAGAGGGAGAGGGAGAGGGAGGGGGAGGGGGAGAAAGAAGGAGGAGGGGGAGGAAGGAGGAGGGGGAGGAATAAGGAAGAAGGAAGAAGATCTTACTCTTTGCCACGGCATAAATGCACCTGGAGGAACATTATGCTAAGTGAATAAGCCAGTCAGAGAAAGACATACACTGTATGATTTCACTCATAGGTGTAATCTAATGAACAAACTGAACTAACAAGCAACATAGAGACAAATTTATAGATAGAAAGCAGGTTGAGAGCTATTGGTGGGGGTGGTTGTGAGTAGAGGGATTGGGCAAAAAGGAAAAAGGACTTATGGATATTGACAACAGTGTAGTGATAGGGGGAGCACGGGAGGATACAAGGGAGATTAATGACAATGGAAAAATACAATTAAAAACAGAATCTAAAAAAAAGTTCAATCAGAATTCTAGCAGACTTTTTTTAAAAGATGACAAATGGATTCCAAAATTAATATACACAGAAATGAAGATTCAAAGTTCACAAAGAGCTAAGTCATTTTTTTAAAACAAAGAATGGTGATTTGCTATATCAGATATTAGGACATAAAACAGAAATACATTATTTTATCAAATTTGATTCTAACAAAAAAAAGTGGGCATAGAAATCCAGTGGAACAGAATAGAGAATACATAAGCAGACATGTGTGTATAAGAACTAGATATACCATAAACATGGCACCAAATATTAGTGAGAAAAGGACAATTTATTTAGCTGATGGTTTGCCAAAAAATTACCATACACAAAGATGAATTCCAGGTAGATTAAAGACCTAAAACTGAAAGGTAAAATAATAGGCCTCATAGAATAAAATCAATAAAATTTCTTTTGTGACCCTGGGCAGGGATGAACTTTATAAATAAAACCCAAATAGCAAAAACCATAGGGAAATACATTGATTCATCTGACTAATTAAACTATTAATATATCAAAATTTAATTTTTTTATTTACTGTATTAGTTTCCTAGGGTTTCTATAACAAAGTACCACAGCCTGGGTGGCTTCAAACAGCAGACATTTATTGTCTCATAGTTCTAGAGAATGTAAGTCTGAAATCAAGGCATCAGCAGGGCCACGCTAACTCCGGAACCTGTAGGGGAGAATCCTTCCTTGCTTCTTTAGCTTCAGCTGTTGGCCAACAATCCTTGATGTCCCTTGGCTTGTAGATGTGTCACTCCAATATCTGCCTCCTATCATTATATGGCCACCTTGTCTCTGTGAGTCCTCTTCTTATCAGGATACCAGTCATTAGATTAGGGTTTATCCTAAAGATTTCATTTTATTCTGATTACATCTGCAAAGACCCTATTTCCAAATGAAGTCACATTCACAGGTGCCAGAGGTTAGAACTTCAACAGAGCTTTTGGGGATCACTACATCTTTCCCTCTGCCACCCCTCCCAAAAATGTACATCCTTCCAACCATGCAAAATACATTCACCTCATCCCAACATTCACAATGTCTGAAATTATTCCAGAAAAAATTCTAAGTCTAAAATCTTATCTAAATATTATCAACACAGAAAGTCCCAAATCTCATCACCTAAATCAGGTATGGATTAGACTCTGGGTATTATCTATTCTGGAGCAAAGTTTCTCTTCATCTGTGTATCTGTGAAACTAGAAAACAAGTTATCTTCCAAAGTATAATGATGGGACAGCCACAGAAGAGACATTCCCATTCTAAGAGGGGAAAATTTAAAGGAATAAGAGAGTCACTATTCCTACACAAGTCCAAAATCCAGAAAGGCAAATCCAGTGGATTTCAAGACCTGAGAAAAATCAGTCCTCTGTGGCCTGATGCTCTGTCCTTTGAGCCTACAGTGGTAGCCTCTGCTTCTTTGTCCACTGCCTCTACATCTGTGGGCCTGTCCATTTCCTTTAAGGGTAACACATCTTTACAGTTGAGTAGTTGTATCAACTAGTTTCCTGCCTGCAGAATCCTAGAAGTCTGACAGCCTTCCTTCGTTATATCCAGCCTCTTATCTCTTTCAGTCCAAGCTGAGGGTGTTTCTGTGAGAAAGTATACCTTTCTCACAGACCTTGTGGGTCACTAGTGTATGTCAAGGGATGTAAGCCACTACACTTGAAGGTTCTCCCATCTACTTGCTGGATAACTCCATCTGTATGCCTGGCTTCTGCTGAGACGGTCCATTTGTTTCCATAAGTCACATACCTAATCTCTTCAGCAAAATGTTGTCTAGTCACATGTTGGGTGCTCTCTCTGGAGTGTATTTTCTCAACAGGATTCTTAATCTAAGCAATCTTTATAACTCTAGAACTTCCCAAATGATCCAAGTGCTGGTTTTCTTATGTTTAACAATTCCCTCCTCAGTTTATCCCTTTCCTCGTGGGCCTTACTACATGCAGTAAAGAGAATCTGGGCCATGCCTTCTACACACTGCTTAGAAATCTCAATGAAATATATTATACAAATCAAGTTCTGCTTTTAACTCAGTGGTAGAACATCAATCAGCCTAGTTCTCTGACATTTTATAACAAGAATTGCCTTTGCTCCCGTTACCAATAATATGTTCCTCATTTCCATCTAATGCCTCACCATCTAATGCCTCACCAGAAGTACTTTTAACATTCATATATCTAGCAGTGTTCTGTCCATGATGCTCACTGTACTCTCTAAAATGATAGAAGCTTTCTCAGCTGTGTTCCTTGGTTCCATCTGAGCCCTCACTAGCATTGTCTTTAACATTCATATTTCTGTCAACAATCTCTTCAGCACAATAGAGGCTTTTGCTATACTAAACCTCAAAATTCTTCCAGTTTCTGCCCATTACCCAGTTCCAAAGCCACATCCATATTTTTGGCATTTGTTACAGCAGCACCTCACTAGCCAGTATCAAAACTTGTATTAGCTTCCTAGAGCTGTCCTAACATAGTTCTACAAACTGGGTGGCTTAAATACAGTTTATCCTCTCACAGTTTTGGAGGCTAGAGCTCTAAAGTCAAGATGTCAGCAGGGCCATGCTCTCTCTGAAGCCTCTAGGAAAGACTAGCTCTCAGCATTCTCCAACTTCTGAGGATCCCAGGCAATTCTTGGTTTTTATGGCAGCATAACTCCAATCTCTGCTTGTCTTCACAAGGCTTCTTTATGTGTCTCTGTGTCCTTGCCTCTTCTTATTAGGACACCAGTCATTGTGTTTATTGCCCTTCCTAAATCCAGGAAGAGTTTACCTTGAGATCTTACCCAAATACATCTGCAAGAACTCTTTCCGACTGAGGGCACATTCTAAGGTTTCAGATGGACAAGCACTCCTGGAAGACACTATCCAACCTACTACAGGTGCTATGGGCAAAAGTAACAACAAATAAAAACTAATAGAAAATATTCCAAAGTCTAAAATAATTAAAGAGGGCTTCCACCAAGATGGAGGTGTAGGTGGAAGCACTGTGCCTTCTCACACAACCAAGTTTAAAAACAACAAAGTTTTAGCAACAAAAATGCAGCCAAACCACAGAAAATTGAACTACACAGAAGTCTGACAACAACAAGCCCTTCAGCCAAACCGGTAGGAGGGGCAGAGCCAGCAGCAGAGCGGGGTTGGGCAGGAAACATCCACTGGACCAACCCGGGTGCCCAACCCAGGCACACCGGCAGCCGTAGGCAGATCCCAGGTGTGGAGTAGCAGGTGGACCCACTGAGGGTGCAAGGTGGTGGACTCACTGAGGTCTGACCACAGTCACACATTCGAGCACAGATAAACCGGTGAAGGAGTGAAGTGGTGAGACAGACCGTGCAGTCCCCAGTGGCGAAAAGTGGCAGAGGGGACCGCCATTGTCCCTCTCTGACCTCGCCCCCACATACAGTGTCAGAAACCAGGGACCTGGGTAGCCCCGCCCTGGTGAATACCTCCTCGTATATAACAGGCACAAACAGATCAAAACATGGCTCAAGAACAACTCAGAGCCCCAGAGATGATAAATCTAAGCAATGAAGAAATAGCCAAACTTTCAGATGCACAGGTCAAAACACTAGTGATCAGGATGCTCACAGAACTGGATGATTATAGTCACAAATTAGAGGAACATATGAAGGCTAAACTAATTGAAATGAATGGAATTGCACAGGAAACCAATAGCAATGAAAAGGAAACTGGGACTCAAATCAATGGAGTGGACCAGAAGAAAGCAAATAATGGCCACACAGAAAAGAGTCAAGAAGCAAGAATTCAAAGAAATGAGGAGAGTCTTAGGAACCTCCAGGACATCTTTAAATGTTCCAACATCCGAATTATAGGGGTACCAGAAGGGGGAAAGGCACAGCCACCAGTGGAAAACTTATTTGAACAAATAATAAAGGAGAATTTCCCCAATCTGGCAAAGGAAATAGATGTCCAGGAAATCCAGGAAGCTCAGAGAGTCCCAAAGAAGTTGGACCCAAGAAGGAACACACCAAGGCACATCAGAATTACATTAGCCAACATTAAAATGAAGGAGAAAATCCTAGAAGCAGCAAGAGCTAAGGGGACAGTCACCTACAAAGGAGTCCCCATCAGACTGTCAGCAGATTTCTCAAAAGAGACCTTACAGGCAAGAAGGGGCTGGAAAGAGGTATTCCAAGTCATGAAATCCAAAGACCTACAATCAAGATTGCTCTATCCAGAAAAACTTTCATTTAGAATGGAAGGACAGATAAAGTGCTTCTCAGTTAAGATCAAATTCAAGGAGTTCATCATCACCAAGCCCTTATTATATGAAATGTTAAAGGGACTTATCTAAGAAAAAGAAGTTAAAGAAACATGAACAGTGAAAGGACAACAAACTCACAGTTATTAACAACCACACCTAAAACGAAAGCAAACTAAAAGGACAGCTAGATCAGGAGTGGAAACATAGAAATGAAGATCTCAAGGAGGGTTAGCAACAGGGGAGTGGGAGAAGGAGAAGGGGGGAGAAGGTACAGAAAATAAGTAGCATAGACAGTAGATAGAAAATAGATGGGGGGGCAAGAATAGCATGGGAAATATAGAATCTAAAGAACTTGAGACACATGGACATAAACTAAAGGGGGGTAATGGTGGGGACGGGGGTAGGGTGGAGGGGAATGAAGGGAGGAATAGAACAACTGTAACAGCATAATCAATAAAAAAATTAAAAAAAAAAGAAGGGGCTCTTGTCCAGGGCATCAGCAAGATTGAAGTCTTCCCCTTCTTCCAGTAGGCTATGGTAGGTGGCAATCTCAACCTCCAGCTTGACCTTGATGTTCAGCAGGGCCTCATACTCCTGAGCCTGGTGCTGCCCCTCTGCCCAGGTCTGGGCCAGCTCTGACTCCAGGTGCAACAGGATCTGGTTGAGTTGTTCCACCTGTGTGGTATAGCACATTTCCACCTACCTCAGGCTGTTCTCCAAACTGAACTTCAGATTCCTCATTGAGTCCAGGTTGATCTACAATGACTGCACCATACATCTCAGCTCTGTGAGTGTTGTCTCAGCAGTGCCTACTTCAGTGGCTTGCGAGGTGACCACTCTGGTGCTCTCTTCATTCTTCAGTGGGACCAGTACTTGTCCAGCTCCTCTTGGTTCTTCCAAGCCAGCTCATTGTACTGGGCCCGGATGTCTACTATGATTTTGCTGAGGTCCTGAGATTTGGGGGCATCCAACTCTATGGTCAACCCAGAATCGGCGATCTGGTTTTGTAGACCATTTACTTCCTCCTCATGGTTCTTCTTCATGGAGGGCAGCTCTTCCTTCTGAGTCTCAATCTCTGCCTCCAGCTGCAGCTGAGTGATATTGGTGTCACCAGTGACCTTTCAGAGTCCATTTATGTCATTCTCCACAAACTGACGCATGGCCACCTCCATCCCATACTTGACTCTGAAATCATCAGCAGCAAGACGGACATTGTCCACAGAATTTGCAAATATCTGAGCCCTTAGGTCCTCGATGGTCTTGACATAATGCTCCCAGTCTTTGACCTGGGGTCCCTTCTTCTCTAAGTGTTCCTGGATTGATCTCCAGTCTCTGATTATCAGCCTCCAGGCTTCTCAAACCTCTCCAGTTAGGAGACAAGGCAGTCATTCAGGCATTGCATGGTCTCCTTCTCACTCTGGATGCCCCCTATGCCCACCAGACCCCTGGCCATCCCTATAACCAAGCCCCCAGATACCCAGCTGCCCCACACACTGGTGGAGCAGGACATGGAGATCTGGGAGCCCGAGCCCCCAGAGCCTGCATAGATGCTGGCTGTGCTGCTGGCCGGCTGGACCCGGTAGCTGGGCAACTGCATGGAGCCCAGGGTCCGGTAGCTTGTGAAGCTGGAGCATGTGTTGAAGCTCATGTTGTTCAGAGAGGAAGGTGAAAAGCCAAGACTCAGGTTGAAGCTGCTCACTGGATTATTTCTGAAGACTCTTCCAACATGTTTGCCCATTTCATGAGTGATTTATAAGCACATCTGCCCACACCACACAGTGTTCAGCAGTTTTTGGCCAAAAATGGCATGACCTCTGAGCCCTCCCTATTCACCCAAGCTTGCCCCAAGTGGGTTTTTTTGTTTCCCCAGATGAAAAAAGTCCTCACAGGGAAACATTTTGCTAATGTGGAAAAGGGAAAACAAAACACAGCAGAAACACTAAAAGGCATCAAAATCAATGAGTTCAAAACTGTTTTGAACAGTGCAAAAATGTCTAAGTGTATTGCAGGAAATGGAGAGAGTACTTTGAAGGTGCCTGAAGTTAAAACATGTAAGAATATGCAATTTTTAAATAAATGAATTCCAGGTTTTTGGGTCTCCCCTCATGTAAAGAACTATTCAATCTCTTCAATAATATGAGAAATCCAAATTAAAACAAGGAAATTTTATTTTACACTGATCACATTGGCATGAAAATTGTTAGGTGAAAGTGTTGGCAAGAACATGGAGAACTGGGAACCCTACATAATCTACCCTGACTTCCCTTCTTATTCAGAGTAATGCCATTCCTCCAACTCTGCACTTCCTGCTCCAGCTACTCCACAAGCTACTCCACAGGCTCTAACCCTGCGTCCAACCACCCTCTGCCTCCCACTCTGCCCCAGCCCACCAAGCTCCATGCTGTTCCTCTAATAGGTGAAGCACACTTTTAACACAGGGCTTTGGCACTTGTTTCTTTTGCCAGAAAGACACTTACCCCATTCACCAGAATGTCTTTGTCCCTCATTTTCTAGTGGTCTCTGCTCAAGCATCACCTTCTGGGGGGAGGCTTCCTTGCAGTCTGGTAATCTGTTCTGACATGTTTGATATTTCACTCAGTTGTCTGTTTATTGCCTATCTCCTTCTACTAAAATGTATCCTCTCTTTTGCTCACACTGTACTCCTTGAGCCTAAAACATTGCCTCTCTGGCATATTATGGGTGTGGATGAATATGCTGAATGAACAATGAGCTACTAATATTAATTGAATGATTACTGTGGACTGAGTGCTTTCATTGTATTAACTTACCTGATTCTTACAATAGCCATATAAATTAGTTGTTATTACTCCCATTTCACTGATTTGGAGACTGAGACTCACAGGGTTAGGCAATCTATGGGGCTAGCTGATCACACAGCTAGCAAATGATGGAGCTGGGGTTGAACCCAGCCTGTTTGATTCCAAAGGCTTGGCTTTCAAGCACTCAGTGTACTTACTTCTGTCAATCACCCACAGGGTTCATAATTCTCACAGGGCAGACATAAGTGTGCATAGCTCAGATCTCCTGCTGGAGGAAATATAGCTGTCATTCCTCTGGATCCCAAATCACATCACTGCTGAGGCCTTCTTCCTCCAGCTGCTCTCAGCCAATGACCAAACACAGCTGGTACTGCGCAAGCCTCTCCTAATGGCAACTTTGGTTGGATACTCCATCAGCCTGGCCATCACCTTCTTATACCTGTACTGGGTCTCAGATTCTTCCTACCCTGTCCTCTTTCCTCTGCCTCTCCTTTCACAGGGTCAGAGCTATACTGAGTTCTGAAGCTTTTCCCTGTCTACTCATGCTTCCTTTCCTATGTTCTCCACAGGGTTTCCCCCAATAAACCTGTTGCACTTGTAATCCCATCTTGGCTTCTGCTTCTGGGTGGCCTTGATCTGACATACTCATGATGACAGAAGTGGGGCAGCACCTACTACAAGCTGGGCATGCACACGCCCCATGACCCAACAATTCCATTCCTACATACATAACTCAATAGAAATGCATACATACTGTCACCAAAAGACATGCACAGTAGTATTCAGAGAAGCACTATTCATAATAACTCACATCTGGGAGCTACCCAACTGCCTATCAACAGTCAAATGGGTAAATATATCATGGTATATTCACATGATAGAATATTATACAGCAAAGAGAATAAATAACCTATGATTACTCGCAACACGAATCTCACAAACATAATATTAAGTGAAAGAAACTACTGGGGTGGTGAACACACAATACAATACCTAAATGATACATTACAGAATTGGATGCCTGAGACTTACATAATTGTATTAGCCAATGTTACCCCAATAAATTCAATAAAATAAAAAAGTGAAAGAAGCTAGATGCAAAGGAGTATGGATTGTGAGATTCCATTTACATAAAGTGCAGGCCAAGCAAAACTAATTTATAGTGTTAGAAGTCAGAACAGTGGCCACCCTTGGGGGCAAGGGTTGAGACCAGAAGAATTTATGGGGTGCTACAGATGTTTTGCTTGGTCATTGGGTAACAGCAGCTGGTGATCTGGATAGTAGTTACAATGTGGGTTGGTTCAGTTTTTGAAAACTCACTACTTACAATATGTGCATTTCTCATGTCTGTTATCCTGCAATAAAAAGTTTTAATGAAAAATAGAAGAGTAGGCCAATGCTGAACCAGGCCAACCACAAACCAGCCACTCAGCTGTAACTCTGCTCTCTGTTCCTACCAGGGATCCACCAACCTCACGGTCACTTCATGGCCCATATGTGTCCCTTTCTCTTCCCCTTGAGCACCAGTCTACCGCCAAGCACTCCTGGTTCTCCTTTACAATGTCTGCCAGTTTTGATCAGTTTCTTGCATTCCTGCTGTTACTGCTCTGTTGGATGCCTGGACTCAGCAAAGTCAGCTTCTAACTTGTCTCCCAATCAGGGCAGAGACTAGGGTGAGGTCTGTGAGTAGCTGGGGAGAAATTTAAGAAGACATGGTTCTCCAGATCCTACAGGCATAGAGCTGACAGCTGAGGGTGAGGTTTCTTTAAATTCTGTACCCAGCCACCTACCTTGCCTCATGCTAGCTCCATGATGCCAGATTAAGCTTCTTGCGGACATCACACCCCTCCCCTACATAAAGATTTATCATTGTTCAATCTGCCTACTAAATTAAGAATGGCCCTGGACTTGAACAGACAATTCTCTAAAGAGGACATACAGAACATCCAGAGACACATGAAGAGATGCTCAATATCGTTAGCTATCAGAGAGATGCAAATTAAAACCACAATGAGATACCACTTTACACCAGTCAGGATGGCTATAATAGACAAAGCAACAAACAACAAATGTTGGAGAGGGTGTGGGGAAAAGGGGACCTTAGTTCACTGTTGGTGGGATTGTAGACTGGTACAACCATTATGGAAAACAGTATGGAATTTTCTCAGAAAAATAAAAATTGACCTGCCTTTTGACCCAGCAATTCCACTGCTAGGATTATACCCCAAGAATCATAAAACATCAATTTCAAAGAACCTATGCACCACAATGTTCATAGCAGCACAATTTACAATAGCCAAGAGTTGGAAGCAACCTAGGTGCCCATCAGTAAATGAATGGATCCAAAAATTGTGGTACATATACACCATGGAATTTTATGCAGCAGAGAGAAAGAAGGAGCTACTACCTTTTGCAACAACATGGATGGAACTGGAAAGCATTATGCTGAGTGAAATAGGCCAGGCATTGAAGGACAAATACCATATGATCTCACCTTTGACAGGAAGCTAAAGAATAAAACAAACAAGCAAACAGAATAAAAACAAAGACGCTGAAATAGAGAACAAGTGGGCAGCGACCAGAGGGGGAGAGGGAAGGGAACTTAAGGGGAAAAAGGGGGGAGGGAGTTTGAGGAACAAGTATGAATGACACAGAGATGAGGACTGGGGGGGGGGGAACGGGAGGGAGGGGGGAGACCGGGCGGGGGGGGGGGAAGAGGAAAAAAAATGTACTTGAAAAGTAACCAAATAAAAAAAAAAAAGAAAAAAAAAAAAGAATGGCCCTGGGCAGCGCTCACCATCTTGTTTAGCCTCAGTTTCTTTTTTGTTTGTTTGTTTGTTTCTTTAATTCTTACCAGAGGATATGTTTATTGATGTTAGAGAAGAAGGAAGAGAAACACAGATGTGAGAAACATTGATCAGTTGCCTCCAGCAAACACTCTACCCAGGGACTGAACCTGCAACCCTTTGGTGCATGGGACCATGCTCCAAACAACTGAGCCACCCAGTCAGAGCCAGTTTCTTGATATGTACAGTGAGGAGCCTGAACCCAGAGGTGGTAAACAGATTTCCTATGAGTACCACCTCTAATCATTTGTCACAGCTATCTTGAACACTGGGTTGAGAAAGATTCTGAGGATAAGTATAGATTCATTGGAGAAAAGTGCTGTGATCAATTAGTTGCCACGGGTGAGAAAGAAGAAAACCTTGATACACATAGTGGGCAATGCCTTAAGTAACTCAAGCCAAATTCTGTATCCAGGCATTCCAGATCCTCCACAATCTAGTCTTACCACACAATAATCCTACTTCTTGGGGAGTCAAGTCTAAGATGTTCAGCCTAGTTTCTGAATAAAGGACACTGAAGTGAATTGGGACCGCCGCACCATGACGAGCTGCAGCATGGTCACCTGTGGCAGTCACAGCACAGTCAGGTCCACTGGCACAGAACCCTCAGTGGGCTGCTCAGTCCTTGGGCTCCCCCTGGACTCATCTTCATTTTCAGAACCCAGTTCCAAAATACTGTCCTGAACTCCCTCCTGGCAGCAGGTTTATGTCCTAGCTAAGGGAAAAGGAACCCACACCATTATGTCATTTGTTTGAGCTGTGGATGGTTAAACAGGATCATATCTCACCTGCCAATGGGCCTGGTCCTCTCAGCTCCCCTGGGTACCAGCTAGAGGCAACTGATTTGGTAGCTCAGCCAAAAGGAGAAAGTCCAGCTTATAAGCCCACAGAAATGCCAACTCAGGACCTCTTTGGGGCCCCCAGGACTTGCCCATAGGGTTTTCTGAATCCAAGGTTCACACACACACTGTAGAGCATGAGTCATTGATTAGGGAAATTCCCCTATTCCTATTTTTTTCCTCTTTTCTAGCTTCTTTACACCCAAAATAGTAATGGCTGGGCTCCAACACATCCAGGACTCTCTGGCCAGAGAGAATCCAACTCAACTTTAACTCTCCTCTCTTCTGGGTGGGCACCTATCGCTACCCAGAAAGCCAGTATGTATAAGTGTAATACAACAAGATTTGTGTTTTGCCTGGAAAACACAGAATGAAAATAGTTAATTTTCTGTGGTACTTCACTTCTCATGGAAGGTACCTGAGATAAGTCTTAAAAAATAAGTAACAACTGTGCTAGCAGAGGAGAAAAAGAAACAAAATCCTGTGCAAAGGTGGGATGTACCCAGAATAAACTCAGCATGCTTTTGAGCACCTACTAGAGCTCAAGACCCCAGGACCAGGCCAGTGTGCCCCAGTCTGAGATCTCATTTCACACACACAGGAACAGTGTGGGGGCAGCAATCTTTGCTCTGCCTTCACCAACCAGGTGGCATTTCCAGTTTGTTCCTCAAGCTCCCTAAGAACTACTGTTAGACCATCTAGGGGACATTCCTAATATCCCATGTCCAGGGTGGACCACTTGGGGAAAATCATGGTGGGTGAAAGAGTAGGAAGTAAGACGTCTGGAGATGGGGGGGTCCTAGAAGAAGAGAATGGGGCATTGCTACATTTGTCTCCAGTGGCAAAGCCCAGTGAGTAGTCCCATCCTGCCTGTTTCTTGCTGAGCTCATCACCCCCACCCACTCCTATCCTCTGCTCATTTGTTAAGCTCAGAGGAGGGATATGTATTGAAGTAAACACTGGGGAGTAAGGGCAAACCCTTCCTGAAGCCATGGGACTGAGGCTAGGGGACTATCTCCCTTTCAATGAGCTAAAACAATAACCTGATTCTCAGGAAGGAATTTAAATCATCTTATTCAGAAGAAGAACCTGGATACTCTGTGGTGGTCATATGTGAGCACACAGGGCGAGGGGAACAGACAGGGATGGAGGACAAAGGGGAAGAGACAGAAAGTGCCTTCCCTCTCACTGTTCAAGAATTCTATCCACAAACTCTCCACCCACAAAACTCACCTACAGGCAACCTTCAAAGCCTTTCTCCTCCATGGAGCCTCTGAGTGCCCCAGACAGAAATACCTGAGGTACAACCAAGACAGAGGACCACTACCTCTAGACTGTTGCTTTAGGAAGCAGGACCATCCAGTGCAGTTAACTAGGGCTCTGGAGGCTAACTCTGGGCTTTTTTTTTCTAATTCTGCCTCAATTAAATGAGTGACCTTGGGCAAGACCTTGTGCTTAACAAGCACAATTTTCTCATCTGCCAATTGAGAAGCGATCATAATACCTCCCAATATGAGAGGATTAGATAATGTATTTGTGAAGTCTCACAACTAAGTAGATGTTTGATAAATGCATTTCTCTTGTAATATACTTCATTTTCAAGTGCATACCTCACCTCCACCTCTAAATTACAAGCTCCAGAATGGAATTTTTGCTACACACACCCAGAGTGCTAGCACAATGCTGGGCACATGGACAGCTCAATAAATGCCTTTTGGAAATAACACCTTATCAAGCAAAAAATAAGAAAAGGCACAAGGAGACAGATCCCTGAGAAGAGTGCTTTGCCCCTACCCCCAAACTGGGCAGGAAGTTGGATTACATCCTTCTCATCTAGTTGTAAAATGCCTGTGTTCATTATTTTAACAGTTATTTGTGATCAGACAATTTGGTGTTAATGTGGATCTAATGTACAAATCCATATGGGCCTCACAGTCATTTAGCATTAATTAAATGAGGCCATTAGAAGGCTAGGATTCCGATGGGTTTATTGTGCTTAGCAATTAATGGCAGAAGCCACTTGGCCACTCTGCTTTCCCTCTGCTCTTGCCTTGTCCCTTTTACCTCTGGATATCAGGGCTAGAACAGGACTGCAGCTACCCTGAAATGCACAGCACTGCACAGGAGGACCCTGGCTGGAATGCAGAGAGATGACCGACCAGAGGTCCGGCCTTACCCTTGAGGAGCTGATATTCATAAAGAAGAAATAAGGGCTGCATTGACAGAGGACTGACCTGGGAGTCCAGAGAACAGGATTTTAGTCTTGTTCTTCTGCTGTTGACCATCTGTGCAAACTCGTGTAAGACACTCATCCTCTCTGTTGCTCACCAGTTTATTAAGGGCTCTGAACTAGCTATGCCCCCTTCCTGTAATGCATCTCCTTCAGTTTTCCCTTGACTGCTTCATTGCTTCTTTCAGTCTCACCTCACCTGTCAGCTACTCCAAGAGGCCTCCTTACCATAACTCCAACTCCCCTATGCCAGCCACTCTGGAGCATGTGTTCTCTGCTTTATTTTCTTCATGGGATGTATTGCTCTCTAAATTATCTTGCCATTTCTACTCATGTCTGCTTTTATATTCTCTCTGTCTCCTTCCACTACATGCTCCATAAGACCACGGACTTCATCTGTCTTATTCATCACTTTAACACCAACTCCCAGAACAGTACCCATTCTGTATATAGCATATATACCTGACACATGGCAAGCACTCAAAAAGGAGTTTTTCTACTGAATAAATCATTAGGTGATAGCTAAAACTGTTCCAAGACAGGCACTTGGTAGCCCTTGACATCTTTGCCTAGAAAGCAGACAAAGTCCTGAGTGCCAAGATAAAGCTGGGACCACCAAGAAGACTGGTGTACGGAGGGCGACTGAGACAAGTCCTAAGGGACAGAGCAAAGCCAGCCTAAAGAAGGGAGAAAATTGGGTGTTGCATTGAGCAGAAAGTCAGACAGGGGCCACGATGGTGGAAAGCCCCTTGGCTTCTGGCCAAGACCATTTGGTAAAACTATATAAATAATCACAATGCATGAATCCCTTGTGGACTGGAATAGGTTCCCTTTCAGGACTCTAACACACATATCACTTTGCTTTATTGTCCTGCCATCTCCTTCATACAGGGGAGGGGAAAATATCTTCTACTGTTTATACTTATAAAACTAATAACAATAATTCTTAATTTGTATAGCACTTTCTGGTTTCCAAAACACACTTTCCTATATTAGTGTTTATGCCCATTTTGCAGAAGAGACTCAGAGAGGTAAAGTGACTTGTCCAAGTCTCCTCATGGAATAGGTAGCTGGGAAAACTCAAACCCCACACTAGAAATATTTTCATCTCTCTGCAGCTCACTGGCCTGTTTTCCAGATGAAGAAACAAATTATGACAGCCACGCACAAACATATTCAAAAGGGCTAAGCCCTTTGTAGGGTCAGGATGAGGCAATGATAAGAATGGGGGAAGGGAGAATCTCCCTCCTGGAGCTGAGCAAGGAGATGGAGAGTACCCTGAAGGAAATCATTCATTATTCTAGCTCAGAAGAGAGGGTTAAAGATTCACAGTACTGCAAAACCCTAGAATTCTAAGCTAGAGAGGATGTTGAAGATGTCTACTATCTCTTTATAGTAACATTATATACTGTAGTTACTTTTATAGAAAATTTTTTAAAGATTATATTCAGGTCTCAGCTTAGTGTTGGCCCTGAATATAGGGTGTGGTCCTGAACACAGAGCAGTGCACTAGATCAGGTGTGACATAGGCACTCAGCCTGAGTTTGGGGAACCCAACAGTGAACAGCAGCGATGGGCAATTGAAGAATATGAACTCTCTCTGAGGAAGGTGATAGACACTGCAGTCAGTGGTTGCCATGTGGACATGCAGGCCCAGGGTAAGGAAAGCCAGGAGTGTGGGTCTCTGTTGGGAAGTCTAAAATCTTTAATGGTGGCATTTAAATTTAAAACACTGTGTGGGCATATATACATATACACATACATATGTATATACATAACAGCAAGTTCCTACTTATTGCCTGTCTGTGTGACACTTGCAGCGAAGTTAGCAAATTTACCTGTTCAAACCCTTCCTTGTGCAGACAGGCAACTCAAAGAGTTCAGCCATGTACCTGAGATTGTAAGTAACGAAGGACAAAGCTCATACCCCAAGCCTCCAGGTTTCCAGCTCAGTTTTAAAACTGTTGATGCTGAGATCAGGTCAGGGAGGAAATTCTGTACATGAGGACCTGGTCAGCATGAGGACACTTCACTCCATGGTTCGTTGTCCTTAGTGCACACATTCCATCCAGCCCACAGCCAAGAAGTCAGGTCCACCCTCCTGCCGGAGATGGAAGGCCAGCACCTTCTGACCATGGAAGGGGCCCCAACAACCTCCCCAATGCCCCATCCTCATGGCACTCAGAATGCAGCACCATGGCACAAGCCAGCTGTCACTTAGGCACTTACAGGCAGAGCTGCAGAAAAACCAAACCACTGTTATTAGACTTAATAACCAGTTTCCACATCATCAACTCATTGGAGTCTGACAGGCACTGTTAGGGTGTCAGCTCCCTCAGCCTAACAAGTCAGCCATAGGGGGCACTAGGCGGGGAATGGGAGCAAGCCTCCAGGAGTTATTCTGTCCCCTCCTGGCTGGGGGGTGGGGCAGATCTTGGGGTGGACACGACGACGTGCTCCCAAGGGCAACCTACAGCTCAGTCCTGCCCTCCACGCCCTCAATCTGCCCCCATGTGTCCAGGCATTTGGTGTCTGCACCAACAGCACCAGGGGCTAGAGCAGGGCCAGAATCCCAGCAGAAGGGGCTCTGGACTTCAATAGGTGTCTGAGTGGGAGAAAACAGCCCAGCTTGGCAGAGTAGGGTCGGGGTCTGAGGGAAAGGAACCCAGGACTGCGCCACCTAGGTTGGGATCATAGCTCTGCTGTGTGACCTTGAGTAAGTTATTCTATCTTTCTGAGCCCCAGTTTCCCATCTGTATAAGGTTGTGCCTCAAAGTTCCCTTATAAGGGTTAAATGAAATGTATGCATAGTGCCCAGCAAGATATCCACACTCAATCAATGGCAGATGTTGCTGGGCTATTCTTTCAGGAAAAGATACAGAGGTTAAGGGTCCTCAGGGGAGAGACAGGGAAAAACACAAGGACTGGTAGGAAATAAGATCACTGAGAAATGTTTCTGAATTAGCCTAATATACTGAGGAGGGGAGGGCTGTTTGAGCTGTGATTAAAATAGCCAGCGATAATAAAACCTAAAATTATTTTTATTGTCCTCTTTTAAGAAATGACAAAACTCAGAGAGGTTAAGTCACTTACCCAAGGTAACCAACCCAGCCTGGAAGCCAGGCAGTGAGACAGGAATTGAGATCTCAGCCATCCTTGCCCCTCCTCTCTCTCTCCCCTTCTCCCTGTCCTGTTACCTATAAGAAAAGATCTGCTATAAAGGGGGGAAGGGGGATGAGAGGAGAGAGGAGTGGGAATGAGGAGAGGTGGGGCTGGGTAGCAGTTTTCCAGGGTCTTAAGGTCCTAGCTCCAGATTATTCTGCCCTGGAACAGCAAATGGCCGTGGAGGTTTAAGGAACAATTCCCGGGGGACGGGGGCGTTCAGTGCACTTGATTGAGGCCAGGGCCTGAGGCCTCCAGAATGCAACTATCCTCTCGTTGCAGGGTGGAGGCCAAGTGAGTCACACCTTCCCTGAGGCCCAGCCAAAGCTGTGGTCCCCACCCAGACCCTTGGAGGACAGAGGACAAGCCCCCTTCCCCGGGCCCCTCCTGCCTGCCGCCCCTCTGCAGAGTGGGCCTGAGGCAGAGCAGTGCTGCCATCTTTTGGCCACATGCAACACTGCATTCCCACCAGCCAAGTGGCGAGAACCCAGACAAAGCAGTAGCCCATAGAGGTGCCAGCAGCCAGCTCTCCTTCAGAGCCCACATCTGGAAGAAACCCACCTCTATGAGCCCTGGCAGGTTGCTTCTCAGCATCGGACTCAGCCTGAGAGTCCAGACCAGCCCAGGCATTCAGAGAAGGGCCCTTTCCCCTTGAAGGAGGATAGTGTGCTGAGGACCTGAGAGGCACAGGGCCCCCTCAGGTTGCTGTTCAGTTCTCTCCCCACAGGCACAGGGGCAGGGTGGGGGCGGAAGGGGGGATGTGCAGTGACAGGCAGGGCAGGGGTGCTTTTTGGCAGGGCTGGGAAGGGTGGGAGTAAGAGACAGAGTTCACTGCCTGCTTCACAAAGTGCCAGTATTATAATTGGTGTGTTTTTATTAGTTTGTTTGCCTATTTATTAGTTTTGTTGTGTTTATTACCTTTTCTTTTTTCTTTAATTGGAATTTTACATTTTTCTACAATAACTAAGTAAGCCTCAAGAAATAATGAAATGTGTTTATAAATTTACCTGAAAGTAAATTTACCTTTAAATAAAAACACAATAATTCTAGGCCAAAAAAAGATCTTTCCTAACCCCCTTCACAAATAAAGAAAATGAGCTCAGAGCTAGGAGATTTGCCCAAGGTCACATTGACTGGACCTTGCCTCTCGGGACAGGACTTTTCCCTGTTTAGAGTGGCCTGGGCCTTCCGTGACCCTCCAACCGGAACAGGACCCCCAACTCATCACGTATGATACCTGCTTTCCTGTTCACTGTCTCTCCCAAATAAGCTTCAAAGGGGCAGGAAACTCGCTGTGCACTGCGTTTGCTCCACTGTCCATTACAGTGCCTGGCACATGGCAGATACTCCATAAGTGAGTGTTGAATAAATGAATGGATGAAATTAGTCAGGAAAGGCTTTCCAGGAGGAGGTGAATTACACACCTACCTTTGCAAACACAATGGTCATGGATGGACAGAGAATATGGGAAGCATTCTAGGAGTTGGAGGACAGCCTGGAGCTGGCACACAGTTTGTGTTACCAAATACCTTGGTGAGAATGAGAGTTGGCATGAATTGTCCTCCTGTAGGTATAGGCGCCTGAGCCGGGGTCCAATCCTTTGCCCTGATTCCTTTGCTCATCCTGGGAAAATAGGACAAAAACCAGAAAAAGCCCCTCTTTGGGCCCAGGAAGGACCCACTAAGAACTGAAGCTTCAGTACGGCCTAGCTGGGTCTGACGGGGCTCAACTGGGCGTGGTTGGACCTGACCATACTGGCTGGGGTCTGGCTGGGCTGGACTGGGTCTAACCATGCCTAGATGGGTGGGCTTGGCTAGCCCGGTAGAGCTGGCAGTCTCCTCCTCCATCCCTTATTTAGCACCTAGCACCTCTCATCTCAGCCTGGCCTCCGGGGGCTCTAGTATAGAGACATACAGGGGAAAAATCCAGAAATGCTGAGGCCAAGGGAAAAATATGAGGTGGGTTTACAATCATGCAAGGCCCCTTTATAATATCACTATTAGTTTAGGAATATGATGATACATGCAGATTACTATGTTTTAGTACAGATATGAATCTCAGAGAAAAGCGGAAATTTTTCAGCAGGGGGAAATGAATATTTCCCAAAGGAAAAAACCCTCTTAAGTTTTCTGGAAAAGTCCCCCAAAAGGTTCTTAGAAAACCTTTATTTATTCCAGAACATTGCATAGTGCCTATATGACAGGAGCCCAGAGGCCCTGTGCGGGTCCCTCCAACCACATGAGAAAGGAGACCTGCTTCCTGAGCACCTTCTGTGTAGCAGACTCTGTTCTAGGCCCATCCTGTGCGGGGCCTGGAGGGATGAAAGCGGACCACCTGCAACAACCTCAAGCACCCAGCCCCATCTGCCCAAATAGCTGGAGCCATGGGCTCTCTCAGCCTTAGCCTCTGCTTGTGCCAGGCACACCCCAGCCATGGAGAGGGGTGGAGGGGCACCTGTCAGTCCTTAGACCCATCCTGTATTTGGAATGTAGGGTGCACATGCCACTGTGGGTTCTGCTTGCTCCCCTTTTAAGCACCTCATGCCCTGAACAGAGCTCAGCCCTGCTTTGGGCTTCTGACTTTAATTTCCTCCTGCAGAGCTTCTTAGCACCAAAACCTAAGGATGGGGTGCTGGTAAGGTCCCCTCCAGGGAACTGGGGCCAGGGATAATTCTTTATTGTTTCAAAACAATAACTCAGAGGAGAGAACAAAGACAAAAAGATAGTGACCCAGACAGAAATGGAGAGGCAGAGATGAAAAGTGACAAGGAGAAAAAGATGTAGAAACAAAGAGGTGGAGGGAAAAGGAGAGATACAAAGAGAGAAATGAGGAGGGAGGTGGGAAGCAGGAGAGGAAGGAACGCTTAGAAGGCAGAGGAAAGGAAGGCAACAGAGACAAAGGGGTAGACCAGCAATGAAAGGACCAAGGAGGAGGGAGAAAACGCCATCACTGAAGGTGGCCCCCAACCCCACTTTCACTCTCCTTGCAGGAACAGCTAAGAAATGGGAGGCCACAAGAGGAAGCAGAGATAGGCAAAGTCGCTGGGTAACCTTGGAGATGAGAGCCAGGGAGATGGAGCTGGGAGGGGCTCCTTGGTTGGAAAGGAGGGAATTCCCTTGGGCTGCAGACCAGCAACAGGTCCGCGCTCCCCAGGGGTGGGAAAGGAGGCTGGGAACAGAGGCCAAAGGTGTGACTCATATGAGTGGCGAAGGTGTTGGGGAGGGCAAAAGACCCCAGGAACAAACCTGGGGCCTGAAGAGTCAAATAAAGAGGGAGATTTGACGGAGAATCAGTTAAGGGAAGAAAGAACAGGGAGTTTAGAAGCTTGGATAACAGGAATGGGGTGAAACCAGAGGAGATGAGTGGGGAGGAGGCAGCCCAGATGGTCACAGGGAGGGGCCTGGACAGGATGCTGCAGCTGGGCAGAAGGGCACAGACAGAAAACAGTCACAGCCCACTGGCCAGGGGGGCTCCTTCTGGCCCCTTTCCCTAAGACTGTTTGAGGACCATCACTGCAGCACCCCCAATGGGGGATGCAGAGTGTCTGAACCCTAGCTGGGGGAGCCATTCCATTCACTCAGGTGCCAAATGCTTTCTGGGCTCCCATTATGTGCCATGTGGGTGCCAGGCACTCTGGGGACCCAGACATTATTAGACAAATTATATGTCCTCAAGCCATTTGCAGGCCAATAGAGAAAATGAGGTGTGCACTCAAAACAAGATGACGATGACAAGGCAGGGGACTCCTGGGTCAGTTACTGGCAGCTGACAGACACGTTAAGAGAAGGCCTCAACCTGGAGGTTGGCTTGAGCCCAACCCTGAAGGCTGGGAGGGTGGAGATGGAGGGGAAGGCTCGACAGGGGAGGGGGCAAGAGCAGGAGGGGCCCTTCAGGGGGCTAGAAAGGGAAATCCAATTTGAAGTCTGGGTCTGCCGCTGACTAGCTGTGTGTTCTTTGGCAAGTTACCAAACTTGTCTGATCCTCTCTTTCCCCATCTTGCAGAATTGTTTAAGGATTAGGGATAGTATCTGTATAGGGCCTGACACATCATAGGGGCTCAATAAATGGTAGCTATTATTATAAATAATAAACAGAAAACACTGAGCTCAAGTAAAAGGAAGTGCTAGAGATGAGCTGGTAAGGTGGAGAAAAGAGAAGACTGGGTTGACAGAATGAGGCTGCAGACCCACCCAGTACTTGGAAGCAGCTGTGAGCAACAGAGGGCAGAGTGTCCCCAAGGAGCAGTTGGTAGAGCTCTGGTTAGTATCAAATAAGTCTGGGTGGCTTATCTTTACGAGCAAAAAAGAGCACTTAAGGCCTGGCCAGTGTGGCTCAGTTGAATGTAGTATCCTGTAACCAAAAGGTTGCAGGTTTGATTCCCTGTTAGTGTACATAGCCAGGTTGCAGTTTCAATCCCAGGTCAGGGTGTATACGGGAGGCAACCAATTGATGTTTCTTCCTCACATCAATATTTCTCGCTCTCCTTTCTCTAATAGCAATGATAAATGTCCTCAGATGAGGATGAAAACAGCAGTTATGAGAGTGTGTCCACAACATTTTTTAGACCCTTCTCCCTTTAAAAAATAAAGCCTAACTGCCCAGACTAAGTGACTCACCTCTAAGTAGCACCTACCCATCCTGGTCTCAAACCTCCATCCATCACTAACTACCTGGGTTATCTTGCACAAGAGACCTTGACATTCTTTGCCTGGGTTTCTCATCTGTGAAATGGTGATAACAAGTCCTTCCTGGGGTATTATTGTCATTATGTGGCAAACAGCCTGGTTACATAAGAATCGCAGGAGGCAACATGGAGTGCAAAGCTAAGCTCCACGAAGGTTAGCACATACCCTCTTTGAAGCCAAGTGGGCAGGCCTGGCTGGGGACTTCCCATTTTCTTTACCTTCTGACTCCCAAGTTGCCCATCCTTTGGAGTCTGAATTAATTTGCAGGGGGAGCTTAAAAGGAAAGGTTAAAAGAAGAAAGAGAAAGCACTGGTATTTCATTCCTGTCCTATACCAATTCTCTTTAATTAGTTGAGGCCTTGTTTATAGATAAGATCTTGGCCTTGACCTCATTTCATTCTCACCACAGCCCTGGGTTACTCCATCAGCCCTCTTTACTCTGCTAATCTCTTTCTGCCCCAGTCTCCTCATCTTGTCAATGGGGAACAACATTGAGTCCATAGTGTTAAATAAGGTCACAGGGAACAGGCCTTGTAGGCCCTCCTCAGATGTTTGGGATGACTGACAGTGAAAGTTTCACCAGGGCCTGCAAGGGCCGTGTTCTTGTAGCAGAGAATTTAAAGGACTCAAGCAGCCTGATCTGACTTATAGCAGAAAGTCCATTCTTCTGAAGCCTTCCCCTCAAATAAGTAATTGTTGGGGACCCCAAGAAATTCTAACATGGAGTGAAATCTGTCCTCCCTGCACCTACTGCCCCACTCCATCCAGTATTTCCTCAACTCTGGACCCACAAATTTATCTCTCATCACAGTGCCCACACACAGTACAGTAAGAACATGTTAGATGGATGGGTGTGTGGGTGGATAGATGAAAGGCTATCTGGATATATGAATGGATGGACGGATGGATGATTTGGGGTCTCCTTCACTCCAGGCCCCATGCCAAACCTCACTCAAAACCTTTCTTGGACCTCAGTGTGAACAGAGAGAATTTCCTCTCCTGCAGGAAATGAGAAGAGACAGAGGAAGATCAAGAATCTTACCATTTGTTCTCCATCTTAATTATGCACATTTCAGATAAGTTCATCACCTTTGCTTAATTAGGCTGTCCTGGAGACCTCTCTGCCCTAGGTTTGCTGAGGGTGCTGGGCTGTTCTCTCCAGAAGGAAGGGAGGACAGGTCCTAGCTAGGTGTAAAGGCCTGTGCCCTGCACGGTTCTGGGGCCCCAGCAGCCCAAGGAGCAGGTAGCAAGACAGGAAGGAGGCTTCCACCATGTCATCAATCTCTTTGAAGGCTTAGAGTTCTCTGAGATGAGGTTAAGGAAGGGGAAGGGGAACAGAGACTCCTCACAGGACACCCTTTCTGCTCCCTCCCTCCCCACCCCAGATGCCTGGAAGTGACCAAAAGGAAAGATGAGGCTGGCTTGTACCTGGCAGATTAAAAGAGCCCTGGAGACTTCCGCCAAGATGGAGACGTAGATGGAGGAACGACCTCACCTCTGTGCACAACCAAATCTAAGAACAACTATTTTTAACAGCAGTCACAACCAAGCCACACGAAAAATCGACAATACGGAGTCCAAAGGACAACTAGATACTCAGCTGGACCGGTACGAGGACCGAGGCCAGCAGCGGAGCAGGTTAGCAAGAAAAAATTCCGGGGGCGGTGCGCGGTGCGCGGTGCGCGCAGGCAACCGAGGGCGCTGATCGCCTGCGAGCTGGCTGCTGGAGCGCACAGGGAAGAGGCGCTGCGGTCGGTCGGGTCGCACGCATTTACGTGCGGAGAAGCCAGTGAGAAGGGAAGCCGGCGCTGGGCAGCAGGCTCGCACAATTCCGATCGGATAAACCCCAGGCGTGCGGAGTGACTGGATGAGCTGGGCTAGCGGAGGGGACCGCCATTGCTCCCTCTCTGACCACGCCCCCACACACAGCATCACAAACCAGCGACCTGGGTCTCCCCATCCTGGTAAACAACTAAGGCTTCTCTCCGCTCACTTAATAGCACGAATAGACCAAAAATGGCTCTAGGACAACTCAGAGCCCCAGAACCGATAGACCTAAGTGATGAAGAAATAGCCAGTCTTTCAGATGCACAGTTCAAAACACTGGTTATAAGGATCCTTACAGAACTGGTGGATTTTAGTCACAAATTAGAGAAACATATGGAAGCTAAACTAATTGAAATGAATGGTGATACAAAGAATACCAATAGTAATGGAAAGAATATTGGGACTCAAATCAAGGGAGTGGACCAGAAGGAAGAAAAAAATGATCAAACAGAAAGGAATGAAGAAATAAGAATTCAGAAAAATGAGGAGAAGCTTAGGAACCTCCAGGTCATCTTTAAACGTTCCAACATTCGAATTATAGGGGTACCAGAAGGGGGAAAGGAACAGCCACCAGTGGAAAACTTATTTGAACAAATCATAAAGGAGAATTTCCCCAAGATGGCAAAGGAAATAGACTTCCGAGAAATCCAGGAAGCTCAGAGAGTCCCGAAGAAGTTGGACCCAAGAAGGAACACACCAAGGCACATCAGAATTACATTAGCCAAGATTAAAATGAAGGAGAGAATCCTAGAAGCAGCAAGAGCTAAGGGGACAGTCACCTACAAAGGAGTTCCCATCAGACTGTCAGCCGATTTCTCAAAAGAGACCTTACAGGCAAGAAGGGGCTGGAAAGAGGTATTCCAAGTCATGAAAACCAAAGATCTACAACCAAGATTGCTCTACCCAGCAAAACTTTCATTTAGAATGGAAGGACAGATAAAGTGCTTCTCAGATAAGACCAAATTCAAGGAGTTCATCATCACCAAACCCTTATTATATGGAATGTTAAAGGGACTTACCTAAGAAAAAGAAGATAAAAAAGATGAACAGTGAAAGGACAGCAAACTCACAGTTAGTAAGAACCACACCTAAAACAAAAGCAATCTAAGAGGACAGCTAGATCAGGAGCAGAACCATAGAAATGAAGATCTCATGGAGGGTTAGCAATAGGGGAGTGGGAGGAGGGGAAGGGGGGAGAAGGTACCGAAAATAAGTAGCATAGACAGTAGATAGAAAATAGATAGGGGGGAGGGTAAGAATAGCAGGGGAAATACAGAATCTAAAGAATTTGAGACACGTGTTCATGAACTAAAGGGGGAAATGGTGGGGGAGGGGTATGCAGGGTGGAGGGGAATGGAGGGGGGAATAGAGCACATGTAATGGCATAATCAATAAAAAAAAAGTTAAAAAAAAAAAAGAGCCCTGGACTTAGAGTCAAAGACCTTGGACTGAAGACTCAACCCTATACATATTGGCTGTGATGTCTTAGGCAAGTCAGATGACCTCATTTTGGTGAGGAGGTTGGACTGGATGATCTCATAAGGTTCATCAAGATTCTCTCAAGATTAATGAGTCCAGAACATAAGCTTCAAGGTCCCTCAGGAGCTCATGATCTGGACATCAGGATGGAATTGCAAGAGTTACACCCACTGACTGGCCACCTAGGAGCCTGGGTCCTTCTATAAGTTTCTGACTTATAGAAGGAAGGATATCCCAGAAGAACCTGGATCCTCACACCAACAGGGAAGGAGATGGGGCAGGGGTCAGCAAGGAGGCTGTGGCAGTGATAGAGCCCCTAAGCATGCCACTCACCCAGTCTTTTCTGCTGAAGTAGCTACCCTATAGGGAGCCAGTACCCTTGTAGCCCCAAACTTTCTGGGGGATGGAGAGCCAAACCACTGTCTAGTGCCCAACAAGAAGTTCCTAGTCACTTCCTCCCCCTATCGAGTCCTCCAGTCCCCTGGAGCAGAAGCTCCAGTCACAGGGAGAATCAAGCTGCCAATGTGCCCCAGTTGCCACCTTGAATTCTGAGCCCCATTCTTCCTGCTGTGAGTGCCACCTGGCCAGCCTGACAGCCCTGGCAAGGGCATGGAGCCAGGCCAGGTTCCCAGCATGGACAGCAATTCATGGTGCTTCAGTTCCTCCAGGCCAGACTCCACCAATCAGGAGATAGGTCTTTCTGACCCCAGCCTTGACTACTCCAAAGCAAAGCCAGGGAGGAGCAAGGGGTGAAAGGAATAGCCAGCCCTCCTATTCCACCAAGCCCAAGGAAGGGAGAGAAGGGGCTGGCATTACCCAGATACTTTCTGGGAAGTGTGGAGACAGATTGTGTTAGGACAGGATACATTACCTTCCTCTAGGCTCCCACCCAGTCACATGGGAGGGTCTCTAGGAAGAAGAGACGGTGGCCTGAAGCATGCCTGGCTTAGAGTTTGGTTCTACCTGTCTTCATCATGTCCGTGCCTCTAGCCCACCACATGATCTTCTGTTAAAGACCTAGCCCTCTGTGTTTATGTTTTCTTTTCTGCAAATCAGGCATAAGTTCTGCCTGGCATCTTCCTCGGTGCAGGGCTTCTTGGGATGTTTGCATGAATAACTGCCTGGTGCCAGGCAGCAAATGCCAGAGCTGCAAAGACCCTGGGGGAACAACCCTTGCTTTTTGCTTCTGCTGTTGTGGAAGAGACTCAGATCAGATAAGTTAGGTGACTTCTCCAAAGTTGCACATATGTTATGCAAGAATGTGGATCCAAAGCTCAACCATGTAATGATCCTATAACAGATATTTGGCTCAGTGATAATATGATATACAGACTCTCTCTGAAAGTACTCATATGCATTGACATGCAGAAGGCTCATGTCACCTAAGGAGTTTCACTTGTGAAGTCCATTCATAGAATAAGTAGTGGTCAAGAATTCCAGCTCTGCTACTCTGACACCAGGCAATTTACATAACCTCTCTGTGCCTCATTTCTTCAATAATCAAAGGAGACAATAGTAGTACCTACCTTATACATTGTTTTTTTAATCATGTAAAGTTTTTATTTATTTGTTTCTTTGTTTGTTTATTTTAGAGAGGAGGAGGGAGAGAGAAAGACAGGGAGAGAAACATCAATGTGTGGTTTGCCTGTCACACACCCTCTAGTGGGGACCTTGCCCACAACCCAACCTATGTGCCCTGACTGGGAATCAAACTGGCAACCCTTTGATTCACAGGCCAGCACTCAATCCACTGAGCCACACCAGCCAGGGCACATAGATTGTTTTGAGAATTGAGGAGTTCTCTATGTGTAAAGTACTTGGAGCAATGTCTGGCAGAGAATAAATTCAGTCATTCTCCTGAGAGTCTTTCAAATGTCCAGGTAGAGTTGCTTAGTTGTCCTCCACCTCCCAGGTCTCCTTGGACTGGGTCAATCAACTAGGTAAGACCAGGATACCACCACCAGGCAAAACTCTTGAGCTTTGACACCCCTCACCTGCCCATGCCTACCTGGGCAGCCACTGCTGACAGTTCCAGGAACCCTACCGCTTCCCTCCCCTGCCCTGTCCTCCCCACTGCTCAGGAATCATTGCAATCCTCTAAAAGAGCATAACTCGGAGGTAATTATAAGAAGCATCAATTACCCAGCACTGTGGATTTCATGAATTCAATTAATTTGCATGGCAATCAATACAGGGGGGGTTGCTGGGTCCCTGGGGGAAGTTAGGACATTGTTCTACAAGCTATTGATTTTACAATGTAAAACAAAACCTCACTCCTCAAATTCATAGATGCCCATTCAACCATATTAACTTTCAGATCATTTATTTTTGTATGCCTTTCAACTCTGTTTGTTGCTATCACACAAATGCAGAGTATGACATCAGAGGGAATAACTGAATCAATATAGCCATGCTACACCAGGCTTTCCCTGCTCTAGGAAGAGATGCTAGTGGGTGAGCTGCTATTCTTCACATTCCTGTCCTCTGCCATCACCAGCTATCTCCTCACCCCTACTCCAAACACTCCCTCTCCCAACACTCCCCTACCCTAAGTCCCACACTCCATCAAACTTACTTGATTCCAGATAGACTTTGGGTGCAGCTGGAGGGATATGATTAGACAATAGAAAGCACTTTCTGGCAGTGAATGGAAGTTCAAGAAGAGCTGGAGAGAATACTTACTTTTTCCAAAGGATCTTCAGAACCAAAAAGATTCAGGCACAATCTGGCTGAAGTCAGGGGTGTGGACAAAATAACCGCTCATTGACCCTTGTCCCTGCCACTCAGAGGACAGACACATATATCCAGGGCTGGGTGAAGAGTTTTTCCCTCCCCCAGAGACAATGAGGTTAAGGAGGCAGCAGTTCCCAAAAGTTATCCCACTCCCTTCTCATCACAGAAGGCCAGGTTTAATAGGAGGAGTGCTCATCAAAAAAGCAAGGGGCCCATCAGCCTCAGCCTTCCACTCTCCCTAGTTTAGGAGCCCCCAGCCCTGCTATGTTACACACACAAGACTGGGGGCCCCCAATCCAGGCACATCCCCAGGACAACATGATCTGGGGCTACCCCACCTCCCCGTACCAAGCTCCAACTCAGCAAACCGCCCCTCAGCACCCATGTCTGAAGAACAGAGCCATTTTTTAATTTGTCTCTTCCCCCCACCTCCTGTCAGGATATTAGACAGCTAAACAGCCCAGCACCTGTTTCCCTCAGATAACCAGTTCTTGACGAGGCCCCTAATTGTCCCTGGAATCTTAGCACCAGTGTATAGAGTAGGTCATTTAACCAACAGTACACACAACTAAATAAAAATCCATTTTCCAAGAGAAAATTCTATTCTTATCAGAGTTTTGCAAGAGGGTTGCAAGAGGCCAGTGTTAATTGAAGCTTTGATGTTTGTAGGAGGCGGCCTCTAATCAACATCACAAAGGCAGCTGATTGACCACAGTGGGCCCCTCCCCGAGGACCAGACTCTGGGTAGCCAGTTGGGGTAAGGAGCAGGACAGTGGAGAGGACGAAAGGCTCCAACACCAAAGGGGCTCAGCCACTGCCCCAGGCACAAAGACCTGAATGAGGTGGGTGGCAGCGTCTGGAAGGCCACTGAGGCTGGAAGGGAGCTAGGACCCAGGGTCAGGCAAGCCTGAGTCAGGAGCCTCCCTCCTGATTATTTGTTCCAGGTATGGCCTTGAGCAAGTCACTTACATTTTCAGCTCCAATTTCTCCTCTGGATGACCAGAACCCTCTTTACCTTCTCTGGAAATCTTTTTGATAATGAACAAATAAAAATAAAACACAGGAAAGGAAGTTTTATTTTCTAAGGATGTCCTGTGAGCCAGATTACCTATCATTTATAGTACATAGTACACTCTATGATTCCTGCTGACTGTTTTGTGTTTATTCCTTATGTCGTTTAATCTTTGAAGTGGGGAACCTTACACCATTTAAGTGTCTTGCTCAAAATCTCATAGTAGAAAGTGGCATTGTTGAAACTCAAACCTGCTATCTTTGACTCCAGAAATCTAAGTAAATTTCTCTGTGCAGCTTCTCCTAAAATGAGCTGGGAGGGCTCATCCAGCTACTCCTAACCTCCCCCACCTCCTCTGCCCTAACCTTAGTAATGATTAGCACACATACACAGAGGCGTCATTTCCTTTGCTCCTCACAGCAACCTCCAAAGTAGGAAAAAGGCACCTGGAGAAAAGAAGACAGGTCTTGCAGAAAGGTATGCTAGTTCATGAGATAATATCATAGAGTCAACTTTGCCTGGACCATGACAAGCTCTTGAGGACTATGATGTACTGATGGTGGTGGTGATGACATTTTCATACCTAGCAACCTAGCACACACAGTATCATCTACCTAAGAAATGCTCAAAAAGGCATAGTTAGTAGCAAGAGTAAAATCATACCCACTTTCTCAATGCAGAAACTGAGCTCACAGGATGTCAATTAGTTCCCCAGGCCATACGGCCAGTGAGCAGCAGTGGTGGGATGGCTTGAATCCCAGACTTAAGCCACAAACCCATGACCAGTCCACCATACTCTTGTCACCCAGTGCCTGATAAAGGCCACTGCTGATTAGGGCTGAGGTAGTGATGTGGGAAGCTTTGGAAGACCTTTGTTCACCCAGATCCCAGGCGCCCTGGGAGAATGATAAGGCTGTCTGGGAAAAGCAAATAGCAGGATAGTCACAAGGACTGGGGCTAGCACCCCCGCAGATAGAACTAATTTTCACATGTAGCCTCTGTACTCTGCTTCTGCCCCATAGATAGAACTAATTACCGCATTCCACTTCTGTATCTCGCTTTGCTATGTAGACAGGAAGACCCCATAGGCTATATAAACCCCAAGAATCCTTTGTTCGGGGCTCAGAATTTGAAGATTGACTCCTTTGGGCCCGTACACGTTAATAAACCTCGTACTCCAGAATTCCTCGGTGTCTGGTTGCTTCATTTTCCTATAACAGTAGGAAGGAGCTAGGAAAAATCCAAACACAGGGCTGCCTAGGGGCTATGGACTGAATGGTGTCCCCCACTCCCAAATGTCATATGTTGAAGCCCTACCCTCATGTCATGGTATTTGGAGGTGTGGCCTTGGGGAGGTGACTAGATTCAGATGAGGTCTGCAGGGTGAGATCTTCTTAGTGGGATTAGTGCCCTTATGAGAAGAATCTGTGGGCACCCTGACCTCAGATGTCCAGCCTCCAGAACTGAGAAAGAAATATTTGTTGTTTAAGACCCCAGACTTGGCTTTTGTTACAGCAGCTGCAGCCCCCTAAGATGGCAACAGCCCAGATGGAGCACTTGGAGCAGGCACCTGGTCCTGGGTACCAGTGAGGAGCCAGGGGTACTGATGGGACAGATGCGACAACAGTCCTCACCCTCAGGGTCTGGAAGAGCACAGGAAGCACACTAGAGACCTGCAGCATTCTCAGGCCCAGGCCAAGAAGGCAGTGGTCCTAGGGAAGAGACAGGGTGGGAAAAAGGAGAGAGGCAGTCCAGGGCTACAAACTTGAAGTGTCTTCATAAGATAAAGGAGGAGGCCCTGGCTAGTGTAGCTCAGTGGATTGAGCGTGGGCCTGCGAACCAGAGTATCTCGGTTCGATTCCCAGTCAGGGCACATGCCTGGGTTGCAGGCCAGTTCCCAGCGGGGGACACACAAGAGGCAACCATACATTGATATTTCTCTCCCTGTCTTGTTCCTTTCCCCTCTAAAGATAAATAAATAAAATCTTTAAAAAAAAAAAGATAAAGAAGGAGAAAGTGGTTGAATTTGCCAGGCCAGAAGATTAGGCTAACAAGAGTTAAACACTCATTTCTTAAACACTATTTACCTAGCAGCTATCAGTTCTGTGTTGGGGGATGGGGGCTCAGAGATGAAAAGACATGTTGACAAGAGGCGTCCACTCTAGTGGGAGCCAAGTGTAAAGGTGAGATATTTGATAGACGTCTGCCTGGGCCCAAGAGAGGAGGAGGTTGTTTTTCAGCTGCCATTTCCAGGGTGCTTAGGGATATGCTGGTGGGAAATTTGAGAGGAGAGGCTGTTTTTCAGCAACTTTCACACCCATGACCTCATTTGAGGACTACCTGCTGAGACAAACCATGGATGAAAAAACCAAGGATGGGAGAGCTGCAGCAGCTTATTCAACACCACAGGACTTGCAGGGAACTGAACTGGGACCCAAACCCAGGTCTTTGGACCGTGAGTACACTGCTTTTCCCACTATACTCAGGCAGTTAGGTATATGATGCATTATGTGAAGTGGCTAACTAAAAATCAGGAGTTCAAACCAGGTGTCTGGGCTGAGCTTATACGGCTGGCCTACCCCTTGGAGCCCTATAGTCCAAAATCTCCAGCAGGCAGTACCTGTGTCCAGCAGTATCTGCAGAGTGTCAGAGATATCTGCTCATAACACAACCCAAAAGGGACGGGAGAAGATGCAGGCTTAGTATCTCAGAGTGAGTAGAGCAAGTCCTACATAAGTAGTGACCTCTAGCTTCTACCTTTCCAGGAGCTGGTGGGGCCTGCAGAAAAAAGATGGTGAGGTTCAGAGGACCAGCTGTACTAAGTCAAGGCCAACCAAGGTCAATGAGATGCCTCGGGACTCACAAACCTCCATACTTAACCAGCTCAACTGATCCATATATCTTGACAGCAGTGGGGCTCTTTGCCATGTTCTGACATACGAAGAGTTGAAAATTGGCAAGCATTTCAAAAAACCATTATAAAAATGGAAGCAGGCTAATAATGACCCGAGTCTCCTGATCACAAGGACGGGGTAGCCTGGGTGACTCAGAGTGTCCTCACTGGCCTCCTAACCTTCACCCTCTGACCCCTATATTCTCTTCTCTGTTTTGAAGCCAGAGTAGTCACTCTAAAGTATAAGCTGACCTTGTCACTCCCAGCTCAAATCCATCAGTGCTTCCTCACTACCTGAGGGATAATATCAGAAGGTTTTGCTGACAGATCAGTCCCTTCCTTATCTCCTCCTGCAGGACTTTCCAGAAGCCTGCAGCCTTATATATTCAATGCTCCTACCAGACAGGTTCCCATGTTTCAAGCCCTCTCCTATGCTTGCTCTTCTCTTATCCTGTAATATCTCACCACCATGCATCCACCTCATGTGGTAGGTTGCATTATTGGCCAACATTCTAAAGAGGTGCAGGATATTACCCCACTAAAGAAGCAGAATATATTTCCATGCTCTCTGACCTTGGGTTCATACATATGACTTGCTTTGGCCAATGAACTGTTAATGAGAGTGACATAACTAAAGATTTAAAAAGTACTTGTGTGATGAGGCTTACTGGCTTGTGCTTTTTCAATCACCATCAGAAGATCATGCCAGGCTAGTCTGTTGGTCACCAGTTGCATAAGAGACTCACGGAGCAGAGTTGCCTAATCAGATCCAGCCTAGATGAGCTGACACTTAGTCAATTCACAGAAAGGAGAACTAAATAAATAGTGATGGTTATATGCCACTGAGATATTATAGATGTTTGTTACACAGCATGTTATAGTAATAGCTAATTGATATATCATTTTAACCTCAATCATTTCTAGCCATTCATCAAAACTCAGCTGAGAAAGATGTAATTTCTTCTAAAAAATCTGACCTGAGCCCTCATTACTTCCACAGTTCAGGGTGAGGTACTCCCTCTCTGGGACCCCATAGCACCCAGCATTTATTGCTTTTGCCACACATAACATGCACTGGGTTATAATTTCTATTTCGCTTTTCTCTCTCCCTCACAGGATTCTGAGCTTCTCGGGTTAGGTTTGCATGTTATTCACAATTTCTGACACAGATTCAGTAACTATCTGTTAGAAGAAAAACATAGCTGACCTTTTCTAACTAGTGAAAGCAAGAGGATTCCTCACTTTTCCACCCTAGCCTACCACCGCCATGGAAAATGTCCAAAGTGGGGAGAAGAGTCATGTAAGTTGTTTACTCCTCCTGACAGCCACTTACACACACGCATGTGCATACTCAAACCCCACACTTATGCAGGCTGCACATTCCCACCCCACTGCTTGCTTGGTGACGAAGCACTTTTTGAACCAATTTGCTCCATCTTTCTGCAATATCCTCCAGCAAATCAAGCATCCCCTTCTTGGGATGTTTTCAATCTGTTTTATGTTGATTTTAATTAAAGAATCTGAAACTGAACAAACAGTTCCTAGCAGGTGGCCATATAAGTGTGAAATAAGCAAACTGTTTTATCTGCCACAAACTCTGCTAGTAAATTTCTTCAAATTAATCCCAGCCTCCAAGACTCCGCTGATTTCAAGGAGAAAGCTAAGCAATCCCAGCCTCCAAATATTTGCTTCTGTTACAGCTCCTGGAGCCAACAACTGGTAATGTCCACCTTTGTTTCACCCTCACCCATCTGTTCCCCAGACCCATCTCTGCCACTCCAGTGGCCCAACCCATCAGCCCAGAACAAGGATCATGTGCCTACATGGGCTCCATAGCCAGAACTCCAATAGGGTAGTCAGATGGCCAAGGGAGAGCTCCCAGCCCTCTCTCTTTTGAGTACCCCTACCTCTTAGCCATCCACTCCCACTGCCAATGCTTCCTCCTGAGGTCAACCCACCTCATCAAAGCTCACCCACTCACAAGAAGGACTAGGCTTCGGAGACCAGGACAAGGCTTGCTTTCCTCTACATGGTATAGACCAGGAATGAAAGAAGCCCGAGGAAAGTGATAGCAGTCCACACAAGGCATGAATAAATGGGCATCTCATTCACCACTGACGAAAGTGTAAATTACCACAGGCTTGCTGGAGACCAGTTTATACTTATCAAAAGTTTTAGGATTTTTCTTGCTTTTGGATCCCAAAATTCCACATGTAGGGCTTTATTTATTCATTTTTTAAATTATCAATATAGTGCTAGGCTTTTACCTAATCGCTGTTTATAACAGCAAAAATTGAAAACAATTTGTTGTTCAACACTAAAGGATTGGGTGAATAAGTGATGGTACAGCCAAAGTATTACAAAATATTTAATACATAAAAAAATGATCTTGCAATTTATTTACAAAGCAATATGTACAACATGAATTAATTTTCCTATTAGTTTTATATGTATATATAATATATTCTATATGTAGCATAAATATTTGCATATATTGTTGTAGGTATGTAATATGTGTGTGTGCACACATAAGAAAAAAGGCTGAAAGGATATAAACTAAAATGTTAACAACAGACATGTAAGTATTGTAAATATAAATGATATTATATTTTGTTTTTGTTGTTTTTTAATCAGAATTTTGTTAATTTTCTAATTCTGAGAATCCTGACTGGACAGTCAGGAGACCTGAGTTGTGACCAGCTGCGACACTAACATAAATACAATATCATGCCATCTCTGGGCCTAACTCTAAAGCTGGCTATGGGGTCATTAATATATCACACTGTGTTGAGTTCCCTGACCTACATACATGTGGAAGAGAAACCAGGTTGCCTCTAAAATTTCACCCAGTTTCCATCTTACAGTTCTACAGTGTGCTGTACTGCACCTGGGAGAGAAAGACCAGCAGAGAATAAAAGGCACAAAGTCAGGAGAAATGCATTGGGGGTAACCTGTTTTACCTGGTCACACCAGCCTCAGAGCTATAAATATCTACACTGAAGGGGTACTCACTACCTGCCAGGCACTATTCTATTACATACTTAATGAAAAGGAATAATTTGCATTATCCACCCCACTATAATTGCAGGACTGTTCCTAAAGGATGGTGATATCTCTGGCCATTTCCAGGAAATGTGTTATCTGTGCTCAAGTACAAAGTACAGGTCCAGTCAGCCACCACTGGGCCTTCACCCAGCATCACTCCCTCTGCCAGGTGGTAGCTACCTTTCTCCTGTTGCCTCCTCAAAGGCCAATCCTCAGGGCCCACCCTGGTCATCTCTACCCACTGCCAGGTGAGCAATGCTCTCAAGACTTGAGGTGCCACCTCTGTATGACAGTTGGCAGCAAGGGGAGAAAATATCTATATATCTATATTTGCTGCTGTACAGATAAACAGTTAAATCTCATTGACTGAACACAGTGAAAGTTTATCTCTTGCTCACAGCACAACCCAGTGGGGAATCAGCTCCACACATTCATAAATGCTGTCTGCTTCCATCTTGCAGCTCTACCCTCCTCAAAGATCCCAGGGTCCTCTCTGTTTTGTGGCAAATGGACCAGGAGAACAAGGATTGCCAACGGACATTCTAAAGCATCATGGTTGGAAGTGTTAACATGGCCTCTGCTCATACCCCCTTGGCCAGGACTCAGTCACATGGCCATATCTAATTGCAAGGGAGGCTGGGAGATGTAGTTCAGCCATGTGCAGCTCAAGGAGTCATGGTTGTGGACTCTGGTGAGCAATAGTAGGCTCCCAACACGCAGCCTCACACACCAGTCCTAAGTGGTATTTCTCAAAATGTGCCTTTTCCTTAATACCCTGTTTTTTCTCACCCCTGGGACTCAACACATGTCCTGGAGGAGGAATGGCCAAGGTCATAGCATAACACTGGAAATAGAGTGAGTCTCAAAACTACCTGTTGAGAAGAATTGAAAAAAAAATTGTCCGTCTCAGTCCCTTACAACCCAAATATTTAGAAATTCCAGAGGTCTCTAGGACCACAAAATTGCAAAAACAGTGACTTTTAGTCTTCTTTATTTACATTTCTATAGTGTTTGAAGGTGCCCCAGTGGCACCTTCTAAAACTCTCCTGTTATCTGCATGTCTTGTGTTCCCAGGTTTTTCTCTGCTTCTCTAACTTCACCTGCACCTCCTCTACCTCCTGTCAGTCTCCCTTACTTTCTTTTTCAATGATAGTGCTCCCAGGCAGCAACTTCTACCCTCCCTTCCTCTGTTCTCCTTTTTCCCCTCTTCTCCTTTAGTGAACTTACCTGCACCCTACCTCAGGCACTGTCTGCCTTTCGCTAAACCCATGTTTCTGGCCTCTCTCCTAAAATCTGGACCTACATTTCTAACCACCTACTGGTCAAATGTGCCTGTATGTTCCAACTCATCATGTCCAAAGGAGAGCTTACTGTCATCTTCTTGAAACTTCCCATGATTCTTCTCTTGGTTAATGAGCCCACCATCCACACTGACACCCAGGGAATATCCTCAGAGCCCTTCTACAGCCCAGCTTTGTCTGGCCCCATATACTGGGGGCAACAAGCCCTACCATGTCTAGCTCCTGGTACCTCTGGGCACCATTTTCTTCAGTATCTCAGAGGTTTCTTCAGAACTTCCTCTCTGGCCCAGACCACCCAAGAGACTCCTGCCTGGTCTCCTTCCCATCAGTCTTCCCCTCAGATCCATCCTTTCTCAATGATAACACAAATTTCACCACACCCACACCTTTAAACACACAAGACATAGGACCTCAGGGAAAGGTCATACTCCTTAGTCTGGCAAAAAATACAACATCACTCTCTGGACACCCTTCCCCCTTTCCACTCCAGCTTGTTGTTATCTATGTCTCCCTTCCTTTTACTGCACCCTCCCTACTTTTCCCAGGCCCTATCATACCTAACACATTCTTAGGTCCAAGCCCATGCACAGACACATCTGCATTCACACTTCTGGGTCTCTGTGTGTGAAAAATTCTGTACATTATCCCCAAGCAAGCCCCTGACACACACACCTTAATAAAATGAGAATGAATGCTCCTACCCCTGGAGTCCCCCTATACTTTTCCTTCCTTGCAGCCACTCTCACCACACCTTGTCATACTGGATCAACTCTGGTCTAATGCCCCCACTGGATGGTGAGTCCTGAGGCCTAGCACACTGGCACTTATAAGGGCACAGGAGATTTCAGGAGGAAATAGGTCCTTCTCTGCTCCCTTCCTCAGGCCACGGTGCTGCTAATAGATGCACAGACACTGGGAAGCCCAGGTTTCCATCCCAAATCCTCTTACCCAGAAGGGCCTCATGGGGCCTGGCCAATGCCCCTCTCTGCTCCTCTGTGGAAGCCACCTTGGCTGTAGCCTTGAAGGCACAAAGCTGGCAAGGACCCTCTCTGCAACAGCAGGCCCTGCATGCTAATAAAGGCAGCTGAAGGGACAGGAGAGGCAGGTGGCTTATACTCCTCTCCTCCTTCTGAGAAAAAAGAATAAGAAGGGGACCACTACAAACAAAAGAAATCCTTCCCCTTCATTTCCTAACTCCTGCCCTCTCTCAGAACTGTGTCAGCCTTTCCAAAGATCACCATGCCACCAACTTCCAGAACTATTGCCCCTGTCTGTAGTAGCAGCCTGAATTCAGAAACCAGACCAACCACCCATTGTGGGGTTGCCAGGCTACATTCCCAACCCAGGGGACCCAGAACCTGAATCCAAATGAGGGGGTGGGAAAGTTGGGGGGATGTACTTTCCCAACCTGGGGGCAGGGAGGCTTAGGAATCCACCAGAATGAACCCACTGGGATGAACCCCCTCCACCTCTGTACACATACAGTGTATGGGTATGGGCACATACCCCACATGTACAGAAAACATGTACAGAGCAGATACACACATAGGAGGAAAGGCCATCAGCCTACTTACCTGGAGCAACAGCTGTCATATTCAGTTCACTTTCTTCCTCTTGCCCACCATCCAATCAAGAAGTACAGGTTGGGCTCTTGCTGCACTCCCAGTACAGAGTCAGGTCTAGTAGGAATAAAGTGTAGCCCAGAGCAGGCCAGCATGGTGCAAAGAAGGGGAAAACTGCAGGAGGGGGTGCAAAAGGCCAGCTGGATGCCCTGGTGCCATCTGTCTGAGAAGTGAGGAGGCTAATAATGAGAGAGAAGGTGAGGATGGACACTCTGGCAAATTGAATAGAGCACGGACACCCCTCACTCTGAGTGCCCTGCTTTCAAAGGCAAGCCTGGCTGAGGTGCCATCTGTTGTGGACCACTCTGCCTGGTTCTAGGAATTGTAACTCAACCCCATGTAGCTGAGGACCTCTGGAATTCAAGCCACAGAAGACAAGGCTTGTCTCTGGTAGCAAATGCTGCCCCAGTTTCCTCCCTGCCCCCAAAGCTTGGTCAGAAGTCCATGGCAAGTAAGACCCCTCAGAGGAAGGGTGACCTAAGCCAGACACGATCACTTGGGAGGCCTTCATGGAAGGATTCGGGGTGGAGGGAGGTGGTTCCAACAAAGAGCAATGGATTCTGGCCCCCCTGGCTTTGTGATAGCCCAAGTCCCCATGTTCTCTGGGAGAAGCACTTCCTGGCTCTAATCCCCTTAAGCCTGAATACCTAATGGGGAGGGGTGCAGCTCCTTGCCTTGCTAGAGCATGTCCTGGGGAAAATCTGGCATCACGAAGACTTCCTGATAAACCTGTGAAATCTGCTCTGCTAAGAGTGCTTTCATTCATATGTTAAGGGTTCAAGCAGGAAACCCTAAAACTCTCTGCCTGACAGACTCTGACTCAAACTAAGCCCTCAGATTTCTTTGAAATGTTATGTACTGTTTGATCCTTGCTGCCCTGTATTCCTGTGTATTACAACTCAATAAAAGTCCCTGGAGGAGGGGGCTCAATGCCTTTTCCCCCTGAGAAACTGGCCACTGCTCAAGGCCTTTCTCCTCTGGGAAAATGGCCAACTCTCCTCCCCAAACAGGTCACATCATGTCTCAGTCATGTTTACTCTCATCCATGGCGGATGGGATGACTTGCCAGGAAAGTCGGCCCCACAGCCATCTGGCCTGGGGTGCCCAGCCTTTGAGCCCAGGTGAGTCATCCTAAGCTCTGAGTATTTACTATTGCCACTGTTGCTTCTCCACAGTGAACTCTGCTCACAGCAGCCAAAATGGACTTTCAGAATCTGATCTTATTGCTGCCTTCTCAATGGTTTCCTGTCATGCTCAGGACAAAGTCGGAAGTCCTTACCGCAATCTACATGTTCCTATGCAGTCTGGCCTCTTCCCATGTTTTAGCACTCCTCATGCTGTAATAGAGATATCTCTTTGTTTATTTTTGTCTCCCCTACATAAGGCAAGCTCTTTGTGGGCCAGGACTACGCCACCCTCACTCCTGTGTCTGTGGTGCCCACAGCAGCACCTGCTACATGTTTCCTGAGTACCTACCACCAGTCACACCCTTATGAGGCATTGAGAATGTGGAAAACATTACCACGGTCCAGGATTGTCTCACACTTGGCTCAGATGTTCTTAAATGTAGACCTGTGGAACACTAGGGGGTCTGTGGAAGGTTTTCAGGAAGTCCTTGAACTCCTAGAAACTAAATGCAAACAAGTTTAAAACATACAAAAACACTTTTCTGGGGAAAAGATCCGCGTCTGCCATCAGAAAGCCAGAAGAGTATGAATCTAATAGTCTGAAAGAGGATGAGAGGGATACCCAGGGAGAATCCATGTAGTCTCTGCCCTCAGTGGGGAGGGTCAGGTGCTAGCTCATAGGATGACATCAACATTGTAGAGGCAGGTAATTTAAGTACCTCAGAGAAGAAAGAGGCATTAAGTGCCCAAGAGCACACACAGGATGGGGCCTTCCCAGGGCATGTATCAGAGCAGAACACTGAGGGTGAATGGACAACAGTCCTTTAATACTGATGCTCATTATTCCTAGCCCTGAGGAAAGGGAAGTAGGAGAAGTCCCAGAAAATAGAAAGGGAACAGGTGGCCTATTGTGTAGCTTGACCCATGCAAACATTTTCCAAGGCTGGGAGTTCAGCAGGAGGACTTCACCACCCTCAGAGCAATACTGCTGCAAAGTAAGGAGCAGACTAGGGCCTACTTCCTGGCTCTATGACTCACTCACTGCCTGTGTCATAACAGGTAAGTGACTTCATAACTCTGAGTCAGTTTCCTCATCTTTAAAATGTAGGTAATACATTCTTTATAGTGCTATCCTGAGGATTAAATGTGGTAATATTTATAAACCACTTAGCCAGTGTTTGGAATAAGGAAAACCAAAATAAACATGGGTCCTTTCCTAGAGAAACTTCAGCCTGGAGGTACTTGGTGTGAAGGCCCCTGGGCTCTGTTCATACTCTCTCCTACCCACTATTACACTCACATTTTCATCTGGGCACCTCAGACCAGATAAAACAATCACAATCACAGCCAAGGTTTCTAAAGGAGTCTACACAGGTCTGACAGGAATGGGGATGAGAACACTTGCTACACTAGGGACCCCTTAAGTGTGAAAAGGTGCATGGGCTGGGTTCCTCCCCTCTTTCTTAGCTCAATTTGAAGACTTAGGAGGAACACTCCTGACAGTGACTAGAGTTAGGTAGGGAAATGAGAAAAGAAAGTTTGTTAACTTTCATATGTTAATTATCTCTTATGTGTTCAGTTCAAAGGACGTGATTATCTCCATTTTTCAGGTAAAGACATGGAGGATCAGAAAGATTAAAAAGAGCCTGAGTCACTATGGTAGGCAAAATAATGACTCCCCAAAATGTCCACATCCTAATCTCAGAATCTGTGCATATGTTACCTTTCACAGCAAAGGAACTTTGCAGGTTTAAGTTAAGGATCTGAAAATGCAACATCATTCTGAATTATTCAGGTGGGCCCGATGTAATCACAGGGATCCTTAAAACAGGCAAGAAGAAGTCAGAGTGATACAATGTGAGGACTCGGCTTTTCTTTGCTGGCTTTGAAGAGGGAGGAAGGGTCCACAAGCTGAGGAATGTGAGTGTCCTGTAGAATTTAAAAAATGCAAGAAAACATTTCTTATCCAGAGCCTACAGAAAGGAATACAGCCCCATAGACGCTTTGATTTTAGCCCAATGAGAATTATGTCAAAAAAGAACTGTAAGAAAATAAATTTGTGTTATGTAAGCTGTTTGTAGTAATTTGTTCTAGCAGCTATAGAAAACAAATACAGCCATGCAACTTACAGGAGAGTCAAGATTCAAAGCCAAGTAGGAATGAGTATATTTTAAGATTGAGTTGCTACATATAGAAAGTGTAGTATGAGGAAAAAAGGAATCAAGGATTTTTCCTGGAAGCTGTCATTTCCTGAGGGGGGCAGACTATGGGATGAAAAGATTGGAGGAGAAAATCGGAAGTTAAAGTTTGGACGTGTCACACTGGCAATACCTATTACATATCCAAGTGGAGATGTTGGGTAGGCAAGTGGACATATGAATCTGAAACTCAAAGGAGAGATTCAAGTTGGAAATATAAGTTTGAGACTCACTGGCATGAAGAAGGTATTTGAAGCCAGGAAACTGAATGAAATTTTCTAGAAAGAGAAAAAAAAGCATTTCAAGAACAAAGCCCTGAAGTTTCAGGAAATGAGGAAGAACCAGCAAAGGAGAAGAGAATAAGAATCTATAGGTCCAGAAGAGGTTCTCTGGGGTCTAAAATCCCTCTCAGCAGCCCAGAAAACAATGACTTTTTAGAATCAGAAAAGCTGAGAGACAAGCAAGTGATGACTGACTTAGTGAATCCGAAAATGTTGAATCCCCAACTACCAATGGGAAAGGCCAAGAATCAACCCAATTTACATTGCAAAGATTCACAAAAGACTAAGGCACTGACAGCAGCAGATGTCTCTGCAACTGGAGCAGGAACCAGAAGGACCAAAAACAGGAAGGATTAGATGAAAACTATTTCATCTACTTCCCTGGCCTCATGGCTAGGTGCTTCCTAGCCATGAGGCCATGAGCACATTAACTTACACCTCTTTTCTTTTTTTTTTTTATTTTTTTAAAGATTTATTTATTTATTTATCTTTAGAGGGGAAGGGAAGGAGAGAGGGAGAGAAACATCAATGTATGGTTGCCTTTCATGCATCCCCTGCTGGGAACTGGCCTGCAGGGAACTGGCCTGCAACCCCAGTATGTGCCCTGACTGGGAATCGAACCGCGATTGTCTGGTTCGCAGGCCCGTGCTCAATCCACTGAGCTACACCAGCCAGGCTACCTCTTTTCAATTTAGTTTCCTCAACTACCAAGTTATAAAATAAGAATCATTGCATATCACATAAGGTTGTTTTTAGAAAGACAAATAAAATAGAATAGAAAAAAATGCCTACACTTACTGTCACCACTTCCTCTACTACCATTCTCCCTAGAATTCATTCTAGTCAGGTTTTGTCCTCACTACTCCAGAAGACATCTCTCATCAAAGTCACCAATGACTTCTGCATTGCCAGGTCAAATGGTAAATTCTCTGTCCTCATCTTACTCATCAGACTATTGGACAGAAATGATCACTCCCTCTTCCCTGAAACCTCTTTTTCACCTGCTTCAGGGATACCACTCTTTCCTGGTTGTCCTCCACTGGCCTCTCCTTCCAGTCTCCTTTTTGATTCTTCCCTTCTCTACTTCATGCTGCATGCAACTTTCCCTCCCCTACCTGTGACAGAAGACTGGAGGATTATTCTCTATAAAGGATAAAACAGAAGACCTCTCTGTAGACTCCAGTTCAACCAGCACAACTGAGGGGTGTGTACCAGACCATAAACAATGAAAAATAGTTATTTCATAATACAAAATATGAGATCCTGGGACTTCCAGCTTTGACCAACCACATGATTCCAGAATGCTGGCAACAAGACCTTTATTGCTCAAGCAGGATTTTGGAAGAAGTTGTCTAGAGAACATTATGAGGCAATAGGAAAGACCTAGGACACTGGCATTGTTCTCCGACAAACAACACAAGTTGACAAGTAACTACCTGAAGATCAGTGCTACGAATCAATGCTTTGGTTGACTCAAGTCATGAGCTAACAGTCTAGGATTATAAGACATTTGAGAGGGTAAAAAGGGCTATAATATGAAAGACAGAGGTCAAGGCAAATAGAAAAGATAGCAGAGGAAACAAACTGCAAAAGAAAAATTTTTCTTCTTGAAAACTGTTAACATTCTCATAGATAAGAGAAGACACTGCATCCACAAAGTAAGAATAGAATGGTATAAGAAAAAAACATTCTACAAACAAAAATAAAGAGCTTCTGAAATTTTCTGATAGTAAAAATAAAAAATTTCAACTATGAACAACTGTATGCCAAGAAATTTGAAAACCTTGGTGAAATGAACAAATTTCTAGAAACATAATCTTCTAAAACTGAATCAAGCAGAGCTATGGCTGGTGTGGCTCACTGGATTGAGTGACAGCCTGCAAACAAAAGGGTTGCCAGTTTGGTTTCCAGTCAGGGTACATGACTGAGTTGTGGGCTAGGTCTCCACTAGTGGACATGAAAGAGGCAACCATACATTGAAGCTTCTCTCCCTCTCTCCCTGCCTTCCCATCTCTGTGAAAATAAATAAATAAAATCTTAAAAAAAAAGAAGAAGAAAGCCTGAACAGACCAATAATAGGTAGTGAAACTGAAAGCAATAATCAAAACATTCCTTCCCTTGCCGGTGTGGCTCAGTGGATTGAACAATGAACTGCAATCCAGAGAGTTGCTGGTTTGATTCCCAGTCATGGCACATGCCTGGGCTGTGGGCCAGGTCTCCAGTAGGGGGCATTCAGTGGCAACCACCCACTGATGTTTCTCTCCCTTTTTTTCTCCCTCTTCCTCTCTCTAAAAATAAATAAATAAAATCTTAAAAAAAAAAAAAACCTCCTAGACTTCGTCAAGATAGAGGCGTAGGTAAAAGCACTGCACCTTCTTGCACAACCAAGTTTAAAAACAACAAAGTTTTAGCAACAAAAACGCAGCCAAACCACACAAAATTGAACTACACATAAGTCTGACAACAATAAACCCTTCAGCCAAACCGGTAAGAGGGGCAGAGCCAGCAGCAGAGCGGGGTTGGGCAGGAAAGATCCAGCAGACCAAACCGGGAATGCAACCCAGGCACTCCGGCAGCTGTAGGCAGATCCCAGGTGTAGAGTAGCAGGTGGACCCACTGAGGGCTGACCACAGTCACATATTTGAGCGTGATAAACGGGTGAAGGAGCGAAGCAGTGAGACAGACCATGCAGGCCCCAGCAGCGGAAAGTGGCAGAGGGGACCGCCATTGTCCCTCTCTGACCCCGCCCCCACATACAGTGTCACAAACCAGAAACCTGAGTGGCCCCGCCCTGGTGAACACCTCCTCGTATATAACAGGCATGAACAGATCAAAACATGGCTAAAGAACAACTCAGAGCTCCAGAGCCGATAAATCTAAGCAATGAAGAAATAGCCAAACTTCCAGATGCACAGTTCAAAACACTGGTGATCAGGATGCTCACAGAACTGGTTGATTATAATCACAAATTAGAGGAACATATGAAGGCTAAACTAATTGAAATGAATGGAAATGCATAGGAAACCAATAGTAATGAAAAGGAAACTGGGACTCAAATCAAAGGACTGGACCAGAAGGAGGATAAAAATGACCAAACAGAAAAGGATGAAGAAAAAAGAATTCAAAAAAAGGAGGAGAGGCTTAGGAACCTCCAGGACATCTTTAAACATTCCAACATCCGAATTATAGGGGTACCAGAACGGGAAGAGGAACATCCATGAGTGGAACACTTATTTGAACAAATAATAAAGGAGAATTTCCCCAATCTGGCAAAGGAAATAGACTTCCAGGAAATCCAGGAAGCTCAGAGAGTCCCAAAGAAGTTGGACCCAAGAAGAAACACACCAAGGCACATCAGAATTACATTAGCCTAGATTAAAATGAAAGAGAGAATTCTAGAAGCAGCAAGAGATAAGGGGACAGTCACCTACAAAGGAGTTCCCATCAGACTGGCAGCAGATTTCTCAAGAGACCCTACAGGTAAGAAGGGGCTGAAAAGAAGTATTCCAACTCATGAAATCCAAAGACCTACATCCAAGATTGCTCTATCCAGCAAAGCTTTCATTTAGAATGGAAGGACAGATAAAGTGCTTCTCGGATAAGACCAAATTCAAGGAATTCATCATCACCAAGCCCTTATTATATGAAATGTTAAAGAGACTTACCTAAGGAAAAGAAGATAAAAAAGATGAACAGTGAAAGGACAGCAAACTCACAGTTACCAACAACCACACCTAAAACAAAAGCAAATTAAGAGGACAGCTAGATCAGGAGTGAACCACAGAAATGAAGATCACGTGGAGGATTAGCAAGATTAACAGGGGAGTGGGAGAAGGAGAAGGGGGGAGAAGGTACAGAAAATAAGTAGCATAGACAGTAGATAGAAAATAGATAGGAGGGAGGGTAAGAATAGTAGGGGAAATATAGAATCTAAAGAACTTGAGACACGTGGTCATAAACTAAAGGGGGGGAATGGTGGGGAAGGGGTGTGCAGGGTGGAGGGGAATGAAGGGGGGAAATAGAACTGTAATGGCATAATCAATAAAATATATTTAAAGAAAAACTCCTGGCACACAAAAGCCCCAGATCAGATGGTTTCACAGGAGAATTTTACAAAACATTTAAGGAAGAGCTAACCCCTATCCTTCTCAAACTATTCCAAAAAATCCAAGAAGAGGGAAGACTTCCAAACTCTTTTTATGAGGCTGGCATCATCTTGGTCCCAAAACCAGAGAAAGACAAAGACAACAAAGAAAGAAACTACAGGCCAATATCACTGACTAAAATAGACACTAAAATCCTCAACAAAATATTGGCAAACCACACCCAACAATACACTAAAAAAATCATGTACCATGACCAAGTGGAATTCATCCCAGGGATACAAGGATAGTATAATATTTGCAAATCAATAAATGTAATATATCATATAAACATAAGGAAACACAAAATCACATGATCATATCAGTAGATGCAGAAAAAACATTTGATAAGGTACAGCACCCATTTATGATACAAACATTCAGCAAAGTGGAAGTAGAGGGAGCATATCTCAACATACAAAGGCCATATATGAGAGACCTACAGCCAACATCATACTCAATGGACAAAAACTTAAAGCTTTCCCCCTAAGATCTGGCACAAGACAAGCGTGTCCTCTTTCACCACTTCTATTCAACATAGTATTGGAAGCTCTAGCCACAGTGATCAGACAAGAAAAATAAATAAAAGGCATCCAAATTGGAAAGGATGAAGTAAAAACTGTCATTGTTTGCAGATGACATGATAGTGTACATAGAAAACCCTATAGATTCCACCAAAAAAACTATTTGATCTGACAAAATGCCTTTGACCTAAATGATTTGGCAAAACAGCGGGATACAAAGTCAATATTCAGAAATCAAAGGCATTTTTGTACACAAACAATGAAATATCAGAAATAGAAATCAGGAAAAAAAATCCCATTTGCAATAGCAACAAGTACCTAGGAATAAACCTAACCAAGGAAGTAAAAGATCTGTATCCAGAAAACTACACAACACATTGGCTTTGAAAAGAAATTAAGGAAAATACAAATAAATGGAAGCACATACCATGTTTATGCACTAGAAGAATTAACATCATCAAAATGTGTATACTACCCAAAGCAATTTATGGAGTCAATGCAAACCCTATTGAAATACCAATGCTATATTTCACAGATATAGCACAAGCATTTCAAAAATTTATATAGACCATAAATGATCCTGAATAGCTGCAACAAGTTTGAGAGAGAAGAACAAAGTATGTTCATAGCAGCACAATTTACAATAGCCAAGTGCTGGAAACAACCCAAGTGTCCATCACTAAATGAGTGGATCAAAAACATGTGGTATATTTACACAATGGAATAGTACACAGCAGAAAGGAGGAACTCCTACCTGTCACAACAGCATGGATGGAACTGGGGAGTATTATACTAAGTGAAATAAGTCAGGAAGTGAAAGACAAATACCACACAATCTCACTTATAAGTGGAACCTAGTCAACAAAACAAACAAGTGAGCAAAATAGAACCAGAAACATGGAAATAAAGAACAAACTGACAGTGACCAGAAAGGAACAGGGAGGGGATAATAGGGGAAAGAAGGGAAAGGATCAAGTCAAGGAACATGTATAAAGGACAAAGACAACAGGGGATAGGATTGAAAGTGAAAAGTGGTGGGTGGTAGGGCAGGGGATGGTAATGGAGGAAAATAGGGACAACTGTAATTAAACAACAATAAAAATAAAAATAAACAAAATTTCACAGAAAATATGACAGATAAATTTGAGAAAATATCCCAGAAAGTAGAACAAAAAGAATAAAAAATAGAAAAAAATAAGAAAATTAGAACATCAATTGAAGAGATTCAACATCAAAGAATAAGAAAACAAGAACAAAACAAGGCAAAAAAATGATAAATAAAATAATTCATGCCCTGGCTGGTGTACCTCAGTGGATTGAGCACAGATCTATGAAGCAAAGGGTCACTAGTTTTATTCCCAGTCAGGGCACATGCCTGGGTTGCAGGCCAGGTCCCCAATAGGGGACATATGAGAGTCAACCACACACTGATGTTTCTCTACCACTCTTTCTCCCTCCTTTCCCCTCTCTCTAAAAATAGATAGAGAGATGATAGATAGATAGATAGATAGATAGATAGATAGATAGATAGATAGATAGATAGATAAAAATATTTTTAAAAATAATTCATGATGTACAGGTCAAGATGGTGGAGTAGGAACGTGCTCATCAGAATTACAACTAAATTATAGAACAACAACCCTTGAGAACCACGTAAAGACCAGCTGAACAAAACTCCTATAACTAAGAATGTAAAGAAGAAGCCACATCCAGACAAGTAGGAGGGGCAAAGACACAAAACAGGCCTAGTCTCACACCCACCTGTGGTGGTTGAGAATTGGAATGGATATCTTGATTGCAGGGAAGCCACCTAGGGAGTGAGGGGTCCTAGCCCTACACAGGTCTCCTCAACCTGGGGCTCCAGTGCTGGGGGAAGAGAAGTTCCCATGGGAGCTGATTGTGAATATCAGTGGGGATTCCCTGTCCAGGTGAGATGGAGAGCTGCTGAAAACTCAGGTGTTCTCTTAAAGAGTCAGTGCCACTTCTGGTCAAGATGGAGGCGTAGGTAGACACACTTTATCTCCCTGCACAACCACAAAAAGAATTACAGCTAACCTCAAAACAAAAAAACACCCAGAACTGCCAGAAAATTGAACTGTGTAAAAGTCTGACAACCAAGGATTTAAAGAAGCCGTATTCATCCAGACAGGTAGGGGGCAAGATATGGAGTCCTGGCAGAGAAGATGTGGTATAGTACAGATAAGCAGTGGCAGAACAGGCAGTCCCACAATCATGTATGGTGGATAAAAATCAGGAGGGGTACCTTGGGAGCAACTGTTTCCAGGCCAGACCACATAGCTCAAGGTTCCAGTGATGTGAAGATAAGGCCTCATAAATTTTCTTGAAAGAGAAGTACAAAGTTGGAAGTACATGCTATTTGATATCAAACCAAACTACAAGATTATAGAAATCAAAATGATATGATACTGTCATAAAAACATACACATAAGTCAATGGAATAGAATAAAGAACCCAGAAATAAGCCCATGCTTATGTGGTCAATTAATCCATAACAAAGAAGGCAAAAATATACAATGAGGTAAAGAGAGTTTATTCAAAAAGTTCCTAGAACCATTGAAATGGAAAATTGGACATATACACACAACAAAATAAAACTAGACAACCTTCTTACACCACATACAAGAACAAACTCAAAATGGACTAAAGACTTAATTGTAATACCTGAAACCACACAACTCCTAGAAGAAAACATAGGCAGTAAAATCTCTGACATTGTTCTTAGTAATGCTTTTTTGATATATCTCCTCAGGCAAGGGAAACAAAAGAAAAAAACAAACAAATGAAAGTACATCAAAGTAAAAAATTTTGCACAGCAAAAAAAGAAAAAATTCAACAAAATGAAAAGACAACCTACTGAATGGGAGATGGTATTCATCTATGACATCCAATAAGAAGTTAATATTCAAAATTTATAAATATCTCCTACAACTCAACACCAAAACCCCAAAAACCCCAATTTAAAAATGGGGCCCTGGTTGGTGTAGGTCAGTGGATTGAGCATGGGCCTGCGAACCAAACAACCACGGTTCTATTCCCTGTAAGGGCACATGCCTGGGTTGCAGGCTAGTTCCCAGCAGGGGACGCACAAGAGACAACCATACATTGATGTTTCTCTCCCTCTCTCCTCCCTTTCCCCTCTAAAGATAAATAAATAAAATCTTTGAAAAAAATGGGCAGAGAACCTGAATAGACATTTCTCCAAAGAAGACATACAGATGACTAACAGACATATGAAAAGATGCTCAACATCATTAATTATCAGAAAAATGCCAATTAAAACCATAATGTGATATTACTTTATGCCTGGCAGAATGGTTACCATAAATAAATACAGAAATAAGTGTTGGTGAGGATGCAGAGAAAAAGGAACCCTTGTGCACTGTTGGTGGGAATGAAGATTGGTGCAGCCACTGTGGAAAACAACATGGAGGGTTCTCAAAAAAATTAAAATAGATCTACATTGTGACCCAGAAATTCCACTTCTGATTATACACCCAAAGAAATCCAAAACACTAATTTGAAAATATGTGCTCCTCCATGTTTATTCCATCATTATTTACAACAGCCAAGATATGGAAGCACCCTAAGTGCCCATCAATAGATGATTAGATAAAGAGGTAGTACATATATATAATTAAATATTACTCAGCCATAAAAGACAATAAAATCTTACCATTTGTGACAACATAGATGGACCTAGAGGGTACAATGCAAAGACAAATACCATACAATTTTTTTTCTGGTGGAACCTAAAGAAAATAAACAAGTGAATGAACAGAAATAGATTCATAGATACAGAGATCAAATTGATGGTTGGCAGAGGGGAGGTGGGTTAGGAGACTGGATGAAAAAGGTGAAGGGAATAAGAAGTAGAAATTGGTAGTTATACTACTAAACCAAAAGTCATGGGGATGTGAAGTACAGCATAGGGAATATAGTCAATAATATTGTTATAACTATTCATGGTGCCAGGTGGGTACTACACTTATCAGGAGGTTCAATTAATAAATTCTATAAGTTTCTGACCATTATGCTATACACATGAAACTAATATAATACTGAATGTTAATGATAATTTAAAAAATTAAGTTAAAAAAGTATTCATCAGAGACTTTCGGCCAAGATGGAAGCATGGGTAGATACACTTTGCCTCCTCTCACAAGCAAAAGAAGGACAACAGCAAATTTAAAAAGAAACAAACAAACAAAAAAACAGAACTGCCAGAAAATCAAATTGTACAGAAGTCCAACAACCAAGAAGTTAAAAAAGAAACATTCATCCACACCTGTAGGAGGGGCAGAGATGGGCAATCAAGGTGAAGAGGACTCAGAGCAGGGCAGCAGCTAGAGGATTGGGATGGGCGAGGTGGCAGCTGGAGGAGCGGGTAGTCTCACATTTGGGTGTGGATAAACCAGGAGGAATAACTGGGGAGTGAGACAGACCATGCAACCCAGGTTCTAGCACAGGGGAATAAAGCCTCCAAACCTCTGACCAAAAAAATCTGTGGGGGTTGAGGTGTCAGAAGAAACTCCTAGCCTCACAGGAAAGTTCATTAGAGAGACACACTGGGTCTTAGAACTCACACAAACCCACCTACCCAGGAATTAGCACCCGAAGGGCCCAATTTGCTTGTGGGTAGTGAGGGAAGTGACTGAAAACCAGTGGAGAGCTGAGCAAGTGGCATTGTTCCCTTTCGTACCCCTCCCCAACATACAGTGACACAATGCAGCCACATGGGCTGCCCTGCCCTAGTGAATACCTAATGTTATGCCCCTTACTACGTAACAGGCACGCTAATTCTAAGAAATATGGCCCAAATGAAAGAGCAGGTCAAAGCTCCAGAAAAAAGGCAACTAAGTGATGAAGGAACAGCCAACCTATCAGATGCAGAGTTCAAAACACTGGTAATCAGGATGTTCACAGAAATGGTTGAGTATGGTCACAAAATACAGGGAAAAGTAAAGCCTATGAAAAATGAAATAAAGGAAAATGTAGAGGGAACCAACAGTGAAGGGAAGGAAACTGGGACTCAAATCAATGGTTCAGACCAAAAGGAAGAAATAAACATTCAACCAAAACAGAATAAAGAAACAAGAATTCAAAAATATAAGGAGAGGCTTTAGGAGCCTGTGGGACAACTTTAAACATGTTACATCCTAATCAAATGAAAAGACAACCTACTGAATGGGAGATGGTATTCATCTATGACATCCAATAAGACGTTGGATGTCATCTGTTGTAATAGGGCTGCCAGAAGGACAAGAGGAAGAGCAAGAAATTGAAAATTTATTTGAAAAAATAAGAAAGGAGAACTTGCCCAATCTGCCAAAGGAAATAGATTTCCAGGAAGTCCAGAAAGCTCAGAGTCTTAAAAGAGTTGAACCCAAGGAGGCACACATCAAGACACATCTTAGTTACATTATCAAGATCAAAGATAAGGAGAGAATTTTAAAAGCAACAAGAGAAAAAGAGACAGTTACCTATAAAGGAGTTCTCATACACCAGCAGCTGATTTCTCAAGAGACCTTGGAGGCAAGAAGTACCCAAAGTCATGAACGACAAGGAATACATCCAAGATTACTCTATTCAGCAAAGTTATCATTTAGAATGGAAGAGCAGATAAAGTGTTTCTCAGATAAGGTCAAGTTCAAGAAATTAATCATTACCAAGCCCTTATTATATAAAATGTTAAAGGGACTTATCTAAGAAGAAGAAGATAAAAAATATGAACAGTAAAATGACAACAAATTCACAACTATCAACCTAAAAAAACAAAAACAAAAACAAAAATGAACTAAGCAAACAACTAGATCAGGAACAGATTCATGGAAATAGGGATCACATGGAGGGTTATCAGTGGGGAGGTGGTGGGGGGAGAATAGGGGTAATTTTACAGGGAATAAGAAGCATAAAAGGTAGGTACAAATAGACAGGGGGAGGTTAAGAATAGCATAGGAAATGGAAAAGCCAAAGAATTTGTATGTACAACCCATGAACATGAACTAAGGTGGGGGAATGATGGTGGGAAGGCAGTACAGGGCAGAAGGGAATAAAGGGTAGAAAAATGGGACAACTGTAAGCATAATTAATAAAATATATTAAATTTTTAAATAAATAATAAACTTTCTTTTAAAAATATTCATGAAAATTTACCAAAACTAAAGAGCATAGATTTTCAGATTGAAAGATGCATCAAGTGCTGAGCACAATGGATGAAAATAAATTCACACTAACACACAGTTTTAAATTTTTAGAATACTAAGTGTAAAAAGAAAATCCAAAAATAAAAAAAAATCACAATCAAATTATTGGGAATTAGCATGGTTTCAGTCTTCAACAGCAATACTAAACCCAAGAAGGTAATGGAAGAACACATTCTAAAATTTTTAAAAAAATACAAATTATAATTCTGTACCAGTTAGGATGAGCTTGGTTATGCTGTAGTAGCACACAACTCCAAACTTTCAGATGCTGCATGTCCATCTCATTTCAGCAGAAACCTAAGCTGTTAGAGTCTCCACCTATTTTCATAGTAGAAAAAAAAAAAACATGACAAATGAGCCATCAGTTCCTTTAAAAACTGTCAGGATGGGGTATATATCACATCTACTCACTTTTTTTTTTTAACTAGCCATGGTTAGTTACATGGACTTCTCTAACTTCAAAAAGTCAGAAAAGTGCAACCCTAACATGCACCCAAAAAGAAAAGAAATATACACACCAGTCCATCCTCTAGTCACTAAATATTTGGTACGCTCTCCTCACCAAGCAATATATCAACATATACTCATCCTCTCCCCAAAGGACAACAACCCAAAAGTTCCACCGAATCATAGCAACAAACACAAAGTTCAAGATCCCTGGGTTACATGTTGTAGTGTACACATAAAATCTTGATGTGGCTTCCTTCTTAATCAGGAGATATAAGCTGAAAATAAGTTCTGCTCCACACATCCAATACACCCAATATACAGTGATGAAACTGGATGGAATAATCATAGAAAGGGGAAGAATGGAAATAGAAAACACTGATCCATACCGATTCTGAATGCTGCTTGGTGACAGAAATGTTGAGGGTTCCATTCTGGAAGCAGGGGTGGTGCTGGACTGTGCTCCCATTATGCTCCTTGGGAATAGCACTTTTTTTCCATTATACTTCATTGCTACTGGCTCTTTCCTCCAGGAAATCTTTTTCATTATTCTCCTGACCAAGCCTAAAGATGCTCTCCTTGAGTATTGAGCCTCTTTCTTAGATCTTCCTAGTGATAGATAGGGTTATTTTAAGTTCTTGAATAGTCTTTCCTCAGTCAAGACTGGTGGTTCTTTTGGCAATACAACTCTCTCAATAATCTTATCTTTCTATCTCTTTGATTCTGTCAGCAATAGAATTCAGTAATCATGAGACAGATACAGATAATCATGAAAGAGATCATTCAGTAATCTTTGAGAGATATAGAATGCAGAGTTATATGTCTTTGTTTTCTCATCTCCACATATCTTCTCTGCATCTAAAAATCAGTGTACCTTGAGTTTATAAAGATTATGTGGAAGATCCTCAGACTTATTCTCTTTTCCTTGAGACATTTGTCCTATTGAAGGAATAACTGAAGGCCACATCCTTGAAGCTTTATATTGAAAATATTTTAACCTATTCCATTTTTAACAGTGGGACTAGGACCATTTTTACCCTTGCCACAAAAGTAAATTCTAAGTGGCCTTTTCTCATTCAAACTTTTCAATTTTATCTCCTATTATTTGGAGTCTAAAATTAAGTGGCTTTTCCAAGAGTCTAAATTTTTGGAAACTCTATTACTTTCATGTCTGCTTGCATACTGGCCAGTTATTTTCTGAGTACACTTTTTCTCACACTGTTGCCAAATACAATTAATGATAACCACACATATGCTAACAAAGTTTTCCCGTATCTTCATCTTGAGTTTAAATTTCCTTAAGAATGTTATCTGACTCCCAGACAATTTTGTATTTTATACTGCCTAATATAACTTGCCATCATTACAACCTCTAATAAAGTTTTCTTACAGTTCACTACACAGCCCCTAAGCCAGACCACCTATAATAGGGTTTTCATTTTATTAGTGCTCCATCTCCGGAAATCTACCTATCTTGATCTCAGTGAGGATAAGCTGAATTACAATGTGACAACAAACAACCCTTATATATCTCAATGTCTTAAAACAATGAAAGTTTTATGTCTTGCTACTCAGAAGGGAGAGATATGCCCCAAGTCATTCTCACCCAGTAATCCAGACTGATAGAACCTTCAGCATCTCAAATACATTAGTCATAGTAGCAGTACCACCTCTTAAAGTCTTCTGCCCATAGAATACCATCTACTTCTACTCATCTTTTGTTGTCTAAAGCAAATTACACTGCAATGCCTGACTTCAACAAAGCGAGGTCAGGCAATGTTGTCATTTTCCATAAAAGGAAGAACTAGAAATATTAATGAATAACATTAATGGTTACCATAAATTTTATAACCAACCAAACTATCATCTGGCATAAAGTATAATAATTAGAATTTTGAATTTTGCAAAATCTCAAAAAGTTTATCTCTTGTCTATATTTTTACATAAGGCTACAGAGCATGTCTTCTATCAAAACAAGAGAGTAAGCCAAGAAAGGGGAAGACATAGACAAAAACAAAAGGGATTTCCTGGATGAAGGTAAAAAGATCCTAGAATGACAACAGTTCACAACACACAGAAGACAACCAGTTCAGACTGGACCACTGTAAGTCAAGAGATAGAAATGTTACCTCCATTACTTTGCATTTACACCATTAATCTAATGAAACTACTGGAGGATGTACTTTATCAAAACAAGGAAGAAAAGCAAGACAGTAAAAGACATGAGGTTAGAAATAAGAGAGAAAGACAAAGAAAATCAAGAATGGCAGCAAAAGAAACACACAGGTTGGTTGGGGTGCAACAAGCTTGGAGAGTGATCAGCCCAGGAAGAAGAAAAACAGAGGACTTCAGAACATACGCCTCTAATTTTTTAAATGGAACTAACAGGTTGTCTGACAGGGCTGGTTTTCTGGTAACCATACTAGGTGTAGGAGGAATTAGCAATTAGTACACATAATACTATGAAAATTTAAAATCATGTCAATTATTAACTTCAGGAGAAACGAAAAGAAAGGAAATAAAGTATGCTGTAGTACATATTCTGTTTTGATTCATAATATTCAGTTATGAACATTTGCTTAGGTATAACAATGCAAATATTTAATGTTGGTATATTTAAATCCTTATTTTGAAACTATTTGATTTTGTAAATTATGGACATATTGCCTTCAAGAATATTAAGATTAATAAAACTTATAAGTGATTCTGATGTTCAGGCAAATTTAAAAACCACTATAATAGTCCACTTATTCCATGTATTACTGAAAACTCTACAACATTCCCTGCTAAGTACTTACCCAACTTTGACTCAAATATCTCCACAATTCACTACATGAAATTGTACCTCTACTTCTTTACAGAACTAATTCTTATGATATATCAGTTATAAATATTACTTGGTAAAAGTACAGAGGTACTGTAATACTGTGCTGGGCCAGTCCACTTCCAAGGACAAGAATAACTGGAGAAGTAATTAATGGCTCATAATTCTTCAGCAGTGAGTGACTATTCAAAAAGGTAAGGGTTTTCATTGTGTGAGGGCCCACAATGCCTGGTCAAATGCTATGGAAGATATTTGTCCCTCAGAATAGAGAAAAAGGTCCAGGAGCTTTAGGAATTTTACACTCAGGTCTCTTTCTCTGGCTTTGATTAATGGCACAGCTTATGCCATCCTGAAGACTTCCAGAAGGTAAGATGGTGAGATGACTCAGAAGAAAGGAAACTGGATGAAAGAACCTTATAAATTGTGTCAAGCTTTTGGGTCTAAATAGTAGATATTTATCTCAGGATGTGAAACTCTTTCTATTTTTTATTGTATATTTTTCATTACCATTTATCCCTCTTATATCTTCTTCCACCTTCAATCCACCCTGCAATCACCATGCTGTTGTGAAACCTATTTTAAGGCATTATTTCCCTTATCATGTCCCAAGGTAAATACTCCATCCCCTGGAATTCCACTGGAGGAGCTTCATAAGAGAGAGGGTAATATAGTGATTAATGTCAGCAGTTTTCAAAAATGTAGGTAAACTGAATTATATTTTTTAAAAACTCAACCCAGAAGTACCTTATATAAGTGTAATCATACAGTATTTCTTTTGTGTGACTGTCTTATATCACTTAGCTTAATATCCTTAAAGTTTATCCAATACAACAAAATTTTTCCTTCATTATATTCATATGCCAAATTTTGCTTGCCCACTCATTCATTGATGGATTTAACATGCTCCCATGTTATAGCTATTGTGAATAATGCTGCTGCTATGAACAGGAATGTACAAATATCTCTTCAGGGCTTTCCATTCTTCTGTGTATATAACTGATACATTACATTATTTGTATATTTCTGTCTGACTTATCTTACTTTAAATAATGCCCTCAAGGCCCATTCATGCTATCACAAATTGCAGAACATTCTTTTTTCTCATGGCTAAATAATATTCCATTGTGCATATTACACCACATCTGCTTTATCCACTTATCCTCTGATGGACACTTCAGCTGTTTCCATAACTTGACTACTGAATATTCCAAACCATGCAATGAACATGGGAGTGCCTATATTTCTTTGAGATTGTGATTGCACTTCCGTAGTTCTATTTTTAAATTGTTTAGGGACCTCCATACTCTTTCGCTTGGTAGCTATACCAATTTGCATTCATACCAACAGTGCATAAGGGTTTCCTTTTCTCCACATCCACCCCAACACCTGTTATCTCTTTTTTTTTAAGGCTGGTTTATACCTTTTGTTTTTTTTGTTGCTTTTTATTTTATTTTTCAATTACAATTTACATTCAATATTATTTTGTATTAGTTTCAGGTAGATGGCATAGTGATTAGATAAGTATACACTTTACACAGTGTTTCCCCCCAGTGTTTCTAGTACCCACCTGTCACCATACATCATATATTATCATTGACTATATTCCCTATCCTGTATTTTACATCCCTGTGACTGTTTTGTGACTATTAATTTGTACTTCTTAATTCATTCACTTTTTTCATCCATCCCCTAAACTCCCCTCTCACCTGGCAATCATTAGTCTGATCTCTGTATCTATGACTCTGTTTCTGTTTTATTTATTTTGTTCTTTATATTCCACATGTACATAAGACATATAAGTGAAATTATACAGTTATTTATCTTTTGCTGACAGATTATTTCACTCAACATAATATTCTCTAGGTCTATCCATGCTATTGCAAGCGCTATTTGAATCTTTGGGACTTCCAGCTAAGATGAAGGCATTGGTAGACTCACTTTACCTCCTTACACAACCATAAGAAGGATAACAACCAATCTAAAAACAAAAAAACAACCAGAACTGCCAGAAAATCAAACTGTATGGAAATCCAAGAACAAACGATTTAAAGAAGAAACAATCAACCACATGGGTAGGATGAGCAGAGTGGACATGGTGTGGCACAGTAGGGGGTGGCAGGCTGTGAGTGTGAGGCAGCTGCAGCAGTGGCCTGCAGAACGGGTGGTCCCATATTAATTTGCAATAGATAAGAACAAGGAGCGACACTGAAGAGTGAGTGATCCCAGCCCCAAGCCGGACTATGCAGCTCAGGGTTCCAGCGACAATAGAATAAAGCCTCATAACCTCTGGCTATGAAAACCAGTGGGGGCTGGTGCAGTGGAAGAAACCACCAGTCTCTCAGGAGAATCCATGTAAAGCCTCCACAGGGTTCTAGAACATCTGCAAACCCACCCACTCAGAATCGGTACCAGAGCAGAAACTAGAATGGTGCCAGATGCTCGCAGGAAGTGGGGGAAATGACTGGAAATGGGGTGAGAGTCAAGCAAGCAACAATCTGAATCCACCGCCACATATAGCATCACAAAGTAGGGAAGTGGGCTGCTCCATCCTGCCAAAATAAAGAGTCAGGGAGATAAGGTCCAAATGAAGAAATGCATCAAAACTCCAGAAAAAGAACTAAGTGACAGGGAGATAGCCAGCCTATCAAATGTTGAGTTCAACACACTGGTGATCAGGATGCTGAAAGAACTGACTGAATGAAGCCACAAAATAAAAGAATAAGTGAAGGCTATACAAAGAAGAAAAAGATAGGGAACCAACAGTGAAGGGAAGGAAGCCAGGACTCAAATCAATGATTTGGAACAAAAGGAAGCAATAAACAGATAACAAGAACAGAATAAAGAAACAAGAATTCAAAAAAATGAGAAGAGGCTTAGAAACCCCTGGAACAACTTCAAACATGCCAACATCTGAATCATAGGGGTGCCATAAAAGGAAAAGAAAAAGATATTAAAAACTTATTTTAAAACATAATAAAAGAAAACCTGCCCAATTTGGTGAAGTAAATAGACATATAAATCCAGGAAGCTCAGAGAGTCCCAAAGAAGTTGGACCAAAGGAGGAACACACCAAGGCACATCATAATTAAAATGCCAAAGGTTAAAGATAAAGAGAGAATCTTAGAAGTAGCAAAAGAAGGACTTCCGCCAAGATGGAGGCATAGGTGGAGACGCCGTGCTTTCTCTCAAAACCAAGTTTAGAGACAACTTAATACTAGTAATAGAAAACACAGCCAGAACACAGAAAATTGAACTTTTCGGAAGTCTGATAACAACAAATTCTTCGGCCTGACCAGTAAGAGGGGCAAAACCAGCAGCTGTCAGAGCGGGGTTGCACAGAAAAATTCGGTCAGACGGACTCGTGCGCGCAGAACCCAGGCGCACAGTTGAACCTAGTAAGCAACTCCTAGTGAGCAACTCCCCGCGGGGAAACAGCGAGGGAGCAGGGCTGTGGGTTGACTGTGGTTGCGTTTTCCTGTGCAAATAGACAAGCAAGGGAGTGGGCAGTGAGTGGGCGGTGAGACTACGGAACTGAGCAGGCCCCACGGCGAGCTGCAACAGACGGCACCGCCATTTCCCCGCTCTGACCCCACCTCCACATACAGCGTCATAACCCACCGACCAGAGTGGCCCCGCCCTGGTGAACCACCTAAGGTGCTCCTCACCCAGCTAGCAAAACAGCAGAGGGGGTCGCCATTTCCCCGATCTGACCACGCCCCCACATACAGCATCACAACCCAGCGACCTGAGAGTCCAAGGCTCTGCTACTCATACCTAACGGGCAAGAACAGACCAAAAATGGCTCAAGAAGAGCTCAAAGCCCCAGAACCTATAAATCTAAGTGATGAAGAAATAGCAAAACTCTCAGATGCACAGTTTAAAACACTGGTGATCAGGATCCTCACAGAACTGGTTGATTATAGCCACAAATTAGACAAATATATGAAGGCAAAACTAATTGAAATGAATGGAATTGCACAGGAAACCAATAGCGATGAAAAGGAAACTGGGACTCAAATCAATGGAGTGGACCACAAGAAAGCAAATAATGGCCAAACAGAAAAGAGTCAAGAAGCAAGAATTCAAAGAAATGAGGAGAGTCTTAGGAACCTCCAGGACATCTTTAAATATTCCAACATCCGAATCATAAGGGTACTAGAAGGGGGAAAGGAACAGCCACCAGTGGAAAACTTATTTGAACAAATAATAAAGGAGAATTTCCCCAATCTGGCAAAGGAAATAGACTTCTAGGATATCCAGGAAGCTCAGAGAGTCCCAAAGAAGTTGGACCCAAGAAGAAACACACCAAGGCACATCAGAATTACATTAGCCAAGATTAAAATGAAGGAGAGAATCCTAGAAGCAGCAAGAGCTAAGGGGACAGTCACCTACAAAGGAGTCCCAATCAGACTGTCAGCAGATTTCTCAAAGGAGACCTTACAGGCAAGAAGGGGCTGGAAAGCGGTATTCCAAGTCATGAAATCCAAAGACCTACAACCAAGATTGCTCTATCCAGCAAAACTTTCATTTAGAATGGAAGGACAGATAAGGTGCTTCTCAGATAAGATCAAATTCAAGGAGTTCATCATCACCAAGCCCTTATTATATGAAATGTTAAAGGGACTTATCTAAGAAAAAGAAGTTAAAAAAAAACACGAACAGTGAAAGGACAGCAAACTCACAGTTATTAACAACCACACCTAAAATAAAAGCAAATTAAAAGGACAGCTAGATCAGGAGTGGAACCATAGAAATGAAGGTCTCATGGAGGGTTAGCAATAGGGGATTGGGAGGAGGAGAAGGGGAGAGAAGGTACAGAAAATAAGTAGCAAAGACAGTAGACAGAAAATAGATGGGGGGGCAAGAATAGTATGGGAAATATAGAATCTAAAGAACTTGAGACACATGGTCATAAACTAAAGGGGGGTAATGGTGGGGATGGGGGGTAGGGTGGAGGGAAATGAAGGGGGGTATAGAACAACTGTAATGGCATAATCAATAAAAAAAAGTAAATTAAAAAAATAAATAAAGAAGTAGCAAAAGAAGACAGTTACCTACAGATGAGTTCCCATAAGGTTGTCAGCTGATTTCTCAAAGGAAACCTTGCAGGCAAGAAGGGGCTGGAAAATAGTATTCAAAGTCGTGAAAGGCAAGGACCTACAACCAAGATTGCTCTATCCAGCAAAGCTTTCATTTAGAATGGAAGGGCAGATAAAGTGCTTCTCAGATAAGGTCAAGTTAAAGGAGTTCATCATCTCCAAGCCCTTGTTGTATGAAGGGACTTGTATGTTGAAGGGACTTACCTAAGAAAAAGATCAAAACTATGAATAGTGGGATGCCGGGAAGATGGCGACGGAGTAGAACGGAGCAGATTCTAGCTCCCGTACTCGTGGGTGAAAATCCTGGCAGCTCTATAGAGAAGCAGCGCACTAAACCATTGGTTACCCAGCATTTATGAAATTAAAAGAACAGAGATTTTGATGGATGCTGAAACACCAGACAGCAGCAGGTCAGTGGGGTCTCGGGGACCGGAGTAAAGACAAAGCGGTGGCAGACACCGGCACCCCCGGCCAGGCAGCCCCGGTGCTGCTTCTATGGACAGGGTCCAGAGCCATCAGTCTGAGACCAGCACCAGAGGTGTCTGCCACAGGAGCCTGGGCACCCAGCGGCCCCAGTGGCCACCAGCGTGGGCCAGTGGCCTCCCCGCTCCTCGTGTAAGCAAAACTGGACAATGCCGGGCAGAGACCTGTCTCCTTCCCTGCTTGCATTGTCAGGGAGGATTGCAAGGACAGAAGGCCATGTTCAACTGTAGACTCTGTGGTCGCCAGCCTGGGAGAACTGAGAAGAGCATTGTCCTCGCTGGTCTGGCGGGGGATTGGGCGGGGCTGAGAGGCAGGCTGTCTGGAGAGTTGTTTTTTGTTGTTGTTTGTTTTTTTTTTAATTTTTTAATTGATTATGCTGTTACAGTTGTTCTATTCCCCCTTTCATTCCCCTCCACCCTACCCCCCATCACCCCCCCTTTAGTTTATGACCATGTGCCTCAAGTTCTTTAGATTCTATATTTCCCATGCTATTCTTGCCCCCCCATCTATTTTCTGTCTACTGTCTTTGCTACTTATTTTCTGTACCTTCTCTCCCCTTCTCCTCCTCCCACTCCCCTGTTGCTAACCCTCCTTGAGATCTTCATTTCTATGTTTCCACTCCTGATCTAGCTGTCCTTTTAGTTTGCTTTTTATTTTAGGTGTGGTTGTTAATAACTGTGAGTTTGTTGTCCTTTCACTGTTCATGTTTCTTTAACTTCTTTTTTCTTAGATAAGTCCCTTTAACATTTCATATAATAAGGGCTTGGTGATGATGAACTCCTTGAATTTGATCTTATCTGAGAAGCACTTTATCTGTCCTTCCATTCTAAATGAAAGTTTTGCTGGATAGAGCAATCTTGGTTGTAGGTCTTTGGATTTCATGACTTGGAATACCGCTTTCCAGCCCCTTCTTGCCTGTAAGGTCTCTTTTGAGAAATCTGCTGACAGTCTGATGGGGACTCCTTTGTAGGTGACTGTCCCCTTAGCTCTTGCTGCTTCTAGGATTCTCTCCTTCATTTTAATCTTGGCTAATGTAATTCTGATGTGCCTTGGTGTGTTTCTTCTTGGGTCCAACTTCTTTGGGACTCTCTGAGCTTCCTGGATATCCTAGAAGTCTATTTCCTTTGCCAGATTGGGAAAATTCTCCTTTATTATTTGTTCAAATAAGTTTTCCACTGGTGGCTGTTCCTTTCCCCCTTCTGGTACCCCTATAATTCGGATGTTGGAATATTTAAAGATGTCCTGGAGGTTCCTAAGACTCTCCTCATTTCTTTGAATTCTTGCTTCTTGACTCTTTTCTGTTTGGCCATTATTTGCTTTCTTGTGGTCCACTCCATTGATTTGAGTCCCAGTTTCCTTTTCATCGCTATTGGTTTCCTGTGCAATTCCATTCATTTCAATTAGTTTTGCCTTCATATATTTGTCTAATTTGTGGCTATAATCAACCAGTTCTGTGAGGATCCTGATCACCAGTGTTTTAAACTGTGCATCTGAGAGTTTTGCTATTTCTTTATCACTTAGAGTTATAGGCTCTGGGGCTTTGAGCTCTTCTTGAGCCATTTTTGGTCTGTTCACGCCCTTTAAGTGTGAGAAGGGGCGCCTTGGACTCCCAGGTCGCTGGGTTGTGATGCTGTATGTGGGGGCGTGGTCAGATCGGGGAAATGGCGACCCCCTCTGCTGTTTCGCACAGCTGGGTTAGGAGCAGCACCTTAGGTGGTTCACCAGGGCGGGGCCACTCTGGTCGGTGGGTTATGACGCTGCATGTGGAGGTGGGGTCAGAGCAGAGAAATGGCGGCGCTCTCCCAGCTGCTTGCCGCGGGGACCCACTGGGTCCCGGTCCAATCGCCCAGTCCCGCGCACAAATGCGCGACCACAGTCAACACTCAGCCCCGCTCCCTCGCTGTCTCCTCTGCGGTCGCTCGCCTGGTCGCTCGCTCAGTCGCTCACTAGGTCCAACCCTGCGCCTGGATTCCGCGTGCCTGGATTCTGTGCCTGAGTCCGTCTGACTGAGTCCTCCTGTGCAACCCCTCACCAGCCGCTGGTTTCGCCCCTTACCGGTCAGGCTGAAGAATTTGTTGTTAACGGACTTCCGAAAAGTTCAATTTTCCGTGTTGTGGCTGTGTTTTCTGTTGCTAATATTTAGTTGTTTCTAAACTTGGTTGTGTGAGAAGGTACGGCACATCCACCTATGCCTCCATCTTGGCGGAAGTCGGATTTGGGTTTTTTTTTTGAAAGTGGACTGAGGTGTTCTCCTGCCAGGTCAGCTTGTCTTGCTTCCCACCCAGCCTTGCGGCGAGCCACAGGGAAAGACTTAAATATAAGCTGTGACACCATTAAAGTCCTAGAGGAGAACATTGGCAGGAAAATCTCAGATATTTCACGCAGCAACATTTTTACTGATATGTCCCTTAGAGCAAGGAATATAAAGGAAGGAATAAACAAATGGGATCTCATCAAAATAAAAAGCTTCTGCACGGCTAAAGAAAACAGTATTAAATTAAAAAGACAACCAACTATATGGGAAAACATATTTGCCAATGATACCTCAGACAAAGGTTTAATCTCCAAAATAAACAAAGAACTTACATGACTCCACTCTAAGAAGACATCTGACCCAATTAAAAAATAGGAAAAGGACTTGAACAAACACTTCTCCAAGGAGGACATACAGAACATCCAGAGACACATGAAGAGATGCTCAATATCGTTAGGTATCAGAGAGATGCAAATTAAAACCACAATGAGATACCACTTTACACCAGTCAGGATGGCTATCATAAACAAAGCAACAAACAACAAATGTTGGAGAGGGTGTGGGGAAAAGGGGACCTTAGTTCACTGTTGGTGGGATTGCAGACTGGTATAACCATATGGAAAACAGTATGGAATTTTTCTCAGAAAAATAAAAATCTACCTGCCTTTTGAACCAGCAATTCCACTGCTAGGATTATATCCTAAGAATCCTAAAACATCAATATCAAAGAACCTATGCACCACAATGTTCATAGCAGCACAATTTACAATAGCCAAGAGTTGGAAGCAACCTAGGTGCCCATCAGTAAACAAATGGATCAAAAAATTGTGGTACATATACACAGTGGAATTCTATGCAGCAGAGAGAAAGAAGGAGCTACTACCCTTTGCAACAACACGGATGGAACTGGAAAGCATTATGCTGAGTGAAATAGGCCAGGTTTTAAAAGACAAATACCATATGATCTCACCTTTAACAGGAAGCTAAACAACAAAACAAACAAGCAAGCAGAATAAAAACAAAGACACTGAAATAGAGAACAAGGGGGTGGGGGCAGTGACCAGAGGGGAGAGGGAAGGGAATTTAAGGGGGAAAACAGGGGAGGGATTCAGAGGAACAAGTATGAAGGACACAGGGACAAGAACTAAGGGGGGTGGAAATGGGAGGGAGGTGGGGAGCATGGGGCGGGGTTGGCTGGGATGAGAGAAATAGACAGAAAACTATACTTAAAAAATAACTAAATAAAATTTTAAAAAACTATGAATAGTAAAGTGACAACAAACTCACAACTATCAACAATTTTTTGACTTTTTAAAATATATTTTATTGATTATGCCATGACAGTTGTCCTATTCCCCCTTCATTCCCCTCCACCGCGCACACCCTTCCCCCCGATTCCCCCATTATCTCATGTCCATGTGTCACAAGTTCTTTAGATTCTATATTTCCCATACTATTCTTGCCCTCCCCCCATCTATTTTCTACCTACCATCTATGCTACTTATTCTCTGTACCTTCTCCCCACTTCTCCTCCTCCCACTCCCCTGTTGCTAACCCTCCATGTGATCTCCATTTCCATGGTTCCACTCCTGATCTAGCTGTCCTCTTAGATTGCTTTTGTTTTAGGTGTGGTTGTTAATAACTGTGAGTTTGCTGTCCTTTCACTGTTCATATTCTTTATCTTCTTTTTCTTAGATAAGTCCCTTTAACATTTCATATAATAAGGGCTTGGTGATGATGAACTCCTTGAACTTGACCTTATCTGAGAAGCACTTTTAACTGCCCTTCCATTCTAAATGAAAGCTTTGCTGCATAGATCCATCTTGGATGTAGGTCTTTGGATTTCATGAGTTGGAATACTTCTTTCCAGCCCCTTCTTGCCTGTCAGGTCTCTTTTGAGAAACCGGCTGACAGTCTGATGGGAACTCCTTTGTAGGCGACTGTCTCCTTAGCTCTTGCTGCTTCTAGGATTCTCTCCTTCATTTTAATCTTGGCTAATGCAATTATGATGTGCCTTGCTGTGTCCCTCTTTGGGTCCACCTTCTTTGGGACTCTCTGAGCTTCTTGGATTTCCTGGAATTCTATTTCCTTTGCCAGATTGGAGAAGTTCTCCTTTGTTATTTGTTCAAATAACTCTTCCACTTGTTGCTCTCCCTCTTCCCCTTCTGGTACTCCTGTGATTCATATGTTGGTACATTTAAGGATGTCCTGGAGGTTCCAAAGCTTGTCCTTATTTTTCGGAATTCTTGTTTCTTCATTCTTTTCTGTTTGGTTGTTTCTTTCTTCCTTCTGGCCCACTCCACTGATTTGAGTCCCAGTTTTCTTTCCAACACTATTGGTTCCCTGTGCATTTTCCCTCATTTCACTTAGCATAGCCTTCATTTGTTCATCTAATTTTTGACTAAAGTCGACCAGTTCTGTGAGCATCCTGATCTGATAGGTTCACTATGTCTTGGTCGCTTAGAAGTATTGGCTCTGGGATTTGAGCTGTTCTTCTTCTTGAGCCATAATATTTAGGTCTGTTCACACCAGTTATGTATGAGGGGCAGAGGCTTAGGTGTTCACCAGGGCAGGTCAACCCAGTTGCTGGGTTGTGATGCTATATGTGGGGGCAGGGTCAGAGAGGGGCAATGGCGTTTGCCCCACACTCTCTCTCTCTCTCTCTCTCTCTCTCTCACACACACACACACTCTCTCCAATCTTTGTCCCCTCTGCCACCTCCCACAAGCAAATTGGGCCCTTCTGGTGCTGGTTCCCGGGTGGGTGGGCTTGTGTACATTCTAGGACCCTGTGGGTCTCTCAAATGAACTCTCCTGTGAGGCTGGGAGCCTCTCCTGGCACCTCAACCCCCAAAAGTTTTTCCGATCAGTGAATTTAGGCTTTATTTCCTGGTGCTGGGGCCCTGTGTTGCGCAGTCTGTCTCACTGTCCATTTTTTCACCTGTATGTGAATGTGTGGCCACGGTCAGCCAGCTCCCTTGCATCCTCACTGGGTCTGCCTGTTGCCACCCCATGCCTGGGATCTGCCAACTGCTACCTGTGCACATGGGTCAGTCAGGCAGCCACTGCTTTTTCCACTGTGACCCCTCTCCACCGGCCACCGACTCCACCCTTCTTACAGGTCTGGATGAATGGTTTGTTGTTGTCGGACTTCAATACAGTTCAGTTTTGCCTGTTTTGGTTGTGTTTTTGTTTCTAAATCTTTGTTGTCCTTAAATTTGGTACAGTATTTCCACCTACGCCTCCATCTTGGCCAGAAATCAACAACGAAATTTAAAAACAAAAACAAACTGGACAACCAACTAGCACAGCAGAGTCATAGAAATGAAGATCACATGGAGACATCGTGTAGGGGGAGGAGGGATAATGGGGAAAATAGTACAGGGAATAAGAAGCATAGTTGGTGGGTACAGAATAGAAGGGGGAGGGATTAGTATGGGAAGTGGAGAAGCCAAAGAACTCAGATGTAAGACCCATGGACATGAACTAAGGGGGAGATTGCTGGAGGGAACGGGGGTACCAGGTGGAGGAGGGCCAAGGAGGAAAATGGTACAACTGTAATAGCATAATCAGTAAAATATATTTAATAAAAAATAAAGTAAAATTCTTTCAGAGATTAAAAGAAAGATTTCAATCTTTGATTAAGTAATATTTCATTGTGTAAATGTACCATGTTTTTATCTACTGGTCTGTTGATGGGCACTTGAGTTGCTTCCAAATCTTCGTTATTGTAAATTACACTGCAATGAACGTGGCGATGCATACATTCTTTCAAATTAGTGTTTTGGTTTTTTCAAACATATACCCAGAAGTGTAGCTGCTGGGTCACAAAGCAGTTCTATTTTTAATTTCTTGAGGAACGTCCATCCTCCATAGTGGCTGTACCAAACTGCATTCCCACAAACAACGCATGGGGGTGCCCTTTTCTCCACATTCTTGCCAACACCTGTTCTTTGTGGATTTATTGATGATACTCATTCTGACAGGTGTAAGGTGATATCTCATTGTGGTCTTAATTTTCATTTCTCTGATGATTAGTGACATTGAGCATCTTTTCATACATCTTTTGGTCATCTGTATGTCCTCTTTGGAGAATATCTATTCAGGTCCTCTGTCCACTTTTTAATTGGATTGTTTGCATTTTTTTGATGTTGAGTTATAGGAGATCTTTATAAATTTAGGGTATTAACCACTTATTAGATATATCACTGGTGCATACCTCCTCTCATTAGTTTGGCTATCATCTCATTTTGTTGATGGTTTTTTTTTGCTGTGCAAAACTTTTTAAATTTTATGTATTTCCATTTGTTTGTTTGTTTTTTCTTCTGTTTCCCTTACCTGAAGAGATATATCATTAAAAATATTGATAAGAGAAATGTCAGAGATTGTACTGCCTATGTTTTCTTCTAGGAGTTACATGGTTTTGAGTCTTACATTTAAGTCTATAATTCATTTTGAGTTTATTCTTCTACATAGTGTGAGAAGGTGATCTGGTTTCATTCCTTTGCATGTATCTGTCCAATTTTCTCAATGACATTTATTGAATATACTTTCTTTACCTTATTGCATTTTCTCACCTCCTTTGTCAAATATTAATTGACCATATAGAATTTATTTCTGGGATCTTTATTCTGTCCTATTGATCTATATGTATGGATTTTATAACCATACCATTCTATTTTTATTACAATGATCTTATAATGTAGTTTGATATCAAGTAGCATGAAACCTCCAATTTTGTTTTTCTTTCTCAAGATTGCTTTGGTTATCCAGTGTTGTTGTGTTGTGGTTCTATATAAATTTGTTTTAGCCTGTCAAATACACCATTGGTATTTTGATAGGCATTGCATTAAATGTATAGCATGGATATTTTAATGATTTTAAATCTGCCTGTCCATAGCACAGCATAAAATTCCACCATAAAACTACCAGAATTGATAAGTGAGTTCAGTAAAGTAGCAGGAAAATAAATATTCAGAAATTGGTCACATTTTATACACCAGTAATGAACTGTCAGAAGGGAAACAAAGAGAACAACTCCATTTACAATTGCATCAAAAAACTACCTACATTTAAATTTAGGAATTTATTTATTTAAATTTAACCATGGAATAAATTTAACCATGGAAGTAAAAGACCTGTACTTGGAAAAATTATAAGAAACCTTAGAAAGAAATTGAAAAAGATCTCTCTTGTCTTTTCAATGATACCCATTCTGATAGGTATAAGGGGATAATAGTTCATTGTGATTTTGATTTTCACATCCCTGATAATTAATGATATTGAACATCTTTTCATATACCTGTTGGCCATTTGTATGACAAATATGTCTGGAAATATGTCTGTTAGGTTCCTCTCTCCATTAATTTAATAGGATCACTTGGAGTTTTGCTATTAAGTTGTGTCTATCAGTTCTTTATATATTTTGGATATTAACCCCTTATTCAATATATGATTTTCAAATATCTTCTCCATCCCATAGGTTGCCTTTTAATTTTGTTTCTTTTGCTATGCAGAAGTTTAATGTAGCCCCACTTATCAATCTTCCTTTTGTTGCTGGGACTTTTGGTGTCATATCCAAAAAATTGCTGCCAAGACCAATGTCAAGGATCTTTCCCCTATATTTTCCTCTAAGAGTTTAAAACTTCGGTTCTTATGTTTAAGTCCATTTCTAGCTAAATGTTTTGAGTGGTATAAGATAGATGCCCAATTTCATTCTTCTTCATGTGGATATCCAGTTTTCCCAACACGACTAAAGAGTCTATCCTTTCACCATTGAGTATTCTTGGCACCCTTTGCAAATATTAGTTGACTATATATGTGAGAGTTTATTTCTGGCTCTTAATTCTGTTCCTTTGATCTACATGTCTATTTTTATTCCAGTACCAAACTGGTTACTATAGTTATGTGGTGTAGTTTGAAATCTGAAAATATAATGCTCTTAACTATTCAGGTTCTTTTGTGTGTTCCACATAAACTTTAGGACTTTTTTTCTCCTTTTGTGAAAAACATCACTGGAATTTTGATAGGGATTGTATTGAACCAATAGATAGCTTAGAGTACCTTGAGTACTTTTAGTAGTACTATTAGTACTATTAACATTTTAACAATATTAGTTCTCCCAATCAAGAATATGGAATACCTTTCCATTTACTTGCGTCTTCTTCAGTTCCTTTCATCAAAGTCTTGTGGTTTGCAGTGTATAGATCTTTCACCTCTTTGGTTAAATTCATTCCTAAATATTATATTTATGATACCATGTGAGTGAAAATGATTTTTTATTTCTTTTTAGATATTTCATTGTTAGAATATAGAAATGAAGCTGACTTCTGGATATTAGTTTTGTATTCTAGAACTTAATGGAATTTGTTGATTTGTCCTAACAGTTTTTGGTATAGGATTTCCTGTATATAAGATAATATCATCTGAAAATAGAGACAATTTTACTTCTTCCTTTCTTATTTGGATGTTCTTCATATCTTTGTCTGCTCTGGCTAGAACTTCTAGTACTGATTTACAAATCTTTTCTCTCATTCTGGGTTGCCTTTTTACTCTCTTAGCATCTTTGATGCACAAAAAAGTTTTTACTTTTCATGAAGTCCAATTTGTCTTTTTGTTTTTTGTTACCCATGCCATTAGTGCCATATCCAAAAAAATCATTGTCAAATCCAGTGTCATGAAGCTTTGGTCCCACATTTCATCTCAGATTTTTATTATCTTAGGTTATACAGATGAGTTCCTAGAACACTCACCTAGTGGGGGAAGCCTGTACTACAGTGGGCCCACGCTCCAGGAGCTAATTCTGGTTTTTGAGAGGAGTTCCCCCTCATACATGTATGTCTTTATGCCAGTACCACACTGTTTTCATTACTGTAGCTATATAGTAAGTTCTTAAAATATTTTTATTTATTAATTTTTACAGAGAAGGAAAGGAGGGACAAAGAGAGGGAGAGAAATATCAATGTGTGGTTGCCTCTTGTGCATCCCCTACTGGAGACCTGGCCTGCAACCCAGGCATGTGCCTTGACTGGGAACCAAACTGGTGACCCTTTGGTTCATGGGCTGGTACTCAATCCACTGAGTCACACCAGCCAGGGCTTTTGTAGTGAGTTTTAAGTCAGGAAGTGTGAATCCTCTAGTTTTGTTCTTATTTTTCAAGATTGGTTATTCAAGATTCCATATACATTTTAGGATGGGTTTTTCTGTTCCACAAGAAACATCATTAGAATTTTTACAGGAAATGCATTGAGTCTTCAGATCACTTTAAATAGTATTGGCATTTTGGGACTTTCAGACTAGATGGAGGCGTAGGTAAACATGGCTCACCTCCTTGTACAACTACAGCAAAAATTACAACTAGACTACAAAACAAGTATCACTCAGAATCATCAGAAAGTTGAGCCGTATGGAAGCCTGACAACCAAGGATTTAAAGAAGTCATATTCATCCAGATGGGAAGGAGGGGCAAAGACAAAGAAACACACAGAGACACATGGAAGTGTAGAGGCACAAGGACTCAAAATGGGTGGTCCCACACCCATGTGTGGTGGATAAAAATCAGGAGGGATACCTCAGGAGTGAGGGATCCCAGCCCCTCACCAGACCACCCAACCCAGGGTTCCAGTGCCAGGAAGATAAGTTCCCCATGATTTCTGGTTGTAAAAACCAGTGGGGATTGGGGTGGCAGAAGAAACTGCAGGATTCTCAGAAGTCTCCTCTTAAAGGGCTCACAACAGTCTTAAGACATACACAGACTCACTCTCTCTGGGCTTCAGCACCAGGGCAACAGCTGGAAGGGCACCAGTGGCAGACAGGGACAAACTGAAGTATCTGTCATCAGAGCAAGTGCCAGGGGACAGCTTCCTCCTGGACAAAAACCTAGAGGCCAGGCAGTGGCATTGTCCCCTTTCTGAGCCCACATACACACAGAGCCACAGAGCAGTGATGACATATTACACACTCTATCAACCTGGTTCACACAGGTTGCCCCACCCTGGCAATTACCTAAGATTCTGCCCCATCCAACTTACCTGTGCACTTTTCTACAATAGGTCACACTACTAAGACAGGGAGTGAAAGCAGCTCTATATAACACATAGAAACAAACACTGGGAAGTTGCCAAAATGAGGAGACAAAGAAATATGGCCCAAATGAAAGAACAGAACAAAACTTCAGAAAAGGAACTAAACAAAATGGACACAAGCAATCTACCAGATGCAGAGGTCAAAAGAGTGGTTATAAGGATGCTCAATGAACTTAGGAAAAGAATACATTAGTGAGAACTTTGACAAAGAGATATGAAACATAAAAATGGAGTTAGAAAACATTGAAAAATAACCAATCAGAAATGAAGGATACACTAACTGAAACAAAGACTAATTTATAGGAAATCAACAGTAGAGGAAACTGAAAATCAAATCAACAATTTGGAATATAAGGAAAAAAAACATTCAATCAGAACAGCAAGAAGAAAAAAGAATCCCTCCCAAAAAAAACAAGGATAGGCTAAGGAACCTCTGGGACAGCTTCAAATGTACCAAAATTCAAATCATAGGGGTGCCAGAAGGAGAAGAGAAAGAACAAGAAATTGAAAACTTATTTGAAAAAACAATAAAAAAAAAACTTCCCCAATTTTGCAGAGAAAATAGACAAGTCCAGGAAGCTCAGTGAGTCCCAAACAAGATGGATGATCTCAAACAGAGGACCACACCAAGACATCTCATAATTAAAATGCCAAAGGTTAAAGATAATGAGAGAATCTTAAAAGTAGCAAGAGAAAAGCAGAGTTACCTACAAAGGACTTTCCATAAGACTGTCTGCTTCCTCAAAAGAAACTTTACAGGCTAGAAGGGACTGGCAAAAAAAATATTCAACATGATGAAAAACAAGTACCTACAACCTAGATAACTCTATCCAGCAAAGCTATCATTTAGAATCAAAGGGCAGATAAAGTACTTGCCAGACAAGGTAAAACTAAAGGTATCCATCATCACTAAGCCATTATTACATGAAATGTTAAAGGGACTTATTTAAGAAAAATAAGATAAAAACTATGAACATTAAAATGGCAACAAATTCACAATTATCAACAGTTGAATCTAAAAAATAAACTAAGCAAACAAGCAGAACAGAACCAGAATCATAAATATGGAGATGATTTTGAGAATTATCTGTTGGGAGGGGGAAAAGGGAGAATGGGGAAAAAGGTGCAGGGATTAGGAAGTACAAATTGGTAGGTACAAAATAGACAGGGGGAGGTTAAGAACAGTATAGGAAATGGAGTAGCCAAGGATTTACATGCATGACTCATATACATGAACTAAGGGAGGATTGCTGGAGGGAATGTGGTATACAGGATGGAGGGGATCAGAGGGGGGAAACTGGGACAACTGTAATAGCATAATCAATAAAATATATTTTAAAAAATAAATGGTTTTGTCATTTTAATCGTATTAATTCTACCAACTTTTAGTTTCATTGATTGTTTTTTCTACTGCTTTTCTTTCTTTTTTCCTTTAAAGAGAGGGAGAGAAACATCAGTGTGTGGTTGCCTCTCATGCACCCTCTACTGGGGACCTGGCTGGCAACTAAGGCATTTGCCCCCACTGGGGAACCAGCGACCCTTTGGTTTGCAGGCTAGCACTGAGCCACATTAGCCAGAATTTTATTGCTTTTCTATTCTCTATTTAGGTCATCTCTGCTCTAATCTTAATTATTTCCTTCCTTCTGCTAGCTTTGGGCTTACTTTGTTATTTTGTTTCTAGTTCTTTTAGTTTAAAAAAAGTCAGATTTTTGGTTTGAGGTGTTCCTTGCTTTTTATTTGTTTTTTATTCCATTTTTGTAGATTTTATTTATTTTTAGACAGAGGGGAAGGGAGGGAGAAAGGCAGAGAAACATCAGTGTGTGGTTGCCTCTTGCACACCCCCAACTGGGGACCTGGCCCACGACCTAGGCATGTGCCCTGACTGGGAATGGAACCAACAACCCTTTGGTTCACAGGCCAGTGCTCAATCCACTGAGCGACAACAGCCAGTGTATTCCTTTCTTTAGTTATAAATGTAAGCATTTATAACTAAAATTTCCCTTTCACTGTGTTCTATAAGTTTTGGTATATTGTGTTTTTATTTTAATTGTTTTATTTAAGTATTTTCTAATTTCCTTTGTGATTTCTTCTTTGATTTCCTGGTTATTTAAAAGTTTGTTGTTTAATTTCCATAATTTAAAGAAATTTCAGTTTCCTTCTGTTATTGATTTCTAACTTAATTCCACTGTGATGACAGAAAATACTTTGTGTGATATCTACCTTTTTCAATCAGTAGAGACTTAATTTGTGGCCCAATATATGGTCTATCCTGGAAAATGTCCCATGTGCCCTTGAGAAGAATGTGTACACAGTTACTGTTAGGTAGAACATTTGTATTTGTCTGTTACATCTAGATAATTGGGTTAAATACCCTATTTCCTTACTACTGTCTGGTTGATTCATTCATTATTGTGAGTAGAATACTGAAATCTCTAACTATTATTGTAGACTGTTTATTTATCCCTTCAATTCTCTGTTTTTGCTACCTATATTTTGATGATCTATCATTAGGTTCATAAATGTTTATAATTGTTAAATCTTCTTGCTGTATTGTACAATTTATTTTATATAATGTCTCTCAGCTTTTGTCCATCTTCCAACATCTTATTTTCTCCCTCACTTTTGAAGGACAGTGTGTCAGATATAGGAATCTTGACTGAGATTTTTTTCTTTTATAGCACTTTAAATATCTTGGCCCACTACCTCCTGACCTCCAAAATTCTTCATAATAATCCTGCTGACAATTTAAGGGTCCTTTGTATATGATTATTTGCTTCTCTCTTACTTTTCTCAAGATTCTTTCTTTACCTTTGACTTTTGAAGGTTTGATTATAATGGGCCTTCTCAGTGTCTTTTGAGTTTACCTTACTTGGAGTTTGTTAAGCTTTCTTAGATGTTTATATTCATATCTTTCATCAAATTTGGGGTGTTTGAAGCCACTATTTCTTCAAATATTCTGTCTCTCTCTCTCTCTCTGGTCCTTCTGTGAATCCCACAGTGCTTATGTTGATCAACTCAATGATACCCCACAGGTTCCTTAGTTTCTTGTTTTTTTAATTTTAATTTTTATTTTATTGATTATGCCATGACAGTTGTCCTATTCCCCCTTCATTCCCCTCCACCGCGCACACCCTTCCCCTGATTCCCCCATTATTTCATGTCCATGTGTCACAAGTTCTTTAGATTCTATATTTCCCATACTATTCTTGCCCTCCCCATCTATTTTCTACCTACCATCTATGCTACTTATTCTCTGTACCTTCTCCCCACTTCTCCTCCTCCCACTCCCCTGTTGCTAACCCTCCATGTGATCTCCATTTCCATGGTTCCACTCCTGATCTAGCTATCCTCTTAGATTGCTTTTGTTTTAGGTGTGGTTGTTAATAACTGTGAGTTTGCTGTCCTTTCACTGTTCATATTTTTTAACTCCTTTTTCTTAGATAAGTCCCTTTAACATGTCATATAATAAGGGCTTGGTGATGATGACCTTCCTTGAACTTGACCTTACCTGAGAAGCACTTTATCTGCCCTTCCATTCTAAATGAAAGTTTTGCTGGATAGAGCAATCTTGGTTGTAGGTCTTTGGATTTCATGACTTGGAATACTTCTTTCCAGCCCCTTCTTGCCTGGAAGGTCTCTTTTGAGAAATCAGCTGACAATCTGATGGGAACTCCTTTGTAAGTGACTGTCCCCTTATCTCTTGCTGCTTCTAGAATTCTCTCCTTCACTTTAATTTTGGCTAATGCAATTATGATGTGCCTTGGTGTGTTCCTCTTTGGGTCCACCTTCTTTGGGACTCTCTGAGCTTCCTGGATTTCCTGGAATTCTATTTCCTTTGCCAGATTGGGGAAGTCCTCCTTTATTTTTTCAAATATGTTTTCCACTTGTTGCTCTTCCTCTTCCCCTTCTGATACCCCTACAATTTGGATGTTGGAATACTTAACAATGTCCTGGAGGTTCCTAAGCCTGTCCTCATTTTTTTGAATTTTTGTTTCTTCATTCTTTTCTGTTTGGTTGTTTCTTTCTTCCTTCTGGCCCACTCCACTGATTTGAGTCCCAGTTTTCTTATAATCACTATTGGTCCCCTGTGCATTTCCCTTCATTTCACTTAGTGTAGCCTTCATTTTTTTCATCTAATTTGCTACCATACTCAATCAATTTGGTGAGCATTCTGATCACTGGTGTTTTGAACTGTGTATCCGATAGGTTGCATATCTCTTGGTCACTTAAAAGTATTGACTCTGGGGCTTTGATTTGTTCTGTTTGAGCCATAATTTTTTGGTCATTTCACGCCTGTTACATATGAGGGGCAGAGCCATAGGTGTTCACCAGGGTGGGGCAACTCAGTTGCTGGGTTGTGATGCTATATGTTGGGGTAGGGTAAAAGAGGGGCTATGGCGGTCCCCTCTGATGCTTCCCGCCACTGGGGCCTGCATGGTCCATCTCACTGCTCACTCCTTCACCTGGTTTATCTGTGCGCAAATGTGTGACCGCGGTCAGCCTGCCACCTTGCGCCCTCACTGGGTCTGCCCGTCGCAACCCCACGCCTGGGATCTGCCAACCGCCTCCCATGGGCCTGGGTAGGTCTGGCCGAGTTTTCCTGCTCAATCCCGCTCCGCCAGCTGCTGGCTCCACCCCTCTTACCAGTCTGGCTAAATGGGTTTGTTGTTGTCGGACTTCTGTATAGTTCAATTTTCTGTCTGCTTTGGTTGCATTTTTCTTAATAAAACTTTGTGTCTTTAAACCTGGTTGTGCGAGGGGGCACAATGTTTCCACCTACACCTCCATCTTGGCCAGAAGTCTGTTTTTTAATGTCCTAATTTTTAATGTTCTGCTCCCAGAAGGGGGGAAAGGAAAAAAAATGAAGGGGCAACAAAAGGGTGCTGGCTCTTTAAATCCCAATAGTAACTGCAGCCGGGCGGGGGGGGGGGGAATTTGCAATGATAGGGCAGATACTAAAACAATGGCCACCTCTTTCATTGTCTGTGCTTCTGTGATCTGAAAGGGCAATCATGGATCAGAGCACAGATCCCCAATATTTGGAAAACACAGTCCATTTTGCCCACTCTGATTCCCACAAGCTGTTTGCAAGCTGCTGCAGGAACACATGCACAGTTGCCTGCGAGGTGGCTGGGGAGGTGGAGGGGGATGGGTAACTACTACTGTGCTAAGAGTTGAAGTTGACAAAAATTAACCACAACTTACTATCCAAGTCTTCCCCCAGTGGTTGCAAGCCTTCAAAAGACTCCACCATTCTAAAGAGTTACAACTACATCAGAAAGATTTTAATCACTAGTGCAATGTTTTCTAGGTAGGGAGACAGATCTCCTGGTGCTTCCTACTCCACCATCTTCCAAGAATCTTCTCTGCAGTCATTATTTTTTATTACTATCAGGACAGCCCTAAGAGGCAGACAAAGCACAATTATCCTCTTTTGCAGTGAAGAACTAAAGGCCAAAGAGGTAAGGGGATTTGCTCAAAGCCACACAGCTCATGAAGGCTAGCAATGACTTTGTCAGGCACTCTTTCTCCTTGATACATTGCACTGCCTCTCGACTGTGGTGCCCCAAGCTGCCCTGAAGTATATATACAAGGGTGCTGGGAGGAATCTCCAGCTTTTGTCTCTCACTCTCTCACCTCTCAGTCTCCTCATCTTGCTCCCTCTGGCCTCCCTTTCTTTAACCAGGACACCTGGTAGTATAGTGGGTGAGAACAAACATAATGGGGTTGACTCACAGTCACTGGGGCAAGATACTTAACTTTTCTGAACCTGTGTCATCGACTCTCAGGTAGAGATCAAACAGCATCTACCTCAGAGAGTTAGTAAGGATTTAACAGTGCCTGATCAGCTGTGGTTATCTGCTTTCCACTCTTTCTCTAACACACGGTGTCTTTCTTTTTTTCCCCCTCCATTGGTCTGTCTGCCTGTTTCCCAAAGAAGCTGCAGTCCCTTCAATATAGTGGGCCCAGTCTGAGAGACACAGATGAAGCTGGGGCTGAGACTTTATCTGTAATCTTCCCTGGATCAGAAAGAGAACTTATTCCAGAAAAGGAACCATAGTAAAACCATACACATGAACATATGCCTTGCCTTCCAGGCAAGGTTCAGGAGAAAGGCTTGTGGAGGGTGGAGAGACTGAGGCTGGGCTGCAGGGACAGCTCTGGGAAGGCTGAGGTGAAGTGAGTTGGGAGGGAAGTGGCCAGCACACTGGCACCAAAGGCACCACCCTCAGGGAGCAGCAGAGGGTGAAGGTTAGCCCCTAGCCATGGCCCAAGGATCCGCTCACCCCACAGCGGACACTTATGGAGGGGCCTCCTGTGCCAGGCAGATGTCGGAGTTAAAGGACAGGTTCCTACCTGTGCCAGAGTGTAGGCTTCCTGTAGGTGAAGGGTCATCTGGCACCTGGAAAGGCTTGCACTAATGGAAAGGTGTCATGGCCTCAGCATTCTGGGAAGTGGGAGAAATGAGGATTGTCCTCTGAAGTCACAGGCACGGATGAATGCACAGCCATTTACTAGTCATGTGACCTAGAAACCACACAATCTCTCTGAACCTCCATTTCTTCATCTCTAAAGATATAATAACAATATAGGCCCTCCTGGGTTGCTGTGGAAATTAAATTTAGAGATAATAGGTAAAAAGGCAGTTACAAGGTACTCTCTGATGCTGCATGTTATTATCGACACAGGCTGAGTAGCAGAGCTTCCACAGTTACTCCTCTGAATGGCAGGTCTCCCTACCCACACTGTTACTGAGGACCCACTATCAGTGGTAACAGCAGGAAGACAGACACACTCCAACTCAGTCTGGCAACATAGTCCAGCTGAGCCATTAATAGATCTTCCATCTCTGAGCCTCAGTTTTTCTTTTACACCCAAGGTATTAGATCAAAGTTTAATTTAGCAGGAATTTTGTGAGTCCAATGACTTTGTGTCAACAGCTTGAAATCAGCCATGGTGAGAGTATTTACACCACAGAGATCAGTAAATACTACAAATCACAGTACTACTGTTTGGGCAGACATTACAGATTCTCCTTCCAGGGGCTGGCCAGGAATGTAACGGCTGGCCCAAACAGATTGCCCAGCATATTCAGCATTTGTCGGCTGCCCATAGACTCACCCCTGATAAATATGGATGCACACCTGGAAAGCAGCAGGCCTATACCCTCACACTCACCTTCTGCCTGGTGGATCTCTGGTACAGGTAGGGGAGGGAGGGAGGAAGGGGGGCAGTCCATGTGCTTGTCAATTACGGGAACAAGGCTCTGGGCCCACCTGGCCTGAATATTACACGGGGCCCTTTCTTGCCATTGTTCCTGCTCTCCCACCTCTCCCATTCGACATCAGGGCCAGAGGGGAGCTTGCCAAGTTTCAGCATCTCACCTGCTTTGTAACTGAAAGGTATCATCATTCAGACCCCCTGTCCTCTCTTTTATGTCTCCCCCAAAACCCCTACACTAAAAGTTGGGCTCAAGGAATATCACCCACGTAGACTATAATGTGCCTGGTGCCTCCTGGAACTGAGCCACACCCACACCTCATAACCTGGAAGGTAAACCAGTCCACAGGTGAGGGGGCACAAATAGGGAGATGCATGGAGGGCTGCTCGGAGATGGAGGCCAGGCCTGGTCTCTGCCCCCCATTCACCCCTCTTCTGTGTTCATGGCTTATTATTCTTGCTACTGTTTTCTGAATAAAGCATCAGACATACTCTCACTCCCTGTTGTGGGCTGAATTTTGTCCCCTAAAAATGTTGTCTAAATGTCCAGCCAGCCCCTAGTACCTCAGAAGGTGACATTCTTTAGAGATAAGGTCTTTACACAGGTAAACAAGTTAAAATACCATCAGTGGGGAGGACCTTAATCCAATACGACAGATGTCTTATAAAAAGGGAAAATCTGAACACCAAGACAGAGATGCTTTAAGGGAGGACCATGTGAAGACACAGGGACAAGATGATGAAAGGCCTAGAATGGATGCTTCTTTCACAGCCTTCAGAAGGACCCAGCCCTACCAACACCTTCTTTTTAGACTCTCACAGGCTCCAGAACTGTGAGACAGTAAATTTCTGTTGTCTAAGCCACCCAGTTTGTGGTGCTGTGTGATTCAGCAGCCCTGGGAAATTAACACATTCCCTCTCTCAGAAAGAAAAGTGACGGAAAACTCTTGTGGGCATTTTGGTTTCGCTCTTTTCCAAGCACATTCACTCTCATTTTTGCATCTGATAATTACATCACACGACTCCTTTGGGCCCAAAAGGTGCTACTCATCTCACTTGACAGATGAGGAAACTAAGGCCCAGAGGCAGGGAGCTTACCATAAGGTCCACACAGTTAACCACCACGCCAAGGCTAAAACCATGACCTCCTCACTAACAATCCAAAGGACTTTCCTGTATCAAGCCAAACTTTTCTTCCTAAATTCATGCAGAATTCTATAAGGCCTTAGGTTTAGAGGACCAGGGGCACCTCCCTTCACCAGGCAAGACTGTTCTGGCAGGGGCAGTCCACTGTGCATACACTATGGAATCACCCAGGCAGCTTTTCATCAGCCTGAGGCCCAGGACCCACCAAGTGAATGAGAACCTGTGGGAGTGTAACTCAGGGAGCAGTTTTCACAGCAAACTAATGTGATTCTACTGTGCAGCTGGGGTGGAGAGGCATCAGCTAGAGGGTTGCAGAGTGGGTCTGTGACCCAGCATCACTGGCTCACAGTGCCAGCAACCTACAATGTGGCATTGGGGGTGGAGGCCCAAGTGCCCCCATTCTATCCCAGAGGGGCCCTTTGGGTGCTCAGCAAGCAACCGTACCTCAGGAAATGTGAGTCATAAATTAAAGTGCAAATTGGTGCTCACTAATTCTGTATAAAGATCTAGAAAATGTCAGAGTTGGGAGAAGCTTTTCTAATTATTTTCATTAAAGATTTTATTTATTTAGACCTGGCTGCTGTAGCTCAGTGGATTGAACACGGCCTGCAAACCAGAGGATCAAGGTTCGATTCCCAGTCAGGGCACATGCCTGGGTTGTGGGCCAGTTCCCAGCAGGGGACACATGAGAGGCAACCATACATTGATGTTTCTCTCCCTCTCTCCTTCCCTTCCCCTCTAAAGATAAATAAATAAAATCTCTTTAAAAAAAGATTTTATTTATTTAATTTTTTTAGAGAGAGGGGAAAACAGAGAGAGAGAAACATCAATCTGTTGCTTCTTGCATGTGCCCTGACAGGAGACTGAACCTGGCCTGTGCCCTGACCAGGAATCAAACAAGCAACATTTTGCTTGGCATGCTGACACCCAACCAACTGAGTCACACCGTTCAGGTCAGTTCTTCCCATTTTTTTCTTTTATTTATTTATTTATTTATTTATTTATTTATTTATGTATTTATTTAAATTGATTATGCTGTTACAGTTGTTCTATTCCCCCCTTCATTCCCCTCCACCCTGTCCCCCCATCCCCACCATTGCCCCCCTTTAGTTTATGTCCATGTGTCTCAAGTCCTTTAGGTTCTATATTTCCCATGCTATTCTTGCCCCCCCCATCTATTTTCTATCTACTGTCTATGCTACTTATTTTCTGTACCTTCTCCCCCCATCTCCTCCTCCCACTCCCCTGTTGCTAACCCTCCTTGAGATCTTCATTTCTATGTTTCCACTCCTGATCTAGCTGTTCTTTTAGTTTGCTTTCGTTTTAGGTGTGGTTGTTAATAATTGTGAGCTTGTTGTCCTTTCACTGTTCATGTTTCTTTAACTTCTTTTTCTTAGATAAGTCCCTTTAACATTTCATATAATAAGGGCTTGGTGATGATGAACTCCTTGAATTTGACCTTATCTGAGAAGCACCTTATCTGTCCTTCCATTCTAAATGAAAGTTTTGCTGGATAGAGCAATCTTGGTTGTAGGTCTTTAGATTTCATGACTTGGAATATTTCTTTCCAGCCCCTTCTTGCCTGGAAGGTCTCTTTTGAGAAATCTGCTGACAGTCTGATGGGGACTCCTTTGTAGGTGATTGTCCCCTTAGCTCTTGCTGCTTCTAGGATTCTCTCCTTCATTTTAATCTTGGCTAATGTAATTCTGATGTGCCTTGGTGTGTTCCTTCTTGGGTCCAACTTCTTTGGGACTCTCTGAGCTTCCTGGATTTCCTGGAAGTCTATTTCCTTTGCCAGATTGGGAAAATTCTCCTTTATTATTTGTTCAAATAAGTTTTCCACTGGTGGCTGTGCCTTTCCCCCTTCTGGTACCCCTATAATTCGGATATTGGAGCGTTTAAAGATGTCCTGGAGGTTCCTAAGACTCTCCTCATTTCTTTGAATTCTTGCTCCTTGACTCTTCTGTTTGGCCATTATTTGCTTTCTTCTGGTCCACTCCATTGATTTGAGTCCCAGTTTCCTTTTCATCGCTATGGGTTTCCTGTGGAATTCCATTCATTTCCATTAGTTTAGCCTTCATATGTTTCTCTAATTTGTGGCTATAATCAACCAGTTCTGTGAGGATCCTGATGACCAGTGTTTTAAACTGTGCGTCTGAGAGTTTTGCTATTTCTTCATCGCTTAGATTTATCTCTGGGGCTTTGAGGTCTTCTTGCGACATTTTTGGTCTGTTCTGGCCCTTTAAGTGTGAGAAGCGGCGCCTTGGACTCCCAGGTCGCTGGGTTGTGACGCTGTATGTGGAGGCGTGGTCAGAGCGGGGAAATGGCGGCGCCCTCTACCGCCGCGGCCGGTCCAACCGCCCACTCCCTCGCTTGTCCGCTCACGCGCAAATAGGCGACCACAGTCAACACGCAGCACCGCCTCCCCACTGTCTCCTCTGCAGTCGCTCACCTGGTGGGTTGCTCAGTCGCTCACTAGGTCCAATCCTGCGTTTGGAACCCATGCATCTGGATTCGTGCGTCTGGATTCCGCGCCTGGGTCCGTCCGACCGAGTCCTCCTGTGCAACCCCTCACCAGACGCCGGTTTCGCCCCTTACCGGTCGGGCTGAAGAATTTGTTGTTAAGGGACTTCCGAAAAGTTCAATTTTCCGTGTTCTGGTTGTGTTTTCTGATGCTAATATTTAGTTGTCCCTAAATTTGGTTGTGTGAGAAGGCACGGCACATCCACCTATACCTCCATCTTGGCGGAAGTCCCCCCATTTTTTTCTTACTTTATTGAGGGGAGGATAGTCTTTAAAATATTAATGAAAGGAAAAAGTCATGTCTTTGCTTTAAATGTGGGTCTTTACTCTTCCATCTAAATCAAATGTAATTGCTTATCATAAAAATGAAAGAGCCATACTGGAGCCCTTACTATATGCTGAGCACATGTTCAGTGACCCTTACAGTGTTTATTCTTACAAAACCCTACGATGTAAGTATTATCATCCCCATTTTATAGATGGGGCAACTGAAGCCTGGAAATGTTATTTAACCTGACTAAGGTCACCCAGTAATTAGGCAATGGGGCTAAGATTCCAGCCAAGCAGTCTGGTACCAAGACCCATGACACTAGCAACCAGCTGTGTGATCTTCTACAAAGCCTTTTAATATTCACAAAGCTTTTTTTGTAAAAGGCACTAAAACAAGCACTGTAAATATTAAATGTTCAAACAAAACGCCTTTTCCCTATAGCTTCAAAATTTCCAGAGATTTTTCTTCCTTAACTTGAGATTAAAGAGCTCAGGCAGTATATGGAACAGGCACCCTATTCCCAGCACAAGGAACCCCAACCTGGACACAAGGGGCAGCAGCAGCCCTCACCTGCATCTCCCTGCCTGGAGCCTTGCCATTCAGGATCAAACTATGGGCTGGGACTTCCCTCTAGTGGCCATAATGATAACTGCAACCAACACATCCACACCCACCTACACAGGTGCACAACCCTTAGCCACAGGTTAAGTGGGGAAACTGCCCCTGATGGGCACACTTACTGTGACAGCACCAGACCTCTGAACATCAGAGACTTTACCCAGGTACAGGACCTAGAAGAGCTGGATGTAACAGCTCCAAAAGTTCAAACCACTCTAGACTGCCAGTCACCCTCTTCACTTCATCTGCAGGACATTCAATATCAGGAGGGAGACTCCCCTAGCAGGCAGGATTCTGGCCCATGGGCAATGACTGGACCCTGTGTGTGTCCTCAGCACTCCCCATACTTGACCTATGCCCCACCTCCAACACTCTCACCCACTCCTGTCCTCAGGCAAACACCCACTCATTGAAATTCTGCCCTTTTAAAGCACTCCCTTCTCCAGGAAGCCTTCTCTGAGCCCTCCCTCCACCATACTCCCCTCAGCTGGCAGCCTCCCCATCCTCATTTTCTGCAGTGAACACCATGGGGGCCTCTCTGCAGGCCCAGCATGCTTTTCAGGACCACTATTCTTCCCTCCTCCCCGGCTGTCCCTGCTTTAGACTGGGAGCCCCCAAGGGCAGGGATGGAGTCAGGTATATGTCTGGAACCCACCTGCAGAGTGTCGCCCAGACCTGGACACAGGTGCCTACTCAGTTGGCTACACCGAGTTCACCTGAGGACTCAGCCCAGGCAAACCGGGAAGCCAGAGTAACAAGCCCTGCTTGTAGCAAGGCTTCCTCTGCTCCTCTCCTGTCCTCTCCAGGATGCAGTGCACCCCGAGGGGCTGGCCAGGGAGGGAAAGGAAGGTCCCCAGGAATGCACACTGTAATGCTGGAGAAGCTGCTGTAGCACAGGAACTCTTGTGGGGGGAGGGCTGGCTCTCAGCTGATAGCAGCCTCAGCTTCTACTGACTTTCTCTCTGTACGGAGATGGTGGAAGGCTGCACCTCAAAGGGGAAGACAGTTTTCCCCACAGTTCTCCTCAGGTCTGAGGGGACCTCAGTCAAGGCAGCAGGGACCTCCCCACCTCAGAATCAGGCTGACTCCCAGCAGGTGGGGTCCTCCCTGGCTGGCTAGAGGGTGCTTCAGAGTCATATCCAGTCCTCACCTCTCATCCCACCTCAAGGCCTGAATGCCTTGGCAGCCTTCAGGATATCAGGAGCAATTCCAAATGCCCCATTTATATTCCCAAGTAGAGGACTTGTTAATATGAAGCCTGCCTCTGGGGAAATGGGAACACGCTGGGTTAAAGATGATAAATCACAATCTAGCAGCTAGGCTGAGAGCACTAATATTCACAAACATGTCATTTATCAGGGCCACCCTCGTCAGCCACTGGGCCTCAGCCATTTTAGGGGCCATGGGTTGGCCCTGAAGCACCCCTTTGTCTCCAAGAAGCTCTGAGATAATGGGAGGTGGCAAAGCAGTCAGTTCCGCCAGCAGGCCAGGCGACAGTCCAACACCAAAGGGGAAGCGGGGTACCCACCCCTAGCACCACAAAGTAGATGTGGGTGAGGCCCAAACATTCATTGGGAAAAAAAACCCACTCCTGATTCTGGTGAAAGAACCAAAGGCCCAGATGGCCACCAGGTTGGCCTTGGGCTGCACTTTCTGCCTAAGGAAAGATGTCCAATCAGGCCTTTGGGCCAAAGGGTTTCTGGCCTGGAGAACAGGTGTGAGCTCTGCACACACACTCACACACAAGTCACAGGCACACATCGTACCCCAGATTCAGGGCAGGTGCAGCCAGCCTGGTGGGGCACTGCTGAGTAGTGGGCTTCATACCCAGTCCCCAGCAGGGTAGGTGCACAGTTTGAGTAATGGCAGGCACGGGATGCACCCGGATCCTGATAAGGGAGAATAATAACTTGTCAAAGATATATATGATACGTGTTTGCTTTCCCGACGGAATATCTATGGGGCTAATTCATCAAGCCAGCAGGCTGGCTGGAGACCCAAGCAGGGAAGAGAGAAGGAGCACATGACAGGGTAGCCCCCAAATCACTCAGGGTGGGACAGGGGGTGTGGCCTGCTCAGGCTGGGCTCATCCCAGGGCTCTGGAAAGCCCTAAAATTGGCCAGGTCCACCAGGGCCCCCAGAGCCCTAATGCTAACGGTGCACGTTTGGGACTGGAGTCCACAGACATCCCACTTACTTGTGAAGTCTACTGTTCTCTCCTGTGTGCCTTCTCTCTTCCCCTTCTTTATTTCTTCCTGCTATACAGTCTGTATAAAGCCTCTGGTTTGAGAAGCTGAAAGATGATCAGGAAATGTCTCCCTTTTTAGAGAGAAGGTAAACAGAAATAGGCAGAACAAACAAGAGGGTGGACTGCTCTCCTGCTCTGCACCCCTCCTCTCCTCCCACCCCTTCCCAGCCCTGCACTCTTCCAAATACCCTCCAAACATCCTAAACTCTGGAGGGAGGGAGGGAGGGAGGGAGGGAGGGAGGGAGGGAGGGAGGGAGGGAGGGAGGGAGGGAGGGAGGGAGGGAGGAAGAGGGCCTGTTCCCTTTACCCAGGACATTTCAAAGAACTCTGAGGCCAGAAGACCCACCTGGAAACACATGGTGCTCCCCCAGAACGCTCCACCTGCCAAAGTGGTGGCCCATCTCCTAATAGGAAAAAATCCTTTCATGTCTCTAGCTTTCATGATACCAGGGGATTGGAACATCTTTTCTAATTCTATATCTCCCTTCCTCCTTTCTGTCACAGTAATAAAAAAATTTTTGCATTAGTGCACATCATCCCAGGCTTCCCCCAGAGACTCTCTGGACGTCTGTCTCCCTGTCCCTCAGCACCCACATCCTGAGTCCCACCCAGCCAGCCTGGGTGTCTTCAGAGACCAATCTCCAGAAAAGGAACCCCAAAATTCAAGGTCTTATAGGAAGTGCCCCCAATGTGCCTTCACCCATGCCCTGTGGGACATCTTCCCTGGTTCCCTCTTAGATTGTCACCTGGCACCTGACTCACCATTACTGCTTTGCCAACTTCCCAGGGAAGTCTCCCTCACCTGGTAGCTCCAGGTGACATACAGATCCACCTATACCAATTTATTCAACAAAGACTAGAATCCCTACTATGCACCAGGACACATCAATGGGCAGAGCAGATGAGGAGCCCTGTCACTGTGAAGCTTATGTTGTTAAAATACCGAAACACTTCATTCCAGTTGAACAGTTATCAGCACCCACTCATCCCTCCCTGTCTGCCCAAAGCCCACCAACCAAAGGGTTAACTTCTGACACAACTCAGGGGTCTCCAGGACCCTGTCTAGCCCCTGCCTGGCATGTACCCTGGTTAGTAAGGACTGGTTCCATACTGGTTTCGGTAAGGACTGTTGTTAAATATTGTGACTCTCACCCTGAGAGTGCATCTGTAGCCCATCTTATGAAAATTAAATAAGAGCTTGTATGTGCAAGAATCACCATTGCCTGCCTGCCTTCATTCCCTCCTTCCCTCCCTCCCTCCCAGTTTCACTCCTTCCTTTCCCCCTTCCTTCCTTCCTTCCTTCCTTCCTTCCTTCCTTCCTTCCTTCCTTCCTTCCTTCCTACCTGTTGGAGGCCTAAGGTCTTCCTCCCAGTACCATTACCCTCCCCTGGGCCCTCAGCTCTGATCACAGGTCTGAGACTGCCCACCAGTGCTTTAGCCCTCCCCCCAGCATACCTCCCCATCCAGGGCCATCCTGACAGTGCCTGGCATCTCCAGGATCCTGAGGGCCAGGAAATACCAAGACCAAGCTCCAAGGGTGCTTGCCCCTCTCCCTCCAATTTGTCCCTAATGGACCGAATAGCCCATTCCTCTCTGCTCCTCTGCCCCACCCCAGCAACCACACTGCACTGTCCACAGAGGGCAGGCCCAGGGCTAGAGACCACTGGCCTGATCCTTCCCAGTGCCTGTGGAAGGGGAGAAGAAGGGGGCCATGCCCCTGCCAGTACAGCCTGAAGCTGAAGAGCAATTAACTTGGCATTTTCAAAGAAGGGCAGAGGAAGCAGGAGCCACAGAACTGAGTCAGCACATCAGAGAGGTGGGTGCCAAGCAGCTGGCTCAGCTCATTAGCAGGACAAAGCTGAGCCAAAAACACAAAACAAGGTCAGGGGGAGGGGGTGGGGCCCCCCCAAACAAAAGTGGGAGGACCAAGTCAGAGAGATGGCTGTGCAACACACCCCTCCCCTCCAGCCCCCACAGCCAGCCTGGATATTGTCCTGGCTGCCAAGGTCCCAAAACTGCTCTTGGGATCTCATCCCCTGCTGCTACCCATAGTTAGTAAACATTTCCCAAGCACAGGGCCTCCCAGGCAGGTGTAGGCAAGGGCCTGAGACCTATGGAGCAGCACAGGACTGGAGAGGACAAAAGAGGAGAAGGGTGTGGTAGCCTGGGAGACTTCTTGCAGGAGGTAGGCTTTTAGTAACTACAATACATTTAAAATAAGGTCTGCATTCCCTGACTTTTTCCAAAAGAGAAATAAAGCCACTGAATCCAGTCACCTGATCAGTACTTTGCTAGGTGCCACAGACACTATCCATATCACTAGGATCCTTCCATCAATTCCCTCACCTGGGTGTAAGCCAAGGCCTGGGGCTTACATGACTTGCCCAAGCTCAGACAGAAGCTGAGTCTGACAAAGGGCAGAGCTGAGATCAACACTTGGTCCATTGACTTCAGAGCTTGAGTCCTTTCTAACTCAAGAATTTCTGCAGGTAAGATGCAGCTAGGCTGAGAACAGGAGCAGGCATTGTAGCATTAATAAAATGAGTTCTATTGTGGGAATGAATAAAATGAGTTCTAGCTACTAGGCTGCCAACCCGGCTGGAAGTGGGGCAGAACATGTGTAGTGGTTAATTTCATGTGTCCACTTGACTGGGCTAAGGGATGCCCAGCTGGTAAAACACTATTCCTGGGTGTGTCTCTGAGTGTATCTCCCAAAGAGGTTCACATTTAAATCAGCAGAATGAGTAAAGACCATCACCCTCACCAATGTTAGTGGGCACCATGTACTCCACTGAGGTGTAAATAGAATGAAATAGCAGAGGAAGGGCGAACACGATCTGTCTGCTTGAGCTGGACCATCCATCTTCTCCTGCCCTCAGACACTGGCTCCCTTGGTTCTCTGCCTTCTGACTTAGGTTGAATTATACCACTGAATTTTCTGGGTGTCCAGCAGATCATGAGATTTCTTGGCCTCCATAAATGTGTGAACCAATCCCTACAATAAACAGACATATCTACCTCCTGTCATTTCTGTTTCTCTGGGGAACACTGACTAAGACAGAATCTATCCACCCCAAAGACAGGGCTTCACTCTCAGGGTTACTGACATTGCCCTGTGGATGTGTCACAACTTGGGAGAGTCTCCTAAGCTACCCAGTAAAACATCCTTGCAGACAGGAACCAAGAATTTACCACAGTACCATACTGGACCACATCATAGAGACTGCCATTCTACTGGCCTTAATTAATTACAGACCCTTGAGAGAGGTCCTATTTCTAAAATACTCACATTCCCTCTAGTTCTGATGCTATTGCTGTTTTCTGAGCAAGGACAGTTTAGGAATAAGGCTTAGGAACCACAGGCTAGGGGTAAAGCTAGAGATAGTCAACAAGTGGGCAAAATCTGAAGTCAGTCAAACCACAGACACGTTGGCCATGAGACACAGACTCCCGGATGGATGAATGAACAGGAACAGGGAGGAAAGGGGTCTGTTACTTGGCTGAATTCTGGCCTGAGTTTCGTGACAGCATTGACCTGAGCAATCCTCTCCTTCCAGGTCTTCCAACCAGGTGGGGCTGCCCCTGCTGATATCACTGTTTCACCAATGTCTGCCCCAGTGAAGTTACAACATTCTGAAAAGAAATTTTATTAGAACGCACAAGACAGATAAATACAAAATCATACAATGGTCAAGAGATTGAAACACATTTGTTGAATGATAAAAGGATTCCACTGCTTTCCAGCAGAGTAAGTTTCTTAGAGACAGGAGCTTTGACTTTTCAGTCACCACTGTACCCCTGGTGCCTGAGTAAGGCTTCATACACAGTGGAGGCTTGGTACACCTTCGCTGGGTAAGTGGATGAAGGAATCAATGGGGCAAATGAACATCCTGCTTGGTGCAAAACATGGCTCTCCTCTTCACCAGAGATCTTTTTTAAAAATTGTATTTATTTTTAGAGAGAGGGAAAGAGAGGGAGAGAAGGAGAGAAACATCAATGTGTGGTTGCCTCTCACATGACCCCACTGGGGACCTGGCCTGCAATCCAGGTGAGTGCCCTGACTGGGAATCAAACTGGTGACCCTTTGGTTTGCAGCCCGCACTCAACCCACTGAGCTATACCACCCAGGGCCCCTTCACCAGAGATCTTCTTTCTCCCTCTCAGCTGCACACATCACTGACCTGACAATTCCCTACTGCCCTCCACCTGATTTAAAAACAGGCCTCACCATGAACCCACCTGCTTTCCTGCCAGACTCCTCCCTCCCCACTTCACTCCCACTGCAGTGACCTCATGGACCATGCCACCACCTGATGCTGCACTGAGCTCATAACTGGCACTTACTAGGCACAGTGCTAAGCCTTCTCATTTAATCCTTACATGGTGTACACAGATAATAACACTGTACTCATTTTAGAGATGAAGAAACTAAGGATTAAAGAGGCTCAAGGTCACGTAACTGGTGCACACAAGAGCTAGGACTCAGACACTTAATTGTTTCCAAAACTCATGCTCTCTGCCACTGAGAATAGTGATGGTGGGCCTCTGACACCACCAAGCTACCTCCCAAGATCCTTACCAACCCCCAAATTCAAGAATATCAGTGACATTAAATGTGCCCCAAAGGCATTCATTCAATCCTATTAACCCGCTGTGTGTTCAGTGGATGCATGAATGTCAGGCACCAGACTTTCCCCAGAGTTGTCATGGTCCTTGGAGTGAGCGGTGTCTTGCCTCAGTTGTGTGGTCCCTGATTGAGCTCTTCCAACTCCCACGCCAGATTCTGAGCATCAGACAGTGTGGGGAAACCCCCCATTTGGTCTTCCCAGCTCCATCAAAGGCAGCCTCTAGTTCCCAGCCTGCTCACAGAGCTCATCTGCCCAAGAGGTCCTATGCTCCAAAAACAATCAAGCACAGGTGAGTGTGCTTACCAGGGGCTCTCCAGTGTCATTGCTCAAGGACCCCTCAGGGAGAAGGTGGCCTGGAGCCCTAAGACCACACTCTTGCAACACTAAGAACACTTTACCCACTTCAATGGTGAGAGACACCATCTTTGGCAAGACAAAACCTCATGATTTCCTGAGAAAAATGCCCAGGAAGCACAGGTCAGAGAAGAACAAGTCATTCCACCTGGAAGGGGCAAACTTCTAATGTGCAAAGTTCATATGTGATTACTGGTCCATGGGTTTTTACCTGAGCCCCATCAGAAAAGACTGGAGACTTGTCCCACCTCTGAAGAGATGGAACCAGGATGTGGAACCAGCTTCTCTGGTCCAAAATACAGGACCCCATCCCTCAGTACAAGGTACCCAGAGTTATAGGGAAAGGTCAGCATGGGTGCTAAAGGCAGGTTGAAGTGAGATCAGGCCTGATGGACCACCAAGACATCCTGGCCACTGTTGTTCTAGCCCCACAGACATTTCCAGAGATTGCAGCTTCCATACACAATCCCACGCTGGCAGCTGGCTGACATGGGTCTTCTCCAGATGTGTGTGGAATGGTGGGGATCTCATGCACCCGGGGGGTTCAGGGTTTTCATCTGAAGGATCCTTTCTCACAGTCTACCCAGAAGCCTGGGGCGGAAGCACCCAGATTATCTTGTGGGGCCCACTGTCTTGACCATCAGGGTCCTGGTCCCACATGGTCACCTGCACCCAGGACAGGGGACTGGTAACAGCACCCAATGCCTTACCTCTCCCTCTCCTGTAGCCCTACCCACAGCTGGCCCTCCCAGCCCATGGTAGGGAGTTTCTTCTTTTACTGTTCAAAGGGATGCCCAGGTAATTATGTCATACCAGTCCTTCATGGCCTCTGTCCTCGGGCCACATGGCATCAGTGCTCTTCCCTGACTCCCCTTCACCTTTCGACAGCACTGAGACTTGACTTCTGTCACTTTCTCCTTCCCTGTCTCAGTCATTTGAAATCTGGCCCATCTTTTAAGACCCAGTTCAAATCCTGCCTCCTCCACTGCCCCTGTGGAAGTCTCTGTCCCTACTCCAAGCTCCCCAGAGCCCCTCCCTGTCTGTGCCCCTTCCGGCATACTCACCAAGCTCTGTCACATGCTGCAGTAACATTTGTACATCATGTTTTGCCTAGTGCAGTGCCTGGCAGAAAGAAAGCTCAAAAGTAATTCTTCACTGAATTAGTAAGTCCATGTACTCATCATGCTACAGACAAACTGTAGCCAGCAGTTGACTGGCTTCCTTAAGGTTCCAGGCCAGTCAGTACTGGAGGAAACTTCAGAACCCATAAAACTGTGACCCCCACACTGTCCTCTTTCCAGAACCCCATCCCTACGTAGTCTTATGACCTGATCAAACCAGGGGCCACAAGCACAGGATGGGTGATTTTGTTATTGCCAGGTATACAGAAGAGTATAAAAATATGTGTGCAGTGAAAAGAGTAACAATCACCTGAGTCTCCACCACAAGATTAAGATATACAATGTTAGTAATTCCTTAAAAGACCCAGATTCCCGCACTGTGACCCTCCTCCATGAACCACTGGAATGAACCACTCTCCAACTCTTGTATTAATCATCCCCTTGCTTTGCTTTATGGTTGTGCATCTCCCTGACAATGTATTGCTCTTTGCTTACACAGCTAGGTTTGTGCTTGCAACTCAGTTTTTCTGAACAAAACAGGATCTGTGATCTCTTCAAAGCTTGGCACTGTTATGTTCAAGTTTTCCCAATGCCATTAACTTATAATAGAGCAGATGCCTATTATAAAACCAGGCTACAAAAGCACGTACAGAATTCTCCCATCAGGTAGTACCAGCGCTCCTAATAGCCACTTTATTTTAGGCACCGAATTAATAGTGTACAAGTGGCATGCACAGCAATGTGGAATTAGCATATGTCTTGAATTGTTTTTTTTCAGGTAAGGATTTTTTGTGTGTGTGAAAACAGTCGACTGCTCAGGTCATTGTTTTGATCCCCATAGTCTGACAGCAGGGGTCTGCCCTCATGTTCAGAGGCAGAAAAGAGGCCCAGGAGGGTGTGAGGAGAAGCAGGCTTGGAGGGTCCCTCACACTTTCTCCTCTCTTCCCCCTGGCCAGCCCTCACCACAGTGGCTTTGGCCCACAGCTGCCCTCGCCCAGGGACCCAGTGGCAGGCAGAAACAGACCTACTTTGGTTTCCATGGCAACCATGGACATCAAAAGGCCAACCAAGTGAGCTGCAGCCAACAAGGCAGGTGGTTTGAAGGGTGTTGATCTCTCTGAGAACGAGCAAGGAAGAACCACCAGGGACCAGAGGCAGCAACTAAACCAGGAGGAACCAGAGGACCTGGGCATACAAAGTGCAGTGACCTATCTGCAGAGCTTGTACATTTGCAGAGCTACACACACACTCACCCAGGGCCCTCTCCTACCCATCCACCCACCCAGGCAAAGAAACATGCTGAGAAATGCACATCCACACCCCCCTGTGAACACACAGAGACCCATGCTCACAAACTCAAACACCTGTTCATACTAAATACATCCCAGTGTTATACCTTGCCCCACTTTCACACTCAAAAATAGAGTCCAACCTAATAGATGCACATTCATATATAAGATTTATACCTAGAAAGCTCCACATTCACCCCAATGTGCATATTCTCTATACAAACACCCACTTGCACAAACACTGAACCTGCACAGAGGGTGCACACACTACCCTCACCGTGGACACCACAGACCCCTGTAGAGAGGGAGAAGTGCATGCCCATACTCACCTGTGCACTCACAGGACACTCGCAGACACATACAGATTACAACATCTGAAGGCTACAACCCAGAAACTGAGGAGTCCAAGCTTTCTGAAACAACTCAGAAATTAGATCGTGGTTCCATTCAGTGCTATGGAAGCATCACAAAATCCCAGAAACAAGCCTCCTGGCTTATTGTCTCAAAATGGTGCCCACCATAAAGACAGACCTTTAATTTTTCTCCTTCTGAGTCCTTTCCTCAGAGAAGTTCTTCTTTGTATCTCCCATAAATACAAAAGTACAAATATCCAACAGTCCTTGTGTCATTCAGACTTAAAATTTTTGATGACAGACTCACAGGGACGCACACTCCTTTTTAAACCACCTGCGTGTGTCTCACTCCATAATGGGCTGGCCATCCCTGGGCATGCTCAAGTAGGTTTGCTGTCCACCGTCCCAAAAAGGCAAGAACAGGCCTGCTGGCTCAATGCCTAGAAAGGAGGAATGAACTAACAAGGCATGAAATACCCTGCTAGGCCAGGACCTGCTGGCAGGGACACTTGCCAACCACAGGCTCCACCCGCCTAGGCCCTTGAGAGCCTGTGGTCACAAAGGTAGTTGGGAGTGGAGTATGGGGGTTATTTTGTTGAGACTCTCTTAAAGAACATTTGAAGATTTGTGACAGTATTTCAATACTGTCCTAATGATAATTTATTTAATGTGCAGAAGTTAAAAGATGTACGTGTATGTGTATATCCCTATTGTAACAATAATAACAGCTAATGCTTAGCGGGGACAAAAAGGTCAAAATTGTTAAGCTATTGTTATTATTGTAATTTTAGATTGATAAAAATAATGTGGAACTTAAAAACAGGGGGGGCTGCTGAAATGAGCCTACTTATTCCATAGTTTTAATTCAATAAGCACTTCTCAATTTTAGTGGCAGCACTGTGTGAACTTTATAAAACAGTTTCACATATACCGTCTCATCTGTAACCCCAAGCATCTCCCGTGTGCCAAGCACCATGCTGGGGGGAATGGGTGGATCATAAATTAATAAGACCCAGACCCAGACCTTGAAGACCCCACAGTCTAGTGACGAAGGGGCCGGGGAACATCAGAACTGCATAACGTGCAGCTTCTTGTTATCACAAAGGCCAACACAAAGTGCACTAGGCACAGGGAAGGGAATCACTCCTTGACAAGAAGCAGCAGGAAGGCGTGGAGAATCGAAGAAAGATACAGGGAAAAAGTCCCACATTTGCTCTGAGCCCAAACGCACGAGAATGATTAGAGAAGTTGGGTTGCCAGCTGGAAAGAGATAGTGACATCTGGGTCATGGCAACAGAATTCTGGATGGCCAACCTATTTAGCAGACTGAGGGTTGGGCAGGAAAGAGGAAGATCAAAGCTGCAAAGGTAGACTAAAGCCAGATTCAGAAAGGCCTTGCATAACAAGCCCAGGAGTTTAGCCCAGGAGAATCAGCTGGTGTGAGAACAAGTGGAACTTGTGTGCAGGAGGAACACTTCAAGTAGCTGGATGGCAGACACTGATGTAGGGTACACCTAAGAGCCTCGGGGCCAAACATCAGGGTTAAAATAGCACTCTCCCATGAACACAGCCAGAAGCCCCAATCAGCACCCCACGCCTAGTTCCTGCCTGACCCATACAAGTCCCCACATAAATGTTTGCTGAACTGCCCACACAGAACACACAAGGAAAATGGAATTGAGAGGTGGGTGACCCAGAGGGCTAGATCAGGTCCCCTATTGACAGGCTCCGGGACCACGGGCCAGAAATTTAACCTCTCTCGTTCTGGAATTGCACACTGGTACACCAAATAAAATAGTGCCCTGATCTTCTTGGCTTAGCTGCTCTGAGGCTCACACAAGGGGACAGGCTGAGGAAGGAGGAAAAGAGTAGAATACTGGCTGAGCAGGGGACAACACAGGCTGCTGCCACCAGCGCCCAAACTCATCTTGCTCCAGCACATGATACAGAGAGAGCTGGCTTAGCTGTCAGCAATTACCTTCATCCCAAGCCGGACACCAGTGCTGCTTCTCCACCCAGCAGATGGTGCCATCTGGCTGCGCACCAAGCGCAGTCCCCTCTCCAGGCATTCACATGGTGCCCCACAGCCCACAGCAGTCAGCAGGACTGACGCAGAGTGGAGGGGGCCTAGGGCACAGTGCGGTCACGGATCACTGGGAGAGGATGAGGGCTGAGCATGCTGGAGGCCAGACCATGTGGTGCCCAGAGCACTTCTTCCCTTCTAGGAGCAGTGCTGCTCTCCCAAGATCACAGATGGAGGGAGCACAAGGTCAGCTTCTCTCCAATTCTCATACCGCCTCTGAAAAGTGAGCAGGGAAGGTATGGCTCCTTACTTCCTACATGGAGAAACTGAGGCTCAGTGACATTAGGTGACTTTCAGCTACACACAGAGCTAGTAAGAAGAGATGGAGCCAGATGGAAACCCAAGCAAGTTTCCTCAACTCCAAATCCACCGCTCTGTTGACTGGCACTGCTCTCTGGTCCCATGGATCACTCTGGCCAATAGTGGGTAGCGACAGGAATTCTTTTTTTACCTGAGGCTAGCTTGCCTCCTTGTAGCCTAAGTACCTGACCATCCCTCTGCCATCTGGCCCACTCTTGAACCCCCATACCACCCTACACACCCTAAGTTTAGTGGGAATCTGAGCCAAGCATAAATCAGTAGAATTAAATGAAACACGCACAACAAATTCATTTTTATTTAAATACATCATTTATTCTTAGTAAACTACCCAACTCTTCTGTCCTCTGTTACTGGAGATGATTGGGAGCCGACCCTACTATCATGGAATTTTAGTGTCTGGTGTTTGGAAAGAACCTTTAAAGAAATCTAACCTAAATGCTGCCCTGGGCAGGCATATCTTTTGGTATAATATCATCACCAAGTGCTCATCCAAGTACTTTAACTTGTATACCTCCCTAAAATCTGAGCTCATCATTTCCACATTGCCCAACTCTGGTGATTAGAAAGTTCTTGCTTCTCTTTAGCAGAAATCTGTCAGTCTCCTTAAGGACCCATTGTCCCTGTTGAAGCCACACCGAGCAATTCAAACCGGCTTTTTATAACCCAGCCTACACTAGAAGGCAGCCTTCTCCCTACCTGACTCAGCAGCCAGGCTCCTTCAACTAGTCCTCAGATGCCATGCTTGTGAGTTCCTTTCTCATTCAGTCTCTGAACACGCTTGTCTCTGGTCCTGTCCTTCAGAGCTCAGCATAAACGTGCATTCTCACCACACTTCAGACACTGTGCTATGTCATCTCATTGACTCAGAACAACCCCAGCAAGTGGGAATGATCATTATCCCCATTTTGCAGATGAGGAAACTGGGAAGTGAGGAAGTTGCCAATAGTTACACATCCAGTGACGGAGCAGTCTCTACCCTCCTCTGCTGTCCCTGTGGCCCCCAGAGGGGAACATTACTCTTATCCAGCAGTTCCAGCAGAGAGACAGGTGCACTGGAGGTGGCCTTAGAATATCTGACTTTACATTCCATTCTCCACTTACTATGTGACTCAGGCAAGCCACCTGTCTGGGCCTCCTGGTCTGTAAAATGGGGACCCTTATCATGCCTACCTGCCAGGATATCAGGAGGATTAGAACAGACCTAGAGATGTGACCCAAGGCCTGGTATCCCCCATTAGCTCCCATTCTCCCTCTAGGAATCCAGTGCAAGCAGCTTCACAGAGACTACAGCAAGTAAGGAGACATGCCACACCCTATGGCCCTGGGGCCTTCTCCAGGAGGGAGCCAGGTTCAAATCTCCAGGTCTCACACCCAGCCTGAAGTCACTCTCTAAAATAATTTGTCAAGTGACAAGCAAAAATGTATTACCAATTTAAGAGTGTGATTTGCCTGCAACTTTTTAATCCTTGGGCTGTTGTTGAATAGATTAAAGTGTCTGCTTTGATCCATGCATTTAGATGGAAACATAAATATAGCCATCACTTATTCTCCCAGCCGCCAGGATGGGTGTCACACTGCATCATGCCACTTCCGAACCAGCCAAGGTAATGCATGAGAATGACCTTTTTGCCTTTCAAACCCCTCTTGACTTTTCTGCAAGGCCAGAGCCCATCAGGCTGCCTGCCGCCTAACATGGCCACAGCTTATGCTGGGAAATGGTCACTTGGAAGAGGATGGAGCAGTGGGTGCCCAGTCACCAACCAGGGGATCTTCCCCAGCTTGGCAGAGCCCTGCAAGAATATATCTTCAGAGAAATAGATTTTGAAGAGGAATTTGGTACATAGATCTATCAGCAGAGCAAACTCCGGCTCAGCTGTTTTTCAGGCTCACTGCTTATCCACAAATGTATCTATTGTTACACAGATCTCTAGCAAAATTTCCTCTTCCATCACAGTGTAGGAGACCATGGAGGGAGCTGGAGGAGAGGGCTGGGACAGGGACATGACTTTTGGCAGCAGAGGCAGGGCAGGCTGCTCAGGTAGAGGGTAATGGTGCTGAGCCCTGAGCTTCCTGCCCTGGACTTTCTTCCCTGGCACTCATCTGAGAATGAGACTGGCCTCCCAAGTTTCTGTCACCATGCCAGCCCCTCTACAACCCTCCTGCCTACCCAATGCCGAGGCCAGCTCCGTGGCTCCCCAACCCTGAAGTCCCCAGAGGTTTGAGCTGAGGACACCCCCATGCCCACAAGTCATGCACAGGCATGCACACAGCAAGGACCAACACTGAGTGCCCACAAAGGTCAGCTGCAGTGTATTCTGAGCCTGCCTGTGAGCACGGGGCCACAGCCAAGAGTGGGAGCCACCTCTGGGCAGCCCCTGGTGACTGCAAGCAAAGTGGCTGGTGGAAGCTGAAGCAGTGTGCTGCTGAACACAGGCCTCAAACCATGGCCCACAAAAGTCAGAAATAGCATGGAAGCTAGGAGTCACAGGGGCCTTGAGTATGTGGAAGACCCCGGGGGTTGACCACAGCCAATGGAGTCAAGAGCCCTAGGGGACAGTGCTCATCTACTCCCACAGGATACCATAGGACCCTTGGGAAGGTGAGAGGCCCCTATGACCCACTATTCCAAACTCCCTTGAATAAATTAATTCCTTTCACTCCATGAGTTTCTATGTTACAGAGGCCTGGGCCCGCAAGATAACGAGGGGAGAGCAGACAGTCCAAGAATAGGAGTCACCCCACTGTGGCTATATTTGCTGCTCTGCCTGGCCCTGTCCTGTGCTCTCTCCCTACAGGCCAGGCCTCCACCCCAAAAAGCTTCCAAGAGGCCCACTGCTCCATGCCCAGCCAGTTCTGCCTGAGTACCAGGCCCTGGCTTGGGATTTCCAGCCCAGAAGAAGCACTGGGCCAGAATGTAAGCCTCTACCACAAACAAGGTGACTGGGCCCTTTATGAGCTCAGCCCTAAGCCAGAAATGTTTATGGATCCAACCCTGGTCTCTCCCCACTGAAGCTTTGAATTCCATTCGCAACCTCATCAGCCACTGCAAGTTTGGGGACCGTGTTTCTGACTCATAGCCCTCTCCTTCCAGCAGTGTCAGTCTCTCCCTCTGCTATGCTTTCAGTTGCCTCTGGCCTTGCCCCAGTCTTCCCCACAGTCTGACACACAATACCTGTGGGTCAGACTGAGTCTCATGGATGTTCCCCCCTCCCCTCTCCCTCCCTCCACCTCACCCAGTCTCTTCTCAGTACCCATCACCTGCAACAATCCATCACTGACTCGTAGCCTTTGTCCCACTCTCTTGCCATACCTCTGTCCTTCCTAACCCTGCCCCCCAGCCCTGACCAGCCACAATGATAGGACCTCTCCTAGCTCCCCTCCTGTCTGTCCAGCTCCCCAGATGTGCCTGCTCTGTCTCTCTCTAGCTCTCCTTCCTCCTCCCATCTCTTCTTTGGTCATCACCCCAAAATCTAGCCTATTTTCTGTTTACCATGTCTCCCTTGGACACAGTGATCTAATGTCCTCCGAAGCCTTTGGCTATCACTTCCGTGTAAATAGCTCACAGAATAGTATCACCATGTCCGACAGTTCTGGTGTTACCAACTGTTCATAAGACAGTTCCAGGTTGGTAGAAATTCTACTGTCACCTCTAAGTCATCCTGCCTGAAACAAATGTATCATCTGCCCTGCATAACCAGCACCTCCTCCTACAGTGACTAATGAGTTAGCATCTTTCTCTTGTTTTCCAGGCCTATCCAAAGTGAAGTTCTCCTTTCTCATGAGAATGACCCCATACCCTGTTGCTGGCTCTAAGGCGTAGGGATCCACATGCAAGAATTGAGGAGGGGCCTGTAGAAGATAAAAGTAGCTCCAGATTATAGCCAACAAGGGGATGGAAGCCTCAATATGACAACCACTAGAAACGGGACTTTGCCAACCTGACTGAGGCTGCAGGGGGATTCTTCCCAGAGCCTCCCATAGGAGCCTAACCAGCTGACATCTTAATTTCATTGATTTCACCCTTGTATAACATAGAGCAGAGCTTGTCAAGCCAACCAAGATTTCTGGTCTGCAGAACTATGAAATAATAAATTTGTATTACTATAAGCCACTAATTTTGAGGTAACTTGTTAACAACAGCAATAGAAAACTAATATACCCTCCCAGGCCCCATTATCCCTTTAGAAAACCGCTTCTATTAGATCACCATCAAACCCTAATACCTTTTAGGAATCCCAACTGCATATTCCAGATGCTCCAAATCCTCAGCCTGTCATTTGAGAGGGTTGACCTCCAATTTCCCTCTGTAATTCATCTTCCACAGAAACCCCCATTTAAAATATATTAGCCACCTTCACACCTCCAAAATTGCCTCAAGTATTACTATCTCTGGGTCTTTATTCACGATACTCCCTCATCTGGAATTCCCTCTCCTGTCCCTTCCTCTCTGTTGATCAAACCTGAAACCCCTCCTCCATGAAGCCTCCCTGCTCTCTCTGCCTCACACACTGGGCTCTCAAGACATAATGCCTTATGTTAAGATTCTGTCCATCCCCAACACCCCAACACCCTTCCCAACCTGATGGTAAGACCCACACTTGTCATTTGTCTTCTATCCCCCATTGTGCCTAACACAGCTCTAGGTACAGAGTAGGAGTCAACAGAAACCTGTTGAGTTACAAATAAAATGACAATACTTCCAGCCAACAAATAAAGCGAAGATGTTTCCAGCCACTGACCTGTGGAGCACTAGCTCCCACCTGTGACCAAGGAACCATCCAGGGGGTCCTAGCTGCCAGGGACTAGGAGAGACAGGCAGAAACCCTCAGGCCAGGAGGCTCCTCTGCACACAGTGAGGTAGTAAGGTGACAGGAACAATTCCAAACCACATAAAGCCTCTGAGAAGGCCTGGAGTGGGTGCCACTCAGCCAGGTCAGAAACGACCTGCATCAGGTGTAGGTGAGCCAAGAAGAGCCAGAGAGATACACGGCAGAGACTAAAGGGAAGTTGGGCTCAGGGATCGCGGCAGATGAGCCAGGACCTGCAAACTAGCCACTACCTACCTACCCAGAAGTGAGAGGAGGCCATCTTGGCGTCACCAATGCCAGTCAGAGACCCATGAAGACTCAGGAGAGGCTGAAGAGAGAGGGGAAAGAGAAAAGAAGGTAAGAAGGGACAGAAGGGGAGGGCTGGAGACGGGTTGGGGAGAGAAGACAGGGAAAGGGAGTGAGGAGGACAGAAGAGAAGTGGGAGGAGAGCAGGGATTTCTCCTTCTCTGGTTTCTGTGGAAATACCATAATCCCTAGAACATCCTGGCCTGCCGGGGTTAAGGTGAGGCAAGGAGATGGCAATACCCGCCCTCCTCCATAGCCACCACAACTAAGAAATTATGTAGAGTAATTAATCAAAAGCTAATGAGAAATGTGTTTTCTCTCCCAGCCTAGCCCCACATCATATTCTTATTAGCTGCGGTTATTACAATAATAATCATGCATGCTCCAGGCACAAATTGGGTTTTTTGCTCCACTGCCACCAATTTGGAAAACTATTAATGGCAAGATAAAGCCCCCATGGCTCACACCAGGCCAACCTGGAAGAACCTGCTGCTGCTGCCCTACTCCCATTGCCACAGACCCAGTGTCCAGAGAGGGTGCTTTCCACAGCAGTCCAGGAATTTGGAAGTCTGACAACCTACCAGAAGGAACCAAGTATTGGTAGGGTGGGAGGGGTGCTGGACCTGGGTGGGAGACCTTGGATTTCACACACACATACACTCCAATGTAATTGTAAGGGTAGGGACAGCCCTCATGAAATGAATCCTAAAGCTGAGTTTGCTCTGGGGTCCAAGTCATCTGAATTTTCTCTTGAGCCCTTCACCCTCAGATCCTTTTCTCTTGAAAAGGTTGGCTACGGTTCTCAAACATAGGATGAAATCAGATATTTACTCTTGATGAAGTTTCTACTAGTAAAAAAAAAAAAGGGCAGGGGGGTAGAATTAGTAAGCTTTTCATAAAGCTAAAAGTAATTTTAAAGATGTTTTAAATTCTGAAATTGTCCTCCCTATTTTGTGATTTTTACATACATGTATATATGTGTTATGTATATAACCTTACTTGGTAATTACTCAGAATTATTTCAGTTGGGAGTTCCAGCCAAGATACAGGCACACTGTGCCTCCTCACACAACCAAAAAAAGGACAACAATTCAAAAACAAAAAACAACCAGAACTGACAGAAAATTGAACTGTATAAAAGTCCGACAACCAAGAAGTTAAAGAAGAGACATTCATCCAGACTGGTAGGAGGGGTGGAGACGGGCAGCTGGGCAGAGAGGACTCGCAGCAATGGAGCGGCTGGTGGACCCAGCCAGGTGGCAGATTGCAGACTGGGCAGTCCCACATTCACGTGCAGATAAACTAAGAGAAACAACTGTGGAGCGAGACAGACTGCGCAACCCAGGCCTCCTGTGAGGGGAAATAAAGCCTGAAAACACCTGTGGAGGTTGAGGCACTGGGAGAAACTCCCAACCTCACAGGAGAGTACACTGGAGAGACCCACAAGGTCCTAGAACATACACAAACCCACCCACCCAGAGAATCAGCACCAGAAGGGCCCAGTTTGCTTGGGGGAAGTGGTGGAAGTGACTAAAATCCCACAGAGAGCAGAGCAAGCACTGTTGTTACCTCTGGAACCCCTCTCCCACATACAGCATCACAACCCAGGGACGTGGGTTACCCCGCCCTGATGAACACCTAAGGCTCTGCCCCTCACGATGTAACAGGCACAGCAATGAAGAGATAGCCAACCTATCAGATGCAGAATTCAAAACCCTGGTCAACAGGATGCTCACAGAATTGGTTGAATTTGGTTGCAAATTAGATGAAAAAATGAAGGTTATGCTAAGTGAAATGAAGGAAAAAGCACAGAGAACCAATAGTAATGGGAAGAAAACTGGAACTCAAATCAACAATGTGAACCAGAAGGAAGAAAGAAACATCCAACCAGAAAAGAATGAAGAAACCAGAATTCAAAATAATGAGGAGAGGCTTAGGAACTCCAGGATATCTTTAAATGTCCCAACATACAAATTATAGGAGTAGCAGAAGAAGAAGAAGAAGAGCAACGGGTGGAAAAGTTATTTGAAAAAATAATAACAGAGAACTTCCCCAATCTGGCAAAGGAAATAGACTTCCAGGAAGTCCAGGAAGCTCAGAGAGTCCCAAAGAAGTTGGACCCAGGGAGGAACACACCAAGGTACATCATCGTTACATTACCCAAGATTAAAAATAAGGAGAGAACCTTAGAAGCAGCAAGAAAAAAGGAGACAGTTACCTACAAAGGAGTTCCCATCAGACTGTCGGATGATTTCTCAAAAGAGACCTTATAGGCAAGAATGGGCTGGAAAGAAGTATTCCAAGTCATGAAAGGCAAGGACCTATATCCAAGATTGCTCAATCCAGCAATCCATTGCTCTATCCATTTAGAATGGAAGGGCAGATAGAGTGCTTCCCAGGTAAGGTCAAGTTAAAGGAGTTCATCATCACCAACCCCTTATTATATGAAATGTTAAAGGGATTTACCTAAGAAAAAGAAGATAAAAAATATGAACAGTGAAAGGACAGCAAACTCACAGTTATTAACAACTACACCTAAAACAAAAACAAAAACAAACTAAGCAAACAACTAGAACAGGAACAGAATCACAGAAATGGATATCACATGGAAGGTTAATAACAGGAGAGTGGGAGGGGGAGAGAGGGGGGAAAAAGTAAAGAGAGTAAGTAGCATAGATGGTAGGTAAAAAATAGAAAGGGAGAAGGTAGGAACAGTATAGGAAATGTAGGAGCCAAAGAACTTACGTGTACGACCCACGGACATGAACTAAAGGGGGGAAATGTGGGTGGGAGGGGGTGTGCAGGGCAGAGGGAAGTGAAGAGGGGGAAAATGGGACAACTGTAATAGCATAATCAATCAAATATATTAAAAATAATAAAATTAAATTTAAAAAAAGAATTATTTCAGTTCCAAGGGATGGATTTAAATTGATAATACAACACTGGAGGCATATTGGGTGATGTAACTAGGAAGAACAGGGTTAAAACCAAGAAATTAGATGGTACTGTCAGATCCCTCTCCCTTTCTCCAACTCTCTTTGCATTGCTCTCTCTTACTAAATTTGAGCTTCCTCCCTGGTTTTAGGACATGGGAGGAATGACCTCTAGGTTGGCATGGTCAAAGGCTGCTCAGGTCTTACCTTATCTTGCTTAGGATCTCAGAGGAAAGAGATCTTCATTCTCTCTCATCACCCACATATGAGATCTAAGGCACAACTCTGACTGTTTCATCTTGGAGATTTCATTCATTCTCACATATATATACATCTTTTTCATTCTAAGGCCAATCATTCTGGCCAAGGACACCATGCTCACCACGCCTGAGTCATGGGATTATTCCTGAGGTCGCCCAACTAAAGTACTGTCCTGCTGCCCCACCAGGAGAGGTCAATGCCCTAAAGGAAGTAGGGCATATGATAACCAAAAAAAGAGGGGCAATGGGCTCCATAGAGACAAAGAAAGCAGACATCCACTACACCTAGGAAAGTAAAAAAATTATTTTAAAAAGATGTATCCTTCATCCCCACCCAAAAATTCCTTTCCAAGTCTTGGAAACTACTAAGTCAAACACTAAGCCACCAAAAAATGTCAAAGGCCACTTTGCCATACCAGTCACCCAGGCTTTACTAACCGCAGCAGTGAGATGCTAGTGTGGGCTCTTAGGAACCTCACTGGTAAAGAGAGCTGTTTCAGAAATACCAGAATGCAGAGGGCCTCCCTGTGACATCAAAACACAGTGTGGCCTCCTCCGACCCATTCCACATATTCTACACTGAAAACCGCGGTATAAGTCTAGGCAGTTCTCATAGCCATAGTGCTAAGAGAGTAAGGTCAGCAGCGGGCAGCAATTTTTCTACAGAAGGGTCTCCCCAGGAGCCCAAAGACCTTGTAGAAACCCAGTCAGATGAGTTTGAACACATTTCAAGAATGCCAGGCCCCAAGGAAATTGGCCTCCCCTTAGCCCCACATGGTCAGTATGCCTATGACTGGCCCAATTAATGGATCGAAAGAGTGGTCGGGGTATCTTTCCCTTAATCCCTTTTGGTTATTTTTGATCACTTATTATTTAGCTGTTCAAACCCCATTGTCTATAAAAGTCCCCCAAAATAATAACTGCCCCCAAACAGGCCTGACTTTGAAGTCTATCTCTACTTCTTACTAGCTGTTTGGCTTTGAGCAAACATTTTGACTTCTTGGATCCTCAGTTTCTTCCTCTGTAAAATGCACTTTCAGAAATGGTCTTTAAGCACCCAACTGGCTCAGACATATTCTTGCATCTTTTGGTGAACTGTATTGAGCACTTACTGTCAGTCACTGTGCGAGGTGCCATGGGTGAAGAGAGGATTTATACGTAAGTCTCCCTACTAATGCTGGGAAAGACACACACCCAACATGTGTGAGTCAAAGGAGAATGGTACACATGTCATAAGAGAGGCATAAACCAAGTGCTATGGGCATTTAAGAGAAAAAAAGGCACTGCCTCCAGCTGAGGGGAGGACAATTTGGTGGAGAAGATGACACCTACTCTGGTCTGGAAAGACAATGAAATGCGGTAATGAGGAAGGTAGGGCATTCTCTGCAGAGGGGATAGCCCAAGCAGAGGTCTAGAGAAAAGAATACTAAGAGTAGGTAGGCTCCCTGCCCTGAATCTGGAGGAAGCCCCAGTTAGAAGAGTCCTTCCTTCTCAACCATCTACTTGCTCTTCTACCAGAGCTGTACCCTCTCCACTGTGCATTCATGGTGACATTAGCTAGACACAGCCAGGGGTGGCATGGAGGAGGGGCTACTCCCTGGAGAATCTGTAACACCCTCAGCAGGACCATCCATGCAGTGCCCCCACCGCTATCTCCCTTTATCTTCCTTTCCAGCTTAGCCAAGGTTCAGTGCTACTAATTAGTAGCAATCAGGACAGTTCTCCCCACTGCCCTGCTGGGGCTAGGATGAGGCTTCCTTTCCCTCCTGCACAGAAGGCACAGTGTGAGCCTCAGAGAAGGGTGAAAGAGAGAGGGAAGAGTGCCTGGTGGAGGAGTGGGTGGCTGAGGTAAGAAGGAAAAGAACGGAGGGTTTGGGGGACTAAACACTGACTCATAGGCTCAATGAGCTGAAGACCTCTCAGGCTCCAGCTTGGACTGAGGCTCTGTGACAAGAACACCAAGCAAGAACGTACTTTAAAGTGCAAAGCCCTTTTCCACAGTGTCTCACTAGTCTAGTCTCCAAACAACCATGGGAGACATGTATTATTACTTTCTTAATATATTTCTTCCTTGGGCCACTCTTAAGATCCACAAGGGAAGAGACAATGTAAGCTTTGTCACTGCTGTGTAACCTCAGTGCTATATACAGCAGCCAGCACAGTGATGACATCCAGTAAATAGCTGCTGTCTGGCTGTCTGTCTGGCTGGCTGGCTGAATGCACAGATGGGAAGGAGGGAAGGAGAGAAGAAAGAAGGGAGGGAGGGGAAAAGGAAGGAAAAACAAAGCAGACAGATGGATGGGTGATGAATTGTCCCATTTTACAGATTAAGAAAGTGAGCACTAGAGAGAAAAAGCAACTTACTGAGATGGGACAGCTAGCAGCAGGATCAGCATCAAGCTCCATTTACCCACCTTACTCATCTGGCATGCTTCCCAACAACCAAAACTATCTCTCTTCTTTGGTCTCTTTCACATGCTCAGCCAAGAAAGGCCAGCCTCCTAAAGCTCTGATTCCAATCCTTCCTCTGGCAGTTAGAAACCAAGCTACTGCCAACTCGACTTCCACAAAAAACAGCAGTATCCCCAAAATTCAGTGACCATGGACTAAAGACAGGGGCAACCTCTGATTATCATTCTGGAAACACCTGACTGCCCACTGGTGGGAGAGAGGTAGACACTGCCTTCCGGAGCATAAACAGCAGAGGACTTGGAATCAAATAGACTTTGGTTAAAATCCCAGCTGCTTCCCTTCCACAAGCATCTGTTAATGTCTCCCTACCAGGTGGCAGCCCTCCCCTGCAATGCCATCCCTCCTCTCCATCCCAGTGAAGCTGGCTCCTAACCTCTCCAAATCTGTCTCCCTGTCAGTACCTAGTACATGTTCCTCTGATGCTCAAATCAATGATGAGATCAAATCCAGGCCTTATCTCAGTTCCCTGGCTTTGCCTAGACTCCCTGCCCGGAACCCCAGAAGCCACAGCATCAACATAGCCACCTTTCCAGCCCTTCCAAATCCCACACTGGAGAGCTTCTCACTGCAGCCCCACTGCTCCCACCTCAGATTTGCCCACCATTTAAGGCCCAGGCATTCTTCCTCTCACACCTGATTCCATCCTTTCCTCTGCCCCAAGCCAAGTCAGGGCCCTTTCCTCTTCAGCTCCTGTGTTTCAGCTTCAGAGCCTACTTGCTTTCTGGTCCCAGGGTCACTGGTTAGTCCACAGGCAGTATCTGTCCTCAAGGTAAGTTCTGTCCCTTTCCAAAAGGATGGCCTCAGCCTTCCCACACAGGCCCTGGGCAGGCCATCTGACTATCACTGTACCTGTTGTCCCCTTTTCCCCACGGTTTTCTTTCTTTTTTTAAAAATTATTTTATTGTTGTTAAATTACAGTTGTCTGCATTTACCCCCAACCCCAGCCAAACCCACCTTCCTCCCTTGCTTCCACTCCACCCTTGGTTTTGTCTGTGTGTCCTTTATAGTAGTTCCTCCCACGGTTTTCTAAAATCCCCTGGCCAGGGGTCCTTTACCTCAGGTCCAGGATACCTAAGAAGGCCCTCAATACACTTTTGGGTTTATGGAAACACATGCACATTTTATAGGAAAAGGGTTCCCAGCCAGAGGGTCCCCTGCAACCACAAAACTTGAGATTCACCACCTGGAGGCCAGATTCCACCTTCTGCCCCATCAATGACAGACAGCTCAAGTTCAGTGCTTTGTAACTCAGTGTGAACTGTGCCCTTTCAAAGCCCACTTGGTAAGATTTCTCCTGCCCAATCCTGACACCTACAGGAATTTCAGGAACTCAGGGCTTTGCCACTGAAATCACCTCAACATAACAGACTTTTGATCCCCTCCCCCCAGCCCTGGCCTCAGCACTAGGTGTGGCCTCATCACTCCATGAGGGGCTTACAGTGCAAGCCAGGAGCAATCACCACCCTTCCCACCATATTTCTTCTAAAACAGGGCCTTCTGGGGTATGGCCCAAGAGGTTCTGGGGGTCCCTTGTTGAGGACAGGATTCCATGCATGGTAGATGCTGCATCAATGCTATGTGTTAGAGGTTGGAGGAAGGCCTTTGGTTATAGCAGCTGGAACTGAGACCCCTGGTAAAAGTGGGGAAGCCATCAAATCCTGGAGTTAACATCCTAAAGAGGTCCTAAGAAATCATTATACTTAGCCTATCATTCAAAAAAAAAAAAACAGTTCAGTAATACCTTCACTGTGTCCAACACCAGAGACAGACAGACAGACACTTTACAGAAGAGGCAGCTGATACCAGAGGGCTTAATGGGTTGTCTAGGGTCAAACAGTTGCTGAGTAACGGAGAGGAACTAGGTTAAAAGACCCAAGTGCCCTACCCCCTTAGGTCGGTTCAAGAGTTCATGACACAGGTCCATCCACAGCCCAGTGGCCCATCCTACTCTAGATGTGGGGAGTGACTGGGAGGGTGAGCAGGTCTCTGTTGCACCTGAGGCACACAGCACTCCTGGCAGAGGAAGGCAGGAGAGAAGCTGGGAAGCCACAGCCTGTGCATGCAAATGAGGCAGCTGCATAATTAATCACCATCAAACAGTTTCATTAAGAGATGGAGCTTTGCGGCTGTCTTGAAAAAAAACTGAAACAGCAGGAAGGGAACGAGGGAGTGGAGGCTCAGACTGTTCAAGTTCAACTCAGATACTGCCTGCTGGGGGAGGCCAAGGATCTGAAGGTGGTGACACGACCTACTGAGAGAGAAGGCTGATGGCTACGGGAAGGCTTTAGCTCCAAATATTAGACTTGGGCTTCCTGGAAGTCATCTCTCCTGGCCATGGATAGGGCACCTCAGCTGTTTCCTCAACAAGAATCACACAGCCACCTCCACTTCCTTCCAGGAACCGAGGTTTGGGGAAGGAAGGTAAACCACCCCAGAGCAGCAGGGTATGGTGCTTCCGGGAAACAGACCCCTGGCATGGATACCCTATACACACCCAGGACTCAATGATCAAAGTCTCCAAAATAGTCTCAAAGGATGTGGGATACAGAGAAGCCACCTGGAGAAACCAAACCGGGGGGCCTGTTTATCCTAAATCTCTACCCTTAAATACCTTCACTCCATGTCCCCATACCCCTCATTTACTCTAAAATGGGAAGAGAAGGGCAGGGGAATGGGATGCTCCTTACCAAACCTTGTGGGTGCTAACACTACAGGGTTGGAGCCTCCCCAGGCACCTAGCCATGAAGTGTGACCCCTAGATGCCCTGGTTAAGTCCCCATGGGCCAGGGAGGTAACCTGTCAGAAGAAATCCTACCAACTCTTAGCAATCTGACTCTGCTTCTCTTTCCACCCACCTGCCTGTCCCAACATTCACAGTGTTCCGTTCTAATCAAAGCACTTTCCACTTCCCCAGCAGCCATTTCTCCGCTAGGACAGCCTTTGTGTCACCTGCCCAGGGAACTTCTCCTTGCCTGTCAATGCCCCAGTCCAAAAATCCCTCCTCTGAAGGCCTTCTCTGACTCCCAGACCCTGGGAGGAAGGTACTTCCTTCCCTGGGCTCTGCATAATTTGTGTTGTAATTATTTGTTTACTTGACAGACTGAGGTCATGAAACAACAAACTCTCTGAAGGACCAAATCTTTCTTTATCTTTATATCATTAGGACCTGGACTACATTTTAGAAGTTTGTCAATTGAATAAATCTTTTGAACTAAAAAAAGATCATTGATACTCACCTCCTCCAGACACCCGACTCTTGAAAAATGTCTAAACCATCCAGGGCAAGTTTATTTTCTTCCTGAATATATGTCAAATCCCTGAGATTGGAAGGGTTGGGAGTGGGAGAAATGACCAACACTCTGGAAGTTGGCTTTCCAGGATCATGAGCCCAAGGACAAGGGACAGTTCCTAATAGGTAGGTGCCTTAGGCTGAGCACAGGACCACAGTAAAAGCCTAGTGTCCTGGGCCAGAGCTCACAGCACCCTCTCTGTGACACAGGACGTTGCCTGGGAATGTGATGGGGCTGAAGGGACTCCAGTGCTTCTGAACTTGCAAGGCCATGAGACACACGGGAGAGCCCTCCACCTTTGGGAACTCGGAGCTCTGGCAGGAAACCAGGTGGGACCGAAGCACTGCAGCTCTGGCCTGACTCAACTCCTCTTACCTTTTCTTTTGCCCATTCCCTATCCCCTTTCCTCCAAACCTATTGATTTCCTGTGGCTTAAGTCTTCCCTGAGATGGCCAGAAGGGAGAGGATTCACTTTAAATTAACAAGGTTATTAGCAGTTAACTCCTATCATTGTAGCACTGTAATTGAAAAGAAAAAGAGAAAAAAGAGGCTCACAAACACTTCCAGCCCTTTCTCTCCATCACAGGGGGGAGGTCAACAGTGAGGGGGGTAGAGGGAGAAGCAGGGCCCCTCCCTTACACAGGGCCTGCTCAGCTCACTGGCTTTGTTTCCTCATGTTCCACCCACTTTCACAGGGACGGTTCTAAGGAAACCAGGCCCAAAGGGAGTAAGCTGCCTATCTCACAAACACTTCAAAGTTACTGAGAATGCTCACAGAAGGATGCAAGAGATTTATTTCCTATTGGAAGTATGCAGAAAGGAGGTACAAATCTGAAGCCTCAAGTCAATGTTTTTAGTGATTTTTAGCTCGGATTGTCCTCAGTTATCCGAAAATTTATATGGCTGGCATATGTCAACATTATTGATTTTTAGTCCCAAATTCACTGCCATTAGAGATACCAACCACTGTGGTCAGGAATCATCTCTCTTCCCCTCCCTTTCACCTCCCCAGCCCCTGCCAGGGCTAAAGACTGGAGGAAGGGTAGGGGCATAGGAAGGGCCTAAGAGAAGCTCCCTACTTCAGGCTAGCCATGCTAACCTCAACACCCACACACTAGATCCTAAAGCAAAGATATCATACCCCAAAGGTTCTTAGGAAGAGCTATCTCTTGCAGAAAACTCACTAGAGGCCATCCTGTCCCTGATACCACACAGAAGCAGCAGCAGACCCAGACTCCATGAAGCAGCCTACCCTATGGGAGACCCAATATTTACAAGTCTCCCATTCTCACCAAATTGTTCCCTGCTTGGGGTAAACCAGTTGGAGGAGTATAATCTGAGAGAGCTAAGAATCCCCCCCCAAAATCTCCCTAGAAGCGTGGGAGTACAAATGGCTGGCACTCCCTGGCCAGGACCTTAACAGAGACCCTGCTGGGGCTCCAGTGGGGTGAGCAGGATGTGGGCACTGGCAGGATGTAGAGGTGAGTCTGAGCAGGAGGGCAGCCTCTCCACTACTTCCAGCCTCTGCTGTCCTGAGAAGCCCTGGGATTCCTACCACACCCAAGCCACCCTCCTATCCTTCCTCTCAGCCAGGCTTTTACCACCCTGCCCGAGGTGAAGCCTTCTCCCCTCTGTACCTGACTCTCCAGAGCAGCACTCAGTCGGTTCCTGCTTAGCCAGAGTGGTCAGGAGCAGACGCCTCCCCTCCCACCCAACCTTCTAGAGGCAACAACAATAAAGAGCAAAGGGAGGAATGTAGAGCACATAGAAAATCCATACAGAACTACAGATGTGTGCAAGTATGACTATGCAGTATAACACGCATATGGAAAAAGTGCATATATTATTAGGGTTATTATTAATTGAGCATTTACTATGTGACAGGTAACATTATCAGGCACACTTTATGAATAAAAAATTGGGGTTAAGAGATTCTTAGTAGTATGTCCAAGGTCACACAGCAAGTCTGTGATAGGGAGGAATTTGAACCTAGACAGTATGTCTCATGTCTCTAAACTGCCGAAACCCTAAGCTCTCCATTACATGCCTTTCAATGATGTCTGCCATGGTTAGGGTGAGGTGGGAAGGAGACGGTTGGACAGCCAAGCTGCTCAAGACGCAACCAGAGTCCTCCTCTTTTCCCCACCCACCAGGCAGAAACGGGGTCAGATCCCTTGGTGGGGGACACACTCCTCCCACCCAGTGCCCTCAACCTCCCTGCCCATCCATCCATTCTCCCAAGGTCAAAGGGACCCAGCTGCATCAGGGATGGAAAGGCCCAGGCTGGTCCCTGTTCCCTACCACCACCACCTGCTCAGCTGCTCCCACCTTCCCTACTGCTGAGTCTGCACTGTCAAAGTCACCTTGCCAGTGTCTCAAGTGCTAGGGAAAAGTGGAGAGAAGCAGATGGGCAGCTGACACAGGCAGCATGGAGGGAGCATCCACAGTTCACTCAGGGTGGGGGCAAGAAGGCTGATGCACAGCCTGGAATCTGGCATTTGGGGCTGTGACCAGGGCTGAGGGCAGGCCAAGCAAAGGGTAAGCCCAGAATCCTAGCCTGACCCTGCAACTGGATTCATCTGGATCAGTCTGCAGGTCTGGTGGGCCACTGGATATAAAATCTGGAAAGTGAATGAATGTGTAAAACTGGAGGAGGCAGATCTTACACCTGCAGTTACCTGAGAGTCACAAAATTCCCAAGAACCACAGACTCACTCCAAAGAAAGCTTAACCAGTCTTAACGCCTTCCCTGTCTTTCCTGGAAACTGACGAAGTAAGGAGGAAAAAAAGGCACCCAGAGCCCACTGTCCCCTCCCCACTCTGTGGGTCTCTGGCAGCTATGACAGCTAGCACCTGCCTTCCTGGTCTTCTGTAGGCTCTGGACGCAGAGGGTGTAAGGGCACCAACAGAGCCGCCTTCATAATAGGCCCCTGCCGCTATTTACTCTGGGAAAAATCACTTCACCTCTCTAAGTAAGAGTTTCCATAACATGGGGATACTACCCTCCTTGCAGTTTATCACACAAACAAAATGCTGAGGACATAGTTGCCATCACCAAATGTAGTTACCACCCCCCTTTCTTTCCCCTCCTAGTGGAGAACCTCTCTCCCTGGGGGCAGGACCCAGGGAGTGGAGGGTAGCAGATCCTCCTCTAGTCACCATCCTTAGAAGGCACTGGTGATGGATGGGGCAGCAGGGGCAGCAATTTGGGAATTGATAGAATCTATTGGAAATCCTGTAAGACCAGTGAGACGCTGGTGCCATGTGCCGGCACCGACATGCTGGAACACCCTTGGGGGAACACCAGGAGTTCCTGGGCACAGACTGAGGTACCACTAGACGTCCACTATGGTGTATTTAAAGCAACCTGGGCAATACTGGGAGCTCACTGGAAGTTGCTAGAGTGTTCCTGTGACTCCACGAAAGTCAGTGCCAGGGGCCTTACCATAATTTTAGTGGAGAGATACTGGGGCAAAATGAGAATGCTGGGTACACACTGGAAGGTCACTGGGAAACTCTCTGGGGTGTTATTGGGAGCAAAAGCACATGCTTGGGCATTCCTGGGGCACTTTGGGATTGCAGAGGGCACATTGTCAACTGGGGCCTTTTGAGGATTATTAGGGTCTCCCTGTGGGGCACTCATGGGTTCCACCAAGTGCCGCACTCAAGGCAGCTCTTCTCTTAACAAGGAACATTGGGTAAATAGGAGAGCAGCCTGCCAGGGGAACCAGAGCAGGGTCACCTTGGAAGAGGGAATAAGCAACTGGCCAGATCGGGCAGCAATCACCTATCTGTGCTTCCCAGCTGTGGTGGCAGCTTGAAGGGAATGTGCAGCACGGTTTGGAAAATCACCCCTGAAGAGGGTAACAACTCTGCCTGACTGCTAGAAGCCCTACTTGGTGTCAGTCTCCCCAAAGTCAGGCCCCAGGGTGAGGGAACAGCCTGGAGCATCATGTAGGCAGGACTAGTGGCAGGAAGGGCCCTCTCAAGGCTCAGGCAGTAAGACCTGGTATGCCTGGGATGGTTCCTAGCCAACAGCAGAGAACGGCCTTCTTCCCCGCGGTTGTAGCACAGAAGACAGGTGACAACAGCCAAACCTATACTTGGGTCATGTGTGGGTACTCTGTACTTCACAGGATCCTGCAGGGAAGGTGATGGAAAGAAAGACACAACTGAATAGTAGAAGCATGAATCTCATAAAGTCCTGCTACAGGCAGGCAGGCAAGTGTAGATATCCACCAACCAAAAGGTCAAAAGGTGAAAAGTCAGGGTCAAGCTCCAGGAAAGGGCCAGTACCTTTTTCAAGATCTGGAAATGGTCAGAGGGAGAAGGAAAAAAGGCAAGACACACGAACGTCCGAACCTGAGAATGTTCAGTATCAACTAGCAGGTATTCAATACCTACTACATGCCAAGTGGCTCCACCCAGTTAAGCCCTCATCCCCATGGTGTCCCTAGGCAAAACTGTCATTTCTCTTCCTCCCCTTCATACCTCTTCTCAGGGGATAGCAGCCTTTTGTGCCAGAAACCTGGGTGTCATCCTAGATGGCCCCCACTCCCTCACCCCTCACAGACACTCACAGGCCAGGTTCTGCCTTTTCTTCCTCATGACAGATCTCTCTCCTCCTATTATGGCTCTTGGGCCAAACACCACAACCACAGTTCAACACCTTTCATGCAGTGCCTGCGCTGGGACCTTTCCGCCTGCCTTACCCATGTCCACGCTGCTGTTGAAATGGTCTTTCTTAAACATAGTTATAATAATTTAAGCCTGTACCCTGCTTACAGCCCCTTCTCGTCTCCTCAGAGCCCATAAAATGGTATCGAAATCCCATGGAATAAAAGGCCCACAGACTATATAGCTCCCCAACACACTCAATCTTCCAGTCATCCCACTCTCTTTGCCAGTCTCTAAACTATTCCTCTCCATCTTCTGGGCCTCTGCACCAGTTGTCCTCTTGCCTATCTCCCATGAGACCTTGAGACTGCAGCTTAGCATCCCCAGCACTTGATACAAAAAAAGTATCATCTCATTTGAATGAATAGATGGAGGACTATGGGAAAGGATAAGTAAAAAATCTCACGAGGCTGTGGTATTTTTCCCCATTGTAACAAGGAAACAGATTCAGAGATGTGAAGCCACTTGTCAAGGTCGCACTGAATCAGTGCTCATCCTATCATATTCTGCTGCCTCAGAAGAGCCCTGGAAGACCCAAGACAGGAGAAAAAATGGAACGAGATGAGTTTAGGGAAGCACAGGGCAGGGGTCAGTAGTGGTCAAGGAGTGGAAGTGAAGAATGAGGACTGGAATGTCAGTGCCTACGGTTAAACAGCTCCCAGAAGGAAGGGGCTGCAGAGACTGGGAGGTTTCAGGCAGGTATCACTGAGACACCAGCAGGAAGAAAATCCTCCTCCTCTAGCAATCAGAATGGGACTAGAGAAAATGCCAGGGCTAGAGAGAAGACAGGACACCATGACGGGGGAATACTAAACTGTACTAGGTATGATGGCCAGGCTGTGTGCAGGTTATTAAGACTAGACTAATGGGGTGGGCCCTGACACAGAAGTTAACTCCTCCTCATTCCCAAACTCTTATCAGGGGACAAATATAATTTTGTCCCAGTCTCAGTGATACAGGGTGCAGCCAAGAGGGGGACCCTAAAAAGGGATTTGGAATGGGGTCCAGAATTCAAGGTGTTTATAGAAAATGTCGGAGAGACATATAAGATGTCCTCACCCCTTCTCCCACAGGTGTGAGTTGGGGAAGGGACTCATGGAGCTGGAACATGCAGGGCTGTTTTGTACAGCCGCAGCCTTGCAGCTAATCCATGGCCTCGTCATTTAACATATCGATAGCCTTTGGTGGGTCACTTGGACATGTTAAATAGCTGTTGCCAGGCTTGGAGCCAGGGGGATAGAAGTCACTTTCCCCCAAGATGGAACTGGGAGGCAGGTCCCCTGACTTACAGCACCTGTGTGGGAGCTTGGAGAAGATTTGCTCCAGGACATGGGGCCATACCTGCCCAGACTCATGATGGCAGCCCAGTAAGTAAACTTGGAATAATACAGGAATGCTGGCAGGTGTAACATTGTGGGAGGAATTGGAAATGGGAGTACGGAGGAAGATTGGCTCAAGGATTAAAACCCAAACACAGCAGCCATTGAGGGAGAACCACGTGGCTTTGCCAGAGTGGAGACCCCGCAGCCATGTGAAGGAGAGAGCCACGTGCTTTATGCAGAGTGAGGACCCCCTCTTAGCTCTGGTGGAAGAAAGCAGAACCATGAGCCTTAGCCAGAGTGCAGACCCCTGCAGCTTTGGTAGAAGAGGCTCACACAGCTTTGGGGTGCTCCCTTTGGCCACGTGGCCTGGGAAGCAGAAGAGACTTTGCCTGGAAAAAGGGTGAAAGAACTCTTTCCAGTGGACCATGAGAAGGTGCCACATGGCTTTGGATTCATTAGAGATCCTGCCAGCCTGACGATGCCAGTGGCCTGAAACATGGACATTTGCTGCTTTTCCTGAGTTACAGTACCCCAAATTAGGGCAGGGGGAGAAGGAAGCACTGTGGGTGTATGTGGGTGTCCAAAAGGACTTTGATATTTTAATGGGGACATTGGGTCACTACTTTAAGTCTGTATAGCATTAAATAAACATTTCCTTTCCTTTTCACAAATCTCTGACATTGAGAGATATCCTTCCTATCTGGCGGTGAACATAACAAACTTAGTGGGGGGTCTTTTCAGTAATAGTATAATTACCCACCTTGGCCGTGTGTGTGTGTGTGTGTGTGTGTGTGTGTGTGTTGTGTAAGTTTTTGGCATCCTTGGGTGGGCCAATAACTGGCCTCTGTTCTGTAACAGTAATGCTATTAGAAAATCCAGGATCCTTGAGGAAAAGATAAAGGCTTGAATTCCCCTACTGCCCCTATTCCCCACTCCTATCCCCTTTTGAGTCTCTCTACCCCAGCCCTTCCCAGAAGCCTTCCCCATTTCCAGCACCACTGCTCCTTTGAATGGCAGCTTCTTCCATTGTCTCTAGCTGTGGAAGACCATCTCCCTACCCATGGTGACTAGAGAAGAGCCACCTCAGCCTAGGCCTGGCTCTGCCCTACCTGTACCTGGTCAGGTCTCCAGGCCTGGGGGAAGCAGCTGTGCCCTCCTCCAACAGATAGGACCCAGGATGGCTGCATGCCCTGGGAAGCACCAGTGGTGCTGCTGGGCCAAAGTAGCTCAGCCACCTCTGCCCCAGCCTGGAGCAACTGTAGGGGACTGTTCTGCATGGTGTGGGCCCAGGTCCCACTTAGAGATGTACAGGACCCACGCCCACAGATAGGTTCTCCTGTGGGGAATCAGGCCTACATTGTACCTAGACTGCTTTGAGAGTTGCTTTTGCTAAAACTCCCTCACCTTGAATTGAGATAGCAAGTGCTTACTGTAACTTCCTAAAATCCATGCTAAACCTCCCCAGTATGGATGGAGTATAGCCAGTTCAACCACTTTTCCCTTTTCATTTGCAAATATCCTTCTGTGAGGTTTAAAGCAGCATCGGCTCCTTTGTTTTCTGTAAAAGGTAACCACCTAAAGCGAATATGTGCACAGTAAATGAGGACCATCATGTAATGTGCTGAGAAAGAAATAAAGGCCTATAATGGCAGAAGCCACGGCTTTTGCTCCCCTTGAGAGTGAAGCCACCTGCCCTTTTCCTCCACAGGACTTGGTAGTCCATGTGAATATCTCTCCCCCATCCACAATGTCACAGACCCTGTCCACATCAGCAACTAAGTCAACTCAAGCCAAGGCAGCTCCTATGTATGCCCTCTCAGGGGGAAGCTTGAACTCAGGCTGGTCATGGTGAAAGTAAGTTACTCAGCTCAGGACTCTGACTTAGCTCTTCTGTGGCCCCAGCCCCACCCAAAGCCAGGGAAAAACCTGGACCACAGGTAACCATGAGGCCAACACGTGTCCACCCTCAAGTGAACTTCCAGCACTGTGGTATGCTCCGTGTGTCCCTTCACTAGATCTGAAGAAATGAGTGGCTGAACCAGGACATGCCCACCATCCCCCACCCAGAGACCTCCACATCATCATCAGCCTGACCCAGTGGAAAGCAACACAGAAGCTCTGCATGTCACCAGTCCCTTCAAGGAGCCTGGCCTGCCTTTCCCCCACAATTGCTGCTCAGTCAGCCCAGTCTGGGCCACCCACACCCAACCCCCTGGTAGCATTGAGCCCCATCATCAGGTGCTAATTAAATCCCTTAATGAGGAAATAAGGATGTAGGAGCAGCTCCACCATGGCCTCCCCAGCCCACCGCCCTCATCTCTCCATTGGACTTATCACTCGTCACAGGATGTTTACAATAATTTTTAATTTGTGCAATTATTAATCACTTTTCTATCTGCCTCATTTGCATAATAATTAGTCATCTCACTGTTTGGCATGCCTGTGAATGACAGTGTTTTAAATTTAATTAAGATTTTAATATTCTATCTTCCTGCTTTCTTCCCCTTCTACATGCTAATCAAAGTCAAATTTACCAGCCAGAAGGAGGTGCAGAGGAGGCTGGCAGGCACTAGATTTGGCCTGCTCTGTGCTCCTGAGAACTGTGCTAGGAAGAGGGCCTGTCTGCAGGAGGGAAGAGCAACCCCCCACCAACTCCCTAAACCTGGCATTCGAGGGGTTACCCAGCCTTGCATAATGAGTAGAGATGAGTGAGGAGGGGGTAAAGAACTGGGGAAAGGGAAACCACACTGGCTCAGGGGGCCAGAGATCATGGAAAGCACTTTCATTTTTTTTTTCCCAAACTGGCTGATTTTTGCAAGGGGAAACTGGAAAGTACATTGCAGGCCAGTAATTGATCCCGTTAGTCCAGGTTAACTTTGATGGCTCAGTGGCCCCAGGTAGAGAAGCAGGCTGGAATAGTCTAAGACGCATGGCCATTCCTCAGACAGACTGAGAAAACAAATCTGCCCCCCTCCAGAGATACCACCTCTCCACATACCAACAGAGCGTCTGTCCAGGCTGGGGTACTCACAGACCTTGACGGGATACAGGACATGTTGCCCTCTAACAGCATAGCAGCTGGTTTCTGCCTCCCTTCCCCACCGCCAATCCCCTCTCGGACCAGTACAGGCATCAACTGTAGCCTGGAAGAGGTGCTGCTGCAGCCCCACCTTTCCACCACTATCGCTTGCCTCTGTGTTGCCATGGTAATCCCAGGGACTGCCCTGGCTGCTCCAGAATTCTCTGCTTAGGCAGGGCACCGCTTCCTGCAGCCTGCTTAGAACACATCTGCTTTTACCATTACTGAAGACAAAAGGTATGATAACCAACCCGTGCTCTGCAAAGTCAGATACTGGCCTCTCCCTTTACATGAGTAGAGAGAGAAGAGGTGGGAGGGAAACTGATGAGAGCCAACAGCCCTGGGCCAGGCCATCACAGCTGGGGGCAGAGGAACCAAACTCCACTCTGCAAAACAGGTTCTCCCCGGGGAAGGACCCCATCATCCCAAAGAGAGCAAGATCTCCCAGCTGTGCACTTAGGGGTCAAGGAAGAAAGTCTGCTGGATGGGAAAGAAGAAAATGAGGTCTTGCTCCCAGAGTTAGAGTATGTAAAAGAGCCCTTCTCCTTCACAGGACTCCATGCCTGCTCTGCATTCCCTACCTGCAAGTCAGACAGCAAGGTCAGACAGAGATGGTTCCAGGCATTCCTGGTGTCCATTCTGGCCCCAGGGTGTCCCTGGGCTGACCCATGAGCCCTTCAGCCAAGTGCTAATCCAGCTAGGAAGGCACTGGTCTCAGGAGCTGATAGGACCAGGAACCCACCTGCCAGTCTTTGCCTGACAGGGCAGGGCAAAAATTGCCAGGATTCAGGAAAGGCACAGGTCAAGCCAAGAATTACAGGGAGCATTTGAGAAACTAGGCATCAGGGCTTTGGGATGTGTCCCAAACACATGAGCCGACTTGACTTCTCTTACCTCCTCACTCAGGGGACCCCAGTTCTTACCACACCCAGCTTCACCTACTACTGCCAGCTCTCTGCTCCCAGGCCTCTGAATGGCTAAGGCAGCTCTTCTGACTGTGAGACCTGCATACATAGCTAGTGTCACAGCAGCCTCTGCTGGCCACCTGAGCTTTCCATGCCTCGCCTTGGGATGAAAGGAAGGCCGGCACATCCTCGGAATTATGATCACCAGGCATTTCAGTAACTGACCTGAGTCAGTCCTAGTTTATACCTATTGTCTCAGCATAATTATTAATAAATAGCACACATAGTTGCACACACACACCATTCATTCTCAACAGTGTCCTCAACTAGGGTAATAAATTAAATAGTCTCCTCATGGTCCCAGAGAGACTAGAGAGAAGGGGGGAAAACCCTACGCATGGAGACAAGTAACCTTCTCTCCACCCAACCAGAGGGAAAGGTACTCCCTTTTAGACATCACAGGAGGAAATTCAGAACCCCCAGCCCTGGGCCAGAACACAGGCATCTTGATAGTCCTGCCTGGGGAGGGAGGTAAAGCAGGTCTTTCCCATGGGGGAAAACACCTGACAGAAGGAACAGAAAGATAGAAGAGCAGGCCCAGCAAAAGGGTAGGGAGACTAAAGGGCATAAAGTGCTAATTCTACATATGTCCAGCAGAACGAGAGTATTCCTTACAGGTTCGAGGCCATTGTAGGAGGGCACTTACCAGTGGTTGGCTAGTATGGCTCTGGGTGTGATCTCAGCCCTTCCAGAAAACCCGCCTAGGCTACAAAGCCTCTTTCCCCTTTTTACCCAACCCTTCACCCACCTTCTCCCAGTTGGTTTCCTAGCCTGAACCACAAAATCAATAAATTAAGACATTTAGTTATCATTTAGCCCCCTTAAAAAATATCTAGTAAAAAACTTTCTTGAGAAGACATTTCAAAAGCCCCCCCTTTCATCCCCATCTCCCATCCTACCTGAAGGCAGAAGAAAAAAGAACAATCAGACCGAGGGTAGCAGGACCCTGTATCCCTTCCTCTCATGCTGTAGCCTGGTTGATGCAAGGCTCTTAGGGGATCCCTTTATCTCCACACTCATCTGGATTGGAATCCCTGGATACAAAGGTATAGGGGCCACTGTGTTTCTTTGTGTGATGGAAATGGAGTCATAGAAATCAGGGAATATCTGTATATTCTGTCATTCGGAGAAGTTAATGCAAATTAGCTGCCAAGTAATATACAAATGCATACTATCTACATCAGATACCAACAACTGTGGTATTTTAGGGACTCAGACAGCAGTAACCGTCCCACTCCACAAAGCTTGTCAGATGATTGGGAAGAGAGAAACCAAGCTGGTACATTACAGGTTTTCCTGCACTGCCTTCCAGCTCCCAAGTGCCCCTCCCAGGTGAAGCCTGCAGCCAGGCCCTGCTAGAGTCAGAGGAAGTCATACCCCACACAGAAGCAACTTGGGAACTGGGTGGGCATCTCCTGGGCCTCAGTCCCATGCCTCCACCATTTTTCCTCCAGCCTAATGTCAAGACTTCCCAGGCATGTGGCTGGGGCTGAATGGGATTTTTACGCCCCTTTTTGCCCATGCAGGAGAGAATTCTTGTAAAAAGTAAAAATATCACAAAATCCTTAGAAAAATTTCAAAGATGTCCTACCTACACTTGCACATTACTTGCTGAGTCCTGAAAGTTCACATTTGCCCAGTTTTTAGCTGCAATGGAACCTCAACCTAGCATTTTGGTGAATTCAACAAATATTTATTTAGTGTCTCTTAGATTCCAAGCTTTGTGTCAGATGCTGGAGATTGTGGTCTCTGCCTTTATTAAGTTCAAAGTTGGGCAGAAGGAGTGTACACACCACAACTGACTATAATACAAAGAAATTTATACTACAGTTATGTACATACAAGTATTATGGGAGCAAGCTCAAAGAGGAAGTATTTAATTCTGCCATTCTACTGGTAGCAAGGGAGCCAGGGAAAACTCCACAAAGTAAACAACATTTGAGCAGGGTCCTGAAGGATGAGTATGGTTCTGCTAGGAAGAGAAAGAACAGGGCAGAAGCAGCAGTTTGGGAAACTAGAGGCCTGAACCAGTGGCATTTGACCAAGGGAAGTGAGAAGTCTTAAGAGTGCTGGGAAAGGGCAGGTTGGTCAAGTCGATATGGACCCGGACAGAATGCTGAGATCTGACACATGCTGTACACAGGGCTTTGTCCTCCATCTGCCTCCCACCTGACCGTGGAGGACAGTCCTGTCCTCAGTCTTCTCTGTCAATACTGGATAATCATGCTTCCCCACCTTCTTCCCACGAAAGCCACAACCTCCCTGGGACTGGGTTGGCTGGCAGAGCCACTCCATGAGTACCTGAGAGGCAGTCCGTGTGTTGATTAAGCATTCACCTCATTCTGGTGTTGTGGCCGTGACAATCGGCCAAGCTGACTAGAGATTTCAATGAAGGTGCTTTCGGGGACATCTCAAAAAATAGGTCACAATCCACAATATAGCATGATGAATGCAGGGTGCACAGTGCCACGAAAACTCAGGAAAGCTGAACTGAAAGCAGAACCAACGCAGAGAGCATTAAGTAGCACAGGTCTACATTTTGAGCTCTTGAATTCCTGAAGGGCACACAGGCCCTTCTAGCCCATGCCACACGATCCTGGGCCTCCCAGCACCTCAGGGGGCTGCTCAAATTTGCCCTTGCCAACACTTTCTGTTTAGTCAGTATAAATACTTTTCAAATTGTGACTCAGAAGTGAAGCCCTCTCCAGCATGAAACCACGAATATGAACTTCAGGCGCAGGAATGAGCCAGAGAATTCTCACTCGAGCCCCCTCCTCTCCTGCACCAACAAAAACCACACCTCCCACCATCATGCATGTTGAGAAAACACAGAAGAACAAGAGCGTGGGGTTTCTAGAGGCAGAAGGTAATTATATTGGATAGGCAGTGGAAGTATAACTGGGCTCCATCCACTCCATCCCCTCCCACAGTAGTCAAGGAGGCATGGAAACTTCTGAAAATAGTTCAGTGGGAACCAATGATGGGGTGCGGTCACCATGCAAGGTAATCCAATCTCAAATATTTTTATTATAATATAATATCTTGATGAAGGGAAGTGACAGTCCTATTGTACTCTAATTAGAACACCCTGAGTGTTAGGACCCAAGCCAGCTACTGTACCTCAAAACTGGCAGCAGCAAACTGGAATCAGTTCAGAGAAGATTGTATTGGTCTCAAAATCATGCATTCAAAAGATGGTTGAAGGAACTGGAAAAATGTCAGGCCCAACAGCTTTCTTCCAATGTCAACATAACTGTGACACTATTTCCTCATCATAAAGGAGGTGCCAAAATTAAGGAAGGAAATGTCTTACTGTCCCCTACTCAAGCACAATGAATCACAGAGATCATTCCCTTGGTCCCTGCTTTCAGGTTCATGTGATATATCCCAACCCATACAGCACTCACAGGATGGTAGCATTCAGGAATAGTTCCTGTAGCCTATTCATTGTCCTTGAGCCTTATGACTCGGAGACCACACGTCAGACCACCCTCCAAGGTCGACTATGGAAATGCTTCAAAACCCACTCCATTAACCACCTTGGTCCTCTCCTATGGTCTTTCACCCTTTCCGTCACCTCTTCCTCTCATGTCAGCCTCCAGCTGGGCATGCTTGGTTCTCTCACTGCACTGGGGGTGGAAGGGAGGAATGAGAGCCCATGTGAATTGTCTCTAAACATAATTAAACCTTCTATGTCGGAAGATTAGTTTGCTACTACATTATGCAAAACCTGTCTACTTCAGTCCTAAAGTTTCAATACAAAACTCTCCGCCTACTGCCTTAACCTTGTGGCTCCAGGAAGGGAAGAAAGTAGGGCATGGGAAAAAAATTATCCCAACACATCCAAAATGTTGTCAGGCAAAAGAGGGGTTACTAGTCTGTTTTTGTAAGTTTCAAAATAAATAATTCAGACACACGGTGAAACCACGGGAAAACCCAACTGAAAATAGCTACAGTTGTCCAAAAATGGAATATGTATGTCCCAGGAGGCAGTGAGAGGGTAGAAAGTGTTCAAGCATAAATGGAAGTGGCACTTCCCAGAAATGTGACTTACCGGGGGATTCCAGCATGGGCATGGGTATGAGGATTAGATCTCTTGAAGGCCCTGTCCAACTTTGATTCCAAGATTAATATAATTGGTACTGCAGGTTAGGGCAGCAGTTCAGCTAGTAAACCAATGGAAAATACTTTAGGATTCATTGGTGTGGGAAAAGTGTAGTGAATTGAAGTCCTTCAAGGTATCTTCCAACTCTGAGATTCCCATTTGTGATTCCGGGTTCTGAAAGTGTGTCAGCTACTGGCCCATCTATATAGTTAGCTGACAAGATGTGGCCCAACCCTGTGTCTCAGTACAAAACCTGGTGTTTGTGTGTGTGTTGGGTGGAGATAAGGGCAGGAAAAGACTATCTGAAGGGCCAGAGCTTGGGCGCACACACACATGTGCATGCACATTTCTCACAGACACAATGAAAGTCCAGAGTTGAATTTGAGGCCTGAGCAATTCCACAATCACCCTCACCTAGTTTAGCTGGTCACAGAAGTCTTCTGTTAGGGACACAGCTGCCTCCACCTCTTCTCCCAAAGCCAGGGAGTAGGTTTCACGTTCAGTGAGGAAGACCATGGTAACCTAAGTCACCAGATCTCAGAACCAATGCCAATATGCCAAAGCACAGAGACTCAAGTCAGGAGCTGGGGGACAGAGGACAGGGTTGAGCAGTTACTACCAACATGGCCCTGATAGCCAGTGGGCCAAAGTGCCCCCCTTCAGTCATCTCTGTGGGCTCTGTGACTGTGGGTGAGTATTCTCTACTCACCTCACTGTGTGGCATCCCCCTTCTTACCTGACTCCAGAGCCCCTGTTCTCTGTTTCTGCCCCTCTACTGCATGTTGACAGGCAGAGGACACAGGAAACTTCCTGTCCTGGGTACTGCTCCAGATGAGGGTATGCTCGGCCCTCAGTAGTTCAAGGGCAGCCCTCCCTGTAAAGTTGTCATCGCCCCTCCCCACTACAGCTGCAACCTCCCAAAATCAACTGTAGGTACAACAGCCCTTGACAGCTCCTTTCCCCACCCTGCAGGACACCACACATCCTACCCTGACTCCTCCACTTTATTCTGACCAGTCAAAAATGTCTCTTCACCAGCCGGAAACCTGCTTCTTGAAGGGCAGCAGTCCATCCTCTTCTAGTCTCTCACCCTTGAACCTCAAATGCTGAATCTAAGCTTGGCCAGTGCAGAAAGTCATCCCTCCTCCCTCTCCCCAAGGCACTGGAGGAGCTTCCACAGGTCCCATGGGTGTTTCCTGGCAATTTCTGAAAACAGGGAAGAAACATAACCGCTGGCTGTGCTCTAACCCTTTTCTGCTCCTGGAGTCAACTCTTTCTTCTGCCCCTTAGGAAACACAGACCCCAGAGCAACTGCCCCAACCCCTTGGCCTTTCTATCAGTGAATATACAACTAACCGTCCTCACTGTAAGCCACTCCCCCAACTGGTTCTACTTTTAAGGCAAAAACAAAACCCTGACCAGGACAAGAGCAGCCAGGAGATCAAGTGAGTAAGCAAAACTGTTGGCAAACTGCTGGGTAGCCATGGGGGAAGGGGCCAGAGGAGGGCCCTATTTCCCACAGTAGTAACTTCAGAACTCATTCTTTCGTTCATTTCAGAGTCACATTATAGAAGGTAACAGAGCAAAGGACTGTTTTAGAATCTTGGACCTTCATCTAGTTCAGATTTACTTAGTCCTCTCATCTCACCTAAGTTTTAATAAAGGACAGATTATATTAATCCTGACTGGTGTGGCTCAGTGGACTGAGCACCAGTTTGCAAACCAGTCTGATTCCCAGTCAGGGCATATGCCTGGGTTACAGGCCAGGTACCCAGTTGGGGGCATGTGAGAAGCAACCAACTGACGTTTCTCTCCCTCTCTTTCCTCTAAAAATAAATAAATAAATAAATCTTACACCCCCCCCCCAAAAAAAAACAACCACCACCAGACTACATGTTGTTCCATCAGCCTCTTCCCCAGTGCATCTCTAGGAGACATGAACTCTAATTGCAAGCCAGGAGGTAGAGGAACCAGGTTTCTCTAGAACCAGGCATTCCACTTACCTGTCCTTATCCTTCCTGGCTTCTCCCCTTTTAAAGCCTGCTTCCCTTGGGGCTCAGAATGGCCTCTCTACATCCCTCTATATCCCTCTGACTACTCATCCCTGAAAGCTCAGAAGACCCAGCTCACACCCGAAGCTAGTCATATGTGCACAATGTTACAGAAACCACCGTCCTATTCCAAAGTGGTACATGAAAGAACCCACATACACAAACACAGAGATACAAAAATGTCATAAAGTCCCCCCACCCAAAAAAAAAAAAAGAACACCTTTATCCCTAAATGACCAGGGATAACAGCCCAAGGTCATTTAGAAGAAGAAGAACAGCTCTTCTCCCACCAGCAAACATATGTCCAAGCTCCTGTTTTCCAAGGCCACATTCCTTAGGCATTAGCCTCAAGCTGCCTAACGGTGTCTGAGCAATGCTCTCCATTACCCTAGCCTTTGGCTACAAGTGTTGCACCTTCTCTGCTGGATTTTAGCACGATAACTGAGGAGTGTGAAAAGAAACAAAGATAAAATAAATTAAAATTACATTTTCAGAGAAAAAAATGTTTTCATTTTAAATTACCTGAAAATATACTGTCTAGTTTAGGCAGATACACAAATGTAAGGCAAAGCAAGCATGTAGATGGCACAGCACCCTTCTATTTGGCATGCCTCAGTTGGTTCGTGGGTATAAATTCTGATTTGTAGAAATATTTTTACCTCGTGCAGCAAATATATCCAGATGGTGCAGGACACTGCCCCTGGCTGGCAACCCATTACCCATTAGCATGAGAAGCCAAGCCGGCCAAAGTAGATGACCACCCTGGGTACAAAGAGCACTGCCAAGTCTGATGGAGACATAGTGACCAGGGTGAAGTGCCCAAACTCTCTGTCTAAAGAGGTAATCAGTATGAAGGTCCTAACTCCTCCCTCCAACCCAATGGTGGAAGCAGGGAACAAGAGAAAGAGTTTACCCTAACAGGACACTCTTACTCCACTTTTCTTGGGAAATCTAGAAATTTGGCTTTTCTGAATCTGCAGCCATTTATAGACTCTGATATCTCCCTGACCACAGAGGTGAGGTATATAAGCACTTAACATATGTTTGACACATGGTAAACACATAAAAAATAGCAATTAAAAGTCATTACTATTATTTCCCCTGACATGCATTCCTCTCTTCACAGATTGTACCTCCTCCCAAATCCCTGGTAAAAAGTCAAAGGTAAGTGCTTCTCTAGCACATTCAGGGTCTTGATAGCCAAGTTCCAAACTAAAACTCCCAGCAAGCAATTCTTCCAGGACTGCAGAACTCAGCACCAAGTACACTATGGAGACTCGAGTTACAAAAGCTATGAGAAGCCCTAATAAGAACTCCCACTGTGGGTGGGGGGCAGTCCCCTGGACTCTTTACTTTTCATCTTGCCACCAGGGTGAGATGGGAAAGAACTGCAGGGAGTCTGATGTTTAAATCCTGGCTCTTTTTCAACTCAAAGCAATTTTGAGCATACATACCCAAACTATACATAATAAACATCCTTATATGTAACTCCTTGGGGATTTGTGCAAATTCTCTAAAGGATCTAGCCAGGATGGAACTGGTCTGAGGTAAGGTATGTACACACTTAATGCATTAGTTATCTATTGTAGAACAAATTACTTCAAATTAGAAGCTTAAACAGTAACACTCACAGAATGAGAGAAAATATTTACAAATCATGTATCTGATTAGACTTATCACCTAAATTATATAAATAATTCTACATAAGTGTGCATATGTCAAATAACCCAATGAAAAAAGGTATTTGAATAAACATTTCTCTAAAGAAAATACATAAAAATAGTGAATATCATTAGTCATTAGGGAAATGTAAATCAAAACCACAAGAGACACCATTTCATACCCACTAGGATGACTATTATCAATAAGAGATAATAGCAAGTGTTAGCAAGGATGTGAAGAAATTGGAACTCTCATACACTGGTGTAGAAATTTGGTAGTTACCATATGATCCAGCAACAATTCTACTCCAAGAAAAATGAAAACGTATGTCCATACAAAACCTTGTCCATAAATGTTCAAAGCAGCAGTATTCAAAATAGTCAAAAAGTGGAACCAACTCAAATATCTATCACTTCATGCAAGAATAAAATGTGGTATATGCATACATGGGAGTATTATTCAGCCACAAAAAGGAATGAAGTACTGATATATACTACAACATGGATGAACCATGAAAACATTACACTGAGACTTCCAGCCAAGATGGAGGCGTAGGTAGAAACACTGTGCCTCCTCGCACAACCAAATTTAAAGACATCAAAGTTTTAAAAACAAAAACGCAACCAAAACACAGAAAATTGAACTGTAAGGAAGTCCAACAACAACGAACTATTCAGCCAGACCGGTAAGAGGGACAGAGCCAGCGGCTGGCGAAGCGGGGTTGCACAGGGAAAATCAGCCAGACCAACCCAGGCACACAGGCGGTGTCTGGCAGATCTCAGGCGTGGGGTAGCAGACCCAGTGAAGGTGCAAGGCTGCTGGCTGACCACAGTCACACATTCGCATGCAAATAAACCAGGTGAAGGAGCAAGCAGTGAGACAGACCGAGAAGGCCCCAGAGACTTACAGGAAGCAGCAGAGGAGACTGCCATTGCCCCTCTCTGACCCTGCCCCCACATACAGCATCACAACCCAGTGACCTGGGTTGCCCCACCCTGGTGGACACATAAGGCTCCACCCCTCATACATAACAGGTGCAACTAGACCAAAACAATATGGCTCAAGAACAACTCAAAGCTCCAGAGGCAATAATTCTAAGCGACCAAGAGATAGCCAACCTTTCAGATGCACAGTTCAAAACACTGGTGATCAGGATGCTCACAGAATTGGTTGATTTTAGTCACAAATTAGAGGAACATATGAAGGCTAAACTAAGTGAAATGAAGGGAAATGCACAGGGAACCAATAGTGATGAGAAGAAAACTGGGACTCAAATCAATGGAGTGGACCAGAAGGAAGGAAAAAATGACCAAACAGAAAAGAATAAAGAAACAAGAATTCAAAAAAATGAGGCAAGGCTTAGGAAACTCCAGGAAATCTTTAAACATTCCAACATCCAGATTATAGGGGTACCAGAAGGGGAAGAGGAACAGCCACAAGTGGAACACTTATTTGAACAAATAATAAAGGAGAACTTCCCCAATCTGGCAAAGGAAATAGACTTTCAGGAAATCCAGGAGGCTCAAAGGGTCCGAAAGAAGTTGGATCCAAGAAGGAACACACCAAGGCACATCATAATTACATTAGCCAAGATTAAAATGAAGGAGAGAATCCTAGAAGCAGCAAGAGATAAGGGGACAGTCACCTACAAAGGAGTTCCCATCAGACTGTCAGCAGATTTCTCAAAAGAGACCTTACAGGCAAGAAGGGGCTGGAAAGAAGTATTCCAAGTCATGAAAACCAAAGACCTACAACCAAGATTACTCTATCCAGCAAAACTTTCATTTAAAATGGAAGGACAGATAAAGTGCTTCTCAGATACGGTCAAATTCAAGGAGTTCATCATCACCAAGCCCTTATTATATGGAATGTTAAAGGGACTTACCTAAGAAAAAGAAGATTAAAAAGATGAACAGTGAAAGGACAGAAAACTCAGTTATCAACAACCACACCTAAAACAAAAGCAAATTAAGAGGACAGCTAGATCAGGAGTGAACCACAGAAATGAAGATCACATGGAGGGTAGCAACAGGGGAGTGGGAGGAGGAGAAGGGGGGAGAAGGTACAGAAAATAGTAGCATAGACAGTAGATAGAAAATAGATAGGGGGGAGGGTAAGAATAGTAGGGAAATATAGAATCTAAAGAACTTGAGACACATGTTCATGAACTAAAGGGGGGAATGGTGGGGGAGGGGTGTGCAGGGTGGAGGGGAACGGGGGGGGGATAGAAAAAATGTAATGGCATAATCAATTTAAAAAATGTTTAAAAAAAGACACTAAAATAGTAGCCATTGAAGGAAGCACAGGGCGGGGTGGGCTGGGATGGGAGAAATAGACAGAAAACTGTACTTGAAAAATAACTAAATAAAAAAATTTTATATGGAAAAAAAAGAAAAAAAATAGGTAAATCTACATAGACAGAGTAAATCAGTGATTGCCTAGGACCAGGAGACTAAGGGACAGGTGGAAAGTGACTGCTAAAAGGATACAAAGTTTCTGGTATCCACAGGGTAATAAAAATGGTTCAAGATTAATTTTGGTGATGATGGTTGCACAATTCGTTGATACCTCAAAGTCACTGAACTGTATGTTTTAAGTGGGTAAAATCTATAATATATAAATTATACCTCAAGAAACCTGTTTTTAACAAAATAATAAACATCCATAATCTCACAGTTTCTTCGAGTTAAGAATTTGGAGCTGGGTAACCCTGGCTCAGGATCTCTCATGAAGCTGTGGTCACACTGTGGATTAGTGTGGATGCATCTTAAGGCTTGAATGGAGCTAGAAGATCCAGTTCCAAGCTAGTTCACTTACACGGTTGGTAGTGTGGTGCTCTCTACCGGTGAGAGGCCTCAGTTCTTCTCCACACAGGCTCTCCAGAGGGCTGGCTTGAGTGTCCTAAAGGCAAATGCTTCAACGTCTTTTATGACCTAGTCTCAGAAGTCATATATTTCTCATACATCCTATCAGTTACACACCCCTATAGTGGAAGGGAACTACAGAGGGCTTGAATACCAGGAGTCATAAGTCATTGGGGGCCACCTTGGAAGCCAGCTATGGACACTTGAAAAGGAAGACATGATAATAACCACTAACAATTCTGTGACACATACTATGTGCCAGCCACTATTTTTAAGCTCACAATAGACTTATGAGGTAAGTACTATTATCTCCATTTCACAGATGAAGAAACTAGGGCACAAAGAAATTAAGTGGCTCATCATGGTCATGCACTTAGAAACAGCATAGCTGAGATTCAAGCTCAGGCAGTATAGTGCCAAAGCACCCTCTTAAAAACTATGCAATATGGCATCATAAACATTACTTATTTCAACTAAGTGTTGCCCATTTGTTCTCCAGAATGGACGAACCAGTTGAAACTCCCATGAGTTTTCATTCCCTGTGACAGTTCAGTCTCATTTATCTTTGCCAAACAAGTAAAATATAAACTCATTAATGTTTTCATTGCAGTTCTCTACTTATTGAATGGCTAATATTTATTAGCCATTCTGTTTATCCCTTTAAATTTTACTTATCATATTCTTTTTTAAAATAATTTTATTTATTTATTTTTTAGATTTTATTTATCTTTAGAAGGGAAGGGAAAGAGAGAGGGAGAGAAATATCAATGTGTGGTTGCTCCTCATGTTTCCCCTGCTGGGAACTGGCCCCTGCTGAGAACCAGCTTGCAACCCAGGCATGTGCCCTGACTGGGAATCGAACCACGATCCTTTGGTTTGCAGGCCTGTGCTCAATCCACTGAGCTACACCAGCCAGGGCTACTTATTCATATTCTTTATGCATTTTTTTTATTTTTTATTTTTTTATTTTTATTTTTTTATTGATTATGCTGTTACAGTTGTTCTATTCCCCCTTTATTCCCCTCCACCCTACCCCCCATCCCCACCATCACCCCCCCTTTAGTTTATGACCATGTGTCTCAAGTCCTTTAGATTCTATATTTCCCATGCTATTCTTGCCCCCCCCATCTATTTTCTATCTACTGTCTATGCTACTTATTTTCTGTACCTTCTCCCCCCTTCTCCTCCTCCCACTCCCCTGTTGCTAACCCTCCTTGAGATCTTCATTTCTATGTTTCCACTCCTGCTCTAGCTGTCCTTTTAGTTTGCTTTCCTTTTAGGTGTGGTTGTTAATAACTGTGAGTTTGTTGTCCTTTCACTGTTCACGTTTCTTTAACTTCTTTTTCTTAGATAAGTCCCTTTAACATTTCATATAATAAGGGCTTGGTGATGATGAACTCCTTGAATTTGATCTTATCTGAGAAGCACCTTATCTGTCCTTCCATTCTAAATGAAAGTTTTGCTGGATAGAGCAATCTTGGTTGTAGGTCTTTAGATTTCATGACTTGGAATACCTCTTTCCAGCCCCTTCTTGCCTGTAAGGTCTCTTTTGAGAAATCCGCTGACAGTCTGATGGGGACTCCCTTGTAGGTGACTGTCCCCTTAGCTCTTGCTGCTTCTAGGATTCTCTCCTTCATTTTAATCTTGGCTAATGTAATTACGATGTGCCTTGGTGTGTTCCTTCTTGGGTCCAACTTCTTTGGTACTCTCTGAGCTTCCTGGATTTCCTGGAAGTCTATTTCCCTTTGCCAGATTGGGGAAATTCTCCTTTATTATTTGTTCAAATAAGTTTTCCACTGGTGGCTGTGCCTTTCCCCCTTCTGGTACCCCTATAATTCGGATGTTGGAGCGTTTAAAGATGTCCTGGAGGTTCCTAAGACTCTCCTCATTTCTTTGAATTCTTGCTTCTTGACTCTTTTCTGTTTGGCCATTATTTGCTTTCTTCTGGTCCACTCCATTGATTTGAGTCCCAGTTTCCTTTTCATTGCTATTGGTTTCCTGTGCAATTCCATTCATTTCAATGAGTTTCGCCTTCATATATTTGTCTAATTTGTCCGTATAATCAACCAGTTCTGTGAGGATCCTGATCACCAATGTTTTAAACTGTGCGTCTGTGAGTTTTGCTATTTCTTCATTGCTTAGATCTATGGGCTCTGGGGCTCTGAGATCCTCCTGCGCCATTCTTGGTCTGTTCGGGCCCTTTAAGTGTGAGAAGCCAGCGCCTTGGATTCCCAGGTCGCTGGGTTGTGACGCTGTACGTGGGGGCGTGGCCAGAGCGGGGAAATGGCGAGCCCCTCTGCTGCTTCTCACAGCTGGGTGCGGAGGAGCAGTGCCTTCGGTGGTTCACCTGGGCCAGGCAGCTCAGAGTGGCTGGGTTATGACGCTGTATGTGGAGGTGGGGTCAGAGCAGGGAAATGGCGGCGCCCTCCACTGCGGCTTGCCGTGGGGACCTGCCGGCCCGGTCCAACCGCCCACTCCCTGGCCTGTCCACCCTCGCACAAATGCGCGACCTCAGTCAACACGCAGCCTCGGGCCCTGCTGTTTCCCCCGCGGTCGCTCGCCTGGTTGCTCGCTGGGTCGCTCACTAGGTCCGACCCTGCGCCTGGATTCCGCCGGCCTAAGTGTGTCTGGCCGAGTCCTCCTGTGCAACCCTGCTCCTCCAGCCGCTGGTTTCGCCCCTTACCGGTCAGGCTGAAGAATTTGTTGTTAACGGACTTCCGAAAAGTTCAATTTTCTGTGTTCTGGCTGTGTTTTCTGTTGCTAATATTTAATTTTCTCTACTCTTGGTTGTGTGAGAAGGCACGGCACATCCACCTATGCCTCCATCTTGGCGGAAGTCCTCTCTTTATGCATTTTTATTGTTTTTTCTTCCCCATTGCAGTAGTTATTTCTATCTTCAATCCCTATATAATGCAATCTCCTGTCAGTTTTAGACACCACAAGTATTTTCTTCTAAATTACACCCATCTGTAGCCTTAACTACAGGAAGCTTTGCTGACCAGAAATCTTTCATTATGAAATAATCAAAGCTATCAAATCTTATGGACTGTGCTTTGAGAAATCTTCACAAATCTATCCTTAACACAAGGTCACAAAGACATTCTCTTTTTTCTCATTGGCTTAAGCATTTTACCTTTTATTTAGGTCTTTCATCACTGTAGAATCTGTCTTTGTTTTATATGGTTTGAGGTAGAGATTCGACTTTATCCATACAATAAGCCAATTTTCTGAGCACCATTACCCATCACTTCCCCACTAATTTGTGATACTACTTTTATCAGATCTCCAAATAGCCAGGTCCATTCCTAAGCCCAGTTCAGCACTAACTCTCATTTTCTAAGTGAAAAGTTCTACCACTGTGAACATTCATACTGACACAGTGCCCCCCCCCAACTGCAGAGAATGCATTCGAGCATCCCCAGTGGACACCTGATATCAGAGATAGTACTAATTCTATACCTATCATGTTTTTTCCTATACATACACACCTTTCACTTAAAAAAAGCACTTTACAACTTCTCTTTAGCATGACCAAACTGCCAGCATCACTACTCCTGTGCTTTGGGGCCGTTAGTAATGGCTGAACATAATCACTGCAATACCACAACAGTTGAACTGATAACCAAGATGATACGAGGTGACACGGGAGGGTAACATATACAGCACAGACAGGCTGGACAAAGGGATGATTCACATCATGGGAAAGAGCAAGATGTAGTGGGAAAGAGCAAGATTTTATTATGTTACTCAAACTGATGGACAATTTAGAAGTTATTATTTCTGGAATTTTCCATTTAGTATTTTCAAACATGTTGACTACATGTAACTAAAACCACAAAAAATTAAACCCCAGATATGAGGGGAGGCTACTATACTGCTTTCTACATTAATGAAAAATCCAAATCCAACCATTATCCTTTATAATCCCTGGGGGTTCCACATTATTAGCTTATATTCTTCCCCAAAACAGAAAACCCAGTTAAGAAAGTGATTTTAAAAAAATAAATATATGTTTATTAAAAAACCTAACCAAGAACAAATCCTGAGACACTCAGAAATCAATGTTTCTTCTGAAAGCCAGCAATAACGACCAGTGTCAGCACAACTTGAGAAATTACAGGTGCCTCAGTTCAAACATGAGTTCTCAAATATTCTTTCTCTCAAATGCTAGTGGTAAAAACTAGCATTCAAAGAGTTGCTGGTCTGTGTGGGCCTGATTATTAACATAGACAACTGTTACAGCTGGATATCTGGCTGCCCTGTGTCTACTACCACAACCCAACCACCCCCACAGCCCCAGAAAAGTTACATGTCCTCAACACTCCACTTGTAGGCAAGTTCCTCCACCGCCTTCTTGCTGGCAAGCCTGGCAAAGCGCTTCTGTTCAAATCCATTGGATCTGCAATCAAAAGACACTAATCAGCCAGAGTCCTGAATTGGACATTTTTTTTTTTTAAGAAAAGGGTTCACAATCTAATGAATTAGAAAATAAGGCATGTGAAAATATTTAAGGTATATGCAATAGAATCAGAAGGGCAAAATATATAATTCATCCTTTTATTAGTAATTGTTTAGATCATTTTCTCTTATTTGACAACTGTTTCAAACATTTACCACTTTCTAAAGGCCCAACTCACTCTCAGCCGATGTCTACATCTTATACCTTATCCATTTATTATCTAAACATTTAGTGAATTCTTTACCTACTAGGTAGGCACTGTATCATGAAAATGAGTATGGCCCTGGCTGGTGTAGCTCAGTGGATTGAGCGCGGGCCTGCAAACCAAAGGATCACAGTTCGATTCCCAGTCAGGGCACATGCCTGGGTTGCAGGCTAGTTCCCATCAGGTGACAGATGAGAGGCAACCATACATTGATATTTCCCTCCCTCTCTCCTTCCCTTCCCCTCTAAAGATAAATAAATAAAATCTTTTTAAAAAAAGCATAAACTATAGTAGTTTAAAAAGCATAAACTGTATATATTGTGTATCACAGAAACAGAATGGAGACCTTACCCCGCTTGGGGGAGAAATGGACAAGTATAGTCAAGGAAAGGCTTCTTGGAGGTAGACCCTAAGCTAAGTCTACAGGAATTAACAGGATTGGAGGTGGGGAGGAACAGAAGTATCGGAAGGGCATTTCCAGAGAGAGTAAAGCATGAGCAACAAGAGCAAAGGCACAAAAATATGAAATAGCTTACCATATGCAGAGATTCAAAAGCAAGCTGGTATGGCTAAAGTCTAAAGTATGACGAAGGGAGTAGCACAAGGCAAAGTCAGAAAGGTAGGCAGAGGCAGAATCATAATGAGCTTTGTAGACCATAGTAAAAAGCTTAGATTTCATTCAGTAGGGAGAAATTTAAAGCAGGGGTATACACTGCACTTCAAAGAGAAAACTCTGGAAGAGACCAGACAGAAAAGTGACTGCCATGGTACAGATGATGGCAATGATACAGATGCCATGGTACAGATGATTTGTCAGTGCTTTCATCAACAGATGATGAAAGCACTGACAAAGAAGAGGGAGAGAAAGAGAGAAGACATAATAGGACTTAGTGACTAACCAGGTATATAAAAACAAAGGAGAAAGAGTGAAGTATAGCTCCCAGGTTAGTAATTCTACTGACTAGGTGAATGAGGCTACTACTTACCAGAATAGAATACAAAAGTAGGAGAAGTTTTAGAGTACAGGAAGCCGATGGGTTATTTTGAATACTTTGTATTTAATGTGCCTTAAGTACATATCAATGGAGAAATATAATATGTAGCTAGATATACCAGAATGAGCTGCAAATACAGATTTGGAAATCACGTACATAATGAAGGTGAAGGAAATCGTGTACATAATGAAGATGAGATTCGGCCAGAGACGGCACATAAAGTGAGGACAGCTAAGGGTTATGGATGGAGCCCTGAGAAACATTTAAGGGATGTACAGAGGAAAGAAGATTTTAAAGGTGGCCAAGAAAAAATAATAAGAGAAAAGAATGAGGAGTAAGGTGTCATAAAAGCCAATTCCGAAGTTTCGAGGAGTGGATGTCAACTCCCTTCTAATATTATGCATCTTTCTGTTGTATATAAACTTCTTAAAAAGGCCTATATTCACTGTCTATACTTCTCATTTTTCATTCACTCCTTAACACATTAGAACTTACCATTGGTTTCACTATGTCACAGAGCTCTCTCACTTTAAGGTCATTAGTGACTTTTCTTATTACCAAATCCAGTGATTTCTCCCTCTCCACAAATTAGTCACAAAGTCCTGCCACCTTATTCCCTAAATACTTCTCCACATCTTCCTCTTCTCCATTCTTAGTATCACTACCACAGTACAGAGCTTCATCCCTGTAGCTTGATCTACTGCAACAACCTTGTATCTTGTCTTTCTACTTCCAAACTGTGCCTTTCAAATGTTTCAAATTACCGCCATAATGACTAATTCATTTAAAATAGAGAAATGGCCCTGGCTGGCGTGGCTCAGTGGACTGAATGCCAGCCTTCAAACCAAAGGGTTGCCGGTTCGATTCCATGTCAGGGCACATGACTGGGTTGCGGGCCAGGTCCCCAGCTGGGGACGTGCAAGAGACAACAGATTAATAGATCTCTTGCACATCAATGTTTCTCTCCTTCTTTCTCCCTCACTTCCCTTCTCTAAAAATAAATAAATAAAATTTGTAAAAAATTAAATAAAGTAAAATAGTGAAATGCTATTTTAGTTTAAGGAAGTTTAATTTAGTTTAAGGAATAGTTAATCCTTCAATGGCTCCCCTTTGTCTCTAATGTGATGACCAAGCTCCTCAGAAATGTCTCCAAGGCCTTCTATGACCAGGTCCTGCTTACCCTTCCAGTCCATCTCATAAAACTCCATTTCACATTTAATGCTATAACACTATGACACTATATCATTATGACATTCCATATGCTTAAACATGATCCTCTTCCTAAACATCCTTCCTTTCCTTATCTTGACTGGTAACTGACATCACTAAAGACTAAGCCATATTCTCCCAAAGCTGAATTTAATTACTCTTCCTCTATGCTCCCAAAGCACCTTGAAAATTCTGTTTTGATACTTAGCAAGTAGCACTGAATTTATTTACTCTTTGTCTTCTCCTCTAGACAGAAACTGAATTCCTGGGCCCAGGGACTGTCTCTCACTAATTGTGAGACCCTGGCACCTAGTATGTTAGCTACTTAAAGTTGTAACATGTATGCTAAGTGTCAGTGAACTAATCAGGATAAGAGGCCTCCCTATTTCCTAAGGCCTTCCCTAAGGGATGAGTAGGATAAGCAATAGGATTTAGGAAAAGAGAAGCTTATTATGAACAGCACAAAATCCATCCTTAGAAGTATGCATGGTATTCTGGAGCACCAAGGAAACTACTGCTTCTTGCCTTGGGTGGTAAGTATTTATAGAGCATCAACACTAATATGATCATATACACAAAGGACATATGAATCATAAACAAAACCCTAAATAAAAATTTAAAAAACAAATTGCAAGAAAACTCACAATAGAAAGAGCTTTGGACTAGAGAACATGGAACCCAGGGTTCTAGTTCCAGCTTTATCAGGTGAGCTGAATGATTCTAGGTCCGTTGTTAAATCATCTGGGCATCAGTTTCTCTTTTAAAGAATGGAAGTTAAGACTAATTAACTTTATGGGTTTTTCAAACTGTAACATACTACAGATCTGTTCTAGAAATATTCATTTTTAGTGGGCCAAAAATAAAAAACTGGAAATGATGATGAAAGAATAAATAATCAGAAAGAAAGTTTGAGAAAGAAAACTAAAAAAAAAAAATCTAAGAGTAAACAAGAATGAGGAGTGGAGAAAAATTTCTGGGAGAGATGTAGACAAATTAGACAGCATTAAAAAACTAAGTGAGGAAGAGTTCAAATTTTTGGGTCCACAAATTTAGAAAAGAGAAAAAACAATAAACTCAGTATAGCAGCAAACATCTTTAGGATTGTGGCTACAAAAATTCTATTTCTGGCTATATGGCAAATTAGCATCTGGGAAAATCCTCCTGCTATCAAACAAAGGGCCAGTATGCAGTGAGCTTCAAACCAAAGTAGTAATCTAGCCTGAAACCACAGCCACCCTAAGGATACCTATGAATATGAGGAACTCAAGTGTCGAACTTTGATGGCAACTTCAGGGACAGAAGACAATGACTTAGGCCCATATAAGGTAGAATGTGCTACTTTCCAGTTATAGCAGAGGAACTTGGGCAGACTAACCTTCTCTGAGAAGTAATTATTAAATATAGGCAAAATATAAAAATACATTTGAACATATTTAAAAGCATGAGAGTGACCAAAAGCAGGCAGAATCAGGATGGGAGTCTAAGTGTGAAAAGAGATTTGTGAGGCTTTTTCCAGATGGTACTACCCAATCTGCACAGCTCATGGAGGCAGAAAAAACTACAAGCTTACTGGCTTGAGGTGTCAGTACAAAGTGTGAAGAGCAGCTGAAAAATCCTGAAAGAGGGGAGCTGTAAAAGAGATAAAACCCAAAATCTACATATAAGCTGTCCCCAAATCCTTGGCTAACAGCTAAACTGTTCTTGTGCAGGGGAAACCCCATTAGACCCAATGAAAAAGCAGCAACTAGAAATTAAAAGAACTGAGCAGAAATTTTAGCTGCTGCCCAGTGCAAAGAAGACAGAGTTTGTAGTTCAAAAACAGTCAAGTTAACTGTTAAAATAAAAATCAACACACATCAGGGGAATAAAACAGAACTGAAAGTCTCTACAATGTATCATTCATAAATATCCAGAATACATTAAAGAAAAAAGACTTTGGAACAAGATGGCAGAATAGGTTAATGTGATACTTGAATCCTCCCACAACCACATCCAAATTACAGCTAAACAAACTATAGAACAACCATCATTTAGAACCACCTTAAATCTGGCTAAATGGAAGTCCTATAACTGGAGAATTAAAGAAGCAGCCACATTCAGACTGGTAGGAGGGGTAAAGACATGGAATAGACTGGTCTCACATCCATGCGTGGTGGATAAAAATTGGGAAGGGCCGTGGCTGGTATGGCTCAGTTGGTTGGAATGTCATCCTACAAACCAGAAGGTCACACGTTCAATTCCAAGTCAGAGTACATACCTAGGTCACATTTCCATCTTCAGTTGGGGTGCATATGAAAGGCAACCAATCAATGTCTCTCCCTCACATCAATGTTTCTCTCCTTTCTCTCTCCTTCCCTTCCCCTCTCTTTAAATCAGTAAGTATGTCCTTGGGTAAAAATAAGAAAAATCAGAAGGAATATCTTAACTTTGGAGGTCTTCCCTGAGGAGTGAGGGTTCCCAGCTCTATACCATGCCCCTAAGCCCAAGGCTGCAACATCAGGATTAGAAGTCCCCACAACTTCTGGCTATAAAAATCAGCAGGGATTGAGGTTGAGGGAGACAGAGGGCTACTAGAGTCCCAGACAGTTTTTCTTAAAGGGCCCATGCACCAACCTAGTCAAACTCGCTGCCTCTAAGCTCCAGCACCGGGGAAGAAGTTTGAAAGGCACCAGAGACATATGAGAAGAAACTGAATTGTCCGGCATCGGGGCAAGAGCTGGGAGAATAGCCTTCTCCTAGACAGAAGTGATGGCAGAAGCCATTATTCCTTCTCTGAGCCCTCCCCCGAAAGAGCCAGCAGGCAGGTGTCATATATAAGAGAGACTTCATCAACCTGGCGCGTCCTATTTGTCCCACCCTGCCACACCCAAATTTGAGACCCACCCAAGCCATTTCCAGTGGCTTTTCCATACAAAAGGCCTGTCTTAGATCATCCTTGAGATTTTCCCAAATCTTTCCAACAAGCAGCACCTGGCCTCAGTATGCCCCATACCTCTCACTAAGTGGCCACAAGCTTGGCACTAGCAGCAGCCAGCCTTGGTTCACAGCTTGGCCTCAGGTAGACACCTCTGAGCCTAGCACAAGTAGCAGCCATCTGCAGATTGATCTGTAGCTCATGCCAGATGGTCCCAGGTAGAACACAGACAGCAGCTGACCTTGGCCTACATCTCCCAGGAGACCCCGGAGCCAGCACTGCCACCGAACAGCTTCAGAACCTGTTGAAGCATCATCACCCGACCACCTCTATAATCAATACACTCAAGGGGCAGGCTGAGCGGGCACCAGAGTCCCACTGAAGTAAGCCCTGCTCCATGGGGTGGGCCCCCGAACAGCTGATTCTCCATGAAGATTAGAGGTCAGTGGTCACATGCAATCCTGGCAGCTGATTAGCCTAGAGGCAAATCCCTCCCATTGATGTGACAACAGCAATCAAGACTCAACTGTAATGGGAGGGTATACATTGCCCACAAAGGGTTCTCATCTGTGGGGCCCAACTTGGGTAATTGGAGAGGCTATGCCACTGAATCCCATAGGATACCTACTACATAAGGCCACTCTACCAAGCCCAAAAGACATGGTAGCTCTACCTAATACATAGAAAGAAACACAGGAAGGAAGCCAAAATGTAGACACAAACATTCCCAAATGAAAGAACAGAACAAAACTCCAGAATAAATACTAAACAAAATGGAGACAAGCAATCTACTAGATGCAGAGTTCAAAACACTGGTTATAAGAATGCTCAATGAACTTAGTGAGAAGCTCAACCGCATAAAAAAGGACTAGTCAGAAATGAAGAATCCAATAACTGAAATGAATAATTTACAGGCAACCAACAGTAGAGTAGATGAAGCTGAGAATCAGAACAGCGATTTAGAATATAAGGAAGCAAAACACACCCAATCAGAATAGCAAAAAGAAAAAAGAATCCCCCAAAAATGAAGATGGTGTAAGGAACCTCTGGGACTTCAACCATACCAACATTCACATCACTGGGGTGCCAGAAAAAAAAAGAGAAGAGCAAGAAAATTGAAAACCTATTTGAAAAAATAATGACAAAACTTGCCCAACTTGGTGAAGGAAATAGACACACAAGTCCAGGAAGTGCAGAGTCCCCAACCAGCCAAACCCAAAGAGGCCACACTAAGAAACATCACAATTACAATGTCACAGAATAAAGAAAAAGAATCTTAAAAGCAGTGGGAGAAAAGCAGTTAGTTACCTACACGGGAGTTCCCATAAGACTGTCAGCTAATTTCTCAACAGTAACCTTACAGTACAGAAAGCAAATGCAAGAAATATTCAAAGTGATGAAAAGCAAGACTCTACAACCAGGATGACTCTACCTATCAAAGCTATCATTTAGAATTGAAGGACGAAGAGTTTCCCAGAATAAAAAAAGCTAAAGGAGTTCATCACCACCAAACCAGGATTATATGAAATGTTAAAGGGTCTTCTTTAAGAAGAAGGAAAAAAAAGTTAAAAAAATAAGAATAAAGTAGTAATAAATACATATCTATCAATTGAATCTAAAAAACAAAATAAATGAACATGCAGAACAAAAACATACTCATATATACAGAGAACACTTTGATGACTGCCAGATGGCATGGGGATTGGGGACATGGAGAAAAAGGTGAGGGGATTAAGAAGTACAAATTGGTAGTTACAGAACAGTCATGGGAATGTAAAGTACACTGTAGGAAGGGAATAATGTCATATATTCTAATAACTATGTATAGTGTTTGATGAGTGAAAGATTTATCAGGATGATCACTTAGTAAGTTATGTAATGTCTAGACACCTGAAACTAATATAATAATGTATGTCAATTGTAATTGAAAATAAAAATAATTAAAATGCAGAAAAAATTTTTAAAAAATGACCAAATATGCAAAGAAACAGAAAATGTGCTCAAACTCAAGAAAAAGCTACTAACAGGTGACCCAAATTTGCAATAAGCAGACAGGACTTGTGAGCACTAATTATAAATATTCTCAAGGAAGAGAAAAATGTCACATAATGAATGAATAGATCAGAAAGCTCAGCAGAGAAATATAAACTGTCAAATGGAAATTCTAGAGTTGAAAATACAATGAACTAGCTTAAATGAAAAATTCATTGTATAGGCCTAATAGATTAGAGATGGCAGATGAGTCAGTGAACTTGAAACTGGATCAACAGAATTTATCCCATATTAATAATAAAGTAAAATGATTTAAAAAAATGAACAAGACTTCAGAAATCTGTTGGAGAATAGTAGTGGTAAAAAACAGTGTAACTGGAGGAGGAAAAACAGTGGTTAAAAAACATAGTAACTAAAGAAAAAATAGCCAAATATTCCCAAATGTGAAAAACATAAACTCAGATCCACAAACTTTAACAAACCCAAAGAAGGATAAACACAAAGAAAACTACATCTAGATACTTCATAGTCAAATTGCTGAAAATTCTGAAAGATGCCAGAAAACATTACAATATGTGTATATGTTAATAATAAAAAAAAATGAGGACCAAAGGTTGACTTCTAATCAGAGAAAATGGAGGCCAGAAAATAATAAAACGTCTTTAAAGGGCTGACAAACGGTCAGAACTCTGGTACTGTCGACCAAGGTCTATGTCTGAGATTACAACTTAAGAAGTTCCCTAGATGATTCCCTATGAAATTGGTCCCTGTATGCAGAAGGCAAGCAGAGACCAAAGAAACAGGCAGACCACTCCAGACTGGAGTTTTAATAAACAAGGAAAGTTACATTGTAAGGCTTGTCTCAGGCACCTGACCACCAGAACCCTAGAAATTTATATAGAGGCTTTAACCTCAGTCATATGTTCAGTCCAGACGATCTCGACATATTACTCTCTCAAGACTACACACTTTAACTGTCTGCCAGTATGAGAATAGTATGTGGAACATATATTCCAAGGACAGGGGAGGGGATAAGGAGCTTCTGATTGACCAGGCAGAGCTTGTGAATCGACAGATAGTTATGTCGGTGAAACTACCCTTCAGAAATGAAGGCAAGAAAAAGGTTTCTAATTTAATTAATAGAATTGCTCCAGTGTCAATTTTCTGATTTTGATAATTAACTATGGTCACATAAGATATCATCATTGGGACTTCTGGCCAAGATGGAGGCATAGGTAGGCATACTGTACCTCCTCGAACAACCAAAATAAGGACCACAATTCAGAAACAAAGTAATAACCAAAACTGAAAGAAAAGTGAATTGTATGGAAGTCCGACAACCAAGGAGTTGAAATAGACACATTCATCCAGACAGAGGTAAGCGGGGCAGAGTCCCGTGAACAAAGAGGGGTTCAGGCACAGGAAGCAGTGACACCAGGCGCGTAATGCACCCTGGGCACGCAAGGTGGCACTGGGCAGACCCTGAGCACCCAGGTGGCAGCTGGCAGACCCCGGGCATGGGGTGACAATGGGCAGACCCAGCAAGGCTGTGACCGAGAAGCGGGGCACTGTGCACAAGGTAGCGGACTAACCAGGCAGAGGCCCCACATTTGCGCACACAGATCACTGGGGAGCAAGACAGATCGCACAACCCAGGGTCCTAGTGCCAGGAAATAAATCCTCTAAACACTGATTGAAAACACTTGCGGGGGTTGAGGGGCAGGGAGAAACTCCCACCCTCATAGGAAAGTTCACTGGAGAGATCCACAGGGTCCTAGAATGCACACAAGCCCCCCCACACGGAAATCAGCACCAGAAAGGCCCAGTTTGCTTGGGGGAAGTGGCAGAAGGGACTGAGGTTCAACAGAGAGTGAAGCAAAGTACCATTTTTTTCTCTCTCAGACCCTGCCCCCACACTGCGTCACTACACAGCATCGCAACCCAGTGACTTGGATTGCCCCGCCCTGGTGAACACCTAGGGCTCAGCCCCTCATAGTAATAGGTTTGAAGAGACCAAAACATTATGGCTCAAGCAGAAGAACAGCTGAAAGACCCAGAGCCCATACTTCTAAGCAACCAAGATATAGCCAACCTATCAGATGCAAAGTTCAAAACACTGGTGATAAGGATGCTCACAGAACTGGTTGATTTTAGTCACAGGTTCAATTTGTTCAAATTTTATGAACAAATGAAGGCTAAACTAAGTGAAATGAAGGGAAATGCTCAGGGAACCAACAGTGATGAAAAGGAAACTGGGACTCAAATCAATGGAGTGGACCAGGAGGAAGAAAGAAACAACCAAACAGAAAAGAATGAAGAAACAAGAATTCAAAAAAATGAGGAGAGACTTAGGAACCTCCAGGACATCTTTAAATGCTCCAACATCCAAATTATAGGGGTACCAGAAGGGGAAGAGGAAGACTGACAAGTGGAAAACTTATTTGAACAAATAATAAAGGAGAACTTCCCCAATCTGGCAAAGGAAATAGACTTCCAGGAAATCCAGGAAGCTCAGAGAGTCCCAAAGAAGGTGGACTCAAAGAAGAACACACCAAGGCACATCATAATTACATTAGCCAAGATTAAAATGAAGGAGAGAATCCTAGAAGCAGCAAGAGATAAGGAGACAGTCACCTACAAAGGAGTGCCCATCAGACTGTCAGCTGATTTCTCAAAAGAGACCTTACAGGCAAGAAGGGGCTGGAAAGAAGTATTCCAAGTCATGAAAGACAAGGACTTACATCCAAGATTGCTCTATCCAGCAAAGCTTTCATTTAGAATGGAAGGACAGATAAAGTGCTTCTCAGATAAGGTCAAATTCAAGGAGTTCATCATCACCAAGCCCTTATTTTATGAAATGTTAAAGGGACTTACCTAAGAAAAAGAAGATAAAAAACATGTACAGTTAAATGACAGCAAACTCACAATTACTAACAACAACACCTAAAATAAAAACAAACTAAGAAACAACTAGAACAGGAACAGAACCATAGAAATGAAGATCTCAAGGAGGGTTAGCAACAGGGGAGTGGGAGGAGAAGAGGGGGAGAAAGGTACAGGAATAAGTAGAATAGATGGTAGGTAGAAAATAGACAGGGGGGAGGGCAAGAATAGTATGGGAAATGTAGAAGCTAAAGAACTTAAGACATATGGACATGAACTAAAGGGGGGGAATGTGGGAGAGAGAGGGTGTGCAGGGTGGAGGGGAATGAAGGGGGAAATGGGACAACTGTAATAATATAATCAATAAAATATATTTTAAAAAAGATATTATCATTGGGGGAAGTTGGGTAAAGGGATACACTGTGACAAGCTATAGTATTGGGTTTTTCGTTGTTTTTTTTTTTAATTAATTTTATTTAGTTATTTTTCAAGTACAGTTTTTTTGTCTATTTCTCCCATCCCAGCCTCCCCTGCCCCTTGCTCCCCACCTCCCTCCCATTTCCACCCCCCTTAGTTCTCGTCCCTGTGTCCTTCCTATTTGTTCCTCCAATAGTATTGTTTTAAGTTCTTGTGAGTCTACAATTATTTCCTAAGTCACACTTTAAAAATATAAAGGTGACACAGACATTTTCATATCAAGAGAAACTGAGAAACTCTTGTTGTCACATTGACCTGCATTGAAGAAATGTTGAAAGAAGTTCTTCAGGAAAGAAGAACAACAGAAATGGTAAAAATATGTGAGTAAAATATTAACAACTGTATATTTTTTTCCTCTTGTTTTCTTAGCTTCTTTAAAAAATGTAACTGTAAAGTAAAAATTGTGAAGCTGCATTGTGGGACTTACACAATTTTTTAATGTAATATGTGTGACAACAATGGCACAAAAACCAGAAGGTAAGTGGAACTACAGTGTTTTAAGGTTCCTATATTTTATGTGGAATAGTATAATTACAACCCTCAGTAGGCCATGATAATTAAGGATATATATTGTGATCCTTAGAGCAAACACCAAAACAAAATGTAGAAAGGTAAAACTAAAAAGATAATAGAGCAATTAAAATTGAATACTAGCTGTGGCTAGTGCGGCTCAGTGGACTGAGCCCCAGCCTGAACCAAAGGGTCCCTGGTTCAATTCCCAGTCAGGGCACATGCCTGGATTGCAGGCCAGATCTCCAGTACCGGGTACATGAGAGGTAAACAACACTAATGTTTCTTTCCCTCTCTTTCTCCCTCCCTTCCCCTTTGTCTAAAAATAAATAAATAAAATCTTTAAAAAAAAACGGTGAATTAAAAAAATTGAATACTAATTTACACCCTTAAAATCCAAAACACTAACAATACCAATGCTGGCAAGGATATAGAGCAATAGGAATCCCCATTCTTTGCTGTAATGTAAAATATTACAACCACTGTGGCAGTTTCTTATAAAGTTAAACATAGCCTCAGCATAAAACCCTGCAATTGCTGAGTATTTACTGAAGTAAACTGAAAACTATGTCCACAAAAAAAAAACTACATGCAAATGTTTATTGCAAATTTATTCATAATCACTAAAAAGTAGGAGCAACCAAGACATCTGTAATACATCCATACAATGGAATACTACTCAGAGATAAAAAGGAATAAAGTACTGATCCATGGAAGAACATTAATAAATCTTAAACACATTTTACAGGAAGTCAGACCCAAAAGGCTATATAGTGTATGATTCCATTCACATAATATTCTGGAAAAAATAAAACTACAGGTACAGTAGGAGAGCAATAATTACAAGGGACTGGTGGAACGGACTAAAAGGGACTTACACAAAAAATTTTAAGATGATGTATCTGTGCTTGGAGTACTAGAGTGGTGGATGAATGACTCTGCATTTGTCAAACCTCAAAGAACTATACACCTTCATAAAGAATAAACACCAATATAAGGAAACGACAAAAGAAAAAATCACCCAGAATGTCAGGAGATCCCAGGATAGAGTGAAGACTATGACAAATGAATCTACCTATATTACCCATGTATGACGTAACAGCAGTGGAGGAAGTGCGGAACAAGGAGGTGACCCTTTATGTTGAAAATGGTATTCTGGCTAAACTATAAGGGAAATAACAAAAGAAAATGCATATAAATGCTATACTCCAGTTGGTAAATTTGTTTCTCATTTCTGAATTTTTTAATTCTGGAACTGTTTACATGCATTTTTGGATAAGCAAAATGGAGAGTAGATGGTGAGTGCCAGATTTCTAAATGTTGGAGAGGGTATTTATTATAAATAAGGAAGGAAAGGTACTACTGGATTAGAGTTAGTTACATCAGCACAAACTCATATTATATATACATATATAAAAATATGTATGTATATACACAGATACATACAGATAAATACAGAAATAATCAGAGATATGTGGGTATATGAGAATTACTATACATGCATTACCTAGCACTGTCTGCTAAGAGAGCTTAGAAGCAAGGACACCCAGTAACATCAATTACTTATAGCAGTCAGATCTTGGTTTTACACCAATCTCCACAAAAAGCAGCAGGGGCTCTTTGAAAAAATGGCTGATTCTAGGGTTGGGAGAGGAAAATAGAAGATGAGCCTGAAGCATCTTACAGTATCAAAAACAAGGTACTCAAAAATAAAATGGGGGCATGAGAAAGGGACACCTGAAAGAATTCATGATTCCCAATGGCTAAAGAATGTAACAATTTGGACTTCCGCCAAGATGAAGGTTTAGCTGGATGTGCCGTGCCTCCTCACACAACCAAGTTTAGGGACAACTAAATATTAGCATCAGAAAACACAACCAGAACACAGAAAACTGAACTTTTCGGAAGTCCGCTAACAACAAATTCTTCAGCCCGACCGGTGTCGGGTGAGGACTTACAAAGGAGGGCTCAGTCAGACCCGGGCGCGGAATCCAGATGCGCGAATCCAGTCGCGCGGGTTCCAAACCCAGGATTGGACCTAGTGAGCGACCAAGCAGCCCACCGGGTGAGCGACTACAGAGGACACAGTGGGGAGGCGGTGGTAGCGAGTTGACTGTGGTTGCCTGGTTGCGCGCGAGTGAGGGAGTGAGCGGTTGGACCGGCGCGGAGGCGGAGGCGGAGGCAGCGGCGGTGCGCCATTTCCCCGCTCTGACCACGCCCCCACATACAGCGTCACAACCCAGTGACCTGGGACTCCAAGGCGCCGCTTTTCCCACTTAAAGGGCCAGAACAGACCAAAAATGTCGCAGGCAGAACTCAAAGCCCCAGAGATAAATCTAAATGACGAAGAAATAGCAAAACTCTCAGACGCACGGTTTAAAACACTGGTCATCACCTTCCTCACAGATCTGGTGGATTATAGCCACAAATTAGAGAAACATATGAAGGCTAAATTAAGGGAAATGAATGGAATTCCACAGGAAACCCATAGAGATGAAAAGGAAACTGGGACTCAAATCAATGAAGTGGACCAGAAGGAAGAAAAAAATGATCAAACAGAAAGGAATGAAGAAATAAGAATTCAGAAAAATGAGGAGAAGCTTAGGAACCTCCAGGACATCTTTAAACGCTCCAATATCCGAATTATAGGGGTACCAGAAGGGGGAAAGACACAACCACCAGTGGAAAAACTATTTGAACAAATAATAAAAGAAAATTTCCCCAATCTGGCAAAGGAAATAGACTTCCAAGAAATCCAAGAAGCCCAGAGAGTACCAAAAAAGTTGGACTCAAGAAGAAACACACCAAGGCATATCATAATTACATTAGCCAAAATTAAAATGAAGGAAAGAATCCTGGAAGCAGCAAGAGCTAAGGGGACAATCACCTACAAAGGAGTCCCCATCAGGCTGTCAGCAGATTTCTCAAAAGAGACCTTACAGGCAAGAAGGGGCTGGAAAGAAATATTCCAAGTCATGAAATCTAAAGACCTACAACCAAGATTGCTCTACCCAGCAAAACTTTCATTTAGAATGGAAGGACAGATAAGGTGCTTCTCAGATAAGACCAAATTCAAGGAGTTCATCATCACCAAGCCCTTATTATATGAAATGTTAAAGGGACTTATCTAAAAAAAAAGAAGTTAAAGAAACATGAACAGTGAAAGGACAACAAACTCACAGTTATTAACAACCACACCTAAAACGAAAGCAAACTAAAAGGACAGCTAGAGCAGGAGTGGAAACATAGAAATGAAGATCTCAAGGAGGGTTAGCAACAGGGGAGTGGGAGGAGGAGATGGGGGGAGAAGGTACAGAAAACAAGTAGCATAGACAGTAGATAGAAAATAGATGGGGGGGGGGCGAGAATAGTATGGGAAATATAGAACCTAAAGGACTTGAGACACATGGACATAAACTAAAGGGGGGTAATGGTGGGGTTGGGGGGGCAGGGTGGAGGGGAATGAAGGGGGGAATAGAACAACTGTAACAGCATAATCAATTCAAAAAAATAAATAAATTAAAAAAAAAAAAAAGAATGTAACAATTTAAATAAAAAAATAAATAACATGCTACTGGATCACAACCCAAAATATAAAATATACATGAGTCCATAACAATACAAATAAATGATTGAATAAATGGGGAAATGAAAAAAATCTTCCCTACAGAAAAAGTCCAAATATAAGTAGCTGTCAGCCCACTGGCCCCCTTTTGAATATAAGCTGAACTCAGTAACTCACCTCTACAGAACAGAGTACAGAAAGGAAAGAAATGGTAACTTTAAAGTGGAGAAACCCATCAAACGCTACGTTAAACATGTGACTGAGATCAACATTACTACGGATGTCATGTGACTAACATGTATCCGCTGAAATGATGCAATGAAAAGAGCACTCCACCACTGTGGCATTCTTTTCAAAACCCCACAACCTCAGTCTAACCATGAGAAAAACATCAGAGAAACCCAATTTGAGAGACATTCTATGAAATACCTGACTATACTCCAATAAACTATGAAGGTTAGAAAAAGCAAAGACTGAGAAGACAGACCAGAGGAGACTAAAGAGACATGACAACTAAGTGCAATGGGGTACTCTGGACTGGATCCTTAGGCAGAAAAAGGACATTTATGGAAAACCTGGTGAAAGCCAAATAAATCTGGTACATTAATAACATACCATTAGCCCTGGCTGGTGTAGCTCAGTGGATGGAGCACGGGCCTGCAAACCAAAAGATCGCAGTTCGATTCCCAGTCAGGGCACATGCCTGGGTTGCAGGCCAGTTCCCAGCAGGGGCCAGTTCCCAGCAGGGGTCGCATGAGAAGCAACCATACAGTGATATTTCTTTCCCTCTCTCCTTCCCTTCCCCTCTAAAGATAAATAAATAAAATCTAAAATAAATTTAAAAAAAAAATAACATACCAAAGTTGGTTTCTTAGTTTTGATAAATATACTGTGGTAATGTAATGAATGGTAGTGAAATTAAATGAGTGTACGAGAATTTTTTATACTATCTTTGCAAATTTTCCACAAATCTAAAATTATTCCAAAACAGAAAGCTTATTTAAAATTTTTTTCAAAACACTGCACCAAAAAACTGCAGATACGTATTTCCTTCAAGCACAAATGGACTATTCACCAAGGTAAATTATATATTGGGCCATAAAACATGTCTTAACAAATTTCAAAAGATCAAAATATTACAGAGCATGTTCTCTGACCTCAGTGGAATTAAATTGGAAATCTGTAATAGTAAGATATCTAGAACAGTCTGAATATTTGTAATTTAACAGTGCCCTCCTAAGTAACTCATGAATCAAAGAATGAACCGAAAGAAAAATTAGAAGTTATTTTGAACAAAATCCAACCTACATGCCTGAAAAAAAAGTCTCAGCAAACTAGGAATAGAAAGGAACTTTCTTAACTCAATAAAGGGAATCTATAAAAAAGCTATAGCTTAAAACATATGTAATGGTAAGAAACTGAATGTTGTCCTTCTAAGATTAGGAACAATGCAGAGTTTTCTTTTTCTCTAAGATTAGGAACCAGGCTCTTAATATTTTTATTCTACATCTGCACTGGAAGTTCTAGCTAGTGCAATAAGAAAGAGAAACAAAAGGCATATGGGTTGGGAAGGAAGATGTAAAACTGTATCCACACAGGACATGATCCTCTAAGTACAAAATCTTATGGAATCTACAAAAAAGCTATTGTGCTTTACTCCAAAGAAAACAGCTTGATAATATTTGTTGCCAAATTTGAACTCTCAAGTATAAATTAGAATTTTGAAAAGCTTGTATCCATCACCACAAACTCTTTAGTGTCCTATTATTTAAAGATTTTTGTGATAAGAGGCAATGTTAACAAATGATTATTTGATATTGCATAATGAAATATGTCAATATTTGGAAGGTCCAAAAAAACAGCAAAATAATATTTTCCAAATGAGTAGTGTACAATGTTATAAAATAATGGAGTGGTGAAATATCCACCCCAAAGCAGGGGAGGGGGGAACCCTAATGGATTTTAATATAACAGTATTAAAAGTCTTTTTGATAGTTTTAATTTCTTAAAATTTATTTATTTATTTTTAAAGAGAGGGAGAAGGAGGGAGAAAGAGGGAAAGAAACATCAATGTGTGAGAGAAACATCCATCTGCCGCCTCTTGCACACACCCCAATCAGGGACCTGGCCCAAGATCCGGGCATGTGCTCCCCCAGGGAACTGAACAGATGACCTTTCGCTTTGTGGGGCGACACCAAACCAACTGAGCCATAACAGTCAGGGCTTGGTATAGTTTTAGATTCCACATTACAAATAACTGGGGTTTTTGTGCAGTATCAAAAAATATAATACATTCTTGTTTTCTAATCACCTCTATATAAGGCTGAATTTTCTTCCTATCAACTAAATATATTGCAACATACTAAATGCAGAATCCTATCTACTATTAAGCCAGATGTGAGTGAGATTTTCAAAATGTAAACCAATTCCTCACCCTGACCAGTGCAGCTCAGTTAGTTGGGTGTCATTCTGTAAAGTGAGGGGTTGCTGCTTCAATTCCCAGTCAGGGCACATGACTGCATTGAGGGTGTGGTCCCAGGTCAGGGCACATGTCAGAGGCAACCAATCAATGTTTCTCTCTCATATTCTCCCTCTCCTTGACATTTCTCTCTTCTCTTTCTCCCTCCCTTACCTTCTCCTCTCTCTAGAAATAAAATAAATGAAATCTTCTTAAAAAATATAAACTAATTCTTCTATTTTTTGTTTGAAAAATATAAGTATTTTTATTTTAAAATATGGTAATTATGCTAATATAATGGCTTCATTATTTTTTAATGAATAAATGCTTTTTAAACTTCTCAGTTTAATTTTAAATGTGGTAAATATTAAAAATATTAATAGATATAACCAATACAAATAAAAGTTTTTCAAGGTCTTCAATAATTTTTAAGAATGTAAAAGGGTCTTGAGATCAAAAAATTTGAGAATCACTGTATTAGATGCTTGAACAACAATGTCTTTCAGTAGGCAAGAGGAGGTGGGAATCAACATGTAAGTAGAGGAACTGACTTCGGATAGGTGTACACACTGTTCACCCATGGTAACAGACCAGAAGTTAGAGCATGTGAGCTCATACACAGGCAGGTGAAAAGGTAAGGTGGTAGGTGTCAGTGAGGTATTACAAGTAATCACTCCTAAGACAGTGAAGAGATGGTTCAAGGGCTACATTTTAGATACAACATATAGAAGGCTCTAGACTGCCACCCATTATTCATCCCCTAAACCTTAGAAAATATTACTGGAGTAACAATTTCAAAAACATAAGGTATCCCATCTGGACTAGCTGATTTCTTTCTCCAGAGGTTTTCAAGCTTTGAAAAGGAAAAAAAGAGGAGTGTACTAAGCATGGGAAATGGGATTTGAGGACCTCGGGAATAGAAGCAAGCAAACCACAAATTATTAACCTTGTCATTAGAGCAGAGAATGAAGCAGAGTGTAGAGTGATTTGCAGTTAGAGAAGGTCAGGGTCAGATGGAAGAAAAAAAGAAGTATAGAAAATATTCAGGTGTACCTGTCCACTCCATCCCAGCGATACCCAGGCCAGATATTGAATCTGTTGGGAGGAGGTGCTGGTCCACTATAACGAGGTCTCACTAATGAGAAAAAAAAAGAAAACACATCAGTTATCTACACAATTCAGTTCGGGGGGGGGGAATATTACACAGAAATCTCAATATTAAGTTGAACCTAAACTCCCAAAGACAAGAAATCTAGGATTCTATGGGAAAGCCTTCTTTGCACATAGCTTTGTATCATCACCCTAATGATCCTCTCATCATGTAAGTCATCTCCACCTCTGATGATTCCCAGATGGCTCACCTTTCTTATTCTTGTTCTCCTTGGCCTTATTCTTCTTGATGAAATTGGCCATGGGATCCCCCTCTCTTTCTTGTTCTCTCAGCATCCGATCCAGATCTTCATCATCAATATACCGGGCCAGAGGCTTTTGCATTTCCTTTATTGCATCCTCCACATTTTGCTGCTGTTGCCGGCTCTGGACAAGCCTGGGCAAAAAGAACCAAGAGAATCTGCTATACTGTTTAGCATTTTTACTCTTACATCTTCACTTACATGAACCACACCACTACATTCGAAAAACTTCCTCTTTATAGCAGCCTAGGCCAAATAATGAAAAGGATAAAATTCCTAGAATACCACTGGCAGTGGAAAATACATCAGTATTTAGAAAGGAGACTGAACACAATGAGCTTCCAATTCCTGAAAAGAGCGTTAAAGACAGAACATAAACCAACTGGTCAGAAGAGTATGGAAATAACTCCTTCCAGTCACTGCAGTCTTGTTTTACCTTTCAGTGGCCTCCTTACCCTTTTCCCCACTGGGCATACAGCTCATCTCTCTCTGAGTCCCTCTCTGCTTTTCTCCTTTGCTGTAAATGTTCCAGTTTCAAATTCCTCTTACGACCAGACTTATCTCGAAATATGGTTTCAGCATATTGGAATTCACCTGCAAAGGAAAATTATACATTTAAAGACAAACATCAGGTATCAAAATCAGAAATAATATTTTAATAGCTGGAATCAACTACTTAGGATTCTGATACTAAGTAAGAACTTCTGCAGCCAGACTACAAGTAGTTCCTAGTAATACCTAAGTGCATATTAGTGATGATCTTAAAAACTATTATGTTTCAAGGAAAAGAACCACTTGGACCCACTGAGAAGTTAAAATAATGCATAATACCAGAGTTGGAATTTGAAAGCAATTAAAAGTTTAAAATATCAGATACAATAAGCTACATTTAAAAAAGAAAAGCAAAGCTACATGAACCTCAACTGATCTCTGCACTTCCACATTTTTACCTTCAAATGCCATGGTTTCTTGGTCCCGTTTCTTGAGTTCCTGCTGTTCTCGCTGTATGTCAGTTAACACCAACCCAGTTTTAGCCCCAGAATACATGTGTGCAGCCTATGCAATGGAAAAGGGAGTATCCAACATTAATGAGACAAAGCAGCAGTAGGCTCTATGGGTATACACAGTTAGGTGCATTTTTGTCTAAAGACTGGCAATAACCAAATTAAAAACTAACTTTGTAACCTCATTATTAGGCACGGGATTCACAAAATAGAAAAGAAAATTAAATTTGATGGAAAATCAATAGTACTATCAAGTTTAAGAGTAAACCAAAACATAAACCAAGAAGATATGAAAGAGTAGGCTAAGCACCTGTATTTCTGATTTTTCAGCATATAAACTGCATGAAGAAGGCTCACTCTCAGGCCACTTGACCAGAAACCTGTATCAAGCTCTAAGCAATCCTGTAGAGACTCACACTATAAAATATTCCACTGAAAATATAAATTCATACCTAAGGGGTGTCCAACTCGCAGCCCGCAGGCCACATGTGGCCCAAGATGGCTATGAATGCAGACCAACACAAAATAATAAATTTACTTAAAACCTTTTTTTGCTCATCAGTTTTCATTAGTGTTCGTGTATTTAATGTGTGGTCCAAGACAACTCTTCTTCCAAGGTGACCCAGAGACACCAAAGGTTGTATACCTGTTAGTTAGCAAACCCTCCAGCAGAGATCCACTCTGATAAAATATTCCATTTAAAATACAAACTCAAACCTAACATACTTAAATTGTGGATATATTTCAGGATAATAAAAAGATGTGACCGAATCAAAACTTTTTACTGAACTCCACTGTGTATCAAGATAACAAACCAACCCACAAATGGAACATTAGAGTATATCCAGATATCCTTGAGCCATGTGCTATATTTGATCAATATTAAATTGTCCATGGACTAAACAGATACATAAAATGCCAAGGGGTCCAGCTGAAACAAAGCTCTTACTTTATGACCCAAAAGAGAAGAGGCCTGCTTCCTGGGTTAGGGACAGGCTAGTCTACCCTGCCAGGCAGGACCACATGGGCTACAGGGCAGACTTATATTAAAAAGTCTGTGTTGGAGTAAGAGGTGCACACTACAGGTTCTATCATTCTGTTCCTTAACCAACTCACTGGAATAAAACTCCTTTACTAGTACTGGTGTACCGTAAAACACAATTGCTCAGGGTTCATATGGATCTTTTTACGTAACTCGGACTACATCACAGATTTCAAATAAAATACTACATTGACTTTCCAGGTGACATGATTTCTAAAAGTAGCTTTGTATTTAAAGAGTCACTCTTTAAATCTGACCTACACTCAAATTAATAATAATTAATAAACATCATCATCATCATCTTGCACCAAATGCTTACTTTGTCCCAGGCACTGTGATACAAGTTTTACTTACACCAACTCATTTAGTTGTCACAATAACCTTATGAAGTACATACTGTTATCCACATTTTACCAATAAAGAAGCTGAGGCTTAGAGAGATTATGTACCTTGCTCAAATTTCACAGATAGAAAGTGGAAAAGGATTTGAATATTTGCTACATTTGATGCAAGCTTTGTGCTCCTAACTCTGTGTGAACTATAGTTCTTAGTTTATGCCTAAGAAAATAGAGAGTTTTCTAGACCTATTAAAATGATATTTATGGAAACAAGATGATGTGAAGCCAGAAGCTACTTAGGAACTCTGGTATTTGCAAGTTCATCTGGGCTAAGTGAGAGGTAGTCCGCCTTCAGAGAAAAGGAAAGACCCCTAAGAGGTCCCTTGAACTAGATTTACTATACCACCAAGCTATACCTCCTCCTCCTCCTCCTCCTCCTTCTCCTCCTCCTCCTATGGCTTGGAACTCTAGGGCTTGTATAGAGCTAGAAGACAGGAGTCACTCCAAGAGGAAAATATGGGTCCTGAAAATTCCTACCTTTGTTCCCAAAGGCTGAGTCCTTCGAGGTGGAGACAGATCAGAATCCGAAGATTTGGCCCTCTGTTTCTTCCTTGGTGGAGAGAGGTCAGAGTCAGAGCTCTGGTGTCTAGGTCTATTCCGTGAAAGTGACAGATCTGAATCGGAATCCTGGCGCCCTGACCTTTGTTTATTCCGTGGAGGAGAAAGATCTGAATCAGAGGCTTTCCGACTGTCACTTGGGTAGGAAGAAGAGTCCAACGTGTGACTCTGATGTCTTCTAGATAAAGAGCTTGAATGAAATTTCCTATGGCTGGGTGAAGAGCCTAGGAATTAAAGAACAAGACTGTAATCCGCTTGTCAGAATTTTAAAAAAGAACTTACTAAGTTAACGTTCAACATTCATTTAAGTCCTCCTGTATCACTAACCTAAACACAAGTACTGATAACATAGGAGGAGAGCAAAGTCAGATACAGTTTTTAAAACCAACAGACGGGATATAGGGTTCCATTCCCAAGTTACTAGTGATATGATTAGTATGGGAGATCACAACATACTCTTCTATGTCATATTCATCTACACATAGAATAGGCAAAATTTCCTACACTCAAATATCAGTGGTGTGGTGAAAATTAAAACTACCCAGGATATATTCTGAAGTCCTCAGACTAAAGGATAAGAATATATTTGAACTTAAAAATTAAAACAGTAACTAAGGACAAAAGATGAAAAAATTTCACCATATAGGCCCAAAATGTAGACATAAGCATCACAAATTACCTCCCCAAAACACAATTAGCAATATGTATCAATGATCTTTAAACACAACTCTCTAATCCAGTAAATCAATTTCTATTTAAGTTTCCTAAGAAACATATCTAGAAGTACTTAATTTCCAAGAAATCTATCTAGAAGTAGAGAAGGAAATAATCCACAATGGGCAACAGTTTATGTACACAGATGTTCATTATAGAATTACTAAAGCAAATTTTAGAAATAACCTAAAATATGCAGCATTAGGAAAATGGTTAAGTAAATGTATGTAATACAACACCAATAAAAATTATATTAATAAACATGTTTTTATGACGTGGAAAAGTAGAAAAAAGCAAGATAATACATGTAATATGTATCTAATGCATAGAGAGGGCTCAACTACATCAAAATGAATAGAGAAAAGACTAAAAGAACACTGGCTACAAACACTAACAGTGATTGACTCTGAATGACAAAATTTTGTATGACCTTTTTCCTGCTTCTTTATATATTTCTAGACATTCTAAAGCTTCTACAACAAATATAATACGTTTACATGGGGTAGGGAGAATAAACAAAAGGATATATAAAAATTTCTTTCTGCCCTGGCCAGGTGGCTCAGGTGGAGCATCATACCATACACCAAAAGGCTGAGGATTCAATCCCGGGTCAAGGAACATACCTAGGTTGTGGGTTTGATCCCCAGTCAGGTCATGTATGGGAGGCAACCAACTGATACCTGTCTGTCTCTCTCTGCTCCACCTTCCTCTCTCTCTAAAAACCAATAAATATATCCTTAAGGGAGGATTTAAAAAAAAAAATTAACTCCTTCCCTCCTACTGTAATGATTTAACTCTCTTCTAAACACATAAGTACGTAACAAAGCAAGCAAAAGATCCAAAATAAAGCACCTAGAGAATAAGTTTCCCACATGGACAATCAATGCTCACCTTTAGAATCATGTTCTTTATTTCTGAAATGGAATTTTGCTTGCTTTTTTCGTGGAGGAGAGAGGTCTGAATCATATTCATATTTGCTGTTGTTCGAGACTGAAAGATGAGAGTGTCCTGGCCCCTTCCAATGTGGAGAACTTTTGCTAGAGGCTTCTTCTGGGACTTTACTGCTTTTGGTTCTAGGCAGTGAATGAGAAACACCAGGTGCCAAATCAGGGGATTCATGATAGGGCCTCTTGAGCTGCGATGAATCCAAGGAATGAAGAGTCCTTTTTGGTTGAGAAGTATCAGGGGAGCTGTTACGGGCCCTTCTATGGGGACAAATATCTGAGGAACTGTGATGGGCCCTCTTAGGAGATATACCTGAAGGACAATAATGTTTCCTGAGAGGAGAAGGATCCGGTGAATCATGATGAGGCCTCCTAGGAGAAGAAGGATCCGGGGTGTCATGACGGACCCTCCTAGGAGGAGAAGGGTCTGGGGTGTTGTGATGGACCCTCCTAGGAGGAGAAGGGTCCGGGGTGCCATGGCAGATCCTCCTAGGAGCAGATGAATCCAGGCAGTCATGACGGAAATGTCTGTGTGAAGGTAGATCCTCACTGTGATCTAAACACAAACAGCAGAGTCAGATTTCTACAGATGCTATCACCATCAGTATTCAAAGTTTCAAAACATGCCCCAGCAGCATACATCTCAAAATTACTCGGAAAGCCCAAAACTACTCTGCACAGCTCCTTTGCTTAGGGGCAGCAAATCAGCAGCCAGGAACACCTTAAAAATAATCTCACTTATTTGCCTAACAAGTCTTAAATTTGCAAAGCATTTTAAATACATTTCTCATATTATATCCTGTAAGGCAAGCAGGGCAGGCATCTTGTTTTACAATTGTGAAAATAGAGGCTCCAAGGATCTGATGGCTCTCACCCAAGATGAAGAGACAGACTAGAACCCCAGTCTTCTAACTCTCAACCCAATGTTCTTCCAAAAATCTTATTTGTGCAGAGTTCCCAGTCAGAAGTTTCTACTGAAATTTAGCCTACTTTATAGTTCATACTCACTCTTCTTTAAAAAGACATGTTAACTAAACCAGTGACACATCAAAATGAATGCTGTCAACTATTTAATCCATACCAATGTACTCCTCATTAAAGGGAGAGAGATCACCAGAAAAAAAGGATCACCATTTACTGATCCCTTACTACATGCTAATGTTTTATACAGATTACCTCATTCCATTCTCACAAGCCTAGGAGATAAATACTACTCCATTTTATAGATAATAAAGTTGACACAAAGAAAGATTAAGTAATTTGCCAGTCATACCACTAATATGTGGTAGAGTAAATATCCAAATCCAGATCCATTGGACTCAAGTCTGTCTGCACTCTTTAAAAATATGTAGTTGAACATTCTAAGAAGAGAGGCCAGGATAGCAGAAGCAGAGTATAGGAGGGGAAAAGTTGGAAATTGAGGTCATAGGCAATAGGATGCCAAATTGTGTAGGGACTTAAGGCACTGGGAGGACTTAGTGAGAGAGGAAGTCATTGGAAGGTTTTGAGCAAAGAAGTGAGATGATAGGACTTTTTTTAAAATTTTTATTTTATTGATTATGCCATTACAGTTGTTCTATTCCCCCCCTTTATTACCCTCCACCCTGCACCCCCCCACCTCTACCATTCCCCCCCTTTAGTTTATGACCACGTGTCTCAAGTTCTTTGGATTCTATATTTCCCATACTATTCTTACCCTCCCCCTATCTATTTTCTTTTTTTTTAATTGATTATGCTGTTACAGTTGTTCTATTCCCCCCTTCATTCCCCTCCAACCTACCCCACCATCCCCACCATTACCCCCCTTTAGTTTATGACCATGTGTCTCAGATTTTATATTTCCCATGCTATTCTTGCCCCCCCCAATCTATTTTCTATCTACTGTCTATGCTACTTATTTTCTGTACCTTCTCCCCCCATCTCCTCCTCCCACTCCCCTGTTGATACCCTCCTTGAGATCTTCATTTCTATTTTCCACTCCTGATCTAGCTGTCCTTTTAGTTTGCTTTTGTTTTAGGGGTGGTTGTTAATAACTGTGAGTTTGTTGTCCTTTCACTGTTCATGTTTCTTTAACTTCTTTTTCTTAGATAAGTCCCTTTAACATTTCATATAATAAGGGCTTGGTGATGATGAACTCCTTGAATTTGACCTTATCTGAGAAGCACTTTATCTGTCCTTCCATTCTAAATGAAAGTTTTGCTGGATAGAGCAATCTTGGTTGTAGGTCTTTGGATTTCATGACTTGGAATACCTCTTTCCAGCCCCTTCTTGCCTGTAAGGTCTCTTTTGAGAAATCTGCTGACAGTCTGATGGGGACCCTTTTGTCGGTGACTGTCCCCTTAGCTCTTGCTGCTTCTAGGATTCTCTCCTTCATTTTAATTTTGGCTAATGTAATTATGATGTGCCTTGGTGTGTTCCTTCTTGGGTCCAACTTCTTTGGGACTCTCTGAGCTTCCTGGACTTCCTGGAAGTCTATTTCCTTTGCCAGACTGGGGAAATTCTCCTTTATTATTTGTTCAAATAAGTTTTCCACTGGTGGCTGTGCCTTTCCCCCTTCTGGTACCCCTATAATTCGGATGTTGGAGCGTTTCAAGATGTCCCAGAGGTTCCTAAGGCTCTCCTCATTTCTTTGAATTCTTGCTTCCTGACTCTTTTCTGTTTGGCCATTATTTGCTTTCTTCTGGTCCACTCCATTGATTTGAGTCCCAGTTTCCTTTCCATTGCTATTGGTGTCCTGTGCAATTCCATTCATTTCAATTAGTTTCGCTTTCATATATTTGTCTAATTTGTGGCTATAATCAACCAGTTCTGTGAGGATCCTGATGACCAGTGTTTTAAACTGTGCATCTGAGAGTTTTGCTATTTCTTCATCACTTAGATCTATGGGCTCTGGGGCTTTGAGAACTTGCGACATTTTTGGTCTGTTCTGGCCCTTCAAGTGTGAGAAGCAGTGCCTTGGACTCCCAGGTCGCTGGGCTGTGATGCTGTATGTGGGGGCGTGGTCAGAGCCGGGAAATGGCAGCGCCCTCTACTGCCGCTTGCCACGGGGACTGCCGGGCCCCCGTCCAACCGCCCACTCCCTCGCCTCTCCGCTCACGCACAAATGGGCGACCACAGTCAACACGCAGCACCGCTTCCCCGCTGTCTCCTTCGCGGTTGCTCGCCTGGTGGCTCACTCGGTCGCTCACTAGGTCCAACCCTGCGCCTGGATTCCACGCGTCTGGATTCCGCGCCTGTCCGTCTGACCAAGTCCTCCTGTGCAACCCCTCACCAGCCGCTGGTTTCACCCCTTACCGGTCAGGCTGAAGAATTTGTTGTTAACGGACTTCCGAAAAGTTCAATTTTCCGTGTTCGGGCTGTGTTTTCTGTTGCTAATATTTAGTTGTCTCTAAACTTGGTTGTGTGAGAAGGCACGGCACATCCACCTATGCCTCCATCTTGGTGGAAGTCTCCCCCTATCTATTTTCTACCTACCATCTATGCTACTTATTTTCTGTACCTTCTCCCCTCTTCTCCTCCCACTCCCCTGTTGCTAACCCCCCATAAGATCTTCATTTCTATGGTTCTGCTCCCGATCTAGCTGTCCTCTTAGTTTGCTTTTGTTTTAGATGTGGTTGTTAATAACTGTGAGTTTGCTGTCCTTTCACTGTCCATATTTTTTATCTTCTTTTTCTTAGATAAGTCCCTTTAACATTTCATATAATAAGGGCTTGGTAATGATGAACTCCTTGAATTTGACCTTATCTGAGAAGCACTTTATCTGTCCTTCCATTCTAAATAAAAGTTTTGCTGGATAGAGCAATGTTGGTTGTAGGCCTTTGGATTTCATGACTTGGAATACCTCTTTCCAGCCCCTTCTTGCCTGGAAGGTCTCTTTTGAGAAATCTGCTGACAGTCTGATGGGGACTCCTTTGTAGATGACTGTCCCCTTAGCTCTTGCTGCTTCCAGGATTCTCTCCTTCATTTTAATTTTGGCTAATATAATGATGATGTGCCTTGGTGTGTTTCTTCTTGGGTCCAACTTCTTTGGGACTCTCTGAGCTTCCTGGATTTCCTGGAAGTCTATTACCTTTGCCAGTTTGAGGAAATTCTCCTTTATTATTTGTTCAAATAAGTTTTCCACTGGTGGCTGTTTCTTTCCCCCTTCTGGTACCCCTATGATTCGGATGTTGGAGCGTTTAAAGATGTCCTGGAGGTTCCTAAGTCTCTCCTCATTTTTTTGAATTCTTGTTTCTTCATATTTTCCCATTTGGTCATTTTTTCCTTCCTTCTGGTTCACTCCCTTGATTTGAGTCCCAGTTTCCTTTTCATCACTATTCGTTTCCTGTGCAATTCCCTTCATTTCAATTAGTTTAATATGTTCCTCTAATTTGTGACTAAAATCAAACAGTTCTGTGAGCATCCTGATCACCAGTGTTTTGAACTGTGCATCTGAAAGTTTTGCTATTTCTTTCTCGCTTAGAGTTATGGGCTCTGGGGCTTTGAGATCTTGTTAAGCCATTTTTGATCTGTTCACGCCCATTAAGTATGAGGACTGGAGCCTTAGGAGCGGGGGGGGGCCTCCAGGGCAGGGTCGCTGGGTTGTGACCCTGTATGTGGAGGTGGGGTCAGATTGAGGATATGGCGGCCCTCTCTGCTGCCTCCCGTCGCTGGGACCCACTCGTCCCATCTCACTGCCCACTCCCTCACCGGTCTATCTGCGCAGGAATGCGCCACCACATTCAACCCATGGCCCTTCGCCCTCACCGGATCCGCCAGTTGCTCACTGGGTTGCTCACTGGGTCGGCACTTTGCACCCCCACGCCTGGGATCCGCGCACCTGAGTCCGTCTGACCGAGTTTTCCTGTGCAACCCCGCTCCGCCAGCTGCTGGTTTTGCCCCTCTTACCAGTCAGGGTGAAGCATTCTTTGTTATCGGACTTCTGAAAAGTTTATTTTTCTGTGTTCTGGCTGTGTTTTCTGTTGCTAATATTTTGTTGTCTCCAAACTTGGTTGTGTGAGAAAGCACGGTGTCTCCACCTATGCCTCCATCTTGGTGGAAGTCCCCGAAATGATATGACTTTTAAAGAATCACTCTGAGTTCCAGCCAGGATGGAGGCAGAAGTAGAAACCCTTCGTTTCCTTGAACAACCAAAAGAAGGATAATAACCAATCTAAAAACAATAAACAACCAGAAAATCAAACTGCACGGAACTCCAACAACCAAGGAATTAAAGAAACATTCAACCAGACCAGTAGGAACAAGATAGGCAGCCAGGCAGTGTCAGACTGCATAGGCAGGGCTGGCTGAGTGGTCCCATGGTGGACTGCATGAGCAAGGCAAGGCTGGGTGAACAGGAAACTAAGATTCAAAGCTAGCTATAAACTACAGCGAAGATTGCCATGGCAGGAAAAACTCCCAGTCTCACACAAGAGTTCATTGGAAAGTGGGTCTAGAGCTGAGTAAGTGAGCCGCATTGTTCTCTCTCTAACCACTCCTCCACAGACAGCACCACCAAGCAGCAAAGAGGGTTTCCCCGCTCTGGTGAATACCTAAGGCCCTGTCCCCTTACAACACAACAAGTGCACCAAGACAAAGAAATATGGCCAAAATGAAAGAAGAGATCAAAACTCCGGAAAAAGAACTAAGTGACAAGGAGATCACCAACCTATCTGATGCAGAGTTCTAAACACTGGTAATCAGGATGCTCACAGAACTGACTGAGCTCAGCCGCAATGAAGGAAGAAATGAAAGCTACAGAAAGTGAAATAAAGCAAAATGTTCAGGGAACCAACTCAAATCAACCAGAAGGAAACCGGGACTCAATTAACATTTTTGAACAAAAAGAAGAAATAAACATCCAACCAGAACAGAATGAAGAAACAAGAATTCAAAGAAATAAGAAGAGACTTAGGAACCTCTGGGACAACTTTAAACGTTCTAATATACAAATTAGGGGTGCCAGAAGGAGATGAACAAGAAAAAGACGTTGAAAACTCATTTAAACAAATAATGATGGAACACTTCCCCAATCTGGCAAAGGAAATAGACTTCCTGGAAGTCCAAGAATCTTAGAGAGTCCCAAAGAAATTGGACCCAAGGAAGCACACACCAAGGCACATCATCTTTAAGATACCCAAGATCAAAGATAAAGAGAGAATCTTACAAGCAGCAAGAGGAAAGGTGACAGTTACAAACAAAGGAGTTCCCATCAGACTGTCAGCTGATTTCTAGAAAGAAACCTTACAGGCAAGAAGGGGCTAGAAAGAACTATTTGAAGTCATGAAAGGCAAGGACCTACATCCATGATTACTCTACCCAGCAAAGCTATCATTTAGAACTCAAGGGCAGATAAAGTGCTTCCCTGATAAGGTCAAGTTAAAGTAGTTCATCATTACCAAGCCCTTATTATAAGAAACGTTAAAGGGACTTATCTAAGAAATTGAAAATCAAAACTATGAACAGTAAAATGATAACTAACTCACAACTATCAACAACTGACCCTAAAAAAAAAAAAACCAATGAAAACAAAAACTAAGCAAACAACTAGAACAGGAACAGAATCAGAGAAATGGACATCACATGGAGGGTTTTCAGTGGGGAAGGGGAGGGGAAGAATGGCGGGGAGGAAGGTACAGGGAATAGGAAACATAATTGGTAGGGATAAAATAGATGAGAAGTTAAGAATGTTATAGGAAACAGAGAATTCAAAGAACTTATATGTACAACCCATGGACAGGAACTAAGAGGGCAGGGAATGCTGGAGGGTTGGGGGGTGCAGGGCAGAGTGCGGAAAAACAGGGAAAACTGTTATAGCATAATCAATAAAATATACTTTTTAAAAAAGACTTTATTTATTTATTTTTAGACCAAGGAGGAAGGGAGAGAGAAAGGGAGGGAGAGAAACATAAGTTGTGCAACTGCTTCTCGAGCTCTGCCCACTGGGGGCCTAGCCCAAAACCCAGACATGTGCCCTAACTCGGAATGGAACCAGTGACCCTTTGGTTCACAGGCCAGTGCTCAATCCACTGAACTACACCAGCCAGGGCCCAATAAAATATACCTATAAAAAAATAATCACTTTAGCTTCTATTTTGACAATAGATGGTAGGGGAGCAAAAGAAGGGTGACTTAGGAGGCTGCTGCAGTCCTCCAAATGAGAGACAGTGGGGTGGCTAGGGGGAAGTGCAAGAAGGAAATGAGGTATGTAAATACATTCACATGAGATGGTACACAGGATTTGATGAAGTAATTGATGTAGGGTGTTAGAAAAGAGAGTTAGGGAGATTCCAAGATTTTGGCCTGAGCCATTTAAAGAATGGAGTTGCCATTTACTAAAATGGGAAAGACTATAAACAATGGGAAGAGATAAATTTAATTTTGGAGATGTCAAGTTTGAAATGCCTATTAAATTAACATATGGTATATGAGTCTGGAATTCAGAATAAAGTGCCAAGCTGGATATGTAAATTTGGGAGACACCAGCATGTAAAGAGTATTTAATGCCACGAGATCATCTAGATATTCAGGGTAATCAGAAATTTTTTTAAAGTTATATAAGATTCCCTGGAACACATGAACATTTAGGAATTGAAATGCTAATGAAACCAGAGACAGAAAGAGCAACCACTGAAATAAGAGGAAACCATGAAAGAAAATCAGGAAGAGCAACCAAGTCAATTGACAAGGAGCTACAAGTGACCACTGGCTAAAACACTGAAGTAGTGAGAATAAAAGCTTGATTGGGTTCAAAAAAGAATGGTAAGATCAGAAATGGAGAGAGGGAGGATAGATAATTTGGAGAAGGAATTTGGTATTAAGAGTAGGGTGCCATTAAAGTGAAGTAATACTTCAGGGTCATGAGAGTAATTTTTAAATTATTTCATCCATAAATACAGTATTTCTGTAAGTTAACATTCTTTTTTATAAATGTAACCTCAATACCACTATCTCACCTAAAATATTAACAATAATTCTAAAAAACTAACAATAAATCATCATCTCTCCTACCCTGTCAACCTTCAGATTTCCCTAATTGTCTATTTCTGCTACCAGATTTACTGGGACATTATAATTCAAATACCATACAATTCACTCATTTAAAGTATGCAACTTAAAAAAAGGTATGCAACTTAATTAATTTCTAGCATCATCAAAAACAATGTAGTTGAGCAAACAATTTGAAACTTTCAATTGTCAAAAGCATAGGAGAAAGATTGTTTATAGCAACTCAGAACATTTCCAAAATCTAGTTTCTCCTCTCCATCTGTTAACTTATGATTGAGAGCTATGGCCCAAATACAAATAAAAGCCAGGTAGGACCCAATGAATACTTGTTAAATGTATGAATTAAGCCTATTTAAATTCCTTCACTTTGGAGAATAGGCCTAAAATAATTAGAATCCACCCCTCAGAGAAAAGTACTTACACCTGTAAGAGATCTGACAATAAATCTAATCCATGAGGTTGATAAATTCCATGTCATTTATTAAAAAGAAAGTAAGGGCCAAAGATCAGTAAGGATATTTCCAGCAACAAATAAGGATGGAGCAGTGAGAATGAGGCAAAACAAAAAGAATTATTTGTGTGTGTGTTTATGTGTATGTCACTTCCTAGACCTACAGAGATAGAGACCAAAAGACTGTCTCTGAAAAAAGGATTGTGGAAAAAACTGAAACACTACTACAGGATAAGGCAGGAAATAATGATTAAAACAGTCAAACCACTATGTTGTACACCTAAAACTAATATAACATTGAATTTCAACTGTAATCGAAAAGTTTTTAAAACTATAAAGAGTAAAACAGGATTCAAATGAAAGAATACTAGTAAAGTTTTCATTCACAAAACAAAATAATGCACTAAACATTAACTGAGAAAATGGTGATCACCAATCTACAGTCAATTGTCACTTTTGCTGTGCATTTTTTTCAAATCAGAGTTGCAGGATAATTAACCAGAAGGCACAGAGTGTAAGACAGTGTGAAAAACAAATTAGCATCAAGGGCAAACTGGAGTTAAACAACAATCAAGTAACAAGATCCTCATTTATGAAGGTATGAACACAAGGGATAAAAACTCAGCACACTTCCACTGGCCACCTTGAATAACTGCTGCATACAGGGCTGTGACTCACTGGGATTATTTATTAGTCTGTGTCCTGCAGTAAACAGGACTACCTACTACTAAGTTGCTGAAAAAGGGGAAATGACATCCAGGTCTCAAGTAATGATTTACCAAGGAGCAGCAGGCTACAAGAATCAAATACCTTTTAGCAATTCAACAAACATTTATCGGTGCACCTCCCTATGCTAGGCTGGAAAAATAGCAAGGTAAATTAGACTTGGTCTCATCTCTACTCAGTCATGACAGACAAATGACCTTTGTCCAACTCAAAAACTCAAACATTTTGTTAAATACGGAATTAAACTATTGGCCCACAGAGATAAGGTAGAATGGGCACATGGAGGATAATGCCCTGTAAAATACCAATATTTAAGGGAAAAACGAATAAAGATTTATTGACACAAAGGACAGAAAACATTGGTCCTTGACCCATACATGAGTTGCTTCATTCAGAGAGAGGACAGAAGTTACTCAAGTCTTCAAACTCTGCTCTTCAGATGCTTGTAAACTCCAGAGTCTTGCCTGTATACTAAGTACTGGGCCAGAGAAGAATGGGTGCTGAAAGGTTCCCAAATGATTCACTTTCTGACCTCAGTAACCCTAATACCAAAATATAAGAAAAAGTGGGATACCTGGTCTTTCAGTTCCCATGTCTTACTACCTCTGAAGGTAGTAAGTTTCTAATTCTATTTCATGCTATATTTTTCAGGATCAATGACAAATTAAAATAAACTATGCATTCCTCAAAAAAAATGTAGAAAAGAAAAAAAAGGCTTCCCCTATAAATGGGAAATTTAGATTTATCTACTGTTGGAACTCACCTCCCAGAAGCTTCCATTTGGCACTGGAACGAAAGGTTTCCATCTGCTTTACCTCTTCTGGTCTCTCATCCACAAATTCAGCCACCTGTGGCAGTGAGGACATTAGGTTGAGGAAACCCACAGGATACAGCCGAGGAGTACTGCTGTCTTGAGAACCTTAAGTTATAACCACTCCCACTCCTAATACACATGGCACATACAGACCTGAAACAGCCATGAAGAGAGATTTAGTGGTTCTCAGTTAATGTTTGCTCCAAAAACATCTGATTGTCACTGGATGGTTTAATTCTAGATCTTTCTCTGACTAATCAATTCCCCTCCAAAGCTTATTTTCATTCATTACAAGCCTTTTTATCAACTTGCCAGAGACATAACTGCCACCTGTAAGATAAAAGCTAAATTCGCTTTACTGTTTTATTTTTATTATATGCATTCAAATTGAAAACACAAGCAGGCTCCTTGTCATGCCTATCACTCATCAAGGGCTTTGGGTTCCTTATAAAACTTTTCTTGTTATAAGTAGTCACAATGATAGCTATTCTTGAACCCAACCAAAAGAAGTCATGAAGACATACAAAGAATCATAGAATCTTCAAGAGAGAAAACTATGCTTCATATCATCCAAACTCCCAAACAAATGTGGAATCTTCTTTATAGTATCCTTGATTAATGATTACTTACCCAGTCCCTCCCTGTCAAGGAATCAATTCACTAACAGGGAACTCATTACATTAAAATGCAGTCCACTGCATTTTAGGGACAGTGCTAGGAAGTTCTTAGTTTTATTGGACCAGTATCTACCTTCCTACAACTTCTTCCCATTGACTACAGTTCTGACCACTGACAACTGGTCCTCCTATAAAAGACTTTCAAAAAGGGCTGGCATAATAAATTCTAGTTACAGAGTAGCAACTATGTGCAAGGCAATGTTCTGTACTTTACTATCACACTTAATCCTCACAATAGCCCTGCAAAGAAAGGTCCCACACTACTAAAGGGCAACTATGACTCAGATAAATTAACTTCCTCAATGTCATAAAGTAGCAAGTGGCAGAACTGGAATTCAAACCCAAGACATAAAACCTCTCTACTTGTCTTCTCCCAAGAGCCTACCATCATTCCTCATATAACCTAGTTTTCACACCTCTCCACACACATTAAAAGCACAGGCTTTCAAGAAAGATGAACTGAGATCCAAATCCCCAGCTGTCAGTTTAGTATTTGTGTAACCTTTGGCAAGTTATTTTCTCTAAGCCTCAATTTCCTCATTTGTAAAAGTAGGTTTCAAAGAACTGCTAGCAGGACTCCATGAGATAGTTCATGTGAGCTTAGCAGTACTTGTGCGTGGTGAATGCTCAATAAATCATACCTATTATTCTTTGCTGCTACTGCTATTGTGGTTGTCCCAGTTATTTTGCCATTATTACAGCAAAATTACACCACCATCACTGGTGGTGATGGTTTTGCAGTAATAAAAATGCATTCAATGACCAAGATCTGTTTTAACCAGTTTAGAGGGCAGCAGGGCTAAAGCCTCCCTATTTTTGTTTTGGAGCAAGCATAGGAGCGAAAGATAGTATAAAGGAAGATTAATAGAGGACCACATAAAAATTTTAATTTTTAAATGTCAAGACTATTATAAATGAAAAGGTAAAGATAAAATATACCTATAAAACAGATAATATATACTTATTATGTAAATATCAAATAAAACCATGAAAAAAATTAAAATCCCAATTTTCTAAAAATGGACAAAATACCAAGAAATTCATCGAATAGAAAGAAATGCCCAATAAACATATGAAAAATTACACACTTCACTATTTTTCAAAGAAACTGGATACCATTGTTCACCTGCCAAGCTGGCACAAGTTCACCATGGGTTTTGTTGTTGTTAATACTATGTTCAAGTATTGACGAAGAAATGGAATAACTGGCATTCTCACACTAGTTTTCACACTCAGGTAGTACCAGAACTGTAAATTGGTACCACCTTTTGGAGAGCAATATGGGACTGTGTTGGGAACCACCCTGCTTGGTTTTAGAACCTGTAACCCTGCCCCCCATATGGCTAAGGCTGAGTGAGCGACCTTCAGACTATAAGCCACTAAGGAGACAAAGCTTATTTCTCTAGCAGGGGCACCACCTCTGCCTCTTTTACTTCACACTGCCTGGCCCCCAATGCTTGATCCATCAGCCAATGACGGGTAAGATTCCTCAAGGGAGGGACGACCTAAGATAGGGATGATCATGGGGGAGCCCCCAAGGAAAAATTTAGGGGGCTATAGCAAAAGGGAGTGATGGACCCTTTCCCCTCGGCTTTGACATAGCCTGAGTCCTCATTCTGTCTGCAAGAAGTCTCCTAATCTCTTGGCTGCCTTACTTCCCCTGCCTGACTTAAGCTTGAAATAGTAACAGAGGGTGGTGCAGCCCTGTGCTGGAAAGGGCTGGTTCCCCGGGTGATCAGGCCTAAGAAGAATATATAAAATCCTGTGAAACCTGCTTTGCTAAGAATGCTCTCAATTAAATGATAAGGGTCCAAGCAGGAAACGAGTTTGTTTCCCAGTTTTGTAGCCCTTTAGCTAACAGACCCTGACTCAGAAAAAGCCCTAATAGTTCTTTCTATGCTATCTATTGTTTGATCCTTACTGCCTGACAATGATTAATGAACTTTACCTGTATTCCTGTGCAAACTGAAAGCCAATAAAAGCCTGTCGAGGCAAGGGTTGGCGCACTCTCCTCTTGAGAGAATAGCCAGGCCACTCTGAGGTGCTCTCCCCTTGAGAGTAATCGTGCTGTCCCTTTTCCTCCACAGGACTCGGTAGTCTGTGTGAATTTGTCTTGTTTCTCATCCATAACGCCTCGGACACTGTGGGCAGGAGTCCACATCAGGACTGTAGCTCAAAAAGACCATAATTTCACTTCACGGGAATAAATAATGGATCCCTACAATGATTTATGTATGTTTATCAAAGCATTTTGATTTTTTCTTTTTCAGTATATTTTACTGATTATGCTATTATAGTTACCCCATTTTTTTCTCCCCTTTATTCCCCTTTGGCCTGCATCCCTCTCCCACCAGCATACCCCCACCCCTTAGTACATGTCCATGGGTCATACATATAAATTCTTTGGACTCTCCATTTCCTGTACTAATCTTAATTTCCCCCTATTTTCAAACTTCCAGTTATGCTTATCCCATGTACCTTTTTCCCATTCTCTCCCCACTGATAACCTTCCATGTGATGTCCGTTTCTCTAATTCTGTTTCTGTTCTAGTTCTTTGATTAGTTTGTTTTTGCTTTTTTTAGGTTCAGTTGTTGATAGTTGTGAGTTAGTTGTCATTTTACTGTTCATAGTTTTGATCTTCAATTTCTTAGATAAGTCCCTTTAACACTTCATATAATAAGGGCTTGGTGATGATGAACTCCTTTAACTTGACCTTATCAGGGAAGCACTTTATCTGCCCTTCCATTCTAAATGAAAGCTTTGCTGCATAGAATAATCTTGGATGTAGGTCCTTGACTTTCATGACTTGGAATACTTCTTTCCAGCCTCTTCTTGCCTATAAAGATTCTTTTGAGAAATCAACTGGTAAGTCTTATGGGAACTCCTTTGTAGGTAACTTGTCTCCTGTCCTCTTGCTCCTTTTAAGATTCTCTCCTTATCTTCAATTTTGGGTAAGGTAATGTAATGATGATGTGCCTTGGTGTGTACTTCCTTGGGTCCAACTTCTATGGGACTCTCTGAGCTCCCAAGGAGACACTGAGAGTCCCAAATAGACTTCCTGGAAGTCTATTTCCTTTGCCAGATTGGGAAAAGTTCTCCTTCATTTTCTTGCTCTTCCTCTTCTCCTTCTGGCACCCGTGATTCGGATGTTGGAATGTTTAAAGTTGTCTCAGAGATTCCTAAGCCTGTCCTCTTCTTTTGAATTCTTGTTTCTTGATTCTGTTCTGGTTGAAAGTTTCTTTCTTTCTTCTGCTACAGATCGCTGATTTTAGTCCTGGTTTCCTTCCCTTCCCTGTTGGTTCCCTGTACATTTTCCTTTATTTCACTTTGCATAGCCTTCACTTCTTCCTCTATTTTGTGACCATACTCAACCATTTCTGTGATAATCCCAATTACCAGTGTTTTGAACTCTGCATCTGATAGGTTAGCTACTTCTTCATTGCTTACTTATTTTACTCTTCTGTTTTAAGTTTTGATCTGTTCTTTCATTTGGGCCATATTTTTTTGGCATACCTGTTACACTGTAAGGGGCAGAGCCTTAGCTATTCACCAGGGTGGGGCAACCCACGTCACCATCCTGTGGTTCTGTATGTAGGGGAGGGGTCAGAGAGGGAACAATGCCACTTGCTCAGCTCTTGCCCCACTCCCAATCACTTCCCAGACCACCCATAGCAAATTGGACCCTTCTGGTGCTGATTCCTAGGGTGGTGCATTTATATACATTCTAGGACCCTGTGGGTCTCTCCAACAAACTCTCCTGTAAGGCTGGGAGTTTCTCCCACCACCACAATCTCTATAGGTTTTTACAGCCGGAGGTTTTAAGGCTTTCCTTTCCCATGCTGGAACCCTGGGTTTCATGGTCTGTCTCACTTCCCAGTTGTTCCTCCCAGTTTATCTGCACACAAATGTGGGACTGCCAGCCACCGCCTCACCAGTCCACCCAGTCTTCTAGCTGCTGCCGTGCCACATGTCCTCTCTACACCAGCTGCCTGTCTTCACCCCTCCTACTGGTCTGGATGAATGTTTTTTCTTTAACTCCTTAGTTGTCGGACTTCCATACAGTTCAATTATCTGGCAGTTCTGGTTATATATATATATTTTTTTAATTAGTTGTTGCCCTTCCTTTGGTTGTGCAAGGAGGCAAAGTGTATCTACCTACACCTCCGCCTTGGCTGGAAATCACATTTTCATGTTTTCAGAGAGAAAACAATCCAGCAACAAAACATTAATTTTTAATTAATATGTATAAGGAGCTACTATACAATCATGAAAAATCACATTCTCAAAAAGAATATTGTAGTCTTACAAAAGTATTCACAGTATATTACTAAGTGAAAGAGCAGGTTCGAAAACTATGTATACAGTATGATCCCAATAATATTTGAAAAAATAAATAAAAGTATGCATAATCTATGCATTAAAGACATATCCATCCCAACATTAGGAGTTATTACCTCTGGATAATCACAGTATAAGTGATTTTTATACTCTTTTTAAAACTTTAAAGTTTCTTAAAATTCCCAAGTACTCTATAATAAATATATATTGCTTTCATAAAATAATTAAAACAAATGTTAACATTAATTAGGTTTAAGTGATTCTGACTGAAACTGATTCCTTATGATCAATCAGTATTTCCTATCTAATTACTAACAAACTATCTTTTAAATAATGAAGTGTAAAATATGCTGGGGACAAACATATACTCATCTGGAATTCATCTTTACAACTTTACCACAACACAGCCTATTAACAGCTCTCCTTTTCACTTGTTTCTCAGTTATTCTCAGCAAAGGTTCCATCAGTATACCAGTGCTAGATTATTTGCCTACACTTTTGCCTACTTGGCTCCTATCCTTCAAAACTCATGTCAGATACTGACATCCTTCACAGAATTTACCAATGAAATAAAAGATATGCTACTTTCCCTATGCTGTAATAGTACTTGATACATAATATAGCTCCAATATTTATCATATTGCTGAAATAATTTGAAACTCAGTCTGCCATTTTAGGGTACAACCTCTAGAGTACAGATACTATGTTCTATTACTCTACATATCTCTATCACTTAGACAAGAGTATACAAATTTTAAAGTTTAGTTGAATCAATGAATAAAAGAAACAAAGAAAAAGTTTCTTATAATTGAACCTGATCCTTGTTTTTAAAATAGCTTCCAACAAACTGAACCTATCTAATTCTAATCACAGCTCCATCACTGATGTTGAGCCTCTATTAGTTCCCTTTTCTATTTGGATGGGCCCCTCCATAAACAAAGAAGACAGTGTATAGGCATCTCAAAGAAGACTATTTTAAAAGAACTCTTTAATAGTATTCTGTGCCCTGAACTCACCCTCTTACAAATCTACCCTGCACTGGGAGTCGAGATTGAAAGACTTGAATTTCAAAGTCCTCACAGACTCAAAGATACATACCACAGGCAAATCTCCATCATCTTCCTCTTCCTCTTTTTCTGGCTTACTGGTGGAGATAGATGTCCAGCTCACATCATCATCCACAATGCGCATTCTGAATGTGAAAAAACAGATTAAAAAGGATTAACATTCTTATTATTTTTAAGATTTTATTTATTTTTAGAGAGGGAGAATACAGGCAAAAAGAGAGGGAGAGAAACATTGATGTGTGACAGAGACATCAATCAGCTATCTCTCATACAACCCCAACCAGGGAGCTGGCCCACAACTCAGGCATGTGCCCTGACTGGGAGGGGAATCTGTGACCTTTCAGTTCGCAGCATGGTGCTCAATCCACTGAGCCACACCAGCCAGGGCAACATTCTTAAATAATAGCCTATGAACATTTATCTACTGGCTTTAGGATAAAGCTCAAAATGCTACAAGATCCTGCATGTTCTACCACGTCTGTTTTCACATACTCAGTTCCTTCCCCCTGCCTAAACTATTCTTCTCATTCTCTACTGGGAAACTCTTACTCATTCTTAATATCCTAGCATACACTTATATTTAACTTTCATGACCATATCTTCCTAACTACTCTTCCTTAACTCCCCCATCTAAGAACCCCTCTTGCACATTCTTGGAATACTTTAGTTGCATATACCACAAAGGACATAAATCAATTAGTTGCCTAATTAGTTGTTTAAAGCTTGTCTCTTCAGTAAACTATACACTCCATGAGAATAGGAACTATGACTTTCTCATGCAGAATGGTATTCTCCGCACCCTGCAGTAACTGGCATAAGAAGTACTGAATAAATGTTTGTTACATAAACTATGAATGATTGCAAATAACAATAACTGCCATGATGTGAACAGTTATTATCTGAAAAATGAAGATCACTTTAGACATCTCTAATCACAACCACCACCATTTGATATAAACGACATCACTATTACTCTCTCTTTAAAGAAAACTAAAGTTTAGACAGATAAAATATCTTGCCCACATGGATCATAAAGTGGCACAGCTGGGACTCAAACTCTGATCAGTGTTGCTCCAAAGCTCAAGATATTTCCACTATGTGGCCCTTATTCCCAAGAATCTAAACAAGTCAGAGAGGCAGGAAGACAGAGGGCAAGGATAAGGCAAGAACCAAACGAGGAAGAAAAATGGATCACCTCTGTGGACATATTTGACTTTACTGGGTTTATCAATTTCTGAGGGCAAACAGAGTGGCTTAAAACAACAGAAATGTCTCTCATTGCTCTGGAGGCTTGAAGTCTGAAATCACAAGGTATCTGCAAGGCAACTGTCCACTGGGCTGTAAAGTACAGGATTTCCTTAATTCTTCCGTCTGTCAACCCTAGGCATACCTTGGTTAATTGCTGTCAGTCTATCCCAGCCTCCACCTTCACATGGTTGTTTTCCCTCTGCCAGTTTCTGTATCCAGATTTTTCTCTTCTTAAAAGGACGCCAGTCATATTGGGTTCAGTCTCCATCCTAATCCACTATGCCCTAACACTCCAAAGCTTAAATAATTCATGTCTAAAATACCTAGAATAATGCCTGGCATATGACAAGAACTGTCTAAATGTTAGTTACTGTCGGTAGTAGCAGTACTGAGTTAACAGCAAGTGAGTATAGGCTTCTGACTCAGGACCACAGTCCTTGGGACTGGAGGGTCGGAGCAGGTTCTGGGTCCTAAATACCCAGACACAGAGGCTTTGAATTAGCTCCACCCTTATTCTTGGGGCACGATATTCATTCTCTGCGGGAGCGAACTAAAGACTGTAAAGGCGAGAAACGAATAATGCAGGTCACAGCCTGGCTTGAACCGAAGAGAATGCCCGGAGGCGCGAGCGAGGTCTGCGCGAGCGAGGTCTGGGCGAGCTCCGGGCTCCGGCAGGCTCCAACGAGCCCGCAGCAGAGCGAGGCCGCACCGTGCGTAGGAGGAAGAGCCGGGGGTCGAGGGAAGGGTTGGAGAGGTGTGGGGGGCCGAGCCCCCGCCAGGCCCAACTCACCCCTTGCCGGGCTTAGGCCGCCTTTTGCGACGCTTGAGAATGGACTCCGAGCCCCCGCCGACGCCGGAATCTGCCCTGGACAAGTAACGCTTCAGATACTCGGCCTTGGAGAGTGGCGGAGCTGCCGCCATGGCAGCGGAGGGCGGAGAAACAGCTTGGCGTTAGGGGCGATTTGCTGAAGCCTCGGCGGTGGGGAGGTGGGGCCAGAACCGGAAGTGACAGAGTGCGTTTGCCGTCGCGAGGGCTGACGGGGGAGAGCACTCCCAGGCTTCCCTGCGAGCGAGCGTGCTTCCGGGGCCTACTCTACAACTTTAAGAGGGCGCATCCACGTTACTTCTGTTTGTCCATCCATCTGCTAATTCAATAAGCTATGCAGCAAGTGCTGTTGTAATCGTGAAGCTACAGCCACACCCCAAACAAGATCTCTGCCCCCAGTACCTTCAGGAGGACCCCAGTATAGTGGTTAAAAGCAGACTCTGGAGTTTCAATGTATCTAAGTTTGAGTTCTGGTTCCATAGCTACCTAGCTTTACGACCTTGGGCAAATCATTTTACAAATTGGAGATAACAAAGACACCAAATTCAATGGTTATGAGGACTGACATAATATTACTATGTAAGGTGCTTGAAATAGTGTTTTGCACATAGTATTATTTTTATCAGTGTAAGTGTGTTTAGATGATGAGGAAAATGCTCTAATAGGCTTCCATGTACACTCAAGGTGGGAAATCAGGAATTCCAAACTAAACATAACTACTATGAAAAGTGTGGAAACCTGTGTAACTTCCCCATGTTTGATATTGATAGTCGCCAGCTAGCTCTTTTAGAGAAACTTTCCAATGAAAAGGACCTGAATCTATTTTCAGCATAGCAAAATAGAAGAAGCTACAGAGATTGAATTCTAATACTCAAGCTTGGGGAGAAAGGAAAGAGTTTTCTTCTTTTGAGCATTAAAAGCTTTACCTGAATTATCTTGTTTAACCCTAAAAATCCTCATATAATTTTATAGCCTTATTTTTCCAAATGAGAAAACTGAAGCTTGGAGAGGTTAATGAAGTTGTGCAACTTCACACAGCTGGTCCTTGGGAGCAGAAATTAGCAAAGTGGGGTGCAAGAGATAACCCAATATTTTAAATTAAATATTAGATATATTTTTATCTCGTGTATAAAAATATAAATGAGATAAAGTATATCTCATGCATATTTTATACACTGTTTTAAAGTATATTAGTCAAAAAACCATTGTTATGCTTTAGAAGTAAGTACACATCTTGAGATATATGTTCAAAAATATACAAAACGAATTTGAAGACCACTGCATTGAAGCTTGAATTTTTTTTAGTTTTTAAATTTTATTTTTTTAATTAACATTATATGCAGTAACACATTAGTTTTAGGCATACAGCATAGTGGTTAGACATTTATATTAATATGATAAAGTGATCCCCAATAAATCTTACATGCATGTGATGCCATACATAGTTATTAGAATATTATTGACTATATTCCCTGTACTGTACTTTTTTTATTGTTCAAGTACAGTTGTCTTTATTTTCTACCCAACACTCCCATCCCTAGCACTCATGCACACCTCCCACCCTTGAACCTACCCTCTTCAGCTTTGTCCATGTGTCCTTTATACATGTTCCTTGACGACCCTTCCCCTAATTTCCCCCAGTACCTCTCTCCCCACATCTCTGGCTACTATCAGTTTGTTCTTTATTTCAATGTCTCTGGATATATTTTGCTTGCTTGTTTATTTTGTTGATTAGGTTCCACTTATAGGTGAATACATACAGTATTTGTCTTTCACCACTTAGCATAATGTTCTCCAGTTCCATCCATGCTGCTGCAAAGGGTAGGAGCTCCTTCTTTCTTTCTGCTTTGTAGTATTCCATTGTGTAAATGTACCACAGTTTTTGATCAGCTCATTTACTGATGGGCACTTAGGTTGCTTTCAGCACTGGGCTGTTATAAATTATGCTGCTATGAACATTGGGGTGCATAGGTTCTTTTGAACTGATGTTTCAGGATTCTTAGGGTATAATCCCAGCAGTGGAATTGCCATGTGAATACGCAGTGCCATTTTTAGTTTTCTAAGGAAATTTCATACTGTTTTCCACAGTGGCTGCACCAGTCTGCATTCCCACCAATAGTGCACTAGGGTTCCCTTTTCTTGACAACATCGCCAGAACTTGTTGTTTGTTGATTTGGTTATGATGGACATTCTGACTGGTGTGAAGTTGTATCTTATTGTGGTATCTCAATTAAAACCATTGGACCATGGTTTTAATTTGCATCTCTCTGATGGCTAGTGATGCTAGTGATGCAAATGAGCATGCTTTCACATGTCTCTGGGCCCTCTTTATGTCTTCTTTGGAGAACTGTCTGTTCAGATTCCTTGCCCATTTTATCATTGGGTTTTTTGTCTTCCTGAGGTGGATTTGTGTGAGTTCTTTATATATTTTGGAGATCAAACTTTTGTCCAAGGTATTATTTGCAAATATATTTTCCATATGTTGGTTCCCCTTTCATTTTGCTGATGTTTCCTTTAGCTGTGCAGAAGCTGCTTTTGTTTTTTATGAAGTCCCATTTTTTTAGTCTTTCCTTTATTTCTTTGCTCTAGGGGACATACTGGTGAAAATATTGCTGTGTAGAATATCTGAGATTTTCCTCTCTATGTTCTCCTCTAGAACTTTTATGGTGTTGTGACTTATATTTAAGTTCTTCATCCACCTTGAGTTTATTTTTGTGTATGGTATAAGTTGGTGGTCAAGTTTCATTTTTTTGCATGTACCTGCCCAGGTTTCCTAACACCATTTGTTGAAGAGGCTATTTTTACTCCATTTTGTGCTTTCTGCCCCCTTTGTTGAATATCAGTAGACTTGGGTTTATTTCTGAGTTTTCTATTCTGTTCCATTGATCTATATGTCATGTTTTTATGCCAGTAGCAGACTGTTTTGATCATAGTGGCTTTGTAATATAGTTTTCCCTCAGGTATTGTGATACCTGATACTTTGTTCTTCTTTTTCAACATCGTTACAGCTATTTAGGGTCATTTATGGGTTCCTATAATATTTTTTACTGTATGCTTATTTTTTTAATGTTTTAAATATATTTTATTGATTATGCTATTACAGTTGTCCCATTCCCCCCTTCATTCCCCTCCACCCTGCACACCCTCTCCCACCCACATCCCGCCCCTTTAGTTCATGTCCATGTGTCTTAAGTTCTTTCACTTTTACATTTCCCATACTATTCTTGCCCTCCCCCTATCTTCTACCTACCATCTATGCTACTTATTCTCTGTACCTTTCCCCCCTCTCTCCTCCTCCCACTGCCCTGTTGCTAATCCTCCATGTAATCTCCGATTCTGTGGTACTGTTCCATTCCTGTTCTAGTTGTTTGCTTAATTTGTTTTTGTTTCTGTTTTAGGTGTGGTTGTCAATAATTGTGAGTCTGCTGTCCTTTCACTGTTCATCTTTTTTATCTTCTTTTTCTTAGGTAAGTCCCTTTAACATTTCATATAATAAGGGCTTGGTGATGATGAACTCCTTGAACTTGACCTTATCTGAAAAGCACTTTATCTGCCCTTCCATTCTAAATGAAAGCTTTGCTGGATAGAGCAATCTTGGTTGTAGGTCTTTGGATTTCATGACTTGGAATACTTCTTTCCAGCCCCTTCTTGCCTGTAAGGTCTCTTTTGAGAAATCAGCTGACAGTCTGATGGGAACTCCTTTGTAGGTGACTGTCCCCTTAGCTCTTGCTGCTTCTAGGATTTTCTCCTTCATTTTAATCTTGGCTAATATAATGATGATGTGCCTTGGTGTGTTCCTTCTTGGGTCCAACTTCTTTGGGACTCTCTGAGCTTCCTGGATTTCCTGGAAGTCTATTTCCTTTGGGGAAAGGAAATAGATTGGGGAAATTCTCCTTTATTATTTGTTCAAATAAGTGTTCCACTTGTGGCTGTTCCTCTTCCCCTTTTGGTACCCCTATAATTTGGATGTTGGAGCGTTTAAAGATGTCCTGGAGGTTCCTAAGTAAGCCTCTTCTCATTTTTTCAAATTCTTGTTTCTTCATTCTTTTCTGTTTGGTCATTTTTATCCTCCTTCTGGTCCACTCCATTGATTTGAGTCCCAGTTTCCTTTCCATTACTATTGGTTTCCTGTGCATTTCCATTCATTTCAATTAGTTTAGCCTTCATATGTTCCTCTAATTTGTGACTATAATCAACCAGTTGTGTGAGCATCCTAATCACCAATGTTTTGAACTGTGCATCTGATAGGTTGGCTATCTCTTTGTCACTTAGTTGTATTATTTCTGGAGCTTTGATCTGTTCTTTCATTTGGCCATTTTTTTTTGTCTTGTCATGTGTGTTACATATGAAAGACGGAGCCTTAGGTGCTCACCAGGGCAGGGCAACCCAGTCACTGGGCTGTAACACAGTATCTGGGGGCGGGGTCACAGAGGGCACAATGGCGCTTGCTCCACTCTCTGTCAGATTTCAGTCCCTTCCACTGCTTTCCCCAAGCAAACTGGGACTTTCTGGTGCTGATTCCCAGGTGGGAGGGCTTGTATATGTTTTAGGTGTCTCCAATGAACTTTCCTGTTAGGCTGGGAGTCTCTCCCTGCACCTCGACCCCTACAGGTGTTTTCAATCGGTGTTTCCAGGCTTTATTTCCCAGCGCTGGAACCCTGGGTTTCAAGGTCTGTCTCACTCCCCAGTTATCTGCGCACGAATGTGGGACTGCCACCAGTTAGCCAGCCGACTTGTGTGCAGTGCAAAGCTTCACGGTCACCACCTCACTGAGCCTGCATGTTGCCACCCCATGCCCAGGGTCTGCCAGCCCCCGCCTGCACGCCCAGGGTGCCTTGCGCGCCCAGTGCCACCACTTCCTGTGCCAAGACCACTCTCTGCTGGGCCGCCCGACTCCGCCCTGCCTACTGGTCTGGATAAATGTGTTTATTTCAGCTCCTTGGCTATCCAACTTCCATGAAGTTCAATTTTCTGTCAGTTCTGGTTGTTATCTTGTTTCTAAATTTTTGTTGTCCTTATTTTGGTTGTGTGAGGAGGCACAGTATGTCTACTTATGCCTCTATCTTTGCCGGAAGTTTCCATACAAATGTTTGAGATGTTTGTTCTATATCTGAAATATGTTTCTGGTATTTTAACAGGGATTGTGTTGAATCTATAAATTGCTTTGGGTAGTATGGACATTTTAATGATGTTAATTCTTTCACTCCATGAACCCAGTATATGCCTCCATTTATTTGTGTCTTCCTTAATTTCTTTCTTCAGTGTTGTGTAGTGTTCTGAGTACAGATATTTCAGCTCCTTGGTTAGGTTTATTCCTAGGTACTTTATTTTTCTCATTGCTATTGAAAATCAGGGTTTCTATTCCTGATTTCTGTTTCTCATATCTCATTGCTAGTATACAAAAATGCCTTCAATTTCTGAAGATTGATTTTGTATTCCACTGTTTTGTCAAATTCACTTATTAGGTTGAGCAGTTTTTTGGTGGAATCCATAGGGTTTTCTATGTGCACTATCATGTCACCTGCAAACAGTAACAGTTTTAATTCCTCCTTTCCAGTTTTAATGCCTTTTATTTCTTTTTCTTATCTTTGTCACTAGGACTTCCAATACTACGTTGAATAAAAGTGGTGAAATCAGACATCCTGTCTTGTTCCTGATCTTAGTGGGAAAGGTGTAGGTTGGGCCCATTGGTTGTAGGTGTCTCATACATGGTTTTTATGTTGAGGAATGCTCCCTTTATTCCCACTTTGCTGAGTGTTTTCATCATAAATGGGTGCTATACCTTATCAAAAGCTTTTTCTGTATCAATGGATATGATCCTGTGAGTTTTTTCTTTGTTTTTGTTTATGTGATGTATTACATTTACTGACTTGAGAATATTGTACCATCCTTGCATCCATGGGATGAATCCCACTTGATCATGGTGTGTGATATTTTTAATGTATTGTTTGCCAATATTTTTTTAATTAAATAAATTTATTTATTTTTTTGAATTGTTTATGCTGTTACAGTTGTTCTATTCCCCCCTTCATTCCCCTCCACCCTGTCCCCTCAACCCCCCCATTACCCCCCCTTTAGCTTATGTCCATGTGTCTCAAGTCCTTTAGGTTCTATATTTCCCATACTATTCTTGCCCCCCCATCTATTTTCTATCTACTGTCTATGCTACTTGTTTTCTGTACCTTCTCTCCCCGTCTCCTCCTCCCACTCCCCTGTTGCTAACCCTCCTTGAGATCTTCATTTCTATGTTTCCACTCCTGATCTAGCTGTCCTTTTAGTTTGCTTTCGTTTTAGGTGTGGTTGTTAATAACTGTGAGTTTGTTGTCCTTTCACTGTTCATGTTTCTTTAACTTCTTTTTCTTAGATAAGTCCCTTTAACATTTCATATAATAAGGGCTTGGTGATGATGAACTCCTTGAATTTGGTCTTATCTGAGAAGCACCTTATCTGTCCTTCCGTTCTAAATGAAAGTTTTGCTGGGTAGAGCAATCTTGGTTGTAGGTCTTTAGTTTTCATGACTTGGAATATTTCTTTCCAGCCCCTTCTTGCCTGTAAGGTCTCTTTTGAGAAATCTGCTGACAGCCTGATGGGGACTCCTTTGTAGGTGATTGTCCCCTTAGCTCTTGCTGCTTCCAGGATTCTCTCCTTCGTTTTAATTTTGGCTAATGTAATTATGATATGCCTTGGTGTGTTTCTTCTTGAGTCCAACTTTTTTGGTACTCTCTGGGCTTCTTGGATTTCTTGGAAGTCTGTTTCCTTTGCCAGATTGGGGAAATTTTCTTTTATTATTTGTTCAAATAGTTTTTCCACTGGTGGTTGTGTCTTTCCCCCTTCTGGTACCCCTATAATTCGGATATTGGAGCGTTTATAGATGTCCTGGAAGTTCCTAAGCTTCTCCTCATTTTTCTGAATTCTTATTTCTTCATTCCTTTCTGATTGATCATTTTTTTCTTCCTTCTGGTTCACTCCATTGAGTTGAGTCCCAGTTTTTTTTTCATCTCTATGGGTTTCCTGTGGAATTCCATTCATTTCCCTTAATTTAGCCTTCATATGTTTCTCTAATTTGTGGCTATAGTTCACCAGATCTGTGAGGAAGCTGATGACCAGTGTTTTAAACTGTGCATCTGAGAGATTTGCTATTTCTTCGTCACTTAGATTTATCTCCGGGACTTTGAGGTCCCCCTGCGACATTTTTGGTCTGTTCTGGCCCTTTAAGTGAGAGAAGCGGCGCCTTGGAGTCCCAGGTCGCTGGGTTGTGACGCTGTATGTGGGGGCGTGGTCAGAGCGGGGAAAATGGCGCCGCCTCCGCAGCCGCAGCCGGTCCCACCGCTCACTCCCTCACCCACGCGTAACCGGGCACCCACAGTCAACTCGCTGCCACCGCCTCCCCACTGACTCCTCCGTAGTCGCTCACCCGGTGGGCTGCTCACTAGGTCCAATCCTGGGTTTGGAACCCGTGCGACTGGATTCGCGCGTCTGGATTCCGCGCCCGCGCCCGGGTCGATCGAGTTCTTCTTTGTAACTCCTCACCCGCCGGTTTCGCCCCTTACCGGTCGGGCCGAAGAATTTGTTGTTTGCGGACTTCTGAAAAGTTCAGTTTTCCGTGTTCTGGTTGTGTTTTCTGATGCTAATATTTAGTTGTCCTTAAACTTGGTTGTGAGAGGAGGCAAGGCACATCCACCTTAAACCTCCATCTTGGCGGAAGTCCCCGTTTGCCAATATTTTGTTGAGGATTTTAGCATCTATGTTCATCAGCAATATTGATCTGCAGTTTTCTTTCTTTGTTGTGCTTTTATCTGGTTTTGGGATTAGGATGTTCCTGGCTTCATAAAAAGAGTTTATGAGTCTTCCCTCTTCTTCAGTTTTTTGGAGTAGTCTGTGAAGGATAGAGGTTAACTCTTCCTTAAATACTTTGTAAAATTCTGCTGTGAAACCATCTGGTCCAGGGTTTTTTGTGTGCTGGGAGTTTTTTTTTATTACTGCTTCAATTTCACCAACTATTACCAGTCTGTTCAGGTTTTCTGCTTCTTCATTCAGTTTTGGAAGTTTATATTTTTCTAGAAATTTGTCCATATCACCCAGGTTTTCAAATTTCCTGGCATACAGTTCTTCGTAGTAATTTCTTACAATCCTTTGTATTTCTGAGGTATCGGTTGTAATCTCTTCTCTTTCATTTCTCACTTTATTTATTTGGGTCCTTTCTTTTTTTTCTTGATGAGCCTGCTTAAAGGCTTGTCTGTTTTGTTTATCTTTTCAAAGACCCAGCTCCTGGATTTACTGATCCTTTGAATTGTTCTTTTAGTCTCTATGTCATTTAATTCTGCTCTGATGTTGGTTATTTCCTTCCTTCTGCTTGCTCTGGGCTGTCTTTGTTGTTAGTCCTCAAGTTCTTGTAGGCATAGGGTTAGGTTGTTTATTTGAAATGTTTGCACTTTTTTTCTTCCGCCAAGATGGAGGCATAGGTGGAGACACCGTGCTTTCTCACACAACCAAATTTAGAGACAACAAAATATTAGCAACAGAAAACACAGCCAGAACACAGAAAATTGAACTTTTCAGAAGTCCGATAACAAAGAATGCTTCAGCCTGACTGGTAAGAGGGGCAAAACCAGCAGCTGGCGGAGCGGGGTTGCATAGGAAAACTCGGTCAGACGGACTCAGGTGCGCGGATCCCAGGCGTGGGGGTGCAAAGTGCCGACCCAGTGAGCAACCGGCGGGTCCGGTGAGGGCGAAGGGCCATGGGTTGAATGTGGTGGCGCATTCCTGCGCAGATAGACCGGTGAGGGAGTGGGCAGTGAGATGGGACAGGTGGGTCCCAGTGATGGGAGGCAGCAGAAAGGGCCGCCATATCCTCAATCTGACCCCACCTCCACATACAGGGTCACAACCCAGCGACCCTGCCCTGGAGGCCCCGCCCCGCTCCTAAGGCTCCACTCCTCATACATAATGGGCGTGAACAGACCAAAAATGGCTTAACAAGATCTCAAAGCCCCAGAGCCCATAACTCTAAGCGAGAAAGAAATAGCAAAACTTTCAGATGCACAGTTCAAAACACTGGTGATCAGGATGCTCACAGAACTGTTTGATTTTAGTCACAAATTAGAGGAACATATTAAACTAATTGAAATGAAGGGAATTGCACAGGAAACAAATAGTGATGAAAAGGAAACTGAGACTCAAATCAAGGGAGTGAACCAGAAGGAAGGAAAAAATGACCAAACGGGAAAATATGAAGAAACAAGAATTCAAAAAAATGAGGAGAGACTTAGAAACCTCCAGGACATTTTTAAACGCTCCAACACCCGAATCATAGGGGTACCAGAAGGGGGAAAGGAACAGCCACCAGTGGAAAACTTATTTGAACAAATAATAAAGGAGAATTTCCTCAAACTGGCAAAGGCAATAGACTTCCAGGAAATCCAGGAAGCTCAGAGAGTCCCAAAGAAGTTGGACCCAAGAAGGAACACACCAAGGCACATCACAATTACATTAGCCAACATTAAAATGAAGGACAGAATTCTAGAAGCAGCAACAGACAAGGGGACAGTCTCCTACAAAGGAGTTCCCATCAGACTGTCAGCTGATTTCTCAAAGGAGACCTTCCAGGCAAGAAGGGGCTGGAAAGAGGTATTCCAAGTCATGAAATCCAAAGACCTACAACCAAGATTGCTCTATCCAGCAAAGCTTTCATTTAGAATGGAAGGACAGATAAAGTGATAAGGTCTTCAGATAAGGTCAAATTCAAGGAGTTCATCATCACCAAGCCCTTATTATATGGAAGGTTAAAGGGACTTACCTAAGAAAAAGAAGATAAAAAATATGAACAGTGAAAGGACAGCAGACTCACAGTTATTAACAACCACATCTAAAAAGCAAACTAAGAGGACAGCTAGATCGGGAGCAGAACCATAGAAATGAAGATCTCATGGAGAGTTAGCAACAGGGGAGTGGGAGGAGGAGAAGGGGGGATAAGGTACAGAAAATAAGTAGCATAGATGGTAGGTAGAAAATAGACAGGGGGAGGGCAAGAATAGTAGGGGAAATATAGAATCCAAAGAACTTGAGACACATGGTCATAAACTAAAGGGGAGGAATGGTAGAGGTGGGGGGTGCAGGATGGAGGGGAATGAAGGGGGAAATAGAACAACTGTAATGACATAATCAATAAAATAAAAATTAAAAAAAAATAAAAAATAAAGTGAAGGAGATATAAAATGCTTCCCCCAAAAAAGAAATGTTTGCATCTTCTTTGGGTAGGCCTGTATCACTATGAACTTCCCTCTCAGGACTGCTCTTGCTGTGTCCCATAAGTTTTGGACTGTTGTTAGTTCATTTTCATTTGTTTCCAGAAACTTTCTGATTTCTTCCTTGATATTATTCTTAACCCATTCACTGTTTAATAGCATGCTATTCAATCTCTATGAATTTGAGTGTTTGGGTTTTTTTTTTCATTGAAGTTGGTTTCTAGTTTCAGTCCCTTGTGGTCAGAGAAAATGCTTGGTATAATTTCAATTTTCTTGAATTTGTTGAGTCTTGTTTTGTGTCATATCATGTGGTTTATTTTTGAAAATGCTCCATGTGCACTTGAAAAGAATGTTTAGTTAGCTTCTTTGGGATGAAGGGCTCTCTATATATACATCAGTTAAGTCCATTTGATCTAGGGTATTGTTCAATGCTGCAGTATCCTTGTTGATACTTTGTTTGGAAGATCTACCTATTTCTGACTGTGGGATGTTAAAGTTCTCTAGTACAAGTGTGTCGCTCTCTAATTCTTTCTTGAAGTCTTCCAAAATTTTCATTATATATTTGGGTGCTCCTATGTTGGGTAGGTACATATATGTTTATAATGTTTATGTCTTCTTGATAAATTCTTCCCTTGAGAATTTTGTAGTGACCTTCTGTGTCTCTTTATGGCCTTTGTTTTGAAGTCTGTTTTGTCTGATATGAGTATTGCTACACTAGCTTTTCTTTGCTGCCCATTTGCTTTGATATTTTTTTAACCCTTCACTTTCAGTCTGTGTAGGTCTTTTGTTCTAAGGTGGGTCTCTTGTAGGCAGCATATGTGCAAGTCATGCTTTCTTATCCATTCAGCTATGGTATGTCTTTTGATTGGAGCATTTAATTCATTAACATTTAAGGTTATTATTGATAGGTACTTGTTCATTTTTCCTGCTTTGTACCTGTGTTTCTCTCTCTCTCTTTTTCTTCCTCTTCTTAAAGCAGTCCCTTTAGCATCTGTTGCAGAGCTGGTTTGGAGGAGGTGTATTCTTTGAGGCTTCTTTTGTCTGGGAAGCTCCTTAGTTGGCCTTCCATTTTAATTGAGAGCTTTGCTGGATAGAGTAGTCTTGGTTGCACACCTTTGGTTTTCATTACTTGGAGTATTTCTTGCCATTTTCTTCTGGCTTGGAACCTTTAGATGGGGCTCCCTTGTATGTAATTTCTTGTTTCTTCCTTGATGCTTTAAAGATTGTCTATAAGATTTGTCATTTTAATTATGGTGTGTCTTGGAGTGGGCCTCTTTGGGTTCATCTTGATTGGGACCCTCTGAACTAAGCAGGTTTTCCCGTCCCCAGGTTTGGGAAGTTTTCTGTCATTATTTTTTCAAACAGGGTTTCTATCCCTTGTTTCTTCTCCTTCTGGTATTTTTTAAATCTTTTTCCATGCAGCTACTATATTTGAGTGTTCCCTTCTACCTTGTCTTCCAGCTCACTAATTCAGCCCTCTGCTCCAACCTGTTCATAATTCCTTCTAGTATTTTTTATTTCAGAAATTGTATTCTTCATTTCTTCCTGATTCTTGTTTATAGTTTGTTTTCTTATTCATACCATTGTAGTTCTCACTCAGTTCCTTGTAGTTGTGAGTTCCTTGAACATCCTTATCACGATTCTTTTGAATTCTACATCTGTTTGCTTGCCTCCATTTCACTTAGCTTTTTTACTGGAGTCTTCCATTCCTTTTGTGTGTTCTTTTTTTGTGTCCCCATTTTAGGTAACTCTTTGTTTCTGTGTTTCCTGATGCTCTGCTTTGCTAGCTGTCTTTGTAGGGTGGACCTTTATGGTAAGAGTTCTGTGGGACTCAGTGGTGTATTCTCTTTGATCTCCTTGTCTGGATGCTCTAAGTTTGCCCTTTCTTCTGTTTGTTTGGGCTTTCTTGTTGTACTTCAGCTTTACCTGTTTATGGTTTCCTTGTTGAAGGGTTCTCCCCTCCAGTGTGTTTACTTGTATTCACAACTCCCACCTTGTCTTGTGTGTGATCAGGGCAGGGCAAAGGCAAAATGGAATAAGACAGAGGGAGAGTAGTCTATGGGATTTAAAGTCCTAACAAGTAGAAAACAGATAGGAGATCTTTTGGAGAAGTACAGCAATAACTGTGGTATTTTACCCAACTAGCCACTTTTTATAAAAGGTGAAAAAGAGAGAAGACTCTTATTAGAAAGGAAAAAGAATGTGAGCTGACTTTAGAAAAGCAAAGCACTTATGTGAGGTTAGATTGTGTGATACAGTGAGAGGAAGGGATAGAAACTTGGCATAGTGTGTGAGACAATGAAGTTAATTTAACCACAACGGTAATAAAGCTCAGGAAGGTGCCAAATTGGATTAAGACCAGGGAAGGGTGTTGTGTTAGCTTTGGAATAACAATAATATAATAAGAAATACAGACTCTGAATAAAAAGTAAAAGACCAAGAGTAATGTGTTATTAGGATATGAGTGAAGTGAAAGAAAAATTAAAATGCAATATGAAAGGAGAAAAAAGAAAACCAATCAAGTAAAAGAAAGATACTAAATAGAAGGAAGAGAAATAAAAAAAAATAACAAAAAATAAAATGCAAGTTCTGAAGGATAGTAAAGTGAAATTCGCTTGAGCCATTAGTGTCAGCCTTCTGACTTCTTTCTGGATCTGTCTTTGGTCTTCTCACAGCTCCAGGTCTTACTGTCTTACTCTTGAAAAAAAAAAGAGAAAAAAAAAAGGGAAAAAAGGCCTCCTGCTGACTTTAAATCTGCCCAACAGTTGTACCGGTCTTCTGGCTGCTGCCAGCAGAGTAGGGGCCAGTCTCCATTTTTTCCCCTTCCTGTGGTTCCCCTTCCTGTGGATGGGTCTCAGTATGGGCTACAATATTCACAGGTGCCCAGTTTCCAGCCCATGTCTTCAGAGTGCTGTGTGGTCCACTATCCACTCTGTGCATTTATGCAAGGCCAGCACCGATAACCTACATCACTGTGCAACCCTTTGGTTATTCCATGAGGTGCACTGAATGGGAGAAAATCATAGCCCCCCTCCCTCTTTGTTGGCCTGGGCCATGCACACAAAGTCCCTTCAGGGCAGTGTAGTTCCCCTATTGAACTAAGTCTCTCTGGGTGCTGCTACCTCTGAGTCCCTGCTGGCCCCCTTTGATCAGTCACAAGATGCCCTGAGTGGAAGCAAATCGCTCCCCACCTCCTCCCTCCTTGCACGGTGGCTGAGAACCTTTTCTGAGTGAATTCCTCTTGGTTGCAGCTGTACATTCCTAACAAGCACTCAGCTTTCCCACTCAGACTAACTCTCTATCTGGGTCAAGGTCCGTTGTGGCCCATCTCTTCTCCTAGCTCCACGAGTCATCTGGCTCCCCAGTTTCTCTAGTACTGTCCAAGCCAGCAGCCACAGTCCCAGCCAAGGTACACCACAGCAGTGTGTCTCTCACTGCATCTTTATCCTCCCAGTGACTTTAAGCATCTGGGTCTCTCCTGGTGTGGTTCTGTGACCTCCTCAGTATGGTAGGGGAGGAAGCTGCTAAGTTACAGTCCCTGATCCAGCTTGCCTACAATGCTCCTGCAGCAGCCACAGTTTCTGGAGCAGGGCTCAGGGACTTTCCCCCTTGGCCTACAAAATCTCCTTACTGTCTGTTTCTAAACATTCTTTGCCAACTTTGGCTTTCAAACTTCCTATTAGCTGGGATTCTGTTGGCTGTTCACTCTGTATTTCAGAAGGACAGCTAGGTGTCCCAGCTGGGTGCACCAAGTGGGTTCAGCTTCCACCAACCTTGCCACCATCTTCTGGACCTGAAGCATGAACCTTTAACCACTGGGCTATACTGAGTGGTCACAGCACAGGCCCAGGGAGGAAAGGCTTGTGAGAAGGGTACACTGGACCAACACAGGGCTTCACTAGCTGGAGGTTACCAAGGGTATTCCATATACAACCCTGCCTTGGCTGCTAGTCCACTTTGGTCTATCTAGAACTTCATAGTTTGGAAAGCCTCATATTTCTGCTCCAGTGGACATTAGCAGTGCAGTCCTCAGCCATATCAACCCTCTTCTATGTTCAGTTCCACTGCTACTAAGTACCCAACCTTTGCTAGACAAGACCCATGCTCATGTCCCATCCCTGTCTACCTCACAGGGCAATTAAGCAAGATCAAATGAATTTATGAGGCATATCATGCCACAGCATCTAGTAAATCTCTCTCTGTTTGCATCTATATAGTAAAGCAAATGCAGTAATTGTGGACTTGACCCCAAAATGCTCAGGAGCTCAGGTTTCTGATTGGCCTGGGTTTTGAGACCTATCAGAAGCTGTACTTTCTTTCTACAAGGTACCTAACCTCTCTGAGGCTGTTTCTTCTCCTGTAAAATGGGTATAATTTTATTTATAGCTGCTTTTTCCCAGGAAGGGTTTAAAGCAGAAAAAGACACTTAAAAATTGTGATATGAGAAAATACATCTAAGAGTAATTCACAGTTACTAACTCACTAATCCTCACAAAAACCATATGAAGTAGTTGCTTTATTGCCCCCATTTTACAGAGCAGGAGTTGAAATATTGGAGGTACAGCACTAAAGAGGGCTTCCTGAATCCTAACGTGAGCACACAGAACACTAGCTTTTTTCTCTTCACAGTTGAGAACACCTCCATTTTTCTGTAGAGAAGTATGCAAACATTAAAAAAAAAAAAGACTAAAGCCAAGTGTCTTAAACACCAGTGCCCTAAATTTAAAGTGGCCATTCCCTACATATGCTGCCTGGCAACTGACATGCCACAAAGGAGAAAACATACTAACAAAGTGGTAAGTCTTACAGAACCCACCATCAACACTTTCACCTAGCAATTATCCTTTATATTTATCCCATGTTCACCTTATCATGACACAGATGCACACTCAATACCTGTGTTCACAGCTCTAGTGGCTAAATATGGCTGTATTTAATATGCTTGAAATATGAAGCAGAATTACCCTCACAAATGAACTCCTTTCCCTTTTTTGTTGTAGACAGCTCTGCCTTGTTCTAGGAATTGTATCTCCACCCCTTGTGGCTAAGGGTGAGCAACAACCTTTGGAATGTGAGCCACAGGAGACAAAGCTTGTCTCTGGTAGCAAATGCTGCCTCAGTTTCCTCTCCCTGCCCCCAAAGCTTGGTCAGAAGTCAATGATGGGTAAGACCCCTCACAGTGGGGGAGCAACCTAAGCCAGACTGGGGAGGGGGGGCTGCACAAAGAGTGAGCAATGGACACCCCCCTCCAAGCTTCGACATAGCTGGAGTCCCCATGTTCTCTGGGAGAAGTGCTTCCTGGCTCTAATCCCCTTAATCCTGAATACCTGATGGGGAAGGATGCAGCTCCTTGCCTTGCTAGAGCATGTCCTGCGGGGAAAAATCTGGCATCACAAAGACTTCCTGATAAACCTGTGAAATCTGCTCTGCTAAGAGTGCTTTCATTCATATGTTAAGGGTTCAAGCAGGAAACCCTAAAACTGTTCCTGACAGACTCTGACTCATACCAAGCCCCCAGATTTCTTTGAAATGTTATGTTTGATCCTTGCTGCCCTGTATTCCTGTGCATTACAACCCAATAAAAGCCCCTAGAGGAGTGGGCTCAATGCTTTTTTCCCCTGAGAAACTGGCTACTGCTCACAGCCTTTTTCCTCTGGGAAAATGGCCACTTCTCCTACCCAAGCAGATCACATTATGCCTGTCGATTACTCTCATTGTGGCGGTCAGGGGAACTTGCGAGGAAGTCAACCCCACACCTTTTAATATAATCACAAAACTCACAAGTTATCCTGATGGCTGTGAAACTGAATCTGCATGTTCTTAGGCTGGCACTTTGACTGTTTCACCTTCCTTGGCCTTAGAGCAGGACCCTTCCCTTACCTGTTAACCTCTGTGCTACCTCCAGCATCCTCACAAGGCTCAATCCAGGATGGAAGATTTGTGGGCATCTGCTGAGGATTTTATTAACCATATGCTATAAACTAGAGGCTGTAGGATAGAGCAGTGTTAGATGTAAGCACCCACTCCCAACAGGCTGTAAGAAGTGAGACTGGAGTTGAGTACAAAACTGAAGACTGCCATGCCTCAGCCCCGTCAAAGCAGGATGTACCTTGGCTGGGTTATCCCAGTCTGGCACCTCCTCCTCAGTCTTTGCAAGTTCAGAAACTCAGGCTATCTTTTCCCAGTAACTGATTGGAACCCGGGAGACTGCCTCATACCAAACTTACAAGACTCAGCAATAAACTGGAATGCCATTTTCTTGCCCTTCACAATTGGAAATGAAGCTGACATCAGAATCCATCTTCCATACACAACCACCCTGTAGAAAATGTCATTCAAGAGACCAATCAATCAATCAGGTGACCTAGTGAGCTCTGATCCCCAAGTCATTGGGAAATACGTATGTGGGCAATCTTATTAGAGTAGATTAGAAGACTATTTAGTGTTGTAGCTTTATAGTTTGTGAGTCATTGCTACCTTTAGTCTCCAAATTCTTAAAACACTTTACTCTTAGACCTGGCTGGTATAGCTCAGTGGATTGAGCACGGGCCTGTGAACCAAAGGATTGCAGTTCGATTCCCAGTCAGGGCACATGCCTGGGTTGCAGGCCAGTTCCCAGCAGGGGATGCACGAGAGGCAACCATACATTGATATTTCTCTCCCTCTCTCCTTCCCTTCCCCTCTAAAGATACATAAATAAAATCTTAAAAAAAAAAACTTCACTCTTGCCCTCCCTTATAGAAATTTGAGATGCAGGTATGGGAATCAGTCCCGCATCAAGGTAGTAAGATGCCAAAGAATTCAATATGGAGAGATGTCTGTAAATAGAACCTTTGGAAACAAATACATTTAAGAAAGAGGGAGGAGGCAGAGATTCCACATAAGAAATGTTCTAACTGAAGGGGAAAGACAGGGTGCAATATCACAGAAGCCAAGAAAAGGACAGAGAAATGGTCCACTGTGAAATGTGACAGAAGAGGTCCCGCCAGAGCACGGAAATGGCATCAAGGGCCGCCCCCTAGCTGGGAAAGAGGAGTGGACTCGGAATTGCCTGGGCAGTGGGGCAGGACTGCGCGTGTGGCTGCCTAGGGCGCCCCAGAGGCTTTGTAGGGTCGCGCCGTGCGCGGCTCCGGGGACTGGTGGTCCTTACGCGGCTGGGCATTGCGCGGATGGCCCTGCTTCGGTGTCCCGCACTGGCTTTCCTCCTCCTGGCCCACACTGCGGAGGTCAGGTGCCAGGAAGAGGCTCAGACCACCGACTGGAGGGCCACCCTAAAGACTATAGGGAACTGCGTTCACAAGATCGGTATGTACCTAAATGCCGCCTTGGACCTCCTGGGAGGCAGGGATAGTCTCTGTCAGTATAAGCGCAGTAATGGATTTAAGCTTTTCCCACGTTATGGTTTTAAACCCTCCCCACCGAATGGATATGGCTCTCCACTATTTGGTGTTCATCTTAGTATCAGCATCCCTTCCCTGACAAAGTGCTGCAACCACCACGACAGGTGCTATGAGACCTGCGGCAAGAGCAAGAACGTCTGTGATGAGTTCCAGTACTGCCTCTCCAAGATCTTCCGGGAGGTGCAGAAAACTCTAGGACTCACTCATCGTGTCCAGGCCCGTGAAACAGCAGTGGAGCTCTTGTTTGACAGTGTTATACATTTAGGCTGTAAACCGTACCTGGACAGCCAACAAGCCACTGTCGGTGTCGCAATGAAGAAAAAACCGATCTTTAAAGAAGATGCTGACAGGTGGTGCCAATGAGGATGAAAGAACATAACCTTTGGCAAAGAACTAATGGTTTTTATAGCATGAAACTGCCTAATTCTTATTTTAAGACATAATTTTGACATTAAAACTTCAAACTAAAAAAAAAAAATGTGACAGAAGACTAGAAAATGAGAACATTGTCCGAGTGGAAAATTCCACTTGTGTGATCTTTGAGAACAGTTTAACAGAGTAGTGAAAATACATGTCTGTGTGACTACTAAGTTATCTCTAACCAGGCAATTCCTCAGAGTTGTTTGTAGCACAAAACACTAACACCTCAATCAACAGGTCTTTGTTAAACAAATACCTTGCAGCAGGCATGGCAGAAGTCATCAGGGGTTAATGCAGTGCAAAGAGCACCAGTGGGGGAGTCCAGGGCCGCAGGCTGCAGACTGCTGAGTCCATACAACTGTAGGCAGCCCCCTCCCTCTCTGGTTGAACCAGTTTCTCCATATGTGAGAGTGAGACTAAAGGACCTCAAACACCCTCAACTGGCTCTAATATTTTCCAGCCTCAAGCTTTTGCATTTACAGTTTCCTGTGCCTAAATATCTCTTCTCTCAGCTATTTGCATGGCTTACTCCCTTACCTCCTTCTCAGCTTTGCCAAAATGTCAAATTATCACCTTCTTGTTAAGACCTTCCCCGACTAATCTATTTAAGCACCTACCCCCACCTTCCCTGCTTTTATATCCCTCCATAACACTAACCACTGTTTTACATATCGGTTTATTATCAATCCCCACCATCGATTTTCCCCACTAGACTTTAAGCTTCACAAAAGCAGACCTTTGTTTTGTCCACTGTTCAGTAGTGTGCCTGGTACAAAGTGAGCACTCACACGTCTACGCAGGAATGAAAGAAATGCCAGCTGCAATCTCCAAAGAACAAAGGCCACATTGAAGAAAAACTTCCCCAGAAGGCTGAATATTACTAGCATATCAAACAAGACAGTGAATTGAGGCCAATGCTATTTAAAAGCCACCATTTTAATGAGAATTTCACCTCTGCAGGACTCCCTCCTCTCAGAACACTCCTCTCATTTTGAAAGTCAGTATTTTTTAATACCCCCAAATTGATACCTACACTCCAGCTGTAGCTGTCCTCCTCCTTCCTCAGCCTCAGAGTTCCAACTCTAGAGGACAGAGCATTGTGTGGACAGAGGGTAAAGACTTGTAAAAAAGTGGTAGTGACATTCCTCATGGTCTGCTTCTGGATCTCTTCCCAAGCTGATTTACAACCTCCACAACAAGGTCAAATAACACAATAGACTTGCACTTGCATCACAAACTGTTTAAAGAGTGTGCCAACATCTCTGATTCAGAGTAGGTGCCCTCCCCAAATGAGCAAGGCCTGGTGGGGTGGACACTCACAGCCTTCTCAAACAGTAACAAATAACCCCGTGCTCTGAGTGGTGTAGGAGGCTGGCCAAGAGACCATCCACTGCTACCGCTGTGGGACCAGGCTTGTCTCATAGCCCTCGGTCCTCATGTCATTGAGCCCCAGCTCCTCATTTTGTTCAAACGTGCGCTCATAATATTCCACCTTCATCTCGGGATCATCTTCAGGTGCATATACGTTCTGTAAGGCAAAGGAGAGATGACCAGTGCCTGTGCCACCATCTTCCCCCTGACCCCCCGCCCAAGCAACTTCCAATTCCCACTTTCTCAAGAACTCAATGAGTTTTTTTTTACTCTAAGCACCACCAATTCCCTTGACTAGGCTCGACCAGTGGGAAGCACAGAGCTCACATGGGTCAGAAGTTGAACCAACCAACCCCAAGCAGAATTAGGAACTGGTCCGCCTAAACTTTCTATCTGCACCTTCTTTTTTTTTTTTGAGGAAGGGTTTGCTCTTGTTTATTGGTGGATGGCTCACTGACTCGGTCTTCCAGAATATTGTCTTGTACTTTTAGAGGAAATGTTTTAGAACAGTGCATGAGATATTAAAAAAAAAATTTTTTCAACAATTTGCTTTATTGTTTAAATTAATTACACTAGATAGAATATGACAAAGGCTGTATCTAAACTTTGTTGATTTTTCTGAAAGGGGAAATAATCAGAGCAGTATCACCCCATTTGCTGTATCAGATTCTTTTGCAAACAGACTTTTAATGCTAGAATATATTAGACCCACTGTGATTTTTTGTTGTTGTTGATCTTTTTTTAAATATATTTTATGTCATTACAGCTGTTCTATTCCCCCCTTCATTCCCCTCCACCCTGCACACCCCTCACCCACCATTCCCCCCCTTTAGTTTATGACAATGTGTCTCAAGTTCTTCAGATTCTATATTTCCCCTACTATTCTTGCCCTCCCCCTGTCTATTTTCTACCTACCATCTATGCTACTTATTTTCTGTACCTTCTCCCCCCTTCTCCTTCTCCCACTCCCCTGTTGCTAACCTTCCATGTGATCTTCATTTCTATGGTTCTGCTCCTGATCTAGCTGTCCTCTTAGTTTGCTTTTGTTTTAGGTGTGGTTCTTAATAACTGAGTTTGATGTCCTTTCACTGTTCATCTTTTTTATCTTCTTTTTCTTAGGTAAGTCCCTTTAACCTTTCATATAATAAGGGCTTGGTGATGATGAACTCCTTGAATTTGACCTTATCTGAAGCACTTTATCTGTCCTTCCATTCTAAATTAAAGTTTTGCTGGATAGAGCAATGTTGGTTGTAGGCCTTTGGATTTCATGACTTGGAATACCTCTTTCCAGCCCCTTCTTGCCTGGAAGGTCTCTTTTGAGAAATCCACTGACAGTCTGATGGGAACTCCTTTGTAGGTGACTATCCCCTTATCTCTTGCAGCTTCTAGGATTCTCTCCTTCATTTTAATGTTGGCTAATGTAATTATGATGTGCCTTGGTGGGTTCCTCCTTGGGTCCATCTTCTTTGGGACTCTCTGAGCTTCCTGGACTTCCTGGAAGTCTATTTCCTTTGCCAGATTGGGGAAGTTCTCCTTTATTATTTGTTCAGATAAGTGTTCCACTGTGGCTGTTCCTCTTCCCCTGCTGGTACCCCTGTAATTTAGATGTTGGGACGTTTAAAGTTGTCCTGAAGGTTCCTACGCCTCTCCTCATTTTTTTTGAGTTCTTGTTTCCTCATCCTTTTCTGTTTGGTCATTTTTTCCCTCCTTCTGGTCCACTCCTTTGATTTGAGTCTCAGTCTCCTTTTCATTACTATTGGTTTCCTGTGTATTTCCATTCATTTTAGTTAGTTTAGCCTTCATATGTTCCTCTAATTTGTGACTAAAATCAACCAGTTCTGTGAGCATCCTGATCACCAGTGTTTTAAACTGTGCATCTGAAACTTTGGCTATTTCTTCATCACTTAGAGTTATCGGCTCTGGGGCTCTGAGTTGTTCTTGAGCCATGTTTTGCTCTTTTCGTGCCTATTATGTACGAGGAGCGGAGCCTTAAGTGTTCACGAGAGTAGGGCCGCCCAGGTCACTGTTTTATGATGCTGTATGTGGGGGTGTGATCAGAGAAGGGCCACTCAGGTCACTGGTTTGTGATGCTGTATGTGGGGGCGGGTCAGAGAGGGACAATGGCAGTCCCCTCTGCTGCTTCCTGCCACTGGGACCTGTGCGGTTGGTCTCACTGCTTGCTCCTTCGCTGGTTTATCTTCACTCGAATGTGTGACCAGGGTCAGCCCTCAGTGGGTCTGCCGCCTTGCGCCCTTCTCCACGCCTGGGATCCGCCCACAGCTGCTGGCGCACCTGGGTCGAGTGCCCAGGTCAGTCCAGTGGATCTTTCCTGCTCAACCCCACTCTGCTGCTGGCTCTGCCCCTCTTACCGGTTTGGCTGAAGGATTCATTGCTGTCAGACTTCCATGTAGTTCAATTTTCTGTGGTTTGGCTGCATTTTTATTACTAAAACTTTGTTGTTTTTAAACTTAATTGTGGGAGAAGGTGCAGCGCTTACACCTACGCCTCCATCTTGGTGGAAATCCCCTGCACCTTCTTACAAAGAGTACAGTAACAGTCTCAGTCATGGACAGACCTTAGAACAGTTTTGCCTGACCCCAAATAACTGCTCAATAAATGTTAACATTATCAATCACCAGAGTATCTCCCCAGTTAGCTTAAAGCCTTTCAATTTTCCTATCTTGGACTCTGGACAAGGCATCATTTCTCCTCACTTCGCAATCAGATATGCAGAATAAAACCTCCATTGCTGAACTTATAGGTGGGGACAAGAACTACACTACAGGAAGAAGGAGCCTAGGAGTATCCTTTTTCTCTCTTGTTATACACTTACGATCCCTCCCACCTTCCCTCCTTTCTCCCTCATGTTCTACTTCTGCTAAGTTCTTTCATACAGAGCAGTACATTTGGAACCAAGTCTCTGTTTCTAAAGAAATGGTATATATTGAAGAAAAGTGAGAAAATATATTTCCATGAAATAATCAGGGAAGGTCCACTGTACCTGCAAGTAGCTGTTTCCTGCTGGATCATTCATAATAAAGTGGGCCTTCATTTTACCCTCAATGATCTGAAAGAGAATACAGTATGTAAATTTTACATAGTAGGAAGACGCTATGTCTGCCAGATGAGAAATCAAGCCAATTTACACTGCAGTGTGCCCAAGTTTCATGAACTGGTAAGAAGAATCTAAAATAAAAACTCTTTGAAATTATTTAAGAAAAAATTTTACATCTCCAATTTTATCTCCCGCTCCAAACAGGCAATCAATTGCCCTTCCTCTATCCCAGCAGGAGACTGAAGGATTCTGTGACATTACCACAACACACTAAGGATCAGGGCCACTGGCCCCAGTTGAGGATAGAGGGAAAGGAATCAAGACAGGAGAGGAAATGAATGTATCCTATTGGACATACACACACACACACACACACGCACACACGCACCAGTCCTCTTCCCACACTCAGCTCTGAGGACACTGTCAGGTAATCTGTCCTCCTCAGACCAGGAAATGGAGCAGCACGGATGGGAACCTGACTAGCCTAAAAAGAAAGACCTAACAACTCTTGCACTGGGGCCACCTCAACAACATGGCCAAGCTAATGAGCCCTGCAATGAGCCCAATGCCAGCAAGATTCACACCCAGTCAGGTTTTTTAGTTGTCTACTTTTAAACAGATGATCAATGATTATTAGAAATCTGAGCAAAGCCCCTAACACAGAAATACAGAAAATTACGTGGGGGGGGGGGGGAGAACTTAGAGGGAATGGAAACAGTGCAAGGAAAATAAAGTGCCAAAAACCAAAATATTAATATTCTCAAAAAAAAGAAATACTACATCTTTATAACAACAGGATGCTATTTTTTAAGAAAGGCAGAGGGAGAGTATTCAAAGACCAAAAAAACTCTTGGAAAATAAAAGTATGTTAGTGGAAATGAAAACTTCAATTGAAGGGTTGGAAAATAAAGCTGAGGTAATCTCCTAAAGTAGAACAAACACAAAGAAACTAAACCAGACAAATAATAAGTCAATTACAGAAGACCAGAAAGTTATTCTAATATTCCAAAACCCAGGGTCTTCAGAGAGAACAGAAAGGAAGCAATTCTCAATAGAATAATTTTTAAAAGCTTCCTGCAACTGAGCCACATGAGTTCCCAGATTCAAAAGACCCACAAAGTACCTAGCACAGTTGCTGAAAACTGACCTCACACCAAAGCACATCCTGAAATTTCACATCACAGTGGGCAAAGAGGTATCACAAGAATAGGTCACATACAAAAGATTAGGAATCAAAATGCCTTAAGACTTTGTGATAGCCAAACTGGAACATGGAAGACAATGTCTTTGATTCTGTTGAAAAATTATTTTCATCCTAGAATTCTATTCTCAGCCATTAATCAATCTCTTATGAGGGTAGAATAAAGAAAATTCCAGACATATAAGGCCTCAGAAATCTTACTTTCCATGCATTGACTCGGGAAGCTACTGGAGAAGAGGCTCCAACAATATAAGGGAAGAAACTGAGAAGGAAGGTGACATAGGACATAGGAAACCAGGAGAATCCCAACATGACAGTTCAGTGTTTAAAAGGAACAAGAAAGGGCATGTAGCTCTTATTCACTGGAGCCCCAGGACCACCCAAGCACTGACCAGCCAAAGTCCCCTTACCTGGTCCACCCTCTGGCTAAACTCCTGCAGTTTGTTCATCTGGCCAGGACTGGAACTGTCACCCAGTGTGAAAGGGTTCTTGGTCACCTGAAACAAATGTCATCCAAACTGCTAGTATATTGGCTCTATGTTTGATAGGTTTGACCATAAACCTGACGGGGGTGGAAGTGAAGCCAACTTCTGGCTAAACTGCAGTTTCTCCATCAGGGAAGCCTGATCTTCATTTATCCCATATAACCTTTCTGACCTAGGCAGCCACTCCTAAGGGCATATGGATTAATCTGCCAAGACAACTAGCAATATGAAACAAACTATAAAAATGCTCTTACAATATGAGCAATAGTCCTAATTTGAAGAAGAAATGTGGAGTACAATTTACAAAGACATAATGCCTAATGATTGAGACTTAAGTGAAATGATTCATCAGGAGAATAAATGTATGGGCTAAGTCAACACACATAAATGTATGTTGGGGAGTTCTAAGCACTGAAAGGATCCTTCTCTCTCACTTTATAGTGAAAATGAAAACCACACAATATCTCTACATTGTGTCAGAGTCAAGGCCTGGGAATCTCTACTCCGAATTTCCCATAAAATTATCTTCATAATCCAAAATAATATTTAAGTCTCTTAAATCAGTGTTAAGGCAAAGAAACCCCACTAACAGCCCCCAAAACTAGGGTGAGGCCTGCTTGCCCTTCCCCATAACCGCACTGCTAAAGCAGCCACGCACTACGCTCACCAGTTCCCGGACGTCTTTCAGCAGCCCTTCCAGTGTGGTGAATTTGCCTCCGAGAACAGCCATTCCCAGTTCAAATTCCAGTTCTGGGATTTCCACACTACATGTCTCAGACTGTGAGATGGAAGGTCAACTTAAGTTTTAAATCAGGAGCTACTAGAGAAAGCTAACCAGAGTCCTCCTGCCAAAGTAGTATTACCAGTGACAATTTGGGGGCAAAGTCAACCACCCCAATTTTCTAAGTTGCTAGTTAAAGCTAGACTCACTCCTATTCATGAGAACCATAGGAATGGAACCAAGCTAATAGAGAGACCCTTGAGTCATGGCTCCAAGCTATCAGGTAGCCTAACATCAGAGGCCAGAGCCAAGAGCCCTTACAGACACTTCGGGTAAAAAGCTGCCAAGTTCATCAGAAAGAGTTTATGGGTTGCCTTCTGAATCTGTACTTTCTGCCATGGATGACCTCTGCTCAAGAAGCCTCAAACCCAAGGGAAGTACCACATCATCCCAGGACAAAATTTAAAAAGATAATTTCCCCTACAGACAAGTCACATGAGGAAGACAGTCATGTTCCCAAGAAAGTCGTTACCTTGAGCAGGTCTCTGGTCATATCTGAGGGGTCTGTGATATGAAGATTGATCCTGGTGCCCAAGGGCTCTACTGCCCCACCAGACTTCACCTGCACAAACAACAGTCACCAGGAGTAGCACAGATGACCCCAATCCTCACTTAGTGCCCAGGAGACCTCAGAGGGTAGGCCTGAACCTCTCATCAGGCCCACGAGTGACTACCATGCACTGAGGCCTTCTAAATCAATAGTAGCAGCAGTCACCCAAATCAAAAACACCAAGAGCTGGCCAGCAGCAAAGTGCCCAATGCCAACAGCCTGCCCGAACTTCCCCCAAGTTGGCAAGGAACTCTGAATTTACCTTTTAAAAAAATGATTATTGGGACTAAAAGGGATTTTCAACTGCATGCAACACATGGATCCCCTTTATAATATTCTGGTTTAAGAATTTAACAGTTTATGCTTGAATACACTCAGGGAAAGGGAATTTACAACCCTCCAAGGCAGCCCAGTTTATTTTGAAAGACTTAAAAATATTACTGAGTCAAAATCTGCCTCCCACACTTTGATCCCTTTGAGGGGTGAATCAAAAAGTGGGTCTCCCTATTCCTTAAAACCAAACTTTAAAATGTATTAAACAAGTTAGGACACCTAACTTTTCTTCTCTAAGCCAATTCCCTGTTTCTTTAATGGCTCCTCACCTACACTACACCTAAGAGAAAGACCCAACCCTCATGTTGCCCCCTCGTCCCAAAGCGGATTTAGGGAGGATGAGAGGCACAGAAGATACCCTCAAGCTAGTCTTCCCAAACAATGGAAGCCACTCACCTCATTGGTCCGATGGCCACAGTACTCGCAGTTGGTAGCCATGATGATAACCTCCTTAAAGTGGGGGATTTCTAGAAGATGGAGTTAAGGGAATCTGCTTCTATGATAGCCATGATAGCAGGACTACCCTCTGGAGAAGAACAAATCCAAAACCCAAACACAATTGCTGGTTCCAGGACTGCAGGAAATAAATCACAAGAAGCCACCTAACTTAATCCTCCAGAAAAGGGCAAGGTCGCCCATGGTATTCCCTGTTCCTAAGTGTTGGCAGACATGGCCCAGTCCACACACAGAAGCCTAGAGACAACAGCCTATTTCTCCCTGTAAACCCAAAGCCAAGGTGCAGTCTCATCAAAGGCTTATCACTCAGAAAACCTGTTTTCCATGAAGTGAGTAGTGCTCTCCAGCCCTAAGATAATCTTTACACCTGAGTCAGATGAGAAGCAACCCAACTGCCTGACAAAAGATACGAACTAGCTTCATGTTGGTCTGAGCTGGAGCATTGCATTCTGGGCAGTTTGTGTTGAACTGTAGCACCTGGAACATAACATGGGGATGAGGGAGTGAGCCCTCCCAGTCTAAAGACATTCAGTTGGTATGCTGGTGGTCGCTCGTGTTGGTGGAGAGGAAGAGAGCCACCGAATAGCATCAGTTTCAGCCCACAACTCTGCTCCTTCCTCCACAGCAGCCAATGTGACTCACTTCATTTCTGAGATCTTCCTCTTCTGGCTTCTCTTCTGGTGTCTCTGCCTGAAGTAGGAGATGCAAATCACATTTTGGCACATATTATCTCAGCCTCCCAACACCCTGCCCTGGAGTGACGGAAAATGCCGTGACTTGCTTCTGTCAGCTGCCATCTCATGAGTTTAACAGAGAAGCCAGAAAACCCCAATCAAGGGAAGAACAGAGCTTAAGATAAGATCGCAGCCAATGCCATCCTTTATTGTAACATTTATCCTAAATCCTCGCCATGAGCTAGATAAAAAACACAACGTGCTGATATACTGTACACAGCGCAGCAGCAGTAAAATGAGTTTCCCCTTGCTCCTCCTCTTCTGGCCTTTTCAGTCCACTCACCTGGAGCCCCAGCATCTCTTCCTGCTGTGGAGTCCGGTTATAATGTGTGATCACCAGGGCATCATCTTTCTGGGGAGCGTGTGGGTTTTCCACAAAGCTGTTCCCTGAGGGATCATCAATGATCTAACAGATAGATGAAGAGTAATCACAAGTCATGTATAGTCCTCCACCTACCATCAGACCACTCAGGCGCCATAGTGGAAAAATCCTAGTCTAAATGGTTTCTCCTCCCCTAAATCTAGGGCCCCTAGACTCCCTATTTAGGAGTCACACTTACCAGCGTGAAAGGAGAGGCCCCATGCTTTAGCTCTTTTAGTTTGACAATGAACTCATCAATTCTTTCAGCTATGGCTTCTTTGTTTGTCTAACATAAACAGAAAGTAAAAGCATCAGCCCTCGTGACAGACCATATGTCTCCACTCCCTGTCAGGCCCTCTATCATCACCGTGCCATAAGTGGGAACAGAGAGACTCAGACTTCACAATAAAATGTGGCATACAGTTTGAAGTTCATGGGTGGTGCCAGGTGAGCCTCATTTTCTCACTCTTTCACCATTTAGCCCAGGTACTCATGCCAGGTTAAATATCAGCATCCCCTCATGGGGCTCCCCAGCCACTTAGGAAGACAGATGACTAAATACGCAATTACATTATTTTTGTCTAAGTACAACACAGTGTCTGGCACAAATAATGCCCCTTTTAAATTACAAAATCGTAAGCAAGTAATTCTGTAACATAACAATATTACCCTCAAGCACACAAGGACATTTTAGGTGAAACGTTCAAATTGCTGTCCATCTCATGCAAGACATTCAAGCACCCTACCAACCACACAAGCAAGCCTTACTTCTTCCGGACCCTATAGATATTGGAACACTCAGAAAGCAGATAAACCCAAAGGGGATTAGGAAAGGCTCTTCAGAAGTAATGTTACATTGCATGTTGGAAATGAGGTCTGATAATACATTGGTGAAAGAGAACTAGAAAGAACACAGGCTGTTCCACATGCAACATCCTGGAAGTTATAATATCACCGTATGCTTCCCCTAAAAGTCCTCCAACATTCAGTCAAAGACAATTTTACATAGAAAGCTAAACTTACTATATGTGTCCATTCAGACACAAATAAGTAATTATTCCTTGAGCTGCTGCAATCACAATATCCCAGCTTACCCTTCGAGTGGGCTGATCCTGCTCCAGGCCAGAGATAGCACGGCTGATCAGTCCCTCAACAGTGGTCAGAGCTGGTGAATAAGAACAAGAGACAGGTAAATCTAGGCTCTGCTATCAGGTGCCTGTATGACCCTGGGTGATTCACTTGAACTACCACTATTTTGCCATGTGCTCCCATGTAAAATACATACCCATGTTTTGGGTCCAAACTTTCAGGAAAAAAAATCTTTTAATTTTTAAATTCAACTTTGTTTATTTATATTTAGAAACAAAATCAATTATTGTATTCCAGGGTACTGTCTTGCATATGGATATCATTATTGCTTTCTAGAGTTAACACCTAACACCTAAATACAAGTAAAAGGATTTAAAACACTTATATAGACATGGAATTCATTCTACCCATGTATAATGCACATCCTTATTTTCCCTCAAAATTGTGGGCAAAAAGGGTGCACATTACACACAGCAAAATACGGTACTTGGGCCTTGCATTCATCTGTAAAATGAGGCTGCACACAAGGTTCCATTCAGCTCTAATAAAGTGATGATAAAACTACGATTAAGAACCTGAATCTTATATCACTATCCACTCTCCCAAGCTGTTTTATCTAAGTTTTCTGCTATTGTTAAAACAATGAAAATCACAATGATTACATGGCCAAACCCATACACAGGCACTAGTCCTGGCCCCAAGGATTTTACAAGAAAGTGAGTAAGACTCCAGCTAGGCATAAAAAGCCCAAATACCCTGATCTTAAACTTACCTCCCTTCTGGCTGAAGGCAGGAATTTCAAAATCTAACTCTGGGATCCTTGTGGTAGCAGAGTCAGTCTTTACCACTTCTCTGTTCATGTCCTGGGCAGAAAGAAAAACTTGCAGTCCAGAGAGGTTAGCAGTACAGCTTCTAGACTGCCCCCCTCCATCACACCCCAGCCCAGCTCTTTCTTCCTCTCTTCTCTTAAGGGCCCAGGCTACCCCTGCAGAACAGTGCCTGTGATGTGAGCAAAGCTGCCCAAATGGTAAGAGTACTCGAAATTCCTATCAGCTACTACTCATTTGATACCCCTCACAGAATTTAAAAAGCTCTTCCACAAGTCTCACCTGATCAGTTGACAGCACCCAAACCATTTTATTAAGGAGAAAATGAGGCCTGGACACTTGGGGGCATTTATCCCAAGTCCAACCACCTGAACCCGAGCTCTGGCTCCAACCCCCAAGCCTTCTCTAGGACAGTAAGGTACCTGCTCTGGACTCCTCTCACCTCCGGGGCCCTGACAGTCAAAGTGTAGCGTATTCCCTGGTCCTGGATCCTGCCTGCCGACTGGATCTCCGTGTTGTTCCAGCCACAGTGCTCGCAGGAAAAGGAGCTGACGATTATTTCTCTGAAGAAAGGAATCTTGGTGAGCAGGAGGCGCGTCATGCCCTGGGGAAGCAGAAAGCTAAATAAAGTACCAATAAAACCTAGTTCTCCGCCTAAGGGTCCCCAGGGTGCCTCAACTCCGGGTCCCCAACCAGGCCCACTAAGGGAGGTCGCCAACCCCCACTTCTCACCTCTTCGGCCCAAGCCTACCCCACCGCGCGGCCGCGCCCCCATCTCACATTGCGGTAACAGTTCATGCACAGCGACTCAATCTCGGTGGGCTGCTGCTCCTCGTCCTCGGCGCTGATAGGCCGGAACAGGCGTCCCGGGACCGGAGCCCGGGCCGGGGTAGGCGAAGGGGTGGCAGCAACCGCTGGGAGACCGGTCTCCACAGCCCCACTGGCCGACATGACCACCACGCTGAGTTTAATCCGCCAGTTCCGGCTTCCTCTCCTCTGGTGGCCACACCCCTTCCTCTAGCACTTCCGCCTGCTGCTACACTCCCCTCCCCCCCCTTCCTTAAAGAGGCCGCAGGCTGTGGACCCTTAACAGAGCAAAGTTTCTAGAGATCCTAAGTTCCACAGCCGGATTCAGGTTTTGCCTCCATCTCAATTCAGGCGTCACTCCCCCGAAGACGTCCTCCCAGACCCAGGGCAGTGCTTTGCTCTTTCGCAATATCTCCAAAGCACAGGGTTCCAAGTATTGCCCATAAGTCTGATTACAAGACCCTTGACATCAAGAGGCTACGTTTGCCCATCGGTATCTCTGCGTTTGCCCATCGCTCTCACCTGGGCTTCCTTTCTTCCACTTTGGGACCAGACTCTGCTTCCACTCTAGTCTTTCAGTCTCTCAATCATGTTCTCCCTTTCTGTTTTTCCCACTCCCTATTTCTATCCTCAAAAACACCTGCCCAAATTCCATCCTCAAGTACACAACCCTCAGTTTTACTCACACCCCTTCATCCCCATCACCTCTAATCCCAGCTGACCCACACCTCTCAGCTTCCTAACAATAAAAACACCTTTTTTTTGGGGGGGGGGAGTGTTTTCCTTTCCAGCACCTCCTCTCCCTGGGTACTTCTCTCTCAGTTCTGTTGCTAAATGTAGAGTGTCAGGGTAGATATTCAGCCTGGGGGTATGATAAAGCCAGATTCACATGGGTTCTGTGTTATGAGGAAGTGTGGAGGTGCTGAGAACCCTGTGCAGGATGGACTGAGCTGGGAGGAAAGGGTGCTGGACAAGACATTAGAAGAGTGATGGAGATGATGTGCTTACCCTTTCCACTCTCTCACCCCCAGTTTAGAGTTCCCAGATGATCCATAAGGAGCTTCATTGCTTCTAAGTGAATCTGTATGTGGGGACTGCGGAGTTTAAGAGTTTGGAAGTACTAAAAAGAGGGTCAGTGTCATAAAAAGGGACCATTCAAAATCTGGAACAGCAAGAGCAAAAGGGAGAGGCCACCTCTGGAGCCAGCACTTCATGCACACCATCCAGTGGTGAGCAGGCATTACAGTGAGGGACTGGGGTGTCTGATGGTCATGATTTGGGGATAGTGGTAAGGGCACTGCTTTCAGATATGGTTCAAATGAGTGTCACACCAGGCAAATAAGCTTCTATTACAAGCCCTGTTTCATTTGAGTCAGAAGTCTGGACTTCAGTCTGAGAGTCAGGAGGGAGGGGCCAGGGAGGGGCACAGAGTATGCTCCCCAGAGAGTTTAAGAAGCCTCCACAGTTTGGAGGGCTTTGGTAGGCTGTTTAAATGTAGAGCTGTGTAAGAAATACGGGCTCTGCTCCCTCCCATTAAAACTCCTACCATTTGTACCCTTCAGCTTCAGGCCTGCAGGATTATACGCACACATAATCACATGCACTCCTCATCACATTTCCTTCCTTTCTCCCTTTTCTCCCCCAACAGAAGCTGTCACAGCAGCCCTGGAGAGAAAAGAGCAGCTTTCTGGGGACCGCCTAGTAGTGGCCACCAGGGGGCCAAAAGTGATCACTGTCAAGCCCTGACATGAAGAAGCACAGGGTTGCACATAATTACCCACTCATGGTGTGCCTTTCTTCCTCCCTAATTCCACCTTCACAGAATGGAGTAATTCATGAAGCTTTCCAAATGAGCACGGGAAGCCGGCTTGCAAATCCTGGTGAGTGTAATGCACTCAGATTGGGGAGTCGCAGAAGGCTAGCCATGCGGGGACAACAGCCCCTTCAGTGGCCTCACCTACACTGTGCAGGGCCCTCTACCCTCTGTCCAACAGGCCACTAGCAAGGACTGAACCATGCTTGGGGCTCAGGTCCTGGGCTCTCCAAATAAGGAGCTGGGAAGTGGGCCTCGGCATACAGACCCTCATGGTTCCCCTAGATGACGGAGATCATGGTCATGAAGGCTGTAGTTTATGTCTTCCCATAGGTCATCTAGACGGGCTTGCAGCTTGCTCCGGGCCTTACTGCTGTCAGCTTTGAGGAACTCGGGGGCAAAGGTGCTGTGACCATGTAGGGGGTGGCTCCAACTGCTGCTGGACCTCCTCCGTCTCCTGGTCAATCGCACAGGTGAAGGCAATGATCTGTTGGAAGGTGTCGTGGCGGAAAGCCTGGAGTTGCTGGTGCACCTTCTAGGACAGCACCTGGGCATCCAGGTTGGTCCCTTCCTCCATGCTGCTCACTCTGGCGCGGGCAAAGGCGCTGAGCTCTTCGCGCAGATGGTCCCAGTTATGTTAAATGCGTTCGTTCGTGCAGGGCCTTGGCCTTGAGCGTGAGATTGCGTGAAAGCACGTGCACACAGCGGCTAAGGCGCGCCGGGCTGGCAGCGGCATGTGTGGCCTTGCTGTGTTGCAGCTCTGGCACGTGGTGCTGGATGCCAGTCACCAGACGATCGCATATGGGTGTAACAATGCCTTGGTGCGGCCAGTGTGGTGCACTACACGATTCTGCAGTTCCCCAACCAGGCCCTGCACCTCATCCACACCCCCCAGCAGCTGGGCCTTGGTATCCTCTCTGACCATGTGCAACTGCTCCTGCAGCTCCTGTACCCGCAGGGTCACCTGCTCCATTAGGTCTGTGGTGTAGGGCTTCAGCTTCTGCCGCAGAGCCTCCAGGTTCCAGCCTACATGCTGGTGCACCTCAGCCATGTAGGGCTCCAGGAATGCTCTCACCTTCTCCAGCTTCTCCTGCAGCTGCTGCCGGATTCCCTCCAGGTTGGATGGAATCCTGGGAGGCTCCTTCCCCTGCGCACTCAGAGGACCTAGCTTTTCCAGGAACTTGTCCATATTGTTGAGGTCTCGCTCAAGACTGTCTTTCGGGCTTCTGAGAAAGAGGTCAGAAATCCAGGCTGTCAGACTGCTAGCCCCCATCATCTGCTTTGCCCCCCAAAGACATCACTCACTGATTATCTGTGGAAACCAAGGATGTAGGGAGATGATACCAGAGGATGCTAGTCCTAGCCTCGGCCCAACTGCACGACCTCAAACAGTAAGGAAAACATGGCACATGCAAGTCCAGACCAACACAGTCCAAGGAAGGACATATGCACCTGGAGTGTCCTACAATTTTTTTATTCTAGGGGACAGGGTAAAGGGTCTTCTCCACTGCTCCCAGATCCCACACCTCAAGACGAACAGCTGAAGCGAGGTCAAAGCAGGTTGTGGGGATACTGCCGGCAGAGGGCGCAGCACGGCCCTGGAAAGCCAGGAAAGCAGCAGAAACGACACAGATTGATTCCTCTGCCCCAGTGCAGACAGTGGGGAGTGGGGAGTGAGGAGTCAGAGGCAGAGCAACACCCCACAGCATGCGAGCCTCCTCTTTTCGCCTGCACCTCTCGCCCTGGCCACTCACACGTGCTCCCGTGCCAGCTTCTGCTGCTGGGCCTGCTCCACCCTGCCTTTGTCCCCAGTGCTCTGGCTGTAGGCATCCCAGAAGCCTTTCCATGCCTGGGCCAACGAGAGTGCTGCGGAAAGGGACGGGGTGATTAGGGGCTTGGGTCCTCCATCAGGGTAGGCTGCCCACTCAGTCCAGCCTCTACCCTCACCTCCACATTGAAGTCAAGAGTTGGAGACCCACCTGAGAGGAGCACCAGAGCCCTAGTCAGAATCGCAGCCGTGCCTGCTATCATCTACTCTAAGAAGGAAGGTGAATGGAGGCCTGGGTCAGATGAAGAAGCAAAAGAGACTTGACCCAGGGGACCCTGCTCCAGGGACAACCTACTCAAAATCTGTGAACACTTCATTGGGGTGTAGGGAGCACAGCACTGTTGGGGCTCAAGAGGACTGACCTGGGTGAGTGTGGCTGTGAAGAAAAAGGCATCTTTGTGGGATGGGGAGGGCTCCTTTTTCACCTCAGTCGCATTACATGGAGTGTGGAGCTCAAACTACTTTGTAAAGGTTCCCCCACCATCACCCTCCCCGACCCCAATAGAGCCTTGGTATCCTCTCTGACCTAGGAGAGGTCAGAGCTCCCTAGGCCACATCTACCCCCAAACCCTTTTTCCTCTATCTTCCTGCCTCCCATTTCATGGCTGGGAAAACTGAGATTCCCCCGAGGGGGAAGAAGCAACTCAGCCAAAATGCTCCATGAGGATGCTCTGAGCTCCCACCGCCTCTCCCTGCTGAGACCCCTGCCGTTCCTGACCATAGGACTCCCTCTGTCCCAGCAGCTCACCTGCTCAGTCTGGGCACAGAGAGCAGGCATTTCACTTTATACTACAGGGGCCTGGGCCTCTGGCAACAAGTGCTTTGAGTAAATACCAGGTGGTGCTTCAAAGAAGAATGACCTCAGCTGCTTCCCAGTGCGCAACTCCTGCCCTTTCCTGGCACCCATGGGGTTAATGAGTGCCTTCCTATCAGGGGGCTGTCGCAGCAGAAAAGGGCTTCCTATTAGGGGGTGGGGCTAAACTCCTCACCCAGTTCACCCCAAACCCTATGACCGTCAACCTTCACACTCACCTGATAGCTGGCCCACCAGTAGATACAAGCCTGTTTGTCAGCTGAGGGCCCCACTCTTACTCAACTACCCAGAGACACTGTGCCCCCAACCAGACAGGGACAGTGTCCAGCTGCCTGCCTGGCCCTGAGCAGCCCTTGGCAGCTCCACTAGAGGCTACTCAGGCAGAATGGGAGAGTTAGCATTTACAGGGTTAAAGACTCTCCCACATCCCCTTATGAACTAATCCTAGAACAAGCAGGAAGGCAGATGGGGTAAAGACCGAGGTGCTGAGAGGAATCTGGACCAGGGTCCCAGACCAAAGAATTAGGGTAAGAGTAGGATCGTCCTCATGGAGAAAGGCTGGACAGGACCTCTGAAGAGGGGAAGCCAAAAAGTCCAGATCTTTCTCTGATGACATGCCCACTCCATATACTAAAACACACACATTGAAAGACTGATTTTTGCTCCTAAATGTATCTTCAGTAGCTCTCCTACCCCTATTTCCACCACCAGTCACATTACAGCCCCACTCATCTCTCACCTTGATTGCATTCATAGCCTCCAAGGGGTCTGTCTCCCGCAGTCCTGCCTATTCAGTCTAGACTTTGCTGTGGCTCATCCCAACCCACTTCCTTTCTGATGTCCCGCCACACAAAACCCTTGACATTCTTTGAGCACACCCTCTCTTTCAGAACTCTAAGCCTTTGTACATGATGTTGCTCTGTGAAATGTTCTATTTCTTGGTGAACTTAAATTCATTTTTTTAGATTTAGTTTGTATTGCTTAGCATTAGGCTCAGCTGCAAGTGACAAAAAAGGGGGAGGTAAGTGGGAGAGAATAGCCTAAACAAAATGGAATTGTATTTCTCATTTAAACACAAGCCAACCAGCAGGGCTCCTTCTGTCTTATTGCACTATCGTCTATAAGAGCTCATGTCCAAGTTGCAGCTGTTCCAGCTCCAGCCATCAACTCCCATCTCTCAGAAAGAAGGAAAAGAAGGGCATATTTACTCCCTTTAACAGCATATCCCAGAAATTTCTCATAACACTTTTACTGACATCCCATTGTCCAAAATGTAGTCATATGGCTGCACTTAGCTGGAAAGGAGGCTGGAAAATGTAGTCTTTATTCTGGATGACTATATTCCCAGCTTGAAAAGAGCTATGTTACTCCAGAAGAAGAGAGAGGATATGGGGTGAACAATAGTAGGGTGTTCTGCATATCTCCAACATTACTCTGAATGCCTTCTACTGCCTTCACCCTTCTCTGCTCTGGGCACAGACTGATTCCATATTAATCAGTCTTCTTTACAGGTAGGCTAAGGGCTACAGTAATTATGTGAGCTTCCCATTTGTATCCCCTTACAGGTGAGCTTTTGAATGACTCCTTCTAGTACTGGAGATGCCACACCTCCAGCCCTTCCAACAGTTTTTTTTTAGAAACCCTTTAATTTTCTTTTGAAGCCTTTCACACTTGAAGTTCATAGAGCAGCTTCTGGTTTTCTGACAGAAGGAGGATTAATACAATAAGGAGATACAATACACACTCATGCTTCCGTAGCTGATGACATCTTATAGTTTAAGGGTTCTTTGTTTTTAAATCAATATTTACTTTCAATTAGTTGACATACAATATTATACTAGTTTCAAGGGTACACCCCAGTGACTAGGCATTATATAACTTAGTAAGTGATCATCCCAATAAATCTCATACTCATCCGACACCATATGTAGTTATTAGAATACTATTGACTATATTCCCTATGCTGTACTTTACATCATCATGACTGTTCTGTAGCTACCCACTTGTACTTCTTAATCCCTTCAGCTTTTTCACTCATCCCAACTCCCTTTCCATCTGGCAAATGTCAAAATGTTCTCTGTATCTATGAGTCTGTTTCTGTTCTGTTTGTTCATTTATTTTCATTTTTAGATTCAATTGTTGATAGATATGTATTTCTTGACACTTTATTGTTCATATTTTTTATACTCTTCTTCTTAAAAAAGACCCTTTAACGTTTTATGTAATTCTGGTCTGGTGGTGATAAATCCTTGAATTTTTTTTCTTGTCTGGGAAGCTCTTAATATGTCTTTCAATTCTAAACAATAGCTTCGCTGGGTAAAGTCATTTTATTTGTAGGTCCCTGCTTTTCATCACTTGGAATATTTCTTGCCAATCCCTTCTTGCCTGCAAAGTTTCTGTTGAGAAATCAGCTGACTAGCTTATGGAAGCCCGAACTACTTTTCTCTTGTTGCTTTTAAGATTCACTTTGTCTTTATTTTAACCTTTGGCATTTTAATTATGCTGTGTCTTGGTGCGGGCCTTTTCTTGTTCATCTTGTTTGGGATCCTCTGCACTTCCTGGACTCACATGTCTATTTCCTTTAACAGGCTAGGGAAGTTTTCTGTCATTATTGTTTTATTTTAATTAATTAATTGTGATCATTTGCTATATTAATATAGAGCAATTAATCTTAGCCATAAGAAATTATAATTAGCTATGTGATTGTTACAAGTTAAAATTTATTCTGTTTCCTATATTGCCATTTAATTAGAAAAATAAATTAAAAAACCCTTGCCACCTTACAATCAATTTGAAGTAGGTTGTTTAGGAATAACAATATAAAAGAAAGTATAGACTGGAATGTATATTCCAAACAAAAAGGTTTGATCCATTTTGGCTCATAAAGCAAGAAAATAATGTTTATGATTTTGAAAATATTTTTCCTAAAGCTGGAACTTTTTCCCTAAGTTGGTTCCTTTGTGATATATTTTCTTGAGTTCTACCCTTAACTGCACACTAACAGCCCCATGGTATCAGAACTCATGTACTATTGAAAAATAGCAAATAGACCCAAAAGTAGAGCCAATTTTGGTGTTGAAGTTGGGGCTTCACTTAAGCCAGTCCAGGAAGCAGGTCATCCACCCACCATACAATTCACATACAGAGAGAATAATCTGTGTGAAATGCCAGTAATATTTCTTTGACTATGGTGTGAATGAGGACCAATGCCAGAGACCCATCCAGGATAACAGTTGGAATTTCCAAAGACACAATGATTGATTGGGTCAAAATTAAGCCATCTTGCATCAGCTTTGCCATATTCGTTCCCAGTGTGAAGTGCACCGAGGCATCATAGCAGAGCCAGGTGAGCAACCCGCAGTCTGCTGCCGTCCATTCCTGTCCCTGAGGCAGACCCAGCCCACAGCCCACACCCAGCTGAGCAGTGCACAGTGGCAGCAAGCCACCTGTGGTGGTCTCCCCCAGCTCCAGCCTTGCACCTATGCTTCCTTTTTACCAATGCCAGAGGCTCATACTGCCTCCATCATCATTTTTTTTTAAATAGGTTTTTAAGTTCTTGCTCTTCCTCTTCTCCTTTCAGCACCACCATGATGTGAATGTTCATACATTTGACATTGTTCCAGAGGCTCCTTACACTATCCTCACTTTTTAAAATTCTTTCTTATTTTGTTCTGATTGGATATTTTTTTGCTTTCTTATATTCCAAGTTGCTGTTTTGATTCTGAGCTTCTTCTACTCTACTATTGATTCCCTGTAAATTATTTTTCATTACAGTTTGTGTATCCTTCATTTCTGACTGTTTTTTTTTATGGTTTTCATGTCTTTTTTTTTATGCTGCTGATCTTCTTTCTAAGTTCATCTATCTCTCCTAAGTTCATTAAGCATCCTTATAAGCACTGTTTTAAACTCTGCATCTAGTAGGTTGCTTGTCTCCATTTTGTTTAATTTATTTTCTGGAGATTTGTTCTGTTCTTTCATTTGGGACATATTTCTTTGTCTCCTGATTTTGAAAGTCTCCCTGTATTTATTTCTATGTATTAGGCAGAGATACTACACCTCCCAGGCTTCGTAGAGTGATTTAATGTGGTAGGTGTCCTGTAGGGTTCAGTAACACAGTCTCTCCATTCACCCGAGCTAGACATTCCAGGTGCGCTGCACCCACCACCACCATGGATTGTGTACACCTTCCTATTGTAGTTGAGCCTCGATTGCTGTTGGCACATCAGTGGGTGGATTTACCCCAAGGGCTATCAGCTGCACGGACTGGCTACATCCATGGTGGAGCATCAGCTGTGCAGGGGCCCACCCCACGGGTCAGGACTTACTTCAGTGGGGCTCTGGTGCTGCTGAATCTGCTCCTTGAGTGTGTTGCTTCTAGAGGTGTTTGGGTGGTGCTTAGATATGATGTAAAGCTGTCCACTGGATGTGCTAGCTCTGGGGCCTTCTAGGAGGTGCAGGCCAAGGTCAGCCACTGCTTGTGTTCTCCCTGGGGCTACCCAGCCAGAGATACAGAGTGATCTGCAGATGGCTGCTGCTTGAGCTGGGCTCGGAAGTGCCCAGGAGAGGCCAAGCTGTGAACCAAGGCTGGCTGCTGCTACTATTAGGTCTGGGGCCACTTAGCAAGAGGTATGGGTCATGCTGAGGTTAGATGTTGCTTATTTGAAAGATTTTAGGAAAGTCCGAGTCATGAGCCAAAACAGGCCATTCTTATGGAAAGATACTGGAAATAGCTTGGGTGGGCTCACAAGTTGAATGGGGCAGGGTTTCAGGGAGTCACCAGGGTTAGAGAACAGTGTAAGCCAGGTTGATGGAGACTCAGATATGGCTCCCACCTGCTGGCTCTGTGGCTCTGTGGTTCTGTGGCTCTGTGGGTGGAGGGTTCAGAAAAGTAACAATGACCTCTACCTACACTTTTGTCTGGCAGAAAGCTGCCCCTCCAGCTCTCACCCCGATGCCAGACACTTCAGTTTCTCCCTGTATGTTCCTGAAAATTTTGAGCTGCTGCCCCATCACTGGAACTTAGAGGGAGTGAGTCTGAGTAAGTCTGTGTGCAGGCCCTTTAATAAGAGAAATTGCCTGGGACTCCAGAAGCCCTCTGTCTCCCTCAGCCACAATCCCTGCTGGTTTTTACAGCCAGAAGTTATGGGGACTTCTCTTCCCAGCACTGGAACCCTGGGCTGGGTGGCCTGATATGAGATTGGGGCCCCTTGTTCCTCAGAGGGAACCTCCATAGTTAAGATATTTCTCCTGATTTTTATCTGTCACACTTGGATGTGGGACCAGCCTGTCCACATCTCTGCCCCTCCTAACAGTGTCAGTGTGGCTTCTTCTGTATATCTTTAGTTGTAGAACTTCTTTCAGCCAGATTTCAGGCAGTTATGAATGATGGTGGTTCTGTAGTTTAGTTGTATTTTTTGTTCGTGGGAGGATGCAAATACCACATTTACCTATGCCACCATCTTGACCAGAAGCCCACTCTACATTCTAGTTTTAGTTTTTTTAATGTTTGAATTGGTTGGCAGTATTTGTATATGTGTATATGTTATGTGCTTTGTGTGTGGCACCATTTGAAATAACTGTATACAGCATGACATTTCATCCTAAATACTCCAACATGTATCTCCTAAGAATAAGGACACTTCTACATAAACACAATACCATTATCACACCTATGAAGATCAAGATAATTCTTTAATATTATCTAATAGGTACTACATATTCAAATTGCCCCAGTTTTTCCAAAATGCCTTTTATAGATGTTTTTTCTTCTTAAATTAAGTATCCAATATTTTTCATCAGGTTGCTATGCCTCTGTTTCTCTTTTCAGTTAGAACAGTACTCCCCAACCCTTGACAATGACTTTTTTTTGAAGAGTCCAGGGGAAACGTCTTATAAAATGTTCTGGATTTGACTGTTTTGTCATCGTTAGATTCAGGATAAACATTTTTGACTCAAGTATTTGGACTGGAAAACAAAATCTGTAAAGGTTTGTACTTACAGAAGAAATATATATGTAGATGGAGTGACATTTTTTAAAATCACTATTTTGGAATCCTCAGGTCATATTTGATTTACTCTAGGATCATGAATGCTAAAACCAGTAGGTGAATAATTATTGGGAAAGGATGCCTCAAACTATCACCCATCAGAACACTTACCAGTTACTAAACTGTACAAGAGTAAAAAGCAATGGAGAAACCTGGTGGATCATTTGTTAAAATGATCACACTTAGCATGACCATCCTTGGCTGGTGTGGGTCAATTGGTTGAAGCATTGTCCAGTAACTGAAGGGTTGCAGATCTGAATCCCAGCCAGGGCACCTACCTCAGTTTCAGGTTTGATCCCTGCCTGGGTGCAGGTGATCCTCAGTCTAGGTACAAAGGTCTGGGCATGTACAGGAGGCAATCAAACCATATTTCTCTGTTATCAATGTTTCTCTCCCTTCCTCTCTCTCTGAAAGCAATGAAAAAAAAATGTCCTCAGGTGAGAATAAAACATAAATAAAACTTAGCCCTGGCTGGTGTGGCTCAGTGGATTGAGTGCTAGCCTGTGAACTGAGGGGTCACTGGTTCAATTCCCCATCAGGGCACATGCCTGGGTTGCAGGCCATGTTCCGGGTTAGGGGTGTGCAAGAGGCAACCAACAGATGTTTCTCTCCCTGCCTTCCTCTCTAAAAATAAATAAATACAATCTTTACAAAAATAAAATAAAATAAAACTTAGAATCACCAAATAGAGGGGCAACCTGAATTTTGTACCTCCAGATGTGATGCAGTATAAGGGGCCACAGCACCTGTGAAGTATTTTGAACCAGATTATTTCCACATGAACTTCTTGGCACTTCCCTTTTCTTCACTATTTCTCTGTTGCTCAGTATCATGGTATTCACAGACAACTGCATGCTTAAAAGAGAGTTACCTATTTAGGCTTTTTTTTAAAATCCAAGAATCGCTAACATAACCTGGATGTAGAGTAAAAAGAATTTTAAAATGTGTATTTATAAAGATTAAAATGTATCTTACTCTCTAATGAAAGGGTAGCAGTAGTTTTACTTTAAACACATAAACAAGTGCACAGATCTCAAATAAGAACTCAATATGCACCAAATGAGAAGGGCTCACAGGCAGTCTTTCTCTTGTTGCGAATATTTTTTAAAGGAACATTAGTGATTCCTCATTCTAAACAGTAAGTACAATTTCTTACAATTTGTTCTCCTTCAGGCTAACATGCCAATAACTCTAGTGTAAATGGTGATGCAGCAGTCTTCCCTCAGTGTGGCAGCAGTTTCTGGCTTCCATCTCAGGACACACCAGCAACATCAGTAGAATGTAGTCACTGGTTATTACAAACCTATTCTAGATGGTTTATGCTTCTTTTTTTAAGTATTTTATTTATTTATTTATTTATTTATCTTTAGAAGGAAGGGAAGGAGAGAGGGAGAGAAATATCAATGTATGGTTGCTTCTCCTGCATCCCCTGCTGGGAATGGGCCCCTGCTGGGAACTGGCCTGCAACCCAGGCCTGTGCCCTGATGGGGAATCGAACCACAATCTTTTGGTTCACAGGACCGTGCACAATCCACTGAGTTACACCAGCCAGAGCTTTATGCTTCTTTTTTTATTTTTCTTTTTATTTGTTTGTTTGTTTGTTTGTTTATTTAATATGGAACGCTTCACGAATTTGCATGTCATCCTTGCGCGGGGGCCATGCTAATCTTCTCTGTATCGTTCCAATTCCAGTATATGTGCTGCCGAAGTGAGCACTAAGCTTCTTTTTTAAATATATTTTATTGATTATGCTATTACAGTTGTCCCACTCCTCCCCTTCATTCCCCTCCATCCTGCACACCCCCTCCCACCCACATATCCCCCCTTTAGTTCATGTCCATGGGTCCATACATATAAGTTCTTTGGCTTCTACATTTCCTATACTGTTCTTAACCTCATCTGTCTATTTTCTACCCACCATTTATGCTACTTATTTTCTGTACCTTTTCCCCCTCTCTACCCCTTCCACTCCTCTGTTGATAACCTTCCATGTGATCTCCATTTCTGTGTTTCTGTTCTTGTTCTAGTTGTTTGCTTAGTTTGCTTTTGTTTTTGTTTTGGGTGTGGTTGTTAATACCTGTGAGTTTGCTGTCATTTTACTGTTCACATTTTTTATCTTCTTTTTCTTAGATAAATCCCTTTAACATTACATATAATAAGGGGTTGGTGATGATGACCTCCTTTAACTTGACCCCATCAGGGAAGCACTTTATCTGCCCTTCCATTCTAAATAATAGCTTTGCTGGATAGAGTAATCTTGGGCATAGGTTCTTGCCTTTCATGATCTGAAATACTTCTTTCCAGACCCTTCTTGCCTACAACATCTCTTTTGAGAAATCAGCTGGCAGTCTAATGGAAACTCTTTTGTAGTAACTCTCTCCTTTTCTCTTATTGCTTCTAAGATTCTCTCCTTATTTTTAATCTTGGGTAATGTAATTATGATGTGCCTTGGTGTCTTCCTCTCTGGGACTCTCTGAGCTTCCTGGACTTCCTGGAAGTCTATTTCCTTTGCCAGATTGGCAAAGTTCTCCATTATTTTTTTCAAATAGGTTTTCCACTTGTTGCTCTTCCTCTTCTCCTTCTGGTATCCCTATAATTTGGATGTTGGAGCATTTAAAGTTGTCCTGGAGGTTCTAAGACTGTCTTCTTTTTTTGAATTCTTGTTTCTTTATTCTGTTCTGGTTGAATGTTTATTTCTTCCTTCTGTTCCAGATAATTGATTTTAGTCCTGGTTTTCTTCCCTTCCCTGTTGGTTTCCTGTACATTTTCTTTCATTTTACTTAGCATTACCTTAATTTTTTCATCTAATTTGCAACCAAATTCAGCCAGTTCTGTGAACATCCTGATTACCAGTGTTTTGAACTGTGCATCTGATAGGTTGGCTACCTCTTCGTTGCTTAGTTGTATTTTTTTATGTAGCTCTGATCTGTTCTTTCATTTGGGCCATTTTTTTTTGTCTTGGAGCTCCTGCTAGGTATAAGAGGCAGAGCCTTAGGTGTTCATTAGGGCAGATTAGGGCAGGGCAACCCTCGTCACTGGGTTGTGACGCTGTATTTGGGGAAGGGGTCCCAGAGGGAACAATGGTACTTGCTCCACTCTCTACCAGATCAGTCACTTCCCCTGCTACCCACAAGCAAAGTGGGCCCTTCTGGTGCTGATTCCCAGGAGAGTTGGCTTGTGTACATTCTAGGACCCTGTGGGTCTCTCCAATGAACTCTCCTGTGAGGCTGAGAGTTTCTCCCACTGCCTCAACCCCCACAGGTGTTTTCAATCAGTGATTTGCGACTTTATTTCCCTGAGCTGGGACCCTGGGTTGTGAGGTCTGTGTCACTCCCCAGTTGTTCCTCCCAGTTTATCTGAATGGGGGACCACCCAATCCACCAGCCTCTGCCTCGAGGTCTGCCAGCTGCAGCATTGCCTGCCCCGCTCCATAATCTGCTGCCTTTCTGGGTCTGCCAGCGGCCGCCCTGCCCACCCCGGTCTTCTACCACCACTTTGCCATAAGTATCCTTTCCGCCTGCTGCCTGTTGCCACCCCTGCTACTGGTCTGGATGGATGTTTCTTCTTTAACTCCTTGGTTGTAGGACTTCCATACAGTTCAATTTTATGTCAGTTCTAGTTGTTTTTTGTTTTTAAATTGTTGTTGTCCTTCTTTTGGTTGTGTGAGGAGGCACAGTGTGTCTACCTATGCCTCCATCTTGGAGGGACGTTTGTCTAGATGGTTTATACTGTCCTCAGGCCTTAATTGAAGTCCATTTTTTTCATTTTTTTCTTTTTTTTATTGTTGTTCAGTTACAGTTGTCTCCATTTGCCTATTAAGAAACATGTTACATCTCAAATATATTTCAAGAAGAAGGGAATTTATGCTTAACAGAGCATTAAAATAGTGAAGCAAGTTAAGTAGTTACCTGTGTAACAATTTTTGTTTATTTTGAAAGACTATTTACATTAGTTGTCCAAAAAGATAATTAAATCAAAATCTAGAAGTGAAGAGTATAATAATTAAAATAAAATAAAAACTAATTTAGCTATAGTTGGAGAGAGAATTAGTAAACTAGAAGGTCTATCTTAGAAAAAATCACCCAGAAAGAATCATAGAACTAAAGAGAGGGCAAATATGAAATAAAAGGTAAGAGACATGGGAGACAGAATGGGAATGTCTAGTATATGCCTACTAGGATTTCAGCAAAGAATAGAGTGATGTTGCAACAGCAATATTCAAAAGATGATGCCTGAGAAATTTTGAAAATTGAAGAAAGATATGATCTGAATCCTCAGTTGCAGGAAGCATCCTGAGGGTTGAATAGGCTATGTTAAAACAAATCCAAATAAAAATACATCATCATGAATCTGCAGAACATCCAAGACAGAGTTCTTAACTGAAAAGGCTAATCATCTACAAATGAAAATAATTAGAACAACAGCTGACTTACCAGCAATATATCCTCTTCAAAAGCCTGGAGGTAAATTAATGGCAAGCCAAGAATTATATTCAGGTAAACTATTATTCAATAGTAACAAGCTAATTTTAAAGAGAGACTGAGAGAGTGTATCTTTTACGGATCCTCACTGAAAGAACTGCCAAGGGTCTGAAAAGGAAACAGAACCTAGAGAGGAGTGAGGTGCAAATAGACTTGGAAGCAGCAAACAATAAAATTAGTAAATGTTCAGGTGAATTGAAAATGCATTAGTAATTCTATATGTATTTATAAAAAATATGTCTATACATATTTAAATACACACATATTTAAACCATATGAAATTGGCTTTTTCATAACTAAAAACTTGTTTAAATTTCATATAGGTCAACCTAACATAAAATATATATTTTTAAATTTTATTTCTCTTTTTTATTTTTAGAGAGAGGGAAAGGGAAGGAGAAAGAGAGGGAGAGAACCATCAATGTGTGGTTGCCTCTCACATGGCCCCCACTGGGGAGTGGGCCCACAACCCAGGCATGTGCCCTGACTGGGAATCAAACCACGAACCCTTTGGTTCACAGCCCACGCTCAATCCACTGAGCTACACCAGCCAGGGCAACATAAAATATTTTTATATTTCACATAGTCTGTCTTATTCACTGCTGTATTTCCAATGCTCGTCATGGTAAAGGGCAGTTTATTCTCTGGAGAGGGTAACAAAGGAAAAATGGGTCTTTGGGCTTGGGTAAACAAGGTATTGCTGAGGGTCATGGTTCTTGTACTTAGGAAAGGAAAATTTAAGTAAAACCTTATAGTTAGAAGATGGTGTCTGTCCACACACCATCTTTCCCTTTGGCCAAAATGTTGGCCAGTTAGACTTTACTCTTCAGGAAAGTGACTAGACCATTCTCCCTGAGAAATCTGACTAACCCAAGAAAGCATACCTAAAGAAACACATTTAGGGGTTCTTTGTGGTCAAGATGGCCCACCTTAACATCACCCATGGACTCAAGGTTTCACACCAGCTTCTTTTTTTCTTCTAATTGACTCTGAAAATTATAAACACACAGAAACGCTGGAACACCAGTGCCATGATCAGCCTGGTGTTCACCATCTAGGTTCAATAATTGCTAATATGTTGCCATGTTTGCTTCCTTTCTCTCTGTATATGTGTTTTATATATTTGGAAGTTGCAGATAGCATGCACTTTTCCTCTAAATAACTTCAGTTTTATATACTAAAAAGTAAGGACACTCTTATACAAAAGTACAATATTCTTGTCATACCTAGGAAAGTCAACAATAACTCAATAATGTAATTATATATACAGTCCATGATCAGATTTTTTCATTTATCCTTTAAAAAGCTTTTCATTATTGTTTCATTTTTTTCCTGTAAGATCTAGTAAAGGTCTGTGCATTGCCCTAGTTTGTTAAGTACTTTTTCAATTCTACTGAAATGCTCTTACATTTTTTAAAAAAGACATTAACTTTTTTAAAAGACCAAATGAATTGTCTTGTACAATGTCCCATAATTCATCTGATTCTGTCTTGGTAACGTCATTTGCCTTTTTGCTCTTGTCTTCTGTATTGCCCATAAACTGGAATCTAGGTCTAAAGGCTCAGTTATGTTCAGGTTATGTTTAAAGTATTTCTGGCAAAAGTAAAGGTGAAGCAGGAACTTCCTATTATATCACATTAGGAGATGTAATGTCCAATTGTCCCCTACTAGTGAGCCTAAATTTCATCTCTTTGTAGGTGCTGACTACCAGATCTCTTCTCTGTAAAGAGACGTCATTTCCCTTTGTAAATAAATAAACTCCAAAAGTCTTATCAAAAATCTGAAATGCTTTTTGTTGCATTTTAAGAAGCTGACATCTTTCTTAGTAAATCGACCTAATCTTCCAGCATTAAGACTCTCCATATAGGAAGGGGGTGCTGGACCTTGCAACACACATGCTTGTCTCCCAGATTTCCCTCCTCCCCTCACCTGCAGTTACATTAACTTGGCTCTTACATTCCTCAGAGGTGTTGACTAGTGGAAACCGTGGGAGGAGGCTTACAAAGGTAATGAGTTAGCCAGGTTTTATAAACTAGGTAGTCTGGATGAGCAACCTGCCTGAGACTAATCAGCACCATGAAGGAGGGCTGCAGGAGAAACAAAGGAGCAGGCATCCTGAACCAGGGTCAGGTTCCAGTGAGGTCCAAATGTGGAAGGAGTGCTCTAGTCAAGGCAGAAGACACAGAGGCATTTGTTCTAGAGAGCAATGGGAAAATTGGGAAGAAATAGAATTTTGAGGTGTCAGGGAGAATAGTCAAAAAACAATGTAGGAAATTGATCGGGAGATTTCACTTTGGCAAAGAGCATTATGTTTTGGGCTAGGAGCAGGAATGACAGAGATGTGAGGCATGGTAGGTTCAAAAGAGAAGTTAGCATTGCATCAGAAATATCCAAAGCCTTGATGAAGACAGTAGGTGACACTGAAACCAACATGATTGGGCCCTGGAAGGGTGGGACCACTTACTGTGTACCAGACATCCCACCAGGTCCTGGAGATGAACTCAGCAACACTTAACGCCCAACAAGATTACACTGAGTCAGGGATATTCCAAGTACTATATAGCAAAAGAAGAATTCTCTGGGTGACAAACAGAAGAAGCAATATACACAGCCTGAGGAAAGATGTGGAGATAGGAAGCTATGCATCCATAGCTTGTTGGGGAAACACTGAGGGGCAGAGAATAGCTAGAGTGTGGTAGTAGGGGGCAGCCTGGGAAGGTACCTGAGCATACCTGCAAATCTCTCTGCCCCTCGGAGTCTGACCCAATAGGATTTTAAAAGACTTGAAAACAATAACCCCTCTATCGGGCACCAACCATGTCCCCAATATTTATCTTTGTTGTCTCTGATGCTATAGTTAATACTGCAAGGTAGTTATCCTCATTTTACTAACAGAGAAACCGAGGCTCAGAGATGTTCAGTAACTTGCTCAGGGTCTTGCCCAGGGCTAGTCTTGAGTTTGTCTGATAGGACACCCCTGCTTCTGAGATCAGAACCAAGCAGAGCCTCTATACTCCTTGCTGGGAGAAGCCAGGGACCCACAGTGCTCAGTAGAAAGCCAGGTCCCATTCCCCTCACCCCAAAGGGTTTATGATTTGGGAGAAAGGGAACTGTTGAAATGCAGGGAAGCCAGGGTATATCCGGGCACAGGAACAGTAGTAGCTTGGGGCCAGACAGGGAAAGGACAGCCAAAACCAGAAACAGCTGCCAAGTCATTATGGGGAATGGAGTCCACCACTCCCTCCTGGTCTCATCCCACACTTAAATGTGACCCCCTCAATTCTCCTCTCCTGTCGCCTTTAGAAGTAGAACCAACTCAAGCTATGGCCAGAACACCATGTCCTTAGGTGTTTAGCCTTGTCACTGTGGCTTGTTTACCGCCCCCCCCCCCCCCCCGCCAATGATCCACTGTGTCGGAGAAATGCCCCACAGCTACATGTTTGTGTCAGAAACATCTGCCAGTGGTGCAAGAGCTAGGTGGGACCAGTGACGTGGACTCTGATACCATGAAATGTGCTGAGCGCAACATAGTGATGTTGTGCCAACAAAGATAAGGATTTTCATTATTTGCTTGGATTTCATTTACATGTACCATTCTTCATTATTAAAGATTTGAGGCTACCGTCAATGAAAACTGAAATGATAATGATGATGATGAGAGAGGGAGAGACCCTCAGGACCAGAAAAAATGAAAGGAATAACAGAAAATCATGACCTGACAAAGCACAAGACCTGAAGGACAAATCACAGAGGCAATAAGAGAAGACAGACTTGCTATAACTGACTTTCACATTGGCTTTGGGTTTCCTGGAAGCCTATGAAGAGGTAAATTCAGTGTTATATAATTGTCATAGTTGGAAAGAAAAAGTACACTGGACTCACAGGGAAAATAAAGCTTTTCCAAACATTGAATTGTGAAATAAGTATCTCTATGAGACTTTATGTAGAAGGGCCTTTAAATTGTGTTAAAAGTCTTTAAGGGATGGCAATTTTGCTTAAGATCAAGGCGAGGTAGCCCAAATATCTCAGCTTCTGGTGGACCTGACAAGATTTGTGTATAAAATTAAGAGTGCTTAATAATTTTGAGTAGGAAGTCCTGTCTTTTAAAATATTAACTAACATTGATAAATAGCTTTATTTTTCTTAATATTTAAAAGAGTACAATGCACAAAAGGTATAAAATATAGATAAGCAAAAATTATATGTTTATAATTTTTCCACCACCAGCATTTGTACATTCTTTTACATTATTTTTGTCTAGGCATATATTTATATAATTTCACATAATTTGTTTACAAATTTATTTTTATTGTGATCAACCTATTTGTGTAGTAACCTGATTTATCATTCAAAGACTACATTATATGTATACATCTGTGTCAATAAATGTTCATTCACAATATGATTTTAATGGAGATTAATATAGACATACCATAATTAATTTTATTTTTATTAATTATGGTTATTTTTTAATTTTTAAGATTTTATTTGTTTGTTTATTTTAATATATTTTATTGGTTATGCTATTACAGTTGTCCCACTTCCCCCCCTTCTTTCCCCTCCACCCTGCTCACCCTCTCCCACCCACATTCCCCTCCTTTAGTTCATGTCCATGCATCATAAGTTCTTTGGCTTCTACATTTCCCATACTATTGTTGCTCTCCCCCTGTCTATTTTCTACCTACCATTTATGCTACTTATTCCCTGTACCTTTTCCCCCTCTCTCCTCCTCCCACTCCCCTGTTGCTACCCTCCATGTGATCTCCATTTCTGTGGTTCTGTTCCTGTTTGCTTAGTTTGCTTTTGTTTTAGGTGCGGTTGTTAATAATTGTGAGTTTGCTGTCTTTACTGTACATGTTTTTTATCTTCTTTTTCTTAGATAAGTCCCTTTAACATTTCATAATAATAAGGGCTTGGTGATGATGAACTCCTTGAACTTGACCTTATCTGAGAAGCACTTTTATTTGCCTTTCCATTCTAAATGAAAGCTTTCCTGGATAGAGCAATCTTGGATGTAGGTCCTTGTCTTTCATGACTTGGAATACTTCTTTCCAGCCCCTTCTTGGCCGTAAGTTCTCTTTTGAGAAATCAGCTGACAGTCTGATGAGAATTCCTTTGTAGGTTACTGTCTCTTTATCTCTTGCTTATTCTAGGATTCTCTCCTTCATTTTTATCTTGGCTAATATAATTATGATGTGCATTGGTGTGTTCCTTCTTGGGTCCAACTTCTTTGGGACTCTCTGAGCTTCCTAGACTTCCTGGAAGTCAATTTCCTCTGCCCAACTGGGGAAGTTCTCTTTTATTATTTTCAAATAAGTTTTCCACTTATTGCTCTCCCTCTTCCCTTTCTGGTACCCCTCCTGGTAATTCAAATGTTAGAATGTTTAAAGATATCCTGGAGATTCCTAAGGCTCTTCTCATTTTTTTGAATTCTTGTTTCTTCCTTTTTTTCCTTCTGGTCCACTCCACGGATTTGAGTCCCAGTTTTCTTCCCATCACTATTGGTTCCCTGTGCATTTTCCTTCATTTCACTTAGTATAGCCTTCATTTTTTCATCTAATTTGTAAACAAATTCAGCCAATTCTGTGAGCATCCTGATCTCCAGTGTTTTGACCTGTGCATCTGATAGGTCAGCTATCTGTTCATCACTTAGTTGCATTTGCTGTGGAGCTTTGATCACTTCTTCCATTTGGGCCATTTTTTTTGGTCTTGTCTTGCCTGTTATGTATGGGGGCGGAGCCTTAGGTGTTCACCAGGGTGGGGCAACCATTCACTGGGTTGTGATACTGTATGTGGGGGTGGATTCCAAGAGAGAACAATGGCTCTTGCTCCACTCTCTGTCAGATTTCAGTCCCTTCCGCAGCTTCCCCCAAGCAAACTGGGCCTTCCTGGTACTGATTCCCATATGAGTGGTCTTGTGTACATTCTAGAACCCTGTGGGTCTCTCCAACAAACTCTCTTGTGAGGCTGGGAGTCTTTCCCTGTGCCTCAAATGCCACAGATGTTTTCTGTGAGGGTATTTTCTGTGGTGTTTTAAGGCTTTATTTCCCAGCACTGGGACCCTGGGTTGTTCGGTCTGTCTTTCTCTCCAATTTCGCCTGGTTTATCTGCACGCGAATGTGAGACTGCCCAGTCAGCCAGCTGCCTTGCGCGCAGTGCCTGGCTTCACAATCACTGCCTTGCTGGGTCATCCCATTGCCATCTGTGTCTAGGTCTGCCAGCTGCCACCTGCACACTCAGGGTCCACCCACAGCCATCTTGTGTGCCTGGGGTGCCTTGCATGCCTGGTGCCACTGCTTTTTGTACCACGACCCCTCTCCAACCGGCTGCCTGACTCCGCCCCACCCACTGGTCTGCTCGAATGTGTCTATTTTATCTCCTTGGTTGTCTGACTTCCATACAGTTCAATTTTCTGTCAGTTCTGGTTGTTATTTTGTTTTTAAATTGTTGTTGCCCTTCTTTTGGTTGTGCCAGGAAGCACAGTGTATCTACCTATGCCTCCATCTTGGCTGGAAGTCTATTTATTTTTAGAGAGAGGGGAAGGGAGGAAGAAAGAGGAGAGAAACATCAATGTGTGGCTGCCTCTCATGAGCCCCTTACTGAGGACCTGTCCCACAACCCAGGCTTGTGCCTTGACTGGGAATTGAACCAGCAACCCTTTGGTTCACAATGTGGCACCAGTCTACACCATCTAGGATGGACATACCATAATTTAACAATCTACTCTTATTCATTTTTTAAACAAATATTTATTGAGCACCTAAGAGGTTCTAGGCATTATGCTAGGTGCTTATGATACAAGAATAACCAAGGTATAAAAGGCCTCTGCCCTCTCCCAAACCACCTAGATTCTGCATCTGTGGCAGCTGTCAAGAATGACGCTGCCTGGGCTCAATTTTGTCCATAAGGTTTGGGGTTCCATGCAGGGAGCCTCTGGGTATGTTTCCTTTAGGCAGAATGTATATAAAAGAAATTATAATTATACTGTGGTTCAAAAGAGGAGTAAAAATAAGACCAAAGCTGTATTTAGAAAGAGTCCATTTAATTTTAATAATCTTTAACAGAATTCTCTAAAGATCGAATCAATTATTTGGAGAGATGGTAAGTTGTCTGTTAGTGTAAGGGTTCAACACTAAGGAATATTCATTCACTCAACAACAGAGTGGTGACCATTTGCCAGGCCTTGTGTTAGAGGCTATATATTAGTTTGCTATTGCTGCATAACAAACCACCACAAAATGTAGTGATCTCTCATAATTTCTATGGGTCAGTGTCTTGGCTATGTGATTCTGGTTCCAGGTCTGTCATGAGGTTGCAAACAGAATATTGACCAGGGAGAGAGTCATCTGAAAGCTTGGCCAAAGCTGGAGAATCTGTTTCCAAGGTGGCTCATTCACATGACTGCCAAGTTGGTGCTGGCTGTGGGGGAGGGGCTGCAGTTTCTCCCTGTGTGAAACCCTCTACAGAGCTGCTTGACTGTCCTCAGAACCGGGTACTTGTTTTTTCTTCAGCATCAATGATCCAAGAGAAAGCAAAGTGAAAGCCAAGATGCCCTTTATGACCCATTCTTGTAAGTCACATGCCATGACTTCCACATTAGCCTACTGACTATGTAAGTCTGCCTTCTTTGATATGAGATGGACCACACAAGGGTATGAATACTAAAGGTGAAGATCAGTCTTAGAGCTGTCTCAGAGGCTGGTTACCACACTCTGTAAATACAATGGTGAATGAACAAATGGAGTGCCTGACCTCAAGAGGCTGTTACGATCATTTATTAGAGATGATGGCAAAAGAATTGGACTGAGAGACAAGAGGGTTCCTTCCAGTACCAATATCCTATGATTTTTGTGTTTCTAGGCCCTGGCTCTTTAGTCACTGTATCACCAAGCTACTACCTCAGAATCAGCAGCTCAAATCATCACTCCTCTGACATGGGAAATTCTGGGGTCTCTAATTGTGTGCCTCCATAATTACCTGCTTGTCATCACATAGAGAGATGACCTTGGTCCCACTCTTCCTGCTCTCATACACAGAAGTACTTAGATAACCCCACCCTTGTTTTTTGCTCCAGAACATTCCACTGCCCAGGCTCCACCTCCTGGGGGCATGGGGCAGCCTGTGATAACATCTGGAGGACACAACGCCCCAATGTAGAAGCTGCTTATGACCCAGCTTGGACCAACAGCAGCAAGGCCCCATGGTTACCAGAGGAACTTGGGCCCCAGATCCTTCCTTTGCCCTGTTGTGCTCTCTCCTCTCCCTAATCAGGGCCATTTCATACACCACAGACATCAGAGGTAATGAACCTTCTGATGTTCTCAGAAGACTCTGACCTTGAGTCTTGAGGATGGGTGCCTGGGTGTGGTTAGCATTTCAGCGTGGCCCACACCCATGCTGGCTGAGAGTCTCTTGGGGGCACTAATCCATGTCCACAAGAAGACCATTATCTACAGGTCACCTGAGAAACCAGAGGTAACTCAAGAAGCTTCAGGCCTGAAATTGTGCTGAGCTCTGGGGAAACTGTTGGGAGATACTGATGTGGGCTGCCCCAGAGTCCAGCAGAACGCCCTTCCTTTGCACTCGCTGAGGACTCTCACTACTTGGTTCTCCTGTGTGCAAGTACTTCAGTCTTGCCAGGGGTGTGGCCTGGATCTCGGAGAAACTCTGGTGAATATTTACTTGTTCATTCATTCATTTCTAGTTTTTAAAGTAATGCTGTTAAAATGCCTAGTATTTTAAAAAACCCAGAAAATAACAAGTGTTGGAGAGGATGGGGAGAAATAAAGCCTTGTGCACTGTTGGTGGGAATGTAAAATAGTACCTCTGCTATAAAAAACAACATGGTGATTTAAAAAAAAATTAAACATAGAATCACCATCCAATCCAGCAATCCCACTTCTGAGTACCTACACAAAAAAATGGAAAGCCGGGACTTGAGGAGATATTTCTACACTAATATGCATAGCAGCATTATTCATAATAGCCAAAAGGTGGAAGCAACCCAAGTGCCTGTGAATAGATGAATGGATAAGCAGGATATGGTATATACACAAAATGGAATATTATTCATTCTTTAACAGGGGGAGTCCAACCTGCGGTCCACAGGCCATGTGCAACTCAGGATGGCTATGAATGTGGCCCAACACAAAATCGTAAATTTACTTAAGACATTATGAGATTTTTTTTATGACTACATGTTGCGGTATATTTAATGTATGACTCAGGACAACTCTTCTTCCAATATGGTGCAGAGACCCCAAAAGGTTGGACACCCCTGCTAAAAGGAAGGAAATTCTGAAACATGCATAAAACTTAATAACGTGCTAAGTGAAAGAAGCCAGACACAAAAAGACCCTTACCTGAACTGTGTTGAAGAGGCAAACTCATGGAGACAGAAAGTAGACTAGAGATTAACAGGGGCTGGAGTCAGCAGTGGTAATGGGATATCACTCGATGGGTACATAGTTTCTATTTGGTGTGATGAGAAATGTTGGAGAGAGTAGTAATGGTTTTACAACATTGTGAATATAATTAATGTCACTGTATAATACACTTTAAAATTTTTTAATGGCAAATTTTGTGTTTCATATGTTTTCCCACAGTAAAAAGTAGTACTAAAACATTATCTTAAAGTCTGTCTCCATTTAATCAAGTTACTGGGATTCAAATGTCATTGAGCTGAACCCGCCTGCCTTTCTGTGCTGGGTGTTCCTCCTTCTTTTAGGGGGTCTTGGTACTACTTGATGAGTAGCTTGCATTACTCATTAAGTCGGGCTCACCCTAGAGGCACCACAGCCTGGTAGTTGCAGTTCTATAACTGGGTGGCCCAGGTTCCAACCTCAGTTCCACTACTAGTTAGATAATGTGCCTCACCATGCTGAGCTGCCTTTTTCTCACTTACATCTTTCTCACTGCATCTTTGAGGTCACATTGTGATGTGAGGATTACATGACAGGATATGGTACATATATCATAGTTTTTAAAAACTCTTAACATAAAGTGTCAGCTTTATTGCCTATCCTACATTTAAAAATTCTGCAACCTTCTGCTACTAGACATTTTTCATTGGCCATCTTTTGGTGGTGGTTGGTGGCCAGTGGGGGGGACTTAAGCCTCCTTTCTTATTTCCTCTTTTCCCTTCTGTGACCTCCCCTCAGTCCCCACTATGCGTCACCACTAAGGGGAAGCACAGAGCAGTGGCAATCATCTCTATCTCATGGGCTCTGCCAGCCAGTCCCTCAGGGTCTCCACTTCAGTAGCCAGCATGGACTGCCAGCACACTTCTCTCTCCAAGTAGAACTCTGGATCTACCCACTTTTCACCTCCCGAATATTCACATACAAATAGGCACTAGTGTTTCTTAATGGGGTTATATAAATGCATAATATTCAGGACCCAGCTTCTTTATTGTTTGAAATATGTTGGACATCTCATAAATAGATTCCCCAATTATTTTTTTTATTAATTTAGAAAGAGAGAAGAAGGGAGAGAGAGAAAAAAAGACCCCACCAATTTGCTGTTCCACTTATCTATGCATTCAGTGGTTGATTTTTGTTTGTGCCCTGACCGGTGATTGAACCCCCAACCTTGGTGCATCAGAATGACGCTCTAACCACCTGAGCTCCCAGGCCAGGACCTAGAGCATTTTTCATGAACTCAGGTCCTCAGGGGAGACCTGAGCGCAGTTGCCAGAGCACCTCAGAGAAGGGTGAACAGAGCTGGCTGACCAAGCTGAGCATCACATGGCCATTTCCTGATCTCAGCTGTCCATTTTTCTTAGGTGCTAGAGATGTCCCCTGCATTGACTGAGACACAGGAAGCACAGCCCAAAGAGTAGCTTAGAAAAAAAGAGAAGACTGACTTCCCTGAAGGATGGAACCAGCCCTAATGAAGACTAAGTATACATCAGAGCAGTCAGCAGGACTGACTGGAACAGGTCAGGGATGGGGCGCAGCTTCCAGGGGCCACAGCAGGAGAAACCACCACAAGAGAGAAAGGGCATGTTGAGGCTCTGAACTGCTAGTCACAGAAACCTATTCTGGAAGGTGTAAGCAAAAATAACCCAATTTATTCAAATATTTGTGGAAATTTTGAGAAAACTTGGAGTACTTGATTTGGAAAATAGACAAGAATAAGGGAAGCTAAGGGAGAAGCATGGCCACGATCACTCCACAAAACTAGACCTGTGGGGACAGCACTGCTGCCACTGGTGAGTCAGGAGAGCCCTGTTCTGAGCCTCTGGCCCTCTGCAAACCAGCTGCTGCAGCCCCACGGTCTTGCCCATCCCAGAAAGAACTCTCCATGCTCTCTGTTGCTTTGAGCCAGCTCCTCACTCAGAGTCTGGGGCACTCTGTCTGATCTGCTGAGTAAAGGCCCAGTGCCATGTCTAGAGGAAGGGAGGCTGGAAGGCAAGAGGCTGGCACTTTTGTGTTTCTCATGGGTGGCAGACTTTGACACCCATCAAGAATCCTAAGTGGGAAATTCCACAAATAAACCAGGGAAGGCTGAGGCTGCACAGCCAGAAGTGACGCAGCTGCCAGTGGATACCTGCCAGGTCAGAGCCCAGGAGCCTGAAAGCCAGGGAAGAAATCTTGGTGTAGGAAAGAGAAGGCAGTCCTCATCCAGTGGGACCAGGGCCATGGCAGGACCCTTGTAGACCTGGGGGACTGTGGGGAAAACTATCAAAGACCCGAACTAAGGACCAGGCTCTGGGAGACAGTGAGGCGCTAAACCTGATGGCCCCCAGGTGAGGTCTGAGAACATCTCTGGAGCATCCAGACCCACTCAGAGCCCTGCTTTCCCTCTGTCCTACTTCCTTTTAGTGCCTTGTTCTGTTCGGTCCTTAAGCCAGCCAGTAAACTTCCAGGTGCCTGGTGATTTATCAAGTTGTTTTCACAGATATGTTCCTGCCCTCCTAGTGGGCCAGGTGTGCAGGTGGCGGCAGCAGCCTTACTGACCCCAAGTGTGGGAGTGACAGCAGCCAGAGCTAGGAAGGCCCGGGGTCTGCTCTTGGCCAGCTCTGGTGGCCTCATGTGACCTGGCATCAGTGGAGCATAAGGAGTGAGTGGGGAGAGGAAATCATATTTATTGCACATCTATGTGCTACAGCAGGGGCAGCATCAACATAGAAACAGTTATTGCACATTTACTCTACCTGATATTGTACTGAGGGCTTCACATGCACCATCCCATCAAACCCTCACAGCAAGACTGTGAGCTGAGCGTTACCATTCCTGTCTTCCAAAAGAGGCCGGATAATCTGCCTCAAATCACGCAGCAGTCACTGGAAAACCCAGGATTCAAAATCAAGTTTGCCTGATTCTCAAGTGGGATGCTTCCCAATAGGCACATAGTCAGGCTACACCAGGGCTGGAGCGGGATAAGCATGGACCAGACCATGACTGTGGGGCCACTGTCCTGAGAGAACCTTGGGAGGGAAGGATGGAGAGAGGAGACCCCAGAAAACTCTCCCCGGGACACTGCCCCCAGGGTGTGTTCTGGGTGTCCTTAAAAACAGCTCTGAAAGGCCTGTGCTCCACTCTGGGAAGGAAAGGGGTGTCGGGTTGGAACTGCAGACCTGGGGTCAGAGGTAACAGCCAGGATGTAAGTCATCTGGGACATGGGCGTGGACTGGTTCTTCTCTGAAGCTCCGAGGGAAAGCCCACTCTAGAGGCCGCACGACTGGCTGTGCTGAGGAGACTGCCTGGGGCCTGGCCAGACCGGACCTCTCTTCTCCCGCTCTCTGCTTCAGTGTCAGCAAGCCCGGCCCAGCCCCGCCGGCAGGAGGCACCTGGGAGAGCACAGGAGGGCCCACAGGTCCGGGCCCTGCTTCATCCCTCCTCCCAGGAGTCATCCACGTCTCTAGGCCTCATCTCTCAACTCTGGAGACCATGGGTTTATCAGTCAAGAAATTTCGGAAGTAAGCATGAATTGATTTTATAATGGGAGTGGGGTTAGAGCACATAAATCAGTCAAGTTAAGGGTGTAGTGTGCCAATAGCTCTCCAAAGTCAGGGACCATGTCCTGCTTACCTAGATGGACGCCTTAGAGTGAAGCACAGTGTCAGACTGACACTCCACAAAAGCTGTTCTTCTCATTGTTGGATGCCTAGAACACTGACTGGCACATTGCTGGCACTAAATACATATTTGACGGCTGAGGGAATATAAGTGGATTGCCTATTTCATCCACAGATAACGCGGGACATCTTGTTCTACTTTCCCCTTAGCGCACTCCCCACACCCTGCCCTCACCCCTTCCACAGGCTCATCTCCCCAGCCCGGGTGCCCTCCAAGGTATGCCCAACTGCACCTGCTAAGCTTTGCCAAGCAGTGGTCTCACCCCCACCTCAGTCCCAGGAATACCAAGAAGTTACACTGCGACCAGACTGAGTTAGTTTCTCAGCAGTTTTATTGAGTAGCAAGAGATAGTGTCACTTGCCACAGGACATGTATCCTCAAGCACGTAGAAGAATTGCTTTGGGACACAGACAGGTGGTGGGACAGGTGTCAGTGATGGGGTTGGAGCACCAGGGGCAGCTCAGCTCTCTGCCAGGGCCACTGTCAGCTCCTGCTCTGGGAGTGCCAGGGGCTTGTCCTGGCTCTCTTTCTCCTTGAGGGTGCTAAAGAAGGAGTTGACCCTGTCCCTCAGATCCTTCTCCAGAAAGCTCAAGTGGTCTTCCACATCCCTCGACTGGGGACCAAGCTTCTGCTTGAGCTCCTGCACCTGCTGCACCAAGGCTTTGTTGAAGTTCTCCCCATAGGACCCCACAGCGCGGCGGAATTCTTCCACCTGCCGCTCCAGGCTGCTGCTCAGCTGGGCCAGTGACTTCTGCACCCCCTCGGTATTGCCGCTCAGCTTGCCACGCAGGTCCTCGGTCACGGGCACCAGCCTCCGCCGCAGCTCCTCCACATCTGCCGACATCTTTGCCTTCAGCCCCTCTACGTTCTTCTTCATCTGAAAGGCCACGCCCTCCAGCTGGCGGTTGAGCTTCTCCTGGACGTCCTGCGCATAGGGAGCCAGGCTGCGGCGCAGCTCCTCCATGTTCTGGTCGATCTTGACCTTGAGCTCGTCCGTGTAGGGCGTGAGGTGCCCCTTGAGTTCCTCCATGTTCTGGTCGATCTTGACCTTGAGCTCATCGAGGAAGGGTGTCATCGAGGTGTGCAAGTTGCCCGCATTCTCACGTAGCACAGTCTCCATTCGCTGCGCGTAGGGAGTCAGCTGGCTCCGCAGGTGCTCAGCCTGTGTGTTGACCTTGGTGCGCAGCTCATCTGCGTAGGGCCCCAGGCGCTGCTGCAGCCCGCGGACGTTGTCCCCAATCTTCTGGCTCACCTCGTCGGCATGGGGCAGCAGCTGCGCCCGCAGCTCCTCCAGCTCCTTCCGAATCTCCTCCTTCAGCTTCTCAGAGTCCTTGGTCAGGCGTTCGTGCAGATCTGTGACGAAGGGCACCAGCTTCTTCTGCAGGTCAGCCGCGTAGTCATTCACTTCCCCAAGTTTTTCCTGGAAGAGGGAGCTGCCAAAGAAGAGCACAAGGGCGCTAAGGTTACATTTGTCACTACATGCCAGGACCTTGTTTCCTGATATAGCACTCACCTTATACACACCTGCCTAGGTCAGGTGAGTGTTCAGGAGTCCCAAGTTCACCCATCTTTTCCCTGTGGCTTTTCCTATGGTGGATCATGATTTGAGAGACGGCGTGTAATAGACCAAGTTATTACACTGCACTTGCGTCTCTGAATCTCCCCTGAATCTGAACCACAGAATAACATGACCTTGAGCCAATTGCTTTCCTCTCCTTGTCTGTGAAATGTGGACTTTGAGGACCTTTCCTGCTGAGGTGTGCTGTGATGTAGATCTCATTCTCTAACAGAACGCTGCGTTCTGGACTTCTAGTGACACAGGTGCTGGTTTCCTTGCATGTGCCCACCTACAGAGTTTCCCAAATATCCTGACCTCCCTTCCTACGACTTCCCAGAGGCCTGTCCTTTTGGAATGCATTAGAACCCGGTTCACATGACAGTTCCCTCCTTCCCTTTCTTCCATGAGCCTCAGTGAGAAAATGTTGCCATTCGTCACATTAAGAAAGTTCAAGCAGGAAGACACCTGAGGGATTATTCAGTTCAACCTTCCTGTTTCCATATGTGGACACCAGCTCCAGAGACTTCAGGGTCACCCAACGAGTCAGTGACAGGGCAGTGGGCATCGGGTCTTCTGCCTCTGAGCAACACATTGTATGGCCTCTAAGTAGCCCTGCCCTGCGAGCTGTGCCCCTCTTACTTGAGCTGCTGGGTGAGCTCAGACTTCTGGAAATGTTCCACAGCCTCCTTGGCATTGCTGCTCAGCTCGTTGAAATAGTTCCACACCACAGTGGCCACCTGGTCGGCACTGACCTCAGCCTGAGCACCTAGGCAGGAAACAGAGCAATTCATGAGAATCAGTCTCCTTCCTTGTCCTTACACACTAGCCCTGTGCTATAGACCGGATGATGGTGGGGAAGCCGAGTTCCCTCTCAGCGAGGTGGGAGGCCACAGGGACATGTGGAATTGGTATAGCACCACTGCCTGTGGGCCTATGGCTATGAACGGGCCAGCTCTCCTGTGAGCCAGGTGGCACCTGAGCAGCCCTCACATCCTGCCAGTGGCCAACAGGCACTTGGAACTACATGTCCTCTTGTCTGGGCCTCAGACTCTTCCCCCTGCCCCACTTGATGCAGCATCCAAAGGCAGCTCCTACTTACCAGTGATAGCCACCAGGGCCAGGGTCAGGACCACAGCCTTCAGAGACATCCTGGGCTCCCTGCTGAGCTGGAGGAGTCTTGTTACACACAGGATCCCTTCTGGAATCAGGGAGCCAGAAGGGAGGTTCTCAGGCTGCTCACCTGTGCTGCTGTTTGAACTGACTGAAGCTCAGAGCCAGCCGGACATTTAAACCCCTACCAGGCGGCCCTCCCCATGTCCCCTCCCAGTGGAACTCCACGCTGGAAGGTGACACATTCATTCCCAGGAGGCCTCTTGGACTTTTGTGACCCTATGACGATATGGAAGCTGACAGCAGACTGGGACTTGTGCCCCTCCCGGTACAGAAGAGAAGTCCAGCGAACTTTGAACTATAGAGGAAATGAGGTCCAGGTAATGCCTGAGCCCCAAACTGATACCCCAGAGGCCCTGCTGGCAGCTCCGGGTCTGTGCCAGAGACCTCCTCTGTCTACCTCCTCTGTCTACCTCTACCCCGGGGGAGAGAGCACTCCATCCCCAAATCCCCCAATTCTGACTCCATCTCAGAACACCAGACACTGGACTGGAATCACCAGGGACACAGATCAGGGCAGTGAGCTAAGTTCCAGGGCTCTGGTCAAGGTGCAGTCACGGGGAAGGGCCTTGTGAGGCTTCGGGCAGGACTCCATGTTGAAGAATTAAGTGTAAATTTGCTTCATGTCTCACTGCTGCAAACATGTCACCTTGGCCCGGTGATTCAGGTTGGTCCAACTCTGAGCTGTTTCTCCCGTGAAAATGGCATTGTTGGGTATATTAAATGGGTTGTTTCTGGTAAAGTGGGTAGTATAGTCCCTGGCACAGAGTAAGCACTAAAAAAGTGTTGCTGTCATTAAAAACATTGTTTTCCTGATTGGGACCAAAGAAGGGAGTACGGTAGGATGCTTGCCCTTCCAGTGAGTGTGGCAGAGCCAGACTTGGCCATCTGCAGCTTGCCAGGGGGTTACAACACAGGGTGATGGGCAGGGCAGCCCAGGGCCTGTTTCCTGACCACCTCCCCCTGCTACACTCCCTGGATGGGGATGGTCAGCTTAAGGTGAATCTCGCGACCTGGGATTCTCAGAGGGTCTCTCACTAGGGGGCGGCAAGATGGTGTGGGTGCCCAGGAGGTCTTCTACTTGGACTTCTAACATTCTCTCCAAATGAGGTCACAAACACGGACACACAAAGGGGGATCATGCCACTGGAGTGACTAGGAGATGAAATCCATTGTATTGCTCTTCCTGGGCACAGGGCCCAGCATGTAGGTGGCTCCTGGTTACCTGCCATTAGAATAAACCACATTGTGCTGATCCTGATTTACCATGTCTCCATTTTTCATATTCTAGAAGTGGCTTGATGTCCCATGGCATGAAGGCAGCTAAAAGGCCTTCTGTTGCTTACACCCTGTCCGCGCAGTCCCCACATGGTCATCTCCAATGTCAGGAAGCTCCTTCTCCCTGAAGCAGCCCATGCTGTCTTGTAGTAGTTGTTAAGGGTTCAGATTTTGGAATCAGACTCCATGGTTGCACATCTGGGCTCCCCACTCACTCACTGTCTGTGTGACCTTGGGCAAGCCTTTTATCCTCTCTGAGCCTCAGCTGCCTCCTAGGCTGTGAGGCTTCCATGAGGTAATCTGTGTGATGCTGGGAACAGTGCCTGGTGCATAGTCAGTGCCCATCAAGCATTAGCCGCATGTTAGCCCTGAAAGACTGACTCTCTGCAACACTGACCATCAGCCTGGGTCCTGCTCCTGAGTCAGGCAAGGTCCAGCTTGGGGTCGGTGCTCAGTGTCCCCATTCCATTCCCCTGCCACCCCTGAGGACAGAGATTAGGACAGCAGTGAGTCATGCAGGACACCTCAGCTGAAGTTTGACCTTCTGGATTTACAGTTCAAGCAGCAGGTGCCATCAGCCTGTAACAGGTTCAAAGTTTATCTGTCTTCCTCACCCAGGTTTACGCCCCCTGGGAGTGTCTGCCAGGACATGTGCAGATTTATGTAAGTGTGCAGACATATTAGCTATCTGTGGGCAGAAAGCTAAAGCCTGGAGCAAAGGGACTGGCACAGCCTGCCGCGTGCGCCCACAGGCATGGGGGGTTGTGCTGTCTTTTGGCATGTGGAGGGTTCCTGGGACCCCATTCACGATACATGTGTCTTGTGCAGTCTGTGGGCGTGTTTTATCAATCTGTGAATGGAGTGGTGTAGGGGTGGGCAGAATGAGAGCCCTATGTCCAGTTTTAGAGGGCGCAAGTGCTGATGGAGAGGGAGGAGTCTGCCTCTGCTGGGCCTCTGGTTCTCTTCGGGTTTGGCCCCATGAATCGGGGGATGGCCACCCTGCTGGGTACAGAGGGCCTGTGTGATGTCAGGTGAATCTCATTCCTCTCTTGTTGTGGTCTGCTCTACCTGGTTCTAGAAATTGTAACTTGACCCCCTGTGACTAAGGGCTAGTGACCACCTTTGGAATTCGAGCCCCAGGAGACAAAGCTCTGGTAGCAAATGCTGCCTTGGTTTCCTTTCCCTGTCCCCAAAGCTTGGTCGGAAGTCAATTATGGGTAAGACCCCTCACAGTGGGGGGCAACCTAAGCCAGACAACCACTTGGGAGGCCTTCATGGAAGGACTGGGGGGGAGGCTGCAACAAAGAGCAATGGACTCTCACCCCCTGGCTTTGACATGTTCTCTGGGAGAAGCACTTCCTGGCTCTAATCCCCTTAAGCCTGAATACCCGATGGGGAGGAGTGCAGCTCCTTGCCTTGCTAGAGCATGTCCTGGGGAAAATCTGGCATCACAAAGACTTCCTGATAAACCTGTGAGATCTGCTCTGCTAAGAGTGCTTTCATTCACATGTTAAGGGTTCAAGCAGGAAGCCCTAAAACTCTGTTCCTGACATACTCTGACTGGGACTAAGCCCTCAGATCTCTTTGTAATGTTATCTACTGTTTGATCCTTGCTGCCCTGTATTCCTGTGTATTAGAACCCAATAAAAGGCCTTGGAAGAAGGGGCTCAAGGCCTTTTTCCCCTGAGAAACTGGCCACTGCTCAAGGCCTTTTTTCTCTGGGAAAATGGCCACTTCTCCTCCCCAAGCAGATCACATCGTGTCTCTGTCATGTTTACTCTCATCTGTGGCACACGGGGGGACTTGCGAGGAAAGTTGCTCCCACACTCTCTGAACTTCAATCTCCCTGTTTGTACAGTAGACAGACAAGGTTGTGAGGTAATCAGGCTGATAGTGTAGTGTTAACTACACTAACCAGGTGGACCCTCCTGTCCACCCACTGGGGTCAAACTAGGAGTCAGCTCAGACATAGGTGTCAGGAGGGGATGGCTCAGGCCCAGTCAGACACAGGCCCAGCCCGGGCCAAGCCCAGCCAGGGACAGGAGAGTCACATGAATATGTGTCCCTGCATATGCTCCACATTGGCCCTTGTCTCAGGGCAGAGCTGAGACAAGGGGGTTAGCTCCTGTTGTAATAGGAAGGATCTGGTAAGATACTAGGAAGAACTTCCAGTGTGGAGAGGCCTGGTGAACCAGGGCCTCTGGCTGGTAGGTTGAATCAAGGCTGCCCAGTCCAGTATAGTGGCAGAGGCAAGGATCACAGAGGCTCATGTACATACGAAGCTTTAGTTGGACACAAGTGGCAGCAGAGAGAGTCAGCCTGACACCAGGGGACCATTAATGGCCCCAGGTGGTCAAGCCTGCTCCCCAAACCCATCCCCCCAGCCCAGCCACACACAGGGAGTAACACAGGTTACTCCCTAGAGCTGATCTGTGGACTAAGCCCAAAGTAGTCTCCTCATTCCAGGGAACCAGGTGGTAGAGAGGGAAACAAAGAATGAGAGGGGGAGGGAGAGAGAGAGAGGCAGCTTAGGTTGGTCACTGAGAGGGCCAAGGCAGAGATAGCCCCTCCCCACACAGAGGTCCCAGCTAGAGCTGCTGGGAGGCACACAGATACTCACAGGTACCAAGCCCTTTGAAAGAGACAGGTCCCAGGTTTCTGGTGACAAGCTGCATGGGCCCACACACCTGGCTTGTCTGCCCAGCTGAGCACTATGCTGCTGGGTCTCTGCCAGCTTCTTCTCATCTTCCTGGGCTCAGTGGGCCTACCGGGCGCAGGAGAGAGACAGCAGGCCTCTCCAGACCCCCACATGTGGGTGAAGGGAATTAGAGAAAGCAGGGCTAAGGGCCTCAGCCATCCTGTTCTAACACTCCCAGGGGTAAGGATGTTGTGCCCCAGCCCAGTCCGGACTCTGGGTTTCAACAGTGGCTCTCACCTGCTGGGATGAGGAACAGGCCAGAACAGAAGCAGGACATGGGCAAAGTTGCCCTCTACCTTTCTCAATGCCCAGATCCTTCAGTGACCTTCTAATTACCTTTCTTCCCTCCCTACTCCATCATTAAAACCTGTGCTCAGAAAGAGATCTAAAATGGATTTACTCTGAGGTATGAGTGATTGATAAATCTCAAGGGTCCCGTCTTTCTAAGCTGTTTGGCACCAGTGTGGGTGTTGAAGCCCTGAATTCTGTTCCCTAGCTCTACCACTGATGGGCTCTCTGCACTTACCCCTCTGAACCTTAGGTTTCTTACTATAAAATGGGATTAGTAATGTCTACTTTATGGGAATCTGAATAATTACATTTTAACAGAAAACAAGGTATAAGCCAAAGGAATGAGTCTCTAACAGAGGAATTTCAAGCCTCAGCCATGGATGAAGAATTCTGAGGGTAGAACCTCGTCATTTTCTCAGGCCTCTCATTTAACACTGGGGTTAATTACTTCTTCCTGAGAGAGTGGCTGCCTGCCAAAAGGAAAAAATAGCCCAGTTTCTACATCAGAAGTACTCCTACCTCTAGGCTGTGCTGTCAGAGGAAGGGCAAGGTATTTGGAGGAAGGGAAAGAGATTTACTGAGCTCCTTCATGGATCAGCTGCTTTGTACATATCTCCTGTACTTTTCACTACAGCTTAGGCATATCAGTATTCTATCCCCATTTTACAGAGGAGAAAATTGAGGCTCTGAGATGTTAGATCTCTGGCCCTGGGTCGCATGAGTAAACACTATCGCTTAAACCTAGGATTCCTTGGTTGCCAAATCTTAGCATCCAGAACTCAGAAGTCCCCTGATTGTGCCATGCAGGCCACAGGTCCCACAGTGTGGGTGCAGGGGACACTCCTCACAAGGGCCTGGGGTCTCTCCCTGAACAGCCAACTGCCCTTGCAGAGGTTCTCTGTGCCCTCTCCCCACCAGACTGGCCTCTCCAAAGCTTTGGTTTCTTTCCATTGCCCATCCAGCCAGCGCTGCTATCTCCAAGCTGAGGAATCTGCAGTGAGAGGTACTCAGCACTGGGAACTGATCCCAGCTGCTACAGTTCAGGCAGGGCCCCAACCAGGAGACCAGCTCCTTCCCTGCCTCAGGGAAGGTTATCAGTGGGTCTAGAGGGCAAGGTGAGGAGAGGGGAGGAGGGGCAGGACAAAGGCCTTGGGCTCCCAGTGGCCTTGGCCCTTCTCCCACCAGCCCCTGCCCTGGGCCAGCTTGGAGAGGCTTCCGGGTACATAGCACTGAGATTGAAGCAAGAGGTGGAGATGCTGGGGAAGGGAGCCCAGAGAACTCAAGATGTCACCGTCTCCATACGAGCCTTTGCCCATAGGTTTTCTGTGACTTCCTCCCGACACCCCACTCCCAGTGCCCTGTGTTGTTTCCAAGTGGAAGAACTCTGTTACCCTTTCACCCCACCTCCGTACTCCAGCCAGGCTGTTTTCAGGGTTTGGGGATGGGCAGGGAGGACCAAGTGTGAAAGGCTAAGGTGGGTTCAGAGGTTCCTTCCTGACTTATCCCCTAAGACCCTCTCTCAACTCACCAGCTGCTCCCTCCAGAGCCAGGCTGCTAGGAAGGAATGGGGTCTTTCCAGGCTCCCACAGTCCCAGTTCCCGAACCCATCTGGGTAATGGGAGAGTGGCATGGCACCCACAGCCTTCTAGAGATTTCCCAGCTCTCCCAGCAGGCCTGGCTGCATCTGGCCATCCTGCCTTAGGCCCTGGTCTAGACTGATCCACAGGTGACCTTTGTCTAGCTCATCACATCCTCAGTGCCCACTGCCCTGGGGACAACATAAAACAGGTCAGAACCATCTTGTCTGCCTTCTCAATCCCTCCCAAGAAGCTGCTGATCCAGGTAATGCCCCTTGAGAGGGGGTCGGCGTGGACAGGAGAGCAGGATGAAGAGGGGCAGAGAAGGGTCCCTGCCGGCCCAGCCTGCAAAGCCTGGAGAGGAGCTTGCTAGACCCGAGGAAGACTTGGGGCTTGATGAATGGCCCCCACCTTGGATTGCACACTGGGAGAGACTGAGGCCCCTGAAAGGGAGGCCACTTCCCCAAAGCTACATAGAGTGTAGTGGCAGAGCTGAAACTGGAAGTGCCTCCTGATCTGCACACTTTCCCCTCATCCTGCATGTTTAGGACTAGGAGAAGCCTTAGACACTCCAGTACCATGGTAGACAGAAAAACTGAGGCTTGGAGAGGGGCAGAAGTCCACCCAGATTCACACAGGATGTTAGTGGCAGGAACCAGGCCAGGACCCAGATGTCCTGATTCCTAGTCTGGTGGGTTTTCTGCTGCAGCCTGCACCTCCCTCCCTCTGGGCTATGGCTCCCTGAGCATACTGTCTGAAAGCCCCTCATCTCCCCACATTAGCTAGCAAGGGAACAGGCCCTGTCTCTGCCTGGCTCCTCCCAGCTCCAGTTTCACCCTAGGGGCTACACCACTTCCCCAGGGACCTGGAGCATACCTCAGAAGACACATCCCTGCAGGAACAAAGGTGCCATGCAGCCCAGACCCTCCTCATGGTTGCCCTACTGGAGCTCCCGGCTTCTGTCTGTATGCAGTCTGTGGGGACTGGGCATGGGACAGGTGGGGATGGGTAGATTCTGACCCAGGGAACTGTTGGGAGGTGGCTTGATGATCCTGGATTGTGATGGGTGGCTGGGCAGGAGCCAGGGACTCCCCAGAAGCTGATCCACCCTACTCAACCCTACTGTTCTGCAAGAGCTGTGGAGGCAGAGGATGCCTCTCTTTTGGGCTTCATGCATGGCTACGTGCAGCAAGCCAGCAAAAGAGCTCAGGATGTGGTGACCGGTGTACAGAACTCCCAGCTGGCCCAGCAGGCCAGGTACACCCTCACTTCCCATCCCGGGTGCCCGCTCCATCTGCCCCCATCTGTCCCTGACTTAGTTACAGCCCCAGAGGTAGGGCCGGGGCTCTCCTGTACCTCTCGGAGCCTCCATGCCCCCTTGGTCTATAAAACAGGGACCCTCACAGGGCTATTCCAGGCTGCCGTGGAGAGGCGATGGAGGCCTCTACCCCCTCCTGGCACAGTCTCCCTTTGCAGCCTCTCCTTTCTCCCTCAGTGCTCTACGTGGCTTCAAGGAAGGACATTTGAGGCCTCACTTCCATTTTCCTCTTCTGCCAGCCTGGCCACCAGTTCGGCAGACACACTCCCCCAACCTCATTTCAGCCCAGTGTGTGTGTCCATGTGTGAGTCTAGTTCCAAGCGCCGGGCCTGTCCTTCTTCTACCACGCTGCCCTGCCCGCCAGCCCCTCCTCCCACCTCCACGCCACCAGCGTTGACTGGCATTTATGCAGCAGAAGCATATTCACAAACACTCTCAGTCCTCAGAACCAGCTGTGGCATAGGTATTATTTTCTCCATTGTGCCGATGAGAAAATCAAGGCTCAGGGAGGTTAAGTGACCTGCCCCCTCACTAAATAAATAGATTTAGTGACTTGCCCCGTCTCTAAATTTATGCATTTCAAATAAATTAAAAAAAAAGTTTTTTATATGTTTATAAATAAATCCATCACAGAATTTATTTATTTATAGCCAATAAATCCTGTGATGACTTTCCAAATGAGAAACTGTCTCCCTTTGCCCTACCTCACTCAGAGCCATGAGGTTGTATAATTCTTGGAGTGACATTTGTCTAAGACAGAATCGCAGACCTGACCTTGCACACCCTCCCTCCCAGTCGCTCCTCTCCAGTTCTCCCCAGAACAGTGGGAGCACCGGTATCTGTCCCAACCCGGAGGACAAGTCTGGGTGAAGCTCTAGGGGACCCTGCCTAAGGTCTCAGGAGTGTTGCTGGGTGAGGCTGAGAGGGTGGGGGAAGAGGTGGGGATCTATGGGGACCCCCTCTCATCCTCACCTATATTGTTTCCCCTTGCTGATTACCCCCCAAGGGATGGATGACAGATGGCTTCAGGTTCCCAAAAGATGACCGGAGTACACTTATGGGCACGTTCTCCAACTTCTGAGATTCAACCCCTGAGGCCACACCAGCAGCCTCAGACCTCAACACCCGGAGTCTATGTGTCCATCCATCCTGCCAGCTCCTGAAGTTCTCGTGAGAGGGACAGCATTCTGTTCCTCCCATCCCACCCCTGGTCCACACCCAGGCATGCTGTCCTCCTAATAAAGCCGGACGAAGAGCTGCATGTGCGGCGTATGTTTGGGTTTGGGCACGGCCAGGCTGTTCTGCAGGCAGGCGCAGGGCTGAGCAGGCCTAGGGCCGGTATGCTTCCCATCTCTTTGTGTCTGGGCCCAAGTTTCTCCATCTGTGAGGTAGGAATAACACTACTTACCCTGTCTGCCTCGATGGGTTTGTGTGGAGGAGCAAACAGGCTCATAGGCTTGACAATGCTCTGAGAACCTGCCAAATGCTGTACGATGGGACTTGAAGGTGTACTCTGTGTCGGGTACTGTGCCTGGTACGTCCATGTCATCAGAGTTGAGACTGCGTGTGTTCACCAGAATTACGGAGCTGGTTTACACTACCTGGGCCACCTGGTCTCTAAACCACACTTCAGGGAACAAGGCCCCTGGGGTAGTGGTTGGGGTAAGGTGCAGCGAGGCTCTGATCTTGGCTCTGTCAAGTTATGACAGTGTCAGTTTCTTATCTGTAAAGTAGGCACAAGAATATCTCTTCCACTGTAGATCTGTTGAATGAATGAATGAAATGAGACAGTGTATAGCACCTGGCTCACCAACAGTACCTGGTGAGTGGTTGTTGTTGCTGTAGGCAGAGCTGATCATCCCCTTGGGACCAGGATTGGAGCAGGAGGGCCAGCGTCCTGGGAACTAAGAAGTAACCCAAAGCCACCCATAGAGGGTGCTTTGCTTGTGCCTCACCACCCAGCAGATAGATATTCTTATCAGAGAGTTCCAGAACCACATTCTACTTGAGCAGTGCCCCCACTCTTCCAGTGAAAACCTGAGGCTGAGAAAAGTGAAGGTACGTGCCCAATGTCACAGAGTCAGCATGTGGTAGAGCCGGACCTCAAGCCCAGGTCAACTGTCTGTATTCAGTTCAGCTGACAGGGAAAAAATGCTTAGTTACTTCTACGCTAAGTGTTGGAGGGCTTCCTGACAAATCTTGGTGGTGTACGTACATCCAGCCCCACTTGGAGATAATCTACTGTCTCTTTGAAAATCGACCTGGGCTTCTTTTCTGGACCATCTGGGCCAGGCATCCTAGCAGCCACGCCTGGGAAATGACCCACCCAAATCTGGGTTTGATACCTATTGTTGTTGGTTGTTAGGAACCACAAAGCCTGCTCCTTTATCCAGGAAATAGAGGAGAGGCAATTATCCAGTGGTCTATACCAGGGGGGCAAAAGGCCTTGAGGGGAAAAAGCAGTCAAGGCTTCATGAAGGCACTGTCCAGACCTTTGAAGCTCTATGAACTTGTGTGCATGCACAGCAGGCTATACATAGCTGAGTGTGAAGAGGGGCAGGGTGTGAATAGGGATGTGCATGAGAGGACATATACATGTGTGCACACCCAGATGTCCAGGGCAAATGGTTCTGAAGAGGGCAACCTCTTCCATCTTGCTCTTCAACCTTGGCCAGTGACTTCCGATTTCTGAGCTTCACTTTCCTCCTCCATACCCAAACTTTTGGGAAGGATGCAGTGAGATGATGGATATGAAGGCATCTTGAAAAAGATGAAAATGTGGTAACTCCCTGCAAGAGGTGGTGATTATTTTTCTGACTCAGGCCAGAGCTGGAAGATAGAGGGAATGGCTGTGCTCGGAGCTCCTCCGTGGCTGGCTGCCTGGCTTGCACAGCTGTGCCTGAGGACACAGTAGCTGCTTCTGGATAGGGCAGGAGTGAGGAGTGGCAGGCTGCTCTTGTGAAAAAGGAAAAGGGAAGCGTTTGATTAAATGTTGTTTAATTAAGAAAGGAGGAAAAAGCAAGGGCCAAGCTCTTCATCTGAACCTGCCCCAATCCTTCAAGTGCTCCTTGAAGCCCGCCCTAACCCTCCCAGAGCCAGAGAGCTGGGAGAGGCTCCTTCCTCTGTCCAAGGGAACACCTCTGGGGACAGGGCACCCACTTCTCCCAGCACCACCAGCCATGCCTCCATTCCCTCCCCAGACACAGCTGCAGTACTTATTGTTTGAGACTCTTTCAGGGCACTTAGCACTGGATTTTTGCCTAGCCTTCTATTTTTTTTCTGCTTGATCCTCCCTAGAAAAGGGACTCACATGACCTCATTCCCAAGCGGCAGGCACCTAGCAGTTTCTCCAACATTAAGTCCCTGAGAGGCTGAGGTTCCAGAGAGGACAAGCTCTGACTACCTCCTAGTCACAGGTTCTGCCACACCTTCCCAGAGTCCCTTCCAGCAGCCCACACCCCATCCTTATTCTCCCAAGAGTATTTTTTGAAAATCTTTTATTGCTTAAAAGTCATAATTGAATCTTCAAAAAGCATAAAAGCCAAAACATGAATCCCACTTTGTAAACGTTTATTTTAAGAAACCAAGCGATGGAAATGGGAACCTGAGAAGAGGGGCCAGAAGGAGTCCCAGCAGCAATGGCATCTCACTGGGTGGTAGGCTTCTTTTGTTCATCGATGGCAGCTACGGAGTCCATGCATTTGGTCTTGAAGTTATGCCATATGGGCAGCAGGGCCTCCTGGAGGTCCTCCAGCACAGGCGTGGCCTTCTCATGGAGCTCTTGCAGCTGCTTGCTGGCCTTGTTGTACAACTCAGACAGGTCAGCACTGTGCTCCCCGAACTCCTCCAGCTTGGTGGTGAAGTGCTGGTGCAGCTGGTCGTGGAAGGGCTCCAGCTTCCCTCGCAGGTCCTGGCTGAAATTGCTCAGCTTTGTCTGCAGCTCTTGCAGCTTCTGGCGTGTGCCCTCGTGCAACTCCTGGGCCACTGGCATCACCTTCTCATGGTAGAGCTCCATGTCCTGCTGCCACTTCTCGAAGTCCTCCAGGTGGGGCTTCACCATCTGCTTCACATCCTCCAGTTTCTTGTTCATCTTCTGTGCCAGCTCAGCTGTAGCCTTTTCCAGTTTATCCCAGAGATCCTGGGCAACCGGGGTGACCTTTTTACCCAGCTCGGTGGCCAAGGAGCCCATGCTGTTCCAGCGGTTCAGGAGTTGCAGGCTGGAGGAGGGGAGAGAGGCCTCAAGAAGGAACCTCCCAAGCACCCAAGACACTCCCGGAGCTGCAGGCCCAGTGCCCCAGTTTATCTGTGGTGAGAGCTGGGCAACATCTGTCCCTGAATGTATAGTAGCTGGGGGTCAGACCTGGGCTTGGCTTTTCCCATGCAGTGTCTCACCCAACTCATTTGTGCCCACCCTCCACATTCTGTAAACTGAAGAGCTAGTGGGAGACAGAGCGGGGTTGGTGTTCAGTCTTGGTGGCCTCCAAAGCTGAGCCATTCAAGGACCTCATATCTATACTTCAGACCATTCTCTTTTCTGAAGATAGCCATCCCTATGGCTGGGCAGTTGCAGAACTGCAAGCTGCTTGTTGCACTTGCAGACAGAATGTGATGCTGTGATTACTAACTGGGCAGCACTGGTCTGTCCCTTGCTAGGAGGCTGTGACCCTGCTTGGGGATCCCATTCCTGTTTCTCCATCCAGCTATGGATCCCATGAAATAGCATGTAGGGATTCGGCCAGTCTGGCTACATCTTCCCACAGGCCTGGCATCTGCCCCTCAGGACCAGCAGCCCCTGCCCCATCCCAGACCCCGGGGCTGGGTCCTTACTTTAAGTGTTTTCCCAAGGCGGAGGCTTCAAACTGGGCCAAATAGTCTCTGCTACTGTTTTTGACTGAGTCTGCTAAATTCTTCACTTGGTCCCATTGTGACTGGGGGTCATCTTGTTGCCAGAAATGCTGAGCCTGGGTCCCTGGGGTAGGAGAGGAGACTTGTTCAGTTCAGGCCAGCTCCAGGCCAGGCTTGGGGGCAGGAGAGAGGGGTCTAGTGAGAAATTCGGGTCCCTGTGTCCTGAAGGGCACATTACGGGGGTTTAGGGAGAAGAGCCCTCCTGATGGGTGGCTTTCTAGGTTGGGGGGCACTTACCTGTAAGGAAGAACACAGCCAAGGTCAACACCACCACTTTCATCCTGGGTGACCTGAAGGAGAAGAGGGGCCTGGCTGTGGGTGGGCCTGTGGTGTAGGGGAGCTCTGTGTTCCCCCACTTATTCCAGGCAGGAGAGGAGAAGGAGAGTCACAAGTGGGAGAAGGCCTCAGGTATCCAGAGCCCCAGCATGGAGCAGAGCCTGAGCCTCAGGGCTGAGGAAGCCAGAGGAACCTGGAGCAGGGAGCTGTACTTACCTGGAGCAAGAGCTTCAACAGTCTCTGAGCAGCAGCTTTCTCTGGGCCTATTTATGTCTCCAGCAGGGGCTGGAGAGAAGGGCTGGGATGGGAGGCTGATAAGCTCAGCCCAGGCCTTGCAACTGCTCACTGGTCCCAGGGGAGATGTGGAACTTAGAGTTCAAGGATCAGCTCTGTCCCTGGGGCTAGGCAAATAGAGTAGGCAAACAGAGAGCTGGGGGCTGGGGCTGCAGGACCAGGGATCAAGGGTTCAGGAGGGGGTGGGAGCTGGTGGTTGCAGGTTGCAGGTCCCCAGGGGTGCGGTCAGCTGTGTCCACCCCCTTCTCATTGGTGGGATATGTGTTCCTCACCACTGTCCATTCTGCCAGGACAGCAGGGGAGAGGAGGGAGAAGAAAATGCCCAGGCTGGTCAGGAACAGCTGGCACTCTCCTGAAGTTCAGGGAGATGATTTCACACCCATCCCTGCCCCTCCCTCAAAGGGCGCTAGGGACAGCCCTCCTACTCTCACTCTCAGCCCAGCAGGCTTGGCACACCTCTCTCCAGGCCCTTGCAGACCTCCCAAATCCCTGAATGAAGGGAACTGGCAGTGCTAGGGAGCTGCCTGGGGAGAGAGTGGAAAGTGTTCAGTGAATCTGAACTTTGAGATTTCAGAGACCTCTAATATTTCCAAGCACATTCTAGAGACCAAGAATAGAGCTGCCAACTTTTAATTTTGTCACATAAAAATCCTACCTACTGCCCACCCCCAAACCCTACTGTCTACCATGACCAGCACTTGAAAAAAGAAAAGATTTTTTAACACAAAATAAAGTATAATCTCAGAATAAAGGAAAGTCACTTAAATCGAAAACATAAATCTTTGCATGGTTCATACTTATGTGTGATCACATACAGGTGAGAACGGTGGCCGGCCCTCCGGGATCACTGGTGAGGGGAAAGACCTCTGGCCCAGGTAGCAGGAGAACTGCTTTCTCATTTCATTTTGCCTCTCCTGGAGGAGAATGCTGAACCAGTTACATAATCTGCCTGAGCCTTGGTCCCCTACCAGTAAAACGGAGGCAAGAATGGTCGGGTTTATTGCAGACCTGCATGAATCCTGAAACTGTAAAGTGCTTGCAGTACCATTTTGGAAGGTTTCTCTTGGAAGGCCCAGGACCTCCAACACCAGGTCACTGACAGGACCTGTGTCGTAGAACCTCTGAATGTCCAACCCGAAAGGAACATTGAGATCAACTACTCCAGCCTCCTTCCACCCCCCTATAGACAAGGGAACTGAAGACAGTGAAAGAAATTTGCCCAGTGTCTCTGGCCTCCCAGGGAGTTGGAGGAAGGAGTAGACTTAGAACCCAGGTCTCCAGACTTAGAACTCCAGGCAGAAATGTGCCCTGCACCATTCGTCCAAGAAACTCCCTCATAGTCGAAATAACCAGCCTGCGCTGCTGTCTGCCAGATCCTGGAGTAGGGGTGGCGGGGGAAGGGGGTCTGGGCCTTTCCCCCTGTGGCCCATCTCATGCCTTTCACCTCAGAGTGGAAAGCTTTGGAGCTGGGCAATCTTAGGTTTGAATCTCAGCTATGCCACTTATCTGTGTGACCCTGAGCAAATTACAGAAATCTTCCCACAGATCAGTTTCTTGGACTAAGGCAGAATAATGCCCCCTGCCCCAAAGATGTCCATACCCTGCTCTTTGAAATCCATAACTGTTATGACAAAAGAAACTTGGTGCAGATGTAATTCTAAGGACTGGGAGGATGGTGTGGGTATCCTGGATAATCCAGGTGGGCCGCATGTCATCCCAAGCATCCTTAAATATACAGGAGTGAGGCAGGAGAGGTGGAGTCGGAGGAGGAGATGAGAGGATGGAAGCAGAGGTCAGAGTGTGACATGCTGTGCCTGCTGGGAAGGTGCATGAACCAAGGAATGTGGGCAGCCTCCAGAAGCTGGAAGGGGCAAAGAAACAGATGTTTCCCTAGAGCATTCTGAAAAAATACACTTCTGCTGGCACCATGATTTTAGCCTCATGTGACCTTCATTGGACTTTTGACCTGCAGAAATGTACTGTAAGATGATAAATTTGTGTTGTTTTAAGCACTAAATTTGAACATGTGAGGCAAAATTGAAAGGTACCTGGCACATAGTGAACTGTAACTATTCTGTGTCCCAGCATCCCAATTTCTGGCATCTTGTCCCCTTGCTCCCACTGATCACCCTTGCACCATCAGACCAGAGAGAGCTAAGGCCTTGGCTTCGGGCAACAGAAGTGGGGGGAAGGCAGGGAATCTCATTTTCTCTGCATGGTCCTGACCTGCAGATGCTGAGATGTGGGGTCTCTGTTCCAGGATTGACCCAGCCCCAGAGGCCTGTGGGAGCACAGCCTCAGGGACCATTCTCCTGGACTGCCAGCTGGCCAGCCCAGCTTTCTGTTTGTTTGGGGAGGAGAGAGGGCAGAGCCTTGCTGGGTCAGCCCACAGGCAAGTGTCTCAGGCCAAGAGAGGTTACGTTCTTTCTAGGGGGAGAGCTAGGCCCAGTCAGCACATGGGAGCTCTCAGAATCTTACAGGTTGGGTTCCAAGCTACTTGTCACTGTTTCACCCTCCTCTCTGGTTTATTACTGAAATGATTATTATGGCTAAACCCAGTATCTGACATTTGCATCATTCTTTAGTGGCCAAAACACTTTCATGATTAACTTAGTATGTTCTTGTTAGTTTGTCTGTGAGAAGACTGCAGCTCAGAGCTGCCCAGAGCTGCCCTGCCTCCTTCAGCTGTTAGCATTTGGTGTTGGCGAGATTGGGAATCAGGAGGTTGGCTTCTAGCCATTTGGTGGCTGCCTGTTGGTCAGAGGAAGCAGCAGGGTCCCAGATCCGCACAACCCTGGTGCTCTGCTCAGAAACTCTCACTTCTGGCCCAGGGATTTTAAGGCCCTGGGTTGGAGAGTGCTGTTTGACAGCATCTTCCTGAGCAGGGAGATTCTTTTTACTGAACTTATTTACTAGCATGTCTACTCCATTTCACCATAAAGACATTGGCTTAAACTAGCCCAAGCCCCTTGTCGCTAGTACTTTGGAGAGGAAGGAATCTTTCTGGATAGAGGCCAATGGGAAACACCATCACCAACAAAGTGGGTCCATCTCAGATCCAGACTTGGGAGCCAGTCATTGTTAGAGGCATCGAATGGAATAAAGTAGCTGTTTAGTGGGTGCAGGGCCCACCAATGTAGGCCCTTTGTACTACTGTCCTTTTCTTCTGATCTTGGGAGTCTCCAAAGTGACTTTCTGAAGTGGGTCACCAAGAGGCTGGCCCTGGATCCCCTGGTGCATGTGTGAGTTCTGCTAGCTGGCTATAGGAGTGTGTTTTGCTCAGTTCACAATTTATGACCCAGTGTCATACTGGTCAGTCTACACTGGGAGGACTCTGGCCCCTCCTAGGCCTGGCACATAACAGACACTCAACCAATATTTGTTCGTTGAACTACACTGGCACACTAACGGAAGGTCACCAGGATGATAAAGGGTCATTTGAAGGAACAGGCCTTGAGACTCAAAAAACCTTTGAGCATTTAGCCCTGTATCATAGACTCTGCCCAGAACATTTAATCTTAAAACCTTTCGTTGGTCAGGATGAGGAAGGAACGTTTGTACTGAACAGGGGAGCAAGGAACACCCCTGCCAAATATTTCCTATTGGACAATTCTGTTGCAGCTTTTGGTGACAGAGCCCCAGTGTAGACCCTATGGGCAGGCCACTGTACCCAACCACAGGCAAGCTTCTCTTGGGTCTTGCTGCTTAGCAGGTTAAGAGAATGACAGAATTGGTCTTTGACCAGCATGAGTGGAGGTCTGGCTCCTTGGGAGGTGCACTGGCCTTCCCAATTCTTGATCTTTGCAGTTGGAGTGGGGCCCAGACTCTGACAAAGAAAGATCAGTAAGGCTTTGTCAGCATGGCTTCTGTTTTCCAGAACTCAGATATTTGGGTCCACATCCAGGAAGCAACACCCCAGTCCCTCTGTATCCATTCCAAAGTCCCCCTGGTTGACTTCAGGAGGGAGTGGCGCCTATTTCAAAAGGTTGCGACAAGTTATTGAAAGGCATCTAGGGTGAATCACTGGCCTCAGAGACACTCACCCAGCTTTCCAAGGGAGTGTGTATAGACTCAGGTGATGGCTAGAAGACCCTCCTCGAGAAGGCTCCTTTCTGTCCTAAACAGTCCCACTGCGACTTTCTAGTCCACTAGAGATTTGAAAGCTTTCAAGTTTTAAAAAATATATATATTTTATTGATTATGCCATTAAAGTTGTCCCATTCCCCCCTTTATTCCCCTCCATCCTGCATACCCCTCCCCCACCATTCCCCCCTTTAGTTTGTCCATGTCACAAGTTCTTTAGATTCTATATTTCCCATACTATTCTTGCCCTCCCCCCGTCTATTTTCTACCTACCATCTATGCTACTTATTCTCTGCGCCCCCTCCCCTCTTCTTCTCCCACTCCCCTGTTGCTAATCCTCCATGTGATCTCCATTTCTACGGTTCCGTTCCTGATCTGTCCTCTTAGTTTGCTTTTGTTTTAGGTGTGGTTCTTAATAACTGTGAGTTTGCTATCCTTTCACTGTTCATATTTTTATCTTTTTTTCTTAGATAAGTCCCTTTAATATTTCATATAGTAAGGGCTTGGTGATGATGAACTCCTTGAATTTGATCTTATCTGAGAAGCACTTTATCTGCCCTTCCATTCTAAATGAAAGCTTTGCTGGATAGAGCAATCTTGGATGTAGGTCTTTGGATTTCATGACTTGGAATACCTCTTTCTAGCCCCTTCTTGCCTGTAGGGTCTCTTTTGAGAAATCAGCTGACAGTCTGATGGGAACTCCTTTGTAGGTGACTGTCCCCTTATCTCTTGCTGCTTCTAGAATTCTCTCCTTCATTTTAATGTTGGCTAGTGTAATTATGATGTGCCTTGGTGGGTTCCTCCTTGGGTCCATCTTCTTTGGGACTCTCTGAACTTCCTGGACTTCCTGGAAGTTTATTTCCTTTGCCAGATTGGGGAAGTTCTCCTTTATTATTTGTTCAAGTAAGTGTTCCACTTGTGGCTGTTCCTCTTCTCCTTCAGGTACCCCTATAATTTGGATGTTGGAACATTTAAAGATGTCCTGGAGATTCCTAAGCCTCTCGTTTCTTGAATTCTTGTTTCTTCATTCTTTTCTTTGGTCATTTTTTTTTCCTTCGGGTCCACTCCTTTGAGTTCCAGTTTCCTTTCCATCACTATTGGTTTCCTGTGAATTTTGCATTTCAATTAGTTTAGCCTTCATTTGTTCCTCTAATTTGTGACTAAAATCAACCAGTTCTGTGAGCATCCTGATCACCAGTGTTTTGAACTGTGCATCTGATAGGCTGGCTTATCTCTTGGTCACTTAAAGTATTAGCTCTGGGGCTTTGAGCTCTTTTTCTGTTTAAGCCATAATGTTTTGGTCAGGTCGAACCTGTTAGGTATGAGGGGTGAAGCCTTAGGTGTTCACCAGAGCGGGGTGACCCAGTTGCTGGGTTGTAATGCTATATGTGGGGGAGGGGTCAGAGAAGGCCAATGGCGTTTGTTCTGCTCTCTTGGATTTCAGTCCCCTCTGCTACTTCCTGCAAGCAAACCAGGCCCTCTTGGTGCCAGCTTCCGGGTGTGTGGGCCTGTGTACCCTCCAAGACCCTGTGGGTCTCTTCAACAAATTCTCCATGAGCCTGGGAGCTTCTCCCAGCACCTTGGCCCCGAAATTTTCTCCAATTGGTGCTTTCAGGCTTTAATTCCCGGTGCTGGGGCCCTAGCCTGTGCGGTCTGTCTCACTGCTCGCTCTTTTGCCTGTTTTATCTGTGCGTGAATGTGTGACCGTGGTCAGCCAGCCACCTTGCACCCCCACTGGGTCTGCCCACTGCCACCTCACACCTGGGATCTGCTAACTGCCACCTGCGCTCCTGGGTCATTCAGGCCACTTTTGCCTGCCCGACTCCGCTCTACCAGCCGCTGACTCCACCCCTCCTACCTGTCTGGCTGAATGGTTTGTTGTCAGTTCAATTTTCTGTGTTTTGGTTGCGTTTTTGTTACTAAAATTTTGTTGTCTTTAAACTTGGTGGTGCAAGGAGGCACAGTGTTTCCACCTATGCCTCCATCTTGGCCAGAAGTCTTGAAAGCTTTTAAGTTCTTTTCTCTCACTCTTCTTTCTACAAACTCGGTCAGTATTTTCCACTTCAGTAACTTTTCTTCATGGACCTTCAGTCAGCTATCTCTTGGCCATGCATGGGACATTGCTGGAAATGCTGTCCTGTCCTTGGGAGTCTAGGTGTGGAAAAAGGGGGAAACTATAGGAAAAGTCCCCTTGTCCTAACACTGGGCTGATTGGAGGCACCTTATGAAGACCCAGCCTCCAAGCCCCAGTATTTGGCCCTCTTGCTATTCCTTCTTGAGTATCCTCTAAAGGAATCCATTTACCACCTGAATCAGCAAATTCAAACACTCCCCTCTGAGGTGTCCAAGGCCAAGCTGGATGCAGGGGACCACAGTGTGGAACTTTCTTTAGAAGTTCAGGCTTCTAGAGAATGCTAATTTTACAAGGTGGAGTGAATGCATTGCTCAATGCTCCACCCTATGCTCGGTAGACTTTTTCTGCTTCCACCTACCTGGATGCTTCTCCCAACTAGACTCTGAACCACAAGATAAATAATGTATCAACATAAGTTGACAATCAGTTCTTTATTTTCACAATCCCCTACTGTCCAACTAAGTTGTAAGTGCCCACAAAAAAGGGGCTAAAGGTCTTACTGAAACTTGGGTCTGGATATTTTTAAAAATCCTTTTTAAGTTCAACATAAATGAGAAAGAAAAAAAAACTTCTGACATTTTCAAAGAACAGATATAGGAAAGTGTATTAATATACATTCAACATATACTGCGCACATTGGTTACTATAATACAAAGCAATGATTTTTAAAGAGTGTAGTTCACAAGATGGCACGGTTAACGGGCTCGCTGGCCTCCAATGCGTGGTCAACTGGAGGGTGGCAGTCTGCTCTCCCATCAGTTCAGTTCCATGTAAACAGAACAGAGAAGTCAAGCAGAAGCTGTTCAGCCTTTCACGGTAGCCTCCTTTTGCTGAGTAGCTGGTGGCCCCACCAAGTGAAGGGGTGACTGGGAGCCATGAAAACATGGGACATATCCTGAGAAAGGCTGTGCACTACAGAAATCCATAGACGGCTCCTGGGTCCAGGGGCGGAGCTGCTGATATTAGAAGAACAAGCTACATGGGGATCCTATCAGCAACATCAGGATGGCCATGCTGGGCACCCACTTTCTTCTGTGCAAATTCAGAATGAAAGACTAGAGGTGGACTGGGGACCATTTACTCTCTCAGAAAAAAAGGGTCAGGAGTCAGAATCATTAATATTTCTTTCTTGTTTTGAAGATCAAAGAAGACAACCTAGATCCTTTGTCAGTCCCCAGCCAGCATAAAAGACTTTGGTTTCTAACAGTGAAGATAAAGAAAGACAATGACACAAATAGCTACCGCATATATACTGCTTCAAATGGGGATGTCTGTCACCGGCATGAGTAAGAACTCTTCACAATTACAATGTGTAAATAAAATACTTTGAACAAAAGGTGCAAGTCACAATTCAAATAGAACAGAATCTGGTTAAATGTTTCTCTATTAAACAAAAATTCCTTTTGTTTTTATTAATAACAACAATAATATCATCATTTACCAAAACAATTCCTACATGATCAAGAATTAAAAGGGAACAAGGATGCCCAGGGAAGAGGAAGTTAAGAAAGAGGCAGGGCCCAAGACAGCCTCCTGGTCTTCTTGCCTGTGATAAACAGGCTGAAAGAAAAAAAGTGTGTGTGTCTGTCTGTGTGTATGTGTGTATATATACATATGGAATACAGAGAAACAATTCTTTTTCTAGCACGATGTAAAATGAGAGTGTAAGATACAAAAGCATAGATACCACTGTAGGGTGCAGTCTGTTGAGTAGAACCAGCAGGATGGTAAGGGCAACTGTCTTTTCAGGTTATAAGAGGGGAACTGAGTTATACACCAAAGAAAAAGCTCACACTGAGGCATTCTAACTGGCATTCCATCAATACCAGGTCACTCTCAGCCTCCATGCTAACATTCTAATATGATCTTGGCTGGACCAGACATGTTTTTCAGTATATCCCAGCAGTAAAGATCTCTCCGGGTTCCAGGCTGGGGGTTTCTCTTTTTGCTCTCCAAGTGCCAAATGCCATCACTACTTCCTCTCTCCTGTTCCCCAGCCACTAAGATTTCAGAAGGTGTTATCCTTTAGTTTTTGCTCCTGTGGAAGTGCCATGCAGAGCACTGAGGGGTGCTCTGAGCACACAGGCTAGCAGAGGAGTGGCTCTGGGTCCCCTGATCTCCATACTCTAACTGCTTTGCTCTTCTGTCTTAAAAAAAAAAAAAAAAAAAAAGAAAAAGAAAATCACCTCCAAAAGAAAACATACCAAAAAACCAAAACCAAACCAAAACCAATAGCTGAAATACATCAAGTACACTTTCACAAAAGGTGGCGAACGTGGATTTCCTGTTTATTTCCTTGGTGACTTGGTCATAGAAGCAAACATGGCAACCCCCCCCTCAAAACTGTGAAAAACAGCACACTGATAAACTAAATGTGAGGAAAGGAGCCACAACATTATGGGTGGAGAGAAACACAATGGCAATTTGGTGCAATGCTGCTAGATACTGTTGGTTTAAAGTCCATTATTTTATTCCCCAGCTGTACACAAACCTGCAACAGAGCAGACACAGAGGGGGATTAGTGTGAAAAGAGAAAGCCTCAAATATTCAATTGATAACTTTTAAAAAATTCAACTGTGTAGTGTAAGTATGATTTTTTTCTTTTTGTAATGCAAGTACGTGACTTAAGCTTTGACTATCCAGGCATTCAATTCAAAAAGAAAAACTACCTTGAATAAACACACTGGCCAGCCCAGAGGCTTAGATAAAGAGCCCCCTCCCTCCACTGGAGCCTCTTTGGTTTTGGAGATCATGGTTGATTTCAGTAACTGACCATTTGGGCTCATAGTTTGTTTTCATTTCCCATGCTTTAAATTCCTGCTCTCATATGTTTTAAATCCACCAATGAAGAGTGAGCCTGCAAAACCCCAGGGTCCCTCCCTGACCTCCAGTAAAAGCGAAGGATCAGGCCTATTCCCCAAGCATCCCCCAACCCCCTCAAGATCCTGCTATACGGCTCCAGGTGTGCCATGTAAATTATGTAATTTTCAGGTCTTATAAGTAATAAATCTGCATCTTTTCTGAGTTTCCCCATGATTAGTGCTGGAGGGCATCTTGCAGCCACAGTAAGAAGCACAAGACACGTCCAGCCACAATGCTGGTTTTCAGTAGGCTGCACCCAATAAAAACCAGACTGGTTCACATTACCTCAGGCTTTTAAAAAATACTGATTATGCTATGATAGTTGTCCCATTTTTTTCTCCTCTTTATTCCCCTCTTCCCTGCACCCCCCCACCCCTGTCCCACCAGTATCCCCTACCTTCCTTAGTTCATGTCCATGGGTTGTACATATGTTCTTTGGCTTCTCTGTTTCCTGTAGTATAACCTCCCCCCGTCTATTTTGTACCTACCATTTATGCTTCTTATTCCTTGTACCTTTTCCTACATTCTCCCCCTCCCCCTCCCCACTGATAACTGCCTGCCTCCATTTTTGTGATTTTGTTCCTATTCTAGTTATTTGCTTAGTTCCTTTTTTGTTGTTTTTCTTATTTTCAGGTTCAGTTGTTGATAGTTGTGAGTGTGTTGTCATTTTATTTTTCATAGTTTTGATCATCTTCTTCTTATACAAGTCCCTTTAACATTTCATATAATAAGGGCTTGGTGATGATGAATTCCTTTAACTTGACCTTATCTGGGAAGCACTTTATCTGACCTTTCATTCTAAATGTAGGTTCTTGCCTTTCATGACTTTGAATACTTCTTTCCATTTCCTTCTTGCCTGCAAGGTTTCTTTTGAGAAATAGCTGACAGTCTGATGGGAAGTCCTTTGTAGGCAACTGTCTTTTATCTTGCTGCTTCTAGGATTCTCTCCTTATTTTTAATCTTGAGTAAGGTAATTATGATGTGTCTTCGTGTGTGCCTCCTTGGGAAATTCTATGGGACTCTCTGAGCTTCCTGGACTTCCTGGAAGTCTATTTCCTTTGCCAGATTGAGGAAGTTCTCCATTATTTTTTCAAATAAGTTTTCAATTTCTTGCTGTTTCTCTTCTCCTTCTGGCTCTCGTGTAATTCGAATGTTGGGTACATCTGAAGTTGTCCCAGAGGTTCCTAAGCCTCTCCTCATTTTTTTTTTTTTTAATTCTTGTTTCTTCATTCTGTTCCAGTTGAATGTTTTTTTTCTTCCTTCTGGTCCAAATGGTTGATATGAGTCCTGGTGTCTTTTTCTTCAGTGTTGGTTTCCTGTATATTTTTCTTTATTTCGCTTTGCACAACCCTCACTTCTTCCTCTATTTTGTGACCATACTCAACCATTTCTGTGAGCATTCTGATTACAAGTGTTTTGAATTTTGCATTTGATAGTTGGCTATCTCTTCATCTGTTAGTTGTATTTTTTCTGGAGCTTTGATCTGTTCTTTCATTTGGGCCATAATTTTTTGTCTTGATGTACCTGTTATGTCATAAGAGGCAGAGCCTTAGATATTTGCCAGGGCAGGACAAACCACATGGCAGCATTGTGATGCTGTATGTAGAGAAGGGGGTACTAGATGGAACAATGCCACTTGCTTAGCTCTCCGCCGACTTTCAGTTACTTCCTCCGTTACCCACAAGCAAACTGGGCCCTCCTGCTGCTGATTCCCAGGTGGATGGGCGGGCTTATGGACATTTTAGGACCCCTTGGGTCTCTCTGATAAACTCTCCTGTGAGATTGGAAGTTTGTCCCACTGCTGCAATTCCCACAGGACTTAGAGCCAGAGGTTTTGAGGCTTTATTTCCCTGCACTGGAACCCGGGGTTGTGTGGTCTGCCAGCCGCCGCCTCACATGCCCTGTCATCCTGTCACCACCTTGCCACAAGTCCTCTCTGGCCAGCTGACAATCTCCGCCCCTCCTACTGGTCTGGATGAATGTTTCTTCTTTAACTCCTTGGTTCCACACAGTTTGATTTTCTGGCAGTTCTGGTTATTTTTTGTTTTTAACATTTCATATAATAAGGGCTTGGTGATGATGAACTCCTTTAACTTGACCTTACCTGGGAAGCATTTTATCTGCCCTTCCATTCTAAATGTAGGTTCTTGCCTTTCATGGCTCTGAATACTTCTTTTCATTTTCTTCCTGCCTGCAAGGTTTCTTTGGAGAAATCAGCTGACAGTCTTATGGGAAGCTGTTGTTGTCCTTTTGTTTGTGTGAGGAGGCAAAGTATATCTACCTATGCCTTCATCTTGGCGAGAAGTCTCTCTCTGGTTCACTTACCTCAGGTTTTTAAAGAGACCTGCCACACTGAGCCACACTGAGGCTCTAACATGAATTTTCCAGATGGCTTAACTTCCATCAAATCTTTTCTGTCAGAGTTTTCAAAGAACCAATACTACCTACTCTGTTCCTTTAGGCATTACTACAACCAGGCCAATTTACCTCTTTTCTACCACTGGTCTCTGATCACCTATTGCCTCTGTCTAGAATATTCCGTCACTTGCAGCATAGGCTGAACTATTATGGCTGGAAATGTTTTCTTACTGGGCTTCATCTTTCAGAACTGAGTTTAAAGACAACCTCCTTTCCCTATTACCCTGGCCAGAGATGCCCCATCCTCCAAAGTGACAGCTCACTCATTGTCTCTGTGAAGGATGTTACAGGACTTGTAATTACAACCAATGGACTATGGACAGCATATCTTCTGTCTGTACCTACCCACATACCCAAACAACTGGCAGTGCTTAATGACAGACCAAGAGGGAAAGAGCAGGGGAGTTCACATGGAAGGACTCTCCTGACAAGATGAGGAGCTGGCACAGGGCCAAAGGGCTGCTTTGGCCCTGGCCCAGGTAATACTTACTCTTGGTTTCTGTTACACTCCTGCCTGCTCCATGCTGAAGGAGACCTCAGGGTGCTTATAGCTGAGCAGTATGTCTGTTATACATGTTGATGGGTAGCAGGAGGAGTTCAAATGCTGGCTACCATCAGTCAGGTCTAGGTGCTCATGATCTCCTAGACTCTCCCTGCATTCTGAAGACCAGAGAGAACACGTGAGATTTGCTAGGAGCAGGAAGTTGGGGGTAGGTGGACAATAGGGAGAGAGAGGAGGAAGAGAAGTCTTGAGTACCCATACCCTGATTCCTAGCTTGAATCCTAGCTCACAGCAGACTATCACTGTGTTTAGTGACTGTAGGCTGAAAGCCAGGATTCTTCTAAGTGTTCCATTTCCCTTCATAACTGTGTCTCCCACCACTGAGCTCCATCAACAACTGTAGTGTGGGAGAAGACAGAATACTGCTCCTTCAGGAACACTTCCTTCTTTAAGGGAGAAGACACAATTTACTGCTAGTAGACAATGACTACTGGGAATTCTATTTTAAATAGAACTCCAAGCATTTTAAACTCATTAGGGCAACTGACACAACACAATCTAGGATACAAGATCTATTACTTCTGCCACTTTACAGAGCAGGATGCTGGGGCTCAAAAAGGCTGAGTGTCTTGCCCACGTAGCCTATAAAGGGCAGTCAGGGTATCCTGCAGACCTGTCCATTCCAAGGCCTGTGCTTTATAGCTATTATGATACCTTCACTTAACTGGTTCTAAGGGGAGGCAGACATTCTATTTGGACACAGTGCCCTCTAATCACAACCAGAAAAGCAGCTATTAAAGGAGTATCTTAACAAAGCCTTATAAGGCTAACAAAAATGTGGTTATCTCTGCACTCACCCAGAAGGCATGTGCCTTTATTTATACATGCATGCTCAGTGAAAGAGAAGTGGGAAAGAATTCTGTGCCCAGAACACTTTGGGACACTGTGGCATCCCATGAACTCTTTCTACTGAAGAAGAGAGCAGTCACTGGTGAAGATGGAAGGGGGGAGTTCTAGGAACTTCTCTGGGGCACTCCATGTGTAAGTCTCCTTACCCTCATTTTCCCCATCCTGAAACTGCTGGCTCCCCATAAGTGAGGACTGACTAAGGACAGCATCTGACATCCGGGCAGAACTAAGTGCTTTCCCAGCCACGAGACTCATTCCTGGCAAGTTATCCAGCTGCACCTGCAGAAAGTTATTAGGACAGTAAGTAAAGATAAATATGCAACATGTAGGTAACCGTTCAGAGATAGCTGTTCCCTCTAAAAGAGCTCAGGCGCCACTCCCAAGCAGTACTCCCAGATACCCCTTCTCTGCACAGTGCCATCCAAAGGGGGCTCTAACAGGGACAGTGTGGGAAACTGCTGCAGTTTCTGCCCTTAGAGCGGGTGAGGGCATGGTGAATCTCAGCTGGTGGGCAGATGCCACTGACACCTACACGGCCTTCCAAACCAGGTTTCTGACCTATTCCCATCACCATGAGGAGTCTAACAGAACTTTCTGCAAGGACGGAAATGTCCTACTATGCTGTCTAATACAGAGTCACAAGCCACAAGAGGTTACTGAGCACTTGAAATGTGACTGAAGTGACTGAGGAACTAAATCTTTAACTTAATTATATTTAAATTTGAATAGCTAATTGTGGCTAGTTGCTACTGCATTAATCAGTGCTACTCTAGGAGTTTGCCCTAGGAAAACGAGCCCGGCAGAACAAGGTTAGCTCTCTTTATCTGAGTAAGCTCAATGTACCTGCCAGAAAACCAACCAAGAGCCTAAGAATTCATATGCTGGGGCTTGAGTTTTAGATTGTTTGGGGAGAAGTTGAATAACTAAGGCTAGAGGGGACAGATGGCAACTACCCTTCATTCCTCAGTCTAAAATTGGAGAATAGATTCCACTGAGATTCTACTAGAGTTAAGGGCTGGTCTATTCAGGTGATTCAAAGATATGCTTCCTTAGTTCACAGAGGTGTTGGATTCTGGTTGAGAAGACTGGAGAAATACATGCTACCCAACATTACTAAGTCTAGTTTCCAGGGTTGGATTGGTACAATTCCACTTCTGAGAAGTAGGAGGGGCCAACATACATAAGCATCATCACTGTTCTGGATTGTATGGTGTCTCTGGAGGGTCCGAGGCCTGTGGTGCTCACTGACTGAGGGGCGTGCTGAGTACCCAAGTCCATTATGATCTGGCAGCTCCATTGCTTGTCCTGGAGAACTTCTGTCCATGCAGTTCCCTATGACAGATTCTGAGGAGACAGCAGGAACAGAGTTGGTCAGCAGGCCTGAAGTTTCTCTCAACATTGTCAGTACCTATTAAAGGAATGTTTTGCAAAAGACAATGAAGCCCTGGCTGGTGTAGCTCAGTGGATTGAGCACGGGCCTACGAACCAAAAGATCGCGGTTCGATTTCCCATCAGGCACATGCCTGGGTTGCAGGCCAGTGTCCGGGGATCAGTTCCCAGCAGAGGATGTACCAGAAGCAACCATACATTGAAAAAAAACAAACAGTGAGACACAGATGAGTGCACTACCTACTAATCCTCAGCTGGCTGGTGATGGTGCTTGCGGGAGTCTGGACCAGCCTTCTAGCCTTCTAACCCTAAGTCCTAGAGCAAACATGAGCCTCTTTGTGGAGGAACCATACCCTTAGGAGAAAAAGCCCATATATTGGTGGTTGATCACATGGAACATTTTCTTTTTTCTTCATCTCTCTGTTGACTTGACAGTGCTGTACTCTCAAAACCAGATGCATGAAGAATCATTCCTGGAGCTTTCAGGAACCTCTAGCCTGGGAGGATGGCCCCCATCTCTCTCCTTTCTTGACTTCCCCCTCAGTGTACCACCCCAGTCTTCTCTGTTTCTCAAACTGCTGTTCCCAATTCTGTCCATAGCTCCTCCACTCTTTACATTTCTATCCTTGACCTTCCCTCTTTCCCCATGCTTACTTTGGCAATATCATCTATTTTCATAACTTCAACTATATTGCCTCTATGTAAAGAAATACAGAAATGCTCTTTTAAACTCCAGGTCCACAACTCCAACTATTTATTAGATATATTTTTCTGGATATTTAATATGTCTAATTCCAAACTCATCAATTTCCCCCACAACCAGCTCCTCTCTCAGAAATCCTTGTTTCTTATTGCCTATTTTCTGAATCTGCGTGTGAGCTCATAGGGTACTTTACTCCTGGTTCCACATCAACTTAAGTGTAAAGAATCTACCTCTGCAATATCAGTCACTCCAGTCCCTTTCTTTCCAATCTCATGGCTTCCATGGAAGCCCTATTGCCTCCTGCCTGGATTACTGCAACAGCCTCTTAACTATGCACCTACCACTACCCTACAAAGATTAATCTTTCTACTGGGTAGCCCAAACACCTCATTTTCCACAATACTTTCCCAGCCTATCTTCCAATGAAGATTACTCACTGCTCTCCCCTACATCCTAAACTCTGGTCAAATGGGACCACTTAAATCTCCCCTACCCATTCACAATTCTATGTAAATATTTGCTCCTGCTGTTCCCTCTCCCTAGAAATGCTCATTGGCAAACATTGGACCTATCTCCTAATGAACTGTAGTTTTCAATAGGAAACATAGCCCTAATGCCAGTAGTTATTTGAATAATCAAAGGAAAACATACTAAGTGCTGGGTAAAGGGTTTCGGGTCTCTATACTGAAATGGTCTCATACAACAATCAAGGTTAGGCCTGGGCTTAAGGGCTGAGGTAGAATGGGAAGGGAGGGAAGCTGACTGACATACACACTGATCGTAATGTAAAACATTCTGGAGAAAAATGAGAGGAGGGGGAACTTCCCAACTACAAAAGATGAAAGCAAGTGAGAAATCTTTTGAAAGTTCTGTGAATGAAAAGGTCAAAGGAACAGCCAGAAGTCAACTGTTCTGCTACTGAAAGCTAAAAGCCAACAGAGAAAGGAAGATAAAAGCCTACACCAAATCTTGCTTTGTGGGATTAGCTCACCCATCATACCCACCCAGCTCAATTCCTCTCAGTGGGCACAGCTCAAATGCTAGCTCCAGGGCCAAAGTAAAATCACTGGCAAGAAGTGGTGCAACAATGGCTTTGTGGAGTGAGGAACTGGCTCTCTGGTCTCTGCTGCCAAGAAGCAACATTTGGCTGCTTCTCACTTTTTCAAAATATTTTTCAATGCCTATATTCTTTTCTTTGATAGCTAGCATCATCTTTTTTAATTCCTTGGGGCTCCCCCCGCCCTAGATTATAGAATTGGATGCAAATCTCATCAGTTGCATCCCCTTGCTCCCCAAAGATGAACGTAAGAGCTCTCCTGTTTAAAGATTTTTAAAGGATCATTATCAAACATGAGGAAATGGCAAAGCTAATAAAATGTGTAAGCCCTGGTTCTTGATAATTCTTTCTCACATCTTCTAGAGGGCTCAATGTGTTTGTTTGTTTAATATATATATGCTGAAAAATCTCTCCCCCCGTCCCCTTTTGGGAATTTATTTTTATTCCTAAAAATGAGGTTTCTCCAAACCCAAACACCCACCCTCATTTTGGCCCTGCCTTTGGGAAGGTCACATGGACACTGTCCTCCTTGTCTGCCCTCCTCCTGGACTACAGGTTTGATGCCAACATACCTGAGTGCCACCAAAGACAGAGCAAGCTATTTACTAACCATGTGGTGAGCCTCCCTGACTCTTCCGCCCAGAGCTCACTAGCACAGCTCTCGGGTCAGGAAGACCTGGGCTTGAATGCTGGCTTCACCAGGATTCCTGGGGAGTGGGCCAGTAACCTGACTTGATGGGGTCTGTTTCTTTGTAATACAGGCCTTACTCCACAGGTATGTAAAGTGCTTACTAGGGCTTGGTACACCACAAAGACTGGTATTACTCATACTCATTTCGGAGATGTTAGTTCTGAGAGGATAAAGGCTTACTGAACCAGCTGACAAAAACAAGAAAAGTGATTTTATCAAAAAGGACCTTAACTTCGAGAATTATGGAGATAATTTCCCCATATATAAGTGAACAAATGAATTAATGAAACTTTAATTTTTAGTGAAGAAGCCTCTGATTTAGGAAAGACACATAAAGTTAAAAAACCAGATGAAAAAGGAGTCAGGTAACAAACCAGGGTTTTGTCTGCTCAAGTTTCAATATAATCCAAAGGTCAAAGATCTATAAGGGCTGGCAGCTATTACTTGGCAGATATCTGACAGGTATAGGACAGAGGGTGAGGAGGCATAAAGGAAGGAATATTAGGCTAGGGAATCAGAAAACCTGAAGTCAGGATCTAACTCCATCACCAACAGAATGTACAAAATTGGGTAAACCATTTAATCTCTCATAATCTCAGTTCTCTATCTCAAAAATGACAGTGTTTGGGGGCTCAAAAAAGCACACATGTAAAAGGGTATTTAACAAATTATAAAGGAGTGCACAAGTATAAATTTTAGTAAGAACACCGAGTCCTGAGTCTAGAAGTCCTTTGTGACATTCTAAGATGAGATCTAGTAACCAGTTGGGGGTGGGGTGAAGTGTACATAGAATAACCCACTAACTAAGGGATGTGAAATTTAGGTTCAAATCTTTGGCATCCTTTATGCCAGTTCAGCAAGCTCACCAAAGGATACATAATAGGGAAAAGAGGACTTCTAAGAGCAGCATTCTCATGTTATTTACTGAAGTAAAAGACCTCAATACAGAGAGGATGATCATCTGATCGTGCAAGGGAAAGAATATATAAATGGACACAATGCACACCACCTACCTGCTTGGGGAACTTTGGGGCAGCTTGCACAACTCTATTGAATCTGTCAATGTTGACTTGTCCTTACTCATTTACTAGGTTTTAAGAAAAAAATAAGAGAAATGACATGTTGTGCATATTTTTCTTAAAGGTTTCGAGGGGAACCCTCCAAGTCTATCATTTTACCTCATTCTGAGGCCTGAAGTCCACTAATATTGCTGACACTAACTAGGCTCAAGGAAGAGGATGCGGTTTTTGTGAGTTCAAGTTGCTAATCTCACTGTGTAAACCAGTTATGCTGTTGTAATTATTAATTTGCAAAGTAAAAAAAATCAAGTATAGAAGATAACCCTTAATTCTACATCTGTAGTGGCAGTTAGGGAGATGACAGGCAGCATGGGACACGTAGTGCCCTGAAACTTCTACGTATTTCAAACAAACCTTTAGCATGCTGCCTGCTTAGTGCCCTGGAACACCTGGCTTCACACTGAGTGACAGCACAGAGCCATAAAGGAAATAGGTAACCATGAAAAATGACATGATGGCATTTAGTTTTCCTTAACACCAGTGATCCCTATTCATCTTAAGAAATTTTAGAAAGATCACACTATATCTGCTTTTTTATAATCATGGTCTTGCATCACTTAACAATGAAAATACATTCTGAGAAATGTGCTGTTACATGATTTTGTTGTGCAAACGTCATAGAGTGTACTTATATAAACCTATGTAGTAGAACCTACTATACACCTGGGCTGTATGATGTAGCCTACTGCTCGTAGGTACACACCTGTACATCATATTACTGTACTCAACACTGTAGGTAATTTTAAGGCATTATGCTAAGACATTATGACAGCTATGACATGACTAGGCAATGGGAATTTTTCAGTTCCATATAATTTCGTGAAACCACCATCATATATGCAGTCCATCATTGGCCAAAACATTCTTATGTGGAACATGACTGCATACCTCTTATATAGCACTCGTTAGGTGGCATTTCAAGTTAAAACTGTTCATGACCTTGCCTTTCTTTCCCCCAGTACGTAAAAATTTCCCAAGGGCGGTTCTTTTTCATTTGTGCGTTCCACACAGCACCTACAACACAGTCTGTGAATTCTAGTAATTCAGTAAGTTTTGTGTAATTTGCTCTACCATGGAAATAACAAGTGTTTTGGCACTGGTGTGTAACTACAGAGGTTGAGATATCATTAAAGAAAACAGCAAGGCACCCCCCATCCAAAGAGAGAAATAAGTGTGAGCTTCCCCCACTTGCCTGCAAGGTGGTAGAGGTAGGACACCACAATCCTTTCTTAACAAAAGTGACAGCAGATTACTGATTCTTGGTAATGTAAAACTGTGGGCTCTCAGGTTTTTAAAAGAATAAAAGAATCATGTCAGGTTAAAGAAGGGAAATTGTGGAGCCTCAGTTTCTAGTATAAAAGATATCATATAATATATACATCTCGAGGTGGCTGTGAAAAGAAATGAGTAACTGAGTTGAAAGCAGCATGCATGGAGATTTACTACAAACATTAATTCCACCCTCCTTCTCTTAAGGGCATTTAGCTTAACATCCCTAAGTACACAGATGAAGAAAGGAAGGAGGTTACAGCCAGGCCCACTGTCAGGCTGCTAGTCAGAGTAAGCTCGTGTTGTTTAAGAACAATGGGGACTTCTAAGATAAAAAAAAAATTGCTTTAAACATACAGATATACATCTTCAGAGGGATTTCAACTTTTGAGCAGCATCAGGCTTCCTTAGACCATTAGTTACTCTATTGCATTATTTCACTATACTGGATTCTAAACACACATAATAGTTTGTGGCTTTATCCATTAAAGATAATTGTATATGCAGTTCCAAAAGCCACAAACTAGGAGCAGATGTCAGGAAAAGATAAACAGTATTCAAGTGAGAACAGACATAGTCTGTAGCTAAGTTAAAGAGTAAGTTTAGAGTAAACTGGGTAGAAAGAAGGAAGAATAATCTGTACAATACATTGGCAGGAGCTAAGACTATAGCTTCTAGAAAAGCTCATACCAAAGATAACAGGAAAAAAAATATTTAAGGAAAAAAAGAGAACTTTGTGGGGAAGATACCTGCAAAGCTGATAAATGCGGCAACAAGGACAGGAGAGTGTTGAGCTGAAACCTTTAGGAATATACTTACTCTGGTTTGTTCCAGAAACCACAAAAGATGTTTGTGGGCATAATGGTGGTGATGGAGGTAGATTAAGAATGTAGGGAGAAGAGACAGGGAGGAGAGAGGTAATGATAGTAATTCAGCTAGGGAGAGAAGAGATTTGTCAAAATTATAATCCTGAAGTTCTGGCCTGAAGTGAAGGTCTTAGATTTAAAGGGGGCATGACTGACTTACAGAATTGTGTAATGATTTACAACCAGCAGAATTGAGTGATGTGCTACTTTAACTGTCCTGGCACATTGCAGCTGGATCTAGATCATACTCTGGATTTTAGAAAACCCTGTCCTTAACTTCTACTAGGTTCCTTCATGTACACTGCTCTTAAAAACAAAACAAACCTGCTTGTTATCCCTTCAAAATATCCCTGATACATTTTACCCACTGGTCTTTCCTCATACTTCTCCCCAAAATCCAAATGACAAAATCTCCATCCATCATACCCAATTCAAATGCCACTGACTGCTGGTTGAGAAATGATTCATCTGATTGAAAACTAATATCTCCCACTTCTGGTACTCCCATACTTGGATCAAACACATTCGGCCTTAGTTTAGGTACTAAGTAGATCAGCAAGCCTGCTACAAGGAGGATTCCTTTTAATAGCTATGGAATGTAGGTGAATTCAAGCCCTCCAGTCTTTCTGCAGAGAAGAGTCAGACCAGAGGAAAAAATGAAGAGTAATTATAATTTTTTTGTATTTTTTAAAGTATATTTTATTGATTATGACATTACAGTTGTTCTATTTCCCCCTTCATTACCCTCCACCCTACACACCCCCCTTCACCATTCCCCCCCTTTAGTTTATGACCACGTGTCTCAAGTTCTTTAGATTCTATATTTCCCATACTATTCTTGCCCTCCCCCTATTTTCTACCTACCATCTATGCTACTTATTTTCTGTACCTTCTCCCCCCTTCTCCTTCTCCCACTTCCCTGTTGCTAACCCTCCACGTGATCTCCATTTCTATGGTTCTGCTCCTGATCTAGCTGTCCTCCTAGTTTGCTTTCGTTTTAGGTGTGGTTCTTAATAACTGTGAGTCTGCTGTCCTTTCACTGTTCATCTTTTTTATCTTCTTTTTCTTAGGTAAGTCCCTTTAACATTTCATATAATAAGGGCTTGGTGATAATGAACTCCTTGAATTTGACCTCATCTGAGAAGCACTTTAACTGCCCTCCCATTCTAAATGAAAGCTTTGCTGGATAGAGCAATCTTGGATGTAGGTCTTTGGATTTCATGACTTGGAATACTTCTTTCCAGCCCCTTCTTGCCTGTAAGGTCTCTTTTGAGAATCCGCTGACAGTCTGATGGGAACTCCTTTGTAGGCGACTGTCCCTTTGGCTCTTGCTGCTTCTAGAATTCTCTCCTTCATTTTAATCTTGGCTAGTGTAATTAGGATGTGCCTTGGTGGGTTCCTCTTTGGGTCCATCTTCTTTGGGACTCTGTGAGCTTCCTGGATTTCCTGGAAGTCTATTTCCTTTGCCAGAACGGGGAAGTTCTCCTTTATTATTTGTTCACATAAGTTTTCCACTCGTGGCTGTTCCTCTTCCCTTTCTGGTACCCCTGTAATTCAGATGTTGGGACATTTAAAGATGTCCTGAAGGTTCCTAAGCCTCTCCTCATTTTTTTGAATTCTTGTTTCTTCATCCTTTTGTTTGGTAATTTTTTCCCTCTTTCTGGTCCACTCCTTTGATTTGAGTCCCAGTTTCCTCTCCATTACTATTGGTTTCCTATGTATTTCCATTCATTTCAATTAGTTTAGCCTTCATATGTTCCCCTAATTTGTGGCTAAAATCAACCAGTTCTGTGAGCATCCTGATCACCAGTGTTTTGAACTGTGCATCTGAAAGTTTGACTATTTCTTCATTGCTTAGATTTACCGGCTCTGGGGCTCTGAGTTGTTCTTGAGCCATGTTTTGATCTGTTTTGTTACGTATGAGGAGCGGAGCCTTAGATGTTCACCAGGGCAGGGCCACCCAGGTCGCTGGTTTGTGACGCTGGTGTATGTGGGGGCGGGGTCAGAGAGGGACAATAGCGGTCCCCTCTGCTGTTTCCTGCCACTGGTGCCTGCACGGTCTGTCTCACTGCTTGCTCCTTCACCGGTTTATCTGCTCCCGAATGTGTGACCATGGTCAGCCCTCAGTGAGTCTACTGCCTTGAGCCCTCAGTGGGTCCACCGGCTACTCCACACCTGGGATCCGCCCACAGCTGCCGGTGCACCTGGGTTGCACACCCAGGTTGGTCTGGTGGGTCTTTCCTGCCTGACTCCGCTCTGCCCCTCTTACTGGTTTGGCTGAAGGGCATTTGGTGTCTAGCACATGGAAAGGCCTATTAAAAGTTCATTTTTTAGCCCTGGCTGGTGTAGCTCAGTGGATTGAGTGCGGGCCTATGAACCACATGATTGTGGTTCAATTTCCAGTCAGAGCACATGGCTGGGTTGCAGGCCAGTTCCCAGCAGGGGACTCATGAGAGGCAACCATACATTGATATTTCTCTCCTCTCCTTCCTTTCCTCTCTAAAAAAAAAAAAAAAAAATTAAACTTCATTTTTTATAAATATGCTAATCTCATGAAAGCTTTCATTCACACAGGAATGTCTCCTACAGCATCCCTAATACCACTATGCTGCCTCTGGCAGGACAGAAAATTCCCAGGCTATCTAGGCAGCCTGTGCTAGAATTGCTCTTTTTTTATTTTCCTTTTGCCCTCCTACACCTGGTACCCCCATTCTCTCCAGTAATCCCTTCCCTTACTTTATTTCCATGGGTTATGCATATAAGTTCTTTGGCTTCTCCATTATGTATACTGTTCTTAATAGCCCCCACCGGGGCCCATCCATTTTGTGCTTCTTAATCCCTGCACCTTTCCCTCCCATTTTCCTCTTCCCCCTCCCAACTGATAACCCTCCAAAAGATCTCCATATCTACGATTCCATTTCTGTTCTGGTTGTTTACTTAGTTTGTTATTTGGATTCAGTTATTGATAGTTGAAGATTTGTTGCCCTTTTAATGTTCATCATTTTGATCTTCTTTTTCTTATATAATTCCCTTTAGTATTCATATAGTAATGACTTGGTAATGATGAGCTCCTTTAGTTCTACCTTGTCTTGGAAGCACTTTACTTGCCCTTCCATTCTAAATGATAGCTTTGCTGGACAGAGTATTCTAGGTTGTAGGTCCTTGCTTTTCATCACTTTGAATACTTCTTGGCAGTCCCTACTAGGCTGCAAAGATTCTTTTGAGAAATCAATCAACAGTCTTATGGGAACACCTTTGTAGGTAACTATCTGCTTTTCTATTGCTGTTTTTAAGATTCTCTTTATGTTTAATCTTTGGCATTTTAATTATGAGGTGTTTTGGTGTGGTCCTCTTTGGGTCCATCTTGATTGGGACTCTCTGTGCTTCCTGGACTTGTATGTCTATTTCCTTCACTAAATCAGGCAAGTTTTCTTTCATTATTTTTTTCAAATAAGTTTTCAATTTCTTACTCTTTCTCATCTCCTTTCGGCACCCCTATGATTTGGATGTTGGTACATTTTGAGATGTCCCAGAAGTTCCTACGTCTATTCTTGTTTTCTTTTCTTTTTTTTTAAGATTTTAAAATTTATTTATCTTTAGAGGGGAAAGGAAGGAGATAGAGAAATATCAATGTGTGGTTGCCTCTCATGTGTCCCCCACTGGGAACCGGCCCGCAACCCAAGCATGTGCCCTGACTGGGAATCAAACAGCGATTGTGTGGTTCACAGGCCCGCGCTCAATCCACTGAGCTACACCAGCCAGGGCCATCCTTGTTTTCTTGAATTCTTTTTTCTTCCTGCAGTTCTGATTGATTTTTGCTTTCTTGTTTTCCAAATCGTTGACTTGATTCTCAGCTTCATCCCCTCTACTGTTCGTTCCTTGAAGATTTTTCTTTGTTTTCCTTAATGTAGCCATCATTTCTTCCTGGGTCTTTTTTATGCCACTGCAGTAGTACCCAGTGAGTTGCTGGAGCACCCTAATAACTGTTGTTTGAACTGTGCGTCTGATAGGTTACTTTTCTACATTTCACTTAGTTGTTTTTCTGGAGTTTTGTTATGTTCTTTCATTTGGGCTGTATTTCTTTGTCTCTTCATTTTGGCAGCCTCCCTGTGTTTGTTTCTGTATATTATAGGTAGAGCTGCTTGGACTCCCTGTCTTAGTAGTGTGGCCTATTGTAGAAAAGCACACCTGTTAAGTTGTATGGGGCGGAGCCTTAGGTAATTGCCCAGAAGGGGTAACCCGTGCTATAGCTCTGTCACTCTGTGTGGGGACATAGCAACAGAGGGGACAGTGCTGTTATGTGGCCTCTAGAGTTTTGCCCAGGAGAAAGCTGTCTCCCAGCACTCACACTTCACTTTCTCCCCATGTGCCACTAATGCCCTTCCAACTGTTGCCCTGGTGCTGAATCCCAGAGGGTGTGGGTCTGCGTGAGACTTAAGTCTATATAGCAGGCCCTGTAAGAGAAGTCTTGTGAGAATCCCTCAGTGTCTTCCACTACCCCAATCCTTACTGGTTTTTACCAAAGTTATGGGGACATATTTTCTTGGCACTAGAACCCTTGGCTGAGTGGTCTGGACTGGGGCTGGGATCCCTTGCTCCCAAGGTATCCCTCTCATTTTTTATCTACCACATATGGGTGTGGGACCACCCATTCCATTTCCATGCCTCTCTGTGCCACTCTGCTTTCTCTACCCCTCCAACCTACTTGGATGAATGTGGTTTCCTTAAATCCGTGGTTGGACTTCCACACAGCTTAATTTTCTGACAATTCTGGGTGATATTTACTTTGTAGTCTGGTGGTATTTTTTTTACCTAGTGGTGCACGGAGGTGAGGTGTACAACGCCTCCCACGTTTCACCCATGCCTCCATCTTGACTGGACATCTAGAATCTTTCTTATAAAAGTCCTTAGAGAGTTGACACTTGCTGCTACTTCTCTTCTGATCTTGGTTCTGCCCCCAAATAAGAACCCAGAAAAGTCAAATCCCTTCTTTGATCTAAGAGGTATGATAATTCTCCTTAGTTTACTTCCCCCAATACAAAACATCGCCAGGTCTGTCAGCCATTCCACATATGACTTGGTTCTAAAACTTCTCACGATATACTTGATTGGTGTACATCTCTAAGTGGGATGGAACCCAACTATTCAAAAGAGCAGGATTTAACAGGTGTTTTATGCAACCAGATGTCCCTCCCTGCCAGTGCATAGCAAACACAACATGAAGGCACCAAGTCTTTCTCACATAAACTGATTTAGAGTAAGGTCTTCTGTCCTGCCCTGAACCATGGGACCTAGCAACTGAGTTTTGTATGTTGACTTTAAAAGACACTGTAGGAGATGCAGGTAGCTCCAAGAAGGGAAGGATATAAGAAATGCTCAGTTTCAGAATTACATATTTATGGATACACTCATTTTCCAAGATCTATAATGATGAGATGGATATTAGTCCAGATTTTGTTTAGGAAGTTATAATATTAATGGAGCAACAGTTTTTGACCATAACCTACTGATGGTAATATTAATTTCCCTCTAAATGAAAATGAATGTACTCATCTACTATAAAAACAAAATGAAATGACATGGGGCCCCTCACGATGCTGTAAAACAATCTGTACTTAGTTTATTAATGAAGTAATCAGAGTAATAATACTAATACTCACATTTATATCATAATTTCAGATTACATTTCTTTTCTTACACTCTCATGCACACACATTACATATAGACACAAACACATATATGTATGTTTTAATCTTCCCAGATACTCTGTAAAGCACCATCACTCCTCCTGCCTCTTGGTCACAGGTGAGGAAAATAAGAACCTGAAGGTGTAAGTGATAAGGTTATTGAATTCATGACAGAGGCAAGTTCAGAATTGAGATGCTTTGAATTTTGGTCCAATGCTATTTATTCTAAATTATATTTCCTTACCATTGGTTGACTTTTTTCTATTGCATAAGTTAAAGTTGGCTATTCTTAAGAAATTCTGTGTTCTAAAAAAACATGGCATGAATATGGGAAATAGATATCTTACTTACTGTATTACCTGTGTGTTAAGTTTCTATCACTAAGCTTTTAATTTTGAAAATAAGACCCCTTGCCCACCAATTCCCACTTCCTACATGCTTCTCCCTCAAAAGGTACTGAAGGTCTTCTTAGAAATTCTTTTTCTTTTAGGAACATAGAGTACTAGCTGAAAAAAATAACATTACTAAGTTAATTGAATTGGGGCAAAATGGCCCAGGACTTTTACTTTGAAGGGACGCTTACCTCGGCTGGACACCTTATTTCTATTGAGTGCAGCAGTTGGCTGATGTCGGTATGGATGTATCCCCAATTCCTGTGCATGACTCACAGTTCCTAGTAAAGATTCAGGGTCCCCAGGTCTGCCAGTACTCAGGAGTAGGGGGCTGTCATGGCAACCTTTGGTCAATGCATTTGAACTCTTCCTGTCTGGAAAGCCATCCTTGGCCCCCTCGCATGAGCATTCCTCTTCCATGCTCTCTGAAGGCATGAGTACCGGCTGGTGAGCATAACCATGGGTCGGGCTGGGTGAGGAAACCTGTGAGATACATTCTTGTGCTCTGATTTGTAGAAGGTGCTGAGGGCTGGTGTGGTGGTGGTGATATGAGTCAGTATTCTGATATGGTAAAGCCTGGTGCTCTGTCATACTCTGTCCCCCAAGATTGGGAGCCAGACTCCCAGCATCCCCCTGGTTCATATGCCTAAACAGTTCTTGGTATTCTTGATGCTGCTGTTGTTGTCGCTGTTGCTGTTGCCTTTTAATGAGCTGTGCAAACTCTGCTGGGGGCAGCCGAATGTCCGAGTGGCCGGTGAGCGAATGCCGGGGAGAAAGCAGTCCTTGGAGAATGTGGGGTACCTGCTGGTGTCTTGTATAGTCTGGCGGCGTGGGGGACAGCAGGGCCTGCTGCAGTGCTGACGTGGTATAATGAGGTGGCTGCTGATGTGCACTGGGAGGGAAGGTGGGGAATTGGTCAAGTGGAGGGACTTTCAGGGCTTGGGTTGTAGGGAACCCCACTCCTGTTGAAGGGCTGTAGCTGCTGGGGGAACCCCGGGACTGGTCCGAAAACAGGTAGGGGTGTAAATGCGCCTGGTCGTAGTTAGCAGGGGAGAACCGATTCACGTTCAAGCTGCAGACACAAAAGGGAGTGAGTACCAGGCATCCATGTAACAAGTGCACTGTGCTCCCCTGGAGAACAGCTACTCCTCTTTCTCAGTAGGGAGCTCCACTGATACAGAGAACTGTGGGGTGACAGGGAAGATGCGGATGCATGCACCAACCCGACTCATCCCTGCACTCACTCACCCAGTAATGTTTAAGGGATTTAGGGCACTGTGGTCATAGACCCAGCTCTAGGTTAAAGGTAGTCACTATCTTACAGCATCATTTAAGCTACTAAGAGGCACCAATCTCTTAGAATACAAGTGACAGAGAGGGAAGAATCCTCAAAGAATAGACAAGGAAAACTGACCTTTTAACCAGCTTCTCTAGTAGACCATTATCTTCTTTGCAGAAAAATAGTAAGATAGCTTTGTGATTTTCCTCTCCTGTCTCATTAGCATTTTGATCCCTTATTTGGTCAATAAATAAGTTTCAAGTTCACCCCAAACCCACCACTCTGATTTAGAAAGGGTGAAACAAGCATAGCCCAGTCAAACCCATTTTTCTTCCCTCCTCCTTTCTTGCCCTGCTAAGGGGCTTTCTCCCTCCTCAATCACCTGGACAGCTGGCTGCGCAACTTTAGGTAGCCTTACCTGTGGGCCTCTGCACTGTCAGCACTCAGCTGCTTGGACAAGGGCCGGTGGCCATAACTGAAGGTAGCCATCAGGTTGGCACGATGCTGCATCTGAATCTGACTGGCACTGGGGCTAATGGAGACGCCCCGCCCAGCAGAGCCTGCAGTTGTCCCTGGCATGTTGTTAAGCATGTCAACAGGTTCCTGTACTTGGATGGTCACCTGCTGGGACTGGGCAGGCTGCTGTATGCCCAAGCAGGTGAGTGCCACATTGGGAGGAGGAGAACAGTTCTCAGGTGGCTGCTGGAAGATTGCACTGCAGGAGGCTAAGCCTTGAAACTGGGAGGGAGATGCAGCACCTACAGAGAAAGACACCTCAGAGTGACTAAATGGTACGTGCCGGCTGGAAGTAATGGAGGCCAATGAAGATAACAAACCATACCATTTAGAGCAGTACCTCTCAAATTTTAGTGTGCATAAGGCTCATCTGCAGGACCTGTCAAAACAGATTTCTGGGCCCTACCCACAGAATTCTGATTTAGTAGGTCAGGCTGGGGCCCCATGGATTAGTATTTCTAATAAGTTGCTGTGGAAGTTGGTCCATGGATTATGCCATGATTTAGAGCAGTGTTTTTCAAACTCTAATATGCATATAAATGGCCTGGGGGTCTTGCTAAAGTGCAGCTTCTGATTTAGCAGGTTTGGAATGGGGCCTTAGATTCTAATTTTCCTGCTGAGGTTGTTGGTCAGGAAACCCTGCACCTTGAGTAGGAAGAATATAGAGGCCAATTCAGACTGTCCAGGGGGATCTAGACTGTGTCACATATGTAAGAGATTACCAGTTTCTGAATGCTAAATCCTCATACTGCTGGTCTCTAAAGACCCATACTAATTAGGGTATACTCATCTTTACCTCCATCTAAACGCCCACAAGAGAGGACCCACATGTACAATGGATAACCAAACACAGGCATGAAAATAGGGAAGGTTCTGGTAGGAGCCTTTTATTTTATAGAGTTGGAGGGTGTTTTATTAAAACTATATTAATAGTTAACCTTTACTGAGAACTATTTTATGCCAGAGACTGTTTCAAGTGCATATATTTATTCATGAAATACTATCATCATCCCTACTTTACATTTGAGAAAGCTGAGGTAAACTGAAATTAAATAGCTTATTTGAGGTTTCACAGCTAAGGAGGTGGTAGAAAGAGGCTTGAAGCCAAGGCAGTCTAAGCTAAAACCCACAACTTAAATGCTATCTTATTCTGCCATTCAAATCCATTGCCTGTGGCATTCCAAATGATGGCTCACTTTTTTCATGTGGCATAGTATGGTTCAGTATAAACCTTTCTACTCACCATGAGACTGGATCATGGCACTGTTCATGGGGGGAGGACTATTACTGGGTTGTCTGAAGAGATGATTGTTGGGGTGATTGGGGGGTGGGCTTGATGGCTGAATCCTTAACCTTAAAAAAACAACAAAACCAGATAAGTAAATTTCCTGAGGTGACAGTACAACCTTGAAATTAGCTTCAGCCATATAATACACTTAAGCAGCAGCTATTTCTTCAGTTTTCATAAACCTCCAGTCCATAACAACATACGTAAACCACCCACCACAGTCTACTTAAAAGCTATTCACAGATTACTTTATAGGACTTCCCAGAAAAATAGGCAGAGGTCATTGTGGGCTTGTGTCTGACCTTCTGTATTAGATGTCAGATTACTTTATTCATGTGGCTAAGAAAATGATGTGGCACTGGAAGTCAGGATTTCAGGGAGACTGCTGAAATTTAAATTGGTTTCTCTGCTTTTCAAATAAGTTTTCCAAGATGAAAGCTAAAGTCAGTCAGTGTCTCCCACAGGAGTCAGGCCAAAGACACCAAGCTATAGAGATAATGGCTTAGGCACAGAACAAAATGATTCATTACCTCTGGAGCTGGTGGGTGAGGAGGGCTGGCTGATTTTCACATGTAGCTTGAAGAGGTGGAGAAGGCTGAGGAGGACAGATAGAATCCTAAAACATATGGAGGAAAAGAAAAATAGTTGTGAGAGTGAATATTAACATGAGCTATTCTCAGGGAAAGAAAAGAAGGAATTGTCACTGAGATGTATGCTTTTGTTGTTTGTGGAAAAGTCTACATTTATCCGAACATGTCAACCATGAACATAACTCAATTCCATTTTGATCCACATGATCTCTTCCAAACTTCACAGACGAATCAGCCTGAAAGGAAACTCTAAACAAGTAGGGGAGAGCAAAGAATGAAGACCTACTTGAATCTGTTGTTGGAGAATTTGATGGTGTTGCTCCTGCTGGTATAACATATGCTGTTGCTGAGTCTTCTCCAGGGTTCTTTCATCAATCTGCCCCCCATACATCTTCTGCAGTTGCTCACACTCCTGAAGGGAAAGCAGTTAATACAGATAGGATACAGCCAGGCCCACCCATGCAGTGATATCAACAAACGCAGATCTGCCCTGAGGTCTCATGGGAAGAAAGAGCCACAAGAGAACAGTATACTTGATGAGCAACTCATCCATTTATATAGGAATTTACGTACTAAATATATATTCACATTTTGTTCTGCATGAACTAGTGGAAAATACCAATGATGGTGTCTGTGTATAAGTGAAAATGTCCAGTGTGAAGTCTGTGTACAAAGAATATGCCTCTTGGAATTTGGTCATCAGGAAGGCAGAAAGGAAACTAGTTTAGAAGTCTGAAGGTACACTTCCTTCCTCTGAGAGCACCATTCCCTACCAACTAGAGAGTATGCCAGGTGGTAGCAATGCCAAACAAGCTCCCACAAGACCCAGTGCCCATTCTGAGAGCAATGCAAGGGTTGCTTAGAAGTACCTTCCCTGGTGCTTCCCACTAAAATCCAAGCCCAGAAATTCCTCTGTAATAAACTGCAGAGACAGGAGGAAAACTCAGTCCTGTCATGGGATAAGCAAGTTTGTTCCTGGGGGAAGCTAACCAGAATAAGCAAGCAAAAAACATTAGAAGGCTGTATGGCTTTGAACCTATAAAACTAATACAGTGCTGATGTGAAAAGGATGGAAGTAGTCTCTGTAACCCATGCTTCTCCAGAGATGTGTGCCATCTCTTCCATTACCTGCTGCAACTGTTTGATGCTGCTGTTGTTGCCCAGTCTTTCCAGGTGAGCTTTGAAGGCTTGGATGCTTGCAGCTCCATCTGAGAACCGGCGCACAGGGGAGAAACGCTCTGTAGGGAGGTGCAGGGTATTGGAGTCCTTGTACGTAGAGCTGAATATATGGGAAGAGAAGGTTAGGGGCTAGAACTCAGGTGGTTTGACCAAATCACCTAAGGACTCCTGTTCAAGATGGACACAAAGGTGGCTGGCTGCCCCGGTGCACCTGCATATGATGCCACTTCCATGTCACATACAGAGGCCAGTTGTTACTCTAGTCTGCTCCCCAGTTAGAGGGCTCCAGGTATATAGCTTCCATTTCCACTTACCTTGGGTTGGCTTAATTGCCATGCCTGGTGGGGTCCTGTCCTGGGATCAAATATATCCAGTTCTTACAAATATACCAGGTCAGAAAGAAGAGCTTTTAGATATCCTTCAGGCCAAGCTAATATAAAAACTTACCTATTTTTTTACCCATCATGTCTTTATCTAGTGCTTTTAGAAATCTAAAATTCACTGTTGGACTCAAAGTTTTCCCTGAGCAGTAAGCTCTGTATGACCGGAAGGAAGCTACAGTTAGCTCTGTGGTCAAGGGTCTGGCCTGGAATGAACAGGTTCTGTGCTAGAAGGGCAATAAGAGACTTTTAATCCCCCGGTGGAGATAGTACATTCTTAAGAATGTGGACCTCAAAATCTTACAAAGCAAATAAGGCTACCTACTGTGAAAATTAACCTCTCTTCTAACCTCTTAATGAAAGATCATTCATATGAATTACCTTCAAAAACTCCACTGATCAATCAGAACACAGCCAGTATCTCAGAGAAAGAAAGAACAAGCTATTGATAAGGAATGCCTGAGATAGCATCAGGGTTAGAAGCTAATACCTACTCTCTTGTGACCTAATCAGAAAGAGATGTTTATGGGTTAAGCAGATTAAAGACTGCCAAGGTGGCACATTCCAACAGCTGATGGAAAGGATCAAGGTTTCAAGTCCAGCCAGAGATGATATCACAGTGAACTACGGGTGAAATGAGGTACCACCTAGCCAGTTACTCATTCTGGACTGAAGGAGAACCAAGACTAAGGAAGCAAGTTAACAATCAAGTTCAGATAAAAGGCAGGCAGGGAGGAAGAAGAGTCTGATGACTGTGCAGAGGTCAAAAGAGTTCTGGCGGCAAGTGAAAGCCCTTTATGCCCTTCTTTCAAATGATGACTTCTGTTTCAGACACTACCTGAAGCTTGACACAGTAGTGGACTAACGAAATGAGCATGAATATATATTTGTTTCAGTGACACAAGAGACAAGTGATTTTGGCAGACACACTCCAGAAATGGTGATCATAAAAGCTGCTTTTAGAGGCATTTCCTCGATACTTCTTCTGTTTTAACCTGGGAGTTAAAGCAAGCAAATACTGCTTTCTCCTCAAATTTGATTCTTATACTTTCAATTTTTTCTGATAATGGGACACATTTCTAATTCACTCAGAAAGCTGTGTTCATCAAGTAGTTAATGTACTCTATCTGCACAAAACCCATTCTCCCATCACAGCAATACTCCCAGGTCCAGGTAGTTCACGACCTTTCCAGAAGCTCAGGGTGTGAACAGACTGACACCCAGGTCAACCCAGCACAGTAACTTCAGAGGAACAGTCCTGATGCAGTTGCTCATTTTGGAAGCACTGACAGTATCAACTGCTTTATGTTTACTAGCAATCACGTTAAAAATCAAGACAGCCTTGTATTAGGCCAATATTCCCACTACACTTTTCAAACAGTGATTGATTCCCCATCTAGATAAGACCTATCCTATGTTAGTTTTTTTTAATTACACTTAAAAACTTCAAAAATTTCAAATTACACACTTCTAACTTTAAAAAGGTTGATCAGACTCCTCTTAGTCTCAATGCTTTTGTTCATCTATTATTCCCCAGAAGAATATATGTATTTGCTGTTCTTGAGTCCTTTCCTCTGAAAAATACACGAAATCCAATAATCTGTCTAACCTGCCAATTTTCAGTGTTTTGCAGCCTTGGAAAGTTTCTCTTTTCCACTGTAGACTAACTTCAGTCTCATGTTATGATACGTGCTGGGTATGCATAAATGTCCCACCTTACCCCATCTGCCACTCATAAAGCATTTATTTCAATTCAAACTTACTTGACCACCGGAAAACGGACAGCAGATAGATTTCCAGCAGGCAAGGCCCTGACAATGACTGCAGGCAGGGTGGAAACCACATACACCGAGTTATGAACCAATGTAGTGTTCCTTTAGTAACAAATATAAACAGGATACAGAATCCGCGATAAAGGCTGATTTTGGAGATGTGCTGCTCTTCATGGCTCTCTGATAACAACCCCTCCTGAGGAACACTTCAAATTAAACAAGGATACCCAAAGGACTTCAGCTAAACCACAGACCCTAACAAGGGCTGAAAAATTAAGTGTCAGGCTGTGGAGGACAGAAAGACTGAAACAAGGAGAAACACAGTGGTAAAGGGTCTCTTAAGTAATAATGTTGATTTGAGCCCAGAGTTATTAAGAAATCATAGAAAATTTATGGGGTAGATAGGCAGTTTTTAATAATCACTCAAAGAACCTTTTAATGCAGTACTGTAACGATATAGGTCCTATGGGATTTTCCTTAGAAAAATACTATCTTTCTGTGCCATTGGAATTTTGAGATTTGTCATTCCTGATACAGATCATTTTTTACTAAGTTATTCATGGTCATTTATAAAAGTTTATCTTCCTGCTTTAAAAAACACTGTCATGCTTGCCAGTGTGAACTGGTTGCCAGATTTAATAAGAGTACATTTATAAACTTAACTTTCTTGAAATCTGACTGCTTTTCAATCTTCTCGAGTAATAATGCTTTTCATTGTCCTCTGAAAAAGATTCAAATAAGCTCTAGCAATCAGGGGTGGCTTTGAAAGTGTGACCCATGAGCTTGGGGATGTTTTCAGAAAGACACAGCTAAGATTTGTAGCCATTGAGGTATTCACAAAAGATAATCATCTTATGTAACAAAGTGTCATTCTTCTTTGCTTCTAGATTTACTTGGATTCAATTTTGTGAAGTTTTCTTGGCCAGGTATGGTTAATTTTATTTCTTCAAGAGAATGAATTATAAATGTGACAGAACCCTAAAGAATTTGCCATAAAAATATTGCAAGAATGACTTTTCAAGCACAACAATCAAGAGGATGCAGTATCTGCTCTACCATTCACAAAGAGATGTATATCTTCCTCCATATCCTAGCTTATCGTTCAGTGGTAAAATGATAAAAAAATGCTCATTCTTTTGACAATGGGTTATTAAAGGTCAAGTTTATTAATATGTCCAGAAATCCTCTTATTTCCACTTGGCCCTCTGAGAGCTTCACCTCCTGGTAGGTTTCAAGTTCAAGTTCATCTATGAGTCAACAGTAAGAACCTCAAGAATCAAGTGCAGACAATAAACATGTCTACGATGTAACAGGAAAGAAGAATCTCCGATTATTCTGTGTACTGCTTAGTACAAGGAGCTTTGAAGATGTAAGCTCAGGATGCTACTTAAAGCTTCGATGCTGGTTACCATCACTGTTAACACTAGCCAGAGGGTGCCTGTCTGATGAACCTCAAGGAGCTCACAAAGCTCATGTGGCTACTCACCGATGCTGATCAGGTACCAGGTGAGGGGGCCAGACCCGGGAACGGAAAGGCTGCTGTCCTAGCTGCCGTTGTAGGTCCGGTGGGATCTCGGCTGTAGGGTTGGTCATGGCCAGTGTATGTCTTTTGGACCTATTTGCCAAGTACCTGCAACAAGCAGGAGCACATTTCATAGTAAAAAAGACAGACAGGAATATTCCTCAGCAAGAAGCATTAGAAGTTAATCTAAAGCACTCAGAATGAAATAGTGCCAGAGCTCAAAAAGGATCCATGGCAAACAGATCCCTGACTGGATGCAAGTGAAGCATGTCCAACTGGCCAGCAAAAGTTGGCTTATCATTGAAGTGGCTGAATTTTGGACATAAGAGCAGCCATTAAAGAGAAGAGAGAAAGCAGATGTAGTTCATACAGACTAATTTTCCTTATTTCATTCCATTCAACAGAAGAATTCGTTTCCTACTTGTTAATTTTATCGCACTCCCGCCCACTAAATTTCAAAAATGTAAGTTGTATAATTAGGATGTTGGAATGTTTAAAGATGTCCTGGAGGTTCCGAAGCCTCTCCTCATTTTTTTGAATTCTTGTTTCTACATTCTTTTCTGTTTGGTCATTTTTTTCCCCTCTTTCTGGTCCACTCCTTTGATTTGAGTCCCAGTTTCCTTTCCATTACTACTGGTTTCCTGTGCATTTCCATTCATTTCAATTAGTTTAGCCTTCATGCCAGAAGGGGAAGAGGAACAGCCATGAGTGGAAAACTTATGTGAACAAATAATAAAGGAAAATTTCCTCAATCTGGCAAAGGAAATAGATGTCCAGGAAATCCAGGAAGCTCAGAGAGTACCAAAGAAGGTGAACACAAGAGGGAACACACCAAGGCACATCATAATTACATTAGCCAAGATTAAAATGAAGGAGAGAATCCTAGAAGCAGCAAGAGATAAGGGGACAGTCACCTACAAAGGAGTTCCCATCAGACTGTCAGCTGATTTCTCAAAAGAGACCCTACAGGCAAGAAGGGGCTGGAAAGAAGTATTCCAAGTCATGAAATCCAAAGACCTATATCCAAGATTGATCTGTCCAACAAAGCTTTCATTTAGAATGGAAGGACAGATAAAGTGCTTCTCAGATAAGATCAAATTCAAGTTCATCATCACCAAGCCCTTATTATAAGAAATGTTAAAGAGACTTACCTAAGAAAAAGAAGATAAAAAAGATGAACAGTGAAAGGACAGCAAACTCACAGTTATTAAGAACCACACCTAAAGCAAAAGCAAACTAAGAGGACAGCTAAATCAGGAGCAGAACCACAGAAATGGAGATCACATGGAGGGTTAGCAACAGGGGAGTGGGAGATGAAGAGGGGAGGAGGTACAGATAATAAGTAGCGTAGATGGTAGGTAGAAAATAGGGGAGGGCAAGAATACTATGGGAAATATAGAATCTAAAGAACTTGTGACATATGGACATAAACTAAAGGGGGAATGGTGGGGGAGGGGTGTGCAGGATGGAGGGGAATGAAGGGGGAAATAGAACAACTGTAATGACATAATCAATAAAATATATTTTTAAAAAGTTTTTCATAATAAAAAAGTTTAAAAAGAGAAAAAAATGTAAGTTGGAGAGAATGAGCCCCTAAGGACTATTTCTAGAGATGAGCCAAGGGAGATATTAAGAAGGGTTCCACATACATTTCTGGATCCCACTGGTCCCCAGGTTTTGAGAATGACCTCCCTACACATCTCAGAAAACAGATCCTTCCATTCAGGGACAGTAAATTCCAAAACCACCCCTTCCCTCATGCCCCTGACTATAACTCGATCATCAGAGAAGACAAACTGATACTGTTCTTTGGCAACCAACATTGTCTAGAGAATGAAGAAATGAAACCACATGAAATGTTTACAATTGTTTTAAGGGGGTAAAAAGGCAAGGCAAGAAAACAGAAGTTTCAGAAGTTGAAAAGTTGACAAGCTGATGCTTTTAATCTGAAGATCTTTCAAATCTGTTGTGTGGTCCATACCAGTGGGAAGACAATGAACCCCCTACATCTGGTTGATTCTTTTCTCTACCACTGCTTGCTGTTTTGGGGTATGCATGAAACAAGCGCTATTCCTTTTCAATGCCTCAAAACTAATGGGCACTATTTTACTCTTTGAATGTTGGTCTAAAGAAGAAGATGAGGCTCAAGGAAGTAAAGTCCAAGGCAAAGAAGATAAAATGAAATATTGCTGTGTATTAAAGTAGGGAGGCAGTTAAGTTTCCTAATTTATCTTGAGGACACCAGCAGGACCCATTTGCAACTTCATATACCCAGTTTGTTATCAGCAAACTACAGAAACGATAGCATCAAAAGAAAAAGTTACCATGATTTTTCTTCTATTGGCTAAGCTATAGAAGGAGCCAACACTCCCTGTTCTCCACTACTCTTTTCACATGGGACCAGTGTCTTTTTTAACAGCAGCTTTCATACAGAGCTACTGGGGTAGGAAGAGAGTACTAGCTAGGAACCATTAGGTTCTTAAAAAGTGGTCTTGCTTCATTCGTAACTACTTTGCCCCTTTAAGCTAAAAAAGTTACCAGACTATAGAGTTTAATTAATGGTATATAAAATATTAAACTTGAAAAAGAGTAAGCCATTAGCAGTTTAATATCCATTTGATAAAGACACCCAAAGTTTTCCCAAGAGCCCATGAAAACCATTTTATTTTAATTCCCCTCAAGGGAAAAACATATAATCTTGAAGAATACCTGTATTTTTGGGAAAATACATGCTGGCTTCTGGTCAAACCCCCCCTCACAGAAAATAAGAACGGTAACTCCTTCAAAGGGGCATGCATGGAGCTGAGGAGCGTGGCTGATGGAACTGAGGTGAAATGAATAGTACAGCATGCTTGATGGTCACTGCTGTTTTCTGTGAATCAGGCATCACTCAACAAGGCTCTGTGAACCATGGACATCTGCATCTGCCCTTGGCCCAAATCCAATATTCTTTTTCAGTGTCTTTTTGTTGGTACAAGGAGATGGAAGAAGCACACAGCAAACAGTACAAAAGGTATTCATTCTCCTGGAAAGGAAGTCCATGCCAGAGGTCCATGGCCAGACTAGCTAGGATCTCTGTCATATCCCAAATTTCCAATTTCTTTTCAGTAAGCAGTTCTTGGTAGGGAGGAGAGGGCTTTGTGCCTTGGGAGTACTATTAGAGTTGCAATATGAGGGCATGGAGGCAAGGAAGAGAGGAGGGAAAAAGTTCTTATGGTTAATACTATCATATAGGGGACTTCCAATGGTGCTTACAGAAATGAAATTTTCTGGGTAGTCTTCTATTATTTCCATGAGGGAGGTACATGCCATCTGGCCTGAGCATAAAGACCACACAAATGTTGTAGTTGTACTGTAATGCCTCCTTGGGCAGACGTGACTGTTCACTGGTTGCAGAAGGAGCCTGCCCAAGGACGTTCTGTGAGCACTGCCACATGCCACATTACCTCTGCACAGCTTCCTGATCAGGCTCCCCATCTGAGCTCTCCTCGTCCACAGGGGTAACTGCTGGCACTGCCTGAAAGGAGACAGAAAGAAAAAGCTCAAAGTGGTGCTTCTTCTGGAAACTCAACTTGGGGCAAGTCTCTCTGTTAATTTTCTTATTTATAAAACTTTTCTTAGGACCTCCGAACTATTCAGAACTTTCATATGTCTTTCTATTTTTCCATTTTTATCTTGATCAGGTGATTTTAATTTTGATTTCTTCCTCTGATTCATCTTCATTCATTCATCTATCAACAAAAAGCTGAATACCTACTCTGTTCCGAGATAAAATGTGAGTTAACAGATGTAGTTCTTGCCCTTGCTTTATAGTCTAGTGCAGGAGAGGGAGAAGTAAACAGATAATTTCAAAACAGCATAACCAAGTACTCTATGGGCCATATGGGAATCAAGGAAGGCATCTTGGAGGAGGTAACACATAACCTGAGACCTGAAAGATGAGTAGGAGCTAGCTAAGCAAAGAAGAAAAGGTGCCATAAGCCTCTGGGGTTTCTAGGATGAGAGAAAAAGGCCTGCAATTATGTGAGGACCTGAAAAAACAGAAGCTGCTTGTTTACTTGGACTGAGAAGTGACCTTTTATTGCGTATTAATGCTATTTCCAGAGTTCAAATGTCTTTAACTCCAGAAAGGCAGGATAGTTTTTTAAAAGCACATAACACACAATTGTGCAATTGCAATTCAATGCTTTAAAACTGCTGTTGCCCACCAAAATATGTAAATGAAATGAGAACAATAACAATATATGCTTTAATGTGACTCTTCCCACTGCTTATGCCCTGGAATGGTATGTATTCTTGATAGTTACCAACAGCCTTGTGGTTCACATAATCACCATGTTTCAGGCACCAGAGCAAAAACCATCCTTCACTGATTTTGAAAGAGCATTTTTTAAATGGATAACAATTATAAATCAAAATATTTTTTGGACTAATCTATTGTTTCAATGTTTCTAGGATTTCCAGATCTCTCATTATAATTCTGATTACAGAATGGCAAAAATAGGATTAGGCAGAAAGTATGTCTATAAATGACACAGAAGAACACTGTGGCCAGTTATAAATGACCTTTCATCTCACATTAAAAACTTTATTTTGAGGAAGGGGCAGTGGTAAGCTAGAGTGATTTCTTCAAAATCAAACAAACAAAAAGATTTTATTTATTTATTTTTAGAGAGAGGAGAAGGGAAGGAGAAAGAGAAGGAGAAACATCAATGTGTGGTTGCCACTTGGGAGCCCCCTACTGGAGACCTGGCCTGCAACCCAGGCATGTGCCCTGACTTGGAATTGAATTGGAGACCTTTTGGCTTGCAGGCTGTCACTCAATCCACTGAGCCACACCAACGAGCGCCCACTGAATGATTTCAAGCAGGGACATGGTGTTACAAGATTTGTACTTTAGAAATCTAGCTTACTTTAGTACTGGAAAGTATTGGTGGCAGGACAGTTAGGAGGTCACTGTATTGATGTAGGCAAAGGATGACAATGGCTTAAGGTAGGGCAGTGAAGATTGTTTTATAGATATTGGATAAATAATGTGATATGGGGAATAAGGGAGAGGGAAGACTTAAAGACAAAGTCAGCTTGTGTAACCAGGAGAGTGACAGTGATATTCACTGTCACTCTGGAAGTGAAACAGGTTTCAAAGAGCCAAGACAAGTTCATTTTCGGACGACTGACTAAATCTGTAGGGTATATATATATATATATATATATATATATCTGTATTTCTATCCCAGAAGAGCATGCTGTGCTGCAGAATCACCTGGTAACTTAAATTATGAGCGTGTACAAGGTTACTCAAAGTATGTAAAAAGAGATGGAAATAGGGCATAAGATAAAAATTATGGATTTCACCAACTTCAAGAACAAGCAGAAAGGGAACCTGAAAAGAACAAAAGAAAATATTTCAAAGAGAAAATGGTCAACAGTGACTCATAAAGTTGGGAAGTCCAAAATGACAAAGATTAAAAATGTCCACTGGACTTATCATTATCAAACAAAAGCTTGTTACTGACCTTGCCATAAACATTCACAGTAGGCAGAGTATCACTGAACCTCTCATAAAAGGGTTCCCGATCCTCTGTAACCTGCTCTGATCTGGCTGTTCCATGAATGCTTCTGCCACCTACTTACTTGTCCATGGTAAGTATTCACTCTGGCACTTAATCGCACATGGTTTTTTGCTATTATTCCAATACTTCACATATGTTGATCTTGTCTTTTCACATCACAAACTCAGTAAGGCCAAGAACTACAAATACAATTCTCTTTCCTTCGCCTGACAGTACTGTCACAGAAGGGATGGCCCATGGACCTGAGATAATCCACCAACTGTTGTGTTACTAATCCATGATAAGGTTAAGTGTGGAAATAAAGAATAAGATTTTAATAATCTTAAAAAATAGAAAGTAAGATTTTAAAGAGCTATGGATACAATTACTACCCAATCTTAAGGTACTATGAGATCGAGTGAACAAATGAATAAATGAGTGACTTTACCTATGACAGAATAACCAGAAACAAACGGAACCCAGGGGCAGAGGTTTGAATGTAACCATCACATAAAAAAGAGAGACACCAAATGACCAGGTTAACACTTGTGAAAGTTAATCAAGTATTCCAGGTTGTACCAAAAATGCAAGGTATTGTTAATCAAAGGAGAAAGGGTTGGTAAGGTAACTTTGGAAACCAATCTAAAAAGTAATTTATTACAGAGAAAACTGTTAGATTCCACTGCCCTCTGGCAGGGTGGCAGAGGTACTTAATGAAGGTACAAGTGGCCCACTCTGGATGAAGCTCTCCTGAAGCAGGCTTCAGTGTAGAAATTATTTGGTTAAGAAAAGAAGTTAGCTAAAAATAGACATAGGAAAATTCTGCTAGCCTGAGGAAAATGGGGATACACTGAGCACCTTAAGTTTAGAGAAGGAAATTCAGACATTTAGGTGGAAGACTCTGGTCTCCCAACCCTGGGCCCACAGCTTCATTATCCAAAGCATCTGAGAGAGTAAGGTGGGCTCTGTGCGGCTACTCACTGGTGTCATGGTGACGAGTGGGGAGGGTCCCCGGGGGCGCTTCAGTAGCTGCTGGGCATGGAGCTGGATGTTGGCTCCTCCGTCTGATGCCCTCCGGCCAAGGGGGCCCATTCCATTTAGCAGCTGTAGTGGGGGCGGCTGCAACAGGGACTGCTCCTGTTGAGAGTGCAGTGGGAAGGACAAACTGGTGAGGTAGGGGGGTAGGAGGAGAGAAAACAGCAGGACTCTGACCTACTGAAATAAAGGGATCTTTTGATTGTGATAGAGACTAATCTTCCCTCTTATCCAAGATGTGCTGCAAGAGAAATTTGTCCTTCTCTACAAGAAAACCCTTAAATCCTGGGGAAGGTCTCTGAATCTCTCAAAGGAAGTTTAAATGTGTTTCTTCTGGGGCAAGCCCTCTCCCATTTCAGGTACCTTGTACTCAAGCTGCCCAGTTGGTTGCAAATTTTGCATGGGCAACAGGTTGTGCATGAAGCTCATGTTAGGGGCCACCTGTAGGAAAGGAGCCTGTGGGTTGACTCCCGGAAAGCCAGGGAGGAGCTTCTGCAGATCATCCATAACTTCCGTGCTGATAAGAAACAGGACGAGAGAGGTTTCGTTAATATTCTTACTCAAAAGTGCTATATCCCAAAACTGTCCCCAAAACTGATGAAACTGGTAAGTGCAGTACATTTTATTTTATTTTTGTTTTATTTTTTACTTTTCTCCTAAATTTCCCAAAGCAAGTAGAAGCTCAATGTGTGGCATTTGGCTCTCTGCCACTTGGCTATTTGGAACTGGGAAATGCTGTTCTTTATTGACCATTCATGCAAAACCGACAGCTCTGAGCCAAGAGGAAATACTGGCATCAGTCCTGTTCAGGTCTGCAGAGTCTGGGGGAGAACAGCAAGTTTCTGGAGGACACAGGCCACCCACTAAAGCAATGGCTGCCTGAGGCAGCAACTGATTCGCCATGCAAAGAATGCAATTACTCCTGTCAGTGCTGATGGGACAGATAAGCAGTGGATGTGCAGGGCTGTCCTACTACAATGGTAGGATTTACAGCACCCTTTAAAATAAGGGATCTTTCCACTAGTAGACCCACACTGCTGACATAGTCTTTGGAGCCAAAATGTTTCCCTATTGCCTGTTTGAACATAGGCCAAGAATGAGAAACATAAAGCAAGCAAATCAGCAGGCCTGCAGATGGTTTTTGTAAATCACTCAGAGAAAAGAGGTATTTATAAGAAAACTAGCTTTGCCCCATTTGAACTCCCAAGAGAATTCTTGACACAACTTCTTCTCTCAATAAAGGAAATATTCAGAAAAGAGGTAAGGATATTTTTAATGCTGAGAGTCTTCAAATGCAAAATAAAAAAGGAGAGAGCCGGCCTTCAGGTCATTTCCCCAGTGTGGGGGCATCAGGAATATACTAAAGGACTATTCTGGGAAAATACTTTGGGAAACCAGTATTTATTCAGTGTGTTTTGCAATTCTTGTTCTCTTAATTTAATTTGTAAATCACATTGTATCATTTATCCTTATTTCCTAGACGAGTCTTGCTTTAGAACATGTAGCCAACATCTCTGGAAATAGCCCAAGTCAGGTGAATTTTAAGGGGCGCCCCCACGTGACTTAAGATGAGACGACCTTGATCTTTGTGGGCAGAGACTATAACACTACTCACCAAAGGGTTGTGATTGATTGGTATGATTTTGGCTATAGGTCCATCATCCATTAGGAACAGCTCTGTAATTTTTTAATAAATCTGTTCTGATCTAACCAGGGACTCTGAACTAGGTTAAAAAACCTGTCTTGGCCACTGAATTATACCTCATCTGGGAGACACAATGAAGTAGGGAAAATGCACCTAGGTAGGAACTCATAATCAGATAGAAATTCTTTGCACTGGTGTTAATTAGGGCTGCTGGTCAGATACTCACCGTGGATCAGCCACACCCACTGTGTGCCTCCTCATCGACAAATAGCGAACCAATGCTTCAGGAGAAGGCTCTTCGCCTTCATCACTGTCCAAGTTCACTGTCCCATCCGGCTGAGATGGAGGAAAACACAATTAAATTGGAAACGAGAAGTAATCAGAAATAAGAAGTAAGGAAAGGAAGCAAGGATATGGTAAAGAAAGTGATTTCAGCTGATAGCTATTCAGAGGTTGCTACTTGCCTCCACAATTTGATTCTCTGGGTTGATCAGCTGCACCTGTGGAACACTTATGTTCATGGTGGTACCAGCCTGTTCTGTCTGGAAAGCAGTATACACAGACACACACATTACTTAAACACTAGAGGGACATGATGGTCCTTCAAAGTATTCTTGACTGCTAAAGTCTATGTTTCTACCTTTGAGTCTTTGGTTCCTCTGCTCTTAGAAACTACATTAAAAAGGCAATTTTTAGAGATGATAGTCTTTTTCAATGATTGTTGTTTCTTAAAAAAAGCAAAACAAAAAAACCCACCAAAAACCAAAACCCAATTGAGTACTCAAATACCCTTTTGTCTTCTCTAAGAAAGATTCAGATCTTTGCTTGATCTCTGACAAAAGAAGAGATGATAAGTGGATGGGACAGAGCTAAGAAAGAATAAGAAACTCTCAAGAGTTAGTGAGCAATGGCTATCTGCCCTCTGCCCCCTGGCCCCAATGTTGATTGTCCTGAATCTGGTCATTGGAGTTACTGCCCACCTGGATATTGACTGGTGCTTGAAACGCCATGGCTCGAGGCATGCTAGGAGGTGCTCCGACACGCAGGGTTTTATGTCTCTTATGTCGATCACACAGTAGACTGTAGATAGCACTATAGTGATCATAGGCATCTGATCTTAATGACTACCAACAGAAAAATGGAAAAGAGTACAAAAACCCTGGTGAAATAGCATGTCCATGACCAAACCTTTCCAACAGTAACAGTAGAAGACCAAAGCACCTTCTTTCCAAGGCCCAGAAAGGGGTAAGAAGAACAGGAGGAAAACAAAAAGACCCAAGTTCCTGATGGTTGGCAGATGGGGGTGGGGGGTGGAGGGATGGGTGAAAAAAAGTGAAGAGATTAAGAAGTACAAACTGTCAGTTACAGAATAGTCACAGGGATGTAAAATAAAGCATAGAGAATACAGTCAATAATAACTATGTATGGTGTCAGATGGGTACTAGACTTACTGGAGTGATCACTTTTTAAGTTATATAAATGCCTAATCTCTATGTTGTATACCTGAAGCTAATACAGTGTTGCATATCAAATTTTTCAATTTTTTAATTTAAAAATTAAAAAATTCTTTAAATAAAAAAAAACCCCAAGATCCCAGAAAGGAGAAAAAATGAGAGAAGGCTGAACGAAGGGAGTATAACTACATTTCACTTTGTTCTCCATTCTTCTAGAGATACCTGTAGTGTCCGCTCTTTGTCCAGTCCCATGTCTTCCATGGCCAAGAGGACATCCTCATTCAAAGAATCTGTCTGTCTTTCTTCCTTTAGCTGTTGGCATTCTGCTATTAGCTGTGACATTAAAAAAAAAAAAGGTAAGCTATCAAATCCCTACTTAGCCATATTAAGAAGACATATCACATATGTATATCATCACATATTTATTCCCTGTCCCCTAGCTTGGGATATTTTTGGCCTCAGACAAAGTCTAAGCAACAAAGCCCTGGGTACTCAGCTATGAATAGACAAGATTCTAATTTTTCTGAGCAACTTTGGGGTACCAAGGATAGCCATAATGGTTTAAATAAAGGTATGCTATAGGAACCATTGAATAAGCATACTAAGTAAGAGGAAGGAGACGTCCCCACGATGGATAAGCTGCAGAATTGTGGGCTGTACTGTCTCAAAAGCCAAAAGAGACTGATTTAGGGGTTAAGGGGTAGGAAACTGGTATCACTATGTAACAACTCTGCTGGTTTTCAATTCCTACTTTGCTCCTTGCTTAAGTAATACACACGAGTTTGTTCCCAGTGCTACCTTTTCATGTCCTGGTCTGATTATAATTTCATGCCAAAGAGATTGCAGTCGTTCTGAGAAGAGTTCCTTAAAGCTCCCTGCTCACCCTGTCAAAGTTGGGATCGGTGTCCCCCAGCTTCATCCACTTGTGCTTGCAGATCTGCTCCATGGAGAGGCGCTTACTTGGGTCCAACACCAGCATGTGACGGATCAAGTGCTCACATTCTGCAACAGACAAAGAGCCCACCCTTCACCTTGGGGAGGGAGAAACCAGTGGTGCCTCTAGTGAGGCAAGGTGAACAGGGAGATTTTCCTTGCTTCTCATCTGTCTCTTCTGCTCCTTGATCCTTACCTATGTCATCACTTACTCCAGAAGGGACTGGGCAAAGGCAGAAGAGGTGGAGAAAAGAGAAATTCAAATGTGGTTGTCTCGTGAATACCTTTACTAATGGTCTAATTAGAAAAAGTTTGGGGATAATCCATTATAAACAAATTCATTTACTTATATTACACATGGTCCAATTTAACACAATTGATGAAGAGTTGAATGTCCTTGGAAGAGATTCAGTATCTTACAAGGACCTCAAAATAGTGAGTTCTTTCCTGCTCAATGTATTATTATGTGTACACTAATGCTTTTAGCTTAGGTGACCAAAAGCTCTCTTCAAAACTCAGGGATTAAAATTTGTAATGGCTCAAGGTCAGGGAAGATGGGCACAAGCACAAGATGCCTCCCTACCACACACTGAGACTCTTTGAGAGCCTTATTTATAATTTTCTCAATGTTGTTTGAACATTTACAGGTGCATACAACTGGACTCAGAGCTTCAGAGTCAGATCAATAGATATTTCTCTCTAGGAGCTCAGACTACATAATATATTGCTGAAAGGATAACAGATTCAAAATAAGAAGCTTATATTTTGATTTAAAAACCACCCTCTAAGTTTTTTGTAAATTGAAGGTATTGAGGATGATGTGAGAGTAGTGCTTGTGATAAAGGTGGTGGTGATGATGATAATAAAAACAGCATTATTAACATTCTTCTGAGCACTTTATAATTATGATTACCTCATTGAATCCTCACAGCAATCCTAGGAGAAGGGTACTATCATCATTCCCATTTCGAAAATGGTAAAAATTCGGCACAGAGAAGTTAAAAAACTTGTCCAAAGTCACATGGTAAGTCAGATTTCAAATGAGACATTCTGCCTATTTGGTGCTCTTAACCACATGCTACACTGCCTCTGTAATGCACAGAGCTGTGGACAGGACAGAAACTTCTGAACTATTCTTGCAATATCTTCATCCAAGCCACCATCATCTGTCACTTAGACTATTGGCAAAAGTCTCCTAAATTGTTTTCCTGCTTCCACTCTTGCTCCATAGAGAAGCAAAGGGGCTATCTCTAAAACATAAATCTGAGCATATTCCTGCCTTGCCTACAATTCTCCAAACTTCTCATAACCCTCAGAATAAACTTTAAAGTCCTGGGCCTACAGTCTTAAGCCCCTGTCTCTGACCTCATCTCCTGTCACTCTCCGCTTGGCTTGCTGAGCTCCATCTAGCTGCACTAGCATTCTTCCTAGACTATGCACATGCTTAACACACTCCCACCAAAGGCCTTTACACTTACTGTCTGCTTTAGTTGCAATCACTGCTCCTCTGACCTTCACATGGTTGGCTCCTTGTCATTCAGGTAACAGCTAAATGTTACTTCCTAAGAAAGCTCTTCCCTGACTACCTGAAGTAGGCCACTAGTCACTCTCTTTTACATCACACACTAGTTTCTTAACACTAATGATTTTGTGACATTATCTTATTTATTTACTTGTTTATCGTCTAATTCCCCCAACACAATGTAAGGTCTATGTCTTTTCTACTGCTATGTCCAGTACCAAACCTCCAATGCCAAAGACGGTCATTGTACTTATAGAGGCTGAATCAATATCTACCAAATATATGAACAAATAAATATTTATGGAACATTTACTCTAACTAAACAAGATTGGATTTGTGAAAATGCTTTTTAAAATTATAACATTCTGTAAGATATAGCTTTAAAATTTTCTGTTTCTATTTCATTACAGCTGTCCTCAAAACTGGGCAGTAATAACAATAAGTTATTGCTAATTTAAAAAAATTCTTTATATAGAAGGCACCATGATTCCTAACTTTATTTCATTTCATCTTCACAACAACTTTAAACTAGAGACTATTATCAGCACCATTTACAAAATAAGAAATAAGTTAAAATCAACATTGCAAAGTAATTGCAGAGCTGGGACTTGAGAGCTATGCTCATCTATCCTATTATACATCTTCATATGGATATAAATTCTGCTTGATCCATTTTCCCAAAGTGAATTCAACTGCACAATGCCACAATTTCTGCACCATTTGGCAAACACTATTCTATACTGTCATCTTGAAAGAAATACTAAGAGTAATTAAGGCAAATTACTCTTAATTTTTAATTTATCCTGACTTAGGAAATAAAACAAAGTCCTAATATTAAAATGATTTTTAGAAGGCATTAATTTGGTCTTGCTTTACGACTAAAAGTATATTCAAATGCAGCATAGATCCTAAAGCCTGAGGTTGCTACATCCTTTAAAAACAGAGGAAATGCTATCTAAACATCAAGCTTCCATTAAAATTATGTTTTCAGAGTAGTAAGAATAGACTCCACAATCGTAGCATCTGAATAAGTTTTAAGTATCACTGACACACACCTTTATGGTCTGCAATTACTTGAGAAAAAAAAAGTTCTCAATTTAGAAAATTACTAAAGCTAAAAGACCTCTGTGTAGGTAGCAGGCCTGGGCCTGATTCCAAAGATGTGGAATTGTCATTAGGGCCTCTAGATGGCACTCTTCTGTTTTCTTTCAGTTTCCATACATCCTTAGTGTAGAAAAGCCCTATTAGTCCTGATTCAAATAAGCAAGGTCAAATGACATTCAGTCACAGGCCTGATTTAAAAGAGATTTTTAACAACAATTTCCTTAAATACAAAGTAAATCAATACAATACTATCACAATATGTTATGATTAGAAAACATATCTAGTTCAATTTCAGGATCTTGAAACTTCTATCTAGTCATTTGTAACCATTTTTTAGTATCAGATGCCTTGAAAAATCTCCAGAAAAATGCAAACAAGAATATACACACAAATTTGCATGCAACTGTAGGCTGTTTAGGAGCACACAAAGCATGCTATGGAGACCCTAGGTGTTTTATGGATCCCAGGTTAAGAACTCCCGGAGCAGTGTCAATACCTGAAGACTGCAGCTTTCACCCTGTGTGCCCTCTGTAATTTCTAGCAGGCAAAGGAACAGAAATCTTCACATGTTGCACAGATGGTAAAATATGACAAAATACAGAAAGCCAGAGTACAATCAACTCTTACTTCCTGTCATAAATAGCTCATGAAATTAAATTCAAACTGGATTTGAACGCACCAATATACATAAAATGAAAGAGGGTGAAAACAAAGGGAATAAAATGCTCTCAAATCTAAGAGAATCAACCACAGAACAGTCAATTCAAATGAGTGGAAAGAAACTGGGGCTTCAGATCAACTGTTCTAGATACCAAGAAGTACTCTATTTTAATGTCAATCATGGCTCTATCACTTGTTCCCGGCCCAAAGGCAGTCTTTAATGATGAATGAAACTGAAGCACTTTGGGCGATGCTGGAATTTGCTGCTCTGCCCTTCAGGGGCAGCTTCCATTTGCTTTGTGCAAGACGTCAAGAGGTCTCTGTTCTGGGTAGGGTACATCACTGTGGGCCTGTGAAACTTGATCCAACAACAGCACATTAGCTAGAGGATACACACAGCTCAGGCTCTGCCCTGTGCTTCTGACAAGACATCTGAATGACTGTGGTGAGAGATGCTGTGTGGGCAGGGTCCTAAAATGGGAATTGAGATTGCCAGTGTAATTCCATCCCAGAAGGCCAGGTCTTTAGCATCTTTTTTTCATTTTGGATTTGATACTAAACAACTTTCTCTAAGAAGCTGATAGTATTTGGACTCGGGGGTAAAAAATAAAAGCCGTGGAAGGGGGATTAAAAATCAACTTCAAATTCACCAAAGACAGAGGTCTGTCTCTAGTTTCCAGGCTAGAAAAAGAAATAGATTAACTTAACAATTTCTTGACGAAAACTTTAAAAATATGGTCCTTGAAGAAAAGTTAAAGGCAATGAGGCTGATTTTTTTGGGAAGAGAGGTGTATGGCAGGAAGGAGCATACTGGTTACTCAAGTATCTGAAAGAGTTTTATAAAGACTAAGTGGATTCATACTGTGCTGCTGCTTCGGGGGCGTGCAGCATTTGGAATAATTAGGAAGTAACAAGTTCAATTTAGGAAAAATCTTTCTAATTATTAGAGTTGATCCAAATTACTAGGCCAGGGTCCTAAGGAATGAGTAGGGCCTCGTAAGGAAGGAGAGGAGGTAGTCAACTGAGCAGGGCCACACCTGGAGCACAGCTAATTTTATCCATTTTATAGACTAGTGTTCTGAACAAGATTTCATGTAAAAAGTTGAGTCCAGGAATAAATGGACAGAATGAACTCCTTGGTCCCCTCCAACTCTAAACCATGTGAAAAAGGAATGACTTATCCTATGAAATAGTGCACTTATTATCATTAGGAATATCTAATCAGAGGCTGACATTTGTCACTAGAAGGGCTTCTAGCAGTAGGTGTGAGGAAAACTGGGAGTCCTTAAAGCAGGGAGACTGTTGTTTCACTGTGTTGCAGATCCCCAGTGCCTTCTATAACACCTGATATATAACAGGCCCTCAATAATGCCAGGTGAAAGAAGTACTGGACTGGATGACTGCTACAATTCCTTCAAATAACTTTAATAATCAAATTCTATGAATCCACAACTTAATAAGCATTCTCCATGCTTCACGTTAGAAAAACCAGACAATTATCATTTTATAGAAGATTGAGATGTAGATTTGTTTTAGGACAAAAGCCTGGATCAGATGATTTCTAAGGCTCCCCATTGTAGCTTCAGAATTCTTTGTCTCACACAGAATACTTCCTGGCTAATCTTTTCTCAGGCTATACAGAATAATCTGTAAACCAGGTTGCCAGTTGAGGAGACATCTGCATGTTGGCATAGCCATAGCATCAAGGTTATGATATAACAAACCAAAACAACTCTTGGCAGGAAATTCTCCATATATCCTGTGGATTTAACTATATCTTTAGCATGTTAAGAGAGTAAGAGTGAAAAACACATAGAAAAGAATAAAAAGCAACAGGGAAGGAGGGAATGAAAAATTAAAAGAACAATTCTTCAAAAATATTGTTTAATAATAATTACTAATATTTATTGAGCACTGATGCTAGACAGAGTGAACTTAAACTCTTTAAGTTCAGTAAAACATTTAACTTTTATACCAACTCCTATACTTTATTAAACCAATTCTGTAGAAACAGAAATTAAAAAATCAGAGAAGTGAAGAAACTTGACCAGATAATAAGAGGCAAAGCCAGGATACAAATTCTGGCCAGTCTTACTCCAACACCAGAGTTCTTAACCCACACAGGAGCTAAAACAAATAATTACTGATGTTGTGAGTAGTAGTTAGCATATCTTAATGGACACAAATCGATTTCACTCATCTTCTGACAGGTGAAATGCTAGGTAATCTGCACAGGTTTCATCATGACAGAGTCACCTAGTAGCCAATTTCATAAAAATGGGCGAGGTAAATTCATGGTCATAAGACTGTGAACTAGCTGGATTAAAATGAACCGAGAAGGCAGGAATAAGATGGTGAGGATTAAATGCACCACAGAATAGAGAACATAGTTTTATACTGTTTGTTGCATGGTGATCAAGATTGTGATGGAAGGTTAGAAACAACAGGCTTCCCCAATCAAGGAATCACAGACAAGGAGAAGAGGTAAGTGAAAATTTAGGGAACCGGAGCATGAGAATCTTAAGGCTGATCCTATAACGACAGGAATGCCAACTATTCTTTAAACCCTTCATGTGATGCCAAAGTATAGGATGTGGCAAAGCAGTCATTTTCAGCAATATGGACAGAGGAGTAGCCTGAAAGAAACTGAGTCATAGATTTTTTCTGACCACAGAAAACTGCTAGGGAAACAGAAGACATCTGTGTGCCAGAAGACAAGGGAAGAATGCAAGGAAGAAGCAATTACCCAGGAAATTCCTGTTTCTTACAGGTGCTTGGAAGAAGGGTATGATCTGGTTTCTCACGTACTAATTCTAGTAAGTACTAGGTGTTCAAGGGTAATTCCAAAACACTTGGCCCAAGAGTTGTTTATTTTCAATAATTTAAAGAAATTTTTTAATTCTCCAGAGCAATTCAAATTTCAAAGAGGGCTCTATTTTTTCCTCAATTCTCAAAATCCAAAAGGGAAACAAATTCGTCATTAAATCTCTAAAACATGTTTTCCTGGAAAATGAATACTTAAAAAAAAAAAGTTAAATGGCACTAAAGTCTTAAGTGTCTCATAACAAGGATACTACCCAAATCTGTTATCCATTCACTTTGTCCAGCTCAAGTACCAGTTTTGGGGTGAACTGATGCTAGTCTAGCAGACAAATAGAATGAGAGTGATACATGGTTTGCAATGACAGTCTCTGGAAGAGGCAACATAGCTTTTGTAAGAGTCTGTGCCCTTACTTTATGTGTTCTAAATTTACAAATGTTTGTGATCCAGAATTCCTCTTTAATAATTATCCTGCTTTTAATAAATAAGAGAAACCATGCATAAAGCATGCTGTTTTTCTTAATGAAAAGAAAATGTCATAATGTTCTTATTCTGTTATAAACATGGCTAAAACAGTATGACTGTCTTGCTATGCCATGATCCCTATAGAAATAATTAAAAAGTAAATCATTAAGAAACAGTAAGTGTTTCTGCCAAGATAACTTCTTTTGGTAAGAAGCTGGCCAGAGTTAGAATCCTTTCTCTGCTTGTAGACTGAGCCCTTGAAATGTCATTTTTTAATATTCCCAAGGAAATCCTGTCATTGTCAGCTGTCAGCTGAGGTCAAACTTATTTTACATAGTGACTATTTTAAAATCTAAACAATGTAGAAAAATGGTCTTGAAATAATATATTTCTATGTATAAATAACATACACTGAATGTGCTATCCTATAAATGAGTTTGGAGACTGCATAAACATTAAAAACAATATACAAAGTACAGTTTTTGTTATTGTTGCAATGAAATTTTGTTATATTGGATGCTGTTAGAAGGATAGTCCTATAGAAATTGGAGGATTTTTACTCAATAAATTAAATTTTGATATAATACTGTCACAATAGAACTATATAAGCATTTCTAACTTGCAAGAGACTTTATTTGCAGTAATAGTCAATACCGCAGCTTTACCCAACTAAAAGAAAATACGTATTCTTGGAGTTAATTTTAATTAAACTTAATCTATACTAATGTTGCTTATAATAAGATATGACTCAGAAAATAAACACTGAGTTCAGTTCCTCTAATACAACGGCACTGAGGAATAAAATGCCTTATTTTGAAACTATTTGCTTTTAGTACTTTTGGGAAAAGAAAAATGGGAGTCCTAGGAATGAAGTATTCAGTGAAATTCCTAGAAGGATAATCTGCCAGCAAGAGTCAGACAAGAAAGTGGAGAGCTCTTAATTTAAATACAAATCCCAACACCACTGTTTTCTGCAAATTATTATCAGAATGTTCTGGAATAAAAATAAAGTTCCTTATAGCTACATCCTGTGAGACATTTTGTCTGACTGAACCCAGAGGCCTGATGGCCGGCCTGGCACATTTTAGCAGGTAAAGATGGAGCTGATAAGAAAAGCTTCTATTATGAATCAATAAATAGACTGAGAGGCTTTCTCTTTGGTTTTAACAGTTTATTAACCTGAGACAGACTGAAAAGAAAACAAATGTTTGACTCATGTATTTCCCTTTATTAGAAACCAACACCTATTTCCTGAACTTTTCTTATTTTCAATAGTTTTTCTAGGTAGCTGTGATGCTGCCAAAATCAAGATTCAGAATTAGGAGATGCTGGCTTACAGGTTAGTGATGCCAACATTACCCTCTAGCCTGAGCTATACTCTTATACCAGAGGCTGACTAATTTACAGTTTTATTTTTAAAAATAAAAGTCTTTTGCTTATAATATCATGTCATTATTCAGGTATATTTTTAAATCAATATCAATCATTATGAAACAAAATTCTGGCTCTGTTTTTTACTTGATACCAACTCTTTTTTCAATAAACAATCCAGCTATAAATGGGCAAAATGTCTATTCCAGGATTCTCTTGATAACCTGGAGTAACTTGGCAGATGTGGATTTATTTAAAATTAAATTGTAATAAATGATAGTTTCTGAAAGCAGACTATTGGGATTCAAATCTCTCCTCTGCCACTTAATAGCTGTGTGATTTTGCATGTTATTTAACCTTACCATGCCTCAAGGTTACTAACCTTGCCTCAATTATCTTGTGTATCATGTGACAATAGTAGACTACTTCACAGGGTTGTTTTGGATATTAAGTAAGTTAATGCCAACAGTCTCTGGTATGTGGAAAGTGTTCAATGAATGTGAACTATTATCCAAATCTTTTCAAGTCCTTTCACTTAGAGCTTCTTCCTTCTCTCTATGTAATTAGAAGACAGTTTTCTTGAAAGGGATAATAATAAACAGGTCAGTACCAGTATTTACCCACTGGTTTTCTATAGGTAAAATCATGGAGATGGTAAGGAATGCTGGCCTAACTCTGAACCACACAGATCTGGCCTTTTTGCTGACATCATTTGTGGTTTTTTCAATTCCCTAACTTGAAAGCCCTACACAAATTTTCTCTCTTGTAGCATAGTAGGTCTCAAAAAGGTATGAAAGAAATGCTTTGAGGACTCTGAGCTCCTTATGATAGAGACTGATGGGTGAGCTACTTATTTTAACCTTCTATTCCATTTCCACTAAACAAAATACTTTTAGCCAAGCAAGATTCTACAAGGTTCTTGATGAGTAAGCCAATCAGAGCAGAGTTGTTTGAGTCTAAGTAGAAGCTTTTTGGCAAGAGCTGCACAGTACAATTTCCATCAGAACCATTATGTTAAGTCTAGGCCTTCCATTCCCACTAATAAAATGCTTATGCAGTATTACAATTAATTAAGTCACAATAAAGTCTAATCAATAAGGACTTAAATATATTGTCCCACAAGAGATCTCTATGCACTTGCTGTCATTGCAATTTTTTCACTGTAAATTAATGTTCCTTCAGTTAAATTAATGACTGATCTTACTACATTCTTTAGCAGTTAGTATGCATGGTAAGACAAATTAGGCTTTAAGAAGTAGGTCTCTGATGATTTTTAAATATATATTTATTAATAGTAAACTTCTGGTCAAGATGGCCATGTAGGTAAATGTGGTACTCACCTCCTCCCACAAACACATCAAAATTACAACTAAATTATAGAACCACTATCATTCAGAACCAGCTGAAATCTAGCTGAACAGAAGTCCTACAAATAAGGATATAAAGAAGTAGTTACATGGAGATGCGTAGGTTGGTCCCATACCCACGTGTGGCAGATAAAAATTGGGAGGGATATCTGGCTGCAGAGGTCCCAAATGAAGAGTGAGGTGTCACAGCCCCACACCAGGCCCCCTGGCCCAGGGTTCACATACCCGGAAGAGAAGTCCCAATAACTTGGGGCTATAAAAACCAGCAGGGATAAAAAACTGGAGGGCTTCCAGAAACTCAGGCATTTCCTATTAAAGGGCCTGCACACAGACTTAATGGACTTACTTCCCTCTGAGTTCCAGCACTGGGGCAGCAACTCAAAAGGTGACAGAGACATAGAAACTAAATTGTGTGGCATCAGGGAGAAGACTAGGGGAAGAGTTTTCTCCCAGACTAAAGTGCTGGTAGGGACCACTTGTTCCTTTGATGAGCCCTCCCTGCAGAGTCCACAGGCTGGTGCCACATCTGAGTTTTCATTAACCTGGCTCACACTGTTCCCCTGCCCTGGTGATTCCTTAAGGCTTCCACCCCATCCAACTGCAGCCCTACCCATCATTTCTGTGGCTTTTCCATATAAATGGCTTGTGTTGGCTCATGCTTCAGACTTTCCTAAAATAGCTAAAACAAGCAGAATCCAGCCTCAGCATGCCTTGTATCTCTTGCTAAGTGACCTAAAACCCAGCACTAGCAGCAAAAGCCTTAGTTCACAGCTTGGCCTCACTGGGGCACCTTCAAGCCCAGCACAAGTAGCAGCCACCTGTAGACTGCTGTGTAGCTCATGCTGGTGACCACAGGCAGAGTACAGGTGGTAGCTGACCTTGGCCTGCACCTCCCAGGAGGTCCCAGAGCCAGCACAACCAGTGGACAGCTTCAGACCACATTTAAACATGACCCAACCACCTCCACAAGCAACACACTCAAAGAGTGGACTAAGCAGGCACCAGAGCCCCACCAAAGTAAGTTTTGCTCTCTGGGGTGGGCCCCTGTACAGCTAATGCTCCATGGTGGTTGGAGGTCAGTGGTCACAGCCAGTCACTGCAGCTGATCAGCTTGGGAGGAGGGGAAATCCCTCCCACTGAAGTGCCAAGAGCAACCAAGGCTTAACTACTATAGGAGGGTGTCTAGGCCACGTGAGAGGCACACCTCAAGTGCCAAGCATGGGTGATTGGGGAGACTGTGCTACTAGACCCTATAGAACACCTAAACATTAGGCCACTCTACATGCCTGGAAGATGCAGAAGGCTACCTAATACATAGAAACAAACACAGTGAGACTGCCAAAATGAGGAAACAAAGAAGTATGTCCCAAATGAAAGAACAGAACAAATCTCCAGAAAAAGAACTAAGTAAAATAGTGACAAGCAATCTACTGGATGCAAAGTTCAAAACATTGGTTATTAGGATGATCAATGAATTTAAGGGAAGATAGGAGAACTTAGAACTTCAACAAAGAGATAGGAAACCTAAAAAACCAGTCAGTCAGAAATGCAGAATATATGAACTGAAATGAAGAATACCTTACAGGAAATCAACAGGGGAATAGATAAAACTGAGGATCAAATCAGAGATTTGAAAAGTAAGGAAGAAAAAAATAGAGCAACAAAAAGAAAAAGGAATTAAAAATATGAGAATAGCATAAGGAGCCCTTGGGAAAACATCGAGCATACAACATTTGAATCATGGGAGTGCTGAAAAGGAGAAGAGCAAGAACAAAAAAATGAAAACCTAGTTAAAAAAAAATTGGTAGAAAACTTCCCTAACTTGGTGAAGGAAATAGACACACATGTCCAGGAAGCACAGTCCCAAACAAGATAAACCCAAAGAAGCCCACACCAAGATATCAAATTAAATGCAAACCTTAGGTCTGGCCAGGTTGCTCAGTTGGTTGGAATGCATTGTCCCATATACCAAAAAGGTTGCAGGTTCAATCATTGGTTAGGGCACATTAGGGAGAAAACTGATCAATGTTTCTCTCTCACATAGATGTTTCTATCTCCCTTCCTCCTTTCTTAACAACAACAACAAAAAATCAACAAACATATCTTCCAATAAGGATTAAAAAATAGGCAAAAGGTTAAAGACAAGAGGAAATTTTAAAAGCAGCAAGAAAAACACAATTAGTTAACTACAGGAGAACTCCTGTAGACTGTCAGCTGATTTTTCAAAACAAACTTTGCAGGCCAGAAGGGAGTGGCAAGAAAAATTCAAAGTGATGAAAAGCAAGGACCTACATCTAACATTACCCTACCCAGAAAAGCTATCATATCTTATATGCAGTCATTCTTCAGTCTGATGATCACAAAAACCAACATTCATGAGTTTTTGGTTAAATTACTAATTACCTTGTTAAAATCAGTTACCTTATATTTTCTAGTCCAAGGTTGAAAGTATAGATACTTTAAAATTTGCACATTTGAATTCATTTGCTGGCTGGAATGGTCAAATCTCTTTACCTCTAGTTTGAATATACCCTTTCAGTTGTAATTAAAATGTAAACATCTGATAATTTCTGGACATTTTCAGAGACTGGATGATGGTGGTGTTGGTGAAAATAAGAAAAGAATTACAGTAAAATCCTGTCTGGTGACCCAGAGGTCACCATGACTAGGGGCACAAATCACTGTGGGAAACAGTTTTTGTGATAAAAAGACAGACTTTCAATACTTCTGTTACTATCAGAAATATGATAAAAGTTAAGACTGTCTGACTGAAATATGAAACAACTCATGTCTTTATTAGTAACATCATAAAATAATTATATTAATGTGCTGTTAGGAAACAGTATGTTGATTTTTAATGTTTGGATATGTGGCTGTTACCAGTTTTCCTTTTTTGTATGTTTATTGATTTCAGAGAGAGGAGGGGGGGGAGAGAGAGAGAGAGAGACAAATCGGTTGGTTGCCTCCCATACACACACCAGCTGGGAACCGGACCCACAACCAAGGCATGTACCCTGACTGGGAATTAAGCCCACAACCTTTTGGTGTAGAAGATGATGCTCCAATCAACTAAGCCACATTGGCCAGGGCTGTTACTGATTTTTTATATGTGAAAACATAACTACCTCTTCTGTTGGAAAGAACATTTAAAAGGAAATAAATTTAAAAAAAGAAAGAAGGACAAAGAGTTTCCCAGAAAAGAAAAAGCTAAAAGAAAAAAAAAGTTCACTGCCACCTAACTAGTATTATGTAAAAAGTTAAATGGTCTTCTTTAAGAAGGGGGAAAAAAAGACCAAAAGATGAAAATATGAACAACAAAATGGCAATAAATACATATCTATCAATAATTGAATCTAAAAAAAGAAACAAACACGTGGAACATAAACCAACTCCTAGATACAGAGAGCATTCTGACAGTGGCCAGATGGAAGGGCGGTTGGGGGGATGGGTAAAAAAGGTAAAGGGATTAAGAAGTACAAATTGGATGTAACAGAACAGTCATGATTATGTAAAGTACAGCATAGAGAATATAGTCAATAGTATTCTAATAACTATGTATGGTGTCAGATGGGTGCCAAGATGTATCAGGAAAATCACTTAGTAAGTTATGTAATGTCTGCCTAATTACTGAGGTGTACACCTGAAACTAGTATGATAATGTATGTCAAGTATAATTGAAAAATTTTAAAAAGATTAAAATATATTAGTAGTGAATGAGTCTGGGCGCTCAAAAAATTTAAGTTGTTGGCTTCCCTTAGTGGGAGGGGGAGGCAGAGAAAGGATCTGCTAACACATGTGGCCAGGCCAAGGCTCATCTTTTGCAACAGCTGAAAAAAAAAGCAAGTTTCAACCTTTAATCCCTCAGTAATTTAGGCTCACAGTTTTTACCTAACTGTTCTGTGGAATGCTTTGATAAATTTTATCCAAAAATACTGGGCTAGAACAAATTTATTTTACTTGAGGCATGGTTGACTTTCTATGTCTCAAGCAAAGTAAGTTTAGAGTAAATAAAAAACAAAGTTTATGGTAGATCTAGTTTTTCAAATCTAGTTCTTAAAACTAGAAGTCACTTGGCCTGGTCATTTATACAACTACCTACGTAACAAATGTACATAAAACCAATTAATAATTTAGATAATCAGTGAGTTACCTAACAAAATAATAAAACAACATAAGAGTCTGATGTAAAAGTCTATAGGTGATTGATGACAACTCAGTGGTCATGAAAAATTATTTACTGAGCATTTATACCATACCAGGCGCTATTAGGTTTTATGAAAGATGATGATCTGTGAAACACAGTTCTGATATAAAGGAGTAACATTCTAGGAGAGGAAGGAGGAAGACATATACATAATTATAAAACTAGGTGGTATAAAGTCAATTCAGCCTTGAATAAATCTTCTTGTAAATTTAAACTACTGTCATTCCAACTTGAAATGATGTCTTTAGTTTATGTTGGGATGCCCATGAAGGGAAGTTTATCAAACAAACAAGAACCAGGTACAGAAATATCCACTAAGTGAGAGGATACTTCATTCCACATATTCCTAGCAATAAAGAGACACTCAGAATTCTTGAACTAACTATATCTATTTGTATTGCATGGCCTCCTACACAGCTGTAGATACTGGAATTCAGCTTGGCTAGAAGAAGACAAGACTATAAGGCCTTTCCCACTCTGCCTCCCAAATGCTAATCTAGAAAACTATACCAGCTCTGCTGGAGTTTCTAGATCCTTTTGGCAGAAAATGGATAAACTCAGCTCAAGTCTACGACAATGGCCTGAGAAAGGGAAGGATCTTGTTCTTCAGGACTTTCTTCAACCACATTACCTTCTATAGTACAGTGATTGATAGCAGACTTAACAGGCTGGAAAGGAGCTGGCCCCGGCCTCCACACAAAGAATCGAATATAGGTCTAGGGAGGTACAACTGTGCCAAGAAACTAGAGGTGCATGCAGAAAAAGGATTCTAAGGACAGACTCTAAGTTTCCTTTACATAAACCTGAAACGTTATATACTTGAAAGACGTCTAAGCTAAAAAAGACTAGGTCATCTAAACTAAAACAGACAATGAATTGGCCTTACGAATTTATTTTCTCCTATGCCTTATCCTTTTGACAGCATTTTTTGATGGGCCTTTGGGATTCAGGTCTACAATGTTAGGCAAGGCCCAGTGTATGTACACACCTGAGGGCAGGAGAGATCATACTGGCAACACAGCAGTCATCTGCTTGTTTACTAAACTGGGTGTTTCTCTTTTTCTGTACTTAATGTTACAATTTTTTTTTATTCTTACTTAGGAAATTATTTGCCTGGGATTTAAAAATGACCAAATTTAGGATAATTATGTTGGTGTTCTGAGCTTTTAAACTTTCATGTTAACTTATATCATGTTACAAATATTAGTTTTTTCCAAGTATTTAAATGCCACAGAGTTTATTTCTAAGCACTAACAGAAAATGTGTTTGACAGCATGACTAGCTATTTTACCAGCATCTGCTACCTGAAGTCAGCTCCAGTAAGGCTTGAATAAAAATCTTCTGCCATGATGCCAAGGGTTGGGGGTGGAGGGTAGAGAGGACCCAAGTTGCTCAGAGGAGACTCTGTGAGCATTGGAAAAGCAGAGGAAGTGGCCTGTTTATTTTGTCCTTTCTACTACAGTGTGGTATAGTAGAACACTGAAATGAGTACTAACTTAGTCATTTTATTACCTGTGTGGCTTTAGACAAGTAAACTAATTTCTTTAAACTTCAGCTTCTTTACCCTACAGAGGTTGCAGCTGATTTGAGAGATATAAACCAACTCTTTTCTTAAACACTGTTAAATATTTTGGGTGTACAGGCTGAAGGTCATGACTAGCTTGAATGTTAATGACTTAACATTTGTCAGGTACAAATGCCTATGCACCCAATATATGTAACAATACTCAAGAGTCTGTATTTCTCAGATCAGCTGTGACCTCTGAGTTAAACTTCACTAGCAAAATGATAAAATAGGTGTCAATACCAATTACACAGTACAGTTATATAGCTCAAATTAGATCAAGTATAGGAAATACTGTGTCAACTCAAAAGCCATAAAGATGTTTTTAATATTATTCTAATACAAGTATACACTCTGGAAGAGTTTTGGTGGTTAGCATTTTAACAAACCTATGCAGAATGCATTCATTTAACAAGTATTTTTGTCCTAAATCTTAGGTATATGGCATTAAACAAAACCAGAATCGTATTACAGTCTGCAGACAGTGGGGATGGGGTGTGGAGACACACTAAATACTGTTAGGTAGTAGAAAGTGCTTTAAAATTAATAAAACCAAGTTATGGAGAAAGGATGACAGGAGCAGTTAGGAAAGGCCTCTTTGAGGGACACTTAACCAGAAACCTCAAGGAAGGTGAGGAAGCAAGCTGTGCAGATATCTGAGGGAACAGAAATGCATGTGCTGGGCAAGTCCGAGAATCAGCAAGGATGCTTGTGTGGGTGGAGCTCCCAACCTAAGGTGAAGAGCAGCAGGAAATGAGATTAAGGGTAGGGGTGGTCAGGGTTGTGCTTTGTAGGCCATAATGATAATGATCTTTTGAATTTTATTCTAAGTGTAAAGGAAAGCTACTGGAAGGTTTAAAGCTGGACTCTGCTCTCTATTTACTGTTTGCTGTCCTGCCACCTGTCAGATACTGTATTAGGCTACAGACAACTGTAAAAACACATTTCATCTTTTCTTTCTCTAAGCTTACAGTCTAGAGTGAAAGATACATAGAAGAAATAATTACAATAAAAAGTTTGGTAAGTCCCATGATAAAGAGCCAGGCACCCAAGGAATGGTAGAAATTATCTAGATTCATATTTCTATTACATCTAATTTCATATTCTAGAATACAGGAGGGGGTGGGGTGGGAGGAGGGAGAAGCAGTCTAGGCAGAGGGAATTATTCCAGACAATACCCCTTGTTCAGGGAACCAGAGGAGATTAGGGTGACTAGATGTACAATGGGAGCTAGGGCTGAAGAGATGAAGTCAGATCATGAAGGCATTTCTCAGCCACTGTTTTGTTAAATTGCAGTCATGAGATCAACTTAGTAAGTTATAATAAGCATTTTTAATGTAACAATAAAATATATACTGTATACAGTAAAGGCAACTTTTGCTTTTTAAAAACCTTTTGTTCAATTGTGTATGTGGGGGTGTGTCTTCAATCACTGTGTAACATATATTTTTTACTATGGTAATGACCAAAAATGTTTGACAGAGCTCTAGCCACTCTAAGGAGTAAACTTTAGCCTAAAAGCAATGATAAACTACTGAAAAGTTTAAGCTGGAAAATGATCTGATCTGAGTCATTTTTATGTTTTATATAGGTTTATATACTTTTTAGAAAGATTACTTATGCAGCCATATGAAGAGTATATTAGAGAGGGACAAGACTGGAGCCACGAATCCATTTAGTTGCTATAGTTTAATCTAAAGAAGAGTCACTACAAAGATACTGTAGGGGTAGAGGGTTGAATCTACAGGACATGGTAATAATAGATCAGCCCTGGCAATGGTTAAGAGAGGAGGAGAAATCAAGGCTAGATTCTGCCTTGGTCAGATGGTGATGTCATTCATTAAAATAGGGAACACAAAATAGGGAACACATGCCTACTAATGGGGACCTGGCCTACAACCCAGGCATGTGGCCTGACTTGGAATCGAACTGGGGACCTTTTGATTTGCAGGCTGGTACTCACTCCACTGAGTCACAACAGCAAGAGCTGGTGTGGATATTTTCAGTACACTAGCTATCTCCCACATGGTAGAATGTTGACTGTTCTCAATTATTGTCTCTACATATTTGTTCGTTGTGAACTTTAACTGGTCTACCTGACTGTGAAGCATGGTCCAGGGAGAACAAAATTCAAAAACCACTTCTTTTTTTTTTTTATTTATTATGCCATTACATTTGTTCTATTCCCCCCCTCCGTTCCACTCCACCCTGCACACCCACCCCAAGATCCCCCCCTTTAGTTCATGAACACGTGTCTCAAGTTCTTTAGATTCTATTATTTCCCCTACTATTCTTATCCTCCCTATTTTCTATCTACTGTCTATGCTACCTATTTTCTGTACCTTCTCCCCCCTTCTTCTTCTTCCACTTCCCTGTTGCTAATCCTCCATGTAATCTTCATTTCTATGGTTCATTCCTGATCTAGCTGTCCTCTTAATTTGCTTTTGTTTTAGGTGTGGTTGTTAATAACTGTGAGTTTCCTGTCCTTTCACTGTTCATCCTTTTCAGGTAAGTCCCTTTAACATTTTATATAATAAGGGCTTGGTGATGATGAACTCCTTGAATTTGATCTTATCTAAGAAGCATTTTATCTGCCCTTCCATTCTAAATGAAAACTTTGCTGGATAGAGCAATCTTGGTTGAAGGTCTTTGGTTTTCATGACTTGGAATACCTCTTTCCAGCCCCGTCTTGCCTGTCAGGTCTCTTTTGAGAAATCAGCTGACAGTCTGATGGGAACTCCTTTGTAGGTGACAGTCCCCTTATCTCTTGCTGCTTCTAGGAATCTCTCCTTCATTTTAATCTTGGCTAATGTAATTATGCTGTGCCTTGGTGTGTTCCTTCTTGGGTCCAACTTCTTTGGGACTCTCTGAGCTTCCTGGATTCCCTGGAAGTCTATTTCCTTTGCCAGAACGGGGAAGTTCTCTTTTATTATTTATTCACATAAGTTTCCCACTCATGACTGTTCCTCTTCCCCTTCTGGTACCCCTATAATTTGGATGTTGGAACGTTTAAAGATGTCCTGGAGGTTCCTAAGCCTCTCCTCCTTTTTTTGAATTCTTGTTTCTTCATTCTTTTCTGTTTGGTCATTTTTTCCTTCCTTCTGGTCTACTCCCTTGATGTGAGTCCCAGTTTCCTTTCCATTACTATTGGTTTCCTGTGCATTTCCCTTCATTTCAATTAGTTTAGCCTTCATATGTTCCTCTAATTTGTGACTAAAATCAACCAGTTCTGTGAGCATCCTGATCACCAGTGTTTTGAACTGCACATCTGAAAGTTTGGCTATTTCTTCATCGCTTAGATTTATCGGCTCTGGGGCTCTGAGTTGTTCTTGAGCCATGTTTTATCTGTTTGTCCCTGTTACGTATGAGGAGCGGAGCCTTAGGTGTTTACCCAGGCGAGGTCACCCAGGTCGCTGGTTTGTGACGCTGTATGTGGGGGCGGGGTCAGAGAGGGAGCAATGGCGGTCCTCTCTGCTTGCACCTGCCTATTTATCTGAGCGGAAATGTGCGAGCCCACTGCTCTGCGCTGTGTGGTCTCAATGCTCTCCTCTTCACTTGTTTATCTTCACACAAATGCTCAACCAACCACAGACAGTCAGCCGCGCCTCTTCCCTGTGTTCACCTGTAGCTAGCTCCAACCTGGGATCCTTGCCTTCGGCTGCCTGCGCACCACCCCAGTTGGGGATCTTTTTGGCCAACCCGCTCTGCTGCTGGCTTCACCCCCTTACCAGTTTAGCTGAGCATTTCGTTGTTTTCGGAGTCCATATTGTCGATTTTCTGTGTGGTTTGGTTGCGTTTATTGTTGTTAAAACTTTGTTTTTTAGATTTGGTTGTGTGCAGATGCACGGTGTTTCCACCTATGCCTCCATCTTGGCGGATGTCAAAAAAACCCACTTCTCACATGTTCAATCACTCACAGTACATTCCCCAAACACTGCACTTTTTTTTTTTTTTGGCATTTTGGTTGCATTTTTACCTTTCTTGAAGTAAGGAAGCATAATATACCAAAAAAAGTTGCATATTTTCTTCCATCTTCAATATTAAACTTGCTACACAACAATTCATCGACCTCGGTAAGTTTTTTAAATGTTTTAAAATTTAACCTTTATTGCATTTTCCCCATCACATTTAGTCCCCTTACATCCCCTTGGCCCAACATTCACCACACTGCTGTCATGTCCAAGAGTCCTCTTTCCTTACTGCTCAATTGCTCCACCTCCTCACCTCCCCCCACTACCTGTCATCCTGCTCTCCATCTATGAGTCTGTTCCCATTTTCCTTGTTAGTTCACTTTGTTCATTAGATTCCACATGAGTGAAGTGATATGGTATTTGTCTTTCTCTGACTGGCTTATGTCACTTAGCATAATGTTTTTCAGGTCCATCCATGCTGTCACAAAGGGTAAAATTTTCTTTTTTTAATGGCTGAGTAGTATTCCAGTGTGTAAATAACCCAGAGTTGTTTTATCCACTCATCTACTGATAAATACTTGGGCTGCTTCCATATATTGGTAATAGTAAATAATGCTGCAATGAACATATGGGTGCTTATATTCTTTTGAATTGCTGTTTTGGGTTCCTTTGGACATATTCCCAGAAGTGGGATCACTGGGTTGAAAAGCAGATGTTTTTAATATTTGGCAGTATCTCCATTCTGCTTTCTATAGCGGCTGCACCAATATGTATTTCTACCAACAGCACAAAAGGGTTCCTCTTTCTCCACATCCTCGACAACACTTGTTTATTTATTGATAACAGCCATTCTGACAGGTGTGAGATGATATCTTATTATGGTTTTATTTTTTTATAATTATAATTAATTGATTATGCTATTACAGTTGTCTTGATTTTTCCCCTTTGCCCCCTCCAGCCAGCACCACCCATGCCCTCAGGCAATACTCCCAACACTGTTCATGTCCACAGGTCATTCATATAAGTTCTTTGGTTACTCCATTTCCTATACTGCACCTTACACCTCCATGGCTATTCTGTAGCTATCTATTTGTATTTCTCAATCCCCTAACCTCTTCACCCATTCTCCCACACCCCCTCCCATCTGGCAAACATCAAAACACTCTTTGTATCCACAATTCTGTCTGTCTTCCTGTTTGCTTAGTTTTTTTAGATTCAATTGTTGATAGTTTTTATTTATTACCATTTTGATCTTCTTTTTCTTAAATAAGTCCCTTTAACATTTCATATAATAATGGTTTGGTGATGATGAACTCCTTTAGTTTTTTCTTGTCTGAGAAGCTCTTTATCTGCCCTTTGATTCTAAATAATAGCTCTGCTGGGTAGAGCAATCTTGGATATAGGTCCCTGTTTTTCACGACTTATTCGTGAAGTATTTCTTGCCAATCCCTTCTAGACTGCAAAGTTCTTTTTGAGAAATCAGCTGAATCTTATAGGAAGAACTCCTTTGTAGGTAACTCTCTGCTTTCTTCTTGCTGCTTTTAAGATTTTTCTCTTTATCTTCATCTTGTTTGGGACTCTGTGCTTCCTGGACTTACATGTCTATTTCCTTCACCATATTAGGGAAGTTTTCCTTCATTATATTTTCACATAGGTTTTCAATTTCTTGCTCTTTCTCTTCTCCTTCTGGGACCCCTATGATGTGAATGTTGGACCTCTAGAAGTTGTCCTAGAGGCTGCTTATACTGTCTTCAATTTTTGGATTCTTTTTCCTTCTGGTTCTCATTGGTTGTTTTTTGTTTCCTTATGTTCCAAATCACTGATTTGATTCTTGGTTTCATCCCTTCTACCGTTGTTTCCCTGTAAATTGTTCTTTATTTCAATTAGTGTATCCTTTGTTTCTAACTGGATCTTTTTTTATGCTCTTGAGGTACACACTAAATTCTTGGAGCATCTTTATAATCAGTGTCCTGAACTCTGCATCTTGTTGCAGATTGTTTATTTCCATTTTGTTTAGTTCTTTTTGTGGATTTTTGATCTGTTCTTTCATTTGGGCCATGTTCCTTTGTCTCCTCATGTTGGCAGACTCCCGGTGTTTGTTTCTATGTTTAGGTAGAGCTGCTTTGACTCTGTGTCTTGGTAGTGTGGCCTAATGTAGCAGGTGTTCTGTAGGGTCCAGTGACACAGCCTCCCCTACCACCCAAGTCTGGTACTTGAGGTACGACCTTCACGTGGGCTGAGTACACCTTCATCTTGTAGTTGAGCCTCGGTTGTTGTTGGTGGGTGAATGGGAGGAATTTATCTTAGCCAGTCAGTTGCAAGGACTGGTGGTGACCACTTACCACCAACCTCCACCATCTGTGGTGGATCAGCTGTGCAGGGGCATGGTAGTGGTGCTCTGAAGTGGTATATAGGTGTCCATTGGGTGCGCTGGTCCTGGAGTTTCCCAAGTGGTGTAGACCAAGGTCAGCTCCCACCTGTGTTTTGCCTGGGTCACCCTTCCTGAGCTATAAAGCAACCTGAGATGGCTGCTACTTGTGCTAGACTTGGAGATTCCCAGGTGAAGCCAAGCTATGAAACTAGGCTGGCTGCTCCTAGTGACAGATCTAGGGCTCACTAAAGCCAACTGTTGCTTGTTTGATAGGATTTAGGAAGTTGTGAAGCATGAGCCAAACTAGCCATTCTTATGTAGAAGTAGCACGGGCGGACCTGTAAGTTAGGTGGAGTGAAGTCTGTGGGGATGTCCAAGGTAGGTCAAACAGTGTTAGACAGATTGATGGAGTCTCAGATAAGGCACCAACTTACAGCTCTGTGGGGAGTGGGGGGAAAAGTTTGGAAAAGAAACAATGGCCTCTGTTCACCTTGATCTCAGATTCTCCCTGTATACCACTAGTGTCTTTCAAGCTGCTATCCCAATGCTAGAGCTCAGAGGAAGTGAGTGCGAACAGGGGAGTCTATGTGTGAGTTCTTCAAGAGGAACTGCTTGGAGTTCCAGAAGTTTCTTCCACTGACTCCACTCCCACTGGTACTTGCAGCCAGAACTTGTGAAGACTTATCTTTTTGGCTCTGGAACCCTTGCCTGGAGGGAGGGGGAGACCTGTGGGGGCGAGGCTGGGACTCCTCATTCCTGGTATCTCCCTCCCAATTTTTTAGCCACCACACGTGGATAAGGGACCAGCCTATTCCACATCTGCACCCCTTCTACCAATCTGGATGGATGTGGTTTCTTTAATTCTGTACTTGTCAAACTTCCACTCGATTCTATTTCTGATGGTTCTGAGTGATGGCTGTTCTATATTTTAGCTGTAATTTTGCTGTGGTTGTGCAAAGAGGGGTGCCAAGTCTGCCTATGCCACTATCTTGACCACAAGTCCCTCACTGTGGTTTTAATTTGCATCTCTGATCATTAGTGACATTGAGAATCTTTTCATATGTCTATTGGCCATCTGTATGTCCTCTTAGGAGAAGTGTCTATTCAGGTCCTTTGCTCATTTTTTTTATTTGGGTTGTCTTTTTCTTATTGTTTTGTAAGTTCTTCATAAATTCTGGATATTAACCCTTTATCAGGTTTATCAGTGAATATGTTCTTCATTCTGTGGGTTGTCTTTTAATTTTATTAATGATTTCCTTTGCTGTACAAAATCTTTTTATTTTGATGTAGTCCCATTTATTTATTTTTTCTTTTGTTTCCCTTGCCTGGGGAGACCTTCTGATAAAATATTGCTGCGAGCAATGTCTGAGATTTTGCTGTTTTCTTGTATATTTTTATGGTTTTGGGTCTAACACTTATGTCTTTGATCCATTTTAAATTTATTCTTGTGTGCGGTATAAGATGGCCTAGTTTCATTTTTCTGCATGTATCTGTCCAATTTTCCCAACAGCATTTACTGAATAAACTATCTTTAGTCCGTTGTATGTAATTGCTTCCTCTAATATCAATTGACTATAAAGGTGTGGGTTCATTTCTGGGCTGTCTATTCTGTTCCACTGATCTATGTGTCATTTTTTATGAGCGTAACATGCTGTTTTGATTATCATGGACTACCAGTATATTTTGATATTAGGCAGCATCATTCCTCCAACTTTGTTCATTTTTAGGACTGGCATTGCTATTCAAGGCCTTTTGTGGTTCCACATAATTTAAAAAAATATTTGTTCTAGTTCTGTGAAATATGTCACTGGAATCTTGATAGAAATTGCGTTCAATCTACATACTGCTCTGGGTAGTATGGACATTTTAATGATGTTAATTCTTCCTATCTATGAGCGCAGAATGTACTTCCACTTGTTTGTATTTTACTCTATTTCTTTCTTCAGTGTCTTATAATTTTCTGAGTACCGATCTTTTAATGTAAACCTTGGTTATGTTTATTTCTAGGTATTTTATTCATTTCTATCAACTGTGAATAAGATTGCTTTCTTAATTTCTCTTTCTCTTTGTTCATTATTGGCATATAAAAATACAACTGATTTTTGTGTATTAATTTTGTATCCTACTACTTTGCTGAATTCATTTATCAGTTCTAGTTGTTTCTTGGTGGAATCTTTGGAGTTTGCTATATATAGTATTATGTCATCTGCAAATAATGACAGTTTACTTCTTCCTTTCTGGTTTGGATGCCTTTTAGTTCTTTTGGTCTGATTGCTGTGGCTATCTTCAGCAATATTACATATTCAATATTAAAATGGTTACAGAAAAATTCATAAATTTTGACTATTTTTAAATGCACGCTGATATGATAACTGTCACAATGCAATCTTACAAAAATTGTTTTGAATGAAATTCAAGACAACTAAATGCTACTAGAACCATCTTACAGAAAAAACGAATGAACTTTTTGGTCAACCAAATAGTAGCAGCAACACTAAGGTTCAAAGACTGCTTTATTGTTGGTATTTATTACCACATTTCAGTGGTTCCCAAGAAATGAAAATATTATCCTGAAAAAGGGTGAAAAGGGGGTGAATGATGGAATGAAACAGTAATACATAGTTGCCTTGCTACTATGTAATGTGTCTAATGATTCTTTACATATATTATTTAATTTAGTCCTCATAGTAACAATCCTCACATAACTGTCAACCATTTACAGATGAAGAAATCAAAGCTCAGAAAGACTTGGTAATCTGCTACACAACACTAGCTGCTATGTGCACAGCCTAGAGCCAAACTCAGACAAACTCTGTAGAGCCACCTGATGCCAAAGCCTGCACACTGTTCCTATAGAACCCTGCCTCTGGAGGTACCCACTCAGCAAACCTGAGCTAAGAAAGGTTGCTAGCCCTGGCTGGGTCATTCGGTTGGAGCATGATCCCATATACCAAAAGGCTTGATCCCTGGTTGAGGCGCATATGGGGGGGGGAGGCGCATGTGCGCACACGTGTGACTGATCAATGTTTCACTCTTACACTGATCACTCTTTCTCTCTCTCCCCGCCTAAAAATAAATAAACATATCCTTAGGGAAGGACTTAAAAAAAAAAAAAAAGAAAGGTAGGTTGTTAAATGAGCCATTTATACTCCATCATTTAATTTCCATCACCTAATTTCTAGGAGAGTTTAACATATCTAACTTTCCATGAACCCAGTCATAGCTGTGTGCTGCCAACACCCTTACCTGTGGACATAAAAAATGGGATGCGGAACTTTCCACTCAACACCCGTGCCCGCAGATTCTGCAGTGTGCTCCCATCAAATGGCAGGGCACCACACACAAGCACATAGAGGACGACTCCAAGGCTCTGCATCCCAAACAGAGTACATACAATTAATCACATGAGAGGAAACAAAAGAGGACATTATAATATGTATCTGCAGATGATGTGAGTCATGCACAAGATAATAGAACTTTTTATTCTTTTTTTAAAAAATGAGAAATAATATGGGATATTGTCAAGGCCAATCATCTTTAGAATAGTTAACCTTCTTCTTTGCTTCCACACATTAATTTTGGGTAACATATCCTATATCTAATATCCAGTACTAGAATTTCTCTTAGTATTCTTCCTCCAGGAAGAAGGCAAGTGGCAACAACAGAAAGAATCTCTGTTCTTGACAAGGGCACCATCCAAGTTTGCCCTGGGTGGTTTTTTTTTTGCACATGCAAATGGAGAGTTTGAAATCTGTGTCTCAATCCTGCTGGGGAAAAGACTGCACAGAAAACTGGGAATTCAAAGAACAGCTAAGCAAGATCTCGATGCACAAGCAGCATATTGGATTGTTCAGGATTAGGTAACTACTGCTATAGGGCCTGAGAGAAGGCAGTCACATACCCAGATATCCACTTTGGGCCCATCATACTCCTTTCCTTCAAATAGCTCAGGGGCAGCATAGGGAGGACTGCCACACCATGTCTTCAGCAGCTGCCCAGGGGTGAAATGGTTGCTGAAGCCAAAATCTAGAAAGGCAAATGTATACTCATGTTATCTGAACCTGGCAAATACTAGCTTGTAAGCACAAGAACAAAGGTTCTGGATCATTAAGTTTGAATATCCAATGTAAAAAGACAACATTTGGAAATTATACAACCAGCCCCTTAAACTTAAAATAATAGTGAAACAAGGATACAGATGACCTCAAATGCAAAAGACATCCGGTTAACTAAAAGTAAACAAAATTGGTTTATGTCAGCAAAATAAGCACTGTTCCGTTCAAAAACCTAGGCTTAGAGAGGCAAGTGGTACTTGATTCCTTTAAGAACAAAAATCAAATTGGATAATGATTGATGTTAAGACAACATCGGAATCATAAATTCATACAAGCTTACTCAACTGGACTCAGAATTTTCGTATTACTTTTACTTCTTATGGGAAATATATTTATGACACTGACTTAAAAATCATACAAAATGACATTATTATTATTATTAAGGTTGCTTATTCAAAATAAGACAATTGCTGTTTTGTAAGTACTTTTATGCATATAAATATTTACAAGAACAACTCATATGTACAACAGGCTGAAATTCCCTCCTGCTTGGAATCTATCACATTCCCTGTGGTCGGAGCATCTGAAAATGCTCAGCACCTACCATCTAAAATTCTTTTCTTCCCTTCCTAGTTTTATTCTCACTGACAACTGTCTCCTCTTGCTATTTGCTTTTCTTCTTTCTACTATCTACAGGTGTTTTCTAGTAAGGTATGTGCTAATTTTTACTGTCTCCTTGCTCTCCATTTTTTCTGAGGGCTTAACTCTTCTAGCCCCACTATACTGCGCTTGGTAATAATTCTACAAATTTATCTCTCTGACTCTAATCTCAATTGTTAAGTTCTTGTCATGAACTTCTAATACTTGCCTGGAAAGGAACACCTCAAACTCACCATTTTCCAAAATCAAATCTGCTCTTCAAGTGATAATCCCATGGTCATTAATGGTATCACCATCCCAGTTACTAGAAGTACTGGAGTCATCTATTCTTTCTTCCTCACTTCCCATTTCTGAATGGTAAAACTTAACTGCTACCCTGTAAATGTGCTTTACATCTATCTCCTCATTTTTCTTTATAGTCCTACCATCTCAGTTCATACTGTTTTATCTCTGACGTAGATTGATGCTGCCGCTCATTACCTATACCTATTATTTCTCTCTAAGCCATCCATTCATTACACAGTGAATGTTACACAAACTGCCCTGTATTACCACCTTGCTGAAAAACATTTGGTGGCGCCCTTCTGCTTAAAGAAGTCTAAATTAGCATTGTCATTTACAGTCTCTCATCCATCCTACCTTTCCAACTTATCCCTGGCCATTCTAGCATTAATAGACTACTCACATCCTGTGTTTATGTGCCTGACTTATGCTATTTCCTCTCTGGGCCATGCCCTCTCCTTTCCTTTCCATATATGAAATACCACTCTGTTTCAAGGACCAGTCTAATATTATTTCCTGTATGAAACCTTAACTGATTTCCATCACAAAAAAAACCATGTCAATGGTTTCCTCCCCTGTGCTTCCACAGTCCTTTGTTTATCCCTCTACCACGCAATCACAACTCTGCCTTACATTATACTTAGTCGTATTACGTGTTTATTCCTTCTACTAGTCAGTAAATGGGAGGGATATCATTTTATTTATCCTAACCTCCACACAGTATTTCCATACGTAGCAGGGACTCAAGAAAGGGTCACTGAATTAAACTGTAATAAAATCATTGGACCAATCCTCGTATCACCTCCTGGCTACTACAGCCGTCTCATACTGACAGTGGCAGCTGGCCAGCTACTAGAGCCTCTACCTCCTAACTATCCCTCCTAAATTTCTAAAATTAATGATCGCGAGGGGCTTTAGAAGTCAGGACCATTATTAGAATCTCATAATATCTACTATGAGAAATCAAATGTTGTCATTCTTCAATGGAAAGTATATGTCTCTTCCGTCCAGAAAAGGCCAAGCAATGAATTAAAACCAGATGACTTTCAATTTTCCTAGTAAGCAACTTAAAAATTATAGAAATTTTCTCATTTTGAATCACAAATGCTCTATCTACAATCAATAACCTTTCTACCATTTTACACTGCTGGGGAGGGGAAGATACAAAGTTAATGGCATAAGCTTGTACATTCTACCTACCAACAGGAAATCTTTACAAAGAAAACACTGTCAAAGGGAACTACCTTCAGCTATGGCTATAGGCGTAGATTGCCATTAGGTGTTTATAACAGAAATGAGTATTCGAGAATGAATGATATGCTTAGCGTGGCAATCAGAGAGAGCCACATCTGGGGAAGCACCTGCTTTCACAGCATGTCACAGCCAAACACCTGGTACCCATAGCTAGACCCAACAGAATGACCAACAGCAAAATTTCAGTAAGATTCAATGACAAATCCTCTACTCCCTTTGCTCGTATTTCCTATTACATACCAAGCAAAAAATCTTCTAATCCTGCAAACCTGTACAAGGGTCTCCTATAATCATTCAAGTATTGTTCTTACTCCTGACTCTAAAGGTATTGCACATATAAACAAAATCTGCTTCTCCTTGCCTACTAAGACACTATTTTCCCATTAAGGCCAGCTTCCTCCAATGAATGATCTGGGATATCGCGATTCATTCTTTAATGTACCAAACCTAACAGGATACACCCACCCTCCCACTTCAATATACATACTACTGTGAACTGACAGATTTATGAAAACTATACTGGTCTTTTATCTTTAGTACTAGTGCCTCTTCACCAGTATTTCACATTTATTTTCAATATTTCTGTGCAGCTTGTTAAAATTCTGGCTAAATCATCAATGTAGCTGTAACATAATTTATTTCCTCAAAATTTAAATTGTGGATGCAGGAGAAACCTCAAATTATTACAATATACTAAATCTGGAAGTCATTTTGCAAGTTCAACTACTTCAATCAACATTTCAGGGACTGAATAATTGGGGTAGGAAGAATGTCTCCTTTTTATTCTCTCAACTGTTTCCCCTTGGGATCATTTTGTCACATGTTTTAAGAAGACTGGAAGAAAAAAATAAAAGCAGTTAAAAGTCAGACCAGTATATTTTGGGATTTGTTGGTAGTTTAGGGAAGTACTTGGGGAATGCTGCCAGGATACGTGGTAGGAAGTTAGATGGAACGGAGCAAGTGGAGAACAGACAGACATGAAACAGAATTAAGACTTTTGTTGGTTTTTAGTTATCTACACATAGAGAAAACTGAAAAAAAAAAAAACAAAACAAAAAAACCCCCCAAAAAAACCCCTTCAACTTTCTCTTTCTTGAAAAAGAAAATGATCATTAAAAAATGTAAAGCAATGAGTAAAATGAATGAGGAAGAATTCTTTCTGGCTTGGATCAGAAATGCCAAAGCAGCAGGGAAACAAGAGCTTCGGAACTGAAGTTTGCTCAGTTACCTTGAACCTAGAACACCGTAATTCCATTTTGGTTTTGGCCCTGGAGCTGCTCTTATTCATAATGTCTTACATTACTCAGTAAAGCTTTTTATTCCTAATGTGTCTTTCATAATCTCTTAATAGGTTCCTCCATATCCTTCACTCAAAATACAACATGTATATATAAAAATGTTCCACAGAGTACAGCAATATGTTGATTCCTATGAAAGAACCAAAGGTAAACAATATATGCTCCTATGGAAGGACTCAAAAAGGAAGCAGAACTTAGTTCAATAGCTAGGATCTGAGGAGGTAGAGGGGGAAGGGAAAAGGGTATTCTGAACAATGGCTGGGGGACAGCACAGCAAAGACATATCACTTGGATCTAGCATGCTAACTTCAAGCAACAATAATGAGACTGCCCTGGGTATGATGTGGGGTTTGCAGAGTTATGTATGTGTCAAGAAATAAGATTACATAGTAGCATCAACCAAACTATAGCTTTATATAAAACAAGAACTCCATTCTGTGAACCAGTGTTTTTCTTTCTTTCCTTTTCTTTTTTTAAAAAAATTCAAAAATTGTATTAGACTTCAGCCCTGACTGGTGTGGCTCAGTGGGTTGGGTGTCATTCCGCAAACAGAAAGGTTTCTACTTCAATTCCTGGTCAGGACACATGCCTGGGTTGTGGACTGGGTCCCCAGTTGGGGGTGCGTGAGAGGCAACTGATTGATGTTTCTATCACATATTGATGTTTTCTCTTCTTCTCTCCCTCTAAAAATAAATCTTAAGAAAATTTTATTAGACCTCAGATAAAATAATTGATTATGGATCACCTGTGGTTCATGACACAGTCTCACCATTGCTCTACTCATGGCCTGCTTTTTATTTAGATTTTCTTTATAGTCTAACTGAGATAAATTTCATATCCCATAAAACCCACCCACTTAAAGTACACTCTTCAGTGGTGTTTTGTATATTCATAGAGTTCAACAATCACCTCAATTATTTTTAGAACATTTTCCTCCCCACCCCCCAAAAAACTCCAAGCCAATTAGCAGTCATTTTCCACGTCCCCTTCTCAACTTTTCAACAAACGCTCAGCCCTAGGCAACCACCAGTTAACTTTCTGTCTCTATAAATTTCTCTGTTCTGAATAATTCTATAAAAGAAACCGTACAATATATGATCTTTGTGACTGGCTTCTTTCACTTTGCATGTTTTCACCATGTTGTAGCATGTATCAGTAGTTCCTTTTTCATTGCTGAATAATAGTTCATGGTGTGGATGTACCAAATTTATTTATTTAACTATCATCAGCTGATGAACATTTAGATTGTTTCTACTTTTCAATATTATGAATAATACTGCTATGAACATTCATGTAAGTTTTTTTGTGGATGTATGTTTTAATTTCTTGAGTATATACCTAGGTATGAAATTACTGGATCATATGGCATGGTAACTCCATGTTTAACTTTTTGAAGAACTGCCAAAACTGTTAGTCAAAGTGTGTGTACCACTTTACAGTCCAACCAACAGGCACAAAGGTTCCAGTTCCTCCACATCATTATTGGTTTTGTTTAATTACAGTCATCTTAACAGGGTAACGTGGTATCTTAATATGGATCTGATTTGCATTTTCCACTGGCCATTTGTACATCTTCTTTGGATAAATATTTATTCAAATATTTTGCCCATTTAAAAATTGGGTTGTCTAATTATTGAATTATAAGAATTCCTTATATGTTTTAGATATAACTCTAGTGATATCATTTACAAATATTTTCTCCCATTCTGTGGATTATCTTTTTAACTTTCTTGATTGTGTCCTTTACTGTACAAAAGCTTTTGATTTTGATGAAGTTCCATTTTATCTTGATGTTCTTTTGTCATTTATGCTTTTGGTGTCATATCTAAAAAAACCACTGTCTAAACCAAGGTTACAAAGACTCACCCCTATGTTTTCTCCTAGTAGTTATTTAGGAGAAGCATTCCTGAACCTACCACCTAAATAAAAAAACTACTTACATCTACCCATTGGCACCACCCATCCCATCCCCTTGTTTTCTCTCCAACCATTGATTGATTTTCAACCCTGTCTGTACATCAGAACACTTGAAAATGAATTTAGAATGATCCATAAACCCTTGAACTACTGAATCTCCTGGAAATAATTTTTTAAAAAGCAGTGCTCTATTTTTTTCTTTTTAATCCTCACTCCAGGATATGTTTATTGATTTGAGAGAGAGATAACAAAAACAACAATGTGAGAGAGAAATATCAACTGACTGCCTTCTATAGGAGTCCTGACTGGGGATCAAACTTGCAACCCAGGTATGTACCCTGACTAGGAATCAGATCCGCAACTTTTTGATGTACAAAACGATGCCACCAACTGAGGTGGCTCTGACTAACTGAGCCACCTGGCCAAGGCTCCTGGAAATAATTTAGATGTGAATATAAACAAGCAAACAAAACATAATTCTTTCTGAAGAGGTCTGGGAACCACTCTTACAGGCAATGAGGAGTTGTCAAAAGTTTCCAAACAGGTAGACGATGTAGTAAAATTAACCTGAAAGCAAGACTAGATTTTGTGTGCAGTAAAGTTGAAGGCCTGTGATAAAGTGGGGATAATTAAAATGAGAAAGACAATTTGAAGAAAGATGGAACAGTATGTGAGGACGGACTAAACATATGGCATGGAAAAAAGGAGAAAGACCACATAAGTCTGCATAGATGAAAGACAGTAGAAGGTGTTTGGGGAAAAAAACAATTTTTTGTTATGCTTTGAGTTGAAAAGATAAGAAGAAATTCAAATGAAAATATTCTGTGGAACTGAATAATAAATGAATAAATTTTTTTCTGATAAAATAAGTAGAGAAAAAGAAATGGCTATGAATTAAGGCTTAGCAAACACCCATAGGTACTTCCTATTTCACAGGTGCAGGAACAGAGGGCGAATGTGACAAAAAAAGGAGAACGACGGGGTGATTTTCTTCTTAAAGAAAGAAAATTAGAAAAATATTATCATAAGGAAGCTGAGAGAAGAGAAAATCATTTCAGAGAAGGAAAAGATGGTCTGTAATAGTCACAGACTATCATCCAAGTGCAATACTCTACTACTTTTTTCTGAGGTAAAACTACAATATAATTACTCTAGATGAGAAATGGTATAATTTCCCCCTATTTTTGTTAGTTTGTTGTAAAAACATACTAAGTCATAGAAATGGACTATGAACATAATCCAGATTTATTCTAAATCATCTAAAATGGAAACACTGAATAAAACATGGCACTTCTCTCCATGTCTGATGATAACCAATAAATAATAATTCTGAAGTATCAGTAAACTCATTCCAAGTACTTAGAAATGAACATGGCCATGCAGCTGAGTAACAAGAATGCTGAGGGGAACCAGGTATCCTGGGAGGACCTAAAACTGGATTATCCTTGATTCATCTCTCTCAGTACAGCAATTTTTCCCAACTGTGTAGGACTTTGAATGATGTGCAATAAAGTAAATAGATATTTTTTAAAGCACACTCAAGTGCTGTGTTTTTGTACCTTGTACACATTACCTCATTGAGATGAGCGTTGTTTTTATTTTATGTCTGGAAAAGTGAGGTTTATTAAGTAATATGCACAAATTTGAAGAAAAAATAACTAAGAGCAAAGCCCAGTCTATAATGTCAACCTGGATGCCCCGAAGGCCACTGGGTTCATGAAAGTCATGTCTGTGTTTATAATGAGGTAAAGACAGATCCCATAACTAATTTTATACAACTTCCACATCGCTGAATTATTATAGTCTCCTGTTTTTCATTTTGTTCTTGACTATCAACCTCTGTTCTGCTTATGTAATTCCCAAAGGAATATAGTGTTTGAGGAATACTATGTGTTTATATGTTTCTCTAAAAACAGTGCATTGAGAAGAATGGTAGGCACTGTGTATCAGTGGGAAAAGAGTACATTTTTCAAGAGACAGCATAAGGACAATGGGTTTTCCACATGAAAAAAAATTAAATAGGACACCTTCTTCATACTATATATCCTAAAATCAATTCCAAGTGGATCACAGATTTAATGTAAAAGGCAAAACTATAATGGTTTCATAAAATAGTAAAGGAGAATATCTTTATAGCCTCTGGGGATGGAAGCCTTTCTTTAACAAGAGATGCAAAGCACTGCTGTTTTCTTCCCTGGCTACTTGAAGATCAGCTACCATCATGAATGACACAGCGACTATGTGGACCAGCAAGTTCATGACCAAGTTCTGCTACTTCAGTAGAAACAAATGATCATTGACATCCTTTACCCTAAGAAGGCAACAGTACTGAAGATAAAAAATCAGCAAAACTATCCAAAATGTGTAAGACCACATCAAATGTCATCTTTATGTTTGAGTTCAGAATCTATTTTGAATAGATTTTGGATTACACAAAGAAAAATGAACGCAAACATATACTTGTAAGACATGACCTATATGAGATGAATACCTCAAAAAAACAGAGAAAGGCATGCAAAAAGAGAATGGAGAAAGTTAGGGGGACCGCAAAGGTGAATGGTGATGCTGGCAAAAAGAAATGAAGTGTCTGGCAGTGAGCTGGAGATTGAACAATAGAAGGAGTAAAGATTCTTCATAGACAGATATCTGTGATGATATGCAGATTTTTCATGAAAAGATTAATGAACCAAGAACTTTAAAAAAATGCAAAGCATTAATTTTAAAGAAAAAGTGGTAAATTTTGTTATATTAAACTTATACCAAAATGTCTATTCATTTAAAGATGGTTTTTTCCCTTGCTTTTAGAGAGAGAAAGGAAGGGAGAGAGACACTGATGAGAAGGAGAAGCACTGACTGGACTTTGGTCAGTACTTCTCCTTCTCATCAGTGTCTCTCTCCCTTCCCACAAGCACCTGGACTGGGGACTGAACTCACAACCCAGGTATGTGTCCTAACTGGGAATTGAACACTCAACCTTTTGGTTACAGGATGATGCTCCAACCAACTGAGTCACACCAGCCAGGGCTATTTTAAAAGGGTGAAATGAGCCCTGGCTGGTGTAGGTCGGGATTCAGTGCAGGCCTGCAAACCAAAAGGTTGCTGGTTTGATTCCCAGTCAGAGCACATGGCTGGATTACAGGCCTGTTTCCCAGTAGGGGGCACATGAGAGGCAACCACACACTGTTGTTTCTCTCCCTTTCTCCTTCCCTCCCCATCTCTCTAAAAATAAATTAATTAATTCTTTTTTAAAAAAGGGTAAAATGAGAAACTGCAGAGAAAATGTTTATATACATAAAACAAGATTCATACCCTTACTATTGAAACAAAACCCCTATAAATCAATAAGACATACAACGCAGTAGGAAAATGGGCTTGCTATTTATTTATTTATTTATTTATTTATTTATTTATTTATTTATCCACAGTAGGAAAATAGGAAAAGACTTATTTAAGCAAACACTTCACAAAAAAAGGCTGACAGGAAAAGCAGCTCACCAACCTCATTATGAAAGAGAAAAACTAAACCACAATGTGATAACCATGACAAATTCACCAGACTGATAAAATCCCAAAGTATACTAAAACCCAGTACTGAGGAAGACATGCAGAAATGGGAACACTCATATAGGCCAGACACCAGGTTTGGCATTCTCAAGTACAAGCTGAAAACAGACATTACTGTAAGAACTGCAAATTTACTCCTAGGTTTACACTCTTAAATATTTAAGAATCAATATTAATGTTCAAGAATGTAAGAGGATAAATATTTAAGAATGTTTTGTAGCTGTCAGTAGGAGCTCCAAACTGAAAGCAATCCAAACAGCCATCAACAGATACTATGAAGAAATAATTGTAGACTTCCGCCAAGATGGAGGTGTAGGTGGAAACACTGTGCCTTCTCGCACAACCAAGTTTAAAGACAACAAAGTTTTAGCAACAAAAAACTCAGCCAAACCACAGAAAATTGACCTACACAGAAGTCTGACAACAACAAACCTTTCAGCCAGACCGGTAAGAGGGGCAAAGCCAGCAGCGGAGCGGGGTCGGGCAGGAAAGATTCACCAGACCAACCCAGGCATGCGACCCAGGTGTGCAGGCAGCCGAGGGCGGATTCCAGGTGTGGAGTAGCAGTGGGCGGACCCACTGAGGGCCCAAGGTGGCAGGCTGACTGCAGTCACACATTTGGACGCAGATAAACCAGCAAAGGAGCGATCAGTGAGATGGACCGTGCAGGCCCCAGAGGCAGGAAGCAGCTGAGGGAACAGCTATTGCCCCCCTTTAACCCCACCCCCACATACAGTATCACAAAGAAGGGCAGATAAAGTGCTTCTCAGATAAGATCAAATTCAAGGAGTTCATCATCACCAAACCCTTATTATATGAAATGTTAAGAGGACTTATCTAAGAAAAATAAGATAAAAAAGATCAACAGTGAAAGGACAGCAAACTCACAGTTATTAAAAACCACACCTAAAACAAAAACAAACTAAGAGGATAGCTAGATCAGCAGAACCATAGAAATGAAGATCACATGGAGGGTTAGCAACAGGGGAGTGGGAGAAGGAGAAGGGGGGAGAAGGTACAAAAAATAAGTAGAATAGACGGTAGGTAGAAAATAGATAGGGGGGAGGGCTAGAATAGTAGGGGAAATACAGAATCTAAAGAACTCGAGACACGTAGTCATAAACTAAAGGGGGAGAATGGTGGGGGAGGGGTGTGCAGGGTGGAGGGGAATTAAGGGGGGAATGGGACAACTGTAATGGCATAATCAAAATATATTTAAAAAAAAAGAATCTTAAAAAAAATAAGACAAAAGATAGGCAGAGGACCTGAACAGACATTTCTCTAAAGAGGACATACAGATGGCCAACAGACATATGAAAAGATGCTAAACATCACTAGATATCAGAGAAATGCAAATTAAAACCACAATGAGATACCATCTCACACCTGTCAGAATAGCTACCATTACATAAATCAACAAGCAAGGATGTGGACCCTAGTAAACATGGTTGGCGAGAATGCAGACTGGTGTGGCTACTGTGGAAAACAATATGGAGGTTTCTCCAAAAATTAAAAATGAAACTGCCTTATGACCCAGTGAATTCCACTTCTGGGTATATATCTGAAGAAACCCAAAAAAGTAATTTGAAAGAATATATGAGACCCTCTGTTCATTGCAGCATTATTTACAATAGTCAAGATACAGAAGCAACCCAAGTAACCATCAATAGAAGGACAACTGGATTAAAAAAACCTGGGTTTTATACACACACACACACACACACACACACACACACATACACACAGAAACATTACTTGCCCATAAAAAAGAATGAAATCTAACTATCTGTGACAGCATGGATGGACCTAAATGGTATTATTCCAAGTGAACTAACTCAGAGAAGAACAAATCCCATGATTTCACTTATATGTGAAATCTAAAGAACAAAATAAATGAACAAACAAACAGAAACAGACCCACAGATACAGAGAACAGACCAATAGTTGCTGGGGTTGGGGGGAGGTTTGGGGGCTGGGTAAAAGAGGTAAAGGGAATCCTGACTGATGTGGCTCAGTGGATTAGGTGTCATCCTGCAAAGCAAAGAGGTCACTGGTCTGATTTCCCGTCAGGGCACAGGCCTGGGTTGCCGGCCAGGTTCTGGTCGGGGGCATATGAGAAGCAGCTGATCAACGTTTCTCTTGCACATAGATGTTTTTCTCTCCTCTTTCTCCCTCCCTTCCTCTCTCTAAAAAATAAATATAATAAATACAATCTCTAAAAAAAAAGGTGAAAGGATTGAGAAGTACAGATTGGTAGTTACAAAACAGTCACAGACTGTAAAATACAGCACAGGGAATAGTCAACTGTAATAACTATTATGGTGTCTGGTGGGTACTTGAAATATTAAGGCAATCACTTTGCAATGATTATCTAACCACTATGCTGTACACCTGAAACTAATACAAAATAATACTGAATGTAAACTGTAACTGAAAAAATAAAATAAAATAGTCCTGAGGATGTAAAGTACAGGATAGAAAATACAGTTAATAATAATAACAAAATTAATTATATATGTATCAGATGGGTACTAGACTTAATAGGGTGATCACTTCGAAAGGCATATAAATGTCTAATTACTGTGTTGTACATCTAAAACTAATATAATAGTATAGTCAACTATAAATGAAAAATAAATTTAAAAAATATGGGATAGAATAAGTAAATTATAGCGTATCTCTTTGATATGCGATCATTAAAACGAATGATATGGAGCAGCATGGGGAAAATATTTGATATAAAAGATTAAAAACTGCACATAAAATTTTATATATATATATAGATACTGACTATAATTATGGGAGACAACATAGAAGAAAAAAGAAATGCATTCAAAATGATAACAAGTTTTGGATGTGGGATTCCAGTTTGAATATTTAAAAATCTTTTGTTTAAATTCCTATAGTATGTGTATATTATTCTACAATAAAAGTTTAATTTAAAGACTTTAAAATATCATCTTAAGTAAAAAGAACTAAAATACTGCATAGTTAGTTTCAGAAAATTCCAGTTAGGATGATTACCCAAAAAGATACTTTATATCTATTACTGTTTATTTATTACAGTTTATTTGTAACAGCAAAAACTCATGACCTACAGATTCAACAATGAAATGATGAATAGTCTAAAGTTTACAGAAAAAAAGGAGAAACAACGGAAAAAAACTGGTTAAGATGGATAGTCACACCCATACTACAGAAGCCAGATGGGTGGAGTTGTTCTCTTTGTGAGGTATAGTCATTTATTTCTCCACTCATAAATGGCTCCTCTCTTTTCCAACCCCCAACACCCTGGTTGGCTGGTTAGCATTTGTCTATAGGGGGAAACGGTATCTTATATCCCTTTCTCTTAATACAGAACAGCAGACACTAATTTGCACCACATGTCTTTCTTCTAGGGATGGTTGAAATACCAGGGCTTTACCATCAATTTGTGAGTTGAAATTCTTTGTTCTAAGCAAGATCGGGAGCCCGAGGCTATACAGGATAGTGGTATTTATCTCTGAAATAAAGCATGTCACCAACAGGACATGTTCATATGGTTAGGGGAAACTGAAGAATGGATAGCACTGATTTAAATATCAGGAGAACTGCAACGTGAAGTTTTCCTATTTGGCCCACCACTTCAGAGTGTTACCCTTGACTTCTTTTTGGCTGACCAAGAAGCAATCCAAAACAGATGGAAAGAGATTAGGCATAGCCTGACGCCAATTTCAATGTTCCATACTCTATGTTAAGGTAATACAATACAGACACATTGCATGGTCAATCCCTCCCAGAGTAAATTATGCTTCACTTCATTGTTGTTACAAGTAAATGCCTTGTAAGTAGAAGGGCAGAAGAAAAAAGTGAAGTGGGAAAATATTTATATATTATAAATAACCTCACCAGAAAACAATGTCACAAGATCCTTCATATTTTAAAACCTGAAAACTCTGAAGACTCAAAACCCCAACAACTACACTTGCAATTAGAGATAAAGACCAAGGACAGAAATAATTTTGGCCCTTGATTAATTTTTCAATAGATTAAGGGTTTGCAGGGTGGGGACAAGCTGTCAGGTGTTCTTGACAGAAATGACTCAAAGAACCAAAGATCAACTGTATAAATAGGATTTAAACTGTTATAGGAGATGGTTAAAATGAAATATGACAAAGATAAGGAACTAATCTTCTTTTCCTATACAATATTGCTAGTCTGGAAATCATGTGACCCAAATGCTTTATTTGGAATTGAACAAGAGTCTACTGTGTGGATCTCAAGGTTACGCTAGCAATGAAGGATGGATGAGTTTCAAAGTTCCCAGTAGTCACTGTTATTAGTTCACTCTTAAAAATGGGTCTTACGAAGTCCTCGGTGTTTAGCAATCACTTCAACCCCTGACTGAACTTCCTGGTAGGAGCTAATAGAGAAGTAATGCCAAAAACTACTGACTCATATTTGGAGGGGAGGTATTTGGTTTAGTTTAAGAAACCAGGGGAGGTCAGAATGGAGGAGGGGAGGGGGTAATATTCATGAAATTGAAAGAATATATCTACTTTTGGAAAGGTATGTGGAGAAGTATTACACTATTTTATTGCAGCTGTTGCTTTTATACGATATATGGGACTCCTCCACATATGTCACTTAATGTTAGTGATCTCCTGACCTCCAACACCCAAGCACTATATATATATATATATATATATAAAATGATCACTATTTCTGTGGAAAATAAAAGTTCAAAAACAAAAATGCTGGATCAGCATTACATTGGTAGTTCAACGAATGACATGTTTTCTCTGAAAGATTTTAAAAATACTTCAGCTGTTAGGATCACTGAACTCAGCTATTTTTAAATGAGGTAATAAGCCAATCACTTCCACTCTATTATAGATAGCACTACTCCAACCCCTGTCATAAAAAAACAAAGTTCTCCCCAGCACAGGATCTTTTCATCAAACTCACTACTGAGTAGATATAGATATATAGGGAAAAGGTTGCAATGACATATTTTCTGTAACACCTGCAAACAACATTCTTTGGAATTCTTGAGAATATTATAGTCATGATTCTAAATCTTATCAAAGCAATAAAAAGTCAATCATTCAATCATGTAAATTTCTAATACTGATGTGACAATACTATAAAAAATTTTTTAAGTGCCTCTAGACCAGTGGTATCAAACTCATTTTCACTGGGGGCCACATCAGCCTCATGGTTGCCTTTAAAGGGCCAAATGTAATTTTAACTTCCTAACTGTTAAGTAGTAGTTACATTTATACAGTCCTAAAATTATTTAGGCTTTTTGAAGGCAACAGTGAGGCTGATGTGGTCCCTAATGAAAATGAGTTTGACACCCCTGCTCTGGATCATGATAAATAGAAGTCCCCTTAAATTCTCAATAGAAATTGAAGATAACAAATAGAAATATAGTATATAGGTAAAATAACAATAGTTCCCAAATTAAAATTAATACTTACAGTCTTAAGACATGGTATGCTTACCAAAAATTAAGCAGAAGCCTACTTTTGGATCAAAGAAGGTATGATAATTATATATGAAGTTCTCACCCAGAAATTAGAAGTAGGTAGGAAAATAACAACCTCTTAGGTTAAAGCTAAATAGTTAATAAAGTATTAGGTTAATTAAATAAACATAACTCAAATGAGAGCAAACACTGAAAAGTAGTTTTCCTAAAAGGTAACATGTAAATGTGATAACAGCAGCAGGCACTCCCTAAGTTTTTGATGGATCAAAAACTAAACATGCATGGTGTCTGGAGACACACAGGCCCCATGGAGCAGTAAGTCCTGAGGGGAGGCTCACAGGATACAATGACACCACTAATGATATAATTACAACCATCAAATGAGTTTTAGGGAAATTCAGGAGCAACTGGTATAGAATAGAGAAGAGGGGCTTTCCTGATGAGTCTACCAAGAGTTAGAGAATTTCTCAGTCGAGGTTATACTTGGGCTAGAATGTAAAGAAACTATAAACTACTTAATTGTACAAAGACCCAGTATTTTCCAACTGTTCTGACTCACTACCTTATTTCAAAAAAATGTTATATCTTAATAACCTCCCCAGAAAGTTTTAAAATAATTTTATTTTTGCATGATTTATGATAAAGATGTAACTAAGATTTTGTTTTATATTAGTATATTATTAAAGACTGATTTAAAAGTGTTATAAATATTTAAGAAAAATTCATTTTCCCACTTTACAAATGACTTACTAATTTATTTAAATTATGTATGAAAAATCATTAATTTCAAATTGATATGTCATGTTTAGTTTGCAAGCCACTTATCTATAAAGATTATAATATCTAAAGTAGCCAAAACCTTTTCATAACTTGGTATTTGGAATGCTTGTTTTTTTTAATTAAAAAAATTTTTTATATGGGTGTAAAGAACTCACATGACTCCACTCTAAGATGACAAGCAACCCAATTAAAAAATGGGCAAAGGACTTGAACAGACATTTCTCCAAGGACGAAATACAGAGGGTCCAGAGACATATGAAAAGAAGCTCAGCATCACTAGCCATCAGAGAGATACAAATTAAAACCACAATCAGATACCACTTCACATGGGTCAGAATGGCCATCATAAACAAATCAACAAACAAGTGTTGGAGAGGATGTGGAGAAAAGGGAACCCTAGTGTACTGTTTGTAGGAATGCAGACTGGTGCAACCACTATGGAAAACAGTATAGAAATTTCCCCAGAAAACTAAAATTGGAACTGCCTTTTGACCCAGCAATTCCACTGCTAGGATTATATCCTAAGAACCCTGAATCACCAATCCAAAAGAACCTATGCACCCCAATGTTCGTAGCAGCACAATTTACAACAATCTAGTGCTGGAAGTAACCTAAGTGCCCCTCAGTAAATGAATGGATGCAAAAAACATGGTAAATGGAATTCTATGCAACAGAAAGAAGGAGCTCCTACCCTTTCCAACATCATAGTGAGAACTGGCAAGCATTATGCTAAGTGAAATAAGCCAGACGATAAAAGACAAATACCATATGATCTCACCTTTAACTGGAACCTAATCAACATAACAAACAAACAAGCAAAATATAATCAAAGACATTAAAGTTAGGAACAAGCTGACAGTAACCAAAAGGGAGAGGGGAGGAAATAATGTGGGGAAAGGGTGAAGGGTTTATAGAACAACTATAAAGGGCACATGGACAGTAACAAAGATGGGTGGAAATAAGAGGAAGGCGGGAAAGGCTGGGGTGGTGAGGAAGGGTGGGGGGAAAAGTAGAAAACTGCAGTTGAAGCAAAACAAAAATCAAAACTATTAAAGTAAAATAAAAATGTTTATCTGAATTATTTTCAAATGTACAGACAAGTTTACTTTGCAAATATTACACTATTTGTATAACAAATACTAATTAGACAGACTTTATTGCAAATATAGTGAACTGGACTTTATATGTTTTCAGTGAGAACTGAAGTGGAAAAGGCTGAGAAGCAATGCTTCTGTATGGTAGCATAGCTACTGCAGGTATGGTCCTAGAAGTAGAAAATTGTTCTTAATCCTAGCAAGGTACAATCACTTTTATTTTTTTTTAATTAAAAAAAAATTTTTTATTGATTATGCTGTTACAGTTGTTCTATTCCCCCCTTCATTCCCCTCCACCCTACCCCCGTCCCCACCATTACCCCCCTTTAGTTTATGACCATGTGTCTCAAGTCTTTTAGATTCTATATTTCCCATACTATTCTTGCCCCATCTATTTTCTATCTACTGTCTATGCTACTTATTCTCTGTACCTTCTCCCCCCTTCTCCTTTTCCCACTCCTCTGTTGCTAACCCTCCTTGAGATCTTCATTTCTATGTTTCCACTCCTGATCTAGCTGTCCTTTTTAGTTTGCTTTCGTTTTAGGTGTGGTTGTTAATAACTGTTTGTTGTCCTTTCACTGTTCATGTTTCTTTAACTTCTTTTTCTTAGATAAATCCCTTTAACATTTCATATAATAAGGGCTTGGTGATGATGAACTCCTTGAATTTGATCTTATCTGAGAAGCACTTTATCTGTCCTTCCATTCTAAATGAAAGTTTTGCTGGATAGAGCAATCTTGGTTGTAGGTCTTTGGATTTCATGACTTGGAATACCTCTTTCCAGCCCCTTCTTGCCTGGAAGGTCTCTTTTGAGAAATCCGCTGACAGTCTGATGGGGACTCCCTTGTAGGTGACTGTCCCCTTAGCTCTTGCTGCTTCTAGGATTCTCTCCTTCATTTTAATTTTGGCTAATATAATGATGATGTGCCTTGGTGTGTTCCTTCTTGGGTCCAACTTCTTTGGAACTCTCTGAGCTTCCTGGATTTCCTGGAAGTCTATTTCCTTTGCCAGATTGAGGAAATTCTCCTTTATTATTTGTTCAAATAAGTTTTCCACTGGTGGCTGTTCCTTTCCCCCTTCTGGTACCCCTATAATTCGGATGTTGGAGTGTTTAAAGATGTCCTGGAGGTTCCTAAGACTCCTCATTTCTTTGAATTCTTGCTTCTTGACTCTTTTCTGTTTGGCCATTATTTGCTTTCTTCTGGTCCACTCCATTGATTTGAGTCCCAGTTTCCTTTTCATTGCCATTGGTGTCCTGTGCAATTCCATTCATTTCAATTAGTTTCGCCTTCATATATTTGTCTAATTTGTTGGTATAATCAACCAGTTCTGTGAGGATCCTGATGACCAGTGTTTTAAACTGTGCGTCTGAGAGTTTTGCTATTTCTTCATCGCTTAGATCTATGGGCTGTGGGACTTTGAGATCTTGCGACATTTTTGGTCTGTTCTGGCCCTTTAAGTGTGAGAAGGGGCGCCTTAGACTCCCAGGTCGCTGGGTTGTGAGGTGGTATGTGGGGGCGTGGTCAGAGCAGGGAAATGGCGACCCCCTCTGCTGTTTCTCACAGCTGGGTGAGGATAAGCGCCTTAGGTGGTTCACCTGGGCCCAGGCCACTCAAGAGTCGCTGGGTTATGACACTGTATGTGGAGGTGGGGTCAGAGCAGAGAAATGGCAGCGCCCTCCACTGCCGCTGGCCGCCGGGACCCGCCCGGCCCCGGTCCAACCGCCCACTCCCTCGCCTGTCCGCTGGCGCACACAGTCAACACGCAGCACCGCTCCCCCGCTGTCTCCCCGGCAGTCGCTCGCTCGGTCGCTCACTAGGTCCAACCCTGCGCCTGGATTCCGCGCGTCTGGATTCTGCGCCTGAGTCCGTCTGACTGAGACCTCCTGTGCAACCCCACTTCACCAGCCGCTGGTTTCGCCCCTTACCAGTCAGGCTGAAGAATTTGTTGTTAACGGACTTCTGAAAAGTTCAATTTTCCGTGTTCTGGCTGTGTTTTCTGTTGCTAATATTTAGTTGTCTCTAAACTTGGTTGTGTGAGAAGGCACGGCACATCCACCTATGCCTCTATCTTGGCGGAAGTCCCGGTACAATCGCTTTTAAAGATAAATAAGATCTCGTTTATAACCTAGAATCATGAATGACAATAAATCTGTTCATTTGAATTTTAATTTTATATTTCTTTCATACAAAGTAAGTCAACTATAAAATGCCTTTAGAATGAAAGTATGTTAAATTTTCATTTAATTGTAAAATTACAGTTTAGGAATAGAATTTTAAAAAGAATTTTACAAATTTTACTTTCCCCAAGGCTCAACATAGATTAAATCTGCTTAGCACCTTCTAATTGAAGGTCATATGCCATTTTCAGGGTAAGAACACATGTTGAGACATTATGATTCCTAGACTCTATTATAACCTGAATTCAGGAAAGTAACATGGTCTCTGTAGGTCTTAATTTATTGACCTGTCAACCAGGTGTACTGCGTGATTGGCTAAATGAAAGGTGTTAGGATCATGGCATAAAATTTGGGATTGATATGGTGAATACTGTGTAACTACTTTCTGTGACCAGTCAGAGAAGACATTCTCAATCACCACACTGTGGAAGAGTTCTCCGAAACCCAACGTTCCCAGCTTTTTTTTTTCCTATATGATTGTATCTCGTTACAGTCATATTGGTGGTCAGAAGACAAAATATTTTATAGTTTCTCACTTTGCAAAAATGAAGTAGTCTAGAACACAGCTGTCAAACTCATTTTCACCACGGGCCACATCAGCGTCGAGGTTGCCTTCAAAGGGCTGAACGTAATTTCAACTCCTTAACAGTTAAGGAGTAGTTTACATTTATACAGCCCTAAAATTATTTCGGCCCTTTGAAGGCAACTGTGAGGCTGATGTGGCCCCTAGTGAAAATGTGTTTGACACCCTGATCTAGAATCTCTAGATCTTACTACATTAATGTCCAAAATTTTCATGTGTAAATTTAAATGCTTTCCAAAATATTGCCTTTGCTATAGTTCCACTTCAGATTTTGCTGTCTACTGATTGCCAACTAAAACAACAATACCAGAGTGAAAACTAACTCAGGGAGACCATTCAGGGAGTCGCCATTTAAAGAGAAAAGTTTCCATCTGCCTTAGGTTGGAACAAAAGTTTCCACAATTTTCAAAACATTCTCATAACATCTTAGTATTTCAAATAACTTTATTTTAGGGAGTAAGCCAGCTACTGTAAGTGTTTTTCTTGAGCAATCTTCAAAATATAAAAGTTTCTCTACTTAATCTTTGGGGACAAGAATTAGAATTACTTTCAAATGGCATGCATTAACTATTAAAAACAAGACAACACCATTTTTCTTCAATAGTTTAATATTCCTTAAAGAAGAAAACCTGATTTTTCTATTTCTAAACATATCTTCATAAGTTCTTCTCTCTCTCTCCCTCTTCCCCCTTCCTTATCAGTATCTACTTATCTCTCTCTCTCTCCCCCCATCCCTGGTACCTGGTCCTACCACCCTTGCCCTTTTTTCCCTTCCCAGGTCTACTACCACACCCTTATGTAGGATTTTATCATTTCATTACCTTTTAACTGATCTTCCTATTGCCTTTCTGTACCATCCCCCATTCCCATCACTTCTTATCTACCTTGTATCTGATTTACTAAGCCCGGTATTCAAATAGTTTACTACCTAGTATATACCTCTCCTACCTCCTCCGGCATCACTCCCCGACTCAAGACTCCCTTCCAGCCATGCTGTTTTACCTTTTCTGCAAATATACCATATGCATTATATTGCTGCTCATGCTTCTCCAACTCGGCTTCCCACTGTAATCAAAATAAAATCCCAAGTCCTCACCATGTGCATAAGGACCCACATAAAATGGCTCTGGCCGGCTCCTTCCTCACCCCATCTCCTTCCACTCCTCCCCCTTATTATCTCCAGCCATACTAACCTTCCTCCAACCATCTCAAATATAATAAATTCATCTCTATGAGGCCCTCACATTGCTCTTCTTTCTGTCTGAAAGGCTCTGACTGGGTGAAAAATAATCTCTCTCCTACAAGTGACTCTATCGCTTTACTCAGTTTTATCATTTTCACACCCTTATGAGAGTTGTTTATGTGTTTACTGTCTGTCTCCCCCCCCATCAGAATGTTAGTTCCATGGGACTATTTTATCTGCTGCTGTATCCCCAGTGCTTCTATCAGTATTTGTACAAAGCAGATGTTTCTTAACATCTGATGACTGACTAAATCCTACTGGAATTCTCTCCTCTACACCTATACTAAAGAATTCTACTCATCCTTTAAAACTGATAACCTGCAATGTTAAGTCTTCAAGAGGCTGTTTATGTCCTTATCACCAATATCTAAGATTCAGATCAATAAAGTTACAGAGGACCTGCTATAGAACAGGTATGTGCTAGGTTGTAGTGGTAAAATGATCAGCAGGATACTTACAATCTAATGGAATTTTATAAACTGAAGTGATTTCTGCATCCTCTAAACTCCTGTGGTAATTAGACTGTGTAATTAATGTGATAATGAATCACAATGTGCCTTGTAGTATTTCTTTTATCATATCAAACCATAATTTGGTAGCTGGCGAACATGCTGTCACCCAGGAAAGCAGACTATATTATGCTGAGAGAGCCATTTGTGCTTGCCTCCCCAGTCCTTCATCTGCTCCTCTGTGGATCCTCACACATTTGAGGCATGAAAAGTAAAAGACTAGAGGCCAAGAATCCAAGAGTTGAACTCTACATGAAAAGACATTTACATGAATGCCCTTTATTTAAAAAAAAAAACATTCAAAGTTTTGGGAAGTCAAAGGCATGTATTTTGATAATTCTAATGTTTTCTGAATAAGCTATATCTGCATGCCAAATACGATGAAATTAATATATGTGAAAATACTTTGCAAAGTACTTTATATACGTAAAACATAATTTCAGTGTTATTTAACTTTTTAAAGGTCTAAGCATTTGCTGCCCAAATAGACTATGTATTTTTGAGGCTAGGAGTAATGTCTTATATTTCTTTATTCTCTTCCATTACACTTGAGCAAAGAAACTTTACCTTTCAGAAATAAAATTCTTTATTCTGAAAATGATCAATGCTTATTCTGGATTACTAATGCTAGAAACATCTTTTAAATAATTCTACAGAAGACAGGTTTGCTACTACCGTAAAGAAGGATTTTTTAAATTCTAAAACCAGAGAGAAAACAAAGTTATTTACCTGTATTTTACCCTCTCTAGAAATAGCAATGGAACATAGATTCATATATAAGAATTTAAGCACAAAAACTCTTAAACCATAGAATGACCTTGGAATTTTTATTTTATTTTATATTTTATTAATTATGCTACTACGGGACTTCCGCCAAGATGGAGACGTAGGTGGAGGAAACACCTTGCCTCTGTGCACAACCAAATCTAAGAACAACTATTTTTCACAACAATCACAACCAAGCCACACGGAAAATCGAAAATACAGACTCCAAAGACAACTAAATACTCAGCTAAACCGGTAAGAGAAGGGAAACCAGCAGCGGACCAGGTTGGCAAGAAAAAATCCCCGAACAGGTGGTGCGCGGGGCTGATCGTGGGCTGGCTACCAGAGCGCACAGGGAAGAGGCGTGGGGGGTGTCTCGGTAGGTCATGCGCATCTGCGTGCAGAGAAACCAGTGAGAAGGGAAGCCTGCCCGGGGCAGCAGGCTCCCACAATTCCGATCGGATAAACAAGCCCAGGGCGAGTAGTGTGACTGGACGGGCTGGGCTAGCGGAGAGGACCGCCACTGCTCCCTCTCTGACCCCGCCCCCACATATAGCGTCACAAACCAGCGACCTAGGTCGCCCAGTCCTGGTAAACAACTAAGGCTTCGCTCTGATTAGTTAATGGCACGAATAGACCAAAAATGGCTCTAGGACAACTCAGAGCCCCAGAACCCATAGATCTAAGCGATGAAGAAATAGCCAGTCTTTCAGATGCACAGTTCAAAACACTGGTTATCAGGATCCTTACAGAACTGGTTGATTTTAGTCACAAATTAGAGAAACATATGGAAGCTAAACTAATTGAAATGAATGGTAATACAAAGGAAACCAATAGTAATGGAAAGAAAATTGGGACTCAAGGGAGTGGACCACAAGGAAGGAAAAAATGATCAAACAGAAAAGAATGAAGAAATAAGAATTCAGAAAAATGAGGAAAAGCTTAGGAAACTCCAGGACATCTTTATACGTTCCAACATCCGAATTATAGGGGTACCAGAAGGGGGAAAGGCACAGCCACCAGTGGAAAACTTATTTGAACAAATAATAAAGGAAAATTTCCCCAAACTGGCAAAGGAAATAGACTTCCAGGAAATCCAGGAAGCTCAGAGAGTCCCAAAGAACTTGGACCCAAGAAGGAACACACTAAGGCACATCCATCATCATTACATTAACCAAGATTAAAATGAAGGAGAGAATCCTAGAAGCAGCAAGAGCTAAGGGAACAGTCACCTAGAAAGGAGTTCCCATCAGACTGTCAGCTGATTACTCAAAAGAGACCTTCCAGGCAAGAAGGGGCTGGAAAGAGGTATTCCAAGTCATGAAAACCAAAGATCTACAACCAAGATTGCTCTACCCAGCAAAGTTTTCACTTAGAATGGAAGGACAGATAAAGTGCTTCTCAGATAAGACCAAATTCAAGGAGTTCATCATCACCAAGCCCTTATTATATGAAATGTTAAAGGGACTTACCTAAGAAAAAGAAGATAAAAAGATGAACAGTGAAAGGACAGCAAACTCACAGTTATTAAGAACCACACCTAAAACAAAAGCAAACTAAGAGGACAGCTAGATCAGGAGCAGAACCATAGAAATGAAGATCTCATGGAGGGTTAGCAACAGGGGAGTGGGAGGAGGAGAAGGGGGAGAAGGTACAGAAAATAAGTAGCATAGACAGTAGATAGAAAATAGATAGGGGGGAGGGTAAGAATAGTAGGGGAAATACAGAATCTAAAGAATTTGAGACACATGTTCATGAACTAAAGGGGGAAATGGTGGGGGAGGGGCATGCAGGGTGGAGGGGAATGGAGGGGGGGAATAGAGCAAATGTAATGGCATAATCAATAAAAAAAAATTATGCTACTACGGTTGTCCCGATTTTGTTATCTCCCTTATCCCCCTCCTCTCTGCACCCCCACCACTTAGTTCATGTCCACTGGTTATATATATATATATATCTCCTCTGATAATCCTCCTCCATGTGATCTCCACTTCTGTGATTCTATTCCTATTCTAGTTGTTTTTGTTTCTTAGGTTTGGTTGTTGATACTTGTGAGTTTGTCGTCATTTTACTGTTCATATTTTTGATCTTCTATTTCTTGGATAAGTCCCTTTAATATTTCACATAGTAATAGCTTGGTGTTAATTTCTTTAACTTGACCTTATCTGGGAAGCACTCGATCTGCCCTTCCATTCTAAATGATAACTGTGCTGGATACAGTAATCCTGGATATAGGTCCTTGCCTTTCATGACTTTGAATATTTCTTCCTAGTCCCTTCTTGCCTGAAGGTTTCTTTTGAAAAATCAGCTGATAGTCTTACGGGCACTCCTTCGTAGGTGACTGTCTCCTTTCCTTTTGCTGCTTTTAAGATTCTCTCCTTATCTTTAATCCTGGGTAATATGATTATGATGTGTCTTGGCATATTCCTGCTTGGGCCCAATTTCTTTGGGACTCTCTGGGCTTCCTGGACTTCCTGGAAGTCTATTTCATTTGCCAGACTGAGAAAGTTCTCCCTCATTATTTTTTCAAATTAAGTTTTTAAAAATTCTATCTTTAAAAATTTAATTGTTGTTCAAGTACAGCTTTTTGTCTTTTACTCCCATCCCAGCCCAACCCCCTCCAGCCCTCCCTATCTCCCTCCCATTTCCACCCCCCTGGTTTTTGCCCATGTGTCCTTTACACTTGTTCCTGTAAACCCTTCCCCTTTTCCCCCAAAATTCCTTCCCCTCTCCCATCTGGTCACTGTCAGCCTGTTCTCTATTTCGGTGTCTTTGGTTATATTTTGCTTGTTTGTTTGTTTTGTTGTTTAGGTTCCTGTTAAACGTGAGATCATATGGTATTTGTCTTTTATTATCTGGCTTATTTCGCTTAGCATACACTTTCCAGTTCCATACATGCTGTTGCAAAGGGTAGGAGCTCCTTCTTTCTCTCTGTTGCACAGAATTCCATTGTGTAAATGTACCATGGTTTTTGGATCCATTCATTTACTGATGGGCACCTAGGTTGCTTCCAACACTTGGCTATTTTAAATCATGCTGTTATGAACACTGGGGTGCATAGGTTCTTCTGGATTGGTGTTTTAGGGTTCTTAAGATATCATCCTAGCAGTGAAATTGCTGGGTCAAAAGGCAGATCCATTTTTTGTTCTCTGAGAAAATTCCATACTGTTTTCCATAGTGGTTGTATGAATCTTCAATCCCACCAACAGTGCACTAGGGTTCCCTTTTCTCTACAACCTCTTCAACACTTGTTTGTTGCTTTGTTGATGGCCATTCTGACCCATGGGAAGTGGTATCTCATTGTGGTATTATCAAATTAAGTTTTCAATATTTTGCTCTTCCCCTTCTATTTCTCACACCCCTATGATTCGTATCTTGGAACATTTAAAGTTGTCCCAAAGCTTTCTCAGTCTCTCCTCATTTTTTTTGGTATGTAGACTGGCGCTCAATCCACTGAGCCACACCAGCCAGGGCTTTTTTTTTTTTTTTTTTTAAATTCTTGTTTCTTCATTCTGCTCCAGCTGGATGTTTATTTCTTCATTTTGTTTCAAATCCTTGGTCTGAGTCCCCATTTCCTTCCCTTCACTTTTGGTTCAGTGTATATTTTCCTTTATTTCACTTTGCATGGCCCTAATTTCTTCCTTCATTTTGCACCCTAGCTCAATCATTTCTGTGAGCATCCTGATTATCAGTGTTTTGCACCCTGCATCTGATAAGTTGGCTCTCTCCTCGTCCCTTAGTTCTTTTTCTGGAGTTTTGGTTTGTCCTTTCATTTGGGCCATATTTTTTTTTTTGTCTTGGTGCACCTGTTATGTTGTAAAGGACAGAGCCTTAGGTATTTACCAGGGCGGGGCAACTCTTTTGCTGTGTTGTGGCGCTGTCTGTGGGAGAGGGGTGAGAGAGGGAGCAATGCTACTTGCTGGCTCTGGTCTAGCCCTGATTTCCATCACTTCCCTCATTTCCCACAAGCAGATTTTGGCCTTTCAGATGCTGATTTGCAGATGAGTAGATTTGTGCACATTCTAGGACCCTGTGGGCCTCTCCCACAGAATCTCCTGTGATCCTTAAGAGTTTCTCCCACTGCCACAACTTCTGCAGATTTTTACATCGAGAGGTTTTGAGTCTTTAGTTTCCCACGCTGAAACCCTGGATTCCATGGTGTGTCTTGCTTCCCAGTGGTTCTTCCCAGCTCATTGGCCCACGAATGTGGGACCAACTAGTCCACCAGCCACCTCCTTGGCTGTGTGTCCTCTCCATGTTAGCTGCCCATCTCTACCCCTCCTACCAGTCTGGATAAATGTTTCTTTAACTCCTTGGTTGTTGGACTTCTATGAAGTTTGAATATCTGGTAGTTTTGGGTTTGTTTTTGTTTGTTTCAAAATTTACTGTTGACCTTCTTTTGGTGGTGCAAGAAAGTGAAGCATTTTTACCTATGTCTCCATTGTAGCTGGAACTCCTGGACTACCTTCTCCAAATCCTTGGCATATCAATGCATGAGCAGACCTACCTGACCTTGGAATTTTTAATACCTGCAACTAAAGTTTACTTCTCATGTCCAGAAAACACATATTCTCTGGAAGAGAGTTTTTAATAGTATCAAATATTAAATGTAATCTGCCACATTAAATCATACAAAAATAAAAATAAATTAATATAAACATAAGCATTCCCAGAAGAACTTACTTATCTTCTACATTTGAATAGGATGCCTAACCTTTTCACCCAAACCACTCGGATAAACACCAGCATAAGGAAAACATGAATTCCTTAAATTTCCTAATCAGAATTCTTATTAATTCCAAATTTTCTACTATAACACATATAATAATGATTTTTTAAAAGTGAGATGCTTAAGACTAATATTTTCAATAAAAGAAAAGGCCTCTTCTCATTTATATATTCCTTTTGTAGGTAGTAGTTCCTTTTTATTGAGATTTATAGTAATTCATCAGTAAGCTCACTGACAGGATCAAAGATCTGAAAGTTATTTTTAGCTTTTAGAATAAAAAGTTGACTTCACTACTTATCTAACCTTATCCTGTCAGAACCATCCAACCTAGCTCTCCAAAATCAGTCATGCTACAGTCAGCTTCAATTAAAAATGTTTCTTCCACTGGTCCACTAAGTTCAAAGAAGACTTGGCAGATGATTCTAATCTATGTGTAAAAAAGGAAGTTCAGGCAATTATTTAAAAACTGAATAATGGTGGCATGTAGGAAAAGAATGCATAAGCAAAGACAATGTTAAATATTATAGCAGGGCACAAAACTAGAGGTGTTCATTTATTTTTTACTTTTCTCTAAAAACAAATAATAAAAATACAGACTTTGGATTAATGAATTTAAAAATCTTGCCAAAGTATATGAGTTAATACAGAGTGAGCCCAAGGCTAGCTGCCAGCATCCCTAGGAGTCTGTAACTATACATCGGCAGGTAGAAGTTTATTGTGACCTCATGGGTTTGTTTTAACTATCAACAAAGAAAAGCACTGAAAAATCTCCTTACCCAAATATTTGTCAGTATAATTTCTAATTTCAATTATACTGACCAGTGCTTTTACATTTGCCTTCTCAACCCAAAACCTAAAAGCTATACAAATTTCCTGAATCAAGTCAAAATGATTCTAAATCTAAAATCAAGAACCAAGAAAGCATTAAAAAATCCTTAACTTTTGGTCCTTGAGGGGTAGAACAAAACTGTAGAAGAAACAGAGGTCCTTCTTTTAACTTACTACCCTAATCAATAGTCCAAATAACCCAATAATAACATCTGTAGTAGGGTAACAGTGCCCCTGCAAAGACATGTATGTCCTGAGCCCTGGTGCAGCTCAGTGGATTGAGCGCGGGCCTGCAAACCAGACAATCGCGGTTCAAATCCCAGTCAGGGCACATACTGGGTTGCAGGCCGGTTCCCTGTAGGCTAGTTCCCAGCAGGGGATGCACGAAGGCAACCATACATTGATGTTTCTCTCCCTCTCTCCTTCCCTTCCCCTCTACAGATAAAAAAATAAAATCTTAAAAAAAAAAAGACATATATGTCCTAATCCATGGACCTTGTGAATGTGTTCCCAGTATAGTAAGAGGGACTTCTGCAGACATATTAGGTTAAGGATCTTGAGATGGGGAGAAAGCCCTGGATTATTCAGGAGGGCCCAATGTAATCATGAGAGACCTCGCAAGAAAAAAGTAGAAAGATATTAGCTGTGGGAGATGTGACACTGGAAGCAAGAGGTGGAGTGATGTGCGAAACAGCTAAAGCCAAGGAATGCAGAGGCACCTAAGAGCTGCAAAAGCAAAAAGATGGATTCTCCAGAACCTTCAGAATGAACAAGTTCACTAGTACCTTTATTTTAGCCTCATAAGACTCATTTCAGATTTCTGACCTCCAGAATTGTAAGATAATAAATGTGTGTTGTTTGAAGCCACTAAGTTTGTGGTAATTTGTTATAGAAACAGTAGAAAATTACAACAAATAATTATAAAAAACAGTTTGAGATTGCCAACTGTTCTTGCTCCCCACTTCTGTGGGAACTGCTAACATTTACAGAGTTTTGGGAAATACAAATGAGACAGAAAAGCAAAGAAAAAACGTGATTTTATGGAAGATAAGAAAGAATCTATTCCTACACTATATACTGAGCAAGTATAGGGCTCAAAGAGCTTAGAACTCTGTGCGTTTTAAATGAGAGTGCATCTGTCAGCATGGCTTAGATAAATAAAAAGCAAAGATAATGTTCCAAGGGTGTGAAAGTAGAACTTGGAAAGGGAACAGACTTTTCCACGCAAAAGAAACTGACAGAAGGATCACCATCCTGTAAAGGTACACGTAGGTACTTTGATCTATAATATCTGAACTTTCACTTCCTACCCTATTAAAGAGGGAAATATAACCCAATTATCTTCAGAATTGCTTTTCAGTTGGCTTTTTTTAAAAAAAGATTTTATTCATTTATTTTTAGAGGGGAAGGGAAGGAAAGAGGGAGAGAAATATCAATGTATGGTTGCCTCTTGTGAGCCCCCTGCTGGGAACTGGCCTGCAACCCAGGCATGTGCCCTGACTGGGAATCGAATCACGATTGTATTGTTCACGGTCCTGTGCTCAATCCCACTCAGCTACACCATCCAGGGCTTCAATTGGCTTTTTAAGGCAATTATATTTTAGCTATATACTTCAGTACTCTATAATAGAGACTCCCTCCATTTTTACCTGGGAGATGGGAGACATGTAATGCAGTACTAAAATCCATCAGAAAACAAAAACAGTCCCTTTTCTTTAAATGACACCTTTTTTATTTTGTTTTTTCTTTATTTTTATTCATGAGACTATTACAGATGTCCCCTCTGAAAATGGTTAATTTTCATATTTATAGTTTCATATCCGTCACTTCCTAAACTATCATAAAACTGAAGTCTTTAGAATAAGCATGCTCTCCATTAACAGTGCAATAAATCAACCTTCTCAAGTGAAGCTGAGAGGGTATACAATTTTGGCAGTTTTTCTTACTACTTTTTCTATATTTTATTACTTATCAGTTAAAAGGGACCTGTTAACCAAAATAAGAACTTTAAATATCACCCCTTTCCTTCTTTCCTCCCAGCCAATATGTATTTTGAATATTTATCAGTACACACAAAAACCCTTTATTTTGACAATACTTTTCTTCTGAGCAGATAGAAATAGACAATCCCTTGCTTTAAGAACCTTGAAGGAAAGGCTCCTTCATTCTTATTTCACATCCTCAACACACCTCTCACCTGCTATTTTGATATTCAGATTGGCATCCAGAAGCAAATTTTCAGCTTTTAGGTCACGGTGAACAATGTTCCGACAGTGACAAAAAAAGACAGCTGCAACAATCTGTTTGAACTTCCGACGGGCCTCCTTTTCTGCCATTCTGCCATGAGCCACCAGGTGGTCTGCGATGAAGAAGAACACAGTCAGTTCTCATTTTGGACACTAGTATAATTTCAAATGGTAGATGTAAGGAGAGATGCAAGGGGGCCCACCAAATAAATGAGTTAAAACAAGTGAAATAAAAAAATAGAAAACAACACAGTTACAGTCCTGGTTTGTATTTATAAAAAGTCACTAGCAATCAGTGCCCAAATTATTTAAAGTAGAAATCCTGTTATACATACAGGTGCATAGCAATACACTTGCCCTACCACAATAAAAAAAAAAAGAGTTCTGAGGAATATAGTAGGATTTTTCAAAGATTATAACACTTAATGCCTTCCTTCTCATGTCTCCACTGCAAAAGTTTACATACACATAGCAAATACACACTTGAAGTATCAGCAATATTTCCTGTGCTAAAAAAAGGTGAGTCAAAAGCAGAGTCACAATAAACTTAAGACTAATATCTCTTTGTCTTTCTCAAAGTTTTACAATTTTACATAAAAACTTATTTATTTGGTAACTATTCTCTGTAACGCATAATAATATGCCTACATCTTTACATCTGCATTTACTGTGCTTAACAAATATTTTTATAACTTTATTATTAATTTTTACAGATAACATCAACAGAAAACCAAGAGCATTTTCTACTACTTTAAATGGAATAATTTCTGGGGCTATGTTGCTAACTAAGGTATATAGCAAAAGAATTTACATGTTATAAACTCTGTAATACCATGAATCAAGCTATCTTCTATGTTTAAAAGTGACATGATTGACCCATAATCAGTACCATAAGTTCTTTATGTACTTTTTTACTAACAGTGGTAGTAGGTTTATACTGAAGCAATGACATATATATCCTTAATCCAGTCCTTCATATAACCAACAAATTATATACAGGTCACGACACCTAATGGGGTTAGAAATGACGCAATTTTCTTTGTTTGAAATTTCTAATAGTTTCATCAGCACTATCCTTAAACCAGCTGCTCTCGCTGGGAAAAGGACACATTTGCCATCATAAGCATCCTGAGATAGTGGAAAAGTAGAAAATTAGAATACTATAAATAAGTGTATTATTGTTTAACAATAGTTGTTTTAGTAGTACTACCCAACTGCCTTGGTGTCATCTCAATCATCTATAGGACCAGTCAGGTATATCTTTTCTTCATCGCAAAGAGGAAGTCTAGGATAAAACAGATGTCCTGGTAATGACTGCTAGGACTGAGAGCTTAGGACAAAAAATAGAAGGGAAGCATAAAGAAGGGGAACTAAATGACAATCCATCTTCATAGCAGATTTTTCAAATAATTTAAACTAAATTTTGACCACAAAGAACATAAAATTTTGGAGACCAAAAATACAGTAATTTTAATAACAGTGCCCTATAAGTACATCATTTAAATTATTAAGAAAAACCCCTCAAAGGAATTGTTATAATTCTTAGGGTTATCAATGACCCCCACATAAGACCTCTGAAACATTTCCCTCAAAAACATTATGCCCAAGATTACCAATTTAGTAATGGAAAAATAATATAAGAAGTCTTCAGTTTAGAAACTATGAGGACGAGAATACAGCTTTTTATGGGAATTTAGAGGTGGTGATAAATGAGCTCACACTCTGGTGCGTTTAGGTTTCTGGAGAGAACTGTCATATGAATTTTAAACAACACAAAGTCCTAACTAGGGATAGTAACTTAATATAAGCTGTTAACGGGACACCCATAAGGTGTACAATACTATGCTTTATTTTAAAAGGCCATTCTCCAATAGTACCTGCTCCTTTGACCCCTCTATTTCTCTTAACCCAAGGCCTAATTATTATAATAATATGTTTTAGCTGAACTTTGTCTAATTAAAGAGCTTTGAAGAGACAGCTATTCTTGAGAAATATAAAAATAAACCCTTATGAAGGTTTACCATCAGAAGCTCATTTGGCCAAGCCAACCATTAATTAAAATGTCCAAGAGACATTTGTCTGGCAGTAAATACTAATTACCAGAACACATCAAAGAGCATCTTAAATACAACAGAATGATTAATTTAGTAATTTGCAAAATAAGTGATTTTCATTTATTTAAAAAACTCTTTATATTTCCTAAGTACTTTATTTTCTTAAAATGACTGGAAAGTTCTCAAAATTGTACACAGGCCAGGAGCTGGTGGAATGTAGCCCAATTCTGTTTTATCTCTACAGTGACACACTGGTTGTCCTTGGACAAATCATTTATACAGCCAATATCCACACCTCCTGATTTGGCAAGTAGGAAAAAATCTGTTATGTGCTATGACAAAGAAAAAATAGTATATTTGGGCATAAACTTTAATTGTGATTAAGAGTTGTCACATATAACTTGAAAGACGTAAAAAGCTATTTTTTCAATGTCTATGCAGTATCATACAGAGAATACTTAAGAATTTGGTTAATACATCCTAAGGTTTTTTGGGATTCCGTAGCACTTGAAAAGTGTATAAATCACTTGTCACTGTTACAAGGTTCTCATTAAAAGGTATTTATGATAGCACAGTGGATAAAACAGTTTGAAGTATACAGCATTTTTTTCCTAAAGGTACCTACAGTTATAAAAATAGAAAATATATACAAATCACTTTTTAAAAAGTGTTGGCTGCAAACATCAGATGTTTTCTCCTAGCCATTGTATTTGATGTTCATTCAAGTTTTCTCCTCTTTAGGAGCACTGTGCTCCTTTCCAAATATAAGACCATCTTAATGGCTCAATGTGATTCAAACTTTAGCCTTTCCAAATACAAGACCATCTTAATGGCTCAATGTGATTCCAACTTTAGCCTCTGCTTTTATTATTTCCCATCTTATTTCTTCCCCTTACCCCCTATCCTGTTAGTTTGCTTTCAGTATAAACCTACACAGTCTTGTGGGTATGCTGGGAGGCCTGCAGCCATTTTCAGTCCCTCCTGAAATTGCCTTCCAGCTGCATAAAGACAAACAGCTATTTTATGTTACATATACTCTATAGGCAGTAAGCAAAAATTCTTCAAGCTCAAATGTGATATTTTACTTTCAGTGAAGAAACCCAGCACAGTCGCCCAGACTGGACTTAACACCAAGTCACAGCATTTGAATAAACACTGGGGTATCAGAAAGGCGAATGAAACAAAGTGTCTCCTGAACCATATTTAAAGTAAAATATATTTTGAATCTTGTAAGAACAAACCCCAGCTGCAAGGAACTCTAAAGAGATGTTCTGCTTCTTACAAGCAGTTCAATGAGCCAGCTCTCCTAAATACTGGGCGAGATGCCACCTACATCTTCAGTCCCAAACAACCCACACTGAACTTAGGATCCTAGCTTCCTTTATGCACATATTCTCCCCTACCTCAGCCTAGAAAATCTTCAATTTGCATAAACTCCCTCATGGTTAAGTTCTTTTTCTCTATCAATTAACTACTTATCTATTTAGTTGCCACTGTACGTATCAGGCCAGTTTTAAGTTTTCTATATCACAACTTCACTGCAACCAATTCACCCTAGACAAGGATGAGGTAATAACTCTGTTAAAAAAAGAAAATGGTTCTGTTGTTTCAAGCTCTTACCAAAAGTAAGGAGTCTAAATTCTCTTTATACTTTCCAATTACAACAAACCACTTGGCGCTAGATTTATTTAATCTTTTTTAAAATCTGCTCTTTCTCACAAAATAAAAAGAACTTAGTGACACTAAGGGATTTCTGCATCTCGTAAGGCATATTATTAGAAGTAGAGAAAATGAATTCTGAAGTTTCATAAGTACTAGAACACCAGCACGTATAAAATTTGCTTCAGAATTTGCTGTTTGTAATTCTGTTCCAATCTGACCCAGGAAGAAAGAGCTTGTGATACATTTAGATTCTAATCTTTCAAAGAGTAAAAATATACCTCAAGCAAGTCTTACCTTCCCAGCCCAGCTTTACTGAAGCGTCAGAGGCATGCCACTAACAGAACAGTGGTGGGGAGCCAACATTTCTCTAAGTCAGTGTTCCACTATAAACAGACAGTATCTCCATTTGTCTGCCAGATCTACAATTCCTAACTAATCCAAAACACTAATTTAAAATGAAAATACCCTGACAGGAGGTCAAGCAACAGGGAAGAAACTTCATTTTTCACCATGAAGAAATAACCTAGTCTAGAATAGGGAAAGTGGCATATGTGCTAAGCTCAAGTAGCTACCTGAAGAAATTTCTGCCAATTCTAGATAATCATAGCAAGTGGTTCTTTGCTTTGCCACTCTGTTCTATAGTTTCTTTTCTACACCAGTGGAAATAATTCTTGTTTATCAAACAAATTCTTCTTTCCAAAAGAACCAGAACAAGGTCAAGATAATTAAGCTGCCCTATAACAGGTTAAAAGGAGTTTACTTTAATATCATACTGTCTCTAACTCTTGTAGGCCCCATGCTGCCAGACTAGAGTGAGAGGCTTATTTTGTTTCCCTTGCTAAGATTCCAGCTACCTCAAACCAAGCTTCTACTTGTTGCTGCTTCTTGCTACTACCCATTTTCTTCATTTTCCAGGTGTCCAGGCCAAAAATCTTGGTATCATCACTCTTTCTCACACATCACAAATCCAATCCCTTCAGCAACTCTTATTAACTCTACTATCAAAGCAGACCCAGGTTTCAATTTTTCCTTACCCCATCCCCATCCCACTATAGTGCCCCCAAGTCTAGTCCAAGAGCCATTATCTGCCTCCTGGATTATTGTTAATAGCCTTCTAATATTACTAACTAGTATACCTGTTTCTGCCCTTGGACTCCTGAAATCTATTCTCAAAACAACAGCCACTACTAGTAACAATTTTTTTTAGAAACTTTTTATTTTGAAATAATTACAGATTCACAGGAAGTTGCAAAGATAACACAGAGGTCCCATGTAACCTTCACCCAATTTCTCCCAATAGTTAAATCTTATAGGTCTTCAAACAACATCAGCTCTGACCTGGGTGGCTCAGTTGGTAGGGTATGGTTCCGCACAGCAGAAGGTCACTGGTTCAATTCCCAAACAGGGCACTGCGGGCCACTCCTGGTTGGGGTGTGTGTGAGAGGCAACTAATCAATGTTTCTCTCACACACGTCAATGTTTCTCTCCCTTTTTCTCCTCCTTTTCCCTCTAAGAATAAATCAATAAAATCTATAAAAAATCAAAACCTAAAATTTGGGAAGGGTACAATCTGTGTACTTTTATGTCATTTTATCACATGTATACATCTGTGGAACAACCACTGCAGTCAAGATACAGAATTATTTGGCATTACTCATTACTGAGTTTTCCTGCAGGTATTTAAAAAAGCACACTATATTCTCTTGTCTATTCCAAAAAACTTAAACTTCTTCCTTAAGGGTTTTGAGAAAACACAATTTCTTTGTGAAACACTGACAGTAACAAAATATGCTTTAGTTTTGAAAATTTTAAACTGGAACCATTGCTATTTTTCCTATGTCTCCTATTATGTATGCAAAAGAGAACTCTGCATATGGTTGATGCTTAATAATTACAGATTAAAGGAGTATCAGAGAAAAGACTACAAACTTAAAAAAAACATTTTTATTCACTTTCCCACTAGAGTTTGTAAACTAAGCACTGTTTATGTTTTCATCATTAAAAACCATGCTATTCTTTTTATATGAAGTTCATTTATACCACATTAATGTATAAAAAATTTGTTTTCTTATAGCTTCTTTCAGAAATACTTCTAGACTAAGTATCAGCCCAGGCAGCCTATGAAACAGGATCCCATATATTCCAAAAGCATTTTAAAGAATGTTATTCAGACTTTTCTGATGTAGTGCAAATGTTTCTCATACTGCACCAATATACTAGTAGCAAAGGAGTTGCTAATTTTGTGATACAGAGGATGTTTCTTGATTCCTAGCATATTCTGCAGGCTCAGATCAAACTTGTTCTTAAAAATCCGGCTCAAAGGTCATTTTTCTGAAATTTTCCCTAATCTACTTACCTACACTAGAGGAACTGCTCCATAATTTGTACTGAATGGCATTTGGTCTATGTATCTCTACATCATCAGTGAACAACTGTATTACAATGATTTCTTGACATGTGAGCCTTCCCTTTTAGATCAGGGATTCTTGACCCACAGATGGATTTCTATCCATGAACACATGAAAGGTGTACAAAAATATGCTTAGTGTGCTTCCTTTTGTCTTGGAAGCAGAAAATACAAACATTCATGTGTATGTATATGTTTTTATTTTCCAAAAGGAGTAATATTACATGAAAACCTTTAAAAATGATTACTTATAGGGAAATAAAAAGGGGGTAGAAGCTAGTCTTTTCTGAATGTACCTGATTTTATAGCTTTATCTTAAAAACATGTAATATCTTAACTCAAAACAATTCAGAACTGATTCAACTAAAATCATTTCTAAAAACTGAATTTGTTGGAGTGACATTGGTTAATAAAATTATATAGGCTGGAAATAATATTTTAAGTAACAATGAATACAGTATATTTCCTGTACATCCTTAATGGGATATATCCTAAGGACAAAAAGAATCAGGAGTCTCCTAAATATTTGTAATAATATTAGTATTTCTTTGGACCAATCTTACCCTTATTCTCTCATAATAAGTATATAATTATGGTAATGTCATTTGGAACCACAATTTTCAGCTAGAGGGAAAAAGTATAAATACAGAGTGGGACAAAAGTAGGTTTACAGTTGTGAATATGCAGAACACCTTATTCTTATATTATTATTATATTACTTCCCATACAAATAACTATAAACTTCCTTTTGCCCCACTCTGTACATAATGTTGAGTAGGTAATTAAAAGCCCTGGCATTTTAAATTTCAACTGAAATGTTCATTCAAACTCATCTTTTATTTTTCTTTAGATAAAAAACACATATTCCCTACTTCTGTGTGATGTCAGAAAAGGCCTCTAAGTGACGACAACCCAGTAGCAACAAAGAGCATTCATAGGGCTTCTAAATGCTATTTTCCACTAGAAGGAAACAGAAATCCTAGGGGAAATGTTTGATGCTAGGTACAGGAAATGTTCAAGATAACCTGGGACATCATCATTACATTAGCCAAGATTAAAATGAAGGAGAGAATCCTAGAAGCAGCAAGAGATAAGGGGACAGTCACCTACAAAGGAGTTCCCATCAGACTGTCAGCGGATTTCTCAAAAGAGACCTTACAGGCAAGAAGAGGCTGGAAAGAGGTATTCCAAGTCATGAAATTCAAAGACCTACATCCAAGATTGCTCTATCCAGCAAAGATTTCATTTAGAATGGAAGGGCAGATAAAGTACTTCTCAGATAAGATCAAATTCAAGGAATCCATCATCACCAAGCCCTTATTATATGAAATGTTAAAGGGACTTACCTAAGAAAAAGAAGATAAAAAAGATGAACAGTGAAAGGACAGCAAACTCAAAAGTAAACTAAGAGGACAGCTAGATCAGGAGCAGAACCATAGAAATGAAGATCACATGGAGGGTTAGTAACAGGGGAGTGGGAGAAGGGGGGGAGAAGGTACAGAAAATAAGTAGCATAGATGGTAGGTAGAAAATAGGAGGGAGGGCTAGAATAGTATGGGAAATATAGAATCTAAAGAACTTGAGACACGTGGTCATAAACTAAAGGGGGGAATGGTGGGGGAGGGCGTGTGCAGGGTGGAGGGGAATGAAGGGGGAAACAGAACAAGTGTAATGGCATAATCAATAAAATATATTAAAAAACATTTTATTACAAAAACCCCAAACAGTAAAATGTTGGTAATTATTAAAACTGGGTGAATGATGAATTCATTTGCCTCCATCAGAGTTCATTATGTTGTTCTTTCCTCATATATCTTTGAAAATGCCTACAGTAATGTTTTATTTATGATAGATTTTGTCATCATTTGTACACTGACATTCATAACAGCATTATGTGCAAGAGCCGAAATGTGGAAACAAACCATGCATCCATCTATGAATGAATGAATAAACAAAATGTGGAATATACATAAAATGAAATATTACTCAGCCTTAAACAGGAAGGAAAATTTGACACATGAAACAACATGGATAAACCTTGAGGATATTATGCTAAGTCCAATAATCCAGTTGCAAAAGGATAAATACTATTCCACTTAAATGAATTACCTAGAGTAGTCAAATTCATAGAGACAAAACACAGAAGGCGGCTACGAAGGTCTAGGGGTAAATGGGGAGTTATTGTTTAATAGATACAGTTTCAGTTTTAAAAGATGAAAAGAGTTGTGTGGATGGATGGTAATGATGGTATATGAAAGTAATTCATGTCCCTGGAGTATATACTTAAAAATGATTAAGGCAGTACATTTTGTTAATGTGTACTACCTTAATCATTAAGGTTAATGGTTTCTGTTAAAGTATTTTACCATAACATGTTTTTAGAAAAACGGAATCAATCTCTTTCTCTATTTCTCTCTCTCTCTCTCTCTCTCTCTCTCTCTCTCTCTCTCTCACACACACACACACACACACACACACACACATATATATATATATATATATATATATATATAACAACACCAGTCCAGGACATATGTTCAGGGCATTAAAGGTTGAAGGGACAGTGAAATATAATGCACAAATTCCAAATGTGAGTAAAAATCTCTTTATACAAGAGACTTCTATCTATTACATTGTTATAAAATAAAATATTTGATTCATAAATCAAATATTTATAAATATTATGATAAAAATACCTTAATTTTTTCTTTTTTACCAGTTGCACGTTGTCAGGGAAATTACATTTTCCAAAGAGGTTTACAAAATATTTCAGGAAAAACATTAATACAGAAGTCAGGCAAAAATATCCCTTTGGGACTCATATATACTCAATGCAGTAAAACTTTTGCTCTTTTTCTAGGGCACTTATTTTTTTGTCTTGGTAGAACTAGGAGGATGATCAGACATCTTATCTATGAATGGATGTTTAGCAATAAACTGAGATCCTTACACTATGTTTTTAGGCACTAGGTACATGTGGCTTCCTCACAAATCTTGAGCAGGTTGTGAATATAAATGTTAAGTTATACCTGACATTAAGAATATAAAAGAAAAGAATGAAGAATAATGAAGGGGAAATTAATTGGGGAAGGAGATAAAGATGTGCCCTGACTGTGAATCAGACCTGCAACCCTTTGGTTCTCAGGCCAACACTAAATTCACTGAGCCACACCAACCAGTACAAAACATGTTATCTTTAAAAACTATTTTTTAAATATTGTTTCTGTTATTACAGTTGTCCCAATTTTTCCTGCTTTGCTACCCTCCACCCAGCCTGCCCCCCACGCCCACAGTCAGCCCTCTCACCAATGTCCGTGTCCACGGCTCATGCATACATATACTTTGACTAATCCCTTCACCTTCTTTCACTCAGTCCCCACTTCCTTGTTTCCTTCTTACAGCTGTCAGTCTATGTTTCTATGCCTCTGACTCTATTTTGCTCCTTAGCTTATTTTGTTCATTAAATCCCACTTATAAGTGAGATCATATGTTACTTGTCTAAGAAAAATATGTTATAAAAAACCCTAGCACATAACAGTGTTTTCAAATAAACAAATATGATAGTGTTCTCAAACATCTAAAAAAATGTAAGATAATATATATGCACCATTTAACACAATATCTGGTGCAGAAGAATTATGCAATTCAGTCTCTCCCATTTTCTGCTTTATTCGTCATTGAGTATCTCACAGCACAAATAAATGACTTTGTTAAGAAGTTCTGAGCTCCATTTATGTTGACACCATTAGGAAATATTATTTTAATATATTGAGAATGTCCACAGTAAATCACACACATTTCAACAAACTAGTGTTAACTCAGTAATTTTTAAAAATGTCCATGAGTTCTGCCTGATATGCAAGAAACTTTTCCTAATAAAGTGCTAGATTTATGACTTCATGGTCTCAAATATGAAGTTTGGGGATACACAGCTAAATAAATCATACTGTAGATGTTTTAAATTATGAGTTTAGTGGTTTACAAAACTAACCAGTTTCTCAATTCTGTTTATAAAATTAAACATGCCCATATTGTCATGGCTGACCGTTTATGATATAGCGCTGAACAGTATGCAATAATATCAGTAACTCAACAAAATGAGTAACAAAAGCTCGTGCATAATCTTCAATGAAGATTGAAGCTCTAAAGTTATCCAGAGAGGAAATAGGTGTTCCCTCCACATATCAAAAACTTACTTGACTAAAATGTTGTGGAATAACATAAAAAATGTCATGCTTTACTTGATTAATTTTACTGTGATACAATGAAGTATTAATAAATTTTCTACCATATGTTAGACAACAGCATTAAAAATGAAAACACAGATGAATAAGACTCAAATGTAACAATCTGCAATCTGGTGACATTCTTTCACTTACTCCTTCATTCTACTGATTAATATATATTTACTGAGCATGCATTAGCTGTGAGTACTATTCTAAGTATATACTAGACATTCAGCAAGGCTCAAAAACAAATGAGTCCTTACTTTCTTGATGCTTACATTTTAGTGAGGTGAGACAACAGCAAATAAATAAATGGTAATAAGAACCAACAAAAAAGTAGTGGAAAAGTAGGAAGAGTGGGATTTTATTATTTTTAATTAAAAAATATTTTTTAAAAAGAGAAGGGAAGGGAGAAGAAAAACACAGAAATGTTGATGTGAGAAACACTGATCATTTGCCTCTTGTACTTGCCCTGGCTAGGGACAGAAATGCAACTGAGGCCTGTGTCCTGACCTGGAATCAAACTGGCAACTTTTCACTTTACTGGATGATGCCTAACCAACTGAGTCACATCGGTAAAGGCAGAAGAGTGTAATTCTAAATACCATGGCTAGCAAGGACCTCCTTAATAAGGTAACATTGATAAAAGACCTGAAAGAAATGGAGAAGAGAATCACGTAAATCTCTGGAGTTCCTACCCTTTGCAACAGCATGGATGGAGCTGGAAAGCATTATGCTGAGTGAAATAAGCCAAGCGGAGAAAGACAAATGCCATATGATCTCACCTTTAACAGGATCCTAAACAACAAAACAAACAAGCAAGCAAAATATAACCAAAGAATCTGAAATAGAGAACAGGCTGACAGTGACCAGAGGGGAGATGGGAGGAAATTTCAGGGGAAAAGGGGAAGGGTTTACAGGAACAAGTGTAAAGGACACATGGACAAAAACTTAGGGGAAGTGTGGAAATGGGAGGGAGGTGGGGAGCACTGCAGGGGTGGGCTGGGATGGGAGGGAAACACAGAAAACTGTGCTTGAACAACAATTAAAATAAAATGTTTAAAGAGTATTTGAGGAAGAAGAAATGGAATAGTTAAAGGCCTGAAAAAGAAATACATTGGAGACTTAAATGAACAAGAGATATCAATGCAAAAATAGGGAAAGAACTGAGGTCAGAAATACAGCTAGACAGGTAAGAGTTTTATAGATCAGAGAAAGGACTATACATTTATTTCAAACACATGGGGACTTCCAGTCAAGATGGCAGCATAGGTAAATACAGGTTGCATCCTCATACAACAACAACAAAATTACAACTAAAGTATAGAACGACCATCACAGAGAATGATCCAAAATAGAGCCGAAAGGAAGTCTGACAACTGTGGAATTAAAGCAACCACATCCATCCTACCACATCCATGGTAGGAAGGGCGGAGATGTGGAACAGGCTAGTTCTTTCCACCACACTTGTGGTGGATAAAAATTCAGGAGGGATTATCTTAGGAGCAAGGAGTGCCAGTGCCATCCCAGGGCCTCCAACCCAGGATTCCAGTGCCAGAAAGGTACGTTCCCACAAGTTCTCGCTGCAAACACCAGTGGTGGTGGAGTCAGTGGAACAAATTTCTAGATCCTCAAGCAGTTCCTCTTAAAGGACCCACACATAGACTTACTGAAACTCACTACCTTCTGAGCTCCAGCACTAGCATAGCAGCTTGAAAGGCACCAGCGACACACAGAGAGAAACTTAAGTGTATAGCATCAAGGTGAGGGCTGGGGGAAAGCTTCCTCCCAGAGAGAAGGCAGGTAGAGACCGGTGTCCCCTTTCTGAACCCTCCCCCCAGAGCCACAGAGCCAACAGGCTGGTGACATATCTGAGACTCCATCAACCTGGCTAATATTATATGCCCTGGCCTGGAGATCCGCAGAAATTCAGTTCCACTCAACTTATGGGCACCCCCAAGCTGCTTTTGCCTATGAATAGGTGGTCCTGACTTATGCTTTGCAACTTCCTAAGTCCAATCAAACAAGCAACAGTTGGCCTTAGTCAGCCCCAAGCCCCTGTACGTCTTGCTAAGGCACAAGTAGGCCTGGCACTAGCACCAGCCAGACCAGAGTCAAAAACTAGCTTTGCCTGGAAACCTCCAAACTCAGAACAAGTAGCAGCCATATTAGAATGCTTATGGCACAGGTAAGGTGGTGCCAGACAAAATACAGGTGAGGGCTGACCTTGGCCTGAGCCAGGCAGGAAACCCCAAAGTCTGCATATCCAGGAGATGGCTACAGACCACACAAGAGCACCACTAGCCTGGCCTGGCACAGCTGATCCTCCACAGAGGGTGGAGGCTGGTGGACAGTGGTCACATCCAGCCAAGTCCTTGCTGCTGAATGACCTGGGTAAATCCCTCCCATTCACCTAGCAATCAGGCTCAACTACAAGAGGAGGGTATATTCAGCTCACATGAAGAGCACAGCTCAAGTACCCAGCTTGGGTGACAGGGGAGGCTGTGCCACAAACTCTACAGTACAGAAAACCTACTACATTAGGCCATACTACCAAGACAGGGAGTAACAGCAGCTCTATCTAATACATAGAAACAAACACAGGGAGGCTGCCAAAATGAGGAGACAAAAAAATATGGCCCAAATGAAAGAAAAGATCAAAACTCCAGAAAAAGAACTAAACAAAAGGAAGATAATCAATCTGTCAGATGCGGAGTTCAAAAGACTGGTTATAAAGATGTTCAGAAAACTTAGTGAGGACTTCAGGAGCATATAAAAGATCCAGTTAGAAATGAAGAATACATTAGTTAAAATAAAGAACAATTTACAGGGAAACAACAGTAGAGTGGATGAAGCCATGAATAAACCAATGATTCAGAACATAAGGAAGAAAAAAACAACCTATCACAACAAAAAGAAGAAAAAAAGCCAGGAAAACGAAGACAGTGTAAAGCAGCCTCTGGGACACCTTCAGGCTTTCCAACATTCATATCATAGTGGTGCCAGGAAGAGAAGAGAAAGAGCAAGAAATTGGAAATCTATTTGAAAAAATAATGAAAGAAAACTTCCCTAATTTCATAAAGGAAATAGACATGCAACTCCGGGCAGCACAGAGAGTCCCAAACAAGATGGATACAAAGAGGTCCACTCCAAGACACATAACAATTAAAATGCCAAAGGTTAAAGATAAATAGAGAATCGTAAAAGCAACAAGACAGAAGACATTAGTTACCTACAGGGAAGTTCCCATAAGACTATCAGCTGATTTCTCAAGAGAAACTTTGCAAGCTAGAAGGGATTGGAAAGAAATACTGAAAATCATGAAAAGCAGGGACCTATAGCCAAGACTGCACTATCCATCAAAGATATTAGTTAGAATCAAAAGGCAGATAAAGAGCTTCCCAGACAAGGAGTTCATCATCAAACCATTATATGATATGTTAAAGGGACTTACTTAAGAAAAAGATCAAAACTAGGAACAATAAAATGGCAACAAATATGTATCTATCAACAAATGAATCTAAAAAACAAATGAAGCAAACAAGAACAGATACAGAATCATAAATATGGAGAGCGCTTTGAGGGTTGCCAGATGGGAAGGGCGGGTATGGGAGAATGGGTAAAGACGTAAGGGGATTTCTGGCCAAGATGGAGGCGTAGGTACACACACTGTAACTCCTTGCACAACCAAAATAAGGACAACAATAATTTAAAAACAAAGTAACAACAAGAACTGACAGAAAATTGAACTGTATGAAAGTTGGACAGCCAAGAAGCTAAAATAGACACATTCATCCAGACTGGTAGGCCGGGTGGAGTTGGGCAGCCTAGCAGAGAGAGGTCAGGGCACAAGAAGCAGTAACACCAGGCATGCAAGGCAGACCCCAGGTGCGGGGTGGCAATGGGCAGACCCAGCGAGTTGGCGATTATGAAGTAAGGCACTGTGCACAAGGCAGCTGGCTGACCAGGCAGCAGTCCCACACTCACACAGATAACTGGGGAGAAAGACAAAGCGAACAACCCAGGGTCCCAATGCCAGGAAATAAAGCCTCAAAACACCAACTGAAAACACCTGTGGGGAGTGAGGCATAGGGAGAGACTCCCAGCCTCACAGGAGAGTTCCCTGGCGAGACCCACAGGGTCCTAGAATGCACACAAGCCCACCCATACAGGAATCAGCACCAAAAAGGCCCAGTTTGCTTGGGGGAAGCTGCGGAAGGGACTGAAATCTGACAGAGAGTGGAGCAAGCACCATTGTTCCCTCTTGGAATCCACCCCCACATACAGTGTCTTGGAACCCACCCCCAGTGACTGGTTATACTGCCCTGGTGAACACCTAAGGCTCCACCCCTCATATATAACAGGTGTGACAAGACAAAAAAAAACAACAACCAATAGCCCAAATGAAAGAACAGATCAAGCTCCAGAGCCAATACATCTAAGCAACGAAAAGATAGCCAACGTATCAGATGCACAGTTCAAAACACTGGTGATCAGGATGCTCACAGAATTGGTTGAATTTGGTTGCAAATTAGATGTACAAATGAAGGCTACACTAAATGAAATGAAGGAAAATGCACAGGGAACCAATAGTGATGGAAAGAAACTGGGACTCAAATCAATGGAGTGGACCAGAAGGAAGAAAGAAACATCTAATCAGAAAAGGATGAAGAAAGAAGAATTCAAAAAAATGAGGAGAGGCTTAGGAACCTTCAGGACATCTTTAAACGTTCCAACATCCGAATTATAGGGGTACCAGAAGGGGAAGAGGAAGAGCAGCAAGTGGAAAAGTTATGTGAACAAATAATAAAGGAGAACTTCCCCAATCTGGCAAAGGAACTAGACCTCCAAGAAGTCCAGGAAGCTCAGAGAGTCCCAAAGAAGGTGGACCCAAGGAGGAACCCACCAAGGCACATCATAGTTACATTAGCCAACATTAAAATGAAGGAGAGAAACCTAGAAGCAGCAAGAGCTAAGGGGACAGTCACCTACAAAGGAGTTCCCATCAGACTGTCAGCTGATTTCTCAAAAGAGACCTTACAGCCAAGAAGGGGCTGGAAAGAGGTATTCCAAGTCATGAAAGGCAAGGACCTACATCCAAGATTGTTCTACCCAGTAAAGATTTCATTTAGAATGGAAGAACAGATAAAGTGCTTCTCAGATAAGGTCAAGTTCAAAGAGTTCATCATCACCAAGCCCTTATTTTATGAAATGTTAAAGGGACTTATCTAAGAAAAATAAGATAAGAGCATTATATTATAATGACAGCAAACTCACAATTATTAACAACCACACCTAAAACAAAAACAAACTAAGCAAACAACTAGAACAGGAATGGAGATCACATGGAGAGTTAGCAACAGGGGCATGGGAGGAGGAGAGAGGGGGAGAAGGTACAGAGAATAAGTAGCATAGATGGTAGGTAGAAAAGAGACGGGGAAGGCAAGAATAGTATGGGAAATGTAAAGGCTAAAGTACTTGAGACACATGGACATGAACTAAAGTAAGAGAATGTGGGTGGGAGAGGGAGTGCAGGTGGAGGGGAATGAAAGGGGGGAAATGGGACAACTGTAATAGCATAATCAATAAAATATATTTAAAAAATTAAAAAACAAGAAGTGAAGGGATTAAGAAGTACAAATAGGTAGTTACAGAATATCCATGGGGATAAAAGTACAGTATAGGAAATAGAATAACCAAAGAACCTATACACATGACCCATGGACATGAACAATGGTGTGGATATTTTTTGAGGGAGTGGGGGTGCTGGGTGGAGGGGGCAAAGAGGGAAAATTGGGACAACTGTAGAATAATCAATAAAATATAATTTAAAAATAAAGAAATAAAAATCTTTAAAAATAAATCAAATAGATGGGAAAGCTATTAGAAGTATTAAATGGTAAGACACCATATTCATTTTTTCAAAAAGGAAAATCACTCTAGCTGCAACAGGGGAATTGAGGCAGATTAAAAAAGGCTGGTTAGAGGCTACTGCAGCAATCATAGCAAGAGATGACTGTGAGTTCATTGGTGTTGGTAGAGATGCTGATAAGTGATTGAATTCAGCATACATTCTGAAAACTGAGTTACCAAGAGTAAAAGAAAAATTAAGTATGACTCTATGGAAGTTTTTTGTGTGAGCAACTGTATCAGTGGAGTTCCCATAATTGAGATAGGGAAGACTGGTGAAGAAAGTTGGTAAGTGGAAATCAAGACTTCAGTTTGTGTAAGTGAAGACTGAGATATCTATTAGATATCCAAATAGAGATGTCAAGTAAACAGCTGAGAATACAATCTGGAGTTCAGGTGACAACTAAGACTTGAGAATTAAAATTTGGGCATCAAAAACGTAATATATGTAATCAACAAGGGAACAAATGTGCACAGAAAAGAAGTCCAAGGATTGAACTGAGGAGCAATCCAGAATTTATATGTCAGGAATATGAGAAGGATCTGTCAAAAGAACCACCAAAAGAAAAGTGAAAGGCTCACAAACTGTCTAAATTATCTAGTCTACTAGTATCAACAAATGAGAAAGAAATACATAGATGAAGAAAAAGAAAATACTATAATAGTGCTATAGGAGAGGTATGCTCAAGGGAAAAAAGGAATCGACTAACTCTTTGGCAAAATTAGGACACAGTTCACAGAAAGCATAATATTTGAGAAGGGAAAGTTGGGGAGTAACTAATAGGCCAAAAATGGATAGAAGTGCTTTTGTATCTTATGTCTTGATACCTACTGATCATTACCCTTCCAACCAATTCCTCTGAGACTAACAATTCCCTTCTTAAGTCTCTTCAAGAATAACAACACAGTGTTCCACAAGGGAATAGGAAATAAAGTCTCCTAAGTCCCCACGAGGTTCACATTACAATGGTATATGCTAGGGAATCTGGTAAACTTCTTTCTTGCCTTCATATTTATTAAAGACACTGAAACCCAGTATATAGTACTGCTCCAGCCAGATCCTGCTAGCTAGGCAGTATCAACATCCACAAGGATAATCTATTTGACAATTTAACCTCACAATTCCTTGAACATTTTTTTATCTCCAGTGAGTGTCCTATTAAGCACTCCAAATTTTAGAAACTATTCATATATGGCCACATCTTGACCTTATCTTTGCTTGGTATTTTTCTACCTTTGAAATTCTAAACTCTAATACTACACTCCCCTCTCTCTTAACGTAATCTTCTAGATGAGCAATGTTGAATAGAAAGAAGATACGAGCTACTTATATATGGTTGGGGGGGAAAGGGGGAAGGGAGTAAGAAGTACAAATTGGCAGTTATAAAAACAGGGGATGTAAAGTACAGCATAGGGAATATATAGTCAATAATACTGTATAACTACGTATCACGTCAGGTGGATATTAGACTTATTGGGTGATCATTTCATAAGCTATACAAATGTCTGAGCACTGTTGTATACCAGGAACTAATATAATATTGTATGTCAACTGTAAATAAAAAATAAAGAAAATTAAAATAAATAAATGAATGAATGAATGCATAAATGAATGATGGGGGAGTAAAAAGATCACTCATTTTGAAATTAATTTTAGTTTTTAATGAGAAAGATTTCTTATTGTAAATTAACCATAAATTTAATTATTATCATTTATTAAGTATTAAATGCAGGCTGATAACCTTTAAAGTCTCAAAAATCCAAATATAAAGCACAGAAAATAAATTCAATTGAAGAAAGTACTGACATAAAATTCTTCTACATGTTATGTGAAACCCTAGAAAGAATCATTGCAATTATCTAAAGTAATATTAAAGGTAACACAAGAGATGGTTGGTCTTAAATGCAAATTTCAATGTATAGTGTCTGCAATACTGTATCAGAGCAAAAGTATTATTTGTAATTTCAAACAGAAAAAATAAGTTAGTTTGCATATATTCTGTATTTTTCAATGAAATAAGAAAGCAGATGAAAGATAAACCATTGGAGAGTCTTGTCAACCTTTTAAAGATAATTTTTCAGGAAAGCTAAAATGAGCAACAATAAAGAGCTATACATGTAACTAAACTAGAGCCAGTACATGTGAGCCTTGAACAACACAGGGGTCAGGGGTTCTGACCCACTGAGCAATTGAAAATACACATACAAATTTCATTTGGCCTTCTGCATTCATGGATTCCCAACCTCTGAATTTAACTTTATTGATAAAGTTTACTTAATGCATTACATCAAAATATAATCAATGAAATATAATCAACACATATATTAGCAATGAGATTTTTTTCATACTAATTCTTCAAACTGTGAAGTATATCTTACAGCATCACATTTCCAACACTAAACTGTAGTTAAGACAAAATGTAATTTTACCAAAATAAGTTTTGTATTTAGTAGAAAAATATTTTACACCGTATATTGTAAAAAAATTGGCCCTGGCTCAGTGGATTGAGCGCCGGCCTGTGAACCAAAGGATCAAGGTTCAATTCCCAGTCAGGGCACATGCCTGGGTTGCAGGCCAGTTCCCAGCAGGGGATACATGAGAGGCAACCATACACTGATATTTCTCTCCCTCTCTCCTTCCCTTCCCCTCTAAAGATAAATAAATAAAATCTTACAAAATATTTGGTCTTGCCCAAAGTAAATGTCTGGCTTTTCCTCCTGGCTTCTGGGAGGTTCTCCCTCTCTGGTCCCCTGGCATATTATACCTTATGGAAGTGTTTGCCTGGAAGTTTTGGGTCGTGCCTGATAATCTAGTATAATTTAGCATGGGACTGTCCATAACTGTATCTCAGGATATGGTCTGGCCAAACTAGAAATATCAACAATGTGACTTAGGGAGAGAGATTTGGGTTTATGCATTATCAATTAACCTGAAGACAGAGATCAGCCATGTGGGAAATCAATCAGTCAATCAATTAATCAACCAACCGAGCCTACATAAAATAAGAACTCTGAACACGGAGTCTGAGCTGAGGCTCACTATTGGTAATACTTTGTCTCACATCAATAGCAGGAAAGTAACACACCCTGATTTTACATGGAAGGAAAATACAAACTCAGTGCTGGGCACTTCTCAAAAGACTCTGCACTTCTTCCCTTGGCTGATTTCAATCTGCATTCTTTCCCTGTAATAAATTGCAACTGTGAGCTTTATAGCTTTCAGTTAATTCTGTGAGTCCTTTTTAGTAAATTATCAAAGATGGTGTGGTTTGGGGGAATTTTTCTAAGTTACAATTGGTATCAAAAGTGAGGATGGTCTTGGAGACTGTGCTCTAACTTTGCAGTTGGCCAACTCTCTGAGCTGGCCTAAACCTCTTGCACGCTGTCTCAGTTTTAAAATTTGAATATAAATTAAATTCAAAATTCAGTTCCTCAGTTGTACTACACGTATTTGAAATGAACAACAGCAATGTGACCAGGCAGTGCCCTTTTAGACTTTGATCACTCTAATCCTTTTATGATGAACACACTTGCTTTTCAACTTCATCTACAAGTCTAGTTTTTAAAATTCCTCCTATTTAACATCATTCATCCTGGTCTCACTTGCCTTCCCCCACTTCAGCCTAAGAATAGGGTAAAATTTCAGCCCAATGACCCAAACATTAATTACTTTATTGTTAGTGGCCTCAATTCTTTTGTTACCTCTCTCTTTTCTGTTAGCACATGTACTATAAACCCCAAACACTGTGTCAGTCCAACTGGACTTCTTACCCTATCTACTTATAGGTAGTTTAATGTTACTGAGGGAAAGAAATTAATCTATATAATGAAATAATAATATCTCTTGAGGCATTAATCAACTATTTTTAGCTGTCTTTGATCTCACTCCCCCAAGCAGCTAATTTCACTCACTCCATCCTCACCTAGGTCCCTATCCTCTCACCCTTAAACTCCCAGTGCTGATCTAGGTTCCTACTTCAAACAGAAAATTAGACAAAAGGCATGAAGTAACTTACTTCACATTATTCTACCTAAAAATTACCTACAGCCACTATATCCTTTACTTTTTTCTATTCTTTCAGTTCAAGGACAATTCCTATCAACTATATGTTCATACTCGATCACCTCTTCCACATGGATCTGGCTGCTGTACAGGTTATCTTTTCCATAACAGTTACAGTCAACTCATTTTACTCACTACTATACTCTTGACCTCACTCACCCTATAATCAAGCCTTATATTTCAACAAAACAAAATTCCCTTTTGCTCTTTGTCAAATGTGAGAGGATCCGAAATTTTACCCTACATGCAAGCTACCAATTTAATATGACACAGTTGTATGAATGATGGCAGAAGACAAGAGGCTCCAGGTCAGAGATAAAGGACCTTGATATTTTCGATAGAAGCAAGCACCCTGAGGATCAATGTATTTGCTTCAGTTTACCATGTCCTAGTTCCCACACAGTGCTATAAAGAGGGCCAGGTGACATCTGCACACAAACTTGGGTGCATTTAAGAAAAAACCCTACGCTTGGGGAATTCAAATCTTTTTATGATAGGAAATAATTTGAATTATACTTTAGCTCCAGAGGGAGAAGTAATCTCTATCTTCCAAGGTTGTTCAACATACAAACCCCCTTGAAGAGGCAGTCTGGAACAAAGGCAGTCAGTACCTTGTTTGCAAGACATGAAGGAATGTGACACCTACAGAGAATTCTTTCCAAACTCCCTGCTTCCTGCGCAATGACCCCACTTCTTTTAACACACTGTAATATGGCTTCCACCTGTAATGTGGCTTCCACCTCATTTACTCCATTGACAGTTTCCTAGGCAAAGTCATAAATGTTGTTTTAGTTGCTTTTGGAGCATTTAACCTGTTGATCATTTCCTTCCAGAGCTCTCTTTTAGCTTCCACAAAGTGTTCTACTTTTCATTCTCCTCCTATTATATATTTTTCAATTTACTTTTATTGTATTTTTCCATTACTATTTAGCCCTCTTATATCTCCCTTGCTCCCTGACAATGACCACAGTTGCCCATGTCCATGAGTCCTTTTCCCATTTTGCTCAATCCCTCCACCCAGACCCTCCATACAGCTGTCAGCCTACTCTCTATTTATGAGTCTATCTCTAGTTTGCTTGTTCAGTTTATTCATTAGGTTCCACAAATGAGTGAAATCATACGGCATTTGTTTTTCTCTAATGGCTTATTTCACTTAGCATAATGTTCTCCAGGTCCATCCATATTATCATGAAGGGTAAGTTCTTCTTTTTTTATGATCAAGTAGTATTCCATTATGTAAATGTCCCATAGTTGTTTTATTCATTCATCCACTGATGGACACTTGGGCTGCTTCCATGTCTTGACAATAGCTGAGTAATGCTGCAATGAACACTGGGATGCTTATGTTCTTTCTAATTGGGTTTTTTTGTTGTTGTTGTTCCTTTGGATATATTTCCAGAAGTGGAATCGCTGGGTCAAAAGGCAGATCCAGTTTCATTTTTTGAGGTATCAACATACTGCTTTCAACAGCAGCTATACCAATCTGCATTCCCAACACTGCAAAAGGGTTCCTTTCTCCACCTCCTTGTTGCACTTATAGGTCGATTTACTGACGACAGCCATTCTGACAAGTGTGATAAGATATCTCATTCTGGTATTAATTTGCATTTCTCTTGGCCATATGTATGTCCTCTTTGAAGAAGTGTCTAGCTGGGTCCTTTTTGCCCATTTCTTAACTGGATTTTTTTTGAGATGAGTGTTCAGTTTTGTAAGTTCTTTATAATAAATTTTGGATATTAACCCCTTATCAGATGTTATTAGGCAAATATGTTTCCCATTCAGTGGGTTATGTTCTTATTTTGCTGATGGTTTCCTTGCTGTGCAAAAACTTTTTAGTTTATAGTAGTGCCATTTATTAATTTTTTCTTTTGTTTCAAAATATAGCTACAAGGAATGGCCATGATTTTATTATTTTTCTTCTAAGATTTTTATGGTTTCAGGTCTAACATTCAAGTCTTTAATCCATTTATTGTGTGTGGCATTAGAAGATGGTCTAGTTTCATTTTTCTGCACTTATCTGCCTAATATTCCCAACAGCATTTATTGAATAATCTTCAGCCCACTGTATGTGCTTGCTTCCTCTACCAAATATTGACTATAAAGGCATGAGTTTATTTCTGTGCTCTCTGTTCTGTTCCATTGATCTTTGTGTCTGTTTTTATGCCAGTACCATACTGTTTTCATTACTATAGTCTTATAGTACAGTTATAATAGGTAGCATGATTCCCCCAACTTTGTTCTTCTTTCTCAAGATTTCTGTTGCTACTCAGGGACTTTTGTGGTTCCACATAAATTTTTCAAATATGTGTTCTAGTTCTGTGAAGACAGTCATTGGAATCTTGATAGGAATTACATTGAATCTTTATTTTCTTTAGGTGGTATGAACATCTTACTGATGTTAATTCTTATTCATGAACATAGTATGTGCATCCACTTATCGTATGTTCTGTTTATTTCTTCAGTATCATAATTTTCCAAGTACAGGTCTTTTACATTCTTGGTTAGATTTATTCCTAGGTATTTTATTCTTTCTGAAGCAATTGTAAATGGGATTGTTTTCTTAAATTCCTTTTCTGATAGTACATTATTGACAAATAGAAATGTACCTGACTTCTGGATATTAATTTTGTAACCAGTTACTTTACTGAATTTGTTTATTAGTTCTAGTAGTTTCTTGGTGGCATCCTTAGGGTTCTCTCTACAGTATCATGTCATCTGCCAATAATGACAGTTTTACTTCTTCCTTTCCAATATATATGCCTTTTATTACCTTTCTGATTGGCTAGAACATCCAGTACTATGTTGAATAACAGAGGTGAAAATGGACATTCCTTGTCTTGTTTCTGATCTAAAGGAGAATGCTTGTAGTTCTGCCCAGTGAGTATGATGCTAGCTGTGGGTCTGTCACATATGGCCTTTATTATGGTTAGGTATGTCCCCACTACTCTCACTCTGCTGAGAGTTTTTATCATAAGTCGGTACCTGATTTGCAAATTGTTCTACCAACTTTGTATCCCTAAAATAAATCTCACTTGATCATGATGTATGAAATTTTTGATGTATTCAGTTTGCTAATATTTTGTTAAGGATTTTAGCATCAATGTTCACCAGGTTATTGGCCTATAATTTTCTTTCTTTTTGTGCCTTTATCTGGTTTTGGAATTAGGATAACAGTGAACTTGTAAAATAAGCTTGGAAGTCTTCTCTACTCTTGAATTTTTAAAAATAGTTTGAGAAGGGTAGGTGTTAGTTCTTGGAATGTTTAGTAGAATTCACCTGTGGAGCCATCTGGTCCAGGGCTTTTGTTTTGGGGGAGTTTCTTGAATACTGCATCAATTTCACTAGGTGTAATCTGTCTATTCAGATTGTCTGATTCATCCTGATTTATTTTTGGAATATTGTATGTTTCTAGGAATTTATCCATTTTGTCCAGGTTGTCCAATTTGTTGGCATATAGTTGTTCTTAATAATTTCTTATAATCCTCTGTATTTCTTTGGTGTCAGCTGCAATTTCTCTTTTTTCATTTCTGATTTAATTTATTTGGGTTTTTTTTTCTTGATGACTCTGGTTAATGTATGTCAATCTTTCCAAAAGACCAGCACTTGAACTCACTGATCTTTTGTATCATTTTTTTAGACTTTTATTTATATCTACCACGATCTGTATTATTTCCTTCCTTCTACTCATTTTGGACTTTGTTTGTTGTTCTTTTTCAAGTTCCTTTAAGTAAAAGTTAGATTGTTTATTTGAGCCTTTTCTCATTCCTCAGGCCTATAATGTCATGAATTTCCCTCTTATAATTTCTTCCCTGTCTCATACATATTTGGGGGTGTTGTGTTATCACTTCCATTTGTAACAAGGTATCTTTTGGTTTCTTGATATTATATATGTTGATCCATTTATTGTTTAAAAAACATGTTACTTAGCTTCCATCTGTTTGTATATTTTTTAGTATTCTAGGGATTGATTTCTAGAAGATGCCTGATATGATTTCAATCTTCTTAAATTTACTAAGACTTGTTTTGTGTTTTAATAGGTGGTGTATCCTAGAAAAGGGTCCATGAGCATTTTAAAAGAATACGCATTCTACTGCTTTGGGATGCAATGCCTGCAGATATCATTTAAATACATTTTATCTAGTGTGTCTTTAAAGGCACTGTCTCATTGATATTTCTGGAAGCTTTATCCATTGACATCAGCGGGGTGTCAAAACCCCCTATTATGAGCACATTTGTTGATCTCTCCATTTATGTCCATGAAGATTTGGTTTACATATTTAGATGGTCCTCTCTTTGGTGCAGAAGTGTTTACTAGGGTTATATCCTCTTGTTGGATTGTTCCCTTTATCATTATGTAGTGTACTTCTTTGTCTCTTACTATAGCCTTGGTTTTTAAAGTCCATTTTGTGAGATACAAGTATTGATACCCTAGCTTTTCTTTCCATTTGCATGAAATATCTTTTTCCACCCCTTTCATTTTAATCCATGTGTATCTTTCATTCTTTGGTGGGTCTTTTGGAAGCAGCATACATATGGGTCTTGTTTTCTTATCCATTCAGTTACCCTACATCTTTTGACTGAAGCATTTAAGCCGTTTACATTTAAAGTCATTATTGATAGATACGTATTTATTGCAATTTTATTTTTAAACTATTTTTCTCTCTTCCTCCCCCTCCTTCCCCTTCTTAATGCAAGTCCTTTAACATTTGTTACAATACTAGTTTGGTGTTCATAAACTTCTTTAGCTTTTTCTTCTCTGGGAAGCTCTTTATTTTTCTTTCCATTTTATCTTTATTTTTTTTATTTAAAAAATTTGTATTTATCTTTTAAGAGGGGAAGTGAGAGAGAGAAACAATGAATGCCCCTATCCAGAGACCTGGCTTGCAACCCAGGCATGTGCCCTGACTGGGAATTGAACTGGAAACCTTTTAGTCTTTGGCTGGTGCTCAACCCACTAAGCCACACCAGACAGGGCTCTCATTCAGTTTTAAATGATAGCCCTGCTGGGTAAAGTAGCCTTGGTTGTAGGATCTTGCTTTTCATCACCTTGAATATTTTGGCATATCCCTTCTGGCCCGAAATGTTTCTGTTGAGAAATCAGATGGCAGTCTAATGGGAGCTCCCTTGGAGGTAACGAACTGCTTTTCTCTTGCAGCACTTAAGATTCTCTCTTTGTCTTCAAGCTTGCCATTTTAATTATGATGTGTCTTGGTGTGGGCCTCTTTGGGTCCATCTTGTTTGAAACTCTCTGCTCTTCTGGAACTTGTGTGTCTTTTTCCTTTACCAGGTTAGGGAAGTTTTCTGTTACTATTTCTTCAAGTAGTTCCCCAATCCCTTGCTCACATTCTTCTTTTAACATTCCCATGATGTTAATGTTGTCACACTTCATATTGTCCCAAAGGTTTCTTAAACTCATTAAAAAAAAAATCCTTTTTCTTTTTGCTGCTCTATTGGGTGATTTTTCCTTCTTTGTCTTCCAAATTGCTGATTCAGTCTTATGTTTTATCTAACCTACTGTTTACTACTTCCAGTGTCCTATTTATTTCAGATGTTGCACTTTTTATTTCTGACTGATCTTTTTTTATGGTTTCATTGTATTTTTTCATCCTGTTGAGGAATCTTATAATCATTACTCAAAACTATCTCTGATAAATTGCTTACCTCCATTTCATTTAGTCCTTCTGGAGAATTCTCTGGTTCTTTCATTTAGGGCCTGTTTTTATGTCCTGCTATTTTGACTGCCTCTTTGTTTCTATGCATTAGGTAGATGCGCAGAAACTCTCGTGCAGTCTTATGTCAAACACTACCTGTTACTTGCCCTGGGAAACCTGTTTGGAGGCCAGTGATCCACAGCTTGTGGCTCTCTCTGTGTACCGAAAGAACCAAGTTATGCATCAAGGCCAGCTTTTACTAGCACCAGGCCCGGAGAGGGCCAGCTAAAGTCTCAGAGCTCCCAGAGATCAACCTGCACCTGAAGGCTTTCTTTTAGGCTTAATCACTAAAATAGCCTCCCCCTATACTCAGCAGCAGCATGATTTAACCTCCACAGGGTTGGGTGATTCTTTCAAGTCTGGCTATTGCTTCCATAGGTTGATGCTGCATGGAGGGGAGTGCTCTGAGGAAGATGGCTTCTGCAGTATAGTGAATGACTCAACACAAGGATCCTGGCAGCTGCCCCCTCAGCTCTCTGCCTAGAACCATCAACCCCAGAATCTCCTCACCTGGCTCTAGTCCATGCTGCCCTCCACCTGACAAGCCCAGGATAGGTGACTGCAAATAAGATTTGTGTGTTTACTCTTTAAGAGGCTCTCCACATCTTTAGCTGTCTCTCCCTGGTGGACAGAAACCCTACTGCTTTTCAAAGCCAGATGTTATTTGGCGTCCTTTCCCAGTTTTAGTGCTTTAGGCTGGTGAGTTTAGACCCCACACTTCTCACGGGGAACACCCCAGCTGCTGAAATATCCTTCCAGGACTTTAGCTGCTGCGTATGGGATCCCAGACAGCCCTCTCATGCCTCCTCACTTACTACCAGTCTCATTGTGGTGATGTGGTTTCTTTTGTAAGTCCTTGGTTACAAGGTATCTCTCCAGCTACTGTTCAGTTGGCTATTCAGGATGATTTTTCTATAATTTAGTTGTAATTTCAGTGTGGTCCTGGTTGGAAGTTATTGTAGTTTCCATCTACTCTGTGACACTCTACATTTTGGATCTCCTCCTATTGTTTTGACTGCTCTTTTAACAATGATTTTTCTCTCACCCTTCTTTTTCTCTATACTTCATTTGAATGATACCTACTTCCTCAATTTTAAAGGCCACCTATATGTTAGTAATTCCAAAGTTTTAAGTTCAGCCAAAACTAGCCCAACCCCAATATTTCCTATATATCACTAGCTGGATATCCCACAGACATTTAATATAATTTAGCTATTCTCATTCCCCACTCATACTCACCACACAAATAATTAATTTTCCCTCTTTAAAACGGGTGTTCCTCTTTTAATTTCCTATTTATATTGGCACCACTATGATCAATCCAGTAAGCATTCAGAAAATTGATCAAGCATGGGCAAACTAAGGCCCATGAACCAAATCCAGCCTACTGCCTGATGAATTTTTAATAGCACTTTTTAGATAACTCACATGCCAAAAAATTCACCATTTTAAAAAGAAGAATTCAGTAGTTTTAGTTTATTAACAGTGTTACATGTTTTCATGAATAAATTTTGATGGTACAGAGCCAAACCATTTGTCCATGGTCACTTTCAGTACAATACTACATCAAAGTTAAGTAGCTATGCATAAAGACCACATGGCCTATAAAGCCCTATATATTTACTATCTTGGCCTTTAGGACAAAAATGTCTGTCAACCTTGATCCTGAACTCCTTAATCTCTCTCAACTCCCATATTCAATCTAATATTAAATCCTGTAATATTACACTTCCTAAATTATAGTGAGAGCTATAAACTGCCTAAACTTCCTAAATTATAGTAAGAGCTACCTATAAGAGCTAATTATAACTGTCTAAGCATTTTTACATTTTTTAAAAATGTAAAAAATTCAGACATAATGGATGTGGCTTGAAATTAACTACTTTAAAGTGTACACCTCCATGGTTGCAATGTATTCACTATATTGTGCAATTATTACCACTACCTAATTCTATAATATTTCCACAAAGAAATTCTGTACCAATAAACAGTTTTCTTTGTTCTCCCAACCCCCATTCCCTAGTACCCAAAAATCTACCTTCTGTCTCTGTAGAGATATCTTTTCTCGATATTTCATGTAAATGGAACCACAAATTGTGGCCTTTTCTTTCTGGCTTCTTTCACATAACATGTTTTCTAGGTTTATCCATACTGTGGCATGTATCAACACTTCATCCCTCTTTACCACAAAAATATTCCATTATATGGATATACCCATTTGGTTTATTCACTTATAAATTGAGAAGCATTTGGCTTATTTCAACCTCTTAGCTATTATGAATAATGCTACTAATACCATCATTATTACTATTATTACTATCTTCAATTTAAAGATGAGAACACAAAAGTGGTGAGATTTAAAAACTCATCCAGCTCACAAGGTAGTAAACTGGAATCTGAATCATGTTACTAACAATGGTTCCTTGTTTAACTATATGTATAATCCTCTTTCTCTGCCCCCCCCATTACAACTACTTACCAGACCCTCCTCAGCTCTCATCTATTTTATTGCAGTAGTCTTTTAACTGCTCTCCCAGACTCTAGTCTCACCTCCTTCAAATATATCCTCCAATTGCCAAAGAACCCTTTTAAAATCATAAGTCAAACTGTGTCCTGGCCTTTTTAAAAGCCCTGTATGGCTCACTATCATTTAATAGTGGATCAAAATTTTAGTGGCCACAAACTCATTTATTTCAATTAAATCCTACATGGAAGTCCAATAGGCACATCAGATTTAAAGCAAAGATGCTCTTATTGAACAGGAGGAAAAAAGGAGGTTGGTTGAATGTATTTGTAAGGAAAGAGCCTTAAGGAAAGAGGGGGTATGTATATGAGACAGGATTCATATACACACTCTCAGAGAATGCACTTTAGACATTTCCAAAGAACTTAATTCTTTGGAAATTAGGAGAAACAGAGAAACCACCACCCCAATACTTAGTCCTCTAAGATCCTAGCTCTAATTCCCTGAACACAGCAATTTATTTTAATACTTTATAGAGTCTTCACATATGCTTCTCTGTGGAAACCTCACTTCCACTCAGCAAATTTATCATGTGAAAATTTTAATTCAAACATCACTTCCTTTATAAGCCTTTTCTAATCCACTTGTTATTCCAATAATTGCAAATACTGTTCACCATCTTTATCATATTCTGACTGTTGATGTCCTTTGTATAATAGAGTACTCAAAATCGAAGTAAAGCACTGGCCATTGGCCCTGTTGGTTAGAGCATTGACCCATACACAAAAAGGCTGCAAGTTTGATTCCCAATCAGGGAACATAACTAGATTGAGGGTTCAATCCCTTGTTGGAGCACATATGAAATGCAACCAATCAATGTTTCTCTCACACAGATGTCTCTGTCTCTCCCTCTCTCCCCCCCACACCCTTCCTCTCTCTAATTAAATTAATGAAAAAACAAACAAACACTGAAGGTAATATTCCAGACATAGTGTGACTGCCACAAAGGGTAAGACTGAAACGACTCTCTCAGCAAATCTGAAACTGAGCTTAGAATCAAGCAGCCAACTAGTACCCAAAACAGTTTTGTGTCTTAATCAGCTGATAATACTAAGATAGAGTTCCAAGGTAGTAATCTTTACACCTAGAGCAGAAGCTTCCAAGCACTAAGCTTCATCACATTACCCAACCTTGCAAAACTCCTGATCAAACCTACTATCTATGTTCTTCACTCCTACATGTAAACTGCCAAAGACTGCTAACAACCCACTAAGTAGGCCATGGGTGAAGTGCCAACAAAGTTAATCATTCTCCAACAATTGCTTGCCTATCCAGTCCTTGAACTTGGTTCTCTATAATCAACTTTTCATTTCCTTTAGCTGCTATTGCAAGATCCCATCTCAACAACAAATTGTTTTCCTAATTCTCAAAAACTAGTATTAGGTAGTCAGACTCTCAACTTTAATCCCACAAACATCAACCTCATGCAACTATAAACTTAACAGCCTTCAAATATATTCCTACCATCTTCCTTTCTATGTCACCCAAGACTAATCCCTCTCCATCTATGCACTATAATGTATGAAGTCAAATATATAATAAAAAGACAACACGAATTCAACCAATGCCCCTATTTATTTCTTCCCATCATAGTCAAGTTTTTCCAAGAGTCGTTTGTATACCACTGGCCTTCAGGTGCTAGTTTTTATCTTAGCAGCTGCTCTAGGCATTGTGATATGCATCTTAATTTATCACATTGTACTTCAAATTAATACTGACTTTTTCTAGTAAATGTAGCAACTTTATTCCAACAAAACTCCATTTCCTCAACCTTCCTTTATGTACTTACATCACACTATGTTAGAATCCAGAAATAAAGTGCTGTAATTACTTCCTTAAGACATTTTATGTTTTTTAAAGAAATTAAGAGGGAAAAAATGGAAAACATACCTATGTAATCTTTTATTTCCTACATATTCATCTTTTCTGATTTTCTCCACTTCCTCCTGTGGATACGAGTTACCATTTGGTGTCATTTCTGTTCAGATTAAGCACATCCTTTAGAATGTCTTATATAGCAGGTCTGGTTATAATAACTTTTCTCAGTCTTGGGTTATCTTGGAATGTCTTTATTTTCCCTTCATTTTGAAGGATAATTTTGCCAGATAAAGACTTTATGCTTCACTATTTCTTTTTAATTTTAGAATTTTAAATATAGTGACCCACTGTCTTCTAGCCACTATTTTTTTCTGATAAAAACTCAGCTATAAATCATAGTTAATAGTTACCCTGTATAAAATGAGTAATTTTTCTCTTGCTTTCAAAATTTTCTCAGTCTTTGCAGCAAATTGACAATAATGTGTCCAGATATGTATTTGTGTTTATCCTACTTCAAATTTGTTTACCTTCTTAAAAATTTAAATTAATGTTTCATGATACATTTTGGAAGAACTTGGACTTTATTTCTTCAAAATTTTTGTCCGTTTTTCTTTCTCCTCTCCTTCTAGAATTCCCATTGCAAATATGTTAATATACTTTACAGTGTCCTTTGAGTCTCTGAGGCTCCAATTATTTTTTCAATTATTTTCTCTGTTCCTCACAGTGGATCATTTTTATTGATATATCTTAAAGTTTATTGGTTCTTTTTTCTGCTACCTCAAATTTGTCATTGAAGTTATCTAGTGATTATTTTTTTCATATTAGTTATTCTCCTTTCAACTCAAGAGTTTCCATTTTGTCCTTTTTTATAGATTCCCAATTTAGTCATCATCATCATCATACTTTGTTATTTAGACATAATTTCTTTTAATTATTTGAATGAATTTATAATTACTGCCAGGAAGTTTTTGCTAAAAATAACACTTAGACCCACTCAGAGAAAGTTTCTGTTTAATTTCTTCCTGGGTTTGAATCATGCGATCCTACATTTTTTCTTTAACAACCTTAGTCTTCTTTTTTCTAAGTATATTATATTGATTATACTAATACACTTGTCCCATTTTTCCTCCCTTTTATTACACTCTGTCCTGCCTTAGTTTATGTCCATGGTTGATACATAAAAGTTCTTTGGCCTCTCCATTTCCTATACTATTCTTAACCTTGCTCTGTCTATTTTGTATCTACCATTTATGCTTCTTATTCCCTGCACTTTTTCCCCCACCTGACCCCCTTCACCTCCCTGCTGATAACCCTGTATGTGATCTCCATTTCTGTGATTGTGTTCCTGCTCTAGTTGTTTGCTTAGTTCATTTTTATTGTTGTTTTACCCTTTTTTAGGTTTTCCTGTTTATAGTTGTGAGTTTGTTGTTATTTTACTGTTCATAGTTTTGATCTTCTTTTCCACAGATAAGTACCTTCAACATTTCGTATAATAAGGGCTTGGTGATGATGAACTTCTTTAACTTGACCTCATCTGAGAAGCACTTAATCTGCTCTTCTACTCTAAATGATAGCTTTACTGGATAGAGGAATCTTGGACATAACTCCTTGCCTTCCACAACTTTGAATACTTCTTTCCAGCCCCTTCTTGCCTGTAACGTTTCTTTTGAGAAATCAGCTGACAGTTTTATGGTAATTCCTTTGTAGGTAAACTGTCCCCTTTTCTCTTGCTGCTTTTAAGATTCTCTCATCTTTAATCTTGGGTAATGTAATTATGATATGACTTGGCCTGTGCTTCCTTGGGTCCAACTTCTTTGGGACTCTCTGAGCATTCTGGACTTCCTGGACATCTATTTCCTTGGCTGTATTGGGGAAGTTTTCCTTCATTATTCTTTCAAATAAGTTTTCCATTTCGTGGTCTTCCACTTCTCCTCCTGGTACCCCTATGATTCTGATGTTGGAATGTTGAAAGTTATCCTGGAGATTCCTAAACCTGTCCTCATTTTTTTTTTTTGAATTCTTGTTTCTTCATTCTGTTTTGGTTGAATATTTCTTCCTTCTGCTCCAAATTGTTGATTTGAGTCCCAGTTTCCTTCCCTTCACTGTTGGTACCCTTTATATCTTTCTTTATTTCACTTTTCATAGTCTTTACTTTTTCCTCTCTTTTGTGACCCCACTCAATCATTCTGTGAGCATCCTGATACCAATGTTTTGAACTCTGTACCTGATAGGCTGGATATCTCTTCATCACTCAGTTCTATTTTTGCAGATTTAATCTGTTCTTTCATTTCGGCCATATTTCTTTGTCTTGGTGCAGCTGTTATGTTGTAAGGGGCGGAATCTTAAGTTTCTGCCAAAGTGGGGCACCCCATATGACTGCATTGTGGCACTTTATGTGAGGGAGGGGTCCAAGGGAACAGTGCTGCTTACACAGCTCTCACCCCACTTTCAGTCACTTTCCCCACTACCAACAATCAAATTGGGTCCTTCTGGAGCTGATTCCCAGGTGGGTAGGTTTGTGTAGTTTCTAGGACCCTGTGGGTCTCTCCATCAAACTCTCCTGTGAGGCTAGGAGTTTCTCCTGCATTTGCAACCCCCATGGGTTTTTATAGCCAGAGGTTTTTGAGGATTTCTTTTCCTGCACTGGAAACCTGGGTTGTATGGTCTGCCACTCTCCAGAGTTGTTCCTCCCGGTTTATCTATATATAAATGTGGGACCACCCAGTCCAATAGCTGTCACTTTGCCTACCAGGTCTTCTAGTCCCTGCCTTGCTGTGTGTCCACTCTGCCCTAGCTGCCTGTCTCAGTCCCTCCTACTAGTCTGGATGAATGTTTCTTCTTTAACTCCTTGGTTGTCAGACTTCCAAACAGTTCGATTTTCTGGCAGTTCTGGTTATTTTTGTTTTTAAATTTGTTGTCCTTATTTTGATTTTGCAAGGAAGCAAAGTATATCTACCTGTGACTCCATCTTGGCTGGAAGTCTCTAATTTCCATACTATTCTTTTTATAAAACTGGGTACTATAGATAATATATTTAACCAACTCTAGATTATGACCACCCCCCATCCCCTTGGGACTGTTGCTGCTATTCTGTTTTATTTTTTAGTAACCTTCCTGGAAATAATTTGAGAATCTGTCTCCCTATGGTATTTAGCCATTGATTTCACTGCTCAGTCTTTTAAAAAAGTCTTATTTTTATTTTTTAGCCTGTTTTCCTTAGGTCATCCCTATGTCTACATCAATTAGTGTTCAAGCAAATAGACCCATCACCCTCCACTGACAAACCTGTTGGTGAGTTGTGAAGTGCATTCAAAATTTAGAAATTTTCAAAGTCAGTCTCAACTTACTCTTTGCTGGCCCCTCTCAGGACTTCCTAGTGGATGCCTGTCCCCAGTAAGGCAGAAATGAATGTAGAACTTAGCTTATGCTGTTGTAGTTCTCTCATTTACACAATTTCCCTTCAAAGGTTCTAGCTAGTCAACCATTCTGTTGCTTGTCTCTACCAAGACTACAACTTCTAGTTATCAAGGCTATGAGCCTTCCACATTAGCTTCCTACCAAACTAAAAACAAAAAACCATTCCCAGTTAGACAAGTCAGTTGACTTGTGTATGACTTGTGTAACTGGGAATGGTTTTTTGTTTTTATCTTTTTCTTTTTGTCTTCCCTTCCAAATCAAGTCACTTTGGCACCAAAACTGCTGTTTTAAGGCTAGCCAACATTGATTACAATATGATTACACTTGGGGAAGTGAGGCAAAGGTTATAGGTATAGGGGCTCAGATAAGAAAGCCAAAGACTCCCACTCTTGTTATCACATGTTCAAAGATTTTCATGAATTAAAGTTTCCTAATTGATGTTTGCTACTTTATTTTCAGAGCCCTAAATAGTTGTTTTAGGCAATTTTGTCCACTTCTGTATTTGCTCTTTAGAAAGAAGATTTTCCAACATCTTTATTTTGTCATTGCCAAAAGTCCCATCATTTCTATTTAACTTATTTTCAATTTCTACATCTGTATGTATTTAAGAATGCAGTTATTAAATTATAGACAGATAATATTTATGGTGATATATATATCTGGATAAAATGGAGTAAATAATTTTAAATGTTTTATTAGAGTAAATAATTTTAAACATGTTATTAGCGCATAATATGATCAAGTTTTGAAAACATTGGTAAAAACTATCAGTATCCTCTTCCTCACTCTGTATCACATTATATGCTGTTCTATTTTAAAATTTTTATTTATTGATTTTTAGAGACAGAGAAAAAAACATCAACTTGTTGTTCCAGTGATTTATACATTTATTATTTCTTGTATGTGCCCTAACAAGGATCAAACCCACAACGTTGGCATATTGGGACAATAATCTAATCAACTGAGATGCCCAGTCAAGGCCACTCAATTCTATTTTTGTTACACTAGTAAACAGTTATCTTCAACAGCTCTGAGAACATCTTTGACACTAAAACAAGGGCTTCATTTCAGTCCTTTTCATATTTGACTTTTCTATAGCACTAAACACTGCTCCTTTCTGAAATTCCTATTTTACTTTATTACAATCTTATTTTATCAACAGCAACTTTTTCATAAACTATTTTATCAACAGCAACTTTTTCATAAACTTCGTGGTCTCACTTCCAACTTAAACCTACTTTCTGCATAATCCCATTTGATTACCACATACCATCTATCAATTGGTGGGAACAATATCCTTAGGCTCCATCTTATCCCTGACTTCAAGACTAATATAAATATATTCAATTACTTAATGGAAAATTTTCACCTAACTTGTGGCTCAAACTCAGTATGTCTAAAGCAACACAATCTGTTCATAACCCTCCTAGTCTCTATCTCAGTAAATGATACTACCACTCACACCAAATAAAAATGCCAGTTAAAAAAATCATCTTAATACCCTCTTAAATTGCCCTCTAATGAAATGGAAGGGCTGCCCATTCCATTCCCAGTCACATTTTTCTCCTTTAACTAGTACTACAACTTTCAAAAAATTTAGTAAGACTGATATAATTAATTAATCTATAATTCTAGAAATACTGGCTATTGCCTTTTCAACAATCAATTTTGAAATAAAATTTCTTGATGGGAAAAGCTAGAGTCATTATTATAAAAGTAGAGAAAATGGTAATTTAAAACTTAGTTCTGTAATCTCACAGCAAAAATACTCTTCTAAGAAAATCTGTCTGACCCTCTCTTTCAATGGGGATTTAATAATAGGAAAGTAAAAAGATACTCCATATTAAGATTATTTCACTACTATGTTCATGAGCTAAATATTCCACTTTTATATAATCAAAAGTCCTCCCATAGACACTTAACTGACGTCTTTTTATAAGAAAGAACAGATTCTTCAATCTAATGAATGGGAAAGAACATGTGTTCTGGAGTCATATAGTCCTTGAGATAAATCTCAGCTCCATCAGTGATTAATTATATGACCTTAGACAGATGATTTAGCCTCTGTGAACCTCAGTTTCTTTGTCTATAAAATGATAAAATTATCTACATTACAAGATTACTTGTGAAGTTAAAATAAAACAGATGAAGGCACTACCTTACTTCAATACCTCATGTTGTCTTGGGGTAGTGAAGACACTATACAATATATAGAGAATGTATTATAGAATTGTACACCTGAGTCCTATTATAATTTCATTAACCAATGTCAATCCCAATAAATTCATTTAAAAACAGCCTGAAAAAACAAAAACTTCATCATTATTAAATATTACTAGGCAGCTCCCTAACTGGTCTTGGTATGTTCCACACCAATTCTTCCTCATAAGGAAATGCTTCAAGATTTTAAAAAAGGCAAATTCTTTTATACAGTTGGTTCATTCATTTATGCACTCATTCATTAAGTAAACAGTTACTGACTGTCCTGGCTGCTGTGGCTCAGTGGGTTGAGCCCCAACCTGTGAACCAAAGGGCTGCCCATTCCATTCCCAGTCAGGACACATACCTGGGTTGCAGGCCAGGCCCCCAGTTGGGGGCATGTGAGAGGCAACCACACATTGATGTTTCTCTCCTGCTCTTTTTTCCCTCCCTTTTTCTAAAAATAAGTAAAATCTTTTAAAAAATCTTTTAAAATCTTTACTTCTAAAAATAAATAAAATCTTTCACTTTAAATAAAATCTTTAAAGTGAAATTCTTTTACATAGTTGGTTCATTCATTTATGCACTCATTCATTAAGGAAACAGTTACTAATCATTTAACTCAGAAAATATTTGAGTCCAATGGTATAAACTGAAGAGCAAGAAGAGACATCAGGATACAATGGTGAGCAAAAACAAACAGAGACCCTAAATTTGTTAAGTTTGTTGTCTGGAGGGACAGAGAAACCATTAAATAATTACAAGAATAAAGGGGAAATTAAAGTGATATAAGTACTACTAGAAAGGATATAGTGCAATGAAAGGATTTAATAGGGAATTTGCCCAAGTCAGAGAACTCACACAAAACTGTTCACTATTGAGCTTTTCCTATTTTATAGCCTCATTGCTCGCGATTTATTTACATAGAGCCTTATATTTAAACCACTCTAAGCCACTTAAGAAATATGAAATGTACCATACTCCCCCTCTCATCTTTCAATCTTTTAAACACACCACATTTCAGGAATACCTTGCTATGTCTATATAATTCCAGCGAATATCCCAACACTGCAGTTCTTCTATAACTTTTTTTTTTTAAAGCCTTCACTGAACATAATGTTGACAATAATGACCTAATCATGCTGGTGTCTGACAATTCCTGTACCTGGTAACTGATTTCCCTTATAAAAGATTACCATATTATGGGGTAGATATTCTAAGATGATGCCAAAATCCTGTCCTCATCTGTATTAAGTTTCACAGGAATGTCCAAACAAATGGCCACAAAGTAGGTAGCTTAAAACTGTAATTTATTCACTTACAGTTCTGGAAGCAAGAAGTCCAAAATTAAGGTATAGCTAGGGCCCCAATTTATCTAAAAAATCTAGGGGAGAATCTTTGGTATGCTTCTTATAGTTTCTGGTGTCTGTCAGTTTTCCTTTGACTTGTAGATGCATCACTCAGATACTTTGTTCTTTTTCAAGATTGTTTTAGTTATTCTGGATTCCTTGCAATTCCATACGCATTTTAGAATCAGGTATTTAATCTCTATAAAAAATGTCAGCTTATATTCTGATGGAATTGCTTTGAATCTATACATCAGTTTGATTAGTATCGCAATCTTTAACAAGGTTAACATTTACAATCTGAATATGAGATGATTTTCCAATCCTTTAGATCTTCTTAAATTTCTTTCGATATTGTTTTGTACTTTGTATTTTTCAGAGTGTAAGATTTGCAGGGCTTTTGTTAAATTTATTCCTCAGTATCTTATTCTTATTGATGTTATTGTAAACTGAACTGTTTTCTTTCTTCCATTTTCAGGTTGTTCATTGTAAGGGTATAGAATACAAATGACTTGAATATATTGCTGTTGTATCCTGAAACTTTGCTAAATCTTATAAAGGGTGGGGAAAAAGTAGGTTTACAGTTGTTCAACTGGAAAATAATACAGTAATTAATAGCAATATAAGAATAAACAGTGTTTTGCATACTAACAACTATAAACCTACTTTTGCCCCACCCTCTATAGTTCTCCTAGTTTTTGAGTGCATTCATTAGGATGTTCTATATACAAAATCATGTTACCTGTAAATATATAGTTCTATTTCATCTGTTCCTGTAAGCACTGCTTTAGCTGCATCACATAGGTTTTGGTTTGATGTCTTTATTTTCTCTCATCTCAAAGTATTTTCTGAGTTTGCTTTTGATTTCTTTGACCTTTTGCTTATTTAAGTATATATTGTTTCATCCTGGCTGGTGTGGCTCAGTGAACTGAGTTCTGGCCTCCAAATCAAAAGGTTGGCGATTTTTGATTCCCAGTCAGGGCATACCTGGGTTATGGGTCAGGTCCCTGGTTGGGGGCATATGAGAGACAACCAATCAATGTTTCTCTCACATATCGATGTTTCTCTCCATCTCTTACCCTCTCTAAAAATAAATAAAATCTTAAAAATACATACATAAATAAAATACATTGTTTCATTTTCACATGTAAGAGTACCCCTATTTTTCCTATTTATTTCTAATTTCATTCTATTGTGGTTGTGAAACACAATCTGCATTACTGCTAGCCTTCAAAATGTATTCAGGCTTAGTTACCATATGGTATTATCAATAATGTCTGTGTTTGAGCAGCATGTATATTGTGTTATCAGGCAAAGTATATCTACCTACACCTCCATTTTGACTGGAAGTGTGAAGCTTTCTTTTCCCATGCTGGAACCCTGGGTTGCGCTGTCTGTCTTGCTCCCCATTTGTTCCTCACATTCATCTGCATATGAATGTGAGATTGTAGGTCCTCCAGTCACCTTCTTACCATGCACTCTATCTGCCCTGGCTGCCTGTCTCAGTCCCAACTACCAGTGTAGCTGAATGTTTCTTCTTGAACTCCTTGTTTGTCAGACTTCCATACAGTTCAATTTTCTGGGAGTTCTGGTTGGTTTTGGTTTTAAATTGGTTGTTATCCTTCTTTTCATTGTGTGAGGAAGCAAAGTGTAACTATTTATGCCTCCGTATTGGCTGGAAGCTGTGTGTCTAAAAATAATTTCCATCTCTTCATTAATTTCTCTATTTCATATAATGTTGACATGGTATTTTCATTTACTACTTTAATTGTGAGATCCTTTGTTTCCATGAACATGTCATAATGGCTACTTTAAAGTCTTCTTTTGATAAATCTGGCATCTGGTCTCTCACAGGCAGTTTCTTCTGTGGCCTATTTTTTCCCAGTGTATGGATCACACTTTCCTGTTTGTTTTTTTTTCATGATTGGTACTTTTCCCTGTTGTTGGCAACTAGATATTTCAGAAAATACATTGTAGCACGTCTGGGTCCTAGTACACCTCTAACTTTCTGGAGCATGTTATAGCTATTCCTTGCTTATTTGTTTAATGAGTAGCTGGAGTGTATTAGTGTAGTTTATTTCCCCATACACAGAATTCATCTTATGATGTTATCCCTCAGGGAGAAACAGTTTTGGTATATCCACAGTTACCCTCAGATCACTGGATCATCACGGTTTGGGTCCTGCTCTCCCTAGTCCTTTCTTTCCTTGACCACACCCTACTGGTAATCTCCAATAATTGCTGGCTGGCTTCTCTACTGTTTTCAACAATGCCCTGGGGCATAAACGGTTCTATAAACAATCCAAACAAAGTCTGGTTCCTCTGAAGCAACAGTGCCTGAGATCAGTGTTTGATTTCTGTTCTACAATAGTAAGGCTCTTGTGTTTATTCCCTGGTTCTCTCCTACACACTATGTGGCCTACATTTTAGCTTATTTCTTAAATCTCCTCTGAAATGCCTTTTTACCACAACCTCCCATGTTCCTGTGAGGGTCTTCAGGCTTGAACTGCATTCTCTATAACAAATAAACTCAGTTTCTATGGAAAGAAATTAGAAGCTATTTTACAGTCTTAATTTTCTACGCAAACCTCTAAGCCAGGGCTCTGAAGCTAGATGTGGGGGCAACTGAGTGACACTCCCACTCTAGGAGCTGAGTTCAGTGGAGGGACAGGGTATGCAGTCTGAGAATGTCTCAGCTTACCTTTCTTATGATGGAACTACCAACTTACAACTTGAGAAAAGAATGAACTAGACCCCAGTATTTTAACCTACCACACCTAAACTCCACAGGTGGGGGCTGAGTGGAACAAGGGAGTCCTCACTCTTCAATTGCACTCCCCCAGGACATAGCAGCAGCAACAGGTAGCTGAGGGAAGAATGAGAAATGTTGATATCCTGTTCCTCCAGGAAAAAAAACTGTTAAGTCTAGGCTGGAGGGGTGGGAATGGAGAGACTATATTTGAACTAGAGGAGTCTTAAATTGCATCACTATTTTGCTAAGCTGGCAAGAGGAAAAAAAGGAAGCAGTTAAAAAAACCCAGAACCTCTTCTGTTTACTGAACTTTTATAGATGTTCTTGAATAAATGTTCATTTACTGTTCACCTTATGAACATTTCCAGAGATTTTAAATGGCTGGGTTTGGGTTTTTTAAAACACATTTTTACCAGGAAACACATAAGTTCCTCATGCTATCAGCCAGAAGGCAATCTGCCATTTGTTCTCAAAAACAAGCTAAAGGAAGCAAAGTGGTAGGGCTCTATATATGCTGCCTCATTTAACCTTCACAACTGCGAGATAAATACTATGGACCTTACTTTTACAAAAAAATGTTATTCTCATAATCATTTAGTAATTTGCTATAAATAAAGCAACAAAAGGAAGCTAAGATCTGATTCAAAAGTTGGTCTAATTGCCTTCAAAACTCATGTCCTTGATTAAGCCCATCCTTTCATCTTTGATACAGACATTTTTTTAAACATCAGAGTTTAAACATCGTGAGACAGTTATATCTCTATTGCAGTGACAATAATTCCTCAAGGTAGTAATTTTATTCATCTAAATCTTTTGAAAATAAAACTATGAGAAGTACTATCCCATTTCCTTATGCCTTGAGCTACATTGTCACAAGAATCTGTGACCAGAGGATCATTATCTTTTCCGTACTTTTAAAATCTATTTTCCTCATGACCCACATATATGCTGTCTACGAGAGACTCAATTCAGAACAAAAGACCTTAACAGGCTGAAGGTGAAGGGTTAGAAAAAAATATTCTAAGAAAATGGTCAAGGCAAAAAAAGGTAGGGTAGCAATACTCTGTCAGACAAAATAGATTTCCAAACAAAAGTGATAAAAAGAGATGGAGAAGAACACTTCATCATACTCAACCATAGAGTCTATCAAAAAATATAAACATTATAAACATATACGCCCCTAACATAGGAGCACAAAAGTATGTAAGGAAAATCTTGGATGACTTCAAGAATGATACAGACAGCAACATACTAATTATAGTAGGGACTGCAACACCCAACTGACAACAAAGGACAGATCTTCCAAGCAAAGAATCAACAAGGATATTGTGGAAGTGAAAAGCACTCTAGATCAAATGGGCTTAACTGATATATAAAATCTTTCACCTCCAAGCAGCAAAATATACATTCTTTTCAAATATACATGGGATATTTTCAAAGAGAGACCACATGACAGAACACAAAACAAGCCTCAAAAAATTTAAGAAAACTACTTCCGCCAAGATGGAGGCAGAGGTGGAAATACCTGGCATCTGTGCACAACCAAATGTAACAACAACAAAGTTTTAACAACAATAAATGCAACCGAACCACACAGAAAATCGACAATATGGACTCCGAAAACAACGAAATGCTCAGCTAAACTGGTAAGAGGGGCGAAGCCAACAGCAGAGCGGGTTGGCCAAAAAGATCCCCCACCGGGTGGTGCACAAGCAGCCGAAAGCACGGATCCCAGGTGTAGCCTAGCTATGGGCGGACACAGGGAAGAGGCGAGGCTGGCTGTCTGCAGTGGGTGGAGCATTCGCGTGCAGATACACCAGTGAAGAGGTGAGCATTGAGACTGCACAGTGCAAGGCAGCGACATCGCACATTTCCACTCGGATACTTAGGCCAGGGCGAGCAGTGGGATGGACTGGGCTAGCAGAGAGGACCGCCATTGCTCCATCTCTGACCCCGCCCCCACATACAGTGTCACAAACCAGCGACCTGGGTGGCCCCGCCCTGGTAAACAACTAAGACTCCGCTCCTCATACTTAACGGGCGAAAACAGATGAAAAATAGCTCAAGAACAACTCAGAGCCCCAGAGCCGATAAATCTAAGCGATGAAGAAATAACCAAAATTTTAGATGCACAGTTCAAAACACTGGTGATCAGGATGCTCACAGAACTGGTTGATTTTAGTCACAAATTAGAGGAACATATGAAGGCTAAACTAATTGAAATGAAGGGAAATGCACAGGAAACCAACAGTAATGGAAAGGAGACTGGGACTCAAATCAAGGGAGTAGACCAGAAGGAAGGAAAAAATGACCAAACAGAAAAGAATGAACAAACAAGAATTCAAAAACATGAGGAGAGGCTTAGGAACCTCCAGGACATCTTTAAACGTTCCAACATTCGAAATTATAGGGGTACCAGAAGGGGAACAGGAACAGTCACAAGTGGAAACCTTATTTGAACAAATAATAAAAGAGAACTTCCCCATTCCGGCAAAGGAAATAGACTTCCAGGAAATCCAGGAAGCTCAGAGAGTGCCAAAGAAGTTGGACCCAAGAAGGAACACACCAAGGCACATCATCATTACATTACCCAAGATTAAAATGAAGGAGAGAATCCTAGAAGCAGCAAGAGCTAAGGGGACTGTCACCTACAAAGGAGTTCCCATCAGACTGTCAGCTGATTTCTCAAAAGAGACCTGACAGGCAAGAAGGGGCTGGAAAGAAGTATTCCAAGTCATGAAAACCAAAGACCTACAACCAAGATTGCTCTACCCAGCAAAGTTTTCATTTAGAATGGAAGGACAGATAAAGTGCTTCTCAGATAAGACCAAATTCAAGGAGTTCATCATCACCAAGCCCTTATTATATGAAATGTTAAAGGGACTTACCTGAGAAAAAGAAGATAAAAAAAGATGAAGAGTGAAAGGACAGAAAACTCACAGTTATCAACAACCACACCTAAAACAAAAGCAAATTAAGAGGACAGCTAGATCAGGAGTGAACCATAGAAATGAAGATCACGTGGAGGATTAACAAGATTAACAGGGGAGTGGGAGAAGAAGAAGGGGGGAGAAGGTACAGAAAATGAGTAGCATAGACAGTAGATAGAAAATAGATAGGAGGGAGGGTAAGAATAGTAGGGGAAATACAGAATCTAAAGAACTTGAGACACGTGTTCATGAACTAAAGGGGGGGAATGGGGGGGTAGGGTGTGCAGGGTAGAGGGGAAAGGAGGGGGGAATAGAACAAATGTAATGGCATAATCAATAAAAAAATGTTTTAAAAAAATTTAAGAAAACTTAAATCACATCAACTATTTTCTCAGATCACCATGGATTAAAACTAGAAACCAATTTATGGGGAAAAAAAGCTCAAAAACAGTCAAATTCATGGAGACTGAATAACATGTTATTAAACAATAAAATTAAGGTAGAAATCAAAAAGTTTTTGGATACAAATGAAAATGAACACACAACAGCCTGAAACCTATGGGACACAGCAAAGGCAGTCCTGAGAAGAAAGATCATTACAATAGAGGCCTACTTAAAAAAGATTAAAAAAAATTCAAATAAACAACCTAAACCTACATCTACAGAAATGCAGGAACAACAGCAATGGCCAGAGCTAGTAGAAGGATAGAAATAATCAAGATCAGAGCAGAATTAAATGACATTGAGACTAAAAGAATATTTCAAGAAATCAATAAATCCAGGAGCTGGTTCTTTGAAAAGATAAACAAAACACACAAACTTTTAACCAGACTCATCAAGAAAAAGAAAGACGATCCAAGTAAATAAAATAAACAAAACACACAAACTTTTAACCAGACTCATCAAGAAAGACGATCCAAGTAAATAAAATCAGAAATGAAAGAGGACAAATTACAACTGATGCCACAGAAACACAAAGGATTGTAAGAAAGTATTATGAACAACTATATGCCACAAAACTTGAAAACCTGGGGGAAATGGACAAATTTCTAGAAACATAATTCTTCAAAATGGAGTCAAGAAGCAAAAGCCTGAAAGGACTGATAACAGCTAATGAAATTGAAGCAGTAATCAAAAAACTCTCAGCACACAAATGCCCTGGACCAGATGGCTTAACAGGAAAATGTTACCAAACATTCAGGGAAGAGCTAATCTCAACTCTTCTCACACTATTCCAAAAAACCAAATAAGAGGTAAGACACCCAAACTCTTTTTATGAGGTAAACATCATCCCAAACCCAAAGCCAGACAAAGACACAACAAAGAAAGAAAACTCCAGGTCAATATCGCTGATGAACTTAAGACACTAAAATCCTCAACAGAATACTGGCAAACTGAATCCAGCAATACATACAAAATCATACACCATGATCGAGTGGGATTTATCCGAGGCATACAAGGATGGTACAATATTCACAAATCAATAAACAGAATACATCACATAAACAAAATGAAAAGACAAAAATCATACGATCACATGCGTAAATGTAGAAAAAGCATTTGATAAAGTCCAGCACCCATTTATGATAAGAACACTCAGCAAAGTGGGGATAGAGTGTGCATACCTCAACATAATAAAGGCCATATATGAGAAACTTACAGTCAACATTATACTCAACAGGCAAAAACTAAAACCTTTCCCACCAAGATCAGGAACAAGACAGGTGTCTGCTTTCACCACTTCTACTCAACATACTATTAGAAGTTCTAGCCAAAGTAATCAGATAAGAAAAAGAAGTAAAAGACATCTAAATTGGAAAGGTGGAAGTAAAATTGTCATTGTTTACAGATGACATGACAATGTACAAAGAAAACCCTAATGATTCCACCAAGAAATTACTTGACCTAATGAGTGAATTTGGCAAAATAGCAGGATACAAAGTCAATATTCAGAAATCAAAGTCATTTTCGTACACCAACAATGAAATATCAGAAACAAATTAGAAAAACAAACACAATTACTATAGCAACAAGAAAAATAAAGTACCTTGGAATAAATTTAACCAAGGAGGTAAAAGACCTGCACTCAGAAAACTACACAACACCAAAGAAAGAAATAAGGAAGACACAAATAAATGGAAGCACATACTCATGGACTGGAGCATTAACATCATCAAAATGTCCATCATACCCAAAGCAATTTATAGATTCAACACAATCCCTATCAAAATACCAGTGACATATTTCACAGATAGAGAACAAATATTTCAAAAATTTATACGGAACCATAAATGACCCCGAATAGCCTCAGCAATTTTGAGAAAGAAGAACAAAGTAGCAGGGATCACAATACCTGATATCAAACTATATTCCAAGGCCCTGTAATCAAAACAGTCTTTTATTGGCATAAGAACAGACACATAGACCAATGGAACAGAATAGAGAGCCCAGAAATAAACCCATGTCAATATGATCAGTTAATACTTGACAAGAGGGCGGGAACATAAAATGGAGTAAAAAAGCCTCTTCAATAAATGGTGTTGGGAGATCTGGATAGGTACATTTAAAAAAATGAAACTAGATCACCAACTTATACTATACACCAAAATAAACTCAAGGTGGATAAAAGACTTAAATAGAAGTCAGGACACCATAAAAGTCCTACAGGAGCACATAGGCAGGAAAAATCCAGATATCCCATGCAGCAACATTTTCACCAGTATGTCCCCTAGGGCAAGGGATATAAAGGAAAAAATAAACAAGTGGGTCTACATCAAATTAAAAGTCTTTTCCACAGCTAAAGAAAACATCAGCAAAATGAAAAGGGAACCGACCTTATGGGAGAACATATTTGTCAATGATATCTCAGACAAGGGTTTGATTTCCAAAATATATAAAAAACTCACAGGACTCCACACCAAGAAGACAAACAATCCAACTGAAAAATGGGCGAAGGACCTGAATAGGCACTTCTTCAAGGAGGATACACAGAGGGCCCAGAGACATATGAAAGGATAGCTCAGCATCCTTTTAGCTATCAGAGAGATGCAAATTAAAACCACAATGAGATACCACTTCACACCAGTGAGAATGACCATCATAACCAAATCAACAAACAAGTGCTGGGGAGGTTATGGAGAAAAAGGAAACCCAGTGCACTGTTGGTGGGAATACAAAGAGGTGCAGCCACTGTGGAAAATAGTATAGAATTTCCTCAAAATACTATAAATGGAACTGTCTTTTGATCAAGTGATTCCACTGCTGGGATTATATCCTAAAAATCCTAAAACACCAATTCAAAAGAACCTATGAAGCCCAATATTCACAGCAGTGTTATTTACAATAGCCAAGTGCTACAAACAGCATGGGTGCCCACCATGAAAGAGTAAATTAAAAAACTGGGGTATGTTTATACAATGGAATACTACGAAACAGAAAGAAAGAAGGAAATCCCACCCTTTGGAATACCATGCATGGAACTGGAGAGTATTATACAAAGTGGAATAAGCCAGGTAGGTGGGTAAAGACAAATACCACATGATCTCCCCTTAAGTGGAACCTAATCAACAAAACAAACAAGTGAGCGAGCAAAACTGAACCAGAGACATGGAAATAAAGAATAAAATAACAGCCCTGAATGGTGTAGCTCAGTGGGTTAAGCGCAGGCCTGCAAACCAAAGGGTTACCAGTTTGATTTCCAGTCAGGGCACATGCCTAGGTTGCAGGCCAGGCCCCCAGTGAGGGGTGCAGAAGAGGCAATCACACACTGATATTTCTCACCCTCTCTGTCTCCTTTCGTGCCCCCTTTCTCTAAAAATAAATAAATAAAATATTTTTACAAAGTGACTAAAACAATGAAAAATGTTATACAAAATCTTTTAAAAAAATGACAGTAACCAGAGGTGTGGGGTAGGAAGAGGTGGTTGGGGGAGGGGAATAATGAGGGGAAGAAAAGAAAGAATGAAGTCAAGGGACAAGTATAAAGGACCATGGGGTGGGGACTAACTATGGGAATGGGCCGTGGGTACGGTAGGAGAGAGCCACAGGGGAAGACAGGCACAACCATAACTGAACAGCAATAAAAAAAAATCAGTTTTCCTAAAGGTCAAAGTAGATCAGATGTATACTCTGTTTGGTTGTTTTTTTTTTATTATTATTATGAACATTAAGATGATATGGTCTCTTTTCTCCCAAGATTAACATTGTGCAAAAAATATATATATACAACGCCAGTTTAAAATATTAATAAGAAATGATGATACTGCCCCCCAAAAGGGCTCACTCATACTTATCCTTTATCCTGAAAATTCTCTGACACAAAACTATAAGGTGTCTGGAGAAATTTTAACACCAAAAATTCCATACTCACAATTAATCCATTATTTATTTAAAAAACTGCACTTTAAAAGTGATTTCATGCTTTTAAATATTTTTCAAATTAGTAAGTGCCAATATTTTACCATCCATATTTAACCAAAACAAAACCAGAAAAAACCTACATTGGATAAATATAAATTATATAAGAGGAATGTTTCTCATAGTTATTTGCCAATAGGAAAAAATTAAAAATAAAATATGTCAATATAGATTTCAAAGTTTAGCCTTCACCTCTACTTCTCCCCATTTATCATTGCTATAAAATATTTTTTTTGACAGTTTTTACCACCTTGAAAAGTCAGCTTTTCAGGTAACAAATTCTCTTGCTTAATTCGGATGCTGTGCTATGTGTAAGAGAAAAAAAAAATAGCTACTGAATACAGAACCATCAAATTTACAAAATCATCAGGGGAAATGCTGAACACATGCAAAGTAAGAAATACAGTTATAGGGACTTCCGCCAAGATGGAGGCATAGGTGGAAACACTGTACCTCTCACAACCAAGTTTAAAGACAACAAAGTTTTAGTGAACAAAAACGCAGCCAAAACACAGAAAATCAATCTATACGAAAGTCTGACAACAACAAACTTTTCAGCCAGACCGGTAAGACGGGCAAAGCCAGCAGCGGAATGGGGTTGGGCAGGAGAGATCCACCAGAAAGACCCAGGCGCGCAACCCAGGTGCGCGACCCAGGCACGCAGGTAGCCGTGGGTGGATCCCAGGTGTGGAATAGCAGCAGGCGGACCCACTGAGGGTGCAAGGTGACAGGCTGACCGCGGTCATACATTCACGCACAGATAAACCAGCAAAGGAGCAAGCAGTCAGACAGTCCGAGCAGGCCCCAGCAACAGGAAGCAGCTGAGGGGACCACTCGTTACTGCTCCCCTTTGACCCAGCCCCCACATACAGCATCACAACCCAGCGACCTAGGCAGCCCTGCCCTGGAGAACAACTAAGCCTCCACTCCTTCTACGTAATAGGCGTGAACAGACCAAAACATTATGGCTCAAGAACTCAAAGCCCCAAAGCCCGTAATTCTAAGCAACCAAGAAATAGCCAAACTTTCATATGCACAGTTCAAAACACTGGTGATGTGGATGCTCACAGAACTGGTTGATTTCAGTCACAAATTAGAGGAACAAATGAAGGATAAACTAACTGAAATGAAGCAAAATACGCAGGAAACCAATAGTGGTGGAAAGGAAACTGGGACTCAAATGAAGGGAGTATACCAGAAGGAAGGAAAAAATGACCAAATAGAAAAGGATGAAGAAACAAGAATTCAAAAAAAGGAGAGGCTTAGGAACCTCCAGGACATCTTTAAATGCTCCAATATCCGAATTATAGAGCTACCAGAAGGGGAAGAGAAAGAGTGACAAGTGGAAAACTTATCTGAACAAATAATAAAGGAGAACTTCCCCAATCTGGCAAAGGAAATAGACTTCCAGGAAATCCAGGAAGCTCAGAGAGTCCCAAAGAAGTTGGACCCAAGAAGGAGCACACCAAGGAACATCATAATTACATTAGCTAAGATTAAAATGAAGGAGAGAATCCTAGAAGCAGCAAGAGATAAGGGGACAGCCACCTACATAGGAGTTCCCATCAGTCAGCAGATTTCTCAAAAGAAACCTTACAGGCAAGAAGGGGCTGGAAAGAAGTATTCCACCTCATAAAATCCAAAGACCTACATCCAAGATTGCTCTATCCAGCAAAGCTTCCATTTAGAATGGAAGGGCAGATAAAGTGCTTCTCAGATAAGATCAAATTCAAAGAGTTCATCATCACCAAGTCCTTGTTATATGAAATGTTAAAGGGACTTATCTTAAGAAAAAGAAAAAAAATATGAACGGTGAAAGGACAGCAAACTCACAGTTATTAACAACCACACCTAAAATAAAAGCAAATTAAGAGGACAGCTAGATCAGGAGCAGAACCATAGAAATGGAGATCACATGGAGGGTTAGCAACAGGGGAGTGGGAGAAGGAGAAGGGGGGAGAAGGTACAGAAAATAAGTAGCATAGACAGTAGGTAGAAAATAGATAGGGGAGAGGGCAAGAATAGTAGGGGAAATATAGAATCTAAAGAACTTGAGACATGTGGTCATAAAGGGGGGGGAATGGTGGGGGAGGGGGCGTGCAGGGGGGAGGGGAATGAAGGGGGAATAGAACAACTGTTAATGGCACAATCAATAAAATATATTGAAAAAAGAAAAGAAAAGAAAAAGAAAAAAAGAAATACAGTTATGTTTTATATTTAAACAAAGTTTAAAGAACAGATTAGGTGAGAATGCTTGCTTTAAGTGGCTCTCTCGCACAACTGAACCCCACCCCACACACACACTGTGGGAGTCCTGGCACACTTAGTAACCCCAGTTAGAATCTGGCAATAGGAAAAGACCATCGGTTACATGTTCGCAAGGAATGTTTGTTCCTGGATATCTTTAATCTCAACTGTCAACATCTGATTGAAATAAAGAAAGCATCTTTGTTAAGGAAATGGAGATGGTGAAGAGAAATAGGTGAAGGAAAAATAATTAGAATTACTCTGTTGATAGAAAATGACAGCACTCAAGGACAGCATCAAGTGACAGCTGCTCAAAGTCATTAAACGCTGTTTTAGGTTTGCCACAGTGTGCTCAATAACTGATTAAAGAATGCAGTAAATATACTTACCAAATATTTCCCCTCCGCTAGCATATTCTGTCACCAGATAAATCATCCGTTCTGTCTCCATAACCTGGTGCAAAGGCAGGAAAGTCATAGTGACACAAATGACATTATAGGATGAGAAGCTAATGACTCTTCCTTTGTCATCTGAAATATTAATAATCACTACTGCTTAAAGGAAACTTAAATCACTGGTGGGAATGGACAGATATAAATGTTATTAAGAAAGGGGAAAAACAGGTATTCCTCCAAGTTCTTAAAAGTAGAAATATTTACTACTTGAGAAAGACAGTCCTTTTGTTTCATGAGGCCTCTGTAATCTCTTAAATAAAACTGAGAAGCAAAGAAGTGGACAAGAACTCAAAAGTTGAAATTTAACACTGGTCATTTGAAACTCAAAATGTTTCCACCCAAACCTAACAAACCAAAAAACACCTTAGGGAAAAAAATGGGATTCATTCAAAAACTGCACAGAAATGACATATGGCCCTGCTTTTTTTAAAAGTAGAAATAACTTTCCACTACCTATTTATCAAAACTGGGGACAATAATGTAAATATTCAACACTTCAAGTAATGTAAACTACTCATTGCTTATTTTGTCTTGGTCTCTATTTTCCTCGTATATATTTATATATGGTTTTAATATATTTATATATTTAACATATTATTATAATTATACAAACATGTAATATATTATATAATTATATATATATTTTGCTAATATTTAGTACCTTTTAAATTAGTTGTAGTGTGTTGTCAGTCCTTCCTTCCTTTTAACCTTTTTCATTAAATATTTTTAAAGTAATATATGAGTATATACACTCGTTGTAAACATTTTAAATACCTGTTGTATAATCAAAGACCAAAGGCTTTCCTCTTCTCAACCCCTGCATTTTATTCCCTAGAGGAAACACTGTTAGTAACTTATATCATTCTACAGAAATGCTGTCCAATAGAAATATGAGCCTTACATACAATTTAACTTTTCTAGTGATCAAATTAAAAAGCTTTTTATAAAGGAGAAATTAAGCCCTGGCTGGTGTAGCTCAGTGGATTGAGCACAGGCCTGCGAACCAGAGGATCGCGGTTCAATTCCCAGTCAGGGCATATTCCTGGGTTGCAGACCAGTTCCCTGCAGGCCAGTTCCCAGCAGGGGATGCATGAAAGGCAACCATACATTGATGTTTCTCTTCCTCTCTCCTTCCCTTCCCTTCCCTTCTAAAGATAAATAAAATCTTAAAAATAAATAAATAAATAAAGGAGAAATTAATTCTAACATATTTACCCTAATATGTTGAAAATCATTTCAAAAACTTTTTAAAACTGTAAACTGCTTCAGTTTTTACATTCAAATTAATTTAAATAAAATTACAAATTCATTTCTGCCCTGGATGGTGTGGCTCAGTGGATTGAGTGCCGACATGACAACCAAAGGGTGGCCAGTTCAAATGCCAGTCAGGGCATGTTCCTGGGTTGTAGGCCAGGTCCCCAGGTAGGGGTGTGTGAGAGGCTATGGATTGCTGTCTCTCACACATCAATGTTTCTCTCTTGCTCTCTCTACTTCCTTACACCTCTCTCTAAACAGAAAAAAATAAAATCCTTACCAAAAATAAAATTCATTTCCTCATTTGTTCTAGCCACATTTTGATACTCAATAGCCATGTGTGGCAAGCAGCTATCATATTGAGGCATTCTAGACTTTAACTATACTTCACGGTTAATTATTTTGTTAAATTATTTCCCAGTTACTTTATCTTTGACAATTTATGTATTAGTACCATATAACAGTATTATGCATTACATTATAAAATATTTACTTCTTTTTCAATGGTCTCATGATACTCCACTGTGTAAATGCACATCAACTTAATTTTCTAATCTAATAACTGTCATTCTTTTTTCGCTTTAATTTTTAAAAACCGTATATATACTGGTGGTAGCTCACTACTTGTTATAGGTATTATTTGTAAGCAATCTCTATATAACAAAAAAGAAGGTCTCTAAATACATGTAGGTACTTAGAAAAAAAGAAAAAAATGTCACATTGTATATGTATGCCTTTTCACCCCAGGCTTTTTACTGACAGCACCTGTTCTTTTATTGTTACTTTTCAAGAGCTCACCTATATTTGGCTCACTCTATAAACCTAAGGAGACTGAAGCTTTGGCAAATGACCCAAAAACTAATTTGATACTTCAGAAGACAATTTGATATTCACCCTGGCAGCTCAGACTCTGCCATTAACAATACTAGCTGCCAGAGAGCAAAATTAAAGCTTAAAAGAGAGCATTGTTCAAAGCCAAGGCTGAAAGGAGGGAAATTCTTACAGGCCAGTGAAATCTCATGTAAGAAAGGTAAACTTGCAGAAATCCATTATAAGGTTAATACTTATAAGTTAACTTTTTGAGAAAGATCAGCCTAAAAAGCCCTAGAATTATTTAAAGGTGATTTATTTAAGAAAGTGAGGTCAAGAAATTTACTCAGTCTATCAGAATAGGAAGCAAGCAGAGGTCAGATACCTCTGAGTTTGCAGACATAGGTCTTCAAGCAATACCAGAAAGCTTTCACAAGTTTACTTCTGGGGTATGATGTAGATATGGGTTCAACATAATTTAATCTGATAAATCTTAACAGGTCTGTTCTGCTGATTCTAGTTCAATTTTACTATGTGAGTAGCTAATGACAGAGAAAAACCCTAAAGCTGTAGCCTTAACCACATACAGTAATATCATGACATGATTTCTTCTGGGCCGATAACAATTTACTGCAGGCTAACGGCAGCAAACGAACACAGTGGGTAGCCATTTCCTGCAGAACTAGGGGATGGCTGTTCTAGTAGAAAGCATAGGCAGAGCTTGTGGCTGCCAACACAATACAATTTGAGAAGCACCCCAAAGCCCCACTTTTTCCAAAATATCACTTCCACCAGTCTGATAAGACAAGATCCTCCCCTATCTGACTTGAAATTGCAGCAATTCGATTTACGGCTTCTGCAGTAGGGATAGGGAATCATTTTTGATGATAGCATGGAATATGCATGTTTCTTGGGAAGGTAAGAAAACTAAATTAGAAGTCTCTTCCATTATATAGACTCAACCTCTTGGTTATCAAAATAAGCAAATGCTACCTTGCAAAACTAAAAACTAAGTCCGGGCCTTACTAGAATAGAAAGGAGATAGGTTCTGGCTGATACAGGAAGCCATACTTTATCATTTGCCTTCATAATTTATAACATTATCACACAAATTAGTGTTTAGATAATGTTATAAAAATGTGTATTCATCTCTAGCTTCTAATGTCTCAAAATTCTATGTTCCTTTTGAGTTTCCCATTCTGTTTTAAGATTCTGACTTAAGTTCTCATCATCTTCTGAATGACCTTTTTGTGTAATTTTCACTAAGAATGGCATAAGTACTGAGCAGGGGGATGAAAGGGTGGGGAAAATAGTAGGATGAACATGTTAACATGGGAACAAAGTTGCAGATGTTCACCCAATCAACCTTTACTTTAAAGGGTTTTTGTTTTTTTATGCTGCCATGCAATAAGCCACTAGACTCCTACCTGGTAAAGCCTGATGATATGGGGGTGGCAAAGCATCTTCATAATTTGAACTTCTCGGAAAATCTTCTTCAAGTTTTCTTCATCTAGCTGGGTCTTGTCTATGATCTTGATAGCAACCTTGTAACAGAGGAAGAAAATTTACTCTGATGCATTCATTATTAAAAGGGGCTTACTAATGAAAATTAAATCTACTGTAAAACATTATATTTCATAAAACACAAGCTGCCAGTATTTTCTTTGCAGAATGTCAATGAATTTACTCTTTTTAAGAAGATAGGAAATGAATTTTTAGCAAGTTTGTCTCAGAGGAACAGATTCAAAAGCTAATGAGTTTTCTGCCATTTCTTAAACTGTTTCTACAGTAAAATCCCATGATAAAGTACTTCATTACTCCATAGATGTGGTTACAGTCTGAGCAAATCATGCTGTAGTGCAGAGCATGGTATGTAGGGCCTCTTATAAGGACAATAAACTTTATCATAAGTACAGATGATTTAGTTATGGTTCAACCAGAAATTACAAAGCTGCGTTCCACATCTCATCAGGTGCTTGTACAGCTCAATAATACTGGTGGTGGTGGCAGCAGCAAGCAGTAACCACATCCTGAACATTTGTGTGCTAGGCATAATTCTCAGTGCTTTTCAAGTACTAAGTCATTTAAACCTCATGACATCCCATATTAATATTAATCTTGTTTTACACATATGGAAACTGAGACACACAGAGATTAAGTAATTTACATTTATATGTGGTAGATCCAGGATTGAAGCCCGGGCAGCTTAGCTTTAGAGTCAAGTTCTTAATGGCAATGATATAAAAATGTGAGGCTCTTTCTGTACTGTATATACAGTGCATTAACATTAAACAACTTTTTTATTTTGCCTATTTTTCTTAAGATATTCAGCAGCACAAAAAACTATGAAAGGTGAACTTTTAAACAATCTACTAAATCTAAATTTCCTCTTTATTCTTAGTGAAATTCTCAAAATATTGTGGTACTCCAAAATAATTGTGTGCCAATTTCAATTACTCAATCAGCACGTAAGCAACGAATAATTAGTTGGATGAAGGACCAGGACTAGGCAAATGCTGGTCCCTTTCAATACTTAAAATTCTATGATTCTACATACTGGGATAGGTAAAGAAAACTTATTTAAGAAAAAAAGCAAAACCAGGAAAGCAAACTATGAACACTAAAAATGTTTAGCCCAGAGAAATAAAGACTGTGTGGAAGTATATTTGATAGATGATACAAAAGTTTGAAGACAGCATAAAAGTAAATTAGTTTGGAGTATTTCAGATGTTAGAATGAGGACTAAAGGGAGACAGCAAAAGGAGACAAATTTCAGCTTGATTTAAAGAGTATTTAAACCCTGCCTAATGATGGAACATAATAAAATGATCTGGGTGTCATTTCAGCTCCAAAGATTAATCATACACAGCCTTGACTTCAAGAAATTCACAATTTACAAAAAAAATATGTGAAACAAACAACAGTAGAGTGTTGTAATACAATCACTAAAGCTTTGTGCAAGATATAATGGTATGATCTTCACCTGGGAGAAAAGACGTAGACACAGGAAAAGACTTCATGGTGAAGGCCTAACTTGAGAGAAAATTGGGAAAAACAGAAGGGTAGAAAATTTTATGAGGAGAAACAGCAGAATCAGTAACAAATTTCACCAGCTGTTTGATTTCTTATAAGATGTCTCCAACCAACTTTGGGCCTAGATGAAGGCGTAAGTAGACACACTGTGCCCCCTCGCACAACCAAAAGAAGGACAACAACAATTTAAAAACAAAAAAATGACCAAAACTGCCAGAAAATCGAACTGTACAAAAGTCTGACAACCAAGGAGTTAAAGAAGAAATATTCATCCAGACTAGTAGGAGGGGCGGAGACAGGCAGCTGGGTGGAAAGGACTAGTTATAGAACAGAGGTCCAAGGTGGGGCAATATTTGGGCCATCCGGGGATGCCAAAAACTGTTACAGAACAACGGGGCTCCCCCCAGCCCCTGGCCAAGGACAGTATACTAATATCATTGGGACCACCTACTGGGCTTGTCTGTCCGCTGCCAGAGGAAAGACATCTCTCAAAGCCAGAGACTTGTAAAAAGGAAAGGATATGTTTATTTAAAGCTATACTGATTTAAAGTAGTGTCCCAATGTCCCCATTAAAATATCAAAGTCCTTTTGGATACCCATAGATGCCCACAGCGCTTCCTTCACCCCTGCCCTAATTCGGGGTACCATAACTCTGGAAAAGAAGCACACATCTGTGTTTCAGGCTGCTAGCACTGTCAACTGTGTCACCATCCAAGCAGAATCTCTAATTACTCCAAAGCCATGTGGCACCTTCTCATGGTCTACTGGCAAGGGTTCTTTGTACCCACTTTCCAGGCAAAGTCTCTCCTGCTTCGCAGGCCACGTGGCCAAAGGGAACACCCCAAAGCCGTGTGGGCCTCTTCTACCAAAGCTGCAGGGGTCTGCACTCTGGCCAAAACCACATGGTTCTTTCCTTCACATGGCTGCAGGGGTGGGTAGGGTCACCACTCTGACAAAGCAACATGATGATTCTCTCTACCTCCAGCTGTGGGGGGGGCCCACTCTGTCCAAAAGCACGTGGCTCTCTCTCAGTGACTGTGGTGTCTGGGTTTAAATCCCCCTGCCAATATTCCTCTGTACCCCCATTTCTGACTCCTCCCACAATCAGTTACACCTGCCAGCATTCCTGTATTATTCCAGCTTTACTGAGCTGCCATCATGAGTCTGAGTAGGTATGGCCCCATATCCTGGAGCCAACTTTCCCCAAGCTCCCAGGTAAGCACTATAACTCGGGGGACCTGCCCCCCAGTTCCACCTTGGGGGGAAGTGACTTCCATAACCCTGGCTCCAAGCCTGGCAACAGCCATTTAACATATCCAAGTAACCCACCAAAGCCTACAGATATGTTAAATAACGAGGCCATGGATTAGCTGCAAGGCTGTGGCTGTACAAAACAGCCCTGCATGTTCCTGCTCCATGTGTCCCTTCCCCCAACTTACACCTGTGGGGGAAGGGGTGAGGACATCTTATATGTCTCTCCAATATTTCCTATAAACACCTTGAGTTCTGGACCCCATTCCAAATGCCTTTTTGGGGCCCCCCTCTTGGCTGCACCCTGTTATCACTAGAGGCGGTTGGTAGAAAGGGCAGTCCAACATTTGTGTGCAGAAAAACTGAGAGGAACAACTAGGGAGTGAGAATGACTGCGCAACCCAGGGTTCCAGTGAGGAAAAATAAAGCCTCAAAATCTCTGACTGAAAAACCTGTGGGGGGTTTTGCAGACACGGGAGAAACTCCCAGACTCAGAGGAAAGTTTGTTGGAGAGACCCACAGGGAACTAGAACACACACAAAACCACTCACCCAGGAACCAGCACCAGAAAGGCCCAATTTGCTTGTGGGTAGCAGGGGAAGTAACCAAAAACCAGTTGAGAGCTAAGCAAGTAGCACTGATCCCTCTTGGATCCCTCCCCAACATACAGCACCACAACACAGTGATGTGGGTTGCCCTGTCGTGGCAAATATCTAAGGCTCCTCCACTTACTATGAAACAGGTATGCTGAGACAAAAGGGGGGAAAAAAGGCCCAAATGAAAGAAAAGATCAAGATCAAAGCTCCAGAAAAAATACAACTAAGCAAAAAAGAGACAGCCAACCTATCAGATACACAATTCAAAACAATGGTAATCAGGATGCTCACAAAATTGGCTGAGTAAGGTTACAAAATAGAGGAAAAAGTGAAGGCTATGCAAAGCAAATGAAAGGAAAATGTAGAGGGAGACAATAGTGATAAAGGAAACCAGGACTCAAATCAATGGTGTGGACCAGAAGGAAGAAATAAACATTCAACCAGAACAGAATGAAGAAAGAAGAATTCAAAAAAATGAGGAGAGGCTTAGGAACCTCCAGGACATCTTTAAACAATCCAACATCCAAATCACAGGGGTGTTAGAAGGATAAGAGGAAGAACAGGAAATGGAAAACTTAATTGAAAAAATAATGAAGGAGAACTTCCCCAATCTGGCAAATGAAATAGATTTCTAGGAAATCCAGGAAGCTCAAGACAGTCCCAAAGAAGTTGGACCCAAGGAAGCACATACCAAGGCACATCATAATTATATTACCCAAAATTAAAGATAAGTAGAGAATCTTAAAAGAACCAAGAGAAAAGGAGACAGTTACCTAAAGGAGTTTCCATAAGACTATATCAGTTGATTCTCAAAAGAAACCTTGCAGGCAAGAAGGGCTGGAAAGAAGTATTCAAAGTCATGAAAGGAAAAGACCTCCATCCAGATTACTCTACCCAGCAAAGCTATCATTTAGAACAGAAGGGCAGATCCAGTGCTTCCCAGATAAGGTCAAGTTCAAGAAATTCACCAGTACCAAGCCCTTATTATATGAAATGTTAAAGGGTGTTATCTAAGAAAAAGAGTAAGATTTAAAAAATATGAACAGTAAAATGACAAACTCAAAACTATCAACAACCGAACCTAAAATCAAAAACAAAAATGAACTAAGCAAACAACTAGAACAGGTACAGAATCACAGAAATGGAGATCATATGGAGGGTTATCAACAGGGAAGGGCAGCAGGGGAATGGAGGAAAAGGTACTGGGAATAAGTAGCATAAATGGTAGGTACAAAATACACAGGGGGAGGTTAAGAATAGTATAGAAAATGCAGAAGCCAATGAACTTTTATGTATGACCCATGAAATTAAACTAAAGTGGGGAAATGAGGGGGGGCACATACTGTGGGGGGGAGTAAATGGGAGAAAATGGAACAAGTGTAATAGCATAATTAATAAAATATATTTTTTAAAAAAGAAGTATTGAACCATATGATCCCTAACCACTTGCATTTCTGCTTGTCCTCATTACTGTGCCAAATCACATACAAGACCTTAAATCCAGCAATTAATCTGGCACCTGCACTTAATTCTCTAAGAACAGTTCCCAAAACACAGAGACAAAAAATCACAGTATACAATGTCCTTTTTCAGAATAAATACCTGGGTCTTAATAGTTATTATTAATAAAACCTTACACATGAAGAGCACACTATAATTTACAGAATACTTTCATATACACAGTAAACTTAGAATATGGCAGATGTAATGGATCATGAGTTATAGGTATATCTAAGGACATGGGTAGGTGATAGCAGAAACCTCCAGTCTCAAGGAACTGCATTTGTTTACCTCAGAGAAAATATTACCATGTTCTGTGTGTTCCAGTATGCACAAAAGGTTAGGAAGCACACTAGGATTTGTTAATCATCAACTGTCCAGACTGGGCTTGAAATCCTTTATTCTGCCATGCCTACAAATGGATAACATAGAAAAAGTAACAGGGGAGAGGAGGTGCAGAATGTGAATCTTCAATGCATTTGACAGTATTTTTGCACTTTTTCACCCCCAAGACAATAGTGGGTCACACTACAATTGGGAGAGTCATTAAATGAGGCTTTCCAGGTCACACTGGACTCATTCTTAATTTCATCTGCATTCTGAGACAACGGGATTTTCTTAAGGTAAGTAGAAAAAACGAACTTCATTATCTATGACAAGACTGCCAAATTCATTTTCACCAGGGGCCACATCAGCCTCCGGGTTGCCTTCAAAGGGTCAAGTGTAATTTTAGGACTGTATAACTGGAACTACTCTTTAGGGGCAAGGAGCTCGGCACTGCCACGGGTAGAAACAAGGTGCCAGGCCAAATAAAACAAGGTACAAGGTCGGATTTGGCCTGAGGGCCTTGTGTTTTTCACCTGTGATCTACGAGAACAAAGTTGGCTATAAAGAGCTCATAACACACACTATGCACTTATAAATATTTTTAATTTAATAACATAGTGGTATACTATGGATGTAGTTTTGGTTATAACGAGTATATCTGACTTCACATGAAGGAAATATGGTAATACATTCAAAATGTATTCTTTTCAGGGAAAATTGCATTAAGTATATAATCTGTCTTAGACGATGGACACAGAGAGGTTTATAAAAATTAAAACATTAAATTCCTGTCTACTCTTTAGTAAGGAGACACAGAGAGGTGAAGCTCTGCCTAGCAGCCAAATATAGTATCAAAAGTAAGGACTCTGGAATTGTCTCTTAACATATAACCTTGAGCAAGTCATTTAATTTTTCTTACCTATAAAATGTAGGCAACAATAGAACCTATATTCAAGGTCATTGGGGATTAACTAAACTAAGGTATGCAGTCTGCTTAGTATAAAGCTTGGCATGAGGTAAACATGAAATACACATTAATTACAGATTCTGTCTGTTACTATTCATTGGCTTTTCTGGAATCAAGCTGTAAACTTTAGGCATTCCTTGGCAACAATTAAACCTGCATCATTAAGCAACATAACCCAGGATCTGAAACACATCAGCTTCTTACTCAAGGGGCTAGTTGGGGGGGCCAAGAAGCAAAATAGCTAGCAATTTGTGGTCAGCATTCAGTATTAACCAGCTGCTTCAGCTGATGTGTGCAGTATATGGAAGAAATGTAGCTAGGGGGAAAGTACATTTCATTCAGGAAAGTCACACTGAGCCACAGGATGGAACTTACAGCCAGACCTGATCCTGAGGGCTGTGCCAGTGAGAGAGTGTTCTGCTTTTTCATGGTAAGCCAGGCCCCGCTTCCATCCTCCATCCATACTAAGTAGCTAACACCAGAGAGAAGGACACATAATGCCACTTAGATACTTAATGAAGAATGCAACTTCTTAAAGCTCCTACTTTAGGTGCAAACTGAAAAGTGAAGGTTACCTAAAAATCAGAAAAATACCAATGAGAAAGAAACTACCATGTCAGAGTACAGGTAGCTGGCAAGAAGGTATGATTATTTTGAGGATCATAAAGTCTTCCTGCTACAGATTACTGAAGGCTATATTATAAAGACTTTAGCTTAACATACATACCAGTTATTTGAAAAATTAAATGTGTCTATAGAAAAAGGTAAATTGGTAGATAAATAGAAGTCCTCAAAGAATATTTTTAGATTGGTGCTTAAATCTCTGAATTACATATTTGCACTACATATAAAAATATAACAAGTAAAAAAGGAAACTTCCAACACATTACCAACAGACCATGTATTATTTAAGTGTGCCTACTCTACATAGAATTCATCTTGCAAAGAGCATGATTTTGTGAATTGACACCAGTATTAATTAAACATGGCACTGTATCAAATACATTGTTCAATAGATACAGATTGTGGGAGTCCTTAATATTTTCCCTATCCAATATATTTTTCAGTGAACAAATTCTTTTTACATTAGCATGCAGTACAAAAAAATTAAATTCAGATGTGCCAAATTTGAAGTCACAATGCTCTATTATTCATTCTAGAATGAGAAAAACATTTCCCCCTTTTAATTCTCACTTCTAAACCACAGTTCCTCTACCTCTTACCTCATTTTTGAAAGCTCAGTAATGATCATTGACAATAAAGTTGAAAAAAATAGTGGTTTCCTCACAATAGCAATAACTCACTAGCACATCCTGACACCATATTCTCAGACAAGATAAGGTAACAAAATAAAAACCAGTGAGCCAAGGAAAAGTTCGGTATTAAGATGAAGACAAACCACCCTTCCTCCTCACCTATTAGAAATAAATATGTTTCTTTATTCAGGGATATGCTATGACAAATGGACTATACTACTTAGGACAATGCAAAAGACCAAGTGATAAAATTCCTTTAAAAAGAAAAAGTACTCCCTTACACTAACTAGTACACAGATTCATGACTAATAATTTCACAGAATACAGTAAGCAGACTAAGTGCTTCTAAAAAGGAAGACAAAACATTATGACAGTGTGGAAAAGAGTTTATTTTTTCAATATTCTTTTAGGAAAAGATCTACTAAGCATTGAAATGTACTAAAATTTAGGCAGATATTAAACTTTTCCCATTGTGAATTATTTTCAGTGGGGCTGTTTTTATATTAACTTCTGCTGCTATATTTTAATTTTTTAATTCTATGACAAAGTTTATGTAGTCTAGATCATTCTCAGCTCAGGTCTAAAATCATTTTATGGTCTGGATCTATTTTGTTCACTACAGTAGACATCAACCACATGTAACTACTGAGCATGTAGAATGTGGCTTGTCCAAATTGATGGGCTATAAGTGTAAAATATACACCAGATTTCAAAGCCTTAATATCAAAAGAGAATGTATACTATCTCACTGATAAATTTTATGTTGATTACATGTAGAAATAATATTTCTGGCCATTTAAAATATATTATTAAAACTAATTTCAACCCAAAGGCAACCTATAGAATGGGAGAAAATATTTACAAACCACTTATCTGATTTTTTCATTTAGTTTTTATTTCTTAATCACAAACTTAACTCTGCAATCCAACTAGACTTGAAGGAGTAAAGAAAACATGGAACTCAATGAACTGCAGCAAGAGCATGAAGATTATACAACAACATTCCAAGCAGATGGGGGTGAAGGGGTGCTCGTTGAGTGACAGAAGGAATGGTCTGATGGTTAAGATGAAACACAAGTAAAATTTATTAAAGTTGTCCACAGTCAGTAATGGTGATCTTGTCATTCCTGGACCCAGAGCACTCCATGGCTGTCAAACATCCATGCCATCTTTCACCTGTCCAGAGACCACATGTTTGCCATCCAGCCACTTGGTCTTGGCAGTGCAGATAAAACACTGGGAACCGTTTGTGTTGGGTCCAGCATTTGCCATGAATAAGATGCCAGGACCTGTGTGCTTCAGGATGAAAGTCTCATCATCAAATTTCTCCACATAGATGGACTTGCCACCTGTGCCACTGTGGCGTGTGAAGTCACCACCCTGGCACATAAATCCCAGAATAATTCTGTGAAAGCAAGAACCTTTAAAACCAAATCCTTTCTCCCCGGTGCTCAGAGCACAAAAGTTTTCTGCCGCCTTTGGAACTTTGTCTGTCCCAAGGGCTTGCCATCAGCAGCAATGTCAAAGAACACAGTGGGGTTGACCATGGCTGGGCATAGGAAGATCTGCAGCGGCAGTGGCATCTGTCTGCAAGGCCTGGTAAGGGGTTAAAATCCATAATATACAGAGAATTCATACAACTCAATAGAAAAAAAGGAAAAAACCCAAATGACCCAATTAAAAACTAGGCAAACGATCTAAATCCAAAGACATAAAAATGTCCAATAGGTACATGAAAAAGTGCTCATTACCACTAATCATCAGGGAAATGCAAATTATAACCATCATGAGATTATCACCTCACGCCTATTGGATATCTATATGAAAAGGCAAGAGGTAACAAATGTTGGCAAAGAAATGGAGAAAACAGCCCTGACCATTGTGGTTCGGTTGTTTGGGAGTCATCCTGCAAAGCCTGTAGGGGCTGCCAGTTGATTCCCAATCAGGGCACATGCCTAGGCTGCAGGTCTGGTCACCAGCGGGGGAGCATATGAGAGGCAGCAGATCAATGGTTCTCTCTCACATCAATGTTTTTCTCCCTCCCTCTCTCTAACAATCAATCAATCAATCAATAAAACTTTAAAAAAGGAAATGGAGAAAGTGGAAATATAAATAGTGGTGTAGCCACTATGGAAAACAGTATGGAGGTTCCTCGAGGAATTACAAATAAAGTGAAGACTATGCAAAGTGAAATAAAGAAAGACATACAGGGAATCAACAGTAAAGGGAAGGAAACTGGGATGCAAATCAACAATTTGGAGTAGAAGAAAGCCTAATAAACATTCAACGAGAACAGAATTAAGAAACAAGAATTCAAAAGAATGAGGAGAGGCTTAGGAACCTCTGGGACAACTTTAAACATTCCAACATTTGAATCATAAGGGTGCTAAAAAGAGAAGAGGAAGAGCAAGAAATGGAAAACTCATTTGAGCAAATACTGAAGGAAAACTTCCTCAACCTGGCAAAGGAAATAGGTTTCTAGGAAGTCCAGGAAGCTCAGGAGGGTTATCGGCAGGGAGGTGAAGGGAGGAAAATGGGGGAAAAGTACAAGGAATAAGAAGCATAAATGGTAGGTACAAAATATACATGGGGAGGTTAAGAATAGTACAGGAAATGGAGAAGCCAAACAACTTATATGTACAATCCATGGACACGAACTAAGGGGGTTGGGGGATGCTGTTGGGAGGCAGAGTGTAGGAAGGAGGGAAATAAAGGGGAGAAAAAAAAGAGAAAACTGTAATAGCATAATCAATGAAATGTATTTAAAATAAAATGTTTTATTGAGATATTATTCATATATGACAAATCACTGTATAATGTGTATGTTCACATACTTCTTATGTATACTCACAGGGCAGTGCAACCATCACAGAAATCTATCAATCATTTTAAACATTTGTCCCCCTAAAAGAAGCCCTGTAACCAGAGGCTGTTACTATTCTCTCAACATTCAACTCCTCACCAGCCCCAAGCAACCAGTAACCTACTTTCTGTCTCTATATTTTTGCCTATACTGAACATTTCAAAAAAAAAATAAAGCTAAATAATATGTGGATTTTGGTGACTTGCTTCTTTCACTTACCATAATGGTTTTAAGGGGTATCCATGTTTGTAGTATTTATCAATACTTTATTACTTTTTATTGCCAAATATTATTCTGCTATATAGATAAACCATTTTAATTATCTATTCATTATTACTTGATGGGCACCTGGGTTGATTCCACATTTTGGTTATTAGGAATACTGTTATTATAAATATATAAAATTTTTGTGTGACTATGTTTTTATTTCTCTTGAATTTATACTTAATAGTGGAATCCTGGGTTATATAAATTTTTATTTAATTTTAAGAAAATGACAAAGTAGCTACATCATTTTACCAGCAATGCAAGAGAAGGTTCTAATTTTTCCACATCCTCACCAATACTTACTGTCCATCTTTTTTATTATAGCCATTCTAATGACTGTGAAATAGTATTTCACTGTGGTTTTGATTTTCATTTCCCTAATGACTAATGATGTTGAACATTATTTACACATTCATTGGCAACTGTACACCTTCATTAATTTTTAATTAGGTTTTCTTTTTGTTGAGTTGTAAAAGTTCTTTATGTATTTCAAATACATACCCTTTATCAGATATATAACTTGCAAAATTTTCTCCCATTCTCTGGGCTGTCTTTCACTTTTTTGATGGTATTGTTTGTAGTAGTGGGCTGTCTTTCACTTTTTTGATGGTATTGTTTGTAGTAGTGAAGTTTTTTAAGTTTTTTAAGTTTTCAATTTTGATGCAGTCCAATTAATCTTTTTTTCTTTTGTCCCTTGTGCTTTTGGCATCATACCCAAGAAATCCTTGCCTAACTCCCAATCACAAAAACTTATCCTATGTTTCTTTCTAAACGTTTTACTACTATATATAGTTTATATAGTAATATATATTTACTACTATATTTTTACCTCTTACAATTATATCTGTGATCCATTTTGAGTTCATTTTTGTTCATGCTGTAAAGCAGGGGTTCAACCTCACCCTTTTACATGTGAATATCCAGCTGTCCAGCACCATTTGTTGAAAAAAAATTATTCTTTTTTTTGATCCCAATGATCTGGGTGGCCTTGTCAGAAGTCAAATGACCATAAATATAAGGGTTATTTCTGAGCTCTTGATTCTATTCATCATTGACCTATCTGTCTCCTAGTTCTTGAGAGTCCAAATATGGACAGTCACCTTACTCTGTAAGGATGGTATTTATTACACAATACAATGGTTTAGTAGAGTTTCAAGGACCCAATATAGGACCCAGGACCCAGGACCCAGTTGTGATTTATGAGCCAAATGAAAAAGATTTTTGCTTGTGGTTTAGGGGAAACTTTCTAAATTGTTATTATTTTCTAAATCAACAGATAAAGCAAAGATTAAAAATTAGGATGAAATAATCTACCAACCTAGCAAAATAAAAACAGAGAAACAGAACTAACACAGAATTGAAATAACAGTTACTAGGCAACCACAGCAATAAGTAAATGGAATGACTAGTCCAAACTATTATGCAAGTTGATTCGTTCATCAACATAAGTGTGTACGTTTAGATCCCAACTACTTCTTTAAAAAAATGGCTGAGGTGTTTACAAAACCAAATACATAAAATTAGATAATTAAAATAAAAGCAAACCAATACATTCTTTTATCCTAATTTTCTCAAAGCCATAGTGCCCTTACAGAATGGATGAACATTTCCAGATTGGCACGTGCAAAGGATTCACCAGCATCAAGTCCACTGGTCTAGAAGCAACAGATACATGGGGAAATTTCTACTGTACGGCTAGGAACAGAATGTGTTACTGTCTTCAGAGGAAAATAAATATAGGAAGTTCTGGTCCTTACCTCCCCTCAAGTCTGTTTTTTAAACAACTAAGGATGAAGAAAGTTAGGGTTTCTTTGTCCTTTGGTTCCTCCAAAGTAGGTCAGGTCTGTATTGTATACAATACATAACTATTGAGTTTCACATTCCTTCAGAAAGGGAAGAGATGTCAATGCATAAAGACTTGTAATAAACAGCAAACTCCGGTTAGGGGTGGAGGTAAAAGAGTACTTCTGCTGCTAACCAAAAAGATAAACAGAGAAATAACCTTTTGCTTTTAACAATAGTAAGTCAATTTTAAGACAGAATGAGAGGAACTGTGGACAAATCCTCCAAGTTTTATCTTCTTCTTAGGCATGTTCCCGACTTGATAAGATTGACATAAAGAAACTGTGAAAATTAAATTCAAAATATATCTACTGGAGGATTTTATTTGCAAAAACACCCAGCAAAAGGTTAATTAAGAGCTAATATTTACATTACCAAAGTTCTTTCCTTAGATAAAGAATCACTGCATGGTTCCTTTCAACAATATGCTAATCAAAATTTTTACTGTGAAATAAACATGTCATACAAACCATAGTTCTTTATGTGCTTTTCCACTCTACCCCCCCACCTCAAGATATCCATTATTTTAAAATTTATGTTATCATTCCCTTGCTTTTCCATGTATTACCAGACAATGTATTATCTAGGTCTGCCTATTCTTAAACTTTATGAAAATAGGATAATTTTTTTAATTCTTTTTTTATACTTATAATATTCCTCCATGAAAATGAATGTAGCGAAGCCTAATTTAATTTGTGCTAATCCTTTTATAAATACATCAAATTTATTTATTGCTTTACAGTTGCTAACCCATTTGAGTTGTTTATACCTTTAGCTATTAAGAACAGTACTTTAAGTATCCTTATATATGTCTCCTGGGCCATGAGTTGCAAGAGCTTCTTCACTAGGATTACTTAGGAATCACTAAGTAAAGCCAAATTATTTTCAAAATGATTGTATCCAGCTGTAGGACTGTTCCTACTGCTCCATATCCTCTCTAACAATTATTTTTTTGTTTTTCCTAGTCTAGTGGGTGGTGAAAGACAAATAATTCCTCACTGTTTTAATTTGCATTTCTTTGATTACTAAAAAGAATGAGAATCTTCTCATATGTTCATGGACCATTTGTTTCTGCTCCTGTGAAATAAACTTGTAAGTTTCCTATTTTCTTTTTTATCTTTAAAAAAAATTTGAACAGTTCTTTTATATTCTAGATAACAAACTTGGTCAGTACATTTGTCTCGTGTTTGGCTTATCTTTTCACTATCTTTATGGAGTCATCTATTTCTTTAGTAAAATTTTTATTGAACTATATATAACCTATATACAGAAATGTGAGCAAATTATAAGTGTAACCCACGTACACAAAAGCAGTTTGGGGTTCTCAGTAATTTTAAAGAATATAAGTAAGGGAAAGATCAAAAAGTCTGAGAACTGCTAAATCAGAAGTATGCGGTATCTTACTACCCTCCACATCACTAACACCTCCTATGTCCCATCTCTTTCTGTGTACTAAATCCTTGAAAGTTTATCTATCTTCCAGTTCACTCTTCAACTCTATTCAATCTGTATCACTTTCCCGTTGTGTTTTTCTTTATAATTTTTTTTTAATTTCTAGAAGTTCTACTGAGACTGAGATCTTCCTTAACATTTTCCTCATCAATTTTGAGGTTCTCTTCATTTATTTTAATCCCCCCTTTATTTCTTTAAACATCTACAATCTTTATAGACTAACAGTTGCTGCTGATAGTTTGAGTTGTCTATCACTGTGTAACAAACCACCCCAAAACTTTGTGGATTAAAACAAGAATCACTTATTTTGCTCACAAATTTGCAATTTGTCCAGGGCTCAGAAAGGACAGCTTGTCTTTCCTCCACAAGGTATCATCTAGGGCAGCTTGACAGAAGGTTGGAGGATCCACTTTCATGATGGCTTACTTACAAGGCTGGCAAGTTAGCACTGGTTGTCAGATGGGAGATCAGTTGGTACTGTGGGCCTGAGGCCTCAGTTCTTTTCCATATGGTTTCTCCATGAACTATATAGAATTATTCGCAACATGGTAACGGATTCCAAGAACAAGCAGCCCAGGAAAATACAAAAGAAAAGTGTAGCATTTGTATGGCTTAGCCTCAGAAATCACATAATACCATTTGTGTCATATTCTTTTGGTCAAAGTAGTCACAGTGGAACAGGACAGAGACACTATTTCTTGATGGTAGAAGAGCATGGTTCTAAAAGAACACATGGGTTGGGAAATATGGTTGCAACCATCTTTGGAAAACAATGTGCTAGATCTAAAAATCAGTTGCTTATTTTCTTGTGCAAATTCACATTTCTTGCAACTTATCTATAAAGACTCTGTTAGGCCTGTCTATAAAGTGTGTTTCAAATCAGAGATACGAATTTGATTCTCCCAGACACTAGGAATCACGACCAACTGAAAGTACTTTCAACTAAGTTATCAGCTTAGAGATTTTCAGGCCTCATAGGTATGGTTGCAAACCATGTGAGTGCAGGCATCTGCACAGGCAATTTCATGGGAGGCCTTTTTTCCATCTCTTCATCCAGATCCAAGATATCAACAAACAAGTGTCTCTATGCAGGGAATTTTTTATTCTACTTATCCACTGAGGAAGTCACCTTTCTGGTACCAGTTTTATATGAGGCAGTTTCCAATATGACCTCCCACTCTGCTTGGACACTTCTTTTATTCTTGTCCCTCCCTTTTGTTCTAATTGTGTAAGAAACAACCCTCAAAATAAATACCATCTTCACTACTTAGGGAAATCACACTTTCTAGTCTTTTCAAGGGCTTCAATTGCTTTTCTTGCATGAGCTCCAGCATTTTACATATATTTTACATGTATTCACATATTTTCCCTTCACTTAAAAATGTTCTGACCAGAAGCTTCTCTGCACATCCAATCTACCATATTACTGAAAAAGATTACTCAACATTCATTTTAAGCTATTTCTTATATACAATTATAATTTCAGTATTATCTATATTTTCAAAAGGCAATTAAATAGTATATATTACTTGGATGGTAATAATTTGGAAAATGTGTATAATTAATACCACTTCCTATAAAGCAAATAATCTGTGGGGACACAAACTTATCAGACACACAAAGTTTAGCCCTATACTCTTCATATCGTTTAATTCCTATTGAGGTTTATACTCCTGTACACATTTTAAACATGGTTTAAAACTGTACCACAACCTAAGGAAAAAGAAGTTTTATTGATTTAAAGAAAAAGCAAACAAACAAACAAAAAACCCTATTTCTAAAGCCAATGTCTCAAGGTTTAAAAAAAATTGGGGCCAATGTCTTGTAAGAAGAGATCAACTCATTTTCTTCAGCAAAATGAAAATGAATTAAATGGATTTAATATTCACATGCATTTTTTGAAACAGATACTCTTACTGTAAATTATAGTCAAGACTCAAAAGAAGCAGGAACAGCTCATGAGGAAAAGAAGAGCTATAAACCATTCAGATAAGAGCCTTTCAATGTTAGACCTTCCCACCATGCTGAGAGCTATGGCTATAAATTACCACATTCTCAAAAAGATAATAGCCAAATTTATGTCCCAGGTGAAATGGCTATTACAACTGTTAGTCACCACGAGCAAGAGACATAACAGCAAATCATTGAAGAGACCATTTATTGTTCTTCATCTTACACAATACAATATAACCCTTCCAGCTCAGCCTTACTATACATCACAGTGGTCCATGCGGACAAAATCCACATGGAAGCAAATTCCAAAAGGTAATTTACCCTATAAAGAGCATGCATTTCCATATTCCTCATCATTGCTCTACTCCTCTCTGGGTCTTAACAGCACTTGACAGAGGTTGGAATTTACTACGCATAAACTCTGGAACCCAGATTAGAAAGCTCAACAAAGTATGCATTTGGCACTAGCAAAATGGTTGCTTTGAGCACTGATTTGAGTTTGCTACCTTAGGATATCTACAGTTTCAAAAATGTGTCTAAGACTTTTTAGATTAAAAAATCAGAAAAAGGCACACGTCACACACATTCCGAACACAGGCTTAGGAGTCTTCTGATATCATCCTCTTTATACCAACAAAATACCAAGGCCATTATTCAATGTGTGGTTTCTTTTCGTAGTTAGAAAATTAAAAGAAATTAATAGCTTTGGATATATAACTTAAGATAGCTTTACTCTGAGGTACTGTCCTAACTTGGATCTCTGTATATAGAATCCAAAAGTACCAGTTACCAGACTCCCAAATTGGGATCTACAAAAAGTTCTTTTCATTCACTAGCAATCTTTCTTCATACCAGAACTTAAAAAATATCTTTTGTAATCATTGTACTTATGAAAGAGTCTGCAACAAACTCAACCCCTATTACTTTAGGGATAATACTCTGCATATACCCGGTTGATAGAATTCATATATACTGTATTTCATCTCATACCTTATTGATAGGTCATCTCCTAAGATTAAAATAAAAGAATTAGGTATCATAACAAGGTAAACAGTGAATACACAGGAAACATTTATCATATGAAACATTATGAAGATTAAAAAGGTTAAACCTGAGAAAGGAAAATGCTCAGTCTGAATTATAAGTAACCTAACATATGCAGATTTGGGGGCAAAGTTACATCCTACAGTTTTAGGCAATATCAATCTAATCCATAATATAGTAATGAATACTCCTGTCTGAATAATAAGGATATTGATATAAATTATAGCCTAGAAATTAAATACTTGATCTTATTAGATGAGTACCCTTATAAATTAATAAGGCTTTGCTTGTCCATCTGGACATTAAGATGCTAGTCAGTACACAGGTTCAGTTATAACTTAGTCTGTTTTGATCTGCTTTACATCAGTCTTTTGGCCTCCCTCCACTGCTCACCTATATCTTTGAAAGTATCTTTATATATGTCAAAGGTCGTGGGTTCAATTCCAGGTCAAGGAACATGCTTGGGCTATGTGTTCAGTTCCAGTCAAGGCATGTATGAGAGGCCACAAATCAATGCTCTCCCTCTCCTTCCCTTCCCCTCTCTCTAAAATCAATAAGCATTTCTCAGATGAGGATTAAAAAAAGAAAAGTCCTCATTTCCCCCTGCATAGAAACTGAACTACTTACTAGCATAAACCTCAACCCATTATTTCAGAAATACAGCCTTTAGGAAGAAAATACGTTTGTAATTTCAGATACCTATAACTGTCAAATCACATGACCAGGTCTGGGTTTCTACAGGCCTATAGTAGCTCACTTCAGTTAGGGAAGCAACCCCTCAAGGGCATCAACCATTCTGGTAAGGAATAAAGCACCAACATATGTGTTATATTTTGGATATATACCTTTTTTTCTGTTCATGCTTCCTCCTTTCTCTGAAGAACAATTTTTAAGTTACAATCTGAACTTATGGCTTTCAATTATTAAGTAGATATTCCCAATGCCATTAATAGTGCAGAAAGACAAAAGAGCCTACACTTGGGGCAAAAAAATGAAGTTGGAATCCTAACTCTACCACTAGTTTCTTATCTGTAGAATACTTTAAACAAAGTTGGTATAGAGGTTAAAACATGAATCTACTAGAACAGGAGCTGACACAGAACATGTAACTAACAGATATCAGCTGTCCTTATGTTAGTATTATTATTATTCTGTGTATTCCTGATCAGGTTTCTACCCTGTTTTCTAGTAATTCCAAACTTCTGTCACTTTCTTCAATCCCTCTAACCAACTTCAGATGCCTAATTTTCAACAGATAATCTGGCCTTGTATTTGACAGAGAAAATGAAGAATTCCTTCAATTTCCTTGATATCGCTATTCATCTTATGCACCCAAACTTGCCTATCTTTTTCATCAAAGAAGCAGGTCTTCCCTCCAACCTCAGGCCAGTAATAAGTGCCTAGGAAATGTTAGTCACTAGCTATCTTCCTCCTCCCCTATCTCCTCCTCTTCCTTAAATAAAAGAAGTATTAATTTTCAAATTCCACATTACAGGAGCTGACTGATGCAATTATGGAGAATAGCTGCTGGTTTTACTGAATTACTCTACTCTTCATCCTCAAAATCCATTTAGTTGGCATAAGGTCAAATTCTCAAAACATAACCACTGGTTCAAACTCATAGAAAAAGAAAGTAGAATGGTGTTTGCCAGGGGCTGGGGGCATGGGGTGGAAACGGGGAGTTTTTAAAAGGGGTATAAAGTTTCAGTTTTGCAAGATGAAGAGTTCTGGAGGTTGGTTGCACAACAATGTGAATGTACTTAACGCAACTGTATACTTAAAAATGGTTAAGATAGTAAGTTTTATGTGATGTGCTACAGTAACTACCACAATCCAAATACATGCATACATGTATACGTATGTACATACTAGTACTAGCTCAGTGCCACCCCAGTATGACCTCCACCAGCCTTTGCCCTTAATTCATTTTCTGGAACCCTATTTAAATGAGGGTTAAAAATCTGTTTGGTCATTTCAATTTGCTGAAAGAAATTCCTGGCCACCATTAGAAACTTATATAACCTATGGTTTTATAAAAGATGGCCTGTTGTTCAGGTGCATTTTGGGGTTAGGAACGAATATATTCTCAGAGATTACAAATACAACATCTGCTTTCTTCCACTCAGCAGAAACGTTAAAATAATTCTTCAAGAATACTACTGACACTCACAATGGAATCTTCTGACATTTGCACACAGAATCCTTAGGACAGAGGTAGGCAAGAGAATAAACATATGGTGGAAAGCTTTCTTAGCATAACCTGCTCTAATGAAATCCATGTTATAGGAAAAATCTGACTTGAGATGTAAACATTTATAAAAACTATGGTTTAGAGGCCATTTATTTTTAGGAGGAAAAATATGCAGTAAAACAAACACAGTAACACGCTAAAATTCAGAGTGAGAATAGTAAATAAACCATTTCAACCAGAATAAGAAACTGCATTTTGGAAGGTTGTTTTTTTTTTAATGGTTAGTATTCACTCTTTACCTTAAGATGTTAAAGAATCATTCATTACACAAAGAACAAAGTGTGTTGAACACACGCAAACATATGTTAACAAAACTACATTTGGTTACATTAACCAAACTTTTCTGAAGTTCGGGTGGTACAACTCCCACTCACCTCACAGTACAGGCACAGAACCACTGAACATTAACACTGTAAAGATGTTTGTAAATACCTTATTCTAACTGAAGCATTGAGGGGATAAGTAAACACTATCTGCAGAACTTTCTAATATCCCAACTTTAATATATAAGATATGATTATGATAATGATTTTTAAAAGAACATGTTCACAAAAGCCACTATCAGAAGCTTTGGGGGGGAAATTAACAAAAACATGTGAAATTTGTATGGAGAAAACTCCCAACATTAGTAAAAGAACAAAAAAAAAAAGGGCGTATGCCTTCTCCTTCATAGAAATACCTAATATCAAAAAGAGCTTGCCCTGGCCAGGTAGATCAGTTAAGTTAGAAATATGCCAGATATGTCAAGGTGGTAGGTTCCATCCCTGGTTAGGACACATACAAGAATCACCCAATGAATGCACAAATAAGTGAAACAACAAATTTATGTTTCTCTCCCCACCCCCTCTTCCTCTCTTTCTAAAGGTCAATAAAAATTTTAAAAGCTCTGGCCAAGTAGTTCAGTTGGTTACAGCATCATCCCAATATGCCAAGGTTGTAGTTTTTGATCCCCAGTCAGGGTACAAACAAGTATCAACTAATGAATACATAAATAAGTAGAACAACAAACTGATGTCTCTATCTCTCTCAAATCAGTAAAAAAAAAAATTTAAATACAAAAAAAATTTAAATACATTTTAAAAAAGACCTCAAGTCTTCCTCCTTGCCCTTAAATAATCTACAGTCTAGTCTCTCTTCCAAATAAAACTAAATATAAATACACACACACACACAATTTTTTTTATATTGTGGGTAATAATGGCAAGGAGACAGACTGGGGTGGAGTTTGGGGCTGGGGAGGAGATATGAGGATAAACCAGGAAAACATGTCATGTTACCCAAGCAATTTACCATTTAAATACAAATGTCTATTCTATAATGCTTGCCAGCAACACCTTTCACCTATCACTATTTTTGCAAGTTCAAATGACCCTCAGAAGATCTGTTTCCATTCAAGTCTCTATATTTACTTTTAAGATCAGCAAGGGCTTTTAAAACGCAAAGCAAACATTGGAAACAATGTAGACAGGCCAGAAACTAATTTAACATTGTAAATTCATAGTTCACCATACACTTATTTAAACACTGCACAAATCTGCAACTTGGTATTCTGCCACTATACTTCTTGAAAACAAGAAAGGTGTTGCTTATTCAATACCAATACAAACTATCCTTCTAAGTCCCTAAAGATCAAGAAAAACATCAGCCCCCTGAGACCTCCAAGACCAAAAAGATATAATATCAGAGTCTTAATAAAAGTTATAAAATTAAAAAGCTAAAGGCAACACAATTTTTCAAATACTGTCCTGGAAAAGGGACTAAGTAAATTAAAATGAAAAATTAGACTTGACCCTTTAGAACTGTTAAATTACTACTACTATGGGTTTTCAAATTAAAATTCCATGTATTTTTGACACATGAAATAGAATATGGTAGGACAATTAGTAACTATAAATCTTTAACCTAAGCAAGAGTTTCTTGACAATTTAACCCAAAAATGTACCTAGAAATACACCTAGGGCTTAAGGTTAAACCTTACTATAAAAACTGAGAAGCAATCAATTTCTAAGAGTAATTTCTGCATCTCTTAATATTTTATTACATCAGATCCAAAGCAGCTGAAATTTAAATTTCAGTTTGAGGACAGTGGCAAGAGACTTTTCCTCCCCTCTCCGAGAAGAAATAATTAGAAAAAGTAGACATTCTGTGAGAAGGCAGTAGGATAGTGCGTATTTTAATGGTGCCACAATGAAAAGAAAAGGCTATGACTGACTGAACACATTAACTATCCAAATTTCTTGGCAGTGATACCACATGGTACTTACCAACACTATTATTGTAGTGATCCTGACTAGCCAATTACCAGCAGATCTGCACAAAGTCTACGATTCAGAGGGGAGAACTCTCCTGAATAAAAAACCTACTATAGAGGCTAAGTGTCTAGACACGAGAAGGAGAAAACCTACCAACAGCAGAGAACTTCCCTCCCAAATTCAGAGAATAAATGCCACCTCACCCCACCCCCACCTTTCAGAGAGAAGTAGAAAAAAATGCTTTGAATGAGTCCCGATGGTCAGAAGGCTGACCAAAATTAGATAGATCCCATACACAATAGTGAGTAAAACAACAAATATAAACTGACAGGCATTCAGGATACATAGTCTAATACCTTAGTATAATAGTACACAGACTATCTTATTGGCAGTACATAAAAAAGTACATTTAAAAAGTAAAAAGTAAATTTTTAAAAAAGAAAACATTAATTTCACTTAGTCGCTAGTTTCTTTGAGAATATAGGAAAAGGACCAGTGAACTATATCCCTAGAATCAAATCAGGGACAATCTCTTTGACAGGGTCCCAATTCTTAAACATTAGTTTTTCTTCAAGGCTCTCTATTCTTAGACTATTACTCAGTCACTCTTCCCAAACCTAAGTATGTCCAATCAGACAATACAGCAACTTCCACATCTGTATCTCCAGGTTTTATGTTCCCAACCATCACCTCCTGAATACTACTACCCTATGTGCTCTAATACTTTCAAGTCAGCCCACCCATAATTAAACTGACTATATTTTCTCAGCCTCTGCCAAAACTTCTGTACCCTGAACACCCTGGTCACCTAAAAGCATTTTTTGGGTTAATGCACTAATTAATCTATTTCCTTCCTAATTAATCCATTTACCAAAGGTCACCCATCCCAACTCCCAAAACCCATTAATCCCTCACATTCCAAAATTTTTCTTTTATAATGAAAGTAGTATCAGTTGTTACTCTTTATTAGATAACTTTTCTTTTTTATTATTTATTTAAATTGTTCATATTAGATAACTTTTCGATATGAGGTAGGCATTATGATGTCTGTTTCACAAATGAACTAAATCAAGCTTAATGCTTATCTGAAAGTCAGAGAGACAACTAGGAAGTGGAAGAGTAGGAGTTCATTATCAGATACTAACTCTTAACTACTATATAAAAATGCCTCATTATAGAATGTTTTAAAATTGAGGGAAGAAGGAAACCAGGTATAATTTGATCACCCTAATAACTAAGTTATTAATTCATTATTCACCATATAGTTTCAGTCATGAAGCACAATAATTTTATGAGGTACTCTCAACACTAATAAAAGACCAAAACAAAAATGTATTTTGGTGGTTACATATTGCTTAAATGATAGTCAAATAGTATTTCACGATCTGCCTCCAACCTACCTTTCAACTATATCTCACAACATTCCCCAACTTTTTAGTACTAAGCACTGTGCATAATTACACATTCTCACTCACTCTCCTAAGGCCAGGTCTGTGTTCAATTTTTTAAATATAGCCTTCCCTGACTTACTCAGGCAAAATTAATTCCTCCATCTTCTTGCTTATATATTATTTCATTCCTAACTTATAGCACATACCATCTATGTGAATATATACATACTCATACACACATATTATCAAATTTATTTTAAAACCCCAAAAAGGAAGTCATCTTTTATTTTCATATACAGATGGCCCTCAGTTTACAACGGTTCAACTTATGATTTTTTGACTTTACAATAGTGTGAAAGCAATGCACATTCAGTACAAACCATACTTCAAATATTGAATTTTGATCTTTCTCTGGGCTAACGATATGTAGTACCATGCTCTCTCATGATGCTGGGCAGAGGTGGTGAACTGCAGTTTCCAGTCAGGCATCAATCATGAGAATAAACAGAGAATACTGTATGGCATACTGTGTTGCCAGTGTTTTGGGGATATTGTGTTTTGAACATGTTCAAGGTAGGCTAGGCTAGGCTAAGCTATGATGTTTGGCATTAAATGCATTTTCAACTTAAGATTTTATCATCTCATCACGTATTTACTGGATCTAACCCCATCATAAGTCAAGGAATAGCTGTATTAAACACACATACAGAAATCTCATATATTTGTGTACCTATACGGAAAGGCATTTGTGTAGCAATTCTTAGTATTTCTATTCTTATCTCTTCCTTTCTTATCCCTTCCTTATCTACATTCCATATACTTCACAGCACTGAAGCCAAAATAAAATATTTCCAAAGGTATAATGCATCGCAACTAGTCTACAGTTAGGATCATCCATGTAGCACCTAATTACATGAACTGTACAAATTGTTTCCTTTGTATTTAGGGAAGTAGGGCTTTTCACTGTGCTTTAGGTAGTAAAAGCGGACACCTTTACCCAAGACTGAAGTTAAAAGGGTCAAGGAACTGGGATTCAAAAAGAATCACTAAGTGACCAAATGTAAACAACAGATAAATTTTTACATCTTCCTTTCCCCTCCCCATATAATAGAAATGTTTTTCATACACAACTGATTTTTAAAAAGACAAATAACAACATAACCCAATAACAACCAAACCATGCATATCATTTTCAAATTATCTTTCTGCAACACCACACATTCCTAAATATTTTAATTATAAAATGTCTGGTTTAACTGAAAAACATTTTAGTTATTGCTGTTTAACCCCCCCAAAATGCACTGCAGACAAAATAAATTTAGCCTTTTATGCTGAAACCCCGAAACCCCAAAACACAGGTTACTTAGGTCCTAAGAGTAATTTCTTTTCTTTTAATATATTCTGAAAAGTATACGGAAATAGAGATTTAAGAAAACATGATTATTCTTCTAGTGCAGTCCTAAAACCAGAAGGGAAAAAACCCTTAAGTATCAGGAGGGTAACAGAGAAGAAGAGGGGCTACAAAGATGTCAGCAGGCTGCTAGGCAAAGTCAGGTTGCCAAAGAAACCAAACAGTAAAGAATAAGAGGAAAAATCATTAGTGGGAAAACCTCTGAAATGTCTTTACAGGAGCTCAATCCCTTGTCCCAAAAGACACACAGGGAAGAGATCACCAATTGTCATGAGTGACAAAGAACCTGGAGCACACCAACTGCCAAGCAACTAACTGCCTTTTCTAAGTTATACAGTCAGTATTCATATAGCGATTAGAACGACCTTGAATGAATTAGAAATCAATTATGAATCTTTTGACTGCTGAAACCCCAAATCTATGAGTTAGTGTTATTTTAAAGAGCTTCTGTCAGCTTAGCATTTAAATAGATATAAATGGTACAGTATATTTAACAGATACAAAAATTTTTAAAACCATTACTGTTTATAGTATGACTCGAGAAACTCAGCAAACCAGAAACATTTATAAAATTAGCTAGCCTCCCTTCCTCCAGTCTTAAAGTCCAGTCTAAAGTCATTTTGAATTGTCACAGTTTAGAAGGAAAAAATTAAAATTACAAAGTATTATTTATAAGTAATCAGTAGTCATAGTTTTGAAGAGTTTGAAATGAGCAAACCTATTTGAAATCCTCAAGCCAAACCTTTGTTCTAAGGCCACTAAACCATATTGTAGATAAGGAGACAGGGAATTAATAAGGAAAAAATTATGCAAATAAAAAGAATGTTAATTTTATTTTCTCTGGGAAACAACATTTTAGACCAAAGTGCTTAAGACCCTGGTTTCTGAAGGCAGATTGACTGCTCTATGTCTTATTAGCTTGTAACCTAGAGAAGGTTGCTTGACCTTCCTGTGCTTCAATTTCCTTACCTGATAAAGACAGTAATAATACCTGACTCCGAGGTAGTGTGAGGTTTAAATGAAATTATGACTAAAGAACTTAGAACAAAAAGTGATTGTAATCATTAAATATATCACCACAAAGCCCTGGCTGGTGTAGCTCAGTGGATTGGACGCAGGTCTCTGAACCAGAGGATCGCAGTTTGATTCCCAGTCAGGGCACATGCCTGGGTTGCAGGCCAGTTCCCTGCAAGCCAGTTCCCAGCAGGGGATGCACTAGAGGCAACCATACATTGAGGTTTCTCTCCCTCCTTCCTCTTTAAAGATAAATAAAATATTTAAAAATAAATAAATAAATAAATAAATAAATAAATCATCACAAAATCCCTTGAGATGATCTATTTAACCATGATCTATTTAACCTCTTCATCTTGACCACTGTCAAATATCCCCTATAACACATCATGGTCAAACTGAACTTCCTAAAAAGACTCCTTACATAGTCTGTCTAGAATCTGTGTTTACTCACACCAAACACAAACTTAAGGGTCTGGCTTTCAAGATCCTCTAAAAACTGCCCCCACACAATCTCTCCAATTACCGCCCCCAAAGAGTCAGTTTTAATCACACTACTTTTCACTCAGCTTCATACAAAACACATTTTGTTTCTGCCTCTACAACAACTACGGTCTTTTTAAAAGGCTCTCTTTACAGGCACTTCTTACCCCTATTTTCTACCTGTGCAAATATTACCTACCCTTTCAGAAAACCGCTCAGATTCTTTTAAGACTCCAATATTTTGATTCACAGTGATCACTACTAATCCTCTCAACAACCTAGCTGCTGAGGACAAACATACTGTTCTCTAATTGTGCTAGTTCTAACTATACAAGGTAATAATCTCCTTCAGGGCAGAAACTGTATCTTTCCTCACATCATCCACAGTATCTAGCAAAATGCTGTGCACTCTGATAAGCCTTTCACACATGTGTTTTCAAAGTTAAAAGTAAGGAACAAAATTTTATACAATAAACACAGTAAATTAGAAATTGTTCAATTCTGTATTATAACTTGACTAAGGAGAGTAGAAATAAGAAAATATTCTCTTAAATACAACTGTAATTTAATGACCAGAAAAATATCATTAACACATAAACATGCCCAAATCCAGTGATGAGACAGAACAGATCCCAAAGGACGAAAATATGGCATTTCTCTATCCTTGATATAAAAAGAATAAACAGGGAGCTATTTCACTATTTTTCATTAGGTTGTTTATGGAAGCATGCAGAGTTAAAACTGTCAGGTCTATGTTCTCTCACTAGTATTACATTCATCCACAACAGTATCACAGAGGACTTTTTCACTTCATTCAATTATAAAAAAGAATTCCCAAATCTACCCTCAATGCAAGCAATTTTACATCTTTCTGAAGTTAACGAGAGGAAAGAAGATTCAGAGGAACTGTTGGACATTATTATTAGATTATATCTTTTCAGATATCTTTACTGCCAGTCACTCCTCCTTCATTTTGCCATGCACTTGATTCCTTAGCAACTAGTCTGGTAGCAGGCATACAAGTGGAGGTGTGCTGAACAAAACGCTGGTGATATACTCTGCCAGTCTGTCAGGATCTGATGGGTCAGGCAGTCTACTAGACAGGTAAATAAGACACAGACAAATATAAGATTCTATAAGAGCAGACTATCTTGTATGTGCACCATCATTCATTCATTCAACAAACATGCAGGGCACTAAATGCATACCTATATCAATGTACTATATATTATATATAAAGCACTTTGCTCAGTATTCTAGGATAAAAAGGCAATTAATTAATTAATTAATATTCTGCCTTGATTCAAAAAATGTTTAATGTAACCTACATAAACACTGTGATAAAATATAAAATAATAAAAAGAAAATGAGATTGGGAAGATTAGATAAAGGTTAGTATATGAAAATAAAACACTAAAATCTTTAACATTCTTTTTCCAGATATGAACAAAGGTACAAAGTAAAGAAAATAGACAAAATCCTACGAATTTGGAGGAGTGAGAGATCTCCAACCAGGGCAATCAGGGAAGAGTGGGACCCCAAAGTGCACAATGGTGCCATTGTTTACAAAGAATGTTGGTTCCATTTTTAAATAATAAAGCAAAGTTGAGAATGTGTATGCAAGAGACTTTTCTAGACAACTCCTAAACAATAGGTCATTTATCTCATCTATATCCTCTAGTATTTTATGTGTCTTTATTTCTCCCTGATCATTGTAACACCAAAGCCTAAAGCGATGTTCCAAGCACACAGTAGGTGTTTAATAAATGCCTGCTGAATCAATTTAACAACTCAATTATTCTCATGGTTCCTATAACCTCTGGAGCCAATTAAAAGTTTCTCCCCGTCTACCATTTTTAGAAATGCCTAAGAGACAGAATAAATGAAAACAGTGGCACCTCATTAATGTACTAGAGTAGTACCCACATGAGAATACCATACAATAATCCAAAAATTGAGCTCAAGAGGGGCTCAAGGGAAGGAAAGTAAAGACTAACAACTGCTGTTTGAAAAATATCTGAAATTCATCTTCCTCTTACTTAGGATGGATTTCTGGATGTAAATAAAAACAAATGTTTAGAATCTCAATTTCACCATAAGAAGAGCCAGGGACTTTGAACATGGTCTCACAGATAAAAGAATCAAAAAGGGCAGGACAGAGGTATGGCTTTCATCATTTCCTCAAAAATGTTAGCACTATATACTCCACAAAGCACTAGCCTGGCACAGAGAGGTCTCATCTAATCTAGTGCTTTGCTTTTTTTCCTACAGCCCCAAGATCACTGAAAATTTTTCAGGAATAGCCACAGAAACATAAATCTCTATGTATGTAGTTACATTAACTTTTTGTGTGATAAATACAGTACAAATATAGTTATTGGCAATACAGAAATAGAAATTTAGCAATAATCCCAAACTAATCCAAAAGTTTCTTTAAATCAAACTAAAAGTGTTCACTTAGAGAACTAATTTTACAAAATGATCCATTCTGAACAAATCAAAGAGAATGCTGACAACTGTAGATATACTACCTTCAAGAGCAAAGGTATATGAAATCAAGGAACACTTGAAATCTGATTCCAGTCTTACATTAATAATGATGATTCTTGGCTTTTACTTTAAAAGATTTGTGAAAGAAAATACATTTTCACAAACACAGGGGACCCAAACTTTCCTACAGTTTGACTATACAGTTAGAAATGTTAGAACTGTTCTGGAATCAGGCTCAAATCCAAAGTGTAAAGCATTCTTACATGTTTTGTTTTGTTTTTTTCAACTGGTAGGTATATTTACTTTTAGGTCCATCACCTCTTTACATCAAGTTGTAATAACAGAGCAAGTATTTGATATTAAGCCATAGATAGATGTTGGCACTCAATTACAGTTCCAAACTTAAATGTCTGTGACTTTGTTGAAACTACAGCTTCGATTCTTGTTAACATTCTGTAAATCTGTGATTTCTTTAAATTCAGGATAGACCAGCACTGGCAAATAAACCACAATCCTAACTGCTATCAATCCAGATGAACACTAGTTTTATCAGTCTGATATTCAACTTACTTGTATGTTTTATCAGATCAGTGAGAGTATAATCTTGTGAGACACATGAGTCAGTTAAATCTCTAAGGCCTTTAACTGAAAAATATCCTTGATCTAAAGAAGCAATTCAGTAAAATGCCTCACTTTTGTATGATCTAGCAGTCTAACTTTAAATACAAATCATCTTTCCATACTTTGTTTTAATGTAATGTCTTCACAAAAGAACCCCATAAACTGTCCATATCCAAGGGTACAAAAATTAGGAAAACTAATAATCATTTTCATCATCACATCATATGCAATTAACTAACCTATTTGCCTATTAACTTCACAACATAAACTTTTCTGACAATTTACTGAAAGCTGAGCACCCAATCACTTTTTTGCTCATTTTAAAAAATATTTTTAAATTACAAAGTGGTAAATGTTTATTGTAGAAAATACAATCAAAAAAGAAAAAAAAACACTAATGTCACTCCTCATGGAATGAAACCACTGAATTTTAGTGAACAGTAATGTTATCTTTGTCAGCTGACTTAACGATTTCCACAGCAACCTCAGCTCCATCATCATCCAAACCTCTTCCAGGTGTACCCACATTACCTACTCACCACTTTCATCCTAAATTTCTTGGCTTTGTCTGTAGTTTTTCCTATTGTATATACCTATCAACACAAAAACCATATGAAATGTTTTTTCTAGTTAGGAACATACAGTGTTTATCCTTCAATCTTTTTAAATAGTTTTCTACAGTATCATAAGTGTGTCACAATTTAAAATCGATGGCCCAGGATTGTACTTTTAGGTATCTGGGGGGTTTGTTTGTTTGTTTTATTTTTGTTTCTATTCTAAACATTGCTACAGTGAATACTCTTATGGGCACATTCTTTTTCTGAATTTTTAAATTTTATGTTAATTGTTCAAGTACAGTTTTCTGCCTTTTACCCTCATCCCAGCCCTCCGCTTCTAGCCCTCCACACCTCCCTTCCATTTCCACCCCCCCTTGTTTTTGTCCCTGTGTCCTTTATAACTTGATCCTTCACCTTTTTCCCCTGAAACCCTGTAAACCCTTCACCTTTTCCCCTTGAAACTCCCTCCTTTCTCCCCTCTTGTCACTGTCAGCCTGTTCTCAATTTCAGTGTCTTTGGTTATATTTTGCTTGTTTGTTTTGTTGATTAGGTTCCTGTTAAAGGTGAGATCATATGGTATTTCTTGTTTTGACATACGATTATTTCTATAAGACAAACTCCTAAATCCAAAACCGATAAGTCAAAGAGTATACACTTTAAAGCTCTTGATACAGAATGATGAAGTTGTGCCTACCTAGTTCCCTACCCCCACAGCCATACTAAGTATGATCTTTTTTAAAATAAAGCTTTATCCTTTTAGCAAGTAAAAGAGAATAGCATTGTAATTGACATTTCTTGGACAGTGATATGTATAGATATATCTAAGATTAGATATGTATATTAAATAACCATGCATTTTTTTTATTACTAAAAATTTCTATGAGCTCACTTTTAGCTCAAAAGCCTCATTTAGTCAACCTCTGAATTTTAGCTGACTTCTAAATGGGGAAATAGCATAATATAACAGCATTAAAAAACACTATTCTGCTATCACTGTCTGGAAACTACTTCCTCAAAACTTAATGTTGGGCAAGATAACATCTCCTTTACTTATGCTCCAATATAGAAATTATACATATGAGAGTTTTGACACAACACCTTGAATAATAAAATCTACGCACTATAATTAGCTACACATTGTTGGAGTTTATATGTCAGATCAACCCACTTGGGATTTGTTCCTTAGCTACTCTCTTAAAAATGCCTTTTAAAATCTTAAGTGCATTTTAATACACAGCTCTGTCATGAAGCCAAGAAATAATAAAACGGGGAATATCAGTTTTCTTTAATGCTGTCAGACCACTAAAACATTAATGACAAAGCATCATATTAAAGTGATGTATCTTATAAAAGTAATATTGGATCCCATTAAATTACAACTGATTCATCTCTTGTTACCTTGCCCAAACCAACCTGGAAGCCGAAGGAGCTTTCAAGCTCAAGATTTTCTCTAACTTGCACAACTCATTCAGTCTGCCAAGGCCAGTGACAAAGTGATTACCTAGTTTTTAATGAATGCATTTCCTAAAGACTATTAATGTACGTACCAATGCCAGCTTAGCTGGAGGGGAGAAAACTAGCCCAATGAGATCATTAGTCATTGACATCAGATTACAGAAACAATAGGAAATGACAACAGGTTGCTTAGTAGCAGTTTTCCAAATACATTCGTATGAAAAAAACTGACCAGTAATCTCCACAGAGAACCACAGACAAACGTACTCATTAAACAGTACTCTCATCAAATGAGTATGACTAAAAAAGTCTACCTCCTTGGCAAATTTTTCTCATATATATAAACTAGAATATGTGATCATTATTTCCTCTTCCCAAAGTTCTCCCACCTGACGGATGGTTGGAGGATGGTTAGAGGATGGTTTGAACAACATCAAAATAATGTCAATCCTCCTCCTCAATTCATTGTTCTCCTCATCAGCAACACATCAGCAGGTAACACTTCGACCTCATTAGAACCTTCAATAACTTGACCTTTCCCCTTACCTTTTCTCACGAATGCTCTTTATCTCCTCATAGTCAAGTTTCTATGAGTAATCTTTAATTACAAAGGCTACCTCCTTACCTAACATTCCTCAATTCTTTGATTCTGTGGAATTTGCCTTCCACCACTATTACTCTACTTATTGAAACGCTTCTAAGATCACCAATCAACCCACTAATACCAAATTCAAAAGGTAGTTCTCAGTCTATCTTAGTAAGTCTACAGCAGAGTATGACGGAACTAACCACTCCCTTCCTTAAACTCTTTCTTCTCCTCCCTGAAGGAAAAAACTCCCTGACCTCTCTGGCACCCCCTTTATCCCTGCTCTATTCCTCCTCCTTTCCCAATCCTCCACGCAGCAGCCAGAGTGATTTTCCCAAAAGTCTAATTTGATCATGACAACTCAACTTAAAACCGTTCATTTGCTCTTAAGCAAACTCCTTCACATGGTTTATGAGATAACTGTTTAACACCCCTGGCCTCGTTTCTCTCAACCCACTTTCTAGTCCTCCATAATTCAACCACATTAAATGATCTGTAGTTCCTATGGACAACAACAACCTCTTCACAATACACTCACATCTTAGTCCATTACTGAGGAGAAAAGAAAAAACACATTCTGGAAGAAGCGGGGGGGGAGGCGGAATATTTCATAATAAATACACTTTAACCTAAAACAGTATCAAGCAGAATTCTCAATATAATAAAATGGTTGTCACTAGCAATTGTTTTAAGGAGAACATGTAGGAAAAAGGGTCATCATCTGACAATATCTACCAGGTTACTATTATGTTAGTATCAAAAACCATAAGCAGAAACAGTTATTGTCACTAAAAAGTCTGTATCCCTACGTGACCTCTACTGTGAAATGAGGTAGGAGGTGTGCTTTTCCTGCTCTAAAATCTAATGTGCTCACATTCCTTGCAGGGAGCCAGTACTGGGAAAGCACAGGCTTGCCAGCATGAAAAGCAATCAGTGTTCTACAGTAAGTCTACATGACTTTTTGAGTAAATGTGGCCTTTGTAGTCATTTCTAGAGCAATAACCAACAACCACCACCAAAGGTGAAAAAAGTCTGCTTACCACAGTAACATTGCCTTTCCTATGATAATGATTTTTTACTATGGTGAGCGTCCTGTAATAATGAGAAATCCACATTGTCTTTATCAGGTCTATACTACTCAAAATCTATGCAAAATTAATCAAGCTACACACACCAATACTCACTCATTTCTGTTCAGTGAATCTTCAGTGAATAAGAACATAAAAGAACATAAAAGAAAGGCTTTGCCGCAGACATATTTGTTTTGGAATTCAAGATCCGCAACCTACTAGTTTTGCATTTTGTAAAATGTGCTAAATTTCTAAGAACATCTTCTAATGTAAAATGGGAATAACAAAAGTAACTAGCTCATAGGGAGGTTCTTCATATTAAATGAAATACTATATTCAACCCAATGTCAGGAATGCAGCAAATACTCTGTAAAAAAAGGCTGTCCTTACCACTACTTTGACTACTGCTATAGATGTTCTATTTGCTTTAGGTAGGGTCAATACCATAGAGGGTTATAAATTTCACACACAAAAATAAACAATTCAAAATGAAAATTTAAAGGCAAGGCAGCCTACTTATTGATAAACTAATATATAAATGAAAAATATAAATTGGTTCTCTTTTCAGATGCAAGGCATTGCTGAAAACTACCTTTACCAAGAAATGCTCAAAATGATAAACCCTGGTTATTTGTGGGCTATTGCCTTTATCTGGGCATCTACAGAAATTGTAAAGGAAAGAAAAAGAAGAAATTAGACTAAGTTATTTATTAAATAGCAGAATTCTACCACAAAAATTGTACTCTAATATAAAGTGTAAACAAAGGATAAAATACTGGAGACAAATAAAAAATACTAACAGGTAACAATTATTGAGAGCTTATTATGTGCCAAGCACTCTGTTAAGCACTTAAATGCATTATCTCCTTTAATTCTTATAATAAACCTACCAGTAGATGCAATTATTAGCATTCTTTAACAGACAAGGCAATTGATGCACAGAGGTTAAATGATTTGCCCAAGGTCACGTCACACAGCTAGTAAATAGTAGCTGTAGAAATTGAGCTTAGTATGACCACAGAGACTATGCATAAGTACCAAAGAAAGAACAAAAAGACATCAACAAAAAAGCAATTCATATAGCCATGTCCACAAAATTTCCTTCTTCCAAAGACACTATGCTGGGGCCTCTATTTTGACTTTAGGGGGTTTCTGAACAAAATTCAGTGCTTCCCATAATCCTACAAAATCTAGTAAAACCTAGATCTGGTCTATATCTGGCTATGATAAAGCAATGATGATCAAAAACTTAGCCAGAGCACAATGCTGCTCTGCTGTCAGGCGACTGGCCAATTTTAATTTCAAGAATGAAGCCAAAAGGAGGCTTTTCCTTATTAAAAAAAATACTACAAACTGTTATATACATCAACATTATCTCTTTCTTACTTTCCTCTGTTCTATTTGTCTTTCTTTCATCGGTGCGTTCCCTGGGCAACAAATACAATGGCTGGTAGAAAACTGCAATAAACTCTGTCCAGTTCTTGGGTCCTCATCAACTCAACAGGAGATGCTTGTTCCACTCAGCAAAATCTCCTTTAAAAGTGGAAATGTTCAGAATGGCAGTCACGGCCACAGCCCAACTAAAAGAATGCAGCCCTCCACATCCTAACCTTCATGAGCCAATACTGGAGTCCCAGAGAACTGCAACTCTGGCCAAGCTACACAATGAAGTGGATCTCAGATTTAAAATGCCCTTTAAAATAAGATGCCAGTATCCAATGAAAAAGTTCAAGTTTGCAAGGAAAAAGATATGAAAGTGACTATCATCCTTGCCATTATGAAAGTATGTTGTTCCTGAAACTGGCTTAAGGATTCTAGTTTCCAGTCCCACTAAATCAGTGACTTTGAAACGTCATGAGGATACCGCTCCCTCAAGAAAATTCAATGCATACAAGGTAAAATATATATTTCACAGAAGCGTAAGAACTATGCTCAATAAAATGAAGTGACGTTTTTCTCAAGACAACGGGAAGAATAAAAAATATTTGAAAAAAGTTAGAGAAACCTCCATTCAGAAACAATAACCTTAAAATTAATGAGACAAAATTAAATTTTAATATTTTACCACTTTCCTATCTATAAAATTGGTCTTGCATATAGGAACTGAACCAGAATTAAAGGAATTTTGAGAGGTTATTTAGATCTATTTTTAGAAAGTCAGACCCAGACCATTCCCGACAAATAAGCTTCTGAAAATATTTCAAAGAACGCCCCCAACAACCTCTCTACATACTTAAGGCTATAAATAAACTGAAGAAGCTATGTTTTCTTTCACTATTATTTTCATAGGATCTGAGACATACTGTTCCTCCTCGCACAACCAAAATAAGGACAACAACAATTTAAAAACAGAAAAACAGCCCTGGCTGGTATAGCTTAGTGGACTGAGCATGGGCTGTGAACCAAAGGGTCACCAGTTTGATTCCCAGTCAGGGCACATGCCTGGGTTGCGGGCTAGGTCCCCAGTGGGGGCTACATGAGAGGCAACCCCACATTGATGGTTCTTTCTCTCTCCCTTCCCCTCTGTCTAAAAATAAATAAATAAAATCTTTAAAAAAAACCCACCCAGAACTGATAGAAAATCGAACTGTATGGAAGTCTGACAACGAAGGAATTAAAGAAAACACGTTCATCCACACCCCAGGCAGAGTTGGGCAGAGTTGGGCAGACAGGGCAGAGAGTGCTCATGGCAAAATGGTGGCTGGCAGACCCAACCAGGCGGCAGATTGTGGAGCGGGGCATGGTGCACAAGGTGGCTGGCAGACTTGGTGGTCCCACATTCACACAGATAAGCCAGGCAAAACTAAGGAGCAAGACAGACCGTGCAACCCAGGGTCCCGCGGAAATAAAGCATCAAACCACTGACTGAAAATGCCTGTGGGTGTTGAGGTACTGAGAGAAACTCCCAGCCTCACAGGAGAGTTCACTGGAGAGACCCATAGGGTCCTAGAACATACACAAACCCACCCACACAGGAATCAGCACCAGAAGGGCCAATTTACTGATGGGAAGGGGAGGAAGTGACTGAAATCAGGCAGAGAGTGGAGCAAGTGCCATTGTTCTCTCTCAGACCCCCTCCCCACTTACAGTGCCACAACCCAGCAACATGTGTTACCCCACAAGGATGGACACCTAAGGCTCCTCCTATCACTACATAACAGGCGCATCAAGACAAAAAAATGTCCCAAATGAAAGAACAGATCAATCTCCAGAGCCAATACAGCTAAGCGACAAAGAGGTAGCCAACCTATCAGATGCACAGTTCAAAACACTGCTGATCAGGATGCTCACAGAATTGGTTGAATTTGGATGCAAATTAGATGAAAAAATGAAGGCTATGCTAAGTGAAAAGAAGAAAAATGTACAGAGAACCAACAGTGATGAGAAAGAAACTGGGACTCAAATCAATGGAGTGGACCAGAAGAAAGAAAGCAACATCCAATCACAAAAGAATGAAACAAGAATTCAAAAAAATGAGGAGAGGCTTAGGAACCTCCAGGACACCTTTAAAAATTCCAACATCCGAATTAAAGGGGTACCAGAAGGAACAAATAATAAAGGAGAACTTCCCCAATCTGGCAAAGGAAATAGACTTCCAGGAAATCCATGAAGCTCACAGAGTCCCAAAGAAGTTGGGTCCAAGGAGGAACACACCAAGGCACAGCATAATTGCATTAGCCAAGATAAAAATAAAGGAGAGAATCCTAGAAGTAGGAGACAAGGACACAGTTACCTACAAAGAACTTCCTATCAGACTGTCAGCTGATTTCTCAAGAGAACTTATAAGGCAAAGAAGGGGCTGGAAAAAAGTATTCCAAGTCATAAAAGGCAAGGACCTACATCCAAGATTGCTCTATCCAGCAAATTTGCATACACACACATGAAAATGGAGTGAGAAGTTGGGTTAGGAAGGAATGGTGCTTATCAAAGGTCAACCTCTTAGTACAAATTTTTTCAATCCCCTTAGTAAGAGCACATGGTAAGTACCCTACTCAACACAGAATTTATCAAATATTAACCAGTGCCCATAGCAACCTATTGAGGTAAATGATGTTTTACAAAGAGGGAAATGTATCCTGGTGATATTGAAATTGAAGATCTGGCCTTGGACAACCCATGTTCTCACTGCCTTTTACTTGGTGTAGAGACCACTCACAGACACTGCTTGATGCATGTCTACCACTTTATTAGAGAAAGCAGCTCTCAATTCCACACAGAACAGACTATGTTTGAAGCTGCAAAGACTACACCAAAAGGACTAGGGCTGCTTTGCTTACCACTACCTTTGTCAATTACAATCAAGAATTCCAGTAATTAGTTAAGGAAGCAGCTTTTGAGCAGTTTTTTGCATATATATTGAGGCCTTTCTACAAAAAAAAATTATTAGCTTTGTTTTACTTTGTATTATTCATACAATCAGTTGCTACAGAAACAAAAGTCCACATTTTACCACAATAAGACCAAAAAACCCCACCTGGAAACCCTTAGTCTTTTCTCCTTCAGCCTGTATTTCCAACTTCCATGCTCTAATTAATTCTTCGAATAGCCATGGGGCTTTCATCATCCCATCAAGTAGAAAGGAGAAGGTCTCAGAACAGAGCGTACACTCTGCATCTGCCTGTGAGCATGTAATAAACAGTATTTGTCAACTACAGAGTCGTCTCAATTGATATGTTATAGTTGACATAACACAAACCATCCCTGTGTCAAAGGCATCATCAAAGTTATAGATGAAATGACTTCTGGGGTAGGCAGATGAAGACAAGCTAGACAGGGCAAGGAAGAGTAAAGGATTCTAGGACATTGGGACTATCAGTAAAGATAGAGGCGTACATAAACACACATCGCCTCCATGAATAACTATAGCAGAAAATACAACTAGACCACAAAACAAATACCACTCACAATTATGAGAAAATCGAGCTGTGTGGAAGTCTGACAACCAAGGATTAAAAGAAACCACCTTCATCCAGACAGGTAGGTAGGAGAGAAACAGAGAGAAGTGCAGATGCAGAGTGGCAGAAGATGGGAACAGGCAGTCCCACACCCACATGTGGTGGATCAAAAATGAGAGGGATACCTCGGGAGCAAAGAATCCGAGCCCCAATCCAAACCACCCAGCCCAGCGTTTCAGTACCAGGAACGTAAGTCCCCATAACTTCTGGCTGTAAAAATCAGTGGGGGTTCAGGCAGTAGCAGGAACTACAGCATTCTCAAGACTCTTCTAAAGAGCCTACAACCGACTTGGGACTCACACAGAACCACCCACTCTGGGATTCAGCACCAGGGTAACAGCTGGAAGGGTACCAGTGAAATATGGGGAGAAAGGGAAGTGTGAGTGCCAGGAGACTGCAAGAAGTATTCAAAGTGATGAAGATTACTCTACCCAGAAAAGCTATTATTCAGAGTAGAAGGGCAGACAAAGTGCTTCCCAGACAAGGTAAAACTAAAGGAGCTCATCATTACCAAGCCATTACTATATGAAATGCTAAAGGGAATTATGGAAGAAAAAGAAGATGATCAAAATGATGAACATTAAAATGGCAACAAATTCACCACTATCAACAAATGAATCTAAAAAACCAAAGTAAGCAGAACAGGAACAGAATCATAGATATAGAGATCATTTGGAAGGTTATTACTTGGGAGGGGGAAGAGGGAAGGAGGAAAAATGGGAGGAAAGGTACAGGGATTAAGAAGCACAAACTGGTAGGTACAAAATAGACAGGGGGACGTTAAGAACAGTATAGGAAATGAAGTAGCCAAAGAACTTATATGCATGACCCATGGACATGAACTAAGAGGGGCAAGGATTGCTAGAGGTAATAGGGTACTGGGTAGAGGAGGGCAAAGGGGAAAAAACTGTGACAACTGTAACAGCACAACCAATAAAACCAATAAAATTTTATTTTATTTTAAAATAAAAATAATTAAAATCTTAAATAAAAGCTATAGATATCACATAAATATCTCCTCTGAGGCAGATTAAGAGAAAAATAAAAATTTTATTGATAACCACATGCTCCTAATTAGTCTCATAACTGTCGAGATTCTTATCAGCTCACCGGATTATGGAAGGCAAGTGAGAAAAGCAAAGTACCAATAATATACAAGTAAATAATGTGCCCTGGCTGGTGTGGCTCAGTGGATTGAACACCACCTTGCAAACCAAAAGGTCGCTGGTTTGATTCCCAACTGGGGCACATGCCTGGTCCCTAGTTGGGGGTGTGCAAAAAGCAACCAACCGATTATCTCTCACACACTAATATTTCTCTCTTTCTTTCTCCCTCCTCTCCCCTCTCTCTAAAAGTAAATATATAAAATATTTTTAAAATTTTAAAATATATAAATAATGTGGGTTACAAATGAAAATTGCTGCTTTCATCTGCGCATAGCTATAATTTTTTTATTAGGGTTAGGGTTTGGGGCTTAGGGTTAGGGTAAGGGCTTAGTTTTAGGGTTAGTGTACGATTAGGTTTAGAATTAGGGATAGGTTAGAGTTAGACTTAAGTTTAGTGTTTGGGTTTAAATTAGGTTTTGGGATTGGATTAGAGTTAGGGTTAGGTTTAGATCAGATTTTTAAAAACTTATTAGAGTAACATTGGTTAGTAAAATTATGTAAGTTTACAGTGTACAATTCTGTAATATATCAACTTTACATTATATATTTATCACCCAAAGTCAAGCCTCTTTCCATTATAAAAGCTGTAACAATATTTTAGCCAAAAACGGACCTATTTTCTTCACCAATGAATATATAAATAGATCTCTGTTTTGAGGGTAAGTAAAAACACTGGAAAAAGAAAAAGAAGCTCCTTCTCGATAGAAATGCCAGGTTTAACTAGCATATTGTAGAAAACACAAATTACACTCGAGTAGGCTAAAATATAAACAGCTCATTTTTAAAAATAATTCCAGTGCCCTTCCAAAGTTGGTCATTTTTACTAGCTGTTCTTAAAAAAAATGCATTTACCAACACTGGCCACATAAACATGCTCATTTCTGACATTTCTGCTTCTTTTTCCCTAAAGACTGCTAAATACAGCCACTTTAGCCCATAAAATAGACTATTTCAAAGATTAAACAGGATCTTCTGAAACTAAACATATGTTAAGGTTGTAATATCTGTAAAGTCCCCTTAGGCCCATCTGGTAACACTACCAAAATTATGGCTGCAACATTTCTCAGACTCTTAAGCTGAAACATGGCCTTAGAAATCATGTAACATGGTTCTTTTCAAACTTTTTAAAGAAGTTATAGAATCCTTCCTCCTTTAAAAAAAAGTTTATATCAGATGCCTATCCACCTTCTTTCAGCCCATCACACTAAAGGAACACAAAGCATCCATGGATAACAAATTAAAAGAAAAAAATCCAAAGATCATTTGGAAATGTGCAATATCACCTCAAACCCTTACATCCAACTGTGGTACCCAGTCTATACACCTTTTCCCATATTTCTATCCTTACTCACAAGCAGACCCATGGACTAGTGAACAGAATTTAGGATTCAGGGTAAATATAGCTTGGAAATCACTGATCTGGTCCAGCCCCCCATTTTACAATTCAAAGTAAAATATGAGGCCATATGGTGTAACTGAAAATGAAACAACAGAATACAAGTCAATCCTGATTCTAGCCCTTGCCAGGTATATGAAACAAATCTCTTAAATTCTTTTGAGATTGAGCTTCCTCATCACAAAATAGAAATTTTATCTATCTATGCCAATGTACTTTCTTAGAAAAGTCCTTTATAAATGGCAGAACACTGCATAAATTAAGGTGTTATTACGTTTATTGTTAGGTTATTATTAGCCGAGGTAACACAGTGAGTTAAATGCACAGCTAGACATGGAACTCAAGTCTTCTGACTGCCTCTCCAAGGCCTTTATCTACTACTTCATTCAAATCTTGTGTTCACTGCTAAGCAATTGTTATCAACTTCTCAAACTTGGGTTTTATAATAACCATTTTTATCAGAAAAAATGGTCCTATGCACAAAACAAAATCTTTAATGTTACATGAATAAACAGAAATGCAAGGAGTTTACAGTTTATGTAAGCAAAAAGGGAAGGCTACAGATAGAAAATATACCTGCATGCTATAACAATATATTCCAATTGCTCATCCAGGCACTAATGAAACAATTTTGGCCATTCTGAGCTGCCATGTGCTGAAGAAAACAGAAAAACCTATAATGTGGCTGAGTAATAACTTGAGGGTATACACAAAAATCAGAACTTGTGATTTTTAACAATTAAAAATGTCTCAAAACAACACATGGTGAACCTCCAAGTTAAATGTAAATACAATGTGTTGAAGTTATTTAACACACAAATTATAAATTATTAAAAGACTAAATGGGCACATCTCTACTTCAGGCCTTGCATGGACATAAAAAGAGTGGACTGGGTGTAGGTCATTTATTGTCCCAAAGTCTACCAGCTCTCCAGCCACTAAACTCCCCCACTCATAGGTCTAAAATGGGCCATCATTTCACCTGTCTAAAGAGTGAGAAGGAAACAGTGAAATTAAGAAAAAATAAAGCCAGAGATGTCATTAAAAGGTAGCATAAGATGAAACAGCTACACACACACACACACGCACACACACACACTATTCACTGAATTTCTAAGACTAATGAAAACCTTCCTCCCACAAAAAGCTTGGAAAATACTACCAATGTAATTTATTTCAGAACACAAGATTCTTTTACAAAGTTGTGTTTATAAGTTCATACTTATTCATAAAGTGATTTTTTTGTTAAGTCACCTGAAAGCAGTAGAAAGGCTAGTTTTAAGTGCTCAATCTAGATATCTAGACTTAAAGGTTATAGTAGCAGTTCCTGAAAATGTATTACTCATCACTGCTCTAATTATACATCTTCACACAGAAAACATGGAAAACTGTAGACTAAGTAGTATACAAGTTTGTGACTGACAACTGTGGTTACAAAAGTCAAACCACATTAGAACTCTGTTAAGATCTACATACTTCATCATCCTAGAAATTTCACATCATAGACCAAAAGCCTTATGGACTACTTTTAAGAAAGGCTGTTTTATGAAAACTGACTCACCCTGATTCATCTTCAGTGTCTAAGCATGTGATGAGACAATGTAAGAATAAAGCAATGGGTCAATAATGCAACAAAAATATACCCAAGCAGAGTAAACTGATCTAGTAATTGATGGCTATATCTACCCAAAATTCTCAGTAATTCTTACTTCAGTGAAAGCAGTGCATTGCATATGTGTGGTCTGAACATACAGAATGTTTTTTATTACTATAGCATTTACTAGAACTTACAGAATATTTATTGTTCAAAAAGCACCTGTATTACTGCTATTACTATTACTATCTTCATTTTGCAAAAGAACTGAAGCTTAGAGAAGGGAAACGACTTGCCTAAAATTATACAGATACCAGAAATGGTGGTAGAACTCAGACTCAATTCTTATGACTCCAAATTCTGTGATATTCCCTGAAGTTAAACTTTTTCCCATTGGTCAGCATGTAACTCTTCATTCACAAAAAACTTTCATCCATTCTTTTATTTATCTGGTCAAGAAATATTTCTTAAACATCTACTATATGTTGCATATTATTATTTTGCCTTGGGAAAACAAAAGGATACACAATTCCTGCTTTAGATGGTAGAGAAGGTTCATTACAATCTAATATAATGGTCTGGGAAAGATTAAGAAAAAAAAAAAGTACATCAATGTGGGAGTGGCAAACAGAAATGGGTAAGTGGCACAAGAAAAATGTAGAAGAGAAAGCCCTTAACTCTAACTATGGAGGCCAAGAAAGCTTCCCATAGGTTATAAGGTTACCTGAATCTTGGAACATGAAAGAAATCTGGCAAGTGGATAGAAGATGGAGGGGCATGTCAAGAAGTAAAGAAAGATGGGCAAAGGCATAAAGGCCAGAAAAGAATATGTAATATACTGAAGAAACCAGCTTAGCACGACAGCCAGCCATATCTGGCATAAAACCAGAAAACAGGCAGAGGCCGTGGCAATCAAGACCAGGCTTATCAAAGCCTGCTAAAGAAAATGAGACAGCCCTGGCTGATGTAGCTCAGTGGATTGAGCGTGGACCTGTGAACCAAACCACCACAGTTTGATTCCCAGTCAGGGTACATGCCTGGTTGCAGGCCAGTTCCCAGCAGGGGATGCACGAGAGACAACCATACATTGATATTTCTCTTCCTCTCTCCTTCCCTTCCCCTCTAAAGACAGATATCTAGATATCTAGATAAATAAGAAAATGAGACAGAGAGGAATAAAGGTGAGTAACATGATGACATTTATGGTATAAAAAGATCAAACTGATTTTAGTGTGGAGGATAGAACAAGGAATTCAAGGCCAGAAACAGGCATATCAGTTAAAATTCTACTGCAGTAATACAAAAATATGAGCAATGAAATTAAGGCAATGAAAAAGAATCAAGAGCAGGTAACGGATTAGAGAGTTATTTAGGAAGCAGAATCTTAAAACTTATTGATTGATAAGAAGTGACAGGCAAAATTAAAGTAATCTAGGCTAACTCTAACTTCTGGCTTATCCCACTGGGTGGAGATGGAAAAGCTGTTTTCACTAGATAGATAATGACTTCAGTTTCAGATGACTGAGTTAAGTTTGTGAGATCTATGTGGCATAAGGCCAAGATGTCCAATATGCAGTTAGAAACTGGGCCCTAACTCTTAGAAGAAATATGGTACTTAGAGTCAGTGGAGTGTAAGCTGTAGTTGGAAGACATGGGCCCAGTCCTGGTTCTCCCAGAAAGAATATAGGTAGACATAACAGACTGAGAACAGAATCTTAGGGAACTCAAATATGTAAGGAATAGAAAGAAACAATGTCAAAAGACTGAGAAGACGACAGCCTTTTGAAGGAGAGCCAAGATAGTGTTTGGAAACCCAGAGAAAGGAGAAAATCAAGGAAGAGAAAACGTTACAATTAAAAATTTTAAGATTGAGAGAACAAAATTTCTGTAAAGTATTCTGTTCTTGGAGTTTTCCAAGCCCTCTAAGATGTCCAAAACAAATATCACAGTAATTTCATACCTAAGGATCTATCCTAAAGAAGAAATCAGAAATCCTGACAGTGGTTTATATACGAACACATCCATCACAGGATTATTTATAATGGCAACAACATGAAAATATTTTAAATGTGTAACAGAGGAATAGTTGAATAAATTATAGTGCATCCATAAAATGAATATACTGACCATTTAAAAACTATATTCACATATAACTTTAAGTGATATGGGAAAGTACTCATGATAATGTTTGTTTTAAAAAGGGCAATTATGTTCAGTAAGCTATGTAAAATAAAAATGCATAGAATAAAAAAAGAAAAAGGTGCCATGGCTGAGTAGCTCTGTTGGATTATTGTCCCATATACTAAAAGGCTGAAGGTTCCATCCCCAGTCAGGACAAGTATGGGAAGCAATCAATTGATGTTTCTCTCTAATGTCAATGTTCCTCTCTGACACTGATGTTTCTTTCTTTTTCTCTTTCTTTCTCCCTCACTCCCCATGTCCTCCCTATTCATCTCACCCTAACATCAATACACATATCCTCTGATGAGGATGAAAAAGAAGAGCCCTAGCTGGTGTGGCTCAGTGGATTGCCTGCCTGCCTGAGAACCAAAGGGTTACACTTCAATTCCCAGTGAGGGCACATGCCTGGGTTATGGGCCAGGTCCCCAGCAGGAGGCACACCAGAAGCAACCATACACTAATGTTTCTCCCACTCTTCTCACTCCCTTCCCCTCACTCTGAAGATAAGTAAAATTTTTTCATAAAATTAAGAAAAAGGTATAAAATACAACAAAATCTTACTTTACATAGGTAGTAAAATTGTAATTTTTCCCTCTTTAGACTGTTTTGCCTATAACTAATTTAATAATGTTTCTGTATTATTTTCTCCTTTAATACTGAATTTATTTTAAGCTATCACATTGTACAGTAGTTTGAATTTGCCATTCCGAAATGGCTAATGATGTTGACCACCTCTTCATATGCTTATGTGCCATCTGTATATCCTCTTCAATGAAATGTCTCTTTATGTCTTTTGACATTTTCTAGTTACATTTAGATATTGACTATTGAGTTTTGGAGTTCTGTATATATACTACCTAATAGACTTTTGTTTAGTATGTCATTCACAAATATTTTCTCCCAGTTGGCTTGTCTTTTTTTTAATGTTTTATTGTTTGTGCCATTACACTTGTCCCATTCCCCCTGCTTCATTCCCTTCCACCCTGCACACCCCCTCACCCCATTCCCACCCTTTAGTTCATGTCCATGTGTCATAAGTTCTTTAGATTCTATATTTCACACACTATTCTTGTACCCCCATCTATTTTCTACCTACCATCTATGCTACTTATTCCGTGTACCTTCTCCCCCCTTCTCTTCCTCCCACTCCCCTGTTGCTAACCCTCCATGTGATCTCTATTTCTATGGTTCTGATCCTGATCTAGCTGTCCTCTTAGTTTGCTTTTGTTTTAGGTGTGGTTGTTAATAACTGTAAGTTTGCTGTCCTTTCACTGTTCATCTTTTTTACCTTCTTTTCTTTAGGTAAGTCCCTTTTACATTTCATATAATAAGGGCTTGGTGATGATGAACTCTTTGAATTTGATCTTATCTGAGAAGCACTTTAACTGCCCTTCCATTCTAAATGAAATCTTTGCTGGACAGATCAATCTTGGATGTAGGTCTTTGGATTTCATGACTTGGAATAACTCTTTCAAGCCCCTTCTTGCCTGTAAGGTCTCTATTGAGAAATCCACTGACAGTATGAAGGGAACTCCTTTGTAGGTGACTGTCCCCTTAGCTCTTGCTGCTTCTAGGATTCTCTCTTTCATTTTAATCTTGGCTAATGTAATTATGATGTGCCTTGGTGTGTTTCTTCTTGGGTCCACCTTCTTTGGGACTCTCTGAGCTTCCTGGATTTCCTGGAAGTCTATTTCCTTTGCCAGATTGGGGAAGTTCTCCTTTATTATTTTTTCAAATAAGTGTTCCGCTTGTGGCTGTTCCTCTTCCCCTTCTGGTACCTATAATTTGGATGTTGGAACGTTTAAAGATGTCCTGGAGGTTCCTAAGCCTCTCCTCATTTTTTTGAATTCTTGTTTGTTCATTCTTTTCTGTTTGGTCTTTTTCTTTTTTCTGGTCTACTCCCTTGTTTTGAGTCTCAGTTTCCTTTCCATCACTATTGGTTCCCTGTGCATTCTGCTTCATTTCACTTAGTGTAGCCTTCATTTTTTCATCTAATTTGTGCCTAAAGTCAACCAGTTTTGTGAGCATCCTGATCACCAGTGTTTTGAACTGTGCATCCAATAGGTTGGCTATCTCTTGGTCACTTAGAAGTATTGGCTCTGGGGCTTTGAATTGTTCTTGAGCCATAATGTTTTGGTCTGTTTGCGCCTGTTATATATGAGGTGCGGAGCCTTAGGTGTTCACCAGGGCAGGACAACCCAGGCTGCTGGGTTATGACACTGTATATGGGAATGGGGTCAGAGAGAGACAATGGTGTTTTTTTCTGCTCTCTTGGATTTTAGTCCCCTCTGTCACTTCCCACCAGCAAATCGGGCCCTTCCGGTACTGGTTCCTGGATGTGTGGGCTTGTATACCCTCCAGAACCCTGTGGGTCTCTCCAACGAACTCTCTATGAGCCTGGGAACCTCTTCTGGCACCTCAACCCTGAAAGTTTTTCCAATTGGTGCTTTTAGGCTTTACTTCCCGGTGCTAGGGCGCTAGGTTGCTTGGTCTGTCTAACTGCTCGCTCCTCTGTCTGGTTTATCTGAGTGTGAATGTGTGATCGTGGTCACCCAGCTGCCTTGTGCCCTCACTAGGTCTGCCCATTGCCACCCTGTGGCTGGGATCTGCCAACCACCACCTGCGAGATTGGGTCAGTCTGGCCACTTTTTCCTGTGCAATCCCTCTCCGCCAGCTGTCAACTCTGCCCTCTTATCATTCTGGATAAATGGTTCATTGTTGTAGGAGTTCAGCACAGTTTAATTTTCCCTCTGCTCTGGTTGTGTTCTGGTTTTTAAATATTTGTTGTTCATAAATTCGGCTGTGCAAGGAGTAACAGTGTTTCCACTTACGCCTCCATCTTGGCCGGAAGTCCCTGTTAGTCTTTTTTTTGTATTAACATGATTCTTAGCAGGGAAAAAAATCTTTACTTTTTATAAATTCAATTTATTAATGTTTCCTTTTATGAGTTAGGTTTTTAATGTCAAGTTTGAGAACTCTACCTACTTCTAGATTCTCCAGGTTTTATCTTCCTGTTTTTCCTAAAAGATTTATCGTTCTATGTTTTGTATTTAAGTCTATGGTCCATTTTGAGTTAATTTTGGAATAATGTGTTAAGTTTAAATCAAAATTCTTTTTTTTTTTTTTTGCCTATGGATGTCCATTTGTTCTAGCACCATTACTAAAAAGGCTATTTTTCATCTATTAAGTTATTTTTTCATCTTTGTCAAAAATCAGTTTGTCATTTGAGTAATGGGTATGGAATGACTTTTTTAGGTGATTACAATGTTCCAGAATTAGGTAGTAATAAATGTTGTATAACACTGTAAATATACTAAAAACCACAAGACAGTACACTTTAAAAGAATAAGTTTTATGGTGTGCCTCAATAAAAAAAAACGAAGAACTTATATGCACAACCCATGAACATTGCTGCAGGGAATGAGGATACAGGGTGGAGGGGAATGAAGGAGGAAACACTGAGACAACTGTAATAGCATAATCAATAAAATATGCTTTTTAAGAAAAGTATTCACCTTATACATGTCAATGTAACGAAAAGCAATTAATATTTCTCGCCTCAAGTAAAATGTAAGTTATAAGTTGCCACCAAACCCCAATATTTGGTAACTGTTTACTTATAATTTGATATTTTTATAATTAAACCTACACTTGCAATATCAACAATGGGCCTATTACCTTAGTTGTTAGCCATCAACAAAAACAAAAACAAAGCTATTTTACATGCCCCCGAGTTTTATCTTATAACTGGAACATAACCAAACAGCACACAATAAATTAAAGAGAGGGAAGGGGGAATAAAAGGACAGCATTCATGGCTCTGAGTGGCCAAAATATATCAGAAGGTTCATGCACCAAAACTCACTTATCATGGTGAAAATAAGGGCCTCTTGGGTCCTTACTTAAATTTCATTTTATATAAAAATCATTAGTAAGTTTCATTTCCAGGCCACGGCATAATAAAAAGAAAAAAAAAGTAAAGATGAACCAGGGCAGAAGAAAATCATTAGAGTAGCAGCAAGGGAAGAAGCAGTATCATTACAAAACAGATTTCAACAAAATACTTGGCTCAAATGTGTAAAAGAAGCCTATACACATTTTACAAAAAATAATGTTGAGGAGTTCTGGCCAAGATGGAGATTTAGGTAGAAATGCTTCACTTCCTCCCACAATCAAAACAAGGATAACAACCAATATAAAAACAATAAACAACCAGAACTGCCAGAAAAATCAAACTGCACAAAGTCCAACAACCAAGGAGTTAAAGAATCATTCATCCAGATTGGTAGGAGGAGCAGAAACTGGCAGCGAGGCAGACAGGACGCATGGCAAGGTGGCGGTCCTTATGGGCGAGGCACGGACTGGCTGACTAGGAAACTAAGGTTTCAAAACCTCTAGCTGTAAAATCCTGTGGGGGTTGAATGAATAGAGGCTTAGGAACCACTGGGACAACTTTAAATCTTCCAACATCTGAATCATAGGGGTGCCAGAAGGAGAAGAGGAAGAGCAAAAAATTAAAATTTTTTTTGAAAAATAATGGAGAACTTCCCCAATCTGATGAAGGACATACACTTCCAGGAAGACCAGAAAGCCCCATAGAGCCTTAAAGTTAGACCCAAGGAAGCACACACCAAGACACATAATAATTAAATTACCCAAGATTAAAGATAACGAGACAATCTTAAAAGCAGCAAGAGAGTGGCCCTGCCTGGTCTGACTCAGTGGATTAAGCACCAGCCTGAGAAACAAACGGTTGCCAGTTCGATTCCCAGACATGGCAGATGCCTGGGTTGCAGGCCAAGTCGCCAGGGGGGCACGTGAGAGGCAACCACACAATGATGTTTCTCTTCCTCCCTTCCCTTCACTCCAAAAATAAATAAATAAAATCTATTTTAAAAAGTGGCAAGAGAAAAGGAGACAGTTAACTACAAAGGAGTTCCCATAAGACTACCAGCTGATTTCTCAAAAGAAACCTTGCAGGCAAGAAGGGGATGGAAAGAAGTATTCGAAGTCATAAAAGGTAAGAACCTACATCCAAGATTATCCAGCAAAGCTATCATTTAGAATGGAAGGGTAAGAATCAAGTGCTTCCCCAAAAGGTAAAATTAAAAGAGTTGATCAGCCCTGGCTGGTATAGCTCAGTAGATTGAGCGCGGGCCTGCAAACCATGCAATCGCGGTTCGATTCCCAGTCAGGGCACATGCCTAGGTTGCAGGCCAGTTCCCAGTGGGGGACACATGAGAGGCAACCACACACTGATGTTTCTCTCCCTCTCTTTCTCCTTCCCTTCCCCTCTCTCTGAAAATAAATAAATAAATTTTAAAAAAATTAAAATAAAAAATAAAAGAGTTGATCATCACCAAGCCCTTAGTACATGAAATGTTAAAGGGACTTATCTAAGAAAAAGAAAATCAAAATTATTAACACTAAAATGACAGGAGACAACTATCAACAGCTGAACCCAAAAAACAAAAACAAAAATAAACTAAGTAAATAACTAGAACAGGAACCGAATCAAAGAAATGGAGATCGAATGGAAGATTATCTGCAGAAAGGGAATGGGGAGAGAAGGGGGGGTAAGGTACAGGGAATAAGAAGCATAATTGATAGGTACAAAATAGGCAGGGGAAGTTTAAAAATAATATAGGAAATGAAGAAGCCAAAGAACTTATAGGAATAACCCATGGACATGAACTAAGAGCTGAGTGGGAATATGAGGCAGGGGGAAGGAAGATAAAGGGGGAAAAATTGGACAATTGTAATAGCATAATCAATAAAATATACTTAAAAAGTGAAAACAATTAAAAAAATAAAATCCTCAACACTGTAAGTAAATTAAAATCCTGTAGCAAACTCAGATTCATTGGAAACTTCAGTATAACAATCTTATATAATATTCAAGAACCTGTACAGATTCTGAAGGATTTTCTAACTAAAAGAAGACAATTTTCATCCAAGCCCAGTATTACTCAGTTCACTCATATATTTTTGGCCAATGTCCTTTCAATCTGGCTTACGGCATGGAGCTCTATTTCATGGGATGGGAAATAAAGCACAAGTTTAAAGAATTCATCTGTTTAGTCATTCTTAATTAACAAATATGTGCCACCAAAATCCATGCTCTGGCAGATAACAATAATGCAACTTCTCACAAGATAATGCATTTTATGTCAAACTACATCAGGGCAGAGATTCTGCCTCACTAGGGGAAGGCTCTATTCTCTCTTAATTCAGACTATGCCTGGGTTTGGAACTAGTTATCTAGAAATAATGGTGTTCAAACTGTATCTAAAAACCATCAAGGCTTTTATACATACTTGTTACTTTTACTTTTTTGAATAAGCTTTATTTTTAAGACTTCAGTAACTGAGATGCACACAGATGTGTTCTATGACAATAAATGAAGACAAGGTATAAGCAATTACGTCTACCAAGTTAATTTGCTTTAGTGCAGCCATTTATGTCCATTTGCTGAATGTGAAATTCTAATACAAGAGTCCTTGATAAGAACATTGTGGCTATTCACTGGTGTTTCTATTTCTTCTTACTCAAACTGTACTTATTCACCTACAAAAAATGACACAAACACACCCTTAGGCTGTGCTCAGGTAAATGTCAGGCAACAATGCCTCAGCACATACTCTAGATGATCCATTCCAACTGCCGGCATTACTGTCACCAAATAAGTGAACCAATAACAGGGAAAGTTGGGTTATTCTTGCACTACTTCTATGATATTGTTATCATACACTCCTCTTTTTCTTTTTAATTGTATTTTATTGATAATGCCATTAGTCGGTTGTCCCAATTTTTCCCCTCTGCCCCTTCCACAGAGCACCCTCCACTTCCTCAGTCAATCCTCCCACCATTGTTCATGTCCATGGGTCATGCATATAAGTTTTCTGGATATTCCATTTCCTATACTGTACTTTTATCCCCATGGCTATTTTGTAACTACATATCTGTACTGCTCAATCCCCTCACCTCTTCACCATTCCCCCACACTCCTCTCCTATCTGGCAACCATCAAATGCTCTCCATACTCATGGTTCTCTGTCTCTGTTCTTCTTGTTTGTTTAGTTTGGTTTTTAGATTCAGTTGATTGGTTGATGTGTATTTGTTACCATTTTATTGTTCCAAGTTTTCATCTTCTTTTTCTTAAATAAGTCCATTTAACATTTCATATAATAATGGTTTGGTGATGATGAACTCCTTTAGTTTTTTCTTGTCTGGGAAGCTCTTTATCTGCCTTTTTTATTCTAACTGATATCTCTGATGGATAGAGCAGTCTTGGCTATAGGTCCCTGTTTTTCAGTATTTCTTCCCAATCCTTTCTAGCCTGCAAAGTTTCTCTTGAGAAATCAGCTGATAGTCTTATGGGAACTCCCCTGTAGGTAACTAACTTCTGTCTTGCTGCTTTTAAGATTCTCTCTCTTTATCTTTAACTTTTGGCACTTTAAATATGATGTGTCTTGGCGTCCATCTTGTTTGTGACTCTGTGCTGCCTGGAGTTGCATGTCTATTTCCTTCACAAAATTAGGTTAAGTTTCCTTTCATTACTTTTTTCCAATAGATTTCCAATTTCTAGCCCTTTCTTTTCTCCTTCTGGCACCCCTATGATGTGAATGTTGGAATGCTTGAAGTTTTTCCAGAGGCTGCTTACACTATCCTAATTTTTATTCTTGTTGTGATGGGTTGTTTTTTGCTTCTTCGTGGTCCAAATCATTGATTTCATTCTTAGCTCCATCCACTCTGCTGTTGATTCCCTGTAAATTGTTATTTTAACCAATGTATTCTTCATTTCTGACTGGATCTTTTTTATGTTGCTGAGGTCCTAACTTACTTTCTTCAGCATCCTTATAACAAGTGTTTTAAACTCTGCATCTAAAACCATCTTATCTCCACTGTGTTTAGTTCTTTTCCTAGAAGTTTTGATCTGTTCTTTCATTTGGGCTATATTCTTTGTCTCCTAGTTTTGGCAGCCTCCCTGTGTTTGTTTCTTTGCATTAGGTAGAGCTGCTATAACTCCATGTCTCAGTAGTACAGCCTAATATAATAGGTGTCCTGTAGGGTCCAGTGAAACAGCCTCCCCTGTAACCCAGAGTGTACTCAAGGTACACTCTTCATGTGGTCTGAACACACCCTCTTGTAGTTGAGCTTTGATTCCTATTGGCAGGTCTATGGGAGAGATTTACCCCGGCCAATAAGCTGCAAGAACTGGCTGTGACCACTCTCCACCAACCTCTGACATCCGTGAAGGATTAGCTGTACAGAGGAGGCTGGTGGTGCTCCATGGAGGTCTGTAGCTGTCCACTGAGTGCACAGGCTCTGGGGTCCCAGGTGGTGCAGGCCAAGGTCATGCCCCACCTGTGTTCTGCCCAGGTCCAGTCTGCATGAGCTATAATGCAATCTGAGATGGCTGCTACTTGTGCTGGACGTGGAGATAGCCAGGTGAAGCCTAGGTGTGAATTTAGGCTGGCTGCTGCTAATGCGAGGCCTGGGGCCACTTAGCAAGTAGTACAGGACCTGGGGGCTTACCAAGGTGGGCTTTTGCTTATTTGAGAGGATTTAGGAAGTTGTGAAACATGAGCCAAAACCACCCATTCATATAGATAAGCCATGATTAGCAGCTTGAGTGGGTCAGTAAATTGAGTTGGACAGAGTCTCACAGGATCTCCAGGGCTAGGCAAACAGTGTCAGTCAGGTTGATGGAGTCTCAGATATGGCACTAGCCTGCCAGCTATGTGGAATTTTGGTGCAAGGGTTCAGAAAAGGGACATTGGCCTCTGCCCACCTTTCTGTCTGGGAAAAAGCTGTATCCCAGCTCTTTCCTTGATGCTGGATACTTGCGTTACTCCTTTTATGTTACTAGTGCTTTCAAGCTGCTATGCCGGTGCTGGAGCTCACAGGGAGTAAGTCCGAGTAAGTCTGTCCATGTGTGGGTTCTTTAAAAGGAACTACTTAGACTCCAGAGTTCCTTCACGAATTTAATCCTCATCTGCCCTTCCATTCTAAATTAAAGCTTTGCTGGATAGGGCAATCTTGGATGTAGATCCTTGCCTTTCATGACTTGGAATACTTCTTTCCAGCCCCTTCTTGCCTGCAACGCTTCTTTTGATAAATCAGCTGAAAAGACTTATGAGCACTCCTTTGTAGGTTAACTCTCTCCTTTCCTCTTGCTGCTTTTAAGATTCTCTATCTTTAATCTTGGGTAATGTAATTATGATGTGCCTTGGTGTGTTCGTCCTTGGGTCCAATTTCTTTGGCACTCTCTGGGGTTCCTGGAAGACTATTTCCTTCACCAGTTTGGGGAAGTTCTCCTTCATTATTTGTTCAAATAAATTTTCAATTTCTTGCCCTCTTCTCTTTCTGGCACCCCTACAATTCTGATGTTAGAACACTTAAAATTGTCCCAGAGGTTCCTAAGCCTCTCCTCATTTTTATGAATTCTTGTTTCTTCATTCTATTCCGGTTGGACATTTACTTCTTCCTTTTGTTCCAGATCGTTGATTGAGTCCCGGTTTCCTTCCCTTCACTGTTGGTTCCCTGTATATTTTGCTTTATTTCACTTTGGGTAGCCTTCATTTCTCCCTTCATTTTGTGACTGAGTTCAATCGGTTCTGTGAGCATCCTGATTACCAGTGTTTTTAAGTCTGCATCTGATAGGTTGTCTATCCCCTCATCACTTAACTCTTTTTTCTGGAGATTTAATCTCTTCTTTCCTTTGGACAATATCTTTTTGTTTAGGCGCACATGTTATGTTGTAAGGGGGCAGGGCCTTAGGTATTCCACCAGAGCAAGGCAACCCTCTTTGCTGGGTTGTGGCACTGTCTATGAGGGAGGAATTAGAGAGGGAACAATGCTGCTTGCTTGTTCCACTCTAGGCCCACTTTCCAAGGAACTCTCTCATGTGAGACTGGGAGCTTCTCCCACTGTGGCAACCCCTGCAGTATTTTACAGGTAACTTTGAGTCTTTAGTTTCCTGTTCAGCCAGCCCTGCCTCACCAAAGTGGTCCCGCCTTGCCCTGTATCCACTCTGCTCAGCTGCCCATCTGCCATCATCACTCCTCCTACCAGTCTGGGTGAATATTTAACTCCTTGGTTGTCGGCATTTGTGCAGTTTGATTTTCTGGCACTTCTGGTTATTTATTGTTTTAAAATTGGTTATTCTTCTTCTTTTGATTGTGCGAGGTAGCGAAGCATTTCTACCTATGCATACTCCATCTTGACCAGAACCTCCCACAAGTTGTTGTTTTTTTTTTAATTGTTGCCATTTACAAGAACTTTCCTACATAAACAAGAAGTTTTTTTGATACCATATAACCAAAACACAAATATAACCTAGAGCTTCCTGGAGCTTATCCAACATAACTTTTAAAATTTTTCATAAATTTATAAATTCCACTTTCACAGTTTCACACTTTTTAGGGCTCCAGATAAAATTTCATTAGCAAAACCTCAAAGTAGCTTCTCCTCAAAGAGCTCAGGGAACAAAGTTTGGCTACAAAATGTTATTTCAGGAAGCAACTTAATCAGAAGTAGTCTTACCTTCAATTTTTAAAAAAATCTAATATAACTACAAATTTATCCAAGTTCAAAATATATCCAAAAAATATTTTGGTAAAAAACAATGAGTTATTTTCTTCTCTCAATAACAAAATAACCCTAAGGAGAAAAATCAATAAGGATCAACAATGAGAACTGTTTTGAGTGAAAGAATAGAAACAATAAAGAAAAAACGCAGAATTAAAAGAAAAAATTAAAATTAAAACTATTTTACTACAATTTTTTAAATTAAGGCAAAATAAATTATTTTCCATGACCCCGTGCATAGTATATATGTGTATTTTTCTAAAATCCAAAAGTCATTCTTTCTGGGCAAGACAGAAATAGGAAATAGAATTTTTGAAGATAATAATATAAGTAATAATTGTTTCTCATAATAATAAAAAGAAAATTTTGTGCTTTCCTGATTGAGACACTGTGGTATATTTTGCAAAAAGTCCTCAGGAAAAAAATAACTGTTAACGAAAGGAAATATGGATGCATGGGTACAACTTTTGGGTTCAGGGGCTCATACAAAATTTTAGAAGGCCCACTCTGAATCTACTTAAAGCAGAGTTAGCATTCTGGCCTTGGTTATAGAACAGCCAGAGCTCCTGAAAAAAGAAGACTTTAAGGCTAGAGGATTAATATTTTACATGAAATATATTAGGAAATAACTCAAGATTTGTATTTTCCCCACAATTTGTTAACAGGAAATGAGGTGAAATGAGGATCTAAAAATATCCCCTCAAGAGCTCAGAATAGCTCCTTTAAAGTAGGATTTTCACCCAAACAAAATGACATATTTATATTATTATTCCATCACAGGAAACTTTTATGAATGTAATATTAGTTCTACCAGAATTGTTACGTGCAAAGTCAATATGGAAAATGTATTAGACAACTCTTTGGCAAAACAGGGTTTCCAAAAGGACAATGAAAAACATAAAATAACTCTGATGAAAATTGGGATATAATATAAAAATATGTAGATTCCTTTTAAATTTGAAACTCCTAATTCATTAAGAAAGAAAACCTTTAAAGGAAACTCAGAGTGCCATATCAATCAAGTTATTTGTTTCTAATGTTACAGAGTGAGTGCAGCAAAATTAGAATGTGGGTTTTCTTTCTGTATTTTTATTATTGACACTATTACAGATGTCCCACCACCCACTTTGCCCACCTCCATCCAACCCCCACCCACTTCCTCCTGGCCATCACTACACTGTTGTCTGTATCCATGAGTTATACATGTATGTTCTCTGGCTAATTCCTTCCCCTTCTTTCATTCAGTACCCTCTTTCCCCCTTCTCTCTCACAGCTATCAGTCTGTTCCCTGTATCCTTGCCTCTGGTTCTATTTTGTTCATCAGTTTATTTTGTTAATTAGATTCTACAAATAAGTGAGTTCATATAGTATTTGTCTTTCTCAGAATATGTTTTATACAATAATAACTAATCATGTAAGATCTTGAGTATAAATGTTTGCTTGTTTATCTGCCCTTTCCCCCAGTTAAGTACTATACATACATCATTTGTTTTCCATCTTTAAAATATTTGGTAGTGAAAACTAAGCCTAAATAAAAGGGCACTGTTATTTTTCTCTTAAAAAAAAAAACCCAAAACCCTCAAGTTAAGTATTAACCTAGGAAGACTATGTTGCCTGGCTCTTACTCAGAACATTGGCTGGTTATCTCTGTTGAAGGGGGAAAACTGCTTTTATCAAAGCATCGGCAAACACAACATGGCCTGAACTGTCTAAGATTCTCAGAGTTCTTATGAATTGTTCTAAAGGATCCTCCTGTCATTTGTGAAAGACAACTTCCCAAGGGAAAATCAAGAGTCACTCTAAAATGTATAGGGAATGTTAAATTAACAACAGCCCTCATCCTCAAGCAGCTTAACACTAACAATAACAACAACTACAAAAATACTAGGAAGCAAAACAATATTAATTGCCACAGGACCCCCAAGAAAATTAGGCTATCTGAGTTTAAAGGAGGGAATGACCACCTGGGCCAGAATTAACTGAGAAAGCTGCCTAAAGCTGAAAAGCACTTAAGTGAGGTTGTCAGGAGTAAGAGGTAGTACTAAGAAAGAGGAAGAACACTCAGGCCCTATACTTGTACTCCAGTCCTCACAATTCTTACTATGCTAAAGAAAGCTACTTTGGAAGAAACATTTGTACCTGACACCTTTTATCAGCACTAAGAACTAGTATGAATAAGGACAGAAAATAAATGTAACTGAATTCTCGGTTCCTGCCACTCTCAAGTAAGTAAGCAAGCAAACATCAAGACCTAAACTGGATAAAACAAACCACTATTTTTACCAGGCAGGGGCATGGGTCTGAGCAGGTCTGTTTAAGGCCAGCCAGTAGCGTGTGACTTCTTGACTTCACGTAGGAAAGATTTCACAACAAGAGTCCAGGTGACTATGAGAGTATGTTTATTAAAGCTGGGGACAGTGAAACAAGGAAGGGCCTAATATAGAAGAAGCAACAGGAGAGCCTAGACTGGGCTGCCTTAACTTACTGGGAAGTCAGAGAAATCTGGGCCTTGAGAACAGGCTCGGGGGATTAGCATGGGAGGAGCTACTGCTGCCCTTGGCTCCCCTGATTCCAAGTCTTGGGTTCCCTTGAGAGTTTAGGAGATGTATGTCTGTGGGGGAAAAAGAGAGGGAAGAAGAGGGGGAAAGGAATGGAGCTCACTGGGTCCTCTGTTTTAAGGCTTTTATCTTTCTCTTGTAGAGGGTAATCTCAGGAGAGGTCTCAGGGGAGGGTCTCAGCAGGATAGTCATCAGTTCTCCATGTGTGCCCTTCCAGAGTCACAGACTCCTCTGATTGGTCAGTGACAGGGCAGGGGGTCCTTAGTCACGGCAGTTGGTCCTGGCATCAGCCATCTGATTTTGTTTCTTTTATGGGCCTGGAACTGAAAAACAACTGAGGCCTAGAAGGAAGGTGACCTTCTGTATCTTGCTGTAAATTGCTCAGCCACTCTGTTCAGCTATCTGGCTCAGTGGCCCTATCCTACTTGCCAAGGAAGTTTCCTACCTTCTTACTATCCTGCCTTTTTCTTTGGGGGAGGAGTGTCATTTAGACATAGTTTTATTTTTATCTGCATAGTTTCTAATAATTAGTTTTTAATTGTTTATGTTATTACAGTTGACCCCATTTTTCCCCCTTTGCCCTGCTCCCCCTATCCTGCCTTACTGACTCAGCTTAGGACCAGCTGTACATGAAAGTTCTAGTTAAACAAAACAAATATTTGCTTTGAATGTGCCTCCTGTGTAAGTACAGTAATTATCCTAGATAAAGAGACATATTCCAAGGCAGAAATTATAAAAGAGATGACAACAAACAAGCAGAAGAAGGAAAAAATGTATGAAAACAACGGAACCAACAGAGGCAGAGGTTCAAATGCTGCTTGATTTCCCTGCCAAAAAAATAAAAACAGGTTAATTTCTATATTAAACATCTTTCCTCTGTTTTCATGTGTTTTCTCGAATACTGAATGTATCAAGAAATTATACCACTTAAGAAGTTCTGAGAAGTCTAATTTTAATTTCTCTTTTCTGATGTGTGTTCAGCAAGTCTGTTTTGTCTTATTTCTGAATCCAAAGAAAAACAAAACTGTTATCCACAATAACTTACACCAGATATGTGAATTTACATATTGGACAATATTTTTAAAAGAAGAAACATCCTGTTTTGGGACTTTTGACCTGTCTTAGCCTAAAGACAACATTCTCCCCTTCGAAGCACAATCTTCCTGTTTAATCTGCCTCATCAGAACCTGCTCAACCAAACAGAGAACCACTCAAAGGAAATTTCTCAAAATATCAACTTCAATAATTTAGAGCCATATCAACACACTCCTGGCTCCAGTCTAGGATAAATTACTACAGGATTCTTTATTTGCAATGACTCCTCTTTTTTGTAGAAATGATCTCCTATTTCTTCCCTGTAGATGAATCAAAGCTATGATTTTTCAAAATATCCCATTCATTCAGGAGCTCTCAGATCAGAATCACCTCGGCTCTCCATCAAGACTACAGCAATTCTCAGCACAGAAAAGTAGGAATCTGACTCTTAAGGGTGCCATTTTTATAAAAGCAAAATTAGTCCTGGTTGGCGTAGCTCAGTGGATTGAGCGCAGGCTTCGAACCACAGGGTCTCAGGTTCAATTCCCAGTCAGGGCACATGCTGGACTGCAGGCCAGGTCCCCAGTGGGGGCCACTCAAGAAGCAACCATGCATTCATGTTTCCCTCTCTCCCTCCCTTCCCTTCTCTAAAAATAAAATCTTTTTTTAAAAAAGCAAAATTACTAAAATAAACCTTACTTGATTAAGAAAAAAGATACTGATTGTCTTCATATTACAAACACTAAGAAGATAAAGCTCAACAATGAGAAGATATTCAGAACAAGCTCAGTTCATGACAGGCTTGCTATTAATACATATGATAGTTATAACACATACAGAATGCAATGTACACTTGAATTCTTACTACATATCATAGAAGTGTTTTCTATTTTCCTCATGAAATAGTGGAATTAAGGGAATTTTTACTTAAAGGTAATATTTTTACTTAAAAATGAGCAATTTTGTGTTTATTTCAAAATATAACAAAAGGCAATAAAGGAATAAGAGTTTTACGTTTATCAAAAGGAGCAATAAGGACTTCCGCCAAGATGGGCGCGTAGGTGGAAGCATTATACCTTCTCACACAACCAAGTCTGAAAACAACAAAGTTTTAGCAATAAAAACACAGCCAAACCACAAAAAATTGAACTATATGGAAGTCTGACAACAACGAACCCTTCAGCCAAACTGGTAAGAGGGGCAGAGCCAGCAACAGAGCGGGGTCAGGCAGGAAAGATCCACCCGACAGACCCGGGCACGCAAACCAGGTGTGCTAGCAGCCGAGGGCGGAACCCAGGTGTGGAGTAGTGGGCAGACCCACTGAGGGAAGACCACGGTCACACATTCGCACACGGATGGACCGGTGAAGGAGCGAGCAGTGAGACAAACCGCGAGGGCCGCAGTGGCAGGAAGCGGCAGAGACGACCTCCATTGTCCCTCTCTGACACCACCCCCACATACAGCGTCACAACCCAGCAACCTGGGTGGCCATGCCCTGGTGAACACCTAAGGCTCCTCCCCTCGTACCTAACAGATGTGAACAGATCAAAACATTACTCAAAAACAACTCAGAGCCCCAGAGCCCGTAACTCTAAGCGAACAAGAAATTGCCAACCTATCAGAGGCACAGTTCAAAACACTGGTGATCAGGATGCTCACACAACTGGTTGATTTTAGTCACAAATTACAGAACATATGAAGGCTAAACTAATTGAAAGGAATGGAAATGCACAGGAAACCAATAGTAATGGAAAGGAAACTGGGACTCAAATCAAGGGAGAGGACCAAAAGGAGGAAATAAATGACCAAACAGAAAAGAATGAACAAACAAGAATTCAAAAAAATGAGGAGAGGCTTAGGAACCTCCAGGACATCCTTAAACGTTCCAACATCCAAATTATAGGTATCAGAAGGGGAAGAGGAACAGCCACAAGTGGAAAACTTATTTGAACAAATAATAAAGGAGAACTTCCCCAATCTGGCAAAGGAAATAGACTTCCAGGAAATCCAGGAAGCTCAGAGAGTCCCAAAGAAGATGGACCCAAGAAGAAACACACCAAGGCACATCATAATTACATTAGCCAAGATTAAAATGAAGGAGAGAATTCTAGAAGCAGCAAGAGATAAGGGGTCAGTCACCTACAAAGGAGTTCCCATCAGACTGTCAGCTGATTTCTCAATAGAGACCTTACAGGCAAGAAGGAGCTGGAAAGAGTTATTCCAATTCATGAAATCCAAAGACCTACATCCAAGATTGATCTGTCCAGCAAAGATTTCATTTACAATGGAAGGGCAGTTAAAGTGCTTCTCAGATGAGGTCAAATTCAAGGAGTTCATCATCACCAAGCCCTTATTATATGAAATGTAAAAGGGACTTACCTAAAGAAAAGAAGATAAAAAAGATGAACAGCGAAAGGACAGCAAACTCACGGTTAGTAACAACCACACCTAAAACAAAAGGAAACCTAAAGGACAGCTAAATTAGGAGCAGAACCATAGAAATGGAGATAACATGGAGGGTTAGCAACAGGGGAGTGGGAGAAGGGGGGAGAAGGTACAGAAAATAAGTAGCATAGACAGCAGGTAGAAAATAGATAGGGGGGAGGGCAAGAATAGTAGGGGAAATATAGAATCTAAAGAACTTGAGACATGGTCATAAACTAAAGGGGGGGAATGTTGAGGGACAGGGTGTGCAGGGTGGAGGGCAATGAAGGGGGGGGAAATAGAACAACTGTAATGGCATAATCAATAAAATATATTAAAAAATAAATTTAAAAAAAGACGCAATAAAAGCACTGAAAGTCCCCGATCAGTGACTACAGCCACAAGCTGAGTTACCACAGCTAACATCACCTACAGAAAATGAACTGACAGAGTAAGAATAATGTTGGAACCTAGTATTTTGAGTTCCTAATCTAGTGCTCACTTATTTGCCTTGAAACAGAAAACAAATAAACTTAAGGTCAAATCACCATCTTCTGTAATGTGACTGGTAGGAAAGGGGAAAAAACAATAAAAACCAGATCCGTGGTAATACTTTAACTGACTAAAATCTGAAGATCCAAGTTCAAAGGACATTATCTTTTTTGAAAAGAAATAAGCAGCTATTTTACATTAAGTAAAACCTGTTGTACTTAAGTAACATTTGTTAGGCACTTAATATGTGCTAGGCATTATGCTAAGTGTTTTCCATGATAATCTGATTTAATGCTCACAAAGACACTACTGAAGTAGCTATTGTTATTTCACAGAGAAGTAAAATAAGAGATTTAGAATTGTTAAGAAACTTGCCCAAACTGTTTATAAATGAAGAAGAAATTCACATCCAGTTTTTCGGACTCCAAAGCCTGGACTTACCACTACTCCTTCAGCAAGGAAAGCAGCAGTTTCAGACAATACGAAATACCCTGCATCTATCTCCAAATACACCTATCTCTACCACTCCCTCCCATGACCCACATGAACTCTTGCTAAAGTTCTTAGTCATTTAGAACTAACTGTATAGCTAGATACATGTCGGCTTAAAAAGATGAAAAGTAACAAAAGCCACAGCTATCACCTCTTTTCCAAAGCCTCCCTTGTTCTTTCATTCAAACATTCACTGAGCACCTACTATAGGAAGCAGTCCTGTGCAGTGATTAAAACATAAGAATGATTAGGTTCAAACTCTGGCTCCTTCACTAATTTAGTATGTTAACTCTGCCTTTGTTTCCTCGTCTATAAAATAAGGATACCTGGAATACTATAGTAAAGATTAATCATGTAAAGAACATAGAACAGTGCCTGGTATTTGGAAAATAATAAACATTACTTGTGTTATTACTCTATATGAAGGAACAGTTAAGCTAGGAGCTTTGGGTGATATGGCATGGTATGCCCTCTCTTCTCAAGCTTGCAGTCTAAGACATGTGCATGAATAACCACAAACCAATCTGTAAATATCACTACAGGTGTCAGGAAGAAAGTACTTCTAGCTAAAGAGCTCAGAGGAGATCTAAGAAAAGGTGACAAAAACTAGACCTTAATATAAAGGTAGAGAACATTTCAAGTACAGAATATAATCATGGGATAGTAAAAAAAGAATTGAGTTCAAGTGAAGAACTATGGGAGAGTAGTAGTGAATAAACCTGAAAATGGAGGTAAGATTAGAGGTCAGGTGATCAAGAAACACCAAGGTTCAAACATGGAGTCCACATAAATACTATATGCATATCATATTTTAAAATGTAAACTAGTATTAATATTCCCCCAAGTGAAATACATATAGAAATTACAGAACAGAGAATTCCCCCATTTGCCAGGAGTGGGGATATATGAAAAAGAATAGCAAAGTAACTAAATTTAAGAAAAGCTACGGGCTCCACCTCCATTTGTCTCTTCAAGGATTCACAAGGCACACTAGTATTTTAAGAGTACTCATATACATCTGTCCTATAGTAAAGAAATGCATTAATTCTACTTACTATTTTTTGTTCTAGAACTCTAATAGTTCCCAAACTTAATGATTCTTTTTCTCCTGGAACATACATTTAAATAATGAGGGACACTATGGTTCTACAAAGCTCATTCAGGGAAACTTTGATACTAAAATCTCTGGGAAAAAAAAAAAAAAGGGTTGTGATGTCCCATGAGAAGAGATTATCTTTTAGTCCTATAACTATCTTTTAGAAAAACTTTTCCAAGATCATGACTACTCTGGAAATCTCCCTTACTTTCCTACCCTAAGTGGCAAATAAACCAACTGAAGAAGTACAATGAGTTATCATACTTCATTTTCTACTCTAAGAACAACCAAAATTTTAAGACTATACTCCAACAATTTGACTTGAAATAACTTCTAATTTCCCTTCCCAAAATGGTCCAAGTATTTCACAGATGTATTTTCCTTTTCTAATCAAAAGAGAGAGGGGGGAAAAAGAGAGATTGGTAATTCCTGTTTATCTTTACTCTTTTTTTCATGTCTTTTTAATCTTTTTCCTTCCAATTTATCATTTTCTGTTCTTCTATCTATATGTGACTTTTTATTGGCCCACTTTTATCCTACGCACCCTTGTCATCTTTGTTTCTCCCACCATGCTGTTCAAATTATTACTTTGAGCCTATGGAATCTATTATGACCAGTGAATGTGTTTAACTGCTAATTAAGTGCCACCAGGGAGCACATATTGCAGTTCCCCCACTGTGACCCATAGTAGATACTGCCCAAATACCAAAACACTCCCATCCCACTAAAACCACAATGCTCTCAACAGCTAGTTCCAATCTCCTGAAGTGAAACCTATTTACAGGAATGTTCTCTATGTTCCCATTTGAATTCTTTAGATTCTACTAGTTGAAATGTGAAATATAGTAGCAAACACAACCTTCAAGTTAGAAAGGAAACACAGATGATCTTAAAGACTGGAGTGGTCTCTTGTTGCACAACTATAAGTGTCTGGTTTTTAAAAGTTGGTACCTGCATGCAAAGTTCTTGAGACATAAAGCAGGCTCTTACCAAAATATCAGTACCACAACCAGAACACTCTGTACAGTTAGCACACACAAGGATGAAGAAAAACAACGATATACCTGAAAACAACCCTGAAGTATGTACCTTCTAGGTTGCTTTCCCTCCATACTGACTACCTACAAGTTTTCATTATTTCACTGTGCTTTCTTCCTGACTTGGATTTCATCTAAATATGAGTAACCACCTTGATTAAGGAAAACTGGCTAAAATGCTATAAAAACAAGCCCTCTTTTAGTAATTATTCTTTATGTTTAACCAAAAATGTAGAGTGCAGCAGCTTCAAAAAATGTAAGAATAATGGTACATAACTAAGCTAATAAAGTAAAAATATTACTGATTTAATAGCTGCCAAATCCTGTAAGAAAATAATTGTTGGTATAATAATGCAGTTTATATCACATAGCTACTATAATGGAAGATTATGTATTGTGCAACAATAGTATTTGTTGAACCAGTAAAATCTAAAGCTATCATCACAAAGCTATTTCTATCCCCTTTTTCTTTTAAAATCAAAATATGCCCACAAGAGTTCCCCAAAATAGCCTCTATATCGAAATAACAAATTATTTACTTGATCAGTTTTCTGATCAAGTAAAACCTATGAAACTGAAGAAAACAGTAGTTTTTGATTCTGCTAAAAGCATTGCAGTCTACCTCCACCCCCAGCCACATACCATGTAAACAATTCCAGAAACCAAGGAAGGGAAAGGTTAGTAACTAAAAGAAAAATAGAACAAAGGAAACAGAACAACTCCTAAACTGCAACTTAATTATACTTTCTTCCATTTCAACATTAAATCCATATCTAACTTGTAAATGATAAAACCATATAAAAATAAAATTAAAGCAAAATTTGGCATCAGTTCCTCAGTGTGAGTATTTAGACTGTCCCACTGAAACAATGAGATTTAAATAAAGTAAAACTACTGAAATCCATCTGATACTCCACTCAAATAAGTAGCAAAAGCACTACCACTTACAAAACAAACTCCAGATACCATTTCTGTGGGACTTCCACCAAAATACCTTCATAATCCTGCTAAATATATTAACCATGCTTTAACAGAGCCTGAACATAACAAAGTGTGGCCTCTTGTACCATGCCACTATTAGGATAAACAGTGAACTGAGCATTCTCAGGTATAGAGCCCATGCCTTATTATTTAATCGTATCTTGGCCTCAAAATCTAATTTCCATTTTCCCTAGTTCTGAATTCTGTATTTGTTTTACAGTACTACTATATTTACTTCCTGTCAACTACTTCAAACTCTTTGTGGAACAAAACACACCTAAATAATGTTTTATTCACCTTTGTATCCAAAGCATTTAGTACAATGCCTGATACAAGTTCTTAATTCACATTTACTGACTTGAAGGCTATGGCCCCAGTGCAGTTCTAGCTCAATAAAATATGTCAAATGCCCATAGCAAACCTTAGCAATATTAATTATTGACATGGACCAGAAGCCACATGAGTAGGCCTGACCATATTTTTGTCAATGAACAAAGGAATGCCAAAATTGTTTTCAGAACTGCTCTTGTCCTTATATCTTTTCAAAGAAAACAAAGTAATCATTTCATTTTTACATAATAAATACAAAAATCAAGTAGATAAAAGAGATTTCCAGATTTCTTTTCACTTACTTTTCTGTTTATTTTCACTTTCTAGACTTTTTTGGTAGATAAAAAAGCGACCTATTAAATTACCTCCAACTTTAGTTTTTATAAATACTAAACCCTCCCAGTGATCACAGCAGACCTGCATCACTCTAATTCTATACATGGACAGGCAAAGTATCTCTGTAACACTATAATTCTTGATGAGCTTATGAGTCCCAGTGACTATATTTTAATTATGACTCATTCAGGCAAGCCAAGACATACTACTAAACAAAAAGTATCCTGCTGACTTAAAGATGATATAAAACACAATAAAGTCTGCCAAGAAATAGTGTTTCCCTCTTTGGCATCAAAGGCAACATGCCAAGTTACTTTAAAAATAGACCTCTTAATAGTGATGGAAGGACACTTGACTTAGGGTGGTAAACACACAATACAGTGTACAGATGATGTGTTATAGAATTGTACAACTGAAACCTATATAATTTTATTACCAAATGTCACCCCAATAAATCCAATTGACATTTTAAAAAAGAATATTTTCTTCAAAGTAAAAAAATTATAAGGTAAATCAGTTATTTTTAAGCCCCAAAATAAACAAACAAGCCCGCCTCTGAACCCGATATTCTGTAGTGCCAAAAAAAGACAAAACCCTTAGGATCTAAGTATCTACCTAAAAAAGGCAAATCAATCAAACAATCCAACAATATTGAGGATAATAAATAAAGAACAATAACATCTGCAAATCAACCATAAGAATGTATTCAATTATCTTCTTGGCCACAAACAAGGGAATCAGTGCTCAAGAACGAACAAACGTAAGTGATGTGGGCACTGGTGACAGTAGTTAAATAGATAACATCTGTACATGTTAAACTACCAAAAGCTAATTCTGCACACTTCAATATTCTTCTTAGCCTCCAATGGCATGAAACAGAGCAGACTCTTCTATTCTAAAAGTTATTTAGAGAAGATCTGTCACCATATATCCAAATGTCTGCTTACTGATTAATCTGATTACTGCTGAATCTCTGCCCTCCCAAGAGACTTGGGAGAATGAAAGCTACATACTGGCATCTCTCCTCTATGGCCTTCTATTCCACATTGGTTTACAGTTATTCTTGTACTACAAGAGTATCAGTTTCAGAATGTAAGCCTGATAAGCCCTCAGAAAAGCCACTCTAGTGGAACTGTCCAGAGAGTTTCACTTTAGTTCCATAAAGAGCCTAAATAAGAGACTCAGTTCATAACAAGAGTGAACACTGCTGTACTGGTTTCTGACCTCTGACCTATAAAGTGCAAAGCCTGGAGCTGTCTATAATTCATAATCCACTTTAATATTCTGCTGGAACCCTGGAACACTGCAAAAATGTGGGTTTCATCAAAGGCACTGGCATAAAGGTAAAACTGAAATTCTCAAATACTAATCCTATTTAAAATTTGCTCTACTTCTCAAAAAAAGTAAAAGAAAAAAATTTTTAAATAAGGGTAGTGGTGATGACACCCACTCCAACAGACTATATAACAGCTTGTCTCAAACACACTTCGGGCAAACAGTGAGTAGTAAGCTATTCTTCTCACAACATTACACAAAGCAAATAATCTGTTATTTTGGCATGTATTTCTCAAAGTTTGCTACAGCTATCACTTCTACAACTAAGGCACTGTATAAAAAATTATAAATTCAACTGATGGATTCTAAGTTTCAAAGCTAGATGATCATCCAGTTTAAACCTTTTTTTTTTTATATGAGGAAAACAAGAGTTCAAATATACTGAGTGATCTGACCAAGGTCACATGGCCTATGGTGGAGTCAGGACAAGAACTAGGGTCTCCTGACTCCCATTCTCATGTTCCTTACAACCACAGGAACTAGACAACAAGAGAAAGCCCTACTATTCATCAGTGTTAAGTGCAGTGGGCACCTGTCCTATCCATCTGTCTTTTAAACGAAACAATCCCGCTCTATTCTGCAATATTAGACAATGTCAAAACAGACTATGTATGAGCTAAATCCCTACTGAATGGCCATTTTAACAAACATACCACCACACTGAGGCACAATGCCCATGTTAAATAAATAGAAAATATGACCCAGTAAAAGCTTTATTTAAGCCAAATTGTGTATATGTCCCTATTGCATCATTCAATTATGAAGCTCCTTGGGAGTAGAAAGTGATTCTTCTTCATCTCTACATCATTTAAATTAGAACATTATTCTTTAAAAAGTTTTCCTCATATATGTCCCCTATAACAAAACTGAGAGGACAAAAGCCCTGCCATGAATATTTTTAAGTTGATATCAAAAACTTTTCATCAAAAGTTTAAATAACTGCAAAGGCTATCAATAAATGCCAATTTAAAACAGACATCTACAAAAAACAAAACAGTGGACTTCCACCAAGATGGAGGCATAGGTGGAGACGCTGTGCTTTCTCACACGACCAAGTTTAGAGACAACAAAATACTAGCAACAGAAAACACAGCCAGAACACAGAAAATTGAACTTTTCAGAAATCTGATAACAACAAATTCTTCAGCCTGACCAGTAAGAGGGGCGAAGCCAGCAGCTGGCAGAGCAGGGTTGCACAGGAAAACTCGGTCAGACGGACTCAGGCCCGAAAATCCCAGGAGTGGGGTTGCAACGGATGGACCCAGTGAGCGCGAACCAGTGAGCCACCGGCAACCCAGCGAGGGCACAGACTGGCAGGTTGACTGTGGACTGCGCATTCGTGCAGATAGACCAGTGAGGGAGTGGACGGTGAGATGGGACCCAGCAGGCCCCAGTAGCGAGGGGCAGCAGAGGGGGCCGCCATTTCCCTGCTCTAACCCAGCCCCCACAGCGTCACAACCCAGTGACCTGAGCGACCCTGCCCTGGTGAACACCTAAGGCTCCGCTCCTCATACTTAACAGGTGCGAACAGACCAAAAATGGTTCAAGAAGATCTGAAAGCCCCAGAGCCCATAACTCTAAGCGAACAAGAAATTGCCAACCTATCAGAGGCACAGTTCAAAACACTGGTGATCAGGATGCTCACACAACTGGTTGATTTTAGTCACAAATTACAGAAACAAATGAAGGCTAAACTAATTGAAATGAAGGGAAATGCACAGGAAACCAATAGTGATGGAAAGGAAACTGGGACTCAAATTAAGGGAGTGGACCAGAAGGAAGAAAAAAATGACCAAACAGAAAAGGATGGAGAAACAAGAATTCAAAAAAATGAGGACAGGCTTAGGAACCTCCAGGACATCTTTAAACGCTCCAATATCCGAATTACAGGGGTACCAGAAGGGGGAAAAGAACAGCCACCAGGGGAAAACTTATTTGAACAAATAATAAAGGAAAATTTCCCCAATCTGGCAAAGGAAATAGACTTCCAGGAAATCCAGGAAGCTCACAGTCCCAAAGAAGTTTGACACAAGGAGGAACACACCAAGGCACATCATAATTACATTAGCCAAGATTAAAACGAAGGAGAGAATCCTAGAAGCAGCAAGAGATAAGGGGACAGTCACCTACAAAGGAGTTCCCATCAGACTATCAGCAAATTTCTCCAAAGAGAACTTATACGCAAGAAGGGGCTGCAAAGAGTTATTCCAAGTCATGAAATCCAAAGACCTACAACCAAGATTGTTCTATCCAGCAAAGCTTTCATTTAGCAAGGAAGGGCAGATAAAGTGCTTCTCAGATAAGATCAAATTCAAGGAGTTCATCATCACCAAGCCCTTATTATATGAAATGTTAAAAGGACTTATCTAAGAAAAAGAAGATAAAAAAGATGAACAGTGAAAGGACAGCAAACTCACAGTTATTAACAACCACATCTAAAACAAAAGCAAACTAAAAGGACAGCTAGATGAGGAGCAGAACCATAGAAATGAAGATCATATGGAGGGTTAGCAACAGGGGGGTGGGAGGAGGAGAAGGGGGGAGAAGGTACAGAGAATAAGTAACATAGATGGTAGGTAGAAAATAGATGGGGGAGGGCAAGAATAGTATGGGAAATATAGAATCTAAAGAACTTGTGCACATGGACATAAATGAAGGGGGAATGGTGGGGGAGGAGTGTGCAGGGTGGAGGGGAATGAAGGGGGGAATAGAAAAACTGTAATGGCATAATCAATAAAATAAAATTAAATTAAAAAAGGATGGAGGTGTAGGTAGATGCCTCCTCCCACAAGAAAAGAAGGACAAATACAAATTTAAAAACAAAATAACCAGTACTTTCAAAAAATCAAACTGTATGGAAGTCCAACAACCAAAGAGTTAAAAAAGAAACATTCATCCAGATTGGTAGGAGGGGCGAAGATGGGCAGCCTGGATGGAAAGGACACATACCAAGGTGGAGGCAAGAGGATGAGACGGGCAAGGTGGGAGCTAGCAGATTGGGTGGTCCCACATTTGCCAGTAGAATAAACAAGGAGGAAACAATTGGGGAGCAAGACAGAATGTGCAACCCAAGGTTCCAGTGCGGGAAAAGAAGTCTCAAAACCTCTGGCTGTGGGGGGTTGCTGTAGTGGGAGAAACTCCCAGCATCACAGGAGACTTCACTGGAGAGATCGACAGGGTCCTAGAACATACACAGACCCAAACACCCAAGACCCAACACCAGAAGGGCTCAATTTGCTTGTGAGTAGTGGGGAAAGTGACTGAAAGCTGGCCAAGAGTAGAGCAACTGCCACTGCTCCCTGTTGGGCACCCCCCCCACCAAAACACAGTGACCTGGGTTGCCCTACCCTGGCAAATAAACAAGGCTCCACCTCTTACAACATAACAGGCAAGCTGAGATTTAAAAAATGATCCAAATTAAAGAACATATCAAAATTCCACAAAAAAATGACCAATGAAGAGATAGCCAACCTATCAGATAGAGAGTTCAGAACACTGGTAATCAGGATGCTCACTGAAATGCTTGAGTTTGGTCACAAAATAAGAGGAAAAAGTAAAGGCTATGCAAAGTGAAATAAAGGAAAATATACAGGGAACCAACAGTGAAGGGAAGGAAACCAGGGCTCAAATCAACAATTTGGAACAGAAAAAAGAAATAAACATTCAACCAGAACAGAATGAAGAAACAGGAATTTAAAAAAAAAATGAGGAGAGGCTTAGGAACCTCCAAGATGCCTTGAAAAATTCCAACATCTGAATGATGGGGGTGCCAGAAGGATAGGAGTAGTGATACCTACTCCAATCTCAGAGTAGGTATCACTATTCTCACTCTTTGAGAGAAAGAAACAGAGAGATTAAGTATCTCATTCAGATCTCTGAGAGAAAATAATGACATCAGATTCAAATGCACATCTTTTTGATCTAGAAGCGTAACAGGGTGCAGCCAGGGCCTTCCCACAAAAAGGGATTTGTACTGGGCTCCAGAACTCAGGGTGTCCAGAAAATATTAAAAATATAGGATGTCCTCACCCTCATAAGTCTGAACTGGGGAATGGGACACAAGGACCAGGGCCACTGAGTTATTTTGCATACCAACAGTTTTTCAAATAACCTCTAGAGTGGTCATTTAACATATCAGTAACTTTTAACTGGTTTCATGGATATATTAAATAGCTGAGGCCCTGCTTTGTTTGAGGCAGGGAGAAAGGAGTGACTTCCACCCAGGATATAACTGAGAGGCAATCCCCTCTGGTTACAGAGCCTGCATGAGAGCTTGGAGAAGATTTGGTCTACGCCACAGGGCCACACCTTCCAGGACTTACTATAGCAGCCCAGAAAGGCTGGAAAAATAGGGACTGCTGGCAGGTGTAGCCGACTGTGGAAGAAGTTGGAAATGGGGGTGCAGAGGAAGATTCGTATCAGGATTTAAACCTAGGCACGGCACCCACCTGGGTCAGAACCACACAGCTTTGGTGATCCCTTTGCCGCATGATTTAGGAAGCAGGAGAGACCTTGCAGGGAAGAAAAGGGGTAAAAGGACTCTTGCTGGTGGTCCAGGAGGTGCCACATGGTTTTGGATGAAGAACTGGAGATCCCAGCAACACTGCTGATGGTGCTGGAAACCACAGGAGGCCTGCCAGCAGAGCCGGATTACTGGGAAGAACCAGGGGCTACTTGAGCCGCAGACTTCTATTTCTTTCTGATATACGGTACCCCAGGCTGGACAAAGTGGGGAAGGCAGGACTGTGTGTGTGTGAGGATGTTTTAAAGGACTTCGGGATTTTAATGAAGACATTAAGTCATTACCCTAAGTCTGTACAACTTTAGAATAAATAGTTCCATTCCTTTTCACCACTCTCTAGCATTGAGAGCCACAATTCCCTGGTGGTGGACAAGGCAAACCTAGTACACAGGGACCCTGGGAGAAGGCAGGGGTCCTTTTGGTAACAGTATATCACCCACCCCCGTCCACACATCCATTCTGTAACAGAAGAGGGAAAGGAAGAAAAAGTGGGACTAAAGATGGGTTGGGAGGAAGGGTTCCAAGCACTGAATTCAGAAGAATATAATCACTTATAAAGCAGGCAGAGAAACAATAGCAAAGGGCTTTAAGAAGCCGCAGTGCCCTGGCCAGGTAACTCAGTTGGCTGGAGGATCATCCAGAAACCACAGGAATTGCAGGTTGGATCCCTGGTCAGGGCAAATACAAGAAGCAATCAGTGAATGCATAAATAAGTAGAATAAATTGATGTTTCTCTCCCTCTCTCTAAAAAATCAGTTTAAAAAATTATTTTTAAAAAGTAGTAGTAGGTCAGTGAAGAAAAACCAGAAGGTACTCCTGTTTTGAAAACTAAAGGAAATTTTTAAAAACAGGGTAATTAGTGTCACATTATATAAAAAGCTCAGAACAAGAGTTTAAGTTAGGTGTAAGCAGGACAGATACAGGGTAGGGCAAAAGTAGGTTTACAGTTGTGAGTACACAAAACATAGTGTATTCTTGTATTATTATTTATTAATTATTGTATTATTTTCAATACAAACAATTGTAAATCTACTTTTGCCCAACCCTGTATAAAATTACCTTAGGTGGAGGAAAGAAAACAAAGTAAAGCAGAAATTTAGTGATAAAAAGAGTTACTAGCAGGTGGGGCTTTCAAGATAGCGATGGAGTAGGTACCAGTTCATAGTACGAAAGAGAGAGAAACCTGTTCGATGGGAGGAGGAGAAGCCAGCAAGGCAGCAGTTGCCAAGCATATATAAAAATAAGGGACCAGAAACCTCGACGGTCACGGAGGAACCAGACGGTAGGGAGACAGCAGCGGTACAGTAGTCTCGGAGACGAAGCAAAGAGAAAAAGCAGGGATCTCCGCTGGTGCATGGTTGGGTGACCAGTGCCCGGTGGCGAGTGCCTGACGGCGGGGCCTGGGCCAACGTTCAGTGCCCAGAAGGCTCCCTCCGTAGGATTTTTCGGCCGGGACCCGTCAAGTGGCCCAATCAGAGGGGAGCAGAGGGGATTTCAGCCTGCTCACAGTTCAGGGGTCCAGCGCCTGGCGTGGAGCTGATCCATCCCTAGGATTTTTTGGCCGAGGTTGGCCAGGGGACCCAGACAAACACAAGAGCAGAAGAGATTTCAGCCCGCGCACAGTTCAGGAGATCAGTACACACAACACAGCGTACCATGACGTGCGCACAGAGGTTCTACGTTGGCGCCCAGTCCTCATATTGGCTCCTGGCTTCCAGTCCATCCCCCTCAGACTATCTGGAAGCCCTGGCCCCGGGCGCTGAGGGGTCCTGGGGAAAGAGCTGAGACCCTCAACTCCCTCCCTTTTTGGCCAAGCAAGGTGGAGTGCCAGGAGAGACTTGTTTGATAGAGTTTGTGGAGAGGGTGCGGAGGACAAAGGGCCCCAACCAAGGACTCTGTGGTTGCCAGCCCAGGAGAACTCAGAGGTGCACCCTGAGGCCCTGAAGCCAGTAGACACGGCAGTCTGGTCTGCTTCACACCCAGCTTGGCAGCGAACCCAGGATTGGGCAGAGGGCCTGGGGCTTCCCAACAGAACGGGGGTAGATCTGTGCTCAATCCTGAGGGAACCAGGCAACTAGGCCAGCGCAGGTGCCTGCAAACACCGCAAACCAGCCCATGGCGGTAACCCCTGGGAGGGCAAGGCTGTGAGGAAGTCCTAGTTCGCCATTGTAGGGAGCTGGGAAGAGGCGTCGAGTGTCTGGCTCCTGAGAGGGGTTGGCAGAAAAAAATCACAACAATCGACCCTCAGCCAACTGCAGCCAAAAAAACCGGTTCAGCTAGTTTGAAACCAAAAAGTGATGTTTCCTTTTTTGTTGTTGTTTTGGGGGGATTTTTTTGTTTTCTTTTTAATTTTACTTTATTTTATTTTTATCCTTTTTTTTTTACTTTTCTTTCTTTTTCCATTCCTTTTCTTTATCTTTTTGCTTTTTTAAAGTCATCTGTTATTTCTTTTAAATTTTATTACTGTTTCATCTTTCGATACTTTTGTCCTCTTAGATTTTCTGTTTTATTCCTTCTTCTTTTCTTTCTAAACTTACTGCTTTTTCTTCCATTCCCCTACCCTTTTTTTTTTCTTCCTTTTATTTCTTTTCTTCTCTTTTCTTTCTTTTACCCACAAGAGACACAATCAACTTGAAAATACGAAAAGACCAGAGCTGGACCCATAGAAGAGGCCTCCCAATACTAGAGTCAGAGAGACAAACTGCACTTTGCTGTAGGAGAGAAGCCAAAAGTTGCTGCATATTTGAGTAGGTGGAAGCAGAGAATGACAGGATAACTGAAAGAGACTGCACCACTGAATTTCACAGGCATTCCACCACAGAAGTTCACACCATAAACCCAGGGTGTCAAAATAGATTAATCTAAGAAGCTGAGGCTAAAAAGAAGAGTCTCACAAACAATGGGAAGACAAAGAAACAATCCCCAAATGAAAGGAAAAGAGGAACACTCAGAAAGAATGTTAGATGAAATAGAGGCAAGTCAACTATCAAATACTGAATTCAAAGCACTGATTATCAGGAAGTTCAAAGAGCTCACATGAGCTACCAGAAACTACAGGGGAGCTACAATGATCTCACTGTGAACTATATCAACATGAAAAAGGAAATGGAAATTATTAGCAAGGGCCAAGAGAAATGAAGAATACAATTTCTGAATTAAAAAACACAGTGGAAAGCATTAAAAATAGGGTGGATGAGACAGAAGATCGGATTAGTGAACTGGAGGACAAAGTAGAAAGCATCTCACAGAAAGAGCAGGAAATGGAAAAGAGGCTCAGAAAGAATGAAGAGAGATTAAGAGAAATGCAAGACAATATGAAACAGAATAATATCCGAATAATAGGAATACCAGAAGGAGAAGAAGAAGAACAAGGGATAGAAAACGTATTTGAAAGAGTAATGAGAGAAAATTTCCCTAATTTGATGAGAGAAAAAGTCACATAAATCCAAGAATCACACAGAGTCCCAATCAAGAAGAACCCAAGGAGGCCCACTTCAAGACACAATATCATCAAAATGGCAAAATTCCAAGACAAAGAGAGAATCTTAAAGGCAGCAAGGGAGAAAAAAGAAGTAACATACAAGGGAGCCCCAAGAAGGTTAGCCACTGACTTCTCAATGGAAACACTCCAAGCAAGAAGAGAATGGCAAGAAATATTCCAAGTAATGAGAAACAGAGGCCTACAACCAAGGCTACTTTACCCAGCAAGGCTCTCAATCAAGATAGAAGGCCAAATAAAGAGCTTCCAAGACAAAAGAAGTCTAAAAGAATATGCTGCCACCAAGCCAGCTCTACAAGAAATACTAAAAGGACTGCTTAAAGGAAAGGAAGGATAAGAGGGAGACAGAGAGGAACACAGGTACAAAAATGACAATGAATAAGTACCTATCAATAATAACCTTAAACGTAAATGGATTAAATGCTCCAATCAAAAGACACAGAATAGCTGCATGGATAAGAAAGCAGGACCCACACACATGCTGCCTACAAGAGACCCACCTCAGGACAGAAGACCATCACAGACTAAAAGTGAAAGGCTGAAAACAAATTTTCCAAGCAAATGGACAAGAAAAAAAAGCTGGGGTAGCAATTCTCATATCAGACAAAATAGACTTCAAAAAAAGAGCCATAAAGTGAGACCCAGAAGGTCACTTCATAATACTCAAGGGAAGAATCCACCAAGACATTAACATCGTAAATATATATGCACCCAACATAGGAGCACCCAAATATATGAAAAAAATCTTAGAGGAACTCAAGAAAGATATAGACAGCAACACAATTATAGTAGGGGATTTGAACACCCCACTATCAAAAATGGACAGATCTTCCAAACAAAATATCAACAAAGACGTTGGGGCATTAAACAACACCCTTGATGAAATGGACCTAACTGATATATACAGAGCCCTTCACCCCAAAGAAGTTAAATACACATTCTTTTCAAATGCACATGGAACATTCTCAAAGATAGACCACATGATAAGACACAAAACAAGCCTCAACAAATTCAAGAATACTGAAATCATACCAAGCATTTTCTTTGACCACAAGGGACTGAAACTGGAAACCAACCGCAAAGGAAAAAATCCAAAACACCCCGAATCATGGTGACTTAATCGTATGCTATTAAACAACAAATGGGTCAAGAATGAAATTAAGGAAGAAATCAAAACGTTTATGAAAACAAATGAAAACGAACTTACAACAACCCAAAACTTATGGAACACAGCGAAGGCAGTCCTGAGAGGGAAGTTTATAGCAATACAGGCCTACCTAAAGATAGAAACATTTCAAGCAAACAACCTAACCCTATGCCTGCAAGAACTCGAGAAACAACAACAAAGACAGCCCAGAGCAAGCAAAGGAAGGAAATAACTAAGATCAGAGCAGAACTAAATGACATAGAGACTAAAAGCACAATCCTAAAGATCAAATGAATCCAGGAGTTGGTTCTTTGAAACGACAAACAAAATAGACAAGCCTCTAAGTAGGCTCATCAAGAAAAAAAGAGAGAGGACTCAAATAAACCCAATCAGAAATGAAAGAGGAGAGATTACAACTGATACCACAGAAATAGAAGGGATTGTAAGAAATTACTATGAAGAAGTGTATGCCAAGAAACTTGAAAACCTAGGGGAAATGCACACATTTCTATAAAAATATAATCTCCCAAAACTCAATGAAAAAGCAGAAAATCTGAACACACGAATAACAGCAAAAGAAATTGAAGCAGTAATCAAAAAACTCCCATCACACAAAAGCCCCGGACCAGATGGTTTCACAGGAGAATTCTACAAAGCATTTAAGGAAGAGCTAACCCCTATTCTTCACAGACTATTCCAAAAAATCCAAGAGGATGGAAAACTCCCAAACTCCTTTTATGAAGCCAGCATCATCCTAATTCCAAAACCAGATAGAGACACAACAAAGAAAGAAAACTTCAGGTCAATATCACTGATGAACATAGACGCTAAAATCCTCAAAGAAATATTGGCAAATTGCATCCAACAATACATTAAAAAGATCATACACCATGACCAAGTGGGATTCATCCCAGGGATGCAAGGATGGTTCAATATTCGCAAATCAGTAAATGTAATTCATCACATAAACAAAAGCAAAGACAAAAACCACAAGATCATATCAATAGACGCGGAAAAAGCTTTTGATAAGGTACAACACCCATTTATGATAAAAACACTCAGCAAAGTGGGAAAAGAGGGAGCATTCCTCAATATAATAAAGGCCATATATGAGAGACCTATAACCAACATCATACTCAATGGGCAAAAACTAAAAGCTTTTCCACTAAGATCAGGAACAAGACAAGGATGTCCACTCTCACCACTTCTATTCAATATAGTTTTGGAAGTTTTGGCCACAGTGAACAGGCAGAAAAAGGAAATAAAAGGCATCCAAATAGGAAAGGAGGAAACAAAATTGTCACTGTTTGCAGATGACATGATAGTGTACATGGAAAATCCTATAGAATGTACCGAAAAACTGCTCAAACTAATTAATGAATTTGGCAAAACAGCAGGATACAAAGTCAATATCCAGAAATCAAAGGCATTTTTGAATACTAACAATGAATCAGCAGAAGCAGAAATCAAGGAAAAAATCCCATTCGATATAGCAAAAGAAAAATAAAATATCTGGGAATAAACCTAACCAAGGAGGTAAAAGACCTATACGCAGAAAACTACACAGCACTGAAGAAAGAAATCAGGGCACACACAAACAAATGGAAACATATACCATGTTCATGGATTGGAAGAATTAACATCATCAAAATGTCCATACTACCCAAAGCAATATACAGATTCAATGCAATACCTATTAAAGTACCAATGGCATATTTCACAGACATAGAACAAACACTTCAAAAATTTATATGGAACCATAAACGACCCTGAATAGCACCTGCACTTTTGGGAAAGAAGAACAAAGTAGGAGGGATCACAATACCTGATATCAAACTGTATTACAAAGCCACTGTATCAAAACAGCCTGGTACTGGCATAAAAACAGGCACGTAGACCAATGGAACAGAACAGAGAGCCCAGAAATCAACCCAACTCTCTACAGTCAATGAATATTCAACAAAGGGGGCAGTAACATAAAATGGAGTAAAGACAGCCTCTTCAACAAATGTGTTGGGAGAACTGGACAGCTACATGCAAAAAAAGGAAACTTGAGCACAAACTTACACCATACACCAAAATAAATTCAAGATGGATAAAAGACTTAAATATCAGCTGTGGCACCATTAAAGTCCTAGAGGAGAACTTTGGCAAGAAAATCTCAGATATTTCACGCAGCAACTTTTTCACTGATATGTCCCCAGAGCAAGGAATATAAAGGAAAGAATAAACAAATGGGATCTCATCAAAATAAAAAGCTTCTGAATGGCTAAAGAAAACAGTATTAAATTAAAAAGACAACCAACTGTATGGGAAAACACATTTGCCAATGATACCTCAGACAAAGGTTTAATCTCCAAAATACACAAAGAACTTACAAGACTCCACTCTAAGAAGACATCTAACCCAATTAAAAAATGGGAAAAGGACTTAGACACTTCTCCAAGGAGGGCATACAGAATATCCAGAGACACATGAAGAGATGCTCAATATTGTTAGCTATCAGAGAGATACAAATTAAAACCACAATGAGATACCACTTTACACCAGTCAGGATGGCTATCATAAACAAAGCAACAAACAACAAATGTTGGAGAGGGTGTGGGGAAAAGCGGTCCTTAGTTCACTGTTGGTGGGATTGCAGACTGGTACAACCATTATGGAAAACAGTATGGAATTTTCTCAGAAAAATAAAAATCGACCTGCCTTTTGACCCAGCAATTCCACTGCTAGGATTATATCCTAAGAATCCTAAAACATCAATATCAAAGAACCTATGCACCACAATGTTCATAGCAGCACAATTTATAATAGCCAAGAGTTGGAAGCAACCTAGGTACCCATCAGTAAATGAATGGATTAAAAAATTGTGGTACATACACACAATGGAATTATATGCAGCAGAGAGAAAGAAGGAGTTACTACCCTTTGCAACAACATGGATGGAACTGGAAAGCATTATGCTGAGTGAAATAGGCCAGGTCATGATCTCACCTTTAACAGGAAGCTAAACAACAAAACAAACAAGAAAGCAGAATAAAAACAAAGACACTGAAATAGAGAATAAGGGGACAGTGACCAGAGGGAAGAGGGAAGGGAATTTAAGGGGGAAAGAGGGGAGGGATTTGGAGGAACAAGTATGAAAGACACAGGGATGAGGACTAGGGGTGGAAGAAATGGGAGGGAGGTGGGGAGCACCAGGCGGTGGGGGGGTGAGCTGGGATGGGAGAAATAGACAAAAAACTGTACTTGACAAATAACTAAATAAAAATAAATAAAATGTACAGGATTAAAAAATAATAAAAATAATAAACGAACAAATAAATAAATATATTTTTTAAAAATAGTTAGTAGCATGGGTTAGTGAACTTTTTCTCTAAGTTTTGTGGGTTATACACCCTCCCATATTTTTTTAATGTTTTAAAGATGTAAAAAGCATTTTACTTGGGTTATACAAAAATCAGGCTGCAGGACCAATTTGAGCAGCTGGCAGCAGCTTCCCAACCCCTTCTTAAGCATAGTGGTCAAGAGCAACTCTGGAACCAGACTGACTGGATTAATTAATACTCAGCTACTCACTCTCTAGGTACTCTGGGGCAAGTAATTAACTTCTCTGTGTCTGGGTTTCCACAGCTGTAAAAGATACTAAGAACTACCTTTTGGGTTGCTATAAGAAGTAAATACAAGTAAAACGCCTAGCCAGGGAAAAGCCGTACCATCAGAAGGATTTGTTAGATTAGAGGTAGACAAAAGAGAGCCAACAGGAGACATATTAAATGAAAAAAGAATGATTAATTTTTTAAAAAGCAGCAAAGAAGAAATGGAGGAATGGGATCACAACAGTGCAGGTAAATACAAGATACAAACAGGCTCTATGCCAACCACTAATGAAAGTATAAAATGGACTGGAGATGAGCCTACCAACTTTGATCAAAATTTCAAATGTGCACATTTTTTGAGCCTTTCACCTCTTCCAAAACTTGGCTGTGCATATATACACAAGCAAGTATAAAGCTATGAATTCCGTATTGACAAAAATTTTTAAATGGAAATAAAAGTCCATGAACAGGGGAAAAATGAAATAAAGTAATGCACACCTAAATGCCATAATCTCACACAGCCATTTAGAAAAAGATATAAATATGCTAATATGGAAAGATTTCTATAATTTTTTATTAAACTTTTATTTTGAGATTACAGTAATAGAAGAAATAAAGCAGAGATCCCATGTAACCTGTATATAGTTTCCCTCTGTGATGACATTGTGCAAATCTATAATACAATATTATAATTTAATTTTTAATATAAAAACAGAATAGCATGCATATTACATACATCCCCTTTTGTGTACTTTAAGTATCTATATGATGGAGAACTCAAATGCTGGAAAAATTTTAGCTTTAGGTAACAGCTAACAAGCTTAGTAATCATTGTATTTAAAAAGCTATTGTTCAGAAACTGCAGGTATGACCCACCCTGACTCCAGGATCATAAGCAGTCCCACCTTTGTGCCTCAGGAAGACAGCAAGCAATCAAGGTAGTATCTGAGCCATTGTGTTCCAGGGTGAGACATCCACCACCCAGGACACAGATGAATGAATGCTGCAGCTTTTTATCTGATTAATTTTTTCCCTGAAATCTAATCCCCTTACCTATACTTTTGTTCTTATAAAAAGGGTCAGCTGAAAATGGAATTGAAGATGGTCTGAGAGGGTACAAATCTGCCACGTTCTCAGATTGATGACCATTTGAATAAAGTGCCCATAAAGATTCAATCCCCATCTCTGCTTATTGGGTCTGGTAGGTGACAGGCAGCACAAATACTGGCTTTTCCGGTTTCACATACAGTTTGTACATATACACAAGATGTACAAGGACCCCAAAAAACAGAATTTATTTATCAAAAATTATGTATTTATTCTTACATGTTTAAACTTCAGTCACTATCAAAGTACTCTTCAACTGATGCAATACACCTATCAAGATATTTTTTCCCACTGCTCAAAACAGTTTTTGAGCTCATTGATTTTGATACCTTTGAGTGTTTCTGCCATTTTTTGTTTCACCTCTTCCACATGGGCAAAATGTTTCCCTTTGAGGACTTTTTGCATCCAGGGAAACAAACAAAAATAAAGTTACTCAGGGCAAGATCAGGTGAATAGAGGGTGGCGCAGGGGGATCATGCTGTTTTGGCAGTGTAGGAAGGTGTGTTCATAAATCACCCAATATAAAATAGAAAACATGTTGCTCTTTCAAAACAAATTCACTTACTGTCTCTTACTCTCAATCAGTTAAACTGACCTCCCTGTGAAGAGGCAGGGAGATAAAATAAGACCAGAAGACCCTATGGAGCTTCAATGATCTAGCCTAAGGAGAACTACTAACCACCAAATGGAACAAAACCCCTTCTAATAGGCTGATAATTTAAGTTGGGGTGACCTCAGAGCACAAAAAAACCTCCAAGTGATTATAAATTTAGACTTACCAGCTGAAACAGTATCATTTATTAATCCAAAATTTTTGATCAACGGAACAAGTTACCCTAGGGATAACAGCAGAATTCTACATAAAAGACCCTACTGAAGCCAAACAGGGCCTCTCACAACACCAGCTGGCACCCAGATACAGATGGGTTCCTTGAACACTCACCTAGAAGAGTAAGAAGCCTGTACTGCAAGGGGCCCATCCTCCAGAACATAATTCTGTTTTGGCGGGGGTGCAAAGCAGGGGTGCCTTGAAAATAGCAGAGCATATTCCCCACAAGCCTTGATTGGGGGAAGAAGGATGATCTGGTTTAAGATACTTTGCATAACAATAGCAAGTTAAGAGCCACCCCTTTCCTGAAGGGAAGAGGACTGAAGCTCAGGGCAAAAGGTGTCCCTGACACAACCAAGGGAGGCAGATGCCCACCACAGATGCCCCTGTGTCATTGGGAACTCCTGCCCTGACTAAAGAGGACAGCTGAAAGAAGGTAAAATATACTGGGCAACTGGCAAAAATGGTTAATGCTAACACATCATAGGATGAGTCAGGTATGAGGTCAGGTAGGGAGTTCCTGGGCTGAGCATTAAAATGAGGGCGGGCTTAAAACGAAGGGAGTTCACCACAAGTTCTACTGTGTAAGGGTGAGACCACATGGTTTTGAGTAAGAGCATGCCACAAGGTCTGGAGTAAGAAACAGCAGGCCCACAAGGAAGCCTGCCTGGATAAGACGGCAGCAAAGCTGAGGGAGTTGTGCAGGGACCTGCCTAACCAACCATGGATTCATAGGAGATGCTTGGAGCTGAACTGAACTGCGACCAGGAATGCTGAGTCACAGACTTCTGCTTCTCTGAAGGAGATACAGAGAAGCCACTCTCTTGGGACATGTGCCTCCCTGGACACCACCATGATCGAGTGCTAACATGACATGTTTTCCTGAACTACTACATGGAAGCTGAGAACGGCGCACCCTGGATCCTGAAGGAGAGAGCTGCTGCGAGAGGATGGTGGCTCTGAAACACATGAGTGCACATTCCAGACAGAATGGGGGTCCATTTGCAGGACTGGGTTAAGAACAGTTAAGGAAATGGGAAACTTCTGGGAATGGTTTTGGCTTATAACTTTTTGGAGAGCAAGGAAAATGCTAGGGTTCATGAGAGAAGAGAGCTCTGAGCAGGAGCACTCTCGCTGCTCCCTTGCCCACCCTGCCCCCCTGCCCACCCTCTAAGGTTAGAACCGTGTAAATAAAAACCTGTTTCCTTCAACACGAATAGTTGTTGGGTCCTGTGTCAATGATACAGGGTGCAGCCAAAGGGGAGGGGGGGCCAAAAAAGGATCTGGACTAGTGTCCAGAATTCAAAGTATATAAGATTATTGGAGAGACACATAAGATGTCCTCACCCCTCCCCCAAAGAGACAAATAGAGCCAGGGCCAATGAGAGCTGTTTTGCATAGCAACAGTTTTGCAGCTAACCTCTAGAATGATTATTTAACATATCTATAACCTTTAACTGGTTTCACAGTTATGTTAAATAGCTGTGGCCAAGTTTTGAGCCAGGGAGAAGGGAGTGGCTTCTACCCAGGATGTAACTAGGGGCTGCACTCCTGAGTGGGAACACCTGCATGAGAGCTTGGAAAAGACTGGCTCCAGGACATGAGGGGATAACTGCCCAGGTGAGGAGAGGGCCACGCGGTTTGGGGCAGAATAGGGACCCCTTTAGTCAGATGAAAGGGAGAGCCACGCGGTCTCAGCAGAGTGAGGACTCCGTCTTGGTGAGGTGAAAGAGGGAACCACGTGGTTTTGGCAGAGTGCAGACCCCCTCTTTCCCAGGTGAAAGGGAAAACCACGCAGCTTTGCCAGAGTGGAGATCCCTGCAGCCAGGTGAAGAAGACAGCTACATGCTTTTGGTGGAGTGCGAACCCCCGCAGCTTTAGTAGAAGAGGCCCACGCAGCTTTGGGGTGCCCCTTTGGCAGCGTGGCCTGAAAAGCAGGAGAGACTTTGACTGGAACTGGGTACAAAAAACTCTTGCCAGTGGACCGTGACAGGGAACCACAGTACTTTGGATGAACTCAAGAGTCTGCACAGTGACACAGCTGACGGTGCCAGCAGCCTGAAACACAGACGTGTGCTCTTTTCCTGATTTACGGTACCCAGAATTGGGACAGTGGGAGAAGGGAGCGCTATGTGGGTGTAGGTGTATACCCTAAAGGACTTTGATATTTTAGTGGAGGCATGAAGCCTAAATAGCACTAAATAAACATTTTGTTTCCTTTTCACAAATCTCTGGCATTGAGAGATGTCTTTCCAATTGGCGGTGGACAGAAGAGCCCAGTAGATATTAGTATACCATTCTTGGGAGGGGCCCCTGTTATGTAGCAATATTTGGCATCCCTAGATATTGCCCCCCCCACACACCTCTTGTTCAGTAACACTTATATTTACTCAATTAAGTGATTTATTCTTTTATAGCCTATACTACTCATTGCCAGTCTATGTCCTACACATAGGAGAATCAAAAATTAACCAGACAACTGCAATCTCTAAACTCAAGGAATTTAGAGCCTACCAAGGAACATGAACACCAACCAAAAATCACACAATTAAAATTACCATTACAGTACAGCACAGTAATTTACAACCTCACTGCCTGGGTTCAAATCCCAATACTGCTACCAAATGGCTATGTAATTTTGAGCAAATGACCTAACACTCTTTGCTTCAGTTTCCTCATCTGTATTTATAAATTACATAGAACAGTGCCTGGCACACAATAAACTGTTGATGTTACTCTCATTATTATTAATTATTTCAGGGGGAATCTAATCTATTTTTAATCCAATGGAAAGCCAGGAAAAGCTTCTTTGAGAAAGTAACATAGAGGTAATTGCCAAATATGAATACAAATTAAACACCAAAAGAGAAAAACTGTCTGGCAGAGGGAAAAACATAATCAAAGACCCTAGCTAGGATGAGCCTGGCATAATAAGGATCTGGAAAAAAGGCCAGTGAAGCTCTAAGAGGAGAGAGATAAGTCTAGAAAACTAAGAAGGGCATGATAAAGTTAAGAATTTCATCTTTATCTGAAAAACAAAAGGTAGGATACAAGACATAACAAAGATTTTGTTAGGTTTTTAAAATTTTCTTTTATTGATTGATTGATTGATTTTTAGAGAGAGAAGGAGAGAGGGAAAAAGAGATAAAGCTCAATTTGTTGTTCCACTTATTTAAGCATTCATTGGTCGTTTCTTGTATGTGCCCTGACCACGGAACAAACCCACAACCTTGGCATAACCAACTGAGCTACCCAACTAGGGCCTAGTTTGGTTTTTCTTTTTAATCTTTCCTTGAGTATGGGCTTTCCTGTGATGAAGAGAGATGGACCTGAGCTTATCAGAAATGGGTAAATATTTAGAAAGACTAGTCATTCTGATGAAGCAGAAAATAAACTACAGACAAGAAACTGCTAAGTACTCTAAGCACAGATGAGGGCAGAACTCATGAACCAATAACAGGGTTAATATGATTCAATCATTTCTTCAACCCCTACAACAGGAACACAGAAAATGGACAATGCTGTTAATCCACAGCTGGATGGATTATACAGTGCGCGGCACGCAGGAGAAAAAAAAAAAAGGAGCAGAATTGAGGATACTCTTAACTGACAGTGACCAACCATGGTGTTCACATGCCATAAAGTGATGCCAGGAAAAGTTACAAATTTGAAGGCTCGGAAGATTTAAGGGGCTGTAAACCTCAGTGAAGTCTGAGAATAAATTCAACAAATGGCAAAACTGGGAAAATGTGTTTGGAGAGCAAAATTTCCAAATTTATGATTTCAGAGGTGGAAGCCTGTAATGGCCACAGGAATAGAATGCTACAGACAAGTGGAGGGACAGATACCATGAGTAATGTGTTTTTACATGTCTGGATTAAAACAGAAATCTACCTTGCTAAAAATAAGTCATAACCTATTCATTTAGCCAAATAATTTTCAAGGACTTCCCTGAAGCCATTCCTGACAAAAGTTCTTAGACACATAGAGAAGGAAATTTTATTAACTTATTTGTCACAACTGGAGAGAGCAAGCATCCTGGTAATGGTAAAAACTAAAGCACAGAACAAGCCAAAAACTGAAAGAAAATCTTTGCAAAACATGTATCTGATGAAGGACTGGTATCCAAAATATACGAGGAACTCTTAAAACTCAACGATAACAAAAAGACCCAATTAAAAATGGTCAAAAGATCTGCATGTCACCAAAAGATACATAGCTAGCAAATAAGCATATGAAAAGATGATCAACATCCTGTCATTAGGGATTTGCAAATTAAAAACAAGATATCACACTATATACCTATTAGAATGGCAAAAACCCAAAATGCTGTTTCACATAAAAATGTGAAACAACAGGAACTCTCATTCAGTGCTGGTAGGAATGCAAAATGGCACAGCCACTATAGAAGACAGTTGGGCAGTTTCTTATTAAACTAGACACATTCTGGGAGACCGGTGGGGGGGTGGGGTGGGATGGGAGAAATAGATAAAAAAAAAATGTACTTGAAAAGTAACTAAATAAAATTTAATATTAAAAAAATAAAAATAAATAAATAAACTAGACACATTCTTATCATATTCTTTTTTTACCATAAATACAATTACATTTCTATATTTACCCAAATAAGTGAAAACTTACGTCTACACAAAACTCTGCATCACAATGTTTATAGTAGCTTTATTCATAATTATCAAAACTTGGAAGCAATCAAAATGTCCTTCAGCAGGTGAGTGGATAAATAAACAGGTACATCCTGACTATAGGATATTATTCAGTCATAAAAAGAAATGAGAAACAACATTATACTGATAAGTGAAAGAAGCCAATCTGAAAAGGCTACATAGTGTATGAATCCAACTACATCACATTCTAGAAAAGGTAAAATTATGGGAATGGTATAAAGAGCAGTTTTGACAGGGTTTGGGAGAGGGAGGAGATGAAGAGGTGCAGCATGGGAAATTTTTAAGGCAGTGAAAGTATTCTGCATGATCCTATAATGGTAGGTACATGACATTATGCATTTGTCTAACCAACATAACTAACTATGCAAGATAAAATGTGGACCCCAATGTAAACTATGGTCTTAGTTAATAATAATGTATCAATACTGGCTCACAAATGTACCACACTAATGATAGATTATTATTAGGGAAGAGAGGGAGAGGTAAAGAGGTATACAGGAATTCTCTGTACTTTCTGATCAATTTTTCTGTAAACCTAAAAATGCTCCAAAATATAAAGTCTATTAATTTAAAACAAAAACTAAAGGCATTATTACCACCAAATCACAGAGAGAAAATAACGTCCACCATTGGCCAGGAAATACATTCAAAGAGGTTAAAATTGCGAATTCTGGTTCTTCTACTTACTGGCTGTGTCACTTTGGACAAACTATAAACTCTGCTAAGTCTCAGTTTCTTTACTGGTGAATTAGGGGTAATAATCATCATGGAGTTAAGAAGATTAAATGAGTTCATAGATGTAAAGCACTAAGAACAGTGACTAGAACAAATTAAGTATTAAATATTTACTCCCTGTTACTCAAAGTAAGGTCTATAAGCCTATTAATCTACATTACATGGGGGCTTGTCAGAAATGCAGGGTCACCTACAGAATCTGCATTTTAGTAAGATTCCCTAGGTAATTTTTCTGTGCTTTATATAAAGTTGAGAAGCACTGTATCAGGCAGTATTATCAACAAAGCTATTCTTCAACCCTGCCACTAAAAAAGGAACATAAACAAGGGAAGAGTGCACATTATTATTTCCTAATAATTATAACATACATTTAGAAAGAGAATCAACTATAATATTAGATAATAAAGTTTTGAAACATAAAGTGACAGTGTTCATGTAGAATAGGTACACAAAAAAGTACACTTTCTTAAAGAGTACACGTAAAAGGAAAAAGGACTCAAGGATATGAACAACAGTGTGGTGATTGCTGGGGGAGGAGAGTATAAAGGGACTAAATGGTACAAAGTACTAGAAGAAGGAGTTCTGGCTAAGATGGAGGCATACGTAGAAACGCTTCGTTTCCTCACACAAACAAAGGAAGGATAACAACCAATTTAAAGGCAAAAAAAAAAAACCCCAGAACTGTCAGAAAACTGAATTATAGGGAAGTCCTACAACCAAGGAGTTAAAGAAACATTCACCCAGGCCAGTAGGAGGACGGGCATGGGAGAGGGCAGCCTAGTGGTGAGTACTGCCTGACAGCAGACTGCGTGGGCGAGGCAGAGATGGTTGAACCAGAAACTAAAGACTCAAAGTGAGCTGTAAAATTCTGCGCGGGTTGCCATGACAGAAGAAACTCCAGTCTCACACAAGACAGTTCCTTGGAAAGTGCGGCTAGAGTGGAACAAGACAGCAGCATTGTTCCTTCTTTAACCCCTCCCCCACAGGTAGTGCCCCAACCCAGCAAAGAGGGATGCCTCGCCCTGGTGAGTACCTAAGGCTGGCCCACTCTCTTACAACATATCAGGTACACCTACACAAAGAAATATAGCCTAAATGAAAGAAGAGATCAAAATTCCAGGGAAGGGCAGATAAAGTGCTTCCCAGATAAGGTCAACTTAAAGGAGTTCATCATTACCAAGCCCTTAGCACATGAAATGTTAGAAGAACTTATCACCCTGGCTGGTGTGGCTCAGTGGACTGAGCACTGGCCTGCGAACCAAAGGGTCATGGGTTCATTTCCCAGTCAGGGCACATGCCTGAATTGCAGGCCAGGTGCCCAGTAGGAGGGGGCACAAAAGAGGCAACGACACATTGATGTTTCTCTCCCTTTCTTTCTCTCTCCCATCTCCTCTAAAACAAAATAAACTTAAAAAATTTTAAAAAGGACTTATGTAAGAAATAGAAGATCAAAAACTATGAACAGTAAAACGGCAGCAAACTCACAATATCAACAACTGAACCTAAAAAAACAAAAACATGGGTGAGTGGTGAGGGGGAAATGGAGGCAACTATAATTGAACAACAAGTTCAAGTTGTTAAATAAATAAAAACAACAACAAAAACTAAGCAAACAATAGAACAGGAACAGAATCAGAGAAATAGATATCAAATGGAGGGTTTTCAGCTGAGAGGGAGAGGGGACGAGTGGGGGTGAAAGGTTCAGGGAATAAGAAGCATCTAATTGGTAGGCATAAAATAGATGGGGAGAAGTTAAGAACAGTGTAGGAAACAGAGAAGTCAAAGAACTTATAGGTACAACCCATGGACGTAAACTAATGGGGGGAATGTTGGAGAGTTGGGGGGTAAAGGCGAAGGGGTGATAAAGAGAAGAAAAAAATTGGGAAAACTGTAGTAGTATAACCAATAAAATATACTTAAAAAATAAACAATGTACTAGAAAAATATATAGACTATTTTAAATGTTTTGCTGGGGACCTACCTTCCTAAACATACTTTAATAAACAGAAGTCATATTGCAATGATTGTTTAAAAAAATCCCTTTATATGACAAAAGATACCACAAAAGTTAAAAGCTAAGACAAATAATATGTGGAGAGAAAATACTTACATTATACATAATAAGTCTAGTAACCATAAGACGATATTTTTAAAGATCCTTTACATGAATCAAAAGGCAAAGTAGATTTATTTGTATATACTCAGATGAAAAGAGACTGACTTACAAAAGCTGCAACAGAACAAAATACCCCCCCAAATTCTACCTAGAAATATTTACACGTGCACAGAAAAAGGTATTGAAGAACATACACAAAACTGTTAAAAGACTTACATTTTACCTTTTTTAAAAATTAATTTTAGAGACACAAAGGAATGTTGAGAAAGAAAAGGAGGGAGGGAGAGGGGAAGGGAGGAAGGGAGGAAAGTCAATTTATTATTCCACTTATTCATGCATTTATTGGTTGCTTCTTGTATGTTCCCTGACCAGGGATCAAACCTACAACTTTGGCCTATCAGGATGACACTCCGACCAGCTGAGCTATCTGGCCAGGGCTCACTTTTTTCTTTACAAACTTCTATATAAACTGAACTTTTCACAATGAATATGGTTTTTTCTTCACTCACACTTGTTTAATTATAAAAGGAAAATACTAAATGATACTTTTAGCTCTTTAAAAAGCTAATACTTTCATTAAAAATCATAAGCTTCCTGATTTTCTGACAATTACTTAACTCCAAACTCTTATGACATTTGAAAAATATATCTTCACATTACCAAAATTCTCCTAAGAATTCACGAAAATATTCCAACTTTTGTCCTCTCCCAAATGGGCCACTATATTCAATTTCCAGTGGCCCTCTGTTCAAAGCCAGTTCCAACCTAATTTCAAAAGTAAAATGTCTAAGCCAGAGAAGAAATTTAACAACATTATATAAAATATTGAAATGGAGCCCATGTGACAAAATATGCCTACTAGTATCAGACAGCAACTGTTTAACAGTCACTGCAAGTAATTCCATATTCACTTCTGTTTCAATCTGAATCATTTCTGAGTCACTAAGTTGGAAAAAAATTGTCACCTGTGACTAAATACAAGTTTCAGCCCCCAAATAGCTAAATGTAGGAAAAGTACATGCCCCCAGGACTGCCAATGGAAGGGATTTTCCAGAAAAGTGGTTCACAAACATGGCAAGAAAATATTGCATAGGTACTCAGCTACCACTTTAATGCCCTCAAACTCTTTGGAAAGTACTGGAAGTAAATGACTACAAAGTAAAATATAAGAAAAGTTTGGGTTTTTTTTAATCTTACATATTAAAAGCACATAAAGTGGTCCATTTGGTTTTTTAGTTTTCCTTTGCTGAAGTTAGAAAATTGAATTTCTGGATAAACTGGATATTAGCTTTACTCATTTCTAATAACACACTTAGAAATTTTCAGTGGCTACAATAAATTATATGACTACTTAGAGGTTTTTTTAATTACTTAAACTTAACAAAATGTAGACATGTAGATTTGCCTAATATTAATTTATCTTCACTTCATAACACCTGAATTAATTAAACTGATAAAAACTGCCAGTTGTAGGAATAAAAATACCCTTCCCTAAAACTGTCAAACAACTTTAAGCTAAAATAATCAATATACATGTCACAGAAGATGCAATCATGAGATCATAAATTAATGAGGTAATCCCTCTCCAAAGGAAAGAAAAGATTCCTTACCTGATATCATATATGTAACAAATATAATATACTGCTTTCTAGAGCATTCACACTTAGAACCATTAAGCATGGCAGCATCTTCTACTCAAGTGAAATTCAGCTGCCAGGATACTTGCAATCGAAACAAACTCTAGGACGTAATTTCTCTTTTTCAAGAAGTAAACAATCTCTATGGCCTGATTTACCAATAAAAATTTAAGAAGAAAGGAAGGAAGGGAAGGAGGGAGGACGAGAGGGAGGAAGGAAATCATCAGGAAGACAAGGTACCCAGGTTTTAAGTTCTTGGGGAAATTCCTTGTTTTAAAAGAGAAAGACAAACTCTAATTAGTAACGTCAGAAACTGCACCCTCCACATGTCCTACTCAGGAAAAAAAAAAAAAGCTCTTCAGGTACAATGATAACTTTGCCTATAGGAGTACAGCATTAAGAATTCATTAAAACTAATTCAAAAGAACTTAAGCACCCATATGTTCACAGCAGTGCTATTTACAATAGCTAAGTGCTGGTAACAGCCTAAGTGCCCAAAAGTGGATGAGTGGATCAAAAAACTGGGGTACATTTACACAATGGAATACTACACAGCAGAAAGAAGGAACTCCTACCCTTCACAATAGTGTGGATGAGCTGGAGAGTATTATGCTAAGTGGAATAAGCCAGTCACTGAAAGACAAATACCATATGATCTCACTTATAAGAAGAACCTAATGAACAAAATAAACTAATGAGCAAAACAGAACCAGAGACATGGAAACATGGAACAGACTGACAGCAGCCAGAGAGGAGGGAGGAGGGGAATAATGGCGGAAAAAAGGGGAAGGGACTAAAAGAATATATATGAATGACCCATGGACATGGCCAATGGTGTAGCTATTGACTGTGGGAGTAGGGGCAGGGGGTGAGGGGGCTGGGTGAAGGAGGGCAAAGGGGAAAAAACTGGGACATCTGTAACAGAATAACAATTTTTAAAAATTAAAAATAAATTTTAAAAAATTTAAAAAGAATTCATAGAGATTAGTCAAGAGAAAACAGGCTCAATACTAAGGTCAAAGATCCTTCAGTATTTCTAATGCCAAAATTTTGTGCTGAGACTTAAGCTTCTTCCCAAGTGTAATTTGTCAGTAACTGCCAAGAAAAAAATTTAAAACAACTTAAGAGTGCTTGTTTTATCCCATTTATAATATACTTCATCAAAGAAACTACCAAAATCATATAAACCTGTAACTTTGTAATTATCTCAAAAGGTATTTTAGCCCTGGCTAATGTAGCTCAGTGGACTGAGCGCGGGCCTGCAAATGCAAACCAAAGGGTCTCTGGTTCAATTCCCAGTCAGGGCACATGCCTGGACCATGGGCCAGGTCCCTGGTTGGGGATGCATGAGAAGCAACCACACATTGATGTTTCTCTCCCTCTCTTTCTCCCTCCCTTCCCCTCTCTAAAAATAAACAAATAAATATCTTTTTTAAAGGTATTTTTAATGTAAATAGCATACTATCTTTGCCCCTTATTCTTAACTCCTTTGTCCTTATTCTTTGAGATTACTGGCTCTTAAAATTAGACAATAAAGACTGGTTCACCACTCCTCCAATTCATCTACAAGGCATTTTACTCTCACTGGTAGTTTAGTGTTTAACCATAGCTCATATTTCTTTTCTACAGAGAAGCACAGTCACAAATTAGGATTAGCAATGTGATTTAGCATGTAATTTCATCAGACTTTATAATTATCAGCTGCTACTCAGGTCTTGATTTTTCGACTTGGACCTGCAACAGCAACAGCCCCTTCTGAAAAAAGCACCTTAAAATAGACCTTCAACTTCAGTTTTCTCTACCAAAAAAGGAAGAGTAATTAGTAACCAAATGGCTTATCAGCTGAGTTCTCTTGAAACACTCAAAATATTAAAGTTAAGTAATATATCTAAACTGCATCAGACTTTTAGTTACTAAAAATCTTGTGCTAGAGAAAATTCAAGAATGGACCCCATAAAAAATAATCTGTCTCTAGTGATTCTTACCCAACATAAAATGGAATGTGATTTAACTTCCTGCCCTGCTCTGATAAATCCCAAACTATTTTATTACATTAAAAAAGGAAAGAGGGTAAAGACTAAGTTTTTAATTTTAACAATGAACTATTCAAAACAGTAAAATTTTAAAAATCACACTAAATAATGCATCTCATTAATGAAAAAATGAATTTTCAATATTTTAAAAGAATGTATTTACTTATTAATTTTTAGAGAGGAAAATGAAGTGAGAGAGGGAGGAAAGAAACATCAATCGCTTGCCTCTCGTATGCGCCCCAAATCGGATGGAACCCACAACCCAGGCAGATGCCCTAAACAGTAACTGAACCAGCCACCTTTCATTTTGCTGGGTGACACCCAACCAACTGAGCCACACCAGTCAAGGCAAATTTTTCATTTTTACAGCAAATCAGACAACTCATTAACTTCTGAAAATAATCCATGAAAACAAATTTTAAACCTATTTCATTTGACATGATAGAAACTTAAGTATGCAATAAGACAAAATATTCTATATAAAGGAGTTCAACAAAATTGATGTGTGATAACTATAACTAGCTCTTTTCACACAGATCTAGCAACTTTCTTCGAAACCATAAATTTTCTACAAAAATATTCATAAATTGATTTTAACAAAGTTTACTCCCTGAATTATAATTTACTTTTTAAAAAAAACTCCAATCAATCAAATATTCCTGACATCTTACCAAGGAGTCCAGTCTTTGCTAAATACATGTTTTTTTCTCAAACTATGTTAGACATGGGTGGCTGTTACCCCACATAAATCATTTTTCTTTCAAATATTGTTGAAATCTGATGATTACTAAACAACACATTGCAGTAGGCCCAGGAATTGAAAAACTAGCTGAAGACAGTTTTTATTTGCTTGAGTTATGGATTAAAGGCAAGGATTATTTTAGATATAATACCAAAAGCATACTTAGCCTTGGGCGGTGTGGTTCAGTTAATTGGAGTGTCATCCCAAAACCAAAAGATTTGGGGTTCAATTCCTAGTTAGGGCACATTCCCAGGTTGTGGGTTCAATCCCAGGACCAGGTACATACAGGAGGCAACCAATCAATGCTTCTCTCTTGCATCAATGTTCCTCTCTCCCTGCCTTTTCCCTTCCTCTCTCTCTAAAAGCAATAAAAAAATGTGCTTGAGTGAGGCTTAAAAAAAATTTAAAGCACACTTCATAAGAGAAGAAATGGATAAACTGGAATTCAGGACAAAATACAAACTCTTGCTCTCAAAAGACACTTGAGAGAATAAAAAGATAAGCTGTAGAATGAAACATCTTTGCAAAACATTAAACTTTGAAGGACCTGCTCCCAGAACATATAAAAAATTCTCAAAACTCAACATTAAGAAAACAAACAACCCAACTTTTTTAAAGTACACAGAAGATTTGAACAAGTACTTCATCAAAGAAGATATACAGCTGGCAAATAAGTACATAAAACTATATCAGTATCACTGGTCATTAAGAAAATGTAAATTAAAACAACACGATAGCACTATACAACAATTAGAATGACTAAAACGATATCATACTAGTGTTGGTGAGTATATGAAGCAACTGGAACTCTAATACACTGATAGAATATCAAATGGTACAGCCATTTTTGAAACACAATTTGGAAACTTATTAAAAAGTTAAACACATGCCTACCACTCATATGATCAGCCATTCAATTCCAAAGTGTTTTCTCAAGAGAAATGAAAACATAAGTCTACCCACACTTCCATACCAAGTTCATAGAAGCTTTATTCACAACAGCCAAAAACTAGGAATAATTCAAGTGTTCGCCAATAAATGAACAGATAAGCAAATCCTGTTATTTCCATATAAATGTAACACTACTAAGTTATACCTCTCAGTAAGAAAAAGTAACTACTAATAAAGACATCAACAATGAATGAATCTTAAACAATGGACGCTGATGAATGGACAGCACATCCTAAATAAGGAAGGCTATTTACATAAAATTCCAGAAAAGACAAAGCTTACCTATAGTGACAGCAAATCAGTGGTCTTCTGGGGATACAGGAGGGTGGGAATGAATGCAAAGGGCCCTAAGGGAACTTTGGAGGAAAATAGAAAAGTTCGATATCTTGATTATGTGGTCATTACATGTGTAGATTATTCGTCAAAATGAAAATCATATACTTAAAATGGTCCAATTTTACTGAATGCAAACTACACCTCAATCAAGTGGATTACAAATATTAAAATATTTTGAGGTAAAATCTATAAAATTATCATATTTCCTAAAATGATTACAGTATCTTCCACTAATACTTTCTTACAAAGAATCTCAGAAAAGGCTGAGATTATCATCCCATTTCATAAATTGCAGGGGCAGCAGGACACACAGTAGTAGCAGTTAGAACCATGAGTTGGGAGCATGACACTACATTTGAACATATTTATCCAATAACAATGAAGCAAATGATAGGACAAAATAAACAAAGTGCTAGGTCATGGCCTACTGAAAAAACTGGCTAGAACCACATAAAAAATAAAGGACAAAGTAAAATATATATTCCCCAAAAAAGGTATAATAAGAAAAGACAGTAAATGTGTAAGATCCACATTATCTGTATGTACCATCATCACAAGTATAAAAGAAAACCAATCATCCCTGGCTGGTGTAGCTCAGTGCATTGAGCACAGGCCTGCAAACCAGAGGATCTCGGTTCGATTCCTAGTCAGGGCACATACTTGGGTTGCAGGCCAGTTCCCAGCAGTGGATGCATGAAAGGCAACCGTACACTGATGTTTCTCTCTGTCTTTCCTTCCCCTCTAAAGATAAATAAATAAATATTAAAAAATAAATTCATAATTAAAAAAAAAGAAAACCAATCACATGCAAAACAATTAATTACGTTTATAGAATTTCCAGCCAAGATGGAAGGCAAAAGTGTTAGATATACTGTGCTTCCTTGCACAACCAAAAGAAGGACAAATGTAAAAACAAAAAACAACCAGAACTGCCATAAAATAGAACTGTATGGAAGTCCCACAACCAAGGAGTTAAAGAACCATTCATCCAGACCAGTAGGAGGGGCAGAGACTGGCAGACACAGGCAGCAGGGAGGCAGAGAGGACATGCAGCAAAGTGGCTAGAGGACTGCACAAGGTAGTGGCTGGTGTATGGGCGGTCTCACATTTGTGTGCTGATAAACTGGAAGGAACAACTGTGGAGCAAGACAGACTGCACAGCCAGGATTCCAGTGCAAGAAAATAAAACCTCAAAATCTAACTAAAAAACCTGTGGGGGTTGAGGCAACCAGAGAAACTCCCAGCCTCACAGGAGAGTTCACTGGAGAGACCCAAAGGGTCCTAGAATGTACACAAACCCACCACAGAATCAGCGCCGGAAGGGCCCAATTTGATTGTGGGTAGCAGAGGAAGTGACTGAAAGCACACTGAGATCCAAGCAAGCAGCACTGTCCCCTCTTAGACCTCCCCACACAAACCCAGCGTCAGACAAAGCCAAGTGGGTTGCCCCACCCTGGAGAATACCTAAGGCCCCATCCCTTAGTAGGTAACAGGCACATGGAGACAAAGAAATATGGCCCAAATGAAAGCACAGATCAAATCTCCACAAAATATACAACTAAATGATGAAGACAGAGTCAACCTATCAGATGCACAGTTCAAAACACTGGCAATCAGTATGCTCACATAAATGGTTGAGTATGGTTGCAAAATAGGGGGAAAGTGAAGGCTATGAAAAGTGAAATAAAGGAAAGTGTACAGGGAACCAATAGTGAAGGGAAGGAAATTGCAATTCAAATCAACAATTCGGACCAGAAGAAGAAATAAACATTCAACCAGAACAGAAATAAGAAACAAGAATTCAAAAAAATGAAGAGAGGCTTAGGAACCTCCAGGACAACTTTAAATGTTCCAGTATCAGAATCACAGGGGTGCCAGGAGGAGAAGAGCAAGAAATTGAAAACTTACTTGAACATATAATGAAGGAGAACTTCCCCAATCTTGCAAAGGAAATAGACTTCCAGGAAGTACAAGAAGCTCACAGAGTGCTGAAGAAGTTGGACCCAAACAGGAACACACCAAGGCACACCATCATTAAGTTACCCAAGATTAAAGATAAGGAAAGAATCTTAAAAGCTGCAAGAGAAAACAAGACAGTCACCTACTAAAGGAGTTCCCGTAAGGCTTTCAGCTGATTTCTCAGAAGAAACCTTGCGGGCAAGAAGGGGCTGGAAAGAAAAGTATTCCAAGTCATGAAAGGCAAGAACCTACATCCAAGATTACTCTACCCAACATGGCGATCATTTAGAATGGAAGGGGAGATAAAGTGCTTCCCAGAAAAGATCGAATTAAAGGACTTTATCATCACCAAGCCTTTACTATATGAAATATTAAAGGGAGTTTTCTAAGAAAAGTAAGAAGATCAAAACTATGAACAGTAAAATGACAACAAACTCACAACTATAAACAACCGAACCTAAAAAAAAAGCCCAAAATCCAAAACAAGCTAAGCCAACAACTAGAACAGGAACGGAATTACAGAAATGGACATCACGTGGAGGGTTATCAGTGAGGAGGGGGTAGGGAAAAGATACAGGGAATAAGAAGCATAAATGGTAGGTACAAAATAGACGGGGGGAGGTTAAGAATAGTACAGGAAATGTAGAAGCCAAAGAACTTATATCATAGGTGGCAAATATAAGGCTCACGGGCCAAATCAGTCCCTCCACCTTGTTTTCGCTGGCCCAGCACCTTATTTCTACCTGGTGGCAGCGCTGAGCTCCTTGCCCCTAATTAAGGAGTAGTTACATTTATACAATCCTAAAATTACATTCGGCCCTTTGAAGGCCACCACGAGCCTGATGTGGCCACCGGTAAAAATGAGTTTGACAACTCTGATATATGTAGAAGCCATGTCCATGAACTAAGGGGTGTGAATGTGGGTGGGAGGAGTATGCAGGGTGGAAGGAAATAAGGGGGGTGGGGGGAATGGGACAACTGTAATAACATAATCAGTAAAATATATTAAAAAAAATAAAAACATTTCCATACAAAAAAGTTACCTTAATGTAAGTAAAGGGGACCGAGCTCAGGACCCAAGGTGTTTAATCTGAATCCAGATCTGCCACTGAGTCACTCACACTTTATTAAGGTCATTCACTCAGAATGCCTCAGTGTCCCTTCTCTTTTTTTTTTTTAATATAGTATCAATTTATTGTTCCACTTATTGTTGCATTCATTGGTTGATTCTTGTATGTGCCCTGACCAGGGATGGAACCCACAACCTTGGTATTTTGGTGGGTTACTTTGGGTATGTAGTGCATGCATTAATAACCAACTGAACCACCCTGCCAGGGCCATTCTCTTTTTTAAAGTAAAAGTATTAGCCCTTGCTGGTGCGGCTCAGTGGACTGAATGCCAGCCTGCAAACTAACAGGTCACTGTTTTGATTCCCAGGAAGGGCACATACCTGGGTCACAGGCCAGGTTCCCAGTTGGGGTGTGCAAGAAACAATCATACATTGATGTTTCTTCTCCCTCCCTTGCCCTCTCTCTAAATATAAACAAATAAAATATTTTTTAAAAATTAAAAATAAAAAACAATAAAAATATTAATTCTGGTCCCTAAATAGCCCCTTTCAGACACTACAAAATTGAAATATTTATGTGAAAAAGAATCTAAGAGTAACACTGTCAAATTACACTCTCCATGCAAGAGCATGGAACTAAGAATATACTACATTATTATCAAATCAGATTAATAAATAATAATTAAGTATATTAAAAGTAAAAAATGAATCCCCAAACTGGCTCCCTATCACCTATAATAAATATCAAGCCCAAATATATCAGCTAAACATTCATATCCTGTATTAACTGACCCCATCCCATCTATCTAAAATATATTAATCCAAATCCATCTACTCTCCCCCAAACATACTATTTTCCTTCCTTGGACATGCTGTCCTCAAACTACCATTAGGAATCCAATGCCTATACTTTGTTTAAAGGCGATCCTAGGTGGGTTCTCTCTGGAGCATGTTCCCTCTCAGGTATGCATCTTCACTTTTCTCTCCTAAACTCAAAGGGTTCCCAAAAGACCTGCAACCAGGGGAACAATGGGCAGCAGCATCTTGTCCAGGTTTGCCCCCTGAACCTATCTCCAAGACCCTGTTTTCTATGACTTTTCAGTGAACTAAAGCAGCCCCTGCCATGGCTCACTTCTTTCCTACAGCTTTCCTTCTTTCGCAGGGAGCCAAAGCAGAGCACTGCCTAGACTTCTCTCCTTTTGCTTCTTCTGCCCTAAGCCCTTCCTATTTGTTTCACTGTCCCAAGCTTTAATAAATGTACTCTCAAAATAAAAACTAAATAAATATAAATAAATAAATAAATCCAGTCCCCAAAGTTCACTGGATTAATAAAAACTCTGCTTATCCCTAACCCAAAATGTTCTTTCCTTTCTCTGAATTTCTAGTGCTTAATCAGCACTATAAAATAGGACATTTAATTTTAAACCATATTCTCCTATTCTCTAATTATGTTTACCTTTGTAACTCTTATTTCTTCACCTACAAAAAGGAAAAGACTTAAAGATGGAAGTATGACTTTTGCCCCACTGTAACTTACCACACTGTTAGGAGACAGTTAACCAGGGTTTTTCGTTCTCTCAGTGATGCTATAGTACACACCTGAAGGGGGAGAAATCTGAATTGCATTCCATTTGGCAACATCAGTAAAAATCTACGGTTTTACTTGCCCCATTTGGAGGTAAGTTGGAAGAAGGAAGATTTGACAGTTCTATATGCGAGTTGTTGGGCTTTTGGGGGGGTTTTCTCAGTTTTTACTGTGAAAACTTTCAATTATACGTGAGTAGAAAGAAAGAGTATAATGTACCTCCTGTACCTATTAGCCAGCTACAATTATAAACACACAGACATTTGTATCTACTGACCACTTCTCCCAGCAGATCACACATATCATATTATGTCATCCATATGTACTTCAGCAATATTTGTAAAAGGTAAGAACTTTTTCTTTTGCATATAACAATATTATTTCCCCACCTATAAAGGATAATGCTCTGGCCCAAGTGGCTGAGTTGGTTGGGCGTTGTTCTGCAAAGCAAAAGGCTGCCAGTTCAATTCCTGGTCAGGGCACATGCCTGGATTGAGGGCCCGGTACCTAGTTGATGCGAGTGCCAGAGGCAATCAATTGATGTTTCTCTCACGTATCGATGTTTTTCTCCTTCTCATTACCTTTCCCTTCTTCTCTAAAATAAAGAAAATCTCTAAAAATAAAAAAATGCTTTTAAAAAATATATAAATGCTTAACATCAAATATCCTGTCAGTATTCAAATCTCCCTAATGTCATATAATTTTTTTAAGAGTTGGTTTGTTCAAGTCAGGATCTAAGATTACTTTAGGAGGCAATATGGTTATCTCTCTCCTGCTTGCTCCATGACTTTTTGCTCCTTCAGTTTCATACACTTACTTTCTTCATTAAGTGTAGGTGGAAGGGCACTGCCTTTCCCAGTACCCTCTACTTTCCTTCTTAATAAAGAAAATATCCCTTCTTACTCCCAATCCTGAAGTTTGCCTTTACCTCAAAGCTTTTACACATTCAAAAAAACATTTAACTCCACGGCATAGCCTCCTCCCTTCACAGTTAAGTTGCCATATTTCATTTACTACTCAGGAAGAGTTCTGAACTCAAACATCACATAAATGTACACCATATAGGCTCCATTAAACGATTATTTTCCACTTCTATTAATCTTTCCTTTTTAAAGATTTTACTTATTTTTAGAGAGAAGGGAACAAAGAGAGAAAGAAAAGGAAAGAAACATCGATGTACAAGAGATACACTGATCAGTTGCCTATCATGCACCCCCAACTGGGGACCAGGCCCGCAACCCAGACTTGTGTGCTAACTGGGAATCAAACCAGAGACCCTTGAAATCACAGGCTGGCATGGAGCCACGCCAGCCAGAGTTCTATTAATCTTTCTAAGAAACTCAATTCTTTAAAAAACTTTTTAATCCTCATCCAAGGACATTTTTTTCATTGCTTTCAGAGAAAGAGAAGCATTGATTGGCTGCCTCCCATATGCGCCTGGACCAGGAATCAGACCTACAATCTACAGATGTACCCTGACCAAAAATTGAATCCACAACTCTTTGATTATAGGACAATGCCCCCACCAACTGAGTCACACTGGCCAGGGTAGGAACTCAATTTTAAATTTTAAGTTATTACACTGTCATTTCCTGTTTTAAGTATTAGTATTCCGTCGGACGGACATTTATGCCTAAAAGATTACAGGCATAGTGCTAAGAGATCAGCATTAGGTTAGCTCTACTCCTTAGCCATGAAATTCATCCCTCATTAGTCGCAACTGGAACCAGATTAGAAGTTGTGCAATAATCAGCTCAAATGCATACAGTGAATCAGAGGGGTCATTTTCATTCATTTTCAGCATATATTAACACAAGCAGGTAGCAAATCTTAGGCAAACAACTGGGATGAATTTCTTTAAAAGTATAATCTGCACAACAACTTCTAAATTCCAAGAGCTAGTAATCTGGACATTCAGCAGCGCAGACTAAATTAAAACCCTTTTATTACCAACTTGCTTGGGTCAGCAATATAGAGGACAAAAAGTAACATGACAGTCTCTGCCTTTAAGAAACAAACACTCTATGAATTTGACTTCCAGCCAAGATGGAGGCATAGTTGGAAACACTGTACCTCCTCCAACAACCAAGTTTAAAGACATCAAAGTTTTATTAACAAAAACAAAACCGAAACACAGAAAATTGAACTGTACCAAAGTCTGAAAAAAACGAAACACTGAGCCTGCCCAGTAAGAGGGGTAGAGTAAGTGGCTGGCAGAGCAGGGGTCACATAGAAAAAAGTGGCGAGACCAGACCGACCCAGGCTAGCAGGTGGTGGTTGGCAGATCCCAGGTGTGGGGTGACAACGGGCGGACCCAGTGGGGGCACAAGGCGGCTGGCTGACCGCGGTCACACATTTGCACGCAGATAAACCAGGTGAAGGAGGGAGCAGTGAGACAGACTGCACAGGCTAGGTCCCCAGTGATGGGAATTAAAGCCTAAAAGCACCAATTGGAAAAACTTTTGGGGTCAAGGTGGCAGGAGAAGCTCCCAGGTTCACAGAGAGTTTATTGGAGAGACCCACAGGGTCCTGGAGGGTGCACAGACCCACACACCCGGGAGCCTGCACCAGGGGGGCCCGGTTTGCTTGCAGGAAGCAGCAGAGGAGACTAAAACCCAAGAGAGAGGGTAACAAACGCCATTGCCTCTCTCTGACCCCGCCCCACATACAGCATCACAACCCAGCAACTGCGTAGCCCTGCCCTAGTGAACACCTAAGGCTCTGCCCCTCATACCTAACAGGTGCGAACAGACCAAAACATTATGACTCAAGAACAGCTCAAAGCCCCAGAACAAATAATTTTAAGCAACCAAGAGATAGCCAAACTTTCAGATGCACAGTTCAAAACACTGGTGATCAGGATGCTCACAGAACTGGCTGATTTCAGTCACAAATTAAAGGAACAAATGAAGGCTAAACTAATTGAAATGAAGCAAAATGCACAGGAAACCAATAGTGATGGAAAGGAAACTGGGACTCAAATCAAGGGAGATGACCAGAGAAGGAAGGAAAAAATGACCCGACAGAAAAGAATGAAGAAACAAGAATTCAAAAAAATGAGGAGAGGCTTAGGAACCTCCAGGACATCTTTAAATGTTCCAACATCCAAATTATAGGGGTACCAGAAGGGGAAGAGGAACAGCTACAGTGGAACACTTATTTGAACAAATAATAAAAGAGAACTTCCCCATTCTGGCAAAGGAAATAGACTTTCAGGAAATCCAGGAAGCTCAGAGAGTCCCAAAGAAGATGGACCCAAGAAGAAACACACCAAGGCACATCATAATTACATTAGCCAAGATTAAAATGAAGGAGAGAATCCTAGAAGCAGCAAGAGATAAGGGGTCAGTCACCTACAAAGGAGTTCCCATCAGACTGTCAGCTGATTTCTCAATAGAGACCTTACAGGCAAGAAGGGGCTGGAAAGAGTTATTCCAATTCATGAAATCCAAAGACCTACATCCAAGATTGATCTGTCCAGCAAAGATTTCATTTAGAATGGAAGGGCAGTTAAAGTGCTTCTCAGATAAGGTAAAATTCAAGTTCATCATCACCAAGCCCTTATTATATGAAATGTGAAAGGGACTCACCTAAGAAAAAGAAGATAAAAAATACGAACAGTGAAAGGACAGCAAACTCACAGTTATTAACAACCACACCTAAAACAAAAGCAAACTAAGAGGACAGCTAGATCAGGAGCAGAAGCATAGAAATGGAGATCAAATGGAGGGTTAGCAACAGGGGAGTGGGAGGAGAAGGGGGGAGAAGGTACAGAGAATAAATAGCATAGACAGTAGGTAGAAAATAGACGGGTAGGGCAAGAATAGTATGGAAAATATAGAATCTAAAGAACTTATGACACATGGACATAAACTAAAGAAGGGAATGTGGGTGGGAGGGGGTGTGCAGGGTGGAGGGGAAAGAAGGGGGAATGGGACAACTGTAATGATGCAATCAATAAAATATATTTTTAAAAAAACATACACTCTATGAATTAAAAAGCTGTGGTACATTTACATAACAGAATACTGGTTTGCCACTAAGAAAAAAAAAGAAGGAACTCTTACCCTTTGCAACAACATGGATGTACCTGAAGAGCATTAAGCAAAGTGAAATAAGCCAGTCAGAGAAAGACAAATACCAGATGCTCTCAATCTTATGTGGAATCCAATGAACAAAATGGACTAACAAGTAAAAGAGTGACAGACTCATAGAGAGCAGAATGACAGCAGTTGGCAGGGGCAGCAGGGGCTAGTTGGGGGTTGGAAGGATTGAGCAAAAAAGAGAAAGTGATGGTCATGAACAACTGTGTGGTAATGGAAGGGATGGGGCAGATAATGAAAGTGGGGTGGAGAAGGTGTAGGGGGATAAACAGTGATTGACGGAGACACAATACAGTGTGCAGATGATGTGCTATAGAATTGTGTACCTGAAACCTGTATGGTTTTGTCAACCAGTGTCACCCCAATAAATTCAATAAAAAGGAAAAAAATGAAGGGGATATAGGAAATAAAAAAGAAACATAACATTCTAGCTGGTAAGATGACACTAAGATACTTCAACAATTAACCCTACAGTATGAGATGTATCAATAAGCACTAAACTCTGTGAGTCAGATTTAAAGTAATATAGCTTATAGCAGGAATGGGTCAGCAAGGGCTAAATAAGTCAAAGAGAACTGTGAGAGGTCAGAAATGAACCCTGAAGGCAGAGTAGGGTAGAATTAGTAACATGTCTCTTTCTTGTTCACCACTCCATCCCCAGTGCCTGGCATAATGTCTGGAACACAGTACATACTCAAATATTTCTGGGTGAATAAAAGAAACAGAAGGAAGAAAAGAAAGAAGGGAAAAGGGGAGAGAAAAATGGGCATTCCAGAAAAGATTACTTTTTAAATAAAAGATTTAAAATGGCAATTTTGTGAAACAGTAAACAAAGAATGGTGAGAAATTAGGTAAAACAGGTAGAAAACCCCCAAACCATGCATGGTTTTAAAAGTCAACCAAAAGGTTTACAAACTGATCTAATATTAAATACTAAAATGAGTATGTCCAGAAAGCACATTCTGTCATGTTTGTACTTTTTTTTTTAATTAAATTTATTTATTTTTTTGAATTGATTATGCTGTTACAGTTGTTCTATTCCCCCCTCCATTCCCCTCCACCCTGCCCCCCCAACCCCACCATTACCCCCCTTTAGTTTATGTCCACGTGTCTCAAGTCCTTTAGGTTCTATATTTCCCAAACTATTCTCGCCCCCCCATCTATTTTCTATCTACTGTCTATGCTACTTGTTTTCTGTACCTTCTCCCCCCATCTCCTCCTCCCACTCCCCTGTTGCTAACCCTCCTTGAGATCTTCATTTCTATGTTTCCACTCCTGCTCTAGCTGTCCTTTTAGTTTGCTTTCGTTTTAGGTGTGGTTGTTAATAACTGTGAGTTTGTTGTCCTTTCACTGTTCATGTTTCTTTAACTTCTTTTTCTTAGATAAGTCCCTTTAACATTTCATATAATAAGGGCTTGGTGATGATGAACTCCTTGAATTTGGTCTTATCTGAGAAGCACCTTATCTGTCCTTCCATTCTAAATGAAAGTTTTGCTGGGTAGAGCAATCTTGGTTGTAGGTCTTTAGATTTCATGACTTGGAATATTTCTTTCCAGCCCCTTCTTGCCTGGAAGGTCTCTTTTGAGAAATCTGCTGACAGCCTGATGGGGACTCCTTTGTAGGTGATTGTCCCCTTAGCTCTTGCTGCTTCCAGGATTCTTTCCTTCATTTTAATTTTGGCTAATGTAATTATGATATGCCTTGGTGTGTTTCTTCTTGAGTCCAACTTTTTTGGTACTCTCTGGGCTTCTTGGATTTCTTGGAAGTCTATTTCCTTTGCCAGATTGGGGAAATTTTCTTTTATTATTTGTTCAAATAGTTTTTCCACTGGTGGTTGTGTCTTTCCCCCTTCTGGTACCCCTATAATTCGGATATTGGAGCGTTTAAAGATGTCCTGGAGGTTCCTAAGACTCTCCTCATTTCTTTGAATTCTTGCTCCTTGACTCTTTTCTGTTTGTCCATTATTTGCTTTCTTCTGGTCCACTGCATTGATTTGAGTCCCAGTTTCCTTTTCATCTCTATGGGATTCCTGTGGAATTCCATTCATTTCCCTTAATTTAGCCTCCATATGTTTCTCTAATTTGTGGCTGTAATCCACCAGATCTGTGAGGAAGGTGATGACCAATGTTTTAAACTGTGCGTCTGAGAGTTTTGCTATTTCTTCATCATTTAGATTTATCTCTGGGGCTTTGAGTTCTGCCTGCGACATTTTTGGTCTGTTCTGGCCCTTTAAGTGGGACAAGCGGCGCCTTGGAGTCCCAGGTCGCTGGGTTGTGACGCTCTATGTGGGGGCGTGGTCAGAGCGGGAAATGGCGCGCCGCCGCCGCCTCCGCCGCCTCCGGGCGGTCCAACCGCTCACTCCCTCACTCGCGCGCAACCAGGCAACCACAGTCAACTCGCTGCCACCGCCTCCCCACTGTGTCCTCTGTAGTCGCTCCCCCGGTGGGCTGCTGGGTGGCTCACTAGGACCAATCCTGGGTTTGGAACCCCCGCGACTGGATTCCGCGCCCGGTCGACCGAGCCCTCCTTTGTAAGTCCTCACCCGACGCCGGTTTCGCCCCTTACCGTTCGGGCTGAAGAATTTGTTGTTAGCGGACTTCCGAAAAGTTCAGTTTTCCGTGTTCTGGTTGTGTTTTCTGATGCTAATATTTAGTTGTCCCTAAACTTGGTTGTGTGAGGAGGCAGGCACATCCAGCTAAACCTCCATCTTGGCGGAAGTCATGTTTGTACTTTTTAAGGACACTAATCCAAAGTGTAAATGAATGTTTTTTCCTAAGATGGTCATTTACCTTTGTAATGTTATTGGGCATAACCCAGAAAGTATGTTAACATTCCTCCAGAAGAGAATTAATACTACTGGCCAATACAGATGAATGGTTTTTCCCCACTGAATATTTTTACTATCTAGAAATGTGACTGGGTTATCAGTAAGGTCAGTTTCTTTGGTAGCTGCTAATCAAATGCCTGAGACTCACCACAATTAAAGTGAAAGACAGGTGAGTGTAACCTACCAGAAAAGGCAGTGACTAATGCTGAATCACACCTTTTAAGTCATTATTTCACCAAAATGTCAGCCTCCCATATTAACACTCTTCCACAATGGTAATTGGAAGTATATCAAAAGTATTATCCAATTACATGTTCTCCAATATTTTGCAGGATAATTTTAAGGACTGGGTACAATAAAATCTAGTCAGGACTAACATTTATAAACCAAAATTTAAGCCAAGGAGATTCTTACCTCCTTGACTTAAGAAATAGGAGGAGTATTTATGATTATGGTAGTCTCGGTGTATATGGATTTCCCCAGACATTCCCCCCAAAAAAGTTCCTGATCCTAGCTTCCACCAGCTAGGATCTTCAGTGACAGCTATATTACCTTATTATATATAAGGACTTCAGGAACTGCAATCTAATGAGGGAAGGGGACATTGGAGAATTTATCTTAAAGCTACATATGCATGCCAAGTGCATTACTTTAATTTAAATTACCATATATGCATATTCAGAATGAGTCTGGCCTCCTCTTAGCATTTCCAATGGTTATTTTCCTTAGCATTCCTTTTAAACTCTTTCAGCCCCTATCATCCATCCTAACAGATAAGATATCTGGCTACATATTAACACTGTTACAATGGCAGAATTCACTGTTCAATTTTGGTGCCTAACACTTGGTATATGAAAAGAACAAGTCTTACAGTCATACAGATCTTATAAATTTCAGCTTTACCACTTAAAGGTTTGTGACCTTGGCCCAGACCAGTGTGGCTCAGTTGGTTGGTCATCCCACAAAGCAAAAGGTCGACAGTTGGATTACTAGGCAGGGCATAAGCCTGGGTTGCATTGCATGGTATGTTTGGTCCCAGGTCAGGGTGCACACAAGCAGCAACCAATCAGTGTTTCTCTCTCTCATATCAGTGTTTCTCTCCCATCCCCCTTCTCAAATAAACAGATTTTTTTAAAACAAAAAAGGTCTATGAACTTGGACAAATTACCTAAGTGAACTTCAATTTCTTCAAAGCAAAACAGGTATAATAACAGATACTTGGCAAAACTGCTGGGACGATAGCACTGAGGCAGGATAAAAAGAAGTTAGAGAAACCTACGTACGAGTGGAATGAGGAAGTAGGAGCGAACATCACAGGCCAGTAAGCCCCTAGGTCCTCACACCAGAGCTAGTCCTATCTCCAAACATGATCAAAGGGAACCAGTTAAATTACTGCAGTAGTTGCAGAAGTCAACAAGCACTAGCTAAAACCAGATCAATCCATGATGGAAGAAAAATTCCCCAGAAAAATGACTCCAAAGTTCATTATGCCATTATTATTATAATGAAAATTGACACCAGAAGTAAGGGTGGGAGGCCCTGAGAGCGACAAAGACCATGACCCTTCCAGAACCAATCATATTATGAACAAGAGCCCATTATAACCAAAAGGCTGAGGCACCTACGTCACAAAGTTCAGGAACAACCCATCTCTGGAAACAGAAAATCCCAATAACTGGCTGGCCTCAGCACACAAATCACTGGCAAGCTGGCCCGCATCCACTTGTGCACTTTTGATTCTTTCAAAAAGGCACCCTGAGCACATAGGGGATTGGGGCAGGGGAGCACGTAGAGTTAGGGTTGGGGGGAGACCTGGTGGCTTGTCCCAGGCTCACCCCATGATCCTGTCTCCAAGAGCCTGAGTATTGGCCTCTTTTTTTTTTTTGGTTTTACAATCTTTATAATGTATTTTATTGATTATGCCATTACAGTTGTTCTATTTCCCCCCTTCATTCCCCTCCACCCTGCACACCCCATCCCCCACCATCCCCCCTTTAGTTTATGACCACGTCTCAACTTCTTTAGCTTCTACATTTCCCACACTACTCTTGCCCTCCCCCATCTATTTTCTCCCTACTGTCTATGCTACTTATTCTCTGTACTTTCTCCCCCCTTCTCCTCCTCCCACTCCCCTGTGGCTAACCCTCCATGTGATCTCCATTTCTGTGGCTCCACTCCTGCTAACTGTCCTCTTAGTTTGCTTTTGTTTTAGGTGTGGTTATTGATAACTGTGAGTTTGCTGTCCTTTCACTGTTCATCTTTTTTATCTTCTTTTTCTTAGATAAGTCCCTTTAATATTTCATATAGTAAGGGCTTGGTGATGATGAACTCCTTGAATTTGACCTCATCTGAGAAGCACTTTATCTGTCCTTCCATTCTAAAGAAAGCTTTGCTGGATAGAGCAATCTTGGATGTAGGTCTTTGGATTTCATGAGTTGGAATACTTCTTTCCAGCCTCTTCTTGCCTGTAAGGTCTCTTTTGAGAAATCAGCTGACAGTCTGATGGGAACTCCTTTGTAGGTGACCGTCTCCTTATCTCTTGCTGCTTCTAGAATTCTCTTCTTCATTTTAATGTTGGCTAATGTAATTATGATGTGCCTTGGTATGTTCATCTTTGGGTCCACCTTCTTTGGGACTCTCTGAGCTTCCTGGACTTCCTGGAAGTCTATTGCCTTTGCCAGATTGGGAAAGTTCTCCTTTATTATTTGTTCAAGTAAGTGTTCCACTTGTTGCTCTTCCTCTTCCCCTTCTGATACCCCTACAATTTAGATGTTGGAACGTTTAAAGATGTCCTGAAGATTCCTAAGCCCGCCCTCATTTGTTTGAATTCTTGTTTCCTCATTCTTTTCTGTTGGTTTGTTTCTTTCTTCCCTTTGGTGCACTCCATTGATTTGAGTCCCAGTTTTCTTCGCATCACTATTGGTTCACCGTGCATTTCCCTTCATTTCACTTAGTGTAGCCTTCATTTTTTTTTCATCTAATTTGCGACTATACTCAATCAATTTTGTGAGCATCCTGATCACCGGTGTTTTGAACTGTGTATTTGATAGGTTGGCTCTCTCTTGGTTGCTTAAAAGTATTGGCCCTGGGGCCAATAATTTGCTTTATTCTGTTTGAGCCATAATTTTGGGGTCAGGTCGCACCTGTTACGTATGAGGGGCAGAACCTTAGGTGTTCACCAGGGCAGGTCAACCCAGTCTCTGGCTTGTGACGCTGTATGGGGGGAGGGGGGGTTAGATATGGAACAATGGCGCTTCTTCCGTGCTCTCTAGGATTTTAGTCCCCTCTGCCACTTCCCACAAGCAAATTGGGTCCCTCTGATGCTGGTTCCAAGGTGGGTGGGCTTGTGTACATTCTAGGACCCTGTGGGTCTCTCCAATGAATTCTCCTGTGAGACTGGGAGTCTCTCCCGGCACCTTTTCAATCCGTTTTTTTAGGCCTTATTTCTCAGCACTGGAGCCTGGGGTTGTGTGGTCTGTCTCGCTGCCCGTTTTTCCCTAGTTTATCTGCGCTCAAATGTGTGACTGTGGTCAGCCCCGTGCCACCTCTGCTCCCAGGTCTGGCAGCCACCGCCTTCTCCTGCCGCAATCCCTCTCTGCCGGCCACTGACTCCGTCCCTCTTACTGTTCTGGTTGAATGGTTGTTGTACTTCCGTACAGTTCAATTTTCTGTCTGTTCTGGTTGTGTTTTTGTTTGTAAATCTTTGTTGTCCTTAATTTTGGTTGTGGGAAGACGCACAGTATTTCCACCTACACCTCCATCTTGGCCAGAAGTCTGGCCTCTTTCTCTCAACCTAAATAAAACTGGCTTCCACATTCATTTGGACTCATCTTGAATACTTTCCACCAAAGTCAATAACCTGCAGGCTAACCTTTTGTAGTTTTATCTGTTCCCCAGAGGAAGAAGGTCATCCCAATATTCAGTCTTCCAGCCAAAATTAACTTCGCAGCTGTATCGTTGTCATTAATATGCTATAGCTCTTCCCCCAACTCTTAAGCCTCTAGAAAATCCAATATTTTCACTATTGCCTGTTTCTGTTTTATAGCCTAGGCTAAACGTGTTCCCTTCACAGATTTTGACTACCACTTGCCCCCAGTCTATTCTAGAGAACTCTTAAAGTCCCTAGTTTCTTGAGAACCGTGTTTTGGATTACCATACATACTACTGTACTCCAAGATGGCAGTCAACCCATAATGCTCAGCAAATGCCTATCTGCTTTTATATAATACTCTGTCACAGGCTGATAGCCAGGTGTTTTCTACCCTGGCAAATAGGATCCTAATTTCTAGAATGACAGGCACATCCCTCTGTCTCTGATGTTTGCCTCACCCAGGTTTATTTCATCTTATTCTCCTACCACCACTTCTCTACATTCTCACTTCAGTGTCTGCTTTTGGGGGTAAGTGCAAAGATACTCAAATAGGAGTTAGAAAACCTTGGTCATTCCACTTCTACCTCTACCTATGCTACTCAAAGTAGTTCTGAAGGGATATCTATTTACTTCTTTGTAAAATGCTGTGCTCATCTCACAGGACTGCAGTAAGACTCAAATAAGACATTTGTGAGCATGTTATACAGGTCTAAGATGTTTTTATAACCATAACGTTTCTATTTGATGTGACATTTACTTCTGAATATAAAACCCTAGCATAATTTTTAAATCTTATAGCATTATTTGTATCAGCAAAAAATTGGAAATAAATAACCATCTATAAGAGTACTATTTTTTTAATATGATAAATTCTTTCATGGGAATAATGCAGAGCATTTTTTTTAATTACAAAGCTCCTTCTACAGTTATGTGTACTATCCTTGAGACAGCAGTGAAAAAAGATGCAGACTAATGTGTAGAATTTACAATTTGTTTTAAAAGAAGGGTTACAGTAAACAGTTATGCACATTTACTTGCATACACATAAAATATCTCAGGATGGCCCTGACTGGTGTAGCTCAGTGGATTGAGTGCAGGCCTGTGAACCAAAGGATCATAGTTCAGTTCCCAGTCAGGGCACATGCCTGGGTTGCAGGCCGGTTCCCAGCAGGGGACGCACAAGAGGCAAGCATACATTGATATTTCTCTCCCTCTCTCCTTCCATTCCCCTCTAAAGATAAATAAATAAAAATCTTTTTAAAAAATCTCAGGATGTATTAAAACACTGATAATACCAACTGCCTATGGAAAGAGACTCTGGATGGCTATGTGGTATTATGGGCAGGATCTGTATTTCACGCTTTTGTAGCTTTTAAAATTTGTAGACCACACTCCCCAACATGAGGTAGGAAATTCATCTCTTCATAAACCTATATGTGAAAAATAATATGAACCATTAATGAGAATGATAGCATATCTGACAGCATATCATTTCCTCAGTCAGCCTCAATGTCACAATTATATCATCTAAAACAATTTTCCCTTCCATGTTCTCATTCCATCAAGCAACTAGAGTTAATTTTTCCATCTAGTCACAGTTCCTGACCTGCTATTTGTGTCCATTTGCTATGCATTTCCACTCAGTGTTATGTGTAAACTCTAGAAGCTTACTATCTTTAGGGTTTCTTCTAGAAGGGCCCTCTGAACTGTAACATTTCCCACCTTTGTGGCTGATCAGGGATCCACCCCAATGCTAACTTTTCTGAACCAAAGGCTGAGTTCTGCCTCTTAGTCACACAAGATTCACCACAGGACCCAAGCAAATCACTAACTTGAGCCTCGGCGATTAAAGAGCCACAATGCACACCATCCCCATTTCTCGAGAAAAGTGAATTATGTTAATTTCCCCCAATCTGGCAGAAAACTACCCCTTCTGAACCTTGAACCTTGCAAAGTAATTCTTTCATGGGGGTAAGTAAAATTTCCCAAGGCAAGATTGTCCCAAACTTACATTTTAAATGATCATGACCTTAAACATGTATTACTTTAATCATGCTGCAATGCCATAAGAGGACCTAAAACACTGCTGAAAACAGAAAGCACTCAAAAGTGCTTCCTTCATTCTTGCTTTCCTGTGGCAAACAGGTTATTTTGGGACCAAGCCTATGAAGCAGTACTTTATTGACCATGAGTTTCATCCTCTGAATATTCCTTTCACACACAACCTTGGTTCTTGCTTTCTGGCACAAAGCTACAAAACCTCAATGGAATACATAATGAAATGTTGGGTTACTTTAGTGCAAAAAGGTCAAGCCTACAAAAGCTTTCTAACTAGGAAATCTCTTCAAGGAAAGCATATATAAATTTGCTGACTCATTTTACCTTTTCTCTTTTTCCAATGGCTTTTGGAGCAAATCCTCAGTCAAATACAAAGGCCAACCACCTGGCAAAGCTCAAATACAGACAAGTGTTTTTGCAAGCACAGTAAATCTCAAGAGTAACTAATCAACAGAAGGTAACATCTATTAACAAGCTGCTTATTGGTGTGCTAGGGCAATTAACTGCCTAAAAATCTCTCAGTTAAGGCTAGCTTTGAGAAAAAGAAAAAAATACAATTAAAGAAAAAGTAGGTCAATTTTCCACCAACAGAAAACTTGCAAAATGAAGAATCATGTAAGTCGATTAGTCCCGCCACATAAAAACTCTTTATTCCAGGGTTATTTTCAGTGGTACTTAATTCCAAGGTGAAGAGGAAGAGTCCCAAACAAACCTATTCAAGTATTTTTCTGCTTTAATCCTTCTAGATTCTTAGGCTTATTAAGGAAAAGTCTGAAAGAGCTTCACAAAACAGTTTTAAGAAAATGAGTTATCTTCTGAAAATATACTCATAAATTACTGGGTTAGCCAAAAAGTTCATTGTTTTTTCCATAAAAGGCATTTTTAATTTTCAACAGTGACTTTATTAATTTGGATATTATGAATATGTCACTACTGGCTTCTAGTGGGTAAAGGCTAGGGATGCGGCTAAACATCTTCCAATGAGTAAGACAGCCCCACAGCAAAGACTTACTTGGTCAACAGTACCAACAAACTCCTCAAATCATATTTGACATATTTGAGCAGTCACAGCACCTTTTCCATACACTGCACCAACCTTTTTTTGCATTTCAGGTACTTTTTTACCTTTCTTGAAATAATAAAACATAATGCACCAAAAATGTTGCATATCTTCTTCCATCTTCAATATTAAAAAAGGCTGCACAAAAATTCACCAATTTTGGTAAGTTTTTTTAAATGCACACTGAAATGACAGCTGTCACAATACAATCTAGCAAAATTGTTTTGAATCAAGCTAAAGATAACTGTGCACTAGTAGAGCCAACAAAGGGGAAAAAAAACTAAACAAACTTTTTGGCCAACCCAATAGAATTTATTTAGAAGTACTCCCACGTTCCAATTGAAAAGAAAATGAGCACTTTATCACAATAGGTCTGCCTTGCTCCATTAGCTCTGTTCCCCATATATTAAATTTCTCTACTTTAAACTTCTCTTATACTCACAAGACCTTAAAGTTGGCTTCTTCATAAGAAATATATGACAGTAAACCCCAAGAAAATGCTCTATTTCAGACACAAGAATTTCTAATGTTTTACAGAGGAAAAGGAGGCTGCACTAAAGAAAAAGAAAATAATTATTTAGCAATGTTACCTGAACTTCACCCAAGTTAGAGCTAAAGAACTGACCTAATACTGCATGCCACAGGAAGGAATGCACAAGGTGAAAAATCACCATCACTGAACTAAATTCTGCATATCACTTTTAAGTAATCTCTTTTCCACTATTTGTTCGGATGGGGGGGGGAGGTGCCAATACAACTTCTTGATACCTTTTCTGCCACCTACCCCTCTCTGTGTATCCTGCATTAAAAGACTGTGAGAAAAAAAAATGTTTTTCTAGAGATAACAAGATTATAAAATGAGAACTTTTTTTTTTTAAGATTTTATTTTTAGAGAGGGGAAAGGAGAAAGAGAGGGAGAGAAACATCGGTGTATGGCTGCCTCTCACACTTCCCCTACTGGGGACCTGGCCTGCAATTCAGGCATGTGCCCTGACTGGGAATTAAACAGGCAACCCTTTGGTTCTCAGGCCAACACTCAATCCACTGAACCACACCAATCAGGGCTAAAATGAGAGCTTTTTAAAAGACACTTAGGATGTGAAAAGCCAGAACTAAGTATTTTATATCCTAGAATAGCTTTCCAGCAAGTAATAACTCAAAATCATTTCTACTTTGCACCTGACTCTCACAATGGATTAAATGTTTAATCAGTAAATTAAATGAGTGTTTTCTAAGGAATAGTAAGTTTTACTAACAGAGATTATGGTGCTTCCTTAACTAGTATAATATATTTAAGAATGTTTGAGGATAGCCTCCCAAATATACCATAATCAGTATAAAATTATAATCATTAAAGCTGTAATGTACAGTATTAAAGCAGGTAAAGACAGTTCAATCAATCAATTAAAAAAGTTCAAAAATGTATCCAAACACCTGGAGCATTTGTTTAGAAAACTACTAGATAAAGCAGTTTTCTAAAACAAGAGGAAATATATGGGTTATTCAATAAATTGAGACAGTATTGGGACAGCAAGAGAGTTTGCTGGAGAAAAAGATTCACTCATTCAATAAATGAAGGAAGCGCCTTACCTGAGGCAAGCATTGTGCTAGACCCTGAAAATAAGAGAAAAAAAATTACACAGTCCATCACCCTCAAGGAGCTTACAGTCAAGTGGGAAAAGAAAGCCATTAATAACCACAAAAAGAAATGTAAAATTACAATTCCAATAAATCCCACAACCAATCCCTTTCTCGTGTGGCTTAAACCAAAATGCATTCTATATGAAGCAAAGATCTAAATTTAAAAACAAAACAATAAAAGTAGTTGAAGAAAATACAGGTAAAAAATTTTAAGATTAGAATGAGAAAGGAAAGTGAGAAACCATTAAGTAAAAAAATCTAACTACATAAAAATGTTTATATTTTATATTTTTTAAAAAATACAAACATACAAAGTCAAAAGACAGAGAAACATACCTGTAGTATTTTAAAGGGTAACTAATTTCCCTAATATTCAAAAAGCTGTTATACATTTCAAAACAAAAATAAAAAGCCCAACAGAACAAAGGACACAAACAATTCCAAGACAAAACACAAATAGCCAGACAATAATACTCAAATTCACTAATAAATAACTACAAAGTAAAATGACATTTTAACTTACCTGTCAGACTGACTCACATAAAAAAAAAAGGCTGCTTGCCAGTGTTGAAGAGAACAGAGTATGCACTCTTGTGTGACCTAGCCTGGCCTCCATAGAGGGCAATCTGGCAATATTTAAAAAATCTTAATCACTTATACTTTGATTCAGACATTCCACTTCTAGTTATTAAAATGGATGAAATGAAGAACCTAGTTTCAAAAGATGATCTAACATTGTATATATCGTGGTAGAAAGGAATATAACTTTTGGGAAATTTACTTTAGATTGGATCTAATAAAACTCCAGTATTAAAAAAAAATAAAGTCTGAGACGTAAGAGTCTAATAATTAGTACAACAGCAAGTGGAATAGAAAAGAAATACTTGCACAAGTGTGCACATAACATACAACTGTGAGAAAACATTAACTGACCATATAATTTGTAATTTCTAAAAAGCTGGAAATGCACTGGTCAGGTGGAGCATCATCCCAAACAGCAAAAGGTTGCAGGTTTGATCCCTGGTCGGGTCACATATGAGAAGTAACCAACCCATGTTTCTTTCTCACATAGATGTTTATTTCTCTTTCTCTCTCTCTCTTTCTCCCCTACTCCCTTCCTCTCTAAAATCAATAAACATATCCTTGGGCAAAAATATTTTTTAAGAGCTGGAAACAACCTTAAAATCTGTTGACAGGATACTAATTAAATAAATTATAGTATACCCATAAATTGGAATACGCTACAGCCAAGTAAAAAGGAGACTAGGGCAAAATATATTGACAAAAAAGAATGTTGGAGATATTAACCTAAAAAACAAGTAGCAAACCAGATATGTGGTATGATCTCTTTTTAATAAAAGAACATAAACATAAATACATTATATGGCATAAATTTTGTAAAGTTTAATTATGATACATGTATCAGACTGATATATAGAAAGATGTTTTTAAACAGACTTGATACTATAAAATATCCTAAAAAGGAAGAAGTATTTGAAAGTGTGAAAGAGGTACAGAATGAGTACAGAGGAAAATATTCATAATAAAACACAATTTCGGAGCTAGAATAACTAAATTAGGCTATTTTTATATTTTTATATTATTTTTATTTGATTGATAAAAATGGTGCTACCTTGTTTTGATGTTTTTCATTATTATAATGAGTGCTGTATCACAGATTTGTGACTTGATTATATTTCTTTTGTGAACTGGCTGTGTACACATAGCTTTTGAGTATATTTCTTCTTGTTACTGACTCACATATCATTACATATAATAAATTTTTTGCTTAAGTTCTTAAAAATCTAAGAAATCAAAATTTAAAATGTTAGTGCTGCAAACAAAACCATCACAAAACTGGAAAGACTACCCACAAAACAGAAAATTTCTGTAAGTCATATATCTGATAAAGAAATTGTATTCAGAATATATAAAGAACTCTTATAACAACAGTAAAGACAAATAATCCACTAAAAATGGGCAAAAAAGAAATCCTAAATAGACACTTCTCCCAAGATCTACCAATAGTCAGCACATGAGAAGATGCTCAACACCATTAATCATTAGGGAACTACAAATCAAAACCACAATGAGATACCACTTTACATCCACTTGTATGGCTGGATCAAAAAGAAAGAAAATAAAAATTTGGTGAGGATATAGAAAAATTAGAATCCTAATATAGGAATTTTCAACCTTTTTCATTTCATGGCACACATAAACTAATTACTAAACTTCTACAGCACACCAAAAAATGTGGGTTTTTTGCCCTGGCTGGTGTGGCTCAGTTAACTGAGCACAGGCCTGCAAGCCAAAAGGTCACCAGATTCCCAGTCAGGGCACATGCCTGGGTTGCTGGGTTGCTGGCCACGTCCCCAGTAGCGGGTGTGTGAGAAGCAACCACATGTTTCTCTCCCTCTCTTTTTCCTTCCCTTCCCCTCTGCCTAAAACTAAATAAATAAAGTCTCTTAAAAAGATGTATTTTCTAGACTTCCGGCCAAGATGGAGGTGTAGGTGGAAACACTGTTCCTCCTCGCATAACCGAGTTTAAAGACAACAAAGTTTTAGTAATAAAAACACAACCAAAACACAGAAAATTGAACTGTACCAAAGTCCGACAAAAAACTATTCAGCCAGACCAGTAAGAGGGGAGGAGTCAGCAACTGGCAGAGGGAGAGGGGTTGCGCAGGAAAAAGTGGCTAGACCAACCCAAGTGTGCAGGTAACAGTTGGCAGATCCCAGGTGTGGGGTGGCGGACTCAGTGGGGGCGGGGCGCAAGGTGGCTGGCTGACCGAACGAGGTCACACATTCGCACTCAGATAAACCAGGCGAAGGAGCGAGCAGTGAGACAGACTGCACAGGCTAGGGCCCCAGTGATAGGAATTAAAGCCTTAAAGCACCAATTGGAAAGACTTTTGGGGTCGAGGTGCCGGGAGAAGCTCTTAGGCTCACGGAGAGTTTGTTGGAGAGACCCACAAGGTGCACAACAAATTAGAGGGTGCACAGGCCCACATACCCAGGAGCCAGCACAAGGGGGGCCCGGTTTGCTTGCAGGAAGCAGCAGAGGGGACCTAAATCCAAGACACAGGAACAAAAACCACTGCCCCTCTCTGACCCTGCCCCACATACAGCATCACAACCCAGCAACTGGGTGGCCCGCCCTAGTGAACACCTAAGGCTCCGCCCCTCATACCTAACAGGTGGGAACAGACCAAAACATTATGGCTCCAGAACAGCTCAAAGCCCCAGAACAAATAATTTTAAGCGACCAAGAGATAGCCAAACTTTCAGATGCACAGTTCAAAACACTGGTGATCAGGATGCTCACAGAACTGGCTGATTTCAGTCACAAATTAAAGGAACAAATGAAGGCTAAACTAATTGAAATGAAGCAAAATGCACAGGAAACCAATAGTGATGGAAAGGAAACTGGGACTCAAATCAAGGGAGATGACCAGAAGGAGGAAAAAAATGACCCAACAGAAAAGAATGAAGAAACAAGAATTCAAAAAAAAATGAGGAGAGGCTTAGGAACCTCCAGGACATCTTTAAATGTTCCAACATCCAAATTATAGGGGTACCTGAAGGGGAAGAGGAACAGCCACAAGTAGAACACCTATCTGAACAAATAATAAAAGAGAACTTCCCCAAAGTGGCAAAGGAAATAGACTTTCAGGAAATCCAGGAAGCTCAGAGAGTCCCAAAGAAGGTGGACCCAAGGAGGAACCCACCAAGGCACATCATAATTACATTAGCCAAGATTAAAATGAAGGAGAGAATCGTAGAAGCAGCAAGAGCTAAGGGGACAGTCACCTACAAAGGAGTTCCCATCAGACTGTCAGCGGATTTCTCAAAAGAGACCTGACAGGCAAGAAGGGGCTGGAAAGAAGTATTCCAAGTCATGAAATCCAAAGACCTATATCCAAGATTGCTCTATCCAGCAAAGCTTTCATTTAGAATGGAAGGGCAGTTAAAGTGCTTTCCAGATAAGGTCAAATTCAAGGAGTTCATCACCACCAAGTCCTTATTATATGAAATGTTAAAGGGACTTATCTAAGAAAAAGAAGATAAAAAATACGAACAGTGAAAGGACAGCAAACTCATGGTTATTAAGAACCACACCTAAAACAAAAGCAAACTAAGAGGACAGCTAGATCAGGAGCAGAACCATAAAAATGGAGATCACGTGGAGGGTTAGCAACAGCGGAGAGGGAGGAGGAGAAGGGGGGAGAAGGTACAGACTAAGTAGCATAGATGGTAGGTAGAAAATAGGCAGGGAGGAGGGAAAGAATGGGACAACTGTAGTCCTGGCTGGTGTAGCTCAGTGGATTGAGCATGGGCCTGTGAAGCAAAGGGTCGCTGGTTCGATTCCCAATCAGGGCACATGCCTGGGTTGCAGGCCAGGCCACCAGTAGGGGACACATGAGAGGCAACCACACATTGATGTTTCTCTCCCACTCTTTCTCCTTCCCTTCCCCTCTCTAAAAAATAAATAAAATATTTTTAAAAAAGAATGGGGACAACTGTAATGGCATAATCAATAGAATATATTTTTTAAAAAGATGTATATTCTGCCGACGTGGCAAAAAAATACGTATTTAATATAATTCTGATTCATTCACACTGGACAGCTATTGTTGTGTTGGATGTTGTCTTTTTTTCATTTTTTTTGACAATCTAAAGTAAGAGGTCCGTGCCCAACTAAATAGTCATGTATTGCATGTTTTAAAAATTCTTACGGCACACTGGTTGAAAATTGCTGCCCTAATACATACAATATTGGTGGGAATGTAAACTGGTGCAGAGATTTTAGAAGAGTTTTACAATTCCTCAAACAGTTAAACGTGGAGTTTACTAAATGATCCAGCAAGTCCACTCCGAGATAAATATCCAAGATAAATTAAAACATACATCCACACAAACACTTATACACAAATGTTTAAACAGCATTCTTCATAACATCCAAAAAGTGGAAACAATGCAAAAGTCCATTGATTCATGAGTGGATAAACAAATGTAGTAGTATACCCAAACAATGGAATATTATTTAGCCATAAAAAGGAATGAAATTCTAACATATGCCACAACACAGATGAACCTTGAAGACATATACCAAGTGAATGAAGACAGACACAAAAGACCATATAATTTATCTACATAACTTCATTTACATGTAAAATCCAAAGCAGGAAAATCCACAGACACTTAATTAGTGGTTCTCGGGCTGGGAAAGGGAGGTTGGGGAAATGGACACTGACTGCTAATGAGTATGCCATTTCTTTTAAGGGGAATGAAAATGATTTAAATTGATTGTGGTGATGGCCTCACAACTCCATGAACATGCTTAAAAACACTGAATTAGGTGAATTATATGGTATATGAATTATATCTCAGTAAAGCTGAAGAAGTAATGCCTGCATGAGCATGGTTGGTTGGGTAATAATATTGGTGTAATAATTTACAGTTCTAACTTCAACATTTCACCTAAAATGTCATTTGGTGTACTTGAGTGTGGTATTGTTCTTACAAAATTACATGCTTGTAATAAAATAACGGGCGTTATTCACACCGGACCATGTACAATAATTTTTTTTTAAATGGGAAGCTCCATGAGGTTAAATGATTTGCCCAAAGAAAAGTGCTAGACTAGCAAAACAAACTGGAAATGTGGCATGACTCTCACACCAATGATCAGTTCAGTTCATTACTACAGACTGCCTCAGGCAATTGTGATAGGCCAAAAAGATTCCCAAAAGGATGGGAAAAGCAGAAAACAGTGATACTAGCATAAAAAAGGAAAGAGAAATTTAGGTAACACAAACTGAAATGTGATTTTCAAAAGGTAATGTGACTCCAAAATGGATTCCTGGCCTAAAAAGAAATCTAACAATCATTGATGTAAGTTAAGACATTGTGAATAGTATAACAAAGCCCCTTTTATTAGGAGCTTAATTAGAGCAAGGCACTGCATGCAGCTGCTGACTGAAAATAAAAAAAGAAAATGAGATCAGAAGGAGCAGCAGGCTAAAAGGGGCACTGGCCACTCTTCTGCATATGTCCAAAAGGCCAAAAAGTAACACGGGTCAAACACATTAATCTCGAGGACTATAAACTCCTTTAAAGAGATACAAAAGTATTATCCCAAGATTTAATTACCTCCCAGAATTACTACACATATATTAAGATATTCAGATATACTATATGATAGTGGTATCTCGGCAGCTGACTTGGACACAAAGATCACTGCTGAAATATAGCTGCCCCATTTGACTATAGAATAACAATATCAATGTTGATGTAGAAATAGAAAGTAAGCAAAGAGCCTACAATCACTAAAAACATTATTTTGGGAGTTTAAAAAAATCAACTACTGAAAAAACTTATCTATTGTCAGAACACTATTTATGCAACATTAGAACATTCTGACAGAAGCAAAGGACAATGGGAAGCAGGGATAAGAAAAGTAATCCTGCAGGTGCCCAACTTATCCCTCTAAGAAATACACAGCTCTGCTCCTGCCTTCCACAATGAAAACAATTGTTTCTTGTGGCATATGAGTGAAGATTTCTTTTTGCCAGGAACAGAAAACAACTCACTAAATGAAGATGTCAACTTGTTCTATGGAAAGGCAGTGCGCACATATAAACCTTTTATACAAGAGAGTTTTAGCTGTATCCTTGGCAAATTTTTAACATCACGGGCCCTTTAATAAATTCAGTTCAGTTCATGAAAACTCTAACACAGTTGGAAAAAATACCACCGTGAAGTTTATACCACAAATAAAAGATTATATAAAATATCTGGTCCTCAAATTTCTAACAACTTTGGCTTATTTATATTTTTAATGTAATGATTTTAAAGAGAGAGAGGTAGGGAGAGAGAACAAGAGAAAAACATTTATTTGTTTTTCCACTTATTTATGTATTTGTTGGTTGATTCTTGTATGTGCCCTGATTGGGGGATCAAATCAGCAACACTGGTGTATCAGGATGACACTCTAACCAACCAGTGTCTTTCTGCTTCACCACTCATTAAGTTACATGCTAACCAAGAATTGTTTTTTTCCCAAGCTATTTATACCAGTTGCTCTTGTTATTATAGCTATATAATTAGGTAAGTAAACTGATAAAAAAAAACAGCAAGAGCAGAAAGACATATTTCTATGAAAACTAAGTTGAATGCTTAAAAAGATGTGGTAAACTCAAATTACCTGTGGGTGAGACAAGTGTAAAAGATTGAGGGGGAAATCATAAACCCCAAGAGGGATTCTACACTCATACAGCTTCACAAATGCCTTTAAATTCCTACTCTGCTTTTAAAAATCAGAAGAGCCCTGGCTGGTGTGGCTCAGTAGATTGAGCACCAGCCTGTGGACCAAAGGGTCACCGGTTTGACTTCCAGTCTAGGGCACATGCCTCAGTTTCGTGCCAGGCCCCTGGTGGGAGGCACACGAAAGGCAACTGTACATTGATATTTCCCTCCCCCTTTTCTCTCTCTCTTCCCCCTCTCTAAAAAGAATAAGTAAAATCTTGAAAATAAAAAAAATTAAAAGCAAATCAAAACTGGAAATCTTAGGTAATGAACTAAGGGTATGTTTGTGGCAAACATGATAAAGGAACTCTGACTCCATTCAGTATACAAAGAAAGGCCCTGGCCCTACATGAAAAGATCAGCAATTTTTTCTTAAACAAATTGCAAAGAAAAAGAGGGCAGAAAACCTAGAGAATAAAACAAACAAATTTTATAAAAACACTTAGGGGACATCAATCAATTATAATGCACAAACATTATTTAGGTCCTGATTCAAACAAATAAGTGGTTTAAAAGAATAAATATATATATATAATCAGGTAAATTTTAACACTGCCTTGATATTTAATGACAATAAGGAATTACTGTTAATTGTTTTAGGTGGGTTAATGGTACTGTGGTTATGTTTACTTGGAAAAGAATCCTCATCTATTTAGAGATACATGCCAAAATATTTATGAATAAAGTGACAGGATTCTGGGATTTGCTTCAAATAAAGTAGGAGAAAAGAGAAACAGGAAGAAGCACAGACGAAAGTTTGGCCATGAGGTATTAACTGCTCAAACTGGGTGGTACATCTGTGTGTACCATTATACTATTGACAGGGAGTCATTATACTATTCTCTTTACTTTTGTTTGTCTGGAATTCTCCATAAACACTTTTATAAAGATTAGTGAATAAATACTTATATACAGTTTCAAGTAGCATAGACAGTAGATAGAAAATAGATGGGGGGGCAAGAATAGCATGGGAAATATAGAATCTAAAGAACTTGAGACACATGGACATAAACTAAAGGGGGGGTAATGGTGGGGATGAGGGGTAGGGTGGAGGGGAATGAAGGGGGGAACAGAAAAACTGTAACAGCATAATCAATAAAAAAATTTTTTTAAAAGAAATATTAAAAGTATATATGGCCCTGGCTGGTGTATGTAGCTTAGTGGATTGAGCACGGGCCTGAGAACCAAAGGATCACGGTTCAATTCCCAGTCAGGACACATGCCTGGGTTGCAGGCCAGTTCCCAGGAGGGGCCAGTTCCCAGCAGGGGACACATGAGAAGCAACCATATATTGATATTTCTCTCCCTCTCTCCTTCGCTTCCCTTCTAAAGATAAATAAATAAATAAATTTTTTAAAGTTTATATGCATCAGTATTTATTTCCCTTCTTTCTTTGTTTTTCCCCCAATTTACTAAGCAAATCATAACCCAAGAGGCCTTCTATTAGAGATTAAAGGAAACAGCATATCTTCATATGCCCAAAATAAACATTCTAAGAAGAACATCACCATATATCTACCATATTTTGCCATGTATAATGTGCACTTTGCCCAAATTTTTTAGGGAAAATAAGGATGTGCATTATACATGGGTAGTACTAATTCCATATCTACATAAATGGTTTTAATTCTTCAAAAGTGTAACTCTAGAAAGCAAAAATGATATCCATATGCAAAATAATGCCCCGGAAAATGACCATCAGTTTTGTTTCTAGATATAAATAAATAATTGAATTAAAAAGTTAAAGATTTTTTTTCCTGAAAGTTTGGGCCAAAAACATGGGCCAAAAGCATTACACACAACAAAATACTGTAATTACCCTTGAAAATCTGTTCAGTAATACGTACAGTGCATAGGCAAATCCGGACACAATAGAGCAGCTACATCACTAAATATATTACATAATTATTTATCTTGCAGTCTCCGCCATCTTTCCACCATTAAAAAAAGGAAAGAGTAAGTAAATTACAACCTTCATTAATCTCTGATATTCTCACTCAAGTTTATAAAACTTTAAAAAATCAAAAGTTCCAGTGATTTGAGTCTTATTTCTTACCCACCTTTCTTCTTTCCTTCATCAATTTCTCCAACGTAGGTTTATGTCTCTCTGTGAAAGATCAGTGGACAATGATAAAAATGAACTGAGCACTGGCCGGTGTGGCTCAGTGGATTGAGTGCTGGCCTGTGAACCAGAGGGTTGCCAGTTTGATTCCCATTCAGGGCACAAGCCTGGGTGGCAGACCAGGTCCCCAGTAGAAGGGTGCTCAACAGGCACCAACACATTCATGTTTCTCTCCCTCTCTTTCCCCATCCTTTCTCCTCTGTCTAAAAATAAATAAAATATTTTTTAAAAATAATTGCAGGGTTTACTTCAGATATACTAAACTTCTTAGTAAATAAAAGTTTGAGATATGCCAAAAGTAAATTACTTGCCAAGAAAGCTTGTAAAATCTCCTTAGCTAGAGATTTGTGAGAAAAATGTAGAAAATTACTTTTCTTTTATATAGTAACTAGAGACAAGAAATTTCAGCCCTGACTGGTGTGGCTCAGTGGATTCAAACCGAAAGGTCTCTGGTTCAATTCCCAGTCAGGGCACATGCATGGGTTGCAGGTCCCCTGTTAGGGGTGTGCAAGAGGCAAACAACTGATGTTTCTCTTGCATATCAGTATTTCTCTCTCTCTTTCTCCCTCCATTCCTCTCTAAAAATAAAAAAATAAAATCTTTTAAAAAAAAGAAATTTTAATAGTAAAATTCTAAAAAAAACCCCAGCTCCCATTTTTTAATCCATATATTCATTACATGAATATTTAGAAGCACTGTAGTAGACACTGGGACTATAGCAGCACACAACAGATTAAAATCACCACCCTGATTGAGATTACATTAATGTATCACACTGTGCCTCCTGACAGGCATTAAATTATGTGAGATATTTTCTTCTCTCTTTTTTAAAGTACAATATTTAGAAATTTCAAGCATGTCAAAGCACTGCCAGAAAATAAACAGCATCCAGCATTTGGACTGATCCAGCAAAGCCCTAAATCGATATCCGTAAAACAAAAGTAAAAAATTGTGTGGTTGAGATGTTGGGGTGGCAGGCAGACTAAATTTTACAACATACAAATCTATACTTTTTAAATTTTGTGTCATATATCAATTCCTAGTTTTTGATAAATATTTTTTTCAAAAGTTTATTGATGAATGGATGATTGGTTGGTTGGTTGGAATAAATGTATGAATGAAAATTTCTTCCTCAAAAATTTCAGTCTCAAGAAGTATGGTTAGTTACCCTAAATTTCCAGATTCAATTCTCCTGGAGGAAGCAAATGAGAAGTAAAACATACTGCTGGTAAGGAAGTACTAGAGCTGAAATTAGGCAGAAACTTAATAATTTCGCAGAACTTCCTATGCAAAACCTAACTATAGTTTAAGATAACTGGCCAAAAGTATACAACTGAATGAGCCCAGCCTACACAGACAAGCTTTAACCAAGTGATAGACTTGCTTCTCCTTTCTTTACAGCTTCTGGGAAATGAGGCTGAGTGTTCTCAATCTGGTTCCTACCTAACAACTGAAATTCTGAGATGGAATATAAATACTATTAAGTGGCCAGAGACTCCTCATCTACAATGAATTGCAGATCTTATAAACAGAAATACAGGATGGGGCAAAAGTAGGTTTACAGTTGTGAGTATATGCAACGAGTATATCCTTCTATTACTATTTTTAAAATATATTTTATTGATTATGCTATTACAGTTGTCCTATTCCCCCCTTCATTCCCCTCCACCCTGCACACTCCTCCCCCACCATTCCCCCTTCATTTATGTCCATGTGCACAAGTTCTTTAGATTCTATATTTCCCATACTATTCTTGCCCTCCCCCGTCTATTTTCTACCTACCATCTATGCTACTTAGTCTGTACCTTCTCCCCCCTTCTCCTCCTCCCTCTCCGCTGTTGCTAACCCTCCACGTGATCTCCATTTTTATGGTTCTGCTCCTGATCTAGCTGTCCTCTTAGTTTGCTTTTGTTTTAGGTGTGGTTCTTAATAACCATGAGTTTGCTGTCCTTTCACTGTTCGTATTTTTTATCTTCTTTTTCTTAGATAAGTCCCTTTAACATTTCATATAATAAGGACTTGGTGGTGATGAACTCCTTGAATTTGACCTTATCTGGAAAGCACTTTAACTGCCCTTCCATTCTAAATGAAAGCTTTGCTGGATAGAACAATCTTGGATATAGGTCTTTGGATTTCATGACTTGGAATACTTCTTTCCAGCCCCTTCTTGCCTGTCAGGTCTCTTTTGAGAAATCCGCTGACAGTCTGATGGGAACTCCTTTGTAGGTGACTGTCCCCTTAGCTCTTGCTGCTTCTACGATTCTCTCCTTCATTTTAATCTTGGCTAATGTAATGATGATGTGCCTTGGTGGGTTCCTCCTTGGGTCCACCTTCTTTGGGACTCTCTGAGCTTCCTGGACTTCCTGGAAATCTATTTCCTTTGCCACACTGGGGAAGTTCTCCTTTATTATTTGTGCAAATAAGTGTTCTACTTGTGGCTGTTCTTCTTCCCCTTCAAGTACCCCTATAATTTGGATGTTGGAATATTTAAAGATGTCCTGAAGGTTCCTAAGCCTCTCCTCATTTTTTCTGAATTCTTGTTTCTTCATTCTTTTCTGTTGGGTCATTTTTTTCCTCCTTCTGGTCATCTCCCTTGATTTGAGTCCCAGTTTCCTTTCCATCACTATTGGTTTCCTGTGCATTTTGCTTCATTTCAATTAGTTTAGCCTTCATTTGTTCCTCTAATTTGTGACTGAAATCAACCAGTTCTGTGAGCATCCTGATCACCAGTGTTTTGAACTGTGCATCTGAAAGTTTGGCTATCTCTTGGTCACTTAAAATTATTCGTTCTGGGGCTTTGAGCTGTTCTGGAGCCATAATGTTTTGGTCTGTTCCCACCTGTTAGGTATGAGGAGTAGAGCCTTAGTTGTTCACTAGGGCAGGGCTACGCAGTTGCTGGGTTGTGATGCTGTATGTGGGGCAGGGTCAGAGAGGGGCAATGGTGTTTCTTCTGCTCTCAGATTTCTGTCCCCTCAGCCGCTTCCCACAAGTAAATTGGGCCCTTCTGGTGCTGGTTCCCAGGTATGTGGGCTTGTGTACCCTCCAGGACCCTGTGGGTCTCTCCAGCGAACTCTCCCAGCACCTCGATCCCAAAAGTCTTTCCAATTGGTGCTTTCAGGGTCCAATTCCCATCACTGGGGGCCCTAACCTGAGCAATCTGTCTCACCGTTCACTCCTTCACTTGGTTTATCTGCGCTCCAATGCGTGACTGCAGTTAGCCAGCCGCCCTGCGCCCTCACTGGGTCCACCCCTTTCCACCCCATGCCTTGAATCCACCAAATGCCGCTTTCAATCCTGGGTCAGTCCACTGATCTTTCCTGCTTGAAGGGGATCCGCAGCTGACTCCGCCCCTCTTACTGGTCTGGGTGAATGGTTCCTTGTTGTCAGACTTCCATACAGTTCAATTTTCTGTATTTTGGCTGTGTTTTTGTTACTAAAATTTTGTTGTCTTTAAACTTGGTTGTGCAAGGAGGCACAGTGTTTCCACCTAAGCCTCTATCTTGGCCAGAAGTCCTATTATTATTTATTAATTATTATATTATTTTCCATATGAACAACTATAAAATTCCTTTTGCCCCACCCTGTATGTCCTAACATAATGTCGCAATGGCTTGTCCAACAGTTTTGCACTAATCGATGGAACTTTATTGTGACTAGATCCAAAAGAAGCTCTTTGAAACTAATTCATACAAGACAGTCAAAGCTTCTCAAAAACTGTCTCAGCCACCTGTTTAACAATTATGTATTACATCAGGACAAAAGTCCACAATAATGCATGTAACTTTCATCCTCTGGATGTTGTCAGTCACGGATAATGCCAGAAGGGACCAAGCTACTCACTATTAGAATGGGTCAGGGACTTACCTGACAAGTGAGATCATTTACCAGGGAACAGATGTAGCTGTCAGACCAAAAACTAGAACCACATAAGAGAAGCCCTTAGGTAAGTTGTTCTCTTGGTACTCAGGTACCTGTGTCATCAAGGTACATATCTTGGTGATCAGTTCTCAAAACTGGTAGTGATCTGGTAAGAAGTCCATCTAAGAAAAGTACCTTAAGCCCTGGCTGGGTGGTTCAGGTAGTTGAAGTGTCATCTCATACATGAAAAGGCTGCAGGTTCGATCTCTGGTCAGGACACATACCTAGGTTGCTAGTTTGATCCCCAGTTGGGGTGCATAGGGAAAGCAACAGATCAATGCTTCTCTCTCACATCTATGTTTCTCTTTCTTTCTTTCTCTCTCAAAAAAAATCAATAAACGTATCCTCAAGAAAGAAAGGTACCTTCAATAATAGACCAGACCAACCCAAGAGCAAAAGTATAATTACTCATATTCACTGGGTTAAATAAGCTAGATTTAGTGACAAAAGAAAACTATATAAGGCAGACTGTGTTTATGGTCATTGCCTTTTTCCTCCTTTTAACTTCCTTAGTATTTTGAGAGGCTTTTTTGATACCTTATCATATCAAGGGGGCATCAAAGGGTATTTGAGTAGGAAATTTTAAGAGCAAAGCAATGGATCCATGGAGGACTGGTAAGGGGTACGGGTGACAAACTGAAATAATGCCAAATGATAGATGAAATACAGTGTTGGTATAGACTCTTCCTCCTACTTGGGAATTTGTCCTCATCATGACATCTCACTTCTGGAGTTTGGTTTAATAAACAAAATAAATATCTTAGGCTTTAACTAGTAGGTATATCTTGTTTCTCTAACAAAAGATCAAATGTTCAGACGTAAGGGCAATGTTTTCTATGACTGAAGGAGTCAGGGTAGAGTTAACTAGAAATAGGGATGCCTGGATTCTAATTCCAGCTCCCATAATAACTATAGGATTCTGGGCAAATGGAGGGAGGTGGGGAAGATACCAAAGGGAGTCATGAATCTAATGGATAATTGGTATAAATTCCTTTAATAGGCCCTAAAGGCTTGAGATTCTAAACTCCAATAAGTCCACCTTACTAGACTCTGGAGTCCACCTTACTAGACTCTGGAAAAGAAAGCACTGGAATAGAAGGTCTTTAAGATCTCTATTATGTCCAAAAATCAACAAATATTTGCTGATATTTATGTGCAAAACGTGTGCCATTCTCTTACTGTGTGAAAGAATATCAGTTGTTAAGATGAACACCTCCCCTATCTGAACAATGCATCAAAAAAAGCTTTATTATGGATAACCATAAAATAACCAATATGACTTTTTGAAAACAGAGCAGATGCTAGTGCTCTGCTTTGGTATCTCCTGATAGCAATGCTGTTTCATACCCAATTCCATAAAATGGACTATAAACCTATATGATCTGGTCCCTCCCTACCTTCCTGATTTCATCCCTTACCATCCTCCCCCTTGTTCACTAAGCTCCGGGCCACCATGACCTTGGGTCTAATTTTTGGAAAATCCCAGCTCTTTTCTTCCCCAAGATCTTTGTACTTGCCATTCCTTCTGCACTGACTATTCTGTCTTTCAGATCTCCCCAGGCTAACTCTCTCTCATCATTCAAGTGTCAGTCCAAACATCGCCACCTCGGAAAGGCCTTCCTCCACTCTATCTGAAGAAGTGTTCTTCCCTAGACACCCCAGCCCATTTTTTTCTTCATAGTATTCATCACTATATGAAGTTACTTATTTACATGTTTCTTATCCATCACCTCCCAGAAAGTAAGCTCCACAAGAATTCTCATCTTTCTTGTTTATCAGTGTACAAGAGTGTCCACAATAGAACCTGACACAAAATTTGGATTCAATAAATCCAAATTTTTACTGAATGAATGAATAGGTAACAAAAGGATTCCATCTCTGTGCAGAGATGTTTTAAGTGGTTTTTTTCCCCCCAGAATTACAGAGGCTCTAAAGAAAAGAGAATTTCTTTCTCTTTTCAAACCATCCATTTTGTTCTCCTTTATGCTGTGAACTTGAAAACATTAGTAAGGATGATGCCTGGAAAATGAAAACAGCACTTCTGGCACAGAAATAACTAGTCTGGGCACCTCTGGCTTGAGCCAGATCTATGACTTTCTAGGGAGCTGGTAGAATGTTAAAATCAACAGCTCTGATGTTGAAAATGGAATACTGGTATTTCAATTCTGGAGAGACTAGACTAGTCCAAATCAATCTTAACTCTTCACAAAGTTTCAATAAAGTCAGTAACCGCATCACAAATGAAGTATCATTTGTATCAAAATGAGGTTAGTCATCTTGCAATAGGCATTTCTGTATTATCTAGGAGTAGAACTAACCCCTCAAATGTAACATAAACTTATTTTCAATTTCTTTTTGACATAATTCTCTTTTCCACTTAGCAATGAACCTTGTTTTCAGCCTCCTGAGGAGCAGGCACAAGCATCATCTCATCTGCTTCATTAAAGTCTTCCTTAGAAGTGAATATGATACTATTAGCCCACTCTAAGTTTTACTCCTTATGTAAATGAGTTTGCACTAAAACCACACAGTTCGCAGATGTGTCCTAGCTGGTCAGTATCTGGAATGTGGTCATAGGGCAAAACATTTTCTCTGTAATATTTTGCCCTTGGCCTTTTAAGCAGCGCCCAAATGCAAATGTGTTCTTAAGTCTTGTAAAACTATTTCTTCACATTCTCTGCCAAATTTAAGTGAATCTCTGGAGAAAAGACCGCACTCAAACAAACTCTGTTCCAATGTGACAAAGAATAGTAACACAAACACATGGAATAGTCAAAGCAGCCCAAATAAAAGCCAGCTTTAGTCACAGTTTTCATTAGACAAGACTCACAACTATTTTAAAAGTTTAACTAATGTAAAATTATTTTCTAAAATGCCAATTCATGAAATTAGCCCATAGATTACAGGAGTTAAACCCAGCTCTCTCCAAGTGACACATGACATAATAGCAAACTTTTTTTTTTTTACCCTGAAAGCATATCATCAGGATGACATATACCTACACAAAACGAATGGCATGTGCATTTATAAACTGTTCAAAGGGATGAAAGGTAAAAAAGGAGGACTATGTCTTACTCATCTTCATTACTAAAGCATCTTATGATGATGATGATAACAACACTGACTATATGCCTACTATGTGTCAGGTACTGCTCTAAGAGCTTCACAAGTATTGTTATTCAACCTTAATAATGCCCAAACTTGGGAGGTAAGTACTACTGTCATCTGACTTTACAGATGAGGTAATCCAAGAACAGAGAAGTTAAATAATTTACCCAAGATTACCCAGCTATTATGCAGCAGAGGACCCAAACTCAGGCAGCCTTACCCAAAGTGCAAGCTCTTACCATAAACTTAGTAATGGGCAAGTGATAGTTACCTGTTAAATACACATTAACAATATTTGACCACCCTGGCTGTGTTGCTCAATTAATTGGAACATCATCCCATATACCAAAAGACTACATGTTCGATTACCAGTCAGGGCATGTACCTGAGGCAACCAATCAATGTTTCTCTCTATTCCAATAGTTCTTTCTTTTTCTTTCTCTCTCTAAAAATCAATCAATAAATTCTAAAAAATTTTAAAAGTATTGAACAATGGCTTTTACAGTCATGTATACTTAGAAAAAATATACAAAATATTATCTAGTCTTTGTTCTTATTCATCCAAACAGTTAAAGTATAATTAGGTACAGGCTACAAGCATTTAACAGCAGAAAATCTTTTTTTAATTGCTTTAATACTTCATAGTGGCCTACCAAAGAATAGAGCCAAAGAATCTCAGACTAAGGCTCCTCAAAAAAAAAAGAAGAAGAAAAGAAATCAAAGATTATAGAATAGAGACAGCCAGGATGAGCTGCTGACCAAAGTATGTTGGAGATGAATATTCTCTCCTACCAACTGTTCTACAGTGACGCTCTAAGCACTGCAGTGCCGCCAACATTAACTCAGAGCTCATAAATGCCATGCTGCAAAAGTCACTGACAACCAAATATTAAAATATTTCCGTTTCTGTACTGATTTTATTCATCCCAGGGTCCTTCCCTAGGAGGTTTGAGAGTTAACAGGTTCTGGGAAAGAGCCAGTTTCACCATTTATTTTTGGATGAAGTGTAATAGCTTTGTCAATAAATGAAGTTTACTTTAGCCTCTTAGTCCTTGGAATGGATAGTACATATAAGAAAAGATGACCACAGCCCTGTCTGGTATAGCTCAGTGAATTGAGCACCAGTCTGTGAACCAAAGGGGTCGCTGGTTCGATTCCCAGTCAGGGCATATGCCTGGGCTGTGGGCCGGGTCCCCAGTGGGAGCCACGTGAAAGGCAACCACACATTGATGTTTCTCTCCTCTCTTCTCCCTCCCTTCTCCTTTCTCTAAAAGTAAATAAATAAAATCTAAAAAAAGAAAAGGTGACCATAAATATTTATTTGATGTTCAAAAACACCTACTACCTAACAACCTTCAGCCAACACAAGTATCATCTGAATTACCTGAGTCTGATTGTTATATATGGTTAAAAGAAAAACCCAGACCATTCAGTGGCCTGCAGGAATAAAAGGAGAAAGAAGAAATCATATACCTCTAAAGGAAGAAACAAATAATATTCTGGAAAGAGATGGAAAAAAATAGCTCTCTTTGGTTCCAAGTGACCTGATTGCAGAAGTAAGATAAACACTGCAGTGCATGGGAAGAAAAACCTATCTACCTGAGTAACTGAAACAGCAGTTTCTGCAACTGCTAGTAACTTAGGCACCTTCTGTTATATAACCAAGCCATGGTCTTAATAGGCCATCATACTGTAAGTCAACAGCTGGTAGGCACATCTAAGCTGTCAGCATTTGAGAAACCCTTCCAAAGTGGATTCAGATTAAGCATGGAACACGCCAAAATATGCTCATCATTCACTCAGAGCATATGACAACTCCTTGTGAATTAAGCCTCACTCATGTCCTCAGAGTAATTTAAGCGGCAAAAGATAGGGTGCTTGTAAATGTAACTAGTTAATTGCACACTGCTACAGAAATACAAATGGGTGCTGGTATGGTCCCACCACACATGCAACTCATTGAACTCACTGTTCAAGCCATCCATTTCAGCCTCATTCAAGATTTTGAATATTTCCATACATAAGAATTGCAAAACCCCACACCACAAATGATCTAAATTAAAACCAACATCAACAGTGGCACCCATTTATAAACAAGCCAGTGTTTAAAATGCTGCAGTCCTAAAGGATACCAAGGCCTCGGAGAAAAACTAAGAAACACACATACACATACAGGAAAATTAGAAAGTGGGCAGACCAGCCATAATTAAGCACTGGCTTTGCTGACTACTGAAGACAGATATGTCTCATATATATAAAGCCAAAAACCAACTGTTTGCAATTATATTTCCAAAAACTTTCAACCCTGTCTGTCACAAATTTTTTTGATCAATATCTTGGTGTATCCAAGGGCTGGAAAATAGAAAATTCTTTAAGTCATACATACCACAAACCAACCAATTAAGTTCATGGAGTCCATACCCCAAAGATCAGAGCAAAATAATCATAGGAATGCAATGTGATTGCTTGGGGTGCAGGGGCAAAAAAGGAAACACCAGAACAAGAAACAAAGCTCCAATAATTAGAGTTGTTTGTAAACATAAGTTTGATTTTGCTAACAGTAAACAGAACTGGAAACATTACATGGGATTCGGGAGTGAGAAGGTGGAGATAGTAAGATGGTAACACCGGGAACCCTGGACTCTGCTATCTCCAGCAGCTCAGACCTGCAAACTTGAGGCCCTCTGATAAAAACTGACAGAAAGGCTAAAGAGCACCCCCTCCCCAGAGGAAGTGAAAATGACCAATCAATTTTCCACAGGCTCCCACCCTGCCACACCACAATGGCCCCTTGTAGTCACTAACAGAAATGAGGGGGAAAGGAACTTCAGGCTGCCAGTGAGCAGGATAGAAGGCCTTGATTAAGTCCCTGGTTCTCAAAACAAACAACTGCCATACAAGCAAAAACAAGGTAGATGATGACAACCAGAGGCTAGGCTGAGAAGGTGAGAGGAATTGATGTGGCTTTTATAGGAAGCAGCAACAGTAGCTATAAGAGTTCTTCATTAGTCAGGTTGAGGAAAACTGCACTTTTAAATATGGTGCATGACTACATCAAAGTGTTCATTCAAGTGAGAGATTGAACAAAGAAAAAATCTGTAGTACAAATAGGCTTTGTGCATCGAACTGAAACCAAATGATTCTGCCTGATGTCTTACATTCCAATACTCCCAGTAAAGATGGCTACAGAAAAGTGCTACCTATACTTCCTTAAAAAAGGAATTTTACACGTAAAAATTTATATATTTACATGTATGGCTTCCTAACTGACCTTGGCCAACTTCACTACTACAACTCCACAAATCCCTTGAGAACCAAAGGGCCCAATGAGTGTAATCCTCCAGTGTCGGGATTCCTCACAGACCTCTTCAGTCACCAGCCTTTCCCCAAACCATCAACAGCTCACCCTGGGTTCTATAAAGTTTACAATTCCAGAACCTCGAACAACTAAAATTAATCAACAATCCAGCTCTCCCAAAGTTTTTAACCCCTGATTACCTAATGCCACCATAAACCTGCACCGCCACTATGTTCCCTGAGCCCATTCCTGCAGAAAAGAAAAGAAAATTTTTCCTCTGTATTTCCTCACTTTCTTCGACTCCTCCCTCCAATGATCTTGTCTGTCCTTAGGCTTCCATTCCCATCATCTATCAGTACTAGACGACCCTATGCAGATGGATATCTCTGTCATAAAGTACCAGATCCCTCCTATCCCCCAATACCCAGTACCCACCACACACCCCTAAAGCATGCCCCAGACGTCCAGTTTACCCTTGTCTTCCCCCACCCTCCTGGTTCACATTTCCTATGGCCCTGACCTCATTCCCTTAGGATCTGCTAACTACTGGTTCCAGAGTCTCCTTAGCTTAGTCTCATGGTTCCGTCAGAGTTCCAAACCTTTCCAATCAAGTCTTCTACACACGCCATACGCGCTCCCCACTCCCCATTCCCGGGTCCTCAGTTCCCCAGGTCCTGGTGCTTAATGTCTGACCCCTCGCGCCTCCTCTGCCGTAGAGGAGTCCCTAGGTGTTTCCCACCTTCTCGCCCTCTCCTCACTTCCCCTCCACAACCTCCGTACCCGATTTCCCAGTCCCCAAGGCTCTCCAATACCCCAAGCTCCGCCGACCCTTCAGCTTCAGAATCGCGGGTCCTTCCTGCCCCCGCTACGGTCGGACCGCGGACCCAGGTTGCGCGGTCCCCAGGTTGCGCAACCCCGCAGACGCCCAGTCCCTCCACGCTACTACCTTGGCCTTGGTGACGAGGTGCGTGGCCCGCTTGACCACAGCGAAGTTGCCCTTGCCGATGGTGCGGTCAATCTCGTAGTAGCCGATGCGGGCAGGCACCGGCCCGCGGGAGGCCGGGGCTGGGGGACGCGGCGAGCTAGCCGCTGGGGCCACAGTAACGGGGGCAGCCGAGGGTCCCGGGGCAGTAGGAGGCAGCAGGCGGCCCGCCGGCCCCGCTCCTCCCGCTCCGGTCCCGGCAGCACCGCCAGCTCCGCTCGCCGCCGCTGCTGCCGCCGCCGCCATCTTGTTGTGCAGTGAAACCTCCGGGACCGCGGGGAGCCGGCGGAGGGGGAGGGGGCGGGGGCGGACAGAGGGGGCGCTGACGTCACTCCGGGGGCGGAGCGCCCGCACCGCCACGGCTTAGCGTTATGGCAACCGCTCGTCACGTGTCGACGCGCGTCACTGCCTAGAGCCATGGCAACTGTGACCTCACCCGTTAGCTCGACCTTCCCGCTAGGAACCAGTTCCTCTGGCGCTGGCTCCCGAGTGCCCTCCTCTGGGAATTGGACCTGCCACCACAAGTGTGCAGTCCATTGCAAACCACTGTGGCGTTCCCAAGTCCTGGGTGCTTTAAGCCCGATGAAAAGCCACCGTCACTGGAATCGCTAAAGTGACCCATAGTGTGACCTCCATACCAGTTCAGCAAACACCCAGCTTCCCTTAAAACAAAGTATTATCTAATCAAAAATGCTAGCCCTGTCCCACTTTAGCCCTTGAGGCCCCAATAGCTACAGTACTGCAGCGACTATAAAAGTTGGTAACGAAGCAGGGGAATTTTTTAGTAAAATTCCTTCCTCTTACAAAAGCCAGCTCACCCGATACAACCAATCTAATTGTCACCAAATATAGGAGAACGGGGAAACTAGGATTTGCGTGTTCACGGACGCGAAACCAGACCAAACACACATACATACCGATTATTGGGTGGGTGAAGGCCAGAGAAGGTACGTCATTTTCTTCCCTCTCACCTCCTCTCTGAACAATTCCATCACTACATGATTGTCCTATTTATGTCACTTGTGTAACCCCGATAGAGCAGTGGTTCACATTATCCAGTGAGCCACATCACAGTTAAAGAAGAACAGTCTGTTAGGCAAAATAAATAATAAAAATTCCTCCCTTATTAGCGGCTCCTGAAGGACATTAAAGATGATCAAATTTATCTTTATTTTCCCCTCCTGTTATCTGACATTCCACAACCTCCAGAGCCCCTCACAGGCTCCCAAGTTTCCCCCACCTCTTTCTCCCTTCCCTTTAAGTAAACTAACTGCTTTAGGTGGGGATGGAGAACAAGGTAGGAATGGGGGTAAGAAGGAAGATTGTGAACATTTCTATGTTAAAATGTATCCTTTCAGTCCAGTGCTGATCCCACTCTTGTCTCAGTGGCAGACCTGTATCATCAGGTCACTACATGTATATTAAAAACTGATATCCAAGGCACTGTAAATGTGTGAGGAGAGTGCACATTTACTCTCTCTGACAGAAAGATGTTTACAAGCATTTTTATTCCATCTGACTATGAGTAATGGCTGGGAGTAGAATGGGACAGAGAGGTCATTATGCAATTGTGTTGGATCAATTCCCTTACGGCTGTTCCAAATTGCCAACACAATTAATACTAATTGCCCCCTTTACTGGCAAATAAGGATAAGGATGAAGTGTAGACCTCAGTTTCTTGCATCAGTTAAACCCTTTCATTGGTTGAGATTAATCAATCCCAGATAAATGATGTGGCCAGCTTTTCTTACCATCTCATGACCCCACTCAACCTTCCTTTAGCAGGGACTGTACATTAACTTTATAAAGTTCTGGATTCCAAGGCAAGGAAAAATATCTTTTACTCTGGATGCAGAAGCAACTCTGAAACCATTCTTATAGTGACTTTATAGCCTCTCCTCCACTCATAGAGATCATTGGAACATCAAGTATGGCAACTTCTGCTGCTCTCTGGAAAGTGTCAAAAACAAAGAACCTTCTAGAGAGAAACTAGAAAATGTAGCAGTGGTCTAACCTCCAAAGAGAAGAGGCACATCACTCTTTCCCCTAATAATGTCCAGAATGTATATGCTGGGTGTTATGTCATTTGTGCTCCCTGCCTACATGCACTGAGGCCAGTAGACAGTGTATCCTATTGGGACTTGGACAAAGACTTACTGGAGATCTCCCCGAAGAGTTTCTTTGGTAAGAAGAATATAGAAAATTGAGGAGGGCATTGGTGAACAAAAACCATTGGAGAATAAAGAAAACAGTTATTCGCATGTGTTTAATAAGGATTTATTGAGGAACTCAAAGTCAACAATAACAATTTGCCAGGCTTTATCCTTAGCAGTTTACAGACATGAACTCAATCCTCAATAAATGTATGAGATAAATTCTATTATTATCCCCGTTTTGCAGATAAGGAAAAGGAGGTACAGAGGGATTAAGAAAATGGGCCACAGTCTTAGAGCTAGAAAGTGGTAGAACTAGGATGCAAACGAACCTAAACAAAGCTTACTTACCTCTGGAGCCTGAGATCTTTCCCCACTGGATTATAAACTCTCTAAAAGTAGAACTTAATAGGAAAAGTTGTTCTTCCAGAAGCCCAAGGTGACTAAGCTGAGTTTACATCCAGGAAAGTAGAAGACTTTGAGAGTTCTTGAGAACAGGACAGACAGAGCAGGTACAAGCTAACATTATAGAAGCATTCAACTGATACAGAAGTATATTCAGAAATCCTGTATGCCAAAAGACAACATCATAGAATGTTTACATGCCACTTATTCCCAACCAAGGAAGTCATTAGCTAGTTATAAATTCTGCCATCACATAGACTTGGTCAAAATACTCAGTGTGCCCTGGTTCTCCAGATGAGCTGAATGTGTTTTCTCTTTGTTCGGGCTGCATTCAGCATTACCACCTCAGCTGTGTGGCTGTTGCCTTTCCTTCTCCTATCCCAGATCAACCTAGTCATACTCCAATGCTTCCCCTGGGTAACCAGAAACAGGTTTGAGCAGGCAAAGTACATAGTCTCCTGCTATAAAGTATCTGGAGAGGGAGCTAAAAAGAAGGTAAATAAGCTTTCAGTCAAAGATTCTCTGTTCACCTTGCCCACATTTTTCTTTTTAATAGAACCTTTCGAGCTATTACACAAAACAAAAATTATCCTTACTGCTTTGCATATTTTCTAGAATATCAATATCCTTTAAATCATACAAAACATTTTAAAGCATGTTTTTCTTAAAGGTTTTCTACATTCTTAGATGTGACTATATTATTATTTGGGATCAATGTTTTCCTTGGGCAAATATATCTTTGATTTTATAAGTAAAATCAATGGGAAAACACAATTAGTAGAGAAAAAAATTCATCCAGGAAAACTTCTTTTCAGGAAAGTATATGCTCCTAAGGTGAGGTATACACTCTGTTACCCTGTGATCAACTCCCTAATATTTACACTAACAGAATTGTTTTTCTTATACTCTGTCTCTTTATTCTAAATGAAAAGTCTTATGCTCAAAAATATATTGACATTTTCTCATATTTGGATCCTTTCATTTGAATATACAAGTGTATATAAAATTCTAGAATTCATAACTCTATAAAAAATAAAGGCACACTTTAAAGTCTATCTCAAGTGGAAGTTCTTCACTCCCCGGTTCAAAACCTACAGAACTGTTTCTTTACTCTTTTCCCTTCATTCCCACATCTCTCCTGAAGACCCATCACTTCTGCCAAACCTGCCTTGGGAACTACCTCTCAGTTTGAAGGGCTCACCTTCAACCTTGCAAATGTTTTGGAAGATGGTACAGAGATTGCTTTACAGGAGCTTCCTTGCATTAAGATTGGGATTTGCTGACGTTTTCTACTAGCTTTTGGCTAAGAAAAATTGGGATTGATTTCTGTACGAAGCTGACCTATCTTTGTTTAATTTCTGTCACAGTTTTCCTCAGCTCAACCAGAAAATCCATCTTCCACCTCTAAGGTCAAAAGGAAACTTCTCCTTTATCTGCAGAGACACCTGCTGGTCAATGTCTTGAACTACAGGATGGCTAGCAGTGCTCTTTGCTCCGCCCCCCCATCCCCCGCCACCCCATAACGTGCTCCCCGCCCCTCCCCCGCCCCTCCCCCTCCCCCCATTCCCGCCCCTTCCCCGTTCCCGTCCTGCCATTCCACTAAGACCTTCCAGTCCTTTCTATTTAAAGTGCAGGCAGTTGAAAACCACAAACCCACATCAGGAGCCGGAAAGCTAGAATCCAAATAGAAACCAGCTCCAGGAAGCTGGATTTCTTTGTGGCTAAATAAAAAGTACAGTGGGCTAAAATTACAGTGGTGCCTAAAGCTTAGGTAGCAGTCCACATCTGTGGTTTTGTGCCACCCAAGGGTACCTTCAGTTATCCCCACAGTTCTTGTGGCATTTAAAAAAGAATTCTTAAGGAAGAAATTCATTTTCACATATTTTTATTTTTAAAATAATTTTATTCTTTTGGCATGTTTAAAAAGAGCAGCCTGGCATTATGAATAAAAAGCAAAGATTTTACAGTTGGACATAGACTTTTTTTTTTTTTTGAGTTTCAGATCTTTATTTAAGCCCATGCTAATGTATTTACATTATAACACAAATATTCGTTGAACTTTTAGTCCCTAAATAATGCGTTACTGAATAATGAGCTAATTAACTCTCATTTTTAACTCCTCGGGATCAATATGTAGAAATTGAATAGAAAGGGTAAAACCTTTTTTTTAAGATTTTATTTATTTATCTTTAGAGGGGAAGGAGAGAAACATCAATGTATAGTTGCCTTTCATGCATCCCCTGCTGGGAACTGGCCTGCAGGGAACCAGCCTGCAACCCAGGCATGTGCCCCGACTGGGAATTGAACAGCAATTCTCTGGTTCCCAGACCTGTGCTTAATCCACTGAGCTACACCAGCCAGGGCTGGACATAGACTTTTGAGTGGAGTTTTCTACTTATGAGTTCATCTCTGAGCCTAAGGTTTTTTTTTCTGGAAAATCACTACCTCATGAGTTCTGAGAAGAATAAACTGTCATAAATATATGGAAAAACCTAAATTACAGTCTAGTACATAGTATATACTGAGGTATTAATTTCTTCCTTCTAAATGACAAAAGCATATAAACAATAACATGCTGCTTTCCAATCACTTTCAAAAGACTTAGGAATGAGTAAGAACAGAAGAACTATGGCTGTGAAAACTAATTAACTTCAGAGTTAAAGTGAGAAAATTATAGTTGTGTATGTTTTGGTTTGATCTACTAAACATGTATAGTTCTATCTTTGGAAGTTGAACATTTTTATGATGCAACCCTACATGTCCAATGAAAACATTCTCACTCTCATAGCTTTATAAAGTACTTACTATGTCCACCATACAGAAGGTCAAGTTATTGGACCTATCTGATGATTGGCTCTCATAGACAGTTAAATGGTGAACTTGAGAAACAATTCTGGACTTTCAATCTCCAAAATCAGTTGTCTTATCAAACTTCAGTGTATACCAATGTTTATGGTTTGCAAAAGGAAAAAAAAGTACCAGTGATTTATTTTCTTCTAAAATTTATTTAATGAATATATGGCCCTGGCCAGGCAGCTAAGTTGGTTAGAGAGTCATCCTGATACACCAAGGTGGGGGTTCAGTCCCTTGTCAGGGCACATACGAGAGTCAACAAATGAATGAATAAATAACTGGGACAACAAACTGATGTGTCTCTCTTCCTTCATCTCTCTGTCTGAAACCAATACATAAAAATTAAAGTTATATGTAAGAAAAATGCTAAAATATTTATATCACTTCTATGCAACAGTGTGCTTAAGAAATGTGTGCATTCTCAGACTTTCTGCAAAATCAAGTGCACTGTGAGGACTTACAGGAACTCTATGAGAAAGAAAGAGTCAATTCTGGTGGCATTTTTTCTTCTAAATTCATTCAAAATTGTATATGTAAAAAAATACCAGTTATATCTTTATTTTATGCAATAATCTGCTTTTAAGAAATTATATACCCATATCTGATATTTAGCCCTGTTTTTCAAAATTAAATTAAAATGCTTTAATTTATTTTTATTCTTAGTAAGTTAACATTATAATATTGGATTAATGTTTAAGTTAAAAAAAGAGGCAAGATACAATAAGGTAGTGTAATAGGATTTAAGCTCCGCCAAGCCTACCCTAACTGTAAACCTCGAGACCACATCTCAATAAAAGCTGCACGTAGAAACCAAAATAGTATCAAATAGTCTACACTTCCACTTCATACCAACTTCAAAGAGTTTTGCTGCCCTGGTTGGTGTGGCTCAGTGGATTGAGTACCAGCCTGTGAACCAAAGGGTTGCCAGTTTGGTTCCCAGTTGGGGCACATGCCTGGGTTGTGGGCCAGGTCCCCAGTTGGGAGCTTGCAAGAAGCAACCAATAGAAGTATCTCTTGTATATTGATGTTTCTCTCCCTCTCTTTTTCCCCTCTCTTTCTCCCTCCTTTCCCCTCTCTCTCTTTAAAAAAAAATAAATAAATAAAAGAAACAAAACGGTTTTGCTTTTACTAGAAATCTTCTTTTGATAACTTCCAAGCACCAAAAATTTATAAATTCATTGTTTGGTAAGTCTGAACTCTCAGAGGAGAGGACTCAAACTCCTTTGCAACCTGGTCCCAACCTTTTTTAGCTTCTCAAGTTTTATCTGTTTTCCCACCCCATTATTCCCCACTCGAAATTGCTGCAGCCTCCTTTACTATCAAAATGAATTCTGTACTTTACCTTTGCTCTTGCTTTTCCTTGTGTTTAGAATACCATTCAAGCTCACTCTTCTGTTATGTGAGATCCTACTACTCCTTTAGGTACAGCTCAGCTCAGGATTTTTACAATCCCTATAAAAATGAGTCACAGTTTTTCTGTGTCTCCCAAACATTTTATCTATTCAGAGCACAATCTGGCTTTGAATCCAGATTAACTGGGTTCAAATACTGCTTTCAAATTTATTAGCAGTATGACCACGAGGAAATTTGTTAACCTCTCTAGATCTCAGTTCTTCAACTATAAAATAGGTATTATTACAGCATATATTTCACAATAGTTTAGAGAGGACTGAAAAAATTACTACAGCCTTCCAGTCAAGATGAAAGAGTAGGAAAATGCCATATTCACCTTTACCTATGACCACAACAAAATTATAATCATCAAAAACCACCCCTGCCCCAATTGGTATGGTTCAGTGGAGTGCAAGCCTGCAAACCAAAGTGTCATGGGTTGGATTCCAGTCAGGGCACATGCCTGGGTTGTGGGCCAGGTCCCCAGTAGGGGATGTGCAAGACCATACATTGATGTTTCTCTTCCCCTCTTTCTCTCTCCCTTCCCTTCTCTCTAGAAATAAATAAAACCTTGAGAACCATCTAAACACTAACTGAACAGAACTTCTATAACAAAGGATATAAAGAAGAGGCCACTTCAAGACTGATAGAAGGAGCAGAGAAGTGAAACGAGCTGGCCCCACACTCACATGTGGTGGTAGGGAATTGGGAGTGATATCTCAGCTGCAAAGGTCACCCACTTAGAAATGAGGGGACCCAGGACTTCCGCCAAGATGGAGGCGTAGGCGGAAACACTTTGGCTTCTTGCACAACCAAATCTAAAAACAAAAAAGTTTTAGCAACAATAAATGCAGCTAAGCTACAGAAAATTGAACAATACGGAGTCCGACAACAACAACCACTCAGCTAGACCAATTAAACCAGCAAAGGAGTGAGCATTGATACAGACCGCACAGGCCACAGCGCAAGGTGGCAGGCTGACCGCAGTCACACATTTGTGCACAGATAAACCAGCAAAGAAGCGAGCAATGAGACAGACAAGACAGACCGTGCAGGCCCCAGCAGCGGGAAGAAGCAGAGAGGACCACTACCGCTCCCTCTCTGACCTCGCCCCCACATACAGCATCACAAACCAGCCACCTGGGTGGCCCTGCCCCAGTGAACAACTAAGGCTCCTCACCTTGTACATAACAGGCAAGAACAGATCAAAACATGTCTCAAGAAGAACTCAAAGCCCCAGAGCCCATAACTCTAAGCGAACAAGAAATTGCCAACCAAGGACTTGAACAGACACCTCTCCAAGGAGGACATACAGAATATCCAGAGACACATGAAGAGATGCTCAATATCGTTAGCTATCAGAGAGTTGCAAATTAAAACCACAATGAGATACCACTTTACACCAGTCAGGATGGCTATCATAAACAAAGCAACTAACAACAAATGTTGGAGAGGTTGTGGGGAAAAGGGGTCCTTAGTTCACTGTTGGTGGGATTGCAGACTGGTACAACCATTATGGAAAACAGTATGGAATTTTCTCAGAAAAATAAAAATCGACCTGCCTTTTGACCCAACAATTCCACTGCTAGGATTATATCCTAAGAATCCTAAACATCAATATCAAAGAACCTATGTACCACAATGTTCATAGCAGCACAATTTACAATAGCCAAGAGTTGGAAGCTACCTAGGTGCCCATCAATAAATAAATGGATCAAAAATTGTGGTACATATATACAATGGAATTCTATGCAGCAGAGAGAAAGAAAGAGCTACTACCCTTTGCAACAACATGGATGGAACTGGAAAGCATTATGCTGAGTGAAATAGGCCAGGAGTTGAAAGACAAATACCATATGATCTCACCTTTAACAGGAAGCTAAACAACAAAACAAACAAGCAAGCAGAATAAAAACAAAGACACTGAAATAGAGGACAAGGGGACAGTGACCAGAGGGAAGAGGGAAGGGAATTTAAGGGGGAAAAGGGGAAGGGATTTGAAGGAACAAATATGAAGACACAGGGACGAGAACTAAGGGGAGTGGAAATGGGAGGGAGGTGGGAGCACGGGGGGGGGGCTGGGATGGGAGAAATAAACAAAAAACTGTACTTGAAAAATAACTAAATAAAATTATTTTTTTAAATCAGACACTATAATCAAGTGGGATTTATTCCAGGGATGCAAGTTTAGTAAAATATCAATAAATGTGATATACCACATAAATAAAATTAAGAGTAAAAATCACATGATCATATCAATAGATACAGAAAAAGCATCTGATAAAATTCAGCACCAATTTACAATAAAAACTCTCAGCAAAGAGAGAATAAAGGGAGCCTATCTCAGTGTAATAAAGGCCATATATGTGACAAACTTATAGCCAACATCATACTCGGTGGGCAAAACTAAAAGCTTTTCCCTTAAAATTGGGAATAAGACAGGTATGTCCACTTTCACCATTCTTATTCAATATAGCACTGGAAGTCCTAGCCACAGCAATCAGACAAGAAGAAGCAAAGGACATTCAGTAGGGGGATGACAATAAAAATGCTTTCCATTTATATAGCATCTTTCAGTTTATTAAATACTAACGAGTATATCATGTTATTTGACTCTAATACTAATCTTTTGTATATGAATGTTGAATTTGTCAAGTTTATTTCTGAATCTATTGAAATTTCATCAAATTTTCTCCTTTTTTTCCTGTTAATGTCAAAAAGTACATTGATTGTTTTTTTAACTTTGAGTTAACTTTGTGTTATTTGGATAAATCCCACTTAGTCTGATATATGCTTTTTTATATATTGCTGCAACAGATTTGCTAATATTTCATTGGATTTTTTTTGCATCTATGTATATGAGAAATATTAGCCTGTAATTTTCTCTTCTAAAAAGAAGAAAAGAAATTGCCAACCTATCAGAGGCACAGTTCAAAACACTGGTGATCAAAATGCTCACAGAACTGGTTGATTTTAGCCACAAATCAGAGGAACATATGAAGGCTAAACTAATTGAAATGAAGCAAAATGCACAGGAAACCAATAGTGATGGAAAGGAAACTGGGACTCAAATCAAGGGAGTGGACCAGAAGGAAGAAAAAAATGACCAAACAGAAAAGAATGAAGAAACAAGAATTCAGAAAAGGGAGGACAGGCTTAGGAACCTCCAGGACATCTTTAAATGTTCCAACATCCGAATTATAGGGGTACCTGAAGGGGAAGAGGAACAGCCACAAGTGGAACACTTATTTGAAAAAATAATAAAGGAGAACTTCCCCAATCTGGCAAAGGAAATAGACTTCCAGGAAATCCAGGAAGCTCAGAGAGTCCCAAAGAAGTTGGACCCAAGGAGAAACACACCAAGGCACATCATAATTATATTAGCCAACATTAAAATGAAGGAGAGAATCCTAGAAGCAGCAAGAGATAAGGGGACAGTCACCTACAAAGGAGTTCCCATCAGACTGTCATCTGATTTCTCAAAAGAGACCTTACAGGCAAGAAGGGGCTGGAAAGAAGTATTCCAAGTCATGAAATCCAAAGACCTACAACCAAGATTGCTCTATCCAGCAAAACTTTCATTTAGAATGGAAGGACAGATAAGGTGCTTCTCAGATAAGATCAAATTCAAGGAGTTCATCATCACCAAGCCCTTATTATATGAAATGTTAAAGGGATTTACCTAAGAAAAAGAAGGTAAAAAAGATGAACAGTGAAAGGACAGCAAACTCACAGTTATTAACAACCACACCTAAAACAAAAGCAAACTAAGAGGACAGCTAGATCAGGGGTGAACCATAGAAATGAAGGTCACATGGAGAGTTAGCAACAGGGGAGTGGGAGAAGGTACAGAAAATAAGTAGCATAGACAGTAGGTAGAAAATAGATGGGGAGGGTAAGAATAGTAGGGGAAATATAGAATCTAAAGAACTTGAGACAAGTGGTCACAAACTAAAGGAGGGGGAATGGTGGGGGAGGTGTGTGCAGGGTGGAGGGGAATGAAGGCAGGGAAATAGAACAACTGTAATGGCATAATCAATAGAATGAAAAATAAAAAAATAAAAATTCATAACATTAAGCATCTATATCAATAAAATAATAAAAAATAATTAATTAAATTCCCATATTATCAAGGTAGAAAAAGAACAGAAAAATAGCAAGTAATAAAAATGAAAGCAGAAATTAATGAGGTAGAGAAGAGAAATTATTTGATGAAATAAATAAATAAAAATTCAGGTTCTTTAGCCCTGGCTGGTGTGGCTCAGAGGACTGAGCACCAGCCTGAGATCCAAAGAATGGACGGTTCGATTCCCAGTCAAATGCCATTCCCATGGCACATGCCTGGGTTGCAGGCCAGGCCCCAGCAGGGGGTGTGTGAGAGGCAACCACACATTGTTGTTTCTCTTCTTCTCCTTCTCCCTCCCTTCCACTCTGTCTAAATAAATAAATGATAAAATCTTTTTTTTAATTCAGAGTCTTTAAAAGGAATTCACCAAAATAATAAACAATGCAAGAGAAAGCTCCATTCACAACAACACTAAAAAAAGACAAAAAAAAAAAAAAAGAAGTGAGGGGACCCACCACCACACTGGGTTTACCAGTCCAGAACGCCAGTATTGAGAAAAGGAGTCCACACATCTTGCTATGAAATTCAGTGGGGATTTTTATCCCCATGAGACAGAGGGTTGCTGTAGACCCAGGCCTTCTCTTAAAGTGCTGGATTACAGACTCACTCACAAATACTTGCCCTGAACTCTAGCAGAGGGACAGCAGTTCAAAAAGTGCCAGGGATATATGGGGAAGAACTGAATTGTATGGCTTTAGGGCAAGGACTGAGAGATCAGCTCTCTCCAGAACAGAAGAGACGCCAGAAGCCATTGTTTATTTGTCGAGCCCTCGACTCCAAACAGCCACGTGTAAAAAAGCAGGCATCAAATCTGAATCTCCAATAACCTAGTTAACGCCACTTACCCCACCCTGGTGCTTCCCTGAGATCCAGGCCCACCCAACTCATGCAGCTGGACCAAACCTTCCCTTAGCAGCTGTTTCACACAAGTAGCCAGCCATCACCTACACTATAGATCTTCTTAAAAATCTCTCAAATGTCCGCAAACTCCAAACAAGCAGTGGCTGTCCTTGGCATGCCTTGTACCTCTTTCTAAGTGACCCCAAACCCAGCACTGGTGGCAGCCAGCCTCGGTTCATGGAATAGCCTCTCCCAGGCAGGCACCCATAAGCCCAGCACAAGCAGCTACTAACCACAGATCATTTTGTAGATCCTATCATGTGGCCCCAGGCCAGACACAAGGAGTGCCTGAACTGGGCCTGCACTGAGCCCCTCCTAAGAGGCCCTAGAACAAACATACCCAGTGGCCAGCTGCAGTTAGCTCCACAAAACACACACACAAAAGATGGGGTCAGTAGGCACCAGAGCCCTGCTAAATGGAATCCCACTACATAGGGTTGGGCTTTGCACAGCAGCTCATCAGCTGTAATCATAGCTAATCTTCCTACCCAGTCAGCTTGAAGGTCAATTCGTCAGTAGATGTGCCAACAGCCATCAGGCAAAATAGCAGGAGAGTACCCACACCCACACAAGGGACACCCTTGGAGCACCTGATTTAAGTGACCAGGAAGTCCATGCTCCTGGACCCCACAGGGCAGCAGTCCCCAACATTTTTGGCACAAGGGACTGGTTTCATGGAAGAAAATTATTCCCACAGAGTGGGGTGGGGTGGGGAGCAGGAGGCAGAACTCCAGCAGTAATGCGAACAAAGCTTCTTTGCTCCCTCTCTTGCCACTTACCTCTTGCTGTGCAGCTAGGTTTCTAACAGGCCATGGACTGGTACTGGTTGACAGCTGGGGGTTGGGGACCCCTGCCATAGGGCACATAGTACATAAGGCCACTCTGCCAAGACTGGGAAATAAAACAGATTTACCTAATATGTAGAAGCAATCACAGAGAGGCCAAAATGATGACACAAATAAATATGTCCAAAATGAAAGAACAGGATGAAATTCCAGAAAAAGAACTAAACAAAATGGAGGCAAGCAATCTGTCAGAGTTAAAAACACTACTTATAAAGATAATTAATGTAGGGGAAGAACAGATGAACTCAGTGAAAAGATATCTATTTTACTTACATAAAAAGATAGAAGCTGTAAAAAAGAACCACATAGAAATGAAAATACAATAATGAAAATGAAAAAAATACATTAGATGGAATCAATAGCAAATTAGATGAAACAGAGGATTGAATCAGTGACTTCAAACACAAGATATTGGAAAATACTTATTCTAAATAGCAAAAAGAAAAATAATTATAAAAAAATTAAATATATTTTATTGATTATGCTATTATAGTTGTCCCATTTTTCCCCCTTCACTCCCCTCCACCATGCACACCCTCCCCCCCCACATTCCCCATCTTTAGTTCATGTTCATGTGTCATAAATTCTTTAGCTTCTACATTTCCCACACCACTCTTGCCCTCCCCTGTCTATTTTCTACCTACCATCTATGCTACTTATTCCCTGTACCTTTTCCCTCTCTCTCCTCTTCCCACTCCCCTGTTGCTAACCCTCCATGTGATCTCAGTTTCTGTGTTTCTGTTCCTGTTCTAGTTGTTTACTTAGTTTGTTTTTGTTCTTGTTTCAGGTATGGTTCTTAATAATTGTGACTTTGCTGTCATTTAACTGTACATGTTTTTTTATCTTCTTTTTCTTAGATAAGTCCCTTTAACATTTCATATAATAAGGGCTTGGTGATGATGAACTCCTTGAATTTGACCTTATCTGAGAAGCACTTTATCTGCCCTTCCATTCTAAATGAAAGCTTTGCTGGATAGAGCAATCTTGGATGTAGGTCTTTGGATTTCATGACTTGGAATACTTCTTTCCAGCCTCTTTTTGCCTGTAAGGTCTCTTTTGAGAAATCAGATGACATTCTGATGGGAACTCCTTTGTAGATGACTGTCCCCTTATCTCTTGCTGCTTCTAGGATTCTCTCCTTCATTTTTATCTTGGCTAGTGTAATTATGATGTGCGTTGGTATGTTTCTCCTTGGGTCCAACTTCTTTGGGACTCTCTGAGCTTCCTGGACTTCCTGGAAGTCTATTTCCTTTGCCAGATTGGGGAAGTTCTCCTTTATTATTTTTTCAAATAAGTTTTCCACTTGTGGCTGTTCCTCTTCCCCTTCAGGTACCCCTATAATTCGGATCTTGGAGCATTTAAAGATGTCCTAGAGGTTCCTAAGCCTGTCCTCATTTTTTCTGAATTCTTGTTTCTTCATTCTTTTCTGTCTGGTTGTTTCCTTCTTCCTTCTGGTACGCTCCATTGATTTGAGTTCCAGTTTCCTTTCCATCACTATTGGTTCCCTGTGCATTTTCCTTCATTTCACTTAGCATAGCCTTTATTTTTTCATCTAATTTGCATCCAAATTCAACCAGTTCTGTGAGCATCCTGATCACCAGTGTTTTGAACTGTGCATCTGATAGGTTGACTACCTCTTAGTCACTTAGTTGTATTTACTCTGGAGTTTCTTTCATTGGGGCCATTTTTTTTGTCTTGTCACACCTGTTACATGTGATGGGCGGAGCCTTAGGTGTTCACCAAGGCAGGGCAACCAGTCACTGGGTTGTGATGCTGTTTGTGGGGGCAGGGTCAGAGAGGGAACAATGGTGCTTCCTTTGCTCTCCGTGGGACCTCAGTCCCTTCTGCCACTTCCCCCAAGCAAATATGGCCCTTCTGGTGCTAATTCCCATATGGGTGGGCTTGTGTACATTCTAGGACTCTGTGGGTCCTTTCAACAAACTCTTCTGTGAAGCTGGGAGTCTCTCCGGGCATGTCAACCCCCACAGGTGTTTTCAATTGGTGTTTTGAGGCTTTATTTCCAGTGCTAGAACCCTGGGTTGCACAGTCTGTCTTGCTCTCCAATTTTGCCTGGTTTATCTGCACGCGAATATGGGACAGCCTGGTCAGCCAGCTGCCTTGTGCACCAAGCCCCGCTTCACAGTCATCACCTTGCTGGATATGCCTGTTGCCACCCCATGCTCGGGGTCTGCTAGCTACTGCCTGTGTGCCCAGGGTCTTCGTGCTGCTGCCTTGAGCGCCATTGCCACTGCCTTCCCCCCCCCCCCGTGACCCCTCTCCACTCGGCTACCTGACTCTGCCCCTCCTACTGGTCTGGATGAACGTGTCTATTTTAACTCCTTGGTTGTCAGACTTCCATACAATTCAATTTTCTGTCCGTTCTGGTTGTTACTTTGTTTCTAAATTGTTGCCCTTATTTTGGTTGTGCAAGGAGGCATAGTATGTCTACCTATGCCTCTATCTTGGCCAGAAATCCATAAAATTTTTTATTTTTTGATTTTTAGAGAAAGACAGAGAGAAACATCAATTTCCTGTTTCATTTATTTATGCCTTCATTGGTTGATTCTTGTATGTGCCCTGACTGGGGATCAAACCTACAACCTTGGCAAATCAGGGTAATGCTCTAATCAACTGAGCTACCCATCCAGAGCTGCAAAAAGTAATATTTAAAAATGAGGATTGTTTAAGGGACCTCTAGGACAATATCAAGTGTAACATCATTTGCATCATAGGGGCACTCGAAGGAAAAGAGAGAGAGCAAGAGATTAAAAGCCTATTTGATAAAAGAAATAACAGGAAAACTCACTAAGGCAAAGGAGATAGATATACAATCCAGGAAGTGTCAAGAGTTCCAAACAAGGTGAACCCAAAGAGGCCCACACCAAAACACATCATAATTAAAATGCCAAAGCTTAAACACAAAGAGAGAATCTCAAAAGCAGCAAAAGAAAAGCAGTTAGTTACCTATAACAGAGCTTTCATGAAACTGCCAGCTTATTTCTCAACCAAAATTTTTCAGGCCAGAAGGAATTGGCAAGAGATATTTAACATGAAGAAAAGCAAAAAGACCTGAGATCCAAGATGGCAACAGAGTACATAGAAGGTACACTCATCTTCTCCCAAGACCAAACTGGAATTACAACTAAAATAGAGAACAATCAATTTGAATAGCCAAATGAAAACTAGATGAACAGAAGTCTCATAACCAAGGATTTGCGGGGGAAAAGTCACATTAAGACAGGTAGAGAGGGCAGAGATGCAAAAAGGGCTGGCCCTGTTCCCATGGGAGGCAGCTGAGATTTTGGAGGGATATTTCAGCTGCAAAGATTCCCCCTCAGGTGTGTGGGTTCTCAACCCCTCACCAGAACACCAGAGCCAGGAAGAGGCATCCATGTAACACCTGGCTGTGAAAATCAGCCACAATTCTGTCCACTAGGGAGAGACAGAAGTCTGCTAAAGAAACAGGTACCCTCTTAAAGGAACAATGCACAGAATCTCATTGACAGCTACTCACCCTGAGCTCTGAAAGAAGGAAGGTGGAGCAGACTAGAGTCATGGGAAGAGAGACTGGAAAGAGAGACTGGGATTTGAAGGGACAGCTGCCAAGATCCCTATTCTGAGTTCTCCCACACTGAAAATACAATATTTTTTTTAGTGGAGCACTCCTTTCCTTAGGGCATCAGCCTGGGTAATGCAATAGCCCCACCCTCTGGCCTCCATGTCTGCCCTTCTGCAGGGCTCATGCCCTGATGAGCAGTCTGCTCTTCAGGCCAGGATGTAGAGGTCTGGGTAGACTCAGGGGGTATCAGTAACTGAGTTACATGGCTTTGGGGTGAAGTGTTTCCCCGCCATTTTTCCATGAACCTGACAGACACCTCCCCCTCAGGAGAGATCTGGTATCCCTACCCTCATGACTCCTGGTGGTCTTGCCTTACCAAGCACCAGCTCGCCAGGAGGTCTGGGGGGAATCTGAGACAAAGTTGTGTGGTTCTGAGGTAGGGAACACTCCCCTCACCTTCACCCACCCATGAAGTCACCTCCCTTCATGGAAGATCCACTAGCCCCACCTCCTGACTCCCAGAGGCCCCATCTTGCTGAGTTTAAGCTCCCAGCAGAATCTGGGACAGTCTCGGTTGTATGGCTCTAGGATGGAGGCCATTTTTTTCCTCACAAGCCCAACTAGTCCAGAGCCTTCCCTTTATGTGGTCAAATCTTAGTTTGTTGGGGTCTGATAAACTCTGCGAGCCTCACCCTGGTCCCTGATGTCTCCCTGGGACCCTGCCCCACCACAAAGGTCTGCAGGCACCTGGTGGGGGTTAGCTGGACTTGGTGTATCCTGGGACTTTTGCTGAATGGCCTCAGACCCAGCACTGGCACCAAGTTGGGACTTTTATCAAACTGATGAGCACCACTCACCCCTACCTGGTGACTCACCGAGAACCTATCTCATGCAACATGAGTACCACCAGGAGCTCTTTCAGTGACTGAGACTAATAGGCATCAGGCAGGTGGAGGCAGCCAGGTGGCTCCTGGAAGAAAATATTCATGGGACAATCTTCCAACTCTTGCCAAGAACTTTTCCCATGATTATTCTATTTGTGTGTGTGTGTGTGTGTGTATGTGTGTGTGTGTGTGTGAGAGAGAGAGAGAGAGAGAGAGAGAGAGAGAGAGAACACTCATTCATAGCAAAAAAAAGAAAGAAAGAAAGCAAATCAAACCGCTTGATTCCCATTCTCTCAGTTCTACCTTCTCCTCAACATTCACTTATCAATTTCTTGCATTTCCTTCCATGGATGTGCCACCCACACATGTGCACATGCCTGTGTCTAACTGTAAATCCTATTTTTTGAGTTTTCACTTTTACTTACTTGAATTATTAGGTTGTTGGGTTACTCCAGTAAGTTATCCAAAAGAAAATTTTATATCCTCACACATAAACCATATGGTTACACGTAAGTGTAACCATATAAGAAAGTCCAAACCAGGATTTTTTTTTCATGAAATGGGATGTTATAAATTATGTAGAACAAGGGAATATACAAACACTGCCCTAAACAATGAGAAAAACAAGTTATCCTGGATTAACATTGTATCGAAATCCAATTAATAAGCCCTGGTTGGGTGGCCAAGTTACTTGGAATGTTGTCCTGTACAACAAAGTTTATGGGTTTGATTCCCAATCAGGGCACACACCTAGGTTGAGAGTTTGATTCCCAGTCAGGGTGTGTATGGAGGGCAACTAATCCATATTTCTCTTTCACACTGATGTTTCTCTCTCTCCTTTCCTGTTTCTCTAAAATCAGTAAAACATATCCTTAGGTGAGGATTAAAAATTTCAATTAATAAAATTACCTTCACTTATATAGCCAGTGTCATACTAATAGATCTTTAGAATGCTTTCATATTTTTGCTATTACAATGAATATCCTTGAACCTAGTGCCTAATACACATTAAATCATTTAACCTACAGTAACCCTATGATGTACCTATAGAGTAGGTTTTTTCTTTAAAGGGAGTGGGATTTAAGGGCAGAGTTCTACCATTGGTCTAAATCTAACTTTTGAATAAATAGTTCTTTTCCTTTTTGTAAGACTCTGGCACTAGGAGTCACTTTTTTTCTTTTCTTTTTTTTCTTTTTTTGTTTTTGATGGTGGGCAACAGAACCCAGTGCTTCCGTTTCATAAACACATGTAATTACAGAACATCAAATGCCAGGTCGTAACTCCACAACTTGGAGTCAACTCTCCTCCACCCCCCATGGTTTCATCTTTCAATACTCAAACCACTGAGTCATCAATTCTCAAAAGTATGGACCCCAGACCAGCAGAATCAGCACCACCTGGGAACTTCTTAGAAATGAAAATTCTCAGCATCTATTGGCAGACAAACCTGAGTCTGGTTCTCTGGTGGTCAGACTCAACAATCTGCGTCTTACAAAGACTTTAAGTAACTCTGATGCACACTCAGTTGGAGAAGCACTGCTATAAGCCTGATACAATTGACTGAGTCATCTTCTGAGCCTTCCTCATCCTACATCCAGGTCAGCCTTCTGTGAAAGAACATGGGACCTCCATTTTGTTCCTTTGTTGAATTATCTACTCTTCTGGTCTAATGAGACTTCAAAAGAAATTTGTCTCACTGTGTCCCCATGGTCAAGAGTGGTACCTGCTTACCACAAATGTTTAGCACATGCTTGTTATATATACAAACCAAAGAATGACTTTGACTTCTTCACTATTATCTTCATGAGAGTCTCAGTTTAATGTCATTTTGGAGTCCACTTTGTGTAGGTTGCCCACCTAAACTATTTCTCATTCTTTGAAAATGTCCACATTCATCTACACAAGCCTCGTGCTTGTGTAGTGGCAGAAGCTTATATCCAATGTATTCACTCCTCTGTCCAAATTTAATTGGATCAAAATTGACAGCTGACCCAAGGTAGCATTCATCCCTTGCTTATACTTAGCCAGATACAGGGAGGGAGCTCCTGGTACAGTTAAATAATGAGTGAATGTCTAAGCAGAAATGCAGTCATAACAGAGTAGCCCAAGACTCAGCCCCATTCAAACCAACATATTAGCAAAGCAAGACCTTCTGCACAGACAATAAAGCCACATATAAGCAAGAGACAGAGTCAAAAGCCCTCACACAGCCTCAGGGAGAGAAGCTGCAAAATGGTGTTAAAGTCTGCCATTTGCTTCCGTTATGTTCTTTGAAATCTTCCATCAATCTAAAATGAAAGCAGTCACTCAATGAATGAATCAGAATGGGTGAGGTGTTCTTCATGCCCCAAGAGCCTTGGCCAAGATTAGCTTCGGCAGCTCCATATAATTCTTCTTTTCTAGGCACCAGTAAATAAATAATTTTATGCATGCACATAGCAGTTGCACCAAAATTCTCCATAAACATTATGTCATTTGATTTTTATCCTCACAGTTGCTCCAAAGCTAGACGGACCATTTCAATTCACACTCTCTCCCCTTTTTACAGATGAGAATACTGAGATTTAGAGGATAGGGTCTGACATTTAGAATACAACTTCTGTAGAAGAGGAACCAAAAAAAACCTCAGCAGAGACATCCTGGAGCTCTCATAGATCATCTAGAAAAAATGCCTTTCTCACCTTCTCTGGCACAGTACTTGAACTCCAGCCTCATTATTTTACGACCCTCTCCAATCCCTTTAATAATATTGTCCACATTAACAACAGCTGACTGGACCAGGTATGACCACATCACCCAGATGATTGGACTACTGCATTCCAGTCTGTGTACTTTTTGGTGTGTAAGTTATATCTCAACAGAATAACCAAGGAAAAGGAATGGCACTCAGATTTCTAGTCACTTCTAGTGGATGGCATACTCTACATTTCTTGATATTCATACTCATTAGCAATTGTGACTTCAGAAAGTTCTTCCCCATTACAATAATAGCTCACATGTATTGGGCATTAACTACATATCTGACGCTGGAGTGAGAGTTTTGCATCCACCATTTCACTGGAGCATCATAGCAGTCCTAGAATGTAAATATTGTTATAATCCCTATGTTAAAAGTGGGGAAATTGAGGCACATATAGTTACAGTGACTGGCACATTCACATGACTAATAAGTTAGGATTTAAAGCCAGGCACATTGGCTCAAAAGCTGTGCTTTCACCTGCTTAGTTATGTTGTAATTTCAGTAAGAATGGAGGACTCTACCTTTGTACCCCTCTTCTCAGTGATTAGCATAGAAACTGACACATAATGGGTGCTCAGTAAATGTGTATTAAATGAATAGATGAATCTAGTAAGGATTAAATAAGGTCTTGGCCAGGTAGTTTAGTTAGTTAGAGCCTTGTCCCAATACTCCAAGTTTGCAGCTTCAATCTCTAGTCAGGGAACCTGAAAGAATCAATCAATCAATTCATAAATAAGTGGAACAACAACAAATCAATGTTTCTCTCTCTCTCTTTCCTCTCTCCCTCCCTCCCCTCTCTCCCTTCTTCTCTCTAAAAATCAATCAATAAATATAACCGAAGTCTTGAATGAGGACTCAAATGATGTAACTGTTCACCCAGTATGTGGCACATAATAAGTGCTCAATGTACCAGCTATTAGTTTCTTCCCCTGTCCCTTCTAAGTTCTGCTTTCATGTCTTAGGGTAAAGGTAGCAGCATTTCTAAAGAGCTGTATCCTCTCTGCTCATGGCAGTTCCCTCACTCCTCGTCCTATGCCCAGGGCCAAAAAGACAAAAACAGAGAATAAATGTTGTAACAGCAATAGCTATCAGCCCCCTTATCACAACACCATAGTTTTCCTCATTTTCTTCTAAACAATAACTTTTTAAGCTATCATTTGTGACATTCTTTAAAATACTTTATTTATTTATTTTAGGTGTACCGAGGAAGAAAGAGAGGAAGAGAAACATTGATGTGTGAGAGATACATTGATGGGTTGTCTCTCGCATGCCACCAACTGGGGACCTAGCCCACAACCCAGGCATGTGCCTTGAATGGGAATCGAACCAGTGACCTGGTTCATAGGCTAGCACTCAATCCATGAAGCCACATCAGTCAGGATATATAGTAATAAAATGTCTAGTTAGGCACATTGCCAAAGTCTGAAGATTACCTTTCCCAGTCTTCCCTGTATCTGGGTATAGCTGTTATTAAATTATGACCAATGTGGTTCATTTGTATTTTATGCATGAATTTGCCGTGTTCATCTTCTACATCCTTCATTTGTCCACTGGGTCCAGTATCTCCAGAAGCCATCTTCTTCCTGCTTTTTACTCAGGAGAGAGGGTTAAGAAAATATTGTGATATTAGCCATTTGGTAACATTTTTGTGTAAATTTTTGTCTTTTTAAAAACATATATTTTATTAATTATGCCATTACAGTTGTCCCATTTCCCCCCTTTATTCCCCTCCACCCTGCACACCCCCTCCGCCACCATTCCACCTCTTTAGTTTATGACCATGTGTCTCAAGTCCTTTAGATTCTGTATTTCCCATGCTATTCTTGCCCCCCCATCTATTTTCTACCTACTGTCTATGCTACTTATTTTCTGTACCTTCTCCCCCCTCCTCCTCCTCCCACTCACCTGTTGCTAACCCTCCATGTGAACTTCATTTCTATGGTTCTGCTCCTGATCTAGCTGTCCTCTTAGATTGCTTTTGTTTTAGGTGTGGTCCTTAATAACTGTGAGTTTGCTGTCCTTTCACTGTTCATGTTTTTTATCTTCTTTTTCTTAGCTAAGTCCCTTTAACATTTCATATAATAAGGGCTTGGTGATGATGAACTCTTTGAATTTGACCTTATCTGAGAAGCACTTTATCTGCCCTTCCATTCTAAATGAAAGCTTTGCTGGATAGAGCAATCTTGGATGTAGGTCCTTGCATTTCATGACTTGGAATACTTCTTTCCAGCCCCTTCTTGCCTGTAAGGTCTCTTTTGAGAAATCTGCTGACAGTCTGATGAGAACTCCTTTGTAGGTGACTATCCCCTTATCTCTTGCTGCTTCTAGAATTCTCTCCTTCATTTTAATCTTGGCTAGTGTAATTATGATGTGCCTTGGTGGGTTCCTCCTTGGGTCCATCTTCTTTGGGACTCTCTGAGCTTCCTGGATTTCCTGGAAGTCAATTTTTTTTTTGCCAGATTGGGGAAGTTCTCCTTTATTATTTTTTCAAATAAGTGTTCCACTTGTGGCTGTTCCTATCCCCCTTCTGGTACTCCTATAATTCGGGTGTTGGAACATTTAAAGATGTCCTGGAGGTTCCTAAGCCTGTCCTCATTTTTTGAATTCTTGTTTCTTCATCCTTTTCTGTTTGGTCATTTTTTTCTTCCTTCTGGTCCACTCTCTTGATTTGAGTTCCAGTTTCCTTTCCATCACTATTGGTTTCCTGTGCATTTTGCTTCATTTCAATTAGTTTAGCCTTCATTTGTTCCTCTAATTTGTGACTAAAATCAACCAGTTCTGTGAGCATCCTGATCACCAGTGTTTTGAACTGTGTATCTGATAGGTTGGCTATCTCTTGGTCACTTAGAACTATTGGCTCTGGGGCTTTGAGCTGTTCTTCTTGAGACATATTATGGCTCTTCTGTTTTGGTCTGTTCCCGCCTGTTACGTATGAGGGGCAGAGCCTTAAGGTGTTCACCAGGGCAGGGCAACCCAGTCGCTGGGTTGTGACACTGTATGTGGGGCGGGGTCAGAGAGGGGCAATGGTGTTTGTTTCACTCTCTCGGATTTCAGTCCCCTCTGCTGCTTCTGGCAAGCAAACCGGGTCCCCCTGGTGCAGCCTCCCGGGTGTGTGGGTCTGTGCATCCTCCAGGACCCTGTGGGTCTCTCCAATAAACTCTCTGTGAGCCTGGGAGCTTCTCCCAGCACCTTGACCCTGAAAGTTTTTCCAATTGGTGCTTTTAGGCTTTAATTCCCATCGCTGCAGCCCTAGCCTATGCAGTCTGTCTCACTGCTTGTTCTTTCACCTGGTTTATCTGCATGCGAATGCGTGACCACCGTCAGCCAGCTGCCTTGTGTCCCTCACTGGGTCTGCCCATTGCCACCCCATGCCTGGGATCCTGGCATGGGATCCATGCCAACCACTGCCTGTGCTCCTGGGTCTCTCCAGTGGCTTTTCCTGTGCAACCCCTCTCCACCAGCTACTGACTCCGCCCCTCTTACCAGTCAGGATGAATGGGTCATTGTTGTCAAACTTCCGTACAGTTCCATTTTCTGTGTTTTTCTTACTAAAACTTTGTTGTCTTTAAACTTGGTTGTTTGAGGAGGCACAATGTTTCCACCTACGCCTTCATCTTGGCCAGAAGTCTGACTTTTCTCATTATTAAGCCCTTGATTCAATTACAATTCTGTAAAGTAAAACTATGACCAAACTATGACTGGAAAGTCTGGGGGATTAGACAATTAACTACATGTTGGAAGGAAGGAAGGAAGGAAGGAAGGAAGACAAAAAATTACAAGAATCGATAAAGATCCTAGGACAAATTAAGACTATTGGTGCGTGGTTAGCGGGAATGTGAAATGATCATCAGTGGGGAAAACAGTATGTTAATTTCGTTAAAAAAAAAAAGAAACAAAGAATTAGCTTACAAAGAAAAAAATGACCAAACAGAAAAGAATGAAGAAACAAGAATTCAAAAAAATGAGGACAGGCTTAGGAACCTCCAGGACATCTTTAAACATTCCAACATCTGAATTACAATACAGCAATTCCAATTCTGGGCATACACTCAGAAGAATGACAAGTAGTGACTGGAACATGTATTGTACACCTATGTTCATAAGAGCATTTATCATAATAGCTAAAAGTGGAAATACTAATGTCCATTGATGAGTGAATGGACAAACAAAATGTATTATATGTGCACAGTGGAATATTATTCAGCCTTAAAAATCAAGGAAATTTGGCAGTTGACTTCCAGCCAAAATGGAGGCATAGGTAGATACACTTTGCCTCCTTGCACAAGCAAAAGAAGGACAACAACAAATTTAAAAACAAAAAATAACTGCCAGAAAATCAAACTGTATGGACATCTGACAACCAAGAACTTAAGGAAGAAACATTCATTCAGACCAGTAGGAGGGCTGGAAATGCTCAGCCAGGGTGAAGAAGACTCACAGCAAGGCGGCAGCTGGAAGACAGGGGAAGGTGAGGTGGTGGCTGGCAGAGCAGGCAGTCCCACATTCACATGAGGACAAACTGGTAGGAACAACTGGGAAGCAAGATGGACTGTGTAACCCAGGGACCCAGAATGGGAAAATAAAGCCTCAAAATCTCTGGCTGAAAAAACATTGGGCATTGTAGATGCAGGAGAAACTCTCAGATGCAGAGAAGAGTTCATTGGAGAGACCCACAGGGTCCTAGAACGTTCACAAACCCACTCATCCAGGAATCACCAGAAGAGCCCAATTTGCTTCTGGGTAGTGGAGGAAATGACTGAAAGCCAGCCGAGAACTGAACAAGTGGCATTGTTTCCTCTCTGACCCCTCCTCCACATACAGCGCCACAACATAGCAAAGTGGGTTGCCCCTCCCTGGCAAGTACCTGAGGTTCCACCTCTCACTACATAGCAGGTGTGCCAAGACAAAAAAATATATAGCCCAAATGAAAGAACAGATCAAAACTCCAGAAAAAAAATACAACTAAGCAATGAAGAGATAGCCGACCTATCAGATGCACATTTCAAAACACTGGTAATCAGGATGCCCATAGAAATGGTTGAATATGGTCACAAAATAAAGGAAAAAGTGAAGGCTATGAAAAGTAAAATAAAGAAAAATGTACAGGGAACCAACAGTGACAGGAAGGGAATTGGGACTCAAATCAAGTGAAATAAGCCAGACACCATGGTTTGGAGAAGAGGGAAGAAATAAACATTCAACCAGAACACAATGAAGGGACAAGAATTCAAAACAATAAGGAGAAGCTTAGGAACCTCTTGGACAACTTTAAATGTTCCAACATCTGAATCATAGGGGTGCCAGAAGAAGAGGAAGCGCAAGAAGTGGAAAACTTATTTGAACGAATAATGAAGGAAAACGTCCCCAATCTGGCCAAGGAAATAGACTTCCAGGAAGTTCAGGAAGCTCAGAGAGTCCCAAAGAAATTGGACCCAAGGAAGCACACACCAAGGCACATCATAATTACATTACCCAAGATTAAAGATAAGGAGAGAATTTTAAAAGCAATAAGAGAAAAGGAGACAGTTACCTAGAAAAGAGTTCTCATAAGGCTATCAGCTGATTTCTCAGAAGAAACCTTGGAGGCAAGAAGGGGCTGGAAAGAAGTATTTGAAGTCATGAAAGGCAAAGACCATGAAAGGTATTCAAGATTACTCTATCCAGCAAAGCTATTTAGAATGAAAGGGCAGATCAAGTGTTTCCCAGATAAGTTCAAGTTAAAGGAGTTCATCATCACCAAGCCCTTACTATATAAAGTGTTAAAGGGACTTATCTAAGCAAAAGAAGAAGTTCAAAACTATGAACAGTAAAATGACAACAAACTCACAACTATCAACAACTGAACCTAAAAAAAAATGAGAACAGAAACAAACTAAGCAAGCAACCAGAAAAGGAACAGATTTACAGAAATACAGATCACATGGAAGGTTAGCAGCAGGGAGGAGGAGTGGGGAGAGTGGGGAGAAAGATACAGGGAACAAGAAGAATAAATAGTAAGTACGAAACAGACAGGTGAGGTTAAGAACAGCATAGGAAATGGAGAAGTCAAAGAACTTCTATATATGACCCATGGACATGAACTAAGGGGGACAAATAGTGATGAGAGGGGGACTACAAGGCAGAGGGGAATAAAGGGGAGGAATAAATGGGACAACTATAATGGCATAATAAATAAAATATATTTTTAAAAATCAAGGAAATTCTCATACATACTACAACATGATAATCCTTAAAGATATTATGCTGAGTGAAATAAGCCAGACACCAAAGAACAAGTAATTTATGATTCCACTTACATGAGGTACCTGAAGTAGCCAAGTTCATAGAGACAGAAAATGCAATGGCATTGTCCGGGACTGAGGGAGAGGGGTAAGTAGGGAGTTGTTATTATTTAATGGATATAGAGTTTCAGTTTGAGAAGATGAAAAAGTTCTGGAGATGGATGGTAGTGATGGTTGCACAGCAATATAAATGTATTTAATGCCACTGAATACTATACCTATGAGGTATGTCCTTGAGGAACAAGACAAGGTTGTCCACTTTCACCACTTCTATCCAACATAGTACTGGATGTTCTAGCCACAGCAATCAGATAATAAAAAGAAATAAAAGGCATCCAAATTGGAAAGGAGGGAATAAAGTTGTCACTGTTTGCATATGACATAATAGTGTACATAAAAAAACCCTATAGACTCTACCAAAAAACTACTCAGCCTAATAAGTGAATTTGGCAAAACAGCAGGATACAAAGTCAACATTTAGAAATTGAAGGCACTTTTGTACACCAACAGTGAAATACCAGAAACAGAAATTAGGGGAAAAAATCCCATTTACTGGAATTTAATCCCATTTAATGGAAATCCCATTCCCATAAACACCAAAAATAAAATACTGAGGAATAAACTTAACCAAGGAGGTAAAGGACCTGTACTCAGAAAACTGCATAACACTGAAGAAAGAAATTAAGGAAGACACAAATAAATGGAAGTATATATTGTGTTCATGGATTGGAAGGATTAACATTATCAAAATGTCCATATTACCCAAAGCAATCTATAGATTCAATACAATCCTTATTGAAATACCAGTGACATATTTCACAAACATAGAACAAGTATTTCAAAAATTTATATGGAACCATAAATAACCCCGAATAGCCTCAACAATTTTGAGAAAAAAGAATAAAATGGGAGGAATCATAATACCTGATATCAAACTATATTAGAAGGCCACTGTAATCAAAATATTCTGGTACTGGTATAAGAACATGACATATAGATCAATGGAACAGAATAGAGAGCCCAGAAATAAACCTGTGTCAATATGATCAGTTAGTATTTGACAAGAGGCCAGGAACATATAATGGAGTAAAAATAATAAAAATAGCCTCTTCAATAAATGTTTTTGGGAGATCTGGACAGGTACATAAAAAAAATGAAACTAGACCACCAACTTATACCATACACCAAAATAAACTCAAGGTGGATAAAAGACTTAAATAGAAGTCATGATACCATAAAAGTCCTAGAGAAAAACATAGGCAGGAAAATTTCAAATATTCCACACAGCAATATTTTCACCAATATGTCCCCCATGGCAAGGGTTATAAAATAAAGAATAAACAAATGGGACTACATCAAACTGAAAAAAAAATCAACAAAATGGAAAGGGAACCAACTGTAGGAGGAAACATATTTGCCAAGAACACCTCAGACAGGATTTGATCTCCAAAATATATAAAGAACTCATGCAACTCCACACCAGGTAGACAAACAATCCAATTTAAAAAAAAGGGGGGAAAGGACCTAAACAGACACTTTTCCAAGGAGGACGGATATACAGAGGGCCCATATGACACATGAAAAAATGCTCAATATCACTAGCAATTAGATGCAAACTAAAACCACACTGAGAAATCACTTCATAGAGGTCAGAATGGCCATCATTAATAAATCAACAAACAACAAATGTTGGTGAGGTTGTGGAGAGAAGGGAACCCTAGTGCACTGTTGGTGGGAATAAAGACTGGTACTGCCACTGTGGAAAACCGTATGGAATTTCCTCAAAAAACTAAAAATAGAATTGCCTTTCCATCCAGCAATCCCACTCCTGGGACTATATCCTAAGAATACTGAATCACCAATTCAAAATAATCTATTCACACCAACATTCATAGCAGTATTATTTACAATAGTCAAGTGCTGGAAACAGCCTAAGTGCCTATTAGTAAATGAGTGGATAAAAAACTGGGGTACATTTACACAATAGAATACTATGCAGCAGAAAGAAAGAAGGAATTCCTACCCTTCACCACAGTGTGAATGGTACTGGAGAGCATTATGCTAAGTGAAGTAAGCCCGGTGGTGGAAGACAAATACCATATGATCTCACATATAAGTGGGACCTAATCAACAAAACGAACAAATGAGTAAAATATAACCAGAGGCTTGGAAATAAAGAACAGACTGACAGTAACCAGAGGGGAGGGGGCGAGGGGGATAATGGGAAAAAGAAGGGGAAGGGGCAAGCAAAGAAGCATGAATAGAGGATTCATGGGCACAAACAATGGGGGGTATTGACTATGGGAGTGAGGGGGACAGGGTAGGGGTGAGCAATGGGGAGAAAGGCGGGACAACTGTAAGTGAACAACAATAAAAAGAAGAATAAAAAGTCCTGTTTACTTTGATCCTCCTCTGTTTTTCCTTAGTACTTTTGAAAGCCTTTCTTATTCCACACAAAGGCCATGACTATTCTACATCAGTGGTTTGAATTTTAAATAACATAAGTTTGGGATTCAGAAAGAACTGGCTCTGAATTCCAGACCCGTCACTTGCTGTGTGGCTTTTGGTTAGTTATCTGACTTCTTTCAACTTTAGTGTTTTTTTTTCATTACATGAAGATTATGATGATGATGAAGGAGAGGGCACAGGAGGAGGAGAAAGAAGAAGAGAGAAGAAGGTTTGTGTGTGTTTGAGAATTAATAAATATCATATGGATGTTCCCAGGATGTGTCTAATACTAAGTCTTGTCCCCTTTCTTCTATATGGATATTTTCACTTCTGTCAAGACAATACCATTTAGTGCCCTGTTGCACTTGAATTGTTTTACATATTTTCATTTTGTCTTGCTACTAGATTGTTATGGAATAATGGTGTCTGCAGACAGGGTTCAAAAAGTTTAGAGTAATGTTAATGCTTTCCTACAAAATGAGAGAGCCAAATCAACTAATCCTTCTACTTACAAATGCCATCCTTTCAACATGCCTTTTGTATTCCTGAGGTGGCTAGCACAGTCTGACACATATTGATGTTCAATAACTGTTTGTTATTGAATTATTAAATCTCTTTATTATAATTTTTCTATTCTCTATTTGCAGTAGCAATATACAATATAATAGTATTTTATCAGGATCAACTAAGATAATGTGTATGAAAGTAATTTAAAATTTTGAAGTTGTAATTATGTGTGTGTATATATATATATATAAAACCTCAATTATATGTATACTATATATGTATATGCATGAATATATATTCTAGAGGCCTTTGATAAAGGCTGAGAAAGGACAAATGTCAGGGGGAACATGATTAGGGAGGCTCACTCTTCAAGAAAAAGAAACAAATATAAAGGGCTATGAGGTTCCCAAGACCACTGTATAGGTAGTCAGAAACTGTAGACCAGGTACTGCTGTATATATATATCTCACATTATACATACATGATATATATCATATATATATCACATTATGCAGTACTGATAAGAAGAGTGGTAATATGACCATTTGTGATTTGGGGCAGTTCTAATTTATTCACTAATGTAAGTGTGAGGCTGGGTTTATGTGACCCCCCACCCCAGGCTCGACTTACACTTGTCCAGGATGATTCTCTGGTAGCTGAGAGGTCCCATGTCACTAGGAAATTATTACTTATTAGTTTTTCCTGGGTTTGTGGAGAGAGGGCAGGATAAATAGGCAGAACACAGAGGATTTTGAGGGCAATAAAAGTACTATGTGTGATACTATAATTATGGTTACATGTCATTGTATATTAGTCCAAACCCATAGAGTGCACAATGTCAAAAGTGAACCCTAATATATCTTTTTTAAAATTTTTTATTGATTATGCTGTTACAGTTGTTCTATTCCCCCGTTCATTCCCCTCCACCCTACCCCCCATCCCCACCGTTACCCCCCCTTTAGTTTATGACCATGTGTCTCAATTCCTTTAGATTCTATATTTCCCATGCTATTCTTGCCCCCCATCTATTTTCTATCTACTGTCTATGCTACTTATTTTCTGTACCTTCTCCCCCCTTCTCCTCCTCCCACTCCCCTGTTGCTAACCCTCCTTGAGATCTTCATTTCTATGTTTCCACTCCTGATCTAGCTGTCCTTTTAGTTTGCTTCCATTTTAGGTGTGGTTGTTAATAACTGTGAGTTTGTTGTCCTTTCACTGTTCATGTTTCTTTAACTTCTTTTTCTTAGGTAAGTCCCTTTAACATTTCATATAATAAGGGCTTGGTGATGATGAACTCCTTGAATTTGATCTTATCTGAGAAGCACCTTATCTGTCCTTCCATTCTAAATGAAAGTTTTGCTGGATAGAGCAATCTTGGTTGTAGGTCTTTGGATTTCATGACTTGGAATACCTCTTTCCAGCCCCTTCTTGCCTGGAAGGTCTCTTTTGAGAAATCTGCTGACAGTCTGATGGGGACTCCTTTGTAGGTGACTGTCCCCTTATCTCTTGTTGCTTCTAGGATTCTCTCCTTCATTTTAATTTTGGCTAATGTAATTATGATGTGCCTTGGTGTGTTTCTTCTTGGGTCCAACTTCTTTGGGACTCTCTGAGCTTCCTGGATTTCCTGGAAGTCTATTGTGTTTGCCAGATTGGGGAAATTCTCCTTTATTATTTGTTCCAATAAGTTTTCCACTGGAGGCTGTGCCTTTCCCCCTTCTGGTACCCCTATAATTCAGATGTTGGAGCGTTTCAAGATGTCCTGGAGGTTCCTAAGACTCTCCTCATTTCTTTGAATTCTTGCTTCTTGACTCTTTTCTGTTTGGCCATTATTTGCTTTCTTCTGGTCCAGTCCATTGATTTGAGTCCCAGTTTCCTTTTCATCGCTATTGGTGTCCTGTGCAATTCCATTCATTTCAATTAGTTTCGCCTTCATATATTTGTCTAATTTGTCGGTATAATCAACCAGTTCTGTGAGGATCCTGATGACCAGTGTTTTAAACTGTGCGTCTGAGAGTTTTGCTATTTCTTCATCGCTTAGATCTATGGGCTCTGGGGCTTTGAGATATTCTTGCAACATTTTTGGTCTGTTCTGGCCCTTTAAGTGTGAGAAGCGGTGCCTTGGACTCCCAGGTCGCTGGGTTGTGACGCTGTATGTGGGGGCGTGGTCAGAGCGGGGGAAATGGCGACCCCCTCTGCTGTTTCTCACAGCTGGGTGAGGATTAGCGTCTTAGGTGGTTCACCTGGGCCGGGCCACTCAGAGTCGCTGGGTTATGACGCTGTATGTGGAGGTGGGGTCAGAGCAGGGAAATGGCGGCACCCTCCGCTGCCACTTGCCACGGGGACCCGCTGACCTCTCACTCCCTCGCCTGTCTGCCCACGCACAAATGCGCGACCACAGTCAACACGCAGCACCACTCCCCCGCTGTCTCCCCCGCGGTCGCTCGCCTGGTGGCTCGCTCGGTGGCTCACTAGGTCCAACCCTGCGCCTGGATTCCGGCGCGTCTGGATTCCGCACCTGAGTCCAGCTGACCGAGACCTCCTGTGCAATCCCGCTTCACCAGCCGCTGGTTTCGCCCCTTACCGGTCAGGCTGAAGAATTTGTTGTTAACGGACTTCCAAAAAGTTCAATTTTCCGTGTTCTGGCTGTGTTTTCTGTTGCTAATATTTAGTTGTCTCTAAACTTGGTTGTGTGAGAAGGCACGGTACATCCACCTATGCCTCCATCTTGGCGGAAGTCCTGCTGAACCCTAATATATCTTATAGACCTTCAGTAATTGTGATGCACCAATGCAGGTTCATCAGCTGTAACAAATGTACCACCCTGGTGGGCCGTTAATGATGGGGGAGGCTGTGTATGTGTGTGGGGAGAAAGTATATAGGAAATCTCTGCAGCCTCCTCACATTGTGCTGTAAAACTAAAACTGCTCTAAAAAATAAATCTTTAAAAGAGAAAAAAATTCAGTCCAGGCATCATTTTCTCTTAAAAGCTTTTTCTGACCACCCACCACTAAGTTGGGTTAAAAATTCCTCCATTCATTTTTCAGAACAGTGTATTCAATGCTCTCTTCTATTGTTACATATTGTATTAGAGTCATTTGTTTTTGTGTCTGTATCCATCATTAGACTGTGAGTTCCTTGAGGAAAAGAATGTTACCTTAATCACATTTTCCCTCAGCACAGAGTAATAATTTAATAAATATCTACTGAAATGCAAAGATATTTAGTGAGCCTAAGTTCATTTTGTGAATTCCATGGACATTGCCTTTAAAAATATCTAGCTTTGGGAAAAAGTATTGACTTTCCTCAAAAAATTAAAAATGGAACTGCCTTTTGACCCAGTGATCCTACTTCTGAGAATAAACCCTAACAATCTCAAAACACTAATTCAAAAGAATCTGTGCAGGCCTATGTTCATTGCAGTGTTGTTTACAATAGCCAAGATATGGAAACAGCCCAAGTGCCCATCAGTAGATGAGTAGATTAATAAACTGTGGTACATTTACATAATGGAATTCTATGCAGCAGAAAGAAAGAAGGAGCTCCTACCCTTTGCGACAGCATGGATGGAACTGGAGAGCATCATGCCAAGTGAAGTAAGCCAGGCAGTGAAAGACAAATACCATATGCTCTCACTTTTGCGTGGAATCTAGGCAACAAAATAAATTGACAAGCAAAATAGACACAGAGGCATGGATACATGGAACAGACTGATGGTTGTCAGAGGGAAGGTTGGAGGGGGTTACTGGGTGAAAGAAGGAGAAGGCATTAGCCAAAGAGCTTGTATTCATGACACACAGACACAGACACCATGTGGTGATGGTCAGAGGGAAGAGGGTGGGGGTTGAGTGAAGGTGGGCAAAGAGGGTAATGGGAGATATCTGTATTAGTGTCAACGCTAAATATAAAGTTTTTTAAAAAGGATATCCAGCTTTTTAAAGCATTCAAGAAGATACAACAACCATTTGCCAGAACTGAGTTGGACTATGCCAGGTTATCCTGAGTTCCAACTTCCCACTGCACTGCTCATTTCTGTTCTTGACTTTGATTCCAGCAGCTGCTCCTTTCAGCTTTCCTGGTCTTTTTCCTTGAAACCTGAAAATTGACCTCGACTTATTAATCTGTCAGACATTTACCACAAAAATATTTGTTATGCCAGGCACTTCATAAAACAAGGTTCCTGCCCTAGAAGAACTCCTATTTAGTCAAGGAAAGAGACATGTGAACGTATGGTTACAAGAGACACAGAGACACTACAGTAGGAACACCCATGGACTCCTGGCATTCCGAATTGAAGGTTTTATCTTGACAGAGACCCTGAAAATCCATGATGTTAACATTTAGAATTTTAGTGGGATGGAAATTTGAATGAAACTACCTTTAAGATTGGCAGGCAATGAAAGTAAAGCACTTAGCCAGTTAGTGCAGCCAGATGCCTAGATAGTGTGTGTGTTCTGGCCTAGTACTGGGGTTCTTTACTCTTCCTTGAACACACTGTTGTACTTACTGCAGATATCAAGCGATTGCTTAAATTTTTCATGTATGTTTCATTAGAAAATTATAAGCTATTGTGGGGTTCTCAAAAATAGTAAGTTCTCAAAGACCTCAAAAATGTTCTAATGAATGAGAAGGTTATATCATATACATTTAAGGATAAGTTTATCAAATACATAATCTGTACAATGAAAGCTACAATATGTTGCCGAGAGAAACTAAAGAAGATCTTAAATAATGGTACAATAGAAATATCATGAATCAGAAGATTCTATATTGTTAAGATGTCAGTTCTTTCCAAACTGAGTTACTGATTTGATGCATCCCAATCAAAATGTTGAAAGGTCTTTTAGAGAAATAGACAAGTTAATTCTACATATTGTATGGACATGCAAAGGACCTTAAATTCTCAAAAAATTCTGAAAAAGAAAATAGCTAAATAACTTACACTATCTGATTTAAAGATGTAATCTGATGTAACTATGTACTTACAGTAATTAGGACAGTTTAGTATTGGCATAAAGATAGAGAGCAATAAAACAGAATATAGAAACTGAAATGGACCCACGCATATATAATTGATTGTATTTCAACAAACGGGCCAACAGAATTCAATGGAGAAAAGAAAAATCTTAAATTAATTAAATTTAAATTAATATTTAAAATAATATTTAAATTAATATTGCTAGAACTGGATATCCATATGTAAAAGCAATAACTTTGTTCTTTACTTCACACCTTACATAAAAGTTATCTTAAAAAGGACTACTAATTAAAATATAGAAGTTAGTTATACAACTCCAAAAAGAAAATATAAGAGAAAGTCACTGTAAATAAACACAAAGATTTCTTGAATAGAATACAAAAATCAAAACCGTGCCCTGGCTGGTGTGGCTCAGTGAATTGAGTTCTGGTCTATGAACCAAATGGTCACTGGTTCAATTCCCAGTCAGGCCACATGCCTGGGTTGCAGGCCAGGCTCCCAGTAGGGGGCATGTGAGAGTCAACCACACATTAACGTTTCTCTCCCTTTCTTTCTGCCTTCCTTCCCCTCTCTCTAAAAATAAATAAATAAACATTTTTAAAAAATCAAAATCGTAATTTTTAAAAGATAAATTTTACTTTTTTAAAGTGGAAAACTTCTGTTCTTCAAATGGTACTATAAATAAATTAAAAATACAAACCACAAATTGGAAGACAAGTGTTTGAAATACATACATTTGCAAAAAACTTTTATTTAGACTATAAAAGAATTTTACAATTCAGCAATAGGAAGAGAATAACCTAACATTTTTTTTAATGGGCAAAAGAGTTGAACAGGTATCTTTGCAAAAGAAGACATGTAAATTTCCAAAAAGAACATGAAAGGAGGCTTGATAGTATTAATCATCAGAGAAATGCAAATTAAAACCACAGTGAGATATCACTACACACCCACTAGAATGGCTACAATGAAAAAGACTGACAATTCTCTGTGTTATTGAGGATGCAAAGCAACTAGAAGTCTAACACAATGTTTGTAAGGGTGATAAATGATAAATCACTTTGGGATACAGTTGGGCAATTTTTTATAATGCTAAACGTATACCTGACATATGACTCAGCAATTCTACTCCTGTTGGATATTTACCCAAAAGAAATGAAAACACATGTCTACACGAAGACTTCTACATGAACTTTCACCTTAGTTTTATTTATAATAAGCAAAACTAGAAACAACTCAAAGGTCCATTAACAGCTGACTGGATAAGTAAATCCATTCCACAGACACACACATATGTACAATAGAATATCATTATAATTGAACACCACTTGGCAATAAAAAGGAATGAACCATTGATACACACAGTAACATGGATGGATCTCAAAAACATTATGTTAAACAGAAGCCAGAAACAAAAGAGTACCTACTGCATGATTCCATTTATGTGAAATTATTGAGAAAGCAAACCAAAGTTTTCTTTCTCAGCACAAAGCAGAGCAATGTTCAATCATGTCAAAGTGACTTAGGAGCAAACTTGAGTAGGGTCCCACTAACCAAAGACGGGCCAATCTGGTTGTCAATAACATAATAATCTCAATGGAATGAAACTCATGGGGTTTCAAACCATGACTTCTTAATAGTACTAAAATGCACACACAGTTAACAAAATAAAAATGTGATGAATTAACAATTGTCAGTGTGAAAATACAAATGTTGTTATAATGTTTTTTATTGTATTTCTAACAATATCTCAGCCTGACCCCCAAAATATTAAATTGAGAAATAAAATATTTATTAAATGTATAGCTATTGAATAAAAGGAACTGAGGCAAATGAAACTGTTAATTTATAAGAATGCAAGTGAATTTTTTCTGTCTAAACATTTCTTCGTATTGTTTTAGCAATAAACAAAACTCTGAAACTCTTTTTTCTGTAAGCCATCTGACATTGTGTTGTACCCACAGAAATTTAGAATTCACACCATGTGTTACTTCTCAGTACACAAGGTGTTTCTTCCCTCTTTCCATGCCAGAAATGCCAGAGCCTCTGAAATCTCCCAGTTTTATTAATATAAGTAATGAAATACCAAGTAATCTAAATTCCAGGGCTCAAGAGTAGGATTTTGACACGATTCCCAAAGTGCTAGGTTTACTCTAGCCCATTTGAGAACTCCAATCAGTCCACATGCATTTTGTCAGGACTTGTATATTTTCTTCCTTTAGGTTGTCATTTAGTCCCAGCAGAAGCCAGACTCAAAAATCTGGATTCATAAAACCTGTTATCATTAATGAAAAAATAACTTGAAGGGCAAGCTCTCCTGTTAATTTTCAATTTGCCTCATAGTCGTCGGAAAACAGTTTCTTTTTACCTATCACCAACTAGGACCTATGGAAAATGCATAGGGGCCTGAACGGGGCCTCAGGGGAAGGAAGATTGTGTGCAGGAATTGAGAAGGAGAAAGTGTGTATGCCATCAAAATTATGTTCCTGCATGTAACTGAGGGAAGGGTGGAAGTTTAGAGCTAGAAAGGACCTTAGCCATAATCTACTCCATCATTTTTTTTATCTTGCATACTAAGAAACAAAGCCTGGAAGAAGTTAAATGAGCAGTAGCTCCCAGGCAAGAACCTAGGGCACAGTGAGGCCTACTTTAGAATCCTTTCCACTTTACCACCTGAATATTTTTGAAAGTGAATTGTTTAGAAAGTTAAAACAGAAAAAATCAGAAGACAATCTCTCAATAAATTTCAGGGTTCAGTGACATTGAGATTTTGTCAAAACACTAAAATCTCCTTGGCCATAAAATATTTAAATATTTGCCAAGGTTTGACTGGTGTGGCTCAGTGGACTGGGCATCATCCTGCAAACCAAAGGTCACCTGCTCAATTTCCCAGTCAGGGCATATGTATGGGCTGTGGACCAGGGCAACGAACTGACACACATCCTTGTTTCTCTTTCTCCCTCCCTTCCCCTCTCTAAAAATAAATAAAATCTTTTAAATATTTGCAGAGGCTAGTTTAACTAGGTGTAGTATTTCCTGAGGGCACACTTCCCTTATTTGTTTCTCAATTAAAAAGTTGAAAAAAAAAAAAAACAAGAAAATATATGCTATGGGTTCCGCACAGCACACATCAAACACTTGATCATTCAACAGTATTTAATGAGTGTCTACTGTGGGTCAGGCACCATGCCAAGTACTAGGAATCCATAGGACAAAATCTCTACTAGCTCAGAATTTACAAAGGAAGACAGTATGTTAAAAAAGTAATTATCACACATTAGAGTATGTTGAGTATTAAAATTGGAGAAATGCCGATTCTCTTCTGCTATTAATATATTGCTGGGCTGCCTCTTTATACTATCACTTGAGTTCCCCAAACACAAACTCTTTCCAATAAAACACTTAAAACAACAAACATTTCCTGAGCATCTAACTGGTGTGCCACATATGATGTGAACTTCTACAAGAGAATTCCAAGGTAAACTAGCAATTTAAAAATCATTTTATATGAAGACAATTTTCTTCTTGGATAATATGAGGTCTGTCCAGAAAGTATATAGCCATGTAATAGGAAAAATAGAGACATTTATTGAAGAAGATACAAGAAACATTTTACATAAGACAATGATGCCTCAGTCCCCTTCAAAGTGGGCACCTTGGGACCTCACACAGTTTTCCCAATCGCTATCAGCTGCTCTGTCGTATTTTCCTGAATCTCATCAATAGTCTGAAATCTCTTCCCTTTCAAAGGTGATTTTAGTTTTGGGAAAAGCAAGAAGTTGCAGAGTGCCAAATCAGGACTGCAAGGGGTCTGAGTCACCTCCCGCAGGATGTTTTGCCAAAAAAACTCTGCAAGAGATGAGATGCACAAGCAGCACGTTGTCGTGAAGCTGCCATCATCAGATGCCCATAGCTGCTGCCTTCTGAATCATCCTAATAGTTTCCCAGAGGAATGTTCAAGCTTAACGCAAAATTTGATGCAGGTTCATTGCTCTACTCACTCAGCCATTTTGAATGTGACAACCACACACTACACATACTCATTCAAGAGTGTCTACTGTCCCCACTGACTAGTACAGTAAAGTCATCATTGTTCACACATGTGCATTCCAGTCCACTCTCCTAGGCTGCCAAGTTACACTGATGTTGTGCAAATCATTCATTATATTAACTATGGCTGGACTTTTTCCAGACAGACCTCACATATGCCTGATAAATTTAGTGCTTGTGCTTGACAACCACAGCTGATCTGAAAAAACAATTTGAAATATCTTGAAACTTTAGGCTCCAGGTTTTTATAGTATTCTTAATGGATTTTGTCAGCAAAATCAAAACCCCTAATCATTTTCTGAGTGCTGGAAGCCTCTCCTAATTTCCAGACACAGGTCTGAATGGAGCCAGGACAGCTCAGGGTGCTACTCCACAAACATTTGTTACAGTCCCTCTCCTCTCTACCCTTAACAGATCCTGCATTTATACAGCACTTCGTATAAAATCTTTTCAATATTGACTTTGTATGTGTATGTCTTCCTCTTGTGGATGAAAAGGGGTCACATGTTAAACCTGATAAGCTCAGGGGAGGCCTGCATAGCAGTCTTACAAACTCAAACACCAAAGGAACCACACAGAATGGTCTGAAATCTAAACTTTATAACTAAAAGCAGTTCATGCCAGGTAAGCATGTTCTAAGGCAGTATTTTTCCCTAACAAAGGTCATTCTTCATCTTAACTGAACAAGTTGTCTTTTTGCATCTAAGATAAAATTCCTTTGGAATATCAAAGTAATTCCCCCCCCCCCAAAACCCCTCAAAGCACAACCACCACACCAGAGCAGAGACCACAAATCCCCTCATTGTTATTGTGGTAATGGTTTTTTCTTTTTAAAAATATATTTTATTGATAATGCCATTACAGTTGTCCCATATCCTCCTTCATTCCCTCCACCCTGCACACCCCCTCCCCTTCATATTCCCCCCTTTAGTTCATGTCCATGTGTCATAAGTTCTTTAGCTTCTACACTTCCCACACTACTCTTGCCCTCCTCCTGCTATTTTCTCCTCACCATCTATGCTGCTTATTCTCTGTACCTTCTCTCCCCCCTCCTCCTCCCACTCCCCTGTTGCTAACCCTCCATGTGATCTCCATTTCTGTGGCTCCACTCCTGTTTTAGTTTAGGACACTCCTGTCCACTTAGTTTGCTTTTGTTTTAGGTGTGGTTGTTAATAACTGTGAGTTTGCTGTCCTTTCACTCTTCACATTTTTTATCTCCTTTTTCTTGGATAAGTCCCTTTAACATTTCATACAATAAGGGCTTGGTGATGATGAACTCCTTGAATTTTACCTTATATGAGAACCACTTTATCTGTCCTTCCATTCTAAATGAAAGCTTTGCTGTATAGAGCAATCTTGGATGTAGGTCCTTGCATTTCATGACTCGGGATAGTTCTTTCCAGCCCCTTCTTGCCTGTAAGGTCTCTTTTGAGAAATCAGCTGACAGTCTGATGGGAACTCCTTTGTAGGTGACTGTCCCCTTATCTCTTGCTGCTTCTAGAAGTCTCTCCTTCATTTTAATGTTGGCTAATGTAATTATGATGTGCCTTAGTGTGTTCCTCCTTGGGTCCACCTTCTTTAGGACTCTCTGAGCTTCCTGGACTTCCTGGAAGTCTATCTCCTTTGCCAGACTGGGGAAGTTCTCCTTTATTATTTGTTCAAATAAGTTTTCCACTTGTTGCTCTTTCTCTTCCCCTTCTGGTACCCCTATAATTCAGATGCTGGAACATTTAAAGATGTCCTAGAGGTTCCTAAGCCTGTTCTCTTTTTTTGAATTCTTGTTTCTTCCTTCCTTCTGGCCCACTCCATTGATTTGAGCTCCAGTTTTCTTCCCATCACTATTGGTTCCCTGTACATTTCCCTTCATTTCATTTAGTGTAGCCTTCATTTTTTCATCTAATTTGTGACCAAATTCAACCAGGTCTGTGAGCTTCCTAATCACCAGTGCTTTGAACTGTGCATCTGGTAGGTTGGCTGTCTCTTGGTCACTTAAAAGTATTGGCTCTGGGGCTTTGATTTGTTCTTCTGTTTGAGTCATAATTTTTTTGTCTGGTCGCACCTGTTATGTGAGGGGCAGAGCCTTGGGTGTTCACTAGGGCGGGTCAACCCAGTCACTGGGTTGTGACGCTGCATATGGGGGCGGGGTCAGAGAGGAGAAAATGGCACTTGCTATGTTCTATCTCAGATTTCAGTCCCTTCTGCTGCTACTTCCCACAAGCAAATTGGGCCCTTCTGGTGCTGGTTCCCGGGTAGGTGGGCTTGTGTACATTCTAGTACCCTTTGGGTCTTTCCAAGAAACTCTCCTGTGAGGCTGAGAGTCTCTCCCGGCACCTCAACCCCCATAAGTTTTTTCAATCAGTGCTTTTAGGCTTTATTGCCTGTTGCTGGGGCCCTAGGTTACGTGTCCTGTCTCACTGCCCATTTTTTGCCTCGTTTATCTGCACGCGAACATGTGTCCGCACTCAGCCAGCTGTCTCCTGCACCTCACTGGGTCTGCTCGTTTTCTCCCTGTGTTCAGTCTACCAACCACTGCTTTTTCCTTCCAGTACCCCTCTCTGCTAGCTGCTGACGCCACTCCTCTTACCCGTCTGTATGAATGGTTCATTGTTGGACTTCCATACAGTTCAATTTTCTGTCTGTTCTGGTTGTGTTTTTTTTCTAAATCTTTATTGTCCTGAAATTTGGTTGTGCAAGAAGGTACAGTGCTTCCACCTATGCCTCCATCTTGGCCAGAAGTCTGTGGTAATTGCTGACTGTTAGCTATTCTTTTCCTACGAATGTAAAAGTAAGTTATATTCTTTTCACTTTTTATCCAATTCTAGAGATTTTCCTGCTTTGCTTTGCTTTCTCTGGCCTCCATAGTCTATCACCAAGGGGTCTCATGTGACCATCTTAGGCTCCCTCCTTTGATTGTAATGTAAAAAAAATTAAGGTGTAAAACTGCTATTTTCCAGAGCATTTTCTCAACCCCTTGAGATTTTACTAACTAGTGCTTGTCATCAGTTTGACCCAAATAAACTCATAAAAATTCCTACAGGTCTGCACATTTCTTAGGTTGACACATTAAACTGGATGGATCATTAAGGAAAGGACTATAACTCACCTTTCCCCTATGGTATCACCTTAAGAGGCAGTCCCCCCCAAATACGTACATTCATCGTAGAAACAGAAATTCTACGTACAGGATTATTTCATTAACCTTGGAGCCCTACTTCCCTCCCACTTCCAGCAATCTGGTGTATTTCTCTCGGCAGAGAAGGAAGCCAGGTTGGCTGAATGGGAAGGGTATGGTGTCAGCATGAGGTTATACCACATTGTCCGGAGTGTCTTCTCCACTCTGTGGTGATATTAACACAGAATTGAGAGATGAGCGGCTGGAGGAAAGATAGAGGCCCGAGTCATGCAGTCTACAAGCAAAATAACGGCAGGACACAGAATAAAGTGGGGAACCTCCTGGGTCAAGGCTGGCGCCAACAGCAAACTCCAGCTGCCAGGCAGAGTAGACAGCAGGGAGCCACCCAGTCGGGCAGGATGGGGCGGGACATCCGGAAGCCATTTGCCTGAGTGGCGGGGAAACCGGAAGTGGGAGTGCTGGGACGACGAGGGACACACAGAGCGGGACCGCGGGACTGAGCGAGCAATAGACACGCCACCCGCCCACGCCGCAGCCGCTTGGGGCCCGGAGGGACCCTCTGCCTCAGTAAGTGCCTCCAAGGTCGGCGAGGGCATGTGGTTTAGAAGTGGAGGTTGGAAGGGGCTGCGATTTGTTATTGTGAGAGGCCCGCGACCTCCCCTCCCCCACCCTCCTGGGGCTGTCTCCCGCCCCCACCCTGCCCCAGCAGCCCCTTGTGGGGCCTCTTGCGCTAGCGCGCGCCCAATGCTCCGGCCGGGTGTTAGTTCCCCAGCGGCCCTCGCAGTTCTCGGACTTGGGGGTCGCCTGCTGGCCCCCTTGGAACCTTTCCCCAGACCTGTCGATTCTCTTCTGCAGCTGGCTGCTCTCTCTATCCCGCCTTCCCGCGTGGAGAAGTAACCATAGCGGGGTGCACTGCCCTCCCGCTGTCCACTTCCTGGAGGAGGCCTTCCTGCATCCCAAGCCCTTTTGGCCGGTGGTTCCCCACGGCGAGCACCATTTGTAGCAACTCTCCTGCCTCCAGTATCAACTGTTCTCTTTCTGCTCCACGCCCCGACGTTGCACCTCTGACCCTTCTCTTTCCTTCTGTCCAAGGGGCTTTTAACGCAGCCCAAACCACTTTGGTACTCTTTTTGTTGAAAAAGCTCATCTGTTTAGAAACTTACCCATTTTTTACTCTAATATATTGTTTGAATGCATAGACTATTAGGACTCATAAGGGATTGTTTCTTAGAGGCCTCTCCTCCATAGCACCTTACTTTAGAGACGGGACCCAGCGAGGTTACTTTGCCCAAGGTCAGCCAGCCAGTTAAATCTACCAGTGGACAGGTTTTCTTGCTTTTGTTTTGTTTTTTAACCTGATCCATGTCCACTTCCAGATCAGGACCTTCTAGTCTACAGGTTCGTGATAGATCCCTTGCGCGGTTACTCACTGTTGTGCTTTCCATAACTACCTCTACTCCAGAGTTGCTTGTCATAATGTATAATTCAATACAAACCTTAAGAAAACCAAACACTTGATATTCGGCCTAATTTTAGAGCTTACCCATGAAGAAAGGGAAGACCACCTGGACCCCACCCTAGGACCTTATTTCATGCTACTTTAAATTGGGAGAGGTGAGATAAAGGTGTGGAGAAAGAAGAAGGAGAAAATACAAGTGCTTGTCTTTCATGAACTTTTGAGTAGCCTTTGCCTTGGATGTGCCTGTGTCTTTAAATTCTTCTCCTGGGGACATTGTTCTCATAAAGGTTGCCTCCCTGTGGGGGAGCAAGGGAGGAGTAGGAAATCATTGTACTTTAATTTGTTAGATGGGGCATTTAATAATAAATTATGGATGTGCTGGAACCCTGAGACACACCCACCAGCCCCTGAGGCAGGGTATTCAGAATAAGGCCTACCTTCCCCTTAAGAATACCCTGCTAGCCGCCTCTGAAACAAAATAAAGTCTTTGGTCTGAGAGCAAACATTCAAATCTTTTCATTCTTAGTGCAACTTTCCCCTTCCACCTGTTTCCTGGTTAAAGTAAAGAAACACCAGCTCAGCTTGAGAATTTATAATTCTTTGTTGTTGGAACTGGTTTCTGATTAGACTTCACCGTCGGGTGTAAGTATCTGGAAATTGAGGTGTTATGCCGTCCTCAGTCCAAGTTAAGAAGAGAAGATAGAACATGCAGGAAAATTGGGATACGCTGTGTTAGGTCTCTTACTCCTCATCTTCTAGAGAGAACTCGTTTTAATGAACAATTAAAAGCTACCCTGGAATAGCCTTTCCTGGTCAGTTAACAGAACTTGTGTTCTTTAGGCCTTTATCTCCATTAGGCTGGGTTTTTCTGATTGCACCTGCTGTTTATGATCTCAGAAGTTAATGCTGCACAGGGGAGATTGATATGAATCAGTAAAGTGAGGTGGGAGTAAAATCCCTCCGTGTTGGTACTTTTTTGGTGTGTTAAATGATTACGGCTTGACCATTCTGAATACTACTGTTACAGTATTGCTCTCTACCTGAGGGAGAAACCCAAAATCATTCAGATTTTTGTGACCTACCACAGATTGTTCTCCAGATAGCTCTTCATTCATTCTTCATTTTTATTTTCACAACAGTTTACTTTCTCTAACTCTCAAATTATTTAATTCCTCTAAATACATTATTAGGTTGTACATTTTCAGCCTTGCTCTTAAAAGAGGAGATTGCATGCGTTTGTGGCTATTTTTCTTTACCTGCTGTTGTAAAATGTTACCAAGCCATACGCATTTGTAAAACTGAAAGCTACTTTGTATTATGAGATTTTGATTTGTCAAAGTAATACAAAATCCGAGTGTCTGAAGGCACAAAGAAGTTTTTGCCCAGTTACTGTGCCCTTGTAGAGGAAAGAGGATGACCTTGTATTTATAGTTTAAAAAAACAAAATAAAAAGAGTAGCTAATTGAAAATGTTATGTGGTCTTCTCCCAGTTCTACCTGCCTGGTAGTCTCAAATAAGTGACATTTTGATTCTCAGTTTTTCTGTTCGTACAGCCTTTTGTTTTTCCCAGGAAAAAAATGTAGGATCAAGATGAAAGTATTTTGCTCAGGGTATCAGAATGCTATTAAATTAGGGTAGAAATAATAGAAGACAGTAAGTAAATTGACTTAGTAAGTTAGAATTTGTCTTTGAACTATTTTCTCTTTTCTGATGTTCTTTGCTCAAGAGTAATATGCTTTGTAGGTATGTCACCCAGAATTTAAGTCCCAGCTCTTTCTATCATGAGTTCCCTAAAACTGAGGTTTGGTTTTATTTTTAAATACAAAGCTCCCAGCACTCTATGTTGTATATAGTAAGTTCTTAGTAATTCTTGATTGCAATTATTATTTTAGATCAGTGTTTACCTGTTGGAGGAACTCTGAAAATCCATGTCTATAAAATGAATCATAGATCTCAAGAGAGGGTGTCCCACCTATGGCCTACTAGCCACATGTAGCTCAGAATGGTTGTGAATGTGGCCTGACACAAAATCAAAAATTCACTTAAAACATCAGGGTGTGTGTGGGGGTGTGTGTGTGAGAGAGATCATTTGTTGGCAGTATATTTAATGTGTGGCTGAAGACAACTCTTTTTCCAGTGTGGCACAGAGAGGCCAAAAAGTTGGATACTCCTGGACTATTGGTCTTGAAAGTAGAGTTGTGCACCCCCGGGATGCAGAAGATGATACATTGTAATACAGGAGAAAATTTAGAGCTTTTTCAATTTATTTTCTTTGTATTAAAAAAACAAACTTTACTAATATATGTATTATGTTATATAGGTTAACAATATAACGAACAATACAATGTGCAGATTTACTATAATTCACATATTTAATTTATAAATAATTACACATTGAGATGTATTTTTAAAAGATTTTAAAAAATATTTGGACCCCACTAATCTGAACCAATTTTTATTCATGTGCTTTAGTTCATCTTTACGCTTTCTTATTAGGTATTCACCTAGCCTCTCTTTGAATCTCTTATTAAAGAAATCTACCTTGAGAAATAGGAAATGCTGTTTTGTAATCATATTTGTTCAATATTTGACTCACTCTTTATTTTTGGCCCTGTCTTCATCTTTGGGGACATGCAGATAAGTCTAATATCACTTCCTAGTAATCTTCCAATACTGTGGCAGCTACTTACATCCTGTGTCTTCCTTTTCCCCAACCAGTTTTTCTATAGCTACCTAGTTTATACATACCTAGTTAAATATATTTTATTGATTATGCCATTAGTTGTCTATTTCCCCCCTTCATTTCCCCTCCATCCTGCATACCCCTTCCCCACTATTCCGCCCCTTTTTAGTTTATGACCATGTGTCTCAAGTTGTTTAGATTCTATATTTCCCATACTATTCTTCCCCTCCCCTCTATGTATTTTCTACCTATGGTCTATGCTATTTATTCTCTGTACCTTCTCCCCTCTTTTCCTCCTCCCACTCCCCTGTTGCTAACCCTCCATGTGATCTCCATTTCTGTGGTTCTGTTCCTGTTCTAGCTGTCCACTTAGTTTGCTTTTGTTTTAGATGTGGTTGTTAATAACTATCCTTTCACTGTTTGCTGTCCTTTCAGTGTTCATCTTTTTTATCTTCTTTTTCTTAGATAAGTCCCTTTAATATTTCATATAGTAAGGGCTTAGTGATGATGAACTCCTTGAATTTGACTTCATCTGAGAAGCACTTTATCTGTCCTTCCATTCTAAATGAAAGTTTTGCTGGATAGAGCAATCTTGGATGTAGGTCCTTGCATTTCATGACTTGGAATACTTCTCTCCAGCCCCTTCTTGCCTGTAAGGTCTCTTTTGAGAAATCAGCTGACAGTCTGATGGGAACTCCTTTGTAGGTGACTATCCCCTTATCTCTTGCAGCTTCTAGGATTCTCTCCTTCATTTTAATGTTGGCTAATGTAATTATGATGTGCCTTGGTGGGTTCCTCCTTGGGTCCAACTTCTTTGGGACTCTCTGAGCTTCCTGGACTTCCTGGAAGTCTATTTCCTTTGCCAGATTGGGGAAGTTCTCCTTTATTATTTGTTCAGATAAGTGTTCCACTGTGGCTGTTCCTCTTCCCCTTCTGGTACTGCTATAATCTGGATGTTGGAACGTTTAAAGATGTCCTGAAGGTTCCTAAGCCTGTCCTCATTTTTTTGAATTCTTGTTTCTTCATCCTTTTCTGTTTGGTCATTTTTTTCTTCCTTCTGGTCCACTCCCTTGATTTGAGTTCCAGTTTCCTTTCCATCACTATTGGTTTCCTGTGCATTTTGCTTCATTTCAATTAGTTTAGCCTTCATATGTTCCTCTAATTTGTGACTAAAATCAACCAGTTCTGTGAGCATCCTGATCACCAGTGTGTTGAACTGTGCATCTGAGAGGTTGGCTATTTCTTGGTCGCTCAGAGTTATTGGCTCTGGGGCTTTGAGTTCTTCTTGAGCCGTAATGTTTTGTTCTGTTCCCGCCGGTTATGTATGAGGGGCAGAGCCTTAGGTGTTCACCAGGGCAGGGCCACCCAGGTCGCTGGGTTATGATGCTGTATGTGGGGGCAGGGCCAAAGAGGGGCAGTGGCTGTCCCCTCTGTTGCTTCCCGCCGATGGGCCCTGTGTGGTCTGTCTCACTGCTCGCTCCTTTGCCTGATTTATCTGCACGTGAATATGTGACCTTGGTCAGCCTGCCGCCTTGCGCCTTCACTGGATCTGCCAACCACGGCAGGTGCGCCTGGGTAGGTCTGGCCAAGTTTTCCTGCGCAAGCCCGCTCCGCCAGTTGTTGGCTCCGCCCCTCTTACTGGTTTGGCTGAATGGTTCATTGTTGTTGGACTTCCGTACAGTTCAATTTTCTCTGTTTTGGTTGTGTTTTTGTTACTAAAACTTTGTTGTCTTTAGACTTGGTTGTGCGAGGAGGCACAGTGTTTTCACCTACACCTCGATGTTGGCTGGAAGTCCTATACATACCCATTTTTTAAAACTATTTGGACAGATTTTTAAATTTCTTAACATCTTGACTTCTTTCCTCTAGAGATTCTCCTGTTGTCAAAATTCTTTGTAAGTTTTTCGACAAGATCTGAACATGGTATCCCATGAACTGAAATGAGTGTAAGGCACTGAATTTCGTCTTTCGGTGGTGAGGGAAAGATTATTATGAAGGTGCCTCATATTGACTGTTTGTCACTCTTGTCGTTTAAACAGTCTCCTGTAAAAATAGTTTCAGCTCTGTAATAGAGCAGGACAGATTATTTTTCTCCTTCAGTAGTGGTCTCTCAATTAACTCTGTGTAAGTTAATTTTTGCCTCAAAATACCCACCATGTTCATTGTTTCCCCGAGTGGTAAAATAAATAAGAACAACCTAATGAAATGGTTGGGTTTCTTAAATCTATTTTAAAAGTTAGAAAATAGACTTTTTCCATTGGTGGATGGAAAATGGAGCTGCTGTTCTATGTGTTTACATTATCTGCCTAATTTTGAAATCCTAAGGTGAGAAAATTGGTTGCCCTTTGTCTGTTTTATGCCAGTAGGACTTTTGATCAGCAGGGAAGAAAGTTACTTTTTAAGTTAAAAGTATTAAACATTATGTCATTCCCTTTATTTAGCCTGAATAGCCCAACTTACATCTAAAAATTGAACTTAGACCCAAAGACACTTTTACATAGAACATATAGATGTTTTATGGGTTTAAAAACACAAGCTAAAACCCAAGATTAAACAATTCTATATGGCTGTTTGTTTTAGTCCCTTTAATCATTTTTCTTTATGCATCTTTTAATTTTTCCACACCTTTTTTAGACAAACTCCAAACAGATATCATACATATAGTCTGATTGGAGCTATACAGATTCACCTTATAGTTCTTCCCGATTCTTGTATTTTAAATCTATGTTTTTAGTTCAGCATAGTATTTATATATGTCTTTTTAAAAATATATTTTATTTATTTATTTTTGAGAGAGGGGAAGGGAGAAAGAAAGAGAGGGAGAGAAACATCTGGGGATTTGGCCTGCAACCCAGGCGTGTGCCCTGACTGCAAATTGAGCTGGCAGCTCTTTGGTTTGTAGGCCAGCACTAAGTCCACTGAGGAACCCCATCCACCGCTATATATGTCTTTTGAATGAAATGGTTAGATATAAGACCCTCATTAAGGAGTCACCGTGAACTTTTTTCTGATCATTGGGCCGTATGTGGCATAGTGGGTCAAACAAATCTAATTTTAGTCACTTGCTCTGCAAATTACCTAAATTGTCTGATCCTCATTTTTCTCATTTTGCAGCATTTTTGTGAGGATTGGAGGTGGTAGGTATAAAACATAACATATATAGTCCTTCATAAGTAACTATATTTTCTTTTATTTATAGATTTTATTCACTTATTTTTAGAGAGAGGGGCATGGAGGGAGGAAAAATGGGAGAAAAACATTAATGTGTGGTTACCTGTTGTGTGCCCCCCACCAAGGACCTGGCCCACAACCTAGGCATGTGCCCCAACTGGGAATCAAACAAGCAACCCATTGGTTCGCAGGCTGGCAATCCACTGAGCCACACCAGCCAGGGTGGTAGCCATACTTTCTGATAGTCACAAATTTTAGTAATCTAAAGAAATATATACATAGGGTGTGGATGGTATTTTACATCTTTAGTCAGATATGGCCTAAACCCGAGCCTAATATTTTTAAATATATTTTATTGATTATGTTATTACAGTTGTCCCATTTTCCCCCTTCATTCCCTCTATTGTGCACACCCTCTCCCACCCACATTCCCCCCTTTAGTTCATGTTCATGTATTGTACTTATAAGTTCTTTAGCTTCTACATTTCCCATAATATTCTTACCCTCCCCTCTGTCTATTTTCTACCTACCATCTATGCTACTTATTCTTTGTGACTTTTCCCCCCTCTCTCCTCCTCACATTGCCCTGTTGCTAACCTTCCATGTGATCTCTATTTCTGTGGTTCTGTTCCTGTTCTAGTTGTTTGCTTAGTTTGTTTTAGGTGTGGTTAGTAATTGTGAGTTTGCTGTCATTTTATTCTACCTGCTTTTTGTCTTCTTTTTCTTAGATAAGTCCCTTTAACATTTCATACAATAAGGCCTTGCTGATGATGAACTCCTAAATTGACTTTAGCTGGGAAGCACTTGACCTGCCCTTCCATTCTAAATGAAAGCTTTGCTGGATAGAGCAATCTTGGATGTAGGTCCTTGTCTTTCATGACTTGAAATACTTCTTTCCAGCCCCGTCTTGCCTGTAAGGTCTCTTTTGAGAAATCAGATGACAGTCTGATGGGAACTCCTTTGTAGTTTACTGTCTCCTTATCTCTTGCTGCTTCTAGGATTCTCTCCTTCGTTTTTATCTTGGCTAATGTAATTATGATGTGCTTTGGTGTATTCCTCTTTGGGTCCAACTTCTTTGGGACTCTCTGAGCTTCCTGGACTTCCTGGAAGTCTACTTTGCCAGATTGGGGAAGTTCTCCTTTATTATTTGTTCAAGTAACTTTTCTACTTGTTGCTCTTTCTCTTCCCCTTCTGGTACTCCTATAATTCGAATTTTGGAATGTTTAAAGATGTCCTGGAGGTTCCTAAGCCGCTCCTCATTTTTTAGAATTCTTGTTTCTTCATTCTTTTCTGGTAGGATATTTCTTTCTTCCTTCTGGTCCATTCCATTGATTTGAGTCCCAGTTTCCTTCCCATCACTATTGGTTCCTCGTGCATTTCCCTTCATTTCACTTAGTTTAGCCTTCATTTGTTCCTCTAATGTGTGACTAAAATCAACCAGTTCTGTGAGCATCCTGATCACCAGTGTTTTGAACTGTGCATCTAATAGGTTGGCTATCTCTTCATCGCTTAGTTGTATTCGTTCTGGAGCTTTGATGTCTTCTTTCATTTGGGCTTTTTTTTGGGCGGGGGGTCTCAGCACATTTGTTACATACTGAGGGGCGGAACCTTAGGTGTTCACCAGGGTGGGTCAACCCAGTTGCTGGTTTGTGATGCTGTATGTGGGGAAGGGGTTTGAGAGGGAATAATGGCACTTGTTCCACTCTCTGCCGGATTTTAGTCACTTCCCCCACTTCCCACAAGCAACTTGGGATCTTCTGGTGTTAATTCCCATGTGGGTGTGTTCGTGTATCTTCTAGGACCCTGTGGGTCTCTCCAACGAACTCTCCTGTGAGGCTGGGAGTCTCTCCTGGCACCTCAGCCCCTATGGGTGTTTTAAATTGGTGTTTTGAAACTTTCTTTCCCCTTGTTGGGACCCTGGGTTGGGTGGTTTGTCTCGCTCCCCAATTTTGCCTGGTTTATCTGCACTTGAATGTGGGACCACCCAGTCCTCAGGCTGCCTTGTGTGCCCCTCCCACAATCTGCTGCCTTTTGCGCCTGGGGTCCTCCAGCCACTGCTGTGCTGGGACCCCTACCCCTTTCTGCCCAGGCGTCCGACTCTGACTCTGCCCCTCCTACTGGTCTGGATGAATGTTTCTTCTTTAACTCCTTGGTTGTCAGTCTTTTCCATACAGTTCAGTTTTCTGTTGGTACTGGTTGTTTTTTGTTTCTAAACTGTTGTTGTCCTTATTTTGGTTGTGTAGGGAGTCAGTGTGTCTACCTATGCCTCCATCTTGGCTGAAAGTCGAACCTGATATTTTTAAGACCTAGTATCATTTGGAATTGAGCTACTTTGTTTGTATGATTAGTGGTAAAATGCAATAGTCTTTCCAGGAATGCTTAACTGTATTTGAGAATGACAAAGGAAGAAAAAAGCCTCCTTTTTTATAAAACACAAAACCCTAGATTTTTCTTTTTTATCATCTTTTGTATTTGCCAAATGATCTCTTGAACCTAACGTCTGTAGTGTGTTTCTCCATTGTTAGTTTCTTATTCGTCTTTCTAGTATATCGGAACTTATCATTTCTCTGCATTTCAGTTATTCTCTAGTAGCGGATGCCATATTTGGGCTCATTGTTAATAAAATGACCTTAGTGGACCCTGTCAAAAGTAAAAATACCTAGTAAGTGTTTCTCAAAAACCAGAGCCAAAGTCTGTGGTCAATTTTATCATAATATGTATCATAGTACAGTTATTTGTGTGATGTTAGTAACTGGTGGATTCTAGTCATTGCTGTAGTAATTTTTAAGTGTATAAACTAACATTCTAAAAGGCTATAATGTCGATTTCATTGAATTATAAGTGTCTAGTTTCTTGTGGCACTTAGTAGTAACAGTTAAACATAATCATGAAAAATTAATATAGATGTATATACTAGGGGCAGGTTTTTTAAACATAATGCATTGTTCCCTAGTGATAGTCAAACCTGCCTGGAAATTTAGTGTTGCTAGATATTTATGGGACGTAATCAGTTGTGTCCTGGAATTCATCTCTGTTGAAAATAAAGTCCAATAGTTTTGTTTCTGTGCAAAACCACAACAAAACTTAAATTTTATTTAAAACCTGGCATGTAGTATTTAAGTGAGCAGTAACAAGTAAGTATTCCTGTTAATGAATGAAACATGACAGTCATTTTTTTCTTTAGGTCTAGAATGAGCCAAGGAGACTCAAACCCAGCAGCCATTCCCCATGCAGCGGAAGATATTCAAGGAGATGACAGATGGATGTCTCAGGTAAAAGTGCACATGTACTATTCACATGAGATGCGTTTCTTCAGTTTTTGAGAATTTTTTGACCAGAGCTGCAAAGGAGTGTTTTTAATGGTCAACAAGAATTTCTTACTGTAAATAAAAATCTAACATTAGAAATCTCGTGCCTAATCACTAAGTGACGTTGGAACTGAGGAATATTTTGTAAGCATGGTAATTGTCCCTTTTAATTTAATACATAACAATGTCTCTATAGCATTCTTTTTGTAAGCTTTTTAAAATTATACAGTACTACAAGAAAGTTTTTAAAGAAATCTCTGTGTCCTTCATCTGCACTTTCCATTTAACATTTGTCACATCTGCCTGATGGTTGTGTCTGTGTGTCTATCCTAATACTGCTTTTTTCTGAACCATTTGAGAGTAAGTTATAGTCATCATGCCCCTTCACCTCTAAATATTTCAGTGTTTTCTAAGAAGTGACATTTTCTTATATAACTATAGTATAGTATTAAAATCAGGAAATTTAATATTGATATTATACTGTTACCTAATCTCAAAACCATATCCCGACTTCTCCTGTTGTCCCAATAATGTTCTTTATGTCATTTTTCTTCCAAGTCTAGAATCACACATTGCATTTATTTGTCATATCTCTTTATTCTTCTTTAACCTGAAACATTTCTTAGACTTCGTTTTTTTATTACATTGACAGTGGGAATAGAATGGGCCATTTATTTTTTATAGAGTCCCTCAGTCTTGAGATTTTTTTTCCCTCATAATCAGGATTCAGAATATGCATTTTCAACAGGAATATCAGTGAAGTGCTGTCTCCAGATCATCACACAGAAAGCACACGATGTTGATTTCTGTCATTGGTGATATAGTAAGTCCTCACTATCGTCAGTAGGTTCTGTGACTTTAACAAAATGGTGTATAATGAAACCATTTTTACTATACACTATTTGATGTAAACAAGAGTTAAGTTCCTACAGTATTTCATCAACATTATAACAAAACGACATTGAATGAAATGACATTATTTGAGGATCTACTGTATTAACTTTGATTACTTAGTTAAGATGGTAAGTTTTTATTTTTTATAGTATGGACCCACAGGTTCTTGTTTTATTCAGTGGGTTATAAATTATTGTAATTTTGAAGCTCAGACTTTCCTAGGTTTAGCAAGTGGGACCCCTTTAAGCTGGTCCTTTTGTCTTGATATATCCCCCCTTTTTTTAGCACTTTATGTTCTTCAATATTCTCAGCTTCCTTTTAATAAATTGTTATTACTTAACAGTAGCCTATATTTAACCTTTATCTGTTAGCTCTTTGAAGTAAATTGCTATGATTTCAAGTTCCCAAAGTTTCATGTTTTAGTATTTAGTGATTCTATTTATATACTTTGTAGTTAAATAGCATTTTCTTTCTGTTTTTGTCTTCCCAGGTTTAAAAATCAGTCTCTCAACCAGCTTATTCTGAGTGGTAGTTAGGTTTTTTCCAGCTTTTCGCACATGGATTGACTACTTGATTATTCTTACTCAATCTTACTCATTTCTATCTTTAAAGAAATATTACAATATATTGTGAGCATTGATGTGTTTACCACAGACCCTAAAAAAATTTCATAATAGCAATGCTGTTTCTTGTATACCTCTCAGTGATCACATTTCTTTCCATTTCCTTTTTCCACCCCTGCAAACCAATATCCTAAATTTGGGGGTTTTTCCCCATATATTTCATACTACTGGCATGTGTGTAATCTCTTTGTAATAAGCACATTATAGTGTGTGCAGTTGTCAGATTATAATGTTGTATAGCTGGTACTTACTGTTATTAAGCCATTGGTACCTCAAAAAAAACTTTTAAAATAATATATAGTGTTTCTTGCATGTTTTAAAACTTTTCATAAATAGTATCTTTCTAAATGTGTTTTTCTATAGGATATCATGCATGTTAAAAGTGTAGCTATCATTTCTTTTCTCTTTCTAAGTAGTATTCCATTGCTCTGTATGAAAATACCACAATGGATCTGTCCAGTTTTTTCATTGATGGACATTTAGGTCATTTATAATTTTATTAAAAGTAGTAAATAAATGCTTTTATTTATTTTAGTTAGCAGGCTTTAAATAATTAGCCGTGACTGGAAAAAAATTAGTCAAGGAAGAAAAACAGGTATGAATATTAAAATTTTTTCAAACCATGTATAATACAGAAGAACTAACTTTACGATTAAAATATGCACACAGGATTTGATTTTTAAATGTAGTTCTCCATTGAAAGGAACCAGAGCTTCTTGGAGAAACTATGGATTCTACAACTAGAATAAAAAAATAAAAGATGAGCCAGGTGCATCTTGTACTGCAAGAAAGCAAGGAAGTGCTTAAAAGAGGAAAGGGAACAAATGGATGGCAGGAGTATCATTGAAGTGATGTGTCCTCAGCGTGATACTGGTTTGTCTCACTGATGATACAAATTTTGACTATTTGGAGACAGTTTGATAGAGTACCTGAAATACAAAGTTGGAAAATTTGAGCAACATAATAAATGATGATGTTGGTTTATAATTCAAAAAATAAAGTAAATATTTATGAACCCAATTCTATAAGTAAATGATTGGATGAATAAATAAATAGGGGAGTTGGGACACGTCTTCCTTAAGGAAGAATTTTAATGGGTGAAAAGATGAGTGATTAGCTCTGACTGGTGTGGCACTGTTCAGGCATCATTCTCACAAAACAAAAGGTCGCTGGTTCAGTTCCTGCTTGGGGCATATACAAGAGGCAACTGATTGATGCTTCTTACATTGATGTTTCTCTTCTTTCCTTCTCTTTATAAAAATAAATAATTTTTTAAAAAGAAATTATGATTATAACACCATGTAATAGTTACTGTAGGCAAGATCAATTGATGAATACTGAAATCAGCGGACACTTTAAGGAAGAATGACAGTATATTTGCCCATCCTCAAGGTTTTCCCTGTAAATGGCTTTGGTGGTTTTAATGTACAACCACCTATGTTCTGATACCCTTCTTTCCAGGAGGTGAAGGTCAGTTCCCTACACCTTTAAGGTAGCCTGGATTTAGGGTGTCTCTTGTAATGAGTAGAGTATGTAAAGAAAAATAATAACTTTATAGTAAAGGACCATGGCAAACACCACCTTAACCAAGTGATTGATGTTAACATTATTAGTAAAAAGTTATATTGCTATCATGTGCCCCCTGATAAAACAAGGGCACATCACCTTCCTGATAGTCTCTGAAAAGAATTGATAATGTCAGTCTATTCATGAGAAAACATCAGACAAACCTATGTTGAGGGACATCCTCTAGAATACCTGATCACAAGGCAAGGTGATGAAAGACAAGAAAAGACCGAAAAACTGCCCGGTTTTGAAGAGACTAAGGAGTTGTGTAAACTAAATACAATACAATATCCTGGACTGGTTCTGGGAACAGAAAAAAACATTAATGGAAAAATTGGTGAGGTTTGAATAAACTATTTTTTTAAAGATTTTATTTATTTATCTTTAGAGGGGAAGGGAAGGAGAGAGGGAGAGAAATATCAATGTATGGTTGCCTCTCACGTGTCTCCTGCTGGGAACTGGCCTGCAACCTAGGCAGGTGCCCTGACTGGGAATCGAACTGCTATACTCTGGTTCACAGGCCTGCGCTCAATCCACTGAGCTACATCAGCCAGGTGAATAAACTATTTTAGTTGGTGGTATTTACCAATGTTAATTTTTTAGTTTTGACAAGTGTACCATGCTTATGTAAGATGTTAGGAGAAGCCAAGTGAAGGATATAATGTTTAAGTGACAATCAACATTACCCTGGAACCTTGAAGTATTGCCAAAGTATGAAATGCTAATGTAGACTTAACTAACACATACAGGAAATACCTGAAAGAGATGAACCAGTTTACCACCACCCCCTCAAGAACACAAACAACAAAGTCCAGACTATAGGTCAAATAGTCATATTCCTTAAAAAAATAACTGGGGGAAAAGTAAGTTTGGAAGATGGTGACAGACGGGGAAACTGTAGGTTAAAAAGGATTTAAGCCCTGGCTGGTATGGCTCATTGGATTGAGAGCCAGACTGGGAACCAAAGGGCTACAGGTTTGATTCCCAGTGTCAGGGCATATGCCTGGATCGCGGGCCAGATTCCCTAGTTTAGGGCTCTTGAGAAACAACCACACATCGATATTTCTCTCCCTCTCTTCCTTCCCCTCTCTAAAAAAGAATAAAAGGGATTTAAGAGACAAATTAGGTCCTGATTTTTTTTTCTTTTTAAAAAAATTTTATTTAGTTATTTTTTTAAATTTTTTATTGATTATGCTGTTACAGTTGTTCTATTCCCCCTTTATTCCCCTCCACCCTACCCCTCATCCCCACCATTACCCCCCTTTAGTTTATGACCATGTGTCTCAAGTCCTTTAGACTCTATATTTCCCATGCTATTCTTGCCCCCCCCATCTATTTTCTATCTACTGTCTATGCTACTTATTTTCTGTACCTTCTCCCCCCTTCTCCTCCTCCCACTCCCCTGTTGCTAACCCTCCTTGAGATCTTCATTTCTATGTTTCCACTCCTGATCTAGCTGTCCTTTTAGTTTGCTTTCGTTTTAGGTGTGGTTGTTAATAACTGTGAGTTTGTTGTCCTTTCACTGTTCATGTTTCTTTAACTTCTTTTTCTTAGATAAGTCCCTTTAACATTTCATATAATAAGGGCTTGGTGATGATGAACTCCTTGAATTTGATCTTATCTGAGAAGCACTTTATCTGTCCTTCCATTCTAAATGAAAGTTTTGCTGGATAGAGCAATCTTGGTTGTAGGTCTTTAGATTTCATGACTTGGAATACCTCTTTCCAGCCCCTTCTTGCCTGTAAGGTCTCTTTTGAGAAATCTGCTGACAGTCTGATGGGGACTCCTTTGTAGGTGATTGTCCCCTTAGCTCTTGCTGCTTCTAGGATTCTCTCCTTCATTTTAATTTTGGCTAATGTAATTGTGATGTGCCTTGGTGTGTTCCTTCTTGGGTCCAACTTCTTTGGGACTCTCTGAGCTTCCTGGATTTCCTGGAAGTCTATTGTCTTTGCCAGATTGGGGAAATTCTCCTTTATTATTTGTTCAAATAAGTTTTCCACTGGTGGCTGTGCCTTTCCCCCTTCTGGTACCCCTATAATTCGGATGTTGGAGCGTTTCAAGATGTCCTGGAGGTTCCTAAGACTCTCCTCATTTCTTTGAATTCTTGCTTCTTGACTCTTTTCTGTTTGGCCATTATTTGCTTTCTTCTGGTCCATTCCATTGATTTGAGTCCCAGTTTCCTTTTCATTGCTATTGGTGTCCTGTGCAATTCCATTCATTTCAATTAGTTTCGCCTTCATATATTTGTCTAATTTGACGGTATAATCAACCAGTTCTGTGAGGATCCTGATCACCAATGTTTTAAACTGTGCGTCTGTGAGTTTTGCTATTTCTTCATCGCTTAGATCTATTGGCTCTGGGGCTCTGAGATCCTTCTGCGCCATTCTTGGTCTGTTCGGGCCCTTTAAGTGTGAGAAGCGGCGCCTTGGATTCCCAGGTCGCTGGGTTGTGACGCTGTATGTGGGGGCGTGGCCAGAGCGGGGAAATGGCGACCCTCTCTGCCGCTTCTCACAGCTGGGTGCGGAGGAGCAGTGCCTTAGGTGGTTCACCTGGGCCGGGCCACTCAGAGTCGCTGGGTTATGATGCTGTATGTGGAGGTGGGGTCAGAGCAGGGAAATGGCGGCGCCCTCCACTGCCGCTTGCCGTGGGGACCTGCCGGCCCGGTCCAACCGCCCACTCCCTCACCTGTCCACCCTTGCACAAATGCGCGACCTCAGTCAACACGCAGCCCCGCTGCCCCGCTGTCTCCCCCGCAGTCGTTCGCTCAGTCGCTCACTAGGTCCAACCCTGCACCTGGATTCCGCAGGCCTGAGTCCGTCTGGCCGAGTCCTCCTGTGCAACCCTGCTCCACTAGCCGCTGGTTTCGCCCCTTACCGGTCAGGCTGAAGAATTTATTGTTAACGGACTTCCGAAAAGTTCAATTTTCTGTGTTCTGGCTGTGTTTTCTGTTGCTGATATTTAGTTTTCTCTAATCTTGGTTGTGTGAGAAGGCACGGCACGTCCACCTATGCCTCCATCTTGGCGGAAGTCTAGGTCCTGATTTTTAAAAAGACTGTAAAACAAAAAATTTTGTGACATTGAATTTGGATATGTTATTTGTTAACATTAAAGAATTTATCAATTTGGAGGGGAGTAAAATTGGTATTGTGGTTATATGTTTTTAAAAATCTTTTTAAGAGTTCCATTCTGAAATATTTATACATGAAAAGCTCTATCCTCAGTTTGTTTCAAAATATTCTGGGAATGGGTGAGGTGGGTGAGTAACTGAAATAATACTGGCAATAAGTTCACTGATTGCTATAGCTGATGATGGATTCATAGAGGTTCATTGTGTTCTGTTGTGTATGTGTGATGTTTTCCATAATAAAAGGTTCCTTAAGGGTCATATTGAAAGACTTGACTGCAGATAAATTTAATACAAATTGTATCAAAACATTAACCAAAAAAAAAAAAGACTCGGCAGCAGACTGCAGGAACTTTTTGCAGTAAATATTAAAGATGAAGCATTGATATTTTTGTTATAATATCAATATTTTTAAGGCACCACTAGGCAGGTATTTCAGTAAACATGACAGGAAGTGTTTAACCTTTTGTTTCCAAAAAGTACAGATTAAAACAATGGGAAAAGAAAGGAGGGAGAGGAAGAGAAAAATACTAATATCCAGTGCAGGAGCAAGTATGGTAAAACCATCTCTGATACATTGCTGGAGTCAGTATAGGTATAGCCTTTAAGTTAAGAATTTAGAAATATATCCAAGGCTTATGAAAATGTTAATCTCTTTTGATTTAGGAATTCCCACAATGTAAAAAATAAACTATGTGTACATTTCTTCAACACAGTAAATAAGAAGCCTCTGGCAAATCTTATCAATAGGAAAAAGCTTAAAAAATGTGTGTCAGTAGGTGTGTTCAGTAGGATATTATGTGGTTGTTAAAAATTATGGTTTTGAAAACCATGGAGCTACACAGGAAAATACATCTAGTTTAATATTAAGTGCAGTTATAATGGCTGCTGTTACTGAGTGCCTATAGGGTGCTAGCCAGAGGCTGGGCTCCTTTCATGGAACTTGCATCTTCACAACTCAGTTGCCAGCAAATGTGAAAAATGAGACTCAAATCAGATTATATACTTGCTTAAAGTCACTGGGCAAGAAGCTAAAATTTGAACACAAATTTTTCTGTTTTCAACCCACTGTGCCAGAAGTAGCTATACATAATGATTCAACTGTGGGGTGGGAGGAGGGGTGACAGGGTGTGGGAAAATGGCGAGAAGAAAATACCTGAAAATGATAAGGTATTAATGGGTTGAGATGGTAGAATTATAGGTGTTTTGTTTTACAACCACTTGTATACTTTACAACTACTTGTACAATTACAACTACTTGTATACTTTAAAGGAAATTATGGAATACTGGAACTTTTACAACAGCAGAGCCTAAATTCCATGACATGCTATAAATGAGCTATTTTATTGGTATTGAAAGGTAGTTAGTTGGTACTATATATAGTACATGCAGTACAAAATTGACATGATGCGAAAGTGCACCTGTTTACTAGCTGAAGTTATATTCTTACTCATTTATCTCTTCAGTTTAAAAATAGTTACAAGGGAACTTAAGGGGAAAAAGGGGGAGGGATTTTGAGGAACAAGTATGAAAGACACAGAGATGAGGACTGGGGGGGGGATGGGAGGGAGGGGGGAGACCGGGCGGGGGGGTGGGGTGGGATGGGAGAAATAGATAAAAAAAAATGTACTTGAAAAGTAACTAAATAAAATTTAATATTAAAAAAAATAGTTACTGAAACGATAGTAGTTTAAAAAAATTATTTACACAAGATATGATGTGAGAAAAAAGAAAAGCCATCCCAAATTCTGTCACCCTGAAAGAGAAGCTCAATGGTTTTATACTTTCACCTATAGAAATGAGTGTCTCAGTTTCACTACAGTGTCATCTGCCACCGGTTTTATCAGCAGATATATTTAATATCTCTCTACCTTAATCCCTAGGGGGAGATTAAGTGAGAGTAGTTTGAGGAAAAAAACAGGATTCAGACCTTTCCTAAGAACTGGGTTAGAAAACTTGCCTAAAGCATCATGTAAGTTTGTTTTCAGGGATGAGCAAAACTTTGAAGCACTGATGGGTAAAATTCATTTTAAAAAGTATGTTGTACCTTTAGAGCAAAGAGAAGCATTCCAGGGCTAAGTCACCACTGCTTATAAACTTGGACTAGACAAAGGCTTGAATCCTAGTTTGCCAGTATCTCAGATTTGGAGTTAACCGGCATTTTCAAAGACATTAAAAATATCCAAAAAAAAAATTACATCCTCTTGACTGGCTAGATAGTAATCCAACTCTTGGAATAATTGGAAAGATCGACTATGGACTAAATGTTAGATTTCGTGGAATTATTGTTCATCTTCTTAGATGTGACAATAGTTTTGTGGTTTCATGGGAGACTGTCCTTAGGAGATGCATGCTGAAATATTTAAGGGTGAAGAATCACAGCGATTTCAACTTACCTTCAAGTGGTTCAGCAAACACACAGATAAAACAAATATGGGGAAATGTTATTGTTGGTTGTGGAACATGTAATACAATTCATTGTATAATTTTTCTGCATGTATATTTGAAAAAATTTTTAAAGATTTTATTTATTTATTTTCAGAGAGAGGGGAAGGGAGGGAAACACTGATCAGTTGGCTCTCGCATACTCCCAGCCAGGGACCAGTCCTGCAACCTAGGCATGTGCCCTGACTGGGATTTGAACTTGCGACCTTTTGTTCTGCAGGCCGGCGTTCAATTCATTGAGCCAAACTAGCCAGGGCTGAAATTTTCTTTTGAAAGCTTGAGGGAAAGATAAGTTGAAAAAACCTGTTAAATACATTTCTCTATTTTGGTTTCAATAAAATTACAGTTTTCTTGAGCATACTAGAATGATTAATATTGAAAGGGTAGGAAGAAAGTTCTAGCAGTTTATTGCCGATCGAGTGGAATCAGCTTTATGGACAAACCAAATAGGGTGTTTAACAATACAGTAACTGGTTGGACAGCTGTTTTATCTAGGCCAAGAGATCTCATGGGGGAAGAAATGCCAATTTCTAATTTTTCTTTTTTCTTCAAACTAGCACAACAGATTTGTCCTGGACTGTAAAGACAAAGAGCCTGATGTGCTATTTGTGGGGGACTCCATGGTGCAGTTAATGCAGCAATATGAGGTAAAGTAGGGTGGCTCTTGGCTACTAATGTAAGTTCATTCACTACACAGACTTTGTTTTGAGCTGAACCTATAGACATATGTATGACACTGTAGAAAAGCTCTAGTTGAGAATATAAGGGAAATCAGATATACCTGATGGATTTCTTTGTGCCACTAAGCATAATGAAACAAAAAAAATATTAACATCATTTAGAACTAAATCTCTTTTTTTGCCTTCGCTTCCAAGCTTCACATTACATTTATTATATTTGGCCTACTCATGATTTTCAATTCTTATTTGTATTTTACCATTTTCTTATTTGTATTTGCTTATTTATGTTTGTCCTAGTCATGATTCTCAGTTTTTACTGTTCATGTTTTGCCATTTTTTTTACTTTATGTGTTTTTGTAGTGGACTGTTCCAATTTTTTTTAAGGCTTTAAAAGTGGATACTGCTTTTTTTCCAAGGGAAGTTTAACAGAAAAGATTGCTTTATTTCTTTTTGGCTCCAGACACTCTTAAATTTCATCTTGTGTCTCTACCCTATTGTTTTAAATGGCTGAATAAAGGGAAGGGAGAATTTAGTGAGTTGGCAGCTTGATTATTAATGCTGCTGCTGCTTAAGGGGTGACAGGTAGACTTGTGACTCGGTTCTTAAATTGATGTGTGATGCTGCATGAAGAGCTGAGTCACACAGTGGCATCTTCAAAGTCCTTCAGACTGAGGAGCACCCGTCAGCAGTACTGTGTTTGAGTGCCCAGAATGGAAACTTATTTCAGATGCTCACAGCACACACATGGCAGTGGAGAGACTTTATTTACCACTAATTTTAGCTTAAATAAATAGAATTTTTCTCTGTTTTAGATATGGCGAGAGCTTTTTTCCCCACTCCATGCACTGAATTTTGGAATTGGGGGAGATACAACAAGACATGTTTTGTGGAGGTTAAAGAATGGAGAACTGGAGAATATTAAACCCAAGGTAAAGTAAGCATATTTTTAAAAATAGATATCTTATTTAATCTTGTATTTTTTTCGCATTACCATTTAGACTCCTTAAACTCTCCTCTCCCAGTAAACATATTTTTTAAAGAATATCATTATGCCCTGGCTGGTGTAGCTCAGTGGATTGAGCTCGGGCCTGGGAACCAGAGTATCGCAGTTTGATTCCCAGTCAGGGCACATGCCTGGATTGCAGGCCAGTTCCCAGCAGGGGACGCACAAGAGGCAACCATACATTGATATTTCTCTCCCTCCCCCTCTTTCCCTCTCTCCTTCTCTTCCCCTCTAAAGATAAATAAATAAAATCTTTAAAAAAAGAATATCATTAATTTTGAGTCTTGTTCAGATTGTTAAGTTGTCTGAAACTGGTAGTAAACGAATTGCTTCTTTAAAGCATTATTTCACTGTTCTTGGTTCTTGCCACATTAAGATAAATGATATTGTCATGGCTTAAGAGTATTCCAGATACACATTTAATTAAGAAATCAGTGTATTTCTTGTTTGAATGTTATTGGTAATTGTTATAATTATCTTCTTCAGCTGTAGGAAGAGATTTGTTGCTAATGAGGTACGAAGTTCTGTGGATCAGGCCATATGAGGGCTATACCACTCAGAAGTGGGCCATGGAACAGGGCCAAGATTCACTTCAGGAAGTAACTGTGGATCTGTTTAACCATATAAACAAATTGGTAATCAAAATCTCCAAGGCTTCTGAAGAAAATTTGGAGCAGACAGGAACAAAGGTTCACCACAAATACGTACCCAGTACTCTATCACATTATAAACATCCTGCATGTATTTTTTTCAACCCCAAAGAAAAAGACAAAGCTGAGACACTGATAACAGCTGCTTTAGTTTTATTTTACTCTTTGCCTTTTTAACAGAAAAAACTCATCCTTGTTCCTCTCTTTGTGACAGGATGGAAAATTACTTTGTCCAGTCATAGTAAGATGCATGTCTATAGGTGACAGACACATTGTACAATTATTTGTTTAAGAGAAAAAACATAGAGCCTGGCTGGTGTGATGCGCTGGATTGAGTGCCAGCCTGTGCACCAAAGGGTTGCCAGTTTGATTCCAGTCAGGGCACATGCCTGGGTTGTGGGCCAGGTCCCTGGTGGGAGTGCGCAGGAGGCAGCCACACACTGATGTTTCTCTCCTGCTCTTTCTCCCTCCCTTTCTTTAATTTATTTATTAAAAGTAAATAAATTAAATTGTTTTAAAATTTTTTTAGAAAGAGCCCTGGCTGGTGTAGCTCAGTGGACTGAGGGCGGGCCTGGGAACCAAACAACCATGGTTCGATTCCCAGTCAGGGCATGTGCCTTGGTTGCAGACCATTTCCCAGCAGGGGACACATGAGAGGCAACCACACATTGATATTTCTCTCCCTCTCTCCTTCTCTTCCTCTCTAAAGATAAATAAACAAAGTCTAAAAAAATTATTTAAACAATTTTTTTTAAACAGAGAGAAAAAGCTATTAATATTAAAACTGCATCCAGCCTCCACACCAGTGACTCTTCCTTGAATGCCATTGTGTGTTTACACCTGTTATGCAGCTTTGGGTACTTTTTTTTTTTTTTTTCTAGAAGGTACTTGTAGTCAGGGAGACTTTGTGATACAGATAGCAAATATTTTACCCCTTGTTTCTTAGATTTTACTTTTATTTTTTGACATGCCTAGGTTTTATTTTTAGACACTGATTTATTGTTTTTTGTATAGTTTCTGGGTTTTAGGAGATTAGCTTCTAATTTCATGATGACGAAAGAATTCTCATTCTTCTAAAATTTTGCCACTTGAGTATTAATCTTCTGGAAATTTATACTAATATATGAGATACGAATCACTGTTTTAAGGTGGCTGCTTAGTTGAAGTTATTCAATACCATTTGAGAAGTTCTTTCATTCTTGGGTATTTATCTTACCTCTTTTCTCCCCCTCTAAATTATAGGTCATTGTTGTCTGGGTAGGAACAAACAACCATGAAAATACAGCAGAAGAAGTAGCAGGCGGAATCGAGGCCATTGTACAACTTATCAACACTAGGCAGCCACAGGCCAAAGTCATTGTATTGGTATGTAGTCTTTGGGTAGGTAAGACCTTGATGTCATTAGGTCAGGTGAGGACTCCTAGAAATGTGACTGTTCATGAATTTATAAAGAGTCTTTAGGTGGAAGCAGTTTATGATACTCCTGAGAACTTTTTTCTGACATTTTCCATTGTCTTACCAGTCTCATCATTTCCCAGACCAGCTGTTGGGGTCAACTTTTATCTGTTCATCCTTACAGAAAGGATGAAATCCTCTTTGTTGTCTCAGGTAGCCTTATTTTTTTTTAACTGTCTTATAATTTTTAAAACTGCATATATGAGATTTCTCCTAGTCCTGAGTCTTTTTTTTTTTTTTTTTAGACCTGAGTTTGGATTGGCTTAGATGTGGTCTTCTATTCCACTGTTAATATGTTAAAGGTGTTATATTCGTTGTAATCTCTGAATTCTCTAATGTATCAGAAATTCATCACTAATAACATAGGTACTTTATAGTCTTAACCCTAACAGAAAGTGCTACTCTTTGTGGAGGTAGAACAGTATATCTTCATGGTCTCAGAGATAAATAGCTGTTTACCTGTAGATATCCTTTGCCCAGCTAACAATGTGTGTTTTCGCAAACTGTGATATGTGCTCAGTTCTTTAGTGGAGTAGTGTTAGGAAGATAGTCATTTACACAAACATGTGAGAATTACTATATATAAAGAACTGTCCTTGGTCCTGCGCACATGAAAATGAAAAGACATAGTCCCTCTCGAGGATCTCACATGCTTGTGGATGGCCCAGCAGTATAGAGAGAGAGTTATTACACTGTGTAATTGGTCTCCGGACAAATGGGGATAGGAAAGAAGGCATTACAGGGGAAAAAAAGAAAATGATCAAAGGTTTATACATGTTTGTGTGTGTTGGGTGAGTGAATATGGGTGCTAGCAGAATCGAATAAAGTTTGAGACAGATGGGTGTGAAAGAGGCCACAGACAGGTCGTGTAGGAATTTGTGTGCCATGTTAGGAGTTTGCGTTTTATCTTTTAGGTGCTGGAGAACCAGGTCTTTTGTTTTCTTTTTTAAATATATATATGTGGTATTTCATTAATTTAATTTACTTGTATCTTGCCCTATTCCAGAAAGGATTACATTGTGGTTAAGAGTTCACCTTTCAAGTACAGTGCCCGGTACATAGTAGACATAGTAGTCGCTAGTACATATTTGTTGCATGAAAGTTGTTGAGTAAATCCTCCATAAATATTCTTTGTTTCAACTAGACTTTTAAATTTGGCATACAGTGGTTCTACTTACAACACTAAAACATTGACAGTAACTTACCCAGTCAGCCCCATGGGGAATGACTGCACCAGTCATTTGTATACCATTAATCATATGACAATTATGAAAACAATTTATGATGTATTTAAGTGAAAAGTTTGAATGCTAAACAATATATTTTATTTAGAACTACTAAAAGTATGTATGTGATTAGAAAAGGCAACAATTAATAGTTATACAGTTAAAGGATTAGGAGCATATGTTTCTTTTAACATAATATTTTAGCGGTTATTAATTATCTTAGGGGGGAAATTGCATGGCATACCCTTGATACTCATATATTAAGGAAAATATATGTAAATATAGTAAGCTACTCTTCTCGTTCTTGCTTGAAAGTTCCAATAGGTATAGTACTCTGTTCCTGAGGCTTAATCATTCTTTATGTCTTTGACTGCTGTGGCATTACCTGAAAGTTAGAACAGCACATGTATTTATCATTCACTAGCCATCCTTCTTGGTTGCTCACTGTATCTCAACCAGACTTTGATTTTTCAGCACTGACAGTTGCTCTTCTTTGTTATCTGGTAGATGCACAGCCTTGTATTTGTAACAGTCACTTATAAACTAGAGTTTAGGATAACCTTATTTATCTCTGACATTTTGGGGTATTTAACAAGGATAGAAGGAGGTAGACTAGGGTAGCAGAGTCATAATTCTCTTTTGAAAGTATACAGTCACACAATAAAATGGCATTAAATGCCCCAACATTTTGCTGAAAAAATTTAAAACAGACATAAACAAGTACTTTGGACATAAAAAAAATTATTTTCTTTTAATAGAATATCCACAGAAAATCTGTTTTTGTGAAATAGGACCTTTTACCATACTCTAGTAGAAATGAATGTCTGACAATTTTATAATAGGTTTGATTGTCTATAAGGCCATTTTTAGTTTGAGATGATAAAACATTGCTCTTACCTTATGAGACCAGGCTTTTATTTACTGTTGAAAGACATACTGATTTATCTGGAAATTATATTAGATTATTAACATATAAGTTAAAAACAAATTCAAAGCATATCTCTATTTTAACCTACTAGATATTATGTGTTACTGATTCATCAAGAATCAGCTCTGGCCCTGGCTGGTGTAGCTCAGTGGATTGAGTGTGGGCCTGCGAACCAAACAAGTGCAGTTCGATTCCCAGTCAGGGCACATGCCTCAGTTGCAGGCCAGTTCCCAGCAGGGGACACATGAGAGGCAACCATACATTGATATTTCTCTCCCTCCCTCCTTCCTTCCCCTTCTAAAGATAAATAAATAAAATCTTTTTTAAAAAAGAAAAAGAATCAGCTCTGTTTCTTACATGTAGTAGTATGGGTTCCATGTGGCATTCATAAACAGATGTGTATTTGAGCTGTATTTTCTAGTTGCTGTATATTGAAAATTATGTGAAGGAAAGACAACGCTGGACATAGAAAGACTAGTCAGGAAATTATACATTAATTGAGGTGTGTGAATAGTGTGATAAGTTCTCTAGCCATGGCAGTGTATATAGTCAGAATGGAAAGGAAAAAATGAATGGGTTAGGAAAATGTTTAGGATGCAAAATCTGAGTAATTTAATGACTAATAGATAATTTATGAGAGACTCTGGGTGTTGGAATGACCAGTTGATACAGAGACTGTAGAAAGAGCATCGTTTGGGGGAAGATGATGAGTTGCTTTTGGACATACTAAGTTGCGACTGCCCCAGGAACATTCAGGTTTGCTTCTGTAGCTGATGAGTTCAGTATGAGTTCTGAAGCTGTGGAACAGGGGTGTCAAACTTATTTTCACCAGGGGCCACATCAGCCTCGTGGTTCCCTTCAAAAGGCCAAAATAATTTTAGGACTGTATAAATGTGAACTACTTAACTGTTAAGGAGTTGAAATTACATTTGGCCCTTTGCAGGCACCTCAAGGCTGATGTGTGGCCCCCCAGTGAAAATGAGATTGACAGTCCTGCTCTAGGATGAGGTGTGGGCCAAAGTGTTAGAGTAGGAAGAACAATGGGCCAAGGAGGAGACCCTGAAGAATACCAACAATTCAGGGACAGGAGGGGGAAGGGGATCATGAAGAAACTGAGCAGGAATGGTCAAAGAACTTTTATTAAAACCAATCTAGTCCAGTATTTCAGAAATCAAAGGGGCAGAAATCAAATCAAAGTGCCAAATAAGTAAAAAAAAGCAAGCGACTCTTCTCATCTTGTGTTCTTCTCTGCTCTACCCCAGGGTTTGTTACCTCGAGGTGAGAAGCCCAACCCTTTGAGGCAAAAAAATGCCAAGGTGAACCAGCTCCTCAAGGTTTCCCTGCCAAAGCTTGCCAATGTTCAGCTCCTGGATATAGATGGGGGCTTCGTACACTCGGACGGTGCCATCTCCTGCCACGACATGTTTGATTTTCTGCATCTCACAGGAGGGGGCTACGCAAAGATCTGCAAACCCCTCCATGAACTGATTATGCAGTTGTTGGAGGAAACACCTGAGGAGAAACAAACCAGCATTGCCTGACTGCCTCCTGTCAGTGTTAATTGCATCCCAGCTTCCTCAGATCAGTTATGTCACTGGCACTACAGAATCCTTCTCTTTCTTAAGGCACTTTGCATTGTAGAATGTTCCTGGATGTTCATATCTAGTGTTTGAAAGGGAGGAGGGATTTAAACTGGTCCTGTACATAGGTTTGTTTGACACCAGAGAAAAACTAGTTAAGGAAAATTGTTGTTTAAATTCATTTGAAACCAGAGGGGACTTTTTAGTTACATGTGTGACATAGTCATTGAATTTTCACTGTTTTTTTCTAGGACGACATCAAGCCTAAGTACTGAACAGAATGAAGATTTCTCTTCTTGGCCTTTGTTTCTGTGGATTATGTCATACATAATAATTATCAGAATCACACATACTTGGCTTTAAAACCTTTTTTCCCCAATTTTTAAGGATCATAATTTAGCCTTTTGTTTTTATTTTACTTTACTCATATGTATTTTTTAAATCATTTTTATTGTTATTCAGTGTGTTCTTAATGTTTTTACACACAGCATCAGATTGGACATACTTGTCATTCAGATATGGAGAGTGCTGTAGTTCCAAGTGCATTCGTTCCACTCAGTCTTTTCTGGACTTAGCAGTGAAAGATATATTTTGCCCCATTTGGGGAAGTATGTGGAGGGTATTGTTTTTATGCTGCTGAGTATCATGTCTGTAATGGACCCATGCATGCAGCCTTTCCTTCCTGTTTCTTTTGGTCCTTGTTGACATAACATGCTTTTAACGTTTTTGACGTAGGAGCTCTGTTGCTGTAAGTGTTGAGTCCCCAGCCAGTTACTCTCATGATCTTTCTGATGTGCGACTCATTCTTGCGTGTGGTATTCTGTGCTATAGAGTCTGTATAGTGCTATCTGTATTCAGAGTTCTGGTTTGTTTTGCTTGTTTTTCCCTTAGAACCTGTTAACAGTTTCCTTTGGGGGTGGGGGGTGAGGATTGGAACTCTTATTTTTCATTCCATAAGCCTGACATTATTTCAAATTTTATAGTATCTTGAGGTGTATTTTTTTTGTTTGTTTTAGTTTTTAAATTCTAACAGTCCAGAAAAATTTGGCCTTTTCTAACGGGGAAACAAGTGAAACTGTTCTTTAGAATTGATATTCTACTTGATCCCACCGTTTTAGTAAAAAAGAACTAGATTTATTTTAACTTTTAGGATTCTCCTTAATATATCATCATCTCAGAATTTCTTTCCAGAAAGCTCTGTATAATTTTAATGGTTTGTCTGAACTATAGTAACTGCCATTTTAAAAGTAACGGGACAAAAGATGGCTTATTGTTCACTGTACCTATGAAATGTGTACAGATTGAATCTGTACAAATATTTTAAACTGGACCAGGTAGATATTGAAGTAATTCATCCAGATGTGCTCTGCACTGATTCTGCTTAACATTCAAGTTCAATAACTAAGGCATATATTTTATGTGTTGCTTGCAAGGCAAATAGCAGTGCTTTGTGTGTCAGAGTGTGTCCTGATTTGTGCTAAGAGCCACTTCTGATGGAAAGGGACAGAACTTGGGCTGTTTTTTTTTTTCTTGTCAAGCAGCTTTCTAGGAATTTTATTGGTTTTGTCTTTTTTTAAAGAATATAAACTTTTCTTAATGTATCATGTCTTCATTAACAAGAAAATACACATGGTGTTTACTAAACTCATTTACCATATTAAAATTTTATTTTTATTAGCCCAGGTACTTGAATTTTTCAAGACAGATTTTTTTCTTAGCTGGGATATATAGTTCTAAGGAGAATAATTAATTAACCCACAGTTTTGTGTGAAAAGACAGTTTTCTATCCAGGTCTTCTGTTTGTTAGGGTGGGAGTGTGGTCCAAACAAACCCGTAGGTTACTCTAGCAGCACAGGCTTTGAGCTTCTCTTAAGGATCAAATAGCCCTTTGTGAGCTGGCCTTCAGCTCCTTTGCTTATATGTATAAACCTGAGACGTTATTATATTTTCTATCTACCAGAGCTATGTGAGCAATAGTATTTGAACCACTAGCCTTTTAAATAAAAGTCTGCCCCATTACTAATGTGCAGATGTTGAGTCTGCTTTCATTTCTTGCCAGCTTTCATTGCATTGCTTTAGGCAAAAAGTACTTACCCGGTTTTCATTCATTGACATCCCAGTTTGCTACAGTGATAGAACTTAATGCTTAATCTTTGGATTTTTCACTCAGTCTCTCTCTCTCTAATATGTGTGTGTGTGTGTGTACACACACACACACACACACACACACACACACACACGTATATATAAACTTAATGTACTCTCCAAGTGAAATGTCCTTGTCATTATGATGAAGGGGCCAAATTTCCAGGCAGCTAGCAGAAGTAGTATTCTGTTACTCTCCCAGCAAATTTTAATTCATTTGTCCACCCATTCTGGATAGTTAAGTAGCAGCTGGTGATGGCTCTACAAAGATTTCTGTGTGGTCACATATTGAATGTGGCAGGTGAAAGATGTATACTGCTAGGGGTGATCTAGGGCCTGTTGTTTTGCTGCCCATAGTACTCTAGACTGTCGTGGGCCTATTTGTACTACATCTTTTGTCAAAAACATGAACCCACCAAAACCAAATCTGGAGTAGTAGTATGTGCTCCGCTGCTAAGAATTCTGTCTCATTGTTAATTCTAACATTTTTTTTCTTTAAACCTAGCCACTGTTTACAGTTGTATGCTAAAGTCTGAAATATTGTTTGTGCTGTGGTATATGGGCACTGCCAGCTTTATATTTATTGCAGTGAAGAAACTAAAAATATATGAAAATGTGGGTGCATGTGGGAGAAGTGAGTTGGGGGTCTTGTGAAAGGAGGCTTTTTGGGGTGGGGTCTCCCAGGCTTCTCCTTGGTGTTCCTTCTTGGGGATCACTGCTGCTAGTTGACTGGACCTCCCCAACAGAAGTTTGTGATTCTGCTTTGGCAAAGTTTCATTGACTAGTAGAACTCATTCTGTGTTAGTGTATAGTTCAATATAAATGTGAACATTTCATTTAAACTTGCTGTCTTTCTGCCTCCTTTATCATAGTTTGAATTCCAGTGGACAAAGAAGGGGTGAGTTTTTCTCCTACCTTATCACAAGCAAATTGGATACTTAGATCATCCTGCTTCTTTTTTTGGAACTGAATTTGCCAAGTTGGCCCTCTTTACTTAATCTCCTTGGAGGGGTGTAGGATGGTAGGGTGGGATGAACCAGGGGTCCTAAGTAGATATGTGGGAAATTTGTCAAAGAAAATCTTTCAGATTGATTAAGAATATCTAACAGTTAAAAACAGAATTAACTCTTAAGCCAGTTGACCTTTTGACTCTTATTTCATTATTTAGAGTTTATTCACATTAAATGTCTGAGTTTCCACTGTTTCTCCATTTATCACACTAATAATCACCCATTTTCTTTTTTTACATATTGGAATGTCTCTACTATTGCTCCCATTTTACACTTCAGTGCTCAGATTACTTGGAGTATTCTGAGTTCCTGTGCCATTTAGGAAGAAAAGCCTCAGGATATTTCCCATCTCTTAACCATCTAAGAACTTCTTGTAGGTGCCTCCCCATTTTAGTGTTGGCTGAGAGGCCCAGGGAGGTTTTGTATCTTGTCTAAGGTGAATCATGTAGTTAAAATGGGTGCTGGTATTTGACCCCAGCTTTACTTGACTTCAAAATCGTTGCCCTCACCACTGCTCATTCAACCTGGGGTATTTTAGCTCTAGATTATGATTCACTTGAGTTGATGACAGATACATCCCTGGTTTCCTTACATTAGAAAGTCCTGGGAATGAAATGGTGATCTCACCTGGACGATGGCAAAGTTTCCTTTGTTTTGTTTTGTTGTTTTGGGTTTTTTTGCAGCCATACATTCCTTTTCATTTCCATCCTCCACATGACCACAGAATTATTACCTAGCCAACCTTTTTCCCACCTTAAAACCAGCAGTAGGAATTGCATTGTGAAGTTAGTTAGGGAGCAAGACTTTTTGGTGGTTCACCTGAAGGTATTCAAAGACTGCTTGGCTATGGTATTAACATGTCAGTAAGTTCAGATTGACACTTTTCTGGTAAATAAGTAAAAGTCTAAAAGGAAACAGGATAGTGTAAGTACAGTCAAAATAAATGGCAGAAAAACTAAAATAGGAGGTACCAGTTCCCATATTCTAAGGGGTGGGCTGGGGGCTGCAATTGTAAAGGAAAACATTGAATGAGGTTCATAGCAGACCTTCTGAATTACAGCAGTCTCCCTTGATGTCCAGTCTTACAATGAATGGGTCCAGAACAGTTTTGCAATAAGGCTGAATATAACACTGTGGACCACCTCATTTGAACTGGGTGAGTGGCATTCGTCTCAGTATAACAAAATGTGACTACGGAGTCCAGGACAGGAGACTTGAATGGGGACACAGTTCTTATTTATCTCCCTTGCCTACCCCAAGTGCAGCCTCAACTTTATGACTAGAACAAGGTTTAGTCACCCAGTTGACCATCCGGGCCTGTCCTTATGACTAATACCATAACCACCCCAGCACTAATTAGATGGCTATGAACATTCACTTTTATCACTTCACTGCAGTAATGCTATTAGATTACAATGATTTACTCCTAGAAGAGGGTGAAATTTGGAGGTATCAAACTGAGGTGTTTTTGTTCTCCTGTTTGTCCTCCCTGCCCCCTTCCCCCCAAATACCTTCCTCCCCACCCCTGGAGGCATTGCCTTTGTGAGCTACTTGCAGATTCCCCTTAGGTCACAGAGCAGTGGTGGAAGCACCCCGGTTCCTGAGGCTTTGTAGACTGTCCAAACTATTCCACTTGAACCACTTCCATGGCCCAGGAGCAGTGCAAGAGACTGTAGTGTGGTAGGAGGGAAAGCTTCTTCACCTTATCTACGTTGGAAAAAATGCGAAAAACAGACAAGACCAAGAGAATATCCACTTTTCTCCAGCCATGGCAGGGATGAAATCCTAACTCAGCTACGTATTTTTACTTAGCCATGAAGCAAAAGTCTTACATGCTTTGGTAAACAGTCTTCTTGGCCTCATTTTATGCTATACCTCTTGCCTTTTGCTTGTTTGCTGGGTTATTTTGGCTTAACTCGTCACGTCAAAATACAAAGTGGGGGGAGAAAGTAGGTTTAGAGTTCGTATTGAAAATAATACAATAAATAATAGTACAAAAGTAAACTTTCATATACTCACAACTGTAAACCTATGTTTGCCCCATCCTGTATATATCAAAAAAAAACCACTATAAAAATGTATTTTCCACACTGATTAAGCTTTGACAGCACACCTGTAAAGAATTCCTGACACAGTAGAGCAGCATGCCCACTGATAACCAGTGATAGTCCAAAGTATTAAATATCCTTTCCATTGCCTGGTCCTCTTCAATTCATGTCCTTACTTTGTATACCTTGAATTTTCATGCCAATAATACTGAACTTTGCCCCAAGCTAAGACCCCCCTGTCTGGACTATGCTTCTGCTCCTACTCTTCTTTTAAGAATCCCTCAGGGAGGACACCCTGGAGTGTTTTCTGATTTCTATTTTCAGCTCTGATTTGTACTAGGTCTCCATCTCTGAGTTCCCCGTAATACCTTGGTGTAAATCTTTTATTATTGCACTTACCACTATTATATGCTTACCTAGTTATCTAGTCTGCTAGATAATGAATTCCTTAAGAATAGAGAGAGGACTTCCGCCAAGATGGAGGTATAGGTAGATGTGCCGTGCCTTCTCACACAACCAAGTTTAGGGACAACTAAATATTAGCATCAGAAAACACAACCAGAACACGGAAAATTGAACTTTTCGGAAGTCCGCTAACAACAAATTCTTCAGCCCGACCGGTAAGGGGCGAAACCGGCGTCTGGTGAGGGGTTGCACAGGAGGACTCGGTCGGACCAGGCGCGGAATCCAGAGCACAGGTTCCAAACGCAGGATTGGACCTAGTGAGCAACCGAGCAACCCACCAAGTGAGCGACTGCAGAGGAGACAGTGGGGAGGCGGTGCTGCGTGTTGACTGTGGTTGCCTGTTTGCGCGAGAGCGGAAGGGCGAGGGGGTGGGCGGTTGGACCGGCGGCGATAGAGGGCGCCGCCATTTCCCCGCTCTGACCACGCCCCCACATACAGCGTCACAACCCAGCGACCTGGGAGTCCAAGGCGCCGCTTCTCACATTTAAAGGGCCAGAACAGACCAAAAATGTCGCAGGAAGACCTCAAAGCCCCAGAGATAAATCTAAGTGACGAAGAAAATAGCAAAACTCTCAGACGCACAGTTTAAAACACTGGTCATCAGGATCCTCACAGATCTGGTTGATTATACCACAAATTAGAGAAACATATGAAGGCTAAACTAATGGAAATGAATGGAATTCCACAGGAAACCCATAGAGATGAAAAGGAAACTGGGACTCAAATCAATGGAGTGGACCAGAAGAAAGCAAATAATGGCCAAACAGAAAAGAGTCAAGGAGCAAGAATTCAAAGAAATGAGGAGAGTCTTAGGAACCTCCAGGACATCTTTAAACGCTCCAATATCCGAATTATAGGGGTACCAGAAGGGGGAAAGGCACAGCCACCAGTGGAAAACTTATTTGAACAAATAATAAAAGAAAATTTCCCCAATCTGGCAAAGGAAATAGACTTCCAAGAAATCCAAGAAGCTCAGAGAGTACCAAAAAAGTTGGACTCAAGAAGGAACACACCAAGGCACATCATAATTACATTAGCCAAAATTAAAATGAAGGAGAGAACCCTAGAAGCAGCAAGAGCTAAGGGGACAATCACCTACAAAGGAGTCCCCATCAGACTGTCAGCAGATTTCTCAAAAGAGACCTTACAGGCAAGAAGGGGCTGGAAAGAGGTATTCCAAGTCATGAAATCTAAAGACCTACAACCAAGATTGCTCTATCCAGCAAAACTTTCATTTAGAATGGAAGGACAGATAAGGTGCTTCTCAGATAAGATCAAATTCAAGGAGTTCATCATCACCAAGCCCTTATTATATGAAATGTTAAAGGGACTTATCTAAGAAAAAGAAGTTAAAGAAACATGAACAGTGAAAGGACAACAAACTCACAGTTATTAACAACCACACCTAAAACGAAAGCAAACTAAAAGGACAGCTAGATCAGGAGTGGAAACATAGAAATGAAGATCTCAAGGAGGGTTAGCAACAGGGGAGTGGGAGGAGGAGATGGGGGGAGAAAGTACAGAAAATAAGTAGCATAGACAGTAGATAGAAAATAGATGGGGGGGGGGCAAGAATAGCATGGGAAATATAGAACCTAAAGGACTTGAGACACATGGACATAAACTAAAGGGGGGTAATGGTGGGGATGGGGAGGCAGGGGGGAGGGGAATGAAGGGGGGAATAGAACAACTGTAACAGCATAATTTAAATAAATAAATAAATAAATAAATAGAGAATGTGTCTTAAGCATCTTTGTGTTTCAAGCATCTTTGTGTTTCCAGCATCTAGCTTAGTAATTAGTACTAACTAGACACTGAATAAATGAAGGAATGAATAAATAGGAGATTGCTTTGTTCATGGTCTTCCAGTCAGTAACTGTCAGAATTTAAACTGGAATACAAATCTGTTGACTACAGTTCCTGCTCTTTCAATGGTATCATGCTTCTGCTTGTAAGAAATAGATGTTATTCTTGCTAGTGATAAGGGCGAACAAAATTCTCTTAAGACCAAAAAAAAAAAAAAGATGCGGTATATACCTATTACAAAAAATTTTGAGGCCCTGGCTGGTGTAGCTCAGTGGATTGAGCGCGGGCCTGTGAACCACACGATCGCAGTTCGACTCCCAGTCAGGGCACATGTCTGGGTTGCAGGCCGGTTCCCAGCAGGGGACGCACAAAAGGCAACCATACATTGATGTTTCTCTCCCTCTCTCCTTCCCCCTTCCCCTCTAAAGATAAATAAATAAAATCTTTTAAAAAAATTTTTGAAACATTTCTAGAATATTTTGAGTAGAAATAGATGGAATTAATATAGCTTTTATAGGAAAAGTGAAGGTAGAAAAAAAGGTTAGACTGGTTCAGAGGAACAAAGATACGGTGAATGAGAAAATAACTTTGTGAAGTCTCCAAGAACCAGTGAAGTAACAAGAAGCTAGGGGATGTGGCCCGTTTTTGAGCCAGAGTGTGGAAAGGGAACCCTTTCTATTATTGAGAGCAATTTTGCATAAACGGGGTAGGCACACGATCTTTAGATATAACCAGAGAGGAGCTATATCTAAAAGGTTCCGCAGTCGCATCTTCTGATTTCTTAGCCAGAGACCCAAGCTTGCTTGAAACAGGAGGATGGCTGGCTCATCTGTATCAGTGATCTTCGGAGACACAGATTGAGTTGATCAATTATTTATCTGCTTGTTTTCAGCAACCTGATGACCAGCCTCATTTCCTGGAAAGCTCCGATGTTGGTTCCATCACGTGGCCACAGGGAAGCAGATGCAGGGCCTGAATATATTTCCCAGTCTGAGTGATGAAAGTCCAGTTTCAGGAAATGGAAAGTGGCTGGTCTCTGGCAGAAAGTCCTGTGCATTAAGCAAAGCTGCTCTGTCATGACTCACCTCTTTAGACAGTAGTTCACGATGATGAATGCAACCCAGTCTGGCTCTGCTGTATGACATTCAGGAGGACAGTGAAAATGAGACACGGCTCTGGAGGTTCAGAAGGTTTGATTTGCCTAAGATGCACAATGCAGAACTTTAAACTTACACCTTTCTGATGTCAAAATCCTCACTTTTTCCATAATACCATGAAACCATGTGATATATTTGATACCTTATCCCCAGAATGACAGTTTAGTATCTTTAGCTGATTCCCAATCTATATACACCTAGTTTTCAGAGCCCTGGAAGGAAAGAGCCAGATACAAGGGCAGCCCTGGGAAAAAAAAAATAGAACTTACATGATGGAAAAAAAGTGCTGTATTATTGCTGCCAGGGCTGCCTATGTCCAGGATATTTCTCTTTGAGCTTCAAGTAGATATACCGAGTCCCTTTTATGATCACGATGAAAACGACATTCAAGTCCCTTTTTTTTTTTCAGAGCAGTTGGTTTTACAACCTTTTTTTCTGGGTTAAAGTTAAACCATTACTTAATTCTAAAGTCTGGTTTGATTCTGCCCCCCCCCCCCCCGGCCCCCACAGGCATCACCACTTCCTAATCTCAGGTTCCTGAATTATTTGGTGGGACTCGGCTGATCTATTTACTGTGGTTCTTACTGTGTTCTCTTAATACAGTGTTAAGGTCATTTTAACAATACCCCTGACCTAGGGAAGCTGTCTTCCTGTCCTTTTATTCTAAACCTTGAAATCCTGTGGCTTAAAATGGAGCCAGGTCCATGCAAAGCTGGGAACCTTGTCAGCTATCTGGTGAATGATCCCATTTCTTAGGTCCTTTCTGTACTCAGCTGGGAAGGGTGACCCACAGGAAATAGAAGGAAGTCATCCAAGCCTTGCGACCCACCCTGCTTCCTTCATCTCCAGGGCTTGGTTTGGCCTTTTTACATAATGTGGGAAAATGCAGTGGCTTGGACCTGTGCAGAGGGCCAAGGGTGGGGGGGCTTCCCTGAGGCCTTGACATCTCTTTGCACTTAACCAGTCCAGCTTTGAGCTGGGTACTGCCCTTTCATGCTGACTGCTGCAGACTACAAAAAGGCTTTCTCTGCCAGACCTTGGAAGGGCCTTTGCTACTGGGTTGTGTGTTCCCTCCCTGAGAAGGTGGGACAGCAAGGCTGAGGAAGTTCTACCAACTTGAGAAAAGCAAGAAAATCAAGGCTGTTGCCCTATTCCGTCTGGAAATCATGGTGCTGAGAATTCAGAGGTTAAGCCCATCAGACTTTGTGAAAGGGACAAATGATCTCTGAGTTTATTTGTATAGATTCCTTGTGAGATAGTGCTAGGAGAAAGGGAGCACACAGAAATGTTGATAGTTTACAATTGTTTGACCCCAAAACAGTGGCTCTCAAAATTCATTGTGTATAGCAAACTTCTGGAGTGCTTGCTAACATGCAGATGCCTGGGCCCCATCTCTAGAAACTATGATTAATAACTGTAAGTAGTGTCTGGATGTGCATTATAAACAGGCCTAGAGGTACATTTTGCTCCAAAGCCTAAAAGATAGACTTGGAATATGCCTCCCCAGGTTCCTCACCCCCCGGTCTGGGCTTATTCAGTATGATCTCAGCACCAACCAGCCTATAGCAGAGACCCTATGATCCTCAACTTGTGATTCTCACAGTTCCCAGGAAAGTTCCTGGCACATCATAGACCAGTTGGATTCCATCTGGCTAAGAGGAGTGAGTGTTCCATCAGGGACAGGGTGTGAGTGTTTCTTAGAGTTCCAGATTTACCAGCAAGGTGAGGGGGTTACAGTGAGGGTTTAGAAAGGGAGAAATCTACTTGGAATATGAAAATTTTACATTGACTCTCCAAACTGGGCTGCTGACTGCATGGCAGGCTCATTATGACACCTCTTGTTATTCTGAGGCTCCCGCAGTTCAGGTTTGTTTGGATAGAGCATTAGACCTATGCTCACGGGACGAGTTTTATGAGCTACTCATGAGCTGACCTTTTCTGGGCTTCACTCTATGTGTCCGTAAAATGAGGGGTTGGCCCAGAGTCTGCTAAGGTTCTCCAGTCCCTGAAGCTTGCCTATGGTCTTCATCATCAAGTATGAATGCTTGTGCAGGGCCAGGTGTAAGTCTCCCACTCACCATTTGCCCAGTATAATTAGAACAGTACCTGGCATATTGTAAGTGTCCATTAAATATTTAGTGTAGAAATGAATAAATATAATTGGTCATAAGGTAAAATAGTAATTGGAACAATGCCCAGGTGGTGGTGCCAGGGGTGAGGCTGCTATACTCCTATGAGTGAATGAACTCTGACAAGTCATTGGCCCTGGTGGCTTCACCAGGGTATCTGACAACTTTAGCGGTAGCCACGGTACATTTTTATCCTTTAAACATATATAACTTACATTACAAAAGAAATTCATGTACATTGTAGAAAATTTATAAACCTTTTAAAGGTATTAAAAATTTAAAACCACCCACCCTGGCTGGTGTAGCTCAGTGGATTGAGCGTGGGCCTGCACACCAAAGGGTTGCTGGTTGGATTCCCAGTTAGGGCACATGCCTGGGTTGCGGGATGGGTCCCCAGTTGGAGACACATGAGGGACAGCCATGTATTGATATTTCTCTCCCTTTCTCCTCTTTCCCTCTCTTTAAATAGATAAAATCTTAAAAAAAATTTAAAACCACCCCAATACAAAGATTTGGGGGGAATACTTTTCTATTCAAAGATAATCATTGCTAAATTTTTATGCAGTTTTCTCAACATTTTTATGCATGTCTGTGTATTTGGAAACCATACTGTTTATGTAGTGTCATACTGTGAATTTTCTCTGTTTACATATCCCTTAAAGTCTTAAGCATCATTTTTTGTTTATTTGTTTGTTTTTTAAAGATTTTATTTATTTTTAGAGGGGAAGGGAAGGAGATAGGGAAATATCAATGGATGGTTGGTTGCCTCTCGTGTGTCCCCTGCTGGGAACTGGCCTGCAACCCAGGCATGTGCCCTGACTGGGAATCAAACTGCGATACTCTGGTTTGCAGGCTTGTGCTCAAATCCACTGAGCTACACCGGCCAGGGCTTAAGCATCGTTTTTTTTTTTTTTTTAATGGCGTCATGATAGTAAGTGTGTTTAAGTTAACCACTCATTATGGACATTTAAGCTTTATGCTTTATATTATAAACATCAGTGAAAAGGATAGCAGCCCACACATTTTTATCTGTATTTCCTTAGGATAGAGTCTCAGAAATGGAATTATTGGGTCAAAGAGCATAAAGCTCTTGAAGCTTCTTGAAATATAGTGCCAAAATATTTTGTAGAAAAGGTTTCACCGATTTACACTGAAAGTCATTATCTTGCAGTGAGCTTTGTAGCTGCCTCTATAGAGAAGGGGAGAAAGCCCCTAAGCTTTTTAAGGCATCCCTGAAGCTGTGCGGCTGCTGCAGGGGGAGGTGAGATTGCACAGGGATTCCACCTGCAGTTCTGCTTCAACTACCCCTCAACCCTCAGGGCGAATGTTGTATTTGTTCCCTAATTCTGTGAGTTCTTCATTTCTTAAGATCCCAGAAGGAAAAAAAAAAAAAAGAAGGCCCGGGTGGAGAATGTTAGTGGTAATGGCAGTGGGCATGGGAGTTGGGGGGGATCCTATCCCTAAATTCGAGCAAAGGGAAGTGGTTAACAAGAATCCAACACTTGGAGATCCTTCATGGAAACATCCGTCTATTCCAAAGTGAACTTCCAAAGGGGCAGAATAACGAAAGAGGAAGCAGTAAGGGAAAAGGACTCGCAGACATCCGGCTGGAGTGCTATGGCCCCTTTAACTCTCAATCCGGAACCTGGCCCTTTAAATCTGTGTCAGTTTCCCTTGACGTCAGGGGGAGAGTCCAGCAGGCTGTTTACAGCTTCGCGGAGCTCCACACTCTTCCCTGTTGTAGGCGCCGGAACCGCTGAGCCGCCTGCCCTTAAAGGGCTCGCACTCAATTCGCCCGGCAGCGCGGCGTCCCACGACTACCGACTGTCACGCTCCTCACTCTCTTATTTCCCTCCCTTCGTGGAAGCTTCAGCGGCAGGCTTCCCCACCTTTCCTCCCTCCCCTTTCCCAGCGTATCCAGGCTCCCGGCAACCAGCGCACTCTCGCTCACGGCTTAGGCGGGCGGCCGCCAGGTCTCCCAGCCGTGCTCAACCCCTCGCGATCTGGGGCCCCTGCCCGCGACCGGGACGCCACTCCCCCTCCTTCTCCTTCTTGCCGCCCCTCCCCTCTGGTGCTCCTAGGAGCGTCTCTGCTGCTCCAGGGAGGGGACGTTTCCTAATCTCAGGCCCGGGTTAAAGTTCTGGTCCTGGTGAGATGGTGGCAGCTGCGGCTGGAGCCGCAACCTGTCCCGGTGTCCTGCGTCCCGTCCCGGTGTCCTGCGTCCTGTCGCTGCCGCCGCCGCTGCCGCCCTGCTGGGGCCATGTTCGTTCTGGGCTTGCCCTTCTTGGCTCTTTTGGTGGCTTCGGTCGATAGCCATCCGGGGCTTCTGGGGCCCAAGAACGTCTCGCAGAAAGACGCCGAGTTTGAGTACCCCTACATGGATGAAGTCAACAGCGAGCTGGTCAACATCTATACCTTCAACTATACTGTGACCCGCAACCGGGTGAGGGCTGGGGCTGGGGTGGGGCTGGTGAGTGAGCGAGCAGACGAGGCGGTCTGTCAGTTCCCTGTGGACGGGCTGCCTTATGGGGTTCCTTCCGTTTCCCTGAACCATGCTGGACCTTCTTGACCAATCCTCCTTCCTTTGCCAGCATTGTTTCTCCTTAGCTCCCACTGGCCAGGCTCTGAAGGTGCCTCATTCTTATCTTCTCCCAGACTGCCTCCTTCCACCAGATGTGGGCTGAGCAGGACTGACTTCCTCACTACCCAGCAACCAGAGTCTGATAGCTCTGTGGGGTCTGTGGGCGAGAGGAAGCAGGCTTGCCACTGGGCTGGACCCCGAAAACCCCAGGGTATGAGACAGGCTCTGTCTGCTAGGTTCTGCCCAGGCAAGAGTTAGAGCTGAGCCACCTGGGGGATATAAATACAGGACTTCCGGGGCTGTCAGAACTGCTGGGAACATCCCAGCCCCCCTCCAGTCTCAGAAAACCTTGTAAGATGTAGGTGGCAAAGATTTGGCCAACCCCTAGTTGGATGGGAGGAGAGAAAGAGTTTGTCTACTGTGGAGAATATGCCTCACCCTACTTCACTTAGGTTTCTTCCCTGGCTGTGAGTTGACCATGGGCTTAGCTAGGTCTGGGAAATCTAGAGCTGAAATTTGGAGAATTCTTGCAGCCTGGCTGTATGGGCTCCTTTGCAGTACTCTCCATGACTGCATTTACTGGGAAGCAGTGGAGTCGATAATGGGAATCTGATTTTTTTTTTTTTTTTTTTCAGAATGGGGAGGGATTTGGTTTCTGTGATGAGCTAGGATCTGCCTTCAGTGCCTGGTTCTGTAAAGCTTGATCTCCAACAGTTTAGAGTCTTTTCTTCTTTTTTCCTCATATCTGCGGTTACCTTGAGAGCTGTGGCTTCTGTTCCTCTGAGAAATGCTGCCCTAGCACTTGGGTTTCAGCAGCCCAATAATAAGATTCACAGTACTTATTTAGTTTTATTTTTTCCTTAAACTCCTGCTGTCCTATATACTTTACTATACAGCACCAAGAGTGAGTGTGTCTCCATTTTATAGAGGAGGAAATTGAAGCTCAGAGACATGAAGTGACTTCTCTACAGCCCTAACCCTCCGTCAGAGCTAGGGATAGAATTTAGCTTTCTTGGCTCTTAACAACCCCTTGTGTATTCATCCCCACCCTCAGGTTGTCGAATAGGAGCTTCTAGCTCATAAGGAAGAAAGTGGAGGAGCAGTTTTTGCTCCCACGTCCATATGTGTACATGCACATGTGTATAAGCATGTGCATTCCATGAACGTGGATAGGAATGGGATATTCTGGAGATGCCTGAGATCTCCACTGTGCTTCCTGTTGGGAGTGGGGCCCTGAGTTGCTTGGGTCTTGTTGCCCTGCCATCAGAAACTTGTGTCTCCCATAAGCCTCTCCTTTAATCATCACTGGTCCCTCCTGTAGACTTGGGGCTGCCCTGGCAGAAGAAGGGGCATGGATAGCTTCTCAATCACAATGGGGAAAGAACAAAGCGGTTGGCATGACTGAGGTCAGGGCTCACAGTCTTTGGGTCCATGTGTCCCAGGTGGCAGAGGTAGTATTACTACGGGCTTGACTGAGGGGCATTTCCATCTCATTTTGCAGACAGAAGGTGTGCGTGTGTCTGTGAATGTGCTGAATAAACAGAAGGGGGCTCCTTTGCTGTTTGTGGTCCGCCAGAAGGAGGCTGTGGTGTCCTTCCAGGTGCCCCTAATCCTGCGAGGGCTGTGAGTAGGACCTGGGGGTCAGGGAGGGAGTAGGCCCAGGTCAGGCCTTGCTCAGAGCCTCACCCAGGTCCTTATCTGGGGCCTCAGACTACCCAGGGGCCCCTCTGTCTCTCTTCCCCATCTCTAGACCCAGGAGGCTGCTCAGCGGTCTGAGGACCAAGCCAGTTAGCCCAGAGTCTGTCAGCCCAGTGGGGGTAGGGGGGAGGGGTGGTAGACAACCAGAGTGGAGGAATCCTGGTTGAGGCAGTAGTCATGTCCAGACTCTCTGCTTCGGGCCATAGGTTTCAGCGCAAGTACCTCTACCAAAGGGTAGAAAGAACGCTGTGTCAGCCTCCAACCAAGAATGAGTCCGAGGTCCAATTCTTCTATGTGGATGTGTCCACCCTGTCACCAGTCAATACCACATACCAGCTCAAGGTCAGCCGAATGGACAACTTCATGCTCAGGTCTGCAGGGAAGAGTGAGGGGACCATGGGACTGGCCTCCTTCTTCAGCTCTGGGAGTGACTCTGGGGACTCTTCTCTGCCCTACAGGACTGGGGAGTACTTTAGTTTCAATACCACAGCAGCCCAGCCTCAGGTAAGATCCCTTGTTGACTGCTTCTCAAGAGAAGAAATGGGGAAGTGTAAAGTGGGAGTGGGAATGATTGGCAGCCTTTGCTGGGTGTTTCAAGTTGGCTGGACTCTCCCTGAAGAGACTAGAAACAGAGGCCGTGGCCCCAAAGTGGTAGAGGCAAGTAGCATGGGAAGTGCAAAGACATGGGGCCTGGCTGCCATCTTTCCAACTTGCCACACGGGCACTGCCCTGAGTGCCCAGCTGAGGTTGAAAGGAATGGTATACAGAGAGAAAATGGGGCTGCTTATAGTGAAGGCCTTTCTCCCCAGAGAGCCTCCAGTGCCCAGCCCTGAGAGAATTCACACCGTTCCCTTCTAGAGGGATAGAAACAGCATCCTAATGAGACTTGGCTTTCCTTGCCGCCCTCCCTGTGCCCTCAGTACTTCAAGTATGAGTTCCCGGAGGGAGTGGACTCAGTGATTGTCAAGGTGACCTCCAACAAGGCCTTCCCCTGCTCAGTCATCTCTATCCAGGATGTCCTGGTAAGTGGCCTGCCCTTTTACACTCCGCCAGTGGATAACAGGGCTGCTAAGCAAAGGGGACAGAACCCAGGTCCCTGCATCTGCTTTTCCCCTCCTCCTCTATAGTGCCCTGTCTATGACCTAGACAACAATGTAGCCTTCATCGGTATGTACCAGACTATGACCAAGAAGGCAGCCATCACTGTGCAGGTAGGAAACATACATGGGCCTGTGGGAGATGTGGCTGGTGATTAGCTTTCCAAATTCCTGCTCCTTTTCCCCTGCCCCATTCCTCCCCTATCCACAAGACTGAGTCTGGGCCCATTGGTCCCTGAAACTTTGGGTTCCTGATATGTGTGCAAATTGAATTATAATCCCAATTGCCTTAGGAACAGGAAAGCAACATACCCTTTCTAGTTGTCATATCTACTTCATTCACTGTATTGATAGCAAGGAGAGGAAAGGGGCCCTAGCTGAGGCTTTGTGCCTGCACTTGGCAAAGGCTGGAACCAATGCTCCAGGCAGGGAGGGGCAGCCATACATGCACCTCACATTCAGTCATGCAGGTGATGGAGGCAGCATGGTCCCTTCACTTCTTCTCCTGGCCAATGCATAGCCTGTAATAGGGCATCCGTGAGTCCTACGATGGTGAGGTATGCACATATTTGCTCACTGGCCATAGTATAGGTCCAAGCTTTAGGCTCTGGAGTCAGGCAATCTCAGATCTACAACTTCCTGTCTGTGTGACCCTAAGCTAACTGCTAAGCCTGTCTAACAGGGGTAATGACAGTGCTATCTCATAAGGGTCTTTGGAAGCATTACGTAAAATAATATAAAAAAAGAGTTTAGCATAATTTATGGCCCAAAGTAGATATTCGGGAAAGGATGGTAATAATAATGACATAATATAATGATGATAATGGCAATGATGTCGTCATCATCATCATCATTATCCTGCAGCGCAAAGACTTCCCAAGCAACAGCTTCTACGTGGTGGTGGTGGTGAAGACAGAAGACCAAGCCTGTGGGGGTTCCTTGCCTTTCTACCCCTTTGGAGAAGGTAATTTTGTGCCCCAGGCCCAGCTGGGGATGGAGAGGTCTTGGGCACTTCCTAGGAGGTAGACAGGCTGTGTGACTGATGGACATGGTGGGACACACATTTTTGGCTCCAGACTCTCCCAGGGCTGGTTCCACCAACTCTAGCTAAGTTCCAGGTAGCCTTTTGTTTGCCAATTTGATGTTTTACTTCCAGATGAACCGGTTGATCAAGGGCACCGCCAGAAAACCCTGTCAGTGCTGGTATCTCAAGCAGTCACGTGTGAGTGTGGGTGGCTGAGTGGGGATGGACTGGCCTCTGGCTCTTCCTTTCAGACCTAGGGTAGGAAGGTGATGAGGACCTACTCAGCCAGGCTGACAGGGTAGCAATAGAGCAGTGTTCTTGGTAGGCCTCATGATGGGAGGGCCAGGAGGTGAGTCCCAATATAACTTCGTACATAATACATGACTAAAGAGTAAAGTACTGAGTTCTAGTTCTCCCAATGCCACTTCAGAGCAGTACTATCTCTTTGAGCCTCAGTTACCCGGTCTCTATAACAGAGGTGTCCCGTTATAGCATCTGTCCCGTTAGTCTCACTAAGTTGTGAGGTTTAGAGCAAAATCAGTAGGAAAGTACCAGGCCCCTTAGTTATTTATGCTCAATAAATATTTACTGAGTACTTGAATGGGGCCCTTTATAAACTGGAAAGTATAGGATAAAAATAAGAGATTGTGATGGGAGGAGAAAGAAGCTGCCTCTCCTATACGGATTCTTTATTCAGCAAATATTTGTCGAGCACCTTCTGTGTGCCAGGTGCCATGCTGCAGCGACAGCCCTCAGGGAGCTCCTGGCCAGAGGGACAGGAGCCTGTAGCTGCGGCTGCAAGGGAGCTGAGACCTGTGATGAGCAAAAGACAGGTCACAGTGGGAACACAGGACAGAGAAAGTTTCCTAGAGGATGAAGTCCCCGAGCTGTGTTTTGAAGGTTAAGTCAAGATGGAGTGTTTGAGAAAGAAGTAGAGGAGAAAGTTCTTGCAGAGGGGGCAACATGAGTATAGACAGGAGTCATGTCAGAGTCTGGTGGATTTGGGGAGCGGCCGGTTCACACTGGCTGCGGCACTGCATCTGAGGGGAGAAGTGGTGAGAGGTTCAGCTGGGCCCTGTGTCGTGGTTGATGTGTTCAGCTTCTTGCTTCTTTCCCAACAGCTGCGGCCTACGTGGGTGGGATGCTTTTTTGCCTGGGCATATTTCTCTCCTTCTACCTTCTGACCATTCTTCTGGCCTGTTGGGAGAACTGGAGGTAAAATGGAACTGCTGGGCCCTCCCCTGTTCTGGGTTACATTGGGCAGGGGATGTGGGGGAGATGGCCTGGGAGGATCTGAGCCAGCCCAGAGTAATCTTCCATACTGTTCACAGAGCAGAGGGGACCCTAAGCAGCCCCTGTTAGGGTCTGTGGTCCAGGAGCCTCTCCTCTGGAAACCAACCCCTTCTCTCAACCTTTCCAAGCAGGGAGACTCCACATGGCTTCCTAGCCTGGGAAGAACCATAGGATCATGAATAACAGACAGGGTTATTTCCCTCTGTTATAAGAGGTCTCCATCCCTCTCCTGGGATGGAGAGGGTGGAAGGCAGGCCAGCCCTGCATAGGAGGGATCCTTGTCCTGCCCCTCTGGTTTGCTTCTGGATTTTGTCCCTGCAGGCAGAGGAAGAAGACCCTTCTGGTGACTGTGGACCGAGCCTGCCCAGAAAGCGGTACCTGCAGAGGGCTGGAGTGGGAGGGCAGAGTATGCTTGATGTTTTGGAGGGGATAGTGATGGATAGTTCCCTTGGGGGTTAGAGGAGGCTCTCTAGGGGCTTCTGGGTGTTCAAGTCAGGAGTAACACTACAGGTAGGTGTGGCGCTAGGATACTGTTCCTGTCTGTCCCCAGTGTGCTCATCTGAAAGGCTGCCACTTGATTGACTCTCTGGGTCTAGCTGTGCTGTTTGTCTGCCTCGGGCAATGGGGCTCACAGTCTCTGGGATTATTAACCTTTCATTCTCTCTTCTTCCCTTCCATCCCTCTCTCTTTCTGTCCTCCCTCCTGCTTGGACCTTCTGTCTCAGCTTCTCTCCTTGGTAAGCTCCAGGTGCTGTGGGCAGAGGAGCTGGAGTCCAGAGTAGGGGAGAGAGGGGAAGCATAGGGGTGTCTGGGTGGGACCTGGGCAGGCACTGCTGGCTGGCTGTGCTCCTGGTGACTTAGATGCATCCATTCCTTGAGATTTCTCTCTCTCGATAGGGAACACAGGGTGGCTAGTGTTTCCATTGGGGACACACGTGGTAGGGAGGTCAGGGTGGGTGCTGGTGAAGGGAGTGAGCTAAGTTTGCTGTAATCAGTGCTTATTCTTTGTTACTGCCATTGCCACTCTGTTTCTCTCTTCTCCCTGGCTTTTGGCTTCTCTCTGCTTCTAGGGCTAAGGGGATCTTGATGTCTTGTTGCAGGTCACCCTCGGGTCCTGGCCGACTCCTTCCCTGGCAGCTCCCCTTATGAGGGTAACAACTATGGTTCCTTTGGTACGTGTCAATGCCAGAGATTGTGCTGGTCCACTCACAACCTAGTCCTAAGGCTGCCACCTCCAAGGTGCAAATTGGTAGCCAGTCTCTTTGGAGCTCCTCGGGCTCCTTGGGGGTGGGTCTAGCATCCCCTTCCCTGAGGTCTGTGCTTACCAGTTTTATTCTACAGAGAACTGTTCTGGATCCACCGAGGGTCTGGTCGACAGCATGGATACCAGAGACCTCTCCTGCAGTTACCAGGGTGAGCGGGCCAGGCAGGGCCCAGTGGTGTGGTGCAGGGCTGGTGCTGGCTGGGTGAAACCTTATGATGGGTGGTCACCTCTTGTGCCAGACACTGGGACAGGGAAGGGCCTGCTGTCTCTCACCCCTCTTCTCCCTTGGCCCATCCTCCTTGGCTCCACTTCCCTGGTAACTTTCCCTTTCCTTTGAAGGACACGACCAGTTCAAGCGGCGCCTTCCCTTTGGCCAGATGCGGCAGCTGTGCATTGCCATGGGTAGATGTGGGGAGGTGGGGAGCTGCTCTGCCAATCAGCTCCTGCCAGGGTGGTTGACTGGAGCTGGTAGGCTCTGGGGTCAGAAAGATGCTTTGTGCATGGCTTCCCCACCTAATGCCAATGATTGCCAGCTCTTGTGTCTTGTGAGATGAGCAGGCACTGGTGGGCTGGTATCCCTGCTACCCCCAGGGCCAGATATTCTGGTTTGCTCTCATGTTTGCCAGCACCCTCACTCCCTGGCCTTTTGGGTTAGGGCTTGTGGGCAGGGGCACCATGTTCCGGCCTCTAGGGGCTTTGGTCAGGCAGGGTCACAAGAGGAAGCTTCTAAAGGCACAAGAAAAGAATAGGCTAAAGCAGCAGCTGCCCTTCCTAAAGGCAGCCTCTGACTCTTGCCTGCACCTGAGGGCCCACTGTGTCTTTACCCAGTGTCTTCTCAGAACTCGCACAGCTGGGCACCTACTAATCAGCATGACTTCTGCCAAATTCAGTCCTGCTGCCTGTGTCTAGGGCCTAGGGTCTCTCGGCCTGGAAGCCTTAGCTCAGAGAGGGCCGCCTGGCTGGAGCAGTCCCTACTGAGTGGCCTCTCTGCAGAGCCCACCCTGGTTCCCCTCAAGGACTTAGAAGGATTTGGTACCTCCCCCCCAGAGCCTGAGCCCACCTCCATCCCTGATCTGAGCCTACAGTTTGCCTCTTTTTACTGCTTAGTAATTGTGACAATTGCCCCAGGTGGGTGGAGACAGGCCTTGAGCTCTGTGCCCACTGGGAAACCCTTCTCCCCGCTCACTCCAGACCGCTCTCTTGACCCTGTGGGCACACGGCCACGACTAGACTCCATGAGCTCTGTGGAGGAGGATGATTATGACACATTGACTGACATTGAATCGGACAAGAACGTCATTCGCACCAAGGTCTGACACCATAGAGCTGGCCCTGGTCAGGGGGTTCCTCAAGGAAGGGAGATTCTGTGTTCAGTACCTGGTGTATTATCCTCTGGGGAAGGAAAGAGGTCAGTTGGGGCAGGACAGATTCCCAGGGAAACGGACTTGCCTCCCAGCCCTTCTGGGCTGCCTGGCCAGCAGCAGTGGGATGGCTGCGCTCCCTGCCCAGCGCTGTCTGGCCTCTCGTGGGCTCCTCTTACCTGGGCAAGAGGGGCCTCTTCCAGGTGGTAGGAAAGGGGGCTTACTTTAGTTTCTCCCCAGCAATACCTCTGTGTGGCCGACCTGGCACGCAAGGACAAACGTGTTCTACGGAAAAAGTACCAGATCTACTTCTGGTGAGTGGACGGGGTGAATGAGACTTCCTGTTATGTAGGGTCAGGTGGCCATTTCTTGGGTCCTGCTACCTCACTACTTTCCTCCCACTCATCAGGAACATTGCCACCATTGCTGTCTTCTACGCGCTTCCTGTGGTGCAGCTGGTGATTACCTACCAGACGGTGAGAAGGTGGGGCTGGCTCCCCTGGTCCCGCAGCTGCAGGCTCCCTTTCCCCAACTGCAGAGCTTCACAGCCTGGGGCTCTGGAGCAAGCACAGGTCTTAGGTCATCAGTACTGGGTTCAAATCCCAACTTTTACCAGCTGGGTGACCTTGAAGAAATCACTTAACCTCCCCGAACATCAGTTATTTCATCTGCAAAGTAGAGGCAGCTCAGCATCAGAAATAGCACCTTCCCCAAGTTGTTACAGGGATTCATTAAAATGAAAGGTCTGGGACTTTGTAAGTCTCAGTTTCCTTTCCCTTTTCTTTGTACTGAGGCAAGAACTTCAGTCATGGTCACACCCCTGGATTTTTAGCCATACCCAGAGAGGTGTGACAGTGACTGTGCCAAAAGGAGGACTCGCCTGGTGTACATGCGCATGCACACGTTGGCTGTGGTGGCACTTCCTATCCATGGCCAAATGGGATGGCATGGTGTGGCCTGGGCTGGGGCCTGGCCCTTTCTCACCAGGGCAGTGGGCTGAGTTGGGTGCTTCAACAGCCCACCTCCTGTTCCCACTCCCTGCTGCAGGTGGTGAATGTCACAGGGAATCAGGACATCTGCTACTATAACTTCCTCTGTGCTCACCCGCTGGGCAACCTCAGGTGGGAATCTTCTTGGGAAGCCCCTCCCCCAAGCAAATGGTGATCCCGGGAAGTGGGTGGGGGCTCTACGAATGCCTGCCATGGTGGGGAAGAGGCTGGAGCATGAGGCTGAGGCAGTGCACCCTGTGTTGCCCATTCTAGTGCTTTCAACAACATCCTCAGCAACCTGGGGTACATCCTGCTGGGGCTGCTCTTCTTGCTGATCATCTTACAGCGGGAGATCAACCACAACCGGGCCTTGCTGCGCAACGACCTCTATGCCCTGGTGTGGAGCCCCTGCCCTGCCTGCCTAAGCCTCTGCTGCAGACCCTTCCTGTCAGGCCTGCCCATCCCTGCCCTGTCCTGTCCAGCCCCTGGTCAGCTCAGCCCTGCCCAGCACTGCCATGCCCTGCCCTGTCTACATACTGCCTCTGCCCAAGCCTGTTCCTCTCCCGTGAGCTCCCTCTTTGGGGTCCCTTCCTCCCTCCCTCCCTGCCTATCTCATTTCTCTCCCCTTCCTCTTCCCTGACAGGAGTGTGGGATCCCTAAACACTTTGGCCTGTTCTATGCCATGGGCACAGCCCTGATGATGGAGGGCCTGCTAAGTGCTTGCTATCATGTCTGCCCCAATTACACCAACTTCCAGTTTGGTAAGCAGGGCCTCCCTCTTCCCTGGCTGAACCTAGAGCAGGGACTTGCCTGAGTTTTCTACTATCCCTAAGTCACCTGCAGGGATCCCCCAGACTCAGCTGCACAGGAGACCCCAGGGCTGCAGTGTCTTCTGCACACACATCCTAGCTTACAAAGAATAGGCATCTGGTTGCTATTTCACTTATCTGTGCACCTTTCCAATAGAAAGACGTATGGAAGCAGTGAGAAGGACAAAATAATTAAGATATGGTCCTTGATCTCAGGATGCTCTGACTAAGTTGTCTTGTCAGGGGAAGTCAGATGGTTGGTGACAGCCAGTGGGTGGCAGTGTGGTGTGGCAGGGACAGTTAAGGGACTTGAGGTCAACTGCCAGCCCACCATCGCTCTGTGGCCTTGAGGTAGTATGGGGGCTCTCTTCCACTCTGATTGTCAGGGCTGGGAGTTGCGTGCTCAGTGGATGTTGCTATAGCTCATGGCCATGTCCTCCACCCTAGACACATCATTCATGTACATGATCGCCGGGCTCTGCATGCTGAAGCTCTACCAGAAGCGGCACCCGGACATCAATGCCAGTGCCTATAGCGCCTATGCCTGCTTGGCCATTGTTATCTTCTTCTCTGTGGTGGGCGTGGTGAGGCCCTGACCTGCTCTGCTCACCCTGTAGGAAAGGTGCACGGCACGTCCACACACATGGACATGCACAACCCCCTCCTGCACCTTCAGCAGGAGAGATCCCTGCTCCTTCCCTGAGCTGCCTTCCCTGGCTCCTCAGAGAGCACTGGCCTGGCTGAGCAACAGCCTGGTTCCTCCGGAGGAAGGGTGGGCTGAGGGAGCAGCTTTCTTCAGTGCCTCTTCAGCCCTGCCCTTGGTGGCCTCTGGCAGGTTTTCGGCAAGGGAAACACAGCGTTCTGGATTGTCTTCTCGGTCATTCACATCATTGCCACCCTGCTCCTCAGCATACAGCTCTATTACATGGGCCGCTGGAAGCTGGGTGAGGGCATGCCCAGGGCATGGGGCTGGGATTTGCTGGGCCTCATGGAATGAGTGGAATGTGGCCTTGGGGTCCTGGGTTTCAGGAGACTCAGGTTCTCATGGGGGGGGGGCTCTCCTGGGGGGCCAGGAGGAATCACTGATGAGGAATTAGGTGAGGCCTGCTCTCAGCTGGTGCAGGCTGGGGACAGGAAAGGAGCATACTTTCTCTCTGCAGACTCAGGAGTTGGCCGTCGGGTCCTCCATGTGCTGTACACGGACTGCATCCGGCAGTGTAGTGGGCCCCTCTACACGGTATCTGCCAGCTCCCCAGCCCCTGTTCTTCCACCTGCTCTTCCCTCTGGAGGGGGTGGTGGTAAAGCTGAGGGCCCAGGGTGGGGGCAACCAGCTGACTTGGGCCTTCATACTTCTCTCCCTGTGTTTCTTCTCCTCTCAGTCCTTGTGTCTCTGCTTCCCTCCAGGACCGAATGGTGCTGCTGGTCATGGGCAACATTATCAACTGGTCACTGTGAGTCTCCGCACTGTCTATGATAGCTTGGCTAGGTGGACAGCTGGAAACTTGGCCAGCCACTGGCTGCCTTGGGGACCACAGACAAATTCTAAGCTTTGAGCGTGAGAAATGGGGGCTGACAGGAGAGGTTGTTGGCACCTGGGGTTCTAGAATCTTCTGTAGGCCTCTGAAACAGCTGCAATCATAATAAACCATTGGCTTGGCGTGAGGTCAGGCCCTTCCTGCCCTTGCCCTCCCTTGCTTCACCAGCCTCCCTCGCACTTGCCAGGGCTGCCTACGGACTCATCATGCGCCCTAATGATTTTGCATCCTACCTGTTGGCCATCGGCATCTGCAACCTGCTGCTTTACTTTGCCTTCTACATCATTATGAAGGTGAGTGGGGATGGTTGAGCGAGCCTGCTCTCTGCCTTTTGGGAAAAGAGATGAGCACAGCCCACCTGGGGCAGCACTGGGACAGAATTTTCCCGTCCATCTGTCTATGCCAGTGAGGTTTGAGGAGGGGAGAGGCTGATGTCTCTTGCAGGTATCCCCTGGGAACCAACTATATCCTAAGAGCCTCTCACCGTGCACCTTCAGATTCTAAGAATGGCCCATGAAATTGGTAGCACTGCAGGCCATAGTTGGTAAGAGCCTCATTCAGTACAGAACAGATTGAAGAGGCAGGACCCACTGAGTCTGTGGCAGGCTTGAGTGTCTGAGAGCCAGTTGTTTCTCATGGGACCCTCATGCCATCCAATAGAGAGGAGACCCCTGCACAGGGAGAGCACCCTGGCCAGTACACCCACCAGCGCAGGATTCTGGGCACATGGAGGCTCAGCCAGGGTGAACATCAGCAGTGAGGACACTTGGCTGCTAGTGTGGGGACAAGATGAAGGATGTAACTATATGAGGTGATAGTACGAATTCAAGAAGACTTCCCGAAAGCCTGGGAAGGCACCAGGAGAGCGGCATCGGGGGCAGGCCAGGAAGTGAGTTGGGTGAAGCCTGGCCCTCAGGCTGCTCTCTCCTTCCCCACCCTGACTCCCAGCTCCGGAGCGGAGAAAGGATCAAGCTCATCCCAATGCTCTGCATCATCTGTACTTCAGTGGTCTGGGGCTTTGCACTCTTCTTCTTCTTCCAGGGACTCAGCACCTGGCAGGTGAGCAGTCAGCCTGTTGAGTGTGTCGGGGACTCACCTACAGGCTCATCTTGAGCCAACATGTGGCCCATTTTCTTTCCAAACACCATCTGTGAGTGCTCCCTGGGCCAGCACTTTTACAGCCACTGTCTTGTTTAATCCTCCTACCATTCAACTTGCATGGAGGCAGCTGAGGCTCAGGGATGCTAAGGCACCTGCCCAAGGATGCACGTGGCATGGCTGTGACTTGAAGCCAGAGATGTCAGGCTCTGTCTTCTGCCTCCTAGGGCACCTGCCATGGATCAGGTTTCAGTCCTGGGATCCAAACTAAGTCTGGTATGGGCTTTGCCTTTGGGCACTTATAATCTAGTTCAAGAGAGGGACTGTTGGTCCCTGGCTCTCAGTCTACAATATAATACACCAGATAAAGGTAAAGGCAAGATGGGCAAGGGAATGTCCAGAAGGGCAGTGGACAGAGGCCCCTGTGAGTTAGCCGGTCCAGGGAAAGTTCCTGGAAGAGGCAGGTCTTGCTGTTGGCCTTAAAGGCCTTGGGTGATGGGGAAGGTCCTCTGGCCCAGAGATGCACTGACCTGTGTAATGGTACAGAGGCAGAACTAGATGGGGAAGACTTGGGACTCAAGTCTGAATGTACTAATTTGGGAGCTAGGTGAAGACCGTGAGCTCCTTGAGGGCAGGGAAGGTGTTTTGTGACCTTAGCATGTGGCACAGATCTCCCCCAGATACAGAGTGCAGTCCAGCCAGTGTTTGTTGGGTAGAAGTCATAGACCTTGAGTGCCACAGGTCATGGCTGCTGTTGGGCTTGGGAAGGGCTGTGTGACCCGACAGTTGTACTTGGGAAGGAAAATAAGCCTGAAGGAGCCCTGGAGGCCTGATCAGAACAGAGGGCAGAGTCCAAGGCAGGGACTGAGTTAGGAAGCTTTGTGGCCTTCTGGTGTCTCAAGGTCATGACAGCCTTCTGCTGTCACATCAAGGGAAGAAGAATCTGAGGGGAGGAAGGTCTGAGTGAAAGAAAGGAGAGGGCAGAACAGGGGGAATTTGTAACAAAAGCCAGTTACACCTCCCTCATGTGGGAGATGAGGACTAGGGGTGCAGCAGAAAGTGTCCTGCCACTTGGGGCTGGGAACAGGGAGAGGCCTGGAGGTAGAGCCGGTGCCAGGGCGGTGTCAGCAGGCAGCTCTCCCTGTTTCTGCCTAGAAAACCCCTGCAGAGTCAAGGGAGCACAACCGGGACTGCATCCTCCTTGACTTCTTTGATGACCATGACATCTGGCACTTCCTCTCCTCCATCGCTATGTTTGGGTCATTCCTGGTATGAGACTCTCCTGGCTGAGTGGGGAGGGTGGGGTGCAGACACAGACCGCCCCCTTCCCTGTGCTTAACTTGACATCCACCCACCAGGTGTTGCTGACACTGGATGATGACCTGGACACCGTGCAGCGGGACAAGATCTATGTCTTCTAGTGGAAGCCAGGCCCCTTGCTTCACTCATGGGGCCCTGAGCTCCTCTGCCTCACTGCTGGAGTCTTTGGCACCAGGGGTGTGAGTCCCAGCCCTGCTACCCAGTGCTGGGTGGCAGAGGGACACCAAGGCCTAGTCCAGACTTGGCCCCGGACAGTCATGGTGGCCTTGAGCCTTGCAGCTGGCCTCTGCAAGGGAGCAGGGCTGCTCACCTAAAATCCCAGCCATTGGCCAAATTGCTGCTTTCTTATCAGTGTTGGGGCCTTCCAAGGTCCCTGTCCTTGGTTTTCCATTTGTCCCTCTGCAGGAGAAAGGGGGGAAGTATTGCCCTGCCCATCTCATGCCTTGAATTCTACCTTTCCTTCCCTTCTCCCCCAGCCTGTGGCCCAGAGCCCTTCATTCCTCAGTCTGGGGCCTGATTCTTTGGCCTGTACTAAGGCCCCTCTTCTCTTTGGGGTCATACCGGCCTATCATCACTGCCTACTCTGGTCAGCCAAAATAGATGGGGTAAAGGATTTGGGGGACTGGACAGGCTTATGGTGCTATGACCTGCAAAGGGCCCTGGCTGGCTCTCTGGCAGTGGAGGTCGGTTTATATGTAAGAACTGTCTTGGATTTCAGAGGCTGAATTCAGAGGTCACTCTCCTATTCCATCAGCCCCCAGACTGATTAGCCCTAGGATTGGAAAGAAAAAGCAACTCACCCTCTTCCTTCCTTTCTCTTTCCAGGCCCTTATTCCTGCCAAGCCCCAGCTGGGGGCCTTTCAGTGCCATTGACATTGCCCAAGAATGTCCAGGGGCAAAGGAGGGAGGCTACAAAGAGCACAGCCCATCCTGCCTCCTCCACCATCACGGGAGCCCCAGTGCCTATCATAGAAAGGGGCTCGAGGAAGGGACATGACATTTCCCTCTCTGTCCCTTATCCCAGCCTCACTCTAGGGCCCAGGGCTGGCTCCTGAGTTCTAGCCAGTCTTCAGCCCAGTTCTGTGTTGGTCACACCTGCGTCCATATGAAGCTTGAAGTTTACACTGAGTGGCCCCAGCTTGGGGACCCCTGGTAGCTCTGGTCCTGGGGTCCCCTTTGCCCTACCTGGTCCATTTTAGATGCAGAGGTTGGGAGGTCAGGCTAGGCCTCTGCCTTGCAGATGGGAATGTGTTTTACTCTCCCCGGCTTGTTTTCCCAGCCCTCCCTGGGGCTGGGGAGAGGAGGTGGGTCTGGATCTTCCTACAGAACTCCGTTTAAATGTCTGTTTCCCTGCTATGGTTGCATTTCTGTTTTCTATGAATGAGTCTGCATTCAATTAAACAACAGTTCTCGGACCCTGTTTGCTGCTCTTCTGGGTGTAGATGTTGAGAATGTGGGGTCGGGCAGGGGTCTTCCATTTTCCAGTTCTTCTGGTCTGACTTTTCTGAGTCCCAGTCCCATTGGGAACAACAGTTCTTTGATTCCCTTGTGTTTTTCCTCTCCTTTGAGTAGTGGTGCCCAGTAAATGTTTATGAGAGGCCTGCTCTATGCCAGGCACTGTTCTTGGCAGAGAGGGTAGCATAGTGAAGAAACCTTAGCCGTGCCATCTGATCAGAGGTGCTCACCCCTTCTGGCAGGTGGCAGTGACTTCTGCCCACCTGATCCAGTCCGGCAGCTTTACTTCTTACCCGAGCCCTTCCTAGCTTGACAGGCTGCAGGCACAGTGCTCCCTGACATGGCTTTAAAGGACAGGAATATGCAGGTCAAGGCTGGAGTGGTGCTGGGGAAACACAGCGTGGTGGCTAGTGGGTGCGTGGATGACAGGCTCTAAGAGCAGGGAGTTTTGAAAGGGACCTGGAAGGTTGACGTGTATTACAACAGGCTAAGGAGGATAAGATGCAGGGGATAATGGAGCTGGTGAATTTTCAAGACACAAGCAGAGGTCCACAGGCTGCTCTCTAGCTGATCCCCAGTTCCTCTTCTTGCTCTTCCTTGATGATGCCACTAGGAAGCACTGTAGCTCCATGCACCACTAGCCTGTGGGGCATTGCTGGGGAGATTCTGTTGAGTGCATGCATGGTGGAAAGGGTTAGCTTCTTCCTGCCAGGCTGTCCTAGGATGATGGGGGTGGAGGGAGTGTGCCTCAGAGGGCAGCCCAGAGACCCATCTGAAAGTCTCTTACCTTTGTTACCTCTTTTTATCCCTTCCTGAGACCCCAGAGCCAGGTACAAGTAATGTACCAGTGGGTCTCCTTTCTGGAGTGAGGGACTCTGTTTTCAGGATAAGTAGGGACTGTTCCTAAAGGGAAGGAGGACTGATTGCAGCCTTTGAGCCTCTTACCCCAGTGTTGGTGTCTCAGGCCCTGCCACGCCTTAGAGATCCTCTAGATGGGGACCAGGGTCGACTGAGCTGCTGCTGAAGCCTTTATTCTCACCCCCAACTAAAGGTAACTCAAAACTCCCCAACTGAAAGTTCTCAAACCAATCTGGGTGGTAGAGCTGAAACAGTGGGTCTGACAGCCTCTCCAGCTCTCACGTGGGTCTGCGGGGATGATCATTTCTACCACTCACAACTCACCTTGTGGCCTTGGGTAAGATGCACTCTTAGCCTCAGTTTCCTCAGCTGTAAAATGGGGGTGGTAATTAAGCTCTCATAGTGCAGCTGTGAATATTAAATGAGAGCATTTGTAAAGTGTCTGGCTGGTAGTCATTCCTCAGTAAAGGTCCAACGAGAGCTGAAAGCCCTGGAGGAGAGGGTGACTGCTATGTCCCCTATAAACCCGAGGGATGGGCCTTCCCTCCCCACCCCATCCCCAGCTCCTTTTCTCTCTCTGGCCAGACCCTTTTGAATTTTCCCCTCCCCTCAAACTCTGGGTGGGGGTTGGGGCAGGGAACAGTGATGAAGGAGCAGCCCTAAGTCCAGACAGCAGGGAAAGCCTTCGTGGTCCTGTCCATAAAAGGCTTTTCCCACTGGTTCTCCACCAGCAGCACAGCCCCGCCCCACTCGCTCCATTTCCAAAGCACGCAGAGAATGTTTCAGGCAGGCCCGGCAGACTGCTCCAACTTGGTGTCTTTCCCCAAATATGGAGCCTGAGTATGGAGTCACTGGGGGGCCTGGGGGTGGGGAACAGAGCCCATTTCCTCTAAGGGGGGGGGCGTGGGAGGAGGGGGAGGGGGGAAGCTGACATCATCACAGCAGCGGGCCTTTAAACCCCTCATCCAGACAGCGCCCATCCTGTCTGTCCAAGTCCAGGCAGAACTGACTTCTTCCTGCGAGCTCTGAGGAGCCCCTGTAAGTGCTTCTGTCCCAGGCTTGGAGGGAAGTTGGGTTGGAACTTGACATGAGCAGTGGGTGTATTACAGGCAGGAATGGGGCAGCCCACCTGCTTAGTCAGTGTGCATTCCTAGTCTCCAGATGAGGAGGTGGTCCTACCAGACGGGTGGAATGGGATTGGTAGAATCTCATATTGCTCAGATAGGGCAGCTTTGGGTCCATTGAAATGCTCGGGATGACTTGGTTGGTGAAGAGGGATTAAGGGCAGAAACCGAACTGGAGCGAGAGGGGGTGTGAGAGGATCAGTGTTGTCGGGTTAGACTCGGGCTCTGTTCTCCATTGTCGGTCATGGAGGATGTCCAAGAAGGTGAGGAGGTGTGTGAGGACACCAGTGCTGGAGGGCAGTATCCCACTGTTGAGTCCCCAAAAGCCTGAGAAGCATGGCAGAGCCTCTGGGCAGCCCCTGAGGCAGTGGAATGGACCACCAAACCCTTGTATTCTGAAACAGGCAGGGGTGGCAGGGTGCAGGGATAGGTGAGAGAGCTGATTTTTGGGGTTATGCAGCTCTCTCCAAACACTTGACAGTGGGAGATCACCTCACTACAGGTAGAGGAGTGGGGGCTGGGCACTGCCAGGAGCTTCAACTGATGGCTTGAGTGGCTCAGTCCGAGCTGGGCAGGCCTGGAGCCCTGGGTTTTTCCAGAAGGGTCTGGCTGGTTCCCCTCAGGGGTTACTATTCAAAGGGTAGCAGAGTAGGACAGCTCGTCTCTGTCCCTGGACTTTAGATGAGCCGTGTCTCCTGCCATCTCAGATCCACAGGTGCTCCCTCCTACTTGCTGTGTTTTAAAGAGAGGGGGCATGGCAATCCTGGAGAGGCCCCTGGTTCTGCTGGTTTTTTTCAGGTCCCTGCTGGTAGGTGCCCCCTGACCCTTTGCAGCAGCTCTCCCTTCTCCACAGCAGCTCCAAGCTGAGGCTGGGGAGGTCTGTATCAGAGGCCTTGGAGGGATTTCTTGGAACTCGGCACTGTCCAGTGCTTCTCCAGGAGGGAGCAGGGTAGGGTTGGAGGTGTGTGCATTTCATTCCCACCCTGCCCCCACCATTCTGATCGAATGTGAATATTGTCTCTAGATTTAGAGGCTGCAGTTTTTGTGGCCTTGCCACTGTGAGCCTTGATACATGGGCTGTGAGTCTCTTGAGACTGAGAGCTGGGGGGTGAGGGGCACTCTGCTTGAGTCTGGGTGCTTGGACCCCAGGGAGATGTGCCACCTTCCGGGATGGAGAGTGAAGCTGAAGTGGGGAGGAAGGAGGCAGGGGTGCAGACCGAGCTGAAATCACTTGCCCCTGCTGACTGGTAGGTTCTGACTACTGTGATTTGCCCAGGAGCACTTGGGTGAGGGGGGCACACTGCTGAGGCACAAAGTGGGGTGGGGAAGGGAGCTTGCTGTTTGTATCCAATGGGAGGGGGTGGGGGGTGCTCAGAGAACACTGTCCTCAGAGGTGGCCCTGCCCTCACTTGACAAATAAGGAAACAGACCCGGAGAGAAGTGAGTTGCCCAGCCTCTAGAATTTAGCTGAATCCATCTTGTGTTCTTTCTTTCAAACTTTGTTGTCCTCTCAGGACACAATTTGGAGAAAGGGTGGAGGCTGGAGTGGGAAGGACACTTACTGTGTTTTACCTCTCAGCCAGGGTCTGGCTCTCCCAGGCCACTTTCAGGAGACCAGCCTGGGGAGGCAGGCAAAAGACCGATATTTCGAGGAGCCCTGTGGAGGGACAGGCAGCATGTTAGGTTGTCACAGACAGTGTCTCATGGAGTGTTCACAGTCCTCCGAGGTCGATACCATCAACCTCACTGCGCAGGTGAGGAACTCGAGCCCAGAAAAGTTGTCAGCTGTGGGGAAAGGAAGGGAAGGGCAAATGGAGTTTGGCAGCAGGCCTGGGATGGCCCTGAAGTGCTAATGTTCACTCTGCTTCCCACAGTGGTGGGTGTGCAGAGGGTCTCAATTCCCAACAAGAGAGGGAGTTGAGGGAACATGCCGACTACCTGCATCTTCAGACTGTCCTCTCCTCAACTTCTGACCTCTCTGAGGCTAGTGATGGGTTTGGCCTCATTTGGTACCTCTTCGCATGAACTCTGGGCACCACCTCAGGGTGACTCCAGTGGCCAGATTAGGTTCCTCTGGAGCAACCATACCCACATTTGCACAGCACCCTACTTTTCTGGCCCAGCTCATGCAGTCTTTCCCTTCCATTAGTGGGGTTCTCCTGAGCAGGACCAGCCCCAGGTCCTCAGGGCAGCAGCTGCTGTTTGTCTAGACAGGCAGATTCTTGGCTCTGGGATTTCCATGGAGGACTCTGGCTTCTTAGTTACTCAAGTTAGTGCAGTGGTGAGACTGGGCACGAGGGGCATCCATGGGTATACCAGTACATCTCTCTCTCTGTCTCATCTCATCTGGCTCCCCTGAGGAAATGCAATGTCTTGGCCAAAGGCTCCTAGATTCACTGTCTTCTAGACCTTGCCAGGGATGGATAAGTTTGAGCCTTTTTGGCTACAGGTCAGAGTCCGAGCTGATCTGGAAAAGCACTAGAGTTTTGGAGTTCCAGCATCTGGGCTAGAGAAAAAAGGTAGGGGGAAGTAAGAGATGGAGGCAACTCCATAACTTGAGGTGCAGCCAATAAACCACCTCATGCCCAGTAGGACAGACTCCTGTTGGTTTGTTTGGAGGGTGTGGTGGCATGTAGCCTCTTTCAGAAGGCCTCTCCAGGACCTCTGTGGCCACTCTTGGCAAAGAAAGAATGCTCTGGAATGAGAGTTGTTAAACTGGCCTATGGGCTAAATGGAGACTGTCGTCTGTGTAAATAAAGTTCTGTTGGAACAAAGCTGTGCTCATGTATTGTCTAAGGCTGCTTTTGTGGGACAATGACAGAGACCATATGGCCTACAAAGCTTAAAATACTGTCTGGTCACTTACAGAAAAGTTCACTGAGCCCTGCTCTAGACTGCCAAAGAGCTGGTCTCCTGTTGCTCTGGTCTCCAAGTTTGGAGAGGCCCCTACGACTGAGGGGATGAGCCTGGCCCAGATGAGCAGTGCTGTGAGAACGGAATCAGGGACCCAGGGGAGAAAGACAACATCTAGAGTGGCTGGGCACCACAGAGCTGGATCTGCCTGATGCAAGTGAAAGCAAAGCTGTTTTCTAACCCTCTGATCTCTCTCTTCCCTGGCTGCTGCTGCTTAAGCTCTCCCCAAACATGGCCAACAAGGGACCTTCCTATGGCATGAGCCGTGAAGTGCAATCCAAAATTGAGAAGAAGTATGATGAGGAGCTGGAGGAGCGGCTGGTGGAATGGATTATAGTGCAGTGTGGCCCTGATGTGGGCCGCCCAGACCGTGGGCGCCTGGGCTTCCAGGTCTGGCTGAAGAATGGTGTGGTAAGTGGCATTCTGGGAAGGGTTTGGGGCTGTGCCATCCTGCCAGAATTGTGGGGCAGGTACCCCAGCCAAGTGCTACGCTGCATTGTATGCCCGGCAGATTCTGAGCAAGCTGGTGAACAGCCTGTATCCTGATGGCTCCAAGCCAGTGAAGGTGCCCGAGAACCCACCCTCCATGGTCTTTAAGCAGATGGAACAGGTGGCTCAGTTCCTGAAGGCAGCTGAGGACTATGGGGTCACCAAGACCGACATGTTCCAAACTGTTGACCTCTTTGAAGGTACAGAGCAAAGGGGTGGAGGAGGCAGGTGAAGGAATGACCCCAAAGATGGGTGTGTATAGCAGGAATGGGCTATGCGAACGGAAGACCACACCGCACTCACAAGGGCATACCATGGGACCTCCCTTGATTCTGGGCCCTTTCATTCTGGGATAACCTTTGCCTTTGATTGGTCCTTTTTCTGAAGTGGGATCTGGCCCTGCCCTGGGAGTCTTCTTTATACAGTCCTGAGAGTTGTCTGCCCGACCTCTTTCTTCCCACAGGCAAAGACATGGCAGCAGTGCAGAGGACCCTGATGGCTCTGGGTAGCTTGGCAGTGACCAAGAATGATGGGCACTACCGTGGAGATCCCGGCTGGTTTATGAAGTATGTGGCTACTCAACACTTGGGTCTCTGCATGAGAAGGGAGGTGGCCTTGGCTTACCTGTCAATGTAATAGCTAGGAAGGTATGAAGGTCTCTGAGAGGGGGAGATGGGTCCCTAGTAGTTCTTGACTCCTCCCTTTCTACCCTACCGTGCTCATCCAGTCTCCCTTGCCTGAAGGACACAGTAGTCATGAATAAGAAAAGCGAAAGGCATCAGGCTAGGAAGTAACAGAGCGAAGAGAAAACAGGTGAAAAACACCCAGTCCTGGCAAGTTTTTGTCCCGATTCCTCCTCTTCTAGGAAAGCCCAGGAGCATAAGAGGGAATTCACAGACAGCCAGCTGCAGGAGGGAAAGCACGTCATTGGCTTACAAATGGGCAGCAACAGAGGAGCCTCCCAGGCTGGCATGACGGGTTACGGAAGACCCCGGCAGATCATCAGTTAGAGGATGAGGGCCAGCCCCCAGCCCCACCCTTCCCCAGCTCAATGGCTGCAGCCGTCCTGCCTAGCCCACCTTACCCACACATGTGTAGTTCTTCAGCCCCAGCCAAGTTTCCAGGCTCAGAGGCTCCATCACTGAGCAAAGGGGACTGTGCTTGGGCAACTCCCCCCGACCCGACCCCTCGGCCTGACTTCTGACCCCAAACACTGCTCCCCAGACCTCTTCCTAGCTCCCTCGCCATCTCTACTGTCTCTCCCCATCCTGGGCTGAGCAGGGGGGGTTTGGGCTGGGGGTGGCCTGGGTGTGGGGCACGTCCTCTGTCCTTGGCAGCACATGCCCATTGAAGGAGACCCAGCCCAAACTCCCTCCAATTTTTGCTGGAAATTTTGGGGGTTGAAATTCAAAATGGAAAAAAATACATTAATCTTTTCTCAGGCCTGCCTGGCAGAGTTTGATTTGCCCTAGTCACTTCTGTGTGGTTCTGGGATATAGGAGCGTGGGAGGGGACCATCTGCACGGTCCTGGCCAACGTCCTCTGGAGAACCCCTTGCATTCCAGGATTCCAGGACAGGAAGGGGGTCAGATTCTTTCAGAAGACCAGGCAGTGGAAGAGGAGAGTGGATCTCAGGGGTTGCTGGAAAGGAGGAATGACCTGGCAACTTGCCCTAGCAGAGAAAAGGAGATGGGCAACAGCAGAATTGTGTGGAAGGTTTTTATTTTGGAAAAGCTGTGCAGAAAAAAAGTCAATGAAAGTTGCTGTGGAAACAGAAAACCAAACCTTGAGTATTAAAAACAAATACAAATCAACCAAGCAGCTCAAAAGAGGGGAGGAGGCCAAGAATGGAAAGAAAGAGTCACAGCCTGTCAGGCAGACAGCTGGCCGCAGCTGGGTAAGGCCATTTCCCTGAGCACTTTTCAGAGGAAGATAGGGTGGTCACAGGGCTGGAGTTGACAGTGGATGGCACCTGTCACAGTCCTGTGCAGACTCCCCTAGTGAAGCAGCACACCCCTGGGGCCCATGCCCACTCCCAGCTTTGCCAGGAGCATCGTACTGACCCTTGAGGATGAAGGGAGCGAGGTGATGGGGAAGGAGTCGGGGGTATGTTCATGGTTGGCTTCTGATGAGGAAAAACGGAGGCAGCTGCTTTTAGGGCAGTGCGCCAGGCTGAGGGCCGACTGCCATACCAGTCCGTCCAAGGTCCAGGCTCAGGCAGGAAGGTGAGGGAGAAGAAAAGTCTGCTGTTTCCCTGTCCTGGGTCATTAGGACAGGCACATCCAGGGGCTCTTCCCCACCTCACCTCTCAAGTTCTCTTCCCAAGTGACTCCAGCAGTGTTTCTGCTGAGATGCTCTTTTGGCCGGGCAGGCACCTTCACCTTCTCACCATGCACACATGGGGCAGGGTCTCTATGGCCCACACCGCTGACTTGCCCCGCAGAAATGAGGATAGAGGCCTGCCCAACAGGAGACGGGGGGCCAATCCCTTGTCTAAGGCCTTTTCACCCAAAGCCCCTGTTCAGCTAGAAAAAGATCCTGTGGCTGTTGTCACACGGTTCTCTGGTGCCTTGCCTTTGCCACTTGTACCTGCAGAAAGCCCTGGCCCTCCCTGAGCAGTCAGAGGGTGCTCTTTAGCCTTTGGATTTCAGATGTAAGCATCAGGAAGCCTTTTCTCCAGGGCTCCTGGGACTTCGGAGCAGCTTTCCAAGCTTCCCAAAACTGGGGAAGGAAGAGCCTGTCTCACGCTGGGTCTGTCAGGCACTGGGTCAGCAAACGTGCTCCTCCTTCCCCTGCAATAGGTCTGGAGACAGGTGGTGATGAGTGCAGTCCGGGGCACTACTGTGCTGGGACCGGCTCCAGTCCCCCTGATCTAGCAGGTCTGGGCAGAGGAGACCAGAGGCAGGGGGCGGCCCTTCATTTTCTGTCTCCACTCCATCTGGATCCTTGTTGCTGCAAAGCGGCACTGATTCCAGTTCTATCCCCTCCTCCCTGGCTTTTCGGCTTCTCTGGGGCCAGGGGCAGGATTCACTCCTACAAATCGAGTGAGAGGCCACATTCCTCTGGCTCAGGTACACTTCCAGCATATAGTAAACAGTCCAGAAGATGGTAAAACAGCCGACCAGCACCAGGGTCTGGGAGGAAAGTCCACCACCTGAGTTAGGGACAGTTTCCCAAAGCCTGTAGCCTTGCTTAGCCCAGAACAGTGAGTTCTAAAAGTCTCTCTCCCACTAGGGACTGCCTCTCCCATCCCAAACCACTCACCTACCTACATAACAAACACCCTCTGAGAGCTAGCTAGCAGAGGGCACCCCAGTCTTCACACCACCTCTTTCCCCATCACCTGGAGTATCCCACCAAGGACCAACTCCACTAGTACCCTCCCCCTGCCTCTCGTGTGAGTCTTAGCTCTAGTACCTTGAGGGTGTTAGGGGTAATGGTGTAACCTTCTTCCTCAGGAATTTTCAGCCCTGGAGGGCAGGGCAGAGTGAAGCCATCATGCAGGTACTGTCCGTTCATGGCACCTTCTAATACTCTGTGGAGAAGAAAAGAAGCAGGGTGACCTTGGTGAACTTGGTACCATCTGCCCTTCCCCACCCTCCCTGCTTATAGCTGAAGAGAGGGAAGCCCCATGACAAAAAGGAGAGGGCACTCTGTGGGTTCCCAGAGAGGTAGCGCGTCTCAAGTGGCCTCCTTCCCTCTGACAAGTGTGTCCACACCTACCTTTGTCTCTCTCTGATGTCTCCTGCACTCCACATAGAACCATACAGGGTCAGCTGCCACTGCCGGAGGGTGCCAGCCGGGAGCATCTCATCTCCTAGGCGGCAAGTGAGGTAGTCCCTAAGCCATGCCTTCTGCTGGCCTTGCAAACAGCAGAGGCTCTGCCTGCCCACCCCACAGAGGGACTGGACCACAAGGGCTGCTGCAGGAGCTGTGTACCACTGAGCCTAGGGTTTGACAGTCTGTCTCACAGGCCCCACTCAGGGGTGGAAAGGGAAAGGTTGAAAGGTGGCATTCCAAAGCACAGAAGTTTTGCCTTTATCTCTTTCATATTTTGGGGTTTCAGCAGGGATTTTGCTAGGGGGGGAAAAAAAAGTCCTCCTACTAAATTAAATGTTTGAAAACCACCAGTCTAGTGAATACCTAACTTGATGGGAAGTTGGGAGGGTTGGGTTCAATTTCCGGGCTCCTCACTCAAATACTCTGTCACCTTACAGAAGTCACTTCAAATCTCTAGGTGGGCCTGTTTTTAAAAAATAATGATGAAAACTAGTCCTGCCCTCATCTGCCTACCAGGGCTAGCCAAAGGAAGGTTATATGGGAAAGGACTTGAAATGTGGTTTCAACAAGGAATTTTCATTGCTATCCTGAGGAGAAATGGATCAGCCACTTCTCCGAGGAGAGGAGTTGTATAAATGAACCATTTTAGATATCAGCACCCATTTTTTGAATGGGGCTTAGTTTTTGGTATCTACCCTGCTAGCCCAATGGCAACCCTAAATATTACACATGGGATAGTTTCTGTGGGGACTCAGATCCAGAGTGACCAGATAATAATCATGCAAGGCAGGGCCCTGATGGGAGGGTGGGCAGGCTTACCTACGTCCCTGACAATGAGTCTGTAAGACCCTCTTGCCCTTTCCCCCCAGCATCGCACAGTGGAGAAGGTCCAATCATCGAAGCCATTGGGATCCCTGGGGGAGAAGAACAGAGTAGAAGACCTGGAAGCCATGGAGAATGTTTCATGGGCTGACCCTGTTGCCCAGAAACATTCTTTTTCTTACTGTAGTAGCCATAAAAATGTAGCAGCTGTTGCCTGAGCTACAGCCATTTGGGAGGGTGCCATGAGGGGTCCTCACATGCGGCCCCTTGCCCTGGGATCTCATGTGATGAGGGACTTACATCAGTGTGCTAGTGGAAAAAGCAAATATGGAGCAGGCACTGCCTGGGCAGTCCAACAGATAGGTTTATTGTTACTTTCTGGGGCACTTCCTAGCTCTGTGACTCATTTCCTCATTTGTGAAAGGCAGTTCCAAAGGTACTCTGCATGGTTCTTATAAGGACTAGAGAAAATACTTGTAAAATGCGGTGCTTAGCACATTGTCAGTCCTCACACTCAACCTGTAACAAACGGCTTGCAGTTGCCAAGGCCAGCCAGTGCCGTGGTGACTTAGGGCAGCATCAGTGTCCAATGCTCAATTCCTTGAAAAGGCCCTTGTTGCAAAGAGAGCTCAGAAGGTACGGGCAGGTATACGTACGAGTCCATGCTGCGGGGGGGGCCGATAAGGGACATCATGCCGCTGGGGCAAGAGAGTTTCAGTTCTAAGTTGCCACGTCGTGGGTGGGTGATGGACACTGTCACTGCCACGTGCTCCAGGGTCCTCAGCCCCGACATCTCCAGGTCCATCCTGCTGACTGTAGGAGGTCAGGCTGGGCGGTTGGGAAACCAGCCCCATAAACACACCCTTACTTCATTCCAGCACACCCAAGGCACATGCTCATTGAGGCCACAAAGGAAGTCCCACATCAACTCCGAGTGGCACCTGGTGTGCACAAAGTAAGTGGAATGCAGTGGCTGCTTCCAAGTACTTTACAATCTACTTTAGAGTCTAGTTGGGAAGACAACACTAAAGACACAGTTATAAGAACCAAATCGTGGACTTCAACCGCTCATTCATCCAAAAAAATAATTTACCAAGTACCTCCTACATTTCGGGAATGTACTAGATGCTGGGAATATAAGCTAAGGTGGACATGGTCTCTGCCTTCTACATGCAAGTGCAGAATGATACGGCATGAGGTACACATGACTGATACTAAAACAGAGATATCTGATGGTTTCAGCAGGCAGTAGCGAGGTGCTCTGAAGAAGAAAATGAGTGTTGACTGGTAGAGAGGGTGGCAAAGGGCATTCTAGAAGGGGGAATGGTAGGTACAAAGGCAGAGGTGGAAATGAACTAGTTTCATAAAGAATTTTTTAAAAGACTACTAAAGTAAAGAAATTCAAGGAAATTATGCTGATTATAAAAAACCAAAATTAAGAGGATACATAATGTATGGTTCATTTATATAACAGTCACACATAACACAACTGCAGAGATGGAGACCAGGCTTTAGGGATGGGTCAGAGGGGTGGGTGTGGCCAGAGGGTGGCCCTGTCGAGACTGTCCTGGGTCTCGGTTGTGGTCATGGCTACGCACGGCAATACATGGTGAGGCTGTACACACGCACGAGTGCAGGTCCAGCTGGTGAGATACAAACAAGCTGAAAGCTCTCTGGATCTCACCAATGTCATTTTCTTGGTTTTGATATTGTACTATAATTATTTAGGACATTAATATAAACAGAAGGGTACCTGGAACTTCTCTGAACATTTCTTTGCAACCTCCTGTGAATCTAAAATTACTTTAAAATAAAAGTAGTTGAATAAAAATGACAACAAAAAAACTCTTACAATTCTTGGTAAGATGTTGGTAGAAATCCATCTGGACTTCTGTGTATGTATATGTGCATGGGTATATTTTCTTTAATTCCATCTGTAAACTCTACAAAGTCAATGTCCCACCTTCTCTGAAAGCAACACCCTGTCCTTCTACCTTCATTACTCCCACCTTAATCTCTGCATTGTCTTGCTCTTCAAGAAATCCATCAAGCTCCTCCTTCCAAACCCCACAGTTTAGACCCCACAGCTCATCTCTCCAACACTCTCTTAGTACCCTCTCAGCCTCTCTTTGCTTTCTTTTCCTTTCACAGTAACTATCTGGCAGAAGTCCAAAGCTAGATCAACCCAATTATCCCTTTCCTTGGCTAGATCCTCTTGCTTAGTCTTTGCTATTACAAATGAAAAAATGAGACAAGAACAAATAAACCCTTTCTTAACTCTTCACTGTCTTCTACCTAGTGTTAAGAGCTGGGACTCTGGAAACATCCAGCCTAGGTTCAAATCCCACTCTGCCATTTACTATGAGAATTGGATTAGTTTCCTTAGCTTGGGGTAGTAACAGGACTTACTTCATAGAGTGGATAAATTAGTTAATAATCATAAAGTAATTAGAATAGTACTCAGCCCTGGCTGGTGTGGCTCAGTGGATTGAACGCTGCCCTGTCAACCAAAGGATCGCTGGTTCGATTCCCAGTCAGGGCACGTGGCTGGGTTGCAGGCCAGGACTCTAGTAGGGGGTGCGCGAGAGGCAGCCACACACTGATGTTTCTCTCCCTCTCTTTCTCCCTTCCTCTCTCTAAAAATAAATAAATAAAAATCTTTTAAAAAAGAATAGTACCCAGTAAATGTTAAGATTATATAAGTAAATAGATAGTCCTTTTCTTTGCTGTTAAAACTTCTTGAAAAAGATATCTATACTCACTATCTCTACTTTTTACCCTCCCATTCATCCTTACCCTTTTTTTCTATCACAATAGTTAATGTACATGGTTTTTAAAAGTAAACTGGTTCTTTGAGAACTTTTGAATATATTTGAACATACCCAATGTCGTCTGGCTTCCAGAGTTTCTGCTGATAAGTCAAAAGCTTGTTTATTTGGCTTCTCTTATAAGTAAGGAGCCATTTTCCTCTTGCTATTTTCAAAATTTTCTCATCTTTGACCTTCAGCATTTTATTTATTTATTTTTTAAAGATTTTACTTATATTTAGAGAGGGGCAGGGAGGGAGAAAGGGAGGGAAACATCAATGTGTGGTTGCCTCTGGTGCATCCCCTGCTGGGAACTGGCCTGTAACCCAGGCATGTGCCCTGACTGGGAATCAACCCAGAGACCCTTTGGTTCACAGACCAGTGCTCAATCCACTGAGCTATACCATCCAGGGCCCTTATTTTATTTTAAAGTATTTTTATTGATTATGCTATTACAGTTTCCCAATTTTTCCCCCTTTATCCCCTACTCCACCCTGCCCCCCCAACCCTCCTGTATTCCCCACCCCCCTTAGTTCATGTCCATGGGTTGTACATATAAGTTCTTTGAGTCCTCTCTTTCCTATACCAATTTTTATGTTTCCCCGTGTATTTTGCACCTACTAATTATGCTTCTTCTTCCCTGTACCTTTTCCCCCCATTCCTCCCTTTCCCTTCCCCACTGAACTCCCTCTGTGTGATGTCCATTTCTCTGATTCTGTTCCTGTTCTAGCTGATTCCTTAGTTTTTGTTTTCATTGTTTTTCTTTTCTTATTAGGTTAATTTATTGATAGTTATGAGTTTGTTGTCATTTTATTGTTCATATTTTTTATCTTCTTTTTTCTTAGATAAGTCCCTTTAATGTTTCATATAGTAAGGGCTTGGTAATGATGAACTCCTTTAACTTGACCTTGTCTGGGAAGCACTTTATATTCCCTTTCATTCTAAATGACAGCTTTGCTGGATAGAGTAATCTTGGATGTAGATCCTTGCTTTTCATGACTTCGAATACTTCTTTCCAGCCCCTTCTTGCCTGTAAGGTCTCTTTTGAGAAATCAGCTGATAGCCTTATGGGAACTCCTTTGTAGGTAACTGTCTTCTATTCTCTTGCTGCATTTATGATTTCCTCTTTGTCTTTAATCTTGGGTAACTTAATGATGATGTGCATTGGTGTGTTCCTCTTTGGGTCCAACTGCTTTGAGGCTCTCTGGGCTTCCTGGACTTCCTGGAAATCTATTTCCCTCTCCAGATTGGGGAAGTTTTCCTTCAAGTAAGTTTTCAATTTCTTGCTGTTGTTCTTCTCCTTCTGGTGCCCCTATAATTTGGATATTGGAACATTACAGGTTGTCCCAGAGAGTCCTCAGCCTCTCTTCATTTTTTTTCAATTCTTGTTTCTTTATTCCGATACAGTTGGATGTTTACTTCTTCCTTTTGTTCCAAATCATTGCTTTGAATCCTGGTTTCCTTCTTGTCACTGTTGATTCTCTGAATATTTTGCTTTATTTCATTTTGGGTATCTTTCATTCATTCTTTCATTTTTTGAACAAACTCAATCAGTTCTGTGAGCATTTTGATTACCAGGGCTTTAAATTCTCCATCAGTTAGGTTGGCAATGTCCTCATTGCTTAGTTCCGAGGTTTTGCTGTGTTCCTTCATTTGGGCCCTATTTCTTTGTCTTGGTGCCCCTGATAAGTTGTAAGGGGCAGAGCCTTAGGTATTCACACAGTCAGGGCAACCCTCTTTGCGGCACTGTCTGTGGGGGAGGGGCCAGAGAGGGAGCAATGCAGCTACCTGCTTGTCTCTAGCACACTTTCCAACAGACTCTTGAGTCAGACTGGAAGTATCTCTCATTGTGGCAACCCCAGCCATAGCCCACAGTCAGCTCTGAGTCTCAGCTCTAAGTTTCCCCCTTAAGTCAGTCCCTCCTGCGCAGCTCCACTCCTCAGCCACCTTGCAGCAGTTTTTCTGAGTTGCCTTCCCTGTGGTGTCTGCCTTACCAGTCTGGTGGTTCTGGTTGATTATTTTTTAATTCCCTGGTTGTCGGGGTTCCTTGCAGTTTGATTTTCTGGTACTTCTGGTTGTTTATTGATTTTAGATTGGTTGTTATCCTCCTCTTGGTTGTGAGAGGAAGTGAAGGGTTTCTACCTACACCTCCATCTTGGCTGGAACTCCATGAATGTTTCATTTTAGTCATACTTTTCAACTACAGAACTTCTACTTGGTTCATTTTTTATAATTTCTATCTTTTTATTGATTATTTGATGCAACATTATCATCAAACCTTTCTTTACTTCTTAATCGTGGTTTCTCATCTTTTTTTTTTACATGTTTATAATGGCCATTTTAAAGTCTTTTTCTGAAAAATGCAAGATCTGGTCAATCTCACGGGCAATGCTATCAACCAAGAGTCCCATAGTCCTGCAAAGCTATTCTTCAAAAATGAAGGCACAACAGACAGTTCTAGATAAATAAGAACTAGGAGAAGTTGTTGCCAGCACACTCCTTACAGTATATACTGAATCAAGTTCCTTCAAATTCAAAGAAAAAATGAAAGCACCAATAAATGTAATTGTGTCCCTACAGATGACAGTTTAAATGAATAGTATTTCAGTCTTTGAACTGATTTAAGAAGCAATAACATACTATAATATGTACACAATGTACACAGGAATGTGCTGTATAAAGGAGGTCAGTGGGCACAAGCCGGTCCTGGGCTGAGAAAATGGCTGCAGAAGGTAAAGTAGTCATGACAGTGTATTACTGGGTTTGTAACAACAGACATACTGTTTATAACAACACACAAAAGCAGTGGGTAAAGAAAACAGACCTATACAGGAGTAACATTTCTGTATCTCTGGTATTAAGCTGGTACAAATCAGAAGCTGATTCTTTTGTTATGATGCATGTATTAACCTAGAGCAACCAGTGGGGAAAAAAAGTAAACTGGTTCTGGGGTGCTTATAATATAAACAAGCAGCTCCCTACCCCATTCCTCATCATCTTGGTCATTCACTCCCTAGAAGCAAACACTTTTTATTGCTTTTAGTGGTTTTCTTCTGGGATCTACTTTCATATTCCATGTAATGAGCATGAATGGCTATTTCATGGTTTATCAATAAATGCATCATTTATCTACTTTCAGTTACAGCAGGTAAGGACTTACCAGCAGGACCCCATCTTCCCCCTAACTTGCCCTTTCTTCTCTCTTCTTAAAATAATTACATCACAACTTTTGGTTAGATCAATATTTTCTTTACCATACCATGATCTTATAGATATATGGAATTTAATCAAGTAGTGTACAATGATTATATTTCATTCCCTGAACAATTTGTTTTCCCCTCTAGAGTTAATAATTGCCTTCTCTTTTAGTTTATTTAAACTCATGTGCCCATCACTACTTCTCACCAAACTGCACAAAAGATCACTTAACTTCTCTGGACACTATTCTTCAAGTGAACAAACAAGTCAGGGGCTCCCTCACTGCCAGTTTCCCCCTTGGGAGTCTCTCTCTGGTACCTTCTGTCCCATTTCTATCTGTTGTATGGCTGCTGGGTTAGGACCTTCCTTTACCTCTGACTTGGGCTTCACTTCCTCTCTGTCCTCTCTCCCTTTCTCTCTGCCTCTTCCCCTCCCTTGCTTTTCTTTCTTTCTATCCTTTTCTTGGTTTCCTCTTCATTGTAGAGGAACACATCTTTTAGCAGTTTTTTCAGAGAAATGGAGCATAAGAAATACTTGCACATCTGAAAACACCTTTGTTCTACCTTTCCATATGAGTATTAGCTAGGCGGGGCTTTATCAATCGAAAATAATTTTCCTTAGAATTTGGGAGGTATTTGGAGCATTTTGTATTTTTCTTTTGAGTGTTTTTTCAAATGGCCAGTTATCCATATAATTTTCAAAAGCCAGTTGGAAGCTCTAATCATGGGTGGAGGTTTTCAACTGGCAGGCTTCCCTAAAGTTAACTGAACTGGGACAGGACTATTTCATGGAGGGGCCCTCATATCAGCATCTATCAATGTTTGATAAGGGATCATTCCATTTCCCCAGAGAGGAATCCACCAATATCCTGGCTGCCAGTGCCTTGGGATCTGAGCAGCTGCTTGGTAGGGTCTCCCACTCTCTGTGTATGCTCTCTGTCTTTCACTTTCTGCTGTACCTGGAGTCCCTGGCTCTGGAGAATAAACTTCCTAACTCCTGCCCAGATAAGGAATGGGCCAGATCCTGGCTGCAAAAGACGGGAGAAGGTCCTTGAAAGTCTACCTCTTAATTGATCCCTGTTTTCAGTCTCTCATACCTCATCTCTGTCCTCTGTAGCACACGAGGCCTCCAAGTCCTGTGCCTTTGGGACTCTGGCGTGACTGGGCTTGTTTCTCAGTACCACCCTTGCAGGTATTTGCTATGCAATTTTCTTAGCCCTGTTCACTTCTCCATTCATTTCCATCTTCCAAAAATGTGATGAAATATGTCATTTGCTGTGGTCTCCTCTCTCATTCTCTTTGTCCTTGTGTTTATACCATTTTTACTCCTTTATTCTTATTTTGGTGAGGTTTTGGGAGAAAGCAGAAATAAAAGTATGTGTTCAATTTGCAGTCTTTAACCAGAAATCTTCTCCTGCCCCCATTAATTATTCAACCACCTGCAATCTAACTTCTGTCCCTATGAATGCACTGAAACAATACCTCTCAATGCCATCAATGGCCTCTTTGATAAACCAAGGGGTAGCCTTCAGCCCTGTCTGCTTGCACCTTCTCATTGTCCCTGTCCTAGATACCTGTGGTACTGTGCTCCTGATCTTTCTCCTACTTTCAGGATGTCTCTTTTCAGTTGTTTTCTCCATAGGCTCATTTTCTCTGTCTACTCCTTTAACGTTGTCTGTGTCCTAGGTCCTCTTTTATCCTTTATCTACCCACCAATCCTTCCCAGACTTTTTTCTCCCATTTTTATGCTGGCAACTCCCAAATCATTACTTCCAGTCTAAACCTTCAAATTTATTTATTCAACTGCTTCCTGGATATAGCCTTTAGATGATGCACAGAAGCCTAAAACATGGCAAAGCCAAAATTCTCTTCCGGCTTTTCATGCTCAGCAGCACTTGCCCAAATCTGTTCTTCCTTCTGGGTTCTTGATCTCATTTGCTGGCATCACCATCTAACCAGTTGCCCAAACTAAAAACTTAGAAATCTTTATATATATTTAAAAAGATATATGTGTATATATAATATTTATTTACATAAATATACACATGTATATAGGAATTTTATTATAGGAAATTTCAGACATATATAAAAGTAGAAAGAACAGATGTTTTTAACATCTAACTTTATTATGAACATACAGCCAACGTTATTTCAGTAATGGTCCCCACTTCTTCCCCTTCCCAGATTCTTTTAACAGACTGCTCAGGTATCGTATCACTTCATCAGTACAAAGTACGTATCTCTGAAAGACAGGTCTTAGAAGTCTCTTTGACTGCTCTCCTCCTTCCTTATTGCTAACATCAGTTGGTGATAATTTATCTCGGAGGCTGCCTGCAGACTTCAAGATCAAGTCCAGGCTCCTTACCGTGGCACATATGCTGCCGGCACTACTGTTGCAGCCCTGGGCCTTCCTCTGCTCTTACCCCGTGCTCCAGCCGTACCACATGACTGTCCCATTCCCCGAGGGGGTCCATCGACTCTGCATGTGATGCCCTGCTGCCTGGATGTCTCTTTGGTCACTTTTTCTCCTAGCTAGCTTATGTGGTGGCAGAAGGCACCTCTATGATACTTGTATCATCTCTGTGGCAGTGCTTATGACACTGTACTCTACCTGCAGAGTGGACTGTCTTCCCTACTACACTGTGAGCTCTTTGAGAGCAGGAATCGGGTCTTATGTCTGAATCACCAAAGCTTAATACAGTGCCTGCCCTGGCTGGAGTGTCTCAGTGCATTGAGCACTGGCCTACGAACCAAAAGATTGCTGGTTCAATTCCCAGTCAGTGCACATGCCTGGGTTGGGGGCCAGGTCCCTGGCTGGGGGCATGTGAAAGGCAATCACACATTGATGTTTCTCTCCTGCTCTTTCTCCCTCCCTTCCCCTCTCTCTAAAAATAAATGAATAAAACCTTCAAACAAATACAGTGCCTGGGATGAGGTAGGTCTCATGTATTTGTAGAATGAATGAAGACATTTCAGGGAAACAAATGACAGGCTACATTGTAGGAGACAGGATAGAGGAAGACCTGGGGATTGAAAACGCCTGAGTTTCAAGTATGGGAGTCCAGGGAATGGTAATGGCACTAACAGAAATGAGAGAGACTTGAAAAGCAAGCTGCTTTTGAGAGGTGATAATGAAATCTAAATTTTTGTACATGTTAATATAATGTATTGGTGGAATACCCAACAGCACACAGTGATCGAGGAGCAGAAAGATGAAGGAAAGTATTCATGGCACAGTTGGAGGACAGTATGAAAAAGACAGAAGGGGCTTATGGAAAGGAAGTGACAGAACATTGTGGAATGTATTGGGACCCAGAAGAGCCCTGTGAGTGCTTGTCTGTGTCAGCATGTGTACACAGTGGCTTTTTCTTATTGGTCTGCATAGGGGCTGGGTGGTCATGTACATGAGAACATTAGAATTACCATATTTTATTACAATTGAATGAGGTAATATGTTAAATGAGTTATTACTTAGAACAGTGTTTGCCACATACAAAGCACTCAAGTCTTAGTTGATTATTATCTTACTATTATCGTTTGGCCTTTGGTAACTTTTACCCTCTGACCAGAAGATCCCAGGGCTTTATTTGCCCATCATCTTGTGGAAGCTATGAAAATCTCTATCCTTCTCCTTGGTAAGGGATCAGAATAAGAAATTTCCATCTAGGAATCATTTGGTGAGAGGTGGCAGCCAAAGTCCTAAAACCAAGTGCTCTGTCAAGGAAGAAAATGTCAAGAGAGAATAAAGAAGCATGCAGTGAGCCCAGAAGGCACTGATGGCTGGGAGCAGTGGGACAAGCAAACAAGAAAACGAGTACCTTGGGCAGAGTTGCTGGAAGAGGCTATGGAGCAAGCAGGTCACAGATGCTGGGGGAGGAGAGAAGTTGCTACAAAGGTCTTGTTAATAGGGTTGAAGCAACAAGGTCAGGAGGATGAACTCTGAACCAGCCCCTGGATCTGACCAGGAGAAGAGGTACCATGAGTAATGAAGTAAAGCTTCAGTGGTCAAGAGAGTATGTGATGAAAGCAAGCAATTGCTTAATTCATCTGAATTCATTTAATTCATTTGATAATTCATTTGAAAAAGTTACAGGTTGAAGGGAGACAGGAACTTTCCTTTATTTCCTCATGGGTGAGTCAAGGATGTCTGAAGTCAGAAGGAGGAATCAGTAGGGAGAGGGTAAGACTGGGCTGCAGAGGGAAAAGACATGAAGCAGTAAAGGAACAAGGATTCCCTGCCTAGGCAGAAGGGCAGCCACACACTCAGTTTGCAAAGAAGGGTGCAGGGTAAGTGCAAGTGGTGTCTGAGAATCTTCTGTAAATACACACAGACTCTCTTGTGTTTGAGACAGTCCTCTCGAACCCCACTCACCCTCCTCCTCTCTGGTGGAGAGTTTAGACCCAGAGTCAGATCTAAAGGAACCCAGGGCCCCCAAAGGCTTTCCCCCATTCCCTCCTGCTAATAGGAAGAAATAATAATCTGTCTTGCTCTAAAAGCTGCACTGCCCAATATGGAAGTCACTACCATATGTGGCTAATTAAATTTAAGTATAATAAAGCAAAATGTTAGTGCTTCGGTAACACTAGCCACATTTCAAGTGTTTAATAGCCCTGTATGACCAATGGCCACTGAACTCAGTAGCACTGGTAGGGAACATTTCCATCACTGTACAAAACTCTGCTGAACACCACTGCTCTCAAGTCTTACTGGTGTTTCACCTCCTCTTCTGTCTTATGCACATTTGGCTCCCCTCCACCTTACAAAAAGTTCACTTTCTAGCACTCAGACACTGAATCATCCCGGTCTTGGGAACAGACTACAGCTTGGCTACAGAGGAAGAGGTTTCGTGACTGTCTTCGGGACTGAGTTGCTCAATGCTGTATTAACTGGGCATACTTCCCTCAATCTCCAAGCACACGCACAAGCTTGTGCCTTCTGTTCTGTCTACTTAGGGTTAAGTGCGTCCCAACAGAGGGGAAGACACCTTCACTGGCCTCAGAAATTAGCAGGGTCCTGTTTGTGGTCCTCCAAACTGATGAGAGGCTCCATTGGCAAAACTTCCAGGGTCTCTGCCTCTCCTGGCTTCATCCTCTCTCTCCACTAGTCCACCTCAGTCTCTTCTGCCCAGGATGGTTTGTTCTTTCTTGTGCTTCCTAGCAACAAACAAGCAGTTGCCAGATGCCTCTATACCTAGGGAAGTTTGTCAGACATGCTGGGGCAACAGTGCTGGTTCATGAGAAGCAGAGAATGACCAAGCTGGAAAGTACCCTAACCCTCCTCTAAGTCAGCCCTTCATTTGATAGATGTGGTTCTGGGTTACTTTGTTACCTAAATGACAGAAAACAGTCACGGGGGGAGGTAAAAGTTAAAAGGTACACTATCTCCAAGACACACATGGGGGGTTGGACTGATCTGCATCCCTGAGACTATTTTTGAACTTCTCTGCCTTGGCTGATGCTTTGTGCCCTTTCCAAGGTAGCACTTGTGTTACAAAAATTTCAGTGGATTACACCCCTGAATTTCCCTCCAGTAGAGGCAACTGGGCAAGCACTGGACATGGTTAGGAAGAGATGATTCTTCCCAGTGACACCTCCACCCGAGGGAAGCTGCCTCTGACCCTCCTTTCCGAGCTCCCTTTTTGGGCCATTCCTCCTCTTGTAATTGCTCTGGTTTGACCATTTCCTATGAAGAACGGTAAAGTGAGGACACAGTTCTAGTTTGGGTACAAAACATATCATGCTTCAATTTTCACAAAAAATACCAAATAACTCTGTTAAATTTTCTGAAGAAAAAAGAAAGTCCCCCAAGGAGCAGGAGGTAGGGAAACCCTCACATGGGAACATCGGGAAACTGCAGACAGATGAAATGCTAGCCCCAATTCCCCAGTCCTGCTGTCTCCTTTCTGGGAAGGTGCCCAACCTCTGTGCTCAACACAAAACCGCATCTCTGACTTACAGACCTCAGACAACCCCAGTGACCCTGGGGCAGATGGAGGTGGGGTCAGATGGGTAACTACAGTCGATGGAGACATCACCCTTCTCCTCTGTCCCACCCCCAACAGACCGCATGTGACTCTCTCTGTACTAGACAAGGTTGAGAATCAAAGGAAGAAACTCTGACTCTCTCTTCACCCAAAGGCCACTGGGATGAAGAGAATTGTCTGGCAAGCTCTCAGCATGGAATTCAAAGGACTATCGTTCAACATCGTCTCCCCAAGTCCCTACCCACTGCCCACTGGTCTTTCTAGCCTCTCCAGTCAGTTGTTCAGCAGCTCCTTTCCACTACCAGTAACTTGGGAGAAAGGTCTTGTTTAGGCAGTCAGGGGGCCAGCCAACTCAGAAGCAGCAACATGTCCTAAAATGGTCACAGAAAACTCCACAGGTCTGGCTGAAGCTCAGCTCCTAAAGGAGTGGGGTAGAACCCGGGGAGGATGAGTTCTCCATCACCCCGCCCCAATCTCAAGCCCAAGATTAACTGCCTTTCTGCAGACTACTTACCATTCCACAGTACTTCCAGTGAGTGAGGGGACAGTGGGATAGCCTTGTTCTCTTTTAACACGGGGCTGACGTAGGAAGCTAAGTAAGGGACAGATGTCCAGATCTGTTAAAGGAAAGGGGGTATGGTGGGTAAACCAACAAGACTGAAATCTCTCTCATCAACTTGAACTTAAGGGCCCATTTCTCTTTATTTTTCCTCTCCTCATCACCTTCTTTCATTCTTGAGGCTCCTGCTGACATCATGGAGTGCTCCCTATGGCACCAAATCAAGGAGCCACAGGAAATGGCTGTGTACAGGGTAGAAGATGAGAACAGAGCACCCTGAGAGTTCCAAGGCATACTTAGGTCCCATTTACTCCCTACAAATGGTTTGGAAACTTCAATTAAAGTTAAAAACGGGTATCAGCTGGGATGAGGGTAGATGAATGAACAGACATTTATTAGCACTTATAACATGTAGGCAATGGTTTAGGCCTTTCGCCCCTCCCTTGGTCACTCCACACAGGCTCCCTGTCCTGACAACACCTGCTCACCTTGGCTGCATTAACAAGTCTCCAAGCATTGAGCAAGCCGAATCCATGCTGGTGGCTGTGGCTGAAGCCTGCCTCATTGGTGACCCAATCTGCGTGGCGATCCTCATACTGAGAGGACAGAGGTCCTGATTAGTCTCTTCGATTTCCAAAGTGACCTCAGCAACCTAACTCTGGCTTACCTGCTCACCCAGCCAGCTGAAGCCAATCCAGACTCTCCCACCAAGGCCCCTGGGAATGGATTCCCCAAGGACAAAAGGTCAAAGCCCCATGATGTCACCATCCCCGTGGCTTGCATCTAGAGAGGGAGACAGGAGTCACAGGCTCCAGAGAGGGAGCCCAGCCAGAGCTCTCCTTTGTAGGTAAAATGGCATCATCAGAATAGGTACAAATGAGTGTAGGTCTCTGGTCTTGACAGGGTGCCCACTTCTATTCTGCTCACATGCAACTCTGAGAGAGATTTGGCATCTAACCTCTGGAACATTTAGAACCTGAAGCCTCCTAATACCTGTAAGAACTCTGGGGTGGGCTGGGCCAGGTCACGTGTCTACCTGATAACATCTCACCTGGGTGGCTGTGAAGACAATGATGTGCTGGACATCACGCCACGTGAGGCAGGGCCGCACCTGCAGCATGAGGGCTATCATGCCAGCTGCCAGAGGGGCTGCAGCTGAGGTCCCTGTGTGGCCCTCAGTACAGCCTGTGCCCTTCTGCAGATCCCAGTCAGTGGTCACCTGGGAAGTGAAATGGAGGTGAGGGGATTGGGTTAGAGATTGCATTCACAGGGGCTGTGGAGGGTGGGGTACAGACTGGTCCTCAGAACAAGCATTTCAGGTAGGCCCTTCCTTTGTGAGAGCTCAGTCTTTGACCAGAGGGAGGCCCACCAGCAGGTCAAGACAAAGGAGAGCCTTAACCCTTCTAGGTCTCACAAGAGAATCCCTGGAGAGCTGAGAAAGAATACAGACTGAAGAGTTGCTCATGAAGGTCTGGTTGTGTGTGAAAGGAGGTGGAGGCATGGGAGAGGCCTACTGCAGAGGGCAACATCCTGATTCCTGCTGCTCTAACCACCCACCCCAGATTCTCCACCCCAAAGCCCAGTCCCAACCCTCCAGACCCCACAACCACACTAGACAGAGAGGAAGTGGTTGGGGAGCTTCTGGCCCCAGCTGGAGCTGGGATGACAACAGCTCAGCGATAAGGAGATGCAATGACATCAATGTAAACAAAGGGCATGTGTTCCTGGGGAGAGGGGCCTGTCCCCTTGCCCAGCCCATGGGCTTGGTATAGGGTCAGTGTCTACACTGCCTGCCTGCCATGGCCTTGGCAACTGACATGACAAGCTGCGTCACTGCTTTGCACCTGGTGCCTCTGTATGGCTTCCATGAGTCCCGGCTTCTCTACCTGCAGTTCTGAGTGGGAGGGGGCAGTGGGGGCGGGAAGAAGAATTGCCCAGCTTTCTCCCCCCAAGGGGGATAGATGACATCTGTCCCCCATCAAGTTCTTTTTATGCTGTAAATATCCCTGGAGCCACAAACGCTTTAACTGAGAAGGGCCCTGCCTAACTCTGCTCCACTCTGTGGCACTTGGGCTCTAGCACATGGTGCCAATGTTAAGACCAGAGGATTTTTTTCTTTTATTAAACTTTATATTTACGGTTGACGCTATTACAGATGTCCCCATGTTCCCTCCCTTTGCCCCCCCTCTTCTCAGCCTCTGCCCGCCCTTCCCTCTGGCCATCACCACACTGTTGTCCGAGTCCATGGGCCATTCACATATGTTCTTTGGCTAATGCCTTCCCCTTCTTTCATACAGTCCCTTCGTTCCCCCTCCCCTCTGACACTTGTCAGTCTGTCCCATGTATCCATGCCTGTTTCTATTTTGTTCTTCAGTTTATTTTGTTCATTAGATGCTATATATAATTGAAATAATATGGTTATTTGTCTTTCTCTGTCTGGCTTACTTCACAGACATTCTGTCTTTTTTACGGCCGAGTGGTATTTCACAGCTTTCTTTTTGTCCACTCACCTACTCATGAGCACTTGGGCTGCTTCCGGATCTTAGCTTTTGTAAATAACGTGCATATATTCTTTCCTATTAGTGTCTCTGGATTTTTAGTATCTATTTCTGGACATGGGATCGCTGGGTCAAAAGGTAGTTCCATTTTTTATTTTTCTAAGCTTCTTTTCTGGGTCTGGTAGCAGGGCCCTAACTCCTGTCCAGAGCTGCCATTTCCATACCCTGCTCACTGCCTCCCTCCCCACTGTGACAGTGGCTGCCAGGAGCAGCAGTTCCCACTCAGATGCCAGGAACTTCCAGAAGGAAACGAGAAAACTCTCCCAAGCTGTCACCTCAATGAGAGGGGGAGGCCTGGGCTGTGCCAGGGAGCAGACTGATTGTTTCCTGTTAAGGAAACAGTCTCACAGTGAGCATCTAGTGTGTAGCCGGGAGGCCTGGGAACTTGCTTGTGGAGGCAGGAGCCCCAGGCAGCCCCAAGGAAGTCCAGGGAAGTGCTGCTGACAGCTGGATGGTGGGCAGCATGTGCCTGCACACCCTGCCCTCAGGGAGACTGCTTTACTGAGCTGGTCACTGACCAGAGACTGGCAACAGAGACTGGCTTTCCAAGGCAAAGACATTCCAAAGATGGAAACTTGGCAGGATAAACTGTCTTTTCATTTCTGGATGGGTTACAGTTCTGATGGAAGGTGGGGGTGGGGAAAAGCAGTGGAATTGAGTTGGGAGGACAAAAACCAGACCCCTGGGGGCAAGGCTGACAATTACGCCTGGGGACTCCTGTTGGTTCCTGGGCCGGGCCAGATGAGCAGGTCCCCCGAGTGCTGCCAGGGAGAGAAGAGTACAGTTTGTTCTTGCTCTTACTCCTAGCCCAGTCTGGCCTGGGGAGGCTGGCGGGGGGTGGAGGTGCCCTTCTGTACCCAGACCCCTGCCTGCTAAGCAAAGCCTTTCTTGCTGTCTTACTTCAGTACACTCCCTTTTCTCCCCAGGGTGGAAGGGTGGTGGGCAGGGGTCAACTGGCCCAGAGCCTTGGAACACTGTGTTAACCAGAAGTCATTTACTGACAAAACAAAACTTCAGTTTTGGAAAGTGAATTTGGCCCAGCAGGACACAGAGCAGCCTACTTCCCAGTGGCCCCAGAGAGACCTCCTGATCCTGGCCACTGGAGAAATCTCACACACCTGGCCCCAGCCCAGTTCTTGCCTGAATCCCCCTCCCCAGTTTATTCTATTATGGAGGGCAGCAAGGATGGCAGGGAGCTCTGGGATGACAGCTGTGAGACCTGGCTTGAAGATGCTGGGATGGAGCAGAGCCAGCCAAGTGCAGGCACTAGACCCTGAATTCTTGTAAAGCTTCCCATAGCCTGAGGAGCTCCACTCCCTTGCTATACCCAATCTCTTGTTTGCTGTGGCCTCAATTCTAGCACCAAAGAAAGAGTTCTTGTGGGTTGACAAAGACATTCCCTGGACTCTTTATCCCACCCATCCTATAAATGCAACCACTAGCTTTACTCCTGATAATGACCATGAGCAAAACTCACAGTATTTACGTAAGGGCTGAATAGCGATGGAATGATGACTTTTTTTAAGCCTGCAGAAATTATCCAAAGCCCAAATTCTACTAAAGATTGACATTTCAAAGAAGTTCTTTAATCATTGTGATGCTGAGTAGTACCTGTAACAATACAGAAATTTGTAAGTGAAAATTTTAAAGATAAAACCCACTTTGAAGGACTTCCACTAAGATGGAGGCGTAGGTGGAAGCACTGCGCCTTCTCGCACAACCAAGTTTAAAAACAACAAAGTTCTAGCAACAAAAATGCAGCCAAACCACAGAAAATTGAACTATACGGAAGTCTGACAACAATGAACCCTTCAGCCAAACTGGTAAGAGGGGCAGAGCCAGCAGCAGAGCAGGGTCAGGCCGAAAAGATCCACCAGACTGACCTGGGCGCGTGACCCAGGTGTGTGACCCAGGTACGCCAGCAGCCGTGGGCAGATCCAAGGTGAGGATTGGTGGGTGGACCCACTGAGGGCGCAAGGCGACGGACCCACTGTACACTGACCAGTCACACATTCGAGTGCAGATAAACTGGTGAAGGAGTGAGCAGTGAGACGGACCGTGCAGGCCCCAGTGGCGGGAAGCAGCAGAAGGGACCGCTATTGTCCCTCTCTGACCCCGCCCCCACATACAGTGTTACAACCCAGTGACCTGGGTAGCCCCACCCTGGTGAACATCTAAGGCTCTGCTCCTCATACCTAACAGGCACAAACAGATCAAAACATGGCTCAAGAACAACTCAGAGCCCCAGATCCCATAAATCTAATCAATGAAGAAATAGCCAAACTTTCAGATGCACAGTTCAAAACACTGGTGATCCGGATGCTCACAGAACTGGTTGATTTTAGTCACAAATTAGAGGAACATATGAAGGCTAAACTAATTGAAATGAAGGGAAATACACAGGAAACCAATAGTGATGGAAAGGAAACTGGGACTCAAATCAAAGGAGTGGACCAGAAGGAGGAAAAAAATGACCAAACAGAAAAGGATGAAGAAACAAGAATTCAAAAAAAGGAGGAGAGGCTTAGGAACCTCCAGGACATCTTTAAACGTTCCAACATCTGAATTATAGGGGTACCAGAAAGGGAAGAGGAACAGCCATGAGTAAAAAACTTATTTAAACAAATAATAAAGAAGAACTTCCCCAATCTGGCAAAGGAAATAGACTTCCAGGAAATCCAGGAAGCTCAGAGAGTCCCAAAGAAGTTGGACCCAAGGAGGAACATACCAAGGCAAATCATAATTGCATTAGCCAAAATTAAAATGAAGGAGAGAATTCTAGAAGCAGCAAGAGATGAGGGGACAGTCACCTACAAAGGAGTTCCTATCAGACTGTCAGCTGATTTCTCAAAAGAGACCTTCTAGGCAAGAAGGGGCTGGAAAGAAGTATTCCAAGTCATGAAATCCAAAGACCTACATCCAAGATTGCTCTATCCAGTGAAGCTTTCATTTAGAATGGAAGGGCAGATAAAGTGCTTCTCAGATAAGATCAAGTTCAAGGAGTTCATCATCACCAAGCCCTTATTATATGAAATGTTAAAGGGGCTTATTTAAGAAAAAAGAGTTTAAAAAATATGAAGAGTGAAGAGATAGCAAACTCACAGTTATTAACAACCACACCTAAAACAGAAGCAAACTAAGAGGACAGCTAGATCAGGAGCAGAACCATAGAAATGAAGATCGCATGGAGGGTTAGCAACAGGGGAGTGGGAGAAGGAGAAGGGGGGAGAAGGTACAGAAAATAAGTAGCATAGATGGTAGGCAGAAAATAGATGGGGGGGAGGGCAAGAATAGTAGGGGAAATATAGAATCTAAAGAACTTGAGACACGTAGTCATAAACTAAGGGGGGCAATGGTGGGGGAGGGGGTGTGAGGGTGGAGGGGAATGAAGGGGGGAAATAGAACGACTGTAATAGCGTAATCAATAAAATATATTAAAAAATAAATAAAAATAAATTATTAAAAAAAACCCACTTTGACAGATTATTTGGGGCCCTTAGCCCTGCTGTTTCAGCAGGAGCATATGGTTAATACAGATCTGCTAGGGAAGAGGGACCTGAGGGACCAGACAGGGAAGCAGAGAACAAAAAGAAGTATGGTTGTGAGAGGTATTATGGGACAGCGGTGGGGAGTGGAGGGCCCAGAGGGTACTTACAATGCTCCGGAGCATTTTGTCCCCACCGCTGAACGTGACCGCCAGCATGGAGGCACACTCCTCTGCATAGAAAGGCATCCGTCCCTCCTCATCCACTGCACCTGGGGACACAGGACGGGAAATGAGAGCTGAGATAAAAGCCGATCACTTCAGAGTTATCTTTGAGTTATTTTTTGGGAAGTTATCTGAGTTTAAAAAAAAACTTCAGTGGCCCAAGTGCCTCAGAGTGCCCACTCTCCTTACCTGAGCAGGCAAACTCAAGTGGCTGAGGGTATTCTGTGCCCTATATACCATTTTCTTAAGAGGTTCGCCCCAGAGTAAAACTGGGGCATTCCACCTCTGCACCTGCTCATTCACTCATACCTTCATTTTCCTCAGCATTTATTATCTACTGTGAGTCACACACTGTGCAAGGAGGGCCTTATGGAAAAGGACAGTCCTGATTTCAAGATGCCTACAGTCAGGGAGGGAGTTAGGTAAGTAAAGAAGTATAGTAGGGATAGCAAATACCGTGGAAGGGAGCACGGGTGAGGGGCAGTAGGCCTACTGGTAGAGGGGCCAGAACACAGGTCCAACCAGCTGTGGTTGGTGGAGGTGGGGTGGGGTATCTCCAGAGGTTGGGCTGAAAGGGTTTCTAGGGAATGGTAACTTCTAAGGAAGTCCTGGAATCCTCAGAGAGCAAGGCTAGTCCCTCCTAACTATATGAACCTAAAGAGAAGATCATGCTCATATATGAAGATACACAAGAGCTAGGGCACACCAAGGTACACAGTCCCTCACCAGAGTCTCTCTCACTCTCTCTCTCTCTCTCTCTCACTCTCTCTCTCACACACACACACACACACACACACACACACACACACACCCCAAGGTACACAGTTTCCACACCACAGAGTGACTCACACAAGACGCAGTCCCCTCACCACTGAGTCACACGGAACCACAAGGTCACTACCTATGGTGACGGTGTAGATTGAGTTAGCGTAGCCATCATAGTTACAGTTGTCATTGTGTTGGCCCCCATTGCCACTGGCGACCACAAAGACACTCCCAAAGCCCTGGCGGCCAGCAATCACCCCATGTTGCAAGGCAGCCTGAGGAGTAAAAACACCCAGGAAATCAGTTGAGAAACTCAAACGAAAGACCTCTACCTTCCATACAAATTGTCCTCCCCTCCCCTTCCAGGAAGAACAAAGCCCAAAGGCACTAGGTATGGCAGGAAGAGATCTGAAGGTGGACAAAAGGGGAGGAAGTTGTTAAGCAACTGTTGATGGATGTACTTTGCTTATCAGGGAAGGTAGGGTCAGAAATGGGGAGCCAAGCACAAAATCAAAGGGAAATCATCTCAAAGCACTGCTCCCTTTCTTTCCCTCAGGACCTGTGAACTCCTCCTCCATTCTGCTGCCCCCAATTAGGAATGTTCTTCCCAAAAGGAGGTGGCAGGGTTACATGGCACAAGCCTGGCAAATGGGGGTGGGGCGGGAGAGGGACTGATTTGGAATATTCTTCTAAGAACTGAATGAAGAGGGTGTACTAAGTCTCCTAAAGTCTTCACACAGTTTAGTTACCTTTCCAAGCTGATGGGGGCCATCTACTGTCTTCCCGTCATCATCTGGTCCCCAGCTGTTGAGAAATACCCAGAGAGAAGAGCCAGAGCCAAGTTGTGACAGCACCCCCAGGCCCAGCAGTCTCAGCTGGCCACCTCTCTGCCTGGGCTCTTACTCTTCTTCCAAGGGTCCAGTTCAGGATTCCCGTTATTAAAGGACAGAAGGTTCAAAGGTTCAGCTCCCACTCCAAAGTGGAAAAGAGAAGCATATGCTAAGATTCTTTCCCTTGGAAACTTTCCCAATTTGGCACTATTTTAACCTGTTCCTAAAAATCCTTTCTGAGGTCCCAGGGAGCAAGAGATAGGACATAGTGGTAGACAGGGACAGGGGGGCCACCCTCTCCTGATCTAGGGATATATTAGTAGGCATGATGGAAGAGCAACCATGAAGGAAGAATTCAATCTGCGTAAACTCTTGGGTCTGGGTAGTCTTCTGTTCCTTCTCTAAGAGGAAATGTGCATTGTGGATGCCAAGGATTTAAGGGAAGTACCAGTTACAGGGAAGAACAGGTTCCATCAGTGCCATGGGGGTAGCCCAATCTCAGTTGCTTTTCAATCCAACCCCCACCTTCCACCATAGCCACAACCTAAAGCTACAGGTGAGTTTATCTGTGTTGGGTAGAGGGGACTGGTGCTGGGCATTCAGCTTACTTAGTAGCTATGAGTGGAAAGGAAAGCCCACTTTCTCCCAGAAGCCTTATGAGTTTCTTAAATAGCTGGTGCACTCATGTGGCAACCTGATTACTGGGGTGACATGTGGCTTAAGACCAAGAACCCAGTGGCTGGGAGTCTAAGAAATGAGGGCAGTGGGCTTATAGGCTGAACCTAATAGGAAGACCTCTGCTGGAACCTGCCGGAACCTCTGCTGGAACCAGTTCATTTTGCTGTTCTTTTGTTGCAGAGTTAGTTCTAGGTGTCTGAGCCTCTTGCCCTCTCACCTGTTCCTGGCTCTTTCTCACCTGCAACTGTAGATGTCATTGATCTGATAGTGCTTGTTGAACGCCACAGCCTCCATGCTATCTGTGAGGGGTCCATCTAGTAACCGGATACCTAGGCAGCAAAGGCCACGTCAGCTCCTCAGTGATACTTGACCCCTAGATAGGGAACTGGGTGGTGGGTGGGGGGCCATCCGTGGAGATTTACTTTTCCCTCTAAGCGCTTTTTTCTATAGCATGTGTGACTGTCCAGAAATATTTTTTAAGATAATGCTAAATCTTAGGCTTTAGGGATCATGGGGTCTTGTGGAAAGAGAGCCAGGCTAGAATGTAGGTACCTAGGTTTCCCTTATTTGCATCCTTAATCGTGTAAAACACCAATATGGTGCTTGATACATAGATGGTGCTCAGTAAATTGTGTTTATTACCATTAACTACACCTATGCATGCCTAATTTCACCCTCTAAAATGAGGTGGGTCACATTCTGGTGACCACATAGAGGGACAAATGGAGCTTTCAGAAGGGAATTGGACCCTTAAGTTTTCTGGCTCCTCCGTAGCCTCATTTACAGTGAGGGTTGCTGCCCTCTGCTGGAATGTAGGAGGAATACAGCCAATTTATTCAGTCTGTGGGTTCCAAGCGTTTATGAGGAATCATGGGGAAAGCTTCCCCATTCATTCCCTTCACCTTTTGCTTTGATGGACAAAGACTGAGAGGTGAAGGAGCCACAGAACAACCCCAAGCAGAGGCCAGGGCTTCTCAGCTCTCTTGAAAGGATGGAGAACAACAGTAATCCTCAGAAGGGCTGGGAGCTGGAAAGCTGGGAGACAGGAGAGGAGCCTCAAGACATGTTTGGTCGAGGAAGAAGGGCAGATGAGGTGTTTGGCAAACTGAAAATACAAGTATAGTACAGAGAAGCAAAGGAGGTATCATGGCAATGAGGTGGGTCATTGATGGGGCATAACCAAGATCAGAAAAAGAGGGTACTACGCAGGTGGGACTCGAGGCCTCCATTCCGCATCAAGAGCATTCACACTTTTGTCTGTTCTATACGGCAGGGTTTGCTACTAAAAGCACGTCTAAAACACCACTGCTCTGGAAATCAGTGAGCTGATTTGTCCTTTTAGTATATACATTTATCATAAGCATCCTCTCTGTTCTGTGCTGTGTGTGCTGAGGGTGGGCTAAAGATGGTACACGACTCAGGAAGTGGGGCAGGGAATGGAGACTGCTATCGTGGGAGAAACCCACCGAAGCCAGACTTGAAAATACCTGCTATGCGGCTCCCATATGCCACTCCCACCGCACAGAAGCTGTTGTTAGGCACTGCGGCAATCTCTCCCGCACACCGAGTGCCATGGTGGTTGCCATTCTCCACATCCGGGTGGGGCATGGGGTCAGGGTCATTAGAGTTGAGGTCATAGCTGCCCTCAGGGCTCTGAAACATTGGGGTGGGGCGGCATGTGGTCACTCACTGGTTATAAGGGGTCAGGTCTTAGAGCTCAGGAAGAGAGGGGAACTGGGAGTTTGGGGCTCTGAGCCAGGGCAACAGACCCATATGGGCTACATGATATGAGGACAAGACACACTGGGGTAAAACTGAGAAGTGCTACAGTTCATAGGAAATTTTTCTCTTGCCCATTATAGAAATGTGTCCAGAAAACTGCTCCACGACTTGGGAAACCTGGGATAAAAAAGATCTAGGGCTTCCTAAAGGCCAGGCTCTAGAGAGGAAGGTGCTCAGCACTTGTGTGGAGAGGGAAGTTGCCTACAACCTGCACTCCCGACTGCCCAGGGCCAGGAGCTGCAACAGGAACCAGCTAGGAACCACCTGGGGTCCTCTCCCTTGCTGAGGGTAGAGCTACTCCATTTCTTAACAGCCAGTCTGGAACACTGGCTGGGGAGAAGGAGATGACAGACACCATCCCACCCCCCAGGCTCTTTTGTGTGACCCAAAGATCTCTACAAAAGGGGACAAGCCTGAGGCAATATCAAAAAGACAGTAAGACATGTGGGGGTGGGAGGGGTCATTCCAGGGTCACTCACATAGTTGGGAGCAATATCTTGGATGGTATGCTCCACTCCATCGTCCACTACCACCACAGTCACTCCTCGCCCAGTTACATTGCGTTCCCATACACCCGTCACGTTGATGTCTCTGCCGGGGCTCTGCCAGTTTTTCTGCAGGACAGACAGGGTCCAGAACTGTTTCAAAGCCTTGGGATTCCAGTGACACGCAGCAGAGCCCACAGAGATTCAAGTTCTGTCTAGCATCCTCTTTTTACTCTTGGCTGACATCAAAGAGCCAGATAGAGGTTGTACACCAATATGTCTAGGTGGGGACAGAGTCATGGAGGGTCAAGTGAGAGCTTTGCCACACCTAGGTCTCCAGGAGAGCTTGGCAGCATTCATGGGCAATAAAGATGAAATGGTGGATAGGCTTAAGGTTGGCTAATACAACTGTTATGCATATAGTGTTATTATATTAACATTATATAATATAATGCTAGTAGTTAACACTACAAAGTGTTTATCATGTGTTAGGCACACATGGCAATTAATTTATCCTTACTACCTCCACAAGGTAGGTACTATTACAGTCCCTGTTTCACAACAAGAGGCACAGAGAGGGTGAGAAGCTTGCCCAAAGGCACATGCTAGTAAGTGGCAGAACTAGAACATGAGCCCCGGCAGCCTGGTCCCAGCACCCACTCCCTAACCACTGCAGCCCACTGACTCTCTAGAAGTGACTACAGGGAAGGTGGAGCCTGAGGAACAAACATGTCACCGAAGTGCACAGAAATGTCTCTTCAGGCAAACTGAAAAGTAATATAGTCAAAACTTCACTAAAAAATTGGATACCCAGGACCGACCCATCTGAAGCTGAACACTACAGGGCTGGACTTACCAGGTGCCACTGCTGTGGGAACTTGGGGTCATTGAAGTAGACGCTGCGCTTGGCTCGCTTTAGCAGCTTCTGCTCTGAGTGCCAGCGCACAGCGCCATGTCTGGCTAGCACAGCCTCTGCCTGCTGCCGGATGACCTCTACCTGCTGGTCTAGCTGGTGCCCAGCTCGCTGGACAAAGAGGTAATGGCCCTGGAGTTCCCCGATACGTCCGACATTCACCAGTCCTGCTGCCTGGGCCAAGGCATCGGCCTCTTGCTCCAGTGTCTCTTCTTCTCCACTGCCTTTCTGGCTGTCCAGCTGCACAGCCCAGCTTAGCCCCCCTGGGCCCTGGGCGTCAGGCCCACCTGTCCCTGCCAGGCCCATGATGCAGGGAAACAGTAAGAAGAGCCCAGCTATTTCCAGCCAAAGGCAGGTGGGCAGGCCCAGGGGGGCATCCAAGTGTGGCACCTTCTGCCTCTCCTTCGGCATTAGAGCAGTAAGCTGCAGGCAAAGAGAAAGGACATGAGAGATAAAAGAGCTGATAATTGCAGTACTCTGAGATGGGGACTAAGTCATTAATGTACAACTGGAAACCCCCAATCGGTGTCTTTTAAATTAGGAAACATGTGATCCTCTATTTTTATTCAAGTTCATCTCTGTCCAACAGGGACAAGCCCCCAGGTGGAGTGTGGGCTGGGACTAACTCCAGTGAGCCCCTCATCTCAACAGATAATCAGGCAGCACGTCCAGTTGCTAATAGGCACCATACTGCTTGCTCTTTCCCACTGCTGCCATGAAAAGGGCTCAAAAGTCCTATCACTCCCACAGATTACTGGCAGAATCATGACTGTTCTTTAGAAGAGACCCCCCCTCCCTTATTTAGAGGGGGGCAACAATCTTTCCCCAGCTGACTTCCCGGTCCAGATGTCTTCAGGGCTAACTCTTCCCAGTGGGGCCCCATTCCCACCTGGACTGTATGTGAGGTTGAGCTCCTGGTCTGGCTAACCACCTCATGCTCATTTTGTGCAAATGGAGAAAAGGCATCACTTTCACTATGAGTTGTGTTGACTCTGAGCAGAGATTGCAGACCTGTGGACCCCAAGAAAAGAAGAAATGGTGTCCTCCCAAACCTAGTGGAACAAACAGAGGCTTGCAATGAACCCCAGGACCTGTAACCAAAGAAACTGGCCAATCATCAAGTATCATTTCCAGGGACCTCAGATAGGTCATCGACCGGAACAGAACTAGTACAATAAGGCCAAAATAGTACAAAATCCAGAAACACTATTTGTTGTTCTAACCATCATACATACAATCTTTTTCTCTTTTTACCCCAGAGACCTAAAAGAGGACTATTACCAAAAACCCCTCTTGAAAAAGTAGGTCATAACATTTCCTAGAGGTCCAGGTAGCAGGAAAGTAAGAGTAGGTGGAAGGCAGGGGAAAAAGGAAAATATGAGAATGTAAATGAAACTGAATAGACACAAAGGGCAAGTGGGTAACCAGAAGAGAAGAAATGCCGGAAAGCAGCACTAGAGGGCTATCCTTAGTTGCATTAAAGGGCAACTAACTCAGCAGGCTGGCTTGGAAGTGAGGGCTCAGACTTCAAACATGGGAATGCCACCCATGGTTTGATAAAAGGGCCAAATTACAACTAACTGGTGGGCAACCATGGGGACAGAAACAAGTGAATGGGTGGCAGAACTTCTGTGCACCTACTGGTGGCCAGGCTCCTTTAGAAGCATGTGCTGTCTACTGGTATCTCTCAGTACTCACACAGATACCCAGATGGACCTGACTCAAAACATTACAGAAAATGGGTGTTTCACTGAAGTCTCTTTGGAAAGGGAGAGGGAACTTATACCAACATTTCCCTCCAAGATTCTACATTCCACAATTCCTCTCTGGTCCTTTTAGGTTTCCAGGCACACTCCCTCTCAAAGTCCTCTTTGCTCTACAGCAGCAGCCTGGATCGTCCCAAGATATTCAGGTGATTTTGCCAGTGTTCGTACCTTACTAAGTAAAACACAAGCTTGTTTATTAGTAAGACAGTGACTCATCTAGGAAGGCTCCTTCAATCTCAGGAGATTCCGTAGATTTCCCGAAGGGAAGACAACCTGACCACCACTTCCTCCTTGCCCTCTGGCACAGCGGTTCTTTACCCCACCCACCCGATCCCAGGCTTCCGGGAAAAGAATATTGAACACCTCTGGAAACGGATCTTAACCTCCTTCAACTGCTGAACATATCTTTACAGCTCTTAGGTGCCAAGGGAGAATAGAAGTTAATTTGGGAAGCCCAGAGTCCAAGAGTCTGCTCCCAAGAGACTAACCTCGCACTGTCTACACTCTGCTCCTAGAAACCAGGTTGCGTACAGGGGTCAGTTTCATCGATTTCCCCCTCCCTGGCCTCGACTGCCCTGTCCAGGGTACTCCTCCTCAGAGAAACCCAGACTGTTCTGGAATCCCTGACTCCGGTGGCCCACGTCCCTGGGCTATTCCATGCTTGGAACAAGGAGCAGTCTGTGCGGCTCCCTCATCCTCGGGTACCGGCTCCCCCCAGTTCTCGGCCACCTGGACTTACAATACTGCGCCCCCAATGTGTTTCCAACTCACCGGCCGGGCGGCCGCCCCAGCCGTCGCCTCCCTGCGGAAACTCGCGGCTTCCCGGGGGTCCGAAGCCAGTGACAGCAGCATCACTTCCGCCCGGCGGCGCAGCCAATCAAAGGCGGGTCTTCGGGCCCGGCCGGACTGGGCCGACTGGGAGCAACCGGCGAGAAGAGGCTACTCTTTCGGGGATCCTTCGCGGGGAGAGGAGAGTGCGGGTGTGGTGGGCGGGCTTTCCTCGCGGGCTCCACAGTCTCGAGGTCTCGGGCATCTTCAAGAGGGGATTCCCCAGAACCACTGTCTTCATGGTGTTCTCTGGAAAGAGCTTCTTGGTTGAGACATTTAAAAACACCGCGTTTCTTTTCTCTCTCTGACTGTCATGGTCCCGACTCTCCCTGTAACCTTTCTAGAAAGGCTTTTCCCTCCACTGAGTCCCCTTTACTTCTCGCGATTGCATCTCGTCTCTTCCCCACGCACGTCCCTGGAGAGTCCGCTTGAATCTTGGGCTTCCGTTAAATCCTGTTCCTTCGACGGTGCCAGCTCTGGTCGCCAGAGGGCGCTGTCGGGGGCGGCCGGAACCAGTGCGGCCTCTCCTATCCGGGGCCTTGCCTCGGCCCCTCCGCTCGTGCAGCCGGAAGTGGGAGGTGTAGCGCGCCGACCAGCGCTCGACCCCTCCCCCCCGAAGCCCGATCGCCCCCTCCCCCTGCTCCACCCGCTCAGGTGCGTCCCGAGCCTACCCTTCTTTCCTCCTCTGGGTTAGAAACTCGAGGGGTGTGCGGGGTCGGGCTCGCGGGCTGGGGGCTGCGACGCCGTGAGGTGGGAGTGAGGTGGGGGGGGCGTGGAGGGTGCCGTGAGGATGCGGGCTGAGGTCCTGGCCTAGAAGTGGCACCGGAGCTGGCCACGGGATGCTAAGCGGAGGGGAGTGTGCAGAGGGTCTCTGGTCGGAGGCCGAGGACGGCTTAGCTAGTTGGAGGGCGGCCGTGGTCCCCGGCGCTGCTTTCACCCATTGTCCCCTTCGCGTCCGTCCCCTGTTCTCCAAGGACCCGTTGCTCACGCCATCACCGACTCGCTGGCGGTCTCCGTCAGTTTGCGGTGCGGGGGAGATTCCCTAGGTACCTTCCACATTCCATCCCACACCGCAGCCCGATGCACCTGCCCCCTACTCCCTGGGCTCTCTAGCACGGAGTTGCCTGTATGACCCTGTCCTGTGGTTTCGATTCGCTGGGCACCAAGGATAGTTTGGGGGCAGGATGTCTGCACCTGAGGTAGAAGTAACGGCGATTTAGGGGCCCATTTTCTCCTAGGAGCTTTTTCTAATGCGTGAAAACTGAGGCACAGGGAATCTCTGGCTTGTGACTGAAGTGTTGACACAGCTGTCTTCGTACTTGCCAAGGGTGTATAGCTGTTATTATAACTAAAATTTTAAAAATAGAATTTAAACTAACCCTATCTTACACCACCCTCCCCCGATGTATATTTTTTTCCCAGACAGAACCATGAGTTTGTTCTGCAACATAAAAGATAAGATGATGGTTTGATCTAAGAAAGTCATCTATTCCGGTTCCCTTACTTGGATTGTCCTGTTTTCAGCTCATTTTCATGCTAGCATGATTTAGATTCTCATACTCTTTTGCACCCTTGTAGTGACTGTGAAGAGTCTGCACTTCACTAAGTCAGTGGTTGTCAAACTTTTCCCATCCATGGGGAAGTACTGACAGAGTAAAAGATACTTGGGTTGCCCAATATAATATTGCTTTTCTTTCACACACAAAACACCTCCCTAAAACTTCTCTTAATGGAGTATGCTTTTAATGTAATAGCAATAAAACGATTTAAAAATGTATGATATTGTTGATATTAGGCCAAACAATGTATCTTTTGTAAATGGTATTAGGTAAGGTGGACCATTTGAAAGAGTCTCAAAACTCTGGTCTAATGTTTAAATGACTGCATTTATGCCAAAAGTGAAGAAGATTTTGCACAGACTCCTATGATTATATAAATATGGTGCTTCCTGAGGATCGATGTCCACTGGGACCTATTGCATGAACTGGCTCTGTTAATACCCTACTATAGAGTAAAGGCTCTTAAATATTTTCTCCTGGGGTTCAACTTTGTTTCTTTCCTGGAACAACTAACTGTTTTGTGGGCATTCTGAGGGGAAAAGATACATTTGTTTTAAAAACGTGAAACTCGTGGCCTATAATTTGTTTCTGAATGTGCAGAGCATGATGGCTGCGCCTGAGGTGGCTGGTGTGGTGGACAATGCCCCCAATCCTCCAGAATCCTCTTCTAGTGTTTGTGCTTCCAAATCAGACGGAGGTCTCCTAGGTGCTCTAAGGTAATGTGTGGATTCTTGATTGGGGAGATGTTTTTTGGGTAAAGGGCTTTTGAGCTGGGTTTCTTACGGAAGTGTAGCTGCTCTTTTCTCTTTTTGGCTGTAGTAGCACTGCACTGCACTAGATTAAGCTTCTTAAAGGTAGGGACTCTTTGATTTATATTTTTATTTCTGGTGCATAACAGCGTCTTTGACACTCAACAGGTATGCTAAATGTTTATTGAATAAATAGAATACAAGGGGTCAGACTCATCCAAAAATGCACATATTTCTTCACTGCACCCTACATGGATTATATGTTCATTTAGCGACATGTTTATATATTACACATATGTATATATATCTTCTATGTAATGTGTACATAGATACATGTATGTACATATATGTGTATGTTAGTATTTATATATCTGTATGTATCTATAGGACCCGTTGACACATTGACACATTGTATGTGCAGTGTTGTACTAAATTGACTATAGATTCTACTTCAGCTTTTCCTAGAGTATCTAGGACCTAATGCAATAGATAATGCTGTCCTAATAGCTTTTTATTTATTAACACATTTAATCCTCCCTACAATCCCAGGAGGTAGGTGCTAATATTATTATTCCCATTTACAGGTGAGGAAACTGAGACACAGAGAGGTTAGTAACTTGCCCAAGGTTACCAAGCTATGTTGGAGTCAGGGTTTGAATCCAGGCTTGTCTGACAACAGAGTACTTAATAAATATTTGTTTAAATGAAGAAAAGTTTGTTAGTAAGTGGGTAATGGGGAAAAATGTTAAGTAAGCCTAACCACAAACTTGGATCTTCAATTTGTAAATAAAATCAGCCACATACTACTAGTAATAGTAATACCAATTGAAGTTTATTGAGTGTTTACTATGTGCCAGGCACTGTACTAAATATTTAAGGTGAATTATTTCACATAATCCTATTATTTCACAATAATCATATTAAGTAGGTGATAGTATTTCTGTTTTACAAATGGACTTAAGTAATTTGCCCAGAGTCAAACAACTAGTAAGTAGTGGAGTCAGGATTCACACGTAGGTACTATATATGCCCATATTTGTAATGAATTACCCCCTTCCCAACTCCTCAACTCCCAGCAAGGAATCAGCTTGGAGTATTTATAAAGATTTTCATATTACATGATGTTCTCCCAGTTGTTTTATTTTGAGCAGCAAGTGCTACTGAGGAAAGAAAGGCATAGTGACCTGAAGGTTCACTGTATGCTAGTTTGGGGTTTTTAAAAAAGGCAAAGAAATTTAATACAGATTTAGTCATTGTATTATTCTTTTGTGAAAAACTTAACAGTTGCAAATGTTGAATGTCACTGTAAGTAGATTTTAAAAATCTCTTAAAAACTAATATGTTAAGTCACCACGATAAACAATAAAACAATTTATCCCACTGTTGTACCTGTGTGTCCTTGTCTGGGATAAAATTTCTACTTACAGCTTCAATTTTTGATTCAAAATTGTTTGTACTTAAGACAGCCCAAAGTGAAGGTGCTGTGCTCTGGAAAACTGTCAAAGAACCTAAAAAGTGGTTCTGGTCAGAGATCTGTATAGTGATTTAGAGTGAAAATTATTTTTGTGACATGTGAGTGTGGAATAAAAACATTTCTAAACTAATATTTTATGTATTAAAATATGCGTAACTAACTCAATACATGTAACAATGAAATATTCTAATATTAGGCTATTTCATTGGTGTTATTCCTAAATATTAGGAATAATAATAATAGTAATTGAATAATAATTATTCAAATTGGCCTTCAAAAAGTTTTTGAATCTTCAGAGTCACTTATGTGTAGTCATTTACTGTAGACTGTCTCCAAAATCCAGGTTCTTAACCACCAAGCTATACTCTCTGTATGTGGGGTAAATATCACTGGATAAATACCACTAAGTTCTTTTTCATTTTGATAATTGGGGGGGGGGGTTCTTTTGTTCTTGTTCTTTTAGAGGTTACATGAAAAGCATTATGTATTTAATCCTCTTTAAGATTGGGTGAAGAGAGAAACTTTTTATCTTATGTTTTGGTAGCCCCAAAGACCCTGCACAGAAGCACAAGAACTCACCTCTGTCAAGTGTAAGTAGCCAAACGATAACCAAGGAGAATAACAGAAATGTCCATTTGGAACAGCCAGAGCAGAATCCTGGTTCGTCAGCAGGTGACACTTCAGCAGCGCACCAGGCGGTTTTAGGAGAAAACTTGGTAGCCACAGCCCTTTGTCTTTCTGGCAGTGGGTCTCAGTCTGATTTGAAGGACATGGCCGACACAGCAGGAGAGGAGGGGGACACATGCCTCCAGGAGAGCCTCCACCCTGTCACTCAGTCTCTTAAGGCAGGGTGCCATACAAAGCAACTTGCCTCCAGGAATTGTTCTGAAGAGAAATCCCCACAAGCCTCCGTCCTAAAGGAAGGTAGCAGGGACTCAGGCTTGGATTTCCGACCTGTAGTACCTCCAGCAAATGGGGTTGAAGGAGTCAGAGTGGATCAGGATGATGATCAGGATAGCTCTTCCCTGAAGCTTTCTCAGAACATTGCTGTACAGGTCAAGTATCAAGTTTCTACTATTAAAATGGAATTTGGGCTTTTTTTTTTTTTTTTTTTTAGGGTAAGAGACATTTCTTCATGGTTGGCGGAGAACTACTCTTTATTATTTTTTTTTACCGGCAACTTGCATACTATTTCCATTTGGCACTATGTGATGACTTCATTCTGGTGTTCAGTAAATAATAAAGCCAGGAGCCATTGTCTTAATTGTGGTGACTAGGAACTTTATGATCTACACATAATCTCTTTCACTGAGTAATTGATGAGTGTAGGTCATTCACATTCATATTTCCCATCTTTGTCCTTGCAGGAGGAATCCTTGTTAATTCTCTGACCTACATCTTAAGAAGTACAATGTATCCTGCCTTATAGTGACTGGTGTGCTTTGTTGTAGGAGGAAAGATGGGTGCCATAGGTTGTAGGGGGCAATATTCCAATCTCAGACTTCAGGCTGTCTCTCTGTTAGTTCTTGGGTTTTGTTCAGGTTATTTGGTGGGATAAGTGCTCACTGCAGTGTGGATGTCAGTGTCCATTTGCCAGAACTACAGTGCTTCTCTTGCTGTGGAGCCAGTAAGGTAGTTTCTTAGTTACTTGTGGCAGATTTCTAGGTAAAAGTACTAGAGTAATTCTTCCTCTTAAAATGTCAGTGAATGGTTCTGAATATATTGTTTTTTTTCTTTATAGACTGACTTTAAGACTGCTGATTCAGAGGTAAACACAGATCAAGATATTGAAAAGAACCTGGTAAGTAGGTAAACTGTCATTGTTGATATATAAGACCATTAATGCAGAAAATCTAGAGTCATCTGATCTCAGTTGGAAAAGGTGCAGGAACCTCCTTTATACAATTCCTGATGGATAGTCAGCTGACTTCTACATGATCATTTCTAGAGATGGGAAGCTTACTGCTCACAAAGCAGCCTGTTGCATTTTAAAAATAGTTCTTTATTGTTAGATCTCATTCTGAGGTGAGGACAGAACCTCTAAGACTTGTTATAATTCTCTCTTGAACTATGTAGAGTAAATCTAAATCTTCTTTTACTTGTTAGCACTGCATGTTTTTGGGAGAGGTGGGGGCACTGATTGAATTCAACAAATATTTATTGAGTTCATATTATGTGCTTGATATTGTTCCACGTACTTGGGACACATCAGAGAACAAAACAAAGGTCCCTGCCCTCATGGAGCTTACAGTCTGGTTTTTATGATCACTTTGCCTGCACACTGCCTGTGACCCCATGCAAGTCACGGCACCTCTCTGTGCCTCTGTCCTCAGCTACTTGATGCAGGAAGAAGCAAGCCCAGCCCTAATGTGGGTAACATGTCTGGTGCACTGTAGATGCCAAACAAGACACCACACTCCCAAACTACCACCTGTACAGTAGATTGGGCTAGAAGTTGACTTTTAATAATAAAATACAAGTGAGGAGGGCAGAAGAAGTGGAGCAGGGTAGTCTGGTGTGCTGCAGCACCAGGGCTTGGGCTGGCTACACCAGCTGCTGCTGCTGCTGCTGCTGCTTGGTGGCTGCCTTGCTGACAAGGTTCTTGGCCTTTACTGGCAATGCCATCTCCTCTGCCTTCTCCTTGGCTTCCTTGGTTGTCTCAAACTAGGGTTTTGGAAGGGGCCTCACCTTGCACCTTGGCCAAAATATATTCAAAACCCTTCATTGTCTTGGTCACATTGCTGTTGAATTGGGTGAGACCAAATTCCTGGACAGCTCTGAAGATGCCGAATAAGCTAGAGGAGACCCAGCCTTCCCAGCAGATTTCAGTCCAGCTGCTGTTATCAGGTCACACAGTAAACACATCATTTCTCCACACCAGCAGTTTGGCATGGTTGATGTTCCAGGTGAAGGTGGTCATGGTCTGGTTCTGTGGTCCACGATAGAATCTTCCAGTATGTACACCGAGTGAGCAGCATTGGCAGGAAACAGGTGCTTGGCCTAGTGGGGCCTCCTGTGGATCTTGACAGGAATCTCTGGGACAAGAACTTCTGGTCAGGGATCATCTCTTGGTGTATTGAGTCTTTTGTCAAGACATTTGCTATAGAGATTTGGGTACTGCTGCCAGAAGGCAGCAAACACTTGATCCCAGGAACTCCAGAGCATGTTGTGGCCCAGAAAATATTTCACCATCATCCCCAGTCATGGGAACCTTGGCTCCTGCTAAGCATCAGGGGTGCAAAGTGGGGCAGGAAAGAGGGCTTGTGCACAGGTGGTGGCATGCAGAGGCCAGCTTGGGTTCGGTATACACCCGCCAGCTTTGCACCTCAGTCACCACCAGTCCATGCCCCACAAGCTGCTGCCACCATAAGAAGTTGTCCAGTAACCCTACATAGTTTTGAAGTTTTGTAGTTTTGTTTTTTCCTTGCCTCTTAACTCTCAGGACTGAACCTTTCTAGGTGAGACATCCCCAATGTTTTCTTTCATTTTAAGATTTTATTTACTTTTAGAGAGAGGGGAAGGGAATGAGAAAGAGAGGGAGAAAAACATTAATGTGTGGTTGCCTTTTGCACACCCCTAACTGGGCATCTGGCCTGCAACCCGGCATGTGCCCTGACTGGGAATTGAACTGGCAACACTTTGGTTTGCAGGTTGGCACTCTGTCCACTGAGCCACACCAGCCAGGGCCCCAAATTTTTTTTTTAACAGACCTTTTTTCTTTATGTGATAAGTTTCAGTCCTTTCATCATCCTGGTTACCTTTTTATCCAGACTTTCATCTTATCAATGTTTTTTTGAAATTCGATACTAAAAACTAAATGTAATAATCCAGACAGTATAATTAATTTATAATACAATGGGGCTCTCATGCTCCAGCTTACTATTTCATAAGCTGTTGCCTTATTTTGGCAGTCTCATCACTTTCAGTCAAACTCCATCAGTTCTTTCTCTCATGTGTGGCCAACTCCAGCCAGCAGAGTCTGCCTGTTGTGGCTGACGAGAATGAATGCACAGGTGACAGCAATCCTGTGGAGAAAAGGGGAACAGCACCACTACTCTCTCAAGGAGAGAGCGCCTATGGTGCCTTGGCCACTCCCTCAAGAGGAGGGCACCCCAACCCTTGCCTAGACAGGCTTTTATTGTTTTCTTGGGGTCTGACATCAGAGAAAGATTTATTATCTATTACATAGAACAACATTGTCTACATTTTAGGTACAATCAAGAAAATGAAAATAACAGGCAGAGGGGAATGGCGATGAGCTGATTAGCTCTGTCCCTGGGCAAATTCACACAAGCTTTGGATATTACCTTGAAGATAGACAATACACATTTGTTGTTTTAGACCAGGGTGATGAAGTTTTAGAAAGAGCAAACTATAACAGTCTGTATGCATTTTCTAGGCCTGATTCCTACGGGAAAACTCAGTTTAAAGGTCTGGCTCCTGCCCACCACCTTGCTTCTGTAGGTTTTCCATACAGAGCTGAGTCACATTTGCCAGACTTAAACAAACCGGTCCCCTACACTTACGTATTATTTAGTTGTAGCTTTCCATTTTATTCCTAGATAATTAGTTTAAAAAACTTAGAGACAGAGGGCCCTGACCAGGGTGGCTTAGTTGATCGGATGTTGTCTCTGAAAGCAAAAGGTCTCTGGTTTGATTTGATTCCTGGTCAGGGCACATACCTGGGTTGTGGACTGGTCCCCAGTCAAGGCGTGTGTGAGAGGCAACTAATTGATGTTTTTCACATATCAATCTTTCTTTCCCTCTCTTCCCCATTTTTCTAAAAGATAAATAAAATCTTTTAAAAGATGGGCAAAGATATAAGCAAACATTAAAAAAGAACCTTGGAAACATCACTTGGAAACAGAACTTTGTTACCCTGGTCCCCTTTATGTATCACTGGCATTTTGGGGCAAAAACTTCTACCCCTGAAGTGAATGCCTATCTAAATGTATATTTTTCAAGAGAATGGATAATTTTCTTGTTGGAAAAGCCACCTTGGATCAGGAAGAAGTCTGTAGGGTAAGATGTGTTAATTGAATGGAAAAAAAGGAATAGTGTTTGTAGTAACTGTAAGAAAGTGACTATGTGGAGCATGTTGAAGAAATTTAGAGGTAGATGGAAAGAAATAAATTATTGGAGTACATTAATCAGACAAGGCCAGTAAAAACTTTTCAATAGAGAGTTGCTACTTGGGAGTTGTTAATAACAGACAGGTAAAAATATCCTAGAGATGAGAGACCTCACGGAGATATTCTGGGTAGAAGAGAACCTCCAGAGAATAGAAGAGAAAGTCATCTTTTCTCAAACACATATGCTAATTTGTTTATTTACAAAGAGTATTCATTTTGGTTCCTGTGGTTTAAGATGGGATTTGGATGACTATATAGCAATTGAAGGGGCCAACTGAATTTATAAATACACTTTAGTATCAGTCTGAACCAGGTGGAAACTGGCAAGCAATTGGGCCAAAAGAGGCCCAGAGCTGTGTTCTGTTTGGCTGTCTTCTTTTGGGTGGTGGTATGACCTAAAATTTTTTAGAAAGGCAGTGGAACTAGGCAGGTGTTAAGCTTGGCAGCAATGCAAAAAACTTGGCTCCTGTTTGCTCTCCTTTTCATGCATTTATGGTAATTGTGCACTCCCTTATATCTATGTGTTGTAAATTGACCCTCTGTAAGTTTTAGTGTCTCTTTTGAAAGGTGACCATGGCTATTTTTGATTTACTGATTTGAGGGAGGCAGAGCTGAATTGTGGTCCTTGCTTCTACTCCCAACTTGATATGAGAGCTTGCTGCCTTGCTCAACCTGAATCCCAGGTTTCCTATGCCTCTTAGTGGGTCTCTCAGTTTTCAGAGCTAATGATGTAAGACATCCTGTTTCTGGATGCATTTTGATAGGTGGTATGTTCTTTGTTTTTGCCCATTCTTTTCCTGTTTCTCTTAATGAATGATAAAATGCCTCCTTCCTCTTATTCCCTAGAGTTGAGATTGACAAACTTTTTTTCTAAAGGGTAAGGAAATAAATATCTTAGGCCTTATGGGCTGTATGGGCTCTGTTGTAACCACTCCACTCTGCTATTGTAAGGTGAAAGCAGCCTGTAAGCCATTGGCTGTGGCTGTCTTCCTGTAAAACTCTATCTACGAGAACAGGCAATGGCTGAATTTGGCTCACGGGCCATAGGTTGCCACCTTCTGCTGTAGAGCAGTTTTGTACAGTAGGACTCCCTGTAATGATGGAAATCTTTTCTATCTGTGCTGTCCACTATGGTAGCTACTAGTCACATACAGCTATTGAGCATATGAGATATAGCTAGGAGACAAACTAATTAGATAAACTGATTAATTTCTTTTTAAATTAGTTTAAATTACCATAGCCATAGATGGCTAGTAAGCTGCAGTATTGGACACTGTAACTGTGGAGCTCTACATAGTGTTTTGAGCAGGCACCTGGGGAGTGTTTCTTGCAATTATATTGGGGAACTACACTTTTTTTCTGTTGTTACCAATAGGATAAAATGATGACCGAGAGAACCCTGTTGAAGGAACGGTACCAGGAGGTCCTGGATAAGCAGAGGCAAGTGGAGAATCAGCTCCAAGTACAATTAAAGCAACTTCAGCAAAGGAGAGAAGAAGAAATGAAGAATCACCAGGTATTCTGTTTATGTTATGATTGTCAATAATTAAAGCTATAGTCTCTAATCAAACTTTAATTTTGTTTCCAAGTTAGTAGAACTAGAAAAGCAGTATTTAACTTTTTAGTTATTGTAGAATTTTAAGGATAAAAATAACCTTTGAGATCATCTTGTTCAAACTCTGACTTGTCTTTTAGTTCAGAGAGAAAAGGAATGTTTATTTAATATAGCTTTTTGACATAATTGATAGTCTACCTAGAAAATAATTTGATTAGACTGTTTTATCACATCATATTAAAAATACTATACTAGGTAAATTAAAAATCTACATATAAAAAGTAGAAAAATCTTTCAAATTAGAAAAAATTTAGGTAATATTTATAAAACCTCAAGTTGTAAGAGATCATTTTAAGCCAGGCAGAAAACCCAGAAGCCATAAAAAAATTAATAAATTTAACTACATGTAATTAAAAATTTTTGATGCAGCAAATGATTAAAAAACAGGCAAAAAGATCAGTGTTAGGCTGAGAGAAAATATTTGTAGTACATCTGGTGAAGGGTTTAATATTTGTGACACTTTGAGACTCCTATAAATTTGTGGTAAAATCAAATAATCTATAGAAAAAACACGAAAGGTTATTGTATTAGCTCCCTATTGCTGCTGTAACAAATTACCATGAATTTAATGGCTTAAAACACACAAATTTATTATCTTACAGTTTTTATAGGTCAGAAGTCCAACTTGATGTCACTGGGTGAAAGTCATGGTGTCAGCAAGGTCGTACTCCTTTCAGTGGGCTTTAGGAGAGGACATGCTTCTTTGCATTTCCAGCTTATAGAGGCTGCGTGCATTCCTTGACATGAGGCTCCCTTCTCCATCCTCAAGTCGGAAACATTGCACCTCTGACCATTCTTCTCTAATCACATTTTCCTGGGGTCATCATAGGGACAGGGTCTTCATTTTTAGAGACCCATGTTGTCCCTGGCTGGTGTAGCCCAGTGGATTGAGCAAGGGCCTGCGAACCACATGATTGCCGTTCAATTCCCAGTCAGGGCACATGCCTGGGTTGCAGGCCAGTTCCCAGCAGGGGAGTCATGAGAGGCAACCATACATTGATATTTCTTTCCTCTCCTTCCCTTCCTCTCTAAAGATAAATAAATAAAATCTTAAAAAAAAAAAAAGACCCATGTTGTGATTAGATTGGGCCACCCAGATAATCCAAGATTACCTTCACATTTCAAGATTCTTACCAAAGTCACACCTGCAGAGTTTCTTTTCCCATGGAAGGTAACATATTCACAAGTTCCAGGAATTAGAATGTGTCTATATTTTGAGGGTGGGGCTACTATAGACAGTAACTTGCAGAAGAGGAAAAGCAAATAGGTCATGAAAAGAAGCTCAGCCTCACTGGTATTTATTCATTCACTCAGCAAATGTTTTTTGAGTTCCTGATCCAGGCTCTGAAGATTTAGTGGTGAATGAAACATATTCTCTGCCTCCATTGACTATTTCCTCTAGTTGGAGGAGACAGACAATAAAAACAATAAAGAATGGGGGTTAGGGAAGTGCACATTATAATTCTTAGTGACTATTCCTCCTTCTCCCCCAAAGGACTGGCAAAAGTGAAATAAGTTGTCAAGTGTGAGGAAAATGAACTCTTTTCAGACATGGCTAGGAGTATGAATTGTTTTGACCTCTTTGGAAAAGTTATTAGGAATTGTCAGTTAAAATTTAAAATGTACACATACCATGACCTAGCAGTTTCATTGTTAAGAATCTATTCTACAGAAACGAAAGCTTTTGTATTAAAGTGTAGATATCTTGAATGTTTATTTTACAGTATTTTTATTTTACTTATTTATTTATTGAAAGATTTTATTTATTTATTTTTAGAGGGGAAGGGAAGGAGAGAGGGAGAGAAATATCAATGTATGGTTGCCTCTCATGCATCCCCTGCTGGGAACTGGCCTGTAACCCAGGCATGTGCCCTGACTGGGAATTTAACCTCGGTCCTTTGGTTTGCAGGCCCGCGCTCAATCCACTGAGCTACACCAGCCAAGGGCTACAGTATTGTTTTTAGTTCCAAAAAACTGGAATCAACCTGAGGGACTCAATAGAGAATGGTTGGAAAATGCGTATATGTGCATTACGTCATATTATGCAGGATAATAAAATGACCTCTTTTAAAAAAACGAAAAAGCAGTGAAATACATAAGTATACACACGTTTGTGTGAGAATGGTGAAAGATGTGAAAAGTACAAAGCAATACATTGATTGCTTTATGGATGGAGGTGGTGTGCATTAGGGAGTGACTTAACTTTTTATTACTTTTCATATATATATATGTATATATATATGTACTTGTTAAATAGTAAGAAAAGAAAAAACTAACCTCACACATAATAAAATGGGACTGTAACAAAACAAGGAAAGACCATGCTTGTTGAAAGTAACAAACTGCCACCCTGTGCAAGAATACCTTTCTCAACATTCTTGACAGGTTCATTCAGCCTTTATTTGAACACCAGTAATGGAGAGCTTATTGCTTCACAAGGCAGTAAATTTCTGTTGAATTGAAATCTGCTTTGTTTTGACTGTCTTCCTTACATCTATCTAAATACTAGCTTTTGGAGCTACTCATCAACCAGATTCTTTCAGTTCAGTTTGAATTTACTGTCAGTTCGAATTTACTGAATAAATTTGTTATTCACAAATAAGTCAACATGTTAATTTGTGATAGTTGAAAATAACTTTCAGACCAAAATAACTAATTTATTTCCTTCCTTATTTGTGTGTGACTGTAATTGTATGGGACTCAGGAGATATTAAAGGCTATCCAGGATGTGACAATAAAGCGAGAAGAGACAAAGAAGAAGATAGAAAAAGAAAAGAAAGAGTTTTTGCAGAAGGAGCAGGATCTGAAAGCTGAAATTGAGAAACTTTGTGAGAAGGGCAGAAGGTAACTGATGCTATTTGAGAATAAAAAATGTATGTGTATGTGCATAAGGGGCCAGCCCTGTTTCTATTTCCAGTTTCTTTCAGTCTAATTTTTATTTGGAAAACAAGTACACAAATAAATATCCTCTAATGATTGTAGCTTTTGGACTAAAAGCAGGTAATTGTTGGGTCCCAAGTTTGATCAAGATTTTGATACGCATCTAATACTTATTTTACATGATTTTTTTTTAAGTTTAGGCTATGAGAATACTTTGATTGTGTTTATGCTATTCAGCACCAAAAGCAAACTTCAGAGAGTAACATTGTAAGCTGTTTGGAAAGAATTATTTAGTGGATCTGTATCCTCTTCTGGGTACTGGAGCAAGAGTAAGGTGGGCATAGAAGTCAATCAAATTTTCAGTTTTTCAAGTTTATTTTTTTTAAGATTATTTATTTATCTTTAGAGGGGAAGGAAAGAGGGAGAGAAACATCAATGTATGGTTGCCTTTCGTGCATCCCCTGCTGGGAAGTGGCCTGCAGGGAACCGGTCTGCAACCCAGGAATATGCCCTGACTAGGAATCGAACCACGATCCTCTGGTTCGCAGGCCTGTGCTCAGTCCACTAAGCTACACCAGCCAGGGCTCAGTTTTTCAAGTTTCTTAATCTGAGCTGCCTGGGAATCAAGATAGCTGTGAAATACTGTGATGACTTTATTTAAATTCTACTAAAACACATTTTTATTTATCAAGAAAATCTTGGCTTGCTAATGTGTGAAATGAGCTAAGTGAAAAGTAGCAAACTCATTCGGCTGAATCATTTTCCAAGTATGAAAGATGATTATTAAAGGTCAACATGAGAAATAATGTTTGGAAAAGGGCCTAAAGACCAATCAGTTGTTCTGCTGAGAATCTAGTGATAGTGATTAGAAGATGGATAAGTTGTCCACGATGATTCATATGCCAGCATTTATAAAGAGTATATTAGAAGTAGAACACTGTAGTAGGCTTATTGATCAAAGCAGCTACCACCACCACCCAACAAGGCCATTGCATTTATAGTCTACATGGGGAGGATGAGGCACAGATAGGTACGTGTAAGCAGTTTAGAAGCGGGTATCTTAGAGAGTAGAAGTTGGGAAGGTAAGTTTATGATTTTATTCTAAACTCCATGGAAGATTTCCTTTTGACATGTGCTCTCTACATATTTCTATCTTCTTTACCATCTGATTGGATAGCTACCATTGGTGATTGATACTAACAATTTCTGCTTGTAGTCTTGAAGATCTAATTTTTTTTTTTTTATCTATGCCATGCTTTCTGTTATTCTTTCTGTTAAATTTGGGGTCCATTTTTCCAGAAGTAGGAAGTCTTCTTTGCAGATCTTTGTTCTAGCAGTGGTATAAGTTTTATTTAGCATTCCATTTACAATAGGAACTGCAGGCACAAAATTTTGGTCATTGTATTGGTATGCTCAGGCTGCCGTAACAGAATACCATAGACTGGGTGGCTTAAACAACAGAAATTTACTTCCTCACAGTTCCAGAGGCTTGAAGTCCAACATCATTTTGCTGGCAGGGTTGGTTTCTGGTAAGACCTCCCTTGTTGGCTTGCAGACACAGCTTCCTTCTTGTTGTGTTCACATGGCCTTTCCTCTATGCGTGCACACTTCTGGTGTCTCTTCCTATCAGGACACTAGTCTTAGTGGATTAGAGTCCCATTCTAATGACATCATTTAACTTTAATTACCTCCTTGAATGCCCTAGCTCCAAATACACATTGTGAGTTAAGACTTTAACATATGAGTTAGGGGGGTGGGCACAATTTAGTCCATAATGGACATATTTGTTATTCATAGCTCTTTCATTCATTCATTCAATCAACCTTTCTTGAATATCTACTGTGAGCCAGACAGTCTGGGTCTGGAGAATAAAAAGCCCTCAAGGAGCCCTGGCAGGTGTGGCTCAGTGAATTGAGCACCCATTTGCAGACCAAAGGGTTGCTGTTTTGATTCCTAGTCTAGGGCACATGCCTGGGTTGCGGTATAATAAATAGATAATTACAAAATAGCATAATCATACCATGATGGTGGTATGAAAACATTTAGATGAAGCATGTAATCCAGACTGGGTAGAGGGAGTCAAAGAGAATTTCCCAGAGGAAATGATTCCAAAATTGAGTCCTGAGAGATAAGGGAAATGACCACCAAGTGCAGTATATCACCTTGGATTGATCTTGGGTTACGTAAACTGTACAGGACATTTTGGAATAATTAGGAGCATTTGAATATAGACTGCATATTAGGTAATAGTGTCAAATGCTAAATATTTTGAGTGTGATTATGGTATTTATGGATATGTAGAAGGTTGTTCTTGCTAAAGTTTTAGGGGTTAAGTTTTGTGATGTTTTAACTTCTAGGTGGTTCAAAGAGAGAGATAAAGTAAATATAGCAAAACAAAGTATCACAACTGGTGAATCTAGATGAAAGGCATATTTGTTCATCGTACTATTCTTTTAAAAAATTTATTGTTATTGTATTATAATTGTCCCAATTTTCCCCCTTTGCCCTCCTCTGCTCAGCCCCCGCTCCACAGTTGATTCCCACACTGTTGTCCGTGTCCATGGTCATTCATACCTGTGCTTTGACTAGTCCCTTCCCTTTTCTACCATTATCCCCCTCCCTGGTCCCTCACTGTACTATTGTATTAACTTTTCTGTTTGAAACTTTCAAGGAAAAAGTTGCAGTGGTGAGAATTAGCCAGACAAAGAACTGGGAAAAGACAATGCAGGAAGGGCCTCACAGGGAGAATAGCAACTGAGATGTGAGGTGGAGAGGAATGAGGCTAGCAGGGTAGTTAGAAACCAGATCACAAAAGACTCACTGCATTAGGGAGTTTGGGGTTTTTTCCTGATAGTGAGAAATACCGAAGAATTTCAAGGAAGAAGGGGTAACAAAGGATGAGATTTATATTTTAGATTGATGACTTAGGCAGTTGGAAAATGGATTTGGTGTAGTGTAGAGGACTCCTTAGGAGACTGATCTGTCAGGACCTAGGTTAGAATAATGGTGGCCCAAACTAAGATGGTGTCAATGAAGAGGCAAGATGTGAACATGTTTGTAAGATATTGGGGGTAGTAGCACCAGTAGGTAGACAGGGAAAAGTTAGAGTAATTCCCATATTTCTGGCTAAAAGTTGGGATTCTTTTGGAAAATGGGGTTCTTTTATAAGATGTCTCATCTATTTTACTCATAAGTTTCAACTTAAATTCTACCTCCTTTCACAATCTTCCTCATATTTCTTCCTGAACTAATTTCTTTATCCTGAGAACAGCAATATGCCTCTCTGCTCATTTAACAACTATTTTTATATTGTACTCTGAATTTTTTCTATCTGTTTATGTTTTTCCTGACCATTTATATTGTAAAGGCTACTCTCTATATATACAGGCATAAACTCCCTTTTTATTACAAAATGATAAAGATATAATTCTGTAACAACAGTATCACACTCAAGCACGCCATATGATATTTTAGGTGAAATATTCACATTTAAACTATAAATTATTATTATTTTTGAAAGATTTTATTTATTTATCTTTAGAGGGGAAGGGAAGGAGAGAGGGAGAGAAATACAATGTATGGTTGCCTCTCATGCATCCCCTGCTGGGGACTGGCCTGCAACCCAGGCATGTGCCCTGAGTGGAAATCGAACTGCAATCTTTTGGTTTGCAGGCCCGTGCTCAATCCACTGAGCTACACCAGCCAGGGCTAAACTATAAATTATTATACCCATATTATTTTAAGTATATTTTATTGATTATGCTATTACAGTTGCTCGTTTTTTTCTCACCTTTATCCCTCTTTGCCCTGCACCCCCCTTCCCACCAGCATTCCCTCCCTTAGTTCATGTCCATAGGTCATACATATAAGTTCTTTGGCTTCTCCATTTTCTTTACTATTCTTAACCTCCTCCTGTCTATTTTGTACATACTGTTTATGCTTCTCATTCTCTGTACCTTTTCCCACATTCTCTCCCTCCCCCTCCCCACTGATAACCCACCATGTATTCTCCATTTCTGTGATTGTTCCTGTTCTACTTGTTTGCTCAGTTTGTTTTTGTTTATTAGGTTCAGTCATTGATAGTTGTGAGTTTGTTGTCATTTTACTGTTCATAGTTTTGATCTTTTTCTTAGATAAGTCACTTTAACGTTTCATATAATAAGGGCTTGGTGATGATGAACTCCTTTAACTTGACCTTAGCTGGGAAGCACTTGATCTGCCCTTCCATTCTAAATGAAAGCTTTGCTGGATAGAAGAATCTTGGATGTAGGTCCTTGCCTTCCATGACTTCAACTAGTTCTTTCTAGCCCCTTCTTGCTTGCAAGGTCTCTTTTAAGAAATCAGCTGATAGTCTTCTGGGCACTCCTTTGTAGGTAACTGTCTCTTTTTCTCTTGCTGGTTTTAAGATTCTTGTCTTATCTTTAATTTTGGGTAATGCAATTATGATGTGTTTTGGTGTGTTCCTCCTTGGGTCCAACTTCTTTGGGACTCTGAGCTTCCTGAACTTCCTGGAAGTCTGTTTCCTTTGCCAGAGTGGGGAAGTTTTCCTTCATTATTTGTTCAAATAAGTTTTTAATTTCTTTCTTCCTCTTCTCCTTCTGGCACCCCTATGGGTCAGATGTTGGAACATTTAAAGTTGTCCTGGAGGTTCCTAAGTCTCTCCTCATTTTTTTGAATTCTCGTTTCTTTATTCTGTTCTGGTTGAATGTTTCTTTCTTCCTTCTAGTCCAAATCGTTGAATTGAGTCCCAGTTTTCTTCCCTTCATTGTTGATTCCCTGTATATTTTTCTTTATTTCACTTTGCATAGCCTTCACTTCTTCCTCTGTTTTGCATCTGTGATCAGTCATTTCTGTGAGCATCCTGATTACCAGTGTTTTGAACTGTGCACCTGATACATTGGCTATCTCCTTGTCACTTACTTCTTTTTCGGGAGTTTTGATCTGCTCTTTCATTTGGGTGGTATTTCTTTGTCTCAGTGCACCTGTTATGTTGTAAGGGGTGGAGTCTTAGGTATTTGCCAGGTTGGGGCAACCCACATTGCTGCATTTTGGCTCTGTATGTTGGGGAGGGGTCAGAGAGGGAACAGTGCCGCTTGCTCGGCTCTTGCTCCACTTTCAGTGACTTCTCTTGCTATCCACAAGCAAATTGGGCCCTTCTGGTGCTGATTCTCAGATGGTGGGTTTGTGTATGTTCTAGGACCCCGTAGGTCTCTCCAGCAAACTCTGCTGTGAGGCTAGGGGTTTTTCCTGTTGCCAAAACCCCCACAGATTTTGTAGCCAGAGGTTTTGAGGCTTCAGTTTCCCATGCTGGGACCCTGGGTTGCACAGTCTGTCTCACTCCCCAGTTGTTCCTCCCAGTTATCCACATGCAAATGTGGGACCACCTGGTCTGCTAGCCACCACCTTGCCTGCCCAGTCTATTACCTTGCCATGTGTCCTCTCCACCCCTGCTGCCCATTTTTACCCCACCTACCAGTCTGAATGAATGTTTCTTCTTTAACTCCTTGGTTATGGCCTTTCATATAATTCGATATTGGCAGTTCTAGTTGTCTTTTCTTTTCAGATTGGTTATTGTCCTCCTTTTGGTTGTGTGAAGAAGCAAAGCATGTCTACCTATGCCTCCATCTTGCTTAGAAGTCTCTAATCCTTTTTTTATTACACTCATATTATTGCCCTACCAACCACACTCAAACAGGCATTACTTCTGCCAGGCCCCTGTATTTTGTTTGGCCAAAATGTGCACATGTTTTTTTCCATTAAATGAAGGACACATTTTTCATTGTCACCAATAACTTTATTGTTTTAGATGTTTTGAGTATGTCAGTTATCTCCCACATGGTATAACATTTATTGTTCTCAATTAATGTCTTGATTGGATTACTATCAACTTCAGTTTGTCTACCTAACCGTGGAGTATCAGTAAGAAATCTCCAGCATGAAGCTTTGCAAACCATTTTTGACATGTTCAATCAGTCACAGCACCTTCTGCGTACACTGCACAAATCTTCTTGTGTTTCAGTTGTGTTTTTACCTTTCTTGAAATAAGAAAGCAGAATATGTGCTCAAAATGTCACTTATTTTCTTCTGTCTTCAATATTAAAATGACTACACAAAAATTCACCGATTTTGGTAAGTTTTTCTTGTAAATGCACACTTATGGGACAGCTGTCACAATACAATCTCACAAAATTGTTTTGAAAGAAGTTAAAGACAACTAAGTGCTACTAGAGCCATCTTACAGAAGAAAACCAAAGGAACTTTTTGGCCAACCATCTGTATGTATTACAAAAAACTTTTAAAATTATGTATCTGATAATTATTTGACAATTATTTGTTGAACTATTGCATAGGGAATTAAGAGAATTTTTCATTGATATTGTAGCAGGTGACATCAGTAATAGAATTCTGCTAAGTTCTTTGTACTATTTGGAGATAGTCACTATGCATTTTAACATACATACATTTTTAAAAAAGATACCTTGAACTGACAAAAAAACCTGAAATATCCAGGTTAGTTATGTATTTGATTTTTTTTTTCTGGACACCTGGATCCTTTGTCATGGATGCTGTCTTGCTTTTTGTGAGGATACATTCTAGTTCCCACCTTTCATCCATCAAAGTGCTGGCATTAGAAGGGTTTGGCTTGCAGGCTAGTACTCTTCCAGGACAGAACTTTTTTAAGTTCTCTGCCTTTAATAGTGACTCATCAAGAATGGCAGCAGGTATGGCTCTTTCAGAATAAAAGATGGTGAACTTGCAGTTTAAAAGACCTCATCAATTGATTTATAGAAGTAGTAGTTTAAACAAGTAGCAGGAAAACAGAAGTATCAAGCATTTTTTTAAAAATATTCTGAACTTGTCTGATGAACTCATGTGATGGAGTGATTGAGAAGTAGCAGATCAGGGGAATGATTGTTGGGAACATTACTTTGGGTGTGATATAAGCATCTATGCCAAATAGAAATTGATGGTTCATGAGGATTCCTTTTAGAAATTTCTCACCAAATGCTTGTTTATTTAATTGGTATGCTTTGAATCCCTAATAACTTTTCTAGTGATCAGTAAACATAGTGAGTGTTTCTTAGGTGCAATATCAGTGAGGCTGTTGTTGCAGCATCCCATAGTTTGACCTCAGCCTTCAGTCTTCCCAGCTTTCTGTATCATTCCCAATAAATCTATACTTTGACCACATCAAGGCCTCTTTCTTGTTCAGTGACCTCACTCTGTTTACACTAGGCTTTATACCCCTGGAAGCATTTTTTTAGACAGCCTACATGCATGGCTCATTACTTTAATTGTTTCCTTACCATTACCATCAGTTCTGTGGTACCTTTTTCCTTTCCTTTCACTTTCCCATAGTGCTCCAGTCCTGAGTCAAGTTAGTCACCCGACGTCTCTACTCTTATACCTGGCCTGCTGAGTGCTGCCAGAGAAAATCATACGACTATGTGTCTTGGGATCAGGATAAATCTATGATTTCCAACATTATCTGGGTCCCTATGGCACCCTTTTCCTCTGAGGCCTGTTCCAAGCATTTTAACTTTTCTTTCTAAGCCTCTTGTCTCTACCATTTTTCTCTTTAATCTTAGCAAATGATCTTTTTATTTTTATTTCACTGAAAAAATAGAGGCCATCAAGTAGAACTTCCTTTAGTTTCCTATCAGCAAACACAGCTATCCTTTCTTTCTGTCTTTGTGCCTGAATCTAAACTTTCTACTTGTATGTGAATTTAATTCACTTATGCTTCTACTGTTTCTCCATAAGTGGCGCCACTCTCTCCTCCATTGCCTCAGCAGAATAACTGTGAGTCATCCTAAACTACTCTCTCTTAGCACCTCTCCACCACATGTGCATTTACCAAGTTCTGTAGATATTTAATTATTCTTTTTTCTTCATTTACTCTGCCACTGTCAGTTGAGGTTCTCATCAGTTCTAGATTACTGCAGTTGGCTGCTAAACTTTGCCTCTAGTCTGCCTCCCTAGAAATCTTTCTAAGATACAGTTCCGATAATGTAATTTCCCTGCCTAAAATCCTTCATAGTTTTATATTGTTTTTAGAATTAAGTTTAAGCTCTTAGGATAAAAGACCCTCAGTTACGTAGTCCCTGTTTATGTCATGTTTTTTCACCACTCCCTCAAACCATCATTCTGGTTTATGTCTAATACTACATGCAGTTTCCTGAACTAATTTAAAACTCAGCCTATATTGTCTGCTCTAGAAAGCTTCCCCAGGTACTTCCTTTTTCCTCCCCTTCCCACACCCTAACCATTTTGGATGACTCTCCTCCATGTTAATCTAGCATGGTGTGTGTACTTCTGTCTTACCATGTACCTCTGAAAATCTTTTTTATTCACTTGAGTGCTTCCCCATATAGTTAGCTGCTGCTGCTGCTTTTTCTTCATGGTGGGAGAGTTTTATTGAAAAGTTGGTGAGTAAGTCTAAGTCCACAAGTGATAAAATACTTATAGAACATTTTTCATAGAGAAAACCCAATAACTCTGAAATTGAGAAATTAATAAACTTATAAGCTTGGTTTTTCAAAGTATGGGGACAACTATTAGAAAAAAAGAATTAAAAACTAAAATGGCTAAAGGAGGTTAAGAGCCTATGACAGGGGTGTCAAATTCATTTTCACTCGGGGGCCACATCAGTCTTACAGTTTGCCTTCTAGGGGCTGAATATAATTTTAGGACTGTATAAATGTCCTAAACAGTTAACAATAAAGGGGTTAATAAAACTCCTTCACAGTTAAGTGAGAGCTCAGCACTGCCACCAGGTAGAAACAAGGTGCCAGGTAGGATAAAACAAAGTAGAGGGCCGAATTCGGCCTGTGGGACTTGTGTTTGCCACTTGTGGCCTATAATGTATAAGGAATTGCAGGGAGAGAGGAGTTGCTCTATTCATAGGCTTGCAGAATTATTTGATATTTAACAGTATCTGAATGCATAATTTTAAAAAGTAAAAATTAAAATGAAAAACTGATGACAGTGTCTATAAAAAGAATAGTGTACACATTAAGCCAAGTATAGATAAAAAGAACAGCACATTGATATATTCAGCAATGAACATTGCTTTCTTAAACTTGGAATCGAAATGGCCTGGCCAAATTTTTTTCATAATCAAAGTGTAAATTAATCTTTTCATGGTTAGGAACTCTATTTTTCTTGCTAGGTATTCCTTTCTCCCACTTTTCTCTTGAGAGTTTATTCATTTCATTTTTTTAAAGAAAAGGCATTCATCTTTCCAGCTATATTCCAGTTTTTAAAACTTGATCTTTATTTTATTTTTCCATCACCATTTAGTTTCCTTATACGTCTCTCCCCTCTTCAGTTGCCGCACTGTTGACTATGTCCGTGAATCCTTTTTCCCTTTTGCTCAATCTCTCTCCCCCCTAACCTCCACACCCCTTAGCTATCATCCTGCTCTCCATCTGTGAGTCTGTCCCCATTTTTCTTGTTAGGTCGGTTTGTTCATTAGATTCCTAGTTAGCTTCTTGAGGATAGTTATTTTGATTATCTCCTGCTGTGTAAAAAAACCATTGTAACTTAATGTCTTAAAATGCATAATTTATTATTTCTCAAAATTCTTTGGGTGATTGACTCTTTGATGGTTCCACTAGTTTTCTTTGGAGTCATTTCTGTAGCTGCAGTCAGGTGGCGGCTGGGCCTGGAACATCCAAGATGGCTCAGCTGGGACACTAGGATATCTAGGACTTGCGCACTCTCTCTCCCATGTTTGCTCGGGGCTTTTTCCTCTCCAGGTGGCCTCTTCAGTAGAGAAGCCAGATTTCTTGGTGGCTCACAACTCTTGGGAGTGCAGAAGTGGAAGTTTCCAGGCTTTCTTAGGGTGTAGACTTGGCACTAGAACAATGCTCCTTCTGTGGCATTCTGTTGGTTAAAATGAGTCAGAGGGCTAGCTGACATTTAGTGTTGGAGGGGATTCCCAAGAACATGAACACCAGGAGGCCTGATTCATTGGAAGGGGTTCATCTTTAGAGATTTTCTACCACAACAAATAATAATTTTTTTAACTTTATTTTTAATTTTGATTGTAAAGAGAGGGGAAGGGAGAGAGAAGGCAAGAGAGAGAGAAACTTTGATATGAGAGAGAAACATCAATTGGCTATTTCTGTATGTGCCTCTACTGGGGACCAAACCTGCACGTGCCTAACTGGGAATCAAGCTAGTGACCTTTCTGTTTGTGAGATGATGCTCAACCAACTGAGCCACACTGGGAGGGGTGCAAGTAACACATCTTATTTAACTTTTTCTGTTTGGCATGTATTACTGTCTTTTAGATATAGGAAATTACAGAAGTTATATAAATAGGAGACATATAATTAGAGATGTTTTAGAAATGTGCAAGATAAATTATGGGGAGAATCAGAGGCTGGGATATCAACCATCAAGCTCTTACAAATAAGGTGAGTTTAAAAGGATCATTATAAGACTTCTGGTAGTTGAACAAAAAGGAAGAAATAGATTCAGAAGGAATTGGTGTTTGATTATTTTAAACATTAGGACAGAGAAAGAAGTAAAAAAAAATTATTATTTTGACCCTAGGTAACTATGTGCCACATGGACAGTAGTTGGGAAGTAGAATTCCAGTTATAAGTTCTGCACTAAAACTTAAGATAATAAATTTGGGCCCCTGACCAGTGTGGCTCAGTTGGTTGGGTATTATCCCGCTAACCAAAAGGTTGCCAGTTCAATTCCCAGTCAGTGCATGTGCCTGAGTTATGGGTTCCATCTTCCATTCCTGGTAAGGGTGCTTGCAAAAGGCAGCTAGTTGATGTTTCTCAACCTCTCTTTCTCCCTCATTTCTTCTCTCTCTAAAATAGATGAATACATAAATAATAAAAATACTTTTTTAAATATAAAAATAATAAATTTGATTTTATGAGATCTGTGAGTTAAAAAACTCAGTAGGCAATTGGAAATGAGAGACTCGAATACAGAAGAGATGCTATGTCTCAGTTTAGTGTTGACTGCATAGAGATGATAGTTAAAACTACAGAAGTAAATTTTCTGTGGGAAAAAGTTTAGGGTAGGGCTCAGTTCTGAACCTTGGTTTACACCCACAGCTTGGGAGTAGAAAGAAGAGAAGGCAAAAATAATAATCAGAAATAAAGGGAAAGTTCAGAATAGTATAATAGAATTTGAAAAGAGAGAAGATGATTAATAGTGTCAGAAACAGGTAGGAAGTAAAAATGAGAACTAGGTCTGAATAAAGGCCATGGTAGTTATTGAGTATAACCAGTGGGATTTTTAGGCAGGGGTAGTAAATTAGTAGATTTGTTTTCCCCAAATACTTTATTATGAAAATTTCTGATACTAGGAGAAGCCAAAAGTATTGTACATAAACATTTGCCACCTAGATTCAGCAATTAACATTCTGATAAATTTGTTTCAGTAATATCTTTCCATCTGTCTATCCCTCTATCTAGTCATTGGTTCATCTTTTCTTTTCTTGATGTGTATCAGAGTAAGTTGCATTCACCAATAACTTCACTGCTGAACCCATAAACATATATTATTAATTAGAGTATAATATTATTTGCATTTCTTTTTTTAGTAGTAAAGTATATGCAATTAAATACATAAATTTTAAGTATACCATTGAATAAGGTTTTTTTTCATAAAAGATTTTATTTATTTATTTTTAGAGAGAGGGTGAGGGAGGGAGAAAGAGGGAGAGAAACATTGATATGAGGAACTTCGATCTCTGCTTCTCACACACAAAGCAGCTGAAGATTGGGCCCCAAACCCAGGCATGTTCCCTGAGCAGGAATTGAACTGGTGACCTCTTTGCTTTGTGGGATGATGCCCAACCAACTGAACCATACTGGTGAGGGCTACCATTGAATGAGTTTTGATAAATGTATGTACCTGTATAAATCAAACCTCATAAAAATATAGGAAATACTAGTGTTAAATCAGATGGTCCTCTAGTGCACGTTTTTAGTCACTCCCTGTTCCAGTTCTCCCAAAGGCAACTACTGTTCGATGGTTTCACCATAAATGAATTCTGCTTTTTCCAGAACATCATCACACAGATGAACTCATACAATATGTTTGTTTTTATGTAGGACTTCATTCAGCTTTTGAGTGCTTTTGACACTCACTCAGTTTGTCTCTTTTTATTGTCAAGTAGTATTCTTTTGAGTATACCACAGTTTGTTTAGCCATACCTTTGTTGATGGGCATCAGCAATTTCAGATTTTAATTATTAAGAATAAAGCTGCTAGGGACATTCAAGTGCAAGTCTTTGTGTGAACATATACTTTTATTTCTCTAGGATAAATTCCTAGGAGTAGAATTGCTGGATTGTAGAGTAGGTATACTGGGGTGTGCAAAAGTGGATTTACAGTTGGGAGTACATAAAACATAGTTTATTCTTGTAATATTATTTATTATTGTATTTTTTGTATTATAACTATAAACCTACTTTTGCTACTCATATATATTTAGTTTTATAAGAAATGGCCAGATATATTTCCAAAGTGCGTATGCCATATTATACTCTACCTACAATGCATGAGAGTTCTGGTTGTTTCATAGCCTTGCCATCCAAGTGGTTACAGAGTAGTATTTCTTTGTTGTTTAAATTTGCCTTTCCTTAATGACTAATGATACTGATCACTTTTTTTCCATGTGCTTTTTGGCCATTCATGCATCTGTTTTGGTGAAGTGCCCAGTTAAATTTTTTTTGGTTGAGTTCTGAGCTTTTTATTATTGTGTCATGAGTTCATTAAACATTCCACATATATGTTCTTTGTCAGTTATTGGGTGGTCCAAAAAGTCCATTTAGGTTTTCCATAAAATAAAAGAAAGATTTTTTCATTTTCACCAATAACCTTATTGATCTGGTTATTTTCAGTGTGTCAGCTGTCTTCCACATGGTATGATGTCGATTGTTCTCAATTATTGTCTTAATATGATGGCTATCAACTCCAACAGGTCTACCTGACTGTGGAGCATCTACAGCATAAAACTTTGCAGACCACTTTTGACAGGTTTGATCAGTCCCAGCACCTTCAATATATACTGCATAAATCTTGTTTTGAATTTCAGTTGCATTTTTACCTTTCTTGAAATAATAAAGGATAATATAGGAGAAATGTCACTTATTTTCTTCCATCTTTAATATCATAATGGCCCCACAAAAATTCACCAATTTTTGATAAGTCTTTTTTTTTTAACGCACACTGATATGGCAGCTGTCACAATACAGTCTAACAAAATAGTTTCAAATGAAGTTAAAGACAACTAAGTTCTACTAGAGCTATCCTCTGGGAAAAAACAAATGAGCATTTTGGCCAACCCAACATAGTTCTGTAAAAATTTTCTTCTACTCTCTGACTCATTCTTTTTTTAATTGCATTTGTTGATGAACAGAAATTTTAATTTCAAAGATGTCTAATATATCAAGTTTTCTTGTATAGTTACTGCATTTTCTGTCATGTCTATGACACCTTTTCCTACTCTGAAGTACCAAAGATAGTCTGCAATGTTTTCTTATGGAAATGGTATCATTTTAGCTTTTGTTTTTATGTCTGTGATACATCTCAAATTAATTTTTGTGTACAGCGGTAGGGGTTCAGGCTCATTTTTTCCCATGTGGATATCCAGTTGTTCCAGCATTGTTTCTTGAAAAGGCTTTCCTTTCCCCATTGAATTTCTGGACACTGCCAAAAACCAAATGGTATAGTCATTTGTGTAGTGGGTCCATTTCTGAAGACTACTCTGTTGCATTGATGTTTTTTGTCTGTCTTTGTGCCAGATCATGCTTGTCTTAATTATTATGGTTTTATAGTAAATAATGAAGTCAAATAATGCAATGTCTTCTACTTTTTTCCTTCAAGATTGCTTTGGATATTATGTTTTTTATTTTGACATTTATTTTTGCATTTCCATATATTTTTAAAAGCAGCTTGTCAGTTTCTACTAAAGCAAAACAAAATTGGTGAAAATACAGTTGTCTTGAATCTATAGATCTATGCAGGGGATATTGACATAATAATATTGAACAATTCAATCCATAAACATGATACACATTTGGATTTATGTAAGTTTTTTATTTATATTAGCAACATTTTATAATGATCAGTATATAGGTCTTGCACATATTTCTTTAAAATTCTAAAGAAATTTATTCCTAAGTATTTTATGTTCTTTAATACTAAGTAGAATCAGATTTTTAAAAAATTTCCATCTGGCCCTGGCTGGTGTGGCTCAGTGGATTGAGCATGGGCCTGTGAAACAAAGGGTTGCTGGTTCGATTCCCAGTCAGGGCACATGCCTGGGTTGCAGGCCAGGTCCCCAGTAGGGGACACATGAGAGGTAACCACACATTGATGTTTCTCTCCCGCTCTTTCTCCTTCCCATCCCCTCTCTCTAAAAATAAATAAATGAAATATTTTTATTTTTTTAAAAGATTTAATTTATTTATCTTTAGAGGGGAAGGGAAGGAGATAGGGAGAGAAATATCAATGTATGGTTGCCTCTCATGTGTCGCCTGCTGGGAGCTGGTCTGCAGCTCAGGCATGTGCCCTGACTGGGAATTGAACCACGATCATCTGGTTTGCAGGCCTGCACTCAATCCACTGAGCTACACCAGCCAGGGCAGTAAAATATTAAAAAAAAAATTTTTTTCATCTGGTCCTGACCAGTGTGGCTCACTTGGTTGGGTATCGTCCCACAAAGCAAACAGTCTCTGGTTCGATACCAGTCAGGGCACAAGCGTAGGTTGTGGTTTCAGTACTCGTTTGGGTATGTAGGAGAGGCAATTGATTGGTGTTTCTCTCTCACATTAACGTTTCCCTAAAACTCTCTAAAAGTCAGTAAAGTTTAAATTTCTTTAACTTTCTTGTTAGGACGTAAGCATAGTTTATTTTTATGTAGTAACCTTATACTTGATACTTTTCTAAATTCATGTATTTGTATATTAGTTGTTTTATAGAATCTGTAGGATTTTCTACATACATGATCATGACTTCTGTAAACATACATACAGTTTTCTTTCTTTCTTTCAAATCTTAAGCCTTTTATTTCTTGTAAATATTACTGCACTGGCTAGGACCTCCAGTACAATGTTAAATAGAAGTGGCAGAGTGGGGGGTGAGGTGCTGAGATGGGAGTAAAAGACAGAAAACTGTACTTGAACAACAGTTAAATGAAAAGAAGTGGCAGAGTAGTAGACATCACTGCCTTGTTTCTGCTCTTAGGAAAAATGTTTAATATTTTACTGTTTAGTTTGATAATAGCTATAGGGTTTTTGTAGATGCCCTTCATCAAATTGAGGAAGTTCTCTTATATATCTACTTTTCAGAGAGTTTTTAACATGAATTGGTGCATAATTTTGTAAAATGGTTTTTCTGCATCTATAAAAATTATCAAAGGATTTTTCTCTTTGATCTAATATGGCGAATTGCATTAATTTATTTTCAAATGTTAACCCTTCATTTTTGGGATAAACCCAACTTGGATAAGATATATTGTTTTTATATATTTCTGGATTTGTCTTGCTAATATTATTTAAGGAATTTTATAGAGGCATACTATTCTGGTTTTTTTTTCTGATTTTTAAAAATTTAATTATATCACTTGCTCAGGGGTGGATGTTAATATTTCTATGATTATAGATATTTCTATTTCCAAACAGTTAATAAACTCTTGTATTCATTTAATGACTATAGAAAAAAATTATAAGCATAATGTCTGAACATTTTTCTTCTCTTATGTACAAAGTACACACAACACACACATATACACACTATTGGTTTACTTTGTATTTTATAGTAGAGGTATGGGAAGGAGAAAATCTTAGCCTAAGACATGAATCTTTTGATTGTTTTTACCAGGTTTCATATTTAAATATGTTTAACTTGTACTACTAAACTCAGTGAATATCACTTCGATAGGATATAATCCATGTGAGTTTTTAATTGAATTTGTCGAGTGACATTGTTTAATTGTATAGGTTTCAGGTGTACAGTTTTACACTACATTATTTGTATATTGTATTGTGTGTTCACCACCCCAAGTCAAGTCTCCTTCCATTGTGATTTATTCCCCCTATACCCTGTTCTACTTTCTCCCAACCTTCTTTCCTCTGGAAATCACCAACCATACTGTTGCTGTGTCTATGAAGGCACAGCAACAGTATGGTTGGTGTGCCTTCTTGTGGTATGGTTTTCCTTTTTTTTTCTTTATCTCTTTACCTTTTTCACCTAGTGCCACAATCCCCCTCCCCTCTAAAAGCTGTCAGTCTATCCTGTATCCATGAGTCTGTCACAATTTTGCTTGTTAGTTAATTTTGTTTGTTAGATTCCAAATAAGGTAATTTTGTTTGTTAGATTCCACATATAGAGAAGTCCTTGATACTTCTCTTTCTCTGACTGTCCTATTTCACTTACTATAATGCTGTCCACATCTATCTTACTGTTGTAAAGGGTAAGATTTCCTTCTTTATGGTTAAGTAGTTAGTATTCTATTGCATAAATGTGCCACAGCTTTATTATCCATTCACCTACTAATGGACACTTGGACTGCTTCCACATCTTGGCTATTATAAATAATGCTTCAATGAATGCAGGGATGCATATATTCTGTTGAATTAATGTTTAGGATTTCACTAAATATATTCCACTCCAGGAGTGCAATTTCTGGGTAATAAGGCAGATCCATTTTTAATTTTCTGAGGTAACTCCATACTGCTTTCCACAGGGGCTGTACCAGTCTGCATTCCCACCTCCCAACAGTGCATGAGGGTTCCTTTTTCTCCACATCCTCTACAACACTTGTTTGTTGATTTATTGATGATAACCATTCTGACAGGTGTGAGATGATATCTCATTGTGATTTTAATTTGCGTTTCTCTGATGAGTAGTGAAGTTGAGCATGTTTTTATATGTCTGTTGGCCATGCGTATGTCTTCTTTAGAGAGATATCTATTCAAGTCCTTTGCCCATTTTTTAATTGGTTTGTTTTTTGGTGTTGAGTTTTATAAGTTCTTCACAAATTTTGGAATTTAACCCTTATCAAATGTATCATTGGCGAATATGTTGTCCCATTCAGTGGATTGTCTTTTCATTTTGTTGATGGTTTCCTTTGCTGTGCAAAAAATGTTTTAGTTTGATGTGGTCCCACTTGTTTTTTCTTTTTTTATTCCCTTTGCCCAAGGAGATATGTCAGAAAAAATATCACTACAAGAAATGTCTAAGGTTTTACTGCCAGTGTTTTCTTCTAGGATTTTTATGGTTTTGAGTCTAAAATTTGTCTTTAATCCATTTTGAGTTTATTCTTGTGTGTCATGCAAGAAAGTGGTGTATTTTCATTTTTTCTTGCATATTTCTGTCCAATTTTCCCAACACCATTTATTGAATAGACTGTCTTTACCCCAAGGTATGTTTTCGCCTCTTTTGTCAAATATTAATGGACTATAAAGTATAAAGGTGTGGGTTTATTTCTGGGCTATTTTGTTCCATTGATCTACATGTGGTTTTATACCAGTACCGAGCCGTTTTGATTACTATGGCCTATAGTATAGTGTGGTATCAGGCAGTGTGATTCTTCCAACTTTGTTCTTCTTTCTCAAGATTGCTGGCCAACTTGACTAGAAGTTGCTTGGTGACTTCTGGTCAAGATGGAGGCATAGGTAAATATAGTTGCTTCCTCACACAACCACAGCAAAAATTACAACTAAACTATAAAACAACTATTACCCAGAACTGTGAGAAAATTGAGCTGTGTGGAAGTCCAACAACCAAGGAACTAAAGAAGTCACATTCATTCAGATGTGTAGGAGGGGCAGAGATGCAGAAAAGTCTCGTCCCATATGCACATGTGGTAGATAAAAATCATGAGGGAGTGAGGAATCCCAGCCCCATGCCATACCACCCAACTCAGGGTTCCAGTGCCAGAAGATAAATCCCCATAACTTTTTTTTCATGACTAAGTAATTTATTTAAGCCACCTCCTGCTATTAGCAAAGAGATGGAAGATTAGTATACTCTAGTCATCATTTGATATTAGGATAGAAAGTCAGCTTAAGGACCCATATATTTTTTTGGTCCATGTGCAGAGTAATGTTCCAAACCAGTGCTGTGGTCCAGGTTCTCTTTATTCATCTTCATAGCCATTTGGAAGTGGATTCATGTGAGGATTATGGAACAGAGTATGGTTACTATCTCCCCAGGGAAAGGGCTTGGATCTGATGAGGAGATGGGGGTAGGTGATGAACTTGGGTCTCTTGTGCTGTCTGTGATGCGACTTCAGAAAGACGTTCAGCATGCTCACTCCCACCCTGGGGAGCTCAACAAAGTTGGTAAGGGCCCTCCACCTGTGAGCTGAGCCCTCTTCACTGTGGGCACCACCTGACATAGACTGTGCTAGCTGTGGCTGGAAATGACCTAGTAGCTCAGAAACATGGGAGACCCAGCCGCTGCTGCCATTTTTGACCAGGACCTCAAATCCCCATAACTTTTGGCTGTAAAAACCAATAGTGGGTGGGACAGTGGAAGAAACTGTAGGATTCTCAGGCATCTCCTCTAAAAGGACCCATAATGCACTTAGGACTTACATAGACTCACTCCCTCTGGGATCCATCACTGGGGCAGTGGCTCGAAGGGCATCAGTGGCATATGGGGGGAAACTGAAGTGTCTGGCATCAGGATGAGTGCCAGGGGACAGCTTCCTCCTGGACAAAACTCCAGAGGCCAGGCGGCGGCCATTGTTATTTTTCCAATCCCACCCCCATACAGAGTGGGAGCAGCACCATATCTGAGACTCCATCAGCCTGGTTTACAAGGGTTGCCCTATGCCTGGCAATTACCAAAGGCTCTGCTACATCCAACTTACTACATTTTCTACATTATGCCATGCTACTAAGAGCTGCAAAGCAGCTCTACCTAATACGTAGAAATGAACACAGGGAGGCTGCCAAAATGAGGAGACAAAGAAATTTGGCCCAAATGAAAGACCAGAACAAAATTCCAGAAAAAGAACTACACAAAATGTACATAAGCAATCTGTCAGAAGCAGAGTTCAAAACACTGGTCATTAGGTTCTCTCAGATCTAATTGGGTACTTCATCAGGATAAAAAAGACCCAGGCAGAAATTAAGTTTACAATAAGTGAAATGATGAAAAATTTACAAGGAATCAACAGTGAGTGGATGAAGCTGAGACTTAAATCAATAATTTGGAACATAAAGAAGAAGAAAAAAAAACATTTAGTCAGAACAGCAAGAAGAAAAAATAATCCAAAAGAACAAGATTAGTATAAGGAGCCTCTGGGACAACCTTAAATGTACCAACATTCAAATCATAAGGGTGCTGGAATGAGAAGAGAAAGAGCAAGAAATTGAAAACTTACTTGAAAAATAATGAAAAAACTTCCCTAAATTGGTGAAGGAAATAGACATATAAGGTCTGGAAGCACAGTTTGTCCCAGACAAGATGGATGCAAAGAGAACCACACCAAGATACATCATAATTAAAATGCCAAAGATTAAAGATAAAGAGAGAATCTTAAAAGCAGCAAGAGAAAAAAAGACAGTTACCTACAAAGGAGTTCCCATCAGACTGTCCTCTGATTTCTCAGAAGAAACCTTACAGACAAGAAGGGACTGGCAAAAAGTATTCAAAGTGATGAAATGAGGACCTGTCCAGCAAAGCTATCATTTAGAATTGAAGGACAGATAAAGTGCTTACCAGACAAGATAAAACTAAAGGAGTGCATTATCACCAAGCCATTATTATATGAAATGTCGAAGTGACTTGTTTAAGAAAAAGAAGATCAAAATTATGAACGATAAAATAGCAATAAATTCACAACAGTCAACAATTGAATCTAAAAAACAAACTAAGGAAACAAGCAGAACAGAAACAGAATCATTGATGTGGAGATCATTTAGATGTTTACCAGTTGGGAGGGTGAAGGGAGAGGATGGGGGAACAGGAATTAAGAAGTGCAAATTGGCCCTGGCTGGTGTAGCTCAGTGGATTGAGTACGGGCCTGTGAACCAGAGTATCGAGGTTCGATTCCCAGTCAGGGCACATGCCTGGGTTGCAGGCCAGTTCCCAGCAGGGGACGCATAAGAGGCAACCATACATTGATATTTTTCTCCCACTCTTTCTCCTTCCCTTCCCCTTTCTTGAAAAATAAATTAAAAAATATTTTTAAAAAAAGAAGAAGTGCAAATTGGGGACTTCCACCAAGATGGAGGCATAGGTGGAAGCACTGCACCTTCTTGCACAACCAAGTTTAGAAACAATAAAGTTTTAGCAACAAAAACGCAGCCAAACCACAGAAAATTGAACTACACGGAAGTCTGACAACAACGAACACTTCCACCAAACCGGTGAGAGGGGCAGAGCCAGCAGCAGAGCAGGGTTGGGCAGGAAAGATCCACCGGACCGACCCGGGCGCACAACCTAGGTGCACCAGCAGCCATGGGCAGATCCCAGGTGTGGAGAAGCAGGTGGACCCACTGAGGGCACAAGGTGGTGGAACCACTAAGGGCTGATCTCGGTCACACATTCAAGCGTAGATAAACCGGTGAAGGAGCTAGCACTGAGACAGACCACGCAGGCCCCAGTGGCAGGAAGCGGCAGAGGGAACCACCATTGTCCTTCTCTGACCCTGCCCCTACATACAGCGTCACAACCCAGTGACCTGGGTAGCCCCGACCTGGTGCACAACTAAGGCCCCACTCCTCATACCTAACAGGCACGAACAGATCAAAACATGGCTCAAGAACAACTCAGAGCCCCAGAGCCCATAAATCTAAGCAATGAAGAAATAGCCAAACTTTCAGATGCACAGTTCAAAACACTGGTGATCAGGATGCTCAGAACTGGTTGATTTTAGTCACAAATTAGAGGAACATATGAAGGCTAAACTAATTGAAATGAATGGAAATGCATAGGAAACCAATAGTAATGGAAAGGAAACTGGGACTCAAATCAAAGGAGTGGACCAGAAGGAGGAAAAAAATGACCAAACAGAAAAATATGAAGAAACAAGAATTCAAAAAAAGGAGGAGAGGCTTAGGAACCTCCAGTACATCTTTAAATGTTCCAACATCCGAATTATAGGGGTACCAGAAAGGGAAGAGGAACAGCCATGAGTGGAAAACTTATGTGAACAAATAATAAAGAACTTCCCCATTCTGGCAAAGGAATTAGACTTCCAGGAAATCCAGGAAGCTCAGAGAGTCCCAAAGAAGTTGGACCCAAGGAGGAACATACAGAGGCACATCATAATTGCATTAGCCAAGATTAAAATGAAGGAGAGAATTCTACAAGCAGCAAGAGATAAGGGGACAGTCACCTACAAAGGAGTTCCCATCAGACTGTCAGCTGATTTCTCAAAAGAGACCTTCTAGGCAAGAAGGGGCTGGAAAGAAGTATTCCAAGTCATGAAATCTAAAGACCTACATCCAAGATTGCTCTATCCAGCAAAGCTTTCATTTAGAATGGGAGGACAGATAAAGTGCTTCTCAGATAAGATCAAATTCAAGGAGTTCATCATCACCAAGCCCTTATTATATGAAATGTTAAAGGGTCTTATCTGAGAAAAAGAAGATAAAAAACATATACTAAGATGACAGCAAACTCACAGTTATTAACAACCACACCTGAAACAGAAGCAAACTAAGAGGACAGCTAGATCAGGAGCAGAACCATAGAAATGAAGATCACATGGAGGGTTAGCAACAGGGGAGTAGGAGAAGGAGAAGGGGGGAGAAGGTACAGAAAATAAGTAGCATAGATGGTAGGTAGAAAATGGATGGGGGGAGGGCAAGAATAGTATGGGAAATATAGAATCTAAAGAACTTGTGACACATGGATATAAACGAAATGGGTGGCAGTGATGGGGGACGGGGTGTGCAGGGTGGAGGGGAATGAAGGGGGGAAATAGAACAACTGTAATGGCATAATTAATAAAATATATTTTTTAAAAAAGAAGTGCAAATTGGTAGGTACAGGAGAGGCAGAGGGATCTCCAGAACAGTATAGGAAATGGAGTAGTAGAAGAACTAAATGCATGACCCATGGACATGATCCTAAGGTAGGGGATTGTGGTAGGGGATGGGAGGTGCTGGGTTGAGGGGAGCAAAGGGGGAATAATTGGGAGAACCATAATAGCATAATCAATAAAATATATTTAAAAGGATAAACTTCTAAAAGATGGATGGAAAAGAAAAAAAAGATTGTTGTGGCTATGTGGAATCATTTTTGGTTCCGTATAAATTTATGAGTGTTCTGTGAAATGTGCTATTGGTATCTTGATAGGAATTGCTTTGGGTAGTATGGAAATTTTAATGATGTTAATTCTTCCTACCCAGGAGCACAGTATATACTTCCACTTATTTGTATCGTCTTTAGTTTTTTTCTTTAGTGTCTTAACTTCTTGAGTACAGGTCTTTTACATCCTTGGTTGAATTTATTTCTGGGTGTATATTTTTTAAGTATTTGTGAAAGGAATTGTTTTCTTAGTTTCCCTTTTTAAAAAGATTTTATTTATGTATTTTTAGGGCAGGAGAGAAAGAGGGAGAGAAGCATTGATGTGCAAGAGAAACATTGATTGGCTGCTTTTCCCCCCCTGTAGTGTTCCAAACCTGTAACCCCGGCATGTGCCATGACTGGAAATAAACTGATGACATTTTGGTCATAGGCCAGTGCTCAATCCACTGAGCCACACCAGCCAGGGCTAGTCTCCCTTTCTGAAAGTTCATTATTGGTATATAGAAATGCAACTGATTTATGGATATTTGTATCCTGCTTTTTTATAGAATTCATTTATCAGTTCTAGTAGTTTTGGTGGAATCTTTAGGGTTCTTTATATACAGTATCATGTCATCTGCAAATAATGACAAGTTTTGCTTTTTTCTTTGCAATTTGGATACCTTTTACTTCTTATTCATGTCAGATTGCAGTGGCTAAGACCTCCAGTACTATGTTGAATAAGAGTCATGAAGGTGGGCATCTCTGTCTTGTCCTGATCTTAAGGGAAATACAGTTTTTGGTCATTTGGTATCAGGTTGCCTGTGGATTTGTCATATACCCTTTATTACCTTGAGTATGTTTCCCCTCTGTGCCCACTTTGATGAGAGTTTTTATAATAAATTAGTGCTGGATTTTTTAAAATGCTTTTTCTGCATCTATTGATATAATCCTATGATTGTTATTCTCATCTTATGTATGTGGTGTATCACATTTATTGATTTGAGGATATTGTACCAGCCTTACACCTCTAGAATAAATCCCACTTGGTCATTATGTATGATCTTTTTAATGTATTGCTGGATCTGGTTTGCTAATACTTGGTTTAGGATTTTAGCATCTGTATTCATCAGATATATTGGCCTGTAATTTTCTTTCTTTATAGTGACTTTATCTGGTTTTGAAATTAGGATAATGCTTGCCTTGTAAAGTGAGCTTGGGAGTCTTCCCTCCTCCTCAATTTTTTTTTGAAATTGTTTGAAAAGGAGAAATGTCAGTTCCTAGAATATTTGGTAAAATTCACCTGTGAAGCCATCTGGTCCAGGTGAATTTTTTTTGTTGGGAGTTTTTGAATTACTGCTTCCATTTCTCTAGTTGTAATCTGTCTTTTTGGATTCTCTGATTCTTCCTGATTCAGTTTTGGACGATTGTATGTTTCTAGGAATTTATCCATTTCTTACAGATTTTCAGTTTGTTGGCATATAGTTATTTGTAATATTTTCTTACTGTCCTTCATATTATATTTCTTTGGTGTCAGTTGTTAATTCTCTTTCATTTCTGATTTTATTTATTTGGGTCTTTTTTTCTGCATGAGTCTAGCTAAAGGTTTGTCAGTCTTGTTTATTTTTTTAAACATTCAGTTCTTGGTTTCATCGTTCTCTTATATATATTTTTAAGACTCTATTTCATTTATTTCTGCTGTGATCTTTATTATTTTTCTCTCTTTTACTCACTTTGGGTTTTATTTGTTATTCTTTTTCAATTTCCTTTAAGAGTAAAGTTAGATTGTTTGAGTTTTTTCTGGTTTAAAATAAGCGTGTAATGCTCTGAATTTCCCTCTTGTAACTAATTTTGCTGTGTTCCATAAATTTTGGGTTGTTGTGTCCTTCATTTATTTCAAGGTGTCTTTGATTTCTCTTTTGATCTTGTCATTAACCCATTCATTGCTTAGTAACATGTTATTTAGCCTCCATGTGTTTTGTGTTTTTTAGGTTTTTTCTTGTGATTGATTTTTAGTTTCATACCATTATGGTCAGAGAAGATTCTATATGTGATTTCAATCTTCTAAAATTTATTGAGATTCATTTAGTGCCTTAATATGTGGTCTATCTTAGAAAATTTTCCATGTCACTTGCAAAGAATATATATTTTACTGCTTTAGCATGAAATTTTTTAAGGATATCTATTAAATCCATCTGATTTAGCATGTCATTTAAGGCCACCATTTATTTCTTTGTTGATTTTCTGTCTGGAATATCTATCTATTGATGTCCATAGGGTTTTGAATCCCCTACTATGATTGTATTACTGTCAGTCTCTACCTTTATGTCCATCAAGGTTTGCTGTACGCATGCGGGTGCTCCTATGTTAGGTGCATGTATGTTTACAAGAATTATATCCTCTTGTTGAATTGTTGCATTTATCACTTTGTAGTTTCCTTGGTCTTTCACTATAGCTGTTGTTTTAAAGTTCATTTTGTCAGTATAAGTATTGTTATACAGCTTTAAAAATTTTTTCAATTTGCATGCAATATCTTTTTCCATCCGTTTACTTGTAGTCTGTGTGTATCTTTCATTCCCAGGTGGGTCTCTTGTAGAGGGTCTTGTTCTCTTTTTGATCCATTCAACTACCCTATGTCTTTTGATTAGAGCATTTAAGCCATTTACATTTAAAGTGATTATTGATAGGTACATATTTATTGCCATTTTATTCTTTTAACTATGTTCCTCTGTTTTTCTTTTTATCCTCTTCCCTCCTTCTTCTTCATCTTTGTCATCTTTCCTTGTTCCTTTTTCCTCTTTCCTTCTTCCTTCTGTCTTCTTCTCCTTCCTCCTCTTCTCTTCTTTTTATTTTTTTTCTTCGTCCTCTGCTTCTCCTCCTCCCAGTCCCTTTAACATTTTTTGTAATGCTAGTTTGGTGGTTAACAAACTCCTTTAACTTTTTTCTTGACTGGGTAGCTCTTTATTTCTCCTTCAATTTGAAATATTAGGTCGGCCGAACAGTCTTTTTAGTTTTCACCATAAAATAAAAGACACATTTTTCATCTACACCTATAACTTTATTGATTTGGGTATTTTGTGTTTGTCTGCTATCTCCTGCTATTGGCTTCTAGTGGGTAGAGGCTGGGATGCTGCTAAACATCTTCTAATGCATTAGACAGCCCCACAGCAAAGAATTATTTGGCCAAAATGTCAGTAGTACCAAGAAACTAAACAAACCACTTTTGACCCTTTAATCAGTCACAGCACCTTCTCCATATACTGCACAAATCTTTTTTCTTTTTTGCATTTCAGTTGTGGTTTTACCTTTCTTGAAATAATAAAGCATAATATGCTGAAAATTTTGCTTATCTTCTTCCATTTTTAATATTAAACTAGCTGCACAAAAATTCACCAATTTTGATGTTTTTTTAAATGCACGGTGATATGACAGCTGTCAGAATACAGTCTAACAAAATTGTTTCGAATGAAGTTAAAGACAATTAAGCACTACTGGAGCCATCTTACGGAAAAAACTAAACAAACTCTTTGGCCAAGCCAGCTCCTTGCTGGCTGAAGTAAACTTGGTTGTAAGTTCTTGCTTTTCATCACTTTGAATATTTCATGCCAATTCCTTCTGCCCTGAAATGTTTCTGTTGTGAGATCATTTGAGTGTTTGGGAGCTCCCCTGTAGGTAAGTAACTAACTGTCTTTCTCTTACTGCTTTGAAGAGTCTGTGTGTTTAACCTTTTGCATTTTAATTATGATGTGTGTTGGTGTGGGCCTCTTTAGGTTCGTCTTGTTTGAGACTCTGTGTGCTTCCCTGGCTTGTATGTCTGTTTCCTTTGCTTAGGGAAGTTTTCCATCATTATTTTTTTCAAATAGGTTTTCAATTTCTTGCTTTCTGTCTTCTCTTTTTGGTACCCCTTGATTCAAATATTGGTATACTCCTGATGTTAACCCAGAGGCCTCTTAAAATATCCTCATTTGTTTTTGGATTTTTTAATTCCTTTTGCTGTCCTTTTGCTGATTGGATATTTTCTGTTATGTTCTCTTCCAAATAGCTGATTCAGTCCTCTGCTTTATCTAATCTAATGTTGATTCCCTCTAATGTATTCTTCATTTCAGTTATTGTAGTCTTCATTTCTGTCTGGTCCTTTTTAATGTTTTGTATCTCCATTTTTGTTTCCTATCTTTTGTTAAAGTTCTTACTAAGATCATCAAACATCTTTATAGTGTTTTGACATCTGCATCTGGTAGATTGCTTGTTTCCATTTTGTTTAGCTGTTTTTCTGGAGTTTTTCCTTGTTCTTTCATTTAGGATGTGTTTGTCTCCTCAATTTGCCTGTCTCTTTGTGTTTGTTTCTCTATATTTGGTAGAGTTGCTTAGTCTCTTGGTCTTGGTAGAGTGGCCGTATATAGTAGGTGTCCTGTGGGGCCCAGTGGAACAGTTCCCTGGTCACCAGAGTTGGGTGCTCTAGGTGTGTTTCTTGTGTGGGTTGTGTGTGCCCTCCTGTTGTATTTGAGCCTTGATTGTTGGCATGTCAGTGGGAGATATTGGCCCTCACACTGATTGGCTTTGAGGACTGGCCATGACTGTAGTGGAGGAGCTGTTGTTCAGAGGTGGACCCTATGGAGCAGGATTTGCTTTAGTAGGTTGTTGGGGTTTGCTGAGTTCTCCCTTTTGGCGTGTGTGTGTGTGTGTGTGTGTGTGTGTGTGTGTGTGTGTGTGTGAAAGGGGTTGGGTTGTGCTCTGGTGTGGTCTGAATGTGGCTACGAGTGTGTTGGTTCTGGGACCTTTGGGTGGGGGGGCCTTTAGTGCAGGCTAAGGACAGCTGCTGCTTTTGCTCTATCCAGGGCTACCTGATGTAAACTAAATAGTGATCTGCAGATATTTGCTGCTTGTGCTGACCTTGGAGGTTCCTGAAAGAGGCTAAGGTGGGAACTACAGCTGTCTCTGGCGTCAGGCTGGAGGCTGCTTAGCAAGAGATATGAGGCATGCTGAGGCCAGATGCTGTTTATTTGGGGTTTGTGAACCTTTGAGAGATTTTAGGAAACTTTGCAGCACTAGCCAAGACAGTCTGTTTGTATGGAAAAGCCAGTGGAAACAGCTTGAGTGAGCCTGCAAATTGGGTGGAACAGGGTCTCAGGGAATCACCATGGGAGGACAGTGTTAGCCAGGTTGATGGAGAGACACCTAGGGTGCCCACTTGCTCCTGCAGAAAAAGGGCTTAGCAAAGGAATAGGGGCTTCTACTAGCACTTCTGTGTAGGAGAAGGCTTCCCCTCCAACCCTTACCCTGAAGCCAAATAATTCAGTTTTTCTCTTATAGATTTTGAACTGTTGCTTCAGTGCTGGAGCTCAGAGCGAGTGAGTTGGTCAGCATGTAAGTCCATGCACAGATCCTTTAAGCAGAATGTCTGGGACTTCAGCAGCCCTCCATCTCACTTAGTCACAATCTTTGCAGTCAGAAATTCTGGGGACTTCTCTTCCCTGCATTGGAACCCTGGCCTGGGACCCTGGTGTGGGGATGGGTCCCTTTGCTCCTTGGCGGACCTCAGCAGCCAGACTTTTGAACAAAATCCCTTCTGATTTTGAACCACTACACTTGAGTGTAGGACCAACCCCTTTTGCATCTCTGCCCCTTCTTCCAGTCTGGACGTGACTTCTTACATCCTTAGTTATAGGAGTTCTACTCAGTTAAACTGTGGATGGTTCTCAGTTGTGGTTGTTCTATAATTAGTTGTAATTTTGGTGCAGTCATGGGTGGGAGATGGTGAGCACAGTTTCCCTACTGTGCCATCATGACTGGAGGTGTTTAGTTATTATTTTATAGCTTTAATTTCTCTGCTCAGAACTCTTATTTGTTTAGTCCTTATAAGCATATTTTTCCTTCATGTCCTTTTGCATAGTTAAAATAGATGCTTTAAAATCTTTGCCTGCTTATTCTAACATTTAGGTCACCTTGGAGTCCTTTTCCATTGATTGCCGTTTTTTTTCTTTTTTTTTTTACTAGGAGTTGGAATCAGACCATTATCCTAAATAAGAAACCAGCAGAAAAAAGACTACACACAATATAATTATATTCACATGAATTTCTAAAACAGACAAAACCACAGTGAGAGAAAGTAGATCAGTGGTTCCCAGTGGCTTAGTGTGGAGGGAAGAGATTGACTGCCATATAGTAAATATTTTAAGCCTTGCAGATCATACAGCATCTGTCACAACTGTTCACCTTTGCTGCAGCATGAAAGTAGCAGTAGAAAATATGTAAATGAAATGAGTTTGTCTGGGTTCACAAAAATACTGATTTGCAAAAAGTAGGTGGCAGCCTGTAATTGACTCACAGGCTGTAGTTTGCTAACCCCTGCCCTTGACTGTGGATCATGTTTTTCTCTTTCTTCTTATGTTGGTAATTTGGGGCTGAATCCTGAATATTATCAATAATACATTGTAGAGACTCTGGACTCTGTTGTATTTCTCCAAAAAAAATCTTGACTTAAAAAAATTGTGTTATCAGTCTGTTTCCTTTACTGGGCCTAAGTATCATACTCTTGTTCAGTGGGTAGCAGCAATGGTCTCTATTCACTTTATTTAGCTTTAGGTGGGTTCCTTTGAGTCTTTTTTGTGCATGCATGGGTTCAGGGATCATTCAGAGATTTGGACATATTTATGTGCAGAGTGTAGGGCTTACCATTGTGTTTTTTTATTTTGGGGATTTCCTTCTCATTTTCTAGTTCCCAATTTTATGGTAGCCCCTAACTTTTTTCTTTAGTTTTTCAGGTAGTAAGGCTTCAAGATTTCTATTTCAGTTTTAGCCATCCAAATCGAGCTGCCTGGAGTTTGCCCTTAGACAAATAATCATTAAAAAAATAAACCAGGAAAAAACTGTGAAATTCACTCATTCCAAAGGTTGTATCTTCTCCTTTCCCAGGTTCTTAATTGTTCTGTAGTGTCTTCAAATAGATGCTTTTTTACAGTTTTAGAATTTATAGTTTCTGACCTGTGGGGTGTTTGTCTGTTAGGAGCACCTCTGCCCTTATTGGGAGTAGACATCTCCAGATTTGATTTTTAGAAGGTTAATTCGGGCTAGTAATAGATGAGCTAAAGTACAGATAAATTGGTGTCAGGAAAACAGAATTACAACAAGATAAAATGAGGGTGTGAACTATGTGTTAAAGGAACCAAACGAAAGGATATTCTGAGGTAGGGTTGATGAGATTTGTTGATTGTTATAGGGAGATGATGAGAAGTCCAGCACAACAGGATATCCAGGGTGGCCGAGATGGTGTATATCAGAAGTGCAACAGGTTAAGGGCAGTGAGTTTGGAGGTGGAGGTTGTATATTCTTTTTTTAAAAATCACCTTTGTGGAGATATATGTTATCTGTGATAAAAATTCACTCTTTATTTTTTAAGTATATTGTATTGATTATGCTATTACAGTTCTCCCGTTTTTTCCTCCCCTTTCTCTTCCTCTGCCCTACACCCTCCTTGTACCAATATTACCCCCCTTAGTTTATGTCCACAGGTCGTACATATAAGTTCTTTGGCTTCTCCATTTCTTATACTATCCTCAACCTCTCCCTGTCTATTTTGTACTTACCGTTTGTATTTCTTATTCCCTGTACCTTTTTTCCCATTTCCCCCCCTCCAACTCCCCAGTGCTAACCCTCCATGTGATCTCCATTTCTGTGATTCTGTTCCTGTTCTAGTTGTTTGCTCAGTTTGTTTTTGTTTTGTTTATTAGGTTCAATTGTTGATAGTTGTGAGTTTGTTGTCATTTTACTGTTCATAGTTTTGATCTTTTTCTTAGAGAAATCCCTTTAACATTTCATATAATAAGGGCATGGTGATGATGAACTCCTTTAACTTGACCTTAACTGGGAAGCACTTGATCTGCCCTTCCATTCTAAATGATAGCTTTGCTGGATAGAAGAATCTTGGATGTAGGTCCTTGCCTTCCATGACTTCAACTAGTTCTTTCTAGCCCCTTCTTGCCTGCAAGGTCTCTTTTGAGAAATCAGCTGATAGTCTTCTGGGCACTCCTTTGTAGGTAACTGCCTCTTTTTCTCTTGCTGGTTTTAAGATTCTTGTCTTATCTTTAATTTTGGGTAATGCAATTATGATGTGTTTTGGTGTGTTCCTCCTTGGGTCCAACTTCTTTGGGACTCTGAGCTTCCTGAACTTCCTGGAAGTCTGTTTCCTTTGCCAGAGTGGGGAAGTTTTCCTTCATTATTTGTTCAAATAAGTTTTTAATTTCTTTCTTCCTCTTCTCCTTCTGGCACCCCTATGGGTCAGATGTTGGAACATTTAAAGTTGTCCTGGAAGTTCCGAAGTCTCTCCTCATTTTTTTGAATTCTCGTTTCTTTATTCTGTTCTGGTTAAATGTTTCTTTCTTCCTTCTAGTCCAAATTGTTAATTTGAGGCCTGGTATCCTTCCCTTCGCTGTTTGTTCCCTGTATATTTTTCTTTATTTCACTTTGCATAGCCTTCACTTCTCCCTTTATTTTGCATCCATGCTCAATCATTTCTGTGAGCATCCTGATTACCAGTGTTTTGAACTGTGCACCTGATATATTAGTTTGTTTTTATTTTAGGTGTGGTTGTTAGTAATTGTGAGTTTACTGTCATTTTAGTATACATGTTTTTTATCTGCTTTTTCTTAAATAAGTCCCTTTAACATTTCATAAAATAAGGGCTTGGTGATGATAAACTCCTTCAACTTGACCTTATCTGAGAAGCACTTGATCTGTCCTTCCATTCTAAATGAAAGCTTTGCTGGATAGAGCAATCTTGGATGTAGGTCCTTGTCTTTCATGACTTAGAATACTTCTTTCCAGTCCCTTCTTGCCTGTAAGGTCTCTTTTGAGAAATCAGCTGACAGTCTGATGGGAACTCCTTTGTAGGAGTGTCCCCTTAGCTCTTGCTGCTTGTAGGATTCTCTCCTTCATTTTAATCTTGGCTAATGTAATTATGATGTGCCTTGGTGTGTTCCTTCTTGGGTCCAACTTCTTTGGGACTCTGAGCTTCCTGGATTTCCTGGAAGTCTATTTCCTTTGCCAGAACGGGGAAGTTCTCCTTTATTATTTGTTCAAATAAGTTTTCCACTTGTTACTTTCCTTCTTCTCCTTCTGGTACCCCTATAATTCGGATGTTGGAACGTTTAAAGATGTCCTGGGGGGTTCCTAAGCCTCTCCTCATTTTTTTGAATTCTTTTTTCTTCATTCTGTTCTGTTTGAATGTTCCCTTCTTCCTCTGGTCCACTCCATTGATTTGAGTCCCTTCCCAATAGTTTCCTTCCCATCACTATTGGTTTCTTGTGCATTTCACTTCATTTCACTTAGTTTAGCCTTCATTTGTTCCTCTAATTTGTGACTAAAACCAACCAGTTCTGTGAGCATCCTGATAACCTGTGTTTTGAACTGTGCACCTGATAGGTTGGCTATCTCTTTGTCGCTTAGAAGTATTGTCTCTTTGGCTCTGAGCTGTTTTCCTGCTTGAGCCATGTTTTGGTCTGTTCACACCTATTACATAAGGGGCAGAGCCTTAGGTGTTCACCAGGGTGGGGCAACCCAAGTCGCTGGGTTGTGACACTGTATATGGGGGCAGGGTCTGAGAAGGAGAAAAATGGCACTTTGCTCCACTCTCTGTTGCACCTCAGCCCCTTCTGACGCTTCCCCCAAGCAAACTGGGCCTTTCTGATGCTGATTCCCATGTGGGTGGGCTTGTGTGTATTCTAGGGCCCTGTAGGTCTCTCCAACAAACTCTGCTGTGAGGCTAGGGTTTTTTTTCTGTTGCCAAAACCCCCACAGGTTTTATAGCCAAAGGTTTTGAGGCTAGTTTTCCATGCTGGGACCTTGGGATGCACAGTCTGTCTCACTCCCCAGTTGTTCCTCCCAGCTTATCCACATGCAAATGTGGGACCACATTTCAGTGACTTTCAACCACTTTCAATGACTTTCCCTGTGACCCACAAGGAAATTGGGCCCGTCTGGTGTTGATTCTCACGTAGGTGGGCTTGTGTATATTCTAGGACTCTGGGGGTCTCTTTAGCAAGCTATCCTGTGAGGATAGGATTGTCTCCTGCTACCTGCAACCCACAGAGATTTTTATAGCCAGAGGTTGTGAGCCTTTAGTTTCTGGTGCTGGATCCCTTGGTTGTGTGGTCTGCCTTGCTCCCCAGTTGTTCCTCCTGGCTTATGAATGTGGGAATGCCTGGTCCTACAGCTGCGGCTTCTCCTGCCTGGTCCAGTGCCTTGCCATGCATCCTCTCTGCCCTGGCTTCCCATGTCCACCCCTCATACCAGTCTGAATGAAAGTTGCTTCTTTAACTCCGTGTCAGACTCACATACAGTTCAATTTTCTGGCAGTTCTGGTTGTTTTTTGTTTTTATTTATTTTATTTATTTCTCTTCAGAGGGGAAGGGAAGGAGGGAGGGAGAGAAATATCAATGTATGGTTGCCTCTTGTGGGTCCCCTGCTGGGAACTGCCCTGCAACCCAGGTATATGCCCTGACTGGGAATCAAACCGCAATCGTCTGGTCTGTAGGCCCGCACTCAATCTACTGAGCTACACCAGCCAGGGCTTGTTTTTTGTTTTTAAGTTTGTTGTTGTCCTTCTTTTGGTTTTGTGAGGAAGCAAAGTGTATCTACCTGTGCTTCCATCTTGGCCAGAAAAAATTCACTCATTTTAAGTGATGAGTTTTGACAAGCATATGCAGTCAAGTAACTACCACCACAGTCATGGTATATAAAATAATTTCATGGTTATAAAATAATTCCACTACCCAGAAAGTTCTTTCATGACCCTTTGGAGTCCACTGAAAGCCATTGACAAATACTGATCTGCTTTCTCTCATTATAGTTTTGCTTTTCTAGAACTTCATGTAAACAGAATTATATAATATATAGCCTTTTTTGTCAGTCTGTTTAGGATAAAACTTTTGTGATTTATCCATGTAGCGCTATCAATAATTTATTCTTCTTTATTACTGAGTAGTAGTCCATTATAAGATTATACCGAATAGGGTATGGACCCACTACCTGTTGGACATTTGTGTTGTTTCTGTTTTTTGTCAGTTATAAATAAAGGTTCTCTGAATATTCAAGTAGAGGTTTTTATGTGGTCATGTTTTCTTTTCTCTTGGGTAAATAAATGCTTAGGAGTAGGAATGTTGGGCTATATTTTCTTAACTTTATAAGAAACTGCCAAACTTTTTTCAAAGGTGCTTGCTTTTCTATTTTGCGTTCTTATCAGCAACATATAAGTATTGCAGTTACTCCACTTCCTCACCAATACTTGATATTATCAGTCTTTTCCATTTTAGCCATTCTAATGAGTGTTTAACGATATCTCATTGTGATTTTTAAAATTCATTTATTTTTTAGAGATAAGGAGAAAAAGAGGGAGAAAAACATCAATGCAAGGGAGAAATATTGATTGATTGCTTATTGTACACTCCCAGACTGGGGACCAAACCTGCAACCCAGGCCATTTGCCCTGACCTAGAATCGATCCAGTGACATTTTGCTTTGCAATACAGTGCCCAACCAACTGAACCACATGGGTCAGGGTTCTCATTGTGATTTGAATTTGAATTTTCCTAATGGCTGTTGTTGTTAGACATCTTTTTATGTGATTATCTGTCATTTGTCTTTTTACTTTTTGAAGAACTATTTGAGTATTTTACCCATTTAAAAAAGCATGTTATTTTCTTATTATTTTATTACTCAATAATTCTTTTATCAGATGGATGTTTTGCAGATATTTTCTCCCAGTCTGTGACTTGCCTTTGCATTTCATATCACTGTCTTTTAAAATGGAAATGTTTACATTTTGATCAAGTTCAATTTACCTTTTTTTTCTTTTGTGGTCCAAGAAATCTTTGCCTAGCCCAAAGCAAAAATCAGTTTAGTTAGAAGAATGATATATTGTTTACTTTATTTTAAGTGTCCTTAACAGAAGAAGCTTAATTCTCCTATCTATTTTTGCATTTAATCTATGTGTGTATATGTATTATCAATTATTTAATAGAAAATAGCAGTGAGTACATATTGATTACAGTGCTTTTGCTGCAATCAGATCTTTTTGAAGAAAGTTCCATGCCTTGTGTTTTGATGTTGGCATCCAACACCAAGACTCAAAACGTAATAATGGTTTGAAAGTTGTAGGATCTTTAACTGCATCTTTCATGTCTTTCCTGACCTTCAGATGAAATCACCCAAGTGAGTTAAGTCCAGAGAAATGTAGAGTTTTACAGACCTGTATGTTTCCCCAGAAGAGTTATATTGTCATTCACATTTCTCCCACAGTCAACCAACATGAAGATTTCTTCTAAGGTTCTGAAATAAGGGAAATCTCCCCCAGTGGAGTCAGTGGAGAGGAGAGGTGCTTGCTTCTGCTGCCCCTACTTATTTAGGAGCAGGTTAGGTATGTTTGTATTCAGTTTATCATAGCTGAAAGATGCTGTGATGTTTCCTCCACTTAATCTACTTTGTGTAAACATTTTCTAAAATAAATAAAATTCTAACAGCATTTCGTGAGATGATCACATAGATCTGGTAAGAAAATCAAAGTAGCTGTATTTCAATTCCTGTCTTATTATTGGTTGAGTGATGCTGGATTAGTCATTTTTTGCCAATCTGACAAAAAAAAGGTATAATTTTGATTCTTTCATATGGGACAGCTGTTGTGTTGGCTTTTGTCATTTTTTTATTTGACAAGCTAAGGAAAAAGGTCAGTGCCCAACTAGTCAGGTATTGCATGTTTTTTTAAAGTGTTATTTTTTTTCAAGATTTTATTTATTTATTTTTAGAGAGAGGGGAAGGGAAGGAGACAGAGGAAGAGGAATATCAATGTGTGGTTGCCTCTTGCATGCACCGTACTGGGGACCTGGCCTGTAATCCAGACATGTGCCCTGAACCAGTGACCCTTTATTTCATCTCAGGCTGGTGCTCAATCCACTGAGCCACACCAGCCAAGGCACTGTATTAAATTTTTTATGTGTGTTCTTTCAGTGAATTCTTCCATGAGTCCTGTGTTGTAGATGCTACTCATTTTTCAGATGAAGAAACTGAAGCCTAAAAATTTTAACTTGTCCAGGGTTATACAATCAATAAACAGAAGATTTGGGACCTCTATGTTATATTCTGTATGTTTTGTATTTTCTGAACTTTTTATAATTTGTATTATTTACATGATCAAAAACAAAAATAATTTTATAATTATGGAAACATTGTGACCTACAGGTTAGGCTTGTACAGTTTGGTAGGATTTAGTCATTTGAACCATTGATTCCCTGAACTAACTATGCAAAATAACAGAAGCATGGGACTTGAAAAAAATGAGATCAAGCATTTAAAAAGTTATAATAGACTCATTGTACTATATCTATTCTACCAAAGATTTTTTTAACCATCTACTGCAGGCAATTGATTTTTTTCTAGCATGGATTGCAGGTAGTACCCTTTAGTGAAATGAAATATGGCATATATATATGTTACAGGCTAGTTAACATATAAGGCTGTACATTTTTATGATTGTTTAAGCTGTTTGCTAGCAGTTGTTGTGGTGGTTGTTGCTAGTAGTCCCTTTCATCTTGTTGGATTCCAATGAGGTACATGTGGCCAAATGCTCAAAAGGAAAGCATTTTTTGTGTGTGAATATGTGGAATGTTTTCATGGGCATGGTAGGAGGATTTTTCTAATATATATGTATATCTGTAGTTGGCAAAATATATTTAATGAGGTTAGAAATATTCAGTGAGCATCTATAATCTTCAAAAGTAACATTAATCAAAGAAGGCAATTGTAATGTTTTTCTACAATTATCCCATTGTCAAAGAGTGACTAGTAGCTACAGAGATCATTGATTGACCCCACATATTTCACATATTCATATGGTAAGAGAATTTTGACTCCTCATTTTTCTGTCTGTATATGGTTGTAACTTTAATAGCTTTTTGAAAAACATTAACTTTCTCTCACATAGCAGGTTTGAGATGGGGTAATTGTGGAAGGGGAGCTTCAACTCCTTTCTGCCAGAATCTCCAGTTCCCTGACCTTTTTATACATCCATTATACCTGTCCTGCTGATCTCCAGCTCCTGCTCATCCACTAGGACCACTGGACTTGCAAACACATGCACGCGCACACACATTTCGTGGACTGCCTCTCCCATGAGCTGAGCCTATGATGCTTTCCATCAGTCCTAAGTGTCCACTCTTTCTTTTTTTTCTTTTTTTTATTGTTATGCCATTACATTTGTTCTATTTCCCTCCTTCATTCCCCTCCCACTCTTTCATTCCTTACTATTTTTTCCTCAAGTTCACTCTCCTCCCTGTAATTCTCCCATAGTGAATGATCCTGCTTCCAGTTTTCTTACAAAAACTTAAGTTGTTTGTTGTATTATAGAGCAGCATTTTTTATTTTTGCTTTTAGGGTTTTTATTGTTGATACTATTGGAGATTTCATTCACTATTTTCCCCTTTCCCCCCTCCAAGCTCCTTCTGCCCTTCCCCCAGTCCCTGGCCTTCATCACATTGTTGCCTGTGTCCATGAGCTGTGCATATATGTTCTCTGGCTAATCTCTTCCAGTCCCCTGACCCCTTCCCCTGTGAAATCTGTCAGTCTGTTCCATGTATTCCTGCCTTTGGTTTTATTTTGTTCATTAGTTAATTTTGTTCATTAGATTCCACATGAGTGAGATAATATGGTGTTTATCTTTCTCTGACAGCTTATTTTGTTTTGCTTAGCATAATATTTTCCAAGTCCATCCATGCTGTTGCAAAGGGTGACTCCTCATGTATTTTTGAACTTGAGGAATTTGTGTTGTAACAGAAAAATATATCTACTATAAACCTTTATGGAAAGTACTATTAGAGAATTTTTCCTCTGGCAGGAAGTTAATTTGAGGAGGCCAACACCTGGAGATTAAGAAAGAAAATGCCCACCTAGTCATTTCTGTTATATTAAGAAGACCTTGTCTGTAGAGGGACAGACTAATGTTAGTGAATCAATAAATATGTGCATAACACACACACAAACACACCAATACTTTATCTTTGAAATAGAGAACAGGGATGTGTGGAGGATTGGGCCAAGTGAAAGAAGAAGAGACCTCAACAGTTTAAATGAGTTGTTCCCTTTCACATATGTAAGGCTGCTAAAAAAACACAAGAGGCATAAAACTGCTTCTCTCACTGAAAAAAACTAGGAACATTTTTCTTCTTTCTCTCTCTCTTTTTTTAGAGGGGGGGAAGTGAGGGGGAAAACATTATTGTGAGAGAGATATTGATCAGTCGCTTTCCACATGCAGTCTGACTGGGGACTGAACCCCCAACCCAGGCAGGGACCTCAATTGGAAATTGAACCTGCAGTGTCTCCAGTTACGGGGTGATGCCTGACCAACTGAGTCATTCTGGTCAGGACAAAACTGGGAACATTTTTACAGTGTAACTTCTTTCAGCCCTTCCTTTTTATTTTCACCTTTTTTAAATATTTTAAACTTTTCCATGTTATTCTGTCCACTATCTGGGTAATCCTATTGCTTTCAGCCATAAAACATATTACAGTCAAATGTAATGGAAGGAATTTCTTTGCTGGCTCTGTTCCTTTATTGGCACTGATAGTCCTAATCAGGGTCCCCATCCTGGGAACGCCATCGGTACTAGGTGCACAGGGCAGCTATTTTTCTTTTTGAAGAAAGTTCACCCTAAGAAAATAAGAAATTCAGTAAGCCAGTAACTATGTGCTTAGCAATAAACTAGTGATTAGTATTAAATGGACCTCTGTTTTCATCCTGCATTGTTCAGTACCCATACCAAGAGTTAAGTTGGAAATAAGAGGAATGCTATAATAGTTTTGAGTCCTTTTTCAACACAGAAGAACTTTCTGCCTTTAGTGGATTTGGTTCTGAGTACAGTTTTTCCTGCTCTGGGTAACCTTATTTTAGCAAGTGGAGATATGAACATTTTTACTTTCAAATTTTACTTGCCTTTTTGCAGTTACAGACTGTTTTAAACATTACTTGTCTATTATCTGTAGTTCATATTTTAGAGTAAGGCTTTCTGTAACATAGCTGGCAGTTTGGGGTTTTACTTTGCCTTAGTGTCTTTCTCCCCTTAGTTCTGTTCTTCATTTCTTATCTTACAGAGAGGTATGGGAAATGGAACTGGATAGACTCAAGAATCAGGATGGTGAAATAAATCAGAATATTATGGAAGAGACAGAACGGGCCTGGAAGGCAGAGGTGAGAACAGTTGCTATATTGAAGGTCTTGCTTTGGGGCTTCCAGATGGTGTATCCTTTTGGTACAGCATTATACCACTAGGACATGTAAGTATTACATCATACAGCCACCAAGCATTTGTTTCAACTGAACTTTATGTACAGTTAATAAAATGTGTGCGTATGTGTGGTTTCATTAGATCTTATCACTAGAGAGCCGGAAAGAGTTGCTGGTGTTAAAGCTAGAAGAAGCAGAGAAAGAGGCAGAACTGCACCTTACTTATCTCAAGTAAGTATCTTCCCATTCTAGAATCTTAATGGTCCTGCAGTTTTGCGGGGGAAGGGTTCTTTTTAGTTAGTTAGTTAGTTAGTTAGTTAGTTAGTTAGTTAGTTATTTTTAAGGCTTGAAACCCTAGGCTAACTAGTCTGGCACTTATTTTCACAGGAATTTCACGGTCATCTATGTACAGTAGTAATTGTTCAGTGATTTCTCTTCCCATATTATAACATCCTCATTCTCCAACTCTTCCCTTTTACACTTCTATAGTTTTGTATTTTCTGTTGTATTAGTTCCCATTGTATAAATAGTATCTCTTATACTGTCAGATCATTACAACTTTCTTTGTAGATTTGTTTCTTATACAGTCATTTCTCCTCTTTTTGCCATGGGATCTGGAGTTTCCATGTGGCACTTCCAGGCAAATAAGACCCCTGTCTCAGTGGTTGGTTTTCTTTCTCTAGTATTTGGCTTAAAAGATGCTGGAGTTAAAATGAGGCAAATGACCTAGATCTTTGGCATTTTCTTGCATCTGGTTTGACCTCTTTTCTCCAGGCCCATTAGCCAGCATACTGTTATGCTAGCGCAGAGTGTTGGGAGTTAGGTTTTCTTTAATTCTACAAATTCCTATTGGTTTCTTGAAAGGTCAACTCCCCCAACCCTAGAGACAGTTCGTTCTAAACAGGAGTGGGAGACAAGACTGAATGGAGTTCGGATGATGAAAAAGAATGTCCGGGTAAGTGTGGTAACAGGGATCATTGAGTCTGAGTTAATCTATGCTTAAATACTTCTGGTGATAGAGAGGGACCTTTTACACCTCCATTTAGAGCCTATTCTACCACTCCCTTTGTTTTCTTCATATGGGAAGGTGCTCTTTTTCTAGGGATCCTCACTCAGCTCAGTAGTAAAAGATAATCCTGTCCTTTCTCTCTATTCTAGGACCAATTTAATAGTCATATCCAACTAGTGAGGAATGGAGCCAAGCTGAGTAGTCTGCCTCAAATCCCTACTCCCACTTTGCCTCCACCCCCATCAGAAGTAGGTTGAAATGTTGGCTTTGGGGAATCAGGTTTTTTTTGTGACAGCATATTTTGCTTGTTCTTTTAAAGAAGATACTGCTTTTGTTATTATATTATTATTGTTTTTATTGGTATTATTTGATACAAGAGTTGCTCATTGATTTCAGCGATAGTTTCCTAACTTTCATTTTCCTGCTTTCTCTTTTTCTTCTGCTTCTTCCGCTCTGCAGACAGACTTCATGCTTCAGGTGTTCCAACCCAGTCCCTCTTTGGTTCCTCGGATGCCCTTCTCCATTGGGCAGGTCACAATGCCCATGGTCATGCCCAGTGCAGATCCCCGTTCCTTATCTTTCCCAATCCTGAACCCTGCCCTTTCCCAACCCAGCCAGCCTTCCCCACCCCTTCCTGGCTCCCATGGGAGAAACAGCCCTGGCTTGGGTTCCCTTGTTGGCGCCCATGGTCCACACATGCCCCCTGCTGCCTCCATCCCACCTCCCCCAGGCTTGGGTGGTGTTAAGGCTTCTACTGAAACTCCCCGGCCCCAACCAGTAGACAAACTGGAGAAGATCCTGGAAAAGCTGCTGACCCGGTTCCCACAATGCAATAAGTAAGTGTTTTTCAGGACTAAATTTGTAAAACTTGTCAGAGAAATTGATGGGCTAAAATAGGAGAGGTTTCATAGATATTCCCCACAAGTCTGTCTCTCCTTTTCTTTTTTAGGGCCCAGATGACCAACATCCTTCAGCAGATCAAGACAGCGCGCACCACCATGGCAGGCCTGACCATGGAGGAGCTGATCCAGCTGGTGGCTGCACGGTTGGCAGAGCATGAACGGGCAGCAGCCAGCACCCAGGTAGGACATGCTGCTGAGGGCTCAGACCTGCCAGGATGTGGGGGAGAGGCAGCACTGCAGCCAGGGGATCTAGTTTGCTATTTTCCTTTGCCAACTGGGTACTAAATGATTTCTTTTTGTTACATACTCTGTTACTCAGACTCTTTCCTTACTCTGACACTGTTTCTGCCCACAGCCACTTGGTCGGATCCGGGCCTTGTTCCCTGCTCCGTTGACCCAAATCAGTACCCCAATGTTCTTGCCTTCTGCACAAGTTTCATATCCTGGAAGGTCTTCACATGTAAGGCTCATTTTCTTTGAAAACTAGGATTTGAAGGTGGGGGAGAGAATGTCGGTAAGAAGGGAGTGGGTTTACAGTTGAGTGCAGGAAGAAGCTATTCTGTCATCAGCTGGGTTGTTGGTAGCCGCAACTGGGAAAATGTAAGTACTTTTGGCAAGAATCTCTATATGAACTTTCACCTCTTCTAGTGTAAAATCTTTTTACTACATGGAAACAGTAGCTGGAATCATGGACATAAAAGGCTAAGAGACTCAGAGCTTTCTCATTTTTCTATGCTCTTAACCATCCCTCCTTTGTTATGCAGGCTCCAGCCACCTGTAAGCTGTGTCTTATGTGCCAGAAACTTGTCCAGCCCAGTGAGCTGCACCCAATGGCATGTACTCATGTGTTGCATAAGGAGGTGGGTGCTACTTTCCTTCCTCATTTTCCACTCTTTCTTTTCTGACAACTAAGGTGATTTGATTTTTCTTACACATTTTAGTATTGATGCTTATCCCTAGTATCTAAGTGTAAGGTTTTTGGTAAATTGTGGCATAAACATCAGCAGAATTCAGAATAGTGGAAGCCAGGCTCTCCCAGCTTCCTTTTACCCTGTTCTCTGTAGAGGACTTGATAAGCAGGTTATAATAGAGCACTGATAGGTCACTTTCTTGAAAAATTGATAATAGGATATATATATCTAACTGTTGTTTCAAATATAGCATTGTTGACAGACTTTGCGTAGATGAGAGGAATGGAATAGAGAACCTGAATATGAGATTAGTTAAACTCCATTAACAGAATTGCTTGAAGACCTGCCTGTTAGAGATTATCTATCCAAACTGACAAATTATTCCTATATTTATGGTTACCCAGCAGAGTTAAGTCTCTTAGCAGCTGGGATGATTATTTTTTACTATTTTATTTTGCTTATTTTACTGCAACTAAAGGTAGAAACTGAATTTACATCTAAATTTTTGATGAGGAAAAATTCTGAGAAAAAACTTAAGGTGATGTGTATTAGCAGATAGAAGCTCATTTGAGCCTAAGTGGATCATGAGAAGGAGCAAGCCTAGCTATTCAACAAAAAAGCAGCTTCACACTATTATTAGTTGATTGTTCATGTTGCCTATAAAAAGAACAGGTTCTCTTGCTCTGAAGATTCTTTTGGGGGTAAGAGTAAATGAAATAGACCTCCTAATCCCCCATGGTAAGCGCTTTTCTGACTTAGTAAATATTTCTTTGACCCATTGAACCTTAATAACACTCTCTCTCCTCCTTCCTTCCATCTTTCCAGATAAACTTGAGGTATGTCTTTTTTTCTTTCCAGTGTATCAAATTCTGGGCCCAGACCAACACAAATGACACTTGTCCCTTTTGTCCAACTCTTAAATGACGGACCTGATTGGGGAGGAAGAAGAAGAGAAACTGATGTGAACAGGAAACGCGGGTTCAAGATTTCTAAAACTCTATATTTATACAGTGACATATACTCATACCATGTACATTTTTATTATATAGGGTAATGTGTGTATAGAAAGTCTGTATTCAAATGTTCGTAATGAAAGTATGTATATTATGCAGAATGGTCTGTCCCCTTCACCATGCATTCCCTTTGGGGGATGCAGAGTGTAGCTAAGATGATGTTTAGTTTGACCTTGAAATTATGATATTGCTGCCTAAATCTGTTTCCAAATACAATATAAAAACCATTAGGAAGCTATTGTTGCTCTAAGGCTATCCTACTTTGATTTGGCTCAACTACTAGTCCATTTTCTTGAATCTTATGTGTGCAGATTTCAGCCCTGGTGCTCACTCACTGTCCAAATGGATGCCTTGCTTATTGAAAGCCTCCCAAGCCTCAGTGTGTTCTAGCAACTCTACTTCAAATGGAAAAATGAGACTGATTGAGGAAAAAAATGTAACCCTAATAGTTTGACTTTTTATTGAGTATTTTACTCTGTTAGTGCTCATTTTTTGTATATAAACTTTAGGTTTACAGAATATTCTGTTTTACATCAGCAAAATCCACAGTCTTAAGAATAACAGCATAACCAAGTCCCATTTCCCTCACACCCTCACAAACTTCTGTTTCTAGATAGTCATCTCTAGAAATTAGCACAATCCACAGGTCTCTTCTGGCAAGCCATCCCTTGCCACTGTGGACTTAGTCAACCTTGTGAAGTCCTTACCTCTCCTCCTGGACTTCTGGTCTCCTAGTCTACCTAATACCATTCCCCCTTGAAAGTGAAGGCAGGTAGTTCACAACCAAGTTGTGTGGTGACCTTGAATGAGCTCCAAGCAGGCACTGGGGTGAGGAGGTGTCTGCAAAATTATTTTCAGAATGATCTTGAGATGCTGGGTTTTAATTTTTGAAGCAAGAAAGTGATGGAGGGCACATGTCCTGCCCTGGGTAAAATGGAGACCAAAGTGATGTGAAGAGAGCTGGGGTTTCAGGTTTATATGTCATTTGTTATATGGACAGCTATCTGGAACTAGATCATTTTCCAACTCTACTTACTGAGCAATTCTGGTTTATGCTTAGGAAAACTGTGACTCTGTTAGAGCTTTGAATCTTTTCTTACCCTTTTATCTTTACCCTTAGCAGAAGTGGCTTCAGCACCCTTCTCTTTTGGAATTAACAACTGAAAACTAAGTGTTAATTTAAAAAAATATCTCCATGGGAAAGGATATTATTATATCACCAACGGCTGAATTTTTTTTCCATTCTGGGATCTGGAAATGCTTACACTAGCAATACATTAGTGTAGCAAAGTTTGTTTTCATGTTCATCTGATTCTCTCCTGTTTTGTTATTCTTTTTCTTCTTTGTCTTTCATCCTTATCTATCGGCTCATGGACATATTCTTCCTCTTTTCTTGTCTTACTTGCCCAGATTTATTGACTGACATCAGTCTAAGGAACTGGATTTCCCAGAACCTCCTAGGCATCTTATAGGGTCATTGAAATGGCCTGAGTGGGTTAATGAAGTGACATTAACCCACTTCCTTTGGTTAATAAAATATGAATGTCTCCAGTGTGGTAGCTGTCATGATCAGGAAATGTGGCAAAATGGAAGGGCAGTTCCTTTGTTCTTTTTATTTGTTGGAGGATTCATTTTTTTTTTTTAAATTTTGTAAACTTAAGATTTTATTTCCCCTCAATTTTGCAGCAGTCCTCAGGCTACCTGCAGTATATTTTAGTATCCCCTAAAATTTTAGAAATTTAAAGTATATATGAAGAATATTATGTTTCTTTTACACAAGTTATTTAATCCAAAGGAGAGGAAAAGGAGGAAGTAGGTAGGGGGAGCTTAACTGATACCTAGCAAAAGCCCTTGAAAGCCAACTACAGCAGGAGGACAAATGTTTTGGAGAGTTGTACATGCGAACTGGAGCCTTATTGTTGCTTTTTCCTTTTCCTTGTGCAGGATTGGTCAGAAAGCAGCACTGAAGTTTTAGCCAGCCTTGTTCTCCCTTTCCTTCTGCCCGCTGGCCTTGTGGCAGGAAAAGCCATGCAGTCAGTGAGAAAGGCCCCAGTACCGTGAGGAAAGTGGGGACAACCATTTTCCTGGAGTAGAATTTAAAATAGAGACATAGAATACATATTTGTATAGGCAAGAAGCTGTGGTCAACATTTTTCTTTGTATACTTAGAGTTTATAGTTTCAGGGTAGAAAGGACGTTAACTGTAAAAAGCAAGCCCAGGTTTCTCTTAAAGAAAAATAGGAGAGTAGGAGAGTGGAACTTACTAATGAAGGGATTGAATTTTATGCCCTGGAAAGAACTGAGAAAATAGTTTTCCCCAACATGGGTAGAAATTATAAAGTAGAATATGACATTTTTATTTCATGGTAGCAATTCTGGAAGTTTATTTACACAGTAAATTTCAAGCTGGAAGTAGACAATCTCCAGTCTTCCTGTCTGTCATAATAGTTATGTGGTGTTCCCATTTAGCCAAAGAAGCACCAAGCGCAGGGGAATGAAGAGAATCCACATAAAAAACTATGACTCAGTGTTCTTGATTTATTGGTTTATGGCTTGTGGGCAGCCAGCTGAGGCCAGGATTTCCAGAGGCCCTTCTTGTAATTCCCTCTCCTCATCAGATAACTCCACACTTGACAGGTCCCATACCTGGAAACAGTGTGTTGACCATGTAAGGAATAAATCCAGTGGGTACACTAGGAAAATTCAGCTCTTCTCACTAACACTGGTGTCATAGGTGACTGTGGTAGAAGTGATAGGTAATGAACTTGGTCACCAATAAGTAGCCCAAGAACCAGCCTGCTTACCCAGCTACTGTTAGGGGTGAGGAATAGAGAGCAGAACAGGAGAAAAGGGTGGATTCCATTCACGGGCTCTTGTGGTGAAGTAAGGAAGCCCTGAAGCTGCCATCCGCAGCCTTGATACTGAAGGCAATGATGCTATAACCTGAAAGCCCTGTGTTCCTGACACTCTTGGTATATAATACTTGTGCCACAAATAGATGGAGAGTGAGAGATTAGAGAGGGTGAGAGTGCAATGAAATTGCTCTGTATTATGTAATGGTCTTACTACAACTTAAAGCTGAACAAGAAGAAATCCAAGCGTGGGTAAAGGGCATCACCCCTATGCCTGTTGAATGAATATTCAGGATTCTGCTTTCAAGGATTACTAGGTAGGAGTGGTCTCCTGTCTTTTCTTCTTAGCACCTCATTGGCGGAGCTCCAGAGGACTAGGGATTTGGGGGAGGGAGTGAAGAGGTACCCAGCAAGATGAAGCCCAGCCCTGCTGTTTGCACTGTTCCAGTTGCTTTCCACAGGGCACTAGGGTTTAGGAGGGTTGGGATATTTCAGTGGTACCTAGCATATATAGAGCAGGGCGTTCAGATAGAGACAAGTGGAATCAGTAAGGTAGAAATTCATCTGTTACATGGAACTCTCTTACTTTTCATTTAAGAGAGATAAAAAGCTTTTTGGTTAAATAAGCTCTTCTTCCCATCTTACTTTTGGTCCAGCTGCAGCCACAAAAAAGAAAACACTGGGAAGCAACACCATTTTATGGAGATGGGATTCTGTCTCCGAGATGAAATCTGAAACTGGAACTGGAGAGAAGTCATGCTTCTACCTTTCCTAGCTTGGATCCCCTTGTGTTCCCTGTCTTTGCACTCCCTCTCCTCCTCTTTCAACTACTCCCATTGGTACAACTATTGAATCAAATGATTTTTTGTTTAATTCAAGAGGCAGTCTTTGCACCAAGTTAGGCTCGTTGATACAGTTCCTACCTCTAACGCAAAAGCAAACTGCATTCACTCTTACTGACTTTGGCAGCAAGGAAACAGACTGGCCCTTTTCTCTTCCAGGTACTGCAGAGATGCCCACTGGGGTCACCTGGGTGGCAGCCATTACTTCTGGAACTAAGAAAAGAAGAATACTTTGGGTTGGGGGATTGAGAGGCATGGGCAAAGACTCAGGGTTGAACTTTCAAGCAACAGAATTTCCTAAGTCAAGTTTGAGGTGACAGAGTATACCTGTCACTAGAGCTTTCTTTCTTTCCTCTCATTTCCCACAGGTGCAATCCTGTAACCCACCTCACCAGCTTTTACTTCTTTTCTGTCAAGGCAGAGGCATTCGGTGGGTGGGTAAGCGTCCTGAGGTGCTCTGGCCACAGGTGCCATCTGTTTCCTTGTGGCCAAATTGAACCAACCACCCAGATGTGGTCCATGGGAATCTCTGCCTTCTGCTCATGGGCCTCCTCACTTCAGCAGGGAGATGTCATCAGCAAAGTCATCGTGCTGATGGCGTAGACAGCGGAGACAACGCCACTGACACACCATGAGGCAGAGTGGCAGCATGAAGAGGGCGCAGATGGCAGCCATGACATAGGCTATGGTCATGAGGGTTGATTCATCTGTCTGTGGAATGTTGTAGCCACAGTCTTCCATGTCCAGGGTGACAAATGGGCCTTCTACCGCTGCTGTCCTGAACTCATCGTGCACTGGAGAAAGGGCACATGTGAGTGGGCAGGTGTCATCATAGAGCATTTTGCATTATACAACAAAAAGAACTCCCAGTAGGCCTTGAAATTAGCCCCTGAGGAAGCTGTCGAAGGCCAGTGCTAGGTGGAAGCATGTCTCTGCTCCTAGGTCATTGGGAACAATAACCTTTTTCTGTGTATCTGTCTAGTAGGGATGATACTCAAAAGTCAGTTGTTCTGAGTTGACTATTAAAAGTCGGCCCCATATACACCTAGTAGACTCACTTGACACTGCTAAAATCTAGTTGCAAGACTAGTTGCTACCATTCTAAAGGGGTATTCAACCTTGCCATATATGCTGCCCTTGGATCTAGAGCTTCCCAAGGTGCCAGGCAGCTCTTGCTGCCCTGGGTATCCAACAGAGGTTACCAACCCAGGCAGACAGTACAAAAAAAGCATGAGCACTGATACTGGCTTTAACCAGTATGTTGACTGGCTTCAGGCAACTGTTACTACCTCCCAGACTGACAGGCCCAGGTATCCTGACTGCTGGATAGGGAGAACATGGATAGCTTGACCCCATACACTGGCATTCTCACCATGGCAAGCGCTGACAGCAAAGCCAATTCGTTTTCTTGCCCTATCAAAGACAACGTAGAAGCCCTCCATGATAACTGCTCCCATAACCGTGCCCGTGGACGACTGTGAGATGGCGAACTTGTAGCAGTCATCTTGGGATGTAGCCACATCTTCCACTGGCCGCAGGTATTGCTAAGGACAAAGAATCAAAGACTTAGACTCTTGACTCCATCTGTCACCCCATCTCAGCATTCTAGGTATCTATGTCCTTGGGCCAGTCTTCCCTTTTCCATCCCTGAGCTCTGAAGGGTTGGTTTTTCCAAGAGCCCTTTACCACTGGACACTCGTTTATTTTGTCTTCCAAGTTCTGGGAAGCCATGCCTGCTGACTTTCTATATGTACTGTGTCTTCCTGGGGTTCCACTAACTCAGATTAGGGACATACCTGTGGAAGAATGGTGATGCGGAAGGACTGATTGGTGACCTCACTCATTAGGTAGAGTGAGATGACTGGGAAAATGTTCCAAGGGGTGGTGCCTGCTTGCCAGCACACTAGCTGCTCCCCTAGCCAAAAGCCGTCCGGGAACTTCTCTGTCTGTGTTGGTCAGAAAGGGATAATGAGGAAACAGCCTCTTTCACCATCTTGCCTCTCCCGTTTTTGCATACACTTACTGGGCCCTTTACAGTGGAACCTTGGTTCTCAAACTTCATTCATTCCAGAAGGCTGTTTGAGAAGCAGTTTGTTCAAAAACAGAATCACACTCATACTCACACATTCTCTCCTTTGCTGCTTGAGAGACATGTGACTGATCATACAGGTTACCAGCATGAAAAAGTTGTTGGGTTGAGGATGGAAGCTCTTGATAACCCAGATGTTTTTTCCATGAACAACTTGGTTGAGAACTGACTTGTTCAAGATGGGAGACGTTCGAGAACCAAGGTTTGACTGTATTTGCCTCTCCTGGAACATCCAAACTGGAGAAAGGGAAACTGACACCCAGGAATTAGAGGAAGAAAGCGGCAGAGTGAGGCCAAAACTTGTGGCAGAGGGGATTGTGTGATGAGCAAACAAAAGTTTTAAGAGCTCGCCCTGGCTGGTGTGAGCGCCAGACTGAAGGGTCACTGGTTCGATTCCCAGTCAGGGCATGTTCCTGGGTTGCGCAGGCCAGGCCCCAGTTGGGGGCACTCAAGAGACAACCACACATTGATATTTCTCTCCCTCACTCCCTCCCTTCTGTCTAGAAATGGATAAATAAAATCTTTTAAAAAACAAAAACATTTTCAGAGCTCTTAAGTAGAAGGGTCTCAGAGTAGACATTTTGGCTCTTGTTAAAGAATGTAACTTTCACAGACTTCCTCTGAATCAGTCATTTCTGTGCCCCTGTCCCTAGTCCCACTGACCGAGGAGGCTGCCTTGATGGATTTGACTGCAGCTTCAAACACTTTCTTGGGCAAACGAAGATTGGTGGTGCCACTGTCCACGATGCTCTTATCATAGTTGTACTGAGAGGAGAAGAGAGGGTTAGATAGTCAGTAGCCTTTTTTGATGCTAGGGTCTGGCTGGAGTCAGAGGGGCAAGCAGGTCTGACCGTGACATCCTGCCAGGGCTGGCGTCTTGGCTTTGCCACTTCTTATGTGTATATCCTTGGGCAAGTTGCTTAGCTTTGCAGCCTCAGTTTCCAAATCTTAAAGGATGATAGTAGTACCTACCTCAAAGAGTTATTTATAAGGATTAAATAAATTAATACATTCGAAGTGCTCAGAATGGGGCCTGACACACAGGGTGCATTTAGTAAATGTTAACTCTTACTATGTTGGGGGGGAGAAGGCAGTCTCCAAATCTTGAAAATAAAAAAGTGATTTTAACTTTTCAAAGTACTTCTAAATCTATTCTAATTTAGCACATGTTAAGAATCTAAGGAAGACCCACATGTTTGAGCTGCCATTTACTGGTTACTACTATGTGCTAGGCATTGAACATTTTATTCGTTTTCTCTATCTTCACCACAGTCTTTCAAATGCCGTTTTTACCGGTTTTGTAGATGAGGAAACTGAGACACAAAACAGTAACTTGCCTAAGGGCAAGTAGCCAGTGCATGACAGAGCTAGAAACCCAGGTCTTCCTGCCCCAAAGGACTCTTACATCATCGTATCACACTGCCTTGCAAATGAATTGCCGAAGGCCGTAAAGCAAGGCAGTGACTAGGGTGCAGATGTACTGTTGTCATTACTAGACCATAAGCCATGTGGTCCCTGTGAAAGTGCTCTGTGAGCCCCTCACTCCAAACCCCAGGTCCTACCATGTGACCCTTATGCTCCTGTTTGTTCTAGGTTCAGTCCCCCCAAGTCTTCCTCAGGCCCTGCACCTCTGCCTTGTCCTCCCAACCTTATAAACCAGGGTCTGACTTCACACTGTCTTGCCTCCCCCCTTATCTCTCCCTGCTATCTCCTTGGTTTTATTACCTCCTTGCAGTCCATTTTCAGATCCTGTCCATTGATCTCCACCCGCACAATGATCACCTCATAATACCACTCTCGCCGGATGGGTGTGTACCAGAGGCTGCCTGTGTACAGCGAGTGGTCGATACCCCCAATGATCTAGGGAGAAAAAGAGTCACCTGAGTCCCAGCACAGAAGGCCAACAAGTCACCCTGAAAGCAAGTGATAGGACCAGTAATTTCTGGGGTTAGTAAGGTCCCCTACAGATCACCTTTCTCATCTTCCTGCTTCTAATCAAATCATTCCCCAAAGTGACTTAGAGCTTCTTAAAATGTATTTTGAATATGTCAGGGGAAGAGACTTTCCAGATTTTTAATTATTTGTTTCAGAATCACACAGTCCTTGATATGAAGTTATTTAAACCTAAACTGGCACAATAAATGTTGAATGAATGATTATTTGCTTCTATAAATTTTATTTTCTCTGTTAGAGATGGAGAACCATTTACCAGTTGTCCTAGTTAATTAATAAATAGATTTTTAAACTTCCTACATCTCTGCCTCCTGGTCACCAGACTAAATAATCTCAGTAGGTCCTATTTTCATTTCCTTTGAAACTTCTAATTATCTCTGATCCTTTCCAAGTTTACCATAGGTACATGAATCCTCTCCAGAATAATGCAGGGAAGAAAGGATGGGCAAAGAAAGGTGGGGGTGGGGAATAAAAAGATACTAAATAGTGGAACCCAGGACTGTGGCATGGCTTCGTGGAGGGAAGGGAGACAGATGGTACCCATCTTTCTGCCAGTGCCAGGACCTCCCCTCTCCTAGGACCTACTCACCATGCTCCCTCCAACTGAGGCCAGCACTTCTGACTGGTTGAGGGGGAAGCCAGTACCACATAGCTGCAGGGAGAAGAGGTTGAGAACGTGGGTCTGCTTTACCAGGGAGTCAAAGAAAGGCTCCAGGGAGTCGTCAGGCTGTGGCAGAAAGAGATGAGGAGTGAGTCCTCACACAGAGGACCCTAGTGGACTGAGGCCAGCTCCCTGCCTAAACTGGAAGGCAAAAGCAAAGACTTGGGGATTGTTCCTTGGGAAAGACCTCTCAAGGTAATGAGATGTGGGGGAGGGGGAGAGGGTTAGAAGGAGACACTGGCAATGCAAACAGGAGAGTACTGATGGGCCCACAGATCTATAGGAGCTTTGATCCCCTGTGCCTAACCTGATTCAAATTTATGGGGCCCTCTTATTCTTAAAGATCTCATAATTAGTAACAAACACAGCCTATTCTCTACCTATCACTGTGTCTCACTATATTTCTGTCCATAGGGATGAACTTCAGACTGCCTTTAAAACCAATTTGTTTCCCTCCCTTAGAAGTTCCTCCCCTTCTCTTTCCCCACTCCAACCCTGTGTAGTGTGCAATGCACAGACACAACGTCTAGAGCTAGGCCTGTTTCACTCACCCTGGCAATCTCAGCATAGGCCAGACCCAGGATGCCTTCCCAATTGGAGCCGTTGATGAAGAACTTGTCCGACTCAGTGATGGCAGCAATGTTGGCACGTACAGTGACATTGGGGCCATGGGGAATGCTCACCAGGTCGGTACCCAGCTCCCCCTCCCACTTGCCCTGGGTGTAGGGCACATACACGCCCTTCCGGAGGTCCCGGTATGTGCTGGACCTGTGAAAATGGAGGCGGAGATATGTGGTTGCATGACCACAACTGGTACAGGGATCCAGCACCAAAGCAACTCCTGAATGCCTAGCCTCATCTCAGGGGCATTCTAGACAAGGAAGATAGATGCTCTCAGTCTGCTTTGCAGACTCCGGGGAGATCAATCACCCAGAATATAATGTAAAGTGACCTGGCCAACCAATGAGGGGAATGGAGCTATTGCTGGGGCTCACTCTCCTGTCTCCATAGCTCCTATTTCTAGATGTTGAGCTCAGGTCTTGTGAAGAACAAGCCCAGGCTTTGTGTATTGCACTTGTTGCTGCTAAAGGGACAGCTAGTGGGCATCTCTTGCCCACCCACCCTCAGCTCCATCATGCTCCCAGAGAAAAGGAGCCATTGATTCTTGTGCTGCCTTGAGACCCAGTGGTACCATCTAAGTGGTAGACAAAGTGCCAGGCAGGATGAATGTGGAACCTCTACAAGGTCTTCCAGAGAAGCGGTTTGCACAAGTATCTAAGCAGAACATGTAGGTATTACACACCACTTGTGTGAAACATGCTTATCAATACCTCCAGCTGTGTTTAATCACACCACTAACCAGGACTTGGTGTGTCTCATTGGGGACAATGACAGGACTGGGACAAGAATCTGGAATGAATTCCCTTTCGTTGTGAGCACACCTCACTCCCTGACTGCTTTCTTTAGATGGGAAGTTAAAGGGGAGGCAGCCTCAAAAGGCAGGAGTTGGAGAAGGAGGCTTTGGCATCTTCCTAGAAGTCCAAGAATGGGGTTCAAGCCTCTACTCACATGTTTTCACATGCAGAGATGCCTCAGACACTAGATGTTCTCATGCCACTTGCTGCTTTTATGCCTCATTGCCTCTATTATCTTAAAAACCCACTTCGACCCACCCTTCTTCCACCAGTTAGCTAAATCCAGCTGCTGGAGCTCTGGGTAATGCAGGAGGAGACATTTTAGCTTACAGTCCCTGAGACTGGTCCAGGCAATGGGGTTTATGGAAGGCTCTTTCTTCACCTCTGTGAACTATGCAAAGCCACAGGAAGTGACCCCTGGGTGAGGACATAGTGAAGCGAGCTGTCACGCAGCCTGCTTGGTCTACATTTAACTGGTGTCTGAAAACTGAGAGCCACTGGGTGGGTGTGGAATGAAATCCCCTCGCCTCCCCATTCAGGAAGAGAGAAGGAGATCCTGACATTGCTCTGGGAGCTTTGGGGCTATTCTCCTCCTTTCCCTGCCTCAGGAAGCTGCCTGGCCTCAATACTGAAAACTTCCTACTGCCTCTTAACTCGCCCTTTCCCATGGTACATCTCCTTAGATCCATCCCACCCCACTCTTCTGCCCTGGTTGCTATCGCCTTCTTCTTCATCCCCTTCCCCAGCAGGAGGAAAGGGTCTGAAGACTAGTCTTTCTCTCTACCGATCTCTTCTTTTCTCTGACCCTTCTTGTCCCTGTATCCTTGGGACATATTATCCCCTCCAGCTCTCCCCAGGACTCACAGCTGCCTCTGGTAGTAGCGATGCAGGAAAGGGTGGGGAGCAGCCCCCACTGCAAAATTACTGCTGCCTGTGTCCACCAGGATGTTGAGCTGTCAGAGAAAGTGGAGAGAAAGATGTTATTGACAGGGAGCTCTGGACTCACCACCTCAGGTCCTTCACCCTGCCAGCCACACGGTCTCCCTTTGAAGCATCCATAGTGAAGCATCCATAAGGCAGGATTGGGGAGCCTGGCAACCACAGACACAACATGGGTCCTGTGGCATCCTCAGCATGGCCTCAGAGACCTCATGTCTGCTTCTGTCTTCTCTGTAGAATCATAGCATTTTCTGTGTTATCAGAGCCATATTATCTCTGTGTATGTGTTGTCTCTGTCCCTGTGTCTCTCTATCCTCAACTACCTGGACTTTCTTTATGTACCTATTTCTGTCTGCAGGGCTTGCCCTTTCCCTCCTTTTCTGGTTCTCCTAGGAAGCTCATCACCCAGCAGTCAGCCTGGGTCATCCAGGGCCTGGCTTTTGGCTAAGTGAATACGGACAGGTGTCTTTTGGTGTTCCTTGCTGTGTAGCTCCTACTAGCATGTCTCCTACTTGTCCCTTGTTCTTCCTTTGATGGCCTTCCTCAACTCCTGTCTTCTAAGTCTGCCTCCCCTTTAACTTCCCATCCAGAGAAAGCAGTCAGTACAGAGCTGTTTTCTGAATCCTACAACACCATCGAGGCCAAAAGAGGGAAGGCCCTGTCCTCAGAAACACAATCGTGACTCCTATCTTGCCAACCTGCCATGTCCACCAACCTCCCCTGACCTTAGGGCCTTTCATTTCTGTATCCTCTTTCCTTAGTGCAGTGAAGTCAGCTGGCCTTGGTTTTGGTGCAGGCTCTGACCTTGTCATCTTGGGCAGGTCACCATGCTTTTCTAGGCTCCAGTTTTTTCCTCTCGGGCACTCCTTCCTGTGGTCAGCAGTCCTCTGTGGCACTGTTGACCACACCTCCTCCATGAAGCTCAGGCTTCATGGCCTCCCCGTGTCCCTAAGGATACCTGTCCATCAGCGCCCTGGCCCCCTGACCCCACCTCAGCCCTCCTTCCTGGGTCCCCCACTCCTAGCCTCGTTCCCATTTCCCTCTATGCCCTCTTCCCTGACTTCTCCCCCCTGTCCCTCTCCCTGGTCTCTGAGCAGCCACTTGCTCCAGATGCTGTGCTTTCAGAGAGAATCAATAAAGCTGGAGGCACAGCGATTCAGACTGTAATCACCCAGGTTAATGATTAAAAAGGCTTCTTCATCTCAGGGTCCTCACACCCGCCTGCCAGAACTCTGCTCCCAGCGCCAGGTCAGCCTCATATTCGCAGGGATCCCTGCTACCAGCAGACTCCAAAGAAAGAGGGTCTCTTCCACCACACTGGTCCCACAGCTATACAAGGGAGAACTGCCTGGTCAATTCAAGGAAAATGGGACCACGTTTTACACTGGAAGGGACCTTTTCTCTGGGGGCTCAATGCCCCAGCTATTCCAAACACAACCCCTCCTTCCCACTCCTCTTCACTCCTGCGGGGGGAGGGACTCTCTGCAGGCCACCCCATTCTAGGCCTAGAGGCACAGTCATTCTTGCTGCCTGCCTTCCAGTCCCAGCCTTTCTCTTTGTCTGAGGAAGGTTTCCCCCTTTCACCTCAAAGGGGATCAAACCCTCCACTCCTGCCTACTCAGCCTCCCTTTCCTCACCCTCACAAGAAAATGGGCAACCAGAGCAAGCAGTTGCCATTTCCTCTTGAGCAAGGGTCTGACTGTCTGTCTGCCCTTTGAATGTGATCTCCCCTCTGAGAGAAGTGATTTCTGGTCCTGTCCTTAAACATTTCCAGCACAAGTCCCCTGGGCAGCTGCCCACAGAGGCCTCTTCCAGGGCAGGGCCTTCAGCAACAGAGCTACCACACTCAACTGTGAAACGGGGCAGTTAAGGGTGGCTGGAAAGAGGAAAATAGTGGTGCAAGGGCTGTGTGCCACCAAACCTTCTACGCAGACACCCCAATCACAGGAAGCTATGTGATGGGACCTTCCACATCCCTCACACCAGCCACTGCAACCTGCATGAACCAGTCCTTTCTCTCAGCTGTCCCTCCTCCTGGCTTGAGAGCTGAATCCCTCCTTCCTTCTCAGACACCCACCCCATTAATCATCCCTGTCCCTCAGGTCCTTAACCACCCTCCCTTCCCTGACCTCAACTCTCACCCCCAAGTCTGGATTCTTCTTACTGGCATTTACAAATGCTTTTAGTCTATTCATTTCTTAAAAATCTTTTAAGTCTCACATCCACTTCCAGCTGCCCTCTTTTTCCTCCCTTCACAACCAAAGTTCTCAGCCAAGCTGTCTTCATTTCTTCACCTCCCACACATTCCTCAACCCATTCTAAAACTGAATTTCCCCACTATCCCTCCCTCCACTATAAAACAGCCCTTACTATAGTAACCAATGATTTCATGTCACCAAATGCCAAAGACATTTTCAAATCAGGCCTCATGGTACTTGACCTGGCTGGAACATTCAACACTGCTGACCTCTTCCTCCTTGAAACACTCTTCCCTGCATCTGCCCCATGGTTGTTCTCCCAGCTCTGATCTTACCTTCTCTTTGTAGACTCACTCCTCCAGGCTTGGGCTTTGGCCCGCTTCCTCTTCTGCTCTACTCTCATTCTAAATCGTCTTGCCCATGGCTGCAGCTGCAGTTATCACCTCTGTGCCTAAGTTTGTAGCCCTAGTTCCCCTGACCCCAACAACTCCTTTGAGCTCCAGAAGCACATACTGAACTGCTTCAAATCTATTTCAAATTCAGGATGTCCAAAGCTGACCTTACATGGTCCTGCCCATCTGTCTTTTCCCAGTGTCCTCTACATTAGTAAATGGCATTGCCATCCATCTGTTCCATAAATTGGCAACTCAAATGCATCCCATCACCTCCCTCTTCTTCACACTTGTATTCAAAGCCTCAGCAAGTCCTGTCCAATGAACCACCTGGAAAGTCTCTTGAATTTACTCATTTCTTACTATCTCCCCTTGCCACTCTGAAGCCCAGCTATCATCATTTCATCCTGGAATATGACTGACTGGCCATGGCACATCCTAACCTCTCCGACCTATTTTTGCAAGGTCTATAGTGACCTTTTTAAGGTGCAGATTTGACCATGCTAATGCTCCTATGTCAATGGTTTATCTTTGCTACTAAAATAAAAGTGCAAAGCATGAACATGTTGAGCCGCTTGGTGATCCAGCCCTGCCTGCATATCCAGCCTAGCTTGTCCCATCCTCCCCCAAGCCCTCTGCCTATTTGCCATTCTGGCCTCATTTCAGGCCCTGAAACCATCCTCCTTTTCCACGTCCAGCTGTGTCTATTCCTCCTTCATCCTTTAGTCTGAGCTCAAAAGGGACTTCCTAAGAAAGACCAGGTCATACTCTCTTGTTTAATGTGTTTCCATAAAACTTGGCACTCTATTTTCGCATTGTCTCTCACCTCCCCTTGTAAGTAGTTTCTTAAAAATCCCCATTGTGTATCAAGTGCCTGGCAATAACTATTGCTTGAATTAATGAATGCTTAAAGGAAAGAAAATGAGAAAGAGCTCATCTACCCTATATTTAGGTTGAGGAAGGAATCTCTCAGCTGACTCCCAAGCTGTGGGAGTTTTTAAGTTATAGTATGGCTCTATCTGAGACCTGCCTTCCTCTCATCTGGTCCCCTGGTCTTCAGGCAGCCTGAAGTCTGGAAGCCATGTTACTTCTTCCCCATCCCTCAGGTCCTGGCCAACTCAGGAGTCTCCGAGTAGCCTGGGGGGACTGAAGCCTTGGGGTCAGGGCTAGGTCACTGCCAATTATTGAACAAAGAAATATACCCTTGGGGCCTCTGAGGGAAAGCAGCTTTAGGGAAAGTGCTAACAAGCCCCACCGGAGAAGGAACACCTGCCCATTCCCCCCTGCAGACAAGGCTCCCCTGGAGAAATCTTCAGCAATAGATTTTGGTCGTGAATAGGTGCTGAGCTGGTGAGTTCAGGGTAAGCTTTGTTCCCCAGATTCCATCTGCCTGCGCCCAGCTCTCACTAGCAGATTATGATAGCTCAGATACTTCTGGATGAAAAGAGACTCTGGTCTTTTATCTTCTTGACCTTACTGAATCTTTAATCTTCTCTGGGCCAGCACTCAGTTAAAAATGAAGCTAGTCTGTGGTATAAGCCCAACAGAGTCATCTGTTCATTAGCATGGAGAGATGGAGCTGTTTCCAATTCTGAAAGATCTGTACTTGCTGAGATCCATAACCTTTCTTAGTAGTCTATCCCAGGGTCTTACCAGTTTTGCAAGCCTCTCGGGAGGGGACTTTAACCCAAATTATCCTACTTCTAATTCTCCTAGTCTATTTCCTTCTGTGGAGGCCTCAGAGTTAATGGGAGGAGACCTCTTAGATTCTTATATAACAAGCCTTTTTGCTAAACTGAGTTGTAGAAGGCCTTCTTCCATTTTACTGAGGACAGTGTGAGTGAGCCACTTGACCCATCTTATATTGAATATAATGAGCCACAAAGCCAGGACAAGGATCCATTGGTTCTAAGCCCAACTCTGGTCTTTTATCTTCTTGACCTTACTGAATCTCTCATCTGGAGAAGAGATATATGGTAGATTGTTACATTAATGAATCACACCCCTGTATCCACGCCCTGATGTTATCCCCTCTGACACCAGCTCCGGGCTTAGCCACATGATTTGCTTTGGCCAATGAGACATCATCGAAGGAGGAAAGTAGGGGTTTGATAGGTGCTTATGCATTGGGGATTGCCCTCTTGGAATGCTCTTCAGCCACTAAGTTTTCCAGGCAACTGATACAAAACTATCCGAATTAAATCCTGAGATCCTTGACCTTGGTAGCCTCTAACCAACCACAGATCAACTCCGGTGAACCTCTCTCATCACTTTTCCTCTTCCTCACCATGCTTCTTATAAAATTTCTCAAAAGCATAACAGCCTCTTGCCTCTGCACCTTTGCATATGCTGTTTCCTTTGCTTAAAATGTGCTCTCCTTGTTTTGTCTAACTTTTCTGTTCAACTTTCAAGTTACAGTTTAAACATCCTTTCTCCAAAAGGTCTCACCCCGATGCCCACAACCAAGATTAGCTTCCTTCTCTTGCCGTCCTGAATAACACCTGTGCTTCTTTGTATACCACTCATCAAACATTTAATCATTTATCTGATGCCTGTATGTCCCACACTCTGTGAGCTTCAAAAGGGGGAGAGCATGTTTGTACTTTTATTACCTAATTCTTACCTAGCCCTCGGTAGTACTCCATACAATTACTTGAAGTGATGGCAAATGCCTCGTATCCTGTAGTTCTCTGTGATACTACAGGCTCTTGGTATTAATTCTCAGCCCTGGGGTTTTTGCCAAGGTGATTTCTTAGTCTGGTACAGTGCAGGGTGATGACAGCTCATACCTACCCTACCCATGCAATATCTACTCAGGCTTTTAGAGCAGTCATAGTGACTTCAGGACTTCTTGCTCCTAGAAACACTGGGCCAGCTTTGTTTGCTTTCCTAAGTGATATTTCCAGATCTAAGTTTGCCCAAGGCAGAGAGGAGGAGGGAAGGAAGGACTGAGGAGCCTAACCTCAGCAGCTGGGAGTGGCTCAGGGCCAGCAGGGTACACAGCTCGTGCATCAAACTGAATCTAGCAACTGGGTCTTGTCCAGGTTCTACCCTCCTTGACCAAATCAGCTGACCCAATGGGAACAGATACTTTTTCTCCGGACATGTCCCTTGTTTCCACTTCTCTCTCTAGGACGAAGCTGGCAATTGATACCTGGGAATAAGCAGGCTGCCAGTCTCCCCATCTTGGGATGGTTTTGTTTTGTTTTTTAAAGGAATCCCAAGGTGGCTGCATCATGCCGGTCCTTACCTGGTGTGCCCTTTTCCCTTTAGACAGGATGCCCCATTTCCCCCAGCCTCAAATCCAGCTCAACTAATATTTGTCAGGCCTTCTGACTCAAATCAGATGGTGGGTTCAAATAGTCAAAAAATAAACATGTCTGTCTTAAAGATCAGATCTAAGACAATCATTTGAAAGTAAGACATTCAAACTTTTTTTTTAAGCAGCAGAACCCTTTTCTGACGTTGTGCAGGACCCCAGTGTACTAAAGAGAGAAAAAGCAGAGATGTTCTGCTTGAAGAAGAGGTGTTACCTCCCCTGTGTCCGTCCCATCCCTGGTGGCTCTTCAGACAACCCTTTAGCACCTTCAGCCTCCATGAAACCCATCTGGAAAGCTCCAGCCTGTGAGGTATCATGGCTGCTATTGGCTACCTGTTTTTCACTGTCAGGCAGTAAGTCCTTTCTGTTGTCTATCCATGTCCCACTCACAGGCGACTGGCTTTAATCTTCTCTGGGCCAGCACTCAGTTGAAAATGAAGCTAGTCTGTGGTATAAGCCCACTTTCCCTCTTGGGACCTGGGTCATGCTCAGCACATAGGTTTCTCTGCTTGAGCCTTTGGGAGATACCAGGGTTCACCTATTTTGCTCCTTGGCAAAAAGTCCACAGGCATAGGGAGAGAATGATTGATGGAGTTCATAGCCCTCGAGAGGCCAATCATGGAGACATCTAGCCTGGACACAGTGGGATTACATTTGGCAGCACAGGGGGTAACCACAGGGCCATAACAGTTTGGGAGGTCTGGGGAAGGACTGGCTGGGCTGGGGGAGAAAGGGAGCTCAGCCAGTTTGCTCCGCGGCTTTGTCACAGTCTGTGAGAGAAGACCTAGGAGCCCTGGCTGCCCATGCCAGTCCCTGGGATTACTGATGTGTCACTCACCTCAGAGCACACACTTCCCTCTCAGGACCCACTGGGCACAGCACCTGCTTCCTGGGCCCCTGGGTGCATCCCGCCTGGGGAAGATTAGCGCAGCTCTAGGACCTGGACAATGGTCTGGCTCCTTCCTAGAACACTCCATTGCCCAAGCCCCCAAGAGAAATAGATCCCAGTAGAAAGAGAAGTTAGTTGTCAGGTAGAAAGGGCTTCCCTGGCTCTTTTCCTGGATTTTCTACCAGAAAAAATCTCTGTTTTAGGTCTTTATCAGAGACAACGAGAAAGGTTCCTAACCTTCCACGTTAGTGAGAAAGCACAGTCTTTCTTAGTGCCCCCCTGTCCCAGATAAACTCTTTTTTTCCTGACCTGGGGAGGCAGAGGAGAAGTGAGTGAAATGACATCATGAGGGTTTTCAATCTTTTTAGTATTGGAACTTTAAAAATAATTTGGAATTCCTGTATAAAAACAATAAAAGCTGAGCTATTCTAAGAGGGCCAGGAGATTTGGGGTCAGGTGGGAGCAGGAGAGCTTGGGGAAGGGTGGAAGGTACAGTCTTGCCTGCTTTCCTTTCTCCCAAACCTTCTCCCTCACACTGGTGGCCCCTTTACAGAATGCAACAAACAACAGCTTGAAAAACATTCTGGGTGCTGAGGAGGAAAACAACATGGCTCTTCACTGTTTCTGAGACTCTGAACTTTCATTGTTTTCTCCTTCTCTAATCATTTTCTCTTGCTTCCCTGATCCCTACTCTATGCGCAATGTCCGTTTCCTAATCATTTTTCTCTTTTCTCTCGATTCTTTCAAAGGGCAGTTCATTTGCAAACTTGGCTTTCACAACCACCTCTCTGCAGGTGACTGTGGGTCTCCCTGTCCGGACCTAACTTCTGTCTCCTGGTTTCCAGATCCCCATTCTCTGAGTTGCTGTGTCCATTCACAAGAATGGTCCAGTGGCATCTCAAAGTCAACCAACATGTCCTGGACTGTAGAACATGAGAGAGGACCCAGTATTTGGACTTGGAATCCAATGACCTGGGTTTGAACTCTAGCTTAGTTTTTCTTTAGCTGAGTAACTTTGGGCAAACCGCTTAATCTCTCTGAGCCTCAATTCCCTCATCCCCAAACAGGCATGCTAATACCTGTCCCTTGTAATTAAAGCAGAATAATACGTACGGAATTTTGGAAGATGAGCTTGTGCTTTAAAAGCTTGCTCCTTTTGCTGTGTTCCCTGACACAAACACAGACATAGAGGTTGAAAGGAGAATCATCTTCTCTTCCCTTTCCTCACCTGGGCAGAGACCAGCTGGGTGAATTGACATGTGATTGCTGGATCTCTGAGGACCTCTCCTCCTTTCTTTTATTTATTTGTTTTTATTTTTAAAAAATTTAAATTAAATTTATTGGGGTGCTACCAGTTGATAAATTAAAATGGGTTTCGGGTGCACAGTTCTACACTACATCACCTGTACACTGTGTTGTTGTGTTCACCACCCCAAGTCTCCTTCCTTTACACTCTTTTACCTCCCCTGCTCCTGTTCTCTCTGGCAATCAGAACTCCCCTCTGTTTGGTTCTCATTGCCACCACTCTCAGGCCCTTGTATCTTAACTTGGATTCTCCCCTCAGACTCTAGAACTGTCCCAGCTATCCTCCACATCAGTAATTTTCTACCAGTGTGCGCAAGAATTTTTAAAACATGTAACACCTGACTGAATTTAGTCAGGGGCACTGATCTCTTTTCCCTTAGATTGTCAAGTTAAAAAAAACAAACAAACAAAAAACCAGACCACACAACAATCGCCATCAGTGTGAATGAATCAAAATTCTATTGTTAGGATCTGTGTGCTGCAGAACTTTAGCAATTACTTTGTGTGCTGTGAAATGAAGGATGTTGGCAATCAGGGCTCCACAGCGAAGCTGTTTTTCTGGAACCAAAACCACACTAGACCATTCCCCTTCTCATATGTTCAGCGGGGCTCTCTCTTGTCTCTAGAATAATACGCAGACTACACTCGGCCTCACAGCATCCTGACCACAACTTCCAGCTTCTTAGCACAGCCCGTGCCTCTCTCTCTGCCTGAACTGTTCCACCCCACTGCTCTCTCAACAGCAAAGAGGTCTCCTCCTTCTCGGCCACACTCATGTGCTACACTTTCTAGCAAGCCTTTCCCAACACCTGTCACAAGTAGCTACCTTTTTTTCCTTAACTTCCAACACTTACTGTTCTTCTGTTTGTTCAAAATGCATATGTTCTTGTATGTTATTTAGGTGTTTATATGTCTGCATCTCACATCAAATTTTGCACTTTTCAAATGCTAAAACTATGGCATTATTTTTCTCTTCTGCACACGTGAATGCTCAACAAACATTTGTTAAACTGAGTTGACTATCACCAGATTTCAACCCTAACAACTAAATTATTATCCTGTGCCTGGATAGTGAGGTTCATATCATCCTACTGAGGTGCCATTCTGTCACTGAGAAAAAAGAATGACAACACATTCACCAGGGCTCCAGCTTCACACTGACAGCTGCCCACCAACAGCTGTGTTTAGAAGTCTTACAGTTTATCAGTCACCCATTCAATGTTGGTTAGGGGTGTGTTCTGAGCCTGGTGCTGCTATAGACATTAGATAAAGAGAAGACACTGAAAAAAAGAAATTAAGAAATTCAAAAGATACTTCTCTCAAGAGCTTGATGTTTTAGGAAAGAGACACACAGTTATACAGTTGGTAAGTGTAGTGAGGGAGATATGAGCAGATATCATGAGAGACTGGAAGAGGGATGTTTGCGATAAATTCTTCTTCTCCCCAAGAGACACAAATGGGTAGCATGGTGCAGCAGGAGGAACACAGGTAAGACAGCATCTTAGCTGACTGGCCTGCCACCTCGCCGACTGTTTTCCCTTCGAGTCCCTATTCCTTCTGTTAGAAGACGTGAATATAAAAAACAAAAGGATCTATATAGAATATATTTTACAGACTTTACATAAACTGTAACCATAAGCACAAGTAGGTATTTGTATATAAGTACTGAGAAGCCATTCCCTGCTGCCAACTTGTCTATTCCCCCAAGTGGTCTTGCTCTGCTCCAGTTCACCTCAGATCGAAATCTCAAAATCACCTTTGACACTTTCTTTCTCGTTCTTCACACTGGTGTCACCAAGTCCTGTCCATCTGCTTGCACTGCTCCTCTCACCCTGGTCTTCCCTCCCCTTTTCACCTTACCTCAGACGGGTGCCTTCCTAGTCACAGCGCCTCACCCTGGGGCCGTGTGGCAGAGCCTCTCCTCCTGTCTGTGTCTCTCAGTTCCAGTCTTTCTGAAATTCAGATGTCCCTTCCTAAAAGACTGCCTTCTTTATGTCATTCCCCTGCACGAATAAATTCAGTTTTCCCCTTATATCTGTAGAACAAAGTCCAAACATTACAGATTAAGATTTAAGGTTTTTGGTAAAATGGCTCTATCTTATTTACCCAAACCTGCAACATTAACTGGACTGGTTTTCTTTGTGTCTCCTAAACAAACATGCCTAAACCCAAACACATGTAACTCATTCTCTTGTTTGTTGTAGCCTCTTCTGATCTAAGGGACACAGTGTCAGGGAGGGAAGAAGTGAACATACAAATAAAGTGCAAACACAGTTGGGTGGGATGGGGGCCGTTTCCCTACTGAGCATGGGCTCCCTCCTCCGGGCCACCCTTCCAGATCATGCTAACAGCACGCCTACCTCCTCTGTGAGGCCTTCCCTAGCTCTACCTCATAAACACCAGTGCATTTACTCTTTATCCTGCTGTGGATCAGTGCTTCTCAAACTTGAGAGCACCTGAAATCTGACTCGGTAAATCTGAGGTGGGGCCAGAGAGTTTGTATTTCTAACAGCCTCAGATAAAAGGGTCTGGGGACCTCACTTGGAGTACCATGGCTGTGGATTAACTCGTACTGGCACTTACACTTTCATACCACACTAAACTCTTTCTGGGCAGAAAATGTATGTGCTATCTCCTTGTGGATCAGCTCCCAAACCAAGCAATGAATTGCTTGACACATAGAAAGTGCTCACTTTTACTCAGTCAGAGGACTCTGCCATATGTGTTCTTTTTTTAATTCTTTTTTTTATTTAGTTATTTTTCAAGTATAGTTTTCTGTTTATTTCTCCCATCCCAGCTTATAAGGTGCTTACAACAGCTCACAAGGCAGGGAGACAGGGTGGACTGCCGGGAAAAGAATCCAAGTCACCACAAGGCAGAGATGTTGGTGTTGGTTCAGGCTTGCAGCCACAGGGCAATCCACAGTCCTTCTGCCTGTGGTCTCCCTGGCACTGGCTCCTTGAGCTGGTATTGAACTCCAAGCCCATTTACCTTTCTCTTAGACATTTATTGGGCAGTAAATGTCTCTCTGCCAACATCTGGACTGGGAAATAGAGGCATGATTTCAGGGGTCTAGAGAAGTGTAGTAACTAGTCCCTAGTTCTCCATGTGTAAAACACTGAGGCCCAGAACACCCAAGTTTAATTTATGCTTCATGGCATAGCCCAGAAGAGGCAGAAGTGCCAGACAAATTAGGAGAAAGTGACTTTATATTTACTAGATGTCAATTACGTGTCCAGCTACACAGTTCTAGGTACTTGTACCTATATAATCCCATTTAATCCTCACATGTACCTAGCAAAGGAGATCTCATGTCACCCATTTGAAACACAAGGCAATACCCTCAGAGAGGTTGTATCCTTCGCCCAAAGCCACAGAACTGAGAAGAGGAGAAGCTGAAATCCCTGGTCTGGCTGACCCCCAAACCCTCACTGGTTTCACAGCCCTGTTCTGGGGGCCTACGTACAGTTCGCACAGCACACCATGGTCCCAGGTCTCCACCTGCCTCCGACCCTGGCCCCTGACCCCAGTGGGCCAGACAGCTGGGGGCCTAGATTCAGTCTCTGTCCTCACACCGAGGACTGATTCAAGACCACTCCTGGGTAAGTTATGGTGCACAGTAAAGAGGGAGGATAAGTGGGGGCGACCAGAGCCTTAGACCAGCCAGCAGGTGGGAGGGCCCAAGTGGCAGGAGCCTAGGAGAGCCTAGGAAGTCCTGCTTCCTTCAGGTAATTGGGAGGTGGAGACTTGTGTTTCTCTCCGGTCCAGTGTCTGAGCTGTTTGAGAAGCCCAGGGAAGTGGGCTTCCCTCTATGCATAAACACACTCCCACCTTCAGAGACCCTTCCAAGGACGGGCCTCCCAGACACAGATCCAGGGGACAGGGGACCCTCACAAAGATGTTCAGGCTCAAATTCAAGGTGACACATACCAGCACACACAGAACCTCCCTGCTACCCATGTCCAGACTCACTCACAGAGAAAGCAATGTGCTCAGAGGTCAGGCACAGCATCCCACGGAGGGCTGCTCATGCCCACTCTCCCTCCCACCCACAGAGGTGCTGATGGTGCAGCCTCTACCAACTACTACTTGTCAAGAAGGATGGGGAGAACTGGTAGTATTTTCGCCATTGCTGCCATGTTTGTCTCCTGCTTCCCCCCAGTACCTATCAGCTCATGGAAGGAGTCTTATTCTTAGAAGGGGGCTCTGGTTCCTTTGCTTTGATTTGTCCTTTCCCCAGGGTCAGCTTAGTCCCCTCTCTGGCCTGTGCTCTGGAGGCTTGAAGGCAGGAGGTGGGGGAAGGGCTGGTGTGCAGATGTAAATAGGGGAGAGGGGAGGAGGAGGAGGGAGGGACTGGGGAAAGTAAGAGTCTGTTTAGGGCTTCTGGGTTAGACCAGAGGGCAGAGTTGCTTGGAGATTTGCTGTCCCTGTGGTAGCCAGGATAGTGGGAGAAAGGGCCTGATCCAACTCTTCACGGTGCCAGGAATGATGGTGGGAACCTCAATTCTGGGGACACCAGAAGAGGTGCACCCAGAACTGACCAAGGTTAGGTGACCAAGATCCAGAGTGGTGGGGCTGGGAGACCAGGTCTGGCCAGGGCTGACACCTGTTCATAGCACCCCTCTGGCTTGGCTCCTTCCCCGGGCTAGGCTCTCTGCACCGAGGTGTTTCTCTTGCCCCAAATCCTACAAACGCGTGAGTGTGTCAGATGGGAGAGCACTCAGACTAGGGAAACTGGGAAGCCAGTGAAGGGAAGGGGAGCTTTAGGAATGACAGATGATCCCAGAGGAAAGGTTTGGGAGAGGGGCTCTCCTGCCCACACTATCCCGCCCACTTCAGCAGGGGCCAACATGCTGCATCTCCAGCCTGTCCCCCTCTGCTCATGCTGACAGAAGAGCAGAGCTGGCCTGGTGACCTTACCGTCTGTGGAGGGCTGCCCACAGTCATCTCCACATAGTACCCCTGACCGGACTTGCCCCTCAGGTTGTCCACCATCTCCACAAAGCTGCCCTTCTGGCAAGGCTCCTCCGGCTCCTCCGTGTCCCGAGGCAGTCGCAGCCCCAGAGGGGTCCCCCCCAGCCCGCTCCGCAGAGGCAGCCGGATGCCAGGCTGGGTGCAGCGGGCAGGCAGCAGTGCCGAGCCCATCCATAGCAGGAGCCAGGGCAGTGCTTGGGCCATTTCGGGCCCTGGCCTTCAGGCCCTCGGGGCTCCTTCGGGCCCACGTCTGTCTCTGCTGCCCGCCCCCAACTCTGAGTGCTGGTGGTGGCTGCTCAGGAGAGAGAGCTGTGCAGCATCAGGGCTCCTGCAGGCCCTTGAATCAGCCCTGGTCCAGGCTGTGGGTATTGGACAGGAACAATCCGCAGAGAGAGAGAAGGGAAGGGAGACGGATCTTGGCTACATCTGGCCAGCGGCTTCCAGCCTTAGCGTAGGTCCCGGCGAGGATGGCTTGGACCCCCGGTGGGAGCTGGGAGGGGCGAGCATGGCAGGTCGACCGTGGCTGGTTTCCTGGAGCTCCTGGCAGGTCAACGGCACGGGAAGGGGCAGAGGCTCTGGGCTCCTGCAGCAGCTGCGTTTGCTGGTCAGGCCACCATAATTCATCTCCCAGCTCCCAGGCAGGCTGGGGAGGCGGAAAGACTTGCGGTGGCTGCTGTCAAAGCCAGGGGTTTTCGCTGTTCCATGGGATTGCTGGGAGGTGTAGTCTTCCCACGGCAGACAGGCCAGCTTCCGGAGCTGGTGAGGGGTTTGGGATGCCCTCTGCCGAGACGGAGTCCACCCTGCAGGACCCTGGCGGGGAAGGTTCCCTGGGCTCGAACACAGCGGGAAGAGCCATCAGGGTAGAGTGGCGGCTGGCCTCTCATTTAGTCAGTCTTTACTTCTGCATTTATTAAGCACCCACTGTACGCCAGGCATTCTGCCAGGCCCTGGGACCACGGAGAGAAAGAAGTGCACAGGCACCGAACAAAATGATGAGGCCCTAAGGGTAGGGATTTTGGGGGAAATCTGGGGGATTTGGGAGGACTCAGTGGAAGAAGGTGGTATTTCATTGGAGCCTTATAGAATGGGTGGGATTTCCACCAGTCTGCAATCTGTGTGTAGATGAGAGGCACAGTCTTTCTGTGCCTTGATCTGTTCTAACTTCCACTCCAGATGCTGTGAATCCTGGAGACCCTCCTGATTTCTGTGCTGTCAGTCAGACTAAGGATAAATGGCTATGTCAGCTTTAAAGTGTTACCACTTTAAAAGTAAATTAATTGGTAACAGCTTAAAATGGAAAAGCTTCAGAGCTCTAATAACTTAAAGGAGAAAAGCCATATGATTACATCAACATATTATTTATCAAATGTGGAAAACTGTTGTTAAAATCAGTAGTTCTTCTGATAAAAGCTAAGGAAAAACATCTTAAAGTAACAGAAAAACATAAAACACATAATAGTAACAGGCTGAAGTTATTCCCATCAAAATCAGGCTTAGGAAAGGGAAGCGTACTATCACGACTCTTATCCCACACAGTTTAGGCCAGGCTAGCTAACTCAGTAAGATGAGAAAATGAAACAAGTGCTATAAACGTCAGAAAGCAAAAGATTAATTATTTGCAGATTATATGTTATGGGCAGAAAATTCTAACCAATAAAGTGACTAGGCACAAGTTAAAAATTAAAAAATTGATACATCACTGTATATATGGGAATTTTGTACACATAAAGCTGGAATTCATATCAGAGGGAAATACATTATTTAATGACTATTGTTGGGACAAGTGGCTATTCATTTGGAAGGAAAGAAATCCCTTCCCTGTCTCATCTAAAAATAAACTCCAGATAGATCAACGTGCTCACCATTAAAAATAAAACTACAGTCCCTGGCTGGTGTAGCTCAGTGGATTGAGCACGGGCCTGCGAACCAAAAGATTGCGGTTCAATTCCCCATTAGGACACATGCCTGGGTTGCAGGCCAGTTCCCAGCAGGGGTGCACCAGAAGCAACCATACATTGATGTTTCTCTCCTTCCCTTCCTTCTAAAGATAAATAAATAAAATTAAAAAATAAAACTACAGAAAAATAGAAGAATATTTCATATTCTTATGTTGAAGAAGGTCTCTGTAAGAAAACTCAGAAGTTTTTTTTTAAATGGACAGGTTTAACTACTTAAGTTTTTAAAACTTCTGTAGAATTAGACTTCCAGCATTTCAGTTATGGTTCTGCCCTTAGTAACTAAGAGAACCCAGGTTAGTCACTTACCCTCCAATGCCTCAATTTTCTCATTTGTAAAAAGTAGTAACAACAATTCATACCTCATAGTGTATGAATTAAATGAGATAGTCCATGTAGATCACAAAGAACAGTGTCTGGCATATTGTGAATGTTCAATGGAAGTTAGCTATTAGTGTTGTTACCACTATAACTTCTGAGAAGAATGACATTGACAAAGTTAAAATTTAAGTGACAGACTAGAACATAACATTTGTCACATAATAGAACAACAACACACAGATATCTCTAACATACAAGGAGCTTCCCTAAGTCAATAAAACCTCAAACAACCTGGTAGAAACATGAACAAATAATGTAAACAGGTAATTAATAGAAAACATTTAAAAGGTCAATGAACATGGAAAAAAGTTCATCTTCACTAACAGTAAAAGAATGATATTAAAACAACACTTAGATACCATTATTATTGTTGTTTTTATTATTATTAATTTGCTTCTCATATGTGGGGTTACTGAAGGTGTTGTTGGACTGTAAATTAGTCCATTTTTAGAGATAAATTTGGCAATACCTATTAAAATGTAAAAAACATACTATTTGAGCAATGTCAATGCTAAAATACTATGCAGCAAAATAACAGTATTTCAACATGTGTGCATGCTTAGTCAAACTTTGAAAACAAAATAAATTATTATCAGTAAGGTAATGAGATATTCATTGTATGGTTATAAGGAATGGAGTGACTTCTTATGAACCTTACCTTGGAAGATGTTTATGACATGTTAAGTGAAAAAAGCATGTTATAGATTTCTAGCCAAGATGGAGGTGTAAGTAGATACATTTTGCCTCCTCACACAACCAAAATAAGAACAACAACAAATTTAGAAACAAAAAAATACCAGAACTGCCAGAAAATCGAACTGTATGGAAGTCCCACAACCAAGGACTTAAAGAAGAAACATTCATCCAGACCAGTAGGAGGGACAGAGATGGGCAGCCAGACTAAAGAAAACTCACGGCAAGTGGGTGGCTGGAAGACCAGTTGGTCCTATATTTGCATGTGAATAAACCGAGAGGAACAACTGAGGAGTGAGACAGACTGCACAATGCAGAGTCCCAGTTTGGGGAAATAAAGCCTCAAAATCTCTGACTGAAAGAACTTGTGGGGGTTGAGGTGGCAGGAGAAACTCCCAGCCTCACAGGAGAGTTTGTCAGAGAGACCCACAGGGTCCTATAATGTATACAAACCTACCTACTTGGGAATCAGCACCAGAAGGGCCCCATTTGCTCGTGGGTAGCAGGGGAAGTGACTCAAAGTCAGCAGAAAGCTGAGCAAGCGTCATTGTTCCCTCTCAGACCCCCTCACCTACATACAGCACCACAATGCAGCGGCCTGGATTGCCCTGCCCTGGCAAATACCTAAGGGTCCACCACTTACTATGTAATAGGCGCATTGAGACAAAAAAATATGGCCCTAGTGAAAGAGCAGATCAAAGCTCCAGAAAAAAAATACAAGTAAGCAATGAAGAGATAGCCAACCTACCAGATGCACAGTTCAAAACACTGGTAATCAGGATGCTCACAGAAATGGTTGAGTAAGGCCACAAAATAGAGGAAAAAGTGAAAGCTATGAAAAGCGAAATAAAGGAAAATGTACAGGGAACCAACAGTGAAGGGAAGGAAACTGGAACTCAAATCAATGGTTTGGACAAGAGGGAAGAAATAAACATTCAACCAGAACAGAATGAAGAAAGAAGAATTCAAAAAAATGAAGAGAGGCTCAGGAACCTCTGGGACAACTTTAAATGTTCCAATACCCAAATCATAGGGGTGCCAGAAGAAGAAAAGGAAGCAAGGAATTGAAAACTTATTTGAAAATATAGTGAAGAAAAACTTCTCTAATCTGGCAAAGGAAATAGCTAGAGAGTCCCAAAGAAGCTTGATTCAAGGAAACACACACCAAGGTACATCACAATTACATTACCCAAGATTAAAGGTAAGGAGAGAATCTTAAGAGCAGCAAAAGAAAAGGAGACAGTCACCTACAAAGGAGTTCCCATCAGACTGTCAGCTGATTTCTCAAAAGAGACCTTACAGGCAAGAAGGGGCTGGAAAGAGGTATTCCAAGTCATGAAATCCAAAGACCTACAACCAAGATTGCTCTATCCAGCAAAGCTATCGTTTAGAATGGAAGGGCAGATCAAGTGCTTCCCAGCTAAGGTCAAATTAAAGGAGTTTATCATCATTAAGGCCTTACTATATGAATTGTTAAAGGGACTCATCTAAGAAATAGAAGAAGATCAAAACTATGAACAGTAAAATGACAACAAACTCACAACTATCAACAACTGAACCTAAACCCCCCCCCAAAAAAAACTAAGCAAACAACTAGTACAGGAACAGATTGACAGAAATAGAGATCATATGGAGGGCTATCAGCTGGGAGGGGAGGGAGGAAAATGAGGGAAAAGATATAGGGAATAAGAAGCATAAATATTACATACAAAATAGACAGTGGGAGGCTAAGAATAGAATGAAAAGTGGAGAAGTCAAAGAACTTATATGAACAACCATGGACATGAACTAAGTTAGGGGAATGCTGGTGGGAGAGGGGGTATAGGGAGGAGGGGAATAAAGGGGAGAAAAGAATGGGACAACTGTAATAGCATAATCAATAAAATATATTTAAAAAGAACATGTAGAACAACATATACATTATGATCTAATTTCTGTAAAAATTAAAAAGTATGTACATGTGATATATATGCATGCATAAGCCTTAAAAGATCTGGTAGATAAGAAGCAAAATGTTTAGAGTAGTTTTCTCTGAAGTGTGGGATTCATGTCTTCTTTCATTTGTTCATTCATTCTTTCATTCATTCAGCAAATGTTTCTTGAGTGCTTACTAGATGCTAAGCACTGTTTTAGACACTGTGGATACAATAATAAAGTGGACAAAATTCCTACCATTCTAATTCAACTTACATTCTAATACAGGGAGACAGACAACAAAGAAATAGACAGTATTTTAGATGGTTATATGTTCTATGGAGAAGAATAAAGTAGAGAAGGGAGGTGGGAAGGCAGTTTGTGATTTTAAATAAGCGGGATGGAAAGTGTGGTGGGAACATTTCACTTTTTTTCAATTTATTGTTGTTCAGTTACAGTTCTCCCACCTTTTCCCCCATTGCTCACCCCTACCCCATCCCCTGCTACTCCCACCATCAATTCTCCCCATTGTCTGTGACCATGAGTCCTCTATTTGTGTTCCTTTGCTTGTCCCTTCCCCTTCAATTGTAGGATTAATGAGTGTTTTTCTTTCTCATTTAGTGGGTGATTATTTTGTATATTACAATTAAATAGTATGAAAAGAAGAAATGTTTTAACAGTGGAATTTCTGACCTGAGATTAGGGCATAAAATTTGAGACTAATTTATTTTTTTTCTTCCCCCATCTTTGAAAAATGATCCCTAAATATTCATCCCTGGCTGCAGAAAATAACCTACTGTGTGAAATTCTCAGTTTATTTTCCTCACTTGTTGGGCATATTACTGGTACATCAACTGGTGTGTCCTTTTTGTTCTTTTCCCTCCAAAGACTTACATTCTTAGTTGTTTGCCTAAGGGCATTTAAAAACTGGTTTGCATTTCTGACTACAAACCTATATGGATATGTGATAAAATGCAAAATGCTTATCGGTGTGGGGTTAATCCCATTAATTCGATAGGGACCCTTATTTTTTTAGTTCTCCCCATGAGAGAGCAAGGGACTCATACTAAAAGACAGAAATTAAGACTTTTGATGGCTTTTAAAGTCAACCAAATTGATTGCAAGTTCTTGGACTTGGGACCAAGTCTAAAAATGTTTTTTTAAATCCCTGTTTTGTGCAAGGTCTGTGATGACTAAACTGGTGAGTCCTTCCATTCCCTTTCCTGGCTGGTCCCTTTAGCTTCTGAGAGACTTTTAAGGAGTGTGGAGAGGAAGGGGGAACAGTGATTTTTCATCTGCAGGCAGAATAAAGGAAGTATAGGTAGAACTGCCACAGAAATATTTAAAGTCAAACCTGAGGTCTACATTCTGGATATCTGGTTTGGGATGTACAGGAACAACCACCTGATTTCCTCATTCTGGAATCAGCTCTGACTGGTGCTGGGATTTGTTTCAGGAGTTAGTGGGAAACCTGATACATCTTCACAATGAAATTTACCAGGAGCTTCTTTAGGTGCTTCATTCCCTTTTCCATTAATAACATCTCTTAACTTTCCTGTTCCCCAGTTTTCCGAATGATAATGGCCAGAGCCGTCTGTGCCACTCTTACCATCTCTAGGAGGTTGAGAACATATGAGAGAAAGGAAGATTTGTTTCCTGTGTAAGCAAAACTAAAGCTCTTTGGAATTATATTAGTAGCAATCCTTTCCAGCCAGACACTGTGTGAAGGGGCCACACACTGTGTCACTCTTTCTCCTCTTAAACAGTCTCCTTGAAACTGTTAGGACAGATATTATCCCTGTTTTGAGCCTGTGCTCTGGTGAAAAGATAGTAGAGACTAGTTTTATAACTCCTGGTCAGGTGCTCATTGATTTAATCAGAGAACAAGGAAGTCAGTTTTTAAAAAATTGATGTTTTAATCATTTTTTCATTACCATTTAGTCCCCTTTGACCCTCTTATCCCCGCCAATTGCCACACTGTTGTCCATGTCCATGAGTCCTTTTTCCTCAATCCCTCCCCCTCCAGCCTTCTCTCTATGAGTCTGTCTCTACTATTGGTTCAGATTGTTCACTAGATTCCACATATAAATGAAAACACATGGTATATATGTTTGAGCTTATTTCACTTAGCATAATTTTCTCCAGGTCCATCCATACTGTTGCAGAGAGTAAAACTTCCTTCTTTTCTATGGGCCGAGTAGTATCCCGTTGTGTAAATGTTCCATAGTTTTTTTCAGGGGGGGGGGTCTCGGTTACCTTTTATTCCCATGTGTTTATTAACAGCTCATGGGTTGACTATCCATAATCAATGTATTATTCACCCGATATTAAATCACACTACTAAAAAATGAGGAGCAATACATTGTCTTAGTTAATTCGTGTTTCCCTAAATACTGTGAATGCCCCTTTCCTGCCCCTGAGAAATTACCCTCCTGTCTAAATTCAGAGCTCTCTTTTAACCTCTTCTTATCCCCATCCACTATATTGGACTACATCTACCATTGTGCAACGGGAAACGTGCAGCAGTCCTCCGTGATCCGGTGGAATGTTTAACCAATCCAATGCCAGAACTCTCATTCTGTGACCTATTGACTCTGGGTAGAGGAGGGACTCTCAGTTGCCGGGTTAATACCCTTTCCGGAAGTGGTTGCGGGCCGCTGCGCGGCAACACCAGGCGTCCCTGGAAGCGGGAAAGCTAGGAACCCGGGTGGTGCTGGGGAAGCTGCGCAGACCCGGGAACCCTTGCCCAGAACTTTCCGGGGTGAGGGACAGGTGAGGACGTCCGTGAGGGAGGGCTTGGGTGGTCAGGAAAGGAGGGAAGCGGGGGAGTCGAGGCACTCCTGGAGTGCCAACGAGCGGGATGTGCACGAGCGTGGGCGGGAACTGAAGAATGAAGTGAAAAAGTAACGGCTGGACTAGTGTGCTTCCATCCAGAATCTCTGCGAGTGGTGAAAGGGACCCTAGGCCAATTGCTGGCCGGGCAGTGATTCACCTGGAGGTTCAGTTACCATCTATTTAATGGTGACTCCCCACACTGGCTCCGGCCAGACTCCTGAGGTCAGACTCGCTTACTGATCAACCTTCCCGGTCGTCCAGCTCTGTTCCTCCTCTTGTAGTTCCTGTTTCAGTGACGGACTTCATTCACTTAGTCAAATCTGCACCTGAACTTCATCTAATGTGTGCAGTAAACATACTTGCTGGGTATTTCCTGTAGTCTGGGCCCTATGCCAGGTGAGGCTGTTGGGCAGGATGTAAAAATGAAAAGGTAACAGGGAACAGGATACTGGCTTAAGTGCTCTGATTTGCCACCTCTCCTTCCCTCACTTGCTGTAGACATCAGGCCCTGTTATTCTTCTCCTAATATCCATCATAAGCCCTTCCTTTCTATTCTTACAGCCACTAATTTCATAATTTCTTGCCTGTGTCTTCAGGATAATTTCTTAAGTGGTTCCTCTGCCTCCATTCTTGCCCTCCTCTAATTAGTTCTTGCACATCTGTCATGAAATCCTGTGATGACTCCTCATCATGTACATGATACAGCCTTTTATAATGTGCACCTTGCCTTCCATTGTAGATGAAAGCCACCTTCTCTGCCACCTTTCCAGTTGTCCATTGCACTCACTCTGGTTGTGTCAGAGTGGTTATATCTCAGGCTTTGGAGTCACATAGCTGTGGCTATATGCATGTTTTGCTGTGTCATTTACTACCTGTGAGACTTTGGACAATGTGTTTTTAAACTTTATGAGACTCAGTTTTTTTATTTGAAAAATGGGGAAAATAATCTTCCTAGCTAAGAGGATAAGATGAGGTGATGTATTTGTACAGTTTGAGGAACAGAGGAACTTTAAACTTAAAACTTACACTCCCTCTGTTCAGGGAGTATAAGCTTTTGTTGTAATGAATTCTCTGTACTCGCCATATTCTTTTTCTTCTCCTTTGCCTTGTACATGTTGTTTGTTCTGCCTTCAATTCCCTTACTGCCTTATCCTGGTTGGTGCACTTCTGCATATCCTTCAAGAACCATTTCAATGGTTGTCTTATCTGTAGTGCTTTCCCTGCTCTTCCAAAATAAGGTTAGTTGCTTTGAGTTTTGTGTCCCATTGTATTTTGTTACTTCCCTTAATGTGGTTAACATATTATATAGCCATATGTTTGTGTGTTTGGCTTCCCAGCCAGGCTACGCTGGAGTTCAAGCTCATGTGTAATCAGGTTTGCAGCCCTAATATGAGCACAGTGCCTGCCTGTGGTCGGTGTTCAATAACTGGCTACGGAGTGTGTGAATGGCCTTAACTTATATTCCTGCATACTGGATCTGTCTTCTGGAACAACGCAAAATAAGCCTTTTAAGAATGTGAATTGTAGCCCCGGCTGGTGTGGCTCAGTTGATTGAGCATTGTCCTACAAACTGAAGGGTTGCTGGTTCGATTCCCAGTTGGGCACATGCCTGGGTTGCAGGTTAATCCCCAGTTGGAGCACATACAGAAGGCAGCTGATCGATGTTTCTCACATCGATGTTTCTCTCCCTCCCTTCCCCTCTCACAAATCAAAAAATAAAACAGTAAAAAATTTTGTAGAAGAATGAATAGTAATAACAACTGATATTTATTTAGCTCTTAATATGTTTTTTAGTATTTTACATGTATTGAATCATATAACTCACAACCCTTTGAAATAGGTGTTGTTATTATCTCCATTTTACAGATGAGGAAACAGGCATCCTACTCAGCTGGTAGTGGTAGAGCTTGGATTAATTAAATCCAAGAATGTTCTAAAACATGTGCTCATCGCCACTACAACTCTATCTTCTGCTTTCTCCCCAAAGCCTTCTTCAGTAAATTTTTTCCGAGTTGAACCTTCTTTATAATTGTTCAAGAAGGGAGGAAGAAATAAATATGCAGGGATCCCTAATCATGCATATGCGTGTATATGCTTTGTTCATGTTCAGATGTCCAAAACTTTTTGGCTATGCTGACAAATCAGACAGCATTCTAGGAAGGTTACCATAATATGGAGGAATTGGGGAACATTGGCATGTATTGAATCAGAAAGGGATACTTAGCTTGGAGTGGGGAAGCCTTGGGTGCTCTCTTTAGGTCCAGAGGGAAGAACAGGCAAATGGGAGGAAGTTTCTAGAAACAGATTTTTGGCTTACTGTGGGAAAGGCCTTTTCATAGTTAATTATTGGCAATAACATCAGTTTAACATGTATTGTGTACTAGGGACTGTGCTAGGTACTTTATAAGAAGTACCTCATTTAATCCTCAAATAACTTTTTGTTGTAGATTGTTTCTATTATACACATGTGGTTATTGAAACCTTGAGAAGTGAAGGACCTTGCCTAATTTACCTAAGGTCGTGCCGCTGGTAAGCAAGAGAGCTGGGATTTGAATTCAGGTGTTTATCGCCCCAAAGCCGGTACTTAGACCAGTGTCCTGTGTGTCCCCTGATGCATAGAGAGGAAAAATATGGCATGGGAGGGATAGTTAGACCAAAGTTCTTACAGGATTTTTTTTTTTTTTTTACTCTTGAGACTCCTTGGTTCTGTGCTAATGGTATATAATAGAGACAGAGCTCCTACAGTTTATATACCTTATTTTGTGCTTGGTCAGAAAATGCAGAGGATGGAGGGGCCATGGCCCTCATAAGTTTGTGGTTTAAGAAGAGAGGTGGAACACATGAAAAAAGTAGTATTAGGAGTAATATGCTTATGAACATATGAAAACTGTGTTCTTACTGCTGAGGAGGTTATGAGTTGATGGGAGGGGCTGAAGTTAGCCAAGGAGGCCTTCCTGGAGGAGGTGTATGAGCCACTTTTAAAAAATTTATTTATTCTTGGCTAGATTCTGGGATTGGCAGGAGATGGATGAGTGCGATTGGATGACCCCTCCCCTACAATTGTTATGGCTCATAGAAGATCTCAGGCCTGGTGGCAAATAGGACTCATCAGATTTCAACTGATCTGTTGGTAAGTGCTACATGGAGTATGATTTTTTTTTAAAAATATTTTATTTATTTATCTTTAGAGGGGAAGGGAAGGAGAGAGGGAGAGAAACATCAATGTATGGTTGCCTTTCATGCGTCCCCTGCTGGGAACTGGCCTGCAGGGAACTGGTCTGCAACCCAGGCATGTGCCCTGACTGGGAATCAAACCGCGATTGTCTGGTTTGCAGGCCCGCGCTCAATCCACTGAGCTACACCAGCCAGGGCTGGAGTATGATTTTTTAAAAAAGATTTTATTTCTTAATTTTTAGAGAGGGGAAGGGAGGGAGAAAGAAAGGGAGAGAAACAATGCACTGTTGCCTCTTGTGAGTCCCTCACTGGGACCTGGCCTGCAACTTAGTCTGGGAATCGAACCAGCGACCCTTTGGTTTTCAGACTGGCACTCGATCCACTAAGCTACACCAGTCAGGCCTACATGGAGTATAATATCGATGGTTCTGAAGGCATGTCTAGGGTACTATGAGTGTGTAGTGATGTCCCTCACAGTCTCAGGCTTGGAAAGAGATGTTAGGACACATGACATGTATTTGCAATAGCAGATCTCAGGGCTGCTTTCTTAGGTAGTCTCATCTTTCCTGTTACCACTCTAGCCAAGTTATCATTGTCTTTCTCTCAGACTAGCTCATAGTTTCCCACCTTAATTTCTGTGCAGCAACTCTGATTTTCTTGCTTCCAGTTTGGCTTCCATTCCAGTCTGTATTCCCAATGGCTGCCAGAGTGATCTTTTCTTTCTTTTTTTTTTTTTACACTGTACCAACAAGTATTTATTGTAAGTTAAGCCATGATTCAGAATCCTAGGGTGGAATATACCCAGGTCCCCTTTCACCTCCATGGGAGAAGGATGGAAGACAGAGGACAGGTGGGAAGCAGCCAGTTCAGATCTTTCCAGGAAATGTGCCTTCTGCCCAGTGGTCATCCCAGGATGACACCCAGGATACGGGGCACAGGGACTTATACACACGCTGGTGCCATTCACACATGGAAACATCGCCCCCTTTAGCAGCCATTGCCTTTTCACAGCGGTAAAAGTCCAGGTAGTTCTGCCAGCAGTTTCTGGTCTGGTTCTGGTTGGGGAAACGGTTATCAAAAGGGGCAGTCTTGTAGTTCTTGATTTTGGTCTTGATGTCTTCTGCCATGTTGCTGACTCCTAAAGACACCCATGAAACTGCTCGCAGCTCAATGTGACCCTCAGCAAAGACGCCTCCGTCTGGCCAGAAGTGGAATTTAGTCGGCCCCCAGAGTGATCTTTTCAAAATGTCTATCTAACAAAAACTTTCCCAGCTTTTGAAAACATTTTTTTATAAAGGACAACTTCTCAGCACCCACCTCCCCAGCATCATCTATAGCCATGTTTGGTGTTATTTCCTACTGGAAGGGCCTTTGCACATGCTGCTGCTTCTGTTAGAACACGTGTTCCCTCTGTTTTTGTCTAGTGACTACTTCCTCGTCCTTCAGTTCTCAGCATAAGTCAGGCTCATTTTACATTGATCTGCGACTTCTTGATTGGTTTGTCACCCTTTTTTTTAAAAAAAGATTTATTTATTAGAGAGAGGGGAAGGGAGGGAGAAAGAGAGAGAGAAACACGAATGTGTGGTTGTCTCTCACATGGCTCCCACTGGGGACCTGGCCCACAACCCAGGCATATGACTTGACCTGGAATTGAACCGGTGACCCCTCGGTTCCCAGCCTGTGCTCAATCCACTGAGCTACACCAGCCAGGGCAGTTTGTTACCCTTTTCCACTACACTGTAGCTCTAGAGGAGTAGCAGCTGAATTGGTTTTTATCACCATTGCATCTCTAGTGCCCAGCAATAAATAAACCTAGCTCAATAAATAGTTCTTGAATGAGTAAATGATCTCTAGCAGCCATTAAATAAATATGTTTTCTTTTCCCACCACCTCCTTCGCTTCTACAGTTCTATTCTTTTGGCCTTGTCCTTGCCCACATCTTTTCTGAAGTCAGGCAAGGTGAGGAAAGAAGGTAGAATACAGTCCAACCCTATTTTAAATTTTTCTGGCACAAGGTTTGCTTGACATTGGAGTGATCCATGAATTCAGATTTTTCAGAGTCTTTCTGACCTTTAAATAGTTAAATATAGATAGCTATCTATACAGCTAATTAGACTCTTTGCCCACAAAGACAGAGATTTGCCTGCCCATGCTTTGTAGAGGTGTGATTTTATTTCTTAATTTCTGCCCTAGAGAAGGGCAGCCCTTCTCTAGTGCAGAATTTCTCAAATTCTGAGATAATTGATACAGTGTCTGGTATAGATCACTGCCTATTGTATTGAATAGTGTCCAGTCTGATGTTCAGGCCACTGCTGATCCTTCCCTCCCAGGGCTCCTTCCCTTTCTCTCTCGTCTCTAACTCAGAGGATTAAAGACTCCTTAAGCCATATCTCCTGCCCTGGTTCCTGGTGCTTTTTGGCTCTGCTTTCAGAGTCAGTGGTCCTACCCATCTCTTGACTGTGTGCAGAGGCTGTAGCATTTTGTCCACAGGGTGTTAACAGGTTCTTATGGTAAACACCAGCTTCCTACTTGGTCTTATGTACTGCAGAGAAGAATGCTTCTTCCTCCAGCACTTCTTCCTGAAGTGCTGCCCCAGGTTACTGCCTGGAGATGTTATGGTGGGAATAAGAGGTGGCAGAGCCTTGCTCCCCGGGGTCCAGAGAACTGACAAAGGGAACCATTTCTTGTGAGTCTTAAGGCAAGACACCTGCCTTGCCCATCTCTCAGCTGTCAGGGTGCAGAGCAGGCCTTGGTAACGGTCCCTCATAGATCCCATGCCTTTTATCAGGGTCCCTCTCTAGAAATCTTGGACAGATTCAGAGTGACCAGATCTGGTCCTGTCCTGAGCACTCATTGCAGGCCACATTCTGATCTTTTGATGACAGAAAGGGTTTTTTCTGCTTTCAGAGAACTGTGTCATGCTTGCTGCTCCAGGTGGGACAGTGACAGCTTCCTAAAGAGGTGGCTACAGGAGAGGCCAGGACCTGCTCCTCCATACCCCTGTTAGTCACATGGTATAGCTGACGCCTCCTCAGTTGGGGGACACACTTAGAGTAGTGGCCATAGCAGCCACTTTATATAGGGTGACTTGTCTCTGCTTCATGGGGCTCCAGCACGGGAGCTGCCATAGGGGAGGATCCATGTGATCTTGGGGTCCTGAGGGAGTGTGGAAGTAGGGATGGGAAAGGGGGAGCAATTTTGGAAGCACGCCAGATCGTCAGTTGAAGAATTTGGCACCATCCTGTCCCTGAAGGTGGAAACCTTGGCTTCAAGTTGGATTCCTTTCCACTCTTTCCCCTCATGTCCTAGTTTAATTACATCAAAGCATCCCTTGCATCTGTCCCTTCTTCTTCATTCCCACTGCTTCTGGCCTAGTTTAAACCCTCTCAGTGATTTTCCTGATACCAGGCCCATTTCTCTAATCTAGCTGTGCCACTCCTGCCAGAGTTCTTATCCTATGAAAAGGCCACTCCTGTGTCACTTTCTTTCAACAAAACCAGCAATGAGGACCCTCCCACCCCTATCCCCTGCCGAGTGCCCTGAGAGTCAAGGATCTTGAGCATGGACCAGACCCTTACCTGGCTTTTCACCCCAGCACCTGCCCTGGGTGCTGGTGTCCAGCACTGAGAGCACCTATCTGCATGTGATGTTCTCTCTGCTTAGGATAGCTCTGTCCACTGCCAGACCTCTTGTTAGCCTTTGGTACCCAGCTCCTTGGGTACCTTGATAAAGTCTTTCTTTGTCCTGTCAGTGGGAATGTGTTACTTCTCTCTCAGTACTCTCAGAGCAGGATGTGTTTTTCCCTTTTGCCTAGTACTGCTACTGAGGTTGCGCATGCCACCTCCACCAGAGTGTAAGCTCCCCGAGGGCATTGTTATAGTAAATAGCAACAAGCAAACAGGGCTATGTGCTGAGACACTGACCACACTAGGGCATATTGGTATATGGTGGAGGGGTGGTGTGCTGTTAGTTATTTTTGTCACCAAAAATAACTGGGTTTTGGAGCTGGGGGCCCAGGTCTCCATTTGAGGGATAGTAAGTCAGTCTCTTGAGAGAGTTGGATTTTCAGATCTCCTGTGGTCCACCAAGTGTTCAGCAAGCCTTTGGGACTTTGGGAGCTGTGTCTCAGGGAACTGTCCTAGGCATTAAGCCATAAGGCGAGAGTGCTTCCCAGCATCTGGAAAATTCCCAGCAAAATTGGTTTGCAGGGTCAGCTCCAACTTTTTCTCTTCTCAGCTGGCTCACTGCTGTTCTCTTTGGGTGGGGGTCTCTGGTACCTAGGCATTTGAGCCCAGACCAATCATGGCCGGAAGACCTGTCCGCATAGGAGACCAGCTGGTTCTGGAGGAAGATTATGATGAGACCTACATCCCCAGTGAGCAAGGTAAGAGGCCTGGAGTGATTGTCATAGTTCTTTGAGGGCAGGAATTATCTCTCATTTATTTTTGTCTTCTAATGAAAAGATGGTATATATTCAAGGTTGCTCAGTCTATTTGGGTTAGATAAGTGTCAGCAAACTGTAGCCCATGGGCCTAATCTGTCCCGTTGCTTATTTTTGTAAATAAAGTTTTATTTACAAAACAGCCATGCTTATTTGTTCACATATTAGCTATGGCTGTTTTCATGCTGCAAGGGCAATATTGAGTAGTTGTGACAGAGACCATATGACTGACCCACAAAGCCTAAAGTATTTACAGAAAAAGTGCCTTGATCTTGGATTAGACCAATGATTCATTTTTTTAGGTTTTATTTATTATTTTTAGAGAAAGGGGAAGAGAGGGAGAGAAACATTGATGTGTGAGAGAATCATAGATTGGTTGCCTGTCCCACACACCCCAGCTGGGTACCTGGCCCACAACCCAGGCCTATGCCCTGACCAGGAATCGAACCAGTGACTTTTTGGTTTGCGGGATGACACCCAACCCATTGAGCCACACTAGTCAGGTCTAGGCCAATAGCTAGTTTTAAGTGAAAATATAGTAGGGGATTTTATGAAATACAGTGTATACTGAGGCCAGGGGAAACCTAATTTCTTAAGAACAAACTACAGTGTTTTTTTTTTAAACAACTGCAATAACATTAATAGCAATAATAACATTTATTCACTACTACTATGTGCCATTCTCTGTAGTAAGAACTACAGTATTTCCATTTCAACCCTCATAGTAATTAAGTCACGAGTTAGGTGCTTTTATTATCCTCGTTTTACAGATGAGGGAACCTAGGCCCGGAAAGGTAAGTAACTTCCCTGCAGTCACACAGTTCTAAGTCTTACAGCTAGGACCTGTACCCACGTATTCTTACTAAAGGGCCTGTACTTTGAAGCACTATGACATTTTGGGGGGTGAAGATTCCTTTTAAATTCTCATGAGTTGTGGACCTGGACACACAAATTTTTGCTTATGATTCAGATGGTTTGAGGACCTGCTGGCAGGGGAAAGAACTCTTGCACCTTCAGGAATCTATGGATCTAATATTAAACCCTGGACTTTGCTTATAGCATACACTTTTTGTTGTTTGCCAGGTAGAAATTTTTCATTTTCATGTTAAATGTACGTGTATCAGTCTGTTCTCATATGGCCTCGGAATTTTGTATCGCAGTTAGAAGAGCCTTCCCTACTCCAAGGATAAACGCTTATGTTTTCCTCTAGATTTTTTCCCACACCACTGATGGAATAACTCATCTTTCCCCCACTGGGTGCTGCCTGTGTGTTTGGGTCTACTTTCTCCTCTCTTCCATTGGACTCTTTGTCTGTTCATAGCTAGTATGGTACTGTCAACTACTGGGGCTCAATAATAAATTCTTATATCTGGTAGGGTTGAAATGCTTTCCTTGCTTTTTTTTCCTCAAAGTTTTCTTGGTTATCTTGTTTGTTTTATCTCCCTGTGATCTTCAGAACCACCTTGTCCAGTTCTGGGAACTGTATGTGGGAACTGTTAGGATCTTGGGAAAATTATGTTCAACTTATAAATGAACCTAGAAAGGAGTAACATCTTTATGAAGTTTAGTTTTCATGGCAAAAGAACATTGTATTCCTTTCCATTTGTGTCTTTTTCTATTTCTCAGGAGTGACTTAAATTCTTCTTCATGCAAGTTTTTGGACATTGATTGTTCATTTTATTTCTTAAATATTTTTTCTTAAAAATTTTTTAAAATTACGGTTTACATTCTGTATTTATTCTGCGGTAGTTTCAGACGTACAGCAAAGTGGGTGGACGGTCGTGCACTTTACAGAGCGGTCCCCCACTGCCGTGAGTCCCCACCCGGCTCCACACACAGTTGTCGCAGTGCGGTTGCCTGTGTCTCCCAGGCTGTAATCTGCATTGCTGTGACTCTTCGGTAGTGATCAGTGTGTACTGCTTCGTCCTTTGTAAATGGGTTCTAATGTTTTTAATAAAAACTTTCTTTTGCTCAGTCCAAGTTTACACATTCTAAACTGAAGCCACCATTTTCTCTTCCTGGACTCTGAGGAGCTTCCTAATTAGAATCCCTGCTTATACTGTCTCCTTTTTCCTGTCTGCTGTATTTAGCACAGAGTGTTCTTTCTAAGTGTAAAGCAGAACATATCAACTATTAAATCTTCTGATTTATAAATATCTTATAATAATCCTGATTATTAAAATCTTCCACTGTACTCAGCATAGCACCCTTGGTGGGGTGCATAGAGCTCTGTGTGACCTGGCCCTGCTGCCTGGCAGGCTCACCAGGTACCGCCATCTGCCTCGCTCACTCTCTCAGTCACAGGGCCTTTCCGGCAGTCCCCAAATGGGCCAAGCTGCTTCTTGCCACAGGCCTTTTGAATCGGTTCTTCTTCAGCTTGAGTGCTCTTTCCCCTGCCCTCTGCAGGGCTCCTTTCCGCCTCCAGGTCTCGGTTGTCACCACTCTGAGAGGTTTGCCTTGACCCTTCCTGATACAGTGCGTTCCACCTCGACGTCCTCTATCTCATACCACATTTACTTCCTTCATTATATCTCTCAGAAGCTTTAATTCTTTGTATACTTATCTGTTCACCTCTTTAAAAAAAAGATTTTATTTATTTTATTTTTAGACAGAGGGAAAGGGAGAGAGAAAGAGAGGGAAAGAAACGTCTATGTGTGGTTGCCTCTCGAGTACCCCCTACTGGGGACCTGGCCCCCAACCCAGGCATGTGCCCTTACTTGGAATCGAACCAGTGACCCTTTGGTTTACAGGCTGGTGCTCAATCCATTGAGCCACAGCAGCCAGGGCTCTGTTCACTTTTTTACTGGTCGTTTCCTCTGCTAGGATGCAAGCTGCCCATGGGCAGAGACCATTTCTCTCTTGTTCATGGCACATGATGATTTGTACATAGGAAGCAGTCAAAAACTGGTTGTGAAATCAATGAATAAATTAGTCTCAGGCTAACCAAATTCCAGCTGGCCCTTTGAAAAAGTGCTTTTGTTTCCTAGTCCCCAGGTATGACATCTTCCAAACTCTCTACTGAGGTGACCCATATTGGTGATGGCTCAGGCACTGATGACCCTTGAGGATTTATTTTGTTGTTATTCCTGGGACCTCTGATGACATATTCCAATGCTTTTTTTTTTTCTTTAGATTTTTATTGATTTATCTTTAGAGGGGAGGGGAAGGAGAGAGGGAGAGATTGCCTCTTGTGGGTCCCCTGCTGGGAACTGGCCTACAACCCAGGCATGTGCTCTGACTGGGAATCAAACCACGATCCTTTGGTTCACAGGCCCACACTCAATCTACTGAGCTATACCAGCCAGGGCTCCAATGCTTATTTTACGTATCTTTTTCTTAGGTGAGATAGCTCTTAGTACATGCATCTCCCCTTTTCCTCCAGATCTCTGGGAAGAGAGCATTTCTAAATTCTTGATTCCAGAAGAGTACACAAAAAATATTAGAGTTCATTACATACAGCCAAACTGAAAGGAAGCTCTCTTCATGGAAGAGAGGATTCAGTGAGTGGGGAAGAAGGATGCCTGAGCATCATCCTACTTTCTCAGCTCAGGTATCCGCCGGCCCGCTAAAATGTCACCATTTACTCTGTGCTCTCGTGGCCTCAGTGCACATCTCTCACACAGCACTTGTCACCTGGTTTGTACTCTAATCGTATGTTGGTAAGGTCCCCGAGGAGCTTAAGTGTTTTTGTAGTTTTTCAAATGCGTGTGTTGATTAAGGAGTGCTTGCACTGAGATTTTGCAAATCTTGGAAGAGCTCGTGTCCTGATATGGCTGCCCTCAACCAGGGTGGTTCTAGCTGTGGCTGTTGGGATTCTTCCTGAGGCACCTACTACACTGAAGTCTTGGTCTTTTTTTTTTTTGCCTTTGTTAACTTGGCTTCAGATTATATTCTTGGAGTATGGCCATGGCATGTCTTGATTCAGCTGTACCATTTATAACTGTAATTTAAGAAAATTATATATATTTATTATATAGAACTAATACCTCCTCACTGAAGAAAATTGGAAAGTAAAGGCAGAGTAGAAACATTGTTTTTGGAAAAAACCCTGTTTTTTCTTTACTTTTAACTCAGTGCTTCTGCCACCAGATGTGTGTTTTTCCCCCCTATACCAACCAATTCTCTGACATCAGCTGGATGTCCTACAGTTCAGTTCAGTTCTGAGACTGTTTACGTGGAGTTAGCATCACATCCCACAAGTTAAAGGCTCAGTCCTGCAAGACTGCCCCACTCCAGATGCTCATTGAAAGTCCCAGGTTGTCCCTGATACTTCTGACCAGTTGGCTGTACACCATCATTCCCACGACCCTATCCTCAGGTTTGATAATTTGCTAGAACAAGTCACAGAACTCAGGGGAACACTTATGTTTACCAGTTTATTATATAATAAAGGATATGATAAAGGAGACAGATGAACAGCCAGATGAAGAGATACATGGGATAAAGTCTGAGAGAGTCCCAAGTATAGGAGCTTCTGTCCCCATGGAGTTGGAGGGCACCACCCTACTGGCACCTGAGTGCGTTCATCAGCCTGAAAGCTCTAAGAACCCCATAGTTTAGGGATTTTTGCGGAGACTTCATCATGCAGACATGATCCATTAACTAATTTTCCAGTCTCTCTCCCCGTCCAAAGAATGGGGGTTGAGCCCGAAAGTTCCCAACTTCTAATCATGACTTAATCTTTCTGGTGAGCAGCCCCATCAGGAGCCATCTAGGAACCCACCCAAAGTCACCTCATTGGAACAAAAATGCTTTTATTCCTTGGGAAATAACAAGGGTTTTAGAAGCTCGATTTCAGGAACTGGGTTCAAAGACCAAACATTAATAGGAACTAGGATCAGAGACTAACACGTACACTTCTTATTATTTCACAGATTGATTGTGATTTTTTTCTTTTCATGCACTTCTCACTTCTGTTACTTTTCTACCCTCCTGCCTCTCCTTGCAGAGATTCTCGAATTTGCCAGAGAGATAGGTATTGATCCCATCAAGGAACCGGAACTGATGTGGCTGGCACGGGAGGGCATTGTGGCCCCACTGCCCATGGAGTGGAAACCCTGGTAAGTCAGCGTGGGTGTGGCCCATGGACTTGGCCTGCCAGAGGCAGAGGGGGGTTGACACTGGAGATCAGCTTCAACCTTTCGAACAGTCTGGCCTGCACAGAGTTGGCGGCAGTGATAGGCTGTTCTTCTGCTGGGCTCACTGATGCTTTGGGCCTGAGCATGAGCTGATGTGATGGCCCCCATGAAGGGTTCAGCACTTATACCCAGGGTCCCAGGAGTTGCTGCCCTGGGTCAGGTCCTCTAGCACCAGCATCTGTTTTGAATACACTCACAAGGTGTCTGTGTTATACTTTGTAGACTGATATTGAGACCTCGTCAGCTTGTCCACAATGGATTCTGGTACTAAAGAGGTTTGTGATGAGGCCACAGACTGGTAGGGTTTCAGCTCCCTTGGCAACCCATCCCTGACTTTGAGTAATGTCTTCATGAATAGGTACATATTTGTGGATTTGTTCATATTTTCAGTTTTAGCTCTTTGGATCGTGAGGAACAGAGAGGCACTCAGGTCTCAGGGAAACAGGTTGATGGTGAGGAAACAGACTGGCTGAGGTGGAGAAGCTAAAAGGAGGCGTCACTGTGTCTCCCTCCTGAGGGTGCATCCTCTCCGCCTCTTGCTGACTCTGTTTCCTCTGTTTTGCGTATCTTCTCTGTTCTCCTCATCACCTACACAGAGTTCTCTTTCTAAGCTGTTTTCTTAAAGTGAGTGCCATGAGTTTACTTCCTACTGTAGCATGAGACTTCCCTGTGCTTGTCCTACACTCATCCCCAGATGTCTTAGGGGTCTCTCTTATCCTGGTATTGTGAACTTTTTGTGTGCTAGCTAGAACTATTCTGTTCTTATTCATCTACTTAATGTGTTGGCCACACTTTAAAATGACTGCAGTTGCAGCTTTACTCTTCTCCATTGAAGAACTCGAATCCTTGTAGCTTCTCTCTTGGTGTCTCCCTGTTTTGATCTTTTTACTTGCCTTCCCTTGGACCTTCACCAGCTTCATAATACCTTTCTTTGTGGTAAATCCATCCACAGTGCACACAGTATTCTAGTGCTGAGGACTCCTGTTGTGTTTGTAAGATAATGGTTTCTGTTTTGTTTCCGATATCCATCCTGATGATCACATTTGCCTTATCGAATAATCTCTATCTTCTTTTTCTCTGTTTTTAACTTCAAATATATCTGTGTTGTTTTGCTTTTGGATATGTTATTTTTTAAATTAAAAGCCACATGAGAAATATGATCAGTATAATAATACCTTAATTTACATATACTTAATAAATTGCTGCAGTAATATTAAAAAAAGTGTAAAGAGGATACAGATGGCTAATATATATTTGAAAAGATGCTCAACATCACTAATTATCAAAGAAATGCAAAATACAGCCGCAGTGAGATACCATCTCACATCTGTCAGAATGGCTATCAACAGTAAATCAACAAACCACAAGTGCTGGTGAGGATTTGGAGAAAGGGGAACCCTTTTGCACTGTTAGTGGAAATGCAGATTGGTGTGGCCACTGTGGAAAGCAATATGGGGTTTCCTCAAAATATTAAAAATGGAACTGCCTTTTGACCCAGCAACCCCACTTCTGGGAATATATTTGAAGGAACCTGAAACACTAATTCAAATGAACATAAGCACCCCTATGTTCACAGCAGTGTTATTTGCAATTACCAAGATACGGAAGCAGCCCAAGTGTCCATCAGTAGATGAGTGGATAAAACAACTATGGGACATGTACACAGTGGAATACTACTTGGTCATAAAAACAAAGAAAATTTTATCCTTTGCAACAGTATGGATGAACCCGGAAAACATTATGCTAAGTGAAATAAGCCAGTCAGAGAAAGAGAAATACCATATTATTTCACTCATGTGGAATCAAGTGAACAAACTGAACTAACAAGGAAAATGGGGGCAGACTCACAGATGGAGAGCAGGATGACAGCTAGTGGGGGTGGGGAGGGGTGAGAGGACGGAGGGATTGAGCAAAAAAGGAAAATGGACTCATGGACATGGACAACATTGTGGTGATTGTGGGCGGCAGGGGAGTATGAGGGGACTGAATGGTAATGGAAAAAAAGTACAATAAAGATTAAATTTAAAAATGTCGCCAGATAGCTTCAAAAATTCTCCAAAAATTACTGGAGGGAAAAATTATTCACAATTGAGAAGTAATGGTTTTTATTAAAAATAATCCTATCAGTTAAAAGCTGTATTAAAAATTGTTAATTAAAGTTAAGGATAGATGTGAATTTGCTCAAATTCCACTTTTTATTTATGGAGATGATTATTTTTCTTTTCAACTTATTAATATAGGTTATATTAATGTATTTGCTAATGAGTATGAACTTAGCTGGTAAGGATATATTCTTTAATGTGTAGCTAAATTACATTTGGTAATAATTTAATTGTGATCAATGAGTAGATATTTATATTAATCTGTAGTTTGTGCAATATATGTTGATATTAAGAGATTAAAAAAGTAAAAGAAAAGGTGGATGGAAGGAAGGAAACTGTCGTTAGTTATGGGCCGCCGTGCAGCAGGCTTCGTGCCAGCCATCTCCACCTCCCTGTTGGTGGCAGCCGAGACTCCCTCATCCTGTAAGAAGGGTGTGAAGTACTTCTCATTTTTTAAAATAACAAAAGTCATTAAAATTTATGTATAATGTCACTTTTTACCCTTACCCCCAATCCCAAGAGTAATTAATTGGTGAATTCCTTCCAGTACTTTAAAACACACAGACACAAACATCCCACACATTTTATTTTCTAAACATTAGTGTTATAATGTAGCCACTGCTCCTCTATGCCAGTGTATGAAAGTCTTATCAGCTGCATGCTTTTCCATACATAGATGCAATGTAAATTTTTTAAAATCCCGATTTATTTAGCTACTTACATTGAAGGGTGTTTAGATTTTTTTAGAAATTGACCTTTATGTGTGGTTTTGTTTCTGGATTCTCTGCTCTTTTTTTTTCCTTTTTTTAAAGAGATTTTACTTATTTATTTTTAGAGAGAAAGGGAAGGAGAGAAACATCAATGTGTGGTTGCACTTGTATACCCCCTACCGGGGACCTGGCCCACAGCCCAGGCATGCGCCCTGCCCAGGAACCGAACCAGTGGCCCTCCGATTCACAGGCCTATACTGAGCATTCAGTATCCATTGAGCCACACCAGCCAGGGCTTTTTTTTTTTTTTTAAGTATATTTTGTTGATTGTGCTATTACAATTGTCCCATTTTTTTCTCCTCTTTATCACTGTCCTCCTTGTATCCCCCTTCCCACCAGCATTGTCCACCTTAGTTCATGTCCATAGGTCATACATATAAGTTCTTTAGCTGCTTCATTACCTATACTGTTCTTAACCTCCCCTTGTCTATTTTGTACCTACCATTTATGCTTCTTATTCCCTGTACCTTTTCCTGTATTCTCCCTCCTCAACCTCCTCCCTAATAACCCTTCATGTGATCACCATTTCTATTTTATTTTATTTATTTTATTGATTACGCCATTACAGTTGTTCTATTCCCCCTTCATTCCCCTCCACCCTGCACCCCCCGCCCCCACCATTCCCCCCTTTAGTTTATGACCACATGTCTCAAGTTCTTTAGATTCTGCATTTCCCCTACTATTCTTGCCCTCTCCCCATCTATTTTCTACCTACCATCTATGCTACTTATTTTCTGTACCTTCTCCACCCTTCTCCTCCTACTCCCCTGTTGCTAACCCTCCATGTGATCTTCATTTCTATGTTTCCACTCCTGATCCAGCTATCCTCTTACTTTGCTTTTATTTTAGGTGTGGTTGTTGATAACTGTGAGTTTGCTGTCCTTTCACTGTTCATCTTTTTTATCTTCTTTTTTTTAGATAAGTCCCTTTAACATTTCATATAATAAGGGCTTGATGATGATGAGCTCCTTGAATTTGATCTTATCTGAGAAGCACTTTATCTGTCCTTCCATTCTAAATGAAAGTTTTGCTGGATAGAGCAATCTTGGTTGTAGGTCTTTGGATTTCATGACTTGGAATACTTCTTTCCAGCCCCTTCTTGCCTGTAAGGTCTCTTGAGAAATCAGCTGACATTCTGATGGGAACTCCTTTATAGGTGACTGTCCCCTTATCTCTTGCTGCTTCTAGGATTCTCTCCTTCATTTTAATCTTGGCTAATGTAATAATGATGTGCCTTGGTGTGTTCCTTCTTGGGTCCAACTTCTTTGGGACTCTCTGAGCTTCCTGGATTTCCTGGAAGTCTATTGCCTTTGCCAGATTGGGGAAATTTTTCTTTATTATTTGTTCAGATAAGTGTTCCACTGTGGCTGTTCCTCTTCCCCTTCTGGTACCCCTCTAATTCAGATGTTGGAGCATTTAAAGATGTCCTGGAGGTTCCTAAGTCTCTCCTCATTTTTTCCGAATTCTTGTTTCTTCATTCTTTTCTGTTTGGTCATTTTTTTTCTTCCTTCTGGTCCATTCCCTGGATTTGAGTCCCAGTTTCCTTTCTATCACTATTGGTTTCTTGTGCAATTTCCCTTCATTTCAATTAGTTTAGCCTTCATATGTTCCTCTAATTTGTGACTAAAATCAACCAGTTCTGAGCATCCTGATCACCAGTATTTTGAACTGTGCATCTGAAAGTTTGGCTATTTCTTGGTTGCTTAGAGTTATGGGCTCTGGGGCTTTGAGATCTTCTTGAGCCATTTTTGGTATGTTCTTGCCCGTTAAGTATGAGGAGCCGAGCCTTAGGTGTTCACCAGGGTGGGGCCACCCAGGTCACTGGGTTGTGACGCTGTATGTGGGGGCAGGGTCAGAGCGGGGAAATGGCAGCCCCCTCTGCTGCTTCCCACTGCTGGGGCCTGCTCGGTCTGTCTCACTGCTCACTGCTCACTCCTTTGTTGGTCTATCTGCATGCAAATGTGTGACCATGGTCAGCCTGCTGCCCTGCGCCCTCGCTGGGTCCGCCCATTGCTCACTGGGTCCACTCGTTGCAACCCCACGCCTGGGATCCGCGCGCCTGAGTCCGTCTGACTGAGTTTTCCTGTGCATCCCTGCTCTGCCAGCTGCTGGCTTCACCCCTCTTACTGGTCCGGCTGAAGAATTCATTGTTATCGAACTTCCGAAAAGTTCAATTTTCTGTGTTTTGGCTGTGTTTCCTGTTGCTAAAATTTTGTTGTCTCTAAACTTGGTTTTGTGAGAAGGCACAGTGTCTCCACCTATGCCTCCATCTTGACGGAAGTCCGTGATCACCATTTCTGTGATTCTGTTCCTGTTCTAGTTGTTTGCTTAGTTTGTTTTTGTTTTCAGGTTCAATTTTTGATTGTTGTGAGTATGTGGTCATTTTACTGTTCATATTTTTTATCTTCTTTTTCATAGATAAGTCCCTTTAACGTCTCATATAATAAGGGTTTGGTGATGATGAACTCCTTGAACTTGACCTTAGCTGGGAGGCACTTGATCTGCACTTCCATTCTAAATGAAAGCTTTGCTGAATAGAAGAATCTTGGATGTAGGTCCTTGCCTTCCCTGACTTTGAATACTTCTTTCCAGCCTCTTCTTGCCTGCAAGATTTCTTTTGAAAAATCAGCTGGTAGTCTTATGGGCACTCCCTTGTAGGTAACTGTCTCCTTGTCTCTTGCTGCTTTTAAGATTCTCTCCTTATCTTTAATCTTGGGAAATTTAATTATGATGTGTTGGTGTGTCCCTTCTTGGGTCCAGCTTCTTTGGGACTCTCTGAGCTTCCTCGACTTTTATGTCTATTTCCTTCACTAGACTGGGGAAGTTTTCTGTCATTTTTTCAAATAAATTTCCAATTTCTTTCTCTTCCTCTTTTCCTTCTGGCTGCCCTATGATTCAGATGTTGGAATGTTTAAAGTTGTTCCAGAGATTCTTGCTTCTCAGCAGGCTTTCAGTCACTTGCCCTACTACCCACAAGCAAATTGGGCCCTTCTGGTGCTGATTCCCAGGTGGGTGGATTTGTGTACGTTCTAGGACCCTGTTAATCTCTCCAATAAAGTGTCCTGTGAGGCTGGGAGTTTCTCCCACCACTGCAGCCTCCACAGATTTTTATAGCCAGGGATTTGGAGGCTTTATTTTTTGGTACTGGAACTGGTACCGGTTGCATGGTCTGTCTCAGTCCCCAGTTGTCCCTCCCCATTTATCCACATACAAGTGTGGGACCACCTGGTCTGCCAGCTGCTGCCTTGGTCTCCTGGCCCTCTAACCACCTTGACGTGAGTCTGCTCCACCCCGGTTGCCTGTCTCTACCTCTCCTACCAGTTTGGATGAATGTTTCTTCTTTAATTCCTTGATTGTTGGACTTCTATACAGTTTGATTTTTCTGGAAGTTCTGTTTTGTTGTTTTTAAATCGGTTATTTCCTTCTTTTGGTTGTTTAAGGAGTCAAAGTGTATCTGCCTATGCCTCCATCTTGCTGAAAGTCCAAATCCACAACCTTTTGGTGTATGGGACCATGCTCCCAACTAGCTGAGCCACCTTGCTATGGCCTTGATAGTTTCTGTTTTTGATGTTTCTGCACGTGGTATATTTAAGATTTTAATTTCACAGTTTGTTGTTTTTATACAAAAATTAAGTTGATTTTTTTAATATTGATCTTATATCTTACTAATTTATTGAACTCACTTATGTCAATTCCAATAGCTTTTCGGTAGTTTCTATAGGATTTCCTACCTAGATGACCGACCATGTCTACTGGGTAAAGACATTTTTACTTCTTTCTTACTAATCTGAACACTTTTTATATCTACTCCTTATCTTACTTGAGAACCTCTAATATAATTAAGTAGGACAGGTGACAGTGGACAATTTTGCTTTGTTCTTTAAGCAGTCAGCCTTTCACCATTGAGTGTGATGTTAGCTGTATGTTTTTGTAAAAGGTTTTTTGTCAGGAGGAAATTCTCTATTCTAGCTTTCTGGGAGTTTAAATCAGAAATGGATATTGGATTTTATCAAAATTTTTTTTCTGAATCTGTTGATAGGACCATGTGATTTTTCTATTTCAGTCTGTTAGCAATTATATTGATTGATTTTGAAATGTTAAAGTGACGTTACATTCCTGGGATAAAGTCTGCTTCATAAACATATATTAGTTGATTTGATTTTCTAAAATTTTGTTAAATATTTTTGTTCCAAAATAATAGTTTGGAGGGAATGAGGTAGACATATTTTGGGTATCTTTTATTACTGACTTCCAATTTTATTTATTCATTATATTTTTTGTTACAAGTTGAGACTTATTTTGTGGCTCACTAAGTGGTCCTGTTTTATGTGTGCATGTTAAGAATGTCATCTCTCATTTTTGGAAGCAGGGTTCTATAAATGTCCTTTATATCAAGCATGCTAAATGTGTTTATATCTTCCTGTGTTCTCAGTCATTTTTTTTGTCTTATCTCACGCTATACTATAGCTTAGTATAGTACAGTATAGTATTGCTTGTTGAATATGAACAATCCATCAACAGTGTTATGTACCATTATCTTCTGACTTCTGTTTTTTGCAAGTAAGATGTTTTCTTGCTCTCATTTGTTCCTTTGTAGGCAGTCAGGTTTTTCTCTTCTGGTTGTTTTTATTATTTTGTTTTTAACTTTGGTGTTCTGTAATTTCAGTATAGTGTGTCTAAGTATGGATTTATTTTTAATTATCATGTTTAGGATTTGGAGTGCTTTCTTACTGCGAGGACTCATTTCTTCTCTCTAATTTTGAAACATCTTCAACCATATCACATTTCTTTCTTGGCACTCATACCAGAAATATATTGGACCTTCTTTTTTTTTATCCTCTGTGTCTCCTAACTTGTGTTTCATATTTAAAAAAATCACTTTTTCTTGCATGCTGCATTCTGGATAATTTTTAATTCACTATTTATTTTTTTTTCCTGTGTTAAATTTGCTTTGTTTAACCTATCTATTTTTTTAGAAGTGTAATGATTCTACTGATTTCTATAAATTCTGTTATGTTTTTTACAATAAGTCTGGGGTTTCTTGTAGAATTCTGCTCTTTTATTATAGATTCTTATTCTTTTTATCCCTACAATAATTGTAAATTTAGTTATTATTAGGCTTCTTTTAATTGTTCTACCGTGCCAAGTTTTTAATGTTCTAACTCTTCTCTTCATTGTGTCACTGAATTTCTGTCACGGTGACCTGACTTCTCTTGTAGTTTGTAATTATTTATTGTGAATTTTGTGAGTCCATCCTCTGTAGAAGTTATTTTCTGTGATTGTCTCCTTCCTAGGGTGTCAAGTGGCTTTATAATGACTTTTGTTAGGGGTTTCTCAGGGCTTTAGGACTAAGTTCTTCTATTAATTTCCTCTCTTGGGACCTCCTAAACACATTTTGGCTTCTGTAGCTACATGTACTGTATCTTGGGGTTTCAGTTTTTCATAACATTTTATTTTGCCTGCTGAGAACAGAGTAGGTGACGTGCTTCTTCATTGTTTCTGTGGCCTTCGAGGTTCTTTTACTGATGAAGGGAGCATTCTTAAGGCCCACAGGTATATACAAGGGTCTCATTTCCAGTTTCCAAATTCATGGAGGCCTAAGGCCACATTTTGTATCCATAAATTGACATTAAAACCCCAGTTCCCAGGGCCTATATCCAGGTCAGATACCAGTCTCGATCTGTCAGTTCATGCACTTATTACTTAGATTTCTAGTTTTCTTTCCATTTCTAGCATATGAGAATTTCTCTTTCTTTCTGGCTATATTGAAAACATTTTTTGTCTTATTATTTTGTTGTTGTAATTGTTATATATTAATCCAGTATTTATTTATGTTAGTGTGGGCTGAGACTAGTCAGATGTTTTCTTCAGTTCAGTTAGTCAATGTTACCTGTAGTTTTGTATGTTTCTTTAGAATTTGAATTGCTGTGTTAAAAGATGTGCAGAATTTAGGGACTTCCAGCCAAGATGGAGGTGTAGATAGACACACTGTGCCTCCTCACACAACCAAAATAAGGACAATAAAAATTTAGAAACAAAATAACAACCAGAACTGACAGAAAATTGAACTGTATGGAAGTCAGACAGCCAAGAAGCTGAAATAGATGCATTCATCCAGACTGGTAGGTGGGGTGGAGTCTGGTGGCCAAGCAGAGAGGGGTCGCAGCATAGGAAGCGGTGACACTGCCATGCAAGGCACCCGGGGTGTGCAAGACGGCACTGGGCAGACCCTGGGCACCCAGGTGGCGACTGGCAGACCCCGAGCATGGGGTGGCAGTGGGCAGACCCAGCAAGGCAGTGATTGAGAAGCAGGGCACTATGCAGAAGGTGGCTGGCTGACTGGGCAGCGGTCCCATATTTGCGCACAGGTAACTGGGGAGCTAGATGGATCGCGCAGCCCAGCATCCTAGAGCCAGGAAATAAAGCATCAAAACACTGATTGAAAATACTTGTGGGGGTTGAGGTGCAGGAAGAGATTTCCAGCCTCACAACAGAGTTTGTTGGAGAGACCTACAGGGTCCTAGAATGCACACAAGCCCACCCACATGGGAATCGGCACCAGAAAGGCCAAGTTTGCTTGGGGGAAGTGTCAGAAGGGACTGAGGTTCAACAGACAGCAGAGCAGGCACCATTGTTCCCTCTCGGACACTGCCCCCACATACGGCATGTTGCCCTGCCCTGGTGAATACCTAAGGCTCTGCCCCTCACTACCTAATGGGCGTGACAAGACAAGAAAATGGCTGAAACTGAAGAACAGATCAAAGCCCCAGAAATAATACAACTAAGCAACCAAGAGACAGACAACCTATCAAATGCACAGTTCAAAACACTGGTGAACAGGATGCTCACAGAATTGGTTGAATTTGGTCACAAATTAAATGAACAAATGAAGGCTACAGTAAGTGAAATGAAGGAAAATGTACAGGGAACAAATAGTGATGGGAATGAAACAAGGACTCAAATCAATGGAGTGAATGAGAAGGAAGAAAGAAACAACCAAACAAAACAGAATGAAGAAATAAGAATTCAAAAAAACGAGGAGAGGCTTAGGAACCTCCAGGACATCTTTAAATGTTCCAACATTCGAATTATAGGGGTACCAGAAGGAGAACGGGCAGAGCAACAAGTGGAAAACGTTATTTGAACAAATAATAAAGGAGAACTTCCCCAATCTGTCAAAGGAAATAGACTTCCAGGAAGTCCAGGAAGCTCAGAGAGTCCCAAAGAAGTTGGACCCAAGGAGAAACACACCAATGCACATCATAATTACATTACCCAAGGTTAAAATGATGGAGAAAATCTTAAAAGCAGCAAGGGAAAAGGAGACAGTTACCTACAAAGGAGTTCCCATCAGACTGTCAGCAGATTTTTCAAAAGAGACCTTGAAGGCAAGAAGGGACTGGAAAGAAGTATTCCAAGTCCTGAAAGATAAGGACCTACATCCAAGATTGCTCTATCCAGCAAAGCTTTCATTTGGAATGGAAGGGCAGGTAAAGTGCTTCCCAGCTAAAGTCAATTTAGAGGAGTTCATCATCAGCAAGCCCTTATTTTATGAAATGTTAAAGGGACTTATCTAAGAAAAAGAAGATAAAAAACATGTACAGTAAAATGACAGCAAACTCACAATTATTAAGAACCACACCTAAAACAAAAACAAAAACAAACTAAGCAAACAAGTACAACAGGAACAGAACCACAGAAATGGAGATCACATGGAGGGTTAGCAACAGGGGAGTGGGAGGAGGAGAGAGGGGGAAAAGGTACAGAGAATAAGTAGCATAGGTGGTAGGTAGAAAATAGACAGGGGGCGGGCAAAAATAGTATGGGAAATGTAGAAGCCAAAGAACTTATACTCATGACCCATGGACATGAACTAAAGTGGGGGAATGTGGGTGGGAGAGGGTGTGCAGGTGGAGGGGAATGAAGGGGAAATGGGATAACTGTAATAGCATAATCAATAAAATATATTTAAAAACTGCATAACCTGTTCTCTGTAGCATTTGAGATCTTGTTCCCTGGCATATGTTATTGTTTACACAAATAAACTCATAAAAAATTTTAAAAGGTGTGCAGAATTTAAAATAAATATTGTTAGTTAATAATACATTATTTTCCATTACAGTTTGTCAGTCCTACCAACAGCACATACGATCCTTCATTTAAAAGTGTTATAAATTAAAAAATTGCCAATCTGAAATATTGTCAGTCTGAAGGCAAGAAATTATACCTGATTGTTTTAATTTGCATTTCCTAGATTATTCATAGAATTGAGTTGGCTGTGGTTTATCTTTTGTGATTTGCTAGTTTATATCCTTTGCCTTTTTTTTCTATTCTGTTGCTTTTTATTTTTGTTAAGGAGGTGGACCGCTTTGATTTTGTGTATCAATCTTTTTTCTTAAAGATTTTATTTATTTTTAGAGATGGGGGAGAGGAGGGAGAAAGAGGGAGAGAAACATCAATGTGTGGTTGCCTCTTGTGCGCCACCCTCACTGGGGACCTGGCCTGCAACTCAGGCACATGCCCTGACTGGGAATTGAATCGGCAACCTTCTGGTTCATAGGCCAGCACTCAATCCACTGAGCCACACCAGGCAGGCTCTTGTGTATTAATCTTATACTACCATTTCTACTATTTTCTCGTAGTTTCTTGTCTTTTAATATTCTTTATGCTTTCTTATGCACTGAAGAAGAACAAGGCACAAAAGTCCATTGTCATCACTTCTTTTGTTTTTGTTTTTAAATTAAAACTTTTTCTTAATTTATTGATTTTAAAGGGGGGGGTGAGAAACAGAAACATCTATTTGTTGTTTCACTGATTTTATGCATTCTTTGGTTGCTTCTTGTATGTGCTGTAACTGGAGATTGACCCGCCAACCTTGGCGTACCGGGGCAATGCTCTAACCAACTGAGCTCCCTGGCCCGGGCCATTGTTATCACTTCTATATAATTATACTGGAGGATCTAGTCAGTGCATGTTATTCAATACAAGATTTCTTTTTTCATTTTTTAAAAACATATTTTATTGATTATGCTATTACAGTTATCCCATTTCCCCTTCATTCCCCTCCATATTACACACCCTCTCCCACCCACATTCCTCCCCATTAGTTCATGTTCATGTGTCATACATATAAGTTCTTTGGCTTCTACATTTCCCATACTATTCTTAACCTCCCCCTGTCTATTTTCTACTTACCATTTATGCTTCTTATTCCTTATACCTTCTCCCCCTCTCTCCCTCTCCATTCCCCTACTGATAACCCTGTATGTGATCTCCATTTCTGTGATTCTGCTCCTGTTCTACTTGTTTGCTTAGTTTTTGTTTTAGCTGTGGTTGTTAATAATTGTAAGTTTGTTGTCATTTTACTGTACATATTTTTTATCCTCTTTTTCTTAGATAAGTCCCTTTAACATTTCGTATAATAAAGGCTTGCTGATGATGAACTTCTTTAACTGGGAAGCACTTGACCTGCCCTTTCATTCTAAATGAAAGCTTTGCTGGATACAGCAATCTTGGATGTAGGTCCTTGCCTTTCATCACTTGGAATACTTCTTTATAGCCCCTTCTTGCCTGTAAAGTTTCTTTTGAGAAATCAGTTGGTAGTCTTATGAGCACTCCTTTGTAGGAAATTGTCTCCTTTTCTCTTGCTGCTTTTAAGATTTTCTCCATCATTTTAACCTTGGGTACTGTAATTATGATGTGCCTTGGTGTGTTCCTCCTTGGGTCCAACTTCTTTGGGACTCTCTGAGCTTCCTGGACTTCCTGGAAGTCTTTTTTTTTTTTGCCAGATTGGGAAAATTCTCCTTTATTTTTTGTTCAAATAAGTTTTCAGTTTCTTGCTCTTTCTGTTCTCCTTCTGGTACCCCTATAATTTGAATGTTGGAACATTTAAAGATGTCCTGGAGGTTCCTAAGCCTCACCTCATTTTAAAAAAATTCTTATTTCTTCATTCTATTTTGAATGAAGGTTGAATGTTTCTTTCTTCCTTCTGGTCCGCACGGTTGATTTGACTCCCAGTTTCCTTCTCATCACTGTTGGTTTCCTGTAAATTTTCCTTTATTTCACTTAGCATAGCCTTCATTTTTTTCACCTAATTTGTGACCATATTCAACCAATTCTGTGAGCATCCTGGTTACCAGTGTTTTGAACTGTTCATCTGATAGGTTGGCTATCTCTTGGTTGCTTAGTTGTATTTTTTCTGGAGCTTTGACCTGTTTTTTCTTTCTTTCTTTCTTTTTTTTTTTTGGCCTCAGCCTGCCTATTATACAGTAAGGGGCGGAGCCTTAGGTGTCCACCAGGGCTGAGCAACCCACTTTGCTGCATTTTGGCTCTGTATATGGGGGATCTGAGAAGGAACAGTGCTGTTTCCTCCACTCTCTGCCAGTTTGTCATTTCCCCAGCTACCCAGAATTAGATTGCCCTTCTGGTGTTGATTTCTGGGTTGGTGGGTTAGTGTATGTTCCAGGATCCTGTGAGTCTCTCCAACAAAGTCTCCTGTGAGGCTGGGAGTTTCTCCTGCTGCCTCTGCCCCTGAAAGTGCTTTCAATCAGAGGTTTGGGGCTTTATTTTCTCATGCCGGAACCTTGGGTTGCACAGTGCGCCTGGATCCCCATTTGTTTCTCCCAATTTGTTTGCATTCGAATGTAGGACCACCTAGTCTGCAATCCCCCACCTTCCTGCCCCTGTCCTCCAGCTGAGGCCCTGAGGCCTCTTTGCCCTGCTGCCTGTCACCGCCCCTCCTACCAGTCTTGGTTGTTGGACTTCCATTCTGGTTGTTTTTTGTTTTTAAATTGTTGTTGTTCTCTTTTGGTTGTGTGAGGAGGCACAGTGTGTCTACCTACGCCTCTGTCTTGACCAGAAGTCTCTCAATACAAGATTTTTTTTAAGTGTTTTTTTCTGGTAAAATATATATAACAAAATTTGTTGTTTTAATCATTTTTAAGTGTACAGGTGGAATTAAGGACATTCACAGTGTTGTGCAACCATCACCATCACCCATCTCTGGAACTTTTATTTTCCAAAACTGAAATTCTGTATCCATTAAATAAACACTCCTCATTTTCCCCTCTCCCTAGCTCCTGGTAACCTCTGGTCTACTTTCTGTCTCTATTAATGTGTGTGTTCTAGGTACCTCATATAAGTGGAGTCATACAATATTTGTCCTTTTGTGACTGGCTTATTTTACTTAGCATGAAGTCTGCAAGGCTCATTCATGTTGTAGCATTTTTCAGAATTTAAGTCCTTTTTAAGGCAGTAATATTCTGGTATGTGTAGATAACACATTTTGTTCATTCATTTACTTGTCAGTGGGTATTTGAGTCTTTTCCACCTTCGGCTATTATGAATAATGCTGCTGCGAACATTGGCATTAAAACTGCAGTTCCCAGGAAGTATATACAAATATCCTTTCGAATCCTGTTGTCACCTCTTTTGGGTATATACCTAGAGGTTGAATTGCTGGGTCAGATGGGTATTCTGTTTTCCATTTTTTTGAGGAACCGGCATACTGTTTTTCACAGTGGCCACACCATTTATATTCTCACCAACAGAGCATAAGGGGTTTAATTTCTGTCCATCCTTGCCAACACTTATTATTTTCTGCTTTTTTGATATTAGCAATGCTAATGAGTATGGAGGGGTATTTCACTGTGGTTTTAATTTTCATTTCTCTTATGTTTAGTGATGTTGAATGTCTTTTCATGTGCTTCTTGGGTACTTGCATATCTTCTTTTTTTTTTTAATTGATTATGCTGTTACAGTTGTTCTATTCCCCCCTTCATTCCCCTCCACCCTGCCCCCCATCCCCACCATTACCCCCCCTTTAGTTTATGACCATGTGTCTCAAGTCCTTTAGATTCTATATTTCCCATGCTATTCTTGCCCCCCCATCTATTTTCTATCTACTGTCTATGCTACTTATTTTCTGTACCTTCTCCCCCCATCTCCTCCTCCCACTCCCCTGTTGCTAACCCTCCTTGAGATCTTCATTTCTATGTTTCCACTCCTGATCTAGCTGTCCTTTTAGTTTGCTTTCATTTTAGCTGTGGTTGTTAATAACTGTGAGTTTGTTGTCCTTTCACTGTTCATGTTTCTTTAACTTCTTTTTCTTAGATAAGTCCCTTTAACATTTCATATAATAAGGGCTTGGTGATGATGAACTCCTTGAATTTGATCTTATCTGAGAAGCACCTTATCTGTCCTTCCATTCTAAATGAAAGTTTTGCTGGATAGAGCAATCTTGGTTGTAGGTCTTTGGATTTCATGACTTGGAATACCTCTTTCCAGCCCCTTCTTACCTGTAAGGTCTCTTTTGAGAAATCTGCTGACAGTCTGATGGGGACTCCTTTGTAGGTGACTGTCCCCTTAGCTCTTGCTGCTTCTAGGATTCTCTCCTTCATTTTAATTTTGGCTAATGTAATGATGATGTGCCTTGGTGTGTTCCTTCTTGGGTCCAACTTCTTTGGTACTCTCTGAGCTTCCTGGATTTCCTGGAAGTCTATTGTGTTTGCCAGATTAGGGAAATTCTCCTTTATTATTTGTTCAAATAAGTTTTCCACTGGTGGCTGTGCCTTTCCCCTTTCTGGTACCCCTATAATTCGGATATTGGAGCGTTTAAAGATGTCCTGGACTTTTTTTCCTAAGACTCTCCTCATTTCTTTTAATTCTTGCTTCCTGACTCTTTTCTGTTTGGCCATTATTTGCTTTCTTCTGGTCCACTCCATTGATTTGAGTCCCAGTTTCCTTTTCATCGCTATTGGTTTCCTGTGCAATTCCATTCATTTCAATTAGTTTCGCCTTCATATGTTTCTCTAATTTGTGGCTATAATCAACCAGTTCTGTGAGGATCCTGATCACCAGTGTTTTAAACTGTGCGTCTGAGAGTTTTGCTATTTCTTCATCGCTTAGGTCTATGGGCTCAGGGATTTTGAGAACTTGCGACATTTTTGGTCTGTTCTGGCCCTTTAAGTGTGAGAAGTGGTGCCTTGGACTCCCAGGTCGCTGGGTTGTGACGCTGTATGTGGGGGCGTGGTCAGAGCGGGGAAATGGCGGCGCCCTCTACTGCCGCTTGCTGCGGGGACGCCGGCCCGGTCGAACCACCCACTCCCTCGCCTGTCCGCTCGCGCACAAATAGGTGACCACAGTCAACACGCAGCACCGCTTCCCCGCTGTCTCCTCCGAGGTCACTCGCTCGGTCCACTCGCTCGGTCGCTCACTAGGTCCAACCCTGCGCCTGGATTCCGCGCCTGAGCCCGTCTGACCAAGTCCTCCTGTGCAACCCCGCTCCAGCAGCCCCTGGTCAGGCTGAAGAATTTGTTGTTAACGGACTTCCGAAAAGTTCAATTTTCCGTGTTCTGGCTGTGATTTCTGTTGCCAATATTTAGTTGTCCCTAAACTTGGTTGTGTGAGAAGGCACGGCACATCCACCTATACCTCCATCTTGGCGGAAGTCTGCATATCTTCTTTTCATCTTCTACCTCTGATAATTTTCCTGTTTATTTCTGTATATTTTCTATTTTATTTGAATAGAGATTGAGTTTGTGAGGTTCCATAAGGAGCTGATTGGGATTCTCTTGGGATTATATGGATTAATTTGAGGATTATTGGCATGTTTACAGACTTCATTCATTCTAATCAGGAATATGGAGTATCTCTCTGTTTTTTTTCTTTTCCCTAGCTTTTCAGTACAGCTTTAGAAAGATTTTGCACTTTGGATTTATTCTTAGATATTATATCTTTTATATTGCTATTGTGAATTTTTTCTTTATTATCTGTCTTAATGGATTATTGATAGTGGTGGATAGTAGTGGGTAGTGGTGGTTTATTTTGGACTTGTCTGTGGTGAAGTGCAGATTCCTGAAACCCACCTTCTACATTATTTTATTCTTTTGTTGATCCCCACTAGCTTGGGTTATCACCCCTTGTGAGTTTGGAGACTTTGGTAAAACCAGAGCTTTCACAATGCATCTTTCTCCCTCAGACCATAGATACAAATGTTAGGCAAGGTCTATCCTAGATTTTATTTCCAGTATACCATGGTGTTTGTACTTACCTATCTAGAACCAAGTTTATTCCCACACCAGTCTAGCATGAATTCTCAGGAACCCCAATGATTATACCTCTCCATGTAGAGATGTCTCTAGGTATCCCAGTCCTTTGTTTTTATCTAAATTAACTCCTTTATTCTTAGCTAAATGGTACTTTTTAATTTTTCTGTTGCCCTTTCCCGTCTTTCCCCATCCTTCCATCTTCTCTCCTTCTTTCCCTTTTCTCCAATTCCTTCTCCTCTGCCTCCGCCTCTGCCATTTTTCCTTTTCTTTTTTTTCCAAGTAGCTTTGAACTTGAGCAGGGACTAATTTCTGTTCTCTGCTCCTCCCCAGCCAGGATATCACAGGTGATATTTACTATTTCAACTTTGCCAATGGGCAGTCTACCTGGGACCACCCCTGTGATGAGCACTATCGGAACTTGGTAATCCAAGAGCGAGGGAAGCTGTCAGCTTCTGGGGCCATTAAGAAGAAAGACAAGAAAAAGAAAAAGGAAAAGAAAGAGAAAAAAGACAAAGAGACCTCGAAAAGTCCCATGGTGAGTCAGTGGGTACGAGCTCAGAGAGACTGGGCTGCAGCCTGAGGGGATATTGGGAACCTCTAGGTGTTTAGAGCTGGGAGGTTAAGAACAACCACAATAAATGGCAATTTCCTGATAGTACATCATCTGAATTGTGCCAGTCTTCTGGCAGATTTTCCTCTCACCTTCTTGAAGTTGTTATTATTTCTAAACAATTCCTTTTTTCCCCTTGGGAAGCCCATATCACATAAAGGATTGGTAGGAAAGAGTGCTCTGCTGAGGATTGTGGTTTGCAATACTAATGTAAGAAGCGATGCCATTGGCTCTTCTGGACTGTAGGGGGACAGGGAGCAGCTGGCAGAGGCCAGACAGCCTACATGAGCAGAGTGTCATTCATCTGCTGTCGGAGTCAGGCCTTCATAGTGTGAACTCATTGTGGTCTCTCAGTGGTGTGAGTCCTTGATGTCATCTGCTAGAACACCAGTTTCTTCATAGCCCCCAAAGAAAGGCCTTGAACTTTATCCACTTGTTTAATTAATTAATTATTTATTCATTTTAGGATGAACTTTTAATTTTTATTTATTTTTATTTAAATTAGTTTATTAATTATGCTATTACAGTTGTCCCATTTCCCCCCCTTTATTCCCCTCCACCCTGCACACCCTCTCCCACCCACATTCCCCCACTTTAGATCAAGTCCGTGGGTCGTGAGTATAAGTTCTTTGGCTTCTACATTTCCCATACTATTCTTGCCCGCCCCCTGTCTATTTTCTACCTACCACCTATGCTACTTATTCTCTGTACCTTTTCCCCCTCTCTCCTCCTCCCACTCCCCTGTTGCTAACCCTCCATGTGATCTCCATTTCTGTGGTTCTGTTCCTGTTGTACTTGTTTGCTTAGTTTGTTTTTGTTTTTGTTTTAGGTGTGGTTCTTAATAATTGTGAGTTTGCTGTCATTTTACTGTACATGTTTTTTATCTTCTTTTTCTTAGATAAGTCCCTTTAACATTTCATAAAATAAGGGCTTGCTGATGATGAACTCCTCTAAATTGACTTTAGCTGGGAAGCACTTTACCTGCCCTTCCATTCCAAATGAAAGCTTTGCTGGATAGAGCAATCTTGGATGTAGGTCCTTATCTTTCAGGACTTGGAATACTTCTTTCCAGTCCCTTCTTGCCTTCAAGGTCTCTTTTGAAAAATCTGCTGACAGTCTGATGGGAACTCCTTTGTAGGTAACTGTCTCCTTTTCCCTTGCTGCTTTTAAGATTTTCTCCATCATTTTAACCTTGGGTAATGTAATTATGATGTGCCTTGGTGTGTCCTCTTTGTGTCCAACTTCTTTGGGACTCTCTGAGCTTCCTGGACTTCCTGGAAGTCTATTTCCTTTGACAGATTGGGGAAGTTCTCCTTTATTATTTGTTCCAATAACGTTTTCCACTTGTTGCTCTGCCCGTTCTCCTTCTGGTACCCCTATAATTCGAATGTTGGAACATTTAAAGATGTCCTGGAGGTTCCTAAGCCTCTCCTCGTTTTTTTGAATTCTTATTTCTTCATTCTGTTTTGTTTGGTTGTTTCTTTCTTCCTTCTCATTCACTCCATTGATTTGAGTCCTTGTTTCATTCCCATCACTATTTGTTCCCTGTACATTTTCCTTCATTTCACTTAGTGTAGCCTTCATTTGTTCATCTAATTTGTGACCAAATTCAACCAATTCTGTGAGCATCCTGTTCACCAGTGTTTTGAACTGTGCATTTGATAGGTTGTCTGTCTCTTGGTTGCTTAGTTGTATTTTTTCTGGAGCTTTGATCTGTTCTTTCATTTGGGGCATTTTTTTTTTTTGTCTTGTCATGCCTGTTAGGTAGTGAGGGGCAGAGCTTTAGGGCAACCCAGCCACTGAATTGTGACACTGTATGTGGGGGCAGTGTCCGAGAGGGAACAATGGTGCCTGCTCTGCTGTCTGTTGAACCTCAGTCCCTTCTGACACTTCCCCCAAGCAAACTGGGCCTTTCTGGTGCTGATTCCTGTGTAGGTGGGCTTGTGTACGCTCTAGGACCCTGTGGGTCTCTCCAGCGAACTATTCTGTATGGCTGGGAATCTCTCCTGGCAGCTCAACCCCTACCGGTGTTTTCAATAGGTGGTTTGAGGCTTTTTTTTCCCTCACTGGGACCCTGGGTTGCATGGTCTGTCTCGCTCCCCAGTTTCGCCTCGTTTATCTGCATGAGAATGTGGGACTGCCCAGTCTGCCAGCCTTGTGTGCCATGCCCCTCCACAGTTTGGCACTTTACTGGGTCTGTCAGCCACCGCTTTGCTGTGAGCACTCTCCACCCAGCTGCCTGTCTCTGCCTCTCCTGCCGGTCTGGATGAATGTTTCTTCTTTAATTCCTTGGTTGTTGGACTTCCATACAGTTCGATTTTCTGGTAGTACTAGTTGTTTTTTGTTTCTAAGTTTTGTTGTCCTTATTTTGGATGTTGGAGGAGGCATAGTGTGTCTACGCCTCCATCTTGGCCAGAAGTCTATCTACTTGTTTTAGTTGCCAGTGTCCTAAGTGAGTGATGTATAGCTGAAATTTGATTGTAGCATAATGTCCTTGGTCTCAAGGAGCTGTTTTGCTCAGATTTGAAGATGTTATTTTCCGTTTTATTTTTCCTTTAGTATGTCTGCCTTTAGGAGGCAGAGTTACTGCCCTCATTTTGTAGGTGGAGAAGCTAAGAGTTGGAGCCATTCTGTGGCAGTGCCACACACCCTGCCTTCTTTCCTTCCCTCGGGTGGGGCAGGCAGGGCTTTTGAGCAGAGGGAGGGTCAGCCAGGTGGAAAGCACTAGGACTATCTTTTCAACCCTCTCAAGTCCAGTTGATTTGTTCTTTTGTTTATAGTCTTTATTTCCCACCAGTGCCTGGTGCTTGCTTCTCAGTGAAGTTTTCCCTCATCCTCCATCCTTTTCAAGGTGTCAGTTCTGGCACTGGATGGTTGCTGATGAATTTATTCTTTTCATCATCTCTGAGCTCTATAGATACTCCTCCCTCCCTTCCTCTTTTCCATATATTACTACTCATAGTTCTGTGAAATAAGATAACAAGCCTGTTCCTCCAGATGGAGAAAAGAGGACAGGTAATTTCCAAATAGGTTGAATTTTCTGAAGTCATGTGTTTGAAGGCAAAAGATGAACAATGGGGTTTTCATTTAACTAGGATTACTATTATTATTTTTTACTTGAGAGAGGGGAAGGGGGAGAGAGAGAGAGAAACATCAATGTGAGAGAGAAACATCGATTGGTTGCCTCTCATACACGCCCTGACCAGGACTGAATCTGCAGCCTAGGCATGTGCCCTGACAGGGACTTAATCCCATGATTCTTTGGACCATGGGATGATGTTCAACCAACTGAGCTGCACCACCAGGGCTGCCCAGGTCTGCCTAGGATTATTTTGAATGATATTCAGCATCTGGTCAGGCTGTGGCATGGCCAAAGATACAAGAGAGAAGGAAGTGAGGGTTCTGGGATGGAGGGTTGGGTAATAGTCTGAGTTCTGGCTGTGTGACCGAATTCTTGGCACACTCTTCAAAAAGAATTTCTTCTTTAGTTTCAGGAGCTGGGGACAATTGGATAACCCTGGGCTGCCAGTCTGGCTTTTAGGGCTGAGGATAGGAGTCTCAAACCTTAGTTTATTTAAGGGAAGATGGGTGGGTGACCGGGACTTAGGTGGTTTGGGCTGTCTAGAGGTATGGGCTCATGGGCTGGGAGGAGTTTAGTGTGAATGTTCGCAGGGTGTGATTGATTTTTTAGGGTTTCTTCTAGCCCCAGCATTCAGACTACACAAACCTCTTTTGAGTAGTACCAACTTGTGCCTTCTAAGGGCACAGACTTCGACTGTTTCCTAGGCTTAGCTCACAGTTAGATTTCCCCTCTTTTCTCTCTTTTTAGATAATTCTGGTAGTCCTTGGTAAGGTTGGTGGATTTTATAAAATTTACCAAACACAGAACTGAGAGCTTGATGCTACCTTAGGGATAATCTGGTTGGTGATTTTCAAACTTTGGTTGGTAGTGAAGCCCTGTCTCTAAATCAGTTCCTCCAGAGGGGTCCAGCATGTAAAGAAGAAGTGGAGCCACTGTGGTTGCCCCTGGGGGTGTGGGTCTTGGTAATGCCCCTTCTTCACTACATGTACACTACTAGTGACCCCCAGGTACCATGTGGAACCAACCTGCAGGTTCTGTGGAGCAAGGTTAGTAAGCCATTGATCTGTCACGCCTCCTCTTCATAGATAAGGAAACTAGGGCCAGAAGACAATAAAGCCCAACAGAGCTTTTAACTTTTCTTCCCTCTTTGGTTTTTGTTTTACTTTAAATGGAGGGTGGGTTTCTGCTAAGGGCTTGCCTAGGGCTGAGGTAGCAAGTATGAATTAGCAGGGCTTTGTCTTAGTTTTCTCTGCATGTTTATATATCCATCTAGGAGACACAGCCCGAGCAGGGACTTCTGCCTTCTTCCTCCTTTCTCCGTGGCCCATCCCCTCTCCCAGCACCTGGGCTTGCTGATATGGACCTAGAACAAGAGATACAGGCTAGAAGTGAGGGCTTGTTTAACAAAGGGAAGAGCCCATGCATGCTTGGTGATACCCCCTGGCCTCTCAGGGGCACCCTGCCCAACAAACTACAGCCACTCTCCAAAGGCCAAGCTTCCCACCAAATCTTTGCCGACATGGAGAAAATCTTAGGCAGGGCCCCAGCCCAATGCTGGACGGAATTAGGTGATCACAAGGGTCTGGAGAAAACCCAGAAGCCAACTGAGAACATCTACCTGGGGTTTTCAGACCCTGAAATAGAAGAACTGGAAATGAGGACCAGACAGCAGAAACTTGGCCCTCTGGGCCCTGAGAACAGTGGGCCCCTCCAGAATGAGCAGGGTGTGTTGGAAGGCAGGAGCCAGGCCTCTCCCCACTCAAAGCTTTCTGAAACCATCAAGGGCCCACAGATGAAAGGCGAGCAGCACAGCTACACCATGGCCAAACTGAGCTCCACTGGCCCTGCGGGGGACAAGGGCCAGAGCTCTGTTTCCTCACCATCCCCTGAGGAGGACCTCCCCCTGTCTCCTTGTTCTTCTGACCAGATGCTGCCTACTGGGAAGAGCAAGCTGTTCTTGTTAGACAGAGGCCCAGCTGAAGACTTGAGCTGTCAGGGTGTTTCTGGGGAAGGTGGGAGTGTGGGTTGGGGAAGGAGGAGGAGAGAGCCCCCAGGATTGTGGATGGGACAGGTCTCCAAGCTTGTCAACAAGGACACTCCCAGGATCTGCAAGAAAACAGAGTTCAATGATCCTGAGGATCTAGGGGCCTCAGCTGAAGATCCACTTCAGGGACTCTCCCTAATATTGTCCAATACTCTGGCATCAGAACCAGCCCAGAATGCCCCATCAGGGAGTGCCCCTCAGGCATCTCCTACCAGTGAGAAGAGATACCTCCCATTGTCTACAGAGCCCCCTGAAGAAGACAGGAGGCCCAGTGGTGATGGGTCTGACTTAGAGAGCAACAGCAACAGCAGTCTGGCTTCTCACCTTAGCTCTCAAGTCGTGGGTGAGGTGAATAACTTCCCATGGGACCTGCAGAGCTGTCCGGGATCTGAGCAGGGTGTGGGTCAGGCAGGCCCTGGACCCAGAGATCTACACTCTGGCCCCTTCATAGTGCCCCAGTTGTCCCACCTGCAGGGCTCTGCAGATGAGCAGTCAGAGAGTGAAGACTACTCCGAGGATCAGAGGTTCTACCAGCATATCCTGCAGATGGCCAAGATCTCCAAGCAGCTGGAGGACCTGGGGCTGCCAGAGAGTATGCAGGAAATGCCATGCAGAGACTTGGCCAGCATGGTCAGCTGCACAACAGCTCGGTCTCCCAGGATGTCTCCCATGGGTGAGCACGAGACCACCAGCGTAACGGACAGGGACTTACAGTTTCTGGGTTGGGGGCCAGAGCTGCTGGAGCATCCTCAAGAGATGGCCCTTGCCCCAGCTGGGCAGGAGGTCTCTCAGCAAGCCTGTCTTCAGCCAAGCAGCACCCCTCTCAGTCAGGGGCTAGTCGAGCTGAGTTCCAACAGAAGACTTGCTGTAGAGGCAGGCAAGATGCAGCTTCTCAACCAGGTAGGCTTCTTAGAGAGCATGGTGCCGAGGCCTCATAGAATGTGGCATCGAGGGAGCAGGGTCAGTTCATATCTTAATGCAGCCGGCTGTTAGGTCTGCTTTCCTGTTACTTACCCTCCAATGGTAACTATTGATCCCTTAACTACTCAGGATGGCCATCTTGTGGGATGGCATGTATTTCATGTTTCTTCTACCCCATCACATACAAAATAGAGTTGAAGGGGCCTAGACTTCCTGGGTGGATCGCATGTTTTGGGGATGTTCAGTTTTGAGGGTGAGTAAGGTGGCACCAATCCTGGCACTCATGTAGGTGTAGGTACCTTCCCAGGATTTGGGAAGCCTTTCTCATCAGCTGATTATAGAGAGAGCCCTCCTAACCAGACACCCTACCACTGAGCTCTCAACTGAGTCCCTCCTAAGAATCACACAGAACTAGAGAGTTAATATGATTACAAGGGGCTGAAGCGCAGAATCTCTCTACCATCCAGTAAGCTGCTTCTGCTTCTTGCTTCCCAGGCTTCCCAGAAACCATGTGAATAACCTGTGTCAAGCTGTGCAGACCCTGTTTGTGCTTCACTTCCTGGTAATCCCTACTGGGATTACCAAAGAGTTGGGCTTGCCCTGTCATTTTGACCCTTGTTCCTTTAAATAGTCACACCATATTCTTCATTTAGAAGGAGTCAAGTTGGATCAGAGACCAACAACCAGGAGGCAGTGTAAGCCGGTGCTTAGAGATAGCCCCAATTCCAAGCCCACATCTGCCCTGCTTGCTGGCCACATGACTTTGGGCAGGGGTCTTGATTTCACCAATCTCTGTTGGCTCACGTGGCAAGAACAGTGCCCTTAGGCTGTCATCAGAGTACAGTGAGATGTGGCATTTAAAGTGCTTAACTCTGGTGATTTCGGCCAATTTTATTAATAGCCATTTCCTTTTCTGCCTAACAAAGATATTCCGTAACAGGCTAGGTGAGTGGTAACCTACAAAGGCCTGAGAGTGGTTCTCATGTCACCTTTCAGATGAACATCTGATGCCCTTTCCGTGGAGAAATGGGCCCTATTCAGGGCCTACCTGATGGTCTGGCCCTAGGCCAATACTATGGGTGAGGAGATGGGCCGTCTGAATGTTCTCTCTCTCTTTTTTTTAAGATTTATTTATTTATTTATTTATTTATTTATTTATTTATTTATTTATAGACGGAGGGAAATGGAGGGAAAGAAACATCAATGTGTGATTGCCTCTCACGTGCCCCCTACTGGGGACCTGGCCTGCAACCCAGTCATGCGCCCTGACTGGGAATCAAACCAGCAACACTTTGGTTGTACTGATCCACACTAACCAGGGCTGAATGTTCTAATTCTGACCTTCTCCTGGTTCCCCTTTCTCTCTGCAGTCCATGTGGGATTAGAAGGAAATGGAATCTTTGTATTCTTTATACAATTTAAGTTTGCAAAATGAATTTTAAAGAGCTCTTTGTAAATTGTCCCTAGAGTGCTATCCTTGCCTCTGCTTCTAGCCCAGACTATTATAATGTGAATCTCTGTAGTAGTAATAATAGCAATTCCATAACTTTGGTGTAGCCCCGGACCTCTTGCATGTGCTCCATGCACTGATGATCTCATTTGAACTTCTCAACAAACCTTAAGTGATTGGACACACATCATCTCCATCATTTGGATGGGTAACTGTGAGTAGCCCAAGGTCTCCCAGACTCTGACTCCTAGCCTTGCTTCCCGGGCCGTGCCAGCAGAACGCCTTCAGAGAGCAGGCAGAAGAAGGGGCCAGTCTTGGCTTCTGTCACCCACTTTCCCGTCAGTGCAGGTGGGCAGGAGAGTTTATTTTTTGTTGCTCATGTATATTGTTTTATAGTTAATATTTATTTTAATCAGAATAAAACATGCCCATATTATACAAAGTGAAATTGCACCAAAAGACCTATCACAAGGTACAGAAGTTCTGCGGTGTGTGTGCCTCTTTTCAGAGGCAACTTTCTTCTGGTGTTCACGTCCATATTTTTGAATACTGTGCTTACACTGCTTTTTCTTGATTCATCAGTTTAAACTTTACCCGTTGAGATTTTTCGCTCTAGTAGATGAGGCCCTTGTCTCTGCTTTCTCCTTCCACACCCTTCCCGTGTGGCTTCTGAAAGGGGAGCAGGGTCCTGTGCAGCACCTGCCAGGTGCAAGGGGCTGTTTACTGGGAGCAGCAGTGGAGCTATGAGAATCAGGGAGCCAACCTGTGATTTCTCACACAGTTGGCACGATGGCAATTTCTGGGTGTTATATCTCATTGGCAGCCTCTGAATGGAGGTGGTTTAAATTTGAGTGGGCAGGATTTAGATGTTTAATTTTTATATCTGTCTCCAACTCTCAGAGCCATGTGGTTTCTTGGGTTTGTAACAAGATGTTTTCTGTTGCTCAGGCCCTGGGCTCCTCATTAGCCCCAGTCCATGTTCCTGTTGGGGGCCTGGCTCCCTTACGAGGCCTAGAGGATGCCCCACCCTCTGCTCTTCGTGTTTCTCAAAGTGTGAGCTTAGGGAACGCAGTGGAGTCTGGCCAGCTCGGAGAACTCACGCTGGTAAGTGCTTTTTCTTGTGTTAAGTGTATTTAGTTACTGTGGGGTTTCCTTGTACCGTGCTAGGAACTGTGTGGCCCATAGATGAGAAATAGAGGGCATGGGCTGTGTCCTCAATATTCATAATCCAGTTGGGAAGGTAAATTATACCTGAATGATGCTGAAGGTGGGCTCTTGGCAGTGGAGGACAGACCATGCCCCAGGGACTGCAGTGCTGATTTCCTAGTCTCCATGGCCAGGGCAGTGGTAGTTGGGGAAAGGAGGGATCAGTGTGAGCCAGAGTTATCAGGGTCAGCCTTGTGGATGTGGTAGCCTTGCTCTGGAAGACATCTAAACAGAAGGAGAGTGAGGAGAGCATTCTGAAGGTCTTCCTCATGAGTCCCTTGATTCTCTTTTTCTATTTGGAGCCTTCACAGGGTCTCAAGACTTCTGCTTATGCAAATGGTCGGGTGGGCTCCCTCCATGAGGACAAGAATGCTGTCAGCCTCTTTGCTTTAGGGGAGGAGGCCAATGAGGACGATGAGGTGGAGAGTGACAACCAGGTAATGATGATTCTGCTCCTGGCCCTGAAAACCCTCTGTGCTATTTTTTTCTGAAAAATGTTTTATTATGGTAAAGTGTGTGTGTATAAAATATGAAAGTTACCATTTTAACTATACAATTTAGAGGCATTAATTACTTTTACAGTGTTGTGCAGTTGTTACCACAGTCCATTTCCAGAACTTGTCCATAATCCCAAACAGACACTATGTGCCTGCTGAACAGTAACTCCCCATTCTTCCCTCTGCCCAGCCCCTGGTGAGCCACTGATCTACTTTCTGTCTCTATGAATTTGCCTATTCTAGATATTTCATATAACTATAATTATACAATCATTGTCCTTTAATGTATGGTTTCTTTTGTGTGGCATAATGTTTTCAAGGTATATTAGCATTGTAGAGTGTATTGGAACCTCATTCCTTTTTATGGCTGAATAATCCTTATTGAATATATGGACTACACTTTATCCATTCATTTGGGTTCTTTTTTAAGACTTTATTTATTTATTTTAGAGAGATGGGGAAGGGACTGAGAAAAAGAGGGAGTGAAACATCAGTATATGGTTGCCTCTAGCACACCCCGTACTGGGGATATGGCCTGCAACCCAGACATGAGCCCTGACTGGGAATCACGCTGGCATTGCTTTGATTCGCAAGCCTGTGCTCAGTCCACTGAGCTACACCAGCCAGGTATCCATTCATTTGTTGATAGGAGAAAACAACTTGGGTTGTTTTCACTTTTTGGCTAACTTTTGTGCAACTTTGAAAATAAATAAAAATGATTTCCAGCTCGCAGCTTCATTTGTTGCCTAGTCTGTATACCTCTCAGGTCTGACTGAGAAAGTATAACCAACCAAGAGCCTCCTGGCCGTCTCTCTGGGCTGTCCCATTTTCCAGCTCACCACTCATAGTCATTTTTGTTTCAGAGCATTGGCAGCTCAAGTGAGCTTCTTAAGAACCTGCACCTGGACATTGGGGTCCTGGGAGGCGACTTTGAGTATGAGGTAAGATCCTGAAGCTCCTGTAGGCAGATTCCTTACTTAATCTGTGGTGTACTTCCTTGCTTCTTAAGCCTTTCTCTCCATGGAATACATATTAGGAAAGAGGACCATTTTGTCCCAATTCTGTCCAGATAAGATTTCTGGGGCTTGGGGAAGCATAGAGGGAAAGTACTTCATCCACTTAGTCATTTGTCAAATAACCACCATTTGTTGCATGTTTCTACAAAATAAGGTGCTTTGCTAGGTGCTGCAGGTCATAGCATGACATAACATGCAACAAATGCCTTAGATATGATTCCTGCCCGCTAAGAACTTATAATCTCGTAAAAGAGAGACTATAATTGGAGTGCAGAGTAGCATGCAGCGAGGCCGTGGAGCAGAGCATTAGAGGTCTCTTGTCTGTTTGGATTGACCAGGAAGGGCTTCATTGACAAACTGGTGTCTGAGGTGAGTGAAGAAGAACAAAGGGCTGGGCTAGACAAGCAGAGGTGAATGGTGAGAGAGAAGTCCAAATGCAGGGCACTGCATAGGCAGGGACAGAGGTGTGGGATGAATTTGTGGAGGGAGATGAGGTTATCTCCTTTGACTGGAATACAGAACGTGTGTGGGAAAGGAATGAGAACACTGTGGGGGTAGGTTAGGCTGGATTATGGAGGACCTGTGTGCTAGCTAATAAATTGGGATGGAATTACACAGGCATTGTCTACCATCAGTGGTTTTAAACAGAGTGTAACTTTGTCCAGATTCTGAGCATTTGTTGAATGCTGGCTCTGTAGCAGACCTCTGTGCTTGGCCTTGTGGGAAATCCAGGTATTGGTAAGATATGGGTCTGGGCTGGCCTCAAGGAGTTTGTAGTTGGAGAGAGAGAAAGGATGCTAGATAATTGGTATTTAGTACATGATCAATAACTGTTGAATAAATGAATATTTAGGAAACTATAAAGCAGGGCAGTATGTACAAGAACTGAACAGCTCAGGTACACTGTTTGGAGGAGTCCTGAAGTGGAAGAAATTACTTATTTGAAGATAGGAAAAACTTAGTGGAAGAGATGACATTTGACCTGGCTCTTGAGGAGTAGGTAAGTTTTGGACATGGGGGAAGGATATAGGGGTGTTTTAGGCAAGCAAACAGTTTGAGCGAAGGCAGGAGGCCTGAGAAATGCAGAATATGGTTGAGAATAGATTCCGGAAATATCCCTTTCCCCCAATAGTCCTGTTGCTTCTGATCTCTTTGTACATGGTCTGTTCTTTACTGCCACCAGAGGTATCTTATCTGTTTAGATTGTCTGTTTTTTATAAAAACAAACAAAACCCCAAACTCATCGTATTGTTATTACACCTAAAAACTCCAGTGCAGTTTTGTACTTGAAAAGGAGCATTTCCTACTATATGTATTTTGGTGTTCAGTTTATTCGTTTTTAACAATTAATATTTTGCTCAGGCTGCAGCTCTGCATGTTATGGACATACAAATGCCCACAACTCCAGAAGGGCTGGGGTTCGGGTGGGGTGAGTGAGGCATTCACCTCAGGAGCAAAACTCAAGGGGGTGCTGAAAATCTCAGTAATCAAGATAAGTAGTGTTTCAATGAATGATTTTTCCTTTCTTTAAAACTTTTTAAATTTTTATTTTTTTAATATATTTTATTGATTACGCTATTATAGTTGTCCCATTTCCCACCCCTTTATTCCCCTTTGCCCTGCACCCTCCTCCTCCCACCTGCATTCCACCCTCCACCCCCCCCCCATGTTCATGTCCATACTTATAAGTTCTTTGGCTTTTACATTTATTATACTATTCTTAACCTCCCTCTGTGTATTTTCTACCTACCATTTATGCTTCTTATTTCCTGTACCTTTTTCCCTATTCCCTATCTCTTTCTCCCCACTGATAACCCTCCATGTGATCTCCATTTCTGTGATTCTGTTCCTGTTCTAGTTGTTTGCTTAGTTTGTTTTTGTAGGTTTGGTTGTTAATAGTTGTGAGTTTGTTGTCATTTTACTGTTCATATTTTTGATCTTCTATTTCTTAGATAAGTCCCTTTAACATTTCATAGAATAAGGGCTTGGTGATGATGAACTCCTTTAACTTGACTTTATCAGGGAAGCACTTGATCTGCCCTTCCATTCTAAATGATAACTGTGCTGGATAAAGTCATCTTGGATGTAGGTCCCTCTGACTTTCTTGATTTCTAGCACTTCCTTCCAGCCCCTTCCTGCCTGTAAAAAAAAAATAATAATATTTCTCTAAATATTTCCAAAGTATTCACACAACTAGTAAATCATGAGGTCAGCAATTCAGATTTCCTCAAACATTTACATATTGATTGCATACATAATTAAACTTTTCACAGTGTAATATACCAAATTCTTTTAAATACTTTAAACACTCTAAAATGGAACAGATCACTCTTGTTTTATTAGAATCATCACAAAACTGACCACTAAAACAACAGTGCTTGTATCAGGGATTAAAATTTGTTTCCTTATTATTTCTTATATTATGTCCTTATAATCCCTTATATGTTCCTGTTACTTCTAACTCTTATTTCTTGGTCCTCAGCTCACCTGGAGAGCAGGGGGAACATCTCAGGCCGGCTGAGGTTGCAGATGTTGTCTGACAGGCCCTGACTTATAGGTGGGTCTTCCTAGGTGACCCAACTCGAGCCATTGCAGGCCCCTGTTTTATAGTTAGGCTTTCTCTAGTACCTCACAAACTGTCCATAGTTTTGGCTCCACACAATCAGATATGTTTTGATTGTGACTTAGATACTTTCTTCCAAATGTGACATTTTTTTTCCGACTGTCCCATCTTTATCAACAAACTGATCTTTGCCTACTTTGAAACTCTTCCTTCTGAGTGGGGCCTGGTCTGTTTGCATTAAATCCAAAGCCTTTCATTGGTTTTCTTCCCTAAAATGACAACTTTGTTTCTTGTCATCTACCATTAAGACCTTAAATACTGAAGGAATCATTAGCTCAGGTTTTGAGCTTAGAAGGATGACCACGAATAGGAATGGGGTATCAGGAGGACTGGCTTAACTTTTGGAGAAAGAGGGTAGTCTCCACAAGACAGAGCAAACTGAGAGTAGAGATTTTACCCTATTTGTGTCTATATGTTTATGTTTATATATATATACATATATATGTGTGTGTACATACACACACACACATATATATATATATATATCTCCCACTGTCTGGAACATAGGAAGGGGGTGGGCAAGTTTTGCTGAACAGCTGAGAGAATGAATGGGTGAATGAAGGAATGGGTAATGCTGGAACAGGGAGGGTATCCTGGCAGGTTGTGCTGCATTTTTTTCTTCCCTTGGCTTTCCCATGTCCTATGCAGAGTAGATACTTGGTTCCTGCTATCAGCTGGTGGATTGGAGATTCCAAAGTGGATAGATCATGATGAACTTTGACTTTGGGCTAGTTAATTTTTACTTTACAATGGATTATTAGTGTCAACAAAAAGGGGATTTTTTTCTTAGACATGTCCTGGACTTCCAAAGGCTTCCTTTCTGATGATGATATGCTTTTTTTGGTGAGTGGATGCTTTTAAACATATTTTGTGTGACCTTTTTAATGTAAATAGGCCACCCAGGGTGATGGGGTGGAATGTCTGGAGTGGGAGGTGTTACGTACGCCTCCCATGACTTTTCCAAGCTGGATAGGGCAGGTTAGTTGTGGAGATGAATGCGGGAAGGGTGCGTTTAGGGAGATGATGAAGCTGCCTCTGCTTGGACCATGGCTTTTGAAAATGGCTTTTGCCCCAGTTTATAAACCTTAGATCCACTGAGGTGCCCCAGGCTCAGATGGAGAACTTCTTTTTGGAGGTTTGTTCTACCGTCTCATTGTCAGCCATCACTTTGCTCGATTCCATGAGAAGGCAGTAGGATGGCAAGAATGCCTCTCTCTCTCCCCCCTTGCCCATCCTCTTCTGACTTCCAATTAAACCCATTTGTAGTCTATTACAGAATCAAAAGGGATAGGTTGATGAAACAGACACTGAAAATGGGTGTGAGTGAAAGAGGGAGGTTGAATGGTAGGTGAGCCGGCATTTGGCCTTATGTCGCTAGTGAAAAGCCCATCAGCTGATCAAAGGACAGGGAATAGCAGGATGATGTCACTGTGAATGGAAAGTGCTAATAACACCAGGGAGAAGTGCAAAGAATTGAGACCAACTAGGTGGGAATGAGATGTGGAAAATAGACTGGCCTGATGGTGGGCTTGGTGGGGTCTCCCCTGAACAGGACCTGGGCTTCCCTTCCTTTGTGCTCTGGGCTGGAGGAGGATTGTAGCACTGGGGGCCTCATGGCTTTCTGAGGGTATGTTAAACATGAAATAGTCCTTTCGGGCACTCTCCTACACTACCTTCCACATGTAGATGACAAGGTCTTCTGATCGAAAAAGCAGCAGAAATTTGCCTTGAGATATCCCCGGACCTGGGCTGTGACAGGAGACAAAGGGTGTCACTGCAGAGGAGTTGAGAGCAGAGCTGTGCTGGGGGTGCAGTCCCCTGCCCCTGCCTGAGTGCCCCTTACAACACTGACAGACTCCGTCACCGGGGCCTGGTGCGCGTGTCCTGGCAGGGCCACAGGTTATGGTCAGGAGTGGGGCCGGTGAGAGCAGAGGAGCGTGTCCTCTGGCCATCTGACGGGTTTTCTGCACACTCATCTCATTCACCCGTTTTGGGAGAATCCAGCACAAATGCCTAGTCTCCCTCTGCCATTCTTCCCCTCAGATGTGCCTCCGGCTGTCATGTGCAGTTGTCACAGACTCAGAGAGTGCAAACTCACGTACTGTGTGAGCCGTGTTGTAATATTTTAATATTCAGGTAGATGGAAAGGACAAGCTCTGTTGTAGGAAAATTTTCTTTTGAAGAATATAAGCTTGAGAATGGCTAACCCTGTGTTCTTGTAGTCTTGCTGTGTTCCCTCACGTATAACAACATGAATCTCTGTGTCTGGTGTCCTCTGGTGTTTGATAAGTTACTTGTTTTTCCATCATCTTGAATATTAATAGTTAACATTTGTTTAGCTATTTCTTATTTAATAAGCGGTATAACAAATATATACAGTTAATCCCTGCATAATCTTGTAAAATAAATATTACATCTCCCTTTTATAGAGTGGGAACCCCTATATTTGTACAACACACTCATTTGTCTTTATTTATGCAGCAGTAGTGTTAGTTTCCAGATCTCTCATCCTCGGTTTCTTTCCCTCCAGAGTAGCTGTGAGAGGGCTTACTCAAGTTGAAGCTGTCCTTTCCACAGCAGAGCAAATGTCTGTGGAGTTTTTACAGTTTATTTTTGAAAATTCAGTCAAGCATTTACTGAGAAATTATTATGTGCCAGGCAGTGAGGATAATAGGGAGCTGATCTGGTGAGGAAAACAGACAAGGAAATCAGCAATTATAGTACAGTCATTGTTATGAAAGAGGACGGGGAAGGCTGATCTCAGGGCCACTGCACCAGTGGTCAGAGAGGGCTTCCTGAAAGCTGTGAGGCTGTGAGGACTAGCCGGCAGGGGAGGGGTGAGGGAGAGATTTAAGAATGTGTATGGCAAAGTAGCAAAAAGGCCTGATATTTATTCACTGGCAGGAGGAGAGGATGTGTGCAGGGTTCGGCTGGGGGTGACTCATGAGAAGCAGGCAGGGGCTAAACTTTGTCCCAAAAGCCGTGGGTGCTGTTTGTGATATGGCACCTCCTCTGTCCCCTAACCCAGTCTGCTGCCTTTATTTAGTCATGAGGTCAGCATAGCTGGGTGGATTGGTTTTGTTTTTTGCTTTTGTTTTAATCCTCACTGGAGGACATTTTTTTCACTGCTTTTAGAGAGAGAGGAAGGGAGAAAAAGAAACATTGATGTGAGAGAGAAACATCAGTTGGTTGCTTCTTGCATATGTCCAGATCAGGGATCATACACACCCAGACCAGGAATTGAACTTGCAACCTAGGTATGTACCCTCAGCGGGTATCGAACCTGCAACCTGTCCTTTAAGGGATGACGCTCCAAACAGCTGAGCCACACTGGTCAGGGTTGGTCCTACTTTTGATGAATGAAGCAGTGTGGCTAGCCAGGTACCTCCACTTACCCTGAGAAACTCCCACCTCCTTCATGGAGTCTTTGGGGACCCCCCACCCCCCACTGGTTACTGAGGTCCTGCCAGGTGCTGGCCACTATTGGGGATATTGAGATGAGGAGGCCTCCTCGCCCAGAAGAGCCTGGTCTTGAAGAGGAGGAGCTCATCTTGCCCCCTTCTGTCAGCTCAGTGATCATGGCAGATTTCTCCCAGGCTACAGGTCAGGGATGTCGGGAGGATGGGCAACACTGGAAGGGGCCCTGTTTTTCTCCCTGGGACAGGCTTGAAGCTGGTGACAGCATCACCACTGTGTCCAGTGCTCTTTGTTTTGGCCAGTAAAGGCTCATAACCAGGGTCATCTGTGACATTTCAGTTTTCTTCATATTCATCTGAATTCCTTGAGGGCAAGATCTGTGTCTTGTTCATATTTGGGTTACCAAGGTCGTGTTTGGCACATCAAAGGTCTCAGTGCGTAAAGGTGTGGGTCTTGTCATATTATATTAGTTAATATTTATGGAATAACTAATGCCAGGCACAGCTCCCAGTTCTTTGACTGACTTAATGAGTGTTAACCTATTTAATCTTCCCAATAACCTGTGAGGTAGGCCTTACTTTATCCCTGTATTTTAGGGGAAGAAACTGAGGTGCAGAAAAGTAATTTGCCTCATGTGGAGCCAAGATTTGCACGTAGGCAGTCTGTCTCCAAAGCTGAGCTCTGAACTTCTCTGATTTCCTGCCTCTTCTCATGTTGTCAGAATGCTTGAGCTGGCTTGTCAGTAGGCTGCCAGATGTGCAGGCAGATAGATGCTCATGTCTTTGGATTTAGCAGGTCCTTTCACAGATAGCATCAGTGAGTGCTGTGTTCAGGGCTGCTCTTAGGACCTTTGGACTCTAATCAGCAGGCTCCTTGTTAGAGTGTCTCAGGATAGGAATCAGGAAGTCTCAAAAAGCTCTGCTCAGAAGTTTTTCACACTAGCTGTCAAGTGTTAGCATCGATGTTTTCTGGGAGGAAGGCTTCTCTGCCTGAGCTCAGGAGAGATCCCTGGCTGTCTTTCCAAGGGGCAGGGGTTCTTTTTTTTTTTCTTTTTAATTTTGGCCAGCTCTAAAGGTTTTCCCTAGTCTTTAAAGTGAGATTTGTGTGTGACAAGCAGGGTGTGTCAGTTGTGGAGGTTCACTGCCCACATTTCCTTTCAAGAGATCCTGGTAAAAGGCCCCTAGCGGATTGAAAGCTGCTGTATCTTTGCTCCACTGTGGCTCATGAGAAGGCCATATTTGTTGATGGAGCAGATGGAGTACAGCAGGGCCATTTCTGCCTGGTGCGGGACACCCTCTGGGCCTGCCAGACGTATCTCTGAACTGTGCTGTGGCCCAAGACTCCTCCTACTGTAGCTCCCTCCATCGCTTTCTCCAGTCGCAGGTCTGAGACCTGTGCTCTAAAGGCTTTCCAACCCCCTTTTTCCTTCATGAGCATTTCCCTCATACACTGAGTATGCACCTAATCCCATCTTGGCACCTGCTTCTCAGGACACAGTTGAAGTCCTCTGACAGAGGCCCTGCCTCCAGGGCTGCTCTCATGCATGGAGCGCTCTAGGGAGAGAACTGCACGTATTGCTGTTGAAGAAGGGCATCCTCCAGATACCCTTCTGCCTTTCCCTGCTGCCTTTTAAAATGAAAAATTGAAATTCTAAACTTTGGTACTTTCCTCTCATGTGATTCTCTATCATTATTGTAAATAAATACCGACTTTTGAGTCTGCAATCCTATGATTGTCTGTTGGGGCTGGAGTGAGACAGATTTATTATTTGAGGACATGATAGGTGGTAATGGAGTTGTACAATCCAATGCAGTGTTTTTCAAGCCCATCAGTGGATGGGGGTCAGGTTGGGTTTCTCTAAATCTCTGTGAAGTTCAGATTCCGTAGGTCTGGGGTGGAGCCAGTAATCTGTTTTAAAAAGCTTTTGGATGCTTCCTAACCGTTGGCATCATAACTAGAGCCTGTAGAAGTCAAGGAGTAGCTGTTCTGTCCTACAGCAAGTCTGAATTCTTTGTATTAATTCTTGATGTCTTCCTTTTGACATGATCTCCTGTTCCCCAGGCGTCTCCAAGAACAAGCAAGCCAGAGGAGAAGGACGTCTCTCTCGGATTCCACGCTTCCTGCCCCACTGCTCCCTGCAGGCTCTTTAGCCAGGCTGCAGAGAGCAGTTTGACCAGTGCAGACGACAGAGGGCAGCAGGGGAGAGAGGCGAGCACTTGGCTCCCAGGGATAGAAAAGAATCACAAGAGTGATCCTGTAATGTCCAAGAGTCTGGTGGACCCCGGGGGCAATCAGCCTGCCAAATCCAATAAAAAAGATGCACCAGAGGACCCGGTGGCTGCAGGAGAGGAGGGTTCCAGGAAGGAAGAGGCAGCAAAGGAGCTGAAGAAGGAGGCTGCTGTTTCAAAAGAGAGCAGATCAGATGCCAGTGAAGTAAGTCACTTTGTCCCACAGGCAGTTGCTGGCTGTGACCCTCTGCTGCTCTCTGAAGTCCTGTGCACATTCCCATACCAGATCTTTATTCTTGAGGCAGGAGCTTCATTTACAGGCCTGCAGTTGGTTGTCAACAGCAGGCAGAAACCTTAATTGTGATAAATGTGCCCGGACTCAGCAGGAGGTGAAATCCTGACTGAAACTCCAAACCTGCTGGCTCAAGAAATCAGAGCAGAAGTTTGCTTTTCCATTGGAACCCTCCTGGGATGTTCATGCTCTTCTGTTCTCCTACTTCCTCTTCCCATTTTCTGCCTCCCCCTTCTACTTTTTGGCTTCATCTTGGGGTTAGTCTTGGTTGCAGCAATCTGAGTTCCTATAGAGAGAGAACATTGGAGGGGGATTGGGGGACAGTTGGGAATTCCTGCCCCAGCCATGGGCAGTTAGGTTATAAGATGGTTCCTTATTGTTTTCTACCTGGGCAATGACCCAAATGGACAGAAGTAGGACCCAGGGGGGAGAGCCTTTAGCATTTTTGATTTTCTAGCTCTTAGTCCTGTTCTTCCAGGTAGATGGTGAGGTAATCAATTTATTTAACTACTTCCTGGAAAAGGTACTTTTATTTTGGTTTTTATTTTTCAGTATAGCATCAAACTTGCCTCCTGCCAACTCTGTAGCCATCCTCACTGCACTTCACGAAGCTCTCCTTATGCATGCTGACCCACATCAGAGTGTGGGTGTCTATATTGACCTGGGTGGCTCAGCCTGAGAGTTCTGGGGCTGGTGCCTGTGTCCAGAGAGGGAGGGAAGGTCCTCAAGACTCTTTCAGGTTTTCCAGAAGAGGTGGATTTTGGTTTGGAGTCAGCCTTGTGTTGGCTTCATGGCCTGAACTGACTTCCCTGGTGGTGATCACGACCTTCTGTGCTTGGTGCCGGGTGACTTTTGTGTGGGTCTCTTTACCCAGGAGCCAGAGATCAGTGAACACATGAAGAAACTTCAGCTGTCCTACTCCACTGCTTCCGACCCCAAGTCATTCCTTGGCCTGGTGAGTCTGAAATGAGAGGCAGCAGAGTGGTGGTAAAAAGCATGGATTTGTGGGTCACTGTGCTTAAGAAGTTTGCCTTAACATCACACAGCTTGTAAGTGGGGAAGTCAGGATTTAAACTTAGGTCTTGTCTAACTCCAGTTCTTAGCTTATTAACTAGGAATAATGCTATCTACTTTCTAGGTTTGTTATGAAAAGAAAGTTGGGTAAAGTATGCAAAACATTAGCATATAAACATAAAATAAATATAGCTGTTACTACTATTACTGCTCTGTGAGATCATGTGAGAGCATTGTCTCTGGGCTCTTGTAGGAATATTGCATAAATGTCAGAGGCTAGAGATTGGATGTGTGTACATGTGTGTGTGTTGTGGCTGGGGGGGGATCACTGAGCTATGGTAAGAACCAGTCCTTAGGCTCTGGTCAGAAGGGGTGCTGTGGTTTCATTTCCGAAGTTAAGACTTTGTCCTGGAATGCCAACATTCAGGGTTTTTTTGTCCCAGACCTTCAACCCAGCCTGCTGCATCCTGGCTTCATTTGCCAGGTTTGTATCTAAGAGAGGTCATTCAGGATGCTTTTTGGCAGAGCATTACCACTAGAAACCATGTCCCATCTGTTTGGAGGAGGCAGATCAAAGGGAATGGATTAGTCAGAGAGGGTCAGGGATGAGCAGTAATGATATGAGGGACTGAAGAAGTATTAGGAGTCTGTGTGCTCTTGCTCTGACTGAGCTGTGGGCTTAGGAGGCAGATGGCAGCTGCATTAAGTGGAGTAGAATTCAAACTGAAGGGAAAATGTCACCAAAAAAGAAAACCCATAAGCAAGGAAGGAAAGGCAAAAAGTCATTGTTGGCAAAAACTGTCCTGAAGAAGAGCCATGTCTCAGAACATTGAAAACCAGGCTCCAACCCTCATTTTATTTATTTATTTAATTTTAAAAATATATTTTATTAATTATGCCATTACAGTTCTATTTCCCCCCTTCATTACCCTCCACCCTGCATACCCCCTTCCCCACTATTCTCCCCCTTTAGTTTATGAGCATGTGTCTCAAGTTCTTTAGATTCTATATTTCCCCTACTATTCTTGCCCTCCCCCATCTATTTTCTACCTACTGTCTGTGCTACTCATTCTCTGTACCTTCTCCCCCCTTCTCCTCCTCCCACTCCCCTGTTGCTAACTCTCCATGAGATCTTCATTTCTATGGTTCTGCTCCCGATCTAGCTGTCCTCTTAGTTTGCTTTTGTTTTAGATGTGGTTGTTAATAACTGTGAGTCTGCTGTCCTTTCACTGTTCATCTTTTTTATCTTCTTTTTCTTAGGGAAGCCCCTTTAACATTTCATATAATAAGGGCTTGATGATGATGACCTCCTTGAATTTGATCTTATCTGAGAAGTACTTTATCTGCCCTTCCATTCTAATGAAAGCTTTGCTGGATAGATCAATCTTGGATGTAGGTCTTTGGATTTCATGACTTGGAATACCTCTTTCTAGCCCCTTCTTGCCTGTAAGGCCTCTTGAGAAATCAGCTGACAGTCTGATGGGAACTCCTTTGTAGGTGACTGTCCCCTTATCTCTTGCTGCTTCTAGGATTCTCTCCTTCATTTTAATCTTGGCTAGTGTAATTATGATGTGCCTTGGTGTGTTCCTTCTTGGGTCCAACTTCTTTGGGACTCTCTGAGCTTCCTGGATTTCCTGGAAGTCTATTCCTTTGCCAGATTGGGGAAGTTCTCCTTTATTATTTGTTCAAATAAGTTTTCCACTCATGCTGTTCCTCTTCCCCTTCTGGTACCCCTATAATTCGGATGTTGGAACATTTAAAGATGTCCTAAAGGTTTCTAAGTCTCTCCTCATTTTTTCCGAATTCTTGTTTCTTCATCCTTTTCTATTTGGTCATTTTTTTGCTCCTTCTGGTCCACTCCTTTGATTTGAGTCCCAGTTTCCTTTCCATTACTATTGGTTTCCCGTGTATTTCCATTCATTTCAATTAGCTTAGCCTTCATGTGTTCCTCTAATTTGTGACTAAAATCAACCAGTTCTGTGAGCATCCTGATCACCAGTGTTTTGAACTGTGAATCTGAAAGTTTGGCTATTTCTTCATTGATTAGATTTATTGGCTCTGGGGCTCTGAGTTGTTCTTGAGCCATGTTTTGATCTGTTTGTGCCTGTTAGGTATGAGGAGTGGAGCCTTAGGTGTTCACCAGGGCGGGGCCACCCAGGTCGCTGGTTTGTGACACTATATGTGGGGGCGGGGTCAGAGAGGGACAATGGCGGTTCCCTCTGCCGCTTCCTGCCGCTGGGGCCTGCGCGGTCAGTCTCACTGCTAGCTCCTTCACCAGTTTATTTGCGCACGAATATGTGACCGGTCAGCACTCAGTGGGTCCACTACCTTGCGCCCTCAGTGAATCTGCCCACTTCTCCACACCTGGGATCCGCCCACGGCTGCTGGTGCACCCGGGTCATGTGCCCGGGTCTGTCCGGTGGATCTTTCCTGCCTGACCCCCGCTCTGCTGCTGGCCCTGCCCCTCCCACCGGCTTGGCCAAAGGGTTTGTTGTTGTCAGACCTCTGGTAGTTCAATTTTCTGTGGTTTGGCTGTGCCTCTGCTGCCAAAACTTTGTTGTTTTTAAACTTAGCTGTGCGAGAAGGCGCAGTGCTTCCACCTATGCCTCCTTCTTGGCGGAAGTTCCCCTCCAACCCTCATTTTAGAAAAAGGAGTCACCAGAGAAATTTTCGTTGCCCATTTGTTTTTTTTTCTTTTCTGTGATGGGGTGGAGAAAGCAGTGGGCAGCAGGACCAGAACTTGGCTGGGCACCCCACCATTTTTCAGGGCTGTGACAACTGTCCTAGTAGCATGTTGCCAAGTAGCAGTTCTTCCCTTTGCCCAGCAGGGTCTTGGGGGTGGGGGTGGCAGCAGAAAGCTGGCACCTGTGTGGGCACATGCTGCCTGTCCTAAAGAGACACCCATGAAGAAAGTGCTGCTGACTAATTCCCCTTGTTCAAAGGGGCACCTGTATGGGAAGGAGAAAGAACAGGTTGGGAGGAGCCTACCAACTGTGTTCTCAGCTGCCCACGGGTTTTATGGGCGCTTTGGCCTCCCTCCTGCTGCCCTGATGGGGGGACAGCTGGAAACTGACATGCTTTGCAGCATGTGCCATGCAAAGAGCTTGGGCTTCGGGTCTGTCCTGGACACATCTGCTTGCAGCCCCATTACCTGTCAGGTGTGTGACCTTGGGCAAATGACATACGCTCTCAGACCCGGTTTGTCAGTTGGGAGGTGAGGATAAGAGTATTAGTCTAACAGTTATTTTTTTCATAACTTTATAATGAAAAAATTCAAACATAAAAATTATAAGAATTTTACAGTGACTACCCACATACTTACTGCCTAGAGTCTACAGTGAACATTTTAACATACTTGCTTTATCACATGTCTTTCCACCTGGTCATGGCATTATTTTGAAGATTGAAGTAATTAGCCCTGGCTGGTGTGGCTTAATGGATTGAGCGCTGGCCTATGAACTGAAGGGTTGCTGGTTTAATTCCTGGTCAGGGCTCATGCCTGGGTTGCAGGCCAGATCCCTGGTTGGGGGAGTGCAAGAGGCAGCTAATTAATGTTTCTCCCTCTCTTTCTCCCTCCCTTCCCCTCTCTCTAAAAGTAAATATATAAAATCTTAAAAAAAATAAAATAATTAGATATTGAAATATTTAGTGCAATGCCTGGCATATAGGATGGACCTTTTTGGAAGGTTGGTGTTAGAGTAGAGGCTCTGGTAGATGCTGTGATGAAGGAGAGTTGATCTTCTCATCTCCACTGTCTCTAGGACTTTGGTTCTCGTAGCCGAACCTCAGAGCACCTGCTGGATGTTGATGTGCTTTCCCCAGTGCTGGATGGAGCCCACTGGGAGGTGAGTCTCTGGGTGGTGGGCTGGGGTTTCACTTTTTATTTTATTTATTTATTATTTATTGTTATTTATTTATTTTATTGTTGTTCAAGTACAGTTTTCTGCCCCCCCCCACTCCAACCCTCCCCACTTCCCTCCCCTGTTTCCATCCTGCGCTGGGGTCTCACTTTTTAGGATAACCCAGAACTGAGTCCTGCCTGCCCCAGGATACGTTTACAGAAGTTTCCTCCCTTCCCATTTGTTAAGGCATGGCCCTGACTTTGCCTATGATGGAACTTCTTACCGTTCCTACTCTGTTGCTGCTGTGAATTAAGGCATTCCCCTCTCCTCCATCATATTTGTCCGCTTATCCACTCATTTAGCAAATGAGGGATGAACGTTTGCTCATGTGTAAAGCACTGTGTAGACTGTGGATTTCAGCATGGGCCGTTCAACCTTTGTAGCCTTATTCTCAGGTTGCCCACTGGTCACTGGCTATGCCCAGCACTCTCCATTCCCTGGGCACCTCACCTCCTCCACTCTGCCTGCTGTGCTCCTTCCCGTTTTGTCCAGGGAGCTCCACCTCTGCCATCACCTCTGCCATCACCTCTGCCATCACCTCTGTCATCACCTCTGCCCTTTGCTCCTTGTAGCGATTCTTTGGTTTTATGGTTCTTTGTCTTCCTGCCAGATAGAAGCTCTGTGTGGGCCTGGGTGATGTCTGACCCAGGGTAGGGTACAAGGATGACTCAGATAAGGAGTCATGTTATGAGAAAAAAGTAGAGTAAGGAATGTAGAACTTCAGCATATAAATATTAAATAAACTTAGCTGTTATTACTAATACTGCTGTGCGAATTGCCTGTGAGTGAGATCATTGCCTGTGGGCTTTTGCAGGAACATTGAATGAATCTGGCAGGTTAGAGACTAGGGGTGTGTGTGTGTGCCTTTATGGGATCATTGAGCCATGGTGAGGACCAGTCCCAAGGCTCTGGTCAGGAAGGGTGCTATGGTTTCATTTCCAAAGTTAAGATCATTTTTTTCTCCTCTTTGAATGTGTGAAACCTTTTTCTCTGTGAGAGAAGAGAGATTCTGGCACACAGTCTCTGCAAGTTTAAGGGAGCATTTGGTTTGGGTGGCACAAACAAAATGTTTAATGTGAATCAAGTCTGGGAGCCATTCATGAAGTGAGTGCTGGAGACAGGATAGAGCTATGTGGCCAGGTGCATTTGAGCCTGACGTGATCCTCCCAGCTCTGGCTAACGAGTATTCCTGGGGTCTTCCACTGCCCAGCCACCAGGTCCCTACTGCACATTGGTCATCCTCATTTGCGGTACTAGAGGGATACAAAGGCACAAACAAGGGCAGGTGGGATTAGTCAGGAAGAGTGTAGAGCAGGTGAATTGTGGAGCACCTATGGCAGTAGGTAAGTGGGGAAGTTACTGAGTTGGCTGACCGTGCAGGGTGTGTTTCCATTGCTCTGGCTCCAAAACCTGGCCAGTATCAGAACACTTGGGTACTTTCAAACAGACAGATTTCTAGACTCTTCCTAAAACCTCATGAGGCTAGCAGCCTCTTTTTGAGTCATGGCACTTGGTATTGTATAACGTATTACAGGACCTGGCTTGGATAGGTTCTCATGAGGCACCTCCTGTAGCAGTCAGCTCTGGCAGAGGAAGCCTAAGCTGTGTCTCATGACCAGCATATTGGGGTGTGGAGCACTTCTGGATTCTCAGGTTGGCTGAGCATGTAGAGCCCTTTGTTGGGCTCTGTCTGTAGCTGTCTCCTGCGTTTGGGGCCTGGCAGGGCTGAGCAAGGAGGTGGAACTGGAGGACCAAGCAGCAGCCTCTTTGTGGGACAGTTGGGACCATTGGCGCAATCTGCTTGTCTTTACCGCGGGCTCCTGTCCGTGGTCTATATTCTCTGGATCTCTCCCAGGCCAAGGCCGGTGCAGAGGCTTAGAACTGAGTGCAATGACTTTTCATTCACTTAAATTTTATATAGCTTAACTGAGATGTATAATCAACATGTAATAGATCACACTTAAAGTGTACCATTTGATAAATTTTACCATGTGTGTACACCTTTCAAAACATCACCAGTCAAGATAATGATTGTAATCAGTTATAAACATGATAAATTTTATAATAAACTACAAAAGTGACCATAAAATTATTTCAAATAATACAGATGGTCAAAGTTTCCTACAGCTTTACTCCCACAGATGGGGGCTAGTAACAGTTTGCATTAACATTTTGCATGTGCCTTTCCAGAAATTATTCTGTGTACATGTAAGTGTATATTTTCTATTTGTTTGTCTTTTTTCTTCCCACAAAAATTGGGACTGTGCTACAGAAACTTCTTGGCAATGTGGTCTTTAGATTTGAGAACAGACCTTCATTTCTGAGTGAGTTCCATCTACCTTACTCTTTCAGTTGGTTGCCTTATGACAGCACTGTGGTTTCTTTAACTGGGGACGGGATCATATATAAAACAAAAGCATGAAGCTGAGGTAAGGATGGGAAAATGGTGCCCTTAGCAGTCTTCTTTTTCACCAAATTTGCCCGGATGCCCACGCTTTAAAATGAGATTCGTTAGGCCAGGGGCTGAGGATGTGCTTGCTGTCTCCCCTTTCTGAAGATGATTTCTGTCTGGTTCCTTTGATTTCTTTTCTGGGGATCCAGTAAAAATCTACTCGAGGGCTCTCTATCTAGGTGCTTTCTCGAGGCATCCCCTGTTTTCCAGTAGGGGTTTCTGGCAGACACATAGAAGATGAAACAAGAAGGAAACAGACATTGTCTGCAGCTAGTTCTTTCTGACGCAGTGCTCAATCTCCAAATTTTTATTATGATTACCTTCCTTTTTAGTTTGTTAAACAGATTGGTCTGTGTGGTTTTTTCCTTGAGAAATGAGACAGGGAGGTATTTACTGAGCTTGGTGTGATTTGTAGGGAAGACAAATTGTGAGTTGAACACTGGAAGCAAAGAGCTGGGGCGTTGAGGAGAACTGCATGCCCCAGCTATTGTCTGTGGGCTCTGCCCAGACTGATGCGATTAGGGCTGGCAGTGCTGGCAGGGAGCCCTTCTGCTGTGGGCACCAGGAGCTACTCAAAGCACCATTTCTATTTTTAATATAATTTGGGGGAGCTGGCTTTTTAGTTCAGGCCCTGCCCTTCCTCGCCCATCCAGATGGCAGAGTTGGCCACAGCTGCTGGGTTCAGGCTGCCAGTGGAGAGGTGTGGGAGAGTGTGGGCCCACGGCTAGGGGACCCCACTGGGGCAGATGGAGTGAGTTGTCTTCTGTCCCACCGCTCCTGTTAACTCTTGCATCCTGAAACAGACGGGGCTTCTGGCAATGTGACAGAAGGAATGCAGGTCCTGGGATGGGGACCGGCACTGGCAACACTGCTTGTTTGTTTGTTCATTTGTTTGCCTTTGGCATGGGGAGGGGGAAAGTGTGAGGAGGGAGCTAAGGTTTGTGGCCTTGTCTTTGGGCCCAGTGTCAGTCTGATCGAAGCCCCACCAGCGCGGGAACAGAGGGTGGAGGCCAGGCCAGCTGCACCACTACACTCCCATGGTCCTAGCCCTGAAGAAAATATTTGAGCTTATCAAGAATAGTCTTCTTTTTCACCAAATTTGCCCAGATGCCCAAGCTTTAAAATGAGATTTGTTATTTGTTTTGTTTTTGGATGGGTGGTGTAATCTTTGACAGGGAGGGGGCATCATTGTCCGCTGATGGGAGCCGGTAGGCTAGGTGAGCTCAGAATGCAGCAGAGGGGCACCCTGTCTTTCTCAGGTACTCCAATGGCGCCCCTTTCGTTTGGAACATAGCACTATCTTATTCCCCAGTTCTCTGTTTCCCCAGGATCCTTCCTCTTCAGTGTACTTGTCTGCTGCTCCCAGTGCAGCCCAATTCACTTTAGCATCTTTGTACATCATTTGCACAGAGGTCTGGGGCCTCTCCAGTTGTGGGGTGCCTGTGGATATCTTTCTCTTTGTAACCGGCAGTGAAGGCTTCCAACTGCAGGGGGCAGAGTTTGCTTTCTCTTGTGTGTTTTCCTTCAGCCTCTGTCTTCTGCTTCAGCATTCAGTGGCTGTGGTGTCTGACCTACCCTTCTCAAGCCAGCAAGGCCGGCCCTGGGAGCAGCTGTGAGCCCGGAGGCTTAGCCAGAGCCCCAGGAAACTTTTTGTATGGTTGACAGGCCACTGCTTTTGTATCCTGAGCAGCCCTCATCCACTGAAGAGCCATCTCCGAGTGCTTCCTCCTAGGCATGGGAGTCAGGTGAAGGACTAAGCAGCCCAAATACAGACTCCTCCAATATACACTTTCCACTTCTGCTGCCTATAGGCCCAGAGTTTGTGTAGAGAAGACAAGGATAACAGCCAATCCAGTGAAGATGAGCTACAGAGCAAGCAGTCCAAGGGCTCAGAGAGGTACAGTGTGTGGGAGGCCACCCTCAGGGGCCCGGGGATGCCTGCACTTGGGCAGAATTCCTGGCTTTGGTCAGCATGACTCAGTGTGCTCTTGCCTGAAGGCAGACCTGAGTGCTTCTTACAAAGTCTGTGTGAGTGCGTGCATGTGCATACACTCAAACCTCCTGATTCTGCACCAAGACAGGAATGGGAGAACTACTGGGTGCCTTTTGTAGGACTTTGTGCACATAGCACTACCGTGGGCCAGGGCTCTGTCCTTGTCACTGCTTGGATTAAACTGTGTGTCTGGTCATGGGCCAGCACTGGAGCAGCCTGCGAGAGATCTGGAGGAGTCATGCCCCAGGGTTGGTTCTGCAACTCAGGGCTCTGACCAGGGCCCTGCTGTATCAGAAGTGGCTGTGACCAACTCTGTGTATGTGTGTGTGTGTTTGGGAGGGGGGCTTCCAGCTTCTCAGGCCTGAGCCCCTATAAGAGAAAGGCTGCCAGCCTGGAAGGAGAGGTAGGTAGTCATTTTACTTTTTGGACCTTGAAAGGCTATCAGAATTCTTCCTTAAGGCTACATCTTCATGCATTTTCTATAGTCTGACCACTCGAATCAGACTTTCCTTTTCCTCCCTAACTTCTGCTTAGTTCTTCCATCCCTCTTGGCCCCCAGTGATGGTGAACTCTGGGAATGTGTCCTGCTCTCACTCCTGGAACAATCATATACAGCACTGGGGCCTGGGAAGGCTGGGTCTGGTCCAGGTAAAGGAAGTACTCAGTAGGGAGTCTCTCCTTCCTGCTCTTCTAGCTGCTTTGCCCTCCCTGCCCCTCCAGGACTGGGGCCTAGCCTGGAAGGAGGAATGGACCTAGGTTCATATACTGCACTCCCCAGTTTTCTTCCTGCTCTCTAAATGGAGGGGGCCTGACTCTGCTGCTCTGGCTGGTCTGACCAGGTTGTCTCCTTTACTTCTGCATGGGGAGCGACTCAAGAGTCCCCTTCACAGCCAGGCCACTGAAAAGGGGCCTCTGCAGGCCCCTGATGAGCAGCCTGAGTGGAGTGGGGCAGAGGAGCCTGAGGAGGTTCCTGCAGGCAGCTCCATTCTGCCTGATTCCCTGCAAAGGTAAGTGAATGGCAGTGGCCCTCTTCTCTGTGTAGTCATGTGTTCTGGGGGTGGAAAGGGATGGTAGGGGGTGGGGAGGCCTGGAGAATTTGGGAGAGCGGGGGCAGATTTGCAGCTGAGGCAGTAGTAACAGGTCTCAGTTTTCTGCTGAGTGTCCCACATGAGCTGGAGAGTAAGGAAATTGGCCACTTCTCAGTTTTCAGTCCACAGCTATATTGGGGTATGTAGTCTGATTAGGGCAGCATAGGATATCTTGAATGAGGTGGTAAGAATGTTTTCTCACCCAACTACCTCCCTTCCAGGGGCTGGAACAGAGACTCCTGTTACTGGGCTGTGCTAGTCCTGCACTGGGGCCATTTTTCCTAGTGTCTGTCCACCAGCTCCTTCTCACCCAGTAGTCATCCAGCCTCTGGTTGTTCGGCAAAGCCACGTAGAGCCCTGTTGTGTGCTAGAGGGAGCTGCCTAGCCCCAGGCTTTCCTGTGGCCAGTGGAGAGGACCTTTGTACCCTTGCCTGGTTCAGATCCTGGTGCATATTTGCTAGTTCTGTTCTGGCAAGAGAAAGAAGCTGGTTTCACAGCTCATCCAGTTGGAATGAATCACTGGGAGAAGTTGAGCAACATCAATGTTCAATCATCAGCATCTATGTGATGCTGCTGTGTGCAAGCAGCATCACATAGTGAACATGTGTGTGTGCATCTATGTGAACACCTGCTATGTGCAGAACTTCTCCTTGGGTCCCATAATCATTCTGCCTCACACATGGGCCGTGAGTGTCTGTTCTTCATTCTGAACAGCTCAGGAAGAGGCAGGGAGAGCGGAGTGAGATATAAGACCCGAGGGAGGGAAACCGTTGGGCCTCCCTCTCTTGTTTCCATCACAGCTCTTTGACCCCGAATGGGATGCAACGGGCGCCTCTTGCACTTTACTGGCTTTAACACATTTACTTCTTTACTGCTATCAGGGGAGGAGATCCCAGGCCCACTTGCTGCCTACAGGAGGGGCAAGGAGCAGTGCTCCAAGGCCAAGGAGCCCAAGGAGAAGGTGGTGGTCTGGTGGTCAGCCTTACCCCGCCAGTCTCTCCAGAGGTGTAAGGGCCAGTTTTAATGTGTCTGTCCCCGTCCTCTGTCACATATGGATGGCTTTAGTTTCCATCCACTCTTGGATGCTAGGGACAGGATACCTTGGTCCCAGCTGAGTGGGCAGAGTTGGGGGGCAGTGGGTGTACCCTTGGTTCTGTGAGTAGCCATCACTAGTCCCAAGGCTCCCCTTGTCAGGACCTGGGGTATAAGGGTGGAAGTGAGGGAGTACCTCCTGAATCATTAGCAGAAACTGGTAAATCATGTTCTCCCCTCTACCAAGCACTATTTTTCTCTTTCTTGAGAAAAAGCTATATGTCAGTTGTAATTGGAAAAATGCCCACTCAAAGAAAAACCCAAAAAAGTTTTATCGAAATATTTTTATACATGAAAGTACCCAAGTCTTGCTTGTACAAGTCAGTGAATGCTTACACATGTACACGCCATGTAATCACCATGTAGGTCAGACAGTGAATGTTTCTGTCCCCCGAGAGCTTCCTCATGCCCCTTTCCTCTTAACCCACCCACCTCAGTTGGGTGGGTTAAGAGGAAAGAACCACTGAAACCAAGAACCCAAAACCAGAACCACTGTTCTGGTTTTTGTCCTGTAGATTCTTTTTTCCAGCTTCCCAGCTTTATATACATGGAATTAGGTGGTATGCAGTATATATCGTTTGTGCCTGGGTTTGCAGTTCACCTATGTGGTTGCATGAAGCACTTCCAACACTTAGCAATCATTAGCTTTGCCTATTTTCACCTTCCCCTGTCTCACCACGCTTACAGGTGACGAAACTGAGGCTCAGATACGTGAAGGGATCTGCCCAAGGTCACATTGCTAGTCAGTTGCAGAATTAGGACTTAGGCTCTAGTCAGTGGAGCTATAGACTTCTGACATTTAGTGTGCAGCCACTGTGCCTTTTCTCTACAAGGAGAGAGACAGGTGCTAGGGCTATACCAATTTTCCTGTCTGTGAACCAAGTAGTACAAAAGAATTATGAGTCCTCAGGATTCGGGCTGACTGTTGAGCACAGACACGTTCATCCACTGATTGCTACAGAAACTGTCTGGCTAACAAGGGCTAACAAGGCGCATGAACTCACAATCACATGTTATCACCATGGGCTGCAGGAGGGTTGGTGAGGAGTAGCCCTGTTTTTCAGATGGTGATAGCTCTGACCCTGAAGTCTTGGTGACTGTGGACAGTCAGGGTGCTTTTTTTTTTTTTAATTTTATTTATTTACCTTTTTTTAGAGGGGAAGGGAAGGAGAGAGGGAGAGAAACATCAATGTATGGTTGCCTTTTGTGCGTCCCCTGCTGGGAGCTGGCCTGCAGGGAACTGGTCTGCAACCCAGGCATGTGCCCTGACTGGGAATCGAACCTCGATTGTCTGGTTCGCAGGCCCGTGCTCAATCCACTGAGCTACACCAGCCAGGGCAGTCAGGGTGCTTTTATGTGGAAGGAGGCGAGGGGCTCAGAGAAAGGACCAGAGGGGGTCCACTCAAGGCCTCTGGAAGTGAAGCTGGGCAGTGAGAGAAGCCAAGGCAGCTTTGTGTTTCTCCCCTGCTGGCATCTTTAGGGATATTTTCCTGGACCAGTTTACACAGTACCCAGAGGAAATGTCTGCTATTCCTTTCCTGAGTGTTTTCAGGCCCCATAACTTCCTTGTCATTAATTTTTACAGCTACACTTGGAGTGGGTTGATATTCTGGATTTTGTGGGGAGTAGCTATGTGTCTCATTTGTATCTGTGCGATATTAATTTATGGAGAAGTGAATGCCACTGAAAGAACAATTTATTGCTAACATTTCCAGAGAGAAGACAGCATGCCATGCCACACAGGGTCACGTGGGGAAGGACCAACGCTGCTCAGGAGACAGAAGAGGCGAGAAGGGAGAACGTGGTCCAGAACCTTTATTAGGGTTTTCGTGGAAAGGAGTGGATGAGGCAGGGTAAGCACCGTTAGTGTGGGATTGGATGGTTTGAATGGTTTTGTGGGTTTTGGATTATGGGGGTGGTCTCTAGTTGCCTGGTATGGGCCCTGGGTGATTGAGAGTTGGGAAATACGGGCTTGGTGTGAGTTAGGTAAGGATGTGGTTGGGTTACAGACTTAGGATGGTTTGCATGTGACATCCATGCTGCCTTTGCTACATCTGTAAGAATTGGTGAGCCCTGGGAGAGGCTGTCTCTCTTTGACCAGAAAGCTTTTAAAGAATGTCAGAACATCATAAAATATGGGAAATAAGAAAACGTGAGTTTGCTACCTTTCATAGGTGTTGTCAAGCTGAATCAGAAGGAGTGAGGAGCACAGGGCAGGCCAGGGAGCAAGGGCAGGACTAGCAAGCAGCGCCACTGTGCATGCTTTATGGCCAGGAGGCCTGGGTCTGGGAAACGGGGATATTCTCCCCATTATGATGCCCACATCTTTCACAAGGTGTTTGTAGGGGATGGTAGATGAATTAGAACCACTGGGTTGAACGTGAGAGGGTGTAAGATGTCTTGGATTGCGATCCCAGTTTCAGTGGTGTACAGCCATTCCAGAATGTCTGGGTGCTGGATCTTCTTCCCTCTTCTTCCTCCCTGATCATCTTCCCTTCTTGCTTTTCTTCATATGTCTCAGAGCTACTTGGTGGCTAGCCTGAAATGATTATGTTCCTACAGAGTCTCCTCTTGACCACCAACTGGTAGAAACTGGTTATCATTGTTGCTGATATCGAGGAGAGGCCTAGAAATCAGACCTGCTTCTTCCTTTGGAGTCTTCAACTTCCAATCATCTCGCAGATCTTTTTCTTGTAGGCTCACTGTTGACTGCCCATGGGCAGTATAAGCTGAGAGCTTAGGATATTAGATCTTTAAAACAGGACATGGAGAAGAAGCACACAAAAAAATGGGCCAGTGTGCCCATGTGCCTGGTGTGTGCCAGCTTACCGGTGCATGTAGCCTGGGCACAAGCTGCCAGGCTGTCTGATGCCATATCTTTCTGCAGCATTCGTCCCCAGGGCTCCACAGAGCTAAACAGCCCACAGGGGAGAGACACATTAAAAGGAACCATCTCAGGGAAAAAAGATGTTTTCAGCCAAGTTGGAAATGACTTGGAGGGTTGATGAGGCAGAGAGCTGTGGGGGGAGGCTCTTTCCAAGGGCAGGATTCTCAGAGGAGGTGGCATCCGCATTTCTTACATCTGCATCCATTGGGCTGTGTCAGGAGACCAAGAGGGAGCCGGGAATTGGACAGAAGGGGGAGATGGAGCTGGAAGCAGTAGAGAATTGAAGGCATAGCGCAAGACTGTTTCTGGTCTGAGTTATAATTTTAGGAATAGCGGAAGGAAAGATTTTCATGGTATTTCAGAGATGTCATTGGCCTTTTATGGCTTCCTTCTCTCTGTGGTCTCAAGGGGCTGAACTGGAATTATTCCAAAGGCCTTGTTTTCTTCAGCTGTTCCAATCTGACTCTGCATGCTGGCTTCCATCTGCTGCACTGCTAGAGCTGGAGGGAGATGGGGGTTCTGTGACCTCAAATGGGGACAGGCTCCCTGTGCCACTTTCGATCTAGTGCTCCTTTGTTTGGACTATGGCCACATGCTGCTGTGGTTGACTGGGTCAGCAGGCATAGCCTGCTGCAGCCTGAGCACTGTGGGAGAAGGCTGGTGGTTGTGTGGCTAGATCAATTTGTAATGTAAGGTCTAGGACCTGGGAATGCAAACACATACTGGCTTTTAGGAAAGCCACTTAGGGAGGTGACATACTTTATCCTGCTTATGCTTTCATTGTTCTAAATGTCCCTGGGGTTTTTCTTTGGGTATTTCTTTCAAGAACCAGTGCACAAGCAACAAACAACCTTGTTACATTAATCCTTATCTCACCACCCACCTTGTGCATCCAGGTTAGCCCTGAATTTCTTTTACCCATTTCTAAATACGAACTTAAGTAGATGAAAGTGTTGCATCACTGGGGAGATATGGGGCATAGCATTCCTGTTGCGCTCCTACTACTACTGTCTTTGGCTTAGGGAATAGAATCCTGCCTCTCTCCCTTGGCAGTGTGGGGTGGGGGTTTTCCCTTTCCTGCACCTTCATGGACCACTCTGTAGGTCTCAGGGCTAGGAGAAATGCTCCCGCTTCTACCGCAGGCTCATATGCATTTGCCTCTGTTCAGTTTGGAAGGCAAAGAGCAGCCTCTGGAGACTTCCCAGATTGCTCACAGGAGCCTCAGGCAGCAGGCAGAGCCCTGGTGGAGAGACAGAACAGGGCCTTGAGCCATTCTGGGGAAGAGTCTGTTAGGGATGGAGCTTTAACTTCTTCCTTCTACTGCCAGCTCTTGAGCTACATCTTTACCTTGGGTCACAATCAGGAGAAGGGCTGCCCTTCTCCTGAGGCTCTTGGGGCCTTGAACAGCCACGGTGGGACTTGTCTTGAAGAACAGATGCTGCCTGTATCTCTGAGAGTGGAAGCCTTACTGTCTGCCCTTGGGTGACCTAATTTGCACATGTGATTCTTGATCATGGGCCCTCCATTAGAGTATGTGATGAACTGTAGCTCTATAAACCTTGATGCCAAAAGGTGGGTGGATATTAAAACTTGTGAAATGCTGTTCCCACCCCACCTTTGATAGGCAATCTCCAGAGCTTGTGGTTCCCCTAGAGCAGCTCTCAGAAGCCACTGTGAAAGCCATGGAAGAGGCAGTGGCCCAAGAACTTGAGCAAGATCAGAGGCAACTACTGGAATTGAAGCAAGAGAAGATGCAGCAGCTGCGGGAAAAGCTGTGGCAGGAGGAGGAAGAGGAGATCTTCCAGCTTCACCAACAGAAAGAGAAGTCTCTTAGGTCCTGCCACCCCCTTACATAAGCTGCCTGGAGCCTGGCAGTGACATGTGGAGCAAGGGGCACACTCCTCCTGCCCTGGAGACCAGTGGGATGCCCACGGTGGCCTGTGGGAAGTTGGGTGGTATGATTATAATAGGAACAACTAACACTTTTTGAGAGATCACACTGTTCCATGTACCTTTTTTTTTCATGTTTACTTATTTATTTTTTAGAGAGAAGGGAGGGAGGGAGAAAGAGAGGGAGCAAAACATTGATGCGTGAGAGAAACATCAACTGGTTGCCTCTTACATGCGCCTAACTGGGGATGTGGCCTGTGACCCAGTCATGTGCCCTGACCAGGAATTGAACCAGCAACCTTTTGGTTCGTGGCCCACACTTAATTCATTGAGCCACACCAGCCAGGGCATCCATGTGTTTTGTATCTATTAATTTGCTTAGTCTTTTGAACAGCTTTTATGAGGTGTTGTTATGAACCCCATTTCATAGAATCTATGTAATACGCATGAAGAAATTGAGTCACTGAAAGGTTAAGTCACCTTGCCCAAGGTGTGGAAGCTGAGAAGCAGCAAAGCTGGCTTAACGCAGGAGGCTTGTCTCTGAAGCCTGTTTTCTTAACTACTATGTGTCACCTTTCTTGGGAGTTAGGGCCCTGCCAGGACCCAGTGAGCCTGGTGGAGCCACGCGATGCAGTGTGAGGTGCGCTTGCCCAGGATGCAGAAGTTTCTCTTTGGGTTTCTGCTCGATTTCAGTCACTGGCTAGAAGGCCCTAGGCAAATAAAACACTTCAGCCTGTCCTGGACCTGTGTGTATGTGATTGTATGTGTGTATGTATAAACAAGAAGAGGTTTATTTCTATAAGAACAGGCAGTCTTGGGTTGGCATAGTGGCTCAGAGAGTCACCAGGTCCCTGTCTTCTTAATCTCCACCTCATTAGTGTTGGATTTTACTCTCAGACAGGGTCTCTTCACAGTCTGGTATAGCTGCTGGATCTCTAACCATTGTGCCTATGCTCCAGGCAGGAAGAACAGAGGTAGAGTAGAAAAGGGGGTTCCTTCTAGCTCCTTCAGTCCCATTAAAGGGGTTTTCCTAGAAACTTGACCCAATGATTTCCACCTAAATCTCACCGGTTATTCCTGGTTGCAAAGGAGACTGGGCAATGTAGTCCTTTAGCCGGGCCTCTTTACCTGATAGAATAAAAATCACGATTCTGTTAGTGAGGAAAATGGTAGAATGGATATTGAGAAGGTAATAAGCAACCTCTTTCACAGTCCCAGGATGGGAAAAGAGCTATGGAAAGGTGTTAATATAATTCACTTACTTGGCACTTTAGCTGAAATCTAAATCTTACCTCTTGGACAGAGCATCCAAAAGTAGTAGAGACTTATTTTTTATATTATAGATAACAAGGAGTATATAAACATTTATGCTTTCTTTAGAGAAGCTAACAAAACCAATGTTCGACTGTCTAAAGGGCTAGGAACAATCTCTCTCATTAGCCCAACACAGGGTCTGCTGAGGCAGGGTCCATCCTTAAATTGCCTCCCCACAACAACCCAGACCCTCTGCCAGGGAGCATCCCACAGAACAGATCTCCCCATAGCACCCTGTTCCAGCCAACTGAAAATTGAGCCAAACAGGGTGTGGCTTAGCTTAGCTTGAGAGGTAGTGCCTAGGAGAAAATCCTGGTAGTGTTCCCCTGCCAGCCTACCAGGTGCCCCCTCTCTTCCTGGTTCTCCCAAAGCTTAGCTGACTGTGCTGTCCATTGTCCCCAGACCCCCAATTCCAAAGGTGTGTCCAGGGCCCTCTTAGGCTGTGGTGAAGACTAGCATGCCACAAGTATCTGACTCAGGGCTTGTAGCACCGGAGTCCCTCAATAAATGGTAGTGCTTGTTTTTGTTTTCATGTGAAATCAGTATAGTTTCAGCAGTTTTGATTAAGTGGCATCTCTGTGGGCAGGGGCCATACCTGAGTCTCTTCAAAAGAGTTCTTCATGAGAACCCTGTTTCTGTTTACACATGAGCCTTCCTGAGAGTCAGGGCCTCTCTGTGCTGGGAAACTTCCACTTGGTAGAAATTTCTGGAAGCCACACTGACCTTATAGCAAACATTTCTTTCTTTTTATTTTTAATATAAAAAATGTTAAGTTACAGTTTACATTCAATATTACTTTGTATTAGTTTCAAGTGTATAGCATAGTGGTTAGACAACCATATATTTTACAAAGTGTTTCTCCTGATATTTCTAGCACCCACTGGGCACCTTACATAGTTATTATAATGTGACTGACTATATTTCCTATGCTGTACTTTAAATCCTTGACTATTTTGTAACACATATATTTCTTGAATGAGCAGTCAGGAAGGCAGGCAGGCAGGCTGACCCTTAGTTTCTTTTTCTTTTCAATTGAATTTATTGGGATGATTCAGAATTTTTGTCAAGTCTCTTTCCATCACCATTTATACTCCTTTTTTCTTCTGCCTCCCCCAAAGCCCCCTTCCCCTCTGGTAATCACCACACTGTTGTTTGTGTCTATGAGGTTGTTTTTTTCCTTTAATATCTGCATTTTTTCAACCTGCAACCTCCACTCCCTTCTGATAGCTGTCAGCCTGCTCTCTGTCTACGAGTCTGTTTCTTTATTGGTTGTTAGTTTATTTTGTTCACTAGATTCCTCATATGAGTGAAATCATATGGTGTTTGTCTTTCTCTGACTGGCTTATTTCACTTAGCATAATGTTCTCCAGTTCCAGCCATGCTGATGCAAAGGGTAGGTGCTCCTTCTGTCTTTCTGCTGTGTATAATTCCATTGTGTAAATGTACCACAATTTTTTGATCCATTCATTTACTGATGGGCTGCTTCCAGCCCTTGGCTATTGTAAATTGTGCTGCTATGAACATTGGGGTGCATAGGTTCTTTTGAATTAGTGTTTTGGGTTCCTAAGGATATATTTCCAGAAGTAAAATTGCTGGGTCAAAAGGCAGTTCCATTTTTAATTTTTTTAGGAAACTCCATACAACTTTCCACAGTGGCTGCATCAGTCTGCATTCCCACCTACAGTTCAGGAGGGTTCCCTTTTCTCCACAACTTCACCAGCACTTGTTTGTTGATTTATTTATAGTAGCCATTCTGACAGGTGTGAGGTGCAATCTTACTGGGGTTTTCATCTGCATTTCTCTAACATACTGATACTGAGCATCTTTTTTACCTGTCTGTTGGTCACTCGTGTGTCCTTTTTGGAGGAGTGTCTATTCAGGTTGACCCTTAGTTCCTTTAGTTGTAAGATGAAAACCTTCACCTCAGAAGACCCTTGCAGCTCTAACATTCATTCTTTGGTGCTAGGCATGAAATTTAGCCAAAGGACCGAGAAAAGGTTTCTGGGAAATCTAGAATGAAAGACTTTTACTTAACTCAAATTTTCTGCCATAATGGAAGAGAGCAGTGGTACTGATAAGTTGAAATAGGAAGTGATCCTAAATCTTTTGTGGCTTCGGAATTCATTACAGAAGCTTCTCAGAGAAATCGTCTTCTCAGTCATATTGTTCTCAGGCTTGAGTGCTCTGAATGGCCAGCACACAGCCCTGGCCAGGTGGGGCTGTGTGAGGAGGGTGTGGTTTGCGTGAGCAGAGTATATCCACTTGGGGTGAAATGATTACCATCGTTGGTCTGTAAAAAAAAAAAGACACCCTCATAGATAATCAAAGCTTGCTTATATTTGGGACTAGTGATACTGTTCAAATTCAACAAACATTTATTGATCACCTGCTTCATGTTAGTTATTATGGTCGGTACATGGGATATAACAAATTTTAAGACAAGATTCCTTCCCTGGAGAAGCTCCCAGACTTGAAAGTAGATTTACAAATGATTGATTATGATGCAGTATGATGCGTAGTATAGACTGGTGTGGGAATACATTGATGAACTGGGAGGAAGTCAGAGTTCTCTGAGAGGATGGGCTGGGTATTGAATAATGAGTATGGGTTTGTCAGGTAGGAAAGGGGACACTAGCAGAGGAAGTAGCATGAACAAAGGCTAAGAGGCAAAGAAGAGTGTGGTGGGATTTGGAGGTGGTGGCTCACCTGATGTGACTAGAACAGAATCTGTGGGGTAGAGAGTGAAAGGATATGGAGCCAGAGTCAGGTTGGGGTCAGCCTGTATCTGTCCTTAAGTGATTGCCATGCTGAGGTGAACTTGGAGGCAGAGGGGTGCCTTTGGACAAAATGCTGTTCTGGGATCAGGCAGCCTGTGATCTGCTTCCTGAAGTCAAGGGCAGGTGGAGTTCATGACCTGTGTATGGCCTCTTTACCTTGGGAAGTGTTACAGGGAGGCTGCAGGACTCAGAGGTTGAAGTTAGGCTCACCTTTAAGATTTTAGAAGCTTTATAGGCAGGCTGTAGGCCTTTGAGGCCAAGAGCCAGGGATTATGACTAGAAGAGGAAAGACCTGTGTATCTTCCAACAAACTTGCCTTGCCTTGCCTTTCTTTCGCAGTTTCTTAAAGGAGCAGCTACAGAAAGCTGCTAAAGAAGAGGGGACTCGGATGAGAGAGGAGGAAAGCCAGAGGCTGTCCCAGCTCCAGGCCCAGGTCCAGTGCCGCACAGAAGCACTTGAGGACCAGATCAGGTGAATGCCTGCTGTAAGCTGACCAGCCCCATGGGAGCACCCCCTGAGTGCACAGGTCTATCTCTATTCCCTTCTCTTTGCCCAGGGCTGAGCAAGAGGCATCTCTGCAGAGACTGAGAGAGGAGTTGGAGTCTCTACAGAAGAGCGAAAGGGCCAACTTGGAACGGAGAAATAAGCAAATGCTGGAGCAGCTCAAGGAAGAGATGGAGGCTTTGGGGAAGAAAGAGCAGGCTGCCCTGATCACTGAGAAAGAGGAAGCTCTGCAGCAGCTGAGGGAGCGGCTGGAAGGAGAGAGGAAGGAAGTGAGCAAGGAGAGTTGGGACCTTCCTCTCGGATGTGCCTTGGACTGCCTAGGAAGGGACTGAGTGTGAAGGGAGAGCCAGCCTTGGGCGTGCGGGCTGGGGAGCCAGGCAGAGAGTGGGAGTTGCACAGATGGATGCAGAGATGGTGGGCCTGTTGCTCCACATGGACCCAGCTTGTCTTGGGCAGGTGCTAGTCCTGGACCCTGTGGCAGAGTCGAAGGTACTGGAGGTGTCCAGAGGCTCCATCTGGGGCCGGCTGGGCCAGGAGCAGCCAGGTGTTGTCAATAGTGAAAAAGTTTTAGGGGAGATGGCCTGTGAGCTCTGGAAGATTGCATTACTGAAAGAACTTAAACCAGACCAGAGGTCCTGAGACAAGTGTGTGTTGTCCCTGTTCTTGTCTCTGAGGGACAGCTGTGATGGCCTTTCATCTCTCTCCTTTTCTCTCCTGCCTTAGCATGAGAGGTTAGCACTATTAGAGGAGTTTTTTTTCTCCATTGTCCTTATTCCCTATCCTTCTGATCTGAGGGCCTGTCTCGAGGTAAGAGGCTGAAGTCAGGAGCCATCAGGCCACAGGGAGCTTCTGTTTTCCTTTGGTTAAGGGAGGAGCTTCAGCTCTCAGACAAGGAGAAATACTAACGGTGGGGAGAACCCTGTACTGCAAGTGCTCGGGTAGATTGTGCTAAAACCTCCAGCCCTCCCTGCCTTGGGTATCAGTCATTGACATGAGTGTCACCCAAGTGACCGTGGCCTAACCCAGAGGCTGGGATGGAAGTGGAGACCTGAGGCCCCTCCACTCTGTCCTTCATGTTCCTGTTCATTTGCAAGTTGTAGACTTTAGGGACTGAGTTATACTGGAGGAACAAAGATGTGTCTGTGGTTCCCCTTGGCCCTTTCATGTGAGGAGCATTGAGGATGGTTGTCCTGGCTCTTTCTTCCTCTAGGGTCAGTGCCCAGCCAGCCTTCCCTGTCCTGCATCCCTCACAGACTCTTTGTTGCTCTCCAGGTGGTGGCAGCACTGGAGAGGGAGCACAGAGCTGAGCTGGAGCAGCTCTCTTCCTCCCTGAAGGCCAAGCATAAACAGGTAGGTACTGCTGGCCGGGCCTGCAAGGCAGAGCCTGGGCATGGTGGTCCTTGTGCATCATCCTCAAGACCCCTTCACTGCTAGTCCCATCCCTGCCATGAGAGAGTCAGCCACTCTCACCACAGCCCCAGGGGGAGGGGCACTGGGTCACTGGGAGGTGGGTTCCCCTGAGCCACTGTAGTGCTCTGGGAGAGTCAAACCCCTCTGTGCTGGGGCCTGCTCAGGTCGTCTCCAGGCTCCAGAAGAAGATAGAGGAAGCTCAGCAGAAAGAGGAGGCCCAGCTGCAAGAGAGCCTGGTAGGGACAGAGCAGAGAGCGCAGCACAGAGTTCACCAAGTACTAGAATATGAGCAAGAGGTAAATGCTGGTCTGCCTCTTTGACTTTCTGTGTGCCCGTTGGGGAGGCTCCGATGGTTGGATGAGCCATCCTGGCCCAAAGGGTCCTTCTCTTTGCTTTGGATGGCTCTGCTGGGGTTAGCGCTTCTGGTTCCCTTTTTATGTCTTGGTTTCCTTGAGGCCAGGTGCTTCTCCACCCCCACGCGCCTGCATGTGGAGAGGTGGTGCTGGGGTGTTGCCATGTGTATGTCATGTGTCGTGTACTGTGATGTGTGTGTCATGTGTGGGGGGCTTGGGGAGGTGTGCATATATGATATGAGACCTTTAGGTGCTTCAGTTCTGCACATCATATGTCTGCCCTGCAGCTCAGTGCTCTCCTGAGAGAGAAGCGCCAGGAGGTGGAAAGGGAACATGAGAGGAAGATGGACAAGATGAAAGAGGAGCACCAACAAGTGCTGTCTGAGGCCAGAGAGCAGTATGAAGCTGAGGTGACTTGGCCACAACCCCCTGCATGCGTGTGCCCATGTCACACATAACCTAGGCCTTTCCCAGCCGGCTCGAGGGCAGAGGAAGGGGAAACACCGTGGTTGTGGTTTGTGGGAGGCTTTCTTTCCTGGCCCCCTGCAATGGGGGAGTCATTTTTTGCCTGTTTACTAAACCATCGGGTGTGAGGAGTGCTTCCTCCCCATCAGGCAGGCTGTGCTTTCCTCTCATGGTAATACTCGCTAACGTTGGGCTCGTACTATGTGCCAGGCACTGTTCTAAGCTCTTTATGTACATTGACTGATTTAGCCCTCACAACACCCTCAAGAGATGCATACTATCATTATCTCTGTTTTAAAAATGAGGAAACTGAGATTTGGGTTATGCAAGCAGCTTTCCCAAGGTCTCCCCTGGCTAGGCAGGGCTCAAGCCTAGACTGTCTGATTTCAAAGCCTTCAGCTTTAACCTCCCTAACAACATGCCACCAAGGCTCATGGAAATTCTGGAATACCAAGAAACAGACTGGCAAGAGCCAACCAATGTATACATACTATCTGCCCATCTTTGGCCCTTGGCCTTGGTGGGGTGGGGGGAGTTCAATTATCCAAGTGGCCCTGCTCTGGCTTGGCTTGCTTCCATTGGGGTGAACAATGGCAGGGTGGCTGACTTTAGCCCACAGATGTGTCTGTGCCCGGGATTTCAAGACTGCTGCTCCAGGGACTGGAACCAGTACCCCAGACTTTGTACAGTCCTTCCCAGGGCAGAAATAGCAGGCCCCTTCATGATGAAATGTAGTTGACTCCTTTCCCAAACGAGTTCTGACCTTGCTGAAAAATAGTGATAATTTACCAGCTGCCTCTGTTCCCTCGAGGAAGGGAAACTATGTGGTGTTCCTCTCGTCATCTGACCAGCCTCTGCTTCAGTGGCCATGCGGGGTGCAGTCCTTTGTGGGGCAGGACCATGCTATCCTGGGTGCTCTTCTCTAACAGCTGGCCTCAGGGAACAGATGGAGTCCTTGATCTTACTGACTCCAGGTGGCAAGAGTGGGAGGCTGTGGCTTTAGGGGTGTGAGGGCTCCCGCTGTCTCTCATGGGCGGCCCCACCCTCCATTGCAGGAGAGGAGGCAGCGGGCTGAACTCCTGGGGCACCTGACTGGAGAGCTGGAGCGCCTGCGAAGGGCTCACGAGCGAGAACTGGAGACCGTGAGGCAGGAGCAAGACAGGCGGCTGGAGGACTTGCGGCATCGGCAGTGGGAGCAGGTGGGGGGGACTCTGGGCAGTCACTTGGGGCCCACCTCCATGCAGGGTGGAGAAGTGCTGGGGCAGCAGGGCAGCAGGATGGACCCTGACAGCTTCAGGAGTGGGGGCCTCACTGGCCATCCCCGAGCTGGGACATCTCTGCTCCTTTGTTTTGTGTGCCAGGGAATGTCCCCAGATTGAAGAGGAGATCTGCCTGTCTAGGGCTGTGGGGTTGGCGCTTTTGCTTCTGCCTGCCCCTCCTGGACATAAAAAAGATGTGGTGCTTTCCTGGGAGGCCTCAGGGGCTAACAATGCAGCCTGAGCAGTCTGGGGGGTATGCCATGGGAAGGTGGGTCAGGACCTCTCCTGCCCCTCAGCTAATGTCTTGCACCCTTTCTACACTTACATGTTTTTCTCCTTCTTTGCTCTCTGCAGGAAAGGAAACTTCGAGATTTAGAGGTAGAACTTGAAACCAGAGCCAAAGATGTCAAGGCCAGAGTGGCTGAGCTAGACATCCAGGTGAGGGTGTGAGGGTGGAGGACAGGATCTCCGGGTGCCGTTTACCGTGGAGTCATAGCTTCCCCAAGAGAGGATGGGCCTTTCTGCCTGTTAACCTGGGGCCTGGAGTTGGCCAAGAGGCCCCGTTTTTTCCCTTTCCCTCTTCAGGAGGAGATTGTCCAGAAGGAGAAGAAGCAGCAGCTCCTTGATGTGAAGAAGCAGGTTGAGCTGGAGAGCAAGGTTTGTCTGACTTCCCTCCTTTGTCTCTCTGCACCACCTTTTCTTCCTTTCTTCTCCCTGCAGCATGCTACCTCTTGTTCACTTGAAACTCTAGAGCTTTGGGCTTATTCTACAGCCCAGGAACCTTGGTTAGTGGGGCTGTGTGGGGAGAGTGGGAGCCTGCACAACCTCTGACCAGTGACCTCATGACCTCGGTGTGTCAGCCCCGCTCTTGCCCCTGCTCTTCAGGATCCCTGTGGTCCAATGCTGCCTGCTCTCTGCCTTCTCCCCATTGTTTCTCCAGGTGCTTCTATCTTTTCTTCTGCCCTAGGAAGTCACAGCCACCCGTCATCAACTGGAAGAGGCAAAGGAGGAGCACACCCAGCTGTTGGAGTCAAACCAGCAGCTCCGAAGAATTCTCGGTGAGCTTCGGACCCGCAAGTTGGAGCTGGAATCCCAGGTGGATCTGCTGCAGACCCAGACTCAGAGGCTGCAGAAGCACATCAGGTAGTGTGGACACCCTGCACTTAGCTACCTCATGCACTCTGACCTCTGCTGTTTATGAGCCCTGTCTACTCCTGGCCCAGTTCAGAGGCAGAGGCGGAGCCAGACCATGTCTGCTGCCTTTTGTAGGGAGAAGGGGTTGTTAGGAGGCTGTGCATAGCTGGGGTCCCTGGTGTTACCATTCATGCCCCAGTTCTGCCTCAGAGACTTTGACAGGAGTGAAGGGGAGGGGATGGTTTTGCTCTCTACCTGAGGTTGGGGCTTGAAGTCCAGCCAGGGGTCCTGACAGTGTGCTGCCTGGCTGCTTCATCACGTGACCCTGCCTCACTCCCCACACCTCCCACTCCTCTCTTCTATCACAGTGACCTGGAGGCCAAAGCTCAGAGGAAGCAGGACACACTGAAAGAGCTGGCGGTCAAGAAGAGCAGTGCCTCCCTGTGTTTTGAGCCAGATCTCCACATTGAGGACCTGAGGAGATCCCTTGGAACCGTGAGCTTCTCTGTGCCTCGGAAGGGGCAGGATGGCTGGCCCGGGGCAGCAGGAGTTGTAGGGTGGCAGGAAGGCTCCTGGCTCTGTTCTGTAGAGGGCCTTAGCCTCCTGTTCTTATCACTCCCAGTGCTCAGCAGCCAGCAGAGCCCCGTGTCTTGTCCCTGGGCAGGGTTCAGAGCCCCTTGAGCCTGCGGTGCTTCTGCTTGTGCCGCACTCAGTGGGCCTTTCCTACCATGTGTCCTCAGAGCCAGACCGAAGAGGTACCCTCTTCTGTTTTCCAGAGCAAGGAGGACACCGACTTGTCCCTGGACAGGTGAGTTCTGATAACCTGTCTTTTGTGGGGCTGAGGATGCCATGAAGGGGTGAGTGCCTGTGTCACAGAGCTGGGGTAACCTGAAATGAGGTGACAGCAGTCACCAGTGGGGCTTGGTTCAGGGCAGGGGTTGGGGGACTGAGAAATCTCCTCTGGCAAGCCAAGTAGAAGCCTACTGTGACTGCTGACAGCGTGCTGATCCACTGATCCCTGGTTAGGGGTCAGGCTGATGGCAGTGTCTGGCCATCCACATGGAGGCCTCTCAGAATCAGCTGGGAGGACTTGGTGTGACACACTCCATGCTGTAGTATCCCTGTACACTGTCCAAGCCCAGCCAGTAACCTGTGCTCAGGATGGGTATCTGCTGGGGAAGTGGTCAAGTGACCGAGAGAGCAAGAACTCTCAGTCTTTGTTGGCCCTCTCCACCCCCCACTCTCCACCCCCTTCCTGTCCTGTCCTCCCACAGCTTCCGGCACTACCTCTCTGCTGAGGGGGTAGCTCTCCACAGTGCCAGGGAGTTCCTGGTGCGGCAGAAACACTCCATGCGGAGGCGGCGGATAGCTCTGAAAGCCGCCCAGCAGCACTGGCACCGTGAGTTGGCTAGTGCTCCAGACGCACCCAAAGACCCGATAGGCACCACGGCTCTGGAGGATGTGCAGAAGGACCTGCAGGAGGTCAGGAGCTTTGAGGACGGCCGCCCGTCCTGGGGCAGGGCGGGCTGGGGCAGGGGGGCCAGGGCCACACTCCCCTTGGGGCTCAGTCTCAGTCGATCGTCCTCGGGTCTCCAGGAGAGTGGTGACCTGTGCAGTTACAGGTCCTCTAGGGTGATTGGACAGGTGATGAAAGTTAGGGATCTCCACAAGGGTGAGAGCACTGTCACCCCCTGAGGCAGTGCACGCAGTGTGCAGAGTGCTTTCTCTGATCGTGAACCACCTGGTCCTCACAGCAGCCCTAGGTGATGCAGCCCTAGGTGACGTGTGTGGCAGGTGATGTTATTCCTGTTTCCTAGGTGAAGGGTGTAAGTAAGGTTTTTCAGAATTCACACCCAGTGCCTTGCTTGTCCATTCCCTCACCTAAAGACTTCATTTATGACTGAAAATGTTTTGAGTATACCCTCAGTACAAGACTAAGTGACTTCTCTCTGGAACTTTGATGCCCTGATTTGCACTGAAGAGCCAGACTTTGTGGCCCTTGTTAGCTGGGATCACAGCTGTTTGGGGTCCCTTAGGATTCACCTGGTGTCAGGTTGTGGGCGCACATGGCTTGGGGGGCGGTGTGGAGCCACAGGCAGGAGGCCGACACAGAGCGCAGACTCCCCAGAGGGGAGTCTCCTCTGATGATAGTGCCCACAACGGTGAGTGCGGTGGCAGTTGGAGCAGTGATAATATGCCCGTTTGGTTAGCAGTGACCGTGTGAGAACTTACAAGGTGTGGGTGTAGGGCTAAGCATGTAATACGCTCTTATCTAATTCTCATGATCCTGTGGAAAGTAGTATTTCTCTTTCTTCAGTGAGAATCTAGATTGAGAGTTAAGTAATCTCAGGATAACCCACCTGATGAATGGGACTGCAGCTCTGTGTGGAAGTCCCCCAACTTTTCCCCCGCTTCCTCCCTGAGTGCAGGAGGAGAGACACCTGGATGAGATGCAGTCGGCCATGCGGAAAGGCCACAACCTCCTCAAGAAGAAAGAGGAGAAGCTGAGTCAGCTGGAGTCCTCTCTTCAGGAAGAGGTGCAGCCCTGTGTGGCCACAGCTTCCTTTTCTGTTCCCAGGATATGCTGAGTTCTTTGGTTCTGTGTTGAGGGCACTGAGCCTCTAGGGCCAGGATTGGCCATGGCTTTGGCCCCCTGGGCTGGTGAAAATGGCAGTGGCTTCAGCTTTGAGTTTGGTTATCTCTGCTGAGTGGTTCCGAGAGACCCAGAGCCTCTTGCTTGTTTCTTGAGAGAAGATTTAGCCCTTGCCCTTCCTCTGCAATGGCACCCAAGGACACATGTTCTTAGGCTATTGGGAATACATGCACCTAGGAGGCTTCCTGACCTTCCCTGGGGCCTTGTAGACTTTTCCCCAGATGCGTGAGTCGTGGGTGTGGCGGGAGAGAAGCTTAGATGGAGAGACATTTGGAGGGAGGTTATTGGGGGAAAGAGTGGCACTCTCTGGTCCTGGTGGCCCTGCTGCCTGTGTCCCGGCTGGTTTAGCTGTGTTGGCCTAGCCTCCCGCCTGCTCCCTGCAAGGCAACCTGCATGGTGTGCCTCTCCCAGAACTCTGGGTCCCAGAGAGCCCACACGCCAGCGCTGAGTTTCTCACATCCTGGGCAATGGGCAGAATGCCCAGGGAGAGGACCAGTCATAACTGCTACTGTTACCTGTAGGCTGCAGGTGAGGACACACTGAGAGGAGCCCCAACCAAGAAAGTGGTGACCTTTGACCTCAGCAGCTCAGAAGACACAAGCAGTGAAAGTTCAGAATCCTGCCACCTGCCTCACAGTGAGTGGTGGTAGCAGGGGAAAGAGGGAGGGGAGGACCACAGTTTCCATGGAGAGAGAGGAACTTGGGGAACTGGTGTAGCCCCCTTTTCTCGGCTCTGTGTGGGTTAGCCTCTGGGAGGCAGTGTCTGGAGCAGGTTCTTAGTAAATGCTTGGGGAGGAGTGAACCAGTTTGGATTTGCCAGCCCCCAGGGCCCAAAAGGTCCAGGAGAGCCTTCCTTTTTTTTTTTTCTTTTTAAGATTTTATTTATTTATCTTTAGAGGGGAAGGGAGGGAGAGAGGGAGAGAAATATCAATGTATGGTTGCCTCTCGTGAGTCCCCTGCTGGGAACTGGCTTGCAACCCAGGCATGTGCCCTGACTGGGAATCGAATTGTGATCCTCTGGTTTGCAGGCCTGCGCTCAATCCACTGCGCTACACCAGCCAGGGCCCAGGAGAGCCTTCTGAATGTGCAGAGTACTTGACAGTGAGGGGTGTCCCTGTTTGCCGCCCCCTTCCAGTGCTCCCTTCTGGGAGGCTCGTCTCCCTCTGCCACTCTGGCCTGAGGAGCGGAGAGGGCCCTCTCCCCCTCCTCCCCCTGGGGCCCTGCCCTGGAGAGCCTGTTTCTTTGGGTCAGCTTCCTATCTGCCCTGTGCGGGACACAGAAGCCCTGCTGTCCCCCAGTCCCTCAGTCAAGGTGAGGGGCTCTTGCCTGGAGGAACAGAGAGGGGTGGGCAAGTAGGGTGACATAGTGCCAGCTGGGCCTGGGGACACTGCAGCCCTGAAATCTCGAGTCCTTTACCACCTGCCTCTTCCCTTTCAGTTGGCCCGACAGAAAGCCCCACCTTACTCAACAAGATTCACTACTTGGACAGCTCCCTGCAGCGGATTAGCAGTCAGCTAAATGATGTCCTCAGCATGCTGGGTGTCCTCAACACTCAGCCACCACCTCCGAGCCTCACTTCCACCCTGGCCCAGATCCCACCCCCATTCCGCAGGAGTGCTCTCATTCCTGCCCACGCCTCCCCAGGCCGAGTCTCAGCCTCGTCCCCTGCTACACCCATGTACACCCAGAGGGCCTGGGCCCCTGGGCTCTCCTCTGTGACTCAAACGGTGGATGACTTCCTCGTAGAGAAGTGGCGCAAGTATTTTCCAAGTAAGCTTCCTTCTGGGCCAGTGTGCGACTCTCGACTGAGCCTTCCCCACTTCTTCCTCCTCTTCCTCCCCTGCCCCACGCCTCGTCTTCTTTCATCTACTCTTCCTCCTCCCCTCCCCTCAGCTGTGGTTCCCTGATCCAGTGGTTGTGGGTCCCTGGGGGGGAGACCTTGCTGGTTGCCCTGCAGCTGCAGGCTCTGTGGACCCCCGGGGTGTGCCTGGGGCTTGGCTAGTCAGGGCCTTTGTGACTCCAGAGCTCAGCCCAACCTACAAGGTCATTGTCATTGTCGTTGTCATTGTGATAACTGCCAGTGATGTGCGGTGTGTTGTAGGCCAGGCATTTTATATAAAGTCTTTGGTTTAGGCCTTATAATAGCCCTCTGAGGTAGTAATTTACCTCTACTTTACAGATGAGAAAACTGAGACTTAGGGTGGTTAAGTAATATGCCCCAGGGTGCCCAATAAGGGAGCAACAGACTACATGGCTCTGTGACTTCAGGACCCTGCCTGTCGCCCTGGGCTGTATGGCTTCTTATTTCTGGGAAGGCTGGCTTCCCCTGGCAGCATAGCTCTGTTGAGGAATGTGAAAAGCCATAAAAACACAGTTGTTTGAATGGAAAAGTTAACTCCACATTCCAACCCAAACAGAAAATAGATTAAGTTTGATAAATAAAATAGAGGAATTCCTGTCTTATCACCTTTCTGTCACTTCCAACTACTGAAAGTTTCCCTGTTTCTATTTGTTTTGGGGTTGCTGCCTTTTCAGTGTTGGGGAGGTAGAGGTGCTGGGGAGCAGGGAGGAGGCCTGCTTGGGCCCGGCTCTGGCTCAGCTGACCCACTGTCCTGTGTGAATGATTTCTTCCCGCTTTCCAGCTGGGGTCCCATTCCTCAGCAGCAGCCCTGCCCCCTTGGAGAACAGGCTGGGTTACATGTCTGCCAGGTAAGATTCCATGTAGGCTCAGGGGGAACCACACAGTTCAGCTGCTTACTGCACCTCCCTGGGCTGGTAGGACCTCTGAGGGGAGCAGAACTCATAGTCATGTAGCTGAGACAGGTCAGGCAGGCTCCCAGTCCGCAAAGCTGCCTGAGTCTTAGACCCTCCTCCATGCACAACCAGAGGAAAGTCCCTGTGCAGGTTTGGCTGGGTGTACCTGGCCCAGCTCCATGAGGAACTGCCCTGTGGCACCTACCGGGAGAGAATAGCCCCTGGCCTGACCCTGCACACCGCCCTCCCACTGGCCCCTTCAGCGCTGGAGTGTGGCCTCTGTCTGCTTCTGACAGCTCCCTTCTTCCCCCATCCATCTGAGCAGCATCTGGAGTGAGAGGGGTGCCCCATGGGGGAGACAGATGGGCAATCATTGTAGCCTGTTATTTCTCATTCATCTTATTCCTTGCCAAATGTATCCCCCACACACAAGACCCCCGACCATAAGTACCCTCACCCCATTTATCGCTTTGACCAGTTTGAAACTGATCCTGGGAAGGAGTTTGAGCTGACACTGGGGAGAGCTTTTGCCTATGAGATTGGCCTGGAATCTGTGGATGTGGGAGCCTTGCTGTCAGGAGTATTTACCCAGGAGGGGGTGGGAACATTAGCAGGGGCATCCTACCAGTAGAGGAAGCTTTGAATTGCTCAAAAGACCCCCAGCAAGGCTGCAGCTGGTATGTTAAGAAAAGGGAGGGGCAGACGTGATGGCCTCTGGGTGGCCGCATCATGTTCTCCCTTCCTCCGGGGCTCCCCCCTGTGTCCTTCTTCCCAGTGAGCAGCTCCGCCTCCTGCCGAGGCCCCAGTCGCACATTCCTGATGTGGGCAGCACCAACTTTCAGGGCATGATTGAGGCTAACCTGAAGTGGCTAGAACGTTACAAGAGTGACCCCAAGTTGTATCCTTTTAGCCAGTTCGCAAACCCTGGTCCCTTCCTGCTGTAGCTGCTGGGTTGGCTGAGCTGGGCTGCACGGCTTGTGTTTGTGCCCTGGGGGTCCAGAGAGGATCCTGTTTGGCTTCTGGCCCTTCCTTCCAGGGCCCTTCCCTGGTGCTCAGCTGACTGCAGAGTTTTCCTTCACCCTTTGGCCAGACATCTTTTCTCGGTGCATAAGCCTTCAGCCACTCTGGGCTTTCAGCAGCTGGGCCTGGACCAGAACAACAGACTGAAGATATATCACTCTTGAGGCCCTGAGTGGTGGCGTTTGGGGCACCTTGCACCCAGACCAAAGTGCTTGAGGAGGGCCCTGCACCTTATTTCCTCTGATAAAGCATTCTTCTGTCCCCTCTTTGCTGCTTGCCCCACTCAAAACTTGGAGGAACTACAGAGGGGAAGTGGGCTGGGAGAAAGGAGATATGACCGAAAGCAGTGAGTCACCCGCAGTGATCATGTAATGGATCTCAGGCCAAAATATGTGGACTTTTCTGAGCTCCTGCATGGACACAGCAACACTGGTGAGGCGCATCGGGACATGGGCACCTTCAGGATGGGGTTTTAGAGGAGTTAATGTCTAAGGCCAGGGGACTCCCTTCGGAGCCAAGTGGATCCCTTGTACCTGCAGGGCACTTCTCAGTTCTGTGTATGGTCCTCACTTCACCTGAACGAAGCCTCTGGCATGTCCGTTCTCTGGGACCAGCCTCTGTGTCTCCAATACCTCAGCCTCATAGAGATCAGGCCTTTTTCTTCTTTTCTTTTCTTTTCTTTTCTTTTCTTTTCTTTTCTTTTCTTTTCTTTTCTTTTCTTTTCTTTTCTTTTCTTTTCTTTTCTTTTCTTTTCTTTTCTTTTCTTTTCTTTTCTTTTCTTTTCTTTTCTTTTCTTTTCTTTTCTTTTTCCTCCCTCCCTCTTTTTTCTTTTTTAAAATGTCCTCTTTCTTGAGCCCTCTGTTTCTCCCTTTAAATATCTCAGGATTGGACTCGGAGCCCTGCCAGAGGTTTCTGGAGGCAGCGAGTTTTGTCACCTATTGTTCTCCTGTTGACACTGTGCTGTTTCAGGGGCTGTCCTCAGTACCCCAGCCCCCTCCCTTCTCTGGGCTTTCTCCCCAGAGCCCTCCCAGCTGCTTTCTCAGGTCTCAAGCACACAACTTTCAGGAAGACAACAACAAGCCATAGGAAAAGTCCGGGATGGCTTCTGGTCCTCACCTTGCTTTTCTCCACCTTGGGTGTATCCACGGGTTCTTTTTTCCATCTTGTTACCTTTTCTACCTATGCCTGCCCCTGCTGTCCCTTCCCAGAGCTTGGAGACTCATTCTGAAGGAGGTAAAGAGCTGGGGCATGACCTCACCTTGGCAGTGAGGGGTCTTGTGTCATTTCGGCTCAGCTCCCTGCAGCCCCACTTCTCGTCAGCAGGCTCCCTAGGACTATAGAGGGTGTTCTCTGATGTCTGTCTCGTTTTTAAATTTAATGTCCCCATTTTTTTGTCTTGAAAGCTTGGGGGGGGCTGCCCTTGCCGCTATAATGCCTAGAAACCAACTTGCCACCATCCCACTGATTTCTTTGTGCCATGGATTAAGAAATGAAGATCCTTGGCTTTTTACCCCACCCCCTACCCTAACCCCATATGTCTTGCCGTCAGCCTACCACATAGAAAAAACCCATTTTGTTGTGTGGTTGTTTTTGTGTGCTTCGGAACTAGTGTGCCTGTCACAGCCACCTCGGTTGACAATCCCACATTCTGTCCATCAAGTAAATCTCTGCAGGTCCATGTTCTACAAGGTGGTTGTGTGAATGTATGTCCTGTCTGAAGGCCTTTATTTCCTTCATCTTAAGAATAGAGGAAGGACAATTTAATATTCATAGAACATTTCCTAGCTAATCTAATCATTATGACAAACCTATGGTGCAGCAGTTTTCATCTTTGTTTCTATGAACAAGAAGATCAAGGTTCAGAGGTCTTTAAGTACCTGGGGTCCTGGAGAAAGTAGCTGAATTCCCTACAAGTAGATTCCTTGCACCCATCCCCATGCCCTGGAGCCTGTCCCCTGCTGCCAGCCTTAGGAAGTGCTGACCTTCTCCATCTGTTCCTTGGCCCCTCTCCCTGCTCTACTGCCTACCAGATGGAGACCCACTGTGCATTCCCCAAAGGGCACTAGTTTTCCCGTGCAGGCAAATGAAGCCTGAAGCAGGGAAATTTAGGGGGGTATTTTTTCCCAACTCCAGCGGTGTGAACAACCTACATACAGTGCAGACTTGGATCTGCAGCAACAGATAGGAGAACCAGCTGGAGATGGCCATGTTTCATGGATTTGCACAGGAAAACCAACTTAAAGAAAGAGCATACAAACTAACCCAGGTGTCCTACCTGCTCCGATGAAGGCAGGGAAAAGGAAGCAAGCTAACATTTGTTGAATACCTTCTGTATACCAAGTACTTTTAGTATGTAATCCTTCAAACCTATGAAGTTGGTATTCGTATTTTATAGATGAAATAGTCATTTAGGCTCAGAGGTTAAATGGCTACAGTTTAAGGTCACCTAGGGTTTGAACCCAGGTTTATACATCTCTGAAAGCCACATTTTGTTGACCAGTATGCCAGCATCTCCTGTCTTTCTCCTAGCTTGCAGAAGAGTCCTCACCAGCTTGCTCTAAAGACCTGGGCTGCAGGAAGGGGGTGGCTTCTGGCTGAGTGAGCACTGCCCCCTACTTCATCCTGCCGTGGCCTGTGTTTACAAAGTGACTTTTTCAAGCCCGCAAAATTGTCCCATCCTTCCCCTCATGGATTTTAGAATCTGCCTGGGGAGTCTAGAATCAGACATTTACAGCTGAAAGGAGCCTTGCAGATGTCTGGTTCAGCACATTCATTTCACAGAGGAGGAAATGGCCTGGGGAGGTTACATGAGTTGGTCCAGAGTTAGTGTGTGGCAGAGGTGGGGCCAGAACCGAGGAACTGGTTCTGAAACTCCCAGTCTGAGGTTTCAGGAGTGTTTTTTGAAGGCTGTTTATTTTGCATAGGCTGTATGTTCACATGCTTAATGTTTAAATGGTGTCACTCCATCACAGGCCATCTGGTTTCCCCCTTGAAGGAAACAAATATACCAGTTCCCTCTGGAGGTTTTATGCAAATACAAGGAGAAAAATGGATACTCTTTTGATGCTCTTCCCCTTTGTGGGTAGGGTTAAGAATCATTCCTAATACAGGAATAGACTCCCAAAGCTCTTTTGCAAGAGGTTCACTGGCTATTTGCTTATGAGAGAAATATTGGGAATGATAATTGCCCCACTGCACCCCCTCAACTGCCACGAAACTTATACAAAATGGCAGTGTGGTGAGGAGGAAAACAACCCTGGCTCTAGGATGCCTAGCTCTGACACCTACAAGCTCTGTGACCCGAACAGGTCCTTTCTGGGCCTGTGCCTTCCCTGCTCAAAAGTGCAAAGCCTGAATCCATGTCTCAGAGAAGAAGCAGGGTAGCTGCCTCAGCTTCAGTGGCCCTGAGGATCTGCCGTGGGTGGGGAGCTGCCCTCTTCCAGAGGGAGGCTGGACTGCTGCCAGCGGCCTAGGATAGAGCTTGGTGGGGTGGGGGGGTTTGTCAGTCCTGCTGCCAGCTTTGTCAGTGGAGATGGGGAAGTGATGGTTATCATCAGTGTCCTAATAAATTGGAACCCCCGCCTGCCAGCGTGTGCCTCCTTTCCTCTTGCATCTTCCGTCTCCCACTCCTGCACTCCACTAAATTTGTCATCTCCAGCAGACATGTTCCCTAGAGGGCCCAGTAAAGGGCAGTGCAACACTGCCATTATGGAGAAGAAGGCTGCCTGCTCTTGGGAGGTAGGAAGCAGTGGGACAGTTTGGTGAGTCTGAGGGGGTGTGGAACAAACGAGGGCTCCTGATTTATTCTCTGTGCCTCAATTTTTACATTTTTAGAATGGGTTAAGAGCAGTACCATAAAGTGGTTGTGAGGATTGAAGACCTTAATCCCTATAAAGTTCTCAGAAAAGTGTTCAGCATATAGTAAGGGAAGTGACATCAGCAAGATGACAAAATAGGTTGTTCATGACTTGACTTCTTACAAGAAAAACAACTAACTACTTATGGGCAGAACACCACTGAGAGAATTCTAGAATGTGAGGGTGAGGCTGAAGTGCTCCCCCTCCTTCCCCACAGACCTGGAGAGACTGCATTAGGAGGCTGAGAGTGGCTGCATGCTGACTGCAATGTACCTCCCCAAGCCTATGGTTCCTCCAGAGGAAAAAGGGAGTCCAGGGGTAACATCCAGCCCGACAGAGATTGTAGGGGAATGTGGGACTCAATCATTCAGAGTCTGATTGTGATGGAGAAGGGGGTAAGATCTTCCAACAACCAGCACTTGAATCATGAGCAGACCAAGTTCCTACCTGCAGAGCCCTAAGTAGTTGAATCTGCAGCTTTGCTCATCTGTAGAATCAAGTTGGTTTTGCATCTGTAGAATCAAAGAACTTGGCAGGGTACAGGTTTGCCTAATGTGGGTTCTCAGATGGGTTTCCCTGGCTCTGGAGGCTGGTCTGCCTGTGCCTCCGTGGAAGAAGTGAGTCATAGCCCTACCAGCTGTGGGGTGTGACTCAGGGTCCTGACAGGAAGGGCTGGTGAGAACACCTAGAAGTTACATAACCCAGCAAAGTTTGCTCCAAGAGGTGGATGGGCAGAGCTAACTGCTCCCATAGCACAGCCAGTGGCCCCGTTTGGCTAAGGAACTTGGATCATGAGTCAGCTCGAGTCAAGACCACAAAGAGCCTAAGAGGCCTTGGAGCTGCTTCTGCTGCTGAACCCAGGCAGGGAATCTAATCTGTAGCCCCACTTATTACAGAATAAGCATTCAGCCCACCTGACCAGCTCTGTTTACAGTGGCACTTGAGCAGAGCACAGCCTGTGTCTTTCCCTGTCTTCAGAGTGAAACTGGTAGCCTCACCTGACCAGGATATTCAGTGCACACTGTTGTCTAATTTGGGTCCCCAAACAATGAGCCATATAGACCCTGGGTACTGTCCTGCCCTGTCAGAGCAGGGAAGCTAATTCACAGCTCCACCTACTACTGAATATAGTACCCAGTCTGGAATATCTAGTAAACCTGACTGGAGGATTGAGGCAACAATGGAGCTCATTCTACAGCCTCACTTGGACAGGGAACCAAGTCAGCAGTCCTGTTCAGCTGTTGTCAGCCAGTGGTACACACACCCCATTACCAAATTCAGGGCTCAAACAATTGCCTTACCCCAAAATAGACCCTAATAACAGACTCCACCTGCCCAAAGTAATTACTAACAGGCACATCCAGAAACCCCAACTAAGCTGACATGAAGAACTCTGCCAGAGCAAAGCTACAAAGTCTGGGAGAGGAGAACACGCAAATGCACAGACACCAACCTGAGGAATCAAGGCTCACTCTCATGCACACACCTCCATAAACATGACACTCGAAAATGATCTCTGATGACTGATCCTAAAGAAATGGAGGTCTGTGAACTGCCAGGCTAAGGATTCAGAATAGTCTTTTAAAATCAGTGAACTCCACAGACAACCAAACAGTTAGGAAAAGATCACATAAACAAAGAAATAGAAACCATTAAAAAAAAACCCTGAGGAAATTTGTTTCCTCAAACAAACCCCAGAGCTGAAAACACAATAATTAAACTGAAGAGTTCAAGAGAAAGCTTCAAGAACCAAAGATAAGTGAATTGTAAGGACATTTGAAATAATCCAGTCAGAGAAGCAAAAAGAAAAGTGAAAGTAAGAAAGACTATGGATCTTGTAGGGCACAATAGAAACCACCAATATTTGCAATGGGAATTCCAGAAGGAGAGGAGACAGAAAGAGACATAAAGTGCATTTAAAGCAATAATAGCTGAAAAATCCCCAAACTTGGGAAGAGAAACATATCCAGACTCTAGAGGCCAAAAACACACACACAAAAAAACCAAAAACCCTAAACAGGTTGAATGTGAATAGGGCTACACCAACATACTATAATTCAATTGTGGAAAGTCAAAGATGGAAAGAATTGTAAAAGCGGCAAGGGAAAGCCCTGGCTGGTGTGGCTCAGTTGGAGCATTGTCCCATAACTGAAAGGTTGTGGGTTTGATTTCCCATTAGGGCACATACCTTGACTACAGGTTTGGTCCTTGGTCTACCAGGCGTGTGTAGGAGGCAGCCAACCAATGTTTCTCGCACTGACATTTCTGTCTCTAAAAAACAATGAAAAAAATGTTCTCAGGTAAGGATAAAAAAAGCAAGAGAAAAGACAAGTTACATACAAGGGAACCCCCCTTAGACTTCAACAAACTTTTCAGGACAGAAGAAAATGGAATAGCACATTCAAAATATTGAAAGAACAGGATACAGATAGGAAAAACAACGTGGCAGCAGAGTAGGAGAATTTATCTCACGCTGCCTCCCAGAACCAAACTGAAAATAAAAACAAGAAGGGGAACACCCACCTGAAATAAACAACTAAAGACCTACCTTAAGGGGAGATACTTAACCAAGGATGTGCAGAACTCATCTCGAGATCAGTAGAAAGGGCAGGAACACGAAAGGGAATGGCACTGCTTTCACAGGTGGCAGTCAAGTTTCCTGCAAGGCTGTGGGAGCTTGGAGGGCAGGGATGGGGGAGGAATGAAGCCTGGACCTCCCACCAGGGTCCCAAGCACAGAGCACCAGTGCTGGGACCACTCACCCATACAACATCCAGTGGTGAAAGGCTGCCGGTATTTAGGCCCACTGAAGACAGAGCCCACTGCAGATAAAGCAACATTTCCCCCTGTTTTCTTCTGAGGGGCCAATACACAGGTTTTGAATTCCCAGCCACTCACTCTGTGATCAGACAAAGGGAGGGCAGCACAATCTGGAATCATGTGAGGAGAGTCTGGAGTGGGAAGCTTCAGGGAGAGGTGTGGGGGAATGGATGCTGGGTTCCCAGTGCTAGGTAGGATATGACATGATACTGCAGCAGTCATTTTTCTTGAGAAGAGCAAACCCCTTCCAGGGGAAAAACAAATTACCGTACCTTGTGGAAAACTAGCCCCACCCTTGGAAAGCCTCCTACCCACATCATTTGGAATCCTACTTGCCCCACCCTGAATCTTCCCCTACCTCCATTCTTTCTTACTTTTCCTCAACATGCATCTTATTCCCTGCTGAGGAGATAGCAACATAGACAGACTCAGGGGTGTGAGAGACTGGCTTTAGGGGATGCCCATTATATACACTTTCCTGGGAACCAGACTGGCACTTCTCCCTCATGGGAGAGCCTGGGAATGCTGTCTAGATCTCCAGCAGACCCAAACTCTGGGCTCTGGAGGCCCCACTCACTATTCTACTAGAGGCTCCGTTCTTCCGAGTTCAGGGGCATTCTGTTTCTGACCTGGGCTGTTTCACTTATCCTTAGGCAACCTGGTGCCCATCACCCTCCCCACCCCCTGCTCCCAGGAAGTCACCATATTGATGCTGAACTTGCTGCAGACACTGTGCATAGTGCACTATAGCCCATAACTCCTGGGATCAAGTGATACTACTGCCTCAGCCTCCCAAATAGCTGGGACTACAGGCATGTGCCACCATGCCTGGCATGAGTACAGGGACATTCTGAGAAAGACTCAGATGTGTGGTGCTGGGATGGGGGAACACACTCACCACCTTCTCTGAAGTCTGAACTTCAGGAGAAGTTCAAGGGGCCCATTCTCCTAATTCCACCAAAAGCCCTCTCAAAGAACAGAAAGGCCAGTGGCTAGACTAAGACTAATAGCAGGACCACAGGCAGAGGCAGGTGGAGATGATTCCTGCTGTCCTTTTGGTTATTAGCTGACCCACCCATGATAAAAAGCCAGGCTTACAGAGAAGTGAGACCTGGAGGAATCAGCCACAAACTGTGGATCACTTGTAACTTTGAAAAGGCTGCTGAGACTAGATGTGGACAGCATCTAACATTGGCTTGTGCCAGTTTCTGACAACATTAGAGCTGTGTCCACAGGGAGAGCCCAGCAGGCAAGTACTAAACTCTGCTGAGATGAATTCCATTTTGTACTGTTTCATTATTTTCTTCCCTAGAGCTTTGTACTTTTTTTCAATTTTTTTCTTTCAAATTTTGTATTTTACTCTTCCCTTTTATTACTCTATTTTTGCCGTTTCTCTTCCTTTTCTTATATGTTTAATTTTATTTTTTTCTTTGTTCGTGTGTGGCAATTCCCTGTGTCTATTCCTTACTCATGGTTTCTCCTCCCTCTATTCTACATAATCATTTTTCTTTTCTTTGGTCTTACTGTATTCTTGTTTTCTTTATAATTTGCTATTTCTCTTTCCACTTTTATTGCTTTGTTTTTTTATTATTGATTTTGTTGTTTTTTTCCTTGTGTGGGTTTTGTTTTCTGTTTTTGTTTTACTTCATTCTGTTAGCACTGATACAACACTGTACAAGATGTGGTGGGGCTCGAGTCAGCTAGCTGGAGGTGAGAACCCACCAATGAACAGGCCAACAAAGATCAAGACCCAATAAAATTGGAGAACCCACATAAATTGCCCAAGGGGTATTTCTAGAGCATCCAGCTAGGGTATCAAAAAGACTGCACCAGAGTCCCACAGGACTCCTACCACATAATGCCAACCCACAAAGACATACAGTCAAACCAGATCTATTGAATACATAGAGACAAACTAAAGGAATCAGCTAAAATAGGGAGACCAAAAAAAAAAAAAAAAAAACAACCCAAATGAAAGCAAAGGAGGAATCTCCAGAAAAGAGCTAATTGAAATTGAGGCAAGCAAATTACCAAACATAGAGTTCAAAGTACTGGATGTAAGGATGCTCAAGGAACTTAGTGAGAACTACAAGGAACCTAGGGGGAACTATGTCAGCATGAAAATAACATAGAAACCATGAATAAGAACCAGCTGGAAATAAAAAATACAATATCTGAAATGAAGAATGCATTAAAAGGTATTAAAAGCATTAAGCATAGGACAGAATCAGCAATTTGGAAGACAAGGTAGTAAAAACACACAGAGCAACAAAAAGAAAAAAGACTTAAAAGAACGAAGATGGTTTAAGGGAATTTTGGGGCAATATGAAACATAACAATATCCACATCATAGGGATACCAGAAGGAGAAGAAAGTGAGCAAGGGATAGAAAACCTGCTTGAAAAAAAAATGACAGAAAATTTCTTGAGCTGGTGAAGAAAAATGTCACAGAAGTCCAGGAAGCACAGAGAGTCCTAATCAAGAGAAACCCAAAGAGATCCAAGACACGTCATAATTATGACGGCAAAGTTTAAAAACATAGAGGTAATCTTAAAGTCCATGAGAGAGAAACAATCAGTAACCTACAAGAAATGCCAACAACACTGTCAGCTGATTTCTCAACAGAAATATTTTATAACAGAAGGGATTGGCATGAAATATTCAAAGTAATGAAAAGCAAGTGTCCACCATCAAAACTACTCTAGCAAGGCTATCATTTAAAACTGAACGCAAAATAAAGACCTTCCCAGACCAAAAAAAAAAAAAAGAGAGAGAGAGAGAAGGCTAAAGGCATTTATTAATACCAAGCCAGCTTTGCAAGATATGTTACAGGAACTGATTTAAGAAGAAAAAATAATATAGAGAGTGGAACATAGGTATAAAGAAATAAGACTTCTGGCCAAGATGAAGTTGTAGGCAGATACACTGTGCCTCCTCCCACAACCAAAGAAGGACAACAGGAAATTTAAAAACAAAAATAACAAGAGCTGCCAGAAAATTGAACTTTATGGAAGTCCAAAAACCAAGGAGTTAAAAAAGAAATACTTATCTAAACTGGTAGGAGGGGCAAAGGTAGGCATCCTGGGTGGAGAGGATGGATGTGTGGCAATGCGGTAGCTGGAGGACCCAGCAAGGTGGTGGCTGGCAGAATGGAGAGTCCCACATTTGCATACAGATAAACTGAGAAAAATAACAGGAGAATGAGACACTGTACAATGCAGGGCTCCAGTATGGGGACATAAAGCATCAAAACCTCCAATTGAATAAACGTTTGAAGGTTGAGGTGGTGGGAGAAATTGCCAGCCCCACAGGACAGTTTGTTGGAGAGACCCACAGAGTTCTAGAATGTACACAAAGCCACCCACCTGGGAATCAGCACCAGAAGGGCCCAAATTACTTGTGGATAGAGGAGGAAGTGACTGAAAGCCAGTCCAGAGCCAAGCAAGTGGCATCGTTCTCTCTCAGGTCCCTCCTCCAACATACAGCAACACAACAAAGCAATGTGGGTTACCCTGCCCTGGTGAATACCTAAGGCAGTGTTCAGGTGCATGGAGAGAAAAAAATATGGCCCAAATGAAAGAACAGATCAAACTTCCAGAAAAGATACAATTAAGTGATGAAGCAATAGCCAACCGATCAGATGCACAGTTCAAAACACTGGTAATCAGGATGCTTACAGAATTGTTGAGTATGGTCACAAAATAGAGGAAGAAGTGAAGGCTATGTAAAGTGAAATAGAGCAAAATGTACAGGCAACCAACTGTGATGGAAAGAAAACTGGGACTCAGATCAATGGTTTGGACAACAAGGAAGAAATAAACATTCAACCAGAATGGAACAAAAAAAAAAAAGAATTCAAAAAAATGAGGAGGGGCTTAGGAACTTCCAGCACATCTTTAAACATTCCAACATCCAGATCATAAGGGTACCAGAAGGAGAAGAGGAAGAGAAAGAAATTGAAAACTTATTTGAGAAAATAATGAAGGAGAGCTTCCTTAATTTGGCAAAGGAAATAGACTTCCAGGAAGTCCAGGAAGCTCAGAGAGTCCCAAAGAAGTTGGACCCGAGGAAGCACACATCAAAGCACATCACAATTTCATTACCCAAGACTAAAGATAAGGAAAGAATCTTAAAAGCAGAAAGAGAAAAGGAGACAGTTACCTGTCTCCCATAAGAGTTCCCATAAGACTATCAGCTGATTTCTCAAAAGAGACCTTCCAGGCAAGAAGGGGCTGGAAAGAAGTATTCCAAGTCATGGAAGGCAAGGACCTACATCCAAGATTACTCTATCCAGCAAAGCTTTTATTTAGAATGGAAGGGCAGATCAAGTGCTCCCCAGATAAGGTCAAGTTAAAGGAGTTCATCATCACCAAGCCCTTATTATATAAAATGTTAAAGGAACTTATCTAAGAAAAAGAAGAAGATCAAAAATATAAATAGTAAAATGACAAGAAACAACTATCAACAACCAAACATAGAAAAACAAAAACAAAAACAAAAAATGAACTACAACAGGAACAAAATCACGGAAATGGAGACCACATGGAGGGTTATCAACGTGGGGGGCAGGGGAAGGGGAAGAATGAGGAAAAGGTACAGGGAATAAGAAGCATAAATAGCAGTACAAAATAGGGGGAGGTTAAGAATAGTATGGGAAATGGAGAGGCTAAAGAACTATGACCCATAGACATGAGCTAAGATGGGGAATGCTGGTGGGGGGTCAGTACTGGATGAAGGGGAGTAAAGGGGAGAAAAATGGGACAACTTTAACAGCATAATCAATAAAATATATATATATATACACACACATATATATATAAAGAAATAAAATGGCAATGAACAAGTACATATCAATAATAACTTTAAATGTAAATGTACTAAATGCTCCAATCAAAAGACATATGGTAACAGAATGGATAAGAAAGCATGACCCATATATATACTGTCTACAAGATACCCACCTCAGAACAAAAAATTTACATAGGCTGAAAATGAAAGGATGAAAAAATATCCCATGCAAATGGAGATTAAAAAAAAAAAGGCTTGGCTAGCATACTTATGTCTGACAAAGTAGACTTAAAAACAAAGGCCATAAAAACAAATAAACAGGGTCACTACATAATACTAAAGGGAAAAGTCCAACAGGAGGATATAACCCTTTTAGACATATATGTACCCAATGTAGGAACACCCAAATATATAAAGAAAACTTTGGTGGAGTTTAAGGAAGAGATCAATAGCAGTACAGTCATTGTTGGGGATTTTAACACCTCACTGTCACTATTGGATAGATCTTCCAGACAAAAAGCAACAAGGAAACAGTGACCTTAAATGACACACTAGATCAAATGGGGTTAGTTGATGTTTTTGGGACTTTTCATCCCAAAGCATCACAATACACATTCTTCTAAAGTGCACATGGATCATGTCCAAAGATGGACCACATGGTAGGACACAAAATAAGTCCCAATAAACTCAAGAAAATGGAAATTGTATAAAGCATTTTCTCAGATCACAATGGCATGAAACTAGAAATCAGCCTCAGTAAAAACAAACAAACAAAACAACTCAAAGTCATTCAAATACATGGAGACTAAATAGCACATTATTAAATAATGAATGGGTCATCAATGAGATCCCCACCAAAATATTAGCAAAACTGGATCTAGCAGTTCGTTAAAAAGATCCTGCACCATGATCAAGTGGGATTTATTCCAGGGATGTGAGAGTGGTACAATTTTCCCAAATCAATAGTTGTGATACATCATATAAACATAATGAAAGATAAAAAACACACAATTATGTCAATAAATACAGAAAAAGCATTTGATAAAGTCTAGCACCCAATTATGATAAAAAACACTCAACAAAGTGGGACTAGAGGGAGCATACTTCAACATAATAAATGCCATATACAGAAAACCTACTGCCAACATCAAACTCATTGGGCAAAAACTAAAAGTGTTTCCCTTAAAATCAGGAACAAGATTGGGGTATCTGCTTTCACTATTCCTATTCAACAGAGTACTTGGTCCTAGCCACAGTGATCAGATAAGAAAAAGACATAAAAGGGGGAAGATGGTGATGGAGTAGGACAGAGCAGATTCTACTTCCTCCTACACATGGGAGAAAACCTGGCTGATCTACGGAGGAGCAGAGCCCTGGCATATATGAAAATAAGAGATCAGAAATTGTAGCGGACACTGAAAGACCAGACGGTAAGGAGACGGCTGCAGGACAATAAGGTCTGAGGGACCAGTGCAGAGCCCTGGGTGCCCGGCGCTTGGCAACCAGTGCCTGGTGCCAGGTCTACCATGGACTCTTGGCTGCAGGGTCCTTGGGAGAGAGTTGGGTCATCAGCTCCCTCCCTTCCCGGCCAAGCACAGTTTGAGCAACACTGGTAGAGACCTATTTGCTTGAAGTTGCAGAGAAGGGAATAAGGTAGGCAAACACAGGGGCTGGGATCACTCCAGAGTCTGTGGTCAGAATCTGTGGTTGCCGGCTTGGGAGAGTTGAGAGTCACAGTGTTGAGCTCTGAACCCGATGGTCACTGGTCTGGCTGGAGAATTGGGACAAATTTTTCAAAAAGTAAACTGTTTGGGGGATCCTCCTGTGACGGATGCTTGGCTTACTCCCCACCTAGCCCGGCAGCAATCCCGAGGTTGGGGGGAAGACCTTGCGTTCCCCCATAGCTCTGGGAAGGGTTTGTGCCCAAACCTGTGGGACCCTGGCAGCCTGGCTGGGCGCACGCACCTGCACCCCAGCCCACGGTGATGACTACCAGGGAAGGAGTGCTCTGAAGAAGACCTGGATCCCCTGAGTGAGGCACTGGGGAGAGGTGCCAGACTAGCCCTTAGGAGAGTGCTCACAGACTGGCTGAGTACACATTGGGAAGGGAGAAAGACCACACCAATTGCCCCTAAGCCTGCTGCAGCCAGTGAAACCAGAAAAAATGGTTTGGCCAGCTGGAAACCAACAAGAGGTTTTTTTTTTTTACTTTAAATAATATTTTATTTTTAAAATTTTATTACTGTTTTATCTTTCAGTACCTTTTTCCTCTCTTTCCTTCTTTCTTGTTTTATTCCTTCTTCCTTTCTTTCCAAACTTATCACTTCTTCCTCCCTTCTCCTGCCCTTTTCTCCCCCTGACAAGTGAGACAAAAAACTTGGAATGTGAAAAGACCAGAGTTGAACCCAAAGAAGGGGCATCCCAACAGTAGAAACAGAGAGACAAATTTTACTTTGCTATAACAGAGAAACTACAAATTACTGCATATTTGTATTATTATTTTTCCATTATTCTTACATCTTTTATTTTAATAGTATCTTTGTATTCCTCCTCTTTCTGTATAGTGTTCTTTGCCTTGGCTGGTTATGTTGTATCATTTGACAGGTTTCCCCTCTTTTCTCTTCCACAGTGTAATGCTAATTTATTATCCTTCACATCACTTGTGTTCCTTTAGCACATTATTCAAAGTTCTCTACCCCCTATTTATGTTATCAAGATCACATAGATTCTGTCATATGATTGTTGCTCTAATATTATTGTAAATAATAGCTGTTCCCTACAATTATAAATACTTCACAACGCCCCTCCTGAATCTTAGCCCACTTCACAGTTTCTTGGACTCTATTACTGTAGTGGTTAACTCTATTCTCTCACACACTACACCTATTTACTATCCTTTACTTTCACCTTACCTCAGAATTTGACCTCCCATAACCTCACTGCTTTCTAGATCCAACTCACAAGCATCCCTCCCCAACAAGAGTCTTATCTTTTTTCCATCCTTTCTAAAAAGTGGCTAGTTGGGTTGAAGATTATATAGCCTAAAGATCTCCTATCTCTTCTCTATTGGCTGCTACTGTAAATATCATAGAATACTCTCCTGCAGTCATAAACCATTTTGCCTTCCCCTCCAACTGATCACAGACACAAAAAAGAGCAGGTAGAAGTGGTGAACACCAGGATACCCACTGGAAGAGGAAACCCAACAACAAAGGAACCACCAACAGATAACAGAAGAAGATGAACGAGGGAGTGGAAACCACACAAACTTCAATCCAAGATCTATCTGGAAATACAGCTAAACAGTGGAGAAATCTACCTAGTGCAAACAACTGAACAAGAACAAAGGGAATCCTCAAAACCTTGTACACATGGAAGAACTAGCTTCAACACAACTTGCCCTCACCAGCACAACAAATTAAAACAGGTGGTAAACAGAGGGATCATCAGTTAACCAGTTGGTGGGAAGGACCCACAAAAGAAAGACCCCAAAACAACTAAAACCCAAAGACAAACACAGAGCCAATTTAAAGGACAACCCAAGACCAGTGAGCTTGGGAGATCAAGGAGACTACACCACTGAAACTCACAGATATTATACCACAGAAGTTCACACAATAAACCCAGGAAGCCAGAACAAATCAATTTAAGAAGCTAAAGCTAACAAGAAGAGTCTCACAAACAATGGGAAGACAAAGAAACAATCCCCAAATGAAAGGAAAGAGGGAGCCTCAGAAAGAAAGCTAGATGAAATAGAGGCAAGTCAGCTATCAGATATCGAATTCAAAGCACTGGTTACCAGGAAGTTCAAAGAACTCACAATGAGCTACCAGAAACTACATGGGAGATACAATGAACTCACTGCAAACTATATCATCATGGAAAAGGAAATAGAAAGTATCATCAAGGGCCAAGAGGAAATGAAGAATACAATTTCTGAACTGAAGAACACAGTGGAAGGAATCAAAGGCAGGATCAATGAAGCAGAAGATTGGATCAGCGAGTTGGAGGACAAAGTAGAAAAAAACTCCCAGAAAGAGCCAGAAAAAGAAAAGAGGCTCAGAAAGAATAAAGAGGGATTAAGAGAAATGCAAGACAATATGAAACATAATAATATCCAAATAATAGGGATACCAGAAGGAGAAGAAGAAGAGCAAGAGTTAGAAAACATATTTGAAAAAGTAATGATGAGGGACTTCCCTAATTTGATGAGAGAAAAAGTCACACAAATCCAGGAAACACAGAGTCCCAATCAAGAGGAACCCAAAGAGGCCCACTTCAAGACACATCATCATTACAATGGCAAAATTCCAAGACAAGGAGAGAATTTTAAAGGCAACAAGGAAGAAAAAAGGAAGTAACATACAAGGGAGCCCCAATAAGGTTAGCTGCTGAATTCTCAATGGAAACGCTCCAAGCAAGAAGAGAATGGCAAGAAATATTCCAAGTGATGAGAACCAGAGGTGTGAAACCAAGGCTACTTTACCCAGCAAGACTCTCAATCAAAATAGAAAGCCAAATAAAGAGCTTCCAAGACAAAAGAAGTCTAAAAGAATATACCACCACCAAACCACCTCTGCAAGAGATGCTAAGAGGGCTGCTTTAAGGAAAGGAAAGAAAAGAGAGACAGAGAGGAACATAGGTAAAAATGGCAATGAAAAAGTACCTATCAATAATAACCTTAAATGTAAATTGATTAAATGCTCCAATCAAAAGATATAAAATGGCTGAATGGATAATAAAGCATGACCCACACATATGCTGCCTACAAGAGACCCACCTCAGGACAAAAGACCTACACAGACTAGAAGTGAAGGGCTGGAAACAAATTTTCCAAGCAAACAAACAGGAAAAAAAAGCCAGGGTAGCAATACTCATACCAGGCAAAATAGACTTCAGAAAAAGGGCCATAAAGAGAAACCCAGAAGGTCACTTCATAATACTCAAGGGAAGAATCTACCAAGAAGACATAAACATTGTAAATATATATGCACCCAACATAGGAGCACCCAAATATATAATGAAAATCTTAGAGGACTTCAAGAAAGATATTGACAGCAACACAATTATAGTGGGGGATTTTAACACCCCACTATAAAAACTGGACAAATATTCCAAACAAAATATCAACAAAGATATTGTGGCTTTGAACAATGCCCTAGATGAAATGCACTTAACTGGTACATATAGAGCCCTTTATCCCAAAGAAGCTAAATACACATTTTTTTTCAAATGTACATGGAACATTTTCTTTTTTTTTATTGATTATGCCATTACATTTGCTCTATTCCCCCCCATTCCCCTCCACCCTGCATATCCCTCCCCCCCCCATTTCCCCCTTTAGTTCATGCACACGTGTCTCAAATTCTTTAGATTCTGTATTTCCCCTACTATTCTTACCCTCCCCCCTATCTATTTTCTATCTACTGTCTATGCTACTTATGTTCTGTACCTTCTCCCCCCTTCTCCTCCTCCCACTCCCCTGTTGCTAACCCTCCATGAGATCTTCATTTCTATGGTTCTGCTCCTGATCTAGCTGTCCTCTTAGTTTGCTTTTGTTTTAGGTGTGGTTCTTAATAACTGTGAGTTTGCTGTCCTTTCACTGTTCATCTTTTTTATCTTCTTTTTCTTAGGTAAGTCCCTTTAACATTTCATATAATTAAGGGCTTGGTGGTGATGAACTCCTTGAATTTGGTCTTATCTGAGAAGCACTTTATCTGTCCTTCCATTCTAAATGAAAACTTTGCTGGGTAGAGCAATCTTGGTTGTAGGTCTTTGGTTTTCATGACTTGGAATACCTCTTTCCAGCCCCTTCTTGCCTGTAAGGTCTCTTTTGAGAAATCAGCTGACAGTCTGATGGGAACTCCTTTGTAGGTGACTGTCCCCTTATCTCTTGCTGCTTCTAGGATTCTCTCCTTCATTTTAATCTTGGCTAATGTAATGATGATGTGCCTTGGTGTGTTCCTTCTTGGGTCCAACTTCTTTGGGACTCTCTGAGCTTCCTGGATTTCCTGGAAGTCTATTTCCTTTGCCAGATTGGGGAAATTTTCCCTTATTATTTGTGCAAATAAGTTTTCCACTGGTGGCTGTGCCTTTCCCCCTTCTGGTACCCCTATAATTCGGATGTTGGAACGTTTAAAGATGTCCTGGAGGTTCCTAAGCTTCTCCTAATTTTTCTGAATTCTTATTTCTTCATTCTTTTCTGTTTGATCATTTTTTTCTTCCTTCTGGTCCATTCCCTTGGTTTGAGTCCCAATTTTCTTTCCATTACTATTGGTTTCCTTTGTATTACCATTCATTTCAATTAGTTTAGCTTCCATATGTTTCTCTAATTTGTGACTAAAATCAACCAGTTCTGTAAGGATCCTGATAACCAGTGTTTTGAACTGTGCATCTGAAAGACTGGCTATTTCTTCATCGCTTAGATCTATCGGTTCTGGGGCTCTGAGTTGTCCTAGAGCCATTTTTGGTCTATTCGTGCTGTTAAGTAAGCGGAGCCGAGCCTTAGTTGTTTACCGGGAGGGGGCAACCCAGGTTGCTGGTTTGTGACGCTGTGTGTGGGGGCGTGGTCAGAGAAGGAGCAATGGCGGTCCTCTCCGCTAGCCCAGCCTGTCCAATCACAGCACTTGCCCCAATCTTGTTTATCCGATCGGAATTGTGCGAGCCAGCTGCCCGGTGCAGGCTTCCCTTCTCACTGGTTTCTCCGCACGCAGATGCGTGACCGAAGGACTGCAGACAGCCCGCCGCGCCTCTTCCCTGTGCGCTCCCGTAGCTAGCTCGTGATCAGCGCCATTGGCTGCTTGCGCGGCACCCGGGAATTTTTTCTTGCTAATCTGCTCCACTGCTGGTTTCGCTTCTCTTACTGGTTTAGCTGAGCATTTAGATGTCTTTTGGACTCCGTATTGTCGATTTTCCGTGTGGCTTGGTTGTGATTGTTGTTAAAAATAGTTGTTCTTAGATTTGGATGTGCACAGAGGCAAGGTGGTTCCTCCACCTACGTCTCCATCTTGGCCTGATCGCACATAGAACATTTTCAAAGATAGATCACATGATAGGACATAAAACAAGCCTCAACAAATTTAAGAAAATTGAAATAATCCCAAGCATATTCTCTGACCACAAGGGACTGAAACCAACCACAAAGGGGAAAAAAAAACACCCCAAATCATGGAGATTGAATAGCATGCTATTAAACAACGAATGGGTCAAGAATGAAATTAGGGAAGAAATCAAAAAATTTCTGGAAACAAATGAAAATGAACTCACAACAACCCAAAACTTATGGGACACAACAAAGGCAGTCCTGTGAGGAAAGTTCATAGCCATACAGGCCTCCCTATAAAAGGTAGAAACATTTCAAACAAACAATCTAACCCTATGCCTACAAGAACTTGAGGAACAACAACAAAGACAGCCTAGAGCAAGTAGAAGGAAGGAAATAACCAAGATCAGAGCAGAACTAAATGACATAGAGACTAAAAGCACAATTCTTTTTTTTGTTTGTTTATGTGGCACATGATTTTATAAATGATAATAAAATATACGGTAGTCTTTATTGTAAATTCCATATAGCCATTTGTTCTCACAGAATGCTTTCACTGATTTTTGCTAAACATTTATATTCCTATTTAACCTATGGTTGCAGTCAATGAATGAACCAATGTGAATATTGGTTGATATTTTCATTTAAGTTAACTAATAAAAAATAGTGATTCAATAAAGACATATATATTGGAACTTCACTTGTTTGTCAATGACATAAGCAACTTCTTTGCTGAATTGAATAGTGGCTTTCATATACTGGAAGATTATTTCTTACTCTGTTTTTACTTATTTTTTAATTAATTTTATTTAGTTATTTTTCAAGTGCAGTTTTTTGGTCTATTTCTCACAATTCTAAGGATCAATGAATCCAGGAGGTGGTTTTTTAAAGCAGGAGGTGGTTTAAGCAGGCTCATCAAGAAAAGAAGAGAGAGGACCCAAATAAACACAATCAGAAATGAAAGGGGAGAGATTACAATGGACACCACAGAAATACAACTGACTGTAAGACATTGCTATGAAGAACTGTATGCCAAGTAATTTGAAAACCTAGGTGAAATGGACACATGTCTAGAAAAATATAATCTTCCAAAACTCAATGAAGTAGAAGCAGAAAACCCGAAGAGACCAATAACAGCAGATGAAATTGAAGCAATAATCAAAAAACTCCCAGCACACAAAAGCCCTGGACTAGATGGTTTCACAGGAGAATTCTACAAAGCATTTAAGGAAGAGCTAGCTCCTATCCTTCACAGACTATTCCAAAAAATCCAAAATGATGGAAAACTCCCAAACTCTTTTTATGAAGCCAGCATCATCCTAATTCCAAAACCAGATAAAGACACAACAAAGAAAGAAAACTTTAGGCCAATATCGCTGATGAACATAGACACTAAAATCCTCAACAAAATATTTGCAAACCGCATCCAACAATACATTAAAAAGATCATACATCATGACCAAGTAGGATTCATCCCAGGGATGCAAGGATGGTTCAATATTGGCAAATCAATAAATGTAACACATCACATAAACAAAAGCAAAGACAAAAAACCATATCAATAGATGCAGAAAAAGCTCTTGATAAGGTACATCATCCATTTATGATAAAAACACTCAGCAAAGTGGGAATAGAAGGAGCATTCCTCAACATAATAAAGGGCATATTTGAGAGACCTACAGCCAACATCATACTCAATGGGCAAAAACTAAAATCTCTCCCACTACAATAAGGAACAAGCCAAGGTTGTCCATTTTCACCACTTCTATTCAGTATAGTATTGAAAATCTTAGCCACAGCAATTAGACAAGAAAAGGAAATAAAGGGCATTCAAATCAGAAAGGAGGAAACAAAACTGTCATTATTTGCAGATGACATGATAGTGTACATGGAAAATCCTATAGACTCTACCCAAAAACTGCTTGACCTAATAAATGAATTTGGCAAAACAGCAGGATACAAAGTCAATATCCAGAATCAAAGGCATTTTTGTATGCCAACAATGAAACAGCAGAATTAGAAATCAAGGGAAAAACCTCATTCAATATAGCAAAAATAACATACCTGGGAATGAGTCTAACCAAGGAGGTAAAAGACCTGTATGCAGAAAACTACACAACACTAAAGAAAGAAATCAAGGAAGACACAAACAAATGGAAACATATACCGTGTTCATGGATTGGAAGAATTAACATAATCAAAATGTCCATACTATCCAAAGCAATTTACAGATTTAATGCAATACCTATTAAAGTACCAATGACATATTTCACATAGAATGAACACTTCAAAAATTTATATGGGACCATAAATGACCCTGAACAGCAACTGCAATTTTGAGAAAGAAGAACAAAGTAGGAGGGATCACAATACCTGATACCAAACTGTATTACAAGGCCACTGTAATCAAAAGAGCCTGTTACTGGCATAAAAACGGGCACACAGACCAATGGAACAGAACAGAGAGCCCACATACAAGCAATTAATATTCAACAAAGGGGGCAGCAACATAAAATGGAGTGAAGATAGATTCTTCAACAAATGGTGTTGGGAGAACTGGACAGCTGCATGCAAAAAAATGAAACTCGAGCACCAACTTACACCATACACCAAAATAACTCAAGGTGGATAAAAAGACTTAAATATAAGCTGTGGCACCATTAAAGTCCTAGAGGAGAACATTGGCAGGAAAATCTCAGATATTTCATGAAGCAACATTTTTCTGATATATCCCCTAGAGCAAGGAACATAAAGGAAAAAATAAACAAATGGGATCTCATCAAAATTAAAAGCTTCTGCATGGCTAAAGAAAGCAATATTAAAATAAAAAGAAAACCAACTGTATGGGAAAACATATTTGCCAATGATACCTCAGACAAGGGTTTAATCTCCAAAATATACAAAGAACTTACAGGACTCCACTCTAAGAAGACAATCAATCCAATTAAAAAGTGGGTGAAGGACCTGAACAGACATTTCTCCAAGGAGGACATACAGAGGACCCAGAGACACATGAAACAATGCTCAATATCGCTAGCTATCAGAGATGTGCAAATTAAAACACAATGAGATACCACTTTACACCAGTCAGAATGGCCATCGTAAACAAAGCAACAAACAACAAGTATTGGAGAGGTTGTGGAGAATAGGGGGCCCTAGATCACTGTTGGTGGGATTGCAGACTGGTACAACTACCATGGAAAACAGTATGGAATTTTTCAAGAAAATTAAAATTAATCTGCCTTTTGACCCAGGAATTCCACTGCTAGGATTATATCCAAAGAACCCTGAAACACCAATCCAAAAGAACCTATGCACACCAATGTTCGTAGCAGCATAATTTACAATAGCCAAGAGTTGGAAGCAACCTAGGTGCCCATCAGTAAATGAATGGATCAAAAAAACTGTGGTGCATTTACACAAAGGAGCTACATAAAGAAGGAGCTCCTACCCTTTGCAACAACATGGATGGAACTGAAAAGCATTATGTTGAGTGAAATAAGCCAGGTGGTAAAAGGCAAATACCATATGATCTCACCTTTAACAGGAACCTAAACAACAAAACAAACAAGCAAGCAAAATATAACCGAAGACACTGAAATAGAGAATAGGCTGACAGTGACCAGAGGGGAGAGGGGAGGGAATTTCAGGGGAAAAAGGGAAGGATTTACAGGAACTAGTATAAAGGACACATGGACAAAAACTACTGGGTGTGGAGATGGGAGGGAGGTGGGAAGGGCTGTGTGGGTGAGCTGGGCTGCGAGTAAAAGGCAGAAAATTGTACTTGAACAACAATTAAATAAATTAAAAATAAATAAATAAAATGTGAAATTTAAAAAAAGAAAAAAAAGACCTAAAAGTTTTCCAAATATGGAAAGAGAATGTAAAGTTGTCATTATTTGCAGATGACATAATATTGTACATAGAAAACCCTATAGGTTACACCAAAAAACTACTTGACCCCCCATATATGAGGAGGGACCCCCCCCAAAACCCTCAGAATTTATTTATAAAAATTGTGTACTTATTCTTACATATTTATACTTCAGTCTCCTACAAAGCACTCTCCATTTGAAGCTATATATCTATCAAGATGTTTTTTCCACTGCTCAAAATAGTTTTTTGAACTCATTGATTTTGATTCCTCTTTGTGTTTCTGCCATTTTTTTGTTTTACCTCTTCCACATCAGCAAATGTTGTCCTTTAACAGCTTTTTTCATCCAGGAAAACCAAAAAATGTCACCTGGGGTGAGATGGGGTGAATCAGGAGGGTGCGACATGCAGGTCATGCTAGTCTTGGTTGAGAACTGCTGAACACTTAGCATGCTGTGGGCAGGTGTGCCCCTATATCATCCATCATGAAATGGGCAAATGTGTTGAATCTTAAAAAAATTCACTGAAGCTGAGTGCAGCCTCTCACAACACCAGCTGGTACAGTGATACAGATGGGTTCCTACAACAACTATCTAGTGAGAGAAGGCTGTACTACAAGGGGCCTGCTCTCCAGAAGATAATTCTTGTTTCCTATGAGTCCCCTCTTCATCAATGAATTTGGCAAAGTAGCAGTATACAAAGTCAATATTCAGAAATCAGTGGCATCTTATACACCAATATTGAACGATCAGAAAGAAAAACTAATAATATAATCCCATTTATTATTGCTATAAAACAATAAAGTACCTAGGAATAAGTTTAACCAAGGAGGTAAAAGACCTGTACTCAGACAGCTATAGGACACTGAAGAAATAAATTGAGAAAGGTACAAATAAATGGAAGCATATACTCTGTTCATGATTGGAAGAATTAACATCATTAAACGATCCACACTATAGATTCAGTGCAATTCCTATTAAAATACTGATGGCATATTTCACAGATATAGACCAAATATTATACATTAATATGGAACCAAAAAAGACCATGTATACAGCCTCAGCAATCTCAAGAAAGAAGAATAAAGTTGGAGAGATCACAATACCTGATATCAAACTATATTACAAGGCCATTTTAATAAAAACTGTCTGATACTGGCATCAGGACAGACACATAGATCAATGTAAAACAATAGAGAACCCAGAAATAAACCCACATCTTCATGGTCAATTAATATTTGACAAAGGAGGCAGAGCATACAATGAAGTAAAGACAGTCTCTTCAATAAGTACTATTGGGAGAATTGGGCTGGTACATGCAAAAAAAAATGAAACTAGCTACCGACTTATACCACACACCAGAATAAACTCAAAATGTGTAAAAGACAAATATAATTCATGATATCATGAAACTCCTAGAGTAAAACATAGGCAGTAAAATTTCAAATATCTTGCATTACAATATTTTTGCCAATATAACTCCTTGGTCAAAGGAAGTAAAGGAAAAAATAAACAAATGGGACTACATCAAAATTAAAAAGCTTCTGCATGGCAAAAGAAACCATCTGAAGAATGATAAGGGAACCCACTGTATGAGGGAACATATTTGCCAATGATACACTGGACAAGGGCTTAATCTCCAAAATATATAAAGAACTCATATGTCTCAACACCAGCAAGATGGAAAACCAATTAAAAATGGGCAAAGGGCCTGAATAGACACTTCTCCCAGGAGGACATATGGAGAGCCCATAGACATATGAAAAAAATGCTCAACACAACTAGCAATTAAGAGAGATACAAATTAAAACCACAACAAAACTCACACCTGCCAAGATGGCGATCATTAATAAATGAACAAACAAATGCTGGCAAGGATGTGGAGAAAAGGGAACCCTAGTGCACTAATGGTGGGAATGCAGACTGGCGCAACCATTCTGTAAAACAATATGGAGTTCCCTTACAAAGTCAAAATTGGAACTGCCTTTGGACCCAGAGATTTCACTTCTGGGAATATATCCAAAGAATCCCAAAACACCAATTCAAAAGAATATATGCACCCCTATGTTCACAGCAGTGTTATTTACAATAGTCAAGATTTGGAAACAGCCCATCAGTGGATTAATGGGTTAAAACGCTGTGGTAGTCTTCCATATACACAATGGAATACTATGCAGCAGTAAAAAAGAAGGAATTCTTATCTTTAAAAAATATATTTTACTGATTATGTCATTACAATTGTCCCATTTTCCCCCTTTATTCTCTTCCACACTGCACACCCTCTCCCACCTGCATTACCCACCCCTCAGTTTATGTTCACGGGTTGTACATATAAGTTTTTTGGCTTCTCTATTTCCTATACTATTCTTAACCTCCCCCTGTCTATATTCTACCTACCATTTATGCTACTTATTCTCTGTACCTTTTCCCCTCCCTTCTCCCACACTCCCCCACTGATAACCCACCATATGATCTACATTTCTGTGATTCTATTCCTGCTCTAGTTGTTTGCTTAGTTTGTTTTTGTTTTAGGTTCAGTTGTTGATAGTTGTGAGTTTATTGTCATTTTACTGTTCATATTTTTGATCTTCTTTTTTTAGACAAGTCTTTCTAACATTTCATGTAATAAGGGCTTGGTGATGATGAACTCCTTTAACTTGACCTTATCTGGGAAGCACTTGATCTGTCCTTCCATTCTAAATGATAGCTTTGCTGGATAGAGTAATCTTGGATGTAGGTCTTTGGATTTATGACTTGGAATGCTTCTTTCCAGCCCCTTCTTGCCTGGAAGGTCTCTTGAGAAATCAGCTGACAGTCTGATGGGAACTCCTTTGTAGGTGACTGTCTCCTTTTCTGTTTCTGCTTTTAAGATTCTCTCTTTATCTTTAATCTTGGATAATGTAATTATGATGTGCCTTGGTGTGCACTTCCTTGGGTCCAACTTCTTTGGGACTCTCTGAGCTTCCTGAACTTCCTGGAAGTCTATTTCTTTTGCCAGATTGGGGAAATTCTCCTTCATTAGTTGTTTAAATAAGTTTTCAATTTCTTTCTCTTCCTCTTCTCCTGCTGGTACCCCTATGAATCAGATGTTAGAATCTTTAAAGATGTGCTGGAGGTTCCTAAGCCTCTTCTCATTTAAAAAAAATTCTTGTTTCTTTATTCTGTTCTGGTTGAATGTTTCTTTCTTCTTTCTGGTCCGCACTGTCAATTTGAGTCACGGTTTTTTTCCTGTCACTCCTGGTTCCCTGTACATTTTCTTTTATTTCACTTAGCATAGCCTTTATTTTTTCCTCTAATTTGTGACCATGTTCAACCAATTTTGTGAGCATCCTGATTATCAGTGTTTTGAACTGTGCATCTGATGGATTGGCTATCGCTTCATCACTTAGTTGTATTTTTTCTGGAGCTTTGATTTGATCTTTCATTTGAGCCTTTTTTTTTTTGTCTCAGCACACCTCTTACATAGTAAGTTGGGGAGTGTTAGGTGATCACCAGGGTGGGGCAACCCACATTGCTGCGTTGTCATGCTGTATGTGGGGGAGGGGTTTGAGAGGGAACAATGCCACTTTTTCTGCTCTCTGCTGGTTTTTAGTCATTTCCCCCACTACCCACAATCAAATTGTGCCCTTTTGGTGCTGATTCCCAGGTGGGTCGGTCTGTGCACATTCATAGACCCTGTGGGTCTCTCCAAGGAACTCTCCTGTGAGGCTGAGAGTTTCTCATGCTGCCTCTACTCCCACAAGTATTTTAAATCAGAGGTTTGAGGCTTTATTTCCCCATAATAAAGCCTGGGTTGCGTGGTCTGCCTTGCTCCCTAATTGTTCCTCCTGGTTTATCTGCATGAGAATGTGGGACTGCCTGGTCTGCAATCTGCCGCCTCAACAGGTCCACCAGCCACCGCCTTTCCCACCAGTCCAAGACCTGCCCACCCCTGTTCTCCAGTCTCTACCTTGCTATGAGTCCTCTCTGTTTGGCTGCCTGTCTCCACCCCTCCTTCTGGTCTTGATGAATGTTTCTTCTTTAACTCCTTGGTTGTTGGATTTCCATACGGTTTGATTTCCTGGAAGTTTTGATTGTTTTTTGTTTTTAAATTCATTATTGTTCTTCTTTTGGTTGTGCAAGCAGGCACAGTGTGTCTACTTACACCTCCATCTTGGCTGGAAGTCTCTCAGGTGTCATGGTCTTGGGTGTACTAGTTTTGGGGTCTTGTGTCTTGAGGTCTCATTTCTTGGGGTCTTGCAATAAATATAGTTTGCAAGTAGCTGCTTAGAAAAACATGCCTTAGAAATCAGAGCCTGTGTTAATACATGCACTCACTGAATATGCACTGTGTCGAATACCATTTATAAGTAACTGTTTAAGGACCTAATTACTAGTCAGGTCAGTTTATGATCTTCATTACAGAAAACATAAGGATAAGTATCTTTAGTATCACTTGATAACAAAATTTTCTTAAAAACTTTACTGCCTGCATTGTAAGGTTTGAATTCAGTATATGAAAAGAATACTTTGTATTTAACAGTATGTTTCTTGAAAGCTAGCTAGTTAAAAATGTCACTTTTACAAGTCTGGAGAAACATATTACTGTACACATTCTCAATGTGTGTGAGTCCCACTTATGTAAAGCATACTGTATGTGTTCTACTTACTGAAACAGCATTGTGCTGAATGGCAATTGCATGTAGCATTGGAGAAACCTATTGACTACAAGTCTTGTAAAGCATTTGTCTGCATGCATTAGAGAATGTGTAGCATTCTAATCTTTTTGCTTGTTAGTTTTGGTACTTTTCCTCTGTGCAGGATGACCACAGAGGGAGAAGGAGCAAGAGACGTTTGGAGGGAGCAGCATCACTGGGCAGTGGCAAAAGGAGAAGTAGGCAAAAGCCTGCAGCACCCAGTATTCCTTGGTAGTCTCCCATTCAAGTACTATTGAGGACCAACCTGTTTAGCTTTCCAGACCAAATGAGATTGGGCATGTTCAGGGTGGTGTGCTACCACAGATGCTGGTAGCAACTACCCAGCACCACAAGAGCCCTGAACTCACTTCCAGGATTGCATCATTGGGCTGCCTGCACTGTGTGTGCACTTCATTCTTGCCTGGTTTATATTTTCTACACCTTGCCCCAGACATAACAAAAATGACAAACTTTTAGCTAGACTAGCCGAAGAAAAAAGAAAGAGGACCCAAATCAACAAAATTATAAATTAAATAGGAGATATTACAAACAATACCACAGAAATACAAAGGGTCATAAGGGGCAACAACTATATGCCAAAAAACCTGGACAACCTAGAATAAATGGGAAAATTCTTAGAAACATACAACCTACTAAGTCAGGAAGAAATAGAAAATGAGAATAGACAAATAAATGGTAAGGAGATTGAATCAATAATAAAAAATCTCTCAATGGAGAAAAGTCCAGGAACAGGTGGCTTTCCTGGTGAATTTTACTAACATTTAAAGAAGAACTAGTACAAATATTTTACAAACTCTTCCAAAAAACTAGAGTCTGGAACACTCTCAAACTCATTTTATGAGGCCAGAATTACCCTGATACCAAAACCAGAAAAGAACACTACCAGGGGGAAAAAAAACTCTACAGACCAATATCTCCAATGGATAGATATGCAAAAATTCTCAATAAAATATCAGAAAACCAAATTAAGCAATACATTAAGACGATCATTTCCTTGGTCATTATCAAGTGGGATTTATTCCTAGGAGGCAAGGATGGTTCAATATATGAAAATCAATCATTGTGATATACCACATTAACTAAATGAAAGAAAAAAAAATCTCATGATCATCTCAGTTAAGGCAGAACAAGCATTTGACAAAATTTAACATCAGTTCACAATAAAACTCTTACTATGTAGGTACAGAGGAGTGTACCCAAAACAATACAGGCCACACCACATGTAATATCATACTCCATGGTGAAAGGTTGAGAGCTTTTACTCTAAGATCAAGAACAAAAACAAAGGTATCCACTCTCATCACTCCTATTCATCACAGTACTGGGAGTCCTTGCCAGAGCAATTAGACAAGAAAAAGAAATAAAAGTCATCATAATTGGAAAGGAAGAAGTAAAATTATCTCTATTTTTCAGGTGACATGATTTTCTTTATAGAAAACCTAAAGACTTCATAAAAATGTTTAATCAATGAATTCAGTAAATTTGCAGGATACAAAAATTAACATACAAAAGTCAGTAGTGTTTCTACACACTGAAGATGAGTTATGTAAAAAAGAAATGCAGTAGCAAAATTACAATAGCACCAAAAACAATAAAATACCTAGGAATAAACTTCATCAAGAGGGGAAAAATCTCTACTATGAAAACTACAAGACATCGATGAAATAAATCAAAGGAGACACAAAGAAATGAAAAGGTATCTTGTATTTGTGGATTGAAAGACTCAATATTGTTAAAACATTAATATTACTCAAAGCCATCTAGGATTCAAAGCGATCCTTATCAAGATTCCAATGAGAATTTTTTATAGAGGTAAAAAAATCCTAAAATTTATATGGAACCACAAAAACTCCAAAAAGCCAAAGAAATCTTGAGAAAGAAGAACAAAATAGGAGGTATCACTCGGCCAAAGAAATCTTGAGAAAGAAGAACAAAATAGGAGGTACCACATATTCTCTAAAGGTAAATTAATCAAAACTGTATGGTAGTGGCACAAAAACAGACAATGAGATCAATGGAACAGAATAAATCCAACCATATATAGTTAATTAACATTTGATAAGGGAACTAAGAATACTTGATGGAGAAAAGCCAGTCTCTTCAATAAATGTGCTGGTAAAATTGGATATTCACATGTAAAAGAATGAAATGAGAACTTCTGGTTAAGATGCTTTGCCTCCTTGTGCAATGACAAAGAGAATTACAACTAAATCAGAACTGTCAGAAAATTGAACTGTATGGAAGTCTCACAACCAAGGATTTAAAGATGCAACATTTATACAGATGGGTAGGAGAGATGGAGACGTGGTGTGGTGTGGAGAGGCAGTGGTGGCAGCAGAAAAGGCATGGGTGGTCCCACATTCATGTGTGGTAGATAAAAATCAAGAGGGATACCATGGGGGTGAGTGATCCCAGCCCCAGGTCAGACCATACAGCCCCGGGTTCTAGCATCAGGAAGATAAATCCCTATAACTTCTGGCTATAAAAAACAATGAGGGTTGGGGAAGTAGAAGAAACTGTTGGATTTTCAGTCCAACTGAAACTTCACTTAAAGAGCCTGCACAGCCTTAAAACATATACAAACCCACCTGCTCTGAGATTCGACACCAGGGCAACAGCTGAAAAGTGTGCCAGTTAGCACATGGGGAGTGGGTAAAGTGACTGGCAATGGGGTGAGTACTGGGCAAACCTCCAGAAACCAGGCAGCAGCATGGTCCCCTCTCTGAGTGATCCCCCCACACAGAGCCACCTAATACACAGAAACAAACACAGGGAGGCTGCCAAATTGAGGAGACAAAGAAATATGGCTCAAATGAAAGAACAGAACAAAACTCCAGAAAAAGAACTAAAGTAACTAATGGAGATAGCTAACCTGTCAGATGCAGAGTTCGAAACACTGGTAATGAAAATGCTCAAAGAACTGTTGAGTATGGCAACAACATAAGGGAAGAAATGAAGTTTACACTAAGTGAAATATACTTAGGAATAAACTTAACCAAGGAGGTTAAAGACCTGTACTCATAGAACTATAGAACACTGAAGAAGGAAATTAAGGAAGGCACACATAAATGGAAGCATGTACTGTGTTCATGAGGGTTGACATCATTAAAATGTCCACATTGCCCAAAGCAATCAATAGATTCAATGCAATGCCTATTAAAATACCAATGACATATTTCACAGATATAGAAATAATATTTAAAAAATCTATATGGATCCATAAGTAAGCCTGATAGCCTCAGAAACTGAGACAGAAGAACAAAGTGGGAGGGATCACAATACCTGAAATCACACTATATTACAAGACCACTGTAATCAAAACAGTCTGGTACTGGCATAAGAATAGACACATAGATCAATGGAACAGAATAGAGAATCCATAAATAAACCAAAGTCTGATATTTGGTCAACTGATATTTGGCAAGAGGGCAGAAGCATAAAACGGAGTAAAAATAGCCTTTTCAACAAATGGTGTTGGGAGATCTGGACAGCTACATGCAAAAAATGAAACTGGACCACAATGTTACATCATACACCAAAATGAACTCAAGATGGATAAAAGACTTAAACATAAGTCATGACACCATAAAACTCCTAGAAGAAAACAGGCAGAAAAATTTCAGATATTCCACACAGCAATATTTTTGCCAATATATCACCTAGGGCAAGGGATATAAAAGAAAGAATAAACAAATGGGACTATATCTTATTAAAAACTTCTACAGGGCTAAAGAAAACATCAGCAAAATGAAGAGAGCCAACTGTGTGGTAAAACATTGGCCAATGATACCTCACACAGGGTTTGATCTCCAAAATATATAAAGAACTCATTCAACTCAACACTAGGAAGACAAAAAATCCAATTAAAAAGTGGGCAAAGGACCTGAACAGACACTTCTCCCAGGAGGACATACTGGGCCCATAAACATATGAAAGAATGTTCAACATTACTAGGCATCAGAGAGATGCAAATGAAAACCACAATAAGATATCACTTCACATTGGTCAGAGTAGCCATATTAACAAATCAACAAACAACAAGTGCTGGTGAGGATGTGGAGAAAAGGGAACTCTAGTGCACTGTTGGTAGGAATGCAGACTGGTGCAGCCACTGTGGAAAACAGTATAGAATTTTTTCAAATAATTAAAAATGGTACTGCCTTTTCATCCAGTGATCCCACTGCTGGGATTACACCCTAAGAATCCTGAAATACCAATTCAAAAGAACCTATGCACACCAATCAACATTCACAGCAGCACAATTCGTAATAGCCAAGTGCCGGAAACAACCTAAGTTCCCAGGAATAAATGAGTATATCAGAAACCTGTGGCACATTTATACAAGGAAATACTATGCACCAGAAAGAAAGAACTCCTAATCTTCATGATAGCATGGATACACTTGAGAGTATTATGCTAAATGAAATAAGCCAAGTGACAAAAGACAAATACCATATGATCTCACCTATCAGTGGAACCTAATGAACAAAACAAATAACCAAGCAAAGTATAACCAGAGGTGTGGAAACAGGGAACAAACTGAGGGGTTGGGGGTTGGGTATAAGGGAGGAAAGCAGGTGAAGGGTCTAGTTAAAGAACAATTATAAATGACCCCTGGACATGGACAAGAGGGTGGGGACTGGTTGTGGGAGCAGGGGTGGGGAAGGAGGGGCAGGTGAGAGCAATGGGGGAAATTTGGGGCAACTGTAATAGAACATCAACAACAATAACAATAACAACAATAAAAGAAATAAATAAGTTTAGTGGGATTTTAACATATCTATGAAGAATCAACAGTGAAGGGAAGAAAGCTAGGATTCAAATCAACTATTTGGAACATAAGGAAGAAATAAAAATAAACATTCAACCAGAACAGAAAGAAGAAACAAGAATTAAAAAAACCACAGATGGTATATGAAGACTCTGGGGCATCTCCAAATGTGCCATTATCTGAATCATAGGGAGGTCGGAAGGAGGAGAAAAAGAGCAAGAAATCAAAAACTTATTTGAAAAAATAATGAAGGAATACTTCCCTAATTTGGTGAAAGAAATAGACATACAAGTCCAGGAAGCACAGAGTTCCAAACAAGTTGGACACAAAGAGGACCACACCAAAATACACCATAATTAAAATGCCAAAGCTTAAAGATAAAGAGAGAATCTTAAAAGCAGCAGGAGGAAAGGAGACAGTTAACCTACAAAGGAGTACCCATAAGACTGTCAGCAATTTCTTAAAAGAAACTTTGCAGGCAAGAGGGGCTGGAAAGAAGTATTCAAAGTGATGAAAAGCAAGGACCTACAACCTAGATTACTCTATTCAGCAAAGCTATCATATCGTTTAGAATGGAAGGGCAGATAAAGTGCTTCCCAGGCAACGTAAAGCTAAAGGAGTTCATCATCGCCAAGCCATTGTTACATGAAATGTTAAAGAGGCTTATTTAAGAAAAAGAAGATCAAAATTATGAACATTAAAAAGGCAACAAACTCATAACTATCAACTGAATCCAAAAACAAACAAACAAACAAACAAACAAACAAAGCAAACAACCAGAACAGGTACAGAATAATAGAAATGGAGATCACCTGGAGGGTTATCAGCAGGGAGGGGAAGAATGGGGAAAAAGATGTAGGGATTAAAAATCATAATTGATAGGTACAAAATAGACAGGAGGATGGTAAGAATAGGATAGGAAATGGAGAATCCAAAGAACTATAGGCATGACCCATGGACATGAACTAAGGGAGAGGAATGCTAGATGGAAGGGAGGTAGTGGCTAGAGCGGGGCAGGGATAAAAACTGAGACAACCATAATAACAATCAATAAAATATACTTAAGAAAAAAAGAATGAAATGAGACCCTATATTACACCACTCATAAACATTAACTCAAAATAGATTAAAAATTTAAATGTAAGACCTGAACCATGAAACTACTAGAAGAAAATGCAGGGAAAAAAACTCCTTGACATTGGTTTTGGCAATGAATTTTTTGGTATGATACATAAACCATAGCAACAAAATTAAAACAAAAGAAAATAAGTAGGACTATACCAACCAAAAAATCTTCTGCACAGCAAAAGAAACAATCAACAAAGTGAAAATAAAGTCAATGAAATTAGAAAAAAATTTAGCAAACCTTGTATCTGATAAGGGATTAATGTCCAAAATTTATAAAGAACTCCTACACCTCAGTAGTAATAAACAATTAATCCAAATAAAATGAGCTATGAATAGACATTTTGCCAGAGAAGATATACAAAGGGCTAACAGGTATATAAAAAGATGCTCAAAATCATTAGTCATTAGGGAAATGCCAATCAAAACCATGGCGAAATATCATGACTGTTGGAATGGCCATAACAAAAAAGACAAGAGATAACAAATGGTGGTGAGGATGTGGAGAAAAGGGAACCATTGTGCCTTGTTGGTGGAAATGAAGACTGGTAGCCACTGGTATAATCTGGAGATTCCTCAAAAAATTAGAAATAGAACTTCCATGTTATCCAGCAATTTCGCTTCTGGAAATATATCCAAAGGAAATGAAAATGCTTATTAGAAAAGATACATACCCTACCCCCCATGCTTGCAGTAGCATTATTTACAATGGCCAAGAAAGACATGGATACAACCTAAATGCCCATCAGTGGATGAATGAATAAAGAAGTTGTGACACACACACACACACACACACACACACACACACACACACACACACACTGGAATATTATTTAGCCATAAAAAACAAAAAAATCCTGAAATAATGGATGGACCTTGAGGGCATTTTGCTCAGTGAAATGTCAGAGAAAGACAAACACTATATGATCTCACTTATATGTGGAGTCTTAAAAAACTCATAGAAAAAAAGATCAGATTTATTTTTACTAGAGGCATGGGGAATGTGGGGAGGAGGAATTGGATGACGGTGATCAAAATGTACAAACTTTCAGTTGTAAGATAAATAAGTACTAGGGATGTAATGTACAACATGAGGACTGTAGTTAACCCTGCTATATGTGGTATGTATATGAAAGTTGTTAAAAGAGTATATCCTATGAATTATCACTACAAGGACAAAATTTTTTGCCTTATTTTTACTGTACTAAACTTATTGCTCTAATCACTTCACAATATTTATAAGTCAAACCATTATATTGTATACCTGAAACTTATACAGGAATATATGTTAGTTAAATCTCAATACAACTGGAATAAGACATGCAGTAAGAAGGACTCAGTAAATGTTAGTTATTATCACCCAATGCAGGAAAGTCAGGAACCATGAGTGAGATTCTGGAACTTGCATGATTTCCCATAGTTAACAGTAAAGTCTTGGACATAAAGGATAAACAAATGGCACAAATGGCAAGGAAAAAGTTTGCTGGGGGATTGTACTACCCCTCAAGGCTAATTGTATGTGAAGGTGAGGGGGGAGGGAGAGTGAGGCAGAGAGAGAAAGAGAGACAGTCAGACAGAGAGATGGAGAGGGAAGAGATAAAAGGAGGGAGGAAAGGAGGTAGCTCACACGAGGAAAGAACGCAAGCCCAGCCATGGGGTTGGCCTGTCCAAAGGACAGCAGGAAAACAAGAGAAGTTGCCCTGGGATGGAAGGGAAGACTGGTTCTTGGGGTTCCCCATAAGGACCAAAGGCCAGTGCCTGCTAATTATGTAGACTCTGGGAGTCTGAGGGATACAGACTTGGCTATTCTCTTCTGGTCATCAGTCCACCTGTGGAGCCACTGCTGGGGCAGCTCTGGACACCTTAGCCTAAGACTGAGAAGGGGCAAAGGGAGTAAGGGTCAATAGTACCTTCTCTGAGCACCTAGGCTTTTTCTCAGAGGAGGTCTCACCTAGGCTGAGGTTGGGACCAAAGTCTGGCTCCAAGGCTCTGTGCCTGCAAAAGACCTGGGTTTAGATTCTGGTTGCTCTTTACTAATGGGGCATTTTTGAAGTGATTCCTCTCTCTAGGCCTCCTCAGTCTCTTAATTTGTATAACGGGGTTAAAAAAACCTCACACTGAGAGAATTAAATAACCTGTGTCAAGAGCCCTGGGTGAAGCACCCTGGAGTCTGCAGTGTTATGGAAATTTAAGTCTTTGTCTAGCCTCTGCTGACTGCTTCCCAGGGCAAGGCAGCCCAGTGTCTGTTGACTGCCTCTGAGCTGGCTGTGAGGGAGGTTTCTCTCACAGTTCTGCATGGGAGCCACACAGAAAAGTGCCCCCTCTTCTTCCACATGACAATGAAACAGGGTGGTCACAGACACCTCCCCCCTTGTTACTTATGAACACACATGTGTGTGCTCACGTGAGAGTTAATGGGGAATGCCCATATACATTCTCACAGGGCTTCTGTTTACTTATTACCAGTGCTAAGTGCTTTACCTACCGACAGGTCTCACCAAATCCTCATAACCAGCCTATAAGGTAGGTCATATCTATAAGATGGGGGTGGGGGAGGTAGACATGGAAAGGTGCAGCCAGTAGGTGGCAGGATCAGAATACAAACCCATATCAGAATAACTTTCAGGTAAGCTGTGCATGTGGGCACTTTGTACTCACCCTCTTGAGTATGTGCCTTCCCTCCTGACACTGGAACTAGAGGAAAATAGGAAGGGGCGGTGAAGGAGGTTCAGAGCAATTTCTTCCTTCATGTAAACAGAAAAAGTCTTCTCAGAGGGAAAGCCTCCTGGTCTACTTTCCTTCTTTTCCCTACTATTCTCCCCTAATTCAAAGGACAGCAGAGCCTGTGACTGAAGGAAGGACAGTGTTTGTGCCTTGAAATTAATGCTGTTATCTCCTTCTCTGCCCCATTTCACCTGAGGACTAACAGTCACTCAGCTGCAGCCAGAAGGAGAGGTGGGTCGGTATAGTGCCTCAGAAACATCCTCCTTGGATGTGAGGCCCCCAGAGGGAGGCAGCTGCTGTTGGGGTCAGAGTCAGAGGTACCTATTCTTTGGCTGTAACCCCATTTACCACCTCTGAGCTCTGGCTAAGTGACTATGCAGAGACTGAGTTTCAGTTTCTTTACCTGAGAACAGGATCATTATTGGTGTTCAGGGGAACCCCGCTGCCTGCCTTTCCTCATCCAGAGCCCTAAATGCCTGGAAAAGCACCATGTACACAGTAGGTACTGGATGAGGCTTTTCTTCATGGAAGGCCTGTGTCGAGTTCCCTCTCCCTCCCTGATGTTGGGGATATCTCCCTTAGGCTCAAATGTCCAGGGACCTGACTGGATCTCCCAGCAGCCCCAGAATAAGCCCAGTTCAGCTTGGTATATAGTTTGTTTACCGCGTGGCTCATGGGTAATCAGAGCCTGTCATTCTTCCTTTCTGTTTCTTCCCCCATTCACTGGGTGGGGGTTGCCAGCTTTTTTGTTTTTGTTATTCCCTTGGAGGGGAAGAGGGTACAGCAGGACCCAGGGTAGCGGGGTGGGGTCAGATGATGTAGAAATTCTGAGCGGAGAGAAGGTGAGGAGCTTGTGTCCTCAGGCCTCATCATGTACTTAGGCACTAGGTAGCCTGGGTAGCTCTGGGCTGGGCTTGTGCAGGTATCATGGAGCAGAGCATGAGCATGTACTACTCTGTGGGTCTGGGGAGCCACTGACATGCGGCGTTGTGTCCTGGAACTATGCCTCCACCTTGGCCTGGCCTCACAAAGGTGGAACTAAAGAGAGAATGACACTAACTGCAGCAAAAGGGCTTCAGGGCTGAGCACTGCCATACAGATGAAGCCTCCTGGGGGGCAGTTAGGGTAGCTGAGCTGATGTGGCACTTAATCACATGTTGCTCCCTCTGCTGCAGTATCTCTTGTTTGGAGCCAACTTCCAGCTCTTGGTTGTTACCAATGTTAATGGATTTGAGGATATTATTGGCCTTCAGAGCTTCTTCCTCTTCTGGTAGACACTGTGAGGTGTCATGGGACTTTCAGTAGGTTTTCCAGGACAGCAAGGGAATTTCCAATCTTACCTGTTCCCTTGGATGCAGCAAAACCAGTTCTTAAGAGGGCAGTTCCTGATGATAAGTGCCTATGACAAGAAACAAGAAAAACCTCAACTAAGCAGTATAACTTTGCATCTCAAGGAACTAGAAAATGAATAATAAGCAAAGCTCAAAATTAATTCAGGGAGGGAAATAACAGATATCAGAGTGGAAATAAATGAAATAGACTAAGAATAAAATCAAAAAAATAAAACTAAGAGCTGGTTCTTTGAAAAGATAAACAAAATTTACAAATCTTTAGCTAACCTCACCAAGTAAAAAGGACAGAGGGCTCAAATAAATAAAATCAGAAATGAAAGAGGAGATGTTACAACTGATACCACAGAAATACAAGGGATTATGAGTCTACCATGAATAACTATATGCCAAAAAAATGGGAGAACCTAGAAGAAATGCATACATTCCTGGTAACAAACAACTTATAAGACTGAGTCAGGAAGAAATAGAAAATCTGAATAGACCAATTACTAGCAAGGGGATTTAATTAGTAATCAAAAACCTCCCAACAATCAGAAGTCCAGGACGAGATGTCTTCACTGGTGAGTTCTACTGAACATTCAGAGAAGAATACCAATCCATCTCAAACTCTTTCCAAAAAAGGAAGAGGAGAAAACACTTTCAAATTCATTTTATGAGATCAACATTACTCTATACCAAAACCAGAAATGGACACAAAATAAGAAAATTACAGGCTAATATCTTTGATGAACATAGATGCACAAATTCTCAACAAAATATTAGCTAACCGAATTCAACAATACATTAAAAGAATCATGCTTCATGATCAAGTGGGATCTATTCCAGGGATGCAAGGATAGATCTATAGCCACAAATCAATCAAGGTGATACATCTTAACAAAATAAAGGATAAAAATTATATAGTTATCTCAGCAAATGCAGGGAAAACATTTGACAAAATTCAACACCAGTTTAGGATAAAAACTCTCAATAAAGCATATGTAGAGGGAATGCCTCAACATAATAAGGAATATTATTGGCCTTCAGAGCGTACAAGCCCACAGCTAACATCATACTCAATGGTGAAAAGTTAAAAGTTTTTCATCTAAGATTAAAAACACTGCTATTCAACCTAGTATGAAAGTCTTTGCAGGTGTGTGCTCTTGCCCTAGTCAGAGAAATAAAAGGCATCCAAATTGGAAAGAAAGAAGTAAAACTGTTACTATTTGCAGAGGACATGATATTATATATTGAAAGCACTAAAGACTCCCTCAAGAAACTGATAGAAATAAATTCAGTAAAGTTGTACAATACAAAATTAATGTACAAATATATGTTGCATTTCTATACATTAATAATGAATTATCAGGAAGAGAAATTAAGAAAATAGTCCCACTTACAATTGCATTAAAAAGAATAAAATTTATCAGAATAAATTTAATCAAAGAGCTGTACACTAAAACATCACCAAGACATTGATGAAAGAAGTTGAGGAAGACACACAGATAAGTGGACACTCAGAGTGTCCAAAGACACTCTGTGTTTATGGATTGAAAGAGTTAATATTGTTAAAATGTCCATACTACCCAAAGCAATCTACAGATTCAGTGTGGACCCTATAAAAATTCCAATGGCATTTTTTCACAGAAATAAAAATAAACAATCCTAAAATTTGTGTGGGACCCCAAAAGATCCCCAAAGCCAAAATAATCTTGAGAAAGAAGAACAAAGCTGAAGTTACACTCCCTGATTTCAAACTCTATTACAAAGCTATAGTAACTAAAGTATAATTATGGCCATAAAGTAGACATGTAGATTGATGTAACAAAATAGAAGGCCCAGAAACAAAACCCACACATATAGTCAATTAATTTATGACAAAGGAGCCAAGAAAATATACTGGGAAAAGACAGTCTCTTAACAAATGGTATTGGGAAAACGGGACCACTATCTTATACTATATGCAAAGATTAACTCAAAATAAATTAAAGCCTTGAATATAAGACCTGAAAGCATAAAGCTTCTGGAAGAAAACATAGGTGGTAAGCTCGTGACATTGGTTTTGGTGATGATTTTTTGGATCTGACTCCAAAAACAAAAGCGACAAAAGCAAAAATAAACAAGTGAGACTACATTTAATGAAAAAGCTTTTGCACAGCAAAGAACACCATCAACAAAATGAAAACACAACCTACTGAATGGGAGAAAACATTTGCAAATCATATATCTGATAAGGGGTTAATATCCAAAATATATAAATAAGGCATACAATTCAATAGGAAAACCCCCAAAATGATTAGGTTAAAAAATGGGCAAAAGATCTAAATAGACATTTTTCCAAATAAGACATACAGATGGCCAACAGGTACATGAAAACATGATTAGTGTTATCGAACATCAGGGACATGCAAGTCAGAATCACAATGTGATAGTACCTCATACCTATTTGAATGACCATTACCAAAATAAATAAACAAAAAACCAAACACAAACAAAAAATTTTAAAAAACAGCCCTGGCTGGCATAGGTCAGTGAATTGAGAGTGGGTCTGAGAATCAAAGGATCGAGGTTCAATTCCCAGTCAGGGCACATGCCTGGGTTGCAGGCCAGTTCCCAGCAGGGGACACAAGAGAGGCAACCATACATTGATATTTCTCTCCCTCTCTCCTTCCCTTCCCCTCTAAAGATAAATAAATAAAATATTTAAAATAAAAAAACCCAAAACAAGAAATAAGTGCTGGCAAGAGTGTGCAGAAGAGAAAACCTTTGTACACTGTTTGTGGGAATGCATACTGGTGCGGCCACTGTGGAAAACAGTATGGATGTTCCTCAGAGAATTGAAAAATACAACTACTATATGATATAGCAATCCAACTTTTGGGAAGTCAGATGTGGACTCGACTTCCTGTGGTGACCATTTCCCGATACAGAAAATACCCGAACATCCCATGTTGATAGTGGCATTATTTATAATAGCCAAGAGATGAAAACAGCCTAAGTGCTCATCAATAGATGATTGGATAAAGAAGATGTGATACATATAAACAATGGAATACTATTTAGCCATAGTAAAGAAGGAAATCTGGCCATTTCTGAAAACATGAATTGAAACGTAGGGCATCATGCTGAGTGAAATAAATCAGACAGAGAAAAACATATACTGTATGGCATCACATGTGGAATTTAAAGAAACAAAACAAAAACTAAGTTCATCATTATAGAAAACAGACTGGTGGTTGCCAGGGGAAGGGGTTGAGGTTGGGCAAAAACGGGTGCCGGGGGTTAAAAGGAACCAACTTCCAGTTATAACATAAATAAGTCATGGTGATGTAATGTAGAACAGTGAGTACAGCTAACAACACTGTATTGCATATTTGAAAGTTGCTAAGAAACTAAATCTTGTAAGTCCTCACTATAAGGAAAAAATTTGTTTATAACTATTGTGGTGGCAGATGTGGACTCGACTTCCTGTGGTGACCATTTCTCAATACAGACAGACAGCCGATTGTGCTGTACACCCGAAAGTGATATGTTGTTGTCAATTACACCTCAATATAAAATAAGTTAAAATTTGACAAAAACAACAAGAAAAAGGCAGAACAGTTTATTCCTTGTCACCATGGTATTCATATACATCTCTTTAAACTGTACTCAAATTTCAAACAAAGACAAGAGCAAAGTCTTGCTTTTGTTTACCATGCTACTACTATCCCATGTACAACCACAGACATGCCAACCCTCTTCCTAAAACAGGATTTAAAAAATCCCTTATCCAAAAAAGGTTAAAATGGTAAATTTTATGTTGTATATATTTTACCACAATAAAAATAAAACCCCCAAACAAATGCCCACAAATTGGGATTCAACTGAGGTTGGTGAGATCTGTTTTTTTTAATAAGCTCCTCAGGTAAATCTGATGTGTCCCTAAGTTTGAGTCTAGTTCTGGTTGTTGGCAGGAGAGGGAAAAAAGGAGGACTGTCTCGCAGAAGGCCTCCTAGAAGAGGGCTTCTTGAATTTCAATGTGCATACAAATCCTCTGGATTTTGCTGAATTGCAGCTTCTGATCCAGTGGATCTGGGGTGAGGCCCAAGACTTTGAATTTCTAACAAGCTCCTAGGGGGTGCTAATGCTGCTGGTCTGTGGCCACACCTTGAGTATTAAGGCTCTAGAGCCAGACAGTGGCCTCATCTGTGGTGGACAAAGTGGAGATCTGGAAAGGAACAAGGAAATGTTTAAGATGATGGCCCAGATAGAGTTCAGTGAGGAAGAGCAGGACTTGAGCTGCTTTGTGAATTAGCTTCTGGGTACAGTTTAAACAGGCAGGTCAAGAACATATCGAGGTTAGAGATTAGCAGCATATAAAGCTGTATGGATTTTGCACAGATCTGTCTGAATTTTATAGTAAGGGGCCCAGCTCTGCTGAACACAAGTTATACTGGCTCAAATTTTGCTTCTTTTTTGCCTCTCCAAATCCTTCTCTTCTTACATGTTCCAACTCAGGTCCCAGGCCTTCTCCACAGCTCCCTAGAGCCAAATCCCTCCCTCCTACCACTGCCCCTTTCCAGAGTAATATACATCATCAGAGCCCAGCATAGTGGCTCACTTTCCTGAATCCATCATGAACAGTTCCACAATGACTGGCTTTCTGCCAGTAAGTGCAGCTGGCTCACCCGGTCCTGGAGGACTCTTCCCATGGTAACCTCCTCAGGGCAGAATGGAGACAGAGCCTCTGAACAGAGGAACACAGGAGGTATGGGTTCATGGTTAAGGAATCAGACACTCGAGTTTGTCTCTCATCTTCACCTCTCCCTACTCCTCTAACCTTGGGTGAGTCCTCAACTCCCAGAGCTCCAGCTTTCTCACCTTTCAGATGGAGACTGCGATGCTTACTTCCCAAAGCTGCCAGGAGATGCCATGAGCCAATGCAAGGAAAGTGCTCAGCACCTGATGTTCACCACAAGGCTGTGTGATGTGTTTTCACAACTGGGTTGGTTCTCCTTGCAGTCCTCAGGTGGGTGGCTCCATTCCAGTCAAGTTTCTGGGGATTTGTTCACCCCCTTGTACTGGTGGGACTTGGGGTTCATTTGTATTTTTCCCCCAGTTTCCAGCATGTGGGGGTAGAGTAGGGAATGTGGGACCTCTCAGCCAAGTTCTGGGGAGAACTCCCAGGCCTGATCACTGTGTTTGGGAGGTGATCTGCAGATCCCATCCTACCAGGGTGGAATAAAGCTGGGCTCTTTAGGTGTCTGGAATGCAGTGTCTTGTTCTCATTATTCTCATGAATGCCATGAGCTGGTTCTCTGGGTGGATCCTGGATGTGGGGCCTGCGATGGAGTTTCCCCAGGGGCCCAGGAGTCACCAAGGAGCACATCTCTGCCCTGCTTCTGTCACAGTGCCACCTTATCTTGCAATGTTCCAAAATTCCTGGGTGCTCAGGGAATGTTTATGGCATGCACTCCTTTTTGGAAAGTGCTTCCATTAAAAGTAATGCATCCCAGGGATACAGCCCTCACAGAGGCCCTCATCCATAGACACAAACCCCTCCCTTCCTCTCCAGACCTCGGTTCCCTCCTAGTTCCTCCTCTCAGCTGTGGGGCAACAGTAGGTCCCAGACTCACTGTCCTTCCCCATTCCTGATTCACAGCTCACCCTTGACTGAGGGTGTCGAACTCCTTTGTATTGTGTCGACCAAAAAGTCTGTTACATTTTTTCTGTATGATGGCTCTGGTAGTGCTTAGTTGTCTTTAACTTCATTTGAAACAATTTTGTTAGACTGTATTGTGACAGCTGTCATATCAGTGTGCATTTAAGAAAACTTATCAAAATTGGTGAATTTTCATGCAGCCATTTTAATATTTAAGATAGAAGGAAAGTGACATTTTTGGCATATTATGCTTGATTATTTCAAGAGAGGTAAAAACATAACTGAAATGCAAACAAAGATTTATGCAGTATATGCAGGTGCTGTGACTGATTAAATGTGTCAAAAGTGGTTTGGGAAGTTTCTTGGTACTACTGATATTTTGCCCAAATAATTCTGTGCTGTGGGGCTGTCCTATGCATTGGAAGATGTTTGGCAACTCTCCTGGCCTCTACCCACTAGAAGCCAATAGCGGGAGATAGCAGACATACTCAGCATATCCCAATCAATAAAGAAAATGAAAAATGTGTCTTTTATTTTGTGGAGAAAACATAATGGACTCTTTGGCCAACACAGTACTTCTTAGGTACACCTTCTTTTCACCAGGGGCTCCACCCATGCTGGAGGGAGGCTTCTGAGACCACGAACTTCATGGCCCTGGGCTTTTTCTAGTCTCCTGGGTATTTATCTCTCCGCCTAGCCAAACCTTCACATCCTTGGAGGCCCAGCTCACATGCTATCCCACTGTGCTGGGCTCTTAACCCTCTCATCAGAAATGGCTCCTCTGCACACCTGCAAGTGGGCATGTTTCCTTCTGCCTGGTGCTCTAATTACCAGCACCTCTGAAACCAGGTGAAGTAGGAGTCTGGCCTGCTTCTCTTGGATGAGCGCCATTCTCCCTCCTCCATGAGCCCTTTTCACCTGTGACCTCTGTTGGCCTCACTGCCTCTCCCTGTGGGCTCACCTTGCCCTGTCAGCCTAGAGCTTCAGGCTCTGGCCCTGCCCCTGGGATATATATAATCTCTTCCTCCTCTCCCAGTTTGCAGGAACCGCTCACATAACCTAACTGCTCACTGGTAGCTTTGCACAGCTTTGCTCCACTGGCTATGCTGCATTCTCCTGGAGGAGAGAAGCTGGTAGACATTCCTGGCCTTCACACTGGACTCCCTAGAGCTCTCACCAAGGTTGTCTCACTTTATATTGATAGGTAAGGAAACTGGGTCTCAGAGGGGTTTTGGAACTTGCTCAAAGCCACACAGCTGGTCCCCCTTAGGGCCCAGCACAGATTTGCAATCAGAACAGGTACATGAGGATGGCCCCCTGGCTAACTGAAAGCCTTTTAAAAAGCTTAAACATGCTGAGCTAGAGTCCAGGCTTCTCAAAATCTCTCCATAGAAATGATGGCCTGGTACACGAACCTTTCCTTCCTCCCTCCCCATTGGCCCTTAGCAGATTGGAAAAAGCCACCATGTAGAAACATAACTTTTATTGCACACGGCGCTGGGTCTTTTTTCATAGAAAAATGTATTAACACATAAGCATCTGCAAATTGAAGCATCTCCTGGATTTCTTGGAACAGTAAAATCGCATGCAGTGTCTCTGAGCTGGGATTTTGGTCTTTGTCAAAACCACCTAGATTGGATGGAGAGGGGTGGGGAGGGAAAGACTGATGAGTCTTTGTGCCTCTGTCTCAAAATAAGGTTGAGAGAAATATATAGATACATAGCTTGTTCGTATGTTCCTACTTCTCTATATATGTATATATCTCTCCACGCATATTTTGTGGGGTGGGAGGTGACTTGTACTGTTGAATTCTTTGTGCCCTGGCTCCATGGAGAAGAAGAAAATAGTTTCATTTGTACAAAAGAGTTCTATGTACAAGCATTCATGACTTGGGTTTGTTTTTCATTGTTGGTTTGTTTTTGCCTGTCAGTTTAGTATAAATAATGCAGGAAAACAGCCAAGATGGTGTTTGAGGGCTGGAGGTCCAGACAAGTCCACGCATAGGGCTGTCTTCTTGCTGCGCCCTACACCAGGGTGTAGGACTTGGAGTAGGCCCCAGGCCCCTGCTTCTGAGACCTCCCTACCCCTGATGTGCTCATCTCGAGGAGTGAGTCCCTAGAGCCCCCCATTTTGGTATGTGGGCCCCCAGTCCGCAGAGGTTCGGTGCTGGGGGCTGGAGGGGCAGTGCTGGGTGCAGCAGGGGGCTCAGCAGGGGTGGGACCTGGTGCTGGGGGTGCCGTGCCAGCTGGGGGGGCAGGCATGGCCAGAGTCCTCTGAGGTAAGGTGGATGTAGAGGCAGCAGCAGGGGCCCCTGGGTGTGGGAGGCCCAAGGGCTTGCTGGCAGGGTCCAGAGTCAGGTGGCGAGCCTGGGTGTGATAGGTTCGAGCCAGATTCCGGACGGAGGCTTCGCGGGGTGGAACCATAGGACAGGGCTCGCGCCCATCTGCCTTTCGGAAGAAGGCCTCTGACTTGGCATACAGAGGCAGGTTACAGTAGTCACCTGGAATCACAGAAGCAGAGGATGTGAGAGGCAGAGGTCTCTGGGAAACAGCTTGTTGAACCAAATTTTTGCCCCTCAATATTCTTCCTGAGCTGGCCCTCCACAGGCTGGGCAGTAAGGAGTTGATCTCTCTTAGTCTTAGATTCCATATCTGTGAAATGGGAATAATCACATTACCCTACAGGACTGCTCAGAGTAATGAGTAAGATAAAGTATAGAAAGTTCCTCAACACATGGCCAGCACACACAGTGGTTGCTCAATAAACTAATGCTTATTGTTGAATGATCACTATAAATGGTTCAGCTTCAGCTGGCAGAGAGCTCACTTCTGTAGACCAGAACTTCCTAAGAGCTCTGGCTGCTAGAAAACTCTTTTAACCATGAGGAGAAAAGGATTGTCACGCCCTGACACTTCTGTCATTGAACCCAGCTCTGCCCTCTAAGGACCCACAGAACGAGGCTTCCCCCTCTTTTCCATGCTGCCTTTCAATGTCTGAACCAGCTACATGTCCCCTTTCTCTCCCTGGTCCCCTCTTATTCAGGTGGAATTGTCCTTAATTTCTTAAATTCTCTCCTACCCTGATCCCTTGGCTCTGTGTGACTCTCCCCTGTGCATGCACCTTCCTCTTGTTGACCATGCTAGGTACTTTCCTTAGATGATCTCATTCAGTGTCCCCACCCTGCAAGGCTGCATGCATTTTGCAAGTGAGGAAATTGAGATTCATAGATATTAAGTAATTTGCCCAAATTCACACAGTTAGAAGGGGCTGGATATGTCATTCAGGGCTGCAAGTCTCCTAAATCCTTGACTTTTTGTTACCCCAGGCTCTTCTCCAGGTGACCCTGAGCCCCTCAGGTTAACATGTCCACTTAGCAAGGCTGGTACCAAGCAGACCAGACTAATGGTTTGACAGCCTGGGCCTTGTATGCTGTGACCCCAACATCTGTTGAAGCACTCCCCCCCCTATATCCCTTGGTTATTCTAGACCTGCCCCAACAACCTCAAGGGGCATGTGGTCTGGCCAGGTCCCTGGAGTTAGATGATTCCCAGTCAGGCTAGGTCACTGCCCCTCCCACCAACACAGAGTTTCAGCTAGCATGGGCTGAGTTGCCAGGATTGCTTCTCTGGGTCTAGATTAAGTTCACACAGCACTGAGACCAGTGGCCATTGGGCAATCGATGCCACAGGGATCTCTCTCCATCTATAGCTACAGATTAAGGGAATGATCAGTACTTAATGAAAAGCTACTATATACCAAGCACATATATAATTTCTCATGCCCATTGCGACAATGAAAAGTATATGCTACCATTTGCATTTTTACAAATGAAAAAGTTAAGGCCAAAGAGATTAAATGACTTGCCCAAGGTCACAGAAATATTAAAAGGGTGAACCAGGATGTGAACCCGGATCTGCTTATTCTGAAGCCCTTATTCTTTGCACTACCTCACACTGCCAAGGAGCTCTACTGGATCTGGGTGCTGTTAGGGCTAGGCCTAGCCAGGGCTTATGGGGTTAGGGGGCAGGGGGCACAAAGGGGAGGTGGTCTGACCACTCACTCTTGTTGGCCCGGTGAGGGATGGGCACAGCTACATTTTTGCCCCGGTCTGCATCCTGGGGCTTGGGTGGGGAGGCAGTGAAGCGGCAGATGCCAGGTTCTGAGGGTGTGCTCATGGATGTCATGCTGTCAGCATTCTCATTGGTGCCTGTGGTCATCTGGTCAGAGGAGCTGTCGGAGATGAAGCACTCGGTGATCTCAAATTTGGCATGCTGCAGCTGCTCCTCCAGCTTGGCATGCTCATAGGCTCTGGCCAGCTCCTCATAGGTGGAAGAGGCACTCTCAGTGGACACCATGCTGTTCCGTCCTTTGTCTGGTGAGATGGAAGGCATGGAGTTAAGAGGAAATAAGCGGGTTGTGGGAAAAGGGTGTAAATGAGTCAGACTGAGCTGTTCCCCTACCCTAACCCCAGCAGCCATCGGAAAGCCTGGCCATGGATGTACCAGGCTCAGAAGATCCTGCTCTCCCACTGTGATGATAGCAGTGGTGGTAGAATTGGGGTCTTTGGCTAATGAAGGGCAAACACCTTTCATTCTTGAAAATAAGCAACTACCTGGAACACTCAGCCCTTTCTCCAACAAACAGCATATGCACTATTTTCTCTGACATTTTTGGGGAGAGCAAAATGAAATTCTTGTACAGGCAAAGCTCAGTGAGGTCCAGTACTTTTGTCACAGCCACACAGCAAGTCAGTGGCCAGCTGGAAACGCAGCTGATTTGTGTTGTGGACTCCACGGGCTGGTGGGTAAAAATCGGGAAAATGGAAGATAGAGCTGGATGATGGGGGAGCAGAGGGGAGTGAGCAGGACACAGGCTGGGCCCTGGTCTCACCTGTATCCTGGGAGAGACTTGCGCTGTAGCTGTCACTCTCAGTGACCGTGACACCATGCTGAGAGCTCACAGTGCGCCAATCGGAGGTGAGGGTGCGGGCAGGCGTGGAGGCCTGGCACTTGGTCAGAGTCCACTGACTCGAGTACCGGTTCCGGGTACTGTGGGCTGACTTTACATTCTTCCTGGACACTGGGTCTACACAGAGGAAGCAAGAGCTAGCACCTACCAATGAAGAGCACTTGAGCTTGGGCTGAGAGGGCAGTGGGAGCAAGAGAGGAGGCAGAAGAAGCCATAGAAATCTCTTGGGAATGCTGAGCATGCTGCCTTTCCTGATGACATCAGCTGGGCCCAGAGGAGGAGATCAAATACATCTAGATATGGGGGCAGTGGGCAATATCCTGGTCTTCTCCACCCACCCCATCTTTTCCTCCAGCCTGGGAAGAAGGTCACCCTTTCTGCTGCATCCTGACTGTGCATCCCTACAGTGCTTGACGTATTTCATTATTATGTCTAGAGTGCTAAAGGCAAAAGGCCCTAGAGGGCAAGAATAGCAACCCTTTCTATATTTCTAGGAAGGAAACTGAGGCCCAGAGCTATAAGGTTAATTATATGCCCACGGTCACAGTTATTTAGTCTGCAATCAAGGTGTCCAGACTCTAACTCCAGTGCTTTTTTCCATGCTATTCCTCCATCCTTTTTATCTTTTTTAAAATCACCTATGCCCCATGCTGTGCCAAAGACACACTGTGGAAGGAGGGCTGTCTCCCTGGGGATAATGCCTACTGGTGCCAGGCCGAATATCAGACATATCGATGAGAGGTCCTGTGCTCTGGATGAGCGCTGGGTGGTGCAAGGAGACACCGGTACAGAAACTCTGAGGGTTGACAGCTTGGCTGAACTCTGCATCTGCCACGGGGATGGTGGCCTTGTCATCTCCTGGGGGAAGAAGAACAATCAGTGGCACTCCTTCCCTTTGGGCACCATCTTTAACTTCTGAATTTCTCCTTTTCTTTATCCAATGTTGATGCCTAGAATGGCCAGGATAATTCTTCCTTAGACAAAGAAGGAAACAGCCTTTGAGAGAAGCTGCAATGCATTTGAGGCTATTGGTAGGGCTTCAGTAAGAATCCTGGGCACTGCTGTGAGGGCTGGTGTTGTCCTTAGTGTGCTGTGGCCTGGAGAAGTGCACTCAGAGCAGGGAAGAGAGCTTGTGGCACCTATTACTCACCCAGCTGCTTGATACCCTCCTTGTCCTCAATTAGCAGCTGGACCCTGGGGATGTCAATGTGTAGCCGTGGACCCTGGGGTGGCCCCTTCACAGGTGTGTCAAAGCTTCGGTTGTTCTTGCTGTGGGGAGAAGGGCTAGAGGTGGGTTACTCAGCAGCCATAAGGGGTTAGGGGACGGGTTTTTGTAAAAAAAAGTGGGGTCTCAGAAGCTTGTCCCCCTGCAGGGGGAGAACAGAGAGGAAGCAGCTATATGGAACCTACCTTATCAACATTTCTGCCAAACTCTTTGCATCTGCAAAACAGTAGAGAGAGAGAGAGAGAGAGAGGTTGGGTGAGAGTGGAGTTGAATAGAATGAGAATTGGAAAAGGCATGGGACAAGGTGGGAGAATTGCCCCCATTGGGGCCAAGGCTGGTCTTCTGGGAAGAAGAGAAAGAAATGTAGAAACCTTAAAAAACAGTTCAAAACATGATAAGGTCTCATTGCTTTCATTCAGGATTTGGCTCAGGTCTGTTTTCCTTTTCTCAAACTTTTATCTAATAAGAAGGTCTTTCCTAAAGGAGAGGGTATATAAAAAGCTCCTTTTGCTTCCTGAATTGACTCTAAATGAACAAGACTCCAGATGAGGCTGAAAACATGCACCAATGGCAGGTGCATCCTTAGTAATCTGTTAGGGAGAGGATAGAGTGGGGAATGACGTAGGGCTGGTCAATTGGCAGCTCCAGATGACTATCAACCAAGGGGCTTCACTTCCTCCTCTAAGTCAGGGGTGTCAAACTCATTTTCACCAGAGGCCACATCAGCCTCACAGTTGCCTTCAAAGAGCTGAATGTGATTTCAACTCCTTAACAGTTAAGGAGTAGTTACATTTATATAGTCTTAAAATTATTTCAGCCCTTTGAAGGCAACTGTGAGGCTGATGTGGCCTCTGTTGAAAATGACTTTGACACCCCTGCTCCAGGGCATCTATCCCCTAAAAATTCCATGGATGGATTTGGGGGTCCCTGTTTTGTTTCAGAGGGGCCTTGAATAGGATTGGGACTCTCAGGTTAGAAACTGGTGAGAGAGAAGAAAAGGTCCTGGTTAATCCATTACACCCCTGATAACTGAGAGTGATCCAGCAGAGTGAATCTAGTTGCACAGATGCTTCCAAGCATCTAACTGCCATTCATTCACTCATTCATTCATTCATGATCCAAATCTGTCAATCCACCCATCCACTATCCACCAATTTAACTACCTAACCCTCCATCCATTCAACTATAAACCTATCCAACTATCTCTCCAACCATCCATCCAATTATGCATTCATCTGTTCAACCACTCATCCAGTCATCCATTCATCCATCTATTCACTTAACTTCTAACCATCTCTCCATCCTATCATCCACCTATACATCTAAATACACATCTGTGCATCCAAGCATCCATTCAACATCAATCTATTCAACCATCTATACACCCATTCAATCACCTATCCATCTATGCATCCATCTATCCATACAACCACCAATCCATTCAACTGAATATCCATTACATCTTTTATTTAACCATCTTTCCATTTATACATTTTCCATCCAACCATCCAATCAATCGTCTACTCATCTACCCAACCATCTAACCACTTACCCACTCAATCATCCATCCATTCATCCATTCATCCAACACCTAAACCCTAGGCAATGTTAGCCTTCTGTGCTACTATTGTGCCCTGGCTTCTCAAATGAGACCATAAACTCTATAGAGGCATGGATTGTCCCTTCTTCATTTATCTTTTTGTCTCCATTGTATGACATATCAATAATACAGTAGATACTCAATAAATGTTTTCCAAATGAATGATGAACATTTTTTAAGCAACTAGTACAAATTGAAGCAAATCATACCCATTCATGCTAGACTGCACTATTTGGTATTGGGAGAGGAGATGATATTCAAAATATTTGAAAACTGATATAGCATGGAAACTCTCCAGTCAGAGCTGATCAAGCTCCTAGATAACACCTGCAAACATACTCATTAGTGGTTGGGTCCTAGGAAAGTCACAGGAATCCTGTGTGAGAGAATGGCACACCCAGGGTGCAGGGAGCAACATTTATTTACCAAATAATACAGGAATGTTTAAATCTTTTAATAAGCATTATGCTTTACCAATTTGAACCTCTAAAAGTCAGCCATGGTTAGGATAGGCACAAAGTCCTGGGGTACATAGGAGGGGGCAGTGAACATTAGGGAGGTTTTAGAAGGTTGCTGTGGCAGCTTGCCTTTCAAGGGGACACAGACACTCTATCTTGTCTAGATAAGGCTGTGAGCTAGTAGTAGGTGGCCATTGGGGCTGAGGGTCAATACTCATGCCCAGGAAGCCCACAGGAAGGAAACTCCCCCACCTCGGAGTCGCTTCAGCCGCTTCTCCTTCCTCTTCTTTCGTACAATGAAGAGCAGAGCCACTGCCAGTGTAGCCAGGATGACTGGGCAGCCGATGGTGAACAGCTTTTTCACGTCATCCCCCTCACCTTGAGCAGACTTGATGGGAGGGATGGTACCTGATTGGGGGTGAAGAAGGAAGTCAGCTGTTCCTTATGAGTGGAGTGCTATGCAGATTCCCATGAGTGAGGGAGCCCTTTGACCTTCCTTGCTCTCCTTGTTCTCCCTCTGACCTCTACTTCCTGGAACAGAGCTCCTCCCCTCCCCTCTGCTCCCATAAATTCTGGTCTCATCAGGACAACCTTAAATAGTTGGGTAGTTTTTACACTATGTTTTGATACTACTGATATCCTGGGCCTGTTTTAAAATTATCCTGAAGTCTCTCAGAGAGTCTCTTGCTTGTTGGAGTTCCCTTTCCCTTGGGCAATATCTGCTAGCTTTGGGTGCCTACAGGGAGAAACAATAGAGTCTCTTGCTGACAGCCCTCTGCCATGCCCTGATCTTTGACTGTTTCAAAGCCTCAGCTAAGAGTCATCTCTTTCATGAAGGCTTTCCTGTTTGACCCCATCCCCTTCTGATACTACTTCATTCTTTTTCCTTAACACATAGGTAGACTTAGTTTGTGACATCAGGTCCCTATGAATGTAGCCTTCTGTGAACTTTAATGTATTTGCATGTGCATGTGATCTGTGTGTGCAGGCACATGTGTTTGTGTGTGCATGTGTACACATCTGTTCATGCATTGTGTGAGATGTCCCCTTGTGGCAGGCTCCAGTTTGTGCTCACCAAATATTCATATGCTCATCTGCATTTCTCAGCTTCTGGGTAGTTAGATTAGAACCATGTGACTAGTTATTTTTTAAAAATATTTTATTTATTTATTTTTAGAGAGAGGGGAAGGGAGAGTGAGAGAAAGGGAGAGAAACATTGATCAGTTGCCTTTCGCCCATGGAGGTGTGAAAGGCAACTGATCAGGGACCTGGCCTGCAACCAGGCATGTGCCCTAACTGGGAATTGAGTTGGTGGCCTTTTGGTTTGTGGAACGATGCCCAGTCCACTGATCCACACCAGTTAGGGCCCATATGACTAGTTCTAGACAACAGAGTGTGAATAAAAGTCATGAGTATTATCTCCTGGCCAAGGCAATTAAGAATTTGTGTGGCTCTTACATCTCTCTCTTTTTGGTGATCTTGGAAGTTACAGATTCAAGATGACAGATCTAAAAGATGGTGGCCAGCCAATCCTCATACACTTTATGAGAGCAAGAAACAAATATTTATTGGTTTAGCTATGGAACTTTTCATGTTTCTCTCTTATTGCAGCACAGGCTCTCCCATCCTGTCTCATATACCATATTAGCAGAGGGTTCTTAGAGGGCAGAACCTCAGCTGCATCTTCACCTCCCTCTCCATCTTTCTGAAGTAATGGACAGAAAAACTGGTGCCTTCAAATACCCTCTATTTTTAGTGTTATAACTTTGTCTGCCTGTCTATCTCTATTGGCCACTAGTGCACCTGCCTGCCTACCAATCTGTGGCTTCCTTTGCCTGCTTATCCACTTGTCAGCCTTTCTCCTGACTATTGTCCTGCTGATTTATCTATTTGTTTGTTTCTCTCTTTGGGTCCCTGCTTCTCTGCCAGCTTTTCTGGCAGCACCTTGTTCCAGCATCTGTGCTGCTCCCTCCCACCCTGACTCACTGCCATCGTAGTCCAGAGTGGCGAACTGAGCCGTTTCATTGCCGCAGCCAGCGCTGTTGCAAGCCCTCATGCGTAGCTCGTACCATGTGGCCTCTCGAAGTTCTGTCAGAAATACCTCCCCAGAAGTGTTGGCCCGGAGGCCCTGCCAGGCCCAGGTGCCCTTGGGCCGGTATTCCAGTCCAATGGCTGTGATAGGGCAGCCCCCATTGTTCCAGCCCTGCAGGTTAAGCCGAGCATGTGTGGAGTTGATGTGAGTGAAGAGATGCTGGTCTTTGCTAAAGGAGGGCTCTGGGGGCCAGAAGAAGAGAGAGAGAGGTTAGAGAGACTGAGAGGAGGGAATTCATTCATCTGGGCTGGAAAGGGTTCCCTGGGGGTACCCAAGACTGCAGTGGCTCTAGGGGGATCAGTGGTTGACCCCAGGGAAGAGAGGAGGAGTACAGGAGGAAAGGACCTGGAGAGAAGGCTTCAGCAAAGGAGGAATAGAGATGCAGGAAGAAGGAAGAGAAGGGATAACATCTGCCACCCCCAGTAGGAAAGTGGGACTGGCTTTTCCTAGTGTGATTTGTCCAGATGTTGTAGTGATGGGAATTAGGTTGTCTCTCCCTTTAGCCTCTTGCTTCCCTGCACCCTCCTTCTCTATCCCCACCATCTTCCACCCCTTGTCCTGAGATTTTTCTCCCTCCCCTCCTCCTCCCTGGGCGTATCTCTCCCTACACCCATGTCATCAGGCCTCACCCCGCCCATGGGTCTTGGCCTCGATGATCTCGCTGATACGCCCGGAGCCCACACTGTTCTTGGCTGCCAGCTTCACCTTGTACCATGTGCCACACTTGAGACTGTCCAGCTTGAAGGCCCGCTCACTGGAGCTGATGAACACATCCTTCCACTCCTCGCTGTGGTCCACCGAGTACTGTAGCACGAAGCCTGCCCGGGAGGTTTGCCTGGCTCAGGGGGGCAGGGTGGGGCCAGGGGTACCCAACAGTCATCACAAGGGGGGTGTGTGGGCTCTAGGCAGGGGGCAGAGTGGGGCCTTTGGTCATTGGCAGGGGCCGATGCACTTCAGAGGAAAAACTGAAAGGAACTTGGGTGAGTTTTACTGCTCTCTCTTCAATTCTCATGTTAGGGTTCAGAAGCCAAGGTGGGGAGGGAAGCAGAAAACCAGGTTTGTGAGGCTTAAAGGGGATCCTGTTTAGACCCCAGTGCTCCACATGTGACCCCATGACAGCAGCACAGTGTGATCCTCCCTGAATGCCTTCTCGACTTGCAAAGTCTCAGCCTCTCACTAAAGCCCTCCTGAATCAGAATCTTCTTACAAGATCCCCTGGTGATTTACATGCATCTTAAAGCTTGAGAAGGACTCATCCAGTAGTCTGTCCACTTTTAAGATTTAGAAACTGAGGCCCAGAGAAAAAAATGACTTCTTGGGGTTTGCATGGCTCTCTAGGGGTGTTCTAGAGCCCAGATGCCTGATGTTCTTTTCATGGCACTTGGGCAATTTCCTTGTGGTCTGAATTGTAACTCCCATCACTTCCTGGGCATTATGGGGACTCTGGGCCTAGATTCCTTCCCATGCCTACCCCTCCTTATCCAGACTCCTCTTACCTCGGATGGAGCTGCCCCCATTGTCACCTGGAATCCAGGTCAGAGTGATGGATGAAGCAGAGGTTTTGGAGACAGTGAGGCGAGGCTGGTCCGGGGGAACTGTGAGGGGAAAGCCACCGGCCCTCACCACAAGGTTGACTTCTGATGATGGGGGTTTGGGGGTATCCCAATGGGAAGGTGGGTAAGGGATTGGCTTTCCTACTTTCTAGGTGCTGCCCTCACTCCTGCTCATTCTCCCTGCCCCGCCTGCCTGCTCATACATTTGGCATCTCTGTTCCACTGAGAATTGGTATCCCTGGTGATAGGTATTTTTCTTCCATTCAGAAACCCTGTCTTTCACATGATGAAATTTCTACCCCTTCTCCATCCCTGCCCCGACCCAAGCCCCACCTGCCTTGCAGGGCTCACCTTGAACAAGAAGGTTGACAATTATGGTGTCAAAGCCCCCAGTGTTGGTAGCCGTGCAGGTGTAGTAGCCTGAGTCCTCAGCCTTCACAGCACGCAGCAGCAAAGTGCCATTGGTATGGATGAGCCGGTGCCCATCCATGGACACGGGGATGGCTGAGTCTTCACTGTGGGGGGCATGGGTTTTGGCAATCATTCCCTCCCCCAGAGCCTCCCCCAGGTCTATAGGCAAATAGAGCTGGAAGCAGAAGGAGGCTTGCCAGGGGTCCCTGGATTCTTGGGTATTACTTAGGACTTCCTGAGGGGTGACTAGTAACCTTGGTCTTTTAACTATCCAGGCAAGGGAGCTCCTGAACTCTCAAGAGAGGGGCATCAGGGAGGCTTGCTTCTGAGAGTGGTAGCTATGCATCCAGGGTACCCACAGGGCCGAGACAGCAGGAAGGGAGGGATACCGATGCTCTTTGTCATGGCTCTTCTACTATGCTCCTCTCTGTGGGTCACCAGTCCTTCCAGGGTCCCACACATACCTGTCCTTGGTCCACTTCACAGCTGGGGCTGGATCTCCCACTGAATTGCAAGGCAGCCGGACATCTTTCATCCAGGGTGTTGTCACAGTGCCCCCAAATGAGATGATCTTTGCTGGGGCTATAAGGAAGAGAGGATAAGGGCAACCTCACTTCTATACCCAATATTGCCTCTGCCCTTCCCCACCCTACTTTCTCAGGGCTCCCTGAATATTTTGTAAAAGTTGTTCCTCTACTACCTGACCTCTACCTTGGACTTGGGGTTGGGGATGTGGGGAATTTCAGCTGGGAGTGCTTGTTCAACAAACATTTATCAAATGCCTATTATGGGTCAACTATCACATGAGACACTGAGGATTCACAAAATGAATAAAATTCATTCCCTGTCCTCAAGTTGTTGAGTTCAAGAGAGAGACAGGTACTTTAAAAAGTAATTACAGGTGAAAAATACTGTGGCAGGGGTAGGTACAAATCCTGATGGGAGTATCTCCATGAAGGAGGAGTGAATTGGGCTGTTTAGTTGTGGCGAAGATGAAGATGAGGAGAGGCTTTAGACTCTTAGAGGCTAAGGAGCTCACTGAAGAGAAGGAAAGGCCTGTCAGGAAGAAGGAACAGCCCTGAGAGGCACAGAGGACTGAATCACATGGCCAGTGTGTGGGTCTGCAAATTTTTGATTGAGGTGACCAAAGCCCAGGGTGAGCAAATGGGGGCGGGCAAAAGCAGAGCTGAGGGGTGAGTGGAAGCAGAAGCACGGGAGGGGTGCTCTGCTGGCAGAACAAGGAGGCTGGACTTCCTCTTGAGGCTATGAGGAGCCACTAGAGGCTTATAAATAAGTAGTGACACATTCAAAGTTGAATTTTAGCTCAATCCCTGGCTGCCTGCTGAGGAGGGCTTTGTGTGGCTGGTCCTGAAGGATGGGTGTAGACCAGAAACAAGATGGTGGTGGGTGGGGAGATGGATGGGAGGCTCAGAATAAGAACTGCCAGCACTTGGGGTCTGACTGGTTTCCAGGGAAGAGATGGAAGGGGAGGTGGGGATGTCTGCTGGGACTCCAGCTGGGCCAGCTTGGTAGGTGATAGTGTCCTCGTGGAGACAAGGCATGGGGGAGGAAGAGTGGGGCATGTAGGAGAGATGGGAAGACTGCCTCACACTGAGCCCAGAGTGCCTGGGGACACCTAAAGGGGCAGCTAGAAAACAGCTGGATATAAATGTTGTGGAGCATAAGAGAGATGGCTGGACCGCAGGCCCTGATGTGAGAGTCGGCAGAGTGAATGAGGTCACCAGGAGGGGATGTAGACTGACGGAGAAGTGGCAAAACCCTGGATTCAACACACATAGTCCCAGAGAAGAAAGGAGTGTCCCTGCGTGTGGAGCAGGGGTAGGCCTGAGAAGCCGAGAGGACCAGGAGGCACAAGTCGCATCCTGGAAAGCAGGGGAGGCAAAGATGTCAGGGGTCCAGCCAGAAGGTAGTCCTGTCATGTACCTTACAGTTCCAGGCCCACCGGTAGAGGTCTTAATTTAACTAAGTGACTGAGTGCTTCAGAGTGCAGGCCATGCACTGCTGTTCAGTGCTCCACTGTAAATGGGATAACAAGCCCCACCAACAGGGCCCATGGAGGCCCCTGGCCCACTGCAGGCCCTGAATGCATGCTCCCTGACTCTGAGGCTGTGCCAGGGGATGGGGGGTGGGGGTGGGGCTGAGGACTCCTGTGTCCCAGCTGAACTTCTCCTTCTTTCAACCCCATGTGAGTTCTGGTACTGGAGCTTGGTTTAGAGAATCGGGTAGCTGTGGGAAGAGGCAGGGCCAAGAGGAAAGGCCCAGGGCAGCCCAGCACCAAAGTAGAAGATCAGTAGTCAAAGGCTTGTGTGGCTGAGCCTGACCCCAGGGTTGGCACAGAGGGGAGCCTAGAAGCTCTGTCTGGCTGCCTCTGTCTTGTTGCAGCCTCAGAACTGTCATTCTCTGTAAAGCAGGGTGCATGTGCCCCCATGGCACATGAATGACCAGGTCAGGGATTCAGTGGGGTACTCCCTAAGGTCAAGCACAGTCTAATCCACCCGGTGTGCAGCCTCTAGCCCAGAGCCTCCTTCATGTTATGCACTCTGTAATGACTGTTACGAATGAACCAGAGATCAGTGAGGTGTCCAGGCTTCAGGATTAAGGCACTCTGCAGTTCTCTGCTCTGTGGAAGCGTGTACCCTGCCTCAGCCCCCTCTGAAAAGCTGAGCATTGGGAAAAGTGCCCTTTGGGGATAGAGCGGGGCTAAATACCCCTTCTTTCAATCCCAGAGTAGAGTTTGAAGGGGGAGCCCTGGGGGCACCATGCCCAGTAGCCTCTTGGTATCAGTGCCCCCTCGAGCCTGTTGTGAGGCTTTCTGGGCGTCAGGGGGCAGCAGAGGCCCAGTCTTAGGGGATGCAGGGAGGAGGTGTGTGGGATGAGCTCCTCAGACAGGGTGGAGGGAGGTATCTTCCATTTGTGGAGGACCAGATATCTAGAAGGGAGCTCCTGGGAGAGTCTGTCCATCTGGCCCAGGCCCATTCTGCTCACCCTTGACAGCTGGCTCGATGGTGACCTTCTCGCTGCTGTTGCCCCGGCCAGCAGAGGTGACAGCAGCCACCCAGAGCAGGTACTGCTGCCCTCGGTTCAGGTGGGCGATCCGGTAGAAGAGCTGCTCTGGACTGGTCTCATACTCGCTGGGAGCCTGTGGGGCAGAGGCAAAGAACTACTATGAACCCAGGCCCTCAGGCCTCCAGCCTCCAACTCCAACCTTCCTGGAGACCCTGGGCTCAGAGGAGGTGGTAGTATCTGGGGCTGTGGGAGGGGAGGCAGGACCCTGCCTACTTTGTCCTTCCCGGTTCTGGAGAAACAACAAATAGAGAGTGCGCTGGGCTTGGCTCTGGGCACCGATGGGTCTGCTCTGGGGTATTGCTGGGTCAGCCTCAGTTTACTTCTGACTAATCCAGGTGCTGGCAACTGTGGCTGCAGCGCCAGGGAGTGGGAGTCTTTTGGTTGAGAGCTGGAGGGAGCTGGGAGAAGGGAGAATAGAGGAGGGAGGGTCCCAGTAAATTTTTAGAAAGGGAATCTCTGGGGAGCTTCTTCCCAGAGAAGACGGGCTCCTCAGCGTGTCCCCACTCAGAGTCACCTCCTAGCCTTGCAGGAAGCAAACCCATCCAGAGGATGAAGGTGTGGGAGAGAGAACTATGAAAGCTTCACCGGGCAACACTTTATTAATGATTATTAGTGGAACAGAAGCTGTAATATATATTTGTAGGTTATATAAATCTATAAATTTTTTTAACCAAATGACAGTTTTGACAAGTTGCCAACAAAACAATATCAGATCCCAGTGGTTTTGCCAGTTGCTTTGATGAAAAGATTATGTTACCTTGGAAACCAGAGGCTCAGATATTGAAATAAATTTGAGAAGCAGCTTTTGATAAGCACTAGTTTGCAGACCTCCTGTCAGCCTCTTCCCTGGTGCAGGCGGGAGGGGGCTGACTTTCATTTTATTTTATTTTTTGGTCAGCTGCAGGGAAGGGGAAGGAGGATGGCACTAGAGTCTTTTTGAAATCAGGGCAGAATTCTAGGGAGGGGAGCCCCCAGAACAGATGGGGGGTCCTAAGGCCAGAGGGAACTAATAATTAGTTATCTTGGCAGTCACAGGGTCTTGCACACATATGTGCGCATGCTCACACACATAGGCATGTAGAAGCATTCCTCCCGTGCTGAGAGACAGGCCTCCAGGCAGATATAGGGTCACAGAGGCACGTTCTCTGTGCCCCATCATAGGGCCGAGGGGCTCAATGACTTATATCAGGAGAAAATATTTTTCTTCCTGGGTCTCAGGCTGTCTTCAAGGAAAGGTTGAGGAGAAGGCACAGACTTTCTTCAATATACACAGAGGTCCCTGTCAGACTCCTCCTCCTGCCTCCCTCATGGAGATCTGGCATGGAACACAGGAGGCCCCTGCTGGGGATAGGGGCAGAGCCACCCTGAGCCCTGGCAGTTGGGGGACCGTGTGCCTATCTGTAGTTCATAGCTGTGCAGGAGGTAGGGTGGTGTAGTGGCTTCAACACCTGCCTGTTCTTACTAGGCATGTGACTCAGACAGTGTTTCTTGTGGTTCCTGGGGCTTCAGTTGTCTCTCCTGCAAAGGAAGAAAGCAGTACTGCTCTGCCTACCCTGTGTGATCACAGTGTGTGTGCTGCAAACGAGGCAAGGGGTGTGTGTGGTTATTTTAAATGGAGACATATTTTTCTCCTGGTTCATTTTTCTCTGATGGTGGAAGTGTGTGTGTGTGTGTGTGTGTGTGTGAAGAAAAGTTGAGTGTGGTTGTTATGTGTGTCAGCGTGTACCTGAGTGTACGTTTCTCTCTACACAGGGAAGAAAATGTTTCCTCTCAAAGATTTTTAGCATCTTACCCAGCCTTCCTTTAACTCTGGATTCACCAAGAATCTACTGAAAGCACTTTAAAAAAACACACCACCATACTCTTATGTAGAGTTTGAATGGATCAAAAATTTTTTTAAAAAGTAAAGCTACAAAAGAGGAAATTATAGGTAAATACTTATCTGTCTTTCTGATTAGAAAAATAAAGGCAAAAATTATACATGGAAGTAATTTATAAGTGTAAATTATATTAAAAGAAAACCTATGGTACACCAAAAATGGAATCAAAGGCAAGCAATAAACTGTCCAATAGTTGCAACCTATATGATTAAAGAAATTCTTATCTTTAATATGTAAAGAGCACTCACAAAACAATAAACAAAAATCATGAGCTAACTAGATTTAAAAAATAGATAAATGACATACATTGATAATTACCCAAAGATGAAAAAACACTAATAAAAACATATAACAAAAATCAACCTATCTAGTTATTAAAGAAAAAATAACTTAAAACAAACTTTTCAAAAGCTCAACTGGCAAAATGAAAAATATATAATACCTTTCATTAACATGGGCCTAAGGAACAAGCATGTACTTACCACGCTAGTGGAAACTTTCTGAAGGGTAATTTGTAAATATGTGCACACACCTTAAGAATATTCTTTGTGGCCCAGCCAAGATGAAGGTGTAGGTGGAAATACTGTACCTCCTTGCACAACCAAATTTAAGGACAACCAAGATTTAGAAACAAAACACAACCAAAACAGACAAAAAATTGAACTGTACCAAAGTCTGACGAAAACGAACCATTCATCCAGACCACTAAGAGGGGTGGAGTCGGTGGCCAGCAGAGAAAGGTAACGGCAGGAAAAAGTGGTGGCTGCCAGATGGACCTAGGCATGCAGGCAGTGATTGGCAGATCCCAGACGTGGGGTGGCAATGGGCAGACCCAGTGAGGGTGCAAGAGGTCTGGCTGACCGTAGTCACACATTCATGCGCAGATACACCAGGCAAAGCAGTGAGCAGTGAGACAGACCACGCAACCCAGGGCCCCAGCGATGGGCATTAAAGCCTAAAAGCACCAATTGGAAAAACTTCCGGGGGTTGAGGTGCCGGGAGAGGCTCTCAGCCTCACAGGAGAGTTTGTTGGAGAGATCCACTGGGTCCTAGAATGTACACAAGCCCACCCACCTGGGAACCAGCACCAGAAGGGCCCAATTTGCTTGTGGGAAGCGGCAGAGGGGACTGAAATCTGAGAGAGAGCAGAACAAATGCCATTGCTCCCTCTCTGATGCCCCCACATACAGTGTCACAGCCCAGCAACCTGGGTTGCCCCACCCTAGTGAATACCCAAGGCTCTGCCCCTCACACATAACTGGTGCTAACAGACCAAAACATTATGGCTCAAGCAGAAGAACAGCTCGAAGCCCCAGAGCCAATATTTCTAAGTGACCAAGAGATAGCCAACCTATCAGATGCACAGTTCAAAATACTGGTGATCAGGATGCTCACAGAACTGGTTGGTTTTAGTCACAAATTAGATGAAAAAATGAAGGCTACATTAAGTGAAATGAAGGAAAATGCACAGGAAACCAATAGTGAAGGGAAGAAAACTGGGACTCAAATCAATGGAGTGAACCAGAAGGAAGAAAAAAACAACCAAACAGAAAAGAATGAAAAAACAAGAATTCAAAAAAATATGAGGAGAGGCTTAGGAACCTCCAGGACATCTTTAAATGTCCCAACATCCGAATTACAGGGGTACCAGAAGGGGAAGAGGAACAGCAACAAGTGGAACACTTATCTGAACAAATAATGAAGGAGAACTTCCCCAATCTGGCAAAGGCAATAGACTTCCAGGAAATCCAGGAAGCTCAGAGAGTCCCAAAGAAGTTGGACCCAAGGAGGAACATACCAAGGCACATCATAATTGCATTAGCCAAGATTAAAATGAAGGAGAAAATTCTAGAAGCAGCAAGAGATAAGGGGACCGTCACCTACAAAGGAGTTCCCATCAGAATGTCAGCTGATTTCTCAAATCAGGCAAGAAGGGACTGGAAAGAAGGATTCCAAGTCATGAAATCCAAAGACCTACATCCAAGATTGCTCTATTCAGTGAAGCTTTCATTTAGAATGGAAAGGCAGATAAAGTGCTTCTCAGATAAGATCAAGTTGAAGGAGTTCATCATCACCAAGCCCTTATTATATGAAATGTTAAAGGGGCTTATTTAAGAAAAAGGAGTTAAAAAATATGATCAGTGAAAGGACAGCAAACTCACAGTTATTAACAACCACACCTAAAACAAAAGCAAACTAAGGGGACAGCTAGAACAGGAACAGAGCCACAGAAATGGAGATCACATGGAGAGTTAGCAACAGGGGAGTGAGAGGAGGAGAAGGGGGGAGAAGGTACAGAGAATAAGTAGCATAGACAGTAGGTAGAAAATAGACAGTGGGGAGGGCAAGAATAGTGTGGGAAATGTAGAGGCTAAAGACCTTGTGACACATGGACATGAACTAAAGGCGGGGAATGGGGGAGGGAATGTGCAGGGTGGAAGGGAATGAAGGGGAAATGGGACAACTGTAATGGCATAATCAATGAAATAAAAAAATTCTTTGTGGCCTATGAATTTCTACAGAAATTTACTTCAGGCAATAATAAATCATGTGAATAGAGACATTTATGAAGAATGCTTAATGAAGCATTATTTATAATGGTGGAAATTTGGAAATAGATTAATGTAGAAAATGGAGGGACTGACTAAATAGATTATGTACAGTCATTCAAAATCATATTTTAAAAAATATTTGATGCTATAGAAAGGTGCCTACATATATTACATGAAAAAGTCAGGTTATATAATACAAAAATTTTTATTTTAACTAACTCCCTGCCAAACCCATAACATATGTACAGATCAAATACTAGAAGGCTATATACCAAAACTTTGTCAGTTTATCTGACATGTTTATCTTTAGAAAATAAGAGTGAGTATAAGTAATTTTTACTATTCTTTCTATTCTTTTATATATTTACAGAATTTTCCACAATAAATTGCATTCTTATGATAATTAGAAAAAACAACAAGTGTTTGGTAAAATTAAAAAAATTATCTATTTTATTTTAGAGAGATGCATAAGAAAAACATCGATCAGTTACCTCTTTCACAGCAACCCAGGCACATGCCCTGACCAGGAATCTAACTGGCAACCTTTTGGTTTGCAGGATGATGCCCAACCCACTGAGCTACACCAGCCAGGGTGTGTTTGATAAAATTTCTATCAGGACCAGTGAAACTCTGGCTGTCTCCAGGAGTAGCTTGCTGGGTGCCAGCACCACAGGTAGTTTCCTACATCTGTTCTGAGGATTCCACACACATGCTCATTCCACATACTCAGGCTCACATGCATTTGCCCCAAACCCAAACTAATACCCACAGCTTTGCTCTGTCATGTATACGCAAGTGTGTCCACACCCCCACCATTCATTCCTGCAGCTCTTTCATAAATGAATTTGCAATGCAGTTATTTGGAATTTGGAATATATTTGTAGAAAATGGTAACATCACAAATCACATATGGTGGTTAGGTCCCTGGATCCCTCACTAAGTCTAGTCCCCACCCTGAAATGTGGCTGATGTTCTTATCACACTAGCACAGTTGGCTCCTCGTGTGACACTGTCCAATGGGAAATCTTCCCACAAGAGAGGGGGTTCCTACATGTTCAGGACATGAAAAGGAAGCAAGGAGGGTCCCAAGGTCTCCAGCAGCAGAAAGAGAAAATGAGGACCAGGAGCTCTTCTCTGGGTCCTGGGAGTGGGGTTCCCAGACAGTCAACTTGGGGCTCCTAAAGCCCAACTTAATGAGGAGACTGGGCTCCTGGACGCCAATCCCTTTGCAAGACATCATTATAAGAGCAGGAAATGACTGCACAAACCCAGGCTGGAGCATCAATGTCTGAAGGGAAATTTGCCCAATGTCTAAGGCTTTACAATTGCCAAGCTGCTAGTAATTCATCAAATATGTATTTAGTGACAATGATGTTCCAGGCAAAGTGTTTGGCAGCTGGGGACCCAAAGATGAAAAGTGCTGTGCTTGTCCTCACAGGGTCCCACAGACCAGTGTGGGAGCAGATGCGTGAACAGATAATTGCCATCTAACACATTTAGTGTGTGATAGAGGGTGAAGAGCGCACTATGGTAGGAATCAGCAGGGGCAGAGGTGTAGCAGTGTGAAAAGGCATTATGGATGCCCAGAATGGTGACAAGCTTAGTGTAAGGAGAGCCTAGAATGTGTGCATGAGGGGAAGGGTTGAAGAGAGGGGAAAGAGGGGCAGAAGACCTGGCTGAAAACATTGACTGCAAAAATTGGCAGAACCACCCAACAATGGCAGGGTGTTCTTAACCCAACATCTGTAGACCCCATGACCCAGCAATTCCCCTCCTAGGTGCAAGCCCAACAGGAATGCATGAACACCAAAAGGCACATGCAAGAATATTCACAGCAGCACCATTTGTAATAGCTCCAAACTGAAAGCCCCCCAAATGCCTATCAATGGATAATAAATTGTAGTGTGTGCACACAGTTGAAAACTACATAGAAGTGAGAGTAAATGGATGATTTATAACCACACACAACAATGTGGGTGAAATTCACAAATTCAAAATAATGTTTAGTAAAAGATGCCAGACAAATGGTGTAACTCCATTTCTACCATATATAAAAAGAGGCGATACTCATCTCAGTCAGGACAGTGGTTACCCTGCTGGGGGCAGGTGGTGAGAGGAAGGAGTACAAGGAGGTCTTCTTGGGTGTTGCAATGCCCTGTTCCTTGCTCTGGGTGCTGCTCGTCTGTGTGTGCAGGGAGAATTCATGGAGCTGTACAGCTATGATATGTGCACTTTTGTGCATGTGAGGCAGTGGCCATGAGAGTGGGGAGAGGTGGGTGGAGTCACTGGAAAGATGGTTATGGCTTTCCTATCTGGTAATAGAACTCTGGCCTCAGAGGTGAGGAGCTGGGTTCAAGGGGTAATTCAGAAAGACCACAGGAAAGCAGAGTGCAGAGGAGATGATGATGACATAATTACTGAGCAATTTCAGGACAGCTTTTCTGGCTGCCAGAAGCTCATCTGCAGATGCTTGGTCACATCACAGGTTGCTGATGAAGGGAGAAGCTGGCTTCTCTTGCTTCTTGATTCCCTCACCCCAGTCCCAAGCACATCTTCTGGACAGTGATGTTGCCCCTCTAGTGGGCACCCCTTGGCCTCCGCCCACATAATGGAAGCTTTCTAATGGCAGGTATCTATGCACCTGCTCTCATAACTTGAGAAGTGCCCCAGAGTAGTCCACCAGCAGCACTCTGTGGTTGAGTGGCTGCAGGTTAGAGGCAGAGGGAAGGATCCATATTGTGGGATGTGGGTGCATATCACACTGTACCTACCCTCACCCTCTCTTTCTTTTCCGTGGAGCTCCTTTGTCCCTTCTCAGTGTTCAGTGGGAGGACAGGCACTAGCACTCTGCCTAAGCCTGGGAGCCACCATCTCCACTCCAGGGCTTGGGTGTATATTGCAGTCTCTCAGTCCTCTCCCCTTGGCTGGGTCCAGGTCCCAGCCTAGAGAGATGTCCTTGCCAGCTGTCCCCTATTTTTCTCCTCTCTTCAGCTGGCTCTGTGCTGAGAGGCCACTCAGGACAGAGTCCCAGCAGCCCTCCAAGCCCAGACCGACAATGCTGGAGAACAATTTATTTCCAGAGACTGTGGACCAGCCAGTGTCCAGTCAACCAACAGCTCTGGGGCCCACTAGGCTTTTTTTTGGTCAGCCAGACTAGAAGAGCCAAGGCCCTCGCCTCCCTTTCATGCCTGCTTGGTTATGACTCAAAGGAGTCTCCAGGACTTGTGACAATCTTGCAGTCTCTGGAACAGAAGACAGACTCGAGATGGACTTTGGGTGAGGCTTCAGCCACTCTTGTGTGACCAGTGCCATGCTTATTCATGAAACCAGGTAGAAACATATATGTAAATGGCCCCAGTGTTTGGCCTGGAAGCCAGCTGATCTATAGTGTATTTTTATCTTCCTCCTGCTCTACTCGTCCTTCAGCCCTGGGCATACTTACTGGCTGGCCAGACCCAGGACTGGAGCAGAAGATGGTATACTTGCGGATAACCCCATTGGGCTTGGTGGGAGGGAGCCAAGACACCACCACACTGCTGGCAGACGAAGGGACAGCTTTGATGCCAGCAGGGGGACCTGGAACTGAGCACAGAGAAGACAAAGTCAGTTTAGAGAAAGAAGGAACACAGCCTTTGGGAAAGAATGATATGGTGGGGAGACTGAGGCAGGTCAGTCTGGGAGAGCTCCCTGGAGAAGGTATCCTTGAGCTATGGTTTAAAGGGGGAGGTTCCAGCATGGCAAATGGTGGGAGACAAAAGGCAATCATTTTGGACTTGTAACAAAATCTCCGAGATGAAGACACTGGGAGTGTCCAGCTTCAGAACTGTTTGGTTAGGACTCGCAAGAGAGAAATAAAACCCAGGAGGAGTCTATCTTGATCCTTATGACCCTAACTTGTTCCCTGCCCTGTTGCTCTATCAACTAATAACTTGTATTTAGGCCAAAAAAAACATACTAGTCACTCCGTTCTTTTTGGCTTCTGAGCAACTTATAGCTGGGGACTCGAGAGATTCGCAGAGTGGGCCTACTCTAGAGGGTCAAGGGATGTGGTCAGCCAGTGGATGACCGTGTCTCCCACCATGTGCCCAGGACACTGCATTAGGGGTGCTGGCTAGGCCCTTTCTGTTTTCAGGAAGGAAAGTCTACTTTAGAATTGGCTGGGAAATCTATTCTAAGTGATTCCAATTTATATAGACTCTGACATCCCCCTGCTCCCATTTCTAGGCTTGCTTGGCCTGGCTGGGAGACTGGAAGCTTCCTGTCCTCAGCCCACACTCTCGTGTTTCAGCTCCCCCTTGCATCGCTGTACGCTTGTCTTCCCTCCTGAGAGCTTTTACACTCCTTTGAGGATAGTGGTAGTATCCTATTTAATTTACTTTACCTCTTTGAGCCTCACTTTCCCCATCTATACAATGAATATAAAAACAACCACATTAAAGGTTTGTAGGGAGAATTAGTGCTAATTAAAATAAAGCACCTGGCACAGTGCCTGAGGCACAGAGGACACTCAATAAATTACAATTATTATTTTTCCACTCCCTCTCTCAACTCTCAGCTTCTAGCACTACCTATATTTTTAAATCTACTAAGTGGTCAACAATGTTAGGTTAAATAAAATGGGTGCAGCGTCATCACTCACACAGGGGCCTAAGCTCAGAAGCTGGCGGCCACCCTTGGCTCCACCCTCCCTCACTGCTTTTACAGTCCTGCCATCCCACCTCTGCTGGGTGTCTTGGCAGCTGTGGAGCTCTAGGGATGGCCACGGGGGCAAGAGTGCTGACTGTAGTGTTTGAATCTTTTCCCTTGTTGCATAGGTTCCATCTTACCAGTTGTCTAGACAGGTACGTTGAAATATCCCACTCTGACGGTGGATTTCTCTATTTGTCCTTCTAGTTCTGTAAGGCTTTGCTTTTATATATTTTAAGGTTATGTTATTTGATTCACACAAATTTAGAACTGTTTTGTTTGCCTAGTAAATTGAGTCTGTTATTATAACAAAGTATCCTTCTTTATCTCAAGTAACAGTTTTCACCCTGTAGCATACTATGTCTGATATTAATATTCCAGTGTTCTCTTAGACAGTTTTGCATGGTATGCCTTTTATCTTTTTCCATCTTTTCCATTGAACCTTTCTGTACCTTTATGGTTTAGATGTCTCCTATAAACAGCATATATTTTGGTTTTGTTTTGTTGCCAGCCAGTCTGACAGAGTTTATCTTTCAACTGGAGAGTTTAGTCAGTTTATCTTTAATACAATTATTAATGTATTTAAGTTTAAATATCCAAGCTCACTAAATACTTTTCATTATTTCCACCTATTTTGTTTTTCTTTCCTTTTGTGCCTTCTTCTGGATTGAATATTAATACTCTATTTTTCCCATTCTACTAGTTTGGCTGTTATACAGTCTTCCACTACTTTTAGTGGTTACTTTCCAAAGTAAATCTTTAACTCTCCAAAGCTAATATCACTAATTGGCACTTTTATCTCATGCAATGCAAGGAACTTAGAACTTCTAACCCTCTCCTAATTTATATGCCATTGTTGTATATTTTAATTCTGCATAATATTTAGATCCTCCCTAAGATGATATCATCATTTTTATACAGTCAATATTAATTGATATTTACCCATATATTCACCATTTAATTGCTTTTCTTTCCTCACTGCATCACTAACCTTCACTTGGGGGTCATTTTCATTCTAACTAAAGAATGCCCTTTAATATTTTCTAGGGAAAGTATGTTGGTGACAAATTCAGTTTTCGTATGAAAATTTTTTATTTCATCTTAATCTTGAAGAAAATTTTTTTCCTTGATAGAAAGTCATAGGTTCACAACTATTTTCCTTTTGTACTTTAAATATACCATTGCATTGTGTCCTGGCTTCCATTATTTCTGATAAATTAGATGACAACCTAATTGTTGCTTCTTTTTTACTTTCACTGCTTTTAAGATTTTTCTCTTTGTATTTTTGCTTAGCAGGTTTATTATGATGAGCCTAGGTGTGGATTTCTGTAAGTTATTGCCTATTGAGTTTGTGGAGCTTCTTGCATTTGTGGCTTGATATCTTACAAAGGTTCTGACAAGTTTTCAGACATTTTATCTTCTGCCCCACTGTCTTTCTCCTCTTCTTTGGAATATCTTCTTGCATCTTCTATGTCCTTGATATTCAGAATGTGGTCCATGGGTCAGCAGCAGCATCACCTGGGAGCATGTTAGAAATGCAAAAGCTCAGGTTTTGCCCTATGCCTGCTAAATCAGGATCTGAATTTTAACATGATCCCCAAGTGATTTGTATGCACAGTCAAGTTTGACAATCACTGCTCTATGTCTTACTTGTGCTTTTATTTTCTATTAATTCATCTTCGTGTGCTTCATTTGGGTATTTCCTTCTGGCCTAACTTCCAGTTCACTAGTTATCTCTTCAGCCATGTCTGATTTATTTAAACTTATCTACTGAGTTATTTATTTTAGGCATTAGTAGTTTTTATTTCTAGATTTTCCATTTGAGAGTTTCTAATTCTCTTATAATTTCAATCTTACTAAGGATAATTATTTAAAAGTCCATATTTGAGTTAGAAAAGAAACCTATCTTTGGAATTCTTGTGGATTTGTTTCTTTTTCTGATGGTTTTTGTTTACATTATCCTTATCATTTTTTTGTTGTATACCAGACACAGTATTTGCAAAATTGTTTGTAAAACTAATTTGAGGCCTCAAATATTGTAATCTTCCTAAAGTGAGAATTGATCTTTGTTTTTTAAAGGTACCTGCAATTTGTGGCACTAGCAACCTGGAGTTGTTTCAGTGTAACTTTCATGACTGCTGAGATTTAAAGTTGACCTAGCTACTTTCGATCCACTTTTTCGATCCTACAGTGCTGACCTGCAGCATGGTCTTAATTTCAAGTGAGGGGGATGGTGTTTCACCAGACAGACCCACACACCCTGGCAGGCCCTGGCCTCCAATTCATGTCTTTCTAATGCTGCTTAGATTCTCAGCAACTGCCTCCAGACTCAGCAATTGTCCCCCAGGGGGAAAGCTGTTCAACATGCCAGGCTTATCTTCTGGCCTTACATTCTCCCTTGGATTCTAGCCCAGTAATTCTTCACTCTCTTGCCAGCAATATGATTCCTTCAAGTGGGTCTTTTGAAAAATATTTTATCCAGATATTATAGTGTGCTCAGCAAGAAGGAGAGTGGGTTTGAGTTATCTAGTCCACCATTGCTGGAAGTGGAAACCCCCTGAGATGCTTTTCTAAACTTGGCCCTCCTTTTCCCCTCATCCTCACTGCTGTCACCCAGCACACACCTTCTCTTTTCTGCCTAGATGTCCACAGGTTCTCACAGGACTCTCTGACATTAGCTCTTATCCCTCCCACCTCCTTCCTATCATTAGTCCCTTGCACTCCTACAAAAGTTACCTTTCTAAAGCATGGGTCTAGTCAAGACTCTTCTTCAGTTAAAGATCTTTAAAGTGCTCTAAAATCCAACTCAACTGTGCACTCTGAGGCCATTTGGCCAGATTTGGTATTCATAAGAAAGCTGCAGAGTAGGCAAGAGGTTTTATTGTTCATAAACTGAGTCAGCCAGTCCAACCTGATACCAACTTCAGATTGAGAGAGCTGAACATTAAAAATGACCTTGAACTTATATGTTTGCATTTTATCTTTTTACTTGTTTTGCTTTTTTCTAAGTTTTCTTATAATTTTTTTCCTTTGAAAAAATGCAAAATCCTGAGGGGTCACAGTACTTTCAGTTTAAGATGTTTGCTCAAGATCTCATGGCAGAGGTGGAGCTGGAACGTGAGACAATATGCTGGAGTTGAGGCAGCACTGCTGGAGAGTAAGCATGGTTTTCTGCCTGCCACTCACCATCATTCTTTCCTATTCCTCCCAAACAGAGCTTCACTTTTGCTTGGGGACTCATGCTCTTCTACCCTTTAGAGAAAGCTGACTTTATCACCTGCTCTGGAGGGTTTATCATGCTTGGGGCATGTTGGCCATGGTAATTCCATTCCCCTTTCAGTGACTGGCTTAACAAAAGGCATGTTGCCTCACTGTGGCCAGTGGGAAATGAGGATAAATTTGTTGAGATGTTTCTGAGAAAGGTTTTTTTCACTCCCAAGAGAAGCGTGCCCATAGGAAGAGACCTCTTTCCTCACTCTGAACTCTGTCTTGTCTGGTGTGATGCCTGGGGCTGTAGTCATCTTGAAATCACAAGAGAGACAGACAACATTTTGAGGATGGCAGAGCAGAGAGATAGGGACCAGTGAGTTATCCAACTCTGGAGCTGTCCTACTGAAGACTTCTTGTTATGTTTGAGAATAAATATGCTTATTGCTTAGACCTTTTTTAGTTGTATTACTCACAACCAGAAGCTTTCTAACTGATACAGTGGCATGATGGGAGATACAGAGGATATGGAGGCAAGAAAGCCTTGATAGGCCACCTGTTAGCAGAGCGACCTTCAGTGAGTTGCTTTGGCTCTCTAGGCCTCAGTTTTCTTACCTCTAAAATGGAAATAAGACCTACCTCATAGGGCTATTGGGAAGGTTAAATCATACCTATGACAGCATATCACATACATGTGATGTATGACCACTGCTCTGGATGAGACTTCATTTGACTGTAGATTCCTCTGGCCTAGGCCTCCCTTTGGTGAAACCAATTCCTTTAGTGGCACCTGGGTTCATTGTCAGCAGTCATTTCATTGCCACCACCTTGGTAGCCTTAAAAATACTACCATTTGCTCGTACTTGACATTTTAGAAAGGATTTTATAGTTAATATGGTTCTTTCAACAACTTGATAAAATATGACTTGTCCCCATTTTATTATGAGGAAGCTGAGGTTCAGAAATTTCAGTGACTTGCCAATAACTGGCAGGACTGGGGCATGCACATCTACAGTGTGTGCCAGTGCCCCTTCCACTCTATGCAGCTGCTGCCTGAGGGCCTGAGGGCCCTGCCTATGTGCATCCCTGTGTGTGGCTCTGGAGGTAGCTCTAGACTCCCTGGGATGGTGCTCCTGGCCCCTGGATCCCCTGGTGGGGCCTCACCTCCATCAGCTAAATGCACATGCTGATACTGTGGCTCAGAAATTGCATTGGAATAGGATGCAGAGAGTCTGTGGGCCCAAATGGTTCACTTCCAGAGGCTGCTTGTGTCTGTGACCCTGGGCACTGGAAGGGGCTGGGCTCTGAGCACCATCCTGGTTCAGTCTCCATGTAAGAGCAGGTGGCTCTGCCTGGAGCTGTCCCAGGAAGCCCTGATTGTGGGGATTAATGACAGGAAAAGTAGGGCAGGCAGGTTGGTAAATGTTTAATTGCTCAGAGTTTAAGGTGGGGAGGGACTGATCTGATGGAAAGGGAGGAGCTTGGGAAGAATGGGTAGCATTAAGCTGAGCTGGAATGTGTTTGGTCACTGAGTACTTAGCTTTTTTTGGGAACTTCACCAATACTTCCAGCCTGAGTCTTTTTTTCCAACTCCTCTAACCCCAATATCTTTCGGCAAATCATATGGGTAGATCTAGACTTCAGAAAAACTAAGGCTGAGTGGGAAAAAACCATAATACCAACAATGTCTTCTGTTTTTTAAGTGCCCATTGTGGGCCTGTCACTATTCACATAGACCAGCTCTTCTAAAAATTCAGTATCTGGCTCAGAATGTTACAGTGTCTGCTACACCATGGGGTTGGGGTCGGGTGAGGGGTGCAGCTCTGGCCCTGGATGGCAGTCTGGTCCTTCTCCCAATCTGTTCTCTCCCAGGTTGACTCAGCTCCCAGTCTCCCCATGCCACCTTATTTTGTTACTCCACCCTATTTCGAGTCTTGGCTCCTTACCTCTGGTTTCCCTCTAGTTCTGCCTCCATGGAGAAGGGCTTTGAGATCATAGCTCCAAGTGGGAACTCCCATTCCCTCCCTGAGAGACCCCCCTGCACACCCAAGAGCATTCTGGGGCCTCTGCAGGGTGACTGCCAAGTCCCTAACCCAGGGTGTGTGGGTGATGTTCTTGTTTCCCTCAACCTCAACTTTCTGTATCCAGAGGAAGCCAGGCTGAACCTTGCAGGAAGGGGATCAGATGCCACAAAAAGGGTGCCCTTGGGGTAGGGGTAGGACGAGAGGCTTTATCTGGGTTATGGTTTCTTCTATGTTTGTGAGTCCCAAAGTATTTCACCACCATCCACTGTAAGCTCTTTCTCCCAAAGCAGGGCCCTAGAGTCCTCAAAGGGACAATAGGAAGGCTCTGCTCTTGCCCTTTTCCTTCGGTGGGATGGGCAGTGAGCATTTCAAGGGCATGCTCAGCAATAGGCCCTGGAGAGCCCCTCAGGCTGGGTCCCAGCTGCTTGGAGCAGACACTTACCATCCTCCTTGGTCTGGATGTAGAGCACGCTGCTGCGTACACCATCCCCAGCCTGGGTGTAGGCCAGCACCTGCACGCTGTAGTTGGTGAACTTCTCCATGCCTCGCAGCTCCACCTGCTCCCGTGTGGTCGTGATGTTCTGCATCTCACCCCACTCTGCCAGAGACAAGCAGTCTCTGAATGCAATCTAGGCTGGCCATGCCATGGTCCCTCTGCCACCTCTTTGCCAGCCTGGTCTCTAGTCAGGCCTGCTTCACTGGGCTCAGTCTTCAACTCTAGTCCTCCACCTCAAGGTGCATGGGGCTGGATTTGGTCACTGCTTCCAGGCCACATCTCTTCCCAGTGGCCCCACAATAGTGAACAGCATTTGCTGGCCTGGTCTCAGCTCCAAGCTGTCCAGCACTCAGCATCCAGCACTAAATTCAATATAATACTTTCCATTTAGAATACTTCCATGTCTTCATCTCTCCAAGCGATATTTTCCACCGACCATCTAACCCCCTCTTAATGTGAGGGAGCCCAGGAGTGGCTTAGAAGTGGAGGGAGGGAGCTCATACCAGGCGGGACAGTCTCAGCCATTCCTTTTTGCTGCTCCAGAGCCTACTATCAGCTCTCCCTAGGCCGTGTATGAACCTGGGGTGACTTGGACTGGCTGGGGCTGTACCAGACTGCTCCTGGGCCTGCATCCCAAATTCTCAACAGTGAGAAAGGGCAGGCCTTCTTCCCGCTCAACGAGGACCCATCATCTTGGCTATATAAACCAACTTGCCATCAACTGAGAAAGAACTTAGGGAGAGGGTCCCAAGGGAGGACCAAGGTCTGAGATGGAGGGAAAAAGATGGGCATCTGAGCTGCCAGCGCTCCCACTGGGACTATGGGGCTTGTAGAAAGGCAAGACTAGACACTGGCCAAGGATAGGCCTTGTAGAAGCCAAGTCCCACAAAACTACCTCAGCACCTTGCCAGGGCCCTGGTGCAGGTAAGGGGTCCCAGGCAGAGGACTGGGCTGGGGGAGGGCAGCAGACTGCCAGGGTCTGGATCGTGAGAATGTCATGACCAGTGTAAGAGGACCCCAGGTCAATTTGAGGGAACCTTGGAGGCCTAAGCAGCAGGATCTTCCTTTTCCAGGAGATCAGAAACCAGGGCAGACTCATCCAGGACTGGAGCCAAAGAAAGACCCAAAAGATGTTCTTCTGGGAAGAGGGCAGTGTAGCCAACAATCTGGGTGGCCTTTGGACATTAGAGAGGCCAATGCCTACCTTACCTGAAGGGACTGATCTGGGGATGCCTGCAGGCTTAGAAAAGAGGAAGCAGGTTCTGAAAAATGAGAGACTACCTGTTACCTGACTCAGCACAGACACAAGGGCATCTCACAATGTAAGAACTTGGGAGACCCTGAGATCAAATCCCTGAGCTCCAGGCCTCTGTGCTTTTAGAGAAGACAGCAGAGGTGGTGAAGGGGGAAGACAATTCTATTGGCAATATGTCTGGGCAGAGCAGAAGCCAGGTGGGGAAGGGGAGGGCAGCTGCTCTGGAGGGATGCCATGAGCTGGAGAGCCTCCAGGAAAGAAGGAGGGGCAGGGCTGGGGCCAGAAGGGTTAGCGTTTGGGGAGCAAATTCTCTGTAGCCCTTTGTGACCCCAGGAGAACATTTCCTAGTTAGGGACACTGGGCCTTTGGCTGGCATGACTGCAGACTTCCTGTTCACTGCCAGGGTTGTGCACCTCAGTGGACAGGGCCTGGTTTGTTGTGGGGCCACACAATCCCATTTGGACTAGAGCATCCCAGGGAAGGACAGCATGCAAAGGGCTGGGATACTGTCTTGGTTTTTCTCTCTCTGCCATTCTGGTCCCCAGTCCCACTTGGGCTCTGGTTTACCATTCTCCCTGGCACACTGCATGTCTCATGGCCTGGGCAAGGTGCAGCTGGCTCCTGAGTTCTGCAGATCCTGCTTCCTCTTCTTGCCCCCTTAGCCCTAGATGGTGAGGACTTCCTGCTGGTGCTAATCTCAACCTCCCTCCACACCCTCTGCGAACAGTTGCCTCTTTGTTAAACTCTCCTCAATGGTCCCATTTGGGTATGCCACTATACCCTGCTGGGACCCTCACTGATCTGGCCATAAAAGTCTCATATTGATACATCACATTAGGAGAACAAATATGTGCCTATGATCCCTCAAGTTATCCCCAAACATACAGCTGTCTAGGACCAGCTCGTGTCCTTCCCTGCAACCAGAAAGGTGACCCTGGTCCCTGGATAATATGTGCAGAAGATGGAGGCTGCACTTCCATTTGACATCCCATGGGAATATGCTCAGCTCTAACCAGGCATGAGTGCAGACCCTGTACCTCTCACCCTGAGACATGGCCCTCACTCCCAGAAGACTCACCCCCATCAATGTAGAGTGACCAGAAGATGACCCGATAGCCTTTGAGGACGCCATTGAGAGTGCTTCGTGGGGGCTCTGACCAGGAGATGACAGCCACATCAGAAGTGATGGACAAGGCCCGGATATTTTCAGGGGGCTGGCTTGGCACTGCATGGGGTGAGGGAAGAACCCAAGGGCCCGGTCAGGGAGGCATACCACCAAACACATGTCCCAGGCAAGGTCCTGCTGCCCAGCTAGAGGAGCTTCAGGTTAGAAAAGTGGAAGGACCTCTTGACTCAGTGAGTGGTTAGAGTTTGAGCTAAGAAGTAATCCACATTTCATTTCCGAGAGATTTAGATAAATAGAAATCTTTGTGGACTTGGTTCCTTGCTTTTGGGGGGGCATATCCCTAGTTCTGAGCAGGTGCTGGGGGAAGAAGGAGATGAACTCTGGGCATGAGCCCCCAGGAATTCACCAATGAACACCACAGCCCAGCGTGTCCAGCTCTGGAGGTCTCTGTGATTAATGGTCTTGTCTGATGGCTGCCAGCCCTTTGTTGTCACCTGACCAGGGCATCTGAGCCAAGGCCTGGATCTAGGGACCCTTATGTTCTTGTGCCAAGCTAAAGGGAAGGAAAAGAAGGAAAGAGGAATTCAGTTAATGCTGGTGAATGGAAAAGGATGTTTCATAGACACCTTTGGGACTTCTGGGACCATTAAACCTCTGTCCCTGTCCCTGCACACGAGCACACCCAAACACCTTGAATGACTGTAAAACACTGAAACCAATTTAGGTGGTCCGTCCTGCCTTTAGCCCTCTCCCTATGAGAGCTACCTTTGAGGTGAACCTGAGTTCCACTCCCAGGGTTGGTTGGGTGCAACTTGCTCTTTCCAAGATGACAAAAAGTGGGGACACTAGGTCCCAGGAGCTGGGCTGGAGAGAACTTGAGGGGGCACTTTCTGCTGGCTTCTGGGAAGCAGGAGGGCAAAGGGAAAGCCCTTGTCTGCTTCACTTTCAGTGGGAGAAAGGAGGCACAGACTGGATGGAAGGTAATTAGATCCCCTTACCCCACATGAGGCAACTCTAATTTTCATAAGCATTTAAATGATAATATATCATCCTAACGATCCTCTTTGACAATGATTATTGTTTCATATTACTTAGGTGTAAAAATATAAGCACCATGTAATTAGGGACCCAGTGTAATAAACTAATACAGATTGCCCGTTTGAACAAAATGAAGGTAATATAATTATGGAAAAGACACTATTGCTAAAGCAGGGGCCCTTGAATACCCCGGGAGGAGCGCTAATATTGCCAGGAAATGATCGGGCGCTGACAGGCTAATGAGGGCCTTAATTAAGGATGAAAAACTGCTGAGCACATGCTGCTGGAAACTTTCTTCCTCTCCTCTGTTTGGAAAAGGACTCCCAGCCTATGCACATCTCTTCTTGCTGGAAATTCCAGGCCCCCAACCCCCAAAGCAGGGGAAGTGGTGCCATAATGGAGGCCAAAGGTGGGCCTGTTTCCGGCATGGACCTGGGTGGATGGCAGCTTAGTGTTTGGCTGGGCATGCTGTTATGGGCTCTGGACAGCTGCTCCTCAGGATGTGCCTTTCCCATGCATTCTGCATCCACGTTACTGGGTCCTGCATCCAGACTTGCTCCCATGCAAGAGGCTAATCATAGTGTGTAAAGGAAGGAGCATGGGGAGAGCGATGTGTGAAGGCCAGAACAAGAGAGAAAGGAAAGGTGGAAGGAGAAGCATGGATGGAGAATGTAAAGAAAGGTGCTCAGATGGGCCAACAGATTAACAGATAGACTAATGGGCAGAGTACCAGAAAGTGATGGATAGAGAGCTGGCCAAATAAACTGAGAGGCCTGGGGGGTGCTTAACTGACCAAGCAACACTCAAGGGGCCAATGGGCAAGAGAGATGGAGGGATCCAAGGAACCTGTGTGGACCACAAGAACATGATGGGGCCTGAGAATGGTGGAAGGTCCTCAAGCCCTCCTTGGCAGCTCTGGTTCTGCCTCTGACCAGGATCTGCACCCTTTACCCTCTACTGGTGCCCTCACCATCCTCCAGGGTGGTGGCATTGATCTCGCTGGATGAGGGCCCTGTGCCAGCCCGATTGAAGGCCTGAACCACCACCCCATATTGGGCAAACTTCTTGAGGTTGTCCAGGGTGTAGACCTCACTGTCCCCAGTGGCCTTCATCTCCACGATGCTGTACTGCCCATTGCTGCCAGGACTGTTTTCTCTGTACCCAATCTGGTAGCCTCGGATCACGCCATTCTGTAGCTCTTTCTTGGGTGCCTGTGAGTATAGGGTAGGGGGAGGGGAGACAAGACACAGTGACTCTGAGACAAGGCTTTTAAAACCAAAGTCAGATCATGTTACTCCTCTGCTCCCAGCCCTTTAGAGCCTCCCATTTCACTCAAAGCGAAAGCCCAGGTTCTTACAATGGCTAAACAACCCTATATTATCTGACCCCCATTACCTCTTGGACCCATTTCCTATTCCCTATGCTTGCTACATTCCAGCACACTGGCCTCTTTGCCGTTCATAGCTCACAGGGAACACTCTTTCTTTGGATAGCCTTGTCTCCTCACCTCCTCGCCTCTCTGGTGTCCTTGCTGAAATCCCCATTTTTTAAAGTACTTTTTATTGGTTATGCTATTACAGTTTCCCCAATTTTCCCCCTATTTCCCCCTTCCACTCTGCCCCGCCAATCCTCCAGCATTCCCCCACATTAGTTTGTGTCCATGGGTTGTACATATAAATTCTTTGAGTCCTGTTTCCTGTACCATTTTTATCTTTCCCTGTATATTTTATGCCTACTAATTATGCTTTTTCTTCCCTGTACCTTTCCCCACTATCTTTCCCTTCCCCCTTCCCAATGAACTCTCTCTGTGTATGTCCATTTCTCTGATTCTGTTCCTGTTCTGGTTGTTTGCTTAGCTTTTGTTTTCATTTCTTTTAGGTTCATTTGTTAATAGTTGGGAGTTTGTTGTCATTTTATTTTTCATATTTTTATTTTCTTTTTCTTAGATAGGTCCCTTTAACGTTTCATATAGTAAGGGCTTGGTGATGATGAACTCCTTTAACTTGCTTGACCTTATCTGAGAAGCACTTGATCCGCCCTTCCATTCTAAATGATAGCTTTGCTGGATAGAGCAAACTTGGATGTAGGTCCTTGCCTTTCATGACTTTGAATACTTCTTTCCAGCCCCTTCTTGCCTGTAAGGTTTCTTTTGAGAAATCAGCTGACAGTCTTACGGGCACTCTGTATGTAACTGTCTCCTTCTCTCTTGTTGCTTTTAGGATTTTCTCTTTGTCTTTAATCTTGGGTAACTTAATGATGATGTGCCTTGGTGTGTTCCTTTTTGAGTCCAACTGCTTTGGAACTTTCTAGGCTTCCTGGACTTGCTGGAAGTCTATTTCCTTCTCCAGATTGGAGAAGTTTTCCTTCATTATTTGTTCAACTAAGTTTTCAATTTCTTGCTGTTGTTCTCCTTCTGGCACCCCTATAATTTGAATATTGGAACATTTTAGGTTGTCTCAGAGAATCCTCAGCCTCTCTTCATTTTTTTTTTGGATTTTGTTTCTTTGTTCTGATACAGTTGGATGTTTATTTCTTCCTTTTGTTCCAAATCATTGCTTTGAGTCCTGGTTTCCTTCTTGTCACTGTTGGTTCCCTGAATATTTTGCTTTATTTCATTTTGGGTATCTTTCATTTGTTCTTTCATTTTTTGACCAAGCTCAATCAGTTCTGTGAGCATTTTGATCACCAGGGCTTTAAATTCTCCATCAGTTAGGCTGGCAATGTCCTCATCACTTAGTTCTGAGGTTTTGCTGTGCTCTTTCATTTGGGCCCTATTTCTTTGTCTTGGCACCCCTGATAAGTTGTAAGGGGCAGGGCAACCCTCTTTGCTGCACTACTTGTGTGGGAGGGGCCATAGAGGGAAGAGTGCAGCTCGCCTGGTCATCTTTAGTGTACTTTCCAACAGACTCTCACGTCAGACTGGAAGTATCTCCTGCCATGGAAACCCCAGCCTTAGCCCACAGTCAGCTCTGAGTTTCAGTTTCCCCTTAAGTCAGTCCCTCCCACACAGCTCCTCCTAGCTCAGCAGTCAACCCCACTCCTCAGGGACCTCAATGTGGTTTTTCTGAGTCAGCTGTCCCGGTCCACCTTACTGGTCTCGTTGATTTTTCTTTAATTCCTTGGTTGTTGGAGTTCCATGCAGTTTGATTTTCTGGCACTTTTTATTATTTATTGATTTTAGATTGGTTGTTATCTTCCTTTTGGTTGTGTGAGGAAGCGAAAGGTTTCTACCTCTGCTTCCATCTTGGCCGGAACTTGAAATCCCTGTTCTTAATGATGTCTTCCTCAAGTTTTTTCATCAGATTGCACCCTGCCCTCTGTTCAGTACTCTTGACATTTCTTCTGGCTAAAATTTTCTTGACAATACTAACATCATCTAACATTGTATATATTTTCTTTTTTTAAATATATTTTATTGATTATGCTATTATAGTTGCCCCATTGCCCCTCTTTTATTCCCCTCTGCTCTGTACCCTCTCCCAGCACCATTCCTCCACCTTAGTTCATGTCAATGCATCATGCAAATAAGGCATTTGGCTCCTCCATTTCTCATACTATTCCTGACCTCCCCCTGTCTATTTTGTATCTACCATTTATGCTTCTTATTCCCTGTACCTTTTCCCCATTCTTCCTCAGCCCCTCCCCACTGATAACCTTTCCTGTGATCTCTATTTCTGTGAATCTGTTCCTGTTCTAGTTGTTTGCTTAGTTCATTTTTGTTTTTAATTTTGTAGGTTTGGTTGTTGATAGTTGTGAGTTTGTGATCATTTTATTGCTCGTATTTTTGATCTTCTTCTTTTTCTTAGATAAGTCCCTTTAACATATCATATAATAAGGGCTTGGTGATGATGAACTCCTTTAACTTGACTTTATCTGGGAAGCACTTGATCTGCCCTTCCTCTCTAAATGATAGCTTTGCTGGACAGAGTGATCTTAGATGTAGATTCTTGCTTTCCTTGACTTGGAATACTTCTTTCCAGCCCCTTCTTGCCTTCAATTCAAGGTCTCTTTTGAGAAATCAGCTGATAGTCTAATGGGAACTCCTTTGTAGGTAACTGTCTCCTTTTCTTTTGCAGCTTTTAAGATTCTCTCCTTCTCTTTAATCTTGGCTAAGGTAATTATGATGTGCCTTGGTGTGTGCTTGGACAAGAAGAGATAGTCCTTGTGTCCAACCTCTTCGGGACTATCTGGGCTTCCTGGGAGTCTATTTCCTTTGCCAGATTGGGGAAGTTCTTCTTCATCACTTTTTCAAGTAAGCTCTCAATTTCTTGGTCTTCCTCTTCTTCTGGCCCTCCTATGATTCAGATGTTGGAACATTTAAAGTTGTCCTAGAGCAGGGGTGTCAAACTTGTTTTCACTGAGGGCTACATCAGCCTCATGGTTGCCTTCAACCATGGGGCTGAATATAATTTCAACTCCTTAACAGTTAAGGAGTAGTTACATTTATACAGTCCTAAAATTATTTCAGCCTTTTGAAGACAACCTCTGACCTTTTAGTCAGAGGTTTTGAGGCTTTATTTTCCCACACTGGAACCCTGGGTTGTGTAGTCTGTGTCACTCCACAGTTGTTCCTCCCAGTTTATCCACACACAAATGTGGGGCCGCTCACTCCACCAGCCTCTGCCTTGTCTGGTCCACCAGCTCCCACCTTGCAGGGAGTCCTCTCCACCTCACCTGCTCATCTTTGCCCCTCCTACTGGTCTGGATGAATGTTTCTTCTTTAACTCCTTGGTTGTGGGACTTCCATACAGTTCAATTTTCTGTCACTTCTGGTTGTTTTTTGTCTTTAAACTTGTTCTTCTTCCTTTGGTTGTGCAAGGAGGCAAAGTGTATCTACCTATGCCTCCATCTTGGCCAGAAGTCCTGTATATATTTTCTTATGTGTTAACTATCCATGTATGTTCCATGAGGATGAGGATGGGGATGTTGTCTTTTTTTGTTTCCTACTGTTCTTTCAGTATCTAGCATGGAACCTGGCCTGTAGTAGCCCCTCAATACATATTTGTTGAATGAATGAATGAATAAGGACATCATTTGGCACTGGCTCAGGGGTCTGGGAGAAAAGAAACAGCAGACAAAAAGTGATCAGATGGAAAGGGAGGGGAGAAATTACTGGTGGTTTGGAAAAGAAGAAAGAGTTTGAAGATACCACTTCACACTAACTAGGTAGTAAATATAAAAAATGGCAAACAACAAGTGTTGGTGAGGATTTGGAGGAGTCGGAACACTTGTGCACTCTTGGTGGAAATGTAAATGTGGTAACCATTGTGGAAAACAGTATGGCAGTTTCCCAGAAAGTTTAAAATAGAATCACCACATAATCCAGCAATTACACTTCTGAGAATATACTCAAAGAAATTGAAAGCAGGGACGCAGACAGATATGTATACACACATTCATAGCAACTTTATTCTCAATAACCAAAAAGTACAATCAACAGATGAATTGATAAAAATGTGGTATATCCATTCACAGGAATATTATTCATCCTTAAAAAGGAAGGCAATTCTGATATGTGTTGCAACATGACAGACCTTGAAAATATTTTGCCAAGTGAAATAAACCAGATGCAAAAGGACAAATATTGTACAGTACTACTTCTATGAGGTACCTAGAGTAGACAAATTCATAGAAGCAGAAAGTAGAATAGAAGTTATAAAGAACTGGGGATGGTGGACTGGGAGTTATTGTTTAATGGGAACAGGATTTCTGGGAAGATGACAAAGTTTTGGAGATGGACAGTGGTGATGGTTGCACAACATTGTGAATGTACTTAATGCCACTGAACTATACACATAAACCTGGTTAAAGTGGTGAATTTTTTGTTTATAAAATGGTATATATATTTTACAAGTGAAATAAAAGTTTTTGACTTTCATGTGAGCCTAGCCACTGCTGGAGCATGCAGCTGGATTTCCCCTAACATCCTGGCCACAGGCTGGGCTGTACTGAGGCCTGAGGTCTGCCAGCTCCCAGACTGGGTGACAGAGATGGGCAAGGACATACAGCAGGGAAGGGGGTACTTTGGAGTTATGGCTAGGGTGGTAGGAATGAAGGACTGATCCCACTTGGTGGGTGGATAGAGAAAACTTCACTAGCATCAATCTGGGGAATGGAAAACATATTTTCACCCCAAGCTTGAACCCTGACACACACACAGACACACACACACACACACACACACACACAATCTCAATATCTCCCCACATTTAAAACCATAAACATGCACATCCAGATGCATCAAACAACCACACACCTATCCCCCAGTCACATGCATTTGAACCCATAAAGGGAAACTGGATCCTTTAAGGAGAGGATCCGCCTGTCTATTAAATTGAGAGAGAGAGCACCAAGCCCAGTGAGTAAGAAAACAGCTTGAATCAGGATTTTAAAGACAATGAAGTTAATTTAGAAGCCCACCTTTTTATTGTGCTAAAAATTAGTGAGATCAAAAATAATTAAGTTAGTAAAGCAGCCCCACAGTTTTTTAAAATTCAATTAATGTTTTAAATGAACTGCCTTTTAAGCTCACCATTAACTCAATAAAATGAAGTTTTTAATTTAACATAATTGTTTTGAACTCACAAAATGGGTGTATGCGTATTTAACTGACTTGACTTTTTTGTTAATGCCTGAAAATGTTTCTCTCTGTACTTGGGCAGCACTGTTTGCTACTTTGCAAGTAGGCAAATTTCTGAGTCTGGGTCTTGATTCTGTATACATATGTCTATGTACATCGTACACATGGAACATATCTTCAAACATATCTTCAAGATACCCTTGTTCTTACACTGATGTATACTATCATATTACATATACATATCCATACTGATATACATTCTAACATATACATCACTGGACATTGACACACATGCCTACATACCCAGAGCCTCCTATACTATGATATACACCTGTACACAGCATCACACAACCTTCATTCATATCCACATATACTGGCAGAGGACACAGATAGGCATCCAGGCATACCTTGCTACATATACCCATATATGCTCATATGTTTATGTGAATCCTGACAGATCTTCCTTTCCTCCTTTCCTCCCTCCCTCCTCTATTTTTTTCCTTCTCTTTCTTTTGCCTCTCTCCTCCCCTGCCCACCCCCAAACAGGCACACTCAGAATTTAAATAAATCCTAACAATATTTCTCTGAAGCATTAAGAAATCAATAGGGCTGATTGCAAATTTATGTCATAAAGCAATGGTGATCCATCTTGTGGAAAGAGTCTTAAAATGAAGTGACTTATCTTTCAAGTGAATTTTTATTTTTCATTAATCTGTTTCTTAGTGTTAAAAAATCCCCTGAGAAGTCAGCCCAAAATTTATTGATGACTTGGTTCATTCTGAAGTTCTAACTCTCTAATCAATTTTATTTTTCATTATGAGACTTTGGAGAAATAAATCCGATTCTAAATTTTTATCGATCACCAGGTCAGAGCTTTGTAGCCAAATGTCTCAGTGTCAGTGTTTTACATACTTATTCATTACCTGCTCCCACCTCCTGGCTTCCTCAGACTATTCCTAGGAAATGAGTCTCCAGCCAGGATGCAGATGAGACTTGGGGATGAGACTCCAGGCTTCACCCTCAGTTTCTGAGGAAAGCCCTGGAGCACAGACCTGAATTTGGAGGGAACTATGGCTCTAGGTATCTACAAGGTGGGCTGGTCCCTAGGAAGGACTCTCCCCTACTTTCGTCTTGGTCATTTCTCTAGGAAGGGAAGGAACCAGGCTTTCGTGCACTGCACGTGTGTGTGTGAGCATATGCATATACAAGAATGCAGTCTTTTCAGGGAAAACATCACTAGGCCCTTCTGAATCTCTCCAGTCCTGAGCCTGCCTTTTTGAAAGGCTCAGGAGGAAGACTAAAACACTTGTGCTCTTTCCATGAGGAGTCAGAGTCAGAAAATAACTTTGAACTTTTGATCCAGAGGGAGATGAGGCAGTACCTAAACTCCACTGTTAAAATGGGAAAGTTTCAAGAAGAAGAATATGGATGGGTCCTAAGAAAGCACTCTGTTCCCAAATTCCAAGCAATGTGTTGTGGTGGGGAAGCAGGGTGGGGGCTCCAGATTATGTGCACTTAAATCCTGTACCTGTCACTACTTGAATGGCCATGGGCAAGTCACCTTGCATGTCTATCCCTTGACCTCCTCTCATAGATGGAGACAAAAATATCTTTGTCCACCCTACTCCACAGAAACAGGGGTCACCTAAGTTAGTGTAAGAAAATACTTGGACACTGGAAAATGCAGCACAACAGGAAGCCATTAGTATTGTCAACCCTTTTGTGCCCACGGCAGGGATGTGGCAACAAGGATGGAGTTACCCGAGCACAAGATTGTTCTAATCTGTTCCTCTGCCCAACTGTTGGATCTCTTCTATGACTTTTATTAAGTGATAGATTCTTCAGATACTGTCTAGATTTTATAAGTTTCTGTCTGTTGGAAATGGCTGCAACACATACTAATCTGTTTTCTCTACAGCTCTCCCACCCCTGGAAGTAAGGGAGGTGTTATTTTCATTTTGATTTTAAAGAGGAGAAAATTGAGGCCTGAAAGGACCAAGTCCCTCGTCTAAGCCCTCACTGTGAGAAGACAGATGATGCCCAGATCCAGTCATAGGGCCGAGACGAGGTCCCCATCATTCACAGCATCCCCTTGAACTTTGCACAAAATCAAATCTAACTCCTGACCTCTTACAACATATAGGTTTTGGAGGACAGGCCAGTGTCCTCCAAAAGACCATCTTCCCTACTTGGCATTGCCAAGTTTTTCATCGGCCTCCATCAGAGAGCCAAGGTGGAGAAAGAAACGGGGATTGGTGGGGGGACTTGCTGCTGTTTCCTTCTCTCTTTCCTTCCTTTCAGTCTCACTGGCTTTAGCAAAACCAGGCATGGGCGTGATAAGAGACCAGAACTAGCTAGCCTGATGGGGCTTCATTCCTAGATTGAGGAGGTAGAGGCAAAAAGGCATTTCAAGAGAGATACCTTCAACCTCACTTACTTTCCAGGTTACTTGGATGCTCTGTGAAGTCACTGGCTGCAAGGTGACATCCATGGGGGGCCCATCAGGAGCTGGTGGGGGAGGAAAAAGAGCAATGTTAGGGGTCAAGTCTTGGAAGAAGAAAGAGTCCTTTGTTCTCACTCTTTCCTCCTGAGCTGGAGGACTACTGGAGAGAAAGGAAATGCTCATCTACGAAAACAGAGAAACTTTGAGTCCCCTTGAAATAATCATAAGGTTTATGTTTCCTCTTTATTTTCTATAATTTTTTAAATGTTTGACAATACAAAGTATAGGCAAGGGTGTGTAGTGGCCAGAACTCTTATACTCTTATGTGGTCTGATGACTTTGTAATTTTATAACTGCTTATGTCCCCTAGAGAAATTAATAAACCTGTATACTAACATATGAGTACATGAATGCTCATAGCTCCAAAGTGTAAACAACAAATGTCCATCTTCAGTAGAATGGACAAATGGACTGTGACACAGTTATGAAATGAGATACCATACATCACTGAAATGCACACATGATACTTGCAAATAATTTTTGATCAAAACAAGAAATCAAAGAATATGTAAAGTATGATTTCATGAGTACATTCTCCTAGAAAATAGACAAAACTGAACTATATAGTTTTTGTGTACATACATTGTGGTGAGTATATGAAAAGAAAAGCAAGAAAGGTAAGATAGTGGTTACTTCAGGAGGAGGGATGAAGTTGTAATTAGGAAAGGGCATAGTGAGAACCTCTGGCATGCTGGTAATTAATAATGTGCATCAGTTGCTATGTCTATGTCTATGTCTATGTCTATGTCTATGTCTATGTCTATGTCTATGTCCATTGAGAGAGAGACACACACAGACAGAGAGAGAGAATATAGAAATATAGAAACATCTTATTTAAACTTTCAGGAAAACTTCATGATAAAGGTCATGTATCTAGCACATTTGTCCTTTCTAGACAGGCTGAGGCTGGGGCCGGGTAGGAGTATAGAACCATGGACAGCCCCCAGAAGCCCATTGTCTGGAAAAGATCAAGCAGAAGAGCTCTGCATGATCCAGAGGCAGACATGAACAACTGCCTTGGGGTCTCGCCTCCCCTCTTCTAACTGTAAGCCCACTGCCTGTGGACATGGTAGGTGTGGGCCCCAGGAGTCCCTGATCCCTGAGGCCAAGGACATGGGTGGCAGGGAAAGAGGAGCTCACCAGCCTCTTCAGTGCTGATGGTGAGCTCTTTGCTTGGCTCACTGCGGCCAATCTTGTTGAAGGAGTACATGCGAATGCTGTACACAGATGCTGGGTGCAAGTCCACGATGTTGGCCTGGTTGATGGTGGGGGAGATATTGCGTGTGGACTGTTTAAAGTCCCAGGAATCTGCAGAGAGGACACCAAGTTCAGACCACAGCCAGGCAAATTCTGAAGCCCCTCTCTAGCCTCAAGCATTGATGCAGCCCAATCTGAAATTTGATGCCCAGAAGAGTCCAGCTCACACAGACTGCAGTGAGAGGGTTTAGGCCTGCACTTGACAGAGAGTGAAAGGGGTATGTTCCATGAAACTCAGGAAGACCAAGGAGTGCCTGAGTACATGAGTAGCAAATGCACTGGATGGAGAGTCCAGAAACCCAACTCTCCTCTGCCCTGGGCCAGCTTGTGAACTCTAACCTCACATGGGGGTCAGACAAGATGTTCCCTGAGGTCCCTTCCAAAATCACCACTTGCTTGCTGTCTCCAAGGGTCTGACAGCTCAGCACCATTTTTACTGTTCCCTCACATCACATTAATCACCTGTTTGAACTGTGTAATACCCTATCCACTAATAGTCACAGTGCAAGGGGGAAAGCCAAGTATTCTCCCCCTTCTTCCTCTCTTTGTATGCCTCTGTACTTCCTTCCCTTGTGCACCTGTGTGGGGTGGTTTTAGGTGTGACTTGGTCTGTCATGGGGACAGACATAGTGTCAGAATGCCTTGTCTAACCCCAACCTCTTTCTCTCACCAGCAGGAGAATAGTCTCTGAGTCTTTAGGGTTAGGCCAAAAAAAGGATTAGCATGTACCTGATTTATCTGAGGGGACTGGCAGCCCATTCCAGGGCTAAAGTTTAGTAAAAGTGTAGAATGTGAAAAATACCATATAAATGCCAGGGATACTGTGACAGTGTACCCTGCATCTCCAGAGCAATGCAGTCATTCTTTTAATACATTTTGCTGTGCACCTACTGGGAAGTTCTAGAGAAAAACTGGAAGGGGTTGCAGTTGCAGCCATGGCTCAGCCAGGACCGTCGAAACCCAAAATTCATGACTGAGTTACTTTATTGGCATTTCACTTGGGAATGAAAGAAAGACAAAGCACAAAGAAACAAGCTGACAGCAGAGCTTAAAAATTTTCCCAGGGCATGCCCTGATAATTTCACTATTCAGTCAAATTTTCTATGCTTTTTTAAATCCACTGTAGAGGATCCTGAAAATTCTCAATAGAAAATTCTAAACTGTATTCATTACAGCTTAATCCCTAAATCAGAAAAGAAGGCTAGTGCATTCTGGAGAGCTTTTTTTCTTTTTTTTAAGCCAATGTCTGATAAATCAGGAGAATCATTTGCCACAAGAGACCATTCTTCCAGATTCTGGTTAACTGAGGTCTTGATGTTTTTCAAAACACCACTTTCAGATGTGCAGGCTTGGCATCTGTGAAGGGCACTGGTCCAGCTCCCCATCTGCAGCTTTGCATTTAATACTTTCATTTTATAAGCCAAAAAGTCACAAATGGTAGGCTGTGGATGCACAGAAACACATTTTGTCCTTGGAATGAAGGGGGGGGGAATAGAACAACTGTAACAGCATAATCAATAATAAAAAAAAGAGAGTCACTTTGTGGCTGGTAGGTTAATCCGGAATTGCAAATATGCAATTGGGTGTGACTTTGTCTGTGGCCACCTCTAGGTTTGGGAAGGAACGCACTAGCAACATGGAAGCAGATGTTTACTTCTCTCTGTAGCATTCTGGGAGCTTGTTGCTAGCTCAAATATCAGACTTGATATGCCATGTTTGTATGAGGGGAACTGTGATCATGAGTCAGTGTATTCATATTTGCAGGCAGATGAAGGAGACCCATATGATGTGCTAAACACCATGGGGCTAATATTTACCAAACACTAGTGATATGCCAGACGTGTTCTGGACAATGTAAACATTTACCATTTATTCCACACCCTCCAATGACTCTAGTGCCATAAATCCATGGTATAGGTGACCCTCATGTTACCAACACCAGTTTCTCACTAGGCCTCTCAGGTGTGTTCCATACTTGGACCTCTCCCTTCTTGAAACACTTTTCCCTTGGGTTCCCTGAAAATACACCCTCTGGTTTTTCTTTTATCTCTTGGGTCATTTCTTTGCAGGTGAATCTTCTGTAAGACTAATTATTAGTTCTGCAAGGGTCCATCCTATACTCTTCTTCTCTTATGGCATACAGTTTTCCTACCCATGACTTCCATTTCTATCTGTATATAGGTAATATACGGATTTTTATCTAGCCTGGATCTGTCACTTGAACTCTAGATCCTTACAGCTTCACACTCAACATGTTCAAGGCAGAAGGGTTGACCATATATCCTGTAAACCCATCACCTTCCTGGGTCCCCTGTCTCATGAAATGGAACCACTACCTGTCATGTTGTTCCAGAAACTTAGGTGTTACTCTTCACTCTCTTCTTTCTCTCTCTGCCTATCAAGTTTCATAGTTTTTGTGTCCCATGTAGCTCTTGACTCTCTTGCCTTCTCTCCATCTCCATCCCTGCCCTAGACCAACCCACTGTCATTTCTCACTTGGACAGGGGAAATAGCATCCTAACTAGTTAGCCTCCCAGAACTCACTGTGTACCCCCTTCTACCTGTTCTCTACATTGCGGCCATCATTGACTCTACAGGTATGATTAGCATCTCTTACAGGCCACTCTATTTCAGCATTGACAGTGGTCTTCCCTTAACACAATCTGAAACTGCCACCCTCTTACATAAAACTATTCAATACATTTTCCTTGTTTGTAGGATATAGACAAAATTTATTTTTTAAAGTATTTTTAATTCTTAAATTACAACTGACATAGAATATTATATTAGTTTCAAGTATACAACCCATGATTAGACTTCTATATAACTTACGAAGTGATCACCTTGATAAATTTAGTACTCATCTGTTCCTATATATAGTTATTACAATATTACTGATTATATTCCCTATGCTGCACTTCAAATCCCCATCACCATTCTGTAACTATCAATTTGTACTTTTTAATCTCTTCACCCTTTTCACCCAGCCCCCCAACCTCTTCCCATCTAGACACTGTTGAAAAGTTCTCTGTATCTATGAGCCTGTTTCTGTTGTGCTTATTAATTTTGTTCTTTAGGTTCCACATGTAGGTAAAATCATCTGGCATTTGTCTTCCTCTGTCTGACTTATTTCCATCAGCATAATATCCTCTAGGTCCACCCCTGTTGTTGCAGATAGCAAGATTTTGTTCTTGAGGACTGGGGGGGGGAATGGGAGGGAGAGGGGAGATGGGAGGGAGGGGGGAGACAGGGTAGGGGGGTGGGATGGGAGAAATAGATTAAAAAATGTACTTGAAAAGTAACTAAATAAAATTTATTAAAAATTAAAAAAAATAATAAAATAACCCATATAGTTAGAAAGTAAGGATTTCAAAAATGTTTAAAATAACCTAGAACATAGTGGTTTTTTTAAAGTATTGCTTTTGAAAGGCCCTAAACACAGTTAGCATCTTTTTTAATTTCATATTTCTCTCTGATTTTAAAGATAATAATTCTCATTCAGACAGTTTGTAAAACACCTACAAGTGTGGAATGCTTCATGAAACTGTAATGCTTGCATTTCCGTCATTCCAACTTTATTATACTACTGCTTAAACAAGCTCACGTCTTCATATTTTAACAAGATAAAATAAATACTAGATTAAAAAAAAGATTTTGTTCTTTTTTATAGTTGAATCATATTTCATTGTATATCTGCATCACTTCTTCTTTATCCATTTATCTAGTTATCAACACTTATGTTGCTTCTATATCTTGGCTATTGTAAATAATGCTACAATGAACATATGGATGTACATATCTTTTCAACTTAGTGATTTGGATTTTTTGGACAAATACCCAGAAGTAGAATTTCTGAGTTCCTCTTTAACTGTTGTTATAACCTTTGTTTTAAAGTCCATTTTGTTTAGTATAGGTATTGCTACCCCAGCTTTTTTGGTTGTTGTTAACATTTTTATGAAATATCTTTTCCCATCTCTTTACATTCAGACTGTGTGTATCTTTCCATCTGAAGTGAGTCTCTTTAGACAGGCTTTATTTTGTTATGCATTCAGGCACCTTATGTCTTTTGATTGGAACATTTAATTCATTTTCATTTAAAGTAATTATTGATAGATATGTATTTATTGCCATTTCATTATTCATAGTTTTGATCTTCCCTTCCTCCTCTTTATTCTTCTTCCTCAAAAGACCCTTTAGCATTTCTTTTAATACTTGTTTGGTGATGATAAACTCTTCTAGCTTTTCCTTGTCTGAGAAGCACTTTATCTGTTTTTGATTCTAAATGATAGCTTTGCTGGGTATAGTAATCTTGGTTGTAAGTCCATGCTTTTCATCATCTTGAATATTTCATGTCAATCCCTTCTGGTCTGCAAGGTTTCTCTTGATAAATCAGCTGACAGTCTTCTGAGAGCTCCCTTATAATTAAGTAACTGCTTTAGTCTTGCTGCTTTTACGATGCTCTTATTGTGCTTAACCTTTGGCATTTTATTATGATGTGTCTTGGCTTCTTTGGGTTCATCTTGTTTGGGACTCTCTGAACTTCCTGGACTTGTCTATTTCCTTCACAAGGTCAGGAAAGTTTTTGGTCTTTATTTATTCAAATAGGTTTTCAATTTCTTGTTCTCTCCTCTCCTTCTGGCATTGCTATGACGTAAATGTTAGTGTGCTTGAAGTTGTTCCAGAGGCTCCTTACAGTAGCATAATTTTTAAAATTCTTTTTTCTTTTTGCAGTTCTAACTGGATGTCTCCTGCTTCCTTATTTTTCCAATCATTGATTTGATCCTTTGCTTCTTCTACTCTACTGTTGATTCCCTGTAATTCTTCATTTCAGTTAATGCATTCTTTATTTCTGACTGGTTCTTTTAAAAGTGTTCTATCTCCATTTTTATCTTTTAATCTCTTTGTTGAAGTTCTCACTAAGTTCATCTACTCTTCTCCTGAGTTCATCGAGCATCCTTATAACCAGTGTGTGGATCCCTTGGGTGTGTAACTTGTGGAGGTTGTTGGGTGGTGCTTCGACATAGTTGGAAGCTGTCTACCAGGTGCGCTGGTTTAGGGTGTCCTGGGAGATGCAGTAGAAGGTCAGCTGCCACCTGTGCCCTGTCTGAGGCCACCTAGTATGAGCTACAGAGTGATCTTCATATGGCTGCTACTTGTTCTGGACTTTGATGTGCCCAGGAGAGGCTAAGCTGCAAACCAAGGCCAGCTGCTACTAGTACCAGGCTTGGGGTCCTTTAGCAGGTACAGGGTACACAGAGGCCAGATGCTGGTATTTGAGATTTTAGGAAAGTCAGCAGAATGAGCCAAGACAGGCTATTTATATTAAAAAAAACCACTGGGAAGGGCTTGGTGGGGCCTGTAAGTGGGGTGGGGTGGGGTCTTAGGGAATCACCAGTGTGGAACAAATTGTGTTAGGTTGATGGTGACTCAGATATGGTGCTGAGCTGCCAGCTCTGTGAGAGGGGGGAGGGCTTAGTAAAGAAACACTGGCCTCTGCCAGCACTTCTGTCTGGGAGAAAGCTGCCTCTCCATCTCTCATCTTGATGCCAGACACTTCAGTTCCTCCCTGTATGTTTCTGGTGACTTTCAAGCCTCTATCCCACTGTTGGAGCTCAGAGGGAGTGAATCCAAGTAAGTCCACGTGTGGGTTCTTTAAAAGGGACTGTCTGGGACTCCAGAAGACTCAATCTATTCTGCCACAATCTCTACTCATTTTCACAGCCAGAAGTTATGGAGTCTTCTCTTCCCAGTGCTGTAACCTTGGGCTGGGGTGCTTAGTGTGAGGTTGGGACCACTTGCTCCTCAGTGAGCACTTCCACAGCCAAGATATCTTTACTGATTTTTAACTGCAATTCATGGGTGTGGGATCAGCCTGTTCTGTGTCTCTGACCCTCCTACCAATCTTGTGGCTTTTTCTTTATATCCTTAGTTATAGCACTTCTGTTCAGCTAGATTTCAGGGATTCTGAATTATGGTTGTTTGGTAGTTTAGTTGTGTTTTTAATATGGTTGTAGGGAGTTCTGAGTATTGTGTTTACCTATGCCAGCATCTTGACCAAATAAAAACAATATTTTTTAACATGACCCAGGCCCTGCAATATCTGGCTTGGGCACAACTTTTCACCTTCATCTTTCATTGCCTTCTTTGTACTCCTACAGCGTGTAGAGCCCTTCTTCATTGCACACTATCTTTTTTTGAAGCTCTCTGAAGGCAAGAGCTGTGTCTGAAACTTTGCACATCTCCCCAGCTTGGCATGTGTTGGGCACTTAAAACCATTGTTAGTTTTAGATCAGAGCCTCTTTTTTGTCCTTTACATTGGACTTGGACTTTCTCTGCATTTTGTCATGATAGCAAATACCCTTTACATTTCCCTCCCTTGTCTTACTCAGCTGCCAATCATAGGACCTTTGGGAGGGGAAATGTCCCAGAAAGTGGCCCCCTCTTTTTTTATGCTTTTGCCAGTCTTTTGCAGGTGGAGTTGACCATGTGTTACAAAATCATCTTCGATGTTGGCACAAAACAGCCCTCTCCACAACCCCTCAAGGCTAATGTATCAGAGTCGAATCTGGAGGCCTCTGGCTGATTTTCCAGACTTGATCACTGCCATCTCTCTGACCCCAAATAGCTGAAATCAGGTGCCCTATTTTCTTCCCTTTCCTTTTTAGCTATCTCAGATTATTGAGCTGGCTTTGGTGAATATCATCTCTTTTAATATTCCCTTTCATATGAGCCTTGCTTACCCAGATTAACATATTTCATTAAGGGCTCTCTCCCTTTCTTCTTCAAAGGGTTTATAAGGCAAACATTTTTCTTAAAAAATAAGGCAGTGGCTAGGGAGTTGTCAGTGCCTTCTACTTTGTGGGTTGCTAACTGGGAGTGGGGTGGAACCTTTGGTTTTTCAGGAGACACATTCAGTGTGGAGGGGGAGAAGCATGGACAAAAGCCACATCTGGAACATTCAGCTGCTTGTGCTTGGCAAACAAATCCATTCTGCACCTCTGATTTCCTCCTTGTGCCATGGTTCTGAGCCCCCATGGCAATCTTTCTGCAGCTCTGAGAAGAGGTTCCCTAGGTCACAACTGCTCACAACATCTCAGCACCAGTCCCTCTCAAAGCTACAGTCCAGCTCACATGGAATGACATGTCACAGCAAGCTGGCTTACTTTGTGGTGGCTAATTGCTGGTGCCACAAGGCTGCCTTCTGGGCTTGGAGGGCTGTCCTTAAAGAACTCACTGCTGCTCCTTGCTTGGGGAAGGGCAAAATGTGGCATCTGCATTTTTAAATCTGTGTAGTGCCATCTGATAGATTTGTGTGGATGCTGCTATTTATCATTCATCATTCATGTATTATTACTCTGCTGCCTGGGGCCAGCAGGAGTCAGAATGAGCGGATGGCTTAGAAATGGCAGACTTGGTAATTCCTGTTGGAAAATTAGCATGATGAGGAATATGGCAGAAAATCTGGGAAAGGTACAGTTGAGGCAAAGATGGTGGTCAGTATAGGTGTGGTCTGGGGTGTGAGGAAGAAGGGAAGAGAGAGAAGAGAGAGAGAGAGATGGAGAGCCATAAAGGGTTAGGATGTGCCAGGCTCTGTGCTAGGCACTTCCACGTAAGTCATCACACCCACTTAATCCTCACAACCCCAAGAGGAGTACATATTACTGTCTCTGTCTGATAGAAGAAGAGATGCCCAAAGACATTAGGTAGCTCACTAAAGATCACCCAGCTCTGACACTTGGTCAGCCTCTCTTCTGCCTTGACAATGGTTCTTGTTCCACTATTCTGCATGTAGGAAGAGGTCTACACATACACACATGCCCACACATGTACATCTCCCTCCTTCCTTTGAGTTACCTATCTGTTCCCTAGGATACCCTTTTTCAGTTTTCACTTAATACAGTTTGTGGTGTATTATCCATGATTGTACAGTGCATTGCAATGGTTCTGAAAGTACAAGGATGCATGTGTATGCACTGTATGTTCTTACTCCAAATGCACTGTAAGCTCCCAGAGCAACACTGTCTCCTATTCCTTTTTCTTCCCTACCACATGGCTGTTGCGCAGTTCTGCAAAAGATAGTTTACACTCAGTACATGTTGCTGACTGACAGATACATGTATTTCAGCCTGCAAGTTCCACAGGACTAACTATAAGCTGCCACGTGAGGTATTTGAGTTAGAAGGGGGTGAGGACTTGCATTTACTAATAGTTTATTACAGCCCTGTTCTAGATGCTGTCTTTAATTCTCAGAACTATCCCACAAGGTAGGCATTAGCATTCCTACCTTACCAATGAGGAAGCTGTGCTGTGCTCCTGGCCTCTGACTGAATCCAGTGGTAACCCTTGTGGTTCTCATGGAACTCCTTTTCCTAAGTGCCAGGTCAAATGTCCATGTGAGGGGGATGGTCTGGATCAGTCCCACCCAAAGGTGGGGGAGAGGATCAGCCAACTTCTCAATGCTCTTGAACCTGTGATTTATTTATTTATTTTACAGGTGCAAAGCACTTGTTGAAGGGAGAGTCTAAGGTTGAGTTTTTATTACCTCTCCCTCCACCCTGCCCAGCCTTCCTGTCACCCCCAGCTCTGGGATGGCCTCATACTGCAGAGGAGCCAGAGGGGGTTGAAGGAAGATGTGGAAATGCTCTGAAAATTTCACCTTCCCTTCCCACCTCTCCTTCTGCATTGCTCTCCAGATGTATGATAGTCTTAGCTTTGCTTTGCTGAGTGGGGCCCCAGGAAAGGTTTCCACATCTGAGACAGTAGTCAATGGAAGGGGAGCAGGTTGCCATGCAGCATAGGAGAGGAGGGCAGGGAGGCAATCACAAAGACCAGTGGGGAAGGAGTGGGACTGACAGCTGGGTAGCCACTGCCATGGGGTGTGAGCAGAGCCTTGCCATCCTTGTCAGCGGGGCCCACAGAGATGTGGACATGTGTACCAATCTGTCCCTTCCTGTCTGGCTTCTGAGAAGCTCATGCCCAGCCTCTAAAATTCTTAAGGTGTGAGATGGACATAGTTGTTTCCCCCACTCTCCACTGAGATCCTACTGCTCATTCCCTTGCCCTGGCTGTAGGGCTGCAGCAGCCTAGTGCTCATGTCCTATGTACCCTTCCTTCTCACAGGTCCAGGTGAATCTTTCCATGGCACCAGCAGGCACCATGGTCTCTTGCCATGCTGCACTGGTCTCTCTCTGGGGGCTCAGCCACTGTCAGTGGCTCTCAATGACCTTCCCTAATAAAGTAAAGGTTCATCCTAGAGGTACCCTCTCAGCCTGGCCCCAGAGCATTTTCTAGTCTTAGGGCCCAAGAAGTGAATCTGTGAACAGGCCACTCTGCTAGACAGGCCACTCGCTAGATGATGCTGTGCCTGGCTCAGGCTCTGCCTGACCCCTTCCCTGAGTTTAAGCCCATTACCTCTCAATCTTCAAGACTCAGCTTCATGCAGCCTCTGACAATCCCCATCAGGGATAGCACCCCCTTTCCCTGCTTCCCTCTGTAGCCCTCCTCCTGCACACAAGGTGAACTCCTGGGTGCCTGGTTGCAACCTGATTTTTCTTCCCAACTAGACCATAAGCTTCTGAGGGCAGGGCTTCTCCTTGTAGAAATGTGTAACTAAGATGACGGACCCAATGCCCTGGACAGAGCTGCCTGCTTCTCCAGAGGTGAATACGCGACTCAGAGATTCGCTTTACTGTGTCTCACTTCCACTCACTCAACAGCCATTTGTGGAGCACCTACTATGTAGCGGGTGCTGTGCCAGGTGCTGGGAAAACAGCAGAGATTAGGACAATCTCAGGGAAAGGACAGCCAGCCAGCCAGCCATGTTCTGTGCTAAGGAAGACAGGAAAAATCTGAAAAGCTTCAGGGGAAAAAACAAAACCTTGGACCTAGTCTAGGACCCAGTCTAGGAGCCAAAAGACAAGTTAGCAGTTGGCAGGGAAAGCAGGGTGGGGATGGTTGAGTTCTCCAGACTCTTTGTCGTGTTTTATTTTATAATGATTTTACAAATCTTATACAGACTTATGATAACTAATTCAAAAGGTACAAGAGGATCCAAAATGAGAAGTATATTTTCCTCTTGCTACTGCCTTGCAGCTCCCTAGTTGCCCTCTCAGGGCCAGCCCACCCCATTGCCTGTTTATCACACACCACCCAGAGTCACACAATACAAGATTTTTTGACTTGGTTCACTTTCCAGGCCTCTTGTCTTCTCTGAGGCCCCCTCTACCTGACTGTGCCCCTCAGTCTGTTTCACCAGAGACTCAGGGGTCCATAGTTTACTCTGTCCCAGAGGGATTCACAGCAGTGGGCAGCCTGACAGGAGCTATCTTGGGTCCTAGGAGAGGGGCCTGGGAGGCTTTTTAGGAGAAGAAACTTAGATCTTACCTTCTAGGGACTCCTATTTCCCAGGAACCCAACCCATTGTTGGCAAGGAACAGCTCTCTAATCCCTAGCCATCCTACCACCCAAAACCAGGAGTGCCCAGCCCAGGTGACCCAGCCAAACCTGTGATGTCTCTGACCCCACAGACACACCCCCGAGCCCCAGGCTCAGGGCCTTTGAATTGCTTTTAATCAGACAACTTTGTGGGCCTTGGCCCAGGGGAAGCACTGGAAAGAAGAAGCCAAGACCTCCTCCCCATATACTGGGGGGCCCTCTATCTGATCCCCAGATTCCTGGTCCAAACAGTTTCCCTCCCTTTGGAAGTCACAGGGGTCTGTGCACTGGTGAATGCAGTATGTCTGCCTCATATGGCAGCTCTGAGGCCCTGGCACTGTTCTACCACAGGGGCCCAGGCAGGGCAGGTGGTGCAGAGGCCATGGTTAGCCCAGTGCTCAGTGTACCTGACTTGTTCTTGTATTCAATGTCGAAGCCTGTGATGATGCTGTTTCCATCGAATCGCTGGGTCCAGCGCAGGTTCATACTCCGGGCTTTCACCTCCCGGATCTCCAGCTCCGGGGGGTCGGGGGGTTCTGAGGTGTGGTGGGGGAGGGGCAGAAGTGAGGATGGCAGCAGAGAGCTTGTCTTCCTGTCTACCACCAGGGATGACCACCATTCTGTTGTACTTCTGGGGATTGGTGTCACCTGTAGTGTACCCAAGGGCCCTAGAGCCCTGGGGTTTGGGCAAGGTGACACGGGGAGGCCTAGAGGCAGGACTCAGGCAAAGGGGGGCCCCACTTGTCTTCTGCTTCGTTCCCCTCCCTTTCTTTGTCTGGGAAAGGGCAAAATGTCTGTCATTTTGGAGGGACTCTTAAGGAGCTGATGGTCTTTGTGTCCCCAGGCAGAATTCTCAGCTTTTCTCAGATTGACTTTTCCTTCCCATACACCCTCCAGGCCCCTGCACTCCTGCAAACCTTGCTGTCTGAGGTGTGCCTAGAGGGGCTTTTGTTGCCCACTCTGGGTGGGATGGAAGGGGTAGAGATGCTTTTCCTCAGAGGCCATTTTTAATCCTCTACAACCACATGGGTGTGGGCAATGTCCCTGTTCTTGAGGTGGAGTTGGCAGTAGGTACCTGCATCCCCAGAAAGGGGCTGGAAATGGTGGAGCAGGTGAGGGTACCTTGCACAGTGAGTTGGATCAAGCCCCGGTCCTCCCCATATGAGTTGATGGCATGGCAGCTGAAGAACACAGAGTCCCCACGGTCAGCGGGCTTGAGCTGGGAGGTGGCCAGCAGAAGTAGGAGGACAGGGAGAGAGGGAGGAAATGGGAGAGTCTTTAGAGTTGGTCTCCTGAAGGGAGCTCACTGTGGTGGAGATCAGTAAGGCCATCTTCTTCCAGGATGGGACCCACAGGGGATTTTATTAAGGGCTCCTGTTCCCAGACAGTTCCAAAAATTGAGGTGTGGGAGAGTCCATGCAGAGAGGGTCTGGGAGTCTGGGAGGGAGAATGGAGTCCAGGGGTTTCAGGGAAGAGGGAAGGGCTGAGGGTTCCACATGTTTCATAGCTTGGGGTTGTCAGAAAGGGGATATAGTGAGGTTCTAAGGCAGAGGTTCTTGGATGGAGAGGGAATATCTAGGAAAGGAGAGGTAATTCGGGGGGTATGGGGAGGGAGTCCCAAGACTTTCCATTAACCTCCAGCAGGTACAGATGTAATAGTGTGGGATCCCCACTTTCTGAAAATCAGGGTCCCCTGAGACTGGGGCATGGGCACTCACCTTCAGGGTGGATACAACCTCATCACCGTTGTCCTTGGTGGCGATGGCATATCGCATCACTCGGTCAGGGTCGATGACCGTGTCCCCCTTCTCCCAGCGGATAATGATGGGCCGCTCACCCCGAGCAGTGCAGTTGAGCTCCTTCGCATGGCCCTTGATGGCGATGGTGGTGTTGGGGTGGGAGGTGATCATGGCTGGGACTGGGGAGGGGAGAAGCCAGGCTGGGGCAGGGGCATGTGCCTGTGTAGAGGCCCCACCCCCACTGCCCCTCCTGGCAGAGCCCCTCAGCCCCAGACAAAGAGTCAATAAAAGTTGAGGGGACTACAGGAAACCCCATTTGCCCATCCCCTCTCTCCTTCTTAGCACTCATTACCAGGGCAGCCTCTTTTCACCAGGGATTCTTATATTGAGTGGACCCCCTTTTCAGAATGTTTTAAAATGCACATCACACATAGAATTACAGAGGAAACCAGATATATTGAAGTATGGTTGCATGAATATTAAAAACCCTCAAAAGCAAACTTTTGATATAGTATATCACACATCAATATATGTTTTTATTATTCTTTGTCAAATAAGATCTGGTGCTAGGTAATGTTAGCACAGTTTGGTAATAGTGATGATAATGATATTTTGAGATACCCGCAACAACCATGCTGTGAAAACATCTGTGGTTTCTATCAGTGAGAGTCATAGGTGCTGTTACTGCTGCGGCTGGTTGCTTATGTTCAATAGAAGGAAATACCAAATTTCAGTTAGAAGTTAATGGAAATACATGTAATCCCCTAATTGACCTTCCCCAACTCATGGGCCTCTTAAATCAGATCCGTGGACCTCCTGGGGGTAGTCTGTGGATCCCAGGTTATGAGACCCGCCCTAAAGCACAGGGGCTTCTGTTTTTGTGTCCATGGCTCAGGCTTTCTTCACAGCGGTCAGCTGGTTTACCCTCCCAAACAGCTAAGAAACCCCTATTCTTCCCAACCAAATACAACAGAAGGCCCTGGCAAGCATTGCAGTGCTTAGGATTCCTTAAGCAGCACTAATAGACCCGCACCCCCCTCCACCCCCTGAGAAATTCATCATGAAACAACCTGAGAAATTCATCATGAAACAACCAAGGCAAGGGCTGGCCATCAGACCACTCCTACTGCCATGACAAGAGGCAGCTGCATCCTGGTCTCCTCTGGGACCGAGAGCCATGGCTGGCAGTGGGAGGAGGGCAGGCAGCAGAGGGACAGAGGGACTCAGCTGCTGGTGAAATTCTGTTCCCTATCTCCTCCAACCAATTCAACAAACACTAGTTGAACACCTATGGCTTGGGGACAGACATGACATCAGATGGATCTTTGCCTCCTGAAGGAAGAGGAAGGGGGGGTGATAGCTGAATGAGACACATGAAAATGAGGAAAATCTGATGAGTGTTTCATGAACATTTTTAGAGAAATTAACTTTTCCTGAGGGGTACCTGGGAAGGCATTGCCCATCTATTCAACGCACATTTATCGAGCACTTATGAGGTGCCAGGCCTTGTGCTGGGTTCTGGAGCTAACAGTGAACAGAACAAACCCGACCCTAGGGAATTTCACTGCAGTGGTGACAACAGATCACAAATGAGCAATTCCATAAAGAATGCTAAGTACTATGCTAGCACAAATGCACAACAACTGACACAGTAGGACTTAAATGGGAAGAACAAAGGCCACCGGGGCGTGGAGGCTGCTGGAGCAAAGGCTCAGAGGCAGCAATAGGTAGGTCCTGGGAAGATAAGTGGTCTGATGCACCTGGAGGCCTGTCCTTGTCCTTGTCTTTCCTCACCACTTTCCTGGGAAACCTGCCTCTCAAAGTATAGATTCCCGACGGCACCTGTCCTGGGGGGAGTGCCCGTCAGTCCTGCTGAACACAGACTGGGAAGGGCTGTGGGTGATGACAAGAATCACACACTTTTTCACCCCACATCCCATTGTGGGAGGGCCCCTCATCACACTGAGTTCTGCAGAGCAGAGACCCAGCTCACCACACCCCTGGCACCGTTCTGCTTGGGCAGGTATGCAAGAGTGTTCTGTCTTCAGTATGCTCTGTCTTCTCTCTCCTCATAGCTGTCTCCCTTTGGGGCACTGTGTCCCTCTCCCCCCAGTGGCTATCCCTTTGTTTATCTTTAGTTTTAGAGACTTACTCGGAAAGCATTCTTCTCAGTGAACTTTCCAGGGTCATCTGATTTCTAAGGACAATAGGCCTTTGGAGAAAGGAAAGAAGCTATGGATGTGTAATGGTGTGACCTGAGATGCTAGTCAGTGGATGAGGACATATTTGGAACTGGTGTGCAGGGTGGAGGGTGGTTTCTGGTGTCCCTGAAGTCACATAGTCTTGCCAGCCACTTCATTCCCTCTGCCTTCTGTCATGTGGGACTTGATATTAAGGGCCCCTGGCTCCGGCACCAGCATCTCAGCACAATCCCCAACCCCAGCTCATCAAATAATGAAGCAGATAAATTTTATAATGCATAGCATCACACCAGGATATACAATAAAATGCAAAAGACAAATAACGAGGTGCAAGTTATAATGAAGAAAAAGCCTGCAGTCAGAGACATCCAAGTATGAATTATTAACTAAGGTTTTACACTCTCAAGGATGTGTGCAGGAATATTTTTCCATCAAAGATTTGCATAATTCACTCATATAAACCTGGGTGGAATATAGAGTAAGATTTTACATCAACAAGTTGGGCTTTGCATTGCAGATGCCTCCATTTTTCCTGGAGGACTGAAATCTGGGGGGTGTGGGGGGAGAGGCAGGTGAGCTGTTTCTGCTCCTCACACAGCACATGCTCCTGGACTGGGGCCAGGACTCCTGGGTGGGCAGAGGTCTTCCTGGGGAAGAGGGGTTCTACTCCTTAGAGCCTGAAGCCACAGAGGAGCTGGGAGATGTTTATATAGAGGTAGAGGTGTGTATGTTTCAATCTGTAGTGAAAAGGGATGGGAGCAGGGTGAAGCCTCAGCATAGATGAGTCTGAAGAAGAGAGACTCTGTGCTAGAGTGAGGAACTCACAGCACAGCCCTGTCCTGCTCTCTAGGGAGGGCTGCATTAGCCTGCCCAGGGCTGTGTGTGAATTGCAAAGGCACCCTTATGGTTGGGTAAAACCTGATGCTAGGAGTGACAGCTTGTCTAGTATAGGCAGGAATGGGTTTTAGGCTCCACTTGCCCCATAAGCTATGTACCTTTGAACAGTTCACAACCTGTACATCCATATGTGTCAGTCCTCCTTTGGGAGTTTTTCTTCCCACTCAGGTTTGTTCCAAGAGCCACCATGAGGCAATCAGAAACAACGGAGCCTCCAGAGATCCTGGGCAGGCCTCAGAGGGTTCTGCTTACCCTCCCGCCAGCCTGGTTGCTTATTATAGCAATGAGCACCAGGCAGTACAACCTGACCCTCTCCTCATAGCCCCACAGCTCAGAGCAGGTTCGTGGAAGCCCTGCTATGAAGAAGAGGAGACTGCTTCTGCGGACCCCTGCCCAGCTTGTAAGGTTTAGGACCAGGCAGACCTGGGTTCTACTTATGTCTCTACCAGCTACGTGTAATGACTTACCCAAGCCTAGGGCTCATTGTCTGTGAAATGAAGATCTTCGGTCTACCTCAAAGAGTTGTTAGGGGGCAGACAGGGGCCAGATACAGGGTCTGGCACAAATAATGCCCCTATTTATCACAAATTTTTATTTCAAAATCATAAGCAAGTAATATGTAACACAACAATATCACACTCAGGCACACCATGTGACATTTTAGGTGAAATGTTCAAATTAAAACTATAAATTATTACACCCATATTATTACCCTACCAACCGCACTCAGGCAGGCGCTACTTCTGTCAGACCCTGTATTTAAAGTGTCTGCCACATAGCAGGTGATCAAGAAAACGATTCCCACCCAAGGCTCTCATATTCTTCTCCTGTTCCAAGAAAAGCATCAGATACATACATGTACACCTAACAGTATTACTTCCCAGGTGGTTTCACAGAATCACAGAGCCCTCGAGTTGCAGAGCCCAGATAATGTTCAATATAGCAGCCATTAGCTGCCTGTGGCCACTGGGCACTTGAACCATGGCCAGTCCAAACTGATATATGCCGTGAGTGTGAAACACACAATGGACTTCAAAAACATAGGAGGAAAAAAGAATATAAAAATCTCAATAATTTTCATATTGATATTAGGTTAATACTTTAGGTATATCAAGATAAATAAAATATACTATCACAATGAAACTAAAAAAAAACAATGAAACTCACCTGTTCCTTTTTACTTTTTTTGAAAATGTGACAACTAGAAGATTTTATGTTATATATGTAGCTCACACTTTGTGTCCATTGAATGGCACTGGTATAGATCATCTACAAGGACCTTTCTTTTTACAAATGAAGAAACTGAGACCACACAGAGAAGCAACTTGCCATGGTCACCACTAATAAAGAACAGTGCATCTTAAAAGTAGACAGACGGGAGAGGGCAACACTTAACACACGAAGCTGTGATACTCGTGGTGGAAGGCATCGCCACACCAGGACTACTTTCCAATTCTTCAGGACTCAGAACTATAAGCTCCAGATCACTCATGAGACTTCTGCCCTGTTCTGGGCACTCTACTTGATAGAGAATGTTAACCAGCTGGAGTGTGACCAGGAAGATGGGCAGACTTCAAACCATGCTGTTTGAAGAGTGGCTGAAAACTTGCAGGAAGTGGGAAGGACAGACCACCTATTTGGCCTAAGAAGGAATTTTCTGGCAGTTTTCACTGTTTGGGGAAAGGGCTACAGTGGGAGCAGTGAGAGCCCAGAACTGCAGGAGGACAGCCAGGGACACAGAGAAGATTCAAGGGGAAAAAGCATACAAAGTGATCAGAGGCCCTTGTCTTTGGGCCCCTGGGAGTGTCTGGGCCTCTGGAGGCAATTCTATGATTCAGAATACATTTTTCCTTGCATATAGGGATCTTTCGCTCTCTTTCCTGGGCAAGGAGAACCTGCCTCCTCTCTTCTCTTTGCCCTACAGTCTTCCTCCCAATAACAGAATGGAGAACTCTCCCACTGTGCCCTCACCCTGGCCCTGCCCTGGCCTCCAAGAGCCATGGTGCCCTCCTGTTCCCACAAACTGGGGGATCTCAGCCCTCCTGGCTGCTGTACAAGTAGCCTTAATGAGGTAGCACAAGAGGCTGCCTGGCTGCATCCGATCTCTTCCCTCCACCCCTGCCTCCTGCCACCCTTGCTCTGGACCATAAGGTCTCTCTGCTCCAGTGAATTGCAGTAATAAACACGATTGAACCCTTACTGCATCATGACCTGGCTGTGCCCCAGAGCACTTTATCAGCTGAAGGCAGACCCCAAGAATTCCCTACAGACATGTGCAGTCATCTGCAGGAGCACACACATACACAAACTTTTGCGATTACTGTTTATTGGGAACTTCCCGTGTACTGTGTGCTGGCAGTAATCTAGCACTCTAAATGAATTAGCTCCTGTGAGTAGGTACTGTTATTATTCCCCAACTTCAAGCCTTAACTAAGATCTATGGTCTGTGTCCATGATGGAGCAGGTAACAAGCTTGTTGCTTTTGCCTCTTGGCTTATTGCTCAGTGATGCCCCAATAACATCCATGAGAAGTCTTATTGTTCCCACTTTTTCAAATGATGGGATGGATGGAGGCTTCCAGAAGCAATTCTTCCCTCTTTAGGCCTGTACTACTGTGGTTGCAGGGGCCAGCCACCTCTCACTGTTTTCTACACAGTATACTTTGGGTAATGGAATTTGGCCATCAACAAAAAGCTGTGGCTTCTCTGTGGAGGCAGGGACTGCAGCTGTAGGGGTCCAGTCAGCATAGCAGGGGGTGGGGGGTTGTATGCACAAGGCTGAGTCCTGCCTGACAGATGCTAATAGCAGCCACAAAGGCAACACATTGCTCCAACAGGACATAGGAGGCGTTAATGCGACACAACTTCTTTGCTTCCCTGCAGTAAAATTCAATTAACAGCCAGGGAAATTTAATTTCTTTGTACAAAGAGAGGTGCCAGGGGAGATTCTCTGGGGACTTGGGAATAGAGAGTGGCTAGGCTGGAAGGTATCAGGGACACCCATGTGGGTGAGCTGACCCTTCAGGTGCGCAAGGTCCTGTGGGAAGTCCTGTTGTGAGTTGAGCCAGTTTTATAGTGCTAGTGGCAGCACTGGGGATATGAGGCCAGCACTCAGCATGGCCAAACTGGGGCAAACTTGGGTAGAGGCCAAAGGGGCTTCCTGATGACTTCCAGGGCCCTTCTCTGACACCCCAATGGCAGTGCTGGTGCCTCTCCTCTCTGGACACTGAGCATCCTTGGCATGGTGCGTGTTATACACAGTGATCTTGTTTCCCTTGCTGACTGTGAGATGCCTATTCAGGACTTAGCATATATTTTGGAAAGGAAGAAGGCTCCCAAGTTCTGGGTGCCTCTTCCAACAATGCCCTGGGTCAGCCTGTTCTGGCCCACACTTCACTCCAGGGCAGGGAGGAGCCTAGCTGGGCCTTTGGTGTTCAGGCTACTACCACCTTACAGCTCTGCAGAAATCCCAGGTTTTTGCCCCCTGGTTCTGATGGGGCCTGTGGGCAGGCACCAGGGAGAGGAGCAGATGTGGGCTGCCACGGAGTCAGCCCCCCCCTGCTCTGGGGTCCTCCTGAGAGAGCAAGCCAAAAGAGAGAGGAAATCAACTTCAGAAACAAGACAGTTGTTAGAATGTGATGTAACCGGTTCCCATCTGTGAAATTACTTGCAGGCTGGCCACTGTCACCCCTGAGTTCCTGCCCAGACCAGCTACTATTTACATTTTAATTTCATGTGAGAGGCTGATAGATTTTTAAAACACAGTAAGACAGCTCTGCTTCCTCACTCGCCCCAGTAACGATAGTCTTTCTGAGCAACTCCCAGGGTTGCAGATGGAGCCCCAGGGCCTTCCACCCTGCAGGTAGATATTGATTCTGCACCTGCTTGGCCCGTCCCTTGCTCTTCCAGCTTCCCCCTTCTCTGGGGTCCCACCTCAGAAGCTGGGCTGGGCGGGTCCTTACAGTTTTAAAAGCACTGAAACATCCTCTGTGAGGAGCTTCACTCTTGTTAAGGTGGTCTGGTGGCTATTAGCTCTACTATACCAATGAAGACACAGAGGCTCAGAGAGCCTTAGGGGTTTGTCTGAAGTCACACAGCTGGTGAGTGCCAGAAAGGAGCCAAAACGCCAAGTCCCCTGACTGACAATTCGCAGGTGTGCTTTCCTTTGGTTTTGGTCTAGCCTTCTTTTGCCTGCTTGATTTTTCTGCCATCCTTGGCTTTGTCCCAGCAGTGGGAAGCTGTGTGGGAATGACATAGCATGGATGAGTCCTGGAGGAAGTGCAGAGGGAGGCTGGAAGTGGGAGTAGGGCTGGAGAGGAGGGTAAGCCAGTTCAGGGCAGGCAGGGCTAGGGGAAGGAGTTGGGGGTGGTGATGAGTCAGACTTTCTCTGTCTTTGTCTCACTCTGTCTTCTCCACCTGGTGGTAGGAGCTCAGCTGGTGTTTCTGACAAGACCCCAAGTCCCCATGGAGGGGAGATTCAGTTATGAATACCCAAAGGAGAGAAGCAGTATGTGTGGGAAGGAGACTGTGGAAGAAATAAAACGAGAATACCACTGGCTGTTGGGAGAGGCCTGATAACGTAAAAAAGGAGTGGAGCGCTACATTCCAAAGGGAAGCCTGGGGCACATCTTTACCCAGTCAGGGGCCTGAGTATGTAGTAAGCATAGTTTACATTATTGAGAATTTACTATGTGCTGGTCTTACTCCTTACAGCAACCCTAATTTTATTCCCATTTTTCAAATGGGGAAACAGAGGCTCAGAGAAGTAAACTGCTCAAGGCTACACAGTAAATAGCAGAGCCAGGACTCATCCAGGGCATGTGTAGTTTTATCCACCACATGACACTGGTCAGAAAAGGGTAGTAGAGACAGGAGCAGGCACCAAGGAATGGGAGCACAAAGAGCTCAGCTTTTCTGAAGAGAAGTGCAGCCAAGTCTGGGGGGAAGAAGATCACTCTGGAAACTGGGAGACCAAGAGATTGGTCATCCTGCTCTTTTTGGTTGGTAGCTGGTGGGAGGAGTTTGAGGAGTCTCTTGGGTTTGGCTACACATACAAATCACCTGGGAAGCGTTTAAAGCAATCTTCTTGCACAGACCCCACCCCTAGGAGCTCTGATTTAATTGGCCCAGGGTGGGGCCTGGGCATCAGTATTCCTCAAGAGCATGTCTAGCCCAGGTGATTGTTACACAGGACCTGGGGGAAGAATCACAGGACTGGAGGACCCTTCTCTTCCACATTCATAGATGTCCTCTGGTCCTTCCTCTGCCTCTGTTGGGAATGACTTCAAAGCCACCAAGGTTGGAAGAAGGGCAGCAAAGTTCTGGTGTTCCTCACCATCCTCAAGGAAGGGTCTTCACTTTTCCAGAAAGTCCATGTGAGACGCTAACTAAAATTCTTCTGGGAGTCTCAGCTTTTTACTGAAAAGGATGTTCTTTTTGGCCTGGCTTAAATGCTTTTCTGGATGTCCTCCTCCTTGTTTCTGGGACAGGCTTTCTCAGGGACAGCAGGTGCCCTGAAGGCTCCCAAGAGCAAACTCACCTTGTAGGTGGAGAAGGGCTTCCCAGCTCAAAGGCCTTTATCTCCTTTTGTTTCAGAAAGGGTTACCCTGCTGCCCATTCAAGGTGAGGGCCCCCTCTGTCCTCACAAAGACCTCGTCTCTGCTCCTTGTTAACAAGATCCTGACAAAAACTGTAGCCCTATTTGTCAGTGTGAGATAAGCTGCCACAAAGGGTCATATGTTGGGTGTTCGGCCTGGGGAAGTGGGAGAATCTCTTTGGTTCAGTCCTGGCAGCAGTTACAGGCTTCCCCTGGGGAAGGGCTAGGGTGGAAGTGCCTTCTGGTGTTTGCTTTGTTTTCCCATCTTAAAGAGACAGGGCCATGGCGTTGTTAATTTGATTGCACCCGCTTTGGCTTCTTGTCTCTCCTGATTAGCCAAGCTCCACCTGAAGCATGAGATTAATTCAGATTGTGTGGAAGCAATCAGCCTCAGCTCTGAGAGATGGTGGGGTGGAACCTGGGAGCAGGGGGGCCCACAGCACGCTCACTGTCCACTACCTGTGCACATGGGGGCAGAACTGGCCAGAGGTATGTGTGTGTGATGGGGATTGGGGTGCTGATCCTGATGGGACCTTTGAGACATGGACTACAGCCTGTTTCTGCTGCATGGAGGTCCAAGTTGAGATGTTCAAACACGCCAGGCCTTGATTTTTCCAGCTATAAAGCATGATCAGTCAGTTCTTCTCTTGGCTGCTTGCAGCAGGGAATATTTTGCAGTGAGGTGAGGACCTAGTTCTCCCCCTGCCTTTGGTCTACTCTCCCCAGTAGAAAATGAGAGTAATAATTAAAATTCCTAACATTTATTGAATGTTTGTTATGTACCATGCACCCTGGTTAGTGCTTTATATGAATTAGCTCAATATATTCCCAACCCTAGGAGGTGGTAGTATTTTTATTCCTGTTTAGAGATGAGAGAATACTCAACTCTGAAATGACCCTCAATACCAGAATCCTTTCAGAAACAAAAATAAGACATAGCCATGTTTCTTTAATTACTAGGAAGGTACTTCTGGGACATTGTGCCAGGACTAGGATTAGTGAGCATTGCCTGCCAAGGACTCACAGGTGAAGAGCTGAGGCTTTGCAGGCCACCGCTCTCCACTGCAAAGACTCAGCACTGTTGCTGGAGAGCAGCTGAAGAGTGGACATGGCTGGGTTCCAACTATGCAGCCAGCTGGCCAGATTCGGCTCTCGTCCCAGTTTCCTGACTCCTTCCCTAGGGATCAGTGTACAGAAGAGGCTGGGTTTTTCGACTCTTGACCAAGATGGGATTTTTGTTTAGGAGACTGGTTGGATTCAGCCATGGGCATTGTAGGATGTTGGAAAGGAGAGCACTTCTGTTTGCATAATTCTGAGAAGCATGAAATTATGGATAATAAATCACTGGGCGTAGGGATTGTTATAGGTTGAATTGTAACTCCCCAGAGGATATGTCAATTCCTCACACCTGGTACCTGTGACTCTGACCTTTTTTGGAAATAGAGTCTTTTTTATTTAAGCAGATGTGATTTAAAATGTCTTACTGGAGAGTAGGATGGGCCCTTAATCCAATATGATTGGTGTCCTCGTAAGAGGAGGAGAAGAGATGCACACAAAGGAAAGACTGTGTGAGGACACACAGGGCGAATGCCATGTGAGGTGCAGACAAAGACCGCAATGATAGACCCACCGTCCAAGGCACGCCAAGAACTGCTGGCAGTCACCAGAGGAGGCAAGGAATCATGCCACCCCTGGGCCTGCTGAGAAATCATGGCCCTGCTGACACCTTGATTTCAGATTTCTGGCCTCCCAGAACTGTGAGAGAATGACTTTCTGTTCTTATAAGCCACCATAGGAAACTAATACAAAGTTCCAGTGGATGACAGGTTTTCTGAGCAGAGTGCCCAAGAGGGACAGGCCACAGCCTCTCCTCCATGGAACTGTAGGGTCTATCTAAGGTGGGAGGTCATATGAACTTTTCTTACCCTGCTCAGTGGGGGCTCACCCCCTTACCCTCCCAGCCCCATGGATAGGCTGGCAGTAGGCAAGCAAGTGCAGGAGCATGCAAGGGACACCCCCACAACACCTTCCACCCCAGTGCCTGGCCCAGGGATAGATACTCTGTGGGTACTCAGCAACCATTGAATAACAAATGAACAGTGGCAGGGCTGGACATGAGCATCATGGGTAGGCAAGAATGTTCTTCTGAATTTTAATTTTTCCAGGTCTCACATCTCTGGAGACCTAAGGGGCTCAGATGGAAGCCTGGTTGTTGGGAACCACTCTGCCTGGTTTCAGGAATTGTAACTGCCTCCCATGGCTAAGGATGAGTGAGTGACCTCTGGAATACGAGCCATAAAGAGACAAAGCTTGTCTCTGGTAGCAAACTCTGCTTCTGCTTCCTCCCCTGCCCCCAAAGCATGGTCAATTAGTCCATGACAGGTACGACTCCTCCGAGGAGGGGCAACCTAAGCCAGACACGATCACTTGGGAGGCCATCATGGAAGGACTCGGGGATCTGCAACAAAGAGGGAGTGATGGACCCTCACCCTCTGGCTATTCCAACATAGCCGGAGTCCCCATTTTCGTCTGGAGAAGTGCTTCCTGGCTCTAATCCACTTAAGCCTAAAAAACTATGATGGGGAAGGCGGTGCAGCCCTTTGTCAGCTAGAGTGCTATCTGGGGTGTCAGGCCTAGGAAAGAATATGTAAAGTCCTGTGAAACCTGCTTTGTTTAGAATGCTCTCATTTAAATGATAAGGGTCCAAGCAAGAAGTTTGTTCCTCAAAGTTTTGTGGCTCTTTAGCTATCTGACCCTGCTGAGAATAAGCCCTCATAGTTCTTTGAATGCTATCTGTTGTTTGATCCTTACCTGTATTCTTGTGCAAATGAACCCAATAAAAGCCCCTTGAGGAAGGGGCTCTTGGCCCTTCTCCTTTGAGGGATTGGCCACCTTTCCTCCCCAAGCAGATCAAGTCTTGATAGTTTCACTTTCATCTGTGGCGGACGGGGTCACTTTGCAGGCAAAGTTGCCCCCACACCTGATATCCTGGGTGGGCATCCTGACACTGAGCAGGGATGGCATGGGGCTTGGGCTTCTAAGGAAGTCTACATTTGGCCCACCAGTTTCGTTATTTCTGGCTTAGTACAGGACACCTGCAGCCACACAATGAAATGTGAGTGGGAGCCATAGGGTCATCTGGTTTGGTACACTGCTCTAGGTAGAAGTCCTGGCAGAATGTCAGGCAGTGTCAGCTGCCCTAGGGCACCCCCATTATGCCTCCTTTGATATAGCCAAAGCAAAATGCCATCTCTCTACTCCCACATACCCATTTCTACTGAGGATACCATCATAATTATCTCTTAGCCCCGAGCCCTTAATTCTCCCTGCTCCTTTTGTTCCATTCATCACCTGGGCTGGTACTTTCTTCACAATAACTCTTAGACTCCCCCTTTCTCTTTATTACTTGCTCAAGATCCTAGTATCATATCCAGACTTTGGTATCACTATTTTTATCCAACAATGCCCCCTAACCTGTGGCTGACACCCTCCCATCAGATGTTCTCACTGCCTCCCACACAGGCTTCCTATCCCAGTGCCTTTGCTCATGCTGTTCCTTTCACCTACATGCCCTTCTTTTTCCCTTTGCCTATCCAAACACTACCTGTTCTTTAAGACTCAACCCAAGTTCCACTCCTTTACAAATCTCTGTCTGCCTGTGCCCTTCCACATGGGATTTTTCCTTCTCTAACCCAACACTGCATGTGTAGTGCCAGACCTTTCAGCACACAATCTTGCCTTATTTCCTGAAGGTTAGTCACAGCTTCCTAACTAGTCTAAAAGTCCCTCGAGGAAAGAGATGGTGACTTAATGTTGCCTTTATTTCTCTAAGACCTTGACACCATGCTGGACACATTAGGCTACTCAGGACGTACATGTATATTGCTTGACTGATTCAATAATTCATTCTGCCCTTACCATTTATAGGGGCCCTTACCATTCAATCATAATTGGAGGAACCGTTCTGGGCTCCCCACTTAAGGCAGGGTCTGGAGACATTGCTTTAACCCTTTGCCTGCCTGTATTTTCTTAAAAAAAAAAGATTTTATTTATTTATTTTAGAGAGAGGGGAAGAGAGGGAAAAAGAGAGGGAGAGAAACATCAGCATGTAAGAGAAACATTGATCAGTTGCCTCTTACACGTCCCAAACTGGGGACCTGGCCCACAACCCAGGCACATGCCCTGACTGGGAATCGAACCAGAGACCTTTGGCTTTGTGGATGATGCTCAATCAACTGATCCACACTGGCCAGAGCCACCTGCCTGTATTTTCTTATATAGTAAGCTCAGTGATAACCCTGAGTCCTTGCGACTCGAAGTGTTCACCGGCAGCTTTTTCTTGGTTGGCATGTATGAATGTATGTAATTTTGTTTTTCATTGGATCAGCTGGAGCTGAATATGGGAAAAGCATTGAATGACACCTTAGAGTCCACATCCATCTAGAAGCATCTTTGTGCTCATGGTCATAGAGACTAATGGCAGGGGTGAGGGTGAAGTGGTGGTGACAGGCTTAATGCCTCTAAGAAGAAGATAAGGGCCCACATGAGACCCTCAGGACAGCCACTTTTAAACTGGGAATGGAAGTTGCATGGATACTGTTGGCCTTTTCAGATCAGTAGCATAGCCCATGTTTCTTTGGTTCAGACTTGTCTTTTTCTAGAAAACCCCGAAACACTAGAGGCTCTAGCTTCTGACAGGTGGGTGCTGGGTCTGCTAACACATTCCCTGCCAAGTCTCCATTGACACAGCAGAATGAGACCTACTTGCTGAGCTCTATGAATGCCTCTGGGGCTAAAAGAAAAGGAGAGAAGGGCTGTGACTTCTCAGAACAGAGGAGCAAAGTGAGTCTCAGGGAGTGACCCTAACTTATCCAGGATGTAGTATGGCCACTGGGATGAGAAATCAGGACTTCCATCTCCCTTTTCGTCAGGACCTTTCTGTTTCCTTTGGTCCTGCATGGGGCGGGAAGAGCGGGGACTGGCCCATGGCTGCAGACTATGTGGTGGTGGTTCAGTGGGGGCTGTGGGACAGAGCCTGGCTTGCTGACAGCATGTGTCCAGGCTCTCTGCTTGTTTCTGTTTGATGAAACAGGAGAACAAGTGCTTCTCCCTACTCTATGAAGTCTGAAAATAAAAAAGGCCAAAGAGGCAGCTGGATAACCACTTCATGGAAATCATAGCAATGGCTCATTACCTCTTCCCCTCCCCTCTCTTCTTCACCAAAGGCTGGTGGGGGCAGGCTCCAGGCTTGTAAAGGGGACCCCCAGTCTGGTGCAGACCAGGGTGGGGCTCTTTCAGCCCTCCTTGAGGCTAGAGAGGTGAGGCCAATCAATAACCATCACCCAAGTACAGACAGTGAGTAACTTGCCCCAAATTCCACAGCTGTGGCAGGGCCAGCATCAGCCCCCATACAGGGTGACCCAGAGCCCGGTCCCCCAGCCCTGCAGCCTGCCACTCTGCTTTCCTGTCTTCTCTACCCACTCTGTGTAGATCCAGCAGATGAACTATCCCACCCACCCCTCCCCCAGTCAAGGGGACTCATAAAGGCAGAGGTGTGTGCCAAGAGGGTAACCTGTGACCTCATATGTGATTGGACTAGACCTGCAAACTGGGGGTCAGTCAGCCTGTCTGTCTCCAGCAAGGCTGGTCAAAGTGGGCAGAGGCCTGTGCTGAGCAGGTGCCAAAGCCCGGAATTTTCATAAAGGAAAGGGTAGACTGGCCCAGCCTGCAAGGAGCTCCAGTCTGCTGAGGAGACAGGATCCATCACCAGGGAACACACCAGACGACTTTGAGCCTGGCTACTAGCTGCTAGGCCTCAGTTTCATCTGTATGCTGAGAAGGGCCTTATGAATACATGTGTAGACATCTGGATCCACATGTCCAGGCTCCATCTGTCTGCCCTGAAAAGTCACCCCTCAGATCTAGGAGTCATGCTGGTGGCAGGGCTCACCCTTGGGAAGACAGACTGGGGAAGAGGCCTTGGAAGGTCCTAAAAGTTGGCTTAGGGAATTAGGGCAGGAATTCCAGAGCATGGTCTAGAAAGGGAGTTGTGGGCTCTGGGCAGCCGTTTTCTTTGGCCATAGACTCCTTGATGTGTGGGAAAGATGGGGGCCGAGGAGGACAGAAGAGGCTAGAGCAGAAGTCCCGGTCACCAGGTTTAAAGGAGGTGCTGCTTCTGCCTGACAAGGAGGAGTTTCCTTTGGGCAAACTTGAAATCGGGTCCACCTCAGGTCAGAGGATACACAGTTGCCTTTCCTGACCACTGCACCAAGGACAACTGCTGGCAAGTGATCTGGTCTGACCAGATTACTGAAGGGGTTTCCTTCTGTTTGGGCAGGCTCCCTCTAGCCCCGCTGTCCTCACCAAACTCTGTTCTACTCCCTCCTGCCTTCCTGTGACTCTGCAGCTGGGTGCATGCTTGCAGAGGGCTCTTGGATATGGCTTTAACTGGCCCGACATTTTGTTAAACAAACAAATCAAAGCTCAGATCAAACAAAGAGCCCTTATGGCTCCAATTGGCCATGGGCTTTGCCTTGGCCCCATTACTAGAGTTTTCACCAAGCAGAGGGGAGTCTGGGGGATGTAACAGTACCTGTCTAGTCAGGTAATGTGCTACACAAGGGGGGCTTCCATCTCGAGAGGTACTGCCATGCAGGGGCAGCATCAAAGCATAGCCAGCCCCTCCTACCCCAGACTAAGCAGCCTGGCTTCATGCCTGCCTGAAATGAAGCATTCTCTTTGAAGATGTTTTTATTTTTTCCCCCGGTGTGTCAGCTGGAGGAGGAATGGCCTCCTCCTCCTTTTGTTCATTATCTGTCTTTTTTAAAAAATACATTTTAAAAAGGAAAATAAAAGGTAGTCCTGTGGATGTGGTGTTTTCTTGTCAATTACAATTATTTTCAACCAAGTTGTAGGAAGCAGTCTGTTGCCCTTGAAAGGGACCTTGGGATCAACTAGTCACTAGGTTCCAATCTAGGCCTCTTATTGTACAGATGAGGAAACTGAGGCCCAGAGAAAAGAAGGGATGGACATCACTGTGTAGCACGTCACTGAGCTGGAATGAGCATTCACTCTTTTGTCTCTTGTTATGTGCTCTTTCAACCAAACCATGAGTCCACAGATGTAAATTCAAATCTCACCCAGGACTCTATCACCCAATAATCTTGACCCAGCTGGCCATCCTCATAGGCAAGGTATGGGAAGAGCTTTATAAACTATCCAGTGCTGTCCTTGTGATGGTGGCAAGACTGGGCTGAATGCTCAGGCACTCATGGGTTTAGCCAACACCAACAGACTGGGGTCAGAAAGAAGGGGTCCAACGGGGCTTGGTTGGTTGCCAGCAAGGATGTGCAATGACTTTGGAAAACTACTTTCCTACTCTAACATCGTCTTAGCAATCTGGGGCCCTGATCAAAGGTTATACATGGAAATTCTCTAAGAACTGGCTCTGGAATCCCAACTCCCATCAGACCCTGGGGCTCCTGGAACTCTGGTTTGGTACCAGATATCAAGAGTCAATGTTCCGTGGAAAGACAGCATTTAGCTTCGAAAGCTCATAAGAACCTCACATTTATTCTCCCTGTCCACCTCCCCTTTACTCTCCTTTTGACACCACCTCACCGGATGACACTTGTGGCCTCTTCTAACTCCATGCCCTTGTCATGCTTCTTCCTCATCATGGGATAGAATGAACTTTGCCCCTATTGGTTCTTGTTAACAATCCTCCTCATCCTTCAAGTCCTACTTAGCAACTATTATATTTGTGGAGCTTTTTTTGACATTCTTTTATTGGCATCAAAGCTAAAACTGGTTACTCCATCTCTGGCTTTCTTTGAATCACCCTGTTTATAGCTTTTAAAGGGACTTGCTATTTTGTATTTTCAACTTGTTTGGGTATATGTCTATCTTCTCTTCAAGATTTTAAATTCTCTGAGAATAGTAACTTCATTTTACTCATCACTAAATTTGCAGCATCTAACACTAGTGATCACTGATTATTGACTATTTTGTACGAAGTACTATGTTAACTGCTGTAAATGCATGCTTCACTTAAATTTTACCAATGAATTAAAAACCCACATAGAGGAAGTTGGGGCTTACAGAGATTATTGACCAAGATCCCATAGCTATTAAGTGGCAGAGCTTGGATTTGAACCCAGGTCCTTCTGTTTGTAAAGTCCATGCTCTTAGCCATGGAGTTTTATAGACCTATTTAGTGAGTGTTCAGTAAGAATCTGTTAGTTATGGGAAACTGTGGCGGGGGGGTCAATGTATGGAAATGCCCCAACAGAGGTAAACCACAAATGTTTAATCTGACACTTAGATGCTTTTTACAATGTATGTCTCTTTGATATAATATTTACTTTCTTATTCCTACTTGGCCAAAGTGGGGACTAGCTCAGGTTGCCTTCTGAGAGTTCACAAAAGTGTGTAGTCTGACGAGATGGAGCTGTATTGGGTCGGCATTTTCCTGAGTGTGGTAGAAGCACTGAGGCAAGCCTTGAAACTGGCTTTGCAGATGGCAGGTCCTTCTGTGGCCACCTCTGCAAGTGGTGGTGTGGGGTGTCTGAGATGGACTAGGTATGGCTAGGAGTGGCTTTCCCTGGTAATCCCATTGGTGACTCACATGCCTGCGTCCTAAAGGTCCTTCCCTATGTCCTTACCTGTGCTCTTTCAATCAAAGTCAGAGTTTGGGAAATGGGGAAAACTGAGGGAAGAGGAAAGAAAGGAGAGGGCACAGCAGGGAGTGGGAGGATGTGCAAGGGGAGGAGATGAGGTGAATACCCTGGAGCAGGATGCCTGTGTCAAGGCAGAATGGAAGTTCATAGAGAAGATCAGGCTCACTCCTGCCCCATCCCATCCACCTTGTCACATTGTCATATGAGCACCTCCCAGTGGTCAGTAGCATTGTTCAGGCTGCTACAGAAGGGCAGTCAGGCCTTCCAATCCCAGTCAGAGTCCCTGGCCATGCTCAGCCATCCACATTGACTGTCCTCCGGCCTCAAAGCCCTGGCCCTGCCTTCTCTGCTCCTGGTGGAAGTGGGTGACCCAGAGGCCTATAGCATGCCTGAGCAGGTCACAGGGAAGGGGGAGAGACTAGAAGGGAAGGGGTGTTTGTGACAGAGAAAGGATGTGAGGAAAAGGCCATCTGAAGGAGCACATGTGTGTCACAGTTTGGAGCTAAGAGTGTGTGAGGGAGCAGAGGTGGCTCTGTGAGGGGTGGGCAGAGGATGAGGCTGGCAGTGCAGGGAGGCTATGTGAGGAAGTGTAGAGAGACACTGAGTGGACAGTGTATGGGGGAGGCAAGGGGAGTGGGAAATAGGACCCTGAGGTGTTTGTAAGAAGGAGCAGATGCAGGAAAAGAGTATGCATGTGCATTACTGTGGAAGAAAGCAAGGGAAAAAGGACAACAGAGCTGAAATTAGGACAAGGGGGAGGAAAAGAAGGAACAGGGTGCAGATCTACCCATAAGTGATAATTAGAGTGGTGTGAAATTCCCCTGGGAAGAAGGCAGGCCAGAGGTTAATGCTACTGTGAGTGTGTGTGTGCACATGTGTGCAAGTAATTGTACATGTTCACAGGCTTTTCTGCATTTACAAAATGTGCTTTCCCTAAATACCTCAGAGTGTTTCATAGATTCTGCCTGGGTTGGTAAGTGAGTACAGAACGGGAAAATTCAGGCCCAGAGAGTTCCCATGACATCAGGAATAGCTTAACATGACCTGGGTCTCCTCACATACAGCCTACCTCCAGATCATAGGGCTGCCTGACACCCATGTTCCCGTATCTCCACAGAGAAACCATGTACCATAAAGCCATGGCCACACCTGCTCAGTGGAATTCCCTAACTTGGAGAAGATAGTGAAGGCCCTCCACCCAAAAAGTCTGAGCATTTGGGCTTATCTCTCCTGCTGACAGTGGTTAATGCAAGGATTAACTACCAAGGATGGTTCCAGAAGTGTCTACTATTCCTCTTGCCTCACACAGGCAGAATCAGCAAAGCTCTCCCTGCCTGAGGGATGTAGATTGATTGCCTGGTTTTATTAAGGACAAAGTGCTTTTTGATAGTGTGAGGGAAGTAGCTCCCCAGGGCAGGGATTCCAGCTCCAAGCTCCCTGAGCATCGATCGCAGATCGACAGGGCTTCCTTTTCTGCTGCTGAGCTGAACACAGGGTTTGGCAAGTGATAAAGAAGCTATGATTGTTAAAGGAAGGAGATGCCGAGCAGCCCAACCCCAGGTACAGCCTTTCCTACATGTACCCTGGAGGGATTATCATGAAGAATAACAGAACTGGGACTAAATCTTTGCTGGCCTACTGGGTGCTAGATACCACAATGGTTGCCTTACCCATGTCATCTGATTTATTCTTGACACAAAACATAACAGGTAAGGCACTCTTATGATCCTCCTTTTAGATATCAGGAAGAAGTACAGAGAGGCCAAATATACTCATCAAGGCCACAGTAATGATCACATAGAGTCCAAATTCATACTGGGGTTGGTCAAACTCTAAAACTTAGGCTGTTACCCTCTATGTTACCCTTAGGTTCTATGCCCTCTGGTCCATTTCCTGACGTAGGGCTAGATGTACACTGTCCTTATGACATGATTCCTGGGGGCCCATTATACAGACCCCTAAGACTGTAATGGGGTAGATTCACACAGTAGGAATGTGTGTCTGTGACAGCAGAATTTGGGGGTAGAATGGTCTGGATTTCAAGATCAGCTCTATGCCTGGGGACTTAGAAACCACTGATATAGCACCAATGGGTTTTATTGCTCTTTTGGCTTTTCTGATGCATTTTCCTCTTTCTACAAACATTTCCTGTGTTATTCACATCAGTGTTGTGGGGTGGGTGGCCTAGGAATGAACTGCTAGTGCAAGTGAAGAAACTAGAACCTAGAGAGGTAAAGGGATTTCCATAAAGTCACACAGCCCCTCAGGTAGATCTGAAATTGGAACCCAGGTTTTCTCCTATGCAGGGGTGTCCAATCTTTTGGCATCTCTGGGCCACACTGGAAGAAGAGTTGTCTTGGGCCACACATTAAAAACATTGTGACACATAACCACACACAAAAAATCTCTTAATGTTTTAAGTAAATTTATGATTTTGTGTTGGGCTGCATTCACAGCCATCCTGAGCTGCATGTGGCTGGTGAGCTGTAGGTTGGACACTCCTGGCTGTATATGATATCCTGTTTCCTAAGTCACAGCAAACAGGTTATACACAAGCAAGTATACATTAAGTAACAAAAATAAATTGTTTGATATGACTATTGAGACAGAATTGTCAACACACAGATCGAAGTAAATGAGAAGTCATGTGATCCCGTGGGCAAATCATGAGCTTATCATGACTAGAGTGGGGTGAGCTAGGACCATTCAGGGTGAGGCCATTGCTTTAGATGATTGTGCTTTTGAATCCCCCATCTGAGTGTCCCAAGCCCGTCTGTGACTAGGAATACTTCCTGCCTCCCTTTCACAAGCTGAATGATGAAAATCGAGGGGGAGGCACGGTGAGTACAGAGATTGGCCCTGGCCTGTGATCTGGGGGTGTGGGAAGGCCACAGGGGCAGGACTCACTCTTGACAGTGAGAAACATGGACTTGCTGATGTCAGTGCCCACACCATTGCTGGCCTGGCAGAGGTAGTAGCCGATGTCCTCTTCCAAGACGTGGCGGATCAGCAGTGAGCTGTTGGGCAGTAGCTGGATGCGGCCGGTGAGGGGCACCGGGTGGTACTGCTGGGGGTTCCCACTCCCTGGAAGAAGACACGTGAGAAGTGCTGCTATCTGGGCTACCGAGTGAGCTGGGTGAGCTGCAGTGTCCCAACAAATGGCCCCAGTACTTTCCTCTTGCAGATCTAGGGCTATTTTGTACCATTCCCACACAGCTCCTGTTTCCTGGGCAATAGGAAGGAGCCTCACAGAGTGCTGGTCCTGGCCCAGCTCTGAGTAAGGAGATGGAGTTGGGAGGGGATGAGCCCTCAAATGGCAGTTTTCTGGTCTTAGGCAGTGAGGCCTGGGCAGAAGGCCAGCCATCCTCTAAAGGGGGCCTTGGGCACCCGCTATGTTCTTCCAGTGTGAGCCCTGGACATGATCTAGATAAGAAATTGGGCTCCAAGAAGGACCAAAATCATAACTGGTGAGAAGCAGGGGCTGATGAAGCTTGGGGACCCCGGAGCAGAGAGTGGAGGTGTGAAAAATGGAGTACACCAAGTTCTAGGGCTTGAGGAGAAGGGGAGAGGTCAATCTGTGGGGACAAAAGAGAATTTGGAGTCAGCATGAGAGCTGTTCTGGTCCCACAGATCACAGGGGAGCCTGAGGATGACCTCCAGATCAGATTTAGCCTAGGGTCCCCTTGAAGCTCAGAACCAAGGGTTCCCACCCAGGGCTAGGGGTTGTACGAAGAGACCCTGGCCCAGGTCTCATCAGCATCCTTCTTTCCCTATCCCTAAATACTCGGAGCTGCTGGGTGACCAGGGCCTTACCCTTGGCATGCTTCCACATGACCTTGGGTGGGGGATAGCCATCCACTGAGCAGTTGAGCACTCCAGCTTTGCCATAGATGCCGTCCTGATTGTTGGGCTGCACCACAAATCGAGGGGGCACTGCAGACAGAGGGGAGGTGGGAGAAACAGAGCATCTCAGTCTCTGATAGGTCTTCTGGTTTCTGGGAACTTTCCATTCAGTGTCAGTGTCTCCTGGACTCTTCTAAAGCCAGGGCCTGGCAACTCCCAAACCAGAGATGCTGAGAACTCTTTCTGAGTGGCTGGATTGGGAGTTCGGAGTTTTGAGTTCCAATTTTGTTGTGCCAATGACTAAATAAGTGAGTGTCTCCCCCTCACTAGGTCTCAGTTTCCTGGCCTGGAAAGTGAACAGTTTTTAACCTCTTGATTTTTAAGGCACCTAACAGAGCCAACCTGCCATAAGCCTGTGATTCAAACCTGAAACCTAGAGACTTTTAGCAGTATTCAGAGCTGGACTCTCTCTGTCCCACTACTTGCTTGCCTCCACTTACCACGTACGATGAGCTGGCGCTCTCGGCTTACAGTGGCTGCTGCATTGCTGGCAATGCATGTGTAGTTGCCATTGTGCTTGAGGGAGACGCTGGAGATCTGCAAGGAGCTCATGAATTCCTTGCTCTCGATGGTCACTCCAGAGCCCGAGATGATCACCTGTCCATCCTTCCTCCAGGTGATGCGAATGGGCATGTCTCCCGAGGATACCACACAGGGGATGTAGAGCAGCTGACCAATGGAGGCAGGTGGGAACTCAAAGGGCTGGATCAGAGGGGGCACTGGGAAGGCAAGGGGAGTGCTGCTGTCAGACCCCCTATTTGCCCCCGCCTGGCCAGCAGTACTGTCTCACCTCCCTCACCCTTGGGCTCCTCCTGACCCTAACATGGGTTGTGAACAGAGTTCCTCTGGGGCACAGATGCCTTGTTTTCTTCTATATGTAGAATCTCTTGGGGTGCCCTACCATTGTCCCCTGACTCCCATCCCCCTTCTGTCTGCATCTCCCCAGCCCTGGATCTGCTATCTCTGTTCAAGGCTTTGGTTGGCCTGCATTAATCCTGACCTTCAGATTTATCCTGGAACTTGAATGGTGATGTTACATGTTCTTATTGACTCTTATCTGACTACGTGGCTTTCACCCTAATTTCCCTGTCATTTCTTAGCACCCCTGTGCCAACTGTCTGCATCCAGAGATGTAGTGTACAGCTTTCTGGGGACCTGGGGTTGATAGGGATGATTTGCCCCAGATGACGGGAAAGCAAGGCCAGCGCTGAGACTGCTCCATGCATACTCCTTAGCTGCTGGTCTGAAACCAGGGTGCTGTGCTCTGGTCTCCTCCTGTTCCTGCAGAGGTCCAACTGCCCACCCCCCAGCCCTTTGGCATTGTCCTCAAGTATTAGGACAGGTGAGTGGAAGCTTCCAGCACTACATGTGTTCATTGCTGTATCTCCTATACCATCTCACTGAGTCCTCCCACCAATAATGTACTGTGAGTTTAATTGTCTCTACTTTGTAGGTGTGAAAACTAAAGAGTAGAGAAGTAATTTGCCCTAGGTCACCCTGCTCATAAGAAGTGATTGTCATCTGTCTGTTCTCCAAGTCCAAGCTCTCTCCTATATGTTGCCCTCTTGCCTTTCTGAAAGTATCCCAAGCATGCCCAGAGCAGAGATCCTTTTGTTTCATAAGTGAGCTCCCCTTGGATGGCAGGAAAGAGCAGACAGGTGACCCTGGTGTTTGCAAGACAACCAGTTGGTTAGACTCATATGGCTAAGCATCTTCCACACAGTCTCCTTCCCTACAGAGCCTGGGCTTATTCTCCCCTCCCACCACTGCCCACATCTCAGCCCCTGGGGGCCCTGTCTGGAGCCTGCGCTGCTGTGGGAGGGATCCTCCTTTTTCAGCTCTGGCTAGAGTGTCAGCCATTATCTTTATGATGAGTCAATTAGGCCACAACAACTTCCCCAGCAAGTGGGGGAGAAGATAGAGGAGACAGACAATTAGCTTAACAGGGATGAGCACACAGTAGATGAGATCTCCTTTCTGCACTCAAATAATTAAATTAGAAGGCTGTCCACAGTCCTGCAGCCTTCTCCCAGGGGCCAGCTCTGCCTTTCCTGGGAATCCTGTTACTCTCTACCCTAGGCCCAACCAGAGTGGCTACAGTGGGGACAAGCCCTGAGGGGAAAAGGAGGGGTGGCTTCCTATGCATGCCCAAGATCCTCCCTGCTGCCTATGGGGAGTGGTCATGTGTGCACATGTGAAACCATTGGCAGCCCTGTGGATGCCTGAGAAAGGTCTTGATCAGGGGCTCTAGGTCCAGAGGAAGTAAAATTTAGGAGTGATGTTGTTTTCATGATCTATGGGACAAGAGCTATATCCCTCAGCAGAGGCCTTGCTGACCTACCCAATATCATCTCCCACCTTAACCTTCACTCCAGCCCCAGGGGCTCTATCATTGTCCCACAGTCCCAAGTCGCAGCTCCTGCCTGGGGGTACCTGGTTGAACACAGCTGGGCATCTGTTCTTTTACTTCCCGACCATATGTGCTCCTAGTCCATTGGCTGGCTTTTGACCCACCCCATTCTGGATCCACCTGAACCCAAATTCAGGTTCTAAGTCCATCCAGGTTTTCTGAGACTGGTGACTTTCTGGATCTTCCCATCCCAACCTCTGGCTGCCTCTTCTGTCTGGGTTGGGGCCTCCCTAGTGTTCTGAGTGGTTTACTGGGTCCTGGATATCCAGATCGGTTTCTCTGGAACCCTGACTCTAGTAATGGCCAAATGCCCATTGCTGAGACTTCCCAGACATTCCTCTGCTGGGCTCTGCTAGTCTGCACCACCCCCACCCTCTTTTGGTTCCTAGGAAAAAGTCTAGGTCTCTGATTTCCTTAGACTCTTGGGTGGAATTATTGCAGAGACTCAGATCTGCTACCCGCTTTGTTTCCTGAGGCCCAGAAGAACCAGTTTTAGTCCAGTTCTTCCAGCAAAGGTCCAAAGCTAGAGCCTGGCAGGCCTCCTGGGAAACCCTTCCTCACCCTTTTAGACCCTGCTCCAATGACACCTCTCCTGTGAAGCCTGGGCCCCCTCCTGCACAGCCCTGCAGCACACCTGGTGCACACCTTGATCATGGTGCAGACCATATGGCAGCCAAGTATCTTTTGCATGACCACCTTCCCTGGGAGTCTGGAAGCTCCTTCAGGGCAGCAAGTAGGACTTATTGACAGACAAATTATAAGAGCCCAATAAATGTCAGGTGAGTATAGTAAATGAAAGAACATAGGTCTATAGATCATTTCCTGGGTTGATCTTAAATGTTTATTTGCGAGGTGAGCAAGGGGTGGTGAGAGCACAGGATGGGGGTCCATCCAGAAAAAGAGAGGGAGCTCTAAGCTGCTCCACAAGATGCTGTATTTTTGCAGGAATTTTGGAACTGGGAGCTTTTCCCCTGGTCCTTCCTAGGTGTTAGGCTTTTGCTGTTCTAGCCCCACAGCTGGCTTCTTTGATTTAAGAGCCCTACAGACAAGGGGAGAGTTATAACAGTGAGGAAGGGCTGCCAGAGAAGTGTGTGGGCAAGGTAAGGAGCTGGAAGGCTCTGCCCAGGAGCTGCCCAGTCTGCAGGGCCATGCCCGGGGAAGGACAGTCGAGTGAACATTTCCACTGAGGACACAGCAAATGGAGAGGGATAGATAGAAATTAGGCAGGAAGATTTAGCTCAGGCAAGAGGAAAACTGTCTCTCTCAGTAAGAAGGGATTTAGATAATGGAACAAGTTACTAAAGCAGGTTAATTTATTAACTAATTCATCTAATATTTATGAAATTCCTGCTCTGTGAAGGCATTATGCTCTGTGTAGATTTGGGGAAATAGGAACATGTTTAAAATATAGACAAAACCTCCAGGAGCTTATAATTTTCTAGGGAAGGGCAGGTATTTCCCTCAGTGATTATTGGACAAGAACCATCTGAATATAAAGACACGGAACTCACAGCAAAGTATCATCTAGTTGGGTAACAGCAGCTTCACAGAGGAGGTGGCATTTGGACTGAGAGTTAAAGAACACATACATGATATATATATAATGTATAATATGATATATATATGAGAGAGGGGTAAGACTGAGCTAAGTAGGAGGTAAAGGCCAACTAGGGCCTGTCATTTCCCTCTGGTTTTCAAGTGTAACATTGATAGCTGTTTGACAGAGCACTGCAGGACAGTTGTTAATATCCATCCAGGGGGGTTAGACATTCACCCGGGCTGGCCAGAGCTCTTTAGGTCTTAGAGCTCTCTACTGACCTGTGGAAGGCAGAGGACCAGACAACTCAGAGGGGAACAAGGCAGGCTTCTGGCTTCCCTCTACCCTTTACCCCTGCTGTGGGTTAATGGGCAGATGTGACGCTGTGGTGATGGGTTCCCTTAGGATCCTTTGGTTGGAATGCTAAGGGCCAGAGCTGCTCACAGAATTCCTCACTTACTAGTATATCATTCTGATAACCCTGTAACTGTGGGTACAAATCCTGGAAAGAAAAGAAAGCACAGGGATCTGATGACTTCACTGGCTTGCTGACTACTAGGAGGAATGCTGAGTGGGCAGACTGAGAAGCAGGGTGTGGGGCTCTGAGGTAGGTACACTGGCAGCTGTCTGGATGTGGGGCTGCTTTCTGATCTGTGAGTCAACAGCATCTTCCCCAGCACTCAGAGGTGGGCTTGGGCTAGTTGAATGTGTATATGTCCATGTCCACCCCTGAGAAAGCATCCTCAGCAGCTGGGGGCTCTGCCCACCTCTGTCGTGGTGTGATGACCAGGGACCCCTTCAGTGCTGACTGCACCCCACAAGGGCTCCCCTCCCACCCTCAGTGCCAGCATTTCCCCAGCACACAGCTTGAATGTAGGGGCATGCATGCCACATCACCCAGGGACTTCTCTCGGGAAGCCAGGCTCGGGAAGCACTGCTCTGAGTCACCTTCATGAGAGGCAACTCAGTCCTCCTTGAGGGAGGTCGGGTCAGAACAAGGGGCTGGAATGGTGAAGAGGCCAAGAGGATATAGCAATTGAGGTGGTCCATGGGGTGTCTGGCTACCATAAAGACTTTAGGGCCACTTGTTTGGGAATGTTTTACAGAGGAGGGCTTGCTGACCACCAGCCCAGCCCATAAACACTTTATGGTATCTTTCATCTCTCTTTGAAGCTGAGACTTTTTATTTACTGCACCTGTTTGGCAGAGAACAGGCCCTGGGGGAAGTGGAGCTTCTCTGCCTCTGCAGCATGGAGATGGGGAAGGAGCCATGCCTGGGAACCAGGACACCTGGGTTCCAGCCTCTGCTGTCTCTGCAAGTGAGTGTGGGCAACTGGCCTCCTTACCCCACCCTGCCTCTACTCCAGAGCCTCGGCTACCTCATCTGTAAAGTGGAGGATCTGGAGGAAGTAATCTTTAAAGCTCTGGGCCTGACTTTCTAGTTATAACAAATCTAGTATTTTAGGAACAATAACTTCAGTTTTTGATACACAACCCCCTTCTCAGGAAGGGGCCAAGGTAGGAAGGCCTACCCTGGCCACCTATTTAAAACTGCAGACCACTCCCTCCTTCCCTTGGCACTCTCATTCCCACTCCCTGTGTGGCAGGAGACAGCTTCTTCATATATTGTGTGCTACCCATTTCCCACCAGAATGGGAGCCCCCAGGGGCAGGGATTTCTGTCTGTCTCGAGCACTGCTGTATTCACAGCACAGAACCTGGAGGTGGGTGCACAGTAAATGTCACTGAATGAATAAATGGCTGCTGCTGCTTCATCATGACCACAACCATCATCTTAGGCCTTGTCTGTCCGATAAGGAGGAAGCTTATTCCTATCTATGTTCCTGCTGAGGAATAGAGCTGTTGGCAGCAGCTTCCTTGGTGTCCCCTCTCCCAGTACAATTGGGCAATCTACCCCTGTGGAACCTTATGTGCCACTTCCCTGTGGATTTGTGGGGGGTTCCTTCCAAACCTCCACATCTGCCAAGAGCAGGCATTCAGCCAGGTGGCTGGCTTAAGCCTATGCTCACAGAAACCCATTTACTAGGGTGGAAGGGAGGCCTCTTCAAAGGCTCCAAGCACATGGCAGGGATTTGTTTGAGCAATGAGGGAAGGAGTTTGGGGGGAGTATGGGCATTGGGAATAAGTGTGTGTGAATGTGAGTGTGTCCTCTTTTCCATTTGCTCCACAGGCACTTGGCACTCTATCCTGGTCCTAGTCTTGTTGAGCATGAGCAGAAAGTATCTCATGCCCTTGTTTTGGTTCCAGAGGCCCCAAGAGACTCACATGTGGAGATGAAGATGTTCCCTCACTGAGCCAAGGACAGGGAACACAAGTGGCAGCCCTGCCTCCTTAGTTAATTAAAGATTCAACCTGTGTGCTCACAGATGCTTTTATGCTGCATCATTTTTCAGCTACAGGGGGCCCTAAAGACACAAAATCTAGGTTGGATCCAGGTGCTGGCCTCTTAACATCCTGCCAAGGATCTCTTAGGATGCCCAGAGACAAGCACTTGCCTTCTCTGCAGCCTGGTTCTCCCCTACCAGTCAGTATTACACACCAAAGCCCAGAAAGCCCTTGAAGCATCTTTGCTTTCTCTCCCCTCAATCCCTTCCACCCTGCTGGGCCATAGCTGGCTCACCTGGGCAATATTTCATATGGCATCATTTGCAGCTGCTTTATAGAAAGATATGGACAGAGGAAATATTTGTGTATATGTAACTGCCAGCATGTATGATGTATGTTATATGAGGAACCTATCCATGTGTGGATAGGTTAATGTGTGCATATTTGTTGCATATACCAATACTGTGTACCAATGTGTACATGCATTGTAGTCATGCACACAAGTTTCTGCATATGCATGTACATGCATGTGCATGCAAATTTGGTGTGCCCTGCTCTTAGCTCAGTGTTTAAAAAATTTCATCACAAGACAAGCAGTGCCAGAAGGAATGGGGTCAGCAGTGGTTTTTCCAGCTTCTGGAGCAGCATGGGTTTTCCCCCACCCTTTTCATAGCCCTTGACACCACAGAGAGATGGTGGAGGCCTGTCTAATTGGTCTCCAGCTTCGAGTGCCCTGCCCCATCTGTATCTTGCCCTTTGTACACTCTGGGTCTCTGCTCTGATCTTCTGGGTGGGACACATATCCCAGCCAGGCAGTAGGAGTGGGGTCCAGAGTGCTGCCTGTGGGCCCATTTCTACCTCAGAGTCAGAAGCTCTTTTCACACACAGAGCACCTCCTTCCCCCTCCTCCTTGAGTGATTCTTGAACAGCACAGCATCTAATCAGGCAGTGTGTTCATAATCAGCTCTGATAGGCTCTTTGCACAAATGTATTCTAATGAGGTGGAGAGGGGGAGGAGGGAAAAGAGGGGGGAAGAGGAACCTGAGCTTTCAGAGTGGCTGGGCCACAGGATCTTCAGAGCTCCTCATACAAATGCTGCTTCTTGGTCTGGAGAGGAAAAGGTGAAAATCCTGATAGGGTTGAATTTTCAGGCATGGAAGGTGGGGAAGAGGGAATGTGTTCACATGGCTGGTATGCTGCATACACATGTGTCCCTGCTTTAAGAATGCCAAGCTTGTCCTTGGTGCTGTTGCATAGGCTTTACCCTCTAGGATGATATGCATCCCCTTCCTGGAGTGGGGAGACACTATCACTCAGCACAGCACAATCGCATCAGGCTCAGTGAGTCGCTGAGACAGAATGCATCAGATTCAATTCATTAAGACTGATCGCTCCCTGAATGGGGATGAATAATTGACGAAAAGAAGCAGCTTTCATGATGTTCTGCGTACTTCAAGGCTCACTGAGTCCTGTTGTTTTTTTGTTTGTTTTTTGTTTGTTTGTTTGTTTTGAGCCAACAATCCCAGCCACATGCTCAATGGTGCAGGTGATCTAATGGAGTAAGCAAAGGTTAGATGTTTTAATATGTGATATTTTCACTGTAAACTCTTGGTCTCGTATTTGTAACAGAAATAGATACAGGAAGTCCATGATGCAGGGAAGGGGGAGACAGCCTGCACTATATTCCAAGGCCACCAAATTGGGATATGGCCTGGGGATTGGAGGTCCTGCCAGCACAAGAACCCTGGGCTGGGCAGAGGCAGTAGGCTGAGGAGGTGGACAGAATGGCCCTCAGCCTGGCTGGAGTGCAGCAGCTGGGAAACAGCAAGGCAAATACTGTATGGGACTCCTCTCTCCTCCCCAGGCCTGAGATAGCCACAGAGCCCCCAGTTCACAGGGATCAATGTGAGGCTTCCCAGAAAGTCATCCAACCCAAACTGCTGTCTCAATTTTAGTTCAAGAAACACTCACTGTCTAGCACTGTGACAGGTGCTGGGTACACAAGGAGGCATGTGACATGGCTCCTGTGTGGCAATGAAGGTGAACTGGGTAACAAGGATGAAAGAGAAAAGTACTGACCATGCCTTTCGCTTCTACTGTTCAGTTTTGCCTGCTGTCCCCAGACATTTCCACCTGGATGTCCCATCATCACTACATGCTTGAACAGGTCCAAACCAAAGGCAGGATCTGTCTCCCTACTCATCCTTCTCCCACACTTCCTTCTTTCTGTCTATAAGGCCTTTATGCAACCTTGCTTCAGGAGTTTGGGACCCTCTGGGGCCTTCCTCTGGGTGCCTTCCCCTGGTGTCAGGGACCTTTTCTGGGCCCAGATCCCTCTGCTTTTTCTTCCTTTCCATGGGGCCCAAAGCCAAGCTAGCTTTCTTCTGGTTTATGTTGTTCCAGCCTTTCCTTTTCACTGCCCTGGGCTGACACAGGTGTCCATATGTTCTCATGGACTCACCTCAGAATTCTCATGGATCCTGTCTCTCTTCCTCTTTCTCCAGTGGTCCCAAAGCTCCTTCTTCATTCCTGAGCTAGACCGTGCTTCCTTCTAGCTGGCCCTTCCTGGCTCTGGGTCCTTCTGGGTTAGGCAGAAGCTACCTGGCTAGTATTGACCTCATCTCACCCAGGCCTATAGGTCACACCTCCCCATTCTGCCCCAGATCAACCAGACCACTCTGCTTTCACCCATTGCTTAGACAGTCTCCTGGGCTGCCAGTTCCAAAGAATGCATTTGGAAGGGAGTTCCATATACCTGCACAGCCCCAGAACCAAAGGGATATCTATTATTTACTCATGCATTCATTATTTGCTCATTTATATTCACTCATTCATTTAATACAGACACTTACTGAATGGCTCTCCTGTACCAGAAATGGTGCTAAGTGCCCCTGCACAGAACATAGACCTCACTAAGTGGAGCATGACGGGCCTGGAGAGAGGGAGGAGATTTTTAAGCAACAGGAGGTGCTTTCCAGGCCTTAAGCAGCATTAGCAGTTGGAAGGTCCTTGCCATTCTTGTCAAAACAGCCTGAGCCAGGCAATCTCTACCCCAGAAGGGAGTCAGGGCACACAGTATATGCTCCCTCCACCCAGCCTCCTGCTGCTTGCACTCTCTTGGCTCCTACCCATCACCTCCTCTTGTTGGTCTCTGGTGGACCCCTCCTGAGTTCTCAGTGGCTCCATGATGCATCAGGGGACCTATATAGCCTGTCATCTCTGTCCTGGGCCTCTTTCCCCGGATCCTTTTTGTGCGTCACTGGTCCCTCATGCCCCTGGATGCAGTGCTGCCTTGTCCTGTGGCACATGTCACTAAACTGGAAGGTGGGAGTACTCGTGGCCTTGTGTGTCCACAGTCTTCTACCTGCCACTTTTCTCTCAAATGCCATGCAGAGGCCCTCTCCTCCTTGACTTTTCACTCACTCAGGATGGCCTGCTGCTGCCTAGTAGCTGGCTGGAGACGAACCCACAGTCCTGGGTGACTGGCAACACTGGTTCTGGGGGATTCCTACCTTTGACAGCCACGTGGACACTCTGGCTGATGGAGAGCTGAGGCTGGATGAGGACACTGCACAGGTACTCCCCCTCGTCCATGCCCTTCTGCACGTCAGTCAGCTTGAGGGTCCCATTCTCAAATACCACCTGGCGATGGTTGTCAGGCAGCAGCAAGGCATCCTTGTACCATTTGATGGAATAGTAGGGGTAGCCAATGACCCTGCAGTTGATAAGGGTGTCCCGCCCTGCGACTGCTGTGATGTTCCTCATTGCCCGGATACTGGGGGGGCCTGGGCAGGAGTCCAGAGGGAGGAAGAGAAGAGGGGCAAGTGGTGCGGTTAGCCAGGGACAGCCAGGCCCAGCCCTGTGATGCTCTTCTCAGTTGCTTGGCCTTTGAAACTAGCAGGGGGTAGAAATTCAGCTGGGGGGTGGGGGGAGAAGGAGGGCAGCCCTTATTACAACACTAAAGGCAGAGGCTAGAACTTGGGGCACCTGTGTTCTCTCCAGAGCTCTCTGTTACTGGCTTCAATTAGTTGCAAACAGACATGCATTCCATTCATGCCTAGTGCAAGCATCCATTCCCCTAAAGGCAAAGAGTACATGACCAAACGGCAGCCTCACCAAGCAGTGATGGGATTTTGGAGGGCAAGTCCTCATTTATGAGGATATTAAGATTTTGGAGGTTAAAATGGAAATATGGAGATTTTGTTCATTTCATTCGACTTGCTCATAATGGTCTTGTACTGAAAAGGATCTTATATGTATTAAATATTTAAAGGACAATAGGAAGGTCTTCATTGGATGAATTGATAATTTTCTTTCAACAGGTAAATGTGTTTTGTGGGAGGAGAGGGGTTGTCATCAGCTGGGTCATCTGGGAAGATGGTAATGTGGGATTGTAAAGGGGCTCAGAGGCCACCCCATAGGGCAGTGCTGGAGACCATCAGGTTCTGCACCCAGGAGATGAGCAGCTGAACCAGGGTTTCTCCCAGGATTCAGAGGAGAGGGTAGGAGGATGGCCAAATGTAGGGTATATTTTTCATATGTGGTTAGAGACCTGCGCAGCACAGGTGAATGAGCATGAATTCCCTCTCCGTTTCCCCGCTCCATGGCAGCCACCAGTACCCCTGCTCTATTAACCCTCCTCTCTTCTCTTGGTCCTCCTTTGCCCTTGGGTCAGGGGTCACTGGTAGGGTCACATGAAGACCAATCTGACCCCACAGGGCTGCACAGAGCTTTGGAGGAGACTGTCCTTATTACAGTGACTTGGAGAACTGAGACCTGGGAATGATCACCTGAGGACTCCTTCCCTTGGGGCTGCCTGTCTTGGGGTAACCCCACCCAGCCTGAGCCTCTTACTCTTCATGGCTTGAGCCTTTGGGAGAGATGATAAGGAGGAAGAATGTGGATTGGGAGAATATTATGCTATTACTCCTGCTGCTTAAACCTCCTGGAGCATTTGGGGGATGACTCAGAAGAAGTACACTGGGAACACAGCTTTAGTGGACAACCGTGTCAAAGGCCAAGCCTCACCCCACTGCTCATTCCCTGTCCTATCCTTACAAGGCCATGGCTGGGCTGGTGAATGTTAGCAGGGTACTTTGTGTACCTGACACCAGAGAGATTTAATGGAGGAGTTGGGGAGGGGTCAGGTCAGATTGTAGGAGAGGAAAAGGGGGAAGAGGAGGGAGTGGGAATGCCAAGGCAGTGAAGTCTACCACACACACACACACACACACACACACACACACACACACACATGAATGGATGATGGGGCTGTAGGGGGAAGGGAAAAGGGGGAGAAAGAGGAAAGAGACCTCTACTAAAAGCAAAATAACAATTAATAGTAAGTACCAAGCACCACAAGAATAATGATAACCACAGAGATGGCAAAGGAACTCAAAAGCCTATTCTGATATTTAAATGTAGACAGGCACCTCTTACGTTTATTCGCGCCTGATATTCAGCACTGCCCACCGAGTTCCTCGCGGTGCACCGATAAACGCCCCCATCTCGGATCTGGGGGCCTGTGACGTTCATGTGGCTGATGGTGGTGCCGTCAGACATGGTGTACTGGTTGGTACGGTGGCTCCCATCCCGCGCGATGGGTTCGTCGTCCAAGGCCCAGGTGACAGTGGGGGGTGGGGCGCCCTTGGCTGCACACATCAGTGAGAACTGCTCCCCGGGATTGACCACCTTCTCGCTGAAGGAGGAGATGATGCGGGGCGTGCCATCTGTAGGGAGTGAGGAGCCCCCTTCAGAGTCACTGAACCACTGAGTGATCATCCCACCAGTCCACCCACCCCACAGGGGGAGGAGGGAAAGCAGTGGTCATAATAATATAAAGAACTTTCATGTACGTCAATTCATGCGCTAGCTACAAAACCCTGTCAGGTGCCAATTACTATTGCGTGTGAATTAAGACTCCTGGGTTTGAATTCTCCCTCAACCACTTTAGCTCTGTGTCTTCGGGCAGGTTACTTAACCTCTTGAGTCTTTCCATCTCTTATCCACAGAGAATGGTGATAATGGGGATAATGCTATAAATTCCTCATACTGATGCTGTGAGGATTAAATGAATTAATGCATTAAAAATGCTTAGCACAAGACTTTGTATGTGCTTAATAAAATGCATCTCCTCTCAACTTTCTCTTTTCTACCTCTTTCTCCTCCCTTTATTAATAAAGACACAGAGGACCAGAGGTTAACTGTGCAGGAACCAGGACCTGATCAGGTGGGGCCTGTGCTCTCTGATTCCAGTTCTCATTCTGGCAGGAGTATGGGTGGGATGGGGTGGAGGGGGTAATGGTGCTACAGCAAAAAGTCTGAAGTTTGAGCCTTAAAATGTAAGCTGTCCAGAGGTGGTGGTGGTAGGAGTCTGTATCTGGGCCATAGTCTTGGTTGACTGAGCAACCTTGCCCAGGATGATTAATCCCGGTGCCCCAGCTTTCTCCATGGAGCTGATTGTTGGTCCTGGCTGTCCTTCCATACAGGGTTTTTGTAAAGGATTAAAACTGGTATTAGGTAATTTAAAAACAAACATAAAAAAAGAAAGCAAGGCAAATATAACACATACTCTACACACACTCACATTTCATACCAAAATGCTGCTGATGATGCCAGCCTACCAGCCCATTTCTGGGGAGACCCTTATCTAAAACTTGTGGAGAGCCTGCTGCCTGGAGAAGCCTGGGACTGCTTACCAGATCACTGCCTTGGCCCTTCACCTGTTCTTTTCCTGGTGCCCTCCATTTCTAAGGGTCTCTCCTGCTCTGCTCCCTGCCCTTCCCACCAGTCTCATTTTCCATGTCCCTGCTCTGAACTGGCCCTGGGTAAGTGACCATTATATCACTTTCCTCAACTGCAAAGTAGGTAACATTTAAAAAAATATCTTGCCAGGATTAAATAAGACAGGCATATGCTGGGTGTGTAGGAAGGATGGGAGCGGGGAACCAATCAGGCACCTCTTGGTAGGGCTTTGTGAATCCTGAAACCACCCCAACTCACCCTCAAGCATGATGATGGCAAAGTCCTGGGCAGTCTGGGCCTTGCGGGTGGCAAAGCACTGGTAGGCCCCAGAGTGGCTCTTCTGGGCGGAGGTGATGAGCAAGGTCTCGTTGCTGAGCCCACGGATGGAGACAGCCTCGTTGGGCAGTACCAGTTCGGTGTTGCGGTACCAGCGGATGGTGAACTCGGGGGAGCCCATCAGGCTGCAGGACAGGATGACCGTGCTGCCAATGCCAGTCTTCAGCTTCTTTGGTGTCAGGGTCACATGAAGGGGGTCTGGGCCAGGCCGGGAAGAGATGAAGGCAACCAGGGAGAAAAAGAAAAGAAAAAGAGCTTAGGTGGGTAAGTATGGCTAGAGGTATGCTGTGATCATAAAAGGCCCTGGGAGTCAGGAGGCCCTAGTTCTGTTTCCAGACTACTTGTTGGGGAGGGGGAACTGGGAGTGGTAAATTCCTCTCTCTAAGCCTCAGTTTGCTCATCTGTTCAATGGCAGGGTCAGGCCAAGACATATCTCTGCACCTCTTGTTCTGAGGGTCTGTACTCTCTTGATGCATGTCTCTTTGCTCAGGTGAGGCTGTGAAGCTGGAGGGAGCGTGACTAGCTCATCATCCCTCCTGTCACCCACCTCAGACACCAGAAAGAGCCCTTTGGCTCAGCCACTCACCTTTCATACCCATACAGATAACTAGCCATTGCCTTCAGTTGGTCTGACTTCTGCTCTCCAGGCCCCCACACTGCCCTGCTGCAGACCTCAGCTTCCAACCGGAACCCAGGCAGTAGACTCTCCTCCCTGCACCCGCCCCCCACCCCCTATCCTCCAGGATGCAGCAGGCTACCACCCTGCTCAGAACTTCCGCAGCACCCAGCAACTCAGCATAGCATTCAAGAGGACCTGGCCCCTCTTCTCAAGAACACAGTCCCTAGAGCAGCAGTCTGCCAACATCTTAGGCTACTTCCTGCTCCAGGGAGTCTTCCTTGCCCCCTTTATCTAATTTCTACTCATCCTCCATAGTGAGCCGAGGTGTCACATCTTCTAGGGTAGCCTTCCTGGATATAACTTCCCTCTCAGGCTGGGTTAAGGATGCCTCTTCTGGACCTCCCTGGGTATAACTAAAACCATGGTAAGCACATGGGCTTTAATCACTTCTTTGTGTCTGTCTCTCCCTCTAGACTGTGAGCCACTTGAGAACAGGGAAGTATCTCTTATCTTTACTCCCCTATCACTTACCTGAGTCATGTTTATTGATTGTCTCACTCGCTGCCTGGTTACCAGTCCCATGTTAGCCTCTCTCCCCTCATCTCTATGGACTTGGGGTAGAAGGGAGGCTGAAGCCTGCAGCATCCTGAGCCCCCAAATGAGGAAGTCTACAGGAGATGGGGGACTGCAGGCCCATCTGGGTGGGTGTAAGCAAAGCACATGTGAGTCTGCTCATGCTCAGCTTTCCCTACTCACTCCCAGAGCCTCTGTCTGCAGCCTAGGAATGTCAATGTGCAGTGAGGCAGGCAGCATCCTGCTTGTCCTGGCCAGCACTCCAGGGCTCTGCCAGTCTGCTGCTCTATCCTCACAGCTCCTGCTCAGGATCAGTGTCATGATTGGTGGGACGCTGGGTTGCAGAGTTGGAGTGGGGGGAGAATGGAAAGCACTGCTTTCTTCTCCATGAACCTGGCAGAGAGGGGCTATCTAAGAAGATGGAAGACAAAGAGAAGCCATGTCACTTCCCTTTGAACCCAGTTGTCCAGCCCAGCCCAGGGTGGGAGAGGGTGGGAGCTGAGGCTCAGAAGAGAATGAGCTATACCTAGGCATACAAGGCCAGTGGGTGTGTGTGCCACTGTAGGCAGTTACTTATTGTGTATCTGTGTTGTGCTAGGATGTGAGTTCATTATGGCAGAGGGATGTGTATGTCTGTATGTGGGCACCGTATACATGTGCATGTGTGTATGGGGAAGTAGGCATGTGAACTTTTAACACATCTGCCTGCCTGTGTGTGTGTGTATAAGCACCTGCTTGCTTATATGTACTGTGAACATCAAATTACCCAGAGTCAAGTTTGCTAATTTGCTAAGGATTTGAGGGTATGTTCCTGACCTGTTCTGAGACAGTGTATGTGTGTGTTTGCAAATGTGAGTGTGTGTGTGTGTGTGTGTGTGTGTGTGTGTGTATAGCAGGAGGGTGGAAAAAGAAGTGGAGGTAATATTAGACCAAACAATTATGGACAGTGCTTAGTGCAAGAAGCGAGGCCCCAACCCTGGTCCTTCTATGTGCCTGCTCTGCTGTCTTGAGCTTGTTTGTAGGAGAAGAAACCCCTGAAGCCAGGCCTTCAGCATTATAACCTAAGCATCTATGTCACTTTCACTGCCAGGGCATTTCTTGAAGCTTTCTGTTCTTCCAGCATCCCAGGAAATTTGCATGGGGAAGGTCTCTTCTCAGCACTGTGGGTGGGTAAACACATTCCAACTGTCAGGACCCCTCAACTGTGGGGAGGAGACTGGGCCCACATCTGGACTGAAGGCCAGCCCAGGAGAGGTTGGGCTCTGCTGTGATTCTCTGGTCCACCCAAGGGTCTACACACCTGTAGCTCCGTGCTCATGAGATGGGAGGTGAGGTGGGTAGTGAGGTCTGCACAGTGGGGGTGGGGTCACCTCTGGATGGCCCCCTTCCACTGCCTGGGTCAGATGACCCTCAAGATGCCATTGGGTACAATGTTCAGGGACTCAAGCCATTGTTGCTCCATGGGAGTGAGATTCCCTAAGAGTTTCTGAATCCCAGCCCCACTACTACCAACATCTTTCCTGCAGTTCAGAGAGCAGAAAACTCAGAGTCAGACTCTGGATGCCAGAGCATCCAGGGCCTCTTCATTTTACAGATGGGGAGTCTGAGACAGATTCACCAGAGGGAGGGGCAGGGATGAGGTGGGGGCAAAGAATGCTCCTGGGTCTCATGAATCCTCCTCCATGGTTCTATCCCTGGCATCAGCCCCTTTGCCCCTCCTTCTCTTCCTACCCAGGGGGTTCAGCAGCAGCAGGGGGTTGCTACTAAGTCCTTCTGTTCTCCACAGGGTCTCCTTGGACTCTGGGGCTCTGTGATGGAAGGAACAAGAAGTACCAGCATTAATACCTATCAGCTTTTCCTGGAAAGGACGACTTGGTTGTTTACATCCAGTGTCTGATTGGATTGATCATGGCCCCTATTGATTATTGCTAAATATTCTGAATATCATCTCTGATGGGACATATATGCTCTCTCTAATGGATTAACACCAGCTTCGTTTTCTTGAGTACAGATACTATCTCCTTCCAACAAACCAAGTAAACCTGCCTGTCACCATCACCCTCATGGTCGCATCTGACCCTTGTGACGTCTAGGCAGTAGGAAGACTGGAATCATTATCCCCTTTTACAGAAAAGGGCACAGAGTTAATGATCATGCCTGATCATGATAATGCTGGAATCAAAAGGCAGGTCTTATGATTTTAAACCCACAGCTTTTCTCAAGATACCAAACTGCTTTTCCAACCAGGAGATGACTCCCTGGGGCTGGCCAGAGGTGGGTACAGATGCCCTCATGCCCCTCCCCATCATACTGTGGTGCTCTTGAAGATTACTCCCAAGGATGGGGCTGAAAGACCAGCTTTCCCCACTCACCGATGACTGTGAGGGTGCCTGTGGCTTCTGCTGAGCCAAAGGTGTTGGTGACCTCACAAATATAGGTGCCACTGTCCTCGGTCCTCAGGTCACTGATGGTCAGCCCAGTGATGCGATTGGTCCAGCGGTTGTCGGCTGGGAGGGGCCTGCCATCCTTGAGCCAGCGGATGGCAGGAATGGGGTAGCCAGAGGCTGTGCAGGGAAGCTCCACAGTGTGGCCGGCCCACACTTCCTGGGAGTAAAAGCTGTCCAGGATGGTGGGGATTGACTCGGCAGGATCTAGAAGGCAGAGAGTGTCAGTGGCCCTGGCCAGCCTGGATTGCTGAAGTGGGGGTGTGAGAGGAAGAGCAAGCACCCAGAGCAGGAACCTGTTGACCACTGGTACGCAGAGTGAGCAAAACCCAGTGTGGGAGGCCTCTCTGTGTTCCCCTGAGCCCAGCCTCTAGCTTCGACTCTCCCACTCAGGCTGGAGCAAGGCCCTGAGAACCATGCTGGGGGGGCAGGGCTAGGGGGAGGGGCAGGTATGTCAGGCAGACTTGGCTAGAATGACAGGCAGACAGATGGGAAAAGCGAGCAAGCATGAGGCACAGGGGAGAGTGTGTACAAGCTCTTTCATGCATACAGTAACCTGCTCCTGTAGCCTGGCCGAGACTCAGGAGCAGTGAGTCCCTGTGACATGAGAATCATGACATCTTGAGTTTGCAGTTATTGCTAAGGCTGATCTGGGCCTCAGCCTGGCTTGTGGGTGCCCCTCTAGGATGGGGGAGCTATCTACCTGCCCTGCTCTGTCTGTTCCCACCACAGTCTGGGCAGTCTAGGAGACAGCCAGGGCATTTCCATTGGAGTGCAGGAGGATTTGGAAGTTAAGCCTTCTGCAAACCACCCGCACCACCACCACCAATTATTCACTAGTTAGCTTTCCCAAAGGAGGAGAGAGCAGTGACTGCAGAATCTGTGGCCACACACTGCCAAAGACCCAGGCCCTGTGCAGTCGCATTCTGTGTGTGACAGCCGTGCCACTTCCAAGCAGTGCTTGGACTGCTGTCTCCATCTGGTTTTCTCCCTAAAAGGCCTCCCTTGGCTTCTTCCTGCTGGGACCTCCCTCTGCTGCTAAACCTACATGGTAACAATCTACGCTTCTCATCCCGAACTCCAAGGCCTTCAGTGATTAGTTCCAACCAGGCCCTGGCTTCCCTGTCTGCACCGCCTCCCCTACCTCTCATCTGAACAGTGACCCACTTGTGGCAATGTGTGCCATCGCACTGTGTACCACCACCTGGAAGCCCAGCCAGCCCACTCTGCTTGGCCTACTCCCACTTGTCTTTCACAAACCAGCCTAAGTGTCACCTCCTCTGGATGACTCCCCCAGGTCCCTCTCACTGGACTCCTATAGTTTCTTTTTTCCTTAATTTTATTTTCAAACAACCTTTTCTTTTTAAAGAAAAAGTTTGAAAGTGTAATATATACACCTGACAAAACTTCAGAAAGTACAGATGAGAATACAGCATGGTGAAAAGGGAGGTTCCTTCTCCCCAGAAGAAACCACTACTGCCACCTCCCTCTGGCCCTTGCCGGCAACAGTAGCACCAGGTCCTATATCTGCTTCCCTGTAAGACTGTGAGCACTGTGGACCCATTGCTGTATCTCCTGTGCCGGGCACAGAGCAGGGCCTGGGCTGTAGAATCATTAATGTCCAAGGATGAATGGGGTCATTCAGGCATGGGGTGGGCCAGTGAACTGCTTCTCCCACATGGCAGAACTTCACAGGCTCATGGACGAGCAGAGCTGGCTTCAGGACCTTGAAGGGCACGCATACATAGATGGGAACCCTGTGACCAGGGAGGTGTAGTGACCTATTCAGGATCAGACTGCAGAGCCAAGATCAGAAACCAGGTCTCCACAAAACCTGGTTCAGTAAATGGGATTGAGATGGAATAATCTAATACCGAGTTTCACTCAATGGTGTCTAACCCCACTGGATCTTCCTTGACTGTTGGGAAATTCCCTTTGTCCTCAGCTCATCCATCTTGGAGAGGGGGGTTGGGCTACAAATTCTCCTCTGTGGGAAAAAGTCTTTCTAGAAGACTCTGTTTTTTTCCTACACTCCACTGCTCTTCAGAGTAAGACCCTGCTGGGACTCAGGAGACCCAGGTCCAAGCCTGCCTGGGTCACAGTTCCCTGTGTGATCCTGGGTAAGTCTGATCACTCAGGGTCTGCTTCCTTGTCTGCACACAAGGTAGAGGTGATAAGCCTGCCTCCTGATCTCAGAAGTCTGTTGTAGAAAACAATGGTAAAATGTATGTCAGAGAGGTTGACAGACACAAAATCACTATGCAGATGTGCTGGGCAATTACTATTTGGGAGCCCTCCCTCCCTCCCTGTCAGCTTCTGAGGCTCTTACCACTTCCCCATCCCCAGCCACAATCCTCTGGGTATGGTTGGGATAAACAAACCCAGTGCCAGGGAAGAATTACTCAATGTGACACTTAATTGATGCAAAACACACAAATTCTGTGGCATACCGCAGAATTTACAAGCAGAGGGGCTGACAGGGCCATGGAGGAAGGGGTGGGTGGTGTGTGTGTGGGGGAATTAATCACGAGTCTCAGGCGTGAAATTAAATTCTGAGGGAAAGAAACCTCTTTCATTACTCTGGAGCAGAAGTAAAATGCTGTGGCGTGTACCTCGACAGCCTGAGGGGAATCACGCATGGCCAGGGCCAGTGCAGCGCTGGGGAGACAGATGGCTGGGCCCTGAGAAATCTCTAGGGGTGATGGGGTTGGGCTAGGGGCATCAAGTCACCCCATGGAGGCTGCTGGGACCTCCCTAGTTGGCTGAATGGTGCTGCCTGGAAAGGACACCCCCCAGATACAGCTTTTGCATCTAGCTACGGACTCCTTGAAACAGGGAACCCTGTTCTAGTCTCAGCCTCTCTGATCACTGGCTGCCTCTTTCATAAATGCAGATGGTAATGCCCGGTTCGTAGAGTTAGTGTACCTGAAGTCCTTGGTAAACTGAAAAAAGCACCTAGGTGCACGGAGTGGTTATTAGGTTGTATGTTAGGGGGCCTAGACTATTCTTGCAACTGCCTCCTCTACCTTGGAAAATAAAAAAAAAAAAAGAAAGAAAGTTGTCCCCATCTCAACACTTTGGAATTGCAGTAGGAATAGTAATCAGCAACAGTAGAGCAAAAATACCTACAACAATGAAAGCAGCAGCTACTCTACACTGAGTGCTGCTCTCTGTGTCAGGTACCTTGTTAATCGTTTAGCATTTGGGACCCTATTTCAATTTCATAACAACCTGTAACGTATATTTTGTCATGCCCATTTTACAGAGGGAGAAGCTGAGGTTCAGAGACATTATTTGTTTTGTGCCAGGTTGCACAGCCTTTGAGTGGTAAGGCCAATACTCTACATGTGGCCTGATTCTTTTCACTATTTCCCCTCCTCCTTTCCTTCCTCTTACTTTGTCAAACACTTCCTGAGGACTAAAGAAGCTACATATGTGACTTCAGCCCTCCTCAAATGACCACCTACATGTCTCTGCCGCATGCATTGTCTCCACCTGTTCCTCTTGTCTTTGGGTCTGGAGGCGGGGAGGACACCCATTCCTTGGGGATGTTCCAGGGTCAGACCCCCTTAGGCCCCAGGAGCTCATGGGGTGGGGGTGGGGCTGCAGCCACTAAAGAGTGAAACATCTGAGCTGAAACCCACCCTCAGCTCTGGAAGTGGCTCCAAAATAGGGGAGGGGCCAGTGGGGCTGGAGGCTGAGTCCTGACATGTACTCCCCAACCCCTATTCCCTTTGCGCAACCTCATACCAGTATCAGTTGAATTTTTGCCAAGACGAGAAGCTTGCTGATCGCCTTGTCAGAGCACATCACATCAGGGCCCATGTCATTCAGTGGGACCCTTCCCCACGGCTCTCTTCCATTCCTGCCCTTCAGTCCTCTTTCCCCGCTTAGATCCCCTCCACTCTTTGGTTTCTGTCTGTTTCTCTATGTGCCTGTGCCTCTCCTATCTTATCTGTCTGGGCACCTTCCAATCCTTATTTCTATTTCTTTATTTGGGCTTTATATCTGAGTCTCAGGTGCCACCTCTCATTCTTTGTCCCTTCTTCTCACAGCTGGTGGGCAATAAAAACCAGAAGGAGATAGGTTGGCATAGCCTCCAGTGTAAAGAATGTCATTTGAGAGGGACTCCTGCCTATTCCCACTCCAAACTGGGGGTGAAATTAGTAGGATGAAAGGGCTAAACATTTGTGCAGGAGAAACAAGCAGGCTGCAGGAGGTGGAGTTTCTGTGCCTTTCCCACACTGTATGAGCAGCATGCAAATGAGACCAAAGCCCTATACAAATAAGTCCCTATAATTTGGAGTGGAACCACTCAGACACATATGGGAATTGAGTGGCAGATTCCAAAGTCTAGCCACAAAGGTGGAGCTGCATAGTACAGCCCCATTTCCTCACCCTACGACCACACAGTTTCTCTTGGCATTGCTTAATCCTACACATGTTTACTTAGCACCTACTGTGTGCTGGGCATAGGGCTAAGCACTGGAGGCACTAGGGGAATCAGAGAGCCTGACTTTGCCCTCCTGGCTCCTGCTCTCTTGGTCTTGCCTACAAATGAATTGGGCCAATGCGGCGGGGGGGGGGGGGGCAGATCCTGGAAAGAGTCACCTGCTAGTCAAGGTAGTTTTCACCAAATCACACAAGGTCAGAGGCACACAGAATTGGAGTGGTACCCTGTTGCACTCTTTTTCCAGAGGCCCAGAAAGGCTGCATGATTTTGTGGGTCCAGCCTCCAAATCCAGATGTTCTGACTGTCAGTTTGTCCTCCTTCCAAAAGCCACTTTAATCCTATCTCTTCAAGAGCAGAAAATTTCAAATTGAAGGTCACAAACTGTTAGGGAGTTGTAAAATCCATTTGGTGAAGTTGTGACCAGCATTTAGATAAATTGAAATGGAATAGAATAGAATAGAATAGAATAGAATAGAATAGAATAGAATAGAATAGAATAGAATAGAATAGAATAGAGTGCATTGCAATACATGTGGTGAGAAATACCAGTGTGCATTGCAGTGGCTATGAAGAAAATGTCTCTGTGGATTGCTGTTGGAAGGGTCTGAATAGCAGTGTTCCAGAAAGACTTCCTGAAGGAACCCCATGTGCCCTCTTTATTCTGTTGGGGCATGTGCGTGGTGGGGTTGGCAGCTGGAGGACACTGGTGTCAAAATGTGAATTCTGCCTGTGTCTCCCACTGGTAAGCAGTTGGGGGGAGTTGCTTGGTTTCCCTAAGATCTGGTTCTGTTACTTGTAGAAATCGGAACAGCAGTGCACACCTCATAAGGCTATTATGGTGCCTAACAGACAACAGATAAGTGAAATTTCTGGCACACAGGGAGATTCAATAAAATTAGCTTCCACTCCTCCTTCAAAGCTATAATCAATCACTCTAGAATATGAATCCTTTATTTAATGTAGAAATATTTTGTTTACAAATTTTATTCTGCCTACTTTCAAATGTTGTGAGCTGGGCTGTAACAAAAGATATAAATGTACTTATATAAATTGGTATTAAGTATTAAAAAATACTTAGAGACATAATGAAATTAAAAACCTCCCTAATCTAATCTAATCATTATCATGTTTGAGAATCAGATTTTATTTATGAGCTTCCTGGAAGCTAAGACAAAAAAAGTTATCTTTGGAGTCCTTATACAGAGGGCACCCCAAAATAAACTGGATGAGGCTTACTCTAGTAGTTCCTGTACCTACCTGTCCTTTAATCTCTTTCTCTGAGACTGCCTGATCCGTGGTGTGGATGTGCCCAGTCCAAGGGGCGGGCTGGTTCCTCCCTCCCTACCTCCCTCACCCTACTCCCTCCCCTCAGCCCTCTGCTCATACCTGTCACAGAGAGGCGGGCCCCATTGCTTTGGCGGGTCTCCCCACTGTACTTGTGCTTAGTGATGCAGCGGTAGGTTGACAGGGCGTCCTCCTTCTGCACGTCAGAGATATACAGCCCGCCATGGTAAGTAATAAAAAACCTGTTTTCTGGAGACACAATCAGGACAAAGTTTATTACTCCCCTATCTGGGCATACTACCAGAAGCAAGTGGCCTACTCTCAGGTTAGGCCTATTGCTCAGAGAGAGGAAGTGATGGGGAAAACAAGGGGTGAATGTGGTACAGCCTCAAAGGCAGGATAGCATCTCCAATAGATGAGGATTTTCTACATGCAAACAAATAGAAATTTTAGTTATTATTCCTTTAAGTGTAAATGCTTCAGGGAGTTACAGAAAGATATCAGGCTTTAGAGTCAGACGAGATCTGGGTTCCACATCTGACTCTTCCTTTTATTCGCTATGTGACCTTGACAAAGTTACTTCACTTCTCGGAGCTTATTTGTATAACAATGTGCAAATAATGCTTCATACAGTGGACTAAGGATTTATATGAAAGTGTCTAGCACATGGTAAGTGCTCACTTACTGAATAGAAGTCTCCATTTGTCTTATCTCTTTGCAACAGTTTGCAAAGATCTTTCTTTTTCTGTCATTATTTCTTTTTAAAATATATTTTATTGATTATGCTATTACAGTTGTCCCAATTTTTTCCTCTATGCCCACTCTGCCTGCTACCCCCACTCCCTCCAGCAATCCCCTTCCTGAGTCATGTCTATGGATTGGACATATAAGTTTTTGTCTTCCTTATTTCTTTTTTTAAAATTCTTTTTTAAAAAATGTTTTAATATATATTTTATTGATTATGCCATTACAGTTGTTCTATTCCCCCCTTCATTCCCCTCCACCCTGCACACCCCCTCCCCCACCATTCCCCCCTTTAGTTTATGACCATGTGTCTCAAGTTCTTTAGATTCTGTATTTCCCATACTATTCTTGCCCTCCCCTATCTATTTTCTACCTACCTTCTATGCTACTTATTTTCTGTACCTTTTCCCTCTTTCTCCTCCTCCCACTCCCCTGTTGCTACCCCTCCATGTGATCTTCATTTCTATGGTTCTGCTCCTGATCTAGCTGTCCTTTTAGTTTGCTTTTGTTTTAGGTGTGGTTGTTAATAACTGTGAGTTTGCTGTCCTTTCACTGTTGATATCCTTTATCTTCTTTTTCTTAGATAAGTCCCTTTAACAGTTCATATAATAAGGGCTTGGTGATGATGAACTCCTTGAATTTGATCTTATCTGAGAAGTACTTTATCTGTCCTTCCATTCTAAATGAAAGCTTTACTGGATAGAGCAATCTTGGATGTAGGTCCTTGCCTTTCATGACTTGGAATACTTCTTTCCAGCCCCTTCTTGCCTGGAAGGTCTCTTTTGAGAAATCCGCTGACAGTCTGATGGGAACTCCTGTGTAGGTGACTGTCTCCTTATCTCTTGCTGCTTGTAGGATTCTCTCCTTCATTTTAATCTTGGCTAATATAATGATGATGTGCCTTGGCATGTTCCTTCTTGGGTCCAACTTCTTTGAGATTTTCTGAGCTTCCTGGACTGCCTGGAAGTTTATTGCCTTTGCCAGATTTGGGAAGTTTTCTTTTATTATTTGTTCAAATAGGTTTTCCACTGGTTGCTTTTTGTTTTCCCCTTCTGGTACCCCTATAATTCAATGTTGGAGCGTTTAAAGATGTCCTGGAGGTTTCTTAGCCTCTCCTCATTTTTTTGAATTCTTGTTTCTTCATATTTTTCCGTTTGGTCATTTTTTTCTTCCTTCTGGTCTATTCCCTTGATTTGAGTCCCAGTTTCCTTTCCATCACTATTGGTTTCCTGTGCATTTCCATTCATTTCAATTAGTTTAGCCTTCATTTGTTCCTCTAATTTGTGACTAAAATCAACCAGTTCTGTGAGCATCCTGATCACCAGTGTTTTGAACTGTGCATCTGATATGTTGGCAATTTCTTGTTCACTTAGATTTATCGGCTCTGGGGCTTTGAGTTCTTCTTGAGCAATGTTTTGGTCTGTTCGAACCTGTTATGTGTGAGGAGAGGAGCCTTAGATGTTCACCTGGGCAGGGCCACCCAGGTCGCTGGGTTGTGACACTGTATGTGGGGTCAGAGAAGGACAATAGTGGTCCCCTCTGCTGCTTCCTGCCGCTGTGGCCTGAGTGGTCTAACTCACTGCTCGCTCCTTCGCCTGGTTTATCTGTGCGCGAATGTGTGACCGCAATCAGCCTGCTACCTTGCGCCCTCATTGGGTCCACCCACTCATCGCTATTCCACTCCTGGGATCTGCCCATGGCTGCCTACGTGCCTGGGTCGTGCACCTGGGTCGGTCTGGTGGATATTTCCTGCCCTACCCTGCTCTGCTGCTGGCTCTGCCCCTCTTACTGGTCTGGCTGAACATTTGTTGTTGTCGGACTTCCATATAGTTCAATTTTCTGTGGTTTGGCTGCATTTTTGTTGCTAAAACTTTGTTGTTTTTAAACTTGGTTGTGCGAGAAGGTACAGTGTTTCCACCTACACCTCCATCTTGGCGCTGTCTTCTCTATTTCTTATACTATTCTTAACTTCCCCCTGTTGATTTTGTACCAACCATTTATGCTTCTTAATTCTTATACCATTTTCCCCATCCCCCTCCCAGCCGATAACCCTCCAAATGATCTCCATATCTATGATTCTGTTCCTGTTCTAGTTGGTTGCTTAATGTGTTTTTTAGATTCAGTGGTTGATAGTTGTGAATTTGTTGCCTTTTTCATGTTCATAGTTTTTTTTTTAAGATTTTATTTATTTATCTTTAGAGGGGAAGGGAAGGAGAGAAACATCAATGTATGGTTGCCTTTTGTGCGTCCCCTGCTGGGAAGTGGACTACAGGGAACCGGCCTGCAACCCAGGCATGTGCCCTGACTGGGAATTGAACCATGATTGTCTGGTTCACAGTCCTGCACTCAATCCACTGAGCTACACCAGCCAGGGCTCATGTTCATAGTTTTAATCACCTTTTTCTTAAATGAGTCCCTTTAACATTTCATATAATAAGGGTTTGGTGATGATGAACTCCTTTAACTTGACCTTATCTGGAAAGCACTTGATCTGCCCTTTTATTCTAAATGAAAGCTTTGCTGGATAGCACAATCTTGGATGTAGGTCCTTGCTTTTCATGGCTTTGAAAACTTCTTTCTAACTCCTTCTTGCCTAAAGCTTTCTTTTGAGAATTCCTTTGTAGATAACTCTCTGCTTTTTCTCTTTTAAGATTCTTTCCTTTATCTTTACCTTTGGCATTTTAATTATGTTGTGTTTTGGTGTGGTCCTCTTTGGGTCCAACTTATTTGGGACTCTCTGTGCTTCCTGGACTTGTATATCTATTTCCTTCACCAAATTAGGGAAGTTCTCTTTCATTATTTTTTTCAAATAAGTGTTCATTTTTTTTTTTTGCTCTTTCTCTTTCCTTTCTGGCACCCCTTTGATTCAAATGTTGGTACATTTGAAGTTGTCCCAGAGGCTCCTTATCTGATCCTCAGGGTTTTTTTTTGGGGGGGGGGTTGGATTCTTTTTGTTCTTGCTGTTCTGATTGAATTTTTTTTCCTCCCTTATGTTTCAAATCATAGGTTTGATTCTCAGCTTCATCCAGTCCACTGTTGATTTCCTGTAGATTTTTCTTTATTTCACTTATTATAAACTTCATTTCTGCCTGGCTCTTTTTTTATGATGTTGAAGTGCCCAATGATTTCCTTGAGCATTCTAATAACCAGTATTTTGAATTCTGCATCTAATAGATTGCTTATCTCCATTTTATTTGGTTCTTTTTCTGTTTTTTTTTTGTTCTGTTTTTTCATTTGGGCCACATTTCTTTGTCTCCTCAATTTGGCAGCCTCCCTGTGTTTGTTTATGCATATTAGTTAGAGCTGCTTTGACTCCCTGTCTTAGTAGCATGGCCTTTTATATAAAAGGCACCTGTAAATTGTGTGGAGTGGAGCCTTAGGAAATCACCAGGGTGGGGCAACCACTTTACCTCTTTGTTGCTCTATATGAGGGGAGGGCTTGGAGAGGTGACTATGCTGCTGCCTGTCTTCTAGAGGTTTGCCCAGCACTTGTCCTGGGTGACTAGGACCCTTCCAGCTGTTGCCCTGGTGCTAAATCCCAGAAGGGGTGGTGGGTCTATGTATTTTTTAAAGTCTGCGTGGGCCCTTTAAGTGGAGTCTCCTGAAAACCAGTAGTTTCTTCCATGGCCCCAACCCCCACTGGTTTTTATAGCCAAAAGTTACAGAGATTTATCTTCCTGGTACTGGAACTCTGGGCTGTGTGGTCTGGCCCGGCACTAGGATTGCTTGCTTCTAAGGTAGCCCTCCTGATTTTTATCCACCACATGTGAATGTGGGACCACCAATTCCGTTGCCACTGCCTCTTGCACCACACCATGTCTCTGTGCCTCTCCGTCCATTTCCACATTTCCACCTCTCCTACCTGTCTGGATGAATGTGGCTTCTTTAAATCCTTGGTTGTCAGACTTCCATACAGCTTGGTTTTCTGATGGTTCTTGCTGCTATTTATTTTGAAGTCTAGTTGTAATTCTTTCTGTGGTTGTGCAAAGAGGTGAAGCATGTTTATTTACCTATGCCTCCATCTTAATGAGAAATCCGTTATTATTTCTTTTAAATAATTCAAAAACATACCTGTATCTCAAAGCTAAAATATGCACCAGGTAATGTACTATATCCTGAAGATATAGCAGCAAACAAGACAGACAAAAATCAGTGCCTTTTGGGACTTGCAGACAGATCATTAGTTTATTATAAAAGGATATAACTCAGAAACAGCCAAATAGAAGAGATGCATTGGGGAAAATGTGAGAGCAAAGGTCTTTCCTATTTATTGCTTATTTGTCCTTACAATTATGTGAGGTGCCATCCCCATTTTTGGGTCACATAGCCAGGAAGGATAAGAACTCAGGCATTGAACTAAACACAAGCCTCAACCCCTTTCTCAAAATTTTAATCATTTATTCACTCAACAAACAATTATTGAGGCTAAGCTCCACTAAGAACTGGGACAAGGAGATACAGATACATGATAATCATTCAGCAAACAGTTCTTGAACACCCATTCTGCACAAGGCAAAGGTGCAGGCTCAGTATCTGAGTTTCCTGTGCTCTCTGCAGACTTTTACCATCTGGACGTGGCAGGGAAGTCAAAAGGACAGGCAGTAGTACACCCATTTTGCTGACTTTGATATAAGCATCCACTCAGTTATGGGGTGGATTTTCTTTTCCCAGGTTCTAAGACAAAATTTGAACTTGAGCTAGTCAGGGTTGATGTTAAAAGGGGAGCACGTGAACATGAGAACTGGGATGGGGCTTGCATTTGGCTTTGGGCCTTCCTCTACTAATGTCAGTGTCCTCTCACCCAAGATCTAGCCAGACTGAGATTAGGAAGCTAACTGTGGGTCCCTATGCCTGCTCTCCAGTGCTTATCTTCTTCCCTAGGCAACCAGGGAAGACCCCGGTCTGCCATTTCTACTGGGAGAGGGAGTTGAAATCAGCAGAGTGGTCATGACTTAAAAGAAAGCTGAGGGGAGAGGGTGATGCTGACCTCACAGGAAGGATCTGCGGACATCAGAATGTGAGGCTTCCGTAGGAGACATTTAGGGTTGCCCCATGCCCTTCCAATCTTATTACTTAGAGGTTGGCTTCCTCCCACCTGGGGCTGAGGGACCCCCTCAGCCAATGACAAAAGCTCTGATAGTGGCTCACTCTCCTATTAAGAATATACTGTGGTGTCCCACCCCTCCATACACAAGTTCAAGATCTCAGCATCTGGATGGAGATGGGGGCCTCACCAAAAGACACTTTCTGACAAGAGAGGCTGTAGAATTGCAAGGTTGAAAAGCTGAATGTGTCTGACCACATCTTTGATAAAGTTTCTCCAGCCTTCATTTGAATATCTCCCTGGCTAGGAAAATTACTACCTAGTTCAGGAACCCATTCCAAAGTCATTAGCTCTGACTTTTAGACAGATCTTCCTGGGTCAATCTCCTTGTAGCTCCCTGCTTGACTCCTGGTTCTACTCCCCAGAGCCCTACAGAACTAGCCTAACCCTGTGTTATGGACATACTCTCTCACATATTGGAAGGCAATTATCATGCCCTTTGACTTTTCTTCAGGCCAAACAGTCTTAGGATTTTATTTTTTAATAGTTATTTATTTAGTATGGTTTCAGATAACTTCATCACTCTGGTTGGTCTCTTGCTTCTTAATAAATTTTGTTGTAGCTACAAATCTCATTCTCTCTCCTTCTCATCTCCCCTCCCTGATCTGTCTTTCTCCCTCTTACACACTAATCTTTGACTAGAACTAGATTTACCATGTGCTAGGCATTTTGCCAAGTGGTGGGGATCTAACAATCAGCCTTATCTGATTAGGGCAGTATAGTGCAAGACTACCAACCTCTAGGCTAAGACTGCATCCACTGGTAGGAGGATGGGGTGGGCATGGAGAGGCAGACCCATTATATTACTGCCTCACATTCTTGCAGCCAACTAAGGGCCCCAGTCTTGGTGTCGACAAGCCACTGCTAGGCCACTTTTTCTCTCTCCACCGTTGGGCATGTGGCTTTGCGGGCCCAGGCCTAGAACTTCACATGGATCCCTGCTGAGTACTATCTTGTTGGGATCCCCCTAGATGAACACTCAGTGCTGTGGGTAAAAAATGAAAAGGCAGTAATAGGAAGCCAAACCCTGCTGCTGGCAGTTGGAGAGGACTTGGAGGAAGGGCAGAGAAAGCCTGGCTCCCCCACCAGACTCCGAGTATGCTGTTATTGTCTTCATGTTGTGACATCCCCAAGTCAAATATTGATCTGCTGTCATTTGTTGTGTAACTGGGACTGGAACATAGAACTACTGGAGAGGTTGCTGCCAATCAGAAGGACCAGGGTCGGGGGTGGGGTAGGAAAGACCCCAAATCAACCCTATTGGCCCACAGGTGCTCTAGCCTGGACAGCTAGGACCTGTGATCCCTGCACAACAGAACAACGATGCACTTGGCTGCATTGGAATTTTAAACTAGGAAGGGATGCTGTGGTGATGGTGGTGGGGAGCTGGGGTTTCTATAGTAACGAGCAGCTGCTGCATCTGATGTCTCACATCCTTCATTGTCCTCATTTCTCCCCTCTCTCACCCCCCTTCTTGTGCATATTTAATTGCAGCAACGTTTCCAGACACAGCGCATTGCTTGCTCCTCCTGAAACAAAGGCAGGCCACAGCCAGGGGGAAGCAGAGCTGATGAAGGGGAGGGGAAATCAGGGGTGTTATGTTAATCCCCTCTGGGGGGCCTTGTGCAACATCAGTTCTGCATGTTTGATGAGAATCCGGTGATGGGCCCTGCTGGGGAAGGAAGGAGCAAGAGGCCTGTGGAGTGAGTGGCATACAATGTGTAAAGGGGAAGAGGCCCAGCTAGCAGGCGAGGCTTCAGAGGGGCCAGGGCTCGGAAAGATTGCTGGCTTCCACAGCTGGCTCTGGTGGGGACCCTGGTAGTCTGGCAGCCCATACTCCTCATCCGAATGAGACCAGCTATCCCTGGGCTGGCAGAGGAGCTGCTGTTCCACATCTTAGCTCCTCCTCCTTCTGGGGCAGGCTGGGTCCAGCTGGGTCCAGCTGCAGGAGGGCAGAGTAGCAGATAGGATCCCTTCACCTAGCAGCCCCCCTCCTGAGGCCACTTGAAAATGTGTGTCTGGGACAATTTTTGATGGACACCATAACTGGGGGTACTAATGGCATTGAGTGATCAGGGGCTAGGGGTACAAGATGCCAGTAGTGTGTCCCCACGAGTAAAACTGGAAAGTCCCTTTCCCTTAGGCTCTAAGACTGGCACATAGAATTGTGTTCAGATGTAGACTTGGCCATTGGTGCTGCCTGATGGTCACACCTCAGAGGCTGCGGGTTCATCTGTGAACACACCATAACCAGGGAAGTGCTCTGTGTGGCTCATGAATAATTTCCTTCTCTTTTTCATTACTAAGAATACTCCAGCATGCTTCCCCAACCCTTTTCCTGGTGATTGGGAGCAGGCCTGTCCTTTTAAAAGCTAAATATTTATTCAGCACCTATTACATGTTAGGCCAAAGGCTTTATAAACATTATCTCACTTAATCCCCACAACCCTTTGAAACGAATGCTATTATTATTACTACCCAAAGCACAGAGAGGTTAACACCCACCCACAGTCAGACAGTTATAAATGGTAGAAACGGACCATTAGTCCACTTCCTATGTTTTTCCAAAGCTCTTTGCTAGGCCAACTCTCTTAGAATAACAGCACCTCTCATAGGGACATGTGGTCAGCCAGCTTTTGCTTGGTTGCTTCTCTTGGTGGGGTCCTCATTACCTCATGAAGGAGCACTCATCCATTCAATTCATACGGCTCAATTTATCAAATTTTCATGGAGCACCCTATGTCCTGGACTTGCTCCATGGAGAAGTCTTGAACTTGTTCTCTGCCATCTGCGATTCTATTGTATATTACGAAAACTATGTCCTTCTAACAGGAAAGGTGTGGCTGTCGGTGCAGGGCTGGTGAAGGGTGGGGAGTGGACTCGATGGAAGCCATCAGTGAGAGGAAAAAGCTAAAAAGGGACCAAGCCACCTCGGAGGTAGGGCAAGCCCAGGATGGGACCTAGGAGAATGGTCTGGAATTCTGGCTCTACTACTAATGATCAGGTATATACTTGCTTGAACAGTATCCCCCAAATTAATGTCCGCCCACAGCTTATGAATGTGACCTTAGTGGAAATAAGGTTTTTGTAAATGTCATCAAATTAAGATGAGATCATGCTGGATTAGTACGGGCCCGAGATGCAGTTTTGACTAGTGTCCTTACAAGAGAAAAAAATTGGGGCACAGGTGTGCACACACAGAAGTTCCTGTGGAGACAAGCAGAAATTGGAATAATGTATCTACAAACAAAGGAATGTCAAGGACTGCTGGCAGCCCCAAAGCTGTAAGAAGTGAGCAAGGGTCTTCCCCTAGTGCCTGCAGAGGAAGTACATCCCATCCACAACTAGAATTTGGACTTCTGGCCTCCAGAACTGTGACACCATAGTCTATGTACCTTTAAGCTACCAGTGTGTGGTAATTTGTTCTGGCAAACCTGGGAAACTGATACAGGTGAACTAAGGGAAGTCCAGTCTCCTCACAGGTGCTGGGATTTCTCAGTCTTAAAGAGGAGGAGTTTGATTAGCTGCTGTGTGTTTTTAACTATGTTTGTGCATTAGAATCATTAATGGAGCTCTTAAAAGTAAACTCAGAATCTCTGGGGGTGTGGTCTGGGAATTAGCATTTTAAAAAAGTTTTTTTTGTGATGCAATGGGTTAAATAAACTTGTAAGGCCCCTTCACTGACAGTTGATGTCTCCATGATGTCACTGAACTTTTCTGAGTTCCATTTCGCCTTCAGAAAAGTGGAGATAATCAGTAGGACAGAGTTGCTGGGAGACTTAGATGAAGTACTGCCTGTGAAAGTCCCCAGCACGTGGGTGGTGGCATTAGATGTCAGCACGAGTTGCTCCATTTCAGAGAGATAAAGGGCTGCGGACAGCTGGGGCTCCCAGCCCCTCCTTGTGGTCAGACCTTGTGCCAATTCTCCTCCTTCCTCCTTAGGAGCTTGGAAATACGGGTGGCCTTCCTTGGCAGTTTGGAAGGCCTCCACACAGGTGCTCAGTGACACCACAGCATCTTTTCTGTCTTCTAAAAGGTTGGACAGCAGGCCTTGGAGGCCCCTAGAACTTCAGGAGCCCCAGAGTTGACAAACCTAGGGGCTCCTGGTGACTCCAGAAGGTTGAAAGGAGAGAAGCTGCTCTCTGGAGGGTGGAGCCCCCTCTTTGCTCTTGGGGAGATGTGAGGTCAAGTTTGGTGGGGAGAAGGTGTCTGGCAAAGTGAGGAAAGCTGAGAGTTTGTGGGCAAGTGTGGATCGGACAGATCTTATTCCAACCGTTAGGGCAAGGGAATGAAGCAGGGCCAGCAGCTTTCCTACAGCCTTCCAGCTTCAGCCCCTGCCCCTCCTCTATCTGTTCCCAACATACAGCCAGAGCAGTGCCTTAAAATCCAAGTCATATCACGCAGCTCTTTTGCTCAAAACCCTCCAGTGGTTCCCCACTTCATTCAGTGTGAAAGCAGTGGCAGTCACAAAGGCTCTTCATAAGTATTTCTGGAACGGATGAATGAATAGAATTTCTAAAAACTCTAAGGTAGTTTTATCCCCACTTCACTCATGAGGAAATAGCAACTCAGAAAAGTCAGATCTCAGTGCTAAACTTACCTCCTCCAGGAAGCCTTCCCAGATTAACCTACTCTCATTTTTGAATATTTCTATATGCATCTGGCATAACTCTTACCATTACTTATCATTGTTTCTACTATATCCAATTAGGTCTTTAAAAAGTTATTTTTGAACATTCAAAGTCAAGATTAAACTGTATAGATATTCCTTGAAAAAGGGACATCTTAAAAATAGAATTACTATACAATCCAGCAATTCCCCTTCTGGGTATATACTCAAAACAATTGAAAGCAGAGCCTTGAAAGAGGTATTTGCTCACTCATGTTCATAGTGGCATTATTCACAATAGACAAGAGATGGAAGCAGCCCAAGGGTTCATCAATCCCACTGATGGATGGATAAAGAAAATGCAGTATATACATCAATGGAATATTATTCAGCCTTAAAAAAGAAGGAAGTTCTGACACATGCTGTAACATAGATAAACCTTAAGCACATAATGCTAAGTGAAACAAGTCAGTCACAAAAAGACAAATATTGTGTGATTCCACTCATATGAGATACTTAGGGTAGTCAAATTCATAGAGACAGAAAGGGAAGTGGTGGTTTCCAGAGTGTGGGGGCAGGAGGAAATGGGGAGTTGTGTTTAATGGGAGCAAATGTTTATGTACTCAGAATTCTCTTCTGGAGGGCAGCCCCCTTGTAATACAGGCTTCCTCCCCTGGGAGGTTGTTGCAAGAGGAAAGCGAAGTTAAACATTATTGAACTTAAAATAAGCCAAAACGCTACTGAACTTAAAATTTAAAAATGTTTAAGATGGTAAATGTTATGTCATGTGTATTTTACCACAATTAAAATAAAAAAATTAACAAGTCAAAATTAGAATGAATTGAAATGAGTATCTTTGTGAGGTAGTGATTTTCATCAGGGGTATTTAAATAGAGGCTGAAGACACACTTGGCATAGAGGATTTAAGTATAAAGAGAAATAAATTGGATCATCTATATGGTTTCTATTCCCCCCAGTGATTTATAATTTTCTGGCTTAAAAAAGTAGCAGAGTTGCAAGACCTTTTGGAGATCATCTGCTGCAGTGGTTTTAAAATTAGTGGGCATGTACTTATTTCCACCCCTGAGTCTTTGCTTGTGATTATTATTTCTGTGTCTGAAATGCTCTTTCCTCGACTCACTCTTGGTCTCATTCAGGTCTATGCTCAAATGCTAGCTCCTTGCCTGACCCCCCCATAAAAAACTAGACCATGTCCCACAGCCCTGCCCAATTCCTTGCCATGATTTTTGGTATTCAGAGCCTGTGGTGTTTTTCATTGAGAGCAAGGAGTTATTTTAGTATCTCAGCTCCAGAACATGGTTGGTACATAGTAGATGCTCACTGAACATGTGTTGAATGAATAAATCCTGGCTATAGAGGTGGTACCTTCAATGGAGTGAGACAGCTGGACCTGGGGTCCTGTCCTGTGGTTCCCCTCATACTGTGTGGAGGATGGGAAATACTGTGTGGAGGATGGGAAATCTCTTCTTCTCTAACCACCACGGTCACACTGCAATAGTTTGGGCCACTGTACCCCCCCTTTAGGCCGCTTGGACCCTTGTCTTGGTTCCCCAGCTCAGCTGAGTCTGGGCTGGGACATTAAAGCCAAGCTGATGGTTTAGAGCTAACAAAAGGGAAATAAACACAGATGATGACATGAGTAGGGTAATCTGCAGTGTAAATGTGGCTGACTCACCTTCAGGGGGAGGCCCCCTTCAGGGCATAAGCTCATACTTCCCAGGAGCTCCTCAAATATATGGAGACCCAGGGTAGCTGGGCTGTGGGAGAAGAAAAGGGATCATCTCTCTCCAGTATGCCTGAGGCTGGCTGCCCATTGTCCTTCTCCAAATAAGGACCCAAATCTTACTTAGTGATTAGAGCAGTCTAATCTCCTTGCTGGGGGAGAGACCACTCCCAACAAAGGTCACTAATTCCGGGAAGAAACCACATTAGCATTCCTGGGGCCTGCACGCAAACAAAAGTTGTGCAGTGCAACCTTGCAGGCAGAGTGGCACTCTGCCCCATTGTGGACAGAGAAGTCCTAAAACTGAGCTGCTTGGGTGGTTCTGTAAGAGGGTACAGCTGGGGGCCCCCCAAAGAAGGATTTGTAATAGGGTCCAGAACTCAGGGTGTCCAGGAAATATTAAAAATATGAGATGTCCTCACCCCTACAAGTCTGAGCTGGGGGGTGGGTGGGATACATGGAGCAGGGCCATTGAGTCATTTTGCATAGCAACAGTTTTGCAGATAACCTCTAGAATGGTCATTTAACAAATCTATAACCGTTAACTAGTTGCATAGATATGTTAAATAGCTGTGGCCTTGCTTTGAGCCAGGGGGATGGGAGTGACTTCCACCCAAGACATAACTGGGAAGCAACTCCCCCTGGTTACAGCGCCTGTGTGAGAGCTTGAAGATGAATGGCTCCACGCTATGGGGCCAGACCTGCCCAGACCCACTATGGCAGCCCAGTAAAACTGGAAGGGTATGGGAGTGCTGGCAAGTATAGCCGATTGTGGGAGGAATCAGAAATGGGCCTGCAGAGGAGGACTGACTCTGGGATTTAAACCCAGACTTGGCAGCCACTGAGGAGAGAGCCATGTGATTTTGGCAGAGTGGTGACCCCTGCAGCCTTGGTGAAGAAGAACCATGAGGCTTTGGACTAAGTGGGGATCCCCACAGTCATGTGGGGGTCACACACTTTTGGCAGAGTGGGGCCCCCCCACCACAGCCATGAGAAGAATCACCATGCAGCTTTAACAGAGAATCGCCACAAGCTTTCTATTTCTTTTCCTGAGATATGGTACCCCAGACCAGGCAAAATGGGGAAGGAAGGACTGTGTGTGCTTGTGGGTGTTTTAAGGGACTTTGGGATTTTGATGGAGACACTAAGTCATTACTCTTAAGTCTGTATAACTTGAATAAATAATCCCTTTCCTTTTTCACTAATCTCTAACATGGAGCTATAATTCTCTGGTGATGGAAAAGGCGAACCTACTCCCTTTCCTGGCGGCCAATCAGGGAAAATCATGGGAGACCACATGTGCAGTAGCTTTAAAGTAATACAACTACTTGTACATGTGTAGTAAAAGCCTGCTAAAACTAGCCAGGAAGGATCAGTCCTATAAGAATAGAGTCCCTCCAGCCCATGAGGTCAATCTCTGCTTGGAGTTGGCCTACTCCTATATTCTCTGCTATAAACTCTGGGTGTTCGGTTCAATTCTTTGTCCTGATCACCAAGAACCTGGTTACCTGTGCCCACCTGTGACAGTTCCATCTCTTCCTGCCTTAAGTCAAGCTTAGGTCCTTAGATGCTAGAGGCTCCACAGCTGGGGACTTTGGGGAAGAACTGGTACAGGGACCTGCACCTGTGAACTTGCTCTGTCCTACCCTTTAGGGCCCCTTCATGGATAAAGTCTGCCTTGGAGTGGGAAAGGGATCCAGACTTAACTGGTACAGTGTCTTTATCATTTCATAAACTCAGCAAGAAAGAAACCCAGGCGAATGAATCAGTGAGCACCATGTGCCAGGAGCTATGGCAGGCACTTTCACACATGTCCCCTCTCTCAAGCACCATCCATAGCCTAAAGCACATGCTGCTCCTTTCACCTTACAGATGAAGAAACTGTGGCTCAGGTGGAGACTTGTCCAAGTCACACAGCTCATGAGTGGAAAGGCCAGAATTCACATCTGAGTCTCCTGAACACAAATCAAGAGCCGTTTTCCCCAAACCCAGCTGCCAGGAGAGTGTGCCTTGCATTTTGGAGGGAGCTTTGGCCAGCCTGTTCTGAGAGTGGACCTTCCCCACCTTTTTGGACAAGTGACAGGCTCCTGGCCTCTGCTTCCCCTACAGTAAGCATTCCTCTCCCAGGCCAGAGCCAGAGTGGTGGACAAGCAGAAAAGTGTGAGGGGTGAGACAAGACTGCTTCAGAGGGCATTGTAGTTATTGACAGAAAGAATAGATGAATGGTGTCTCTTAGGAGGCTGCTGTGCAGTGAAGTTATAGGTGCGGTATTAGGCAACCATTTGTTTTAGGCAACAAAGAAACCCTGCTGTGGTCAGGTGCTGTATGGTAGCAGGAAGGTGTGATCACAGGCAGATGGCTGTGTGCTGGCATGCCCACCTTCAGGTACACCTGCATGGGCCTGTGGGGCATCGCAGTGGACACAGAGGGATTGGCAGCATGGGGACATGTGTGCTCCACAGGGTGGTGTGTGGAGCACTGTAATTGAAGTCAGTAATGGGAGATTTAAGACCTACTTTAGAACATCCCTCAACCTTTCTGTGCTTCTTTTCTCTCATCCCCAACTTGAGGACACTAACTCCTGACTTGCTCAGCTCATGGGCTTCTTCAGCAGTGTGGCAATGTATATATACAAAAGGGTGACATACACTGCATTGTACAGGTGTAATATAAAGTGTGTAAAAGCATAGGCCATATGTGTCCATATGTGTATAACATATGCATGGAACATAGTATTGTGTTGAATGAACAAATCCCAGCAGTAGAGGTGTTTCTTAGAAGATGCTTCTGGACTGCTGGAGTCAGATGATTTCCTGAAAGAGGAAAACCAGAAGCTGAGGGATGGGTTTCCTGCTCTGGCCACCCTCTTCACCCCTACCAGGAAGGCCCCAGGAGGTATGGAGTGAGGCAGGTGGGAGGAATGGATAGAGTTTTGCCCCAAGACTAGGCTTTAGCCAGGGTCAGAAAAATCATCCAGTCTCTCTTGGAAGAGAAGAGATTTAGCCTGTCACAGTTCAAGTCTGTCTTCTGGTGCAGTCTTAGGGTGACAGCCTCCAAGTGTGTTGACTGGTCCCCAAGGAACTCCCAACTCAAAAAGAGAAATTGCAATCAATATAGGTTACCAGTTACTACTCTATCCAATATAGATTTACAAAAACAATGTGGTCAGCTTGCAGCTTAGAGCATGTGGACAAGACTAATGAGCAAACTACCCCCACCAGAAGGCTGCTCTCTTCCTCCCAGGTCCTTTGTGCCAATGGGGCAGGGTGGGTGGGGGTGATCAATACCTCCCAGCTGTTGGCAGAAGTAGGGAACTATTTAGGGCCGACTCAGCAGAGCACCTTCTTTTCATTTCTCCCTTGTATTCCTGCTGGTAGGGAGAGCCCTGGACTTCCTCTAAGGCTTTCTCTTCTCCCCCTGGACCCTGGAATCCAAGACTGTAAGCCCTCCACTCAAGACCCTGAGGGGAGATTTACAGTGTAGTGGAAGGCATGTGGTATGTGAATTGGGAACTTGGCTTCAAGTTCCAGCTCTGGCGCTGGCTAGCTCTAAATCCTGGGTCCTCCCTGTTAAGGACTGAATTGTGTCCTCTCCCAATTCATATGTTAAAACCTTAACCACATGGCCCACCCTTCCTCCCAGCCCCTGTTGCTGGTTTGGCTCTACTGCTTGGAGCATAGGGTAGCTCAGCTAGTAAATGAAAAGCTCACAGGTTTATTGCTGGTCAGAAGACACGCCTAAGTTGTGGGTTCAGTCTCCCATCAGGGTGCAGATGGGAGGGAACCAATCGATGTTTCTCCCACATTGATCTCTCTCCCTTCCTCTCTCTCTGGAATGAAAAAAATTAAATAAGACAAAAAACCCACAACCCTCCAATGTGACTATTGGGAGACAGGGCCTTCATAGAGCTAGTTAAAATTAAATTAGGTTGTAAGGGTGGGGCCTTAACCCAACAGGATGTGTTCTTATAAAAGGAAAAGACACCAGGGATGTGTGGGCATGGAGGGAAGAGCATGTGAGGTCACAGTGAAAGGGTGGCCAGCTGCAAGGAAAGGAAAGAGGGCTCAGAAAAAAGCACACCTGTCAACACCTTGATCTTAGACTTTCGGCCTTCAGAACTAAGAAAAATAAATTCCTATTGTTTGAGACAGCCAGTCTGTTACTTCGTACGGAAGCCCTAGAAAACAAACACACTGCTCACTGGGCATGCTTTCACGGAGGCCCCTTCCAATGCTAAGATTCCACAGTTGGGTCCTGCTCTACAAAGACACTGGGGTGAAGGCTTTAAGGTAAGCATGGTGAGGAGGACAGAGGTGAGCTGGTCCTGAAGGTCACAGGTGTACCACACAGGTTGTGTTTACAGAATGAGAGGTGGGGACTGACTGAACCAAGGCCCCTCAGTGGACAGCAAGCATTAGGAGCTAAGGAAGGCATTGCTCAGGGGTGAGATGGGCAGGAACCCACCCTGGGAATGGGCCTTTGATCCCAGGAAGGGCATCATCTACATTCACTATCAAATACTCAAATCTGATCCACCACTACATGTGATACTAGAGAACACTGAGGCACAGAGGGTCACACAGCTAGTCTGGGTCCAAGTATCAATGTCAAGAGAGGCCTTCTGTTTCTGGGCCCACTGCTCTTTCCCTATGGAACTGAAATCAAGTGGAGCAGACACATTGATGAGACTGGATGGATGGGAGGTTGAGCCCCTGCTATGTAATCTTGTTGGGGACAAGCAGAACTCGACACTTTGCCCTGTCCCTTGCTGGCTGGAAGAGCAAGGGCAATGCTGAAGCTGGGGCTTAAGTGGGAAAAAAAGCTGGAGGAAGGCTTCATAATGTAATAACCTCCATGTAGCAGGTGACAGGTCTATCTGCCTGCTTTGTGGCACAGGGTGCTCCCAGGTGCTTGAAAAGATACCACGATCTCATGTTCATTTTCAAAGTGTGATGCCAGGTTGGGCTAGGGCTTGGCATGCCATGCTCTTGATGGTCACAATATACGAAATGTATTCCCAGGTGGGGATGGTGGAGTAAGTGAGAGGGCAACTGGTCAAAGAAGTAGAAACAGCACTACAGAGTGATGCCCGTTTCTGATCTTTAAGAGAATTAGCCAGCCTCCCCCATCTTTATCTTTACACTTTGGGCTCCATAGGATATGGGGTTACTGGAGGGATGGGAGGCCTGGCTCCAGAATCAGAGAGCTTGGGCTCCAGTTGTTTTCTGTCTCCTAGAAGATGATGCTGTGCAAGCCAGTGAACCTCTCTGAAGGGGTTTCCTGTGAGAACTAAATGAGTTAATGAATACACCTCACCCAGTGCCTGGCATATAATAGGCGAGCAAGTAAGTACTTGTTAAGTGACTGAATGAATTAGTGAATAAGTAAATGTATAGCTCTGGTAAGGGCAGGACTTAGAACTTGAACTAGGTTTAACCTCCAAGTGTAGGGCTCTGCTGACCCTGACCGCCATCTCCCGACTACCCACAAACTGGCCTCCTGAGTAGGCAGAGGGTGTGGATATCCAGGGAGGAATAGGCTTGGCTCCCCTCGGGCCCTGGCAGACTGGCTGCTTTGGGCAACTGAGCTCTGGAAGGGTCAACACTCTCTGGAGTGGCCCCAGGGAGCTAGGGGATCAGAAGGTTTTGCGGGGAGGGGTGAGGATGGAGCAACTCAGGGAGGAGAACCAGCAGGAGAGTATTGGTGGAGGGGAACAGAGAAACAGTGGCCAGTTCTCTCTCTCCCTGATTCCTTTTCTCTAAATACATCTCTATGTTTCTCTACCATGGGATTAGCACACATCTCTCATTCTCCTATTGCAACAAGATTTTATTTCTAATTATGCTGTAATAAAACTGGAGCGCTCCCAGGCTTCCTTTCAAATGACTTGTACACACACTGCTGATAGGATCCTCCTCAGCACCATTGTAATAGCATTTCCCTGACATTCATTAGACATGCATGAGAGGGGCGCTTTAAGAATAGAATTGCATTTAAATGGATTTGCTGAGAGAGGAAGATGAAAAAGAGAGAGGCAAGGCGGGAGAGGGAGAGGGAGAGAGGTTTGTTGAACAAACTATGAAAACAAGATGCCATAATAACAGGGTACTGAAATAAGCCTCTTTCTTCCCAGTCCTCCTCCCGCTCCAATCCACATGGCAGAGCCCAGCCAGGAGTGGGAGCCTCCAACCCTCCCCGGATCCCCCTCCCCAGATCCCCATCCCCCTTTTTGTTACCCACTGGGGGGCTTCAGAGCTCTCCACTCATGTGTCAGATGCTCACAGTGCAATAGAAATCACTGTTATTACAATTTAAGGAAGCTGCCTTGCTTCAACAAAACCCCAACAACCAGCAGGATGTGAGACCCTGTGTCCTTGGGTCTGGTAGAGTTGGATGGTGACTACCTGCCCAGCATTCGCCTTCTGCTCCTCTTGAATGATCTTCACCCCAACCCCCTGACTCAAGGAGCAGGAGATCCATTATGACCACAGAGCCTAGCAGGCTTCCCGCTAAGATCCCTGCCCCACCTTCCTGCCAGGTTGAGCAGACTCTGACCACGGCACCATAAAGGGCCTATGTATCAGTGGCCTACCTACTGTGTGTCGGCATCCACCTGTGGTCTCATCTAATTCATTTCCTTCACTAAAGTAAGATCCTCTTAAATGGATTTTAGATCCTACTGAAAACCATCCATGGCTTCTTATTTTTCTTTGGATAAAGACAAAAATCCTTGACAGGGCAGTCAAAGCCCACTGTCCTTCCCCTGGCCCTGCCGGCCCCTTCTCTGGCCCTGGCCCAATCTGGACCCCTAGCCATGCTGGCCTTCCTTCATAGTTTGGGGCTCCTTCCTCTTCCCACAGGCTTACTGCTCAGAACACTCATCTACCCTCCTTCCCAAAGCTCACTCTCACCCCCTCCTCAGAGCCAGCTGATACTCCCTTCCTTAAGAAGACCCCCCCACCCCCGCAATGAGATTTTCTGTCTCTCATTCTTGCTCCCTGCACACGTGTTACAGCTGTGAGGTGTGCACTGAGTCACCAAAGGCCTGGCACCATCCCTAGACTGTGAGCCCCTGGTGCAGGTCCTGGCATGGCTCGAGGCCTGCTGTGTGCTAAAGACTAAGTACAATGGTATTGGCACTAGGCACTGTGCTAGGGACTCTTCCTGATATGATTTCTTGTTTAATCCTTTCTGTAGCCTTATTGGGGTGAAGGTTTTTTAATTTCCCTCTAACAGATGAGGAAGCGAAGAATCAGAGCTCAAAGCAATTTGTCCCAAACTGCAGTGCTGGAGCTGTCTTGATCCAAAGCCAGGCTTCCACTATGCTATTTTCTGCCATACAGCATGATCACTGGCATGCCTGCAGGTTCCTTCCTACAGGGGCTGCTCCCTGCCTCCCCTGTGCCCCACAAACCCCTACTTCTTCTGGAAGGCCTCTTTGAAAGTCCAGCTAGTGCATACTCTCCTTTTCCAGATAGTTCAAGACTCCTCCTGTGGGAATGGAAGGTCCTCAGTTTTCACATTTAGATTGTTTTTGCCCATTCCATGACTCACTCTTGGATTCCCAAATAGAATGCAGGTTTTTAAAGACAGCACATGCCACTCTTTTAAACTGCCATAAAACCTCTGGGCCAGGGTTGGGAATATGCTACCATAGAGCTATGGATCTGCAGCTGGTGTGACCTCGAGGTAAATCCTGGGGAGGGCACCCTCGGAGCCTCAGCCTCAGCCTCATCATCTGTGAAGTGGTCACAATGGCATCCCGGGTGTTGCTGCGGAAGCTATGCCACACAGATGCTTGTTTCTTCCTCTCGCCCCACTCTTTCCTTTGGTTTCTGTGTTTGGGTGGGCACAGATGAGAAATGGAAACGCAGGTCTTACAGTTTCCCAGAAAAGAAGGCAGGCCTAAAAGAGATGAGGCACTGTGAACTTGAAGCCATCTGATGTGACTTCAGGGGTACTGGATGGCAGTGGAGACCCTCCCTCTGTCCTTTCTATTTGCCTCCTAATTTGTCATCTTCCCACTCATAGGTCTGCCTTGTTCAGAGTCCACATGCTGTTCCCAGGATGTGGGGTCATAGCCCCCAATGACCAAGAGCAGCTGTCAGGCCCTTCCACCTCTGCCTCCCAGTCTCCAACACAGCCCAGGGCTTTTGCACTTGCTAATGGCCCAGTGCATGTTGGTGAATGAGACCATGATCTCCCTGAGGGCAGGGGCTGCCTGCCTGTCCATTGCTCTGTGCTGAGTTTTGGGCACAGTTACTGCATGTGATGGTGCTCAATAAGTATGTTTCGAAAGAGTGAATGAGGCATGAATGAAGGAGTGCAGAAGTAAAGGTGTGCACGAATCTCAGCCTTTTTAGCTACTGGATGAATACTTGAGCTCTGAAGTTAAACAGTTTGGCTCCATCAGTGAGATCGTGCACAGATTACTGAACCTCCCTGATTCAGCTTCCGCATGTATAAAATTGTGCTAATCTCATACCAACCACACAGATTTGGAGTTGTCACAAATTTACAACCTGGCCCAGTGCCTGCACAGTGACTGTTCAATAAATAATAGCTTTTGTTCTTATTACTTCAGAGCTACTTCATGATACTTCAACCCCCTGAGGAGCTTGGTGTGACCACTTGTGTTGTTGGTTCTAGATTGCTTTGAGTCCCACTTCTGATGCTGCTCAAAAAGTGAAAGCAACTTTATTTTGGACATCTTCCTTTTTTATTTTCTAGGCTACTCAGTAGGACTGGATGTCACATCAGCAATGCCAACCAGGGAACTTATCAGAAAAGGTAGAAATGTTCACAGTCACATCAGCATTTGTGTCTTGTCAGCTCTGGAAATGAGTCTGTCTTACTGAGATGATGTGAATACAAAGTGCTCTGCACTAACTGTATTAGCCCACTTGCTTTCCTCTCAGTACTGCAGTCTCAGCACCTTAGAGCTCTGAATTCCATCCTACTTCTCCAGAAGCCTTCCCCACTCCCCCTGCCTAGCCAGCCAGCATCTCTTCCTCCCTCACCTTGCTTTCATCATGTACTTGCTTGTTACTGTTGATTTAAAAAATGCATTGGTGCTTGCCTTCCTTGGTGGCAATATTATCCTCATATGATAGATAAGGAAACTGGCTCCTGAAGATTCAGAAACTTGACCAAAGTTGCAGCACTAGCAAATTACATTGGGATTTGAACACAGATAGTCTTATTGCACAGGGCCTTGAGGACAGAGACCTCAAATTCCCCCAAAAGATTCTACAGGCCTTTTCTGGAAGCCCAAGGTCTGTTTGTTGACATTAGCTGTTGACAATGGCCAGCTTTCAGGGCAATACTAAATGAGAAGTGTAGGTAAAAGCTTCACCCTTGGCTAAGTACACAGTGAGGGCTCAATCGTTGATTTATGCTATACTCTATCTACTTGTATTCTGAGTGGTGACTGTGGCATGTCTGGAGCCATGTCCTCTCGGCATAGTGCTGGCCCTGCCAGCTGCCTGGGCATGGGCTGCCTCCCCACCCTGCCCAGAGTGGTGCCAGCTCCCAGCTTCCCATAGCACTTGGCATTCTGAGCTTATTCACAAAATAGGTGCAATTTCCCACCTCTTGTTCTCTGTCACTTTCCATGCAATTGATCATAAAACTATTTCCAAATTAACCTACATTTAGCTCCGGTCTCCCTTCTTCTGACTCCAGCAATTTCCTACCTATGTCCTAGGTACGTTAACTCCTCCATACTCTGGCCTCCCTGCATCTTTGCTTCTCCCTGAAAATGCCCTGATGACCTAGAGTCCAGGGGTGCTGCATGGTGATCCTCAGGTCCCTGGCCACGGACTCTCTTTCTCAGGACATCTCTGTCTTCAGCCTTAGGGGACAGGACAGTCAATTCCCTTCTTTTCCTTCCACCTTAAATACTGAGCTTTCTTTTAAATAATGTTTTGGGTTAAAGGAGCCAGAAAGTTTCTTCTGTGTAAGCCTCCAAAATGTGTAAAGAGAAAGAAATTTGAGAGGACAAAGAGAGATATAAACTCAGGGTGGAAACAAGAATTTCTTGGCAAATTCCAAGAACTATATTCCCTAGCCCCACCAATTCTGTCTTGAAAAAACAGAGAAGGAAACTGGCATTAATGGAGGACCTACAATGTGTCAAGCACTATACTCTGTGCAGTACCACAAACTTGCCAGATGGGTATTATTATCCCCAAGGTGCAGATGAAAAAACTGAGGCTCAGAGAGATTGGGCAAGTTGTTGTTTATGTCACAGACCCAGGAAGTGAACCCAGGTCCAAGGGTTGGCCCTCGCATCCTCTGCGCCAGACTATCTCTGCATTCCAGTCTCTGGAGTCTTCTAAGGGGGGGGCACACATGTGGAGTGTGTAGGGTTAGAAAGGGAATAAAAGGAGTGTTTTAGGGGCATCCATTTACCCTTCTTCTGCCATCTAAGCTCCAGCTTTAGATCAGCTTCCTCGGTCCATAAGTTAGAGGTATTTGCTGGAAGCTGAGAGGGGCTGGGGTAGGGATGGGAGGGGGAGTAACAGTGGCAGAACATTAGGGAGTGGCTGACTCTGGAGGGCATAGCCAGTGAGGGCCTCAGTGGCCCAGCGGCTATGGGTGGAGGGCTGCCATACTAGCAGTCCCAAGATCAAAGAATAAGTAGGAATTAATATACCTGAGGAGGTCTCATGCCTATGATATGAACAGAAAATTACAGGACACAAGATAGGAGCTTACAGAATGAATGGGGAGGGGACAAGAAATTTCCATGGCTAATCTTGTTAAGAAGACAATTTCTTATCAAGCTCATTACTCTGTTGGAAGGAGGGAGCAAGAGGGGGAGAGGTGGTAGGGGACAGTGCCACGGAGGGGCTAACCCTGGAGAAGGAAGGCGATGAGGTGGGAGCCGTGGTAAATTATCCTGTGGGTTCCAGGGAGGCAGGCGTGTGACTGGTAGGGGTCTGAAGGAATAGGACTTGTACCTGTCTCTACTGGCCTAGAATGAAGGCCAGTGGTAAAAACTCTCCCTGGAAGCCTACTCTCTACTCAGCTGCTAGGAACACTCTCCCTGCCCTGTCAGTTGTCTGAACCTACAGGTGCCCAAGACAGAAGCAGGATCTTCCACCTTCCTCCTTCCACCAAACGTCCCTCATATGCCATCTTCTGTGGATCAAAGGACCATTCCCAACTTGCATAGTGGCTGAAAAAGCAAAGTACACCCATTTGTCTACAAAACACTTTCCTGCCCAAGCTCTCGCTCAATTCTTGCAGCCCCCCTTCCCTGTGAAATGGGCAGGTAGGGGATTACATAGCCTAGGAAGTCAGAGGGCCCATTCTGGCACTTGACAGCTGAGCATTTTGTGCAAATCACTTAAGCTCTTTGAGTGATCACTTTCTCATCTTGAAAATAGAGATTAAATAAATCCTGCCCTACCTACTTCACAGAGTCCTTGTGAGGATTAAAAAACATAATGTATGCAAGAGGGTCTGGTAACCTGTGAAACATTTATATAAAGGGAAGAGATTGTTATAGCCATTTTGGTGGAAGCTGAGGCAACAGGTCAAGTGTCTTGCTGGGGGTAACAAGGTGGAAGTGGTAATCCAGGGCTTGAATCTTTAGTTTCAAATCCAGGGTTATTTCTGCTGCCACAAAAATCCCTTGACTGCCCTATCTTTGCCTAGGAAACCACAGTGGAATTCAATTGGCACTAATCTGAGTATCTGTTTATGAAGGGCCTACAATGCACTCAATATGCTCCAAGGCTGGCCTTGGGGAGCCAGTGAGATTAAGGACAAAGGCCAAAACCTCCTTTCGCATCCAGTTGGGGGGAAGTCAGATGCATGAAGCAATGAGAAGAGTTCAAGTCAGGATGCCTTTTCGGGTCCAAAATTATTCAAGAACATAGGATGAAGGACAAGACAAAAAGTACTGTGGACATGGAACAAGGGCAAAGACCACTGGGCTGGTGCCACAAGTGAGGGCTCCACAGAGGAGCCAGTACTTGATGCCAGTCTTAAAGGATGTGTGGAGTTTAGATATATAAAGAGAAGTCTGATGAACATTCAACAAATATTTATGGAACTTTTATTATGTACCTGGTACTGTGCTAAATCAGGGACTTGTATAAGGATGCTTAAAATATTTTGGTGGTCAAGTCCAAGCCCCTCAGCAAGTGAAGGGAAGGTGAGACGGTGTAGCAGTATGGGGAACAGTCTGGAGGCTCTTCAAAAAATGGGAAATAGAATTAGCTTATGATCTAGCCATTCTACTTCTGGGTACAGACCAAGCGAATAGAAATTAGGGACTGTGAAACATGTTTGCACACCTATGTTTATAGCAGCACTATTCACAATAATCCAAAAGTGAAAGCAACCCAAGTATTCATCAACAGATGAATGGATAAACAAAATGTGGTATAAACATACATTGGAATATTATTCGCCTTAAAAATGAAATAAATCCTGTCACATGCTATCACATGGATGAATCGGCAGTTACTATGTTAAATAAAATAAGGCAGTCATAAAAAGGACAAATATTACATGATTCCATTTATATGAGGTACCTATAGTAGTTGACTTCACAAAGACAGAAATTAGAATGACGGTTGCCAGTGGCTTGGGGAAGGGGAATGGGAAATTGGTTAATGGATATATAGTTTTGGTATATATAATGGGTATTTCAGTTTTGCAAAATGAAACAGGACTTGAACATTACTGGCAGATCAGTGTTGATACAGGGTGCAGCCAAGGGGGAGGGTGCCCAAAAAAGGAATTTGGAATTGTGTCCAGAACTCAAGGTGTATAGGAATATTGGAGAGACATATAAGATGTCCTCACTTCTTCCCCCACAGGTGTGAGTTGGGGGAAGGGACATATGGAGCAGGAACATGCAGAGCTGTTTTGTACAGCAATGGCTTTGCAGCTAACCTCTGGCATGGTCACTTAACATATCTATAACCTTTAGCTGGTTTCATAGATATGTTAAATAGCTGTGGCCATGCTTTGAGCCAGGAGGATGGAAGTGACTTCCACCCAAGATGTGACTGGGGGCAGCTCCCCCTGGTTACAGCACCTGCGTGGGAGCTTGGAGAAGATTGGCTCCATGACATGGGGCCATACCTGCCCAGACTCATGATGGCAGCCCAGTAAACTTGCAATAATGTAGAAATACTGGTAGGTGTAACTGATTGTGGGAGGAGTCGGAAATAGGGGTACAGAGGAAGGTTGGCTCAGGGATTTAAACCCACACTCGGCAGCCATTGAGGGAGAGCCATGCAGTTTTGGGCAGAGTGAGAACCCCCTCTTGGCCAGATGAAGGAGAACTATGTGGCTTTGCCAGAATGGGGACCCCTGCAGCCAGGTGAAGAAGAAAGCCATGCACTTTTGGTGGAGTGAGGACCCCTGCAGCTCTGGTAGAAGAGGCCCATGTGATTTGGGGGTGCTCCCTTTGGCTGAGTGGCCTGGGAAGCAGGAGAGACTTTGCCTGGAAAATGGGTACAAAGAACTCTTGCCAGTGGATCATGAGAAGGTGCCACATGACTTTGGAGTAATTGAAGATCCTGCCTGGATGGTGACACAGCTGCCGGATGGTGCCAGCAGCCTGGAAAAACAGATGTATGCTCTTTTCCTGAGTTACGGTACCCCAAATCAGGGGAGGGGAAGGGAGCACTGTGTGCATAGGTGGATATCCTAAAGGACTTTGCTATTTTAATGAAGATGTTAGGTTACTGCATTAAGTCTGTATAGCATTAAATAGACATTTGGTTTCCTTTTCACAAATCTCTCACATTCAGAGATGTCTTTCCAATTGGGGACTGATGATGGGGCCCAGTAGGTGGTCTGAACGGTATTAATATAGCATCCTCTGGAGTCTGGGCCCCAGTGTATCTGTTCTGTAACAGTCATGATCAGGGGTTCAGGTCCTGATGCTAGGCATACAGTCAGCGCTGTATACCTTTCATCATAACTACTGTGACCAACTTTGAGTTACAAAAAGTTCTTCAGTGGAGTGTTGAGGAAGGCAGAATCCAGGAGAGGGTGGCAGCAGAAAGCCATAGAAGCCTTTTGTAGGAGTTCTGGTGCATGATGGAGGAGAAGGAGCAGGAAGATGTGGGAGAGGAGAGGAGGGAGAGGAGAAGAGTGCTGTTGTGATGTAGGGCAGAGAGAGAGAGAAGACTGCAGTCTGTCCAGAGCCGAGACTGAGCTCTGACACTTACTGATACAATTAGGGCCAGTTGCCAAATGCTTCGTGCCCCAGTTTTCACACTTGTAAGAACAGGGTTCATCATTGTATGGATCTCAGAGATGTGTCATGAGAATTACATGAGATAAACCATTATAAAGTGATAAGCGCAAGGCCTGGTGCACAGTTAAGCAGTCAGTGACCCTGAAGGAAGACGGGAGACAGGGGACACACTCAGTTACTGTTTAGGGATAGGGAAACTTGTGCCTGGAGCTGAGGGGGCACATCAGGGACTACAGGAGGTCCAGGTGGGAGCGCTGGGTGGTGGGGGCTTTGAATGCTAGGGCAGGGAGTTTGATCTCACCTGATGGGCCATGGAGGGCCACTGAAAATTTCTGGGTGGTGGCATTGAGGGTGTGAGGAGTGCTTCAAACATTGGGCTATGTGTACAGGGAGTGGGGAGGGGGGCAGAGAGAGAGAGAGAGAGAGGTTGGGAGGTGGGTGAGAGGACTGCGTCTTTTCTTTCCAGGCTCATAGGCATCAAGCTAAGTCCTGCCCGGTTTCCCTCACCCTCCAGTTTGGCCCTACTAGTGGGTTCAAGTGAAAGTAGGTGGAGAGGATATGGGGCATAGCTTGAGACTAAGACATATCCTGTCCACACATCCTACTTGAGATCCTGCCCAACTCCAGGGCCCTAGGAGTAGGGACTTGGTCTGGTGCTACAGCTATACTACCCACGAGGCCTGCACAAATGCCAAGAGCCAAAGAGACTGGTGCAGCCATATGTTCTACCTCCAAGTGAAAGTCAAAGGTCTTGAGATGTCAGATTGTCCAGGGGGCTTTATATGCACTGGGGAGTGGTTGGCATCCTTTCATAGTTATCTATTTAGAGCTTAATAGCCCATGTGCCCACATCTTAGCTGTAGTGCTAACTCACTTTTGTTGGACTAAATTGATCTGGTGAGGTGGGTGCCAGAGCAATGCCTTTCCTGGAGATGGATGCAGGGAAGGGCCAGGCCAGACAGGACCAGGCAGGCTAGAAGCTGGGCTAGACATTGGATAAGGGAACTTTAAAATGGGCATGAAGATTTCTTCTAAGAAATCTCTCCAAGATTTCTTCATGGAGATGTTGAAGGAACAGAAAATATCTCCTAGAGACTCTAGTGAGAGTCAGGTGCCATGGATAGGAAGTCATGTGTATTGGGGCTTGGGGAAGCAGGTGCAGAGGCTGAGTTTGGCTGGAGAAGCTCTGACAGTGACAGAAGATGACCTCCCATGATTATGCTGAAAGTGCTTAATATCAGTTTAGGCTGCTTCCCTGGAAGAGACTTGAGCCTCTGAACCCCTGACTTCCAGGAAAGAGGCTCCACCTTGCTCCCACTGGCCTTCTATACCTCAGCAGAACCTGTAACTTAGAGTCTTGGAGGGAACCAGGCCCTTCCGAGGCCTGCAGCCACAGCCCCACTCCTGCTCTCCCCCTCCCCAGATACATGGTGTTAACTGAGGGGTTTGGTGCAGTGGGGGTTGGAAGAGAGTGGAATCGCAGCTTCCTGGGAGCCCCAGGCTGCAGTCACTCAACTCCAACCAGTCTTCCTGCCTTTCATCTGAGCAGAAAACGAGGGAGAAGCCCCAGGTGCTAGCAAAGCATTTCACCGTGTGCAATTTGCATTTTCTGCCTCCAGCTTGAGCAGCTCTGGCTTTGGGCAACCAGAAGAAAGAAGTGGGGGACATTGCTCTGAGCCGAGGAGAGGGGCAGTGAGAGGGAACAAAGCTTTGGGAGAGGGGCTGATAGATGGGTGATAGGGGCCAAAAGGGTGTATGCCTGGGACCATGGTTCTCAAGTGAGGGCTTTGCCCCCTACTCCCCAGGGGACATTTGGCAGTATCTGGGGACATTTTGGCTGTTGCAGCTGGGTGGTTGGAATTGCTACTGACATCTAGTGGGGAGAGGCTGGGGATGTGGCTAAAATTCTCCAAGCACAGGACAGCCCTCACAACAAAGGATTATCAGGTCCAAAATGTCAGCGGTGCTGAGGCTGAGAAACCCTGGCAGAAAAGATGGGGATAGGCAGTCAGATTTAACCAGTGTCTTCCTGGTGCAGAACTGTGCTGAGAGCTGTACTGCCCACCAAAGGAGCAGCAGCTATCTACATGTGGGCAAGCTGAGAGGCCACTGTCAGGACCCATGGGGACCAGGGTCCAAGTGCCTTTCCCCAAAGCCTGATAAGGTGGAGGCACTGCTCAAAGGCACTCCAGGCAGGTGGCTTGTGTGACAAAGGGGGCATGAGCTCCAGAGAAAGAAGAGAGAGGAAGCACACAGAGAGACCCCGATCAAGTACAGAGGTCACAGTGGTGTTTAGGCACAGAGGTGTGTGGGTTGGCTGGTGAGTTGGAGCCAGGTTAGGAGCAGATGAGATTGGGGTTGTGGCAAAAGCCTCAGGGGAAAAGGCCTACCCACCCCAAGCCCAGGGACACTCTAGCCCCTAGCCTAGAGCTCCTTGGACGAATGTCTCTAGTAAGCTCAGATAGGTTGGGGAGGGGTGAGTGGTGAGGGGTAAGGGGTAAAGGGTGAGGGCGAGGGGCTGAGTCACTTTGTCCAGGAGCATATTGAATGATTTAAGGGCTGAAAAGCACTGTGTTTTATTAATAACAATGAAGACGAAAATAACAGTAGTTCAAATACAGCTGTTGCTTGATGAGTACCTTCTCTGTGTGGGGCACAGTGCTAAGCATTTTAACATAGCGTCTCTTTTAATCAGCACAGTAACTCCACATGGAACATGGCTAAGCCCACGATGTCTGGAAATGTGACAGGGTGCAGCCAAGAGGGGGGCCCCAAATAGGGATTTGGGATGAGGTCCAGAACTCAAAGTGTCCAGGAAATATTAGGATGTCCTCACCCCTTCCCCCCACAGGTGTGAATTGGGGGAAGGGACATGTGGAGCAGGAACATGCAGAGCTGTTTTGTACAGCAATGGCTTTGCAGCTAACCTCTGGCATGGTCATTTAACATATCTATAACCTTTAGCTGGTTTCATAGATATGTTAAATAGCTGTGGCCATGCTTTGAGCCAGGAGGATGGAAGTGATTTCCATCCAAGATGTGACTGGGGGCAGCTCCCCCTGGTTACAGCACCTGCGTGGGAGCTTGGAGAAGATTGGCTCCATGACATGGGGCCACACCTGCCCACACTCACGATGGCAGGCCAGTAAACTTGGAATAATACAGGAATGCTGGCAGATGTAACTGATTGTAGAAGGAGTCGGAAATGGGGGTACAGATTAAGGTTGGCTCGGGATTTAAACCCAGACTTGGCAGCCATGAGAGGAGAAAACCATGCAGCTTTGGCCAGAGTGGAGACCCCCATGGCTTTGGAGAGAGTGAGGACCACATGGCTTTGGGTTGCTCCCTTTTGCCTCGTGGCTTAGGAAGCAGGAGAGACTTCACCTGGAAGAAAAGGGGTGAAAGGACTCTTACTGGTGGCCCATGAGAAGGTGCCACATGGCCTTGGATTAAATAGAGATCATGGCGGTGACACAGCTGATGGTGCCAGAAGCCTAAATCACTGACTTCTTCTTTTCCTGAGATACAGTACCCTGGACTGGGCAAAGGGAGAAGGAAGGACTGTGTGCATTTGTGGGTATCCTAAAGAACTTTAATATTTTAATGAAGTCATTAGGTCACTACTCTAAGTCTGTATAGCTTTAAATAAATATTTCCTTTCCTTCTCAAATCTCTGGTATTGACAGACGTCTTTCCTTTGGCGTTGGGCATAGCGAACCTAGTGGGGATTCCTTTCGGAAATAGTATATCGTACCCCCCTTGTCCCTATTCTGTAACAGAAACAGCTCCCTCACTGCCATGGTCCCTTTTCCTACTGTCACATCCTTATTATACCTTACGTCAGTGCTCTCAAATCCACTTTCTAATTTGATTAGCACATTGCCCCATGAAATAGACTGGGCTAATAGTAATAATAATCTTATTGTATGTCTAAGAAAATCAAGGACACATAATTCATTAGTGGGAAACCTGGAACTAGAATCCAGTCTTTTGAATCCTAGCCAAGGCTCGTTCTAGAGCCCCCTACAACTCAGAGAGGACAACCCTTCCTGCCCTGCTTCTGCCCCTGCCTCTTTTTGAGGGTAGTATGGCATCTAGCTGCTAAACAACTTGACTGAGGCATCCCACCAGCTTCCTGTGACACATCAGGGAGAGGCCTCGTGGGCTCAGAGTGTCAGAGAAAACTGGCTTAAAATCCTCCCAGCCACCCTTGCTTCAGGGGCAGGAACTCTCACTCTGGGCACAGGAGTACTCTCCCCCAACTTCCCATCTTGCTAAGCCTTTATTTATTATTTTCAAAGTAATCCTCGTTTGCTAAGAATTCATAAGACAGTGACAGGAAATGCTTGTCAAAACTTGAACTTTCCAGAACTGGCTGGCCGGGTCCCAGAGCTGTCCTGAAGTCTGGGCTCCTTGCTGATCAGGGCTAGAGATGGAGGGTGGGCACTGGGGCCCCTGGGTACAGCCACTATCCAGCAGGCGAGCAGGAGAGTTGGGGCTGAACATGTCACATCAGGGGTTGCTGTGCTGTGCAGTACTGTGGCCACCAGAAATGCGGCGTAGGTGCTTCCCTCTCTCACCAGGACAGCATGAGGTGGGTGAGCTCTTTTCCTCATGCACCTTTAGCTCCCTCCCTAATGGAAAGTTAGACTGTGGTCCAGGGTGGTGAGCACTGGGCTGTGAGTCAACACACCTGGTTTCCAACCAATTCAGCCCAGGGATCCTGGCCCCATTGATTCCCTCCTCTGAGCTGTGTGTGGCTTCTTTGTGTAGAATGTGGTTTGTGGCAGATGACTTTTCACACCTTACCCAGTTAGGTAGGGTGTGGTTCACCATTCCTTCTCCCAAAACCCTGCAGTGGCTCTGTGCTGCTGTCAGGATGAAGCCTGAACTCCTTCCCACAGTTGTGTGGGCTTTCCATGATGAGGCTCCTGCCCATTTCTCGAGCCATGTCTCCAAGTCCCCTGCCTCTCGCCTTACACCATTGCGCAGAGCCACTGGGAGTTGCCCCTCTTTTCTTTCCCTGTCTTTGCCTTGCCTGTAGTGGTCTGGTTCTCTGTTTCCTGCCCACCCACTTCCTACATTAACTTATCTTCAGGTTGTAGCTCAAATTTCACTTGCACTGAAAAACACTGGGGACCACCCCTTGAACACCCCCCAGAGCACCTGGGCAATTGCTTCTTATGTATACATTTTCCTGGTGAAGTGTATGCTCCTTGAGAACAGGGCCTCATCTATTTTGACCTCAGTTGTATCCCTGGTGCCTTGCAGTGTTACTTGGTAGATTCATAATGAATAAATGATTGCATACAATGTTTCATGGGCATAGAAACCCAAGAAGAACATGTTACAGAAAGAGGCATATGTAGGGGGGAGAAAGGAGGGGTTGAGGAAGCAGCCAGAGTCGCCTCATGGGCTCTAAAGGAGAGACAGTGCTGAGAGAGAACAGGGTGTCACAGACCGATGAAGAAGGGAGCCCTTCTGCCTGTGATCTTGGTTCAGAGAGGTAGACTTTCTGGCTCTGGCTCTGACCCAGCGCTGAAGGCTAGCTACCAGAGGCATGGAAGTGGCCCTCTAAGATGCTGTTCTGCCATGTGTGGCCTGAAGAGACCAAGCTCCCATTAATAACACAGCATGGGTCTCAAGGCAGCCCCATATGAGCCCCACATATGCTGACCACCCAGGATATTCTACTCCTTGAACAGATCACAGCTTTCTTCCCCTTGTGCCTGGACTACAGGGCTTCTCACCAGAGTGTGTACCAACCCCCATACAAATGCCACCTCTTCTGTGGACTTCCCAGATTCCTTTGGAATCAGTTTTTGCTCTGAGCTCCCACAGCATGTAGCATATGTTTAATACTGTTTTGTGAGTTGCACTGAAATGTTGACATGTGGTTCTCCTTGTGCAGAAGGTATGTTCTCTGGGGCCCAAGGTCAAGAAAATGTGATGAGTGAAAATCCAGCAAGCTTGGGCTCAAATGTTAGTCTTTAGCCAGTAGCTAACATAGAGCAGGCGCTCAGAATGAATGAATGAATGAACAAGTAAGTGAAGGCACTTTACTTTTCTGAACTCATGTTTTTTTTTCCTAAAATGGGGATCATCGCATCTATATCACAGGGATGTTGTAAGGTGGGCAGGTACTCCATGGAAGAGTCTGACACAGAAGAGAAAAGGTGATTATTATCAGTGCTCATCAGCGAGCCCCACAGGTGCCTCTCATCCAGCCCACCTCACACTGAAACGAGGGGAAGGTCCAGAGTGGTCACTGAGACTCCGAGCCCACTTCCGGGTGATGTGTCTCACCCCAGAGCCAGTCCTCAGTGGAGAATGCTTGTGGCTAACTTGGCAGCCACAAGCTTAAAATAAAGGGCAGTTTGCTCCTTTATTTTAGTGTGCTTGTTTCTTGCAGGAGGGAAATTAAGAGATTCAGGAAAGGGGAAATAATGAAAAGAGAGGGAAAAGCAAACCCAAAGAACAAACTAGCACCCCATGAGATAGATGGTACAGTAGTACCCACCATGCTGAGGCAGCTCGCTTGGCCTTCTCCTGGCTCCAGAAGCTTATTAAATAACAAACTCCAAACTGGAACGGACACTAGCAAGGGGAGGAGGGTTCAGGAGCTAGCTGCATTTCAATAACAATTAGTAAAAGCTCCTCTGTTTGTGAACCTTCTACTTCCAAACTGTCACAGATGTGAACTGAACTACATGCCAGAGGACGTGGAGGCTCATTGTGCCACGGAGGCACTCACTGTCCTCCTGTGTCAATGAGGGCTCTGCTACTGTGTGGTCTCTCGTGTTTGCTGAGTTCGTGCTGAGTTCTGAGACATTTTATGACTGCAGCACCAACTCTTTCATATTTGGAAAATACCAAAGCATTAAATGTTGTAAGAGCTGGGAAAAAGAGGAAAGCTATTACAATGAACTGTAAAGTGGGGCTAATTTTACAAATGAGAAGAGGAGAGAGTGCCAAATACTGTACTGTTTCTCCACGGAATGACCTGTGTGACAGTAGGGACCGTTCTGAGGTAGAGAGTGAAGCGTACGTCATGTGACTTGGGTTGGGTGAGGCCTGTACGACCTGGCAACACTACTAAGTGACAAGAAGAAGTGATCGAAGAAATGGAAGAGGGATTCTGTGTGCTACTCGGCACCTGGGCCAGACGCTGGTCTAACTTGGAGTTCAAAGGCTGAGCAAAGTTAAGTGGTGCTGATGGAACTTTTTCAGCAAGCCAAGGATGGTTCTTCAGGTTCAAGGCCCATCGGAATCTGCACAACATCAAACTGAGTAAAGACTGCAGGCTCTGCTGGTGTAGCTGCCTAGGTATTCCCAGGGGCACTGATGGAGGCCAGCAAAGTGGAGGTTACCTGTCTCGGTGAGTTTTCAGTGTCAACCAAACACGTCTATTTGGGGGAAAGATGCCTGTTAAACATCACTTATGCAAGAAGGAAGAATCAGCCTGATTTTAGAGCTCAAAGATTTTAGAGCTCACACTCCCATTTCATACAAAGATACCTGGGGATGGCCACTTAGCCTTTCCCAGTCACTTTGGACTTAAGAGTAAAAGCTGGCTCACGCCTTCACCAGTGGAAGCTTCTTTACTTTGTGCAGAAATACTTTGTTCTTTGAACACTTTGGGAAGGCAGTTACTAGTCCTAATCATTATTTTAATTCACTTGAGAACACATGCCTCTCAAGGCCCCTGGGATGTTTCTCTGCTCCAGAATAATCTCTCGGTCAATAGGTCTTGGAAGCCCGGGCAGTATTCCTGCTCTAGCTGTGGGGCCTCCTTGCTGTTCTTTGGACATGCCAGGCACACTCTGGCTTTTGTCCCACTCTCCCCTTGCCCAGCAAGCTGTTCCTCAGATCTATGTGGCTCACTTCTCACCTTCTTCAAGTCTTTGCTCAGATTCCCCCTTCTCAGTGACTGCCCTAAGCACTCTGCTCAACACTGCATCCTGCCTCCTACTCTGTACTCCTTACCCCTTCCTCCCTGCTCTACCTCCCCCTTGGCACTTATGTACATAGTATAAAACTCACTTGTCCATTATGCTGCTGGTTTAATGTCTGTTCCTTCCCACTAGTACATACACCATACAAGGCTAGGAATCTCTACACCTATTCACTGATCTATCCTAAGATCCTGGCTGAGGGTCTGCCACAGGGAAAGGGCTACTATGATGAGACAAAACAGCTCCATCACGGCCACCTCTCCTGTGGTTAGGCCTGTAGTTTCACCTCGTTGGTGGCCTTCAGGTGTTTCTGCCCTCACCCTCAACACTTCTGGTTGTGGGCTGTCCTCGCGTCTGGGCCCAGGCATGCCGGGTCACAGTGCATGCCCTCTGGGTGTGACAGGTGCACGACCAAGCACAGTCAGCACTTGGCCATTGGAAGACTGGGCTGGGGTTATGACAGACCACGTATAGTGCAGACCCTGTCCTCTCAGTGCCGGAGCTCCAGGCTGAAGAAGAGCAGGTTCATTCTGTGAGATGGGTAGATGCCTCTAGGAGAAGTGTCTCCCCCGCCCCCACTGTCATCTTTGTGACAAGGATGGGGCCAGAGGACTGATGGCCTGATGTAGGTTCTTAGACCTTATATTAATAATACATTACATTTTTGAGCACTCACTGTGAGTCAGGCACTTCATGTGGATTACCTCAGATTATCCTTCCAGCTAATTTGTATCATTATCATCATCTTCATTATCACCTCTATTTATAGATGAAGGAATTGAGACATATAGAGTAACTTGTGCAAAGTTGGGGAGCTGGTAAGATCAAGGAGTCAGAAGTCAGGTTACCTTCACCCTCACAAATTGCAGAAAGAGAACACAAGGCCAGGTCTGTTGAGTCCCATCCCATATCCCTTCTCTCACACCAAGCTACTGCTCTTAATTTATTCTGTTCTAATTTTGCTAAGGAGGACAGGAAGGCTTCCCAGAAGTGGTGATATCTGAACTGGGTCTTTGTAGCCCAGATAATGCTGCTGGCTAGTTTACTCTTCCTGTAGGCTAAGAGTAAAGCTGTAGTTCTTAGTGTTTTGTGCAGCCAGATGGGCCTGTATGACCACATTCTGACCAATGGGATGTGGGCTAAAATGATGGACTCACTCCACACTCACTCCCTGTCTCCATTCACTGGCCACATATGTGGAATCCAGCACAGAGCTCTGAGATCCCAGCAGAAGGCGAACTGTGTCCCCAACTCTCTCACTGGGATGTGATATAGAAATATATTTCTGAGTCATTGAGATTTTGGAACTCCTTATTACAGCAGATTGCCTACCTTGGCTAATACAGCTTCAAATGCTGAGGATATATTTACAAGGTAAAGAAAGTGGGAGAAGACTTTCTGAGAAGTGAGAATATCTTGTGCAAACTTTATGAAATAGGATGGGGAGATTTCAAGCTGGCTCTCTTTATAGAGGGGAGGTGGGAAATCTCTTTATAAAGGGGAGGTGAGAATGGTTAAGGCTAGCTAAGCGAAGGCGTTAAATGCCATTCTGGAGGTGATGGGAGGTGCCTAAGGGATTTATGCCAAAGGCTGACACATTTAATCTGAGTTTTAGAAGGATCATTCTAGTGCTCTGTTTCCTCCAGATCTTGCCAAGGAATTCTAATCCTGAGAATTGTTCATAGAAAATGCAGTTCTGTTTTCCCTTAGATATTCACAATGCACATTAACACATCAGTTCCTCTCTATGCTTTTACTGGTTTACTTTCTTCACAGTGCTCTCCACTATTTAAAGCTCTCTTATTTACTTACACATTTACTTTCTATCTCTGTACACTAGAATATGCTCACAAGAGCATACAACTTGTGTCTTGTTCACCACCTATTCCCAGCCACTAGGTGAGTACCCGACACCTTGCAGGTGCCCAATAAATGGTACGTGACTGAGCAGTTAAAGGCTCTGAGAGGTACTGCAGTAAAAGGATTTGCTTACTGTAAATGCACGATCCTTGACCATCATAAATGCTGGTCTGGTGGCCAGTAGCAGATGGTACAGCTCTTTGCTGACTGTGCCTACTGACTCAAAGGGCCAGTGAGGGCCCTGACCCTTCATGGTGTCGGGGGCGGGAAGTTCAACTAAAACACAAGGGAGCCAATGGCCATGGCAGTTGGAACCTGGTACTGAGGCTGGAGCCTTGCTCTCTGGAGGGCTCAAAGCAGAGTAAATCTCCTGTTTCACTCCAGCCTGGCTCCACACCAGCTGCAAGGCCAGCTTTGCACACGTGGCAGCTGAGCATAGATGCTAAGCTTCAAAAATTAGTCCTGGCCCCGTGCAGAAGCCAGCACCCACATCAAATAGTTTTCATCTGGCACCAGGAGTCCCAGACGAATGAGGTAATGAAATGGCTGTGGGGAAGCAGCAGGGCCTAACGAGCTGAGCCTTGGTGGGAAGACAAGTGCTCTGCAGGACCTACATTGTGCCAAGCTCTCTTTGCACTAGCACAGATAGTTGTGAGGGCCTGGGAGATATTATTGGGTTGGTAGCAGAGAACTCAAGATCAGGAAGGGGCTTTGGAAATCATCCTCATCTTTGTAGTCATTGCTAACGTTTATTGAGCAGCTACTATGTAGCAGTGACAGAGTCCTCTGAACAACTCTAGAGGTAGGTATTATTGTCTATATTTTACAGATGAGGACACTGAAGCTCAAAGAGATAGAGAGTAATTTTTCCAAGATCCTGGACTTAACAAGTGAGTGAGTAGCTAGGCTGGGAGGATGGACCCATTCTTTGAATTCCCTGCTCAGTGTTCTTTTGTGCACTCACTGCAGCTTCCTGGAGCCTTAGCCTCTCTCATTCTGTTCTGCAGTGACCCAGGCATTCCCAGGTGAAGGCTTGGCTCTGGGCCCTGGTAAGTTCTCTGCTTTCCTGTTCAGACAAGCTATTTGACAGAAGGTGGAAGAAGAAGAATGGCCACAGACTCTCAGTTCAGGTCTTTGTCCTGAGCTCCACCCGCCCCCGTCCCCGACAGCTGTGTGGTCTTGCCATCCTCTTCAAATAAAAAAACTCTCACAATAGCTCTATGTAATTGTCACAAAGGCTTGCTCAGTTGTAGCGTCACTGGATTCTCAGCCTAGTCCTGGGAGATGAAGTGAGGTTGAGAAGGGAGCTGTGACTTGCCCTAGGTCACCCAGGTAAAGGTGGGGAGCTGGAATTAGTCAGGGCTCCTGATTTCTGATCTGTCATCTCATTGTCAGAATTATTAACAGGGGTTACCTCCTGTGGAATAATTCCGACAGGCCTCAGCCTCCCTCCCGGTCTCCTGTTCTCTGCCAGGGCCTTCTTGCCTGTCCCCATTTTGTCATGGGGTATGTGCTCAGTTAATACTAGCTCTGTTTTCCATCTAACATCAATGATGGGCATTTAGAAGGTGCTCAATATGTACTGCATGTGAATTATTAGGGAGGCTAATATCTGGGGAATGTGCCTTGCAAAGAGCTGGTCTTTAAAGTTCAGATTGAAGGCATTCCTGTGCTGAGTTCCTCTCCCACACTGTCTATAGGCACCATCTTTCCTGAGTCAAGCACTCCCTTGCACACATCATCAGCCTGGGAAACTGCACTAGCCACTCCCTCCAGACTCCCTGTTGCCCCACCCTGCCAAGCTCATACCCTGCAGAGGACTCAGCTGCCTGGGCTGCTGGTATAGACTTAGAAAGTCCAAGGGGATTGAAGGGGTGTCAGAGACTGCACTGTGTGGCTCTGGGGTGGGAGCCATCTCCCCCTACACCAACAGAGTGATGCCATCCACTATGGGGCATCCACTAGCCATACCCTTCTGACTCCTAGAGGCTCCACCTTGTGGAGTTTGCACTCTGCAAAGAAGTCAGCTGGCTGTGTGTCCAACCTGGGCCCATAGTGCAGATTTTCCCAAAAGGCTTTCGAGGAGTTCCAGGAAGACTCAGGGAGAGACTGAATTGTGAGGCTCTAGAATGAGGGCCATTTTCCCCTTTCACGCTACTGGCACTGCTGCTCCTGTGCAGAGTCCTCCATGTACATGGCCTATTCTTGGTCATTTTGGGTCTGCTGAAATCTGCTGGCATCACCTTGATGACTCCCCGAGACCCTGTCCCTGCAGGCTCCTGGCTGGTGGTGGCTGGCCTTAGTGTACACTGAGACTTTTGCTGAGTGGCCTCAGATTCAGCACGAGTGTCAAGTTTAAATCTGTGTCAGTCTGGTGAACACTACTCTCCCTTACATAGTGACACACTGAGAATTTACCTCATGCAATTCACATAACACCAGAGGCTCACTTAGTGACTGCTCCAAGCCTAAGACAAAAATGGCAGATTTCGGGCTGCCCTGGGCCATTTGCTGACCTGTCCCTGAGCTTGGTGCTGGTGAAAGCTGGCCTTGGTGTGCATCTTGGCCTTGCTGCTCACACACACACTCAGGCTCAGCAGAAGAAGACACAAACTGTACATTGCTTTGTTGCTCCAAACAGGTAGCCTAGGGCTGGTCACAGGCAGTGCCTGACATGAAACTATACTGGAGTCCCACCCAAGATGCCCAGAACCAACACACCTCGTGGTGGATTTCAGTCCATGTCAGAACATGACCCAGTTAGCTCTACGAATGGCACACTCAAAGGGAAATCTCGTCAGGCACCAGATTCTGCTGGAGTGAATTCTGTATTGTGGGGTCAACTCCCACACAGCAGCATATACACTGTGGTCAGGGTTGATTCTCACACTCAGCCAGCCTGAGGGGCAACCTGACCCATGAATAGGCCAATGGTCATCAAGACTCAATTAAAAACAAATGGCTCAAATAACCCACACAGGGACATTCCTGGAGCAACTAGCTCAGGTGATCAGGGAGACTGCCATTGAATCCCGCAGGACACATACCACATAGGGCCTCCACACCAAGACTAGGAAGCATAGCACATCTACTTAATACACAGAAACAAATACAATGAGGCAGCCAAAATGGAGAGGCAAAGAAACATGCCCCCAAATAAAAAAACAGGAGAAATCCCCATAAGAAGAACTAAATAAAAGGAGGCAAGCAATCTATCAGATATAGAGTTCAAAACAATGGTTATAAGGATGCTCAAGGAACTTAGAGAAAGAATGGATGACTCAATGAGAACGTAAAGAAATAGTAAGCATAAAAAAGGACATAGGAACCACACGCACACACAAAACCCCAGTCAGAAATTAAGAATTCAGTATCTGATATGAAGAACACACTAGAAGGAATCAACAGTAGCTTAGATGAAGCAGAGGATCAAATCAGCAATTTGGTAGGCAAAGTAGCAGAAAACACCCAATCAGAACATCAGAAAGAAAAAAGATTTTTAAATGAGGATAGTTTACAGGACCTTTGGAGCAACATCAAGCATAACAATGTCCACATCATAAGAGCAAGAGAATAAGAGAGAGCAAGAGATTAAGACTCTGCCTGAAGAAATAATGACTGAAAACTTCTCTAAGCTGATGAAGGAAAAGGAATCCAGAAACTGCAGAGTCCTACACAAAATGAACCCCAAAAGGCCCACACCAAGACACATCATAATTAAAATGCCAAAGGTTAAAGATGGAGAGAATTTTAAAAGCGGCAAGAGAAAGACAGTTATCTATAAAGGAGCTCCCATAAGACCATCAGCTGATTTTTCAACAGAAACATTCCAGGCCAGAAGGGAGTGGCACAGAATATTCCAAGTGATGAAAAGCAAGGACCCATAACCAAGATTACTCTGTCCAGTGAGGCTATCATTTAAATTTAAAGAAGGAGAGGAGGTTCCAGGTTGGTGAACTACAGCGCTTCCATGTTCCCTCAAGCCAGGCCTCGACCTCCAGACAGACAGACACACCTTTATTCAGGTCACTGCCCCATGCCTCTTCATCTGGCTATTGAAAAGAATATACAGGATGCTGGGAAGATGGCGACGGAGTAAGATGGAGCTGATACTAGCTCCTGTACTCATGGGTGAAAATCCTGGCAGATCTATAGAGAAACAGCACTATAAACCATCGGTTACCCAGCATTTATGAAATTAAAAGACCAAAGATTGTGACCGACACTGAAACACCAGACGGCGGCAGAGTCAGCTACTGGAGCTGGGTCTCACGTGGCCCCTGTGCTGCCGCCAGAGCAACAGGCCTGGGAGCTAGGGAGTCAGGTACGGAAGCCGGACACTCCAAGCCCCTGTGACGGTCCTGGGAGACAGAGGAGTCAGGAACCGGAGCGGGGACACCCTTGTGCCGATGCCATAGCTACCGGCCTGGGCCACAGAAGGGTCAGTTGCAGGAGCTGGGACACCAAAGGCCCCTGTGACGCCACCATAGAGACAGGCCTGGACCCTGAGGAGCCAGCTACGGGAGCCGGGAAGCTCTCAAACCCTGTGCCGCTGCCATAGCGACTGGACTGGACGCCGGAGAGTCAGGTACGGAAGCCTGGACACTCCAAACCCCTGAGACAGCCCTGGGTGGCAGAGGATCCCTCTACGGGAACTGGGACTGTCTCAGCCCCTGTTCTGCTGCCATAGCGACGGGACTGGACACTGGGGAATCAGGTACGGGAGTTGGGACTTTCTAAGCCTCTGTGCCACTGCCATAGAGACAGAACTAGACACCAGGGAGTCAGGTATGGAAACCGGGACACTCCAAGCCCCTGTGACGGCCCTGGGCGGCAGAGAGAGCCAGATATGGGAGCCGGGACATTCCCAGCCTCTGTGCCACTGCCGTAGTAACGGGCCTGGGTGCTTGAGGAGGCGGCTACTAGAGCCGGGACATTCAGCAGTGGTAGGGGACCAATGCAGGGAACAGCGCGAGGACCAGCGTGAGTGTAGGTGGAGACTAAGAACATCAAGAAACTTCAAGGAGTCTGCACCACTGAACTTCACAAGGAACATACCACAGAAGTTTACACCATAAAACCAGTGTTTCAGAACAAATCAATTTTGGAAGCAGAGACTAACAAGAAGAGTCTCAAACAATGGGAAGACAAAGAAACAATCCCCAAATGAAAGAAAAAGCAGAAACTTCAGAAAGAATGTTAGATGAAATAGACGCTGATCAACTATCAGACAGTGAATTCAAAGCACTGGTTATTACGAAGTTCAAAGAGCTCACAGTGAACTACCAGAAACTACAGGGGAACTATAATGATCTCTCTGCAAACTACAGCAACATCAAAAAGGAAATGGAAACCATCAGCAAGAGACAAGAGGAAATGAAGAATACAATTTCCGAATTGAAGTACACAGTAGAAAGTTTCCAAAGTAGGACAGATGAAACGGAGGATAGGATTAGTGAGTTGGAGGACAAGGTAGAAAGCATCTCACAGAAAGAGCAAGAAAATGAAAAGAGGCTCAAAAAGAATGAAGAGGGATTAAGAGAAATGCAAGACAATATGAAACGTAATAATATCCGAATAATAGGAATACCAGAAGGAGAAGAAGAAGAACAAGGGATAGAAAACATATTTGAACGAGTAATGAGAGAAAATTTCCCTAATTTGATGAGAGAAAAAGTCACACAAATCCAGGAATCACAGAGAGTCCCAACCAAGAGGAACCCAAGGAGGCCCACTTCAAGACACATCATCATCAAAATGGCACAATTCCAAGACAAAGAGAGAATCTTAAAGGCAGCAATGGAGAAAAAAGAAATAACATACAAGGGAGCACCAATAAGGTTAGCTACCGACTTCTCAATGGAAACACTTCAAGCAAGAAGAGAATGGCAAGAAATATTTCAAGTAATGAGAACCAGAGGCCTACAACCAAGGCTACTTTACCCAGCAAGGCTCTCAATCAAGATAGATGGCCAAATAAAGAGCTTCCAAGACAAAAGAAGTCTAAAAGAATATGCCTCCACCAAACCAGCTCTAAAAGAAATACTAAAAGGACTGCTTTAAGGGAAGGAAGGATAAGAGGGAGACAGAGAGGAACACAGGTACAAAAATGGCAATGAATAAGTACCTATCAATAATAACCTTAAACGTAAATGGATTAAATTCTCCAATCAAAAGACACAGAATAGCTCAATGGATAAGAAAGCATGACCCACACATATGCTGCCTACAAGAGACTCACCTCAGGACAAAAGACCATCACAGACTAAAAGTGAAAGGCTGGAAACAAGTTTTCCAAGCAAACGGACAAGAAAAAAAAGCTGGGGTAGCAATTCTCGTATCAGACAAAATAGACTTCAAAAAAAAGGCTATAAAGAGAGACCCAGAAGGTCATTTCATTATACTCAAGGGAAGAATCCACCAAGAAGACATTAACATTGTAAACATATATGCACCAAACATAGGAGCACCAAAATATATCAAGAAAATCTTAGAGGACTTCAAGAAAGATATTGACAGCAACACAATTATAGTAGGGGATTTTAACACCGCACTATCAAAAATGGACAGATCTTCCAAACAAATGATCAACAAAGATATTGTGGCATTAAACAACACCCTAGATGAAATGGACTTAACTGATATATATAGAGCCCTTCATCCCAAAGAAGCTAAATAAACATTCTTTTCAAATGCACATGGAACATTTTCAAAGATAGACCACATGATAGGACACAAAACGAGCCTCAAAAAATTCAAGAAAATTGAAATCATACCAAGCATCTTCTCTGACCACAAGGGACTGAAATTAGAAACCAACCCCAAAGAAAAAAACCCAAAGCACCCAAAAACATGGAGGCTGAATGGTATGCTATTAAACAACGAATGGGTCAAGAATGAAATTAGGGAAGAAATCAAAAAGTTTTTGGAAACAAATGAAAATGATCTCACAACAACCCAAAACTTATGGGACACAGCAAAGGCTGTCCTGAGAGGGAAGTTTATAGCAATACAGGCCTACCTAAAGAAAATAGAAACATTTCAAACAAATGACCTAACTCTACGCCTGCAAGAACTCGAGGAACAACAACAAAGACAGCCCAGAGCAAGCAGAAGGAAGGAAATAACCAAGATTAGAGCAGAATTAAATGACATAGAAACTAAAAGCACAATTTTAAGGATCAATGAATCCAGGAGTTGGTTCTTTGAGAAGATAAACAAAATAGACAATCCTTTAAGTAGGCTCATCAAGAAAAGAAGAGAGAGGACACAAATAAACACAATCAGAAATGAAAAAGGAGAGATTACAACTGATACCACAGAAATAGAAGAGATTGTAAGAAATTACTATGAAGAACTGTATGCCAAGAAATTTGAAAACCTAGGGGAAATGGACACATTTCTAGAAAAATACAATCTTCCAAAACTCAGTGAAAAAGAAGCAGAAAATCTAAATACACCAATAACAGCAAAAGAAATTGAAGCAGTAATCAAACAACTCCCATCACACAAAAGCCCCGGACCAGATGGTTTCACAGGAGAATTCTATAAAGCATTTAAGGAAGAGCTAACCCCTATTCTCCACAGACTATTTCAAAAAATCCAGAAGGATGGAAAACTCCCAAATTCTTTTTATGAAGCCAGCATCATCTTAATTCCAAAACCAGATAGAGACACAACAAAGAAAGAAAACTTCAGGCCAATATCGCTGATGAACATAGATGCTAAAATCCTCAACAAAATATTGGCAAATCGCATCCAACAATATATCAAAAAGATCATACACCATGATCAAGTAGGATTCATCCCAGGGATGCAAGGATGGTTCAATATTCGCAAATCAGTAAATGTAATACATCACATAAACAAAAGCAAAGACAAAAATCACATGATCATATCAATAGATGCGGAAAAAGCTTTCGATAAGGTACAACACCCATTTATGATAAAAACACTCAGGAAAGTGGGAATACAGGGAGCATTTCTCAAAATAATAAAGGCCATATATGAGAGACCTACAGCCAACATCATACTCAATGGACAAAAACTAAAAGCTTTTCCACTAAGATCAGGAACAAGACAAGGTTGTCCACTTTCACCACTTCTATTCAATATAGTATTGGAAGTTTTAGCCACAGTGATCAGGCAAGAAAAGGAAATAAAAGGCATCCAAATAGGAAAGGAGGAAGCAAAACTGTCACTGTTTGCAGATGACATGATAGTGTACATGGAAAATCCTATAGACTCTACCGAAAAACTGCTCGAACTAATTAATGAGTTTGGCAAAACATCTGGTTACAAAGTCAATATCCAGAAATCAAAGGCATTTTTGTATACCAACAGTGAATCAGCAGAAGCAGAAATAAAGAGAAAAATCCCATTTGATATAGCAAAAAGAAAAATAAAATATCTGGGAATAAACCTAACTAAGGAGGTAAAAAACCTGTATGCAGAAAACTACACAGCCCTGAAGAACGAAATCAAGGAAGACACAAACAAATGGAAACATATACCTTGTTCATGGATTGGAAAAATTAACATAATCAAAATGTCCATACTACCCAAAGCAATATACAGATTCAATGCAATACCTATTAAAGTACCAATGGCATATTTCACAGACATAGAACAAACACTTTGAAAATTTATATGGAACCATAAACGAGCCCGAATAGCAGCTGCTCTTTTGAGAAAGAAGAACAAAGTAGGGGGGATCACAATACCTGATATCAAACTGTATTACAAGGCCACTGTAATCAAAACAGCCTGGTACTGGCATAAAAACAGGCACATAGACCAATGGAACAGAACAGAGAGCCCAGAAATCAACCCAACTCTCTACAGTCAATTAATATTCGACAAAGGGGGCAGTAACATAAAATGGAGTAAAGATAGCCTCTTCAACAAATGGTGTTGGGAGAACTGGACAGCTACATGCAAAAAAATGAAACTTGAGCACAGACTTACACCATACACCAAAATAAATTCAAGGTGGATAAAAGACTTAAGTGTAAGTCATAACACCATTAAAGTCCTAGAGGAGAACATTGGCAAGAAAATCTCAGATATTTCACACAGCAACTTCTTTACTGATATGTCCCCTAGAGCAAGGAATGTAAAGGAAAGAATAAACAAATGGGATCTCATCAAAATAAAAAGCTTCTGCATGGCTAAAGAAAACAGTATTAAATTAGCAAGACAACCAACTGTATGGGAAAACATATTTGCCAATGATACCTCAGACAAAGGTTTAATCTCTAAAATATACAAAGAACTTACACGACTCCACTCTAAGAAGACACCCAACCCAATTAGAAAATGGGAAAAGGACTTGAACAAACACTTCTCCAAGGAGGACATACAGAACATTCAGAGACACATGAAGAGATGCTCAATATCATTAGCTATCAGAGAGATGCAAATTAAAACCACAATGAGATACCACTTTACACCAGTCAGGATGGCTATCATAAACAAAGCAACAAACAACAAATGTTGGAGGGGTTGTGGGGAAAAGGGGTCCTTAGTTCACTGTTGGTGGGAGTGCAGACTGGTACAACCATTATGGAAAACAGTATGGAATTTTCTCAGAAAAATAAAAATCGACCTGCCTTTTGACCCAGCAATTCCACTGCTGGGATTATATCCTAAGAATCCTAAAACATCAATATCAAAGAACCTATGCACCCCAATGTTCATAGCAGCACAATTTACAATAGCCAAGAGTTGGAAGCAACCTAGGTGCCCATCAGTAAATGAATGGATCCAAAAAATGTGGTACATATACACAATGGAATTCTATGCTGCAGAGAGAAAGAAGGAGCTACTACCCTTTGCAACAACATGGATGGAACTGGAAAGCATTATGCTGAGTGAAATAAGCCAGGGGTTGAAAGACAAATACCATATGATCTCACCTTTAACAGGAAGCTAAACAACAAAACAAACAAACAAGCAAAAAAAAAAACAAAAACAAAAAACAAAGACACTGAAATAGAGAACAAGGGATAGTGACCAGAGGGGAGAAGGAAGGGAAGTTAAGGGGAAAATGGGGGAGGGATTTGGAGGAACAAATAGGAAGGACACAGGGACGAGAACTAAGGGGGGGTGGAAATGGGAGGGAGGTGGGGAGCAAGGGGCGGGGGAGGCTGGGATGGGAAAAATAGACAAAAAAGTGTACTTGAAAAATAACTAAATAAAATTTAAAAAAAAGAAGTAATAAAGAGCTTCCCAGATGAGAACAATCTACAGGAAGGGAGAAAGAAAGGAAGGAAAGAAGAGAGGAACATAGTTTTATTTTAAGCGAAAATGGATTGAATGCTCGAATCAGAAGACTGTGTAGCTGAATGGATAAGAAAACATGACCCATATATATTATACATTTTCTACAAAAGACCCTTCCAGAACAAAACACACACACGCAGACTAAAAGTAAAGGAATGGAAATATATATTTCATGCAAATGGAAACAAAAAAAATTCTGGGGTAGCAATGTGTATATCAGACAAAATAGACTTTTAAACAAAGGCTATAATAAAATACAAAAAAAGGACATACTAATAAAAGGATTAATCCAACAAGATGATAACACTTATGCTCCCCAACATAAGAGTACCTAAATATATAAAGCAAATCCTTTTATATCCTCCCTAAGGATATGTTTATTGATTTGAGAGAGAGAGAGAACATTAATGGGTGAGAAAGAGAGACATCAATTGGTTGCTACCCATAGGAGCCCTGAACAGGGATTGAACCTCTAACATTTTGGTATATGGGATAATGCTCCAACCAACTGAACCACCCAGCCAGGGATATGAAGCAAATCTTAATGGACATAAATGGAGACATCAACAGTAATGCATTCATTTTATGATATTTTAATAACCCATTGACATCAGTGGATAAATCTTTCAGACAGAACATCAACATGGAAAGAGTGGCCTTAAATGACACAGACCAGGCAGATTTAATTGATATGTTCAGAGAATTTCATCCCAAAGCAGCAGGATATACATTTTTTCAAGTGCACATGAAACATTTTCTAGAATAGATCATGTTAGAACACAAAACAAATCTCAATAAATTTAAGAAGATTAAAATTAAATCAAGCCTGTTCTAACAACAATAGTATAAAACTAGAAATCAATTACAAGAAAATAGTGAGAAGCACACACACACACACACACACAGAGGCTAAATAACATGCTACTAAGCAATGAATGGGTTAACAATGAGATTGAGGAAGAAATCAAAAGATGCTTTGAGACAAATGAAAATGAAAACACAACAACCCCAAATCTATGGAACACAGCAAAGGCAGTCCTGGGGGGAAATTGATAGCGATATAGGCTTATCTTAAGAAACAAGAAAAATGTCAAATAAACAATCTAACCTTACACCTAAAGGAACTAGAAATAAACAACAAAGCCCAAAATGAGTAGAAGAAAGAAAATAATAAATATCAGAGCAGAAATAAACAAAACAGAGACTAAAAAAACAAAACATCAATAAAACCAAGAGCTAATTCTTTGAAAAGATAAATAAAATTGATAAACCTTTAATCACACTCATCAAGAAAAAGAGAGAGAGCCCAAATAAATAAAATGAAAAATGAAAGAGTAGTTAAAAATGACACCACAAAAATACAAAGGATTACAAGAAAATGTTATGAACAACTATATGTCAACAAATTGGACGGTCTGGAAGAATGGGATAATTTCCTGGAAACATATAATCTTCCAAAACTGAATTAAGAAAAACAGAAAATGTGAACAGACCTATTACAACTAACAAAATAGAAACAATGCTACTACTACTACCACTACTACTAATTATAATAATAAAACTTTCAACAAATCAAAGTACTGGACTGAATAGCTTCACAGTCGAATTTTAACAAATGTTCAAAAAAGAATTAAAACCTATCCTTCTCAAACTATTCCAAAAAAATCAAGAGGAGGGAAGACTCCCAAGCTCATTTTATGAGGCCAGCATTATCCTGATTACAAAACCACATAAAGATATAATAAAAGAAAATTATAGGCCAACATCCCCGATGAACATAGATGCTAAAATCCTCAACAGAATATTAGCAAACTGAATTCAGCAATACATTAAAAAGATCATACACCATGATCAAGTGGGATTTTTTTCCTGGAATGCAAATTTCAGTACCATATCCATAAATCAATTAATGTGATATGACATGAAAACAAAATGAAGGATAAAAATTATATGACAATATCAATAGATGCAGAAAAAGCATTTGACAAAATCCAGCACCCATTTATGATAAAAACTCTCAACAAAGTGGGACTAGAGGAAACATAGCTCAACATAATAAATGCCATATATGACACACCCACAGCTAGCATCATACTCAATGAGGAGAAACTAATAGTGTTTCCCTTAAGATCAGGAACAAGACAGCGCTATCTGCTTTCACCATTCTTATTCAACATAGTACTGGAAGTCCTAGCTACAGCAATCAGACAAGAAAAAGAAATAAAAAACATCCAAATTGGAAAGGAGTAAGTAAAACTGTCATTGTTTGCAGATGGTACTGGCATAAAAACAGACACATAGATCAATGAAATAGATTAGAGAGCCCAGAAATAAAGCAATGCCTACATGGTCAATTAATATTTGACAAAGAAAGAAAGAACATAAATTGGGGTAAAGACAGTCTATTCAAAAAATGGTGTTGGGAAAATCAAAAACAAAAAGATTTTGTTGCAAAATTAAAAAATTAAAGCTAGACAAGAAAAACTCAAAAATAGATTAAAGACTTAAATGTAGGACTCAAAACCATAAAACTCCTAGAAGAAAACATAAGTAGTAAAATCTCAGACATTTCTCTTAGCAATATATTTTCTAATATATCTCCCCGGGCAAGGGAAACAAATGAAAAAATAAACAAAAGGGACTACAACAAACTAAAAAGGTTTTACACAGCAAAGAAAACCATCAACAAAATGAAAATATAATCTCCTGAATGGAAGAAGATATTCACCAATGATATATTTGATAAGGGGCTAGTATACAAAATTTATAAAGAGCTCATACAACTCAATGTAAAAACCCAAACAATCCAATTAAAAAATTGGCAGAAGACCTGAATAGACACTTTTCCAAAGAGGACATACACATGGTCAGTAGACATATGAAAAGATGCTCAATGTCAATCATCAGAGAAATGCAAGTTAAAACCCCAATGAGCTATCACCTCACACCTGTCAGAATAGCTATCATCAATAAATCAACAAAAAACAAGTGTTGGTGAGGATGTGGAGAAAAGGATGTGCTTCTGTTGGTGAGAATGCAGATTGGTACAACCACTATGGAGAACAGTATGGACGTTTCTCAAAAAATTTTAAATGGAGGTTTCTCAAAAAATTTAAAATAGAACTGTCTTATGACTCAGTGATTCCACTTCTGGAGATGTATCTGAAGAAACCCAAAACATGAATTCAAAAGAATATAGGCACACTTATGTGCATTGCAGCATTATTTACAATAGTCAAGATATGGAAGCAACCCAAGTGCCCATCAACAGATGAGTGGAAACTTTGGCTAGTGTGGTTCAGTTGGTTGGGCATTGTCACTAATGACAAAAGGTCACTAATTTGATTCCCAGTGAGAACAATGCCTGGGTTGTGAGCTCAATGCTCTGTCCTTGGTTGGGCTGTTTGCAGAAGGCAGCCAATTGATATTTCTCTCTCACATTGTTGTTTCTCTCCCTCTCTTTCTCCCTTTTCCCCCCTCTCTCTAAAATTAAAAACTTTTAAATAGTTGAGTGGAGAAATCAGCTGACAGTCTAATGAGAGCTCCCCTGTAGGTAACTAACTGCTCTTCTCTTGCTGCTTTTAAGATTCTCTTTTTGTATTTAACCTTTGGAATTTTAATTATGATGTGACTTGGAGTGGGCCTCTTTGCAATCCATCTTGTTGGGATTCTCTGTGCTTCCTGGACTTGCATGTCCTTCTATCAGCTGATTCCTCAAAAGAAACTTTGCAGGCTAGAATGGATTGGCAATAAGTATTCGAAGTCCTCTGGCTGGTGTGGCTCAGTGGGTTGAGCACCAGCCTGTGAACCAAGTGGTCGCTGCTTCCATTCTCAGTCAGGGCACATGCTTGAGTTGTGGGCCAGGGCCCCAATGGGGGGACATGTGAGAAGCAACCACACAAGGATGTTTCTTTCCTTCTCTTTCTCCTTCCCTTCCCCTCTCTCTAAAAAAAAAAAGAAGTATTCAAAGTTCTGAAAAGCAAGGACCTACAGCCAACATTGCTCTACCTAGCAAAGCTATCATTTAGAACTGAAGGACAGTAAAGAGCTTCCCAAACAAGAAAAAACCTGAAGGAGTTCATTATCATCAAATCATTATTATATGAAATGTTAAAGAGACTTATTTAAGAAGAAGAATATCATGACTATAAACCATAAAATGGCAATAAATACAAATCTATCAACAATTGAATCTAAAAAAACAAATTAAGCAACTAAGAACAGAGACAGAATCATGGATATGGAGAGCATTTTGATGGTTGCTAGATGGGAGTGTGGTATGGGGGAATGGGTGAGGAGGTGAGGGGATTAAGAAGTACAAATGGTTAGTTACAGAATAGCCATGGGTATTTAAAGTACAGTATAGGAAATGGAATAGCCAAAGAACTTATATGTTTGACCCATAGACATGAATGATGGTGTGGTAATTGCTTGAGGGAGTGGGGTGTGCTGGGCAGAAGGGTGCAAACGGAGAAAACTAGGGACAACTGTAATAGCATAATCAATAAAATATAATTAAAAATAGATGAGTTGTTAAGAGAGTAGTGGTACATATATAATATATAATAATACCACTTGGCTATAAAAAAGAATGAAATCTTACCATTTGTGGCAGCATGGAAGGACCCAGAAGGTATTATGGTAAGTGAAATAAATCAACTAGAGAAAGAAATATACCATATGATTTGATTTCATTTTCATTTACATGTGGAATCTAAAGAACAAATAAACAAACTAACTAAATAGAAACGAAACAGACTGACAGTTGCCAGAGAGGAGGGAGATTGGGAACTGGTGAAAATGGTGAAGAAATTAAGGAATAGAAGTTTGTAGTTGACAAATAGTGACAGGGATATAAAGTGCAGCATAGGGAATATTGTCAATGATATTATGATAATGTAATGGGGTGTAGGCTTAATGTGTGTCAGTTGAGAGGCCCCAGGGCCCCCCACAAGCCTAGCTTGGGGGCTAGAGAAAGCAGCAGCACAGGGATTGAGAGTTATTTTGCTTATTAATAACAGCAGGATAGCTTCACAGGCTGCGCTGAGCCAGGGAGGTATGCATGACTTTGACCCTTGAGGCAACATCTCCCCCCACCCCCCTAAAGCACTTTCACCAGAGCTTGGAGATGGTTAGCTCCACACCATGGAGCCATGTTTGCCTGGCCTAACTATGACATCCAAGAAAGGCAGAGAATACGGAAATGCTAACAGGTGTAACTGATTGTGGGAGGAGTCAGAAATGGGGTTACAGAGGAAGATTTGTGCTAGGATTTAAACCCAGGCATGGCAGCCATGAGGGGGCTTAGCCACATGGTTTTGGGAGTGGCGAGGGGGCTCTCTTGACCATGTGCCTTAGGAAGCAGGAAAGAAAGATATAGCAGCCATGCGGACTCTCTCTTAGTGGTTTGGAAGGATGAGAATTCCCACTGGCCCACCACGAGGATGAGGTTTTGGATTAAGAATGGGAGTCTAGCTAAGCTATGGACTTCTGTTTCTTTTCCTGAGATATGATAGCCCAGACTGGCCTGGTTTGGCAAGAGGAGGCAGGACTGTGTGAGTGTTTGTGGGTGCTTTAAAGGGATTTTGAGATTTAACAATGGCATTCTGCCATTATTCTAAACCTATATAACTTTTGAATAAATAGTTCCTTTCCTTTTTGCCAAACTCTGGCATTGAGAGCCACAATTCCTAACACCATGGTTGGCAAAGAAGAACCATAGTAAAAAGAGACCCTAAGGGAGGGGATTGTTTCTGTAAAAGTAACTATATATGAGGCCAGGTGGGTACTGGAAATAAGGGGGGGATTTTGTAGAGGGTACGGTTGTGTAACCATTATGCTGTATACCTGAAACTAATATAAAATTTAAAATTTTAAGAAAATAAAATAAAATTCAGAGTGAAGGCAAGCAAGCCTTGCCAAATGAAGGAGACTAAAGATGGGTTATCTGCCATGCCCTTTTAATTAAATAAGATATTGTTGATCAAGTTTTCCCTCTGCTTGTTCAAGTGCAGGTATGAGCAGACCTTTCCAGAGGGCCTGACAGCCCCTCTTCTCTCAGAATGTTGGGTCAATTACATTTTGCCTTGGGGCAGAGGGAGGAAAAAGTTCCTCTGCACGTTGGTCTCTCTGGGTCAAATGCAACCATGCTAACAGTGTGGAAAGCCCAGTGCTTGCACAGATGCTGTCTTAGTTGTTCTTAATAACAACCCTGGGAGAGAGCTACTGTTTTAGCATCCTCTTCCCCAAATGGAGAAAGTGAGGTTAAGGAACCCACTCAAACTCACACTGCTGCTACTAAGTGAGCACTCAAAGTTCACACATGTCCTGGAACAGTAAGAACTTTCCAAACCCTATCTGCTACTGTCAGCCAATCACACACAGGGACTATTTATTAATAGGCCCACTGCAAGCTTGTTTCTCCAGGTTTCTCCTCTAGGTTTCTAGAGCTGGGGGTGGGTTGGGGTCCTCATTTATGGATACTGATCAGTCAGATTCCAGTCTGACTGTGCCCAGGTTCCAGGAGGAACCTCTCAGGAACCCCTCTGGCTGGGTTGGGCAGGACTGCTTCTGGCAGCCTCTGGCAGCTACATGTAGGCAGAGAAGCCCTCCTTGCATCCCCCTCAAAGCCTTCTCCTGATCCATGTGCTGCCCCATCCTCAGCTAATCTTTCAGGGATGGAATCTCTGAGTCACAATATGCAGGGGTGGGTAGGCTCTATGTTCTGCAAGCTCTCGCTATCCATTGCACCAGCATCACATCAATAAAGCAAAGCTGGTTCCAACCCCCAGGGAGTGCTGCACTCTAAATTCTAAGTTATCCCTTACACCTCCTCAGGCAAGAGCCAAAGGGGAACATGCAAGGAGATGCAGCCACTCCTTTCCTGGTGAAGGACAACCTAGCCTCCCCTCCCCACTCCCAGCCTATTGCATGGCTCTGGGAACCCCAGCACATCCAATGGGGAAGGCCCAACATCCACCAGCTGTAGGTCCCTTGCTTGGTGGAACATTCCAGAGGCAGAGATGTTGGAGACCAGGATCCAAACAGGAGCCAGAGCCCATCATGATAATCAGTCACTAATGATATGCAAAGCCCTATTTGTTAAGTACTTGGAGGAAGAAATTCTGTAGGAGCTGCTGCATCATTCAGCTTTCATCACTACTGTAACTGGCAGGAAAGCCTGGTGATTCATGCCCATTTATTCACAAAGAAACTGAGGGCCAAAGAGAGGAGAGAGCCCTGCTGGGGCTCCAAACTTTAACTAATGAGCCAGCTTGAGCATACCGTTTAGGCTGTGGTGGCACAATTGTTAAGCAGTGTCTGTACCCCCCTTTCTGGGCACAGCTAGACCTCACTTTCCGGTCCCCTGGGAGTGCTGTTTTGGTGAAGGGGCTTTCCTGAAGCTGTGGCTTGGTGCAGCCAACATGAGGACCTGAGGGTGAAGGAGCCATAACATGGAAGGGGCTGGTGCCTAAAGCGTTACCTACCCACAGGGCCATTGAATTCTATATAAACTTCTGTGTTTGAACCATTTCATTTTTAGAAAATTTTAAAATCCTCACCCAAGGATACATTTATTGATTTTAGAAAGGAAAGGGAGGGGAGAGAGAGAGAGAGAGAGAGAGATGAGAAATATAAATTGGTTGCCTCTGGAATGTGCCTGATTAGGGACCGAACTTACAGCCTAGGTATGTGCCCTGACCAGGAATTGAACCCATGACCTTTTTGTGCATGGGACGATGCTCCAATCAACTGAGCCACCTTGCCAGGGCCATTCCACTTTTGAAGGTATATATGTTATCACAGCCTGACCCACTCTAAATTTTACACACACACACACACACACACACACACACACACACACACACAGATGTTATATGTAGCCATGCTCTATGCTTGCTGGGCAAGAAGGAACAAATGATGCAGAGAAGGATATTTTAGAGTTCCTGCCCTCAAAGATCATGTAGTCTAGTGGGGGAGAAGAGGCAGACACAGACTGTGCCAAACATGATTGAAAAGAGTGGACTTGTACCTTGTGTCGGGGAGGGGAAGTGTTGGGGAGGGGTGTGGGGCAGGCAGGGAAGGCAACTCTGATTCTGGTGAGTATTGTTGCTCAGGCTTTAAGGAGAAGGGTGATTTGGTTAGCAGAGTGGAGGGGTGGGGGCTGGGAACAGCTGGAATCAAGTTTTGTCTGCAGGTACATGCATTCCACGGGTCACTATATCAGCTGAACCCCTCCTCAGCCTGTTGCTATATGACAAGGTCTCCTATTCACTTCAGGTGGGAAATACTCTTTGGGTTGAGCAGGATGGCTGTGACCCTGGGGATACCCAGGGCAGCAGTGGTATGAGGAGTGGAAAGAGTCAGGCAATGTGCAGGAGCTCCTCCAGCCTTGGTTTTGTGTGATCCTTGCTCTGGGGATGTCTTCATCCTCAAAATGAAGGCTGGGTGGGTCTAAAGCAGTCCTAAGGTGGACAAGTGTTATAAAGTGGACAGGTATCAGTTTCCTTTTGCCTTCTGTGGTCCTCCAATTTCTAACACTTCATGGCTTCCTGGAGCTGGGTATAAGTTGCACCAAATCCCTCATTTCAGGGGTGGATAGCGTGGGCAGGAGATTCAGAGTGCCCACCTACCATGTGACTTCGACTCCTACACCACTCTGGGAGGGCCACTTTCTGGCTTTTGGGCCTCAGTTTTATCTTCTGTGAAATCCAACTCTGCAGAAGGATGAATGGGCAGTGTCCTTGTGGGAACCCATCCATTTAGGGTCAGAGAAAGGAACAGAAAATTCTGATTTCTGGGTGGTCCCACAGAGGCCTGGTTTTGGGGGTGTCTGTCTGCTCTCAAAAGACCCCCTATTCTTCTCTACTGTGAGAAGAGTGGTGGACGGTGTTTTGGTGGTGGGCTCAGAAGGGAGTTGCCTACTGTTATTACTTGGAAGGTGAGCTATCATGGTCTGGATATCTCCCGAGTAGCCTGCCCTTTTGGTAAATTACCTGACCTCTGCTCTTAGCCCTCTACCAGAGAGTTGTATACTGGCCTGTCCTCCAGGTCTGGGGGTTCTTTAGCACCAGCCAGGAGATGAACTAGGTGAACTGACATCACCTCTACAGTGCCTCTGTTGTCACCTCTCTCCTGAGGCCAGTTCCAGGCATGTGGGCAGCTGAGCCTGGCTCTCCACCACTTACCAAGGCAGAGGTCTAGGGCATGGGGTCTCCCAGGCTCTGCCCCTCACCTGCTGTGGAAAACTCCCTACCAGACCTGGCCACATACTGAATGCCCAGGGCCCAGGTCTGCATGAGCTGGCACAGTTGAGAAGAAAAGCTCTGTCATAAAGAGTTGCCTGGTAGAGGAAAAGCTTTCAGGGGACTTGATAATTGATCAGTAGTTCTCCATCTTTAATGCATGTTAGGACGACTTTTCAAAGTTTGGAAGCCTAGACTCTACCCCTGAAGTTTCTGATTATGTAGGCTGGGTAAGGGCCTGGCATCTGATTTTACAAACTTCTCCTAGTGGTTGTGCTGTGTGGCTAGGGCTGAGAGGCATGGAACGAGAAGAAACTACAGATTGCCCCTAACTAACCTGCTGCGAATTGTGTTCTCTGAAACAGACAACGCTGTTCTTTCCACACAGGAGGGTGTGCTATAGGGTGGCCATCAAGAAGGAGAGAGTTGTGCCCCTAGTCCTGGGGTGCTGCCTGTCTCACTGCAGAACAGAGTGAGTGTGGTTGGTACCTGAGCTCTTGTCAGGGCTCTAGATCTCAGAGGCCTGTGTGCTCAGTCACTACCTAAACAAAGGCTGCCCTTCTCCTGGGGAGCTCCTTCTTCCATCAGCAGAGCCTGGCCTCTGTGCTGGATCCCGGAGTCTCCCAGTGATGGCTCTGGTGCCGAGGAAGCTGTGCCATCATCTAAACACTCCAGGACCACCTGCTCCTACTTAAAACCAGGACCCATGAGGAAGTGGCCTTGGGAGGGGCATTTGCCTGCCTGGGACTGGGGCTTCATTCTTGGCTTTACTGACTCCACAGTGACCAATGAGGGGGTTCCTATGCAGTGGGGAAGGACCATCCCCCATTCTTGATGTGAGGGGCTGTCACCACAGATCATGAGGACAGACATGACTCATCCAGTGGGTCCAGCCTTGGTCCTCATCAGTCTATGGACAAGCAGGTGAATTTCCCGGCAGTACTCTCTCCACACTAATTTGTTTGCTTTCTACTCCAGCAGCTCTCATTTTACTGCCAACATTTTTATCATCCTTAGTTTCTGGTGTTTATTACAGTCAACAGAATAAATAAGAGAACCAAGATATTGGGCTTATTAAAACAGAGAGTTTACATGAAGCTCCTAATATAGTGCTTGGCACGTGAGACATACTCAAGAAATAAGTATCTTCTCCCATTCCTTTCCAAAGCCTCACCCAACGTAGTGAATCCTGATTGTTCTCAAAAAGTAAAAGGTCTCTCTGTATCCAAACATTTTAGTCTTCAGTTTCTAAGCATGCAGAAGCTGCTGGAGAGAAGAGATCCAGCTGTGCCCTGAATGTCAGGGAACAATAAGCTGCAGAGTCAACATTTGTATCAGTGTACGTGGATAACCCAAGTGCTGATAATTGAAAACTGGGCTGGAGTCACAGAAATGGTGGCCTTCAAAGGCTAATTACCATTGATTTGAATGTTTTAGGCATTTTGCTATGAGGCATCACACAGCCCCCGTAGCTTGGCTTCAATTTCTAATTTGAATCTCTTAGAGTTACATTCCTTCCACAATTGTTACTTTTTAAAAAAATATATTTTATTGATTAGGCCATTACAATTGTCCCATTTTTCCCCCTTTACTCCCCTCCACCCTGCACAACCTCTCCCACCCACATTCCCCCCCTTTAGTTCATGTCCATGTGTCATATGTATAAGTTCTTTGGCTTCTGTATTTCCCATACTATTCTTACCTTCCCCCTGTCTATTTTCTACCTACTATCTATGCTACTTATTCTCTGTACCTTTTCTCCTTCTTTCCCCCTCCCAATCCCTTGTTGATAACCCTCCACGTGATCTCTATTTCTGTGGTTCTGTTCCTGTTCTAGTTGTTTGCTTAGTTTGTTTTTGTTTTAGGTGTGGTTGTTAATAATTGTGAGTTTGCTGTTATTTTATGGCACATACTTTTATCTTCTTTTTCTTAGATCTAAGTCCTTTTAACATTTCATACAATAAGGGCTTGGTGATGATGAACTCCTGTAACTTGACCTTATCTGAGAAGCACTTGATCTGCCCTTCCATTCTAAATGAAAGCTTTACTGGATAGAGCAATCTTGGCTGTAGGTCCTTGCCTTTCATGACTTGGAATACTTCTTTCTAGTCCCTTCTTGCCTGTAAGGTCTTTTTCTGAGAAATCAGCTGACAGTCTTATGGGAACTCCTTTGTAAGTAACTGTCTCCTTATCTCTTGCTGCTTGTAGGATTCTCACCTTCATTTAAATCTTGGGTAGTGTAATTATGATGTGCCTTGGTATGTTCGTCCTTGGGTCCAACTTCTTTGGGACTCTCTGAACTTCCTGGACTTCCTGGAAGTCTATTTCTTTTGCCAGATTGGGGAAATTCTCCTTTATTATTTGTTACAATAAGTTTTCCACTTGTTACTCTTTGTCTTCTCCTTCTGGTACCCCTCTAAATCAGATGTTGGAACGTTTAAAGATGTTCTGGATGTTCCTATGCCTCTCCTCATTTTTTTTTGGAATTCTTGTTTCTTCATTTTGTTCTGGTTGAATGTTTCTTTCTTCCTTCTGGTACACACTGTTGATTTGAGCCCCTGTTATCTTCCTGTCACTGTTGGTTTCTATAAATTTTCCTCTATTTCACCTAGTGTAGCCTTCATTTTTCATCTAATTTGCCACCATATTTAACTAATTCTGTAAGCATCCTGATTACCAGTGTTTTGAACTGTGCATCTGATAGGTTGGCTACCTCTTTGTCGCTTAGTTTTATTTTTTCTGGAGCTTTGATCTGTTTTTTTTCATTTGGGCCATTTCTCTTGTCTTGATGTGTCTGTTACATAGTGAGGGGCGGAGTCTTAGGTGTTCACCATGGGGTGTAACCCATGTGACTGAGTTGTTGACACTGTATGTGGGGAAGGGGTCCAAGAGGGATCAATGGCACTTGCTCCGCTCTCTGCCGAATTTCATTCACTTCCCCCACTTCCCACAAGCAAATTAGGCCCTTCTGGTGCTGATTCCTGTGTGGGTGGGTTTGTGTACATTCTAGGACCCTGCGGGTCTCTCCAATAAACTTTCCTGTGAGGTTCGGAAAGTGGGGGCAAAAGTTTGTTTCACCTGGTTTATCTGAACATGAATGTGGGACCACCTGGTCTGCTGCCAGGTAGCTGCAGCCTTTTGAGCCCCGTTCTACACTCCACCATCTCACTGGGTCCACCAGCTGCCACCTTACATGCCTGGGTCTGCTAGTGCCCACCTTGCAGATGGTGCTCTCAGCCCCAGCTGCCAGACTCCGCCCCTCCTACCGGTCTGGATGAATATATCTTCTTTAACTCATTGGTTGTCAGACTTCCATACAGTTCAATTTTCTGTCAGTTCTGGTTGTTTTTTATTTTTAAATTGTTGTTGTCCCTTTTTTTGGTTGTGTGAGGAGGCAGTGTGTCTACCTATGCCTCCATCTTGCCTGGAAGTCCTACAGCTTATTTCTATATGACAAATTCTATTTTCCCAATCAGAGTGGTAATGAAGTATAAGGGACAGAGGTATTAGGGAGTCTGTGGTCTAATCTGAGAGTCCCTGGGTACTGTGTCCATACAGGGAACTGACTCTCTCTGGACTCTGGCCCAGGAGTTGGGCCAGATTAGTGGTCCTCACACCCTGGTCCATGGCCTCACTGCACCAGAATCACAGGAGAAAATTTTACAAGTCTGATGTTCTGGCCCTATCCTCAGAGTGTTCAAGTCAATAAATGTGGGATGCAGTCTGGGTATCTGTATTTTTTAAAAAGTCCCACAGTGATTTTAATGCATGGCCAGGTTTGTGAAGTAGGTGGCAGGGAATATTTTCTTATCCTGTTTGTCCCATCAGAGGCATTTACCCAGCTGACCACCTCCTTCTTATCAAAATTCTTAACTTCTCTCGGCTTCCATGAGGCCATTTTACCCCGGCTTACTCCTCCCTCACTGCCATACCTTCTCATCTCCTTTCCTGCTTCCTCTCTTCCATTTCACTTCTCAATGTTGGTGTGCCACACTTTAGATTCTCTCTTTTGATTTTTGCATAAATTCTGTGGTTTTTAAATTCCACCCATATCCAATAGCTTCCCAAGTCTAAACCCATAGCCCAAATCTTTCCTTAGAACTGCTTACTTTTCACCTCCACCTGGATGTCTACCAGTCATCTCAAAGTGAACATGTACACAACAGAACATTTAGTTCTATCCCAGCACTCCAACTGTTTCTCCCAAGTCTTCCCATTCTCCATAAAGTGCATCCCTAAAGAGGTTAAACTCAAAATGTGGCCAATATCCTTGACTCCCCTTTCTGGCCTATATAATTATCAGCAAGTCTTATTGTATTGATCTCTATATAGACCCCAGATCTTTCTACTTCCGTCCAAATACACTGCCATGAGCTGGTCTAAGCTTCCTTCATCCCCATCCAGGCTTTGCAGCTTGACCATTCTCTCTGCTTCTCCTCTTGTCCTCTAATTCATTCTCTACTCAGAACCCTAAGTGCTCTTTTCAAACATTTAAATCTATTTCTTGATATTAGAGAGGGGGGGTGTATATATAGAAAGACCTCACATATCAGGATGACAATCTAACCAGCTGAGCCACCAGGCCACGGCCTAAGTGCTCTTTTAAAAACATGTCATCTCTTCCTATGTCTTGCCACAACACTTAAAATAAAATCAAAATTCCTTACCAGGATCTAAAAGGCTTTCATAATTTGGCCCCTACCTACCTCCTTGAGCCCCATCTCTGTGGCTCTCATGATCATAACACACTAGCCACTCCAGCTCCCTCAAGTACAAGAGTATTTCTACCTCATGCCTTTGTACTGGCTATCCCTGTGCTTGGAAGCTCTGTCACTGATCTTCACACAGTTAAATGTCACCTCCCAGACAGGCCTTCACTGACCATCCAATCTGCAGTAGATATCAAGCGTTCCTTTTTTCTTTATTCTATTTCCATTCTCTGCACAGCATGTACCACTGTCTGATATTTAATAGTCCATGCTGATATTTTTCTCGTTTGTTTGCAGCTTGTCTCTCTCCCCTGGAATGTAAAACCCATAAGGTCAGAGATTTTATTTGTTTTGTTTACAGCTGTGTACCTAGTGCCTAGAACACAGATTGCACACCATAAGTATTCAATAGATATTTATTAATAAGTGAATAAATGTAAGTTCCCATCCAGTGCTAGAGGTAAATGATATATTTAGAATATTTAATAATTATGTTATTTCATATAAAAGTTTTGTGGAGCTCAAGAATGTGGGGTAAGTAGAGTCTCACTGTTTCTTGTAGCTATCTAGGTGTCTAGATGTTTCAGGCATCAGAGCTTTGCTTTCTCAGAGACACAGTGAATTCCATGAAGACAGGGATTGTGCCTACTCCTCTTTAAGTGTTCCCAGAAACCAGGGTTGTGCTGAGCTCCATTAATGTTTGTTAAGAGAGTGAATGGATGGTCTTCTAATGGGCCAAGGAAGGAAAGGGAGGTGGAGAACAGGGAGAAAAATGTGCTCAGGGAGTCATGATGCCTATGGTCAGGATAAGTACTTGATTGGTCCTGTGGCTCAGCTTGGTTCTCTACTTTCTGGTTTGGCTGCTTCCATAGCTCTTTCATTCCTCCTTTGGACATGGCCAGAACAAGGCAAAGTCACAGGCACCTTTCCTACCTAGGAGTCGGCTCAAGGAACTTGATGCAACGTTTAGCTCTAAGGGGAAATCTGGTAGACATGGTGGAATGAGGTTGAAGAGAGGCTAACTCTGGCCTGTGTGTTGGCTGTGTGACCTTGGGCAAGTACTTCATCTCTCTGGGTCTCAGCTTCTTTACTCACAAAAAGGAATGAATCATAGAAGTAGGTGTGCACAGGATTGATGTGATGATTAAATGTGAAAATGCATAGAAAGCTCTTTGGGTGATGTCTTGCGCACAGGAGTTACTCAATAAGATGTTAGCTATTTTAATGATCATTAATAGATGGGGCCTTGAGCTGGGATCTGGGGTACCAGGGTTCTCTACCTAGGATTTGTTCCTCTCTTCCTACCTTTTGCAGCCATAGGCAAGTCACCTGAAACCTTCCACCTCTCTGCTTTTTGTAACCAGGATAATGATAGCTCCCTTTCCTTTCAGCACTGCTGTGTGGATTAATTAGTGTTAATTAATGGGCTTTGAAAATGAAAAGCATCTAGGTAAGTGCTGATCATGATTATTAATGGGAACCATTAGCATGGAGAAGGTGCTGAACAGGGTCCTAAAATTATACAGATTACAGAACAATGAGGGGAGTTGAGAAAGTGAATATTAAACTTTGAGACTGAGGCCCCAGGTCTGCCAGTCTGCCAAGGTGCTCAAATCAGGACAAAATCACAGTCATTCCTATGCAAAACTACTTGGTGAGCCAAAGAGGTGAAACACCTTCAAGGAATGTCACAGACTAGTAGGGACCGCCAAAGGTCATTAAGCCAAAGCTGCCTCTTTTGAGGAGAAATGCAGCCAACTCAGTTCTTTTGTCCCTTTGAAAAATGCACCATGCCTATGCACTCTGAGGCAGGAAGGGACTCCCTACCAGAGAGGTAACAAGTAGAGTTCTCACACATTGTCTACTCATCATGACAGTGTAGTGATCTAGCAAACACCAGGAGTTAAGGATTTTACAGGAATAAATTATTTCTTTTTTGGAGGGGTGAGATTTATTGAGTACAATTTGCATTCAGTAAAACTCACTCTTTTAGTGTACAATTCTAAAAGTCTTTTTAATGCAATTTTTAAAATTTAAGTATTGTTCAAGTATAGTTTTCTGTCTTTTACTCCCATCCCAGCCCCCCCCAGTGCTCCCCACCTCCCTCCCATTCCCCCCCACCTTAGTTTTTGTCCATGTGTCCTTTATACTTGTTCCTGTCAATTCTAAAAGTCTTGACATACACATCAAGTCTTGTAACCACTGCCACCATAATCAAGGTACAGAACAGTTTCATCACCTTCCAAATTCTTTTGTGTCCCTTTGTCATCAGCCCCTTTCCCTACCCTCAGCTCCTGGGAAGTGCTGATCTGTTTTATATTTCTACAGTTCTGCCCTTTCTGGAATGTCAGATAAATGAAATTATACAGCAGGTAGCCTTTCGAGACTGGCTTCTTTCACCCAGTACACAGCATTTGAGCATAATGCATTGAGATTAATACATGAAAAATTCACACATTAAGGATTTTGTGTGCATGTGTTACCTCCTTTCATCTTCAAAGCCATTCTGATTTAGGTATTGTTATTAACCCCATTTCATAAATGAGGAAATCGAGGCTTGAAATGTTACTTACCTTAATTAATGTCATACTAATAATCATGGAGTGAAGATTTAAACTCAAAATTTTTTATCTCGGAGTCCACGGATTTAATCATTGTGGTACCCCACAGGCATGTCAGAGTATGGGCTTTCTAGGTACTAAAACAGCAAACTGGATCAATTGTTTGCATTGATTCTACTCTCTTTTCCAGAGGCCCTTCTTGTCCCTTGAGCTCATTCCTATCTCCTGAAAATTTACATCCTTCTCTATGTAACTTAGAGACCTCTGCCTGACCTCTAGGTTACAGCATCCTATAAGAAACACAGTGCATAGTTCCCATGGAGGCAGAAACCCTTATGGCCAAGGGATATGGGTTTCAATCAAGTAAGATCAACTACATTTTGAGAAGATAGTGATGAGTTCATGGGACAAGAAAAGCATCTGGGACTTGGAGGAGAGAAAGGTAAAGTTCCATTTATTGTGAGAATCACAGCCTGGTTTCTTTTAGACTCAGTGCCTGATTTCATTTCGGCTGCTGCTTTGTTGAATTTGGGCCTGGTATCCATTTACAAGTCCTCTGGGATCTCGGGGTGCAATGTGGTTTGAAACCACAAAACCATTCTCTATTTCTTTGGGGAAGTGCTGCCTGGGCCTGTTGAAGACAGCATTGACATGGACTCAGCAATTAGTACACCAACAAAGGCCTTTTTCTTGTACTGGGTCCCCGATGACCTCGCTAGGGGAAAGAGGGATGAGCTGGTTCCTACTGACCACGTGACCCTCATCTTCCCCAACCATATCAACAATTACTAAGATGTGTATGAAAGTGCATTGACCTACTTGGAGATTTCCTAAATATAAATAAATTAAATGGTAATGCCTAAGGACACCCGGGCAGGCGTGTGGGAAGGAAGGGAGAGAGAGTTGCTCATGGTTGCATGGAGAGGGGGGAGGATCCTCCGGCCTACCGAATGAAAGCCAGAGAGTACTAGATATAAGGGAGAGGAAAGCCCATAGGGCCCTGCCCCATGCCAGAACCCTCCAATTATAAAACTGGCTGAGTTTGGAGCACTGGCTAATAGGTGGGGTAGTCCTGGGAAGACTAGATTAGTGACTTCTTGCTGCCAGTAGCCTGATCAGCTTATCCCGGTGTATCAGAAAAAAATATTTTCATTTTGTGCTTTGAAGTGAGTGAAGTTGAAGATGAGGAAGCCAATATTGATTTCCAAGAAAGAAATCAGTGGGCTAAAAATGTGCACAGACTTCCACCCTTCTCAAAGTGCTTTTATATAATCATCTCATTTTATTCTCACAATGGCTTTGCACAGGAGATGGATATTATTAGCATTGTCATTCCCATTTTACAGATGAGAACACTGAGGCCCAGAGAGATGAAGCATGTCACAGGGTTACAGGGACCAGGAGTTTTCTAATTCATGAAACCATGGCCTTTCCTTCTCTGCACTACTTGGGGGCCTGAGTAGTTGTGGACTCTCCCCTCATCTTCTCTTCCCTGTCTATTTCCAGTGCCTCTTCCATAGCTAAATCCCTCACATCTCAGTCTCCTTGACTCTGGTCTTGCCCCTCCCAATTCCTGTGTACCCCTCTGTCAGGCAGATCTTCTTAAATATGCTGTCCCACACTCAGTACCCTCTGGTCAAGATGCCTCAGCTCCCCTTTACCAAAGTAGTAATGGTCTCCTAAAGTAACTTCCTTAATTATGGCAGCCACGCTGCTCTCTTCCTTCAACTCAGCAAAATGCTGTTATACTCTGCCTTGCATCGCAGGTCACCCCTTTCCATGTCTGTGTCTGCCTTCCACCCATTAGCCCATGAGCCCCTTGGGGAGCATCTGAGAGGGAAGGCTTGAACCCCTCTACCTTGGCTTGTGACTTGGGCTGTGGGTACCCTCTCCATGTCGTCATCCACAAAATGGCAGGGTGTTGAGTCCAGAGATCTCAGAGGTCCTGTCCAACCCCACGTTGCCCATGGTTATGGACCTCATCAGGCAAGTGGTATAAAAGAATGATTTGCCTTTTAGTGGGCACCATGCTTTTAGCCAAAGGAAAGAAGCTCTGACATTTTGGGCTGGGAGAACTTCCTGGTACCCTGCAGGGGTCCATTTTCCTGGCCAAGGGACAAGCTTGCTCTGTGGAGATGCCTAGTTTCTATCTCTCCTCCTTACCTCCTCATGCAACATTAAGGGATATTCAGGGAACTAAGAAAATAGAAACACATTTAAATTCTTTTCCCATTCTGCCCTCTTGTATTCAGATGACTGAATCATTCTGGCTTTATCTCCCTCTAACTTTGGGTTCTAACCCCCAGAGGTTAGAATGTCTTTGTTCTAGGTCCATTTTCTAATCTGCAACTCAGCTCCTGAGCCTCTGGGTCTGATTCACCACCCCTCACCCATTCCTACCCACTCTGGGGTAGTCCTACCAGCTCTCAGGATCCCAGTCCTTTTGAGATGAGGAAGTTTAGGAAGAATAACAAATCCCACATCTGAGCTAGAAGCAAGGCTGCATGGAACCAGGTTTGCCTCACTCCGGAAAGCACCCATGGACACCTGGCAGTGTCAGGGACTTGCTCAGTGCAAGACTAGACCCCTTGTGCCTGGACATTCCAGAGTCCTTGAAGCAAAGTCCTCAGGCCTTGGTGACTTCTGGCAGCTCTGCTACTTGTTCTGTTTTCTGAGTCGGGAAAAGTCAGACACATGCATCACCTTCAGTGTGTGGCTACCTTGCTGTTTTTGAACAGCTTTGAGTGTTGATCAAAAAATTTGAACAGAGATAATGTGACACATCCAAGAACACAGTGGCCAAGAGCATGGGCTTGGGGCAACATGCTCAGTCTCCTTATCTCTTAACTGGTTTAACAGCAGCACCTACCTTCCTGAGTGGTTCACAGGTTGAGGGACACACCCAGAGCAGTGCTTGACACACGGTAAGGCTTCAATAAATATTAGCCCTTGTTGTTATAAAATGACTTAGAGCCAGAGCAAATATTACTAGTGAATTGATTGCCTATTTGCTATAGTTTCATTTTGAAGATTTCGGTCCAGATTATCCTTGACAATATTCTCTCCCAAGATTATTCAGGGCTTCCTCTCTTCATAGTCATTCAATGCTTTCATGTGGTTCATCTCATTTTGATGCTCAGCAAAATGGAATTAGGAATACATATTTTCTGCCTCGCAAAGTGCATCTCAGATCAAATGGAGATGATTGTGTGTGTGTGTGTGTTGCGGGGGAGGTGTTTCTCTGTGGTTTTAAACAAGGAGTTTCATAGTTTCTACACATATATTTGTACATGTGCATAAACAAGAACAGCACTGGTATTTAAAGGGTGCCACCAGTCCTGGGGGTTACATGACATCCCCTGCTGATCTTCACTGAGCTGTAACTGGTAGGAAGTGGCAGCTAGGCAAGACTGGTGCCAAGACTGGTGCCTTTGTCAGAGGCTCAGGGAATGTGACCTGCCAGGACAGGGGACCCCACTCACTCCTGGAGGCTCAGTTGAAATATCATTACCACTGTGAAACCTTCTTGACCAATTGCTTGTCAGAATGAATTATACTTTTCCATGCTCTCAAGAGTATTTGTGTTTATACCACGGGCCTTCACTGACTTCCCCAGAGCACCCCGAGGACAAAATGGTCTCTGATTCATCTTAATGTCCTGAGTGCCCAGCACCATGGCTGGAGCAGGGGAGGCTCTTCGTAAATTTTTGCTGTTAAAACAATGAATGCCCTCAGGTGACTGATCACTTCTAGAACCCTAGAATGCTGGGAAGAGGAACCTGAGAACCAGCAAACAGGATCAACCTCCTTCTTTTATAGACCCAGAAAACTAGGGAGGGGAAATGACATCCCCAAGATCACATAATTGGTGGCAGAGCTAGGACTAGAATGCAGAGACCTGGGCCCAGGTCTCTGTTCTCTGCAACTCACAGGTGCCTGCTGCCCACTTCCCATCTTTCCCCTGCCCTCCCCCTGTGGGCATCAGGGCATGTTCTGTGATCCATGGGAGAATGGGTGGGAGTACAGGAGCTCTACCTCTAAGTCACCAAAAAAGCTGATCCTTCAGAACCTTCCATTGTAACCCCGCAAGATAGTCATCTGGGTGGGGGAGGACTCTTACCCTTTTGCAACATTTTAGTGGAGAAACCAACTCTCCTTCTTCCTTGACTTTTCACCTAGGTTTAGGGCAACCTGACCTTGGGCCCCAAGAAGTGGGGTATTTTTCCGGTAGGCTCACTTTGAGTTAACAGGGCATCCTGCTTCTCCTCCTCTCAAGTCAGTCCTGGCAAGGCTACCTTTTACCAGCATTCTCTTTACAGACATCTTATTGCTATACTCCAAATAAATATTCTACTGGTCTCTCTGGGCAGACTTGAGCAGACTCAAGTCCAAATCTGAGACCTTTTGTGGAGATCAGGGAGTCCATAACAGCACTGGATTTAACCCTACTCTCTCCAGTTCACATTCCCCTACCTAAAGCACAGGTGGCGTATCAATGATGTTAGGGAGGGGTACGGGGTAGCTGAATTCTCTGCAGTGTTCTTGCTTCCTGCTTCGCCCCTCCCTGATGTCCTGGCATGTCCTGGCAGTGACTGAGTCATCCACGAGTGACACTTGCTCCTCCCAGGTCCTGATTCTCTGGTCCCACTTCTCTTATTTGCGTGGAGGGGGCACATTAGAGGGCAGGGACCCAACAGGCTCAATCAAGAGGACTGAGTGAAGGTGCCACTAAAACCTCTTTGGGCCTAGGGAGCTGGCCAGAACTTTCCATGGAGTCTCTCATTACATGCAGCTTTCCCTTTGCCCAGTCTATCACATCTGCCCTCATGGCCTACCCGCTTCCCACACTTATGTTTAGTCTTACTGTTGACAAAGTAATGCACAACCAGGGGAAGCCCCATTTTACAGACAACTGGCTGAGGCTCAGTATAGTGTACTGGAAAATGCATGGGCATATGTGCTTGAATCTGGCTCTGTTCTTTCTAGCTGTGTAACTTCAGCCAAACTCTTTAACCTTTTTGAGCACTAGTTATTTTATTTGGTAGGGATCAGGATGCCTCCCTTACAGGGTTTTGATAACCAATGACAGGCACAGTGCCTGGCCCATGTTAAGTGCTCAAGAACTGGAATTGGTAATTGAAAACCATGTGCATTAACCAAGAGGCCGAGCAGGGGCTGGAACTTGACTCCTTCCATGTGGTATCCACAGTCCTCTTCCTTCCTCATTGTCTTTCCCAATTTTCAGCTCCAGTCTGGGTTCTGCTGGCAGTGGATGGCACAGGATCTCCACTGCAAACACCACACTGAAGTGATGATACACAGATCATCTCCTGGTTACAGCTATTCTTCAGGTTCCACCCAGCCCTCATCCAGCAGTGGTTAGTGGTGCAGTACATGCATCTCCATTTCTCTTTCTGAATGTGACATTCATACAGCACTGAGAAAAAGGGGAAGGACCTCACTGAATATCATGATAGCCAGAGTTTGAGAAGATATAGGTGGTGGCAGAACCAAAAATAATGAGATATTTTCCTGGCAGAGCCCATCTCAGGTAGAAAGAGCAAAATCTCAGAGGCACTGACTATTTTAAAAGTTTGTTTTTAGTGGCTGTGTGGGACCACTGCATGGGCATTTTTTCCCTAGGATTTGGAGACACCAGATTGAGGACCCACCAAATCATTAATGCTAGACTTTGAATAATAGGAGGTTGGAGCCAAAAGGGATCTTGGCAATAAGTTAGTTGACCCCACCCCAGCTAATTTCAGAGTTGGGGGGCACAGGCCCAGAGATGGGGAGCAATCTGACCAAAGCCACAGAGCTGAGCCTTTGTACTGGGTCTCTGTTCTCAGCTCAGGCTGCTCAGTTCACTTCTACTGTATTCCAGAGGCAGGATTGGATCTAGATTGGGGCAGGAGAGAGCAGAAAGCAGGAGGACTACACTGGTACAAGTGCCAGAGTGACTGGTGTCAAAGAGCTAGGGAAGCAAACACAAGTCAGAGAAATTGATGTATGCTTTCATGGTGGGTTTCTAAAGATAGGAAGGAGTCTTTGGGACCCAGTTCTTCCATGAGCTGGGGCCTACAATGATTTCTTATGCTCTGGGGGACACTGCTCGGGGCAGCTTCCTGCAGGAGTGGCCATTTCCTCCATCCAGGTTGACATCTCCCAATGTTTCAGTAACACATTTAGCACCTTCACTTTTGGAGATGAAGACTGACCAGTGTCAAGGCCAAACTGAGTTTTTTAGAGTACAGTGAAAATCACAAGGTGGGGAATTCCACTCCAGAGCCTCCAGCAGTCCCATCTGATCCTGTCTTGTAGGACAGACATATAGCCCAGTTGGCTTTTCTCCCAACAAGTTCTTTGGGCAGGTGGCCACATGCTGTATGTGGCCACTAGGAGGAATCTCTCACCTTTTATCACTCCTATTACTGCTGTCCTATTCTGGGAATGCCTTCTTAGGTCAAGACTTGTCACTTCTCTTGAAAACTGAAATATGCTATGCATGCTAGGCAATGACTAAGAGCACCACAGCATTATCTCATTTAATTCTCTCAAAACCCCCAAGATATGGATACTATTATTATCATCTCTATTTAATAGTTGAAGAAACAGGGTGAGAGAAGTTTAGTAATTGCCAAAGGTGGCAGAGCCAGGATCTAGGAGGCAGGTTCCTGACACTGCCATTTGGGGTCCTCCCAATCTCCCCTTCATTCTCTCCAACCCCTGGCTTCTCTGCAGCCCAGGGCTTTGCCTCCCAGCACCTATTCATTTCCCAGCCCCACTACCAGTCTGGGGGATGCCAGTGCAAGCTGTCTGGGTCTAGGTTGTGGGTGCTGATGGCATGTCTTCCTCTCTCACCTCCTCCAGGGGGCCTGGGACCTGGAGGAGGAGCTGGCATTGGAACTGAGTCAGGCCAATGTTCTCTGTGTTCCTCTGCAGCCTGGAGCCCCTGTGCCTTACAGAGCAATTGTGATGGTGAACTAATGGAGTAGGGACTGATTCAGAGCTATTAAGCTTCTGGAATGGCAAAGGGAAGGGAGAGAAATGTAACTCTAAAGATTCAGTTTCCCTTGGTGTTCAGGATTAGAGCATTCTCTCTTCACACCTCCTCTCTGTCCCTTACCCCTACTTGGACAGTCAGATGCAGAGTAAGCCCATACTGAAGGGGTCTTCCAGGTGTCTGGTGTGGGGGTGGGGCAGGGAGACCAGTGTTCTGAGTCTTCCTGTTCCCTCAAGAGCCCTGTGGTCTTGAAGCAATTACTGCCTTTCTTCACCCAGGATTAGGATCTTCAGGTTCGACACTCAGACCTGGTCACACCATCCTTCCAAACCTCAGTGTAATCCACCAACATGGGTGGGGGGGTGGGAACAGTACTTTGTATTTATTTCACAAACATTGACATAGCACTTCAAAGTGGCAGGCCCACTCCAAGTATGTTGGTGATATGAATTTATTTAATTCTATGATAACCGTCTGGGCTAGGTTCCATTGTCACAGAGTTAACAGGTGGCAGAGTTGGGAGGAGACCCAGGCAGCCTCACACTGGTGTCCAAGCTCTTAACTGCCCGCCCTCCTCACCCCAGCAGTAATATACAGGCGCTGTAGCCTTTTCTTTCCCTCTGGGGCAGAGGGATCTGCTCAGTAAAGACCAAATGTCACCTTGGTAATTGGAGGGCCCACTCCAGTCATTCCCAATTCTCCATCTGGCCTTAGGTAGTCTGTGCAAACTGCTGGGCAAATTAATCTGGGCAAACATGGGCTGTAGCTCCCAAACAAAGCTCCTGCTTTGGCAAAGCCCTCCTCCCCCTCAGGCTCCTAAGGGGGTGCATCAAGAGGCAGGAGGTGTTTTATAAGTTATTGTGGAAACACACATGTGCCCTGGTTGCCAGAGCTTTCACAATCCACAGCCTGCACCAGGCTGTCAGAGAGAGGTCTGAAGTATGCTATCATCAGGGACTGTCAACACCAAATATTTGAGGTGCCTATATGCAATCAGGAGGACCCAGTGGGGTGGGCTGGGGCAGGCTGTCCCAAATATTGGCACAGACAGGAACTGGGTGGGCAAGGTTGGTTGGTGTTCCTATCCCATCCTCATGGCCATCCCTCCTCACTGGATCCTTCCTTATCTTCTCTCCTCCTCCTCCTCCCCCCATCTCCCTCTTCCTCTGATATATGGGGAGCTTCAGTGCAGGATCAGGGACCCTGCTGCCATCTGTAGAGAGGAAAATGAGCTTCATCAACTCAAATACATAAAATAAGCACACACAGCGTGGAGGTGAGCACCTGCTGCAAAGAACAAGACATGGCTTTCCAAGGTTCTTGCAGGGAGAGTTGGGGTTGGAGGCTCAGAGGCCCCACTTTGGCTTATTTCAAGCCTTAGATGAGACTGGGAAAAAAAGTGGCAGCCTCTTCCTCTGTCACGATCAAATACAAGCCCAAGAAATGGCCTGAAAATATAGAGAAGCAGATGGCAGACATCATTGCACATTAAAATGCAAGCAACCAAGAGCCTGCCTCCTTCCAACACTGCAATCTGCCTCGGAGAGGGCTGCTAGACCAAGTTAGATCCTCCTGTCACCTAGCTATTCATTTATTCAAAACAAACACACATTCAAACTCTTTTTATCCTAGGTGAACAAAGTAAACACATTCTGCAGACAGAGTGCCCCCTCCCCCACCCAGTGTGTTTTCATTAATATAAATTGTTTGCAGTAGGCAGATTAATTTTAAAAATGATTTTTAGACATGGCAAATTGTTCTTTAAAGAAAAAGATGCACGAGAACTCTTTGCATTTTCACATGCACCAGGGATCTCAAGTAAATGTAATCATGTCGATACTGATAATTGATGCTTATTACAATGGCCAGGTTTAATGACCTGAAGCACTTAGAGCAGATTGGAGTGGCTGGATTAAGGTTTTGAGTTGGAGTGGGCAAGTGACATGAGGTACGAAAGCTTTGAAACTGGGCAGTTCTCAGCATGTCTTAAAACTTGTCCTTGTAGATGATTTCCCTTTTTAAAAAACACTTTGAGCTCAACATTAACAAGGCAGATAGGCATAACCTCATTGTACAGATGAAAGAGTGAGGCCCTGAGAGGTTAAGTGATTTGGTCAAGATTACCTGTGTTGATTAACAGAGCATGGACTGAAATTCAAATCACCTTGCTTGAAATCTACCCCTTCGACTACACCAAGGCTCCTGAACTTTAGGGGTTTCAGTACTACTAGAAATTTTTTTGGCCTTACTCAAATACCTCTGTGTTAGTATTTATTTGATGGTCTTTTACAAATAAAATTTAAGTCAATAAACTTTTTTTGGTTGACCTCATTGACAATATGAAATCTATGAAATTATGGATTTGATGTGCTGGTTATTGTTTTTAAAATAAAAAATTAAAGCAAATATGTAACATCTGCTAATTCTTGCCTGTATACCATCTAGAATTGTGGGGTATCCCATGAGGGTGTGCACACCACATTTTGGGAAATACTGACTGATACCCCAAATTCTGACACATTAGAGTTGCTCTTGTCTTTAATGACTGCTCCATCCCCAGTACCTGCCAGGAAGGCTTGTTGCTCTCACTTAGGTCCTGCCAGGGGCCTCTTTAGACCCATGACCCTGCTATAGTCTAGAGAAGGAACATGAGGCTAACTACAGAATATTTCCTTATCTCTGGTTGGGGTCTGGAGGTGGGGGACTTGGCTCCTGCAGAAAGGACTGCTGGTCAAGCTCAGCAGAAAGGACAGTACAGTGGGGGGTGTGCCCAGGGTAATGGCCAGGAGGAGGTCATATGCTGCCAAGACCCTCAAATACAGACTGAGCCTGGACGAGGACAAAGAAGGATTGCTGATATAATCGGCAGTGATAAAGAGCCCATTTCTTCAAAAGACTGACTCATACTTATATAGAGGTGAATTCAGAAGAGACCTAAAGCAGGGTGGAGTTGGGTGGCCGAGTAGAGAGGGGTGAGGACACAAAGAGTGGTGGCACTGGGGGGCACAAGGTACCCTAGGCATGCAGGTGGTGGCTGGTAGACCCCGGGTGCGGGATGGCAACAGGCAGACCCAGTGAGGTGGCGATTGTGAAGCGAGGCACTGCGCGTAAGGTGGCTGGTTGACCAGGCAGTGGTCCCACATTCCCACACAGATAAACCAGGCGAAACTGGGGAGTGAGACAGACCACGCAACCCAGGGTCCCAGCACAAGGGAATAAAGCCTCAAAATAATTGAAGATACCTGTAGGGTTGAGGTGCTTGGAAAGACACCCAGCCTCACAGGAGAGTTCATTGGAGAGACCCACAGGGTCCTAGAATGTACACAAGCCCACCCACCTGTGACTCAGGACCAGAAAGGCCCAGTTTGCTTGGGGGAAGTGGCAAAGGGACTGAAATCTGACGAAGAGTGGAGCAAGTGCCATTGTTCCCTCTCTGACCCCTTCCCCACATACAGTGTAACAACCCAGTGATGTGGGTTGCCCCGTCCTGGTGAACACCTAAGGGACTGCCCCTCGTATGTAACAGGTACGACAAAGACAAAAAAAATGGCCCAAATGGAAGAACAGATAAAAGCTCTTCAGCAAATACAACTAAGTGACAAAGAGCTAGCCAACCTACCAGATGCACAATTCAAAGCACTGGTGATCAGGATGCTCACAGAATTGGTTGAATTTGGTCACAAATTAGGTGAAAAAATTAAGGCTACACCAAGTGAAATGAAAGAAAATGCACAGGAAACCAATAGTGATGGAAAGGAAACTGGGACTCAAATCAAGGGAATAGACCAGAAGGAAGAAAGAAATAACCAAATAGAAAAGAATGAAGAAACAAGAATTCAAAAAAAATGAGGAGAGGCTTAGGAACCTCCAGGACATCTTTATATGTTCTGACATCTGAATTAGAGGGGTACCAGAAGGGGAAGACAAAAAGCAACCAGTGGAAAACCTATTTGGACAAATAATAAAGGAGAATTTCCCCAATCTGGCAAAGGAAATAGACTTCCAGGAAGTCCAGGAAGCTCAGAGAGTCCCAAAGAAGTTAGACACAAGGAGGAACACACGAATGCACATCATAATTACACTACCCAAGCCCTGGCTGGTGTAGCTCAGTGGATTGAGTGCGGGCCTGTGAACCAGATGATCACGGTTTGATTCCCAGTCAGGGCACATGCCTGGGTGGCAGGCCAGTTCCCAGCAGGGGACGAATGAGAGGTAACCACACATTGATATTCTCTCCTTCTCTCCTTCCCTTCCCCTCTAAAGATAAATAAATAAAATCTTAAAAAAATAATTATACTCCCCAAGATTTAAATGAAGGCGAGAATCCTAGAAGCAGCAAGAGATAAGGAGACAGTTACTTACAAAGGAGTTCCCATTAGACTGTCAGCGGATTTCTCAAAAGAGACCTTACAGGCAAGAAGGGGCTGGAAAGAGGTATTCCAAGTCATGAAATCCAAAGACCTACAACCAAGATTACTGTATCCAGCAAAGCTTTTATCTAGAATGGAAGGGCAGATCAAGTGCTTCTCAGATAAGGTCAAGTTAAAGGAGTTCATCATCACCAAGCCCTTATTGTATGAAATGTTAAAGGGACTTATCTAAGAAAAATAAGATAAAAAACATGTATAGTAAAATAACAGCAAACTCACAATTACTAACAACCACATCTAAAACAAAAACAAACTAAGCAAACAACTAGAACAGGAACAGAACTACAGAAATAGAGATCACGTGGAGGGTTCACTACAGGGGAGTGGGAGGAGGAGAGATGGGGGAAAAGGTACAGAGAATAAGTAGCATAGATGGTAGGTAGAAAATAGGGGGAGAGCAAGAATAGTATGGAAAACATAGAAGCTAAAGAACTTAAGACACATGAACATGAACTAAACGGGGAATATGGGTGGGAGAGGGTGTACAGGGTGGAGGGAAATAAAGGGGGAAAATGGGACAACCATAACAGCATAATCAATATAATATTTTTTTAAAAGAGGCCTAAAATTCACTTTCAAATACTTCAGCCAGTGTGGACAAATCTTAATAGTTGTTGAAGTTAAGTGATGGGGTGATGAGTGTATGAGGTTCATTATTTTACACAATTTGAAATATTTTGTAATAATTAATTTTTAAATGGAAAAAAAGGATCTTGTCTCAGATAGTTTAGGAAGGAGGGTATTAGAAGGGTGAAGGGGGTGATGTGGGTCTTTGGGGAGAGGAGGTGATTTCAGCACCACCATAACCCAATGGGCATCCTGGCTTCCCCAAAGTTTGCCTTCGACTTCTTAGTCTACCTGGGTTTCTCACTTAGCCACAGCTTGCCGTCCTGAGTGCCTGCCTCTGTAATGAGGAGTGATGTATAATTGATGAAAGCACAATGTGATACAGTCACAGAAACCTCGTCTGCTAGAAGACATCTGTTCAGCACACAGAATCCACTCAGCTACTGTCACAATGCATTTACTGTATGGTATCAGAGCTGCAGGAGTATTCAGGCACTAGGCAAACCATGGTCTATAACAGTGTATGTCTGGGGACATGGAAACATAGGGAGATTCACTTCTGTTTTGATATTTATGTGTCTAGGGGCACTGCCTCTGCCTCCCTTGCTCAGCCTGTATTGCTTCAGTGTCCTTTTTATAAATTATCTCTGCCCTCCAATGGGCTTTGAGCAGACTCGGGTGGACTCAGGTTTCTAACTTCTCTCCTTCAGACACCTGTCATGGAAGCCTTAGGAGCCCTGGTTACTGCACATTGTGAAAAGAGGGTAGCATTTCCCAGGAACTCTTCTTTCTCTAAGTCTCTGTCTTCTGGTGCGTCCAGGCCTCTCATGGGGCTCACTTCCATCTTGAGGGCTCCCATTGGCTCCAAGTGGCTTTCCTACAGGCCTGGACAAAAGGATGACAGGGCTGAATAAAGGGGGCACCCCAAAATGACATGGCAAGACAGGCCACAGCCTGGGGGTTAGGCCACAGGCCTTGGCAGGGTTGTCCTGAACTGGGTCGCTGACCTGAGCTTGTCATCTCCACTGGGGAAGCAGGTGGAAGACCCCTGAGATAGGGTAGCAAGCTGTGCTGCTTGGGAAGGGCAGGGGCCCTTGAACACCAGCCATCAGGGCTCCAGCGTCAGAGACTAGGTTTTCTTCAGCTCTGTTATGCTGGTCTTGCCTTCTTACTCTCTCTGCAAAGTCCTAGCCTGTCGTTCCTCTGTGGCATAACTCACAGTGCACCTCCTGCTGGAAGCTGTCTCAGTCAGGAAAGCCTCATGGCTTGGAAGGAGCCCTCAGTACTTGCACTGCAGAGTTCATGCTGCTCTCACTCCATGCCTGATGTGTTCTGAATGTATGTGCAGGGTCTTCCATTTCCCTGAAAGCCCCCTGGATGTTGGGTTTGGGTCTTTCCCCTTTTTTTTTTTTAATCTCCCATGGGGTCTGGCAAAGGGCTACAAAGGCCTCTTCACCCCTGACATGGAGTTTTGAAGCCCTCTCACTATCAAAGACTGTGTGGTACTAGGCTCTGTAATGGATAGCAGTCATTGTATGAATAGCTAATAGTTATGGTGAATCTGCTGCATGCTGGGCAGTGTTCTAAGTGTTTGGTGCTATTCAGTGATATAGTCCCTTTGATAGCTCTATGAGCTAGGTACTATAGGTAGCTTCGTTATTTAGATGGGAAAATAGAAGCATAAAGAGGCTGATTCCATGTTTCAAGTTTACATAGCTAATAAATAGTAGAAGTGGGCTTTGAACCCAGGCAACCTGGTTCTGGAGCCCATGTTCCTAGCTGCCAAACTGAACTGCTGCCCTGGCAGGGCTCAGAGGAAAGCAGGTCTGGGTGTGAACTCAGACACTTTTGTCATGTGAAGTTACTCCCTCCAGGCTCAGTATTCTCTGCCACAAATGGACTCATAACACCTGCCTCAGAGGGATACTGTGAAGATTAGATGAAATAAGGCATCCAAGGTATCTTGTACCTGGCACTCATGAGGCACTTAAAACAAGAGGGTATCCCTTGTCCTTGCCTCTGGGGAGAGAGGACATAAAGGGAAATGACCAGCTTCTCAATCTACTGATGAGGAATCCGAAGGCCAAGTGTTTGCCTGTCCTGCCCTCAGCAGAGTCTGACTACATTGCTCTATACAGAGAGATGCTCAGTAGTTAGCAGGCTCCAGCCTCAGTACCAAGGAAGACAGGCTTTTGCCTTTCAGCACAGAAATCTGCTCTGCTACCAGCTTCAACCTGTCCTGACCTCTTGTAATCTTCCCCCCAAAGGCAGATGCTCCCAGGTGGTAACGGAGCTGCCTCTCTGTGGGCCTCACTAGGGACTCTGGCTTAGGTCACCCAGGTGGCACCTCTTGTGGAACAGCCATGAATTCATATTCTGACAAATGAAACATAAGAATGGAAGCTGTTTTCTTTCATGCTACCTGCAGTGGGGAACAGCAGGCTAGAGATAAAAGATGACAGACTGCCACAGGGCTGGCGTACGGTCTTCTTCCAACTCCCAGTGCTAGAGGCTGGGGAACACTATAGCTTCATTCACTAGGACAAAACTAAGGGCTGGGCTGGGTCTGGGTTCCTTCTTGAAACAAAGCAAGGAGCCTCCTATTCTGCGCATCACAGGGTGTGGGGTTCTCATTTCCCTCAAACCTTTGTATTGAAGCAGCTGTATTTCTGAGTGCCCCTTTAAAAAGAAGCCAGCCTTGCCTGCATGGTTACCTAGGGAAGTGGACATAGTCCTGGCAACCAGCCAGTGGAAAGCAAAGAGAGCCAAGTGCACTGAAGGGGAAACTGTGAGGCACTCTGATACACATGGACAGATATCAAGCTCCTGTTTGCGGCTCCATTTCAGCCGTAAAGGAAATAACCTGCTGTTTCTCAATGCAGGACAATATTGGCATTTTGGGCAGGCAAAGAAGGACATGACATTTAATATCCCCAGTCTTCATATACTAAATGCCAGTAGCACTTCTTGGGCATTAGGGATGAGTAACTATGTCCCCTAACAATCAAACACCCCCAAAGGCGAGGGTGGGTGGTGATAATGCACCAGCTGAAGGAGTCCTTCCAGTGTCAGTGGTCTTAGCAAGGTTCACACACCTCCCTGGGTCTCTTGTCCAAAGACTCCAAGAGCAATCTTATTTTCCCTCTGGGCACAGCTTCTGCAAAACAGGGGGCTGTACTCATTTGATACCTGTGCTGTAAGTGTCCCCAGGGGGTTGGAGGATCTTTATCTAATGTTTCGCAACAGCTCAGGCTCCTTCTCTGACTCCAGTTATTTGATCCTCTCACTCTGACTGGACTGTCCAGGCCCCTGCCAGGTGCGTGACATCCTCATTCCTCTCCCAATAGGCCTAATATGTTGTCCTCTGTGGTTGGAGCCTAAGGAAAGAAGGGGTCTTGGGAGGGTGTAGGGCATGGCCCTCTTCCTTCTGGATAGAGCCTCCCTATTGTTCAGTTCTCCTGTCATCCCTGCCCTCTGACAGGTTCTCAGTGGGATTTTAATTCCTCATTGTTACCTTTGTCAGGATGGAGCTCCTCTATAGTTCACCCTTGCCTCTCTCTTCAATTGTTCTGTTTTGCATTTCTATGGTGGGTTTCCTCCTTCCTGATATAATGATTATTCTGTCTTTCTCTTTCACTCACACAATCACACACACACACACACACACACACACACACACACACACCCCCTTTGATATTTCCTTGAGATACTTCTCTGAAGAGATGAGGGTGAGGGAAGGCTACAGGGGAGCTTTAATGAGAAAGGCTTTCATAGTAGGGATGGGGGAGGGTTGGGAGAGAGTCATTAGAATAGGAATCAAGGACGTCCATGGACCCACTGTTTCTAAAGGGTTTAAAAAATATCTATTTCTTTCTGATTAAAATATAATACATATTCATTGTAAGGAGTTTGGACAATTTAGAAAAGAAGCAATAAGAGAATAAAAATGATCTGTAATCCCACCAACAAGAGACAGAGAGTTAATATTCTGGTGCATTTCCTTTCAGTATTTTTTTAATTGGGGGAAGTAGGCTGAGATCAGGCTGCATATGTTGCTTCCCCCGCTTTATATTCTGAGTTATTAAATCATCTTCAAAAGTACCATTTTAATGACTCTACAGCATTCTCTTCTGAGGATAGCCTGCAGTAGGCCTCCCAGGTACCCCAGAATTTTAAGATTCTGGGACTGGACTTGCCTGCTTCTACAACAATGTCTTAAGACAGAGAATGACCACCTCTACCTGGTGATGCTTTTCTCTACCTTATCTCAATGTCAGGCATCGGTCATCAGTGTCAGTCCCCATCCCCAACTCCACCCTCATGTGAACCACCCAAAGATAGATTTTTGCTAAACCAACCTTTTAAGCTCTACTTCCATTATAAACAACACAAGACCACTGTTCCTCAACAAACCTTCCAGCCTAAAGGGATAAGAGAAAGCAGAAATGGAAATATGCAGGTGAAAGTGGCTAAGGAACAAAATGTCATCTATTAAGGTCCAAGACAAAAATCATGTGGTAGCAGAAAACTTATTAATAAATTATTTTTTGTTTTGTACTTTCCATTATAAGTTACCACACTCAGCATCAGTAACTGCAAACATATCTGAGAAAGAGATATACACACAAGTCCATTGCTCCTACTGAAAGGAGAAATTGAATTCTATTTCAGGTTTGAAGGCAAATTTCATAGCCCTAATTAAGCAAAATTATCTTAGAGAGCTGCCACCAGCAAAAATGCAATAAAGTAAGACTATTGTGGCTAAAGTGGGGAATGTTTCCCCAGGGTTATAAAAGATCCCCAAAGGTGCCGCATGGTGGAGAATTCTACTCTTCAGTCCAGACCTTTTGAAGCTTTACTTTTAATGGGATTTCTACCAGGAAACTAAACTTCCCTGGAAGTTTAGAGTATCTTTTGATCAGTCAGAATTTGCCACTCCTCTCAGAAGAAAATCCCAAAGGGCAAGGCGAAGGCATAGACGTAGCAGGTTGGGGAGGAGAATTAGTAGCATCAGAGAGCCCACTTCTAATTGCAATAATATTATTTCTGTTCTTAGGTGAAATTCAACGAGAAAATTTTGGAAAGCGGTGCAAGATGAATAATCAGTATGTGTCTCAGTGCCAGTGGAACCTGGTTTACTATGCTAATGGAAAGAAATAGAATCATGCATTCTAGAAAGATAATGATGAGACATGAGAGGTGGGAGATAGGGGTGCAGGGAGAAAGAAGCAAAGGGGAGCAACATAGGTACACTCTTCATAAAGTTAATCCCTCTGAACCAACCTCAGTGAAGGCTGATGCACAGGTATTTAATGCATAAAAAGGACACTCGAAAAAGAACTCATTGTTCTGAATGCAGAGGCAAACCTGGATACCCAGGCCATCACTATAAAGGTTCATAGGAAAGAAGAGGAGAAACCCAGTAGTTAGCTTTGGGATCATCTACTTTGGCCTTTACAAGGTTTCTGCATCTGTGAATTTGTCACTGCTGTGGGCTTTCTTTTCCTTTGGCATACAATGGTTACTGTGATGAGCAGTCATATAAAGCACAGGATAAATTTTTATTATTACTGGATGGTGCTGTTGCTGGTGCTGTACACTTCTGCATGGAGGTTTTCAGACATTATAATTACATTCAGTAGGTTTGCAAATAATGACATAACCCAGTCACCTTACTGTGAGTATGATTTATTACAAATAACAAAATGTTATTATATGGAAATTAGTTTCCACACAACAGCTGACTAGAGGGGGGAGCTCTAGAGACACTTAAATGACTAAAACAGGAACCTATGGTATTCCAGAACCTGGGACAGCTCCAGATGGGCCCCAGTCATCTTACTTGCTAGGTCTCTGCAAGAAGAGAACTGGAAGGAAGGTGAGTGGGAGAAAGCAGGGTTGTAAGCAGTTAAGACTCAACCTGAGTTTGAGGCTAAGACCTTTGTCAGCCTAAGACAGGGAGCTGCTATGGGTTACTTTTGATTTTTCATTTGGATGTTGCCTTCTGACCTCCTTTTGTAGCTTAAATACACCTTCTCTAACTTGAATAGAAAATTTTCAATACCAGAATCACCAACCATAACTTCACTTCCTTTTTCTAGTCTTTGGTAATATTGTCATAATTTAAAAAATTTCAGCCAAAGACACATTGACCTGGGAATATGGGAGCATATAGACATGAAATAATATATATTTATATCACTATATATATCACTATATTGTATATTTGTATCTATCCATCTACCTATCTATCTATCTGTCTATGTATGTTTATTGGTCGTTTTGCTGTTTAACATCTCCTCTTAAAAGGGCAGATGGTCACGGCTTATGAACAAAAACAGAATCTAACACAGAACAATTCTCTCCACCTCTCCTCTCTCCCACTGGACAAGCTTAAGAGATATGGAACTCCAGCCTAAGAAATCTTCTCATCCTGGTCACTTCCTGAGGTGTTCCAAGGGAATAACCTTCTGTTATAATGCATTTAAGGTAAAAACAATAATAGTATTAATAAAACCTCAATGTTTTCCCATATCTTTGGAGTAGACCTTCTCCATTTAATAGGAGTAAGAATTAGTTCAGCAACTTGCTCAAGATTGAAGAGCAAAGCAAAGATAATAACTCAGGTTTCCTAGAATCTTAGTCTCAGATGCATTCTACTGTGCCATGGCTGTCCAAAGCAATTGAGAAGGTGCTGGGTGTCCTAAGTGCAGTACTAGAAACCAGGCTGAAATGGCCTGAGCTCCATTATGCTTTTCTTCTACCTTGGGAGTTCTTGACTTCATGGAGAAATTCTGACTTTTTCATCTTTGTCTACATTTAGATATAACAAAACTGATCTCATCTCTTATCCCCAAATGTAAATGCCAAACTTTTCTTTGCTCTGGTCTATATAATTTCAGAGCTGGGTGGGAGTGGGGAACAGAGTTGAAGAAGGGGCAATGAGGACAGGGAGTCAATTTGTGTGATGAGAGCAGTGCCAACTTTCATTACAGCACCTGGGGATGCAGTGACATAGAACTCAAAGTCCTTTTGCCATTATCTCAACATCGGGAGCTGAATTGCTTTGGTTTACACTCATGAAGAGCTCTCAGAGACCCGAGGAGGCCTCTGACCACCCCATTTCAGAGCAGGATTTTCCACATTGTCTCTTTTTGACTCTGGTGCCCAAAGTTTTGAAAGAATAGGTGTTTTAAGAATTTAAACATTTGGAAAGTTATCAGTGACATTGAATGACACTAACATGGGGGGAATTATAGAATTATTTATTACAAATAACAAATGTTATTATATGGAAATTGTTTCCACACAACAGCTGATGAGTGGGAAGAGCCAGTAATATGGACCTAAGTACCAGTTTCCTTTAAGTGATTAGACAATTTCTAACCAATGACATGAAACATTTAGTTATAGCATAAGGTAGATTTCTGGTTGGTTGCTACAAAACCAGAAACCTTTCCCTAGTAGTTCACAGGAGAATTCCTTCTCTTCTTGCCCCATTTTCTAGGATGACTGAGGTGACTGGCATGGGATCCAGCCCTACATTTTCATTGCCACTGGGATGTGCCAGTAGCACATCTTTTCATTATTCAGCCCTCAATCATTGAGTGTCCAAGTTTAGTTCTTGTCCATCCTCTGTCCTATCCCTGGGATACTAGTGACTGGAAGTGGATTTTCAAATGGTTTCACCCAAACACTAGCGGCTCCTTATTACCTAGACTCAGAGAACTATAGAATGGATTCCTACGAACCTGCCAGTGTTAGGTATTTTTTTTGGAGTATGGATGCCTTTCTCCAAATGAAATACCACATGGAACCTCTAGTAGGTGTAAAATGGGTGGAAACAGTGCTCTGGATCAAGCCCCTGTGAGGGTACAGAGCACTCTCTGCTCAGCCACATGCCCGGCTCCTCTCCACACCAAGTGAATATGTTCACTGAGCTCTTCTCTAGCTTCCTCCCTTCAATACAAGATATCTGTCACCACTCTGGGCCTTTTTTTTCATCAGAACTGTACTTAACGTCTCTGTGCTTCATTTTTCTTATCTACAGAACTGGTGGGCAGTACTGAATTGTAGAGATATGGTGAGCAATGGATGAGTTTATTCTGAGAATAAACATTGATTTAGGGAATTGTTTGAAATGAAGGAAGCATTTTAATACATGTTGGCATCTCTGCTGCTGATTCCCCTCACATTTGCTGGCCTGGTCTCCATGCTCACCTCAGTCAGGTCCTGGCTGCAGTTACTGGAGAGCAGGTGTTTATTGCCTTGTTCTTTGAAGCCCCTCCTGTCTCTTCCAGTGCCTGTCTGGCCAAACAGGAACATCTTGCAGACATGTGAAACCTCTAAGCCTCTTGTGGCTCAGCCCATGCAGATGCAGAAAGGGATTTATGACTGTAGAGCTGCATCTCACTCTCGCTCATGTCAGACAGTGAATCCCACTCTCTGCCCACAGCTGCACACTAGCAAGCCTGGCCCCACAGAGAGGAGATGCCAACTTCCCTCCTTCTCTGGCTCTGAGTCCCACTGCCTTTTTGAGTCCACCCCTCCCCACACCACAGGATCCCCTGTGCTCCCTGTTCCCTTTTCTCTCCACCAGAGGAGAGAGGAGGGGTGGTCTGAGCCACCACTTCAGGCGGTGACAATTAAACCCATTCAGAGCCCAGTCATTTGCATGCAACTCCTCACCAGGCAGAGAACACACAACCTATCATTATCTCCTGGCATTGCTGGTGACTGCCACATGGCTGTGAAAATGGCAGCTTCCTCTCCCTGGGCACTGCCAGGCAGGGAGCAGGTAATTGATGAAGGGCACGGATTCTTTTGTCTTGCCCTAGCTAGCCTCTGCAAGAGGCTACAAAAGAGGCCAGAGTTGAAGGAGGAGGTGGAGTGAGAACAAAGCAATAGGAACCCATGGACCCAAGAGTTCTTGTACCCTGCAGAGAGTCTCTAGAGGACACAGCAGGAGAAGGATGGCAGGAAGGCATGAGTCATCTGCGGGTAGTTCCCACTTCCTCAGCTGGAATTTACTGGACAAGATTATCCTTTGAAAAGTATTAAAAGACACCATTTTGCTGTATACCCAGAGAGCAGGCTCTGTGGCAGCTGCTCCCTCAAAGGCACTCCAGCTGTTCCCTGCCTCCACCCCGCACACACTACCTCTTCCCTCTACCCCTCCCCCATGTCAGCTCTAAATAAACCACACGGAAAGCCAAATGCAATGATGCCTGGTTGTGCTGGCCCAGCATTTCTGGTCTCAGAAAGAGAGACAAAAAGACCCAAAGGCACAGGATCTCACACTGATTCCCCAACCCTGGATAATACACCCCTCAGAGCCTATTATGAAACCAGGGTGTGTGGAGGGGGGTGGGAGTAGGAAAGCTTCAGCCGGGAGACCTTCTTGCACCTTCTGAGGCTAAGAGAGAGTCCAGCTTGGATGTCCAAGGTCAGGGCTAGCCTACACTTAGAGTAGGTGGTCCCATTAGGAAAGATCCAGAAGCACTTACACTATCCCAAGCACTATTCACCATGAGCTGAAATTCCACAACCCGTGTTCTTTTCTTTTCACTTAATCCTTTAATCCTGAGAAAGGCAGTACTAAAACTTGTGCTATTCACTCTTTAGTAAGAATAAATTTCTCCAGCTTTTTCTGAAAATAAGCATTGATTATTAAGGAAGAGAGAGAGATACATGAGAATCTTATACCCCGAAATAGATGGCAGCAGATTTTACCAGCAGGAGAGAAAATGTGGAGCAAAGAATCTGGGTTGGGCAACCTGACCTTCCTCAGATTTTTTTCCCAGGTCCATGGGATAAAGAGGTCTGGGTGCACTAGGAGCCAAGCAAACCCAGCTGAGTGTTATCTCTGCTGAGTTTACTCTCCAGGACAGTGAGGTCCTGTGTTAAATCTGAATGGGAGCTGGAAGGGATTCCCTGTTTGTCTCACTGCATCCCTGCTGCTATGAGGAGGCTACATACCCAAAAAGCTTGAGCTCGATTCTCTTTTGAAGGCAGAGATTTATCAAAAGAACAACCAATGGCCCTGGCTGGTGTGGCTCAGTAGATTGAGTGCTGGCCTGTGAACCAAAAGGGTCACCAGTTTAATTCCCAGTCAAGGCACATGCCTGGGTTGTAGGACGGGTCCTCAGTGGAGGGTGCGTGAGAGGCAACCACACACTGATGTTTCTATCCCTCTCTTTCTCCCTCCCTTCTCCTCTCTCTATAAAAATAAATAAATAAAATATATTTAAAAAGACAACCACATGTTCTGCCTCTGTTCCCACCTCAGAATTAGCAACTCCAGCTGTACATGCCCATAGGTGTTGCATTTTGGTGAACTTTAAAAATAGGAAAGTCAATTTGTCAGGTAGGTATGAATACCTACTTTGTACACCCAGATATGAGCAGGCAAGAACACTGCCCCCACTCCACATCAGGACTTGGGCACAAGAGAGGTGGCCAGGTGTGGCCTGTTATCTGGGTATCTGTGTGTGTGCCTCCCTTCTCCTCCTGCCAGTGATTCCTTATAGACAGGGTCCCTCTCTTCAAAACAGGTACCTGGACTAAGCGCACAGCTGGTGCTCAGTAAGTACTAGCTGATTGGTCACCAGTGCTTGCCCTTGAGTAACTCACATTCTAGTCAGGAGGGCAAGACTTCACATGCAGCTACCACTCAGAGAGCAGCCCCAGGTGGCCTGTAAGTAGAAGCTGGCAGTCTCCCAATCCAGCTACACCATGGAGTCAGAATCTTTCAGCTCCTGTTCTGGAAATTCCCTAGGGAGTGGGCTACAGCCCTGTCCCTAGAACTGCTGCTATACTTGCCCTAATTTTGCCCGTCTATGGAGCCTTTATCTCAAGTCAAATGCCACTGCAAATGGCTTTCAAGCTGGCGGAAATCCATGTGTAAATAGCACAGTGGCTAAAAGCTCTGGGGTCGGGAATATTTGCATCCTTGCTCTGTCACTTGCTGTGTGACTAAGGACAAGTTAACCTGTCTAGGCCTCAATATCTTCATCTGTAAAATGGTGATAGAGCATTACCTTTGATAGAGCTTGCTGTGAATATTAAATGAAATAATGGACATAAAGCTTAGCGAAGTGCCTGACACACAGTAAGCACTCAACAAATAAATATTTATTATTTAATCATTTTCTAAAGCATAAGGGTAATGGTTCAGATTTTGTTCTGAAGGAAGATTTTAAAATTTAAAGAGAGAAGGCCTACTCCTGTCTTCCAGTAAGATGCATAGTAGGATTGCATGGGATAAGGAGGGATACTCTAAGGGTAATTTTAGAAATGAAAAATCTTTGGATAGAAGCAGGAAAACAAGCAATTTCCTGAAAGACCCAGAAGAACAAGGTATTTGTAGGAAGATCAAACATTGTTACTACCACCAACAACTCTACTTTACTGAGCATCTACCATGTGCCAGGAATTGTGACAAATACCTTATTTATAATCCTTAAAATGACACTTCAAGGAAGGCATTATTATCCCCACTTAATTGACAAGGAAGCTCGGATGGTATTCAAACACCAGCCTGTCTGACCAGAATCCCAGGCTTTCTCTTGAGCAGGTACTTTCTGAGCTTTGCAATTATTAGAGCACAAACTCCCTGGGGGTAATGTGAACATTTCATTGATTTTCAGAAGACCTAGCCATAGTTTCACAGTGTCTGACCTTTATCAGGTGTTCAGTACATGCCAACAAACATTTGGTGGCATAAACCTATTTCACACACCAGGGAGTAGAAGAGATGCTATGTACTCGAAGTGGCCCAACTTGGCTGTAGCACCCAGGCCATCGTCACTGTGAGAGGTGGACAAACTGTATGAGATGATTCCCGTGGCCATGACCTCCCACTGCATTTGACTGTGGCTGAGATCCGTCTCTCTCCCCATACCCTCTCCATTGTCACCACCAAGGCCTGTGTTACACATAACAAAAAACAGAAGCCTCCACCTCAGAGGGCACTACTCATGAATAATGAAGCCATACCAGGCTCATTCTTTTGAAGGAATTCTCTCTTGGCTGGTGAAGCTGCATGGCAAGAAGCAAGCTCATTATTGCAGTTCTTTACTTATTCATGCTTGAATAAGTGGGCCAGGCCTGTTTGCACACATCTTTTTCCTCATTGAATCCTACTTTTCATTCTCCCTTCCTTCTAGGTCTAGCTGATCTTTGAGGGCTCCAATAAAAGGCGAGGTGGGAAGCCAAGTAGTATGATTGTCCAGGAGCTCAGGATGCAGCTCCTGGATGGAAGAACCAGAGATAAAGATGACGGATCTCTTTCATGCCAGGCCACCCGCCCATGATTCCTTGGCAACGAGGCTTGTCTGGGATCCAGGGCTCCCTGCCATGGAGACGTGAGGCAGGTGCTCCAGGGACTGCCATTTCCTGGCCTGTGGCCTGTGTCTAGGCTGTCTGCTGGCTGTGGGCTTGGGCGAAACATGATCAGAAGACCTCTCATTAACAGAGCCTATGAAGGGGGAAACCATCTCTCCTTCTGCTCTGCCACTCCTGTCCTCCCAGGTTTTTACATCTGAATAGCCTTTCTCTTTGCCTCTGCCCCTCCTCACGGCAGGGCTGGTCTGATAAACATTTCCCAGGGTCAGTAATTAGGCTGGGAAATATGGGGCACATCATGCTCTAGTCTCCCGGAGCTCAGCTCAGGCTTACACATCTTTGCACCAATCTGCATTGCCGGCCTGGAGAGCTTCCCTCTGCAGTGAGCACAGAGCCCTGTCATTCTGCATAGTCACATGAACCCAGCACACCCAGAATGCAAAGACAAGGCAGACTGGAAAAGCACTTAAGCATAGGCCCTTGGCCAACTTTCATTTACTCTGCCACCTGGCTTCTTTTAGTGCCGGGCACACAGAGTCTGTCTTTGTTGGACTAAATTTCTCTGTTAGGTCAGGGCAGCCTGCAATGGGAGGAGGAAGGTATTTGAGGAGGGGGTGGTTGGACAAGTGATAGAGAGGTTTGAGGTGTTAGGGAGAGATCAGAGGGTCAGGGCAGGGGTCTGGCTTTAGTACTACCTGTTTAGTACTTTAGTCTCCTCCCAGGGAACACTGTAATGTGCTGGAGCCATTGGGTTTGAACCCAAGCTGGCTTGGATTCTTTCCAGCTGTGTCATTGGGGCGAGGGCAGTCATTTAATTTCCTTGAGCCTTAGGTTCTTCATTCATCACTCATCACCTGGGGCCAACCCCAACCTCCCTGTGGGCAGTTTCAAGGGTTAGGAACCATGTATGTGCAACCACTGCTAGCCCAGGGGCTGGTAAGTGCACAGAACATACACAGCAGCAGTTATTATTGTCCTTTCCTTTCTCTAGTCTCGGTTTTCCATTCTGTGTTACAGGGAGAGCAGGGTTGAACTCTTCTGCTGGGTGTGTGAAAAATTGTTCCTGAGTGGCTCACAGTACTGCCAAGAAGACTGCTCACTGAACTCTGAGGCTGGCTGGGGGTCCCACTCTCTCAGCGGTCTCTCCTTCCCTCCTGAGATTTCCCTGTGAGTGAATTCTGATGGGCAAGGGGAAATCTGGGCCAAAGAATAACTCCTCTTCCTTCCATGGCTTCTGTGACCACACCCCCCAGAGGAACCTACCTTCACTCTTTCTGGAGGAGGTGGCTCAGCCTGCAGTTAACTCCTGCCTGCAGTGTGGGAGTGCACCCCACATGCACTGCCTGTTCTGTGTGTGGACAGCTCAGAGCACTGAAAACGCTTTACAAAAAAACCCTCTGGCCTGAATGTTCACTCACTGACTACAGTGGTACCTTTAAGTAAATGTAATGTTTTCCCTATGATGCACCTTCAGATATCTCAGATAGCTCTAAAACTCTCTGGAGTAGTCTCTATTCTGTGATATAAAACATAGTCATTAAGGAAAAAAATCATTCTTAATTTGACATGAATTCCCTCCACTCCACCCACCCGACTCTGTTCTGGTTCTGTAGATAATCAGCAGGGCAGAGGCCCCTGTCTCAGCATGAACAGCAGATTTTAGGGGGGCTTATTTGTCTTTGACTTTTCATCTTGCAAGAGCTAGCCCATCATGCTGCCCAGGAAAAAAAATTGGATTCCAATTCTGATGTCTTTTTCTTAAAATGTGATAACCAGACCACAGTTTCTTCATCTAGGAAGGGCTTCCTGTGGAAGGTGCCTCCTCAGAGAACCACTGAGGGAGAGTGGTGTCAGGTAGGAAAGTCAATTAGGCAAAGAGTGTTGACTCACAGAGTCTGGCAATACTCACTGAGAACTTTCCATAGGCCAGGCAGAGTGCCAAGTGGTGAGAATGCAGAGGACTAAATCACAGTCCTGCCCTCAGAAAGCTCACCATTGACCAGTGCCAGACTGTGCTCTAGGCATGAGGCCCTGAGAGCAAGCCATCCACAGAAAGGGTGTTTTCACTGGAATGAGCAAGGGCATGGAGAAGACTGCCTGTATTTCTGGACAAGCATGTTTGGTTGTCTGAGACTCCAGCAGTGGTCACCATGCCTTCTGACCACAGCATGATCTCTGGGAGCCCTGTGGCTAAGTTTGTTCACCTCGGAGACTGAGCCAAAACACGTTTCAGTGGCAGCAGAGGGAGTGGGTGGTAGCCTATCAACCCAGAGTGGGAAGTCAGCCCATCAGCCTCAGGGAAAATATGTGCAGTGCAGGTGGAGAACCAAAGAGATGCTGTCTGTGCCTCTGGTCTGTGTTTGCCATCCACATCTCTAAGCCATTTGGGCCACCAAGGGGCCACCATTCACAGGTTCCCTGAATTGTATCTGTTGTGTCAATGAGGGGAACAGCAGGAAACAGAGTTAAACTCAGATGCTTCAAAAGCAGAGGCTTTCAGGAAGGGACTAGCTACAAGGTGTGGACGAGGACATTGATATACCAGAGACCAGCAGGTAGGAGTGGGCAGGTCCACACAGCTCAGTGAAGACTGGGGGGTTAGGAGGGACTAGGGAGAAGGTGGAGACCTAGCTCCTAGCAAGCAGTCCTCATACCTCTTTTTGTTGAGAGGCCTCTTTTTGTTGAGGCCTTGGGTCACAGCAGATATGGATACCTTAGCAGGGCTGGTGGTGAGGGCAGACCCCACAGCAGGGGTGACCTCTCTTCTCCCTCACCAAAATACAGTGACAATGCATCAGTTAGCAGGAGCCAGGGCTTCTGGGCCAGAAAGTGAGGGAAGATTGGGGGCAGGGAGGGGAAATGCAGGTGTTAGGTTTTCCAGCATGGACCTCCCATGGGAGTCCACTGCACACTGTGCCCCTTCTTTTCTGCTTTTCTTTTTCTATGTGAAATGTCTTGGAGGTTCTCCCAAAGTTGCCCCATTCTCTGTGATGGTTGCCAGTATTCAATTACATGCATCTATATCTATTTATTTAATCAGTTCTATGTTTCTGAGCTTAAAGTTGCTTCTAGTTTTCTACTATCACAAGTAACACTGGAAGAAAAATGCTTGTATATAGGTCTCTGCACATGAGCTAGGACATACTTATATTTCTGTAAAGTGGATTCCTAGAGATAGAACAGCTGAGTCAAAGGGTATGCAGGTTCCCAATGTTTCTACCTCCTGCCAAATTGCCCATTAGGGAGGATGTACCTATTCACCAGCACCCCCCATGCCCAAGCAGCACAGCAGCACTGGAGAGGGGTCCTGCCCACACTGTGGCCAGTACGACTCGGAAAAGACAAAACTCCCAACATGGCCAACTAAGCCCTTATGCTCTGGGTCCAACCTGCCTCTTCTCAGCCTTTCCAGGGTGGCTGCTCTTCCCTCCTTGCATTCTTGCTGCCCACAGCCTTGGCAGATGCCACACCCTTGCCTGGAATGTTTCTTCTGCCTTCTTCCCAACCTACCCTTAGATCTCAGCCATGTGCCACTTCTTTAGGAATGCCTCCCCTGAACCCAGGGCCAGTGTGCAGCCCCTCAGCAGAGCTCTTGGAATGTGGTGCCCTTCCCTGTCCTTGTCACGGGGCCTCTGATAGTTGTTTGGGAATCATTTGATAAAGGTCTGTGTCTCTGGACTCTAAGCCCCATGAGGGCAGGCACCATGTCTGCTTCTGATCACCACAGTGTTTTCCCAGAGGAGGATGAGTATCAGTCCTACAGAGCCTTCTTAGTATATTAACTGAATGACTGAATAAAAGTCAAACTAACTCTTCAATTTATTCCTCTATACTTCTCCTGTGCTAGTTTTCTTGGTGAAAGATCAATACTCTTCTAGTGCCTTTGCAAAAAATCCTGCAGTTCCCTTTAACTAATTTTTTATCTCATCCCTCCATATTCAGCAGTTGTCAGATCACTTCACATTAGAGTAGGAACTCTTCTCTCCTCTCTAGGCCTTTGTTTAAGTCATTTCTTTCCCTGTAGTGCCCCTTTCTCTTTTTTTTTTTTTTGCCTTATGAAGTTCTATTCACCCTTTAAGACATGGTGCATCTTTTCTAAGACACTTGTCAGCTCTCCCAGTTACATTTACCTTCCACCCCCAGCCCTGTAACACTGTCTATGAAAAGTCTTTCCCTTGGTTGAATTTTGTCTGTGGATTCTCCTGTCCCTCCACTGGATGTAAGGTAGCAGGAAGCCATCCTTGTTGATTTCCAAATGCCCCTTAGTCCCAGAATAGCATTCTGTACATAGTAGGTGTTCAGTAAACTCTGGATAGAATCAATCCAAATGATGTTCAAGCAAAAATGCCTGTCTTGGCTTCTTGCATGTTTGGAGAGGCTTTCTGGACAGAGCTGCCAGGTAAGGCTGGGAGCCTCTGCCCTTTTTCTCCTCCTCCCCAGCACAGGCACGCCAACACCCATGGACTACCAACTTTCAAACTCTATTACTCCCATTCCAGAACTCAGGCAATACCATCAGACAAGGCAGATGTTTTCATCAGTCTGGAAGGTTTCTATTTTCACTTTCCACATCAGCCTCATGCTGTCAATCTCTTCTCCAGCCTGCTTCCTTCTCCTGTCTTCCTGCCTCCACCCCTAACATACCTAGCTCGTCTGTGGATCAATTTCTGTGCTGCAGATACAAAGGTAGTTTTGCTTGAAAAATGGAGCTCCCCTTACAGGAGATAATAAAGAGATCAATACTGGTTATACTGGAATGTTCAGGAGTTAGGGGCCAGTGACACCCTTGCTACTGTCCATGCCCAGGGCCACACTGTGCTGCCCTCCCCACCCCCCGACTGCAATGCCTTCCTCCTTCCACACCTTCAGCACCTGCAGAAGCCAGGCATGCCCTGGACCAAGCCAGCTTATCTCTGTTTGCAGAGAAGTCATTGGTCATCATCAAGAGGTGAGCATTTTTAGGTGCAAAGCCCTGTGTCCTGGGCCCTGTGGGCCCATGGCCTGGCAAGAAGCCTGCAGAGAGGCCGTGCTGATAGAAGAAGCCCAACTAGAGTGAGACTACAGAGAGCAGGACAGAGCCTGTGTCCCAGTTCTGCCACTTACTGGCTGCATAACCTTGGACAAGTCACTTTCCACCTCTGATTTGGTCACAGCTATTGTGAGTCAAGAAGGTTAGACTAGATAACCTAAGGTCCAAGGATGGGCTTCTGAGGGTCTATGTACCTTTGGAATTGTCTTCAAATATTGTGCATATTTGCTTTCCCCCCACTGGATATAGGGTTCATGTTTTCTCCCATGTTCTTTAAACTCGGATTCCTAAAGGGATCCTTGACCCTGGATGGTCAATCCAGCCCTAATGTTTTTTGACTCCAACAGGAAAGAGGTGTTCTTGCAGTGCTGTTCTTGTTGTTAGGGACACATAGAAGGCACCCCAGAAGAAGATTCAAAAACACTTTTGTAGTAATATTAAAGAGATGGTCAAAGGTAGGTAGATAAATTGGGAAGACTTCCTGGAAGAGGTACATTTCAACAAGAAAGCAACATTTTCAGGTAAGGCAGAAGCTTGAAAGGTAAAGGGGGCATTAAGAAATGATAGCGTGCTCTTTTCTCATTCCCATGCTTAATAATGTGATGCTTTGTGAGGGGGCGGTCAACCTTAATTAGCTGAGGATGCTCATAGTCCTTCACCAAGTAAAAGAAATCAAAAAGTCAAATACCAGCTCATTAAATGCTTGGGCTTGCTAGCTATTAAAAGAATTTCCATTCCAGAACGGGATGCTTATCAGGGAATGCCAGACCTAAATATAAGCCAGCCCCCTCCATGCCAGGAGACTTCACCGTGTTAGGCAGACAGGAGGGAGGGAAGGAGGACTTCTTGGAGATGTGTCATTACTTTTAACATCCAAATATAACCTGCCCCAGGAGGGATGGGACTAAGGCTGCTCTTTGCAGCTGCCTCCTGCCAGAGCCAGGGCAAAGTACCAGGGGATGATGGGAGCAGACGGTGCAGAGTGCAGAGGTGTGGAACATAAGCAGACCACGGCCACCCCTTATCTTCCCCAAATTTGGAAATCCTGGAGGTAGGGCATTGAGGTCTGTTGACTACCCTGATCTGGCTACAGGGGTGGGATGGTGGTTTGGGGAGGCTTAGGTGCTGGCTATCCCGGTGAAGGAGGGGGTGCTCTAGAAATCTGTGACAACTTTTGCTGCATGTCTTCCTGGAATGGGAGAGGAAAGGAGTGTCATAGGGAAGAGGAGACCCCCACACTGCCTGCACATTTCCATATCTGTGTCTATAGCCGCATTTCCTCCCTTCAGAGCATGCTGTCAGTTTGCAGTTCTGCACTCACCTGGATGGTTCTTCGGCTGCTCTATCTTCGCTGAGACTGGAAGCTCTTTTTGAGAACAAAGGCTGTGTGTCTGCTCCCCTTTCTACTCCCACTCCCACCCCATTGTGCCCAGTGTCAGGCATGTAGAGGCCCCCAGTGAGTGAATTAACAGATGAACTGCCAATACCCAAGCGCGGGGAGCACTTTATAACCGATGCCTCTCAACTCAGGGCTGGGTGCAAACACCTGCACGCCTGGATTCTGAGGGAATCGGTCCGGGGTGTTGAATGGGCATGAGAGTTTTAAAAGCTCCCCAGGCAATTCTAATGTGCAGTCACATTATCAAATGAAAAAGTTTCCAGTTCTCTCAGTTGATTCTTGTTTCCTCCTCCTCCCTCTTTAATTCTCTGTTGTTGATTCCTAAGACACTCTCCTGAGGTAGGCAGGGCAGGATCCTTATTCCTGTCCTAGGACTTAAGAAGCCCAAGTTGAAAACAGTTGAATGACTTGCTCAAGGTCACATAGGCTAATGGGCAGTGGGGGTGGGGCAGAGGCCCAGTCTTCCGGGGGCCCTGGGTCCCCTGCACTCTGACCTCCCTGGCTGCAGTGGAAACATGGTCCTGGGAAGGGTCCTGACAGTCAAGGAAGTTGACCTGCAACAAAGTGTGGTTCATTTCTTGGAGTGGGGAGAGGGGGAGTCAAGTGACAAACCCATGGTCAGCATGCAAGACCCAGCACCTATCCCTTCACACCTTATAGGCACTCCCTCCCTCTGCAGAAAGCCCAGCCAGCCAGGGTCAGACTGGAGGCTGGCCCTGAGTGGGTGGTGAGGGCTGGCTCTGATGCACCGCAGAGGGCACAGTGCCTGGTCAGATGATTATGATCAGAAGGAAGTGGGTAAAGAATCTACAGGGGAAATGTCCATCTCAGGCTGCCTCTGGTTTACATGAAACTGAGGATCTGTAGGTCAGGGAGGGCGACTCAGGTCTCTGACCCCTGGTGGCTATGTTTTCCCCACCGGGGTGGGGGACAGTATACTCTCTTCATGCGCTGCTGAGTTGGCGAGACGAGGAGATGAAGGCAACTTTGTCAAAAGGAAAGGAAATGTTGCTTTGTGCTCTTTATCCCGGGGAAGAGCTGTTGGCCTCTGCTTTCTTTCTCCATACCTCTGAGCCTCCATCACACCCTGGGGTCTGCGATGCTGGGCCTGCACGGGGAGCTAGCTATACTACTTGCAAGCCTCACTGCATGAACTTCAGACAAGAATGAGTTTGCTTTCTTGAAGTTGGAGGAGGTTTCATGGAAACTGTTATGTATACAAAGGAGCAGGTAATGGGGAACTCCAATGACTTAAAACTGTTGATCATCAAGGCCAGTTTTAGGGAGAGGTAGGGCCAGGTCTCCCACCCTTCCGTACTGGCTGCTGCCAGATGTTCTCCATTTTTGCTGAGGCCATGTGGTTGGCTGTGTTATGGAGAAGGAAGTACATTTGGGCAGTGGATCCCATTCAGCCTCAAGTAGGTATTTGGGTGGGCAGAATGGCAGCATCCCTCCCCTGGGAAGGCAAAATCCTCACAAATGCAATTTCCATACCTGACTGGGCCAGGTGAACAAGTGCTGTTGGCTAATGTGTCCTTACCAATGACCCTTGGGTCATCAGTGAGTGTTCATCTACTTAATGTGACTGCCAGCACCAGGGATGGGAGTAGTGTGGGGAGTCCCAGGAGAGCAGGGACATACGTCTCATTACTGGAAAGCTTTTGTTTACTTAGAGTGAAAATCAGCAGCCAGTGCACAAAAACCATTTTCATCTAATCCAGGTAGCCCTGAGACTGTCCCAAGTTTTGTGGCTGCAGTCCATTCAGGCGTCAAACATGGCATCCTATAATTAACAAAATCACAGAGGGAAGAAAACTTGGTGTCATTTTCAGTTCAATTGGCCATTTGATAGTTGAATCTTCTTTGCAAAGAGCTTTCTAGTGTTTACTTACATGCCTCTAGTGATGGGCTGCTCACTGTCTCATAAGGTTTCCAGTTAAATTCACTACCCATTATCTTATTGGATTTGGGCATGGCTTGGAACTCTCAAGTATGGAAAGTGCCCAGGCCCACTGCTTACAGGAGAGCTAGAGCTGGAAAAACTGATCCGTCTGCTGGGGCTGACACAGTGGCTCAGGAGGGTGGCCACAGTGGGTGTTCCAAGAATTTCAGTAATCCCTGATTATTCTCAATTTTTCACAAATCGTCATCTAGTCCTCAATGGGAAGGCTGTATTGCCCTGGTATATGTAGTTTGTTGCTTTCCATTGCTGTGTAATATTTCATTGTTTATAGTATAGCATCATTTGTTTATCTATTCTATTGCTGATGGACATTTCAGTTTCTTTCAGTCTTGAATGGATGAATCGCATATGATTATATCTCACAGACAACATAATGCAGCAAAAGAAGTCTGGCCTCCAAAAGAGTACACTTTGCATAATTCAACGTTATGCTTTCCTCAGGGAGGGGGTTGTTGATGACTGGAAGGGGAACATAAGGGGCCTCTGGAGTGCTGGTGATGTTCTGTTTCTTGAGTCATATGATGATTATACAGACATATTTACTTCATGAAAAATCATCAAGTTGCACATCTATAATCTATGTCCTTGACTCATGTAAGTTATGTTTTATTTAAATGTTCATTAAAAAATTATAGCCTAGCCATGATTGATTTTATCACCAATACTATAATGGCTAGTGTTATAGGACTTGCACCTCACAAATGAGGTACAAGAGAAAAGAGGAAGCTTTAATGAAAATATTGACCCTTTCACAGAAAAATCTAGCAATAATAAAGATTATCCACTGAAATTTGTTCATTACTACTACATATCAGATCCTATTCCAATGTTTTTCTATGTATTTATTTATTGAATCCTCACTACAACACTAGGAGAGAAAATGGAGGCCCAGAGAAGTTAAGTAGGTACTGAAATATCACACAGCTGGTAAGTGGTGGAGCTGGAGTTTATGAGTCTGCTGTCGAGTTTATGAGCCCAAGGAGCTGGGGATGCCTGAGCTCTTGAGATGCCTCAGCTAAAGTCATGCTGAGCTGGTTTTGCAGACGCTGGGCTGGGCTGGGAAGCCCTCTGGACTCAGCCACTGGCGTGAGTGTTTCCAGCCAAATGAAAGAAAACCCACCTCCATAATGTAGATGTTGTCATATTTCTTTAAAAAAGTACATATGCCTCCTCACTTGCATGATATTTCATGCTGACTCTGCCTCTCAAACTGTTATTCCATCTACACATGGCACTGTGGGATGCCTGTGATATTTTATAAAGTTAATAACTTTGTCTTAATTGGATGAGTTTATAGAATAGTCTGAGCAATTAACAGTAATTACGCTGAAGACACTTGGATTCCAAGGATGCTCCACAAACATTGGCGTATTAAGCCATTTAGGAGAAAAAAACCCTACAATGTACTGTTACAGGACAACACGCAGGCACATACGCTTACTCCCTGCCGTCCTGTGACCCATAACAAGTCTTGTTTTCAGGCCAAAGGATAGTGGACTTTCTCTGAGCTGCTAGAAGAGAAATGGCTCATGCCACACTTCAGTACTCTCCTGTACCTCCCTTCCTCTGCCCCACCTAGCTAGGAAAAAGGATTGGCAGGGCTGGGTTCTGCTGGCACTTGTTGAAGGACACACTGTCTGTCCATGCCCAGGTTATCATACAGGACAATGGCCCCCAAGTGGTTGGCAAAGACCCTTAATAAAGTAGGTCTATAATAACGCCTGCCTGCCTGCCCCTCTCTTCTCTTTCTCTCTACCTTTGATCTCAACAATACCTTTTCCAGGATGACTTCTCATTCAAAAAGGACAATTGCCAAAAAACATGGAATTCAACATTATTTGAACCACATTTTTGAGTTATTCTTTTATAAAGTTATAAACATGCAGGGTTAGAAGGGCCTTAACCTCATTTAGTAGTTGGATGGATGGCTTCTCCAATATTCTTTCAGGTGGCTGTTCAGTCTTTGCTGGAACACCTTCATTGATGGGGAAATCCCTACCTTTTAAAATCATCCATTCCATTTTTAAAATAGCTTTAATTATGAGAAAAACCTTCCATATAATAAAGCCTAAATTTATCTCCTTGGAACTTCCACCTGCTGGTTCTACCCTTTGGAGAATAAGTGAACTCCTTCTTTCATATCATAGCTCTTCCATTTGGTATCACCTGACCCTGACTCACATTTCCTCAAATACCCCAAGTCTTCCCTTCGGAAAGCTATGATCTCTGGTTCTTGTAATCTGTTCCACCAATATAAATCATCTTCAGACACCCGTCCATCTGAATTCTAGTCCTAAACAAATTTAGGGACAAATTTGTTTGTTTAGTCCTAAACAAATTTTAGGACCATCCCAAAACAAATTCTAGTCCTAAAATAAAATTGATTCCTAGTGTCTTTAGGTTTGGTTTTCTCAAAAAAAAAAAAGAAAAAGAAAAAAAAGAGAAAAGACAGAGAGAGAGAGAGAGAGAGAGAGAGAGAGAGAGAGAGATCCAGTGTTTGTAGAGAAATAAATGCTTATGTCTGAGCTGTGGAAAATGAGGAGCAGGGAGGGGAGAGGCATGTCCATGGGGCAAAAGAGAGCACAGAATGGAGGAAGGGAAGCTCTGGCTCCCAAGGATGCTTTAGGCAGCCAAGGCCAGTGCCATCAGGCATGCCCCTCAGCCTGCATTGGGATAGCCTCAAGTGACACCGGCACACACTGGGAAAGGTGTCCCCAGCACAGTGAGACCCTCTATACAGGGCTGCCAAATCCTGTATAGAGGGTCTCACCATCTCAGTATCAAGCCTGCCCAATGCACCTCGATCTGGACCTGCTCAGAGAGCCAATTCCTGACCTATCTTCTCTGCCTTTCTCTCTGTCCCCTCCAGTGCCACTCTTGCTTTTATGGTTCTAGCTCGGGGTGCCCATGCCAGCCCATCTGTTCAGTCCCATATGCTTCTTGCAAGGACTGCCAAGTCAGCCTGGTGCTTAGTGACTCTACTCCATACTGGTGGCCTTCTCTGCCTAACACGGTCACTAGGAAATGACCTGGCTGCAGTGTCCAGGCCAGGCATCCACATGGTGGGACAGGGCCGTGGCTATTGGCCAAGGGTGCCTGACAGGCCCCCAGGCCAGTCTCCTGCCGGCACTGCCCCTGTTCAGGGTCCAGGTCTTTGGAAAAGTGCTCCAAAGCCTCTCTGGCTGGGGAGTCTCACTCACTGTGAATCTGCAGACCACAGAGTGAAGATACAGCTGAGAAAAATTAAGATTTGGAGGACAATGGAAAAGATGTTTAATCTTATTTTGCGCCCTCTGCAAATCCATAGTTCCTTTCTAATTAAAGAATTCAAAAGTGGATTATGCATAACATATATTGATTTAGAAATATTTATGTTGGTATGCTTAAAGGGGTAGGAATGAGGATTTGAAAAACATGGCTACATTTGGGGAAATGCAAAGCTTTTCTTATTCTCTTGTTTTTTTTGTTAGTGGTTAGTTAGTGATGTATCTTTATCTTTATATACTGTGACACATACATACATATCGAAGGTAACAAGTCATAGGATGCTTCATTCTCATGCCCCTTTCCTAAGCAAATTCTTTTGGCAGGGTACCGAAAGGCTCAGTGCAGGGGAAATAATGTAAAAATCCTGAGTTCACAATTTCACTCTTGAATTTATTAGCTTTTTGACCTTAGACAACTTCTCTGAGCCTCAGTTTCCCAATTTGTAAAGTGGAGATAATAATTTGGAGAGAAAATTCATTTAAAAAATTGGTAAAACCTTTAGCACAGCACTTGACACACTGGAAACAATGAATCATTGCCAAATAAAGACAAGCCTGGTAGATTACAGCTTTGTGACTTGGAAGTCCCAAATGGCAAGAGTCCCAAAACAGTGTCCCTCCAAGCTTCTCCAAACAGTGGATAAAGCTTGGCTAAAACTCTTCCGGAAGCAGGGCAGAACAGCAGCCGTGAGGATGTGACCCAGCTTCTCCTCACAAGCCAGCCACCAGCAGTGGGGAGCTAACCAATTGCTCTCCTTACCTCACTGGTGCCTTTAAACACTGCCAGCTCCCTTCCCTTCCTCCCTCTCTCTCCCCTCCTTTCCCCTTTTCTCTTCCCCCTCACACATACACACCTCCCTCTGAGATTAAATTGGATTCCAGTTTTATAAGGCCATTCTGACACCTATAGCCAACCAACTGCTCCATTTAATAGGAAAGGCACTGTGAGTGAAATTAACTCCGGAGGGGGGAGATTTCCAATCCATTGCTTAGACAGGCTTGTCTGCTCGCCACCAGTTTGGACTAGGGCCCACCAGTCTGCCACATCTCCTCCCTAGGCTTCCCTCTCCTTCCCTCTGTCACAGATAAATCATCCTTATTCCTGTAAATCCATCTTGGGCCTAGACAGGCAGGACAGGATGACTATCCCATAGGAACAAGTGGAGGCCAGGTGCACAGAATTAAGGGTCAGTGTGGAGATCTAGAAAGAATGAACCTGAAGCCAGACAGGTTAAGTTCCAATTCTATCTCTACCACTCATTCGCTGTGTGACTCTGGATAAGTCATTAAACCTCTCTGGGCCTCAGTTTCCTCAACTGAAAAATGGATTCAGTAATAACTACTATGTAGGATGATTGTGACAAGTAAGGGATATAATGCTTGTGAAATGTCTCATGTAGTACCACCAGGCACACAGAGCAGGTGCTTAATAGATGACAGCCCAGTTACAGTCTGACTTTTAGTCTTGAGGCAGAGATAGAAAAGTAGCCCAGGTTGTGAAATTTTTTTCACTCCTGCTAAACAGTTTATTGACACAGCATCTGGGACAATTAAGCTGAAAATGGAAAATACTTCTTTCGAAGCCCAGCTCGAAAATCCTCCATTAAGAAGTGTTCTTTGATCAAACCAATGCCTTTTCATTGCTCTTTTTATTGGTTGCCTTTCAATACTGATAGACATATTGGAGATACAGAGAAAATTCAATTATAAGTAAACATGATAGATGGATGCTTAACTTACAAACTGCTAGGAACAAATTTATTTGCTGATGTCTGAAACCCTAAAGTTAAGTAATTTGGGGGTAGTTCAGTGGTTATACCTACCTGTAAAGTCTGGGGCTGCAAACCAGCTCTATTAGACACAAATATTTTAGCCTCAGGAGAAGGAGGGGAGAACAGTACTTCAAAAGTGAAGTCAGGGGATCCAGAGGCTCAGGCAAAGGTGCATTTTCTTTACAAATATGAATGTATTTGCATCTTGTTGCCCAACTGGGTTGTAGGGTCCCAAGAACAAGGCTGTATCTCTTTCTTTGGGAGAGAAAACATAGCTGTGTAGTTTGGGGTAAGTTACTCAATATCACTAAGCTTTATTGCCTTATCTAAACACTAGAGATAATATTTCCCTCACAGGATTAAAGATTAAATGGGATAATGTGTGACGGTACCTGCCACTTACTAGCTATGTGTCTATAGGTAAGATATATATCTTCCCTGAGCCTCGGTTTCCTGATTTGAAAAGAAAAGCCATGAGGAGGTTACCATGAGGATAAAAAAAAGATATCTGTTTTGTAAAAAGTTTTCTATAACTTGAAATGCTATTTAAATATTCAGTTATTACTATATATAGCAAGCATACTACAGGGATTGAAACTTAGATGACCCTCATTTCATGTTTGCTGAATGAATGAATGAATGAATGAATGAACAAATGGTGGAGTAAAAGATCATTTGCCTATTTCAGGTTCAGTTGTTTGTCAAAATGAGGATGTCCCAAAAGGAGAAGAGGTCTGACCAGACTACTACAAGATTGATTTTTCCACCGGATCCACATATATTAGGTTGGCCAGAAAGTTTGTCTAGTTTTTTCTATAAGATAAAAGACACATTTTTTCATTTTCACCAATCACTTTATTGATTTGGATATTTTGAATATGTCAGCTCTCTCCTGCTATTGGCTTCTAGTGGGTAGAAGCCAGGGGTACTGCTAAACATCTTCTAATGCATAAGACAGTCCTGCAGCAAAGAATTATTTGGCCAAAATGTCAATAGTACCAAGAAACTTCACAAACCACCTTTGACACATTTGATCAGTCACAGCACCTTCTCTATACTCTGCACAAATCTTTTTTTATGTGTGTGTTTCAGTTGCATTTTTACCTTTCTTGAAATAATAAAACATAATATGCTGAGAAAGTTGTGTATCTTCTTCCATCTTCAGTAGTAAAATGACTGCACAAAACTTCACCAATTTTGATGTTTATTTTCTAAATGCACACTGACATGACAGCTGTCATAATACAATCTAACAAAATTATTTCAAATGAAGTTAAAGACAACTAAGCACTACTAGAGTTATCCTACAGAAAAAAACTAAACAATCTCTTTGGCCAACACAATAGTTTTGCCGACCCCAAAGGGCCAGCAGCCTGAAAGCTCTGAGGACACTAATGGTGCAGCTTTGCACCCGTGCCCTTGCTTCGCCATGGAGGTATAGCACCTCTCAGGTGACAGACAATGAAGCTGAGAGCCACCTTCTGTAAGATGTTAATTTTGATTAGTCTTCCAGGAGCAGGGACAGGTTGGTTGTACAAAAGTGCCCCCCTTATTTTCCCCTGTGACGGATGGTGTGTAGGTAGAAAGGAACTGACTGACCATGGTGCTGAGCCTGTAAAGCTAACAGCCCATATGTGGATTGGAGACACACACATTCTGGGTCACTGGGAACACTGTTCTAACCAACTGAACGGCCTGTTCCTTCCATTCTGACATGGAGATGTTCATGTGTAGGTTCTAAAGCTCCCAGTCCACTGCAAAGTTTTGGATGAAGGAGACCATGACTCCTATTTCATGTTGGATTTCTTCTACTCTATTCAGTTCAGAGTAACCAGAACCCTGGTTCACTGAAGAGGAGAGGAGCCAAGACCTAGGACCTTTAGCAAAACTGTGAAGCAGTTCAAGTTTTTCTTACCTACATACATGTTGGTTCTCTCCCAAGACACTTAGCAGGCAGGACCTTTCCTGTGCTGTAATAGTAAAAGAATCCTATGGGTAAAAGATTCAGTAAATTACACACACACTCACATACAATATTCACTGAGTCCATATGTATTAGACACTGCAAGGTGTATACACATACACATATGTGTGCATGCAAGCTCTGCTGCTGGACAGAATTGTGTAGCCATCATGAATGTTGACTTTATAGTAGGCTAGTCTGAGCTCAAACATTGGTTCTACTTTTATTAGCTGTGTGAATTCAGGCATGTTATTTAATATCTTGAAACCCAACACCTACACTTCCACACTCTTAAGGGAGATGAGAACCTTGGTTTTCATCAACTAATATCAATTGAAAACCCCTAAGAAGTTAGAGGGCATCCGCTTGTCTAATATGCTAAACTCTTCCAGTGGAAGTCACCATACCTGGGGACCCCATACCTGGGGTGAGTTAATCTTGGTTCCATCATTCGCTGACTGTGGAAGCTTGGGGAAGTTAAATAACACAAGAATCAGTTTCCTTGTCTCTCAAATAGGAATAATATTAATACATATCTCGTTATATTATTGTGAAGATTAAATAAGACAATATACCTAAAACACTTAGCCCAGCATCTGGAACATGGAAAATGTTCACTAAATCTTGACTCTTTAAACTACCCAACAGATGAGAAAGCAGAGGCTTGAGTCAAGTAACTTGACAAGCCAAACACACCTGGAATTTAAACCCAGGTCTCTGAGACCAAGACCAGTGGTGTCACCAACAGGCAACAATGGCTTGGCTGTTTCCCTGCATTGAAACAAAACTGCAGTTTTCACAGGCACTGCAAAGGCTTCACTCCAAAGAGAGTCGTGATAGCTTTCAGGTACCACAGACAAGTGGGAGGGAGCTCTCTGCATGGGAGGCATAGTGGGGTAATAGAACAGCTTACCCTTATTAAATGATTAACTTTCTTTTTACCACATATTGGTTTGAAATGAAAGTAAGTCTAGCTAACTCACAAAGCCACCCACCTGCTTCAATCTGACTGAAATGAGCTGAATTGGAGTGACAGCCTTAGAAGGTGCTCACAGAGAAGGGTGAGAAGGTCAAGAGCAGAGGCTCAGTGCAGTGATGGGAGCCAGAGGAGGACCCTCCCGCAAGGTATAGAGAAAGTCTCTACCGTTTTTTTAGTTCTCAAACAATGACTGAGCTATTCTTGAATTGCTGGTTTTTGATGGAGGGAATGAATGGCAAAGTGCTCAAAACCTATGAATAAAAGGGGATTTGAAGGCTGCAAACCATCTGGAAATGGGCCGTGGAGGAGAGAGAGATGGAACACATATAGTGCACTGGGTGTTGCCCACAATTTTTGTTCTATATTTTGGCCTTTTAATTTATGGCTTGCTCATGTCTGGGGATATAATCCTTTAGGGTGATAGGCATTTGCATGTATAGTCATGACCCCATAGAAGAGCCTTTTAGCTCTTTAATGTGTGCATGCCCAAGCTGGGTCTGAGGGCCTTCCCCATCCATCCCTCATGGAGTGTCTTCATAAACCCTGGGTTCCAGTGCAAACCCTCACTAGAACCACAATTTCAGGAGCAGCCTGCATGTGGATAAACCTTCTAGTAAGTACTTCTCTGGCTGCACACAGATTAATGTGTGGCCTAGGAGGTGAGAGAGAACCAGAGTTTGGGAGACTGGCTTGGCTTTTGGGTCTAGACCAGTGGTTCTCAAACTTGTCTGCACATTGGACTTACCCAAAGAGCTTCCAAACCCACCAGTGCCTGGTCTCACCCCACACATTGTAACATCATTGGCCTCAGGTGTGACCTGGGCTATGGATGCTTGAAAAGCTACAAGGTGATTCTAATGTGCAGCCTCCGTATCTCTCACCCCAAACATATAGGCGATCCCTGAAGGAGCCTCACAGATTGCTGTCAAGGGAGTCCAGCACAGCACAACCAATTTAACTCAAAGTTGTCTGAGAAAAGGGATTTCAGGCACAAGAAGGTGCCCTCTGGCTTTCAAAACACCTCTATTCCCATCTATTCCCTAATGCCTGCAGTTCCTTTCACTGGGACAAGGCTCTTTATTCCATAGTGAGAGATGAGGCTTGAAACAGCAACACCTTTGGGAGAAGAGAGTGACTCAAATTCATGCTAAGCTATTAATGTCTGTTTTTGCCTGCCTATGAAAACAGTAAAGCTAGGGGGACCCCTTATTTTAGAAATGAGGAACCTGGGGTTTCAGAAGTGTGGTGCAACCTGGCCAAGTGCATCTATTTGGCAGGTCAGCCATAGAGCCTGGGGCCAGAGAGGATACTTTTCACCCGTGACACAAAGTGAAGGTGCATCCCATAGGTGTCAGCTATGGATATTTGTGGCAGGCCTTGTCCTGCCTCCACTGGCATTTGGACATAAGTCAGGGCATTTATGATCATTAACAATGCCTGTGGGTCCTGTTGGCATTTAGTGAGTATTTAGTGAGCAGGGATACCAGGTACCCTGCAATGTGGGGCATTGCTGCCCAAGGAGAAACTGTCCAGCCCAAATGCCTTTAGTAACCTCTGTGAAAAACACTGTTAACCCCAGGCTGCAGCAGCTCACGAGGCTCTCCTTCCCAATGCCCACGGTAGGAACACTGGTCCTGTTAGCTGATGTGGTAAGGACATAGGCTGAGAAAGCAACTGCCCTCAGGTAGGCTCTGCAAGCACGGTGAGACCAATGTCTGGGCAGCTGGGTTCCATATAGGCTTCTACCTCATCGCCCCAATGTCTGGAGTTAAGCCCTGGCACCAGGGAGGCTCAAGTCCCCAGTACCAGTTTCAGGTCAGAGGGTAAAAATGTCCCTTGTGGGGACATTCAGTACAACCCATACCTGCTGGGATCTTTCCTCTTCTGGCATGAGACCTAAATGAAGAGTGAGATTAAACGCCCATATGCCCCTACTCATCCCAAGCAGCCGTGGTCCATCATGGATGTCACACAATACAAAGGGCTTGTATGGAGAGCTGCCCTTTCTTGAGCAGGTAGCATACTGCCCTGTGTTGCCAGGGCCCTGAGTAAGTGAGTATGGGCATCCACTCTGCTACCTGATGGCTTTTGGGGGTACCCATCTCCTTTTAATCCAAAGATATTTATATTTTCTTTATTTGATAGTGGGGCAAGATTAGATTGATGGTCCATTATCATAGTGAAAGAGTCCAGAGCTATTCTATTCTTTGGGCCAGTCATGAAGGCTTTTGAGCCTCGGTTTCCTTACCCACAAAGGGGGCACTTATCCTCTTTTCTTTATTAAATGTAGCAGTGTATAAAAGGGTATGTAGCCTCTAAGATATCAGCTAACAAACATTCTTTGGGCTGGATGAGGCAGGGGGAAGAGTGCAGAGGAAGGGGCACTAAGGCTCTTAACATCTTCCTAGGCACTCATTGCCCCTCTAGCTCCAGGGACCACACCTGCACACCCCCTGCCTGAAAGGGCCTAGCTTTTATAGCCCGCATATTGCCCATCTGGGGCAAAACACGTAATAGGGCAAATTTCATAATATAGCCCCTGGTGCCTGTTTCCTGCCAATGACAAGCACCCTAATTCTCTGAGAAGAAAGAGGGGTGGGCTAGGGGATGGGGGCTCACAAAAGAAATCAGCCAGGCCTGTCAGCAGTGGGGTCTGCCAGACTTTACATTCAGGAAGATGAGTTGACATTTATGATGGGAAATTTTATTTGGGTGGTAAATAACCACTAATGGTGTAGGTCATTACACTAATTACAGCAAATAATTAATTTTCTTATTCTTTTTTTTAGGTGGTCACATACTACAAGAGAAACATAATTTATTCCTTTTCTCTTCTGGCATGTACGACAGGGCTCAGCCCATTCTCCTGCTCCATCGGTGGCTAAGCCAGCTGGGAAAGTGCTCCTCTCCAGTCCCTGCTCCCCCAGGACACTCCTAGAGCTTACAAACCCTGCCCCATCCTCCCCAACCCATTTACATGTTGTCCTCATTCAAAAGCTCCTCCTTGCCACCAATGGAGGGTGGTTTTCATTAGATACCCCCAGTTTTCCTTGGCTTTGGGCACATGGGCTGATGCTTATTTATAAGGTTTTGGTTGAAGGCCTGTCTCTTGTTCTTCATGGAGCTGCACCTGGTAAGCTGGACAGCCACTTACAGCACCACATCACCATGCACGCTCCTGCCTCTGAGCTACTACTCTCATGTTCCCCACCACCTGGGTGCCAGGTGGCCACTTCCATGGAAACCCCATCCACCAGCCACAGCTGGCTCAGCTTTCAGCTCAATGCCCATGACTCTCTGCATGAGTTTATCTTTAGTGTCCATCAGGGAACCTTGGGAACTCCTGTGCCAGACACTTTGCCCATATTTTTATTTTATTTAATCTGCAAAAGAGGTTCCAACACCCTTATTTTGGAGCTGAGGAAACTGAGGCTCAAGGCAGGTAAGTGACTTGTTCAAGATCAAGCACCTGGGAATGTGGCCAAGCTGGGAGGAGCAGCTAGCCCACAGTCCATGCATTTTTCCCTGCTCCCTGGCCCCATTGACGACATTTCTCTCTTTTTCAGGCATTAGACTCCTCACGGCTCCTCCAGGCCTCATGAATGTTCTATTTTCCAAATTCCTACAGCTCTGATTCAGGCTACCCTATTCCCCAGGGGGACCACAGTCAGCTCTGTACCCTCCATGGGCCTGTGGTTCCCACAGAGACCATTCTGGGCCTATGCACTTCTCAGTCATTTCCCTGGTAGTTTAAAGGGATTTAAGTTTTATAAAGCCCTTTATTACATACTCATTGGACTCTTATACTAGTTCTGTGAAGGAGACATTGGTACGTCATTATTCCAGTTTCAAACATGAGAGAATACGGTGTCCAGGATAACATTTCTGGGTGGGTGTAAAGTCAGGACTCAGATCAGATTTCCTGCCCTTTGTGCAGAAGTTTCCTCCTGGGATATGGAAGTGAGTAAAGGATGGGATGACACTTTTACTTACTTCCCCTCACCCACAAGGGCAGCCTCTGTTTTTGACCTTTCCTGGCATGCGAGAGTAGATGATCTCCAGGTCCTCTGGGTGGAGGAGGGATGGGCAAAGGCCTGGGTCCTGGTGGTTCCATCTTTTCTGCCCAGCTTCCTGGTAGTCGGATGACCACTGGTTTTCGAGCTGGACCAGCCTTCCCTCTCACCCCATTCTTTCCCTCCTGGATTTTGCCTTTTCCCAGGCTTTTGTTATCTCTGCCACACCACTGCCCCGCAGTCTGGGAGTCCAGTTGCAGCCTCTGCCCCGAGCTTCCACCTGCCCCTCAAACCCACCATGTCTGAGGAGGAACCCGCCATCCCTCCCTCACCCCTCACACAGATTCTCCTCCAGACTTCCTTCGTTCAGTCAAAAAATATTTATTGACTTGAATAGCTATTTGTATGACCATGTTCTCAGCAGCATGATTCACAATAACCAAAAGGTGGAAGCAAACCAAGAGTCCATCAACCCTTGGATAAACAGAATGTGGTATGTAAATACAATGAAATGTTATTTGATGTTAAAAGAAGAAAATTATGACACATGCTACAACATGGATGGACCTTTATGACTTTATGCTAAGTGGAATAAACTAGACACAAAGGACAAACATTATGATTCCACTTATATGAGGTGCATATAACAGTAGTCAGATTCATAAAGACAAAAAGTAAATGGTGGTTTCTGTGGGCTGTGGAAAGGGGGAATTGGGGGTTACTGTATGATGGGTGCAGAGTTGGGGTTTGGGAAGATGAAAAAATTTTGGACATGGATGGTGGTGAGGTGATGGTTGTACAGCAATGTGAATATAGTAAATGCCACTGAACTTATACACTTAAAATGGTAAGTTTTATGTTGTATACATGTTACTATAATTTTAAAAAATTCTTCTTGTGTGCCTACTATGCACCAGGCACTGTTCCAAGTTGTGGAGACACAGCAGTGAACAAAAGAGAAAGAGAGAGAGAGAAAAATACCTGCCATTATGGAGGTTACATTCCAGTTGGTAAAGAGAGACAATCAACAAATAAGCAAATAGGCATTGTGGGGCAAGGAGCTGATAAGTGCTATGAAGAGAAATAAAGCAGGATAAAGGGGCAAGAAGCGTGATATGGGGCAAGAATAAAGGGGCAAGAAGCGTGCCCTAAGATGCCGTTGGAGCACACAGCCGGAGGACAGGATGGAGTGAACCAGGCGGTTGGCTCAAAGAAAGGTGTTCCTGACTGAAAACAAGCAGATGAGATGCAAGGACCCTGAGGCAGGTGGCTAGTGTGACTGGAACAGAGTGAGCCAGGGCAAGAGAGGGACAGGACCAGACCACGGAGGTCTCCTAAGCTGGGCTTTAGGTTTCATTAGTGCCATTTCCTTATTGTTTTCTGGAATCCTCGCTTTTCCTTCCCGTTGGGTTTCTGACCTAATGACCAACTTTGCTGCCATGGTTAAGAGCTTGGACTGTGAAACCAGACTGTCAGGGTTCACATTCAAGCCCACACTTCCCTGAAGCTCAGGCCTTATTTTCCTCATCTGTAAAATGGGGATGATACTTCCAATGCCTTCTTCGTGTTGTGAGCACCCAATTAAGGGTCAGCTTTTATTATTTTGGCTTGCCTTGACTTTTTCCCTCTCTTTGGCACTCAATAGCCAAGTCCTATTAAGTCCACCTCAGTTAGGCCCAGAATAGTTCCTCACGTGGCCCTATTCCTCCAGTGCCTGGACACGTTCCTTAAAGGACAACTAGGTTTCTGAGCATGGGACCCGACCAAGCTCTGCACTGACCCTCTTCCACCTCCTTCTTCCTTCCCTTGGCCCTCATTTTCTTTGGTTCCAAGTATGTCTTTCATCTCTAGTCTGCTGCCTGCGGCTGCCTCCCAAATAGGTCTTGAGCTTCTGTTGCTCACCCTGGCATCCCCTAGCCCCTTGGTCAGTGCATAGAGGTCCTGGACCACCTCCTAGCAGGAGTCCTCCCAGACAGCACAACCAGGCCTCTCCAGGATGCACACCTCCCCAGAGCCCAGCCCTTTCCTATCCACCCTTACTACTTTTTCCCTTCCCACTTCATTAGTTAAGGCTGGTCTTCTGCATGCCCAGATCACCACCCTGGCTTCCCAGTCCTCTGACTCTGCTTTGCCTGCTGTCTGGTGTACCTATGTGGCTACAACATCAGTCTGGCTCCTGCCTCTACTGCCAGCGTCCCTCCCAGTCCTTGTACCACATGCCCCCACCCTGACCCTGAGCATGGCTAACCTAGGTGGACCATGTACTTCCCAAACTCAGATAGAAATTAGAAATGGTAGAGTTAATGAGGCTTAAAAACTCCCACTAGTAGATCTAGAGATTAAAACAGAAGATGAAGAAGAACCAGCTCTAGTTAAAGTATTGATCTGCTCCACAGAGAGAAGGCCTGATAATTTTCACTGGTATGGGTCACAGTGTGGGTGTGGTGTAGGGCATGCATGTGCAGAGTACCTGGGGGTGTGAGGTTAGGTTTTAGAGGCTCAGTGGTGCTGACAGGCAAGTGTCTTTGGCAAGACAGCATCCTTTGTGCCAAGATCTCAGCTACCTGTTACCCGGCCTTCTCTAGGAGGCCTGTATCACTGCTGGGCTGGTGGGGACTAGAAAGCTCCAAGCTTGCTCTTCCCCGAGCCAAGGGATTACAGAGCTGATGGCTGCCTGTGCTGAGCTCTAGGCGAGTAGAGAGTACACAGTGGGGTGGCTTGAGGGCCATGTGCAGTGGCTTGATCTGGGGTCTGGGACTGCACCCAGGAGCTCTGAGGACAGAGGAAAGGGTTCTCCCACCCCAGCTGGCAGAAGCCAGGGGGGCCTGGGATTGAGAAATTACTAGTAAGACGGTCAGTCAAAGATGGCAAGTGGCAGACACAGACAATGGGAGAAACAGATGAGAGAGACAGTGAGATGCAATGGAAGGGGACAGAGAGAGAGACTTTACAAAGAGAAGAGAGTCTGATGCAGCCTCACAGGACCTGAGACACAGCAGACTAAGGCAGAAGGACAGCTGACTGGAGGCAGGCACTTGGAATCCTCCTGTAGGGCACAGGGATGACAGCTCTTGCTCTAGAGCCCCTTCTTTCTTCTCACAGTTCCCTGAACTGCTGAGAGGAGAGTGGGGAAGAGAGGGGGAAGAAACAGCAATATAGGCAAAAGGGGGCTGGCCACACTGCCTAACTGGGGTTGTTGAATGCACTTAATATGCCTGCTTGCTGCTAATTGGCCTGACAAACAAAACACACATCTGCTCAGCTCAGTGGCATTGGAGACATGCAGATCTCCACTCCAAAACTCAGCTGCGACTTCACCATTTCAGGGGATGGGACTGGCCACCAGAACTCCCAGAATACTCTGGGTGTGAGTGCTGGGTGGAGGGGCAGATGGGAGAAGACGAGGCAGACAACACACCCTGCCTAGTAGTAGCCTCCCCCTGGGGCAGCAGGTAAGTCCTGCTGGGCCTGTGTCTCTACCACCACTAACCTGTGTTGACTAAACACTTGGCAGGTCTGGCAGGAGCTTTATGACCCTGCAGCATTGAGGCTCACAGCAGCCCTGAGAAATAAGAACTGGTGTTACCCCCACTTTATAGATGTATAAATTGAGGCACAGAGTGGCAGAATGAACCACCCAAAGTTACACAACAGTCAAAAGGCAGGGCTTACACCACACCAGAACAGGTGGGGACCTTAGTGGAAGAGCAAAGCCTTTCACTTGCTGATGAGGGTGGTATGGCCAGAGATGGAAATGACTGGCCCCAGGACAGCACAGACTATTAGAATTAGGAGATACATTGGCAGCAAATTAGTTGTAGCCTTTCGCTCATAAAGGAATGTGTTCTACTAGCCTTGTTTTCAGAAGCTAGTCACATGTTGTCTTAGATTCTCCCAGGGATGGGAAGCTCACCACATTTCCATAGGGGCCACTGTATTTTCAGGCCATGCTAGCTACTGGGTTTTAGTTAACAGAGTCAGGTCTCTTCAACTCCTTGGAACTGTCTCTGCTTTGTCCCAGGCCCATAGGTAGCTGTGGTGGGAACCGTGTTTTCTGAAAGGCCTCTTTTCTATATTTGCTCATATGATGAGTTTCTGGCTTCTCACCAGCCTAAACTCCCTCACCTGGGGCAGGACAGGCCATCTAAGGGGTTGTTTCTGGGAGCTGAGGTGCCATCAGTCAATGTTCTTCAGAACACAAGTGCTTATGAAGTTGCTCCAGAATGTGGCCAAGACTTGCATTAAGTTTTATAGCATTTCTGCAACATTTGATTAGGTCTGGAATGGGGTTTTGCTGAGAGGAGTGAACCTGAGAATTTTTCCTACTTAAAATATTCAGGCTCATGCTAGTCTCCTTCTCTTTGCTTTTTCCACATATGATAGTAATTCTAATTCATTCATAATAATCAAAACTACCATTTGTGAAGCACTTATTATGTGTCAGGCGCCGTGAAAAGGGCTCTACATATATTATCTCATTTAATTCTCCCAACAAAGTGAGGAAGTGAACATTATTTATTAAAGAAAAGGGTAAAAAAGAAGAAAAGGGAACTGAGGTCTAAGGAATTAACTTGTCTACATTTATAAGTGAGGATAGTGACTCCAAAGTCAGGGCTCCTAACCCCTAGGCCAGAGGACCTGTTAGGAGAGGGCTGGCCCAGGTGGGCTCTAAGAGGCTTTCCAACCCTAGGACAATACTACCTTTCCTTTACCTCTGATCAGAAAAAATAACAAAGCCAAGTCTCCTTATCACCTGGGATTTGGTGTGACAACCCACCTGAGAAGGGGGGACAGTTGGACACAGTGTCTCTCTGTGGCCTGTGGGAACCCAGGTGTCTACTGGCTGAGAGGTCATGTCTGCTGGTGGACCTTGGCCAGCAGGGCTCTAGCTTCCCTGTAGTGAAGGAGAGTTGTCTCCTCCTGCTACAAACAAGTGTCCCAGTTGAAAGGCTAGAGGGGTGGGGTGGAGACAGATAGCAGTAAATCCAGCCCTTGCTCTTTGTCAATGCAGAACAGCTCTGAAAGTTCTAAAAACTGGGTTAAAAATGGCTCGGCTGTACCTATCTTATCTGCTTTACACTGAAAGCCTTCAGCGCGTGGCAGGTTTTCATGCAGAATTTTCCTTGTTAATCCCCCTTTGTTAGTTCTGAAGCTGACATTGCAATACCAGCCTCATCTGGGCGATTTGAGAGGGATTACAGACCCTCAATCCTTCAGCATGCAGGAGGAGAATGTTTTCTCAAATCAAGTTTTACACAAACCTGTTCTCAAAAATAATCAAAGTAAAAATCCCTCCTCAGGACTGAAGGGTGGGGGAAGACACTCATCTCTCCAACATTCAACATGGCAAGTGGAAGCTGGCTGCCGGGTTAGAGGGTGAGGGAAGGTGCAATGCCACTGGTTGATTAGTAGCACTGACCCTTTGTGTCCTCCAGACTTGTATGCTTGCTAAGTGGGGCTCTGTGGTAGCAGGTGGATCAGACAGATTCGCTTGGGTTGGCACTGACTGTGACCCTGTTCTCTGAGTGGTACCATGAACAAGGCAGGGAAGCATGGGTAGACTAAAATTCAATTTCAACACATGTATGTACATTAATAACCTATAATGTACCATACCCCATGTTGGGCATTATGGGGGATACAGTGATGAATAGTTTACCCACACTTTGAGTAAATCACAATCTAGCAAGGAAGGCAGCTACATACCTAGAGAATGCTGATACAAGGCAGGTTGGGACAGGGGCTGTCATGGAGCATAAGCAACAGGAAAGGAGGTTATCCCCTTCTCTTAGACAGCTTTCTGGAGATGTGGGGGACATAGACAGGGGTTTTGCTTCTGTGGATGGGGACCCAGGATGTCTCCAGAGGTTGTCCTGTACTGAGCAGGAGGAGGGTCAGTGAGAATCAGGCATTTGGGCCCTGAGCTGCATTGTCATTACAGTGTGGCTTCCGGTGTGTCACATTTCATCCCTCCCATCCACGTTTCATCCTGTGGCATCAAACAGAAGTGGAACTCCCCTTCTGCCTGGCTTTGTAGAAAAGGCCATCTTTAAGTCCCCTTTCATATCCTACATGAAGGTTTCAAAGGCCAGCAAAAGGTAGGAAAATGGTGCACGATGCTGGGCTTTAATCTGGGTTACCCAGGTCCTGGAGTAAACCTGGAGTCCCTGCTGCCTGGAGCTTGCTTTAGTGATTTCTCCTTAATGCTCTCAAGGCCCCAGGCCACATCCACCTGCAGATCCTCTTTCCTGCCAACCCCTCCCAACTCTCACCCATCAACATACTCCTGAATGGGCCCTGGCTGCATGGTGGCCTCTATTCCTCCAAGTGCTTTTATGGTGGTGGGTCACAGACTGGGGCTTTGTTGTCAGGAGCCTTGCTTGTCACAGGACCTGGGTTTTCCTTCCATTGTCCCAGAGGGAGCTGATGTCAGGTACCTCTCAAGAGCCAAGGCCTCTGGCAATAAATGGGCCTTGAAATAGGATTTGGTCTCTGACACTGTGTTGCGGTGAGGCACAGGGAGCAGGTGGCCAAGCACTGCTGGCACTGCCAGGCCTGCCGCCCACCAAGCCTGACAGGCTGTCCAACAGCGAGCAAATCACCCTTATGGGGTCTGATTAATGATGGATGAACAACCCTGGAATTTACTTGAGCTCAGGCTGTTCTCAAATGCATAACCCCAATATTTTCTTCTTAAGCAATTCTGCTCTTTGATGTTCTGCAGAAGCATACAATCACATTCCCATTTGATGCACAGGAAGGGGAGGAGGAGCCTGGAGAGTGAGGGGGAGGGAAACCCCACCTTTATCCACCCATTCTTTCTGGGCAAATTTAGTTTTGCCATTTCATCCCTGGCTGGTCAGGAATTGAGCAAGCTATGGGCTGTCTTTTCATAGTGCCAGAGTCATGGAGGGGAGTAGTACTAGTGGCGGGGTTTCTGGCTATTAATGCAGACCATCCCAATGTTCTTATTTATTTTAAATTCTGTGATGCACTTGTTAATCATCCCTTTCTCAGGCTTCCCCAGGGCTCTGAAGAAGGAAGGGGGACAAGCCTCAGAAGAGATTGGAAGAGAGAAAGAGCAAAGGAGATGAATCCAAGTGGAAAAGGAGAAAAGAGCACATTTTATGAGAAAAGAGAAAAAATGGGAAAAAGAGGAATCTATCCTTATGACATGCAAAAGAGGAGATTATGATGGAGCAAAGTTAGCATGCCGGCTGGAAAGCATTACTTTAGCCCAAATCTACACCTTGGGAACAAGGCATGTAATGATGGCCAGATCATAAAAATGGCTTGTCTGAGGGCTGAGCCCCATTCTCATGGTCCTGATCATTCCCATCCTCCCTACCCCTTCCAAAGAGTAGCCAACCAACCTGGTAATTTCTCTTCTGCAAATTCCCAAATTACAATCAGTCTCTTCCCCCCGCACCAAAACCAGGGGCCTTGCCCTGGCCCTTGAGAGAGGTTAGAAATGGGAAGGGTTAATGTGATCATTATGGGGGCATTATGTTTGGATGAGGAAAAGCTGAGCCCTTCATCGACATTATGGCTACATTGAATAAAATTATACCCATGTCCCTCCTGACCAGACATTTGGGGAATAGGTGAATATTTTCAAGCATTCCTTTTCAAGAGTGAAGCAGAAAGTTTCATTATCATATTTTAATTAAAAGAAAAAAATCCTATTACACAATTCCCAGTGTGTTGGGATTAGCAAAAACCAGCACCTGAGACTCAGTAACTCAGCATGTGTGAACACAAAAACCAGACTTATTTCCCTCAGACACAGTCTCTACAGCTGGCCCTCCCCTCCTCCTAAGTAAATGGTTTCCTGCTGGCTCCATCCTACACAGGCCACAATGGGAGTCCGATGCTTTCCTCACTCTTTGAGGGAGTGAGTAGGAAGACATATGCCCCCCAAACTTGCTGGAACCCCCAAAACTTCCTACTCAGGGCACCGTTGGCTAGAAACCCGGCTTTAGAGTCATATAGACTTGGGCTTAAAAAACACTTTCCCCATCTACTCGCTGTGTGAGCCTAGGCAGTTCCTTGATTTCTCTGAGCTTCATTTTCCAAACTTGTAATATGTGAATTTTATATCTGCTTTGTAGGGTTGTTGGAAGGATTAGATTTAGATATGAAAAGAAACTGGTATTCGTGGAGCCATTACTAATTATTATTATTTTATTTTTAGACAAAATGGAGAAACTTCTTCTAGGAGCTCTAGATAAAACACACCTTGGAGGAAGGCTCAGGAAGGGGGATAAATGGTGAAGAAATTCGAAGGGAAGTGTCAAGGGGAGTGCAGATGCTAGGGCTCCCTCCATCTTTTCCTGGGGCTCTGCTGCCCATTTACTCTTTCTCCCTTTGACACCTGGCCTTTCCGTTTCTGTCCTGTCACCACAGAAGGGACTTTGCAGCCACCCAGGAATGTCCTTCATGGAGAAGTGAGCAGACTAGACCTTCCGAGTTAGGTGGGTGTGTGTGGAATGGTACTATAGTGCTCGGGGCTGCCAGAAAGCCTGAGACAGCAGTCATGTCTCATTCTGCTGCCACGGTTCTCTAAGACACAGCAGAGCCCTGGCTTTGTTCTCAGTGCTTGGGCTGTGGAAGTGCTCTCTCCTTCCTAATTTCTTCCTCACTCCACTTCCCACTCACTGTGAAAAACCCATATCACAGCCCACAGATGGACGGAGAGCTCCTTCCCTGCCAAGGCAGCCCATTTGATGGTTGAGCACCTCGCTGCTATTGTTATTGTCACAACATGTTGGTAGAGAACCCTGACGCCTGTGATCTTGTTTAGTCCTTAGAAAAATCAAGGGGTGGGGAGCAGTGAGACCATTGCTCTCACTTTACAGATAAACTTACATTTTTTTTAAATGACTTGCTCTAAATCACACAGGTGCAAGTGCCATGGTCAAGACTCAAAGCCAGCTTCTGGGGTCTGGTCCATCCACACACTTCAGTTGCTCAGGCCCCAAACTTGGATGTCATCCTTGACTCCTCTCTCTGACAGCCCCCTCTAATCTATGAGAAAATCCTGTTGATTCCGTCTTTAAAACCTGTTATTCTTATCCCCACTACATGGCCCAAACCACAATTTTCTCTCACATGGGTGATTGCAATCTTCTTTCCTTGTGTCTACATGCAGCTCCTCACTGGCTTCTGCAGAAAGGCCAGGCACACTCTTGCTTTATCCTTCGTGGGGGTCTGTGTTTTAGGATTTTTACCCATCCTCAATTTCCCCTGGCACAGTGCAGGACACAGAGCTGCAACTCACTGAGATATGCCCACCAACAGAACAGATGAGATTTGTTTCCTGCTGTGTGTGCACATGCATATGCATGCATGCATGTGTCCATGAGCACATATATGTTTGCTCTGGTTTCAACTAAAATAATAAAAAAACAGGCACACAGCCATAACTCTTGTCAAAGCTTGTTTATTCTACCCCTGCTTTATGTACATAGAGAGAGAGAAAGGCATACACACATTGTATTTTGTAGCAATTCAGGTTAGAACCACTCTGACTAGCAACATGAAAGTGCAGGTTTTCGATAGGGGCAAGATCACATCTCAGTTCCTTTGCCACTCTGCCAGGTAATTCAGGTCTGATCAGATGCTAGAATTGGGAACTAGTTGACCCAAGGGTCCCAAACAGGGATCACTTGTGACACAGATGGTTAAGTGCCACCTTCTGCCCACCCCTAACAATGGAGCCTGATGGCTCTGAAGGCTGCAGGGCTGCTGGGGAGTGGACAATCCCAGTCTTTGTTCTCTATCTTTCAAGTTTGATTTCAGCATCCTCTACAATCACATTAGTGCAAGAACGCCTCTCATGGTCTGCATCTAAGATGAGAATGCTGTGACCCCCCCCCAGTGTCTCTCATACACACACTCAGCCCACAGAAGATGCATACTCTGCCATGCCTCAGAGCTGCACATGGCCAGCAGACCTTCTGTGGGACCTGGCAGTTGATATTGCCGTGGTGCCTAGGAAGGGTAGGGAGGGGGAAGAGCAGCAGCAGCCCTGGCAGGACAGGTCATAAGCTCCTTAAACTCCCAGTCAACAGGGCCCTGACTTTGAAGGGGAGAGACAGAGGAAGCTGGGACAGTAACATTAGCATTGGTGATTGCTGATTACTGCTTCCAGGCAGTAGGGAGCTGAGGCTATTGGTGCAAACTTGCCCTGTAGCCAGCCCTATGCTCACCCCAGGTTCCACAGCCTGTGGAACTAAGGGAGAAGGAAATAGCATGTGTTCAAAATCTACTGCAAGTCCCTCACAGCTGGCCCTCCCTGTGCTGTGAAGAGGTGTTAACAGAGTCTTTATTCACAAAGCCAGCACTCCCTGCCTCACCACCCTGCCTCTCTAGCATCTTTCCCCACTCTGCCAGTCCCTCCTCTGAACTTCCATTATGCTCACCTCCACTTTCACACTTAGCCTTTACCATTACTTTTGCACTGTCTCTGGTTTTTAACACCTACCCCCAACACCAATGGATTGTAAGATCCTAAAGGGAAAAAACTATGAACTTGGATCCTGTTGTACCTCAGTCTCTAGCACACTTCTGGACATCATAGTGCTGTTCACTAAGCAGATTCAAGGCCTTAAAGACGACTCTCACGTGGGGCCTGGTAGTGCTGGCCTGAGTAAACGAGGACCAGAACAACCTGTGTAAATGGGAGGGGTCAGCTGGGCTTTGCCCTTGTTCCCTTGGTCCCCTAGACATCCCAGGCCACCCTGCTCTCAGCCTGGCATCAAGGAAAGCATGTGGGTATGGTCCACCCTGAGCAGAGCCCCCTTCTGGTAGCCGGGGCCTCAGCATGCTACTTCACCTCTCTGGGCTCTGTGGTAAAAAGGGAGTAAGCATCCTGACTTAACAGGGAGGTTATAAGGATAAAAAGAAATGTACTTAAATTGGGGGAATTTGAATATGGATTGGGTATTAGATAATACGAAGTCATTACTGTTTTGTTAGGTGTGATAGTGGCATTATGGTTAGATAAAAAAATGTCCATATGTTGTACAAATGACTGCTGATATATGTAGGGGTAAAATGACAAAATATTTGGGGATTACTTTAAAGTAACTCACCAAAAGTAAAAATAAAAGATGAATTTAAGTATGGCAAAATCTTGATAACTGATAAAATTTGGTGATGGGAATAAGAGGGTTCATTGTATGGCCTCTCTACCTTCTGTATGTATTTGAAATTTTTTCAACAAAAAACAGATAAAAAACAAAGTATGCAGAAAGAAACGGATCTGAAAGCATGTAGCATCCCTGGCTCATAAGCAAGGTGCTCATTAAATTATTTCCAGTTTTGTCTTCCTCATCTTCTACATTTGCCAGAGGCACAGCATTCCCTTCACTTAGGAAAAATCTCACATCTCATGCATACCCTGAATGGCAGAGAACAAAGAGGAAGTCCTCAAGCTCTGTCAAGCACATAAACCGCAAGTAGCTGGTCCCATGACCAAGGCCAGGTGGCTCCTTCAAGGCTGGATGCTACTGGCTACCATACCCTAAGTGCTTACTACAAGCTGGCCAACACAATGAGTTTTGTATGCACATGGTCTTTAGTCCCCACAGTGCCCTCTGCAGTGAGTACTGTTATTATCTTCATCCATCAGCTCCAAGCCTTTCTCTGCCTCCTGGTCCTACACTTGCCCTCCTCTTTTGTCTTGCTGGGGCTCTGATTCTACCTGTAAAAATCTGGACTTCCATGCAGATTTGTGTGTAAGCCTTGTCCTTACAGGCAACCTGGGCATACTCTGGGGACAAGAATGGGAACAATTAGTACCTGCTGCCAAAGTGCCCAATGGGACCCCAGATTGGCAGAGCCACAAAGAAGGCTGCGTGGAGAGCAGGGCACCAGAGCTCTAAGCAATGGTTTGGGAAGAAGGGACTCTGAGCAGAGGAGGTTGTGTCCCAGCAGATGGGTAGGAGCACCTGGAGACCATGGCTGCAGTGACCGTGAGTGGGTTCTGTGGGTCTTGCTTCCTTCTTGGGCCAGTAGATCGACATGATCCCAGCTCTTGACACTGCTAAGATAATGGTGTTGGAGTTGGCGAGTTGAGAAACAGCCCTTGCTGAAACCTACCCTGCCCTAGGATTTCATCCATCTCCTTCCACCTCCAGCCTTTTGGCCAAAATACTCTATGTTCAAACAGTTTGAGAAATGTTGCCTGTGCAAGATGCCCTGGGTGAATACCAGGAGGAGAAGCCAGGACAGTTTCCCCAGTTTTCCTCTTTGGAAATGCACACCTTTGATTTGCCCTGAGCTGTCCACTGAAACCTTTAGCTCTCAACCTGCCCAGGTCTCAGACTTCACCTCATGAAACTCTGGTCTCATACGCTGGCACCTAGTGGGTGAGACTCCGGTCTCATACACCGGCACCTTTTGACTCTGAATTGATCTATCCTGTGTTCTCTTTATATCTGCTCATTTCCCCGTAGTTCCCTTCAAAGCTGCTATTGGACTGAGAGAAAAAAGTGGGTCTTCACACAGAAGCTTGTAAGCTTATGGAACATTTAACCCCAGGAGGTGGGCCCAGCTAAAAATATGAGGTATAAATAATTTCTAAAAGGATTTGGCTCAATTCATGGATGTCAGACTATGATGCATAATTAAAAAAGAACAAAGTGACATATATACAGGATCGTGTGTTTGTGTGTGTATATATGGTAGGGGTACACCACCACCCCCTCCAACAAACATTTTTGTCTTTTGTTCTGCATTCCTACTTTGGAGGTTGGTATTGAGAAATTCAACCCCTCCCATGAGGCTGATACCTTGAAGAATTCTGAAAATTTACCCTTTATTCAAATTTCCAGGGGATGGAGGATTCCTCTCTGTATGCCTTTCATTCACCCAAGGAGAGCTGTTGAATAGCTTTTTAAAGACTGATCTACCCAGTCCAGCTGGGTAGTTCCAGGTGAGTTGGACAGCTCGGCTGAAGCCGCAGGCACCATCCCAGAGCATCCCACTCCATGGAAACAACACCTGGGTGACCATTCACATACCCTGCCAGGCTTACATTGATCTCCTGCCACCAGGCTCAGAGTAACTTCATATGCCATTGCCCTGTGGGGTGGTTATTTGCATTCTGCAGGTGAGGAAAGAGGTTTGAAAAGTAGTGAGACCCACCCACAGACAGAGATGGGCAGGTGACAGAGTGAAATGTACGTACAAGCCTGTCTAGGTGGGAGGGCCTGGGGAGGCTTCCCTAAGCTGTAGAACTAATGCTGGGTAGAGGCTGGCTGGACACCTGCCTGGTTCCCTCACTTCCTGCCCAGAGCACTTTCTTTCCTCCTCTGTGGGTCACAACTCCTCACAGGAGCCTGGCTAGGGCCCATGGTCACCCAGGTCTGTCTGACCCCTGGACTTGCATCTTCTCCTTCTACCAAGAGAAACACTTGGTAGCCATACCTCCAAAGTCTTGCAAGTTTCCAGGTAAGATGCAAAGCCTCCCAGGAAACAAGAAAGTGCTTTAGAATCTGAAAGTGCCAGAGGCTGTCCACTTCAACCCTCATCTGAAGCCCGGGAACTAAGGCCCAAGTGGAGAAGAGATTATTCAGGATCTGCTGCTTTCCCAGACAGTACTCACTTGTCCTGAGAGCCTAGGTCAGGGCTGGGTCCATGCTGGCCTGTGTACTAACTGCTTGTGCTTCCAGCTCCAGGCAGGGCCGCAGCATGCCTGAGTTCCCATGCACATACACACTCATGTGCTGGTGCCCACAAACTGCCTCCAGACCACTTTCCTTCCTGACACTGAGTCCATTTAGAAAGTTTTCTTTCCTCTCCCCCTGAAGGCATCCATCACTTTCCCCAGCAGAGGTGAGGTGGCCACGACTCCTCCTGGGGTTTATTAAATACACTCAAGAGCCTATTTGTAGCTGTCACAGCGAATCTGTGCAGCCTGCACCTCAAACTCCAAGGCAGGGGCCCCTCTACAAAGGTTTCTCTACATTTGTAGAGAGCTAAAGGGGCTCCCCAGCTCTAGTGCAGTGAGTTACACCTTCAAACGGTCAGTGGGGGATCATGGTGGGGTGACCACAAGATATTAATCGGGCCAGCCAGCCCAGGACAGGGCCCACCTAGCAGGCCACACGTCCAACAGTGCACTGATGAGCAAATATCCCCACACTGTGTCCCAGTTCCCATGGGGCTGCCTCAGAGTTGCAGATGGGGACTAAGAGCCCAAGTATGGGGACCATGCTTCCCCTAACATAGGCCATCTGGCTCAGTCAAGCCTAGTGCTGCCAGTCATGGACACAGCTCAAGACGGAGCTTTCCACGTGGCGGTTCCTGTTAGGGCACCGCAGAGAAACATCTTCTGCAGAAGCCTGCAGGGCTCTCCTGGACCTGGGAAGGTTTGGGGACAGTTGGATGCAGCCCTGAAGAATCTCAAAGGGCCTCAGAGGCCCTGGAAATGCTCTTCTCCCATTTGATGGGTGGGGACAATGAGTCTTAGAGAGACAAAGGGCTTTGCTGGCTGGGTGTCCCTTCGGTGCCTTTTTATCTGAGGACCAGGACAACTGAGGCTGATGTTTGCCCCTCCCTGGGGCAATAAGGGGGGAGGAGAGAAATTCTAGAAGGATTGGGGCCAAAAATAGGAGAAGCAAGCTCCTTGATGTTCTCAAGTCATTTCTTTTTATTTTTTATTATGAAATATTAAAATGTACAGAATAGTATAAAGAATTATATAACCAACATCTGTACCACTACCCAGGATTAACAAATCCTAATAACTTGAGTGTTTTCTATTTTCAAATATGGTATTAGCTGCTGTCTGATTAGCAGAATTTTTATAGCTCCTTTCAATTGTAAAATAATTTTATTCTTTTCAATATAGGCATTTCATTAAATATATAACCAGTATTTAATTTTTAGACCCTGGGAAAATTCATTTAAATACATTGAAATCGGGGGGAAATGCCTTCTCTCAGACTATGGGTCATTTTTTGTTGGAAAACCAGTCTTGGTGGCTGTGGTCTGGTTTGATTGCACGGGAGGGAACTCATACAGATTCCCCAGACCTTCTGGAGAAAGTGGAGCCCCAGGGAAATGCTTTCTCCCAAGTTTTCAAGATAGACTCCCACTCAGAAAGTCTGAGGATGAAAGGGAAGCCAGAGGAGAAAGGAGGCAGGGTGGGAAGTCCAACCTTGGTGGGCTCTGCCAGGGCTCCAGACCTGCCTAGAGTTCCTCTCTTCCCTCTGCTCCCCATTCCCACCCAGGTACATTTCTCTGTCCCCTTCTTGTGGGCTGCACTCCCAGCTATTGACTTATAGCTTTTATTTAGCATCTACTGTGTACACCTGTCAGGACATTAGCAGACAGTTAACTAAGTGTGCTAGAGCAGCCAATACCAGTTCAGAGTGCCAACTCTGCCTTCTTCCCAACTTCACGTTCAGTGATATCATGTTGGTAGCTTGCAACTGGCCATGGTAGGAGTATTTACACTATGAAAATTAGTCTGCAAACACTACAAATCGGGGGCTCTGCTCTCTCTCAGACCTGGTTGTTAACTGTTTGCCAGCACACCACTGGTATTAACCATTCCAGGAATATTTGCAATTAGGAGTTCTCTTAGAGAAAAAAAAAACACTTAAGAGCCAAAGAAATGAATCAGAAAAGGTCAAATTTCAGATATGACTCTCAGTGACATGAGTTTCACTTCAGCAGGGCTGCCTGAAATTTTTGTGACTATACAGATCCCTCAAAGTTATCCTGTCTCATCCTCTTGTGTTAGGAACCAAAACAAAACCTAGAGGGGTGATGTGCCTTGCCCAACGTCATGTAGCTTGCCAATAACACAGGTGGGTTTGCAATTCACATCTCTCTTTACACTGTGTCATAACCCTATGCCTCCTCCTGAGCCTGCTCAGCTGGAAATGGAGAAGTCACCTGAGGAGAGTCTAAGTGACTTCAGAAAAGGCACAGAAATGGGAACAACAGAACACTGAGCACTCCCTGTCCCTTTGCCCTTCCCCTGCTTTTCCAGGAAGGGGCTGGGTGTCTAGTAGGTGCTTAGCAAATACCTGAATGGACTCAGGCTAATGAGCCAGGTCGTCCATGTCAAGATAATCTGGGCAGGGTCCACTCCCTGCTTGCAGGAGGTACGGACAGCTCACTTGGCTCTCAAATACCTTGGCAACCAGAGTTTAAGGGCCAGGCCACAAAGACAGCATGCAGCTCAAGGGGCTACCACTTACTCTGGCCTTTTTAGGAGGGGGTTTCTCAGGGTCAGAGGACAGCTGAAGGCTCCAGAGACCTAGGTGTGAGCCACAAGAAGAGGGACAGAAAGAAGGTGGGAGCAAGAAAACAGGTGCCACACCAGGCTTTTAAGTCACTGGGTCATGAGCATGGTGCTGATGGCTGAGAGAAAGGCAGAAGCTTAGATAAAATCAAAGTGTGAAGGAGGGAGGGAGAAGGGGAGAGGGAAAAGGGAGGGAGAGAGAGAAAGAGGAAAGGGGAAGAGAGGGGGAGAGGGAGGAGACCTGGGGGTAGGAATAGGAACAGAGAGAAGAAGGAATGGAAAAAGAGCAATGAGATGAGAAGAATCACTCTGGTCAGTAGAAAGTGAAGAGGAAGCGGGAGTCTGAGAGAGATCAATGCAAAGAGAACACAAAGTGGAGGGGCTGGAGTGAGAAAGACTGAGGGAGTCCAGGAGAAAGGAAGAGGGGGACAAAGGAAACTTTTTTGATCAGAATTCTACTCAGACCTCCTCCTGTGCCCCATGGCAGCATAGGGTCCCTATGACCTGCCCACTGGGGCTTCTAGTAGTACATGCACAAACTCAGAAAGGTGCACTAATACATGTGCAGTGGCCCAGGAGCTGCCCACGTGGTGCCATTCAGCCCTGCATGGAGACTCTTCCCAGCCCACAACCACAAGAGTCCAGCCAGGGCCCCATCCCCTGCCCCCTTCACCCCATCTCTCCCCCAGCACCATCAGTGCCTATCTCCACCCTCTTGCCAGAGGAAAGCCGCAATGACCTGGAAAGCAGGACTGGTTTTTTCTGCCTAGTTGTTTGTCCATGGGGTGAATTACTTCCACTCTGGAAACTCAGGGGAAGGATGGGAGTGAGGGTGTGAGGGGTGCTTCTGAGCCTCCTGCAGGGGCAGGTGAAGGTTGAGAGTGCAGCTGTTTCCTGAGCACTGAAGCTCTTTGTGAAGAGGATTGAAAGGAAAGCAGGCCTTGCTTACATCCACTTCACCCGCCTCAAATCACTCAGTGGCTGGGTTCAAGTCTTTGTTATCAGAAGAAATCAAGTGTGAGCAAAGAAGAGAAGGAAGGATTCTGGAAGGTAGAAGCCTTGGGCTCTAGAGAGGGAAGTGGTGAGGCTCTGGAGTTAGGCAGACACTGGGTTTGTGGCTTGTTCAGCCCTAATCCCAGGTGACAGAGTGACTCAGGTATGACTCACTTTCTCTGCAAGGTGGAGACACTGACAATACCTTATTCCAAGCTATGTAGAGTGAGGCAGAAATAACACACAGACAAAGGCCTGATGCAGACTCACTCCTGGTAGCTGCTCAATAAGTGTCTCTACTTCTCTTCTTGCTCCTTCCAGGTTTGAGCAACCCAGGTGACTCACACTCCCAGGTGGCCTCCTCCAGGGACAGGGGGTAAAATCTCTGCTAAACCAAATACTTGATGGCCCTGGAAAGGTGAATGTCTGCCTCTGAGAATCAGGCCAAGGTGGGGAATGAAAAGTTCAGAAGCTCAGCCTTAATGGGTGCGGATGGAGAGCAACAGGTGACAACAGCAAACACCGGGCATTTGCCCCGGCCAGGATCCATGCCTAGTGCTTCCTTAGTGCTCCCAGAGCTTGCAAAGTCCTCTGTCCTCTCTCTTCCTGTCTGAAACACAGCCTGCTAGGTGCTGCCTCCTAAGAACCCTTTCTACATGGTTCCTCATCAGAGCCCCTTGTTTGATTCATTCTGTTCTCCCTGTGGTTGGCAGGGCATCCTGGAAGGGGCACTGACTTGGTGTTGGTGCCTGGCCATACCACTAATTGGGTAACTTAATAGATCCTTGCTGGGCTCAGACTCCTGATTTGTGAAATGAGGGACTGAACTAACTATTAATACATTAGTGGTCTCTGGATATGGCTCCTCATTGGTTCCATCTGGGAACTTTCAGGAAGCACAGATTCCCAAGCCCCTCTGAGTCTACTCCTCCAGGGTGGGACCCAGGAATCTGCTTTCAAACACCCCCCAGGTAATTCTGGGTGCCAGGTGCCAGAGTTGGGAGTCCTTGGACTGGAGAACCTGGGAATACTACTTGGCCTAGTGTGGATGCCTTTGACAGGACCTGTGTCTGTTTTGCAGGCCCATGGGGCCTAGTTGTAGAATTCAGAAGATGCTCAATAAATGCTAGTGAAAGAATGAACAAATGGGCTGGAGAGAGAAGCAGCTGTAGTTCTTGAAGAACCTACCTTTTCAGCTTTTGTAGGACTATTGAGTAAAAAGCCCAAAGAGCACACTCAACCCTGACAGTTTGAACACACTTGAACGAAGGGCATGGCACTGAGCAGTGAATCAAAGGCTGTCCCCAGAGCCCATCTGAACTATCCTGTTGAAAGTGTGTGTGTGGTGGGCTTGGGATTTCAGATGGGTTGCTTCCTAGGATGAGCAAGATTATCAGGGATGGCTGAGGGCTGTTCAGGACCCAGCAGCTAATTGTCCAGCTTCCCACTGTGGCCATGGTCTAGGACTCAAGCCCAAAGGAACACCCAGTTTCAGGATCTGAGTGCATTCTCAGAAGAGCCCAGATGGACCCCAGGAAAGTCCAAGCAGTGAAGGAGAAAGTAAGACTATCTATGCTGGGTAGGCAAATGGTGGAGAACCCTTGATGGTGGGGCATATAAAAATGGCCTGGTTTGTGGGCCACTTCCCACAAGCATAGGACACAGACTAAGGCCACATTTTTACTAAAGTCTCCATCCAGAGTGCTTTGCTCTTATAATCAGTTACAGCTGCTGGCTCTGTTCACAGCTGCTGGACAAGTGTCCCATTGCCCTGGCCTCAGCCCAGGCATGGACAAGGAAGAGAAATGGATAATGAGACCATAGAGGCCACCCTGGTGGGAGCTGCAGCAGTGGCACTTCTGTCCCGTGGCCCCTGTCCTCTCCACTCCAGTGCTCGCTGACACTGCACTCAGCTGTCTGAGCCTTGCTCTGTATCTCTGGCAAAGGAAAAATTATTAGATCCATAAAAACCTGTTGCTCTTTGGTGAGTGCATTAAAAACTGTGGTGCACACATACAATGGAATATCACTCAGCCACAGAAAAGAAGGAAATCTTACCCTTGGTGACAGCATGGATGGACTTAGATTATGCTAAGTGAAATACAACAGTCAGAGAAAAGAAGAATACTGCATAATTTCACTTATATATGGAAACTAAAGAACAAAATAAGTGAAAAAACAAAATTGAAACAGACTCATGGATGCAGAGAACAGACCGATGGTTGCCACATAGGAGGGTGGTTGGGGTGTTGGGTGACAGAGGTGAAGGGGTTAAGAAGTACAACTTAGTAGTTGCAAAAGAGTCATAGGAATGTGAAGTACAGCATAGGTAGTATAGTCAATAGCAAAGTAATAACTAATGGTGCCAGGTGAGTACTGGAAATATCAAGGGGATCACTTTGTAAAGTATGATTATCTAACCACTCAGCTATACACCTGAAAGAAATGCAAAATAATATTGAATGTGAACTATAATTAAAAACATTAAACAAAATTGTTGTCCTTCAGAGTTTCGAAGTATTTTTGTAACATCATGTGGTTTTGTAGTCACACTCAGCATCCCTTCCTGCAGCCCAGAGAGAGAGAGCAAGGTGTTACTGCCCACACCATGGATAGTGCAGGACCATCATCTGTGGTCCATGAATCCAAGCTCCTCTGCTCACCCAGGAATACCTCCCTCTGCCTTCAGAGCCAGTGCTTCCTCTAAACCAGCAAGGCCTGCTAGTTTTGGCCAGGGCTCCTCCTTGCAGCACTTTCCTCGCCAGAGTTCTAAGCCTTGGCCTGGGTGCGTAGATCCAGCAGCCTTGAAAGGCCTCCCAGTGGGGGAGGTTCCAACTTCAACAATGCCACTTAGTCTCTGCAGTGTCTCCTTTTTGGAGACATAGCATGGGTGAAATTAGTCCCAAGTGTGTTGCCTATACTAGTCCCCAGGTATTCCTCTCAATTATTCAAGGTCACCTGGGCTCTGGAAAGGTAACCAGGCTGCTATGAGGTTGCCACCCCAAGGCCATGGAAGGCAGCTATGCACCGGAAAAACCAAGAGATAGAGCAGGTGACACTTGCTCACTCCTCTTGGGTTCCTGTCCCATTGCTGCTGTGTCCTTCCCAGCTGTCCTCTCCCCATGTGACTGAGGGGGTGAGTGAAGAAGCCTGTAATATCCCCTCTGCCTCCCATATGCTTCCATTTAAAGGTAAGATGCTCACACTCAAGGCATCCATACATAGCTCTAGTCTCACCCAGGAAGGGTAGAAGAGTGATGGAGAGATGGTGACCCATGGAAGTCTGAACCCTACACACTCAGTTTCAAAATGCCACAGGACTCTTGCTTGTCCCTTGGGAGCATCTGGATTAGCAGACAAATGACAGGGACTAGAGACAAAATACCAAGTCATGTTTATAACCATATGTTCTGGGCAGGGCTGGGGTGGGCAGGCTGCTTTCTCATTATCATCTCCTGAGCCTCCACTGAAGTTAATGACTGGCCCACATGGTCTTCTCACAGGCACAGAGAACTCGAGGTCAGCTCCTCCTGCCATGATGCTCTTCCTCTTTCTCAATGCAGCATGGTTTCCTTTTCTGTCTCCAGGGTTAGCCTATTCCTAGGCTCTTCAGAGTTCAATATCCATTTTTGCTTAAGTTTGGGGAAATGAGCTATGACCCTGGCATATAAATGATGATGAGAGAAGATGTGAGTAAAACTGGTCCATACCATCCACCACCCCCGCACTGCTTGGGACAAGCAGCAAGCTCCCTGGCATTCTTGAGAAGTTTGAGTTATCTGAACCACAGGAGGGCTTTTCCCTCCCACTTGGCCACTCAGGGGCCCAGCCAGGCCTGTCTGGGAAGGAAGTGGTTGGCATGTACATACAACCTGTGATACTGCAGTCACACTCAGCTGCACACAAAGCTACAGTCACTTTCCTTGTGATTCTTTTTTCCCCAGTCACTGAGTGGACCCAATATCCTGGTTTCAGCACTTCAGATAGTCTCCAGAGGAGACCAACACAGATCTTTGGTCAAGCCTGATACCAGGATGACCCCTGGAAGACTAGACACTGGGCTCTGCAAAGGGAATTTCTAACCCCTCTTCCCCACTCACTCCTCTGTTATTTAACCTAAATCTGCCTTGTCCCACTCATCTATACCTTCTCATAAATTCCCTAGCTTGCTCCTAAGTTAGGTGAGGGTTTAACGCAGTATCAATGTTGTTGAGAATGTGGAGAAACAAACACTCACACACTGCTGGTGGGAATGTAAAATGGTATAGAGTCTTTGGCAAACAGTTTGGCGGTTCCTTAAAGGGTTAAACATAGAATTATCTAATGACCAAGCAATTCCACTCCTAGGTATATATGCAAGAGAAGTAAAAACATATGTCCACATAAAAACTTGTACATGAATGTTTATAGCAGCATTACTCATAATAGCCAAAATGTGGAAACAACCCAAATATCTATTAACTGATGAATGAGTAAATAAAATGTGCTGTACCCTACAATGAGTATTATTCAGCAATAAAAAGGAATGAAGTACTGATCCATGCTACAACATGGGTGAGCACCAAAAACATTATGCCAAGTAAAAGGACACAAAAGATCACATACTACAGAATTCCATTTATATGAAATGTCCAAACAGACAAACCTATGGAGATAGAAAGCAGATTGGTGATTGCTTAGGGCTTGGAGGAAGCTGGGGGTAACTAGGGGTGCTTTGTAAAGGATAGGGGTTTCTTTCTGAGGTGGTAAAAATGTTCTGAAATTGCAGTGATAGTTGAGCCTATCAGTGAATGGACCAAAAACCTCTGAATTATACATTTTAAATGGATGAAGTGCGTGGTATGTGAATTATATCCCAATAAACCTGTCATAAAAAGTAAAAAAGAGAACAATGAACTGGCACTGGGAGATGTTAGTGACATCCAGATACACCCCCAGTGTGCTCTGTGTCATGGGCCAGCCATTTTCTTGTCTGAGCCTGTGGCCCATCCACAAGGTAGAGAGAGACTAATGCCTGCCTTTAAGGAGCACTGGGAAGAAACAGAGGCTGGAAGGTATGTTGGCCAGTGGAACAGGAGCAGAGGCATTTCAATGGGTAAGATTTACTGTTGAGATGTCATTGCTCCGGAAAGCTGCAGTGTTCTCGAGTTACATGCTCTAAGCCCCACAAAACGTTAAGTTTCAGGGAACCTTCAAGATCCATCAGGAACACAGCTAGGATGGTCCTGTGCCTGATCAGGTATACGTGCCCCCACCCCATCCCCCAAAGTCTCTCTGCGGCAGGGAGGGTGCTGAGACAACAGAGAAACAGTGAGAAGGAAAGGCAAAGCTTTACTTAGGTGCCCTGGCAGGTCCACCTGGAATAGCGTTTCTCCTCACCTCTACCCCAGGATGTAAAATATGGAATCAGATGCAACAACCTCCTCAAAACAGAAAACCCTCCTCCTACGTTTGCCTCCCAACACCCATGCCAGGTGTCCAGGTGTTGCGGAAGCTGCCGGCACATTCCCCTATGTTTCTTTCTCAGAAAGAAACCCCTACCCTTATGAGAAACAGAAACTCATAACTGCCAGGGTTACCTCCCCTGGCCAGTGGGTGGATGTGACCTGCTTTAAAATTCAGTACCAGAGAAAAGAGTGTCTCTCCTGTCATGAGTTCTTTTATCAGACACCCATATAACAATCATATTTCCATTTATGCCTTTGCTGCCAGAAAAGCTCAGAGTTGAATTTAATGTTCAGTGTCAGTAACCATCTAAACCTAGGTCCTTGGCAAAACTGTTTCCTTCTCAGCCCATCCTTTTATCTCTATGGGATCTCCTTTTCCAACTTTATTTGTAACCTCGACAATCCCAACTCTTTTAGGGAAGCTGGTAGGATGCATATTATGAATGGCGGTTGGCCCTGGCTGATGTGACTCAGAGTGTTGGGCATCAGTCATCCTGCAAACCAAAAGGTTGCTGGTTTGATTCCTGGTCAGGGCTCATGTCTGGGTTTCAGCCTGGTACCTGGATGGGGGTGTGTGAGAGGCAACTGATTGATGTTTCACTCTTACATTGATGTTTCTCTCTTTCTCCCTCCTGTCCCCTCTCTCTAAAAATAAATAAATAAAAGTCTTTTTAAAAAGGCAGCTGGATTACAGAGGGAGATATTAGCATTAAGAAAGAGGTAAATTAGTGACCTTTCAAGGCCCCTTTTTGACCCCGAGATTCTGGGACTGTGATCAATAAATATTCTGCCATGTTCTTCTTCCACAAGAAAAGCCAGGCCTCTTCTGTGCCTTCTGCAAAAGGGTGTTCTGCTGCTGGACTGTCAAAGAGTGATTGACTTTAGGAAGTGCACTGGTGTCATACAAGAAGCCCAGAGCTGCTCCTTGCCAGTGCCACCTTCCAGTACTGGGGCTGGAGCACAGCCTGCTTACAGGATGCCTGCTGGCACAGAGGCCTAATGAGCCCATAACTTGAGAACAATGGCCTTTCCACAATGCAACTACCTGCTAACTGACAACAAAGGCATAGCAGGCCTGTGGATCCAGGAGTCTGTCTTTACAATAAGCACAGAATGGAACACAAGCCTCTGTTAGGACCCAAATTTAAGCATAAACAGGAGCCACCATGGTGCCCCTTCTGTAGCCCCAGTCTTTGGAGATTCTGCTACATGTTCATCCATAATATCAGATGGTTTTAGCTTGAGTGGTTTGCCAGTACAAGCCCAGGTGATGGGGTGCCACCTCTATCTTATGTTCTAATGTCAAAGAGATTTTCCTGATCCACTTCAGGACAATGAAATTCAACTTACTCCTTTTACAGACTGGCAAACTGAAGCCCAGAAAAGTTATGACTTGCCCAAGGTCACATTGCCAGTCTGCTGTCAGAGCAAGAACTAAAACTTGTCTTTTCAGAGTGAGATCTGAGTTTGGCTGAGGTCTTACAGTGGACACTGGCAGAGTGTTATCTTTATGAAGAGCATATTCTTTCTGGCAGGGCTCATGAAAGGCTAACACCCCACCCAAGGGTTATCCACAGCAATGACCTGAACCAATGATGGGCTAAAATCCTGGCCCTTAGACAATTTACTCAACCAGAGGAAGAGGCAAAGCAAATAACAAGTCACAATGACAATAAATACATTTCAAGTGTGGAAGACTCTTCTTAGGTAAAATGGTTTGCTTAGCTGCAAATAACCCCACAAACAAAGTGTCAATGAAACAACCTGCACTTTCCCTGGAGCACCTCAATGTCCAGACACATCATACTTGTGTTGTTTAAGCAAAACTTAGCTAACTGGGCATTCCTGAGTCATCGGGTGACGACCAGGCCTTTTAATTCTCCAGCCAGTCCATCTGTTTCTACCTGTGGTCTGGGTGTCATTATGACTTGCAGACATCCCCCGCCCCTGGATTACAGTATAAACAGGTACCCCCTCCTCCACTGACCCATGGTTCTTTGGTCAGACACCCATATAACAATCATATTTCCATTTATGCCTTTGCTGCCAGAAAAGCTCAGAGTTGAATTTAATGTTCAGTGTCAGTAACCATCTAAACCTAGGTCCTTGGCAAAACTGTCTCCTCCTCAGCAGAGGAGCCTACTCAGGTGATAGGCCCCTATACCTCCCAGTCTGGGTAAGCACTGCTGCTCTTTCAGAGTTCCTGGAGTAAGCAGTTGGGGAATTAAGGTAGAGTTTGAAAGAGTTTTTAGGCACAGAAAGAGTTTTCTCTCTGTGCCTAAATGTTGTTAGACACATTTACCATTAGAGGTAAATGTAACAGGAGAGGCTCCCAGGCAATGACCATTGCACCCAGCACTTAGATATTATTATGGGGCTTTCTAGTTTATGGGTAACTTTCATGTACATCTAATACAAGCCTGACCACAGAGTATAAAACCAATAATGATATTCTCATTTAGCAATAAGAAACCATGGCCACAAAGTTTAGGGGCCTTGATCAAAGCTACTTATTTAATGGAGAAGTTGACACCAGAAATCTGGTTTCTTGCCTCTTTAGTGGAAGGAGTTTGTCTTCCAAAACACCTTGGCTGATCTAGTCCCTGGCCAAGACATTTTCACTGTTAACTGCAGGCCCCTCTGAGGTCCGAAAGTCTGTGGACCTTGTTAGTTTCCCTAAGTACCCTCTGGGGAGGCAGCGAGGGCCTGGCTCTATGGGGTGGTTTGGGACTGATCTGGCTGCAGCACCCCAGCTCCCGAGCTGCCTGAAGTGCAGGGTTCTTCATCTGCTGCCCCACACCACATCCTTATTGCACCCAGAGCCACTTCTCTCTTTTTTCCTCTCATCCTTTCCTGTTTCTCGCCCTCTCCCTCTATTTCTCCTTTCTGACACAGGCTACAGAAATGGCCCAACTACCTAAGCAGGTTCTCCAACTCCCTTCCCAGGACCCCAGTCCCATGGAAGGAGCTCAGAAGTCAGGAACAGAAGACTAAAACCACCAAGAGCCCAGCCCTACCTAATTCTGCTTTAAAAGGAGTTGGTATCATGGTCTAATGTTAAAACACTAATGAAGAGCCTGACCTGAACTGAGGGCACAGGTCTGCCATAGTCCATGTGGACCAAGATGAATGACTCTCCCCTTTGGGCCTAAGTATCCTCATCTGGCAGGATGGCTCCTGTAATCTAAGTTCCTTCCCTGCTTGTTGAGTCTCTATGAGGACTCATTTGATAAGCTGCAGCAGCAAAGCCTTAGTATAGATTCCACCCTCTGAAATGACTTTACCATTAAAGGGACATGGTAGCAGGAACTAACAGATTCATAGAAACTCTGGAGAGTCCAAAAAGGATCTTAATTAAAATGCAAACATTGTAAACATTCAAACTTGCTCTACCCTGGGGCCTAGCTGGTGAGAGTGGTTACAGCACCATTCACCATCATTGATATTACATACACAGGTGCCTGTATATATATGTTGCCAGTGAGGGATTCTATTAGGGCCCCTCACGCACATGGAACACCTGTGCAAGAGGAGATGGGTGTACTCTAGTGAGCTGTATCTAGAAGCAGTTTTGTACCTTAATTTTGAGAAAGACCCCTTGCACCTAAATATCTTCCCATCTCATTATATACACATTATATATTTTTTATATAAAATTCTATTGTTAGGCGTCCCTTTGAATTAGGGATTGTACTTCTATTCTAGGCAAATCGTGCAGGAGAGCTAGTGTGTTACATTATCAGTTACTTTCTAGCTATGCTATCTTGGGCACCAGTCCTGCCACTTTGCTAGGGATGAGGGGTGCTACAAGGGCTGGGCCCTTGGACTTTCCTCCTTGGGACCCAGAATCCTAGAGTCATGTCCTACTTTCTCAGGGCTGATGATCCCAGGGCTTGGCCCAAATAGCAGGAGGGAATCCTAGGGCTGGGGGCCAGAGAGGAGAGCAGCACCTCAGAGGACCACAAGCCCTGGCCACATAATCCAGAAGCAGCCATGGAGGTGGACATGGCAATGAAAGGCCTTCCACTGGGCTTCCATCAAGAGGGAGGAGGAAAGTGAGAACACAGCAGGCAGGCAATGACAGTGAGTGCTATTGCTCATTGGGTTTTGCATTCATTCCACTCACCGCAACTTTTGGTGATTGTCTAATTATGACTCATTACAAACATCAAGTTATATTTTGCAAGGTCGTAACTACAGGGGAAGGATACAATTATTATAATGAAGGCTCCCAGCCCCAGACTCTCTCCCCTCCAATCAATCCCAAATGCCACTGCTCACATCATTTTCCTTGCCTGCCACCTGATCTTCCTACATCTTTCCTGCAGCCTCTCCTTAAGGCCAAGGTGACAGAGGATGATCAGGGCATGGCCTCTTCTTTGGCTTTTTTTAAAATCAAAATGTACTTTTCTCCCTCTTTCCCTTGCCTGCTAATGAGCATCTTTTCCCTGGCACTGCCTCAGTGGAGGGGAAGGGCTGAGAATGTCAGATGGTGACTAATGGAGTCATGGAGACTGGACCTATGAAGAAGAGGAGCAGGGGGTAAACCAGAGAGTTAGTGCCTTCCAACATGGCAAGGGTTGAGATCCACCTACTAGCTGTAGCCAGGCAAATGGTTCCTTGAAGGCCAGCGAGACCTCAGCACTGGGAGCAGGGAAGGCTTCGAGCGATCTGTATATACTTGTTTCTTGCCTTTCTCAGAAGTCCTTTTATCCTTGAAGCCTGTTATAGGGAGAACCAGCCTCCCTCCTCTAAAAGCCACCTTCCAAGGCAAAGGGTGGTCTGTATCCAGAAAAGGGGGGGAGGGTCTGTCTCAGGCCCCCTTCTGCTGGTTAACCTACTTCTAGGAATAAGGTGCTACTGTTTAAGGATGACAGTCACAAACCCAAGTACCCAGAGAAGGGAAAGAAGAATAGTGAGAAGTCTGGACAAACATTTTGTTTCATGGAAGTGGTAGTTTCTAGTTCGGAAAAGAGACTTTAAGGAAACATAGCAGCTGGCTTCAAAATCTGAAGGGCTGTCATGTATAAGATGGAAGGCTTGGCCCATGTGCCTGGAGGCTGAATGGAGACCTGTGAGCCAGCCACCCATGGACTTGGCCACCTCACAAGGTAGGGAGTTCATGGATGACCAATCGTCAAGGAAGCCATAAAAGAGGATCTCTCTCTGGGTGACAGGTGGGCTCTCAGGTCCCCTCCATCCTAAGATTCTCTGTGTCTGTAACTCCAGGCAATAGCCTCTGGAATACACCTTGCTCACAGTAGATGTTCAATCAGTGCTTTTAGATTGTCGAATGGGTAATACTAAATTACACAGGGAAATCAGCTTTCAAGTAGGAGGCAGAGACCTTCTCCAAGAAACCTTTTTACAACCATAGGAAAAAATTATAGCTCCTCGCAGGGGTTATTCACATAACTAGGAGTCACCCAGAGTGCGTCTTCAAAATGCAGATTCCTAGTCAGGAAGGAGGACTTCCGCCAAGATGGAGGCATAGGTGGAGATGCCGTGCTTCCTCACACAACCAAGTTTAGAGACAACTAAATATTGACAATAAAAAAACACAGCCAGAACACAGAAAATTGAACTTTTTGGGAGTCTGATAACAACAAATTCTTCAGCCTGACCGGTAAGGGGGCGAAACCAGCAGCTGGAGGAGCAGGGTTGCACAGGAAAACTCCATCACACGGACTCAGGCTCGCGGAATCCAGGCGCAGGGTTGGACCTGGTGGGCAACTCAGTGAGCAACCGTGGGGAAACAGCAAGGGAGCAAGGCTGCAGGTTGACTGTGGTCTCACATCCATGCGTGGATAGACAAGCGAGGGAGTGGGTGACTGGACGGGACCCAGCAGGCCCCAGTGGCGAGCGGCAGCAGAGGGCGCAGCCATTTCCCCGCTCTGACCCTGCCTCCACATACAGCGTCATAACCCAGCGACCTAAGTGGCCCTGCCCTGGTGAACAACCTGAGGCTCTGCTCCTCACCCAGTGGCAAGAAACAGAAGAGGGGACCACCATTTCCCCGCTCTGACCATGCCCCCACATACAGCGTCACAACCCAGCGACCTGGGAGTCCAAGGCTCCCCTCCTCGTACTTAACGGGCGTGAACAGAACAAAAATGGCTCAAGAAGATCTCAGAGCCCCAGAGCCTATAAATCTAAGTGATGAAGAAATAGCAAAACTCTCAGACGCACAGTTTAAAACACTGGTCATCAGGATCCTCACAGAACTGGTTGATTATAGCCACAAATTAGAGAAACATATGAAGGCGAAACTAATTGAAATGAATGGAATTACACAGGAAATCAATAGCGATGAAAAGGAAACTGGGTCTCAAGTCAATGAAGTGGACCAGAAGAAAGCAAATAATGGCCAAACAGAAAAGAGTGAAGAAGCAAGAATTCAAAATAATGAGGAGAGTCTTAGGAACCTCCAGGACATCTTTAAACATTCCAACATCCGAATTATAGGGGTACCAGAAGGGGGAAAGGAACAGCCACCAGTGGAAAACTTATTTGAACAAATAATAAAGGAGAATTTCCCCAATCTGGCAAATCAAATAGACTTCCAGGAAATCCAGGAAGCTCAGAGAGTCCCAAAGAAGTTGGACCCAAGAAGGAACACACCAAGGCACATCATCATTACATTAGCCAAGATTAAAATGAAGGAGAGAATCCTAGAAGCAGCAAGAGCTAAGGGGACAGTCACCTACAAAGGAGTCCCCATCAGACTGTCAGCAGATTTCTCAAAAGAGACCTTCCAGGCAAGAAGGGGCTGGAAAGAGGTATTCCAAATCATGAAATCTAAAGACCTACAACCAAGATTGCTCTATCCAGCAAAACTTTCATTTAGAATGGAAGGACAGATAAAGTGCTTCTCAGATAAGATTAAATTCAAGGAGTTCATCATCACCAAGCCCTTATTATATGAAATGCTAAAGGGACTTATCTAAGAAAAAGAAGTTAAAAAAACATGAACAGTGAAAGGACAGCAAACTCATAGTTATTAACAACCACACCTAAAACAAAAGCAAACTAAAAAGACAGCTAGATCAGGAGTGGAAACATAGAAATGAAGATCACATGGAGGGTTACAACAGGGGAGTGGGAGGAGGAGAAGGGGGGAGAAAGTACAGAAAATAAGTAGCATAGACAGTAGATAGAAAATAGATGGGGGGCAAGAATAGTATGGGAAATACAGAATCTAAAGAACTTGAGACACATGGTCATAAACTAAAGGGGGGTAATGGTGGGGATGGGGAGTAGGGTGTAGGGGAATGAAGGGGGGAATAGAACAACTGTAATGGCATAATCAATAAAAATAAATAAATAATTTTAAAAAATGCAGATTCCTGTGCCTCACCCAAAATGCAGATTCAGTAGGTCTGGAATTGGGACAAGAAATCTGCATTTTAAATTCTGCTCAAGATGATTCCTATGCTGGGGCTTGCCAGGCCACACTGTAAGAAATGCGGGCCTACAAATAAAAAGCCAAGGGTCCATCTGGTTCCCTATCAGGCCCATCAGTGAGTGGTGCCAATGCCTTTGCCTTTCCATATCCACTTGCCCTGAAAATGGAAAAGGCCTCTGTCTCATCTGGCTAAACCACAGGAAACTCTGAGGCCCAGAGCAGGTGGAAAAAATAAGGTGTCTTTCATTCTAAGACCCATTTCCAAATAATACATTTGATAACACTAAAATCTGGCCTTCCATACCCCTGTCGCCTCACAAACTCAGTCCTGAGAGTTTGCTCAGCTTCTTGATGCTCCTGATCTTGTCCTTTACCTTTCCATTACTTGCTCCCACTGTCCTACCGGGGCTTAGACTTTGGCTCCTACCTTTACCACAATCTGGGCTCTGCTTCTTTTTTCCACTGCTTTTGGCTATCCAACCTGGCTGCCAGGACTGCACACCTTGGGCTTGCCTGCCATCAGTTTCTTTGCCTTTTTGTTCCAATTGTGCAATCAGGACCCAGCCAGCCTCTGCTGGAAGCTATCTCCGAAGCTGGACTGAGAACCAAAGGGGCTAGGCTCACCCAAGGCCTCCTTTCCAGGGAGCACTTTCTGTCCATGGTGCTTCCTGCTTTTGTTCCTCTCCCATTCCCTCTCAGAACAAATAAAATCCAGTTTCTTCTAAAAGGTTCTCTCTCAGTCCTCAAATCGCTACCAAGGCCCCCCCTCCCCCAGCCAGGCTGTCCCCTCCCCTCTGCCTTTTCTTTAGAGGGACTGATTTGTTTAGTTTGAACAGTTATATCTTCCCCTTCTCTTGGAACAAAGCTGTTTTCCTCTGAGTACTGGTGGGAGGTGTTCTGTATGGGACTGAATAAAGAGGTACTGGGGAGGAAAGTAAAAAAAAAAAGAAGAAGAAGGAAGAAAGAAGGAAAACATACCTCCTGGCAAAACCCATAGCACCACTTTCTCAACATCTTTCCCAACTACATTATTTATTGCATGACTAAAACATTTATTTCTCCCCTGCCCGTCCAAAAAGCATGAGTATTTTCACTGAGCTATAACAAGTACAGCGAGGCAGTAAACACCAAACATTAGATACACAGCAGTGCACCCTAGATAACTCTGTGACTCACAGCAACCAAAAAGAGACTGTAGGACAGAGGGGCAGGGGCTGGGAAGAGACAATGTAGCTCTAGGGTGCAGGGAGAGGGGAGGTACAGAAGGAGGGAACCAAGACTCAGGCTATGGACAGGAACAGTAGCTTCTCTAGGCCAACAGCTTAAGGGGCCGCAAGCTGAGGCTCGCAGGGAGCCAAAGGCCTGGGCCCATGAGGGGCTGTGCTATGTCGACAGCTAATTCTACAGCAGTGATATTCAAGGAAACACTGGCTGGTGACAGGCATTATGAGCAGGCATTTTAATCCATTCCATAATTTATATAATTACATACATTTACAACTTGTGGTATAATAGAAAGGGCATAGACTTTGTTTGGATTCAGACAAATCTATGTTCCAGTACCTCTTACAACATCTCCTTGCTGTGTGACTTGGGTCAAGTGACATAATGTCTCTGAGGCTCAGTTTTCACTTCAACAGAAATAAATATACCCATACCCACCTTGAATTACTATTTTGGAGCCCTAAGGTCATGTATAAAAAGTATCTAGTACTTTAAGGGAATTTCACCTCATTTATAAAAAAGTACCTCACACACTGCTTAGCCCCTAATGGATGTTAAATTTTTGGTTGACAAGCATTATGAGTAGTTGGCAGACTTGCTTCCTACAGGCCTGGTGTACATTCTAATGAGAACACACAGCACAGCAAGGGACACCTGACATTCTTGAAGGCCACTAGCTCTCTTTGGAAGAATCAGTCCACTGACTTATGACAGCAAAGTTCCTCATCCCCCTTCATCCTGGCTTCACCTTGACTGAACTAGCAGCTGCCACATCCCTTCCCATCTGTGAGTCTGCTAGGCACATTCAGAGCAATGTCTGTCAACAACTGCTGCAGAGTGCTCAGTGACCAAGGAACCCCAGGCCTGGAACCCTGTTCTGCCTTTGCTGTCACCCTTCTCAATGCAGGAGGGACACTGCTTCCTACCCATGTGTTTTCCAGCCCTTCTTCCTGTCTCAGAGCAACCTTGCGTCCAAATGCACAAAAACATATTCATCTATATAGTTCCTTCACTAGAGAAGAAGGGATATTAGGACCTAGCACCGTAAGATCTACTACTCAGTAGGTGTCTGACATTAGAGCAACTAAGTTAACCACCGTGAGAACAAGATAACTATAAACGATTGGCATTTATTATGTGCTAATATTATCTAATTTATTCTTATGACAACCCTAGCAGGTACTTATTATTATCAGTATTTTCTTTCTTTCATTTATTCATTCCTTTTAAAATATCTTTAGCCCTAACCGGTGGCTTAGTTGTTTGGAGCATTGTGCCATACACCAAAAGATTGCCGGTTCAATTACTGGTCAGGGTACATACCTAGGTTCAGTCAGGGCACATACAGGAGAGCAACCAAGTGATGTTTTGCTCTCACATTGATATTTCTCTCTCTCTTTCTCTCCTTTTTTTCTCTCGAATATCAATAAAAATATCCTTGAGTGAGGATAAATATCTATCTATCATCTATCTATCTATCTATCTATCTATCTATCTATCTATCTATCTATCTATCTATCTATCTATTTGCATTCCAGGTTTGGCAGAAGGAACGTAGTGCTAAATAACATAGCTGTCTTAATAGGAAATCATGATCCAGATGAGGAAAGAGGCCCACAGAGGTTGGCTAAGAACATATCTGGCCTTGGGAGTAATTTCATGCCTCACACTTCTCTGCAGGGTGCTTTGCAGTCTACACATGCCATGGGATCAGCTCAGGCCAGGGCAGGCCCCCTGACCCCCAGCAGCTGCCATCTTGGGAGTCTGGTGCAACCTAGTACAATAGCACAATGTACTATTGATTGTTTCCTGCCTCATGATGCTAGAGCCCAGTGGGTAACTGGGGGGCTGGCCAGGTCCCTTTCTAATTGTAGGACACTGGTAGAGGCACCCAGGAAGGCACCTGGGCCAGTCCCTGAGCAGCACTGATTCCAGGCAAAGCACGTTTGCCCTCCCTCCCTTGCTCTGGCTCTGGCTTCATTTGACTACAGGGCCACCTGGTTCATACCAGCCACCTCTGCCACTCAGTGCCATTTCCTTCCTGTTGCTTTGGCCACTTCCAAGCATGGGGAGTGGGAAGGAGAGGAGTGCAGCTCCAATGATAGCCAATTTGCCTAAAACTCCATTGCTAGAGTTAATAAAAAGAAATGAACCCATTCAAAGTAGCCCTGAAATTACAATCTCAGTTACACTGTGGTGATAGAAGGCATGCACTTTGGCACAGAGCTTGGTGTCAGTTTGGTTGGAGGTGAAGGGGGGAGGGGGAAGGATCCTCTGTCTGGCACTCTGATCAGTTTCGTTCCTTCTTTTCCAGCTGCCTCTCCTCTCCAGGTGCCTCCCCACCCCCATGAATATATTTGTTTATTCCTATTGATTTCCAAAGGCCTAGGTGTCCCCAGGGCCTCTTGCTGCAGGTGTACCAAATGCAAATCCAACAATTACAGTCAATCCAGCAGGAAAAATTCTTCATAAAAGGAGAAAGCCAAAGGGCTCCCTGCTGGGGAGAACAGCCCTCAAAGACAAGTCCTCCACTGATGGGCAACTTTAAGAGGCCTGGGGGTTTTAGCTTTGTCAGGCACATCAGATAAAAACCACAGCAGCAAAGGAGGGAGTATTAGGGCAGAACCAGTGAGAGAATGAGATGGACAACAGTGGACAAGGGCTACTCTAGATAAGTCAGGAAAGGACATTAACTGAGAAAGATGACGTTTACATTGGGAACTGAAGGATGAGATGGAGTCAGATGTGAAGTGTGTGGGGAACAGCTTTCCAGGCAGAAAGAACAGCACATGCAAAGGCTCAGGGACAGGGGATGCTTATGACTATAAAGGTGCCTGGTTTGTCTGAGAGACTAGGAGATCAGTGTGGCTTTAGTTCAATGAGCAAGGGAGCCATGCATGGGATGTGGTCAGAGAGTGACAAGGGCCAGACCACAGGGGCCTTTGTATGTAACACTGGAAATGTCAAGCTTACTGGAAATGATGGCCTGGCTAAGTCTGTTATGAACCCTCTTTAAAGGAGGGAGCCTTTCTGGCTTCTAGTCTTCAGAGACCTTTGCCTGCCTTTCAGGAAGGAAAGGAAAAAAATTAAAAGTCAACTTCCCATAATTTTAATTATGCTCTATGTATCTCAACTTCTTATCATTCAAAACTACACCCACCTATTCATTAATTTATTCTCTCCAGTAGATACTGAATACTTGCTGGGTGCAGTGTGGAAAGGTGGGTGGGCAGAAGGCACCTCAGCTGAATGAGAACAGGCCCTGTCTGTCATGGCAGGGAGCTGGGACTTCACTCAGGAGCCTGGAGACCACTTGAACAAAAGTTTCTAAACAAGGGAGTGACAGGCTCAGATTCAAACTGCATAAGGAGGTTCTGGCTGCAGAGAGTGTGGAGGCAACCAGAGGGATTCCCTGAGGCTTCCATCAGAGGCCACTGTGCTCCTCCAGGGAGAGGCAGCAACTGCTCCTTGAGGCCTTTGCGCACTGCCTAGGACAGGACAAAAGCTTCGCAACTCTGTGTTTGGGTGACATTTTGTTCTTACGTCCGGTGTGTTCTAGTTATTCTTATGTTCTACTCTGATGTTGAAAACCAACAGATATTTCAAAGGTCCTTTCTTCTTGACTTTAGAATCCATTAAGGTTTTGTAGAGGCATGGGGAAGAAAAGCACAGACCTGTCTCCTTATGTCATTTTGCTGATGTTGACAGTGAAATAAATTTGCCTTGCTGGACACCTAATAATTTGACAGAAGGGAAGAGGACCAGAGGCCTGGGTAGCCAATGAAGTTAGACTGGGATTCTTTTCTCCAAGCTCCTATCCACATGGATAACTGAGAGCTGGCTGCACCTGCCAAGTGGTACACATTTGGAAACCTCAAGGCCAGTTCCCTGTGGCCTGTGCCTAACATAGGGAATGCACTTAATGCTAACACTTCAAAGCACCAGCCTATCCACATCTCCCCTGAGAGGGAAACACGTGGGCAACCTGAGCCCGCAGCAGTGTTTGCTATGCAAATTCCCACCTCTTTAAGCTAGACTGTGAACCAGAGAGTTAGAATCAGAGGTAAGAATTTGAGCCCTTAGAGATCACGGAGGCCCATACCCTCTTTTTATAGAGCAGCTACCAGAGGTGCACTGAGGTGAAATGACTTATCCTGGGACCTTCAGTTTAAGGGCCTGAATCTCTTGCACTGTGTATCACAGGTGGCCACTTGGATCTTGTTTACCTCTCAGGGCTTACCTGCTAAGCCCAGCACACACTTTAAATGTCTCCCAACAGCAGCCCTGGGATTTGAGAAATAAATACTTAGATAAAAAGCCATTTACTAAGATCCAAATGCCTTTTAACAGAGACTGCGCGCCTGGCAGGATAAGCCAATTACCAAAGGATTGTGTTCCAAATGCAGGCTCACTGTCTCAGAGACATGTCAAGGGGAATCAATAAGTAGTTAATCAATGGATTGATTGATCGTTTACTGCCAGTAATTAAATCCTGAGAAAGTACAAATTCTATTACACCTACAGTCAGTCAAAAGCAATGCTCAGATCCTGGAACATAAAAGGAAATTAAAATAGAAGCCCTGTGGCCACAGTATTAGAAAGACAGAGAGAGAGAGAGAGAGAGGGGCACAGAGGTGGTGGTATCTCATAGCACTGCAGGTCTCTAAAGTAAAAAGAAAATGTAGGAAACACCCAGTCTGATGCCTTCAGTCTGGAGATGGGGGAACCAGGGCTCCCCGAGGCTGAGGGCCTTGACCAAGAGATGCAGGGCGTGACTCCTGGCTTCCTGCCTCCTGGCCCAGTGCCCTTTAGGGGAAGAGGCAGGCAGGCAGTCCCTGTTGTATAGTTTGGGGTACAATAGCAACATCACTGAGGCTTTGCCAGTAGCTTTTCCCTTAGGGGCACTTACTAGATTTCCGAGTGTCCATTTTCCCCATCACCCCAAACACATGGTTTGTCCATTAACACAGAGGTTCATGGAGACACCTTACATAGCAATGCCCTTCTTCTGGCAAAGTGGGTAGGAAAAAAATAGTCTGAGGATGAGGATTTTCCATCCTCAGGAAATCCAACATGTGCATGAACTAGCTCCTGGAGAAGCAACTGCTGCAACTTCAGAGCAAACTCACAGCATCCAGGCCGATCCCGGGAGCAGACAACTCACATGGATGCACATGTTCTACTCTGGTTGTCAAAGGGACTTCTTCCTTTACACAGGACACATCTTTATCATTCAGGGTGCTCCTGGATGCTGCTCCTGTAGCCCTTACGGTGAGCATCACTATGGGCCTGTCAGTCTTGCTGAATTATTCAAAGACCTGAAGTGTGATACAATAAACAGAAGGGCAATCATCCATACAGAATGGGTAGCCTTTTTTGCCAGTTAAGGAGGAGACAAATGTTTGTTTACCTTCATCTAGAGGTAGGAAGTGGAAGGAGAAGCATTTGGGTGGGCTGTAAGTTTCTGTACTTGTTTCCAAAGTTAGGAGGAAACTCCTCCAGGAAGCATCCCCAGACAACCTACCTGGATCTAGTCTCTTGAGACCGCTGTTTATCTGCCAGGCAGCTTTCATTGCCCATTTTTGTAGCTCTCTGCAGACAAGTCACAAACCCAAAGTACCTTCCTCCAGCCAGCCACCAGGATTTGGAGTCTCCCTGCCCCTTGCTGCCCGTCTAAGTGTGATCAAGAAAGGCAAACACATTTTTATTACTTGCTTAAGCCAAGCAGAAATAGGTAGGTAAATCTTCTGGGAGGAAAATCAATACATTCTAAAGCCCAATATCAATGATTTCTGAATTATCCTCTACTTTTGTAAGATCTGTGCTGGTGTTGCTGTTTATATTAAGCGCCTTCCTGAGCCATCCTGTGTGTAGGCTTCTTCAACTAGTAGCCGGCCAGGTCTCCACGGCCGGCAGTTTTGCCTCCTCCTCTATGTTTCTTGCTATAATTCTTGAGAGAGTGCTTTCCATGGGGGTTTATCCCAAGTGCTGATGGTCCAATGCATTACTTTCCTCTCGAGTCTGTCCCCTACCCTCATCCCCCCACTACTACCCTGTGCCCAGGGAAGCAAATCAGAGAGATTAAGGATTCCTAGACATGCTCTGTGGAGTCACTGATAATGTCCAAGCCTCCTGCACCCCCCCTAATTGTATCGGCTGCCGAGAAGTCTGATTTAATCAGCCTGTGATCGCCACTGGTTGGGGAGGGCTGTTTGGGAACAGGATAAACCTCCCGGCTGGCCTCAGCTTGCTCTGTTTGCTGACCCCAGCTGTGTGTGCACAATCAGCCTTTATTAACTATTACACTTCATCTGGACAGCTGCCTGGGGAGAACATTGATTCATTCCCCAAGCTTGTAGGCTGCCCTGGAACTTGGTGTGGCCATTTATTTATCTCCTTGTTTTCATGCACACATGTAGGCTAGACCTGCACTGTAAGGACAGTGCAAGAAACAGATTCAATTAGATGTGAATACTCCCCTTTCTTCCCTCAAACACCCACCTTTCCTTGACTCTCGCCCATGCAGTAGGTTTCCCTCAATTCCCCTACCTTATAAGCTGTGAATAGAAGAGTCTCCACAGGAGGAAGTGAGAACATCACTTACATTCAGAGCAATTTATCTTGTCAATACCCATCTAGGTCCCCTGTGTTGACCTAACATATTTCATGTAAATGCCAGTCTGTCCCATTCACTTCTGACTCGTGCCCATGTGTGTGCTGGGCATGTGCTACAGGTAGCACCTAGCACAGAGCCAGGCTCTTTTCCAAGGCTTCCCAGCCAGATCTGTCTCCAGCAATAAGGTCTCCTAGGTTGACACTGGGGAGTGACACTCCTGAATGCATGATATTTTGGTTTTGTGGAGGGGATGCTGGAATGGTGACCCCATTTTATGATGAAGTAAGGGGGTTCTAGTTAGAGGCATTTCTGATGGACCAGATGAATCAGCTATGGTCCTCTTAACAGATGAGGACTCTCAAATGGCACAGGTCCCATGTCCTCATACTCTCTTCCATTCGTCCCACAGGTTAAGCCCTCACTTGCACGTTAATGGGATACTCACAAGGTAGTGCCCCTGTATATTATCCTGCTAAAGATTCCCACCGCAGATCCAAGATCCTCAGTCCTCTGAAAGGTACCCAGCCACATCCTCTTTCTTTTGTATGGACTGAAGACAGGGACTTACACTGATGGAGTGCCAAAGAAGTGGTAGAATAAAAAAAATAGACCCGTACAGCCCTCAAAGAAATGGCAATTTAAGTATTCCTTGCCTGTGTACTCTGAGTCTCACTGCTTCTACTGGCTGTGTGACTGGGGAAATTGGATGACCTCTCTGAGCGTGTATTTCTGTGTTTGCAAAATGGGGTGAATCTGCCCTGACTGCTTGCCCTATATGGATACTAAGGACCATGGGAGATGATATGCATATCAATCTGTAGAGTGTGCAAGTATCTCATCAGGCAGATAGTAGAGTCATTAAGTGAACAGATACCAGGGCCAGTCGCCTGGGCTCAAATCCTGGCTGTGTTGCCTAGCTGTGAAATTCTGGGTAAGTTATTGCCCACTCTGTGCCTCAGGTTTCTATTTATAACATTAAGATAGTAATAGCTACTACCCTGTAAGGTTCTTATGCGGATTTAATGAGGTGTTATATGTGACTGACTTAGAACAGTGTCGGTATGATAGTTTTTATTTTATTTTTTAGATAGTTTTTATAATTATACACATCGACAGTCTATATCCTTACTGTTCTGCTCTCAAAACACACACACACACCCCACACTGACCATGGCTCTGGACACTCCCAAATATACCACAAATATTAGGGTTAAACTTTCTACATGTGGCTAGCAGGGGCCTTCTTCCTTCAGCCTCGCTCCCAGTCTGCTGTGGGGCATTGGGAAGAAACTGGCCCGCAGTGTGATTGCTGTAAGGATGAACCTGGCCGTGAGGCTGGTGTTCTAAGTGCCAATCCCCCCTTCCTCCCTTGGCAGAAGCCAACACTAGAGCACCCTGGGCACCACTTCTTGTTTGGTGTAAAGGTCAGCTGTTGACATGTACCCTATCCCTCATCCACCAGAAGCCCCTAAAGTAACTTGAAGACTCCGCTGGCTACTTCAACCTCCACCTTACCAGTATCGCCTCCTGTAGAATGCAAACCACAACAAATGGTTCACTCTCCTGATTATGATTCTGTCTCCATACTAAGTGATCCTCACTGCAGGGACAGCTTTTTTTATGAGTGGGGGGTTGAAAGTGTGAGGGAGACCGGGGAGTAGAGTGGGAAGCAGGGCTTCCAAGCTGTGATCCTGCTAACAGGTTCTAAACCCACCAGATTCTCTCATAAACAGTTCATTATGATTGAAACAATAAAATAGAGCATAGAGTCAATTAGAGGGCTGGCAGTAGTACCACAAATTGGTAGAAAAAAATCATTGCTAGCTTTGATTACCCAGAAAAAGCAATCATATGGGAGGGCGAGAGAAGAAAGCAACAACGTTCAATAGGATAGCTTTTATAAATCAAAGGTGGGAAAGGAGGAGGAGGCAAAGACAAAGATGAGAGGTAGTGTGCATGGCTCTGGCAGCTTCAGATCACTCTTTTCTCTTTACAAAAGGGGCCAGAAAAGAGCTCAAACCTGGGTTTGGAAAACCCTTCTGTCAGTCAATATCCGACTCCACATTTCAAACAGAAGCTCTTATGAACAGCTGGGGAGACATCTGGGTCTCTCCTTCCAGTCCATATCCTCTTGTCACCAGAGCAGGCCAGAAACCTGCCTCTCACAACCAATGACTCCCTTCTCTAAAAGGGATCGTGGGTTTCCCTTTTTACAACTTCACCTTTGGGGAGTGACCAGTCCTTCCACTCTGAAGACCAGCCCTTCCACTCTGCCCCTCCTGCTGCTCCCCCATCAGCCTCCATCACAGCAGGCCTGGAGCTGCCTCCCTCACAACACGACTTCTCAACAGACATTGTTCCCAAACAAGCAGCATGAGTAAGAGCTTCCCTTTACAGGGCAGATGGCAGGAAGGGCCATATTTGGCTATGCATGGGGAAGCACCCACAATCACAGGCTCCAGCAGGTCAGGTCCAGCAGGCCACAGTCACTGGAAGAGAGCGTGCGTTGGTGGGCATGAGCCCTGATCAGCCTACTGTCAGTCCCTTCCAAATGCTCATTCCTGAGGGTTGGGGGCTAGCCCTGAGATTCAGCTATATAGTCATTTGTAGTAATAGGACTATACCATTCTCCTCAAGAAGCAGGGCAGAAAGCCCTGGTGGGGTCCCCTGACTGGTGGTGGACTCAGGTCAATCATTTAATCTTCTGGATCTAGATTCCTTCACATCTACACAAAGGTTGGAACCAGGAGATTATTAAGTCTCCTCTCTGCTCTGATATCCTAACTTTATTATAATAGAATGTAAAACAGCGTATTTCCCATGGTCCCAGAATCTCTTGTGAAGCTGAAAGCTAAGATTCTTAGGGACAAGGACCTCCACTCTCCATGAGAGGCTGGCTAAAAAGTGGGGAGCTGGTTCTGAGACCTTGTGCCCACTACTGGCTCCAACCTGGGAAAAAGATGAGCTGATAGAATGAGCAAGCCTTTGAAGAGAGTGGGGTACTCTGCAGTTTCCCTGTGTATGTCTGAAGAATGTGTCCCACCCATGGTCTGAGTGAGGGGCTTTGTGAATCCAGGAAAGCCTAGGAATGTAGATCTGTCCCAGGAAGTCCTCAGGGAAGCTAGGATGGGTTCTGCAGCTGTAAGCAGAGGCCAGTAATGACCTGGCCTGTGAGTTAAGGCCGTGGTGAGGGTTCTGGGTGGCTGCAGTGGAAGCATGGCAGGTGGGCTCCTGCCTACCAAGGGGCAGGTAGATATCAAAAAGAGCAGAAGGGTTGATAACAATGGCTGACTTTTACCCAAGCTAAGTTTTTAGGACCTCACACATGTCATCTCATTTAAACATCACACTAAAGAAAATACTCTTATTAACCCCATTTTATAGGTAAGGTAACTGAGGCCCAGACAGGTGAAGGGACTTGCCTAAGGTCACTGAACTACAGAGTGTCAGAGCTGGTCTAAGAACCCAAGCAGCCCTGGGTTGAAGCCCTGTTCTCACCCAACATGCTGCACTGCATCTCCCTCTGAGAGAGCTGTTGTACAGGAAACTGCTCCTGAGAACCCTCTGCTACTGTTACCAAACAAGAGGTCCGAGGGAGGGGCAATACAATATTTGGCCCACCTAGGGATGCCCAAAACTGCTATACAACAGGGGCCCCTCCCAAAAACAAAATACTAAAATCTACTGGGTTCTTCTGTCCGCTGACAATTGGAAAGACATCTCTTAAAGCCAGAGATTTGTGAAAAGGAAACAAAATGTTTATTTAATGCTATTCAGGCCTAATGCCTCCACTAAAATATCAAAGTCCTTTAGGTTGTACACCTACACCCACACAGTGCTCCCTTCTCCCACTGCCCCATCTCCGGGTACCGTAAATCAGGAAAAGAGCACACGTCTGTGTTGCAGGTCACTGGCACCGTCAGCTGTGTCACTGTGCAGGATCTCGAGTTAATCCAAAGTACTGTGGTACCCTCTCATGGTCCACTGGCAAGAGTCCTTTGTACCCAGTTCCAGTCAAAGTATCTCTTGCTTTCCAGGCCACATGGCCAAAGGCGGCACCCCAAAGCCGCGTGGGCCTCTTCTACCAAAGCTGCAGGAGTCCGCACTCCACCAAAAGCATGTGGCTTTCCTCTTCACCTGGCTGCAGGGATCTCCATTCTGGCAAAGCTGCGTGGTTTTTCCCTTTCACTTGGGAAAGAGGGGATCCGCACCCTGCCAAAACCACGTGGCTCCATCTTTCCCCTCACCAAGAGGGGGTCCTCACTCTGCTGAAACCGCGTGACTCTCTCTCACCTGGGCAGTTATCGCTTCACGTCCTGGAGCCCATCTTTTCCGAGCTCTCACACAGGCCTTCTCACTCAGGAGCGCAGCCCCTAGTTACATCCTGAGTCCCAGCCACCACCACTCAGGAGTGCAGCGCCTCGTTACCTTCTGAGTCCAAACCCTTCTCACTCAGGAGTGCAGCCCCCAGTTACATCCTCCTGAGTCCCAGCTACTCCCTTCTTCCTGGCTCCAAACTTGGCCACAGCTATTTAACATATCTATGAAACCAGTTAAAGGTTATAGATATGTTAAATAATCATTCCAGAGGTTAGCTGCAAAACTATTGCTATACAAAACAGCTCTCAATGGCCCTGGTCCATTCATCCCTTCCCCCTGGGGGGGGGGGCGGTGAGGACATCTTATATGTCTCTCCAATATTCCTATACACTTTGAATTCTGGACACCATTCCAAATCTTTTTTTGGGGCCCCCCTGGCTGCACCCTGTATCACTATGACCCTGTGGCATGTCCTGGAGCAGGTGCTAGTGGGGACTCAGGAGGCATCAACAAAGAGTCCCAGCCTGCATCAGAAATGATGCAGTGCTAATGGTCCCAGGGAGCAGCCTCCAAGACTTCACCAAGCCATCCTGCAGAGGGTGGTTGCCCATTAAGAACAAGCTATGTTAGCAGGAGCACAATAAATGAACCTTTTGCTTTTTTTTTTCATCCTTTCTCAGTGAAGCCAGAGGTGTGCAAAAAAGATCACTCCTCCTTTCTCCATGTAAGTCACTCCACCTTGGCAAGGTCCAGCCTCGAGGGGAGAAGGAGAAGAGAAGCCTTGATAGATGAGACACTGAAGCTTTGATTGGGATTCATGAACACAAATTCATTGAGCACCTACTATGTGAAGGAACTATTTTAGGCCCTGATGATATAGCAACAAAGAAAATCGATCAAGTCTCTGCTCTCCTGGGTTTTACAATCCAGGAGAGAGAGGGAAAATAATGAATGGACAAGTAAATACTTTGTCAGACAGTGTGAAGTACGATGTCAGGGTTAAGTGCTAAGCAGGGAAAGTGTGTGCATGAAGAGTTGTTGTTTTATAGAGGGTCAGAGAAGACATTTCCAGTAACTCCTGATATTTCAGACAGTCCTGAAGGCAATGAGGGAGAGAGCCCCATGGTTGTCTGGTGGAAGGGTGGCCCAGGAAGGCAGAGCAACAAGTGGAAAATCCAGAGGCCGGAAAGAGTAGCAGTCTGCAACACAGCCAGAGGCTGCTGTGCTTGGGGTGGGGGTGGGGCAGTAGCAGGTAACGAATGAGGTAAGAGTCACAGCAGGATGCAGATCCTACAGGCAAGGACTTTGGCTTTGACTCCGAATGAGATGGGGGCTGTTAAAGGGTTTCAAGTGGGGTAGTGAATAGAATATGTAATACCCGAAAATCAAAGAGCAGATGTGCTGCAGGAGTACTGGAGATATCATGCACAGCAGAGAAGGGGAATACAAATTCACCAAGCAGATTTCATGCTTCAAATGGGGAAATCAAGGCCAGCAAACTTCTCTGTAAGAATGGATATCATGTGCCCACCATGCTGAACAGCCCCCCAGAGACCCTTCTCTGCACAAGGTAGCCTTGTGGGGAACAGGGAGGCCCACAAGTTCTCTCATAGCTCCTGGGCATAGACAGGCCCTCACCCACAAGAACTCACTGTGCTCATATTCCCACTCCCTCACTCTCCACACCTCAAGTGGTCTGCCTGGGCTTCCCTCATTTATTTATCCGTTGGGTGAAGGTGACACCTCCTTGAAGCTGAGGGCAGGTACCTAACTGTGTGGGCTCTGAGGCTCCAACTCAGCTCTGCCACCCAGCTTGCTTTCCTCTATCACTTACTGAGCTAAAAATGGGGCAAGGATGTTTTTAACTATTATGCAAATGGATTCTGAAGCCCAGATAATCAAAGTGACTTGTCGCAGACCACACTGCTAGCAAGACCAGAACCAGGCCTTCCAAACCCCACCCTGGTGGGCCCAGAGCCCTACAGCCCAAGGGACCTGCACAGGGAATCCCACCCATTTACACAAGGTCCTCTCAGATCCCAGCCAGGCCAGAGAGGAGAAAGGAAGGAGAGGGGGCCTGGAGAGCTGCAGGAACCTTTCTGGGGACCTAGAAAGCTCTCCCCACCAAGCAGGGAGGAGGAGATGCAGGGCTGGGGAGGACTTTTTGGTTGCTGCTCAAAGTCACCTGAGCTGTGTGAGTATTAACTCAGGCCACTGTCTGTAACAGGGTAGCTCTCAGCACCATCTTCCATCACTCTTTGATCCCCACCTTGCTGACCGGGTTGCCTACAGTCTGAGGTTATACGCCTGGATTCCCCAGGGGGCTCACCAAGGCTGTCCTCCCAGGGTCCATGTGATAGGGCACTCAAGAGTTGGAAAATTTTAGTTTAAGGTAAATAGTTATAAGCCCAGCAAGTAATGTATATGTTAAAGCTTTCGTTTCAGACACTACAGATAGATAAGGCCCATCCTGGCTCCTGGGAAAACGACCAATATCCTGGGGCAACTGGAGGCATCCAGGCCTTTGTGTTCCAGGGAGAAACAGAAGACCACCCGCCCCTGGGAACAGCTAACTGCCCAGGACAGGAATGTGGCAGTTTCTTTCACCTAATCCTCCCTGAACTTCAAAACTTCTCACTGTATCTTATTTATTCCCTGCTATAAAAGCCTTGGCCTGGAAAGAAAAAAAAAGACGGTCTGCTAGGGTATGAATCTGCCATCTTCTCAGATCGTCAGCCTGAATGAAGCACCCATAAAGATTCAATTGCTGTCATTGCTTATTGGGTTTGGTAGTGACAGGCAGCCCAAACGCCAGTGTCTTTTCTGGTTTCACCCAGGGCCATGCCTCTCAAACCCTTCTGCTTTGCCAGGGAAAGATCACACGGGGCATCTGGGAAGGTCTGAGACCTCAGGGAACCTTGTCACCAGCAGTGTGGGTGGGGCCTGCAGCTTCAGTGAAAACAGACACGGGAGATTCCATCTGGCCATGAGATTTTATTCCTCCTCAGGGACTAGCCAGATCTGAGAACACTGCAGTGAGGATGATGAAACCTCCAGGGTAACAAGTTGGGGAGTGTGTACCAGCCTGGAGCTGAGCGCTTCGGAGGGGGCTCTGAGTTCCTTGCCCTCTCTTCTATTTTCTCATCTTGTATTTTCTAGGCCAGCCACAAAAACTGACAGAGATTCAGACCCACCCTCCTCACTCTCTCCCACTCCCTCCACATTTTACCAACACCCAGCAACCCCTCTGCAAATTAATGACCCTGGGTCGACAAGGCTTTCAGGTCTTGCCACTCAGAAACTATGGCCCCTGGACCAACAGTGTCAGCATCACCTGGCCCCTCCTGGGCCAAAGGAATCTGAACTTGTATTTCTAACAAGTACCCTGGCTGACTCCTGTGCATATAAAAGTTTGGGAAGCATTGCTTTGGGGACAGAGGCTGTCCCCAATATTCAGGCCACCCCCCTGGCTTGACCACAGGACAATAAAGTACTGAAGAACCCAGGAAAGAAAGTAGCCTTTCCCCTTTGCAACCTATTCCAAGACAGGCCCCCCTGGACGAGCAGAAGAATTTCAAGTTGGAAAAATGGTCTCTCTGCACACTGGGCCTTTATTGCATTTCCATTTTTGATTTGCAGAGTTGTGATGGCTGATTGGAGACTTTCTCCTCCACTGCCACCTCTAGCCCCACCTGCCCCTCCTAGGACTAGCATCTTCCCCTTCTCCATTTAAAAAGAAAACAGAAAGCCCATGCAAGGACATTGTTAGTGGATATAATTTCTTTAATTAATTTAATAAATTAGTCCTAGAAATTTTTCTTCACTGCCTCCTTGGGAGTCTCTTCTAAGCATTAGGCAGAATTGCAAACATCTATAAAAAATCCTCTGAGTCTCTCCTGTTAATATTGCCACAAATTAATATGATTATTTAAGCTCATAACTGGCAGCATGTATCCAGCCTATCTGCCATCCCCACTCAGCACCATGGTGAGCTTTCTGAAGCACAAGCTCCATCTGTCACCCCCATTTCTCCTTCAGTGGCCTCTCATCACCTGCAGAGTAGTTCTCAACCACAGTGACACCCTTCGTCCTTAAGTGGTATTTGAAAATTGTGGGTGTTTTTTATTGTCACAAAGGTGGGTACCTGAGTGCTAGAGAATTGCCCCCCTCAAATGCTAGCGGTGCCGTATTGAGAAACATTTGAGAGAATGGTTGCTGCCCTCATCTGCCCTTCTCGATCTTTCTAGTCCTGTCTCCCATGACTTTTGTACACCCCACCCCCAAGCCCAAGCACTGCTACTGACTGCCTTCTTTCCCACCATGGCTGTTCCAGACATGAACCTGAACCCAAAGATTCTCTCACATGAACCACTCCCTCCAATTACCTGAAAGTACCTCCATGCTCCCTCCACACCTCCCTTTAATGAGTTTCTCCTATTCATCCTTCTTCAAGATCCAACACAAGTACCGCCTCTCTTGTGTCCCATCCATGATGGAGGTTAAGTGGGACTTTTCAACGTGTATTTGAATACCAGTGGAAGCCAGACACTGAAAACAACAGGTAAAAAGGACTGCCATATTTTATTGAGAGGTGGCAGATCCTCCTCTGCAGGACCCTGACCTGAGACCCACTTCCAGCCCCTATATCAAGTCTGGAAAGGGCTTCTTCCAAGAGAATGATAGCTGATAGGGAATAGCTTAGTGTCTTCCCTACCCACGGGGGCAATAAGGAGAATGCACTCTCCAACCAAGACAACTCTGCAGCTTTTTGGACCTAAAGCCACCACACACAGCAGAGAGTTCTGGAGGGAATTTGACCCATGTCCCTGAGACCAGGGGTGACAGAGACAGCTATGTGACACTCCAGGGAAGAGTATGAAGTCCAAAGGCTGGATAGAGCTGCCATGAGGGAAGAAGGAGGGGAGAGAGCTGCCATGAGTAGGCTTCTCTGCTTTCCTACCAACTATCCTGCCCCATTCTGCAGATGAGGAAACTGAGGCCCAAAGAGAACAGGTGACTTTGTCCAAGATCCTGTTGTTATCAAAGGGCTGCCACAGATATCAGACCTAGATCTGCCCCACTTTCCGCCATGTCACAACATCCCTTTATTTCTCTGGAGAGGGTGTGTCCCTTTCCCAGTTGGTCCACTCACTGATCTATTCATTCATTCTCCCTTTATTATTCCTTCATTCCATAAGTCAAGAAATACTTATTGAACACCCATTATGTTTATTTGTTTGACTACTTTGTATCTTGTTCTGCTCCAATAGGAGTTAGAGACAACTTACAAAGGCAACTGCAATATCATGCAATATGATGAAATGAGGGATGAGGTATGAAATGAGGGAATGCCTGCATTGGAAAGACTAAGAAAATTGCATGGAGGACATCCAGGACACACAGCCCTGGATCATTCCAGGTCAGTGGTAAATTGGACTGCATGCTTCTAAGTGGAAAATGCTGAGAGTGCAGACCTACTGTGTGTAAAGCATGCACCAAGTATGCCAGTCCTTTGGGGGCATGGAGATGAATGCCTGAGCTCAATTATCCAGGCACTTATCAGCAACACTTCAAAGTTCGCAAAGTACCTCAATGGACATTTTTATCTTTGAGTCGCCTAGTAACCCAGTAAGGAAATGGAAGCTCAGAGAGGTGAGTGATCAGCTCACCTATGACCTCGCAGCTGACAGGTATGAGGGGTATGAGAGGCTCTCTGCCTCCAGGCCCTTTCCTGTATGACATAACAGTTAAGCATACAGACTCTGGGCAAAAATGCCTGGGTTCATATCCTGGATCTGCCACTTAAAAGCTGTGTGACTTTGAGCATGTTACTCAACTTCTCTAAGCAGCAGCTTCTTCATTTATAAAATGGGAGTATGACTCATAAGTGAGCACTGCACTTAAAACTCCTGGCTTATCTAAGGTATCAAATGCATATTAGTTACTATTATCTTATTACACAGCTGGCTGTCTTCTGCCCATTACCTCCACTGAGATCCCAATACTGTGACTGGGCACCAAAGGGTGGACCCAAACACATATATGTGTGCTACGGGCATCCTCACACTAGACCACAGCCATTTCCTTATCCATATATTGCCTTCCCTCCCTGGGCATAAAGACCAAGGAACAGATATTATCAGGGCTGTTCCTTCTACTGAGGCCATCCCAACCATCAGTCCTTTCTTCTAACCCATGCATGTGCTGATTCACTTCTGAAACAGGCCTCCCCAAGTCCCTATGTCCATGCATTGATCCAAAGGACTACAGCAGAGTTTGCACATGGGGAGAACAGAAGAGGAACAGATCACACATGAAGTTTAATACTGATCTTTCCATTTTCTTTCTTCTTCCCCACCTCCCCTCCCACCTGTGGCCTCTCCCACTGCCAGCCAGTGCCTCCTTTAGAACCTACGGAAAGGTATGAAAACCATCAGTGCTTGTTTTAGCTGGGAACAAACTGTTCACATATTTCCTCAACCAAAAAAAAAAGAGAAAGGGGGTGTATGGGGTAAAGATGGCAGCATATCAAAACCACTTAACTAAATTATATACAGATACCAGAGTTAACAAGGAGCAGGTTGCGGAGGGGAGACACAGTTGGAAGGAGGTGACCCATTCTGTCTTTGTGCTAGCTTTCTGTGCTGATAAGCTGTATCTGTATAATTTTAAATGTATTGTTAAATGTTAAACACTTTTAGTTAGTAATGTAAAATTGAAGGGTATTTGTTTGTACACTTGAGAACAAATAGAAAACTGGTGTTAAGTGGAGCCCAACCCCTCTCTTCTCATATCTCTGGGGCTTGTGGAGCACTCAGAACTTTAGCTAATGGGTAGGATGGGTATTTGCTTCCCTAAGTGTAATTTTTTCAGGGGGAGAAAGGCTCTAAAATATTCTTGTGAGGAAGCCAAGGTAAGCTACAGTGGTGGTCAGGCAGCCCAGCCATCGCTCTGAGTCCGTCCTGTATAACTTGGCAGTAGCAAAGATCCTCTGTCAAAAGGGAGGAATGTAGGGATTTCCAAGCAACCTCCTGCAGGCCTTTCAGTGTTAGTTGGCATTGGACCATAGAGTGGGCAACACAGTTGTGAGGGAAATTGTAGGAGTCAGAATTCCAGAACTGGAAAGAATCTTAGAGATCTACTAATCAGGCCTTCTCCTTTTATGATGAGGAAAGTGAAGCTCAGAGAGATTGTGTGACTCATCCAAAGTCACATAGAAAATTAATGACCAAAGCTAGAATCTAGGCCTCCTGGTTCCCTATTTTCATCACCTCACTTCCCCTCACCTCACCCACTTCTCCACTTTTTCTGGTCAGGTCAGCATGTGCATGGACACCAGGGTCATAGATAAGACATGCAAAATTGGGCCCAGACAGAAGGATGAGGCAGCCATGACCAGGGGCAACCCTGAGGTCCCATGGCCTCCAGCTAACAGGGCCTGTGGTAGGAGGCAAGGCCTGCTGGCTAAGAAAATAGGGATTCTGAGGGGGTATCTACAGATGTTCTGGACAAGCCTAAAGCTTTACTTTCTACTGCTAGAACTGTTGTAAGCTCTGAGTTCCCCAAGAGGAGGTAGAAAATACTCTGACCTCTGCATGACTTGGGGCCACAAACTCACCTCTTTGAGACTTTCCTTATCTGCAAACCTGCCCAGCCTGGATCCCAAGGGTGTGATGAGGTAATTTATGGGTTGTATTGCTCAGTCCTATCATTGTGAAGAGAGAGGATGATTGCTAGTGTTAGTATGATGACCACCCATGGGCGCCTCAATTAAAATTGACTCCTGCACAGGGTCTGGGCCCTGAAGATGTGCCATCACCTCCTTCCTTGAGACTGGGAAGGAGTTTTCCACTGGCAGTTCTTTATATGCAGCTGTACCTGTCCTCCTGGTCCATGTGCAGTTCTAGGCTGAACCCACAGCAACAGCTTGTTGGGACAGGGCTATAGGGTAGGGAAGCCAAGGCCCAAAATTAAGGCTCCCTACCAAACACAGCTCCTGGCCAAAGACCTGCAAGGCAGATAGAGCTTAGCCTGACTTTGAATAGCAGTCTGGAGGTGGGAGGATGGCAGCAGATGCTCAGCTCAGCTGGGTGACCCCTTGGCTTAGAGTTCAGGAACTGGAGGGAATCCCAATGCTGCCCTGCTCTGCATGCTGGCAGAGGTGCAGTAACAGTGCTCACACCACCCTCTGTATTAGGTATGAATGCATTATAGAGCACACCACAGAGTGTCACTGTGTTGGACCCTTCCTTTTACATAAGAAGTACCTGGGCCTTATCATGCCACTGGCAGAGACAAGAGCAAAATACCTAGTCTAGAGCTATCATTGTTCCATCAGCCTCCCCCACCCTGGGTCCTAGTTCCACTTCGAGGAATCCCTGCTATGTATCTATATGGAACCTGCTGTATCTTTCCTGAGCACATTTCTCTTCCCACTGGTTGTGGCTGATTCAGTCAAATTCAGGTGTAAATGACTGCTAAGCCCTCAGGTATCCTTTCTTGGTCACCTGAGTATAAAGAGAACCCAGAGTTTTCAGTAAGAGGTAAGCATACACTTAAGAGTGGGAGAAAGAAACGAGGTGGTCACCAAAACCCCAGGGCCTCTGAAATCTGACCACAGAGGCAAGGACAACCCTGCCAAAGGGCGAAGCTCATGGACCATACCCTCTCCAACCTGCAGGTGACTATATGCATATGCTGATGATGGAACCCCACAATGATTTAGGTCCAGCCTTTCCAAGGGGTCTTTATACTTTGGCCAAGAATGAGTGATTCTGGAACAGAGTGGGAAAGTAAATTGTGATGCATTAAATGTGTCTTCCATTTTGTGAGTCAACAACTGTGTGAGGGGTATACTGGCTGTGGATAATGTCTCATTAGCCCCATCCCTCCAGAGGCTGTGGCTGGGGGTGCCAAGAGTCATGTAGGATGTGGACCAGCAAGAAGAAGGCCAAGGACTGGATGTTGGGGAAGATGTGCAGGAGGAGGAGAGAAAAGAAGCAAAAAGAAGAGGCCAGAGGGGTAGGGTAACCAGGCTTCACAGCTAAAGGAATTCAAGGAGGAGGGAGAAGTCAATAACTGTTTGTATTTGGGGGTCCATCTGCATTCAAAAACTCAATTCTTCTGTAGTTCTTTGTTCCAATCATCATTTACTGAGCATCTACTGTGTCCATAGCAGTGTATAGTACACTGAACACTCCCTCAAGCCCTGGAAGGTTAACTTTACCATTTTATTTAAAAACTTAGGAAATCAAACCTTAGAAGAGTGGTCTCTCTAGGCTGTAATAGAAGAAATTGGGACTTTGAATAAAATAGTTAAGGGAAGCTTGTACATGCCAGGTATGTTGTGATCCCACACAAAGGTTCCCAGCAACCTCGAGAGAAAGAGGGCTGGATGGAGTGGACCTTGATTCTGACAACAGTTAGCTGGGCAGGCCACATGGTCCCAGTCACAACAGGGTCTCAGAGCAGCCCCGAGATGGAGCCCAGGTGGCTCTTCCTACAGGCCCAGAACGAGCATAGGCTGGCCCACACCTTCTCTCCTGGACAGCTCACTTGGACTCCCCTGGCAGAAAAGAGGCTAGTGCTGGGAGAAGGAGAAGGAGAAATGGAATTCTTGGCAGCAACAACAGGTGAGAAAAGAATGGTGTCTGGGAAGATAATGACTCAGAGTTTGAGGCATAAAACTTCTGCTGAGGTGCCAACCCCAAGTGGCGAAGCAGGAGGAACATAGCTGGCCGTGCCCAGGAACCAATGAGGATAGCACTTGGGGGAGGGGTCCAATGGCCCACAATCCCCTCTCATGTCCAGGCAGGGAGAGTGTGGAAACTCTGATCTCTGATCTGGGCCTGGGTCCAGGCCTTGTCAGGTCTGCTTTCCCTGACAAGGATCCTGGGTCCATGCAAGACAAAAATTGTTAAGGGTGAAATGAGGGGGAGGGGAATGGCTTCCTTCCCACTTCCTCAGCCCTAGGTCACCTAAGGGGAGCAAAGAGCTACCCCCCTCCCTGCCTCCTCACTTCACACATCTGCAGCCTCACCTTTAAGGGCAGTAAGAACACAGGACCAAGAGTCAGGTGACAGACAACCCATGTGACCTGGGCAAGTCCTGAACCCTTCTATGCTTTGTATCTGCATAGTGGAAACAATAAACCCCTTCTTACCTGCCTTCAGCCATGAAGAGAAGCTGTGGAAAAATACTTTGAAAAGAATAAAATCCCCAAATGAATGTACAACCTAAACACCACCATCTTCAAATTTATTAAATGCTGAATGATACCTCAAGTTACAAAAGACCACAAATAGTTTTTTTTCCCTTTTAAACCAAGGTGAGCCTAACCACGTGAAAGTTGGCTCCTGGAAGCAGCCTCCAAACTGCCCCTGGGTGGAGGAACTTTTTTAGCAGCTGGCCACCAGTCACAAAGAGGGAACTGGCCCTCTGGAAGAAACCAACTCCAGAGCAGCATGATCTCTTTCCTAATAGCCCTAGAGGTGGCAGAGTCATGGTCCTCATCATCTCTCCTTTCGGGGGCTTCTATTTCAGGATGTGACCTCTGCAGGTACAGAGTCTCCCCTCTGTGCTGGGCAGGTGTGGCCTTTAACCCCTGCTCAACTCAAGCATCGGGTTCCTGTGTCACTGCTGAGGATACGAGGACCCACATCAGCCAATGAATCCAGACAAAGAGTAGTTTCTGTAGAGTCAGAAATGTGCAGGGACCATACAGATAAGCTCAGTTAAGCAGGACTCTATTTATTTTTGTTTTCATGTTTGTGTACTTTTTTGCACAACTCTTCTTGTTTTATTTTTAAATTTTAAAATTTATTGAAATTATTGGGGTGATACTGGTTAAAATTATATAGGTTTACAATCAGGTATACAATCCACAGGTCTCCTTCCATCACCATTTATCCTCCCATTATCCTCTTCTACCTCCCCCACTCCCTTTTCCTCTGGTAATCATACTGTTGTCTGTGTCTGAGGTGCCCTTTCACTCCTTCCTTCCTTCCTTCCTTCCTTCCTTCCTTCCTTCCTTCCTTCCTTCTTAATCCTTTCACCTTTTCTGAAACCTGGCTACTTGGAAGTGTACTCAGCAGAAAAGCATCACCTAGATCACCCAGGGACTGGTTAAAAGGCAGAGTCTCAGGCCCTGCCCCAGAATATGGATTTTAAGAGATGATCACCAGGGGATTTGCAGGCACAGTGAAAACTGAAAGCATGCATCTAAAGGATGCATACAGAAAGAAAGATTGGGTTAGCTACAAAGAAAAATGTTCTTCCAACAGGCTAAAATATGCTGTGAAGGGGAGAGAGGAGGTCAGGGCCAAGATTCTCAGCTTTCTGGGGTGCTCAGATGAGATATGGGGGCATGAATGAGATGACTGTTCAAGGCTCTCTCCGTCCCTGGGAGCCTTGACCCAGTGTCCTAGGCCTCCCAAGGAGGAGCTGGAGGGTATCCCACACATCCCCGGAGTTCCTCTGACTTGGTGTTCCTCTGACTTGGATTCAAATGTAGCTGCCTCAGTTGAGCTGAAACCAGTAGGCTTAATTCACATTCTCCTGGAGGACAGGCATTTGCATCAGAAATTACCCTGGAACTTAATTCTGCATAATGGTGCTCAAATACCTGAAACTCTTTGCCAAGGGTGATAATAAGATAACTACAAAGAGATATAATGAATAGGAGCAGAGGGAAAGGGAAAACCAAATAGGCAGGGGATGAGCTGCGGGAAAGGGGAAAATACAGGGTTCCAGCCAGAGGTGTTCCTGTCTTTTCTTCATGTCACTAGCATGGTGCCAGCACTTACTAGGAACTCAATAAATCGTTTTAAAAAAAACATAGACAAAATTGAAAAAAGATAAAGCTGAAGAGAGAGCTGTTCCAGTTCATCAACTAACTGATTTATCAAGCAACTCATTAATCCAACCATTCATATGTTCAATGAATTTTATTGCATACCTACTGAGTAAGGCACTGTGGTTCCTGCCCTCCAGGTCATTTCGAGCCCTGCTGTAGGCAAACACAACAATGGGGGAAATCCCCACCAAGGTCCTTGCCCCAGGAAGCTCTAAGCCCAAGGGCAGAACTCAGCCAGCTTGGAAAGTGACTAAAGGCTTTTCCAGGTGTGGAGGCATCTAAGGGTCACCAAGTGGTCCCCTGCAGCCTTTCAACACCTATAGCATTGAACACTGCATTGGAAAATGTAGTTTCCTTGAGGACTGTACATGGCTTAGATTTTAGAACTGGAAGAACTATTAGCAATCATCTGGTCTTCTCCATTCGTTTTACAAAGAGGAAAGTGAAGTTCAGAGAAGCAATGAGCTTCATCCAAGGCCACCAGCCTGTTAACAGCAGACCTGGAAAAAGAACACAGTTCCTTCTCCTTGAAACCATGTTTCACATTTCCCTGGAAGACAGTGGGCCTGGGTTCTAGTCCTTAGGACAGGAAGGTCACATCTCCTCTCTGGATCTCAGTTTTGTTATCTGGAAACAGGGAGGGGGAATCTTTCAGTAGTTCTCACACTGTTCTGCCACAGAGGTGCCTCCCTGGGTCCCTGGGCAAGAAAGCGGGCTGGCCGGTGGGGCTCTGGGCCCCCACCTCTGCTTCAGTCAGAGCAGCTCTCTTCAACCCAATATCAGTTTATTGGGTTCTCATAAAACAGTAGGTTTGGACCAAGAGTTTCACGGTTAAAACCCAAACCAAAACAGCCAGCCAAGAAAGAGAGAGAGAGGGAGAGAGAGAAAGAGAGAGAAAAATCTCCCTAGGGTTCTTGCGACACATGTATTGTGTGCTTGGTGATGACAAAAAGAAGACAGGACCTCTGTCCTCCAGATGTGTATATTACATGAAGAGGGAGAAACACACATGTGAACAGACTTGAAAGCCCCAGGAAGTGGCATGCAGTCCCTTAACAGTCCATCCCCTGAGTAAGTGAAATCTAAAGTGACCCAGTGCCAGAGGGTAATGGGTAAGGTGTGGGGGGACATGGTCCTCCCTGAAAACACAGCAGCAATAGAGATGAGACTGGTGCCAGATCCCTTGGGCTCCTGCTTTTCTCACTTTGGGGACCCACCTAGTACCCTAGGTGCTACCCTCAGCCAATTGCCACCAGCTTCCCTAATCCTACCAACTCAACCCAATTATGAGTGTTTACATTATAGTGACGTATAGTTTTGCCATTTACATTCAGTTCTGGCTTCTCTGTGTGCTCATAAAATATTAACATTGGAGAGCCGCTTGTTGCAGAAATGTTTATAATTTCTCTTCCCCATTATGGGCTTATTAATGATAATAATGCTGTTTCCCTGCTTAGGAGCTGGGGCTACCGAAAGGCAATCAGTCACCAGAGCTGAAATACGACAGTGGGAAGTCGGATTCTGTTCCCAGCTCAGCATTTAATCTTAATAACATTTTATCTTGGACGACAAGTGTGTGTAATGTTGTTTAAAAGCCCCGACTACATCGACACTGCATGTTCAGGAAAAGGTACAGGGAGGGATAGGGAAAGGCTGGTCCTTCTTTTTCCCCTTTCTCCCATCTCCTTGGTGCTTCTGGAGGTGGGAGTGAGAGAGTAAGACTGCAGCAGGGACCCTCCCTCCACCCAACCTCCACTCAGCATTTCTGCCAGGAAAGAATTTTTTTCTTAACCTGTGAGAATGAAAAGTACTCATGAGTACATTGGCCTTTGAAAACACAACTAGCTCAAATGGGCTCTATTAAAAATAAATAAGTCCATCTTGGCTGGAGAACTAGGCCTAAGGGAATGTGAGATCTTTAAGCGGTATTGTGGAAGGACGTGCACAGCTTCCTTTTCCTAAGGCCATGTTCTGAATGATCCAGTCCTCGGGCACAGCTCACTTAGCCAGGCTCTCCACCCCTGCACCACAGCTGTCTCTTCCTCGCCTTCCCCCTGCTTGTGGCACCTCAGCTCCCCCTTCCCAGCCTTCTCTTCACTTTGCTAAATCAGCACCTTTTGTCTAATTTTTGCTCACTGTGACTGAGAGCAGAAGTGACACCATGCTCCATCACACCCCCTGCCCCACTATCTCACTTGGCATTGACAGAGACAAGGTATAGGCCTTTTGTTTTGTATTTCTCTCCTCTTGAAACACACTCTGAAGAGCAAACTTACAGAGAGGAGGGGTATGTTTATGCACGAGATTGTGGTGATAGGTTCACCATATAGCTCATTAAGTTGTATACCTTAAATATGTACAGTTTTTTGTATGTCAGTCATACTTCTGTAAAGGGTTTTTTTAAAACATAAAAAAATCAATACGAGGATAACATTCTAATATAAATTGTGTAGTTTGCCTAGAACATGAATTACACTCTTAATTTATAATAAACATTGTTTCCTTCCTTCATTTCTGAGTCATCTAATAAATGAATTTTGTTCAGCCTAAATAAAACAAAAGACACGTAGGGTAGGACCATCCATAGTAGGTGCTCAGTGAGTAGATGTTTAGAATTTTAAACTAAAACTACCACTTAGCTTGGAGAATGGCACTGGGCTGAGAAATGTTTTGTAAATGTATGCAAGGTCAGAGAATCATAGCAGCTAGTTATTGGAGAGGACCCTCAAGATTGACTGAATCTGCCTTTTCCCCAAGAGTGTGACTCCCCCTGTTTTCTTCACCGGGGGTCATCCAGGTCCTGCATGCACACCTGGACACCATCAGAGATGTGGAGCTCCTGATTTGTTTGAAGGTGTTCCTGGATGGGGAGACCCAATTGAAATGACTTCCCTGCACGGAGCCCAAATCTGCTGGACTAAAGCTCCCACGTTCTGCCTTCACGAGCCACAGAGCCAGTCTACTTCCCATGCTCAATCACAATGATCTTTAGTATTTTCTCCACAATAAGGGCTCTCATTTTCCCAAATGCTCCTCATTGGACAGGATTTGCTGACTCACGTCACCCTAAGGGCTTCTGGCCTCCAACATGCTTAGTCCCTCCAAAAATGTGATGCTCAGAACTGGAGCCCCAGCTCTGATGTACTCTGACCAGTACAGGAGCCACTAAAAACATTATACCCTCAGTTCTGCCATCTAACTTTTATTAATTCAGATCAAGAACAGTCTTTAGCACCTTGCGGTGGCTATTTTAGCAGCCAAGGAGCCCTAAGATCCTTGATTAGCAACTCAAACACATAACAACCTGAACTACATCAAGTCAAATTTTTCCCAGCCTGTAGTTATAAAAATTAGTTTTTGGAAACCTCAGTGCAAGACTTCCCATTTATTCCTGTTAAGCTTCATCTTTTTTCTTTCAGCTCATGATTCTATCCTGGAAAGAATTTCAGATAATGATTCTGGAGTCCCACATATCACCCACCCCTTCTGCATCTGTGTCATTCACTTATTTGAAAAACACACCTTCTAATTGGGTCTAATTTAAAAGCTTGATAAATTACTGAATGGTCATCAAGGCTCAAGTCCTAGAGCACACCATTTAACATCTCTTGCCATGTAGAAAGCTTCCTTTGGTTGCAATTGCTCAGTGGGCTAAAGACCAATGGACTCTAAGAAAACTCTTCTGTCAGCACAGGCCAGGATGAGTAGACCATGGGCCCTGTGATGCTATTAAATAAGCTGTGTTTCTCACCTACAATGTTAGAGGGTTAGCTTGATGGCTCCAAGTTCTCTTCCAGCTCAATGCTTTAATGGATCAATGACTATCCTGCAACCATGTTTTACAACCTTGCCCACTAGGACATAGTGAAAGACTTTGCCAAAAGACTTATTCAGGCCAAGAAAGCCTGTGCCTATGATGTTCTTTTCTCCTGCCAGTCCAGTGTCATTATCTATGCAAACAGAAGATTTTTTTTTGACATGACTTGTTTTCAGTGAACACAATAAGCTGGTTCTTAATGACCACATGTTTTCTTCTAAATGCAGTGTGGCTTAGCATGGAGGGAGGGTTTCCCTCCCCCTGCCATTTTTAGTCTCTATATTTTCTCACTTTTTTGAAAATTACAATATATTTTCCATCTATAGTCTCCTGGCACTTACTCTGTTTATGTCTCAAAACGAAGGAAAACTAACATTTATAGAGTGTCTAAAAGAAATTACACCCCATGCAATCGTTCTTAGCAGCACTGGGCCCTGGGGAGCCACAGCAGAGAAAAGCTAGGGCCCTATGTCATCTAACCAGGACAGATACACTTGAACGACTTACCATAATACAGTGTGAGAAGTGCCATGTTGGGGATTTGAACTAAGTCTGAGGAACAGAGAGCCACTCATTGATTGAGGAAAGCATCATGGAACAGTTTGATCTCTAACTGCCTGCTCTGTGATGCAGAGAAAATGTACAGTTTACTACCAGGGACTCATGAGGAGCTAATATGAATGACGCCAGGTGCAGATGTGTGGCAGGTGGGGCATGTTGTGGAAGATGAAGTCAGAAGTGCAATGTAGCCAAGTTGTAGGTGGCCTTGAATGCCGGTAGAGACTTGAACTTCAGTCTCTAGATAATCGGAAGACAGTGAATGTTTAGAGCAGAGTGATGGCCTGGGCTTTCAAAAGATACCTGCCAGCTATGTAGAGGATGGATTAAAGGGGAAGATACCAGGATCAAGACAATAAAAGATCAAGGGAAATGTTATAAGGTCCTAAACCAGAGCAATGACAACAGAAATAAAGGGAAATATAGTCCATAGCTGTTTCAAAGGTAGACTCAAGAGGATTTGGTCATCCATTAGGTTTAAGGATGAGAGAAGGACACAATTTCTAGCTTAAATGACCGGACAGTTGGTTTTGCTAAGCAATCTCAAGAATAAAGGAACAAGGACAGATATGAAGTGAAGGAGGTCATGAGTTCATGATAGGGGCTACAGAAAAATGCTTTGGAGTCATCACTGTCCAGGGGATGGTTAAAAGTCAATGGTGCATTAACTCACTCAGAGAGCACAGATAGAACAAGACAAGAGGGCTAAAGAGCCTGGGGAGAAACCAGTGTGTAGGGGGTGGGCAGAGAAAGACCTACTAAAGACCACCCAAGCAACTGTGCAGAGGAGAGCCAGGAGAGAGTGGTGTCCTGGAACCCAAAGGAGCAAATTTTAAACACTACAGTGTTGAATGGGGTACAGAGTGATCCAGAAGATGAGGACTACAAGAAGTGGCACTGGAGGAATTGTTGGAGCCAACTGGGAGATTTCTTTTATGGTTGGAAGACTAGACACTTGTAATGAAGTTGGGTTTAAATCCTGGTTCCACTACTTAGCAACCATGGGATACTGGGTGAGTGATTAATTCAGTAAGCCTCAGTTTCTTAAACCATAAAATGGGGATAATAACAAGACCTACTTTGTAAGTTGTTGTTATGATTAAATATGATAATATAAGTAAAGTACTTAGATCACATAGTAGATGTTCAATAAATGTTAGGAAAAATCTTGGAAATTTGGAGGTTTCATGAAAGGGGTAATAGCACAGCTTAAAAAAGAAGATTGAATTAAAAAATGTTTATGACAGTTTTCAAACATGGCTGAAAGCTGAAAAAAGGGAAAGTAAGTGAGGATGGAAAGGTGAAAGAGTGATCTCTAACGGTAGAGGAAAGTCCTCAATGAAGTGGGGAGATGGAAGTAAGAAACCTAGCTCAGGGTCTGACAGCTTCTATTTTCAGACAGACGAAGACTACTTTGGAGATGACAGATGGGAGAAGTGAGCTGGTCCACACCTGGTAGACTTGATCTTTTCAGTTTTTTTTGAGTGTTCTTTTTCAGTGCTCTTCTGAAGAGGGGCACAGATGGCTTGGAGTATTGAGAGGAGGAAAAGACTTGGAATGGGGTTGAGAAAAATGAAGCAGGGATTTAAAGAAAAGAATTTTCAAGGGCACAGCTCAGGCTGGACACCATGCATTTGTAATGTGTTCTTTGAAGATTGTTTATTAAAGAAAACTAGAAGTTATGAAGTTCTGCCAGTTTTGGTTTAGGTCACCCATAAATGTTACACCATATTCCCAGGAGGGGCTGCATCTATGTTCCCTGGAGCCCCTCAAGCTGGGCTGTCAGCATCTCCATTTCCCACCTGTTTTGCTTCTTGGCCTATAGTAGCAGCTGGGCAGAACTCATCTTCTATCTTCTGCTCAGTGCTGAGTGCAGTGGCCAGCACAGAGTGGAGGCTCCAAGACACTCATTACTGTCCTTTCATAGCTATCTGGACTCACATGGGGGCTAGAAATACTAATCTCCAATAGTTATTATCACAAGCTTAATAGTCACTGTTCGGCTTACTTCCAACATGTTAAATTCCTGCTTGACACCATGGAAAAGGACATCTTGCATGTTCACCCATTAATAGTAGTACAATCTCCCTTGTCATCTGAGACAGCTACTGGCTTTTAAACAGCCTGGAACCCCCACCTCTTCCACAGAAACTTCAGGGATGAATATGGGAGCTAACATTTAACAGGTACCTTCTATTTGCTAGAAACCTCTTTCTGTACATCACAGATATTGTTTTTAGCTTCACAACATCTCTAGTGATGCTAACTTTGTCACCCTATTTTGCTGGTAAGTAAACAAAGGCTCAGAGAGGGTAGATCACTTGTCCCAAGTCACCTGGCACTGAGTTGGCAGCACTGAGCTCAAACCCCAGTTTGGATGGCTCCTATTCCTGTGTTCAGTCCCCACACCTGGCTGAACACAACTTCTGTCCTGAAAGGATCCCTCTGGCAGCCCCTCTGGTTTCTAACTCCTGCCTTGTTGCATATCCCAATGAAAATATGCAAAATAGAGATTCTTAGGCAAACCTGGGGTCAATCTATTTATTTGTCTCTTCTCTTATGGTGAACCATAATCCCTCCCAATTTAGTGTTATTGTGGTAAAATACACATAACATAAAATCTACCATCTTAATCATTTTAAGTGTATAGTTTAGTAGTATTGTTATGCAACCATCTCTACCATCCATCTCTACAATTTTCTCATCTTTCCAAACTGAAACTCCATATCCATTAAACCAAATCCCATTTTCCCCTCCTATTGGTTCATGGCAACTCCCATTCTACTTTCTGTCTCTATGGACCCGACAGCTCTAGGAACCTCATATAACTGGAATTGTACAAAAATGTGTCCTTCTGTGACTCACCTATTTTAGCATAATGTCCTCAAGGTTTATCCATGTTGCAGCATGTATCAGAATTTCCTTCCTTTTTAAGGCTGGTTAATATTCCATTTTATGTATTGACCATGGTTTGTTTATCCATTCACCTATCAGTGGACACTTGGGTTGCTTTCACCTTTTGGCTATTGTGAATAATGCTGCTATGTACATGGGCATGCAAATATCTTCTTGGGACCTGGCTTTCAATTCTTTTGGGTAAATACCCAGAATTGGAATTAGTGAATCATGTGGTAATTCTATGTTTAATTTTTGAGGTACTACACACTGTTTTCCACAGAGATTGCACCATTTTATACTCCCAACAAAAATGTATAAGGGTTCCAATTTTTCCACATCCCTGTCAACAATTGTTATCTGATGTTTTTAATAGTCATCATCCTAATAGGTATGAAGTGGTACCTCACTGTGGTTTTGACTGCATTTCCTTAATGATTAGTGATGTTGACCACCTTCTCATGTACTTATTGACAATTTGGAGAAATGTCTATTTAATCCACTTTTGAATTGAGTTGTTTTAAACCATGATGTTTTGAAAAACCCTGACCCTTTGGCCTCTGTACCTCCACCCACACATATCCCCAGGATAGCCCCTCGGCAGAACTCTGAGGGAGCCAAAGGAATTCCTCCGCCTGACCCCATCTTACTAGGTATGCCAAGCACAGAACATTTATGCATAACACCACATTTATTATGGCACTGAAAATATCGGTCAATGTGTAAATGTGACCCAGAAGAGGTAATTCATCAAGTCACTATGACTCAACACTCTAGCCTAGATTTCTTAACCTGCATAGATACTTGGCCATCCATCAAGGAAAGGACCACTGGACAGGCAGCTCCTGACGGGAGAAGGCAGGTCCTGGTGGAATCTAGTGGTGGAGAGAAGAGGGGACCAGGCAGTGAGTGTCTGAACAAACAAGGGCAGGTGCTAGCCAAGGCCACGAGGCAGGCCTGTGTGATCAGCCCTCACTGTGGGGAGCAGAGCGTAGAGGCTTGTTATACAGAGAAGAGGCTAGGAACACAGGCTCTATTTCAAATGAGAAGAAGGTGAAGATGGGCTTATGGGAAGAGACTTCAGCTCTAGGCAAGTGGATGGGAGCTCTAGACTTCATGAGGCCACTCCAGAGCATATGGGTGGGAGTTACAGCAACAGAGGAGATGCCAGAAACCAAAGGGAGCCAACAGGGAAAACAGGATGTGGCAATCATAGGAGCACCCAGTTTAGACTTCCTCTGTGAGAGAAGCCCTTTGAGGAAAGTGGCTGGCCCCTGGCCTCCAGTTGCTGCCCCTTTGACACCCAATGCAGCTGTCACACCAAGATCAGGCTTTGTCTAGGCTGCTCCCAGCCAGCCATGGATCCCAGCCCAGGCTCGTGAGCAGGGCCCTCTCTGCCTAGAGCAGGACTCCCTGCTGGTGGCCTGGATGAGACTTCCTCTGAGCAGCACTACAGTGTGAGACCTTCCTGACCAATCTACCCCCTTCCTTCTCTCTCTCCTCTCACATGTGTCACATCTGCATCAGGACATGCTCCCTGTCCTCTGTGTACTCCGCAGAACTTTCTCTTAATAAGTTAACGGCACATCTGATTCTATCTGACATCTGCTTTTTGGAGGACCCAAAGTGATACAGAAGATATCAGATATCTAAACACCACCCCAACCCCAATACACACACACACACACACACACACACACACACACACACACACACACCCCACTCAGATTTCCAGTAAAGGCCATTTGCCTCCTGGGTTTGACCTCACTTTTAGAAGCTGAATGGTAATCCAAACAAGGGCAGCCTAAATGTATAGATAGTGAGGAGTTAGTAACTAACAGTATGGCACAAAGGTGGGCGCTTACCAACATGTACACTTTTTGGTGGGCAGGAGGGCACTTAAATGACACCTCATGCTTAGGGGCATCCTTTTTCTTCTGGGAGCTCATGAGTTGAGTGGCAGGTGGCTCAGAAGCCTAGCCATAAAGGACAGTGCCTGACATCTGCTCAATAGATATTTGAAGAATGAATGAGTTTATTCATCACAATAATGGTCAAAATTTCCCAAATCTTTCAAGCTTAGCTTTTTATTTTATTTTATTTTTTTGCTGGGCAAAGACCATCACGAAGCTGCTAAACAGAGGCCCAGAGAGGCTGAGGAGGTTACCTGCAGCTCTGGGGTTCTTTCCATTGGGTTAGACAAGCCCACTTCCTATTCTCCTTCATACAAATAAAACTTTTTCATCTAGAGCTCTGGACAATTGCAATGCCCTTGCTCCCCAGCCCCTTATGACTCCCAGGACATACCAGCTAATTCCAGCTCAAGCTCAGAGAAACAGCAGCTAGAGTGCAAGGCCAGGGTAAGGTCTGAAATACAATGTGTAAGGCCAACTAACAGCTGACTGACCTACTTTGCACTATCTATAACCAGTACCTCAGTCACAGCAAACTAGATACCTAGGACATATCTAAGGGACACAGAGCAGTGTGAAGCAAGGAGCAGACCTGCCAGCTGCAGTGGAAACTGTGACAGAGGTGGATCTGTGCCACATTAGTCCCCATGTGGTTAGTGCCAGGGTGTTGGGAGCAGAAGCCCTAACATGGGTCAGGGGCTCCTGGCCACCCAGGCAGGAGCTGAGCAGCCCTTTCTAGAATGTTCTAACAATACTGTGCAGCACCAGATTGCCACTAGGGATGGAGCCATTCAGTGTTTACTGCCATCTAAGAGAGAATAGAGTTTGCTTTATTTTCTTTGATTTTTAAATGAGAGAAAACTAAACAAGAGAAGCAATTAGAGGTTAGGGGAACACGTGCTTGCTGAGTGATGACACCACTCTGGGAGGGATCGTCCCCTGGAGAATAAACAACTGCCAGAGACAAACAAGCTTTGATGACCTGCTTATGGTCAATTAAAAATCTCAATTAACACTTCTGAAAAGTAGTTCAATATCTGTCACTGAACACAGGATGAGATGCATCTGGTGGCAGGTGGGAGTTGAGGACACCTTCTCCAGAGGAGAATGAGCTGGTGGCTGTCCAGGGAAGAGTCGTGAGGGGCTTTGGAACAGATACCCCTCCGCAAAGCCAGTAGGAGGTGGGAGAGGCCTGCTTCTTCATCCCTATTCATTCCCACTTCCAAATGGTTATTCTGCCATCTGCTAACAAAAATGCCACCTTAGGAGCCCACCCTGCTATTTGGGCACAGTCCCTCTACCTGTCCTGCAGCCACCTACTGATTCCTGGCTGTGTTGATTCAGTCCCCATCGTCACACTCTTACCCTCAGACCTGGTGGTCTGGATGTCCTAGGATGTTACCCCTAGCACCCAGCCTCATCACTGCCAGGCCATTCACCCCACACCAAATTTACAGAGGACAAACAGCAAGGTGCTGTTCCGGGAGAAAGAACACGTTGCGATGAGGATTACTGTTCTGCTGTCCTTTAGATGCTCTGCTCCCTCAGTGCACACCCTCAGTTACACATGCCATGGATTCAAATACTTTATCTGGTCCTTCTCCTGACACCTCAGTCAGGCCCTTGTCTCTCTAGTCTGCTTCTCAATTGACCTTCCTTGCCGCTGCCAGACTGATCTTCCCAAAACACAAATAGAATCATGCTCTTATTTGAAATAATTTAATGACTAGCAGTGCCTTTAGGAAAAGTTAAGACTCCTCAGTTAGAAATAGAAAATGCTTCATGATCTTGGGTAGCCTCTGTTCTCCTTCTTAACCTTATCTGCCCCACCCAGCTACACCCTCCATGCACAGCCCAGTGGAGTCTCCCAGAACATGCTGTATTTCTGTGGGATGCTCCTCTGCCAGAATAGCTCATTCCCCTCTTCTTTGTCTAGCAAACATAGACATAGCTTGAGCTTTGTATACTCCAGGAAGCCTTGCCTGACTGCTCCCCTCCAGTTTGATTCAGGTCCTTCTCTATCTGTCCTCTGTGTTTGCTGCTTACCCTCCTAAGAGCAATTCCCAATCCAAATTATCAATGGGGATTTACTGTTCCTTGAAATGTCCTTTTAAAAAGAAAAGACTATGTCTTATTCAGCTCACATTTCCTGGCACATAGTAGAATCTTTAGTAGTAGAATCATACAATTCAATATACTGTATGAATGAGTGTTTAATGCAGCTTTATAAAAATTCTGAAATTATAAAGTCTTTATGAATCAAACAGTATTTCCCATTGAGCTCATTATAATATCAGAGGTGCTTAAACTTCATTTTCAACTTTTGAGGAATCAACAGTGGTTCTAATTCTTTAACTTTATGTGTCTTTCCCCAAAGCCTCTGTCAGATATAACTCCACCCCAAAATGATCTAGTGGAAGCTGGTAGTTAAAGCATTCTTACTGTTAAGCCTCATTGTAAAATAGAAGACTTCCTGGAATGCAAATAACTACCTTCTGATTTATCTACTTGCTAAATTCAAATTTGGAGGTTTCTTTAAATTAGCAGGGCAAATGTAAAGTTTCTCCAAAAAAGTGAGTGTAGTTGTGGCTCACCCAAAAAGATGCAGATAAAGGGACGTACATGGGGTGCAGCAGCCATAGATGAACCAGAGACCACTGGGGAGGAGATGGGAGCCTACAGAAGATTTCAGGCTATTCGCATCTCCATTATGCAAACCAGTGATTTAGAAGGAGTATTGTTGGAAGCTCAGGCACCTATCTGTCGATTACCCAGGGCTATTTCATCTCGGGATTATCCAGGCTGCCTGCACGACCCACCTAACACTCCAAGGGGAAACTGGAAGGTATTTCTTGTTCTTCAAACCAATGGAATTTGTCTGCTATTCAGAGAGCTACTTGCTCTATATTCTGGCCACTGCCCACCATCATCTTTCTTTCCAGATGCTGAATTCTGAACTAGGAGACTGTTTACTCACTGTGTGTGACAAATATTGACATTGAAACCAACTCCGCTTCTGCGGTTGCTAGTTTTCTGGTCCCAGGAAACCTCGGTTCCCAAGTGACAAATGGATTTTAAGCCCATTAGCTATCAAAATATAAATCTCTGCTTTGCTCCTGACCTTTTCCAATACCTGTAAATCAGGGTTTCTCCCTCAGTTGTTGACCTTACTCCACCCAGAATCTTGCCTCTCTAAAGGCAGCTGAGTGGGAGTGGAAACAAGCATGTCACCTGATAAAACTGGGTGCCTGAAGACAGAGACCGTCCTAGAATCTCATTCCTGGAGGCAGCCCCAATAAAAGTTGAGAGGAAGGAGAAATGTCAATAATGATGATGGTCATAATAACTACAGGTATCACCCCTCCCCCATTATAGAGCACATGCCACGTGTTGAGCCCTGTGCTAAATTCTTCCCTTGATTTAATTAGGTAATTATCACAAGTATTATTATCCCCATTTCACAGTTTATAGAGGTTAAATGACTTCCTTAGGATCCCACAGTGTACTCCAAAGCTCATGGTCTAACTTCTATGAAGAAAAGAGAAAAGGAGAGGAAGAAAACAAATTGTGAAAAAAGAAGGAAGGAATGAAGGGAGAGGGGAAAGATGGGAGGGAGGGAAAAAGGAGAAATAGACTTACTTAAAGTAAACTATGCAAGATAATGATAAAATTTACTGCAAACAAGAAGAAAAAAAAGATAAGGACTAAATTGTCATTCTTCACACTGATTCCCTGAAAAACTCAGTGTCCTCACATCTGTTCCCTTTTCTTCCTGTAACCCAACAAGGTGGATGGAGCATCTTCTAGTCTGTTTGTTCCTTTCATTTTCCTGGGCTCTCATGCCCACCTTCACTTAAAAACGTTTTTAGACAGATTGCAAAAGTGAAGTCTGGGAAAATTTTATGGTTAAAAACTTTCAGCTCCCCAGCCCAGACATCACAGACCAAGCCAGGTAGATTGGCAGGGAGACCAGGAGCTGGAGGGAAGAAGGGATAAGCTCCTTCCACTTTACTATCCTCTGGTGATTGGGTTGGGAGCCCCAGCTATGAAAACATGTTCTCTTGTTTCTCCTCAGCCAGAGGGAAAATGCAGATGTCACACACTTCCACACCCCATAAACAATGCATGTATTAATAACTGCTTAATTGTATGTGAACATCAGCATATTTTGTGGTGCTTCAAAAGCCATGTATTTCGGTACCACATCGGAGTGGGGATGGTACTATGCACCATCTAGGCTGCAGCCAAGCTAGTGGTGACTAATAGAGAACTTTTCATTCAGATGAACATAGCAGAAGTGTTTCCATTTCCCTGGGGTGTGTGAAGTGGGTGGTGAAGGCAGTGAGCTAAGCAGAGGGCTGTCGAAGTCTGCCTGTGTGCCGCCCCGATGTACCCACACTGGGAGAAGGAGTCTTGGGGCTGGGCAGGGGTGGGGAATGAGATAACCCCCTGCAATGCATATTCTAAAAATAGTGTGCATTTGCCCTTGACTGGCAATATGTGATTTCCTTCCTAGCAGGATAACATTTCTAATTTTATTTTGCTTAGGCTGTTACTAAAATGAGTTTGCACTCTCAGAGAACACTCGGATGGCTATGGAAGCCAGGTGAGTGCTGGGTGGCAGGTAAACAGACCTGAGAATCTAAATTTGTCTTGGACAATTCTAGTCCAAAGCCAATTAACTCTAATTATGAATAATTGTTTTTACTTTATAATATTTTTTCTTTTGTTAGAAACAAGACACTTCCACCCTTCAGAGACATGGAGGAAAAGGGGTTTTTTTTTTTTTTTTTTTTGCCTGATAAAAATTCCTCTTTTTCTCACCCCCACCATCTACCGTGATTAACATCTTCTGTGGCTGTAGGTACTGTCTGATAAACAAGTTACTTCTTCAAGGCTTAAAATCACCATACAGTGGTCTGAAATGATCTCCAGTTAGGAGTGGAAAAGTTGAGGCTCAGAGGGAACCTGATAAGGGTCCAAATCTCCTCACCCACATCTCTTGCACATCTATTCACCTCTAAGCAGGGATATAACTAAATAATCTCCAACAAGAGAATGCCTTCTTATTACTGCCACCCACCTCCTAAGTCTCAAAATGTTTTCTCTCTTTAGTAGTGAGATTTGTGATTTTAAATTCCCACACGGTCAACAGTGTGGCAGGTGGGACACAGGCTAGGGTGAGAAATGGGAACTTAGGCTAGTGCTTAACCTCTCTGAGCCTCAATTTTCTCACGTGGACCTTGGGGACAGAGTATATAAATTGAAGGGTGACATTCCTAGTGCCCTGCCTTGCACAGAAGAGTTGTGAAACTCGATCTCAACTTCTGTTAGTGAACTTAAGTAAGCAGAGTGACTTCAAATGTATGCCCTTTCCTCTGTTTAATCTGATACAGTTGAAGAGGTGAGGGTGTCTGACCCCATGAGATTTGCTTTTGGAAATCAAGGGAAGGAAAGTACCTTGATGAACCAGTGAGCAGCCTATCTCCTCATACCCACCCAAACATCCTCCTGCTGCCTAGGGACACCAAAACCACCCCTCACAGTAGCCCTCTCTAGCAGGCTTCCTTTTTCCTTCTAATTTACATGAGCAGGCTCTGCTAGTAGGTCTTGCCTAGGTGTTGATTTGGTTGGTTGGTTGGTTGGTTGGTTGGTTGGTTGGTTGGTTGGTTGGTTTCAAATCAGCCTCTCCTATTTTACACTGGGAGAAACTAAAGCCTACAGGCAGAGATTAGATCTCAGATCACTTCTTACTTTTCCATGACTTGTGCTAGTGGGTTCCCAGGGAGGAAAGCAATAGAAGCTCAGAGAATCGAGCAGGATTAAGGGCTGCAAGGCAGAGGTATAATGGCAATACCCTCTGTACGCTGAATCCCTCCATCACATGTATTCTGGGCCAGACTGACTCTTCCTAGTGAATTGCAAGCCAGGAGGCTGGCCACCATCCACGGAGGCAGACACATCTGTGCAAACACTCATGTGTCCAAGCAAACTCCCTCATTTGTACATACCCGTGTAACATGAGGGGCAGTGGGAGACCTAGTGTCTAGTCCCACTTCTGCCACTAATATCTTGGGTGAGTCCCTTAATTCAGTGTTCCCAAACTTGCTCAATTATAAATATCACCCGGGTCCCTTATTTAAAGTGCAGATTCTTGCAGTCTTCACAGAACTACTGACCTAGAATCAAACCACATATAATCTCACAGAGTTCATGAACCATAGGGTAACCTTTAGAGCTTTGTTCTCTCCTCTCCAAAAGGAAGGGGTAGGTTAAGGGCTCCTAAAGCAATATCATGAGGCCAGTGTTCCAGCTCTAAAGGTGCATGCCTCTGTGATCAACTCACATGTAAAAACATAACATTGCAAATGGGCCCAGATTCACATGTGCATTGGTGCACGTGTGCATGGAGACAGACGGAATCTAGTTCTCTTGTTACTGCAGCACATCATCATGCTTGGCTTTGGCTGGACTTCTGGTGGCAACTGAAAGGGTTTTAAGTTACCTGTAAAGTTTTTACTTTGTGGGAGCTGGTGCTCTAAGTCCCTGACATTTGCCCCTCAGCCCAGCAGGTGTGTGGAAGTGGTCAAATGGACACCTGTGACAGAGTACACTAGTCAGGGACAATCATTTTCCTGCTCAGAAAGTCAACTTAAATTTTAAGTGATTAAATAAATACCTCCCATGAAGGCTAGTAAGATGGTAGAATCAGTCTCCTGACTCCCAGAGAAAAGGAAAAGAAGAGAGTGAATGATCTTGGCAGTTATTCTCACCTCTCTGTTCCTCTGTCCTCCTCCCAAAAAGACTGCCTCCCAAGCCAGGCTTCCAATTGTCTTCCCAAGCCAGCACAATTAACCCACTTCCAGGCATGCCAAAATGCTAGTGAAGGCAGATGTTTGTGCTGCCTAAAGGCAGCTAGACCAGATGCTTCTAAAGCAGTAGCAGGAGGCTATCTTTCTAGTCTTGGGGAATTAGGGTGAGCAACCTCTTTATCCCTGAAAGGTTTAAACAGAGGTTGGGCCCTGAGTGCAGATTTAGCAAGGGGTGGATTAGACTAGATTCACCCCTTGGAAACCTAGTCTAGGGAGTGCGAGGCACACAGACTACATTAAGGCAATGGCGAGCTGGGGAGTTGCTGCAGTGTGGAAAGAACCCCTTCCAATAAACATGGCAGCCCCCTGTGTGCCCCGCACTCCCCACTCCACAGGGCAGGGTGACACTCAGTCTTTTCCACAATAATTATGTAACCCCAACATCCAAAGCTTCAGCTCTGTCATGTCACTCCCATCTCCATCAGGGGAATGTCTCTCTTCTGCTGGTAGTGACAAGAAACTCACTACCCACAAAACCCTGCTATAAAGTGGGCTTGATGGCAAATCTCAAACTATCTCAGTTACCAAAGTTCCTGAATTAAATTAATTAATTCTTCCCAAATTAATTCCATTTGACTTTGGACAAGATTCCTACTATCTAAGCCTCAGTTTCCTTTTCTGTAAAGTGGGCATAATAGTAATATTTAACTCAAATACCTAGCTGTTGTGTGAGTCACATGAAATAGTAAATACACAGAGCCTGGCACACAGTAAGTCCTCAAGAAATGTTCATAGCTAATATTTTGCTTTTGAGGAACTGATATATAGTCCTTTGCATGTAAGACATTTCTGATGTTTTCATTTTCAGAAGGTACACACATTGTCCTGAGAGTAGGTGTTCTCAGGCATTCTAGAGACAAGGGGGGGGGCAGGGAGATGTATCCGAGTCAGCATGTTGCACACAAGTGAAGCAGTATTGTTGTGTCAGGGCCCAAGGTTACTTGGGCCCTGATCAGGTTCAGAGATGCCTTCCTAGGAGCATACCCCTCTTTACCCACTCCCAGGCTTTCTCTTCCTTCCCACTCCATGGACCCAAATACACAGCAGAGTACAAGGTCGGGGGTGGATGTGGGCTCCTATTACATACTACTGAGGAAATCATCCTGATTTCATCCTAAGGCAAGTCCTATCCCAGAATCATGGCCTGTCAGACTTGGAGAACCCCCTTCAAGTGCACTCACCAGCCTTACTTGGGCAAGAAATTGAAACTCTCTGAGCTTGCTTTCTCACTGTGAAATAATGGTATTGATAATATTCACTCATGGACTTTTCATTCAGGGATAAACTGAAATAAGGTGTTTCACTTGTATGTCAAACTTGGTACAATATTAAAGAACTTCAGACACAGCCTAATATCAGTATGTAGTCCAGTAGGCCATTTAACAGGATGGTAGCTGTCTTAATCTGCTAGAGCTTCCATAACAAAATGCCATGGTCTGGGTGCCTTTAACCTCAGAAATTTATTTTCTCACAGTTCTGGAGACTCAAAGTCCAATATCAAGGTTCCAGCAGGCTCAGTGTCTGGTAAGAACACTCTCCTTGCGCTGCAGATGTCTGGCTGCTTGTTGTGTCCTCACATGGTGCCTCTTTTATAAGGATATTAATCCAAATGGTTGATCCAATATGTCACGATTATGTTGGATACATCTGAGGGTTGCTAAAGTTGGTGGGGGAGCTCTTCACCCAGGATGTGTCAGATCTCACTGCCCACCACCAGGGAGCCATGAAGGATAGTCCAGCCTGAGGAAGTCTGCTTGCTGCGGGTTAAAGGAAGCTGGGGTGTTTTTTTTTTTTTTGCAGGGGGGTGGGGAGGAGTTAAAATTATTTTTAGGAAGAGTATCATTAAATGATATGAGTTTGAGAAGTTGCACAAAAGTAAGGAATATGACTTATTGTTACTAGAGTCCCAGTTTACAGCTCTTATTAATCTGAAATTGCAACATAGATGTTTATGATTAGCAGGGCCATCTTGTTGAACAGAGGAGGAACCTTTAACTATGATCCCAAGAAGAATCTGACAACGAAATATTCATGCAATAAACGAGGCAGTGTTAAAAGAAGCTGCCCCTACCCCCATGACCTTATTTACCCTTAATTGTTTCCTTAGAAGTCCCAGGTGCAAATACAGTCACACGGGGAGGGGGGGAGGTTGGAGGATTGGGGCTTGAACACATGAACTTGGCGGGGGGGAGAGACAAACATTCAGTCCATAAAATTAGCCAATTTAAACAGCTGTTTATTTCTGTAAATGTCATGGAGAGGTAGATGGTTACATACCCATAGCCTCTTCCTTCCTGGCTCACAGGCTTTGGGGTAAGACATCATAAGAAAGAAGCCAATAAATAGATCAGCACCATTAGGGCAACAGGTAAGTTTCCCGATCCACCAGCCTCAGCAGCAATTGTGAGAAAGATGAGACCCCCAGGAGCTAGTCTAGGCCCAAATCCCTTAGGAACCAACACCTGAGGGTGACAGGACAATGGGACAGGCCCAGACCAAAGGAGCAAAGAGCAAAGAGCCAGTTCAGTGTCCCTGCCCCCAGACTGAGCCTCCTTGGTAAAACAAGCAAAGAATAAATCACAGGATATGACCCAGACTCAGAGCAGTCCTGCCCTGCAAGGATGGCTGTCCTTTCTGCAAGGGACAGGTCCAGAAAGTCCTTGTCCTGCTGACAGATTATTATCCTGTTGGCCTAGGATTTGTATTTGACTTTGCTTCTTTTGACACTGCCTCGTTTATTGCATGAATATTTCATTGTCAGATTCTTCTTGGGATCATAGTTAAAGGTTCCTCCTCTGTTCCAAAGCAGACTCCTGGTTTTGAGTCTGGCTCAGCCACTTACAATTGTGTGACCATGTGACTTAACTGAGACCATGTGTCTCAGTTTCCCCCTCTGAAACAGGAGTGATTACAGTGCCCAGCTGGTAAGCTATTATCAGTATTAAATGAAATGTGCTATGTAAAGTTCTCAGAAAAATGCCACACACAAAGGCCCCTGCACATGGCAACTGTTAGGCAGTCTCTGCCAAACCCAGCATCTGTCTGGGCCCCTGGGGACAATACCACAGATATAGTAGTGTTCCTGCCCTCTGCAAGCTGACAGTCTAATCAGGGAAATGAAACACACCTAAAAGAGAGAACTTACTAAGCTCTAAGCCATATGGCATGATTGTAGTTTGGTCACTTCAAGGTGACATAGCTATACCCAGTGAGGGCTGTTCTCCATCCACCCAAGATGGGCAGGTTCTAGTTGTGCTGTTCCTATGGTCTCCAGAGAAAACCAAGAAAACTGAGTGCACTGCTGAGTGATATTGGAGGTGCCTTCCAGGATGGCATTCTTGAACAGGCTTTTTCTTTGGTGCTCACAGTCATGGTTATGATTTCTGCTCCCTCAGGGAGGCTGAGCCCAGCCAAGGCCAAGAAAAACTGAGGTTGGGAGAAGTTACGGCTGTTCAGCTGTGCCACCCTCTTTCTTTTGAGAAATTTAAGCTGTGAACACCACCACCCTCAAAATGAGCTGACTCTGAGAACTCACCTCTTCCACCTTACAGAAGAGAAAAACCGAGGGGCATACAGCTTACTGATGCCCCTGAATGGAACCAGTGGAGGGGCTTGATGAATGACTCCAAGCTCCCCACAGCCACCTGGCCTGGGTGAAGGTCCAGGGCACTTCCCTTTCTTGCCATCCCTTTCTCAGGGCACCAGCTGCTCCTGAAACTAGGTTTAGAAGTCCCCACTCCCTCTGCCCACCAAGGACAGATCTCTAGTCCCTGGCACAGATAAGTTCAGGGACAACACCCATAGCATACCTGAGCTTCTTGACTGAAACATCTGCAACTCCAAGCTCAAAAATAAAGATTAAATTCTGCAGCTCTCACTCTCTCTTTTCAATTTCCTCCCATCACTTAATAATTGCGTCTCTGGATTGTTTAATTCCATAATGAAGCCACTTGGGTTTACAACTGGCCTATCATCTGCTAGGATTAAGATTCATTTCAAATAAGAGGGTTTTCCCCCTATTCCCCCCCTATTTTATTCCCAATCTAAATTTGCATTACAAAAAAATTAAACAAAAGCAGCTTTTTGAATCTCCACTCATTACTCCCATTACATTTGTTAACATCATTATCCTCACTGAAGATGGCAACTATCGTCAAATGTTGCAGTGCCTTTGTGGACCTCTTGCTGTATTAGTTTAGAAAATTGCTTTAATGCATATGCTTTTAGAGATTTTAAATGTACCATGGCATGATGAGTTATATAATACTGTACATTTTTCATCTACTAGTGCATTTATTTTTATTTAAGTGCGTTGCACTGAAATAAAAATGCATGCCCATAGTAAGGAAGAATACAAATGCAACTGGGAAAATGCAGAACAGGGCTCCTGACTGGCAGGCCCTCTCCCACTGCCTTTTTTTCCAGGAGAAAAAAATCACTCTTTCTGAAACCCAAGCCCTGAGGGTTTGAGTTTAACGTAGGTGGATGGTGGGGGTGGGGGGGATGGGGTGGGTGCTTACTGACCCAGTGGTGGGGAGGAAACTGTTCATGTGGCGCTGTAAGCACATTAACACAGGAAAGCAGTGTTTCAGGGGCAATTACCAAATTTCTATATTCATAGAAATTCCGTTTCCCTGGAGAGAAAGGCTCAGGTTGGAACATTTATGAAGTGCTGATTTCTTATGGAAATAAGAATTTTTGGTAATTACAGAGGAGCTGCTCTTTATCTGCTTCTGCATTTTAATAATGGAAATGGTATTTTGTTAGTTTCTCTTTTATTATTACTAAAGCACACACAGGCCGACAACATCCTCACTGGTATCCTGGGGGATCCACTCCTTATAGCTGAGAACGTGTGAGTCTGCGGCCCTGCTCAGAAACACTCAGTCACTCTGCTCACCAAACCAGAGAGAGCAAAGATGGGAAAGGGACGAGGGGCAGCTCCAAGCTCTGGCTCCAGACCTCCAGTTCCTCTGCTCACCTGGCTGTGCCCAGACCCATTTCTGGGGCTCTGTGGCGTGTGCTCATGCCTCAGGAAGATATTTTTTCGGGGTGAAGGGACTAAGGCTGTGAGATTCTGTTGTTTTCTCCCTCTGAATCCCTTACTGCAGCAAACCCCTAGCCCCAAGCACCAGTGTTTTCAGAAGCACGGATAATTGTCAGTGAGTGAGGCACATATGACAAGGCTCCCTGACTTGGTTTCCCATGGCCTCGTGCCCTCCGTTTCCAATGCCCTAGATCTAGCTTCTAATCCTGTCCCTAAGCAGTCAGTCCCCTGGGGACCCATGTTGGCCTCCTCCCACCCCTGCCCGAATCGCACTTCTGAGACCTCACTCTTTGCAATAGCCATTCTCTCCCCAGGGAGGCCAGCAAAATGATACCAACCCCCCTCCCAGAGCTATTTGAGCTGATTTACAATAGTTATAAAAGAGGTCAGAGTTTGATTAAGCTTAATAGATCCATTAATTACACCAAACAAAGCAAACATAACGAATATAAAATTTGATTGCCTCAATTACAGGTTCAGATGTATTCCTTTGTTGGGCCTTGACGGGTTTTGTGGAGCCCATCCATCTCAACACTTTGTAGGACCCACAGCCCATGGCTGTGTGGGGGTGGAGGTGGAGGTGAGGTGGAATTAACCCACACCCCAGACTGCTGCTGGGGGAAGTCCTGGAACCACCTCCCAGGCCACTGAACTTTGCACCTGGCTCTGCTGTAGCCCATGGAGCAGCACTAAGCAAATTAGCACAATGGCCACAGCATCATGGTTAGCAGCTCAGCCTCCTGGGTCCAGATTCTGGCTTTATCACTTACTAGCCAACTGATAGCATTGGGCAAGTTAGTCTATCTCTTTGGGTTCCTATTTTTTACAGGGTGAAATGGGGATAATGGCACCTACCCTGGGGTTGTTGTTGGGACTACCTCGGTCAGTGCATCCAAGGTGCTTAGACTACTACCTGGTCTGTGTCACACTCTGTTACTTGTATTTATCTTGCTCTGATTATTCTTACAGTTTGAATAAATAGTAGAGACCATTTAAGCTCCAGAATTTCCTGAGGAATGTAACCTTTGTCCTTTTTCTGAAAGACAGGAAAATCTTCCCTAAAGCAACCCATCACCAAATATTTATTAAAGTCCACAAAGTGTCTAAACCTTGCTTAGGGGCTGAAAGAGCACCTCAGCTTCAGCAGGTGGTATCTGCCTAGCAATGGTTTAAAGCACCAGCTGGAGCCTGGAAGGTCATCTACTGGAACTCTTTACATCTTGCCATTTTCCGTAGGAGAAAAGGAAAAACAAGAAGCATTGAAAGGGACTTGCCCAAGGCCGTGGAGCCACATAATGACACAGGTAGCACTAGAATCCAGGGCCCCTAACCAGCCCAAGTGTCTATTGTACTATGCCTGCATATAAATGTGTCTACTGCCCTGCACATGATTATCACAAACTAAAAGAAAACACCAAGAAGAAGAGAAAGCAGAGTAGAAAAATTTGAATTGAAATTGGAAACCAAAACCTGCCCGTATGAATCACCTTTCTTCAGGATCACAATACTCTCTGGTGTTTGAAGCAACAATACTAATTGTCAGGCTTTTGCAGGGGCCGTTCCCTCCACCTGGAATGTTTTCTCCCCTCCATTCCTGTCCTGGAATGTTGACACCTTGATCAACTCTACTCCTATATCAAGACTCAGCTCAGGCTTCACCTCCTCTTTGGCTTTCCTAACCCTGATGAGATGTCTCAAAAATAAGCTCATCCTCACCTCTTCTCTGCTCTCCTCGAACCCCTGCCATGGTCCATTCCCTGTATAGCAGTTAATGTACTTCACTGTGACTCTTATTTTGGTTTGGTCATTCTCTTATCAGCAAAAAATATATTGAGCACCTACTTTGTACCAGGCACTATCCTAGACACTAGGGACATGGTGGTGAGCTAGAGAGCCAGAGTCTTTGACCACATTGAACTTATGATCTGGGGACACTAATTTTATCTTGTGTATCTTTGAACCCTTTCTGCCCAGCATGATGCCTAACAAGTAACTAGTTCCTCCATGAAGTGTGATGAGGATGGGGCTGGGATGTTTGGAGATGGGGCACAGGCTGTCTATGGGTGGACCAGCTGTGAGGACGAGCAGGTAGGTAGATTATTGGGTTCTCTTTACAGTGTAGGGGCAGGAGTTATGGTCCTGTCTGGAGTCCACCCATTGGGCTGGTGACAAACCTGAGGGAGTACAGAGACATCCACTTGGTGTGGTTTAACCATATATAACCCTCCCCCATCTACTATTCCATCCACGGATATCAATCCCTGGTCAGTCACTCAGCCTACAAGACCCTGAAAATAGATTCAAATTATTGCTTTATTTCCCACCCAGCTCTGGTGTTGATTTATGCTGCTAAACAATCAAGCCTTTATCTCAGTCACCCAGCAGCATTAGCAGCAATTTATCATGTTTTATTCTCCCTTTCCTCCCAATAGTGGGACTATTGGTTGTGTCCTTCTCCAAAGGAGAGACGCAGCAGCAGGGGGCATGAGCAGCATCGGCGGCAAAGGCCAGGGGTGGGCACTTCCTGATTCTTAACTGGGAGGGCCTTTGATCTCCTGTAGCATTGAAAGCATCTAGGTCTGGAGGACAGGGGTCCTCATCCCAACTGTGCTATTTACCAGCTGAGCAATATTGAGCAAATCACTTCCCCTCTCTGGGCCTCAGTCTCCTCATCTGTGACCCTTTTTGAACACTGCAGTCTCAGGAAAGAGCAGAGGCAGCTTGGAGAGCTGTCCTCAAATTCGGTTTTGGCTTTTGCCTTTTAAAAGCTTGACCTGGCCGACTCTACCCTCACTCCCTTAATCTCTCTGAGACAGACTGTGACCACATTAGGGCCACAAGCTCTGTAAAACCAGGTGAGCTCGCCAAGCAACAGTGGTCAGAACAGCCCAGCAGGGGTAAAGTCAGAAGTGCCACCCAAGTTTGAGACATGATGACCTGACTTGATCAGGAGTCCAAGCTTGATCCACTGTCGACTTTGTGCAGTCTGAGAGCTAAGAATGGCTTTTATATGATTGAAATGCTTAGGGAAAAATATTTTATGATGCATAGAGGTTACATGAAATTCAAATTTCAGTGTCCATAGACAGAGGTTTTTGGAACACAGCCATGACCACTTGTTCACGTATTGTCTACAGCTGCTTTTGCTGCACAAGTTTGTAAGAGACCTAATGGCTCCCTAAGTCTGAAATACTTACTCTGATTCATTATAGAGTAAGTCTGCCAACTCTTGGCTAGATGCTTGAAGATGCCAATACCCCCATTAGAGACATGCCTGAGATCAGGTTTCTGGCAGTTGCTTTATGTTTATTTTGATGGGATGGAGGTTCACTCCTAAAGCAAGGAAAGGAACCCTGAGGTTTCTAACCACTAAAAAATGCTCCTGGGGGGAGCTGGAGATGAGAGCCAGCCTTGAACCCACCACTGGGATGGTTGATCTGGCTAGCTTGGCTTCCTGGAAAGTGGGAGAAGCCCAGGCTGCCTGTCACTCCTGCATTTGCCCTGCTGTTCCTGCCTTCCCATCTTTGCCCAAACTGCACCCTCCACCTGCACTGTTCTTCCCCATGTTCACATTCTATCCCACCCACCCCCATCTGGAAGGGCTCTGTCTCCCCCAGCTCTTCATCAGAACTTGCCCGGTATCACTCATCATTTCCTCCACTGAGGACAACAAATTGGTTTCATTTCAGGACAGTTCCAGCTGACCGGAGGTGGCTTCCTGCATGGCTAAGAAGTGTGAAGCTGCTTGGGAGCTTAGAAAAAAGACAGTCCTATTCAACCAGTGATGGCTGCTATAGGCAGGCGAGGGGGTTGATCTGGTGACACTATCTGGGCCTATCTGGGCATCTTGCCTTCCCTGCTCTATGTGTGTGCTGGGCATTGACAGACAGTATAAACCCCCTTGTGAACTGTAAGCTTCTGGCTGGTGGGCAATGGCTGTGTCCACAGCCCCCTCACCACCACTGCCAAGCCCAGAGCTGGTCTCAGGGCATGCTATCCCCAACCCCGTAGCTGTTTTTGACAATGGCTTGGAAGCAGCCCTTTCAAATGCCTCCTGGCAACTAGTACTAAAACACACTTATTTGGCTTGTTCTCAGCAATCTTCCTGGGGAGGCACTGCTGGGGTAGGGAAAAAAACCTCTGCACAGGAGGAAATGAGATGCAAGGAGAGAAGTGCCGGTGTCCCTTCCAGCTTTAGGGAGGAATCTTTGGCATTTACATGGCAAACAATCCCCAGGTGAAGTGGTGTGTCAGCAAGGCCCAGCTCAACAGCTCTCATGTCTCAGCATATTTTAAATGTTTGCCACATGCCACACATTAATATTTTAATGGCTGTACATCCCTGGCAGGTGGAGCAGTGTCTAGAACAAAGCCTAAAATTTGAGTGATGATAGCCTGGCTGTATGTGAAGTCAGAGGGGCCTCGCAGATGCCTGCTCTGGCCTCTCCCAACATGCCGCCACCCAGCCCCAGCCCCTCCCCTGCCACACCAGCACGACCTGGAGATGGCAGGGCTGTCTATTCAGCTGCTATGGATGGGCAAGATTCTCCTGGCCTGAATGACCCGGAGGTGGCTCTGAGGACCCTTCTTACCCCTACACTGAAAGGATGTAAGTGTGTGGTGAGGACCACCAACTCAGTTTTAAGCATAGCTGCAGTGGTCCTTGTACAGAAATTCAGGCAACTTTGGATATTTGAAATCCAGCGAAGGGCTGTCTTTGGGTAAGGGGCGGCAGTGGGGAATAAAATTTTCGTCATTGATAGAATTCATCAATGGGGTTAATTGATTAGTCCAGTGGCTCCCAAATTACCGATATCCCTTAAAACAGAAAATATATGGCTCAGAGGGAAGGTATATGGCCATGCCAAATACTGCTCCCAGTTTTTCTTTCTAAAAATAAGCACAAACAAAATGAACATTCAAACATTCAAAAAATTTCCCATACCATATAAGAACTTTAAAAAAAACTTTCTCTTAGAAGCTACCTGTTTTGCAAGCTTGGCTCCAGTCTTTTTGTGAAGCACTGTGGGGATTACGATTACTTCATAAGAACAACTAGCATTTAATGAGCACGTGCTATGTCCTAGGCCAGGAATCGTCAAACTTTTTCTATTAAAGGCTAGATAATAAATGTGTTCAGCTTTGCGGGTTAGATTCAGCTCTGATCATGTACCCCAAAAGGAACATAGACAGTGCTTACAGGAAGGAGCATGGCAGTGTTCAGATGTAAGTTTATCTACAAAATGGGTGGTGGGTTTGATTTGACCCATGGGCTACAGTTTACCAACCCCTATTCTATATAGTGTGGTAGGTAAGTGGTTTACATACATAATCTCACTTAATCCTCATAATTAACGCTAGGAGATGGATACTGTTATTATATTCACTTTTAGAAATAAAAAATTCAGGGTTACAGTTAGAATTCTTGCCCAAGATCACAAAGTTAATGTGCAGAGTAGCTGGAATTCAAACCACTTAGCTACATTGTCTAGGTAGAATCTTGTAAAAAAATACATATATATACACATACAAATACAAATACATACACTAGCTGACAAGTAGAGTACTAATAGGAACCACATACTATTCTAAAGGCTTTATTTAATCCTTAAAACTCTATTATTATCTCCAGTTTATAGAAGATCAAATCTGGAGGGCCAGGCCCTATAGCTTATTGATGGCAGAGCAGAGATTTGAACCCAGGTGGTTTAGTTCCATACACTTGTGTCTTACCTGCATAACTCTCAAGGTATTCTTGGAAGCAGGTACTCAGTGGGCAGAGGTGCAGGGGTTTAGGCATCAGCTATATCATTCCCTGCCACTGAGAAAATACGAGCTCCAACCTTGCCTTCTATCATGCCTGGCTGTCCCTGAAATGGGTTACCAAAAAAAAAAAAGAGCTGATTGTGCACTGTGGTGTTCTGGCCCTGAATGTATGTGAGGTTTCCAAGGCAGAACAGACTTGAAACCAGATATGAATGCCTAGTGGTCTACTCCCCAATCCCTCCCAGGCTCAGTCAAGTCCTATCTTGCCCGGGCACTGGAGCCCCAGGTGGACTCTGGAGGGACAGAGTCCCAGGCCAACCCCCACTGTTGCCAAGTCAGCGCAGGTGAGCCCAGAATAGGAGTGGCTGGTGAGCACCTGCCAGCAGCACATGTCGCTCATAGTGACACCAGGCATCCAGGTATGGAGCAGATAGCAATTTTCCTCTTTACTTATTGGTGCAAGGCGAGCCAGAGATCCTGACAGGGCCCCAAACAAGCTGTCAGGAACTACTAATTAGGGCTGAACAGTATAAATAATGCACACGCCCTCTGGCCTCTGAATTAGCAGGACAAAGTGCTGAGATGGAGTCAGACAGGCTGAAAGAGGGAAGCCCAAAGTGGGGCTGGAAGGGAAGGCAGGAGGTAGAGTCCAGCTCCCTTCTCCAGGGCTCCAGAAAACACTGTAGCACAGAAAACACTTTGAACTCCACTTTGCCTCCCCCTTCTCTGTCCATTAGGCAGTCACTCACTCCCCCTTGGTCTTTGGCCTGTTATAAATGCTCCTCATTGGATATCACAAAAGTTACAAGTCTGGTGTGTCCACAGGAATGCCATGGAAGGTTATGACAAATGCCATTCTATGATCCAAACAGTCTTCTGACCCACCAGTGCTTCACAAAAGAAAAACCAGTTTGTCTGGAATGAACAGTGATCCCATCTTGACCCTCAGTGATCACCCCTCACCTCCCTTTGTGGCCAAAGCCATCCATCCTCCCCTGTCCTAGAAGCCTCTCAGGGCTGGTGTTGAACTCATCTGTGTGGTAAGTGCAGCATCCCCTGACTTTCCCTTAAGAAGTAAAACAACATTTGTCTTTCTTCCCTTACAGCCTTACCTCTAGCTCTGCGCAGCCTTCAGAGAGGTTTTAGGTGACTTAGCATCCTCTGCAGATGCTCTGCAGCATCTCCTCTCAGTACACACCCGGTGACCTCCTCAGATCTCTGTGGCACCTTGGGCTTGCATCTCACAGACCCTGTCCTCCCATCTCAATCCAACCATCCTTCTTTCAAACAGAGCTTGGCTCTGCTGCCTGCTCTTGATCTCCCATGAACATATACTATCTGTGCCCATTTGCAAACCTGCACCTTCTTAAGTCTTGCTACAAAAGCAACTTTAGAAGTTTCTGCTTAAGGCCTTAACATCATTTTTACCCTCACATCTCACCTCATCTGAGGTTTAGCCTTCCTGAGAGCAATACGCTGATTCCAAGGCTCCTTCCAGTCTGTTGAGTATATAACTCCCTCAGAAACTGGACATATCCTGCTAAAGTCATGGGGCAGGTTGCTCGGCCCCCTGGTCCTGTCAAGTCATTGACAGGCATCTTTGCCGGACACTATAGGAGACAGGAACAGAGTGGGAAGGAAGCTTGAGGAAGCTCCACCAAGAAGAGGGGTCTGAGGTGGGGCTGTGGGAGGTGAGGGTGGGAGACAAGGGGGACACACCCAGGAGTTGTCACACAGGCCTCATCCACTCTGCCCACTAGGAAAGTGCACAGATCCTTGCTCCCCATGTCCTCCTACTGCTCTTTATTCATTAAAATGCTCAGATGCCGACTAACTTTATTTGCTCAGTATTTATTTCTCCAGCCTTGAAGCAGGAACAACAGGCAGCTTGATTGAAAGGTTGTCCGGTTTCATTGTGGTTCCTGTAAGTAATTCTACAGCCTCGATGGAAATGGTATTTTATAACTTGCCAGAGCAGATATCTCTTAGTGAATTGGCATAGATATTCCTGCATCACCTAAGGTGTCTTCTCCATGATGGTGCCCAGGCGCCCAACAATCAGTGCCCTACTCTGCAGCCCCATGAGGCTGTGCCTCTGCAGGGCCTGTGGCTGCGAGCCCTGCACAGAGGAATGTGGAGGAACACAGAGCCTGCTTTCCTGAAAGGCGGCAGCCACCATCTACCAGCTCGCACAGAGAGGAAATGGCCTAGGAATGCAGTGGGAGGGCTCCTGGTCAGACCTGGACTCATTCCAAGTCTGGAATCGGGGTGTATGGGGTGGCATGGACAGGCAGAGAGACCCTGCGGCTTCTCCTCTGGACACCCTCAAAGACCAGACTGGTGGAGCTGGCCCAGTTTTGCCTGGGAAATGGAAGGCTAAGGTATTTTCTGGGAAGAATTAAAAATAGGAGGAATCAGATTCCACAAACATTGACCCTGTTCTTCCACCAACACTGATGACTTCAACTGGAAACTGCAGTGGCAGAGAGCCTTCTCCAGGCACAGTTGGGCAGGAGTCTCCAGGGGTAGGAGGTGGGCTGGGTCTGGGCCTGCTACACTGCTGCATTCCCTTTGTCTGCCCCCTTGGAGGGCAGAGGACTAATGTGCAGAGCAGGCTGCTGTGCCTTGAGGCTCCCTGCAAACGCAGAGTGTACCCAGAAAGGCCAGCTGACCTATCACTGACGCATCACTGACCCAGCAGCATCTGCTGCAGGGAGCTTCAGAGGGTGATGTGGAACAGAGGAAGCCCTTCCCTATACACACAGAGCCCTGACAGAGACTGGGCAATCACCCTCTCCTTACTATTATGACTAAATCAAGTTGGGTGATTTATTTCCCACTTATCTTTCCTGTTTCCGCTCCCTGTCCGATATGCACTGTTGAACATACCAGAGTGAAAACATATCGTCTGTTCTGATCAGCTGCAGCCAAGCTGAAAATCACACTCCTCCTGCTGCCTTGTGGCAGAGAGGTTTGCAGAACTGAGGAAGACCCTCCTAGAGACTGGGCTGGCCCCAATACCCAGCTTTAGGGGGTGAGAGGTGGAGTGTCAGAGGTTCTGGGAGCCTCTGCAGAGGGAATAGGCTAGGGTTACGGTAATGGAAGTGGGGGGCGGGGGTAGCTGGGAGCAAATAGCAGAAAGCAGCCCTCGAGACTTCATACAGTCTCAATCACTGTCCCCCTTACTTGTTCCAGTCATGCCTCATGCTATTGCAGCCGCTCTGCTGGACCTGACTCACTAGCCTCCACACCTTCCCTGTCCTGATCCCTGGACCCATGCTGAGAGAACAGAAGAAACCTACCTGTGCCTGACATCCTCGTCAGAGTTCATGTGATGAGGCAGGCTGGCCAAACTCTCTGGATATGCTGCCTCCAGAGGCAACTGCAGCCATAAAGGCCCCATCCTATGAGTGGCAGAACAGTGAGTGTCAAGCACATTGGCTCTGGGGCCAAAGGCCTAGGCAAACTACTTGGTTTTTTTTGAGGCTCAGTTTCCTTATCTGTTAGAAGAGTAATGATACCCACTGTTGTAAAGTTTAAATGAGGTTGTATGTGTAAATGGATGCTTTACAGGAGGTGCCATTAAGCCAGATTCTTCTGTGTAGGGGAGAGGAATAGAGAGACATCATCTTGGGGCAGTTTGTTGTGGTTGCTGTTAGTATAGAAACAATCACTTGGGCAACTTATGTATATTTGTTTCATATTATATGTTTATATTTATGTATATAAGGATAAGATCACTGGGAAGTGCCTGACCCAAGAAAAGGGTACATCAGTACATTGTCTCTGTTTTAGAAAGACCGTCTGTCCCCAGGTTTTTAGAAGGTGCTAAGTTGTGGTCATGTATGGGAGGAACCCAAGGGTAGCAAATGGGAGGAAACCAAGACAGCAACACTCTCTCTCTGCAAGGTCTGGAGGTAAAGTCAAGTTACTTGCTAAGTAAGCTAGGGTGGCATCGCAGAAAGTTTGGTGTCAGGACAGTACCCTAATGACACTAAAGGGAGACTCACAATGAAGGAAATGGGCAGCAGGGCTGGTGACCTGCTCAGTCATCAGCATTAAGATAGCTTTTGGGAATAATGATGAGACCATGACCTTGAATCCAAGATGTGGGGGCCTATGGCCTTATAAGGGAGCTGGATCAGCACAAATGACCTGTAAGAACAGAAGACCTTGAGGTAGCAGCCAAAGCAACAACATGGCATATTGTACCCAAGGTGACATTTAGCTTGACATCAGACACACAGCATTCAACTAATGTTGGCTCCTATTAATAATGATGATAGCTGACATTCTTTGAGTGTGTACTATGAGCCGGACAGTTTCATACCTTCTACATTCATTGACTTGTTTAATTCTAATAAAACTCTTTTAAGTAAGTACTACTCTTACCCCCGACTTTATCAATTAAGGATAGAGACCCAAAGAGGTTAAATAATTTACTCAGGATCACACAGCTAGTAAGTTGATGAGCTGGGATTTGAACCCAGATTCACCTTTGTAATTGTTGATGGTATCTTCCCCCATAGCAACCACCAAGACCATGTTAACCCTCTTGTGAAATTAGGAGGATCCATAGATTATAGACAAGCTTCAGGAAACCAATGGGTCACTGTCCAGGGGCCAAACAAGGATCCTAGCATCTTTCTTCTCTCCTTATCTGCCAGTCCCTACACTTACCACTTTTCCCAAGCAAAACCCCATCTCCGGAAAGGATGGATTCACTCTCTCATTTTGAGCTGGGGGTCACTGCAGAGCTTAGCACACTAATTCTCTTGAAGTATTGGCTTTTTAATTTGAGGAAAATTCTTAGGCCAAAGGAATGAAACTCTAATTGTATAATATCAAAGCCCGATGAGGTGAGGCAGTGTAGTCAGGTGAATGTCGGAGAGATCGGTAGTCCCATTATTTGTGTCTGGTTACAGCCTATGTGAGAATCAGTACTGGTTTGCTTGGAGAAGCTCATCCTGTACTCCTCCCATCACACAGGATCCATTTCACTATTTTACCTCTCACTCTGTGAAGATGTTGATTTGAAAGGAAGTCATCTCTGGACAACACAAAGGCACCCCCCAAAGTTGGTGTGCTTCTAGCAAAAGGGGTCAGAATCATAGAGTTCTTGTTTTTCAAAGTCAACCCTCATGTCCACTGTTTAGGGGAAGGACTGGGGATCAGGTACTTCCTGAACATCTTAAAACAATTTGGGGTCAGAGATTAGGGTGTACCGTGGGCTCAGCTATCTCCAGATATGGTGGTCTCCTCTTTCCCTGGCCTCCCCACTGCTAGCATCTTTGGTTCACTGACATTTTGCTGACTTCCAAGTCACACTCTGTCCTCGCTGCATCGCTGCAGCCTGAGCTGTTGCTGCTGGACCATGAATGGAGGCCCTTTCTGGCCCGTCATCTTCTAAAGCCTGCTAGGGCTCCCAGTGCTGTGGTGTAATCAGCTCCTTAGTCTAGGTGGAGAGCCTGGGTGAGTGGTGGCAGGGCAGCATGAAGTGAGCACTGGATAAGAGTTGAGAGAGCCAGGAAGGAGCTCCGTCTAGTTCAGTCCCAACAAGCTGTGTGCTACCTTGGCTAAGTCACTCAATGTGGAGGTCTGAAACCTTGGTCTGCCTGCTTTACAAGACTGTTGGGCAACTCTCTCTCTCTCTCTCTCTCTCTCTCTCTCTCCATACATATATTTGAGAGGGCTTTGCAATATATACTAACACCAGGGTTATAGCTAATATGATTATTTGCAGTCTCTTGTTTCCAGGTTTCTCTATCTAAAAGACACCTGATTCCCATACCAACCCTTACTGCTGGTCAGCAGGAGACAGAGTTGACCTGTAACCACTGGGTTCAGAATCCTAAGGAGAATTCCAGAACCAAGATAAATCCTGTAGCTAGCACTTCAAAGATGGTGGGCTCAGTTGATTATCATTCCCACTGTGATCAGCTAACAGTCCATGGACTCATATGGGAAAGATGGAAGCAAGAGAAGTAAGGAAGATTCTTGCAAGGATGGTATGGGAAGGAGCAGTGAATTGCTGCCACCAGGAGATCCTAAGTAACATCAGAATAGTTACTTAATACTAGGAAACTGAATCCAAAAGCACATAAGAAAAGATTATATACCATGACCAAGTGGAATTTATCCCAGGAATGCAAAGTGTGGTTTAACATTGAAAAATCAATTAATGCAATACACCACATCAATACAATAAAAAACAAAAACCACACAATGAACTCAATAGACACAAAAAAAGCATTTAGCATGATAAAAGACTCAATAAACTAGGAATGATAAAAGATTCCTCAATCTGATAAAGGGACCCGACAATAACCCTACAATTAATATTATATTTAACGGTGAAAGAGAAGATGCTCTCCCTTTAAGATTGGGAACTAGACAAGGATGTCTACTTGTCACTTCTACCAGTGTTGTCCTGGAGGTTCTAGCCAGGCTGATTGGGCAAAACCATGAAACGAAAGATAAAAGGCATCTAAATTGGAAAGGAAGAACTAAAACTATCTTCTTTCCACTTGCAAATGGCATGATCCTATATATAGAAAATCCCAAGGGATTCACTAAAATTCATTAGAATAAGTAAATTCAGTAAGGTTCAGAAAATAATATCAACACACAAAAATCAATTGAATTTCTATGAGCTTGCAATGAACAATCCAAAAATGAAATTAAGAGATAATTTTATCAAAAATAACATCAAAAAGTATAAAATAGAAATAAATTTTTAAAAATAGCTGGCAAACATATACTCTGAAAACTATATAGCATTTTCAAAGTAATTAAGAAAGACCTAAATAAATAGAAAGACATCCCATGTTCATGGAATGAAATACTTAATATTGTTGTTGGCAATAGTCTCCAAATTTATGTATAGATTAAACACAATCCTCATCAGAATTCCAGCTGGCTTCTTTGTAAAAATTCATAAGCTGATCCTAAAATTAATAAGGAATTGCAAGGGACCCAATATAGCCAAAATAATATTAAAAAAGAACAAAGTGCCCTGACCAGCGTGGCTCAGTTGGTTGGGTGTCATCCCATAAAACAAAAGGTCATTGGTTCAATTCCTGGTCAGGGCACTTGCCTAGTTTGCAAGTTTTGTCCCTGTGAGAAGCAGCTGATCAACGTTTCTCTCCTTTTCTTTCTCCTTCCCTCCTCCTCCCTCTAAATAAACAAATAATTAATTTTTTAAAAAACAAAATTAAAGGATTCATAGTGCCCAATTTTGAAACTTACTACAAAGCTACAGTAATGAATATAGTATGGTACTAGAATAAGAACAGATTTTTAGATTAATGGAATAGAAATGACAGTCCAGAGATAAATTCTCACAATTAGGGTCAATTGATTTTTGACAAGAGTGCCAACATCATTCAATGGGGAAAGAATAGTCTTTTCAACAAATGGTGCTGGGAAAACTGGATATCCACATGCAAAAGAATAAAGTCAAACCCCTTCCTAATACCATACACAAACATTAACTTAAAATGGATCAATGATCTACATGTGAGAGCTAAAATATAAAACTCTTACAAGAAAGCATTCAAGTAAATATTTGTGACCTTAGATTAGGCAATGGTTTCATAGATATGATACCAAAAGCACAAGCAACAAAAGAAAAACTGAAGATGCTGGGAAGATGGCAACAGAGTAGGACGGAGCAGATTCTAGCTCCTGTACTCATGGGTGAAAATCCTGGCAGATCTATAGAGAAATAGCACAATAAACCATCGGTTACCCAGCATTTATGAAATTAAAAGACCAGAGATTGTGACCAACGCTGAAACACCAGACAGCGGAAGAGTCAGCTACGGGAGCTGGGACACACGCGGCCCCTGTGCCACCGCCATAGCAACAGGCCTGGGAGCCGGGGAGTCAGGTACGGGAGCCAGACACTCCAAGCCCCTGTGACGGTCCTGGGCACCAGAGGAGCCAGGTACCGGAGCCGGGACATTCTCGGCCCCTGTGCCGCTGCCATAGCTATGGGCCTGGGCAACAGAAGAGTCAGTTACAGGAGCTGGAACACTGGAGGCCCCTGTGCCACTGCCATAGAGATGGGCCTGGGCACCGGGGAGCCAGCTATGGGAGCCGGGACATTCTCAGCCCCTGTGCCGCTGCCATAGGAACAAGACTGGACACCGGGGAGTCAGCTATGGGAACCGGGACACTCCAAACCCATGTGATGGTCCTCGGCGGCAGAGAAGTCAGCTACGGGAGCTGGGACATTCTCAGCCCCTGTGCCCCTGCCATAACGATGGGACTGGGCGCTGGAGAGTCAGCTACTGGAGCTGGGACATTCAGCAGTGGTAGGCGACCAGCATGGGGACCAGCACGAGGATCAGCGTGAGAATAGGTGGAGATGGAAAACATCAAGATACTTGAAGGAGTCTGCACCACTGAACTTCACAAGGATCATACCACAGAAGTTCACACCATAAATCCAGGGTGTCAGAACAGATGAATTTTAGAACCTGAGACTAACAAGAAGAGTCTCAAACAATGGGAAGACAAAGAAACAATCCCCAAATGAAAGAAAAAGCAGAAACTTCAGAAAGAATGTTAGATGAAATAGAGGCTAATCAAATATCAGATAGTGAGTTCAAAGCACTGGTTATTACGAAGTTCAAAGAGCTCACAGTGAACTACCAGAAACTACAGGGGAACTACAATGATCTCTCTGCAAACTACATCAACATGAAAAATGAAATAGAAAATATCAGCAAGGGACAAGAGGAAATGAAGAATACAATTTCCGAATTGAAGAACACAGTAGGAAGTTTCAAAAGTAGGATAGATGAAGCAGAGGATAGGATTAGTGAGTTGAAGGACAAAGTAGAAAGCATCTCACAGAAAGAGCAAGGAAATGAAAAGAGGCTCAGAAAGAATAAAGAGGGATTAAGAGAAATGCAGGACAATATGAAACGTAATAATATCCGAATAATAGGAATACCAGAAGGAGAAGAAGAAGAACAAGGGATAGAAAACGTATTCAAAAGAGTAATGAGAGAAAATTTTCCTAATTTGATGAGAGAAAAAGTCACACAAATCCAGGAATCACACAGAGTTCCAATCAAGAGGAACCCAAGGAGGCCCACTTCAAGACACATCATCATCAAAATGGCAAAATTCCAAGACAGAGAATCTTAAAGGCAACAAGGGAGAAAAAGGAAGTAACACACAAGGGAGCCCCAATAAGGTTAGCTACTGGCTTCTCAATGGAAACACTCCAAGCAAGAAGAGAATGGCAAGAAATATTCCAAGTAATGAGAACCAGAGGCCTACAACCAAGGCTACTTTACCCAGCAAGGCTCTCCATCAAGATAGAAAGCCAAATAAAGAGCTTCCAAGACAAAAGAAGTCTAAAAGAATACGCCTCCACCAAACCAGCTCTACAAGAAATACTAAAAGGGCTGCTTTAAGGGAAGGAAGGATAAGAGGGAGTCAGAGAGGAACACAGGTACAAAAACGGCAATGAATAAGTACCTATCAATAATAACCTTAAACGTAAATGGATTGAATGCTCCAATCAAAAGACACAGAATATCTCAATGGATAAGAAAGCATGACCCTCACATATGCTGCCTACAAGAGACCCACCTCAGGACAAAAGACCACCACAGACTAAAAGTGAAAGGCTGGAAACAAGTTTTCCAAGCAAACGGACAAGAAAAGAAAGCTGGGGTAGCAATTCTCATATTGGACAAAATAGACTTCAAAAAAAGGGCCATAAAGAGAGACCCAGAAGGTCACTTCATTATATTCAAGGGAAGAATCCACCAAGAAGACATTAACATCGTAAACATATATGCACCAAACATAGGGGCACCCAAATATATCAAGAAAATCTTAGAGGACTTCAAGAAAGATATTGACAGCAACACAATTATAGCAGGGGATTTTAACACCCCATTATCAAAAATGGACAGATCTTCCAAACAAAATATCAACAAAGATATTGCGGCATTAAACAACACCCTAGAGGAAATGGACTTAACTGATATATACAGAGCCCTTCATCCCAAAGAAGCTAAACACACATTCTTTTCAAATGCACATAGAACATTTTCAAAGATAGACCACATGATAGGACACAAAACGAGCCTTAAAAAATTCAAGAAAATTGAAATCATACCAAGCATCTTCTCTGAGCACAAGGGACTAAAATTGGAAAACAACCCCAAAGAAAAAAACCCCAAAGGACCCAAAATCATGGAGACTGAATGATATGCTATCAAACAACAAATGGGTCAAGAATGAAATTAGGAAAGAAATCAAAAAGTTTCTGGAAACAAATGAAAATGAACTCACAACAACCCAAAACTTATGGGACACAGCAAAGGCTGTCCTGAGAGGGAAGTTTATAGCAATACAGGCCTACCTAAAGAAGACAGAAATATTTCAAACAAACAACCTAACCCTACGCCTGCAAGAACTTGAGGAACAACAAGAAAGACAGCCCAGAGCAAGCAGAAGGAAGGAAATAACCAAGATCGGAGCAGAACTAAATGACATAGAGACTAAAAGCACAATTCTAAGGATCAATGAATCCAGGAGTTGGTTCTTTGGAAAGATAAACAAAATAGACAAGTTTTTAATAAGGCTCATCAAGAAAAGAAGAGAGAGGACCCAAATAAACACAATCAGAAATGAAAGAGGAGAGATTACAACTGATACCACAGGAATAGAAGGGATTGTAAGAAATTACTATGAAGAACTGTATGCCAAGAAATTTGAAAACCTAGGGGAAATGGACACATTTCTAGAAAAATACAATCTTCCAAAACTCAATGAAAAAGGAGCAGAAAATCTAAACACACCAATAACAGCAAAAGAAATTGAAGCAGTAATCAAACAACTCCCATCACACAAAAGCCCTGGACCCGATGGTTTCACAGGAGAATTCTACAAAGCATTTAAGGAAGAGCTAATGCCTATTCTCCACAGACTATTCCAAAAAATCCAGAAGGATGGAAAACTCCCAAATTCTTTTTATGAAGCCAGCATCATCTTAGTTCCAAAACCAGATAGAGACACAACAAAGAAAGAAAATTTCAGGCCAATATCGCTGATGAACATAGATGCTAAAATCCTCAACAAAATATTGACAAATTGCATCCAACAATATATCAAAAAGATCATACACCAAGACCAAGTGGGATTCATCCCAGGGATGCAAGGATGGTTCAATATTCACAAATCAGTAAATGTAATACATCACATAAACAAAAGCAAAGACAAAAACCACATGATCATATCAATAGACGTGGAAAAAGCTTTTGATAAGGTACAACACCCATTTATGATAAAAACACTCAGCAAAGTGGGAATAGAGGGAGCATTCCTCAATATAATAAAGGCCACATATGAGAGACCTACAGCCAATATCATACTCAATGGGAAAAAACTAAAATCTTTTCTACTAAGATCAGGAACAAGACAAGGATGTCCACTTTCACCACTTCTATTCAATATAGAATTGGAAGTTTGGCCACAGCGATCAGGCAGGAAAAGGAAATAAAAGGCATCCAAATAGGAAAGGAGGAAGCAAAACTGTCACTGTTTGCAGATGACATGATAGTGTACATGGAAAATCCTATAGACTCTACCCCAAAACTGCTCAAACTAATTAATGAATTTGGCAAAACAGCAGGATACAAAGTCAATATCCAGAAATCAAAGGCATTTTTGTATACCAACAATGAATCAGCAGAAGCAGAAATCAAGGAAAAAATCCCATTCGATATAGCAAAAAGAAAAATAAAATATCTGGGAATAAACCTAACTAAGGAGGTAAAAAAACCTGTATGCAGAAAACTACACAGCCCTGAAGAAAGAAATCAAGGAAGACACAAACCAATGGAAACATATACCTTGTTCATAGATTGGAAGAATTGACATCATCAAAATGTCCATACTACCCAAAGCAATATACAGATTCAATGCAATACCTATTAAAGTACAATGGCATATTTCACAGACATAGAACAAACACTTCAAAAATTTACGTGGAACTATAAACGACCCCGAATAGCAGCTGCACTTTTGAGAAAAAAGAACAAAGTAGGAGGGATCACAATACCTGATATCAAACTGTACTACAAGACCACTGTAATCAAAACAGCCTGGTACTGGCATAAAAACAGGCACATAGACCAATGGAACAGAACAGAGAGCCCAGAAATCAGCCCAACTCTCTACAGTCAATTAGTATTCAACAAAGGAGGCAGTAACATAAAATGGAGTAAAGATAGCCTCTTCAACAAATGGTGCTGGGAGAACTGGACAACTACGTGCAAAAAAATGAAACTTGAGCACCAACTTACACCATACACCAAAATAAATTCAAGGTGGATAAAACACTTAAATATAAGCCATGACACCATTAAAGTCCTGGAGGAGAACATTGGCAAGAAAATCTCAGATATTTTTCACACAGCAACATTTTTACTGATATGTCCCCTAGAGCAAGGAATATAAAGGAAAGAATAAACAAATGGGATCTCATCAAAATAAAAAGCTTCTGCATGGCTAAAGAAAACAGTATTAAATTAAAAAGACAACCAACTGTATGGGAAAACATATTTGCCAATGATACCTCAGACAAAGGTTTAATCTCCAAAATATGCAAAGAACTTTTATGACTCCACTCTAAGAAGACAAGCAACCCAACTAAAAAATGGGAAAAGGACTTGAACAGACACTTCTCCAAGGAGGACATACAGAACATCCAGAGACACATGAAGAGATGCTCAATATCATTAGCTATCAGAGAGATGCAAATTAAAACCACAATGAGATACCACTTTACACCAGTCAGGATGGCTATCATAAACAAAGCAGCAAACAACAAATGTTGGAGAGGGTGTGGGGAAAAGGGGTCCTTAGTTAACTGTTGGTGGGATTGCAGACTGGTACAACCATTATGGAAAACAGTATGGAATTTTCTCAGAAAAATAAAAATCGACCTGACTTTTGAACCAACAATTCCACTGCTAGGATTATATCCTAAGAATCCTAAAACATCAATATCAAAGAACCTATGCACCACAATGTTCATAGCAGCACAATTTACAATAGCCAAGAGTTGGAAGCTACCTAGGTGCCCATCAATAAATAAATGGATCAAAAAATTGTGGTACATATACACAATGGAATTCTATGCAGCAGAGAGAAAGAAGGAGCTACTACCCTTTGCAACAACATGGATGGAACTGGAAAGCATTATGCTGAGTGAAATAGGCCAGGAGTTGAAAGACAAATACCATATGATCTCACCTTTAACAGGAAGCTAAACAACAAAACAAACAAGCAAGTAGAAAAAAAAAACAAAGACACTGAAATAGAGAACAAGGGGACAGTGACCAGAGGGGAGAGGGAAGGGAATTTAAGGGGAAAAAGGGGGAGGGATTTGGAGGAACAAATAGGAAGTACACAGGGATGAGAACTAAGGGGGATGGAAATGGGAGGGAGGTGGGGAGCATGGGGCGGCGAGGCTGGGATGGGAGAAATAGACAAAAAACTATACTTGAAAAATAACTAAATAAAATTAATTAAAAAACAATTAAATGCTAAAAAAAGAAAAACTAGATAAATCACATTTCATAAGTTAAAATATTTTGCACTTCAAAAGACACCATGAAGAAAGAGAAAATGCAACAAATAAAATGGGAGAAAATATTTGCAAATCATGTACTGATAAGTGACTTGTATCTAGAATATATGAAGAATTCTTAGAACTGCAATTATAAAAAGACAACCCAATTAATAGGCAAAGGGTCTAAATAGACATTTCTTCAAAGAAGATATACAAATGGCCAATAAACATGTGAAAAAATGTTTGGCATCATTAGCCATAAGGAAAACAGAAGTCAAAACCACAATGAGATACCACTTAACACCCATGGGGCGGCTCTGTGGAAGACAAAACAATGACTCTCCAAAGATGTCCACCAGCTGATCTTCTGGAACCTGTGAATGTGTCCTATTATGTAGCAAAGGGACTACTGCAGATACAATTAACTCAAGGACCTTAAGATGAAGAGGATTCTGGATTACCCAGGTGGGCCCGATGTAATCACAAGGGTCCTTTTAAATGAAAGAAAGAAGCAAGAGGGCCAGAGGCAGAGAAGATGTGACAACAAAAGCAGAGGTCAGAGTAATGCGATTGCTGGCTTAGAAGCCAGAAGAGGCCATGGACCAAGGAATATGGGCAGTCTCTAGAAGCTGGAAAGGCAAGGAAACAGATTAGCCCTCCCCTATAGCCTCTGGAAAGAACAAAGCCCTGCCGAAACCTTGATTTTAGCCCCATGAGACCCATTTCAGACTCTAATCTCCAGAACTGTAAGAGAATAAATTTGTGTTAAGTCACTAAGTCTGTAGCAATTTGTTACAGCAGCAAATAAGATACCAACACAGCTATAACAAAAAAGATAGATAATAACAAGAGATGGGGAGGATGTGAAGAAATCAGCACCCTTGTACAATGCTGTTGTTGGGAATGTAAAATGGTGCAGTCACTTTAGAAAAGACTCTGAGAGCTCCTCGAGAGGTTAAATGTAGAATTACCATATTATCCGGGAATTCTACTTCTAGATCTCTACCAAGAGAAATAAAAACATATGGCCATATAAAAACTTGCATATAAGCATTCATGGCAGCATTTTCCACAATAGCCAAAAAGTACAAACAAATCAATTGTCCATCAAAGGATAGATGGATAAATGAAATGTGGATTAATGCTACAACATAGATGAACCCCCAAAACATTATGTTCAGTGAAAAAAGACAGACACAAAAGGCCATATATTGTATGATTCCATTTATGTGAAATACCCAGAAAAAGAAAATCTATATAGGCATACTTCACGTTTGCCGAGGTCAGGGTGTGGGTGGGAGGAGGGATGGAGAATGACTGCTAATGATGTGGGGTTTTTTTTAAGGTGACGAAAATGTTCTAAAATGGATTGTGGTTATTGTTGTGCAACATTGTGAATATACTGAAAGTCATTTAAATATATACTTTACAATTTTAAATTATGAATTGTATAGTATGTGAATTTTATCTCAATCAAGCTCTCATTAAAATTTTTTTTAAAAGATTGTCTATCCTGTCCTTCCCTGGGGAGGCAGTTAATTATAGAAAAGCTTCTATATCCACCTTAGCAAACCAAGTCCAATAAAAAGAACCACAGCCCTGGTTGGTGTGGCTCAGTAGATTGAGTGCTGTCCTGTGAACCAAAGGGTCGCCGGTTTGATTTCTAATCATGCACATGCCTGGGTTGTGGGCCAGGACCCCAGTAGTGGATGTGTGAGAAGCAACCACGCATTGATGTTTTCCTCCTTCTCTTTCTCTCTCCCTCCTCCTCTGTATAAAAATAAAAGAAAAAAAGAGAGAAAGAACTGCAGCCTTCCTGAGTTGTGATTCCAGAGCAGGGTAGGTGTTGCTTTCCCATGGCCCAAGGTCTCCAACATGGCATTGGAAAACTACCCAGAGCTCCCTGCTTACTTGGCCAGCTTTGTCTCCCACTAGCAGCCTCACAGCACACAAGGCCATGATTCCGAACCACTGAGATTATTCACACACCCAAGCTGCCCCTTCTCCCTTTAAACCTTTATTGAACTCTCGTATACCCTTCAGGAGTTCACTCAAGTGTGGCTTCCCCAAGTGGCCTCTCTGAGCCCCAAAGGCTGGGCAATTTGCTTCTTCATGCTTCCTCAAGCTCCCTACCTCTTTGAAAATGCCTATCATTTTTGAGGAGAAATGCAGAAAATGCAGTTCACTGCCTCTTTCACCACAGCCTTTAGGTTCCTTGCAGGCAGAAGCCACATCTCTCTTGTCGTTGTAGCTTCAGTGTCTAGAGTGTGTGGCACACAATAGCTGCTTAGTAGTTTGGGTTAAACAGGCCAATAAAAGCCATTTTTCCACCTGCATCTCCCAGACCCAGCTGGGACACACAGCAGGGAGGAAGAAAAAGCATCAAGGAATGGAGGGGAGAAGAGGTTGTCACAGCAGGGTCCACACAGGTCTGGTGGGTGTCATGCTCATTCTGTTCCTTTACCTTCTTCTCAGCAGGTATCCTCCACACTCAGTGACATTTTTCTTTTCCACCACCAGGTAGCCCCAATGTCAAAGGGATTACTCTTCTCAGGGGTATTTACATATAATTAATAGACCCTTGAAGACTGAAGGGCTTTGGAAAGAAAAGAGTACTAACACTTAGTGAGCAGCTACTGTGTGTATGCATTGTGCTGTGTGGCACTTTCATATATATTATATTCTTTATTCCTCAGAATAGGCAGGTATCATTATTTCTAACTTTTCCACAAAAAGATACATACCCAGGATTACACTGATAGCAATGCACAGGGAAGGCATTCAAATCCAGGTCTCCCTGGTCCTGAGGGCCCTAATCTCCTATTTCACACATGAAGTTTTGTTTTTGCTACTGATGTTAACAAGCTTCGTGATCCAAGGTGACAGATCCTTTCTCTGGCCCTATTATAAAAAAGGAAACTTAAATGACCTCTAAGGCCCTATACAGCTCTTACACCGACTGTTGAATGAATGGTGGAACTTCAAACATGGTGATGTAGAAAACCAAACCAGCTAGTGCTTCTCAACCACACATGGAAAGTTGGCTCTGGGCCCACATCAAACCCAGCAACCAGATAGAAAGGGCCAGGGCATCGGTCACTTCCCGAGGTCTGCAGGTGGCAGCTGGGGCTGCTGTTATCTCTTCTTCTGGAAAGTACACGGTGACTGCCCAGCTTCCTTGGGAGCCTCACATAAAATCCAAGAAAAGACAGGAATTATTATTCTTGGCATTATTGTTGTTATTATTGCATGTACATTGTACATGACTAACTCAAGAGAAGGGGTACATTTTATTTTTCCAGATCCTGCAAACATCAGTATGATAATAATAAAAAAATTATATGCTTCAAAACATGCACCCAGCACTGCCCAATGTTTTCTTCTAATTGTTCCCAGAGCCTCCAAGAGTCACACTCAAATAAAATGAAGTAATTATTTAGTCTGCAATTAAAGATCACAGTAATTTATTTTTAAATAGGAATATCATCATGGGGGTGAACTGGCAAGCAAGGAAGATGGGAAAGGACAGGAAGGTGGAGCAGGAGACACAGGGAGAGCCAGGCCCTGCACAGCAGCAGCCATGGCTGGGGTCGCTGGGGTGAGAGCAGCTGACTTGCAAGAGGATGCCTTAGGCCTGGCCCCTGGGAAACTCAACATGAGTGGATGGAGGGGTTCCAAAGCCCAGAAAACCAGGCTCTATGCTGAGAAACTCCTGTTGAAAGTGCTTTAAAATGCTCCTCATTTATGCCTTGTGCAGCACCTACCACATCACAGGCTCTCTCCAAGTTGTGAATAGTGGTACAAGAAGAGATCTGGTCCTGCACATCCACACCTGGAAACCCCGCACCAGGCAGGGCTCACTCAGTAAGTGCAGGCTGAGTGACAGGGCTCAGTGTCTGGGTTGCTGCTCCCTGCTAATGGCCCCTTTGACCCTCCAGTCTCAGGGTGGGGCAGGCTGTTTGGCTGACCAATAAAGGATTACAGATTAAACCTGTCAGTGACTGTGCCCAAATCCCACAGTCTTGCCGCCCTCAAGGAGCCACAGAAGGAAGCAAGCAGGTGGGGTGGGGATGGGGAAGAGATGTTGGAAGAGAGCCCTTCCAGGCCTCTGGGTTTTGGAGTCAACTGCAGGCACATATGAGCCTTGTTTTGGGAGGACCCTCTGAACAAATCACCTCTTTTATCACCTCTTTTATCACACCCTACTCCCACCTCCCAAAGTCACTGTTCATTCACTGCAGCTGTCATGACATCCTTGAAAGGCACAGACTACCCTGAAGTGGGAGAAGGGGTCTTTCTCTAGCAAGCAACACCTCTTAAGAAATGTGGAGCCTAGTGGTAGGAAAGGTAGGGAGAGAAAAGGCCGGATGGAGCCACCCTCAGTCTCTAAAATGCCTGTGGGGACTCCAGAAAGCCACTACTTGCCTCTCCACTTCACCTTCAGAACTCTCATCCCCAACCTGGGCTTGCTCAAGTCTAGCCAGGACCAAGCTTTCAGAGGCCTTGGACTTCTCCCACCTCTGTCTGGCCAACCCCTCTGCTTCACTGGCAGGGCCTTAGAGAAGTCTTCTGTGACCCTACCACCTTCCGCCCCTGTCCTTTCCCATGACCTCTTCTTCCACAGCACTTGTACTCCCTTTCTGTTTGCTTCCTGTCCTCTCTGTAAGCTCCATGATGGCAGGGACATGAATGTTTTGCTCTGAAAATATTTGTTGAATAATGATTCCTGGGGGCAGGGGGCCTAGGATGCTGGGCTGGACCTGAGGAGAATGACTCAGACACGCCATACTCAGCAAAGCCAGAGCCAGGAACTCCAGAGGTGGAGCTGCTATTTCACTTCTCTGGTGGTTGGTCACCTTTCTTTCTGTGAGAAAGCCCTGGGTGTTCGGGCTACCGAATGGGGCCCCAGGTTATGCTGTGGGGGGCACTCATTGCCCTCCCCTACTGCACATGGTGGGCTTGGCCTCGCAACCAAGGGGAGGTGGAAGTAAGGAGGTGAACTGCTAGGGCGTCAGGAGGAAGGAAAGCAGACAGCAAGAACTCTGCCCAGAGATGCCAAGCACTGTTTCCAGGTCACAACAACACCAGAGGCAGAACCATGATGTCAGTTTACAAAGGACTGGTGCATTCATTGGCTTATCTGAAATGCACAGATCATGAGTGACTATTCTCATGTTATAGAGGAGAAAACTAGAACTTGGAGTGCAACATTTCCTTAAAGTCACACAGGTTACATAGGCAGATTCAAGATACCTGCCCCTGGAGAGAGTAGAGGCTGCGTGTGTGTGTATCTCCAAGAGGGGAACAATCACTCCTTTAAAAAGCACATGAAAAAATAAAGCAAGAAGAAGGCTGGGCCTTCATAGAAAGGGAAGGATACACAAAATATCTTTTTCTTTCCCCAGAATGGCAGCCTGTGTAAGCCTGCAAGTCCCTCACATCCGTCTCGTACAAAATAAAAGAGGTTTTGAAAACGAGAGGGCCTGTAATAAAGCAAAGACTGTGTAGGGTACAGAGCTGTGTCCAGGGTGTCCTGTCACTGTTACCACTGAGGAGACAGGGCCAGGCTGTTCTTCCATCCCAGCTTGGTCCCAACTCTGGGGCTCTGGGAGAGGGGTAGACAAATGGGTACATTCTCCTCAAGATGAGGAGGAGCCAGGGGGCCCAGAACCCAGCCATCAAGGGCAAACACCCAGAGCCACAGTCCCTACTGTGAACAAACAGGGACTGCCATTCCTATAGTAACATAATTATTACTTCTCAGGACCCAGCCCATCTGTAGGGCTCCTCAGAGCACTCCCAAGTCACAGACTGTCAGTATCTTTTCATGGGGCTCTATTTATTACCTACTACTGCATCACAAATTACCCCCAGATAGAGCAGCTTAAAACCATTGTCATCTATAAGCTCACACAGTTTCTCAGGGTAAAGAATTGAAAGTGGCTGAGCAGGGTGGTTCTGGCTCAGGGTCTCTTGTATAGCTGTTGGCCTTGGCTGCAGACACCTTGAGGCTCAACTGGGGCTGGAGAGTTCATATGCTTGCATCAGGCCTCAATTTCTTCTGGCTTATTGGCTAGAGGCTTCAGTCCCTTGCCACGTGGGCATCTCCCTATGGCTGCTTACAACCTCAGGCTGGCTTTCCCCCAGAGCCAGTGACCCAAGGGCACAAGACCAAAAGAGGAGTTGAAATTTTTTATAACTTCACCTTGGAAGTGAACTCATCACTTTCGTCAGGTGCTATTGGCCACACAGACCAAATGACATAATGTGAGAGGGCATGACAAGAGGGTGTGGATACAAGGAGGGCAGGGTGGTTAGGAGTCATCCTAGAGGCTGTTTGCCATGGGCTGATGTACCATTTTAGCAGAGTCAGTCCTTTACTGTGCATGGCTCTACAGCTAGTACACTGCTCCGATCTCCTCACTCTACTCCCGTACTTTCCCTCCACTCCACACACTTCCAAAAGCTCCTTGGGTGTATTTGTTATCACAGGACCGTTGGCTCCATCTTCTCGTTTTACTGGGGAGAAAATGGCTTTGGCAGAAGACATCTGTAATATGGTAGAGTGGAAGGAACATGAAGAATGGGGTCACTCAGTCTTGGATTCATATCTCCTCCACTTACAAACTGTTGTAAGTATGGGCATGTTACTTCTCATCCTTCCACTTCAGGTTCCTGATCTGGAAAACGGGCGCAGTAATACCAGGCTTGTAGAGCTATTATGAGGGGTATGAGATCATTCGTATCAAGCCCATGGCACATAGTATGTGTTCAACAAACCACTATCTATGATTATCAGGTTCCTGTAAAGACCCACTGGTTCTTTAGTACCTACTGTTAAGGGGGTGACATCGTCCAGCTGAAAGGATACTCACTGTCTTGTGAAGCAGGAGCTGGAAGTATTCTTGGCTTTGGGTGGATTGCTTTAAACTTTCCTGGGCCTCAACTCTCCTAATTATAAGTTAGGAAAAAAAATCACTTTTGGTTTCTTTAATTCTTTCCAGGAATGCTATGATGAAAATAAAGAATAGATGTAAAAGGCCTTTCAGCATTTAAGGTTTGAGCATAGCGAACAAAGGCCAAGTTCTGTGTCTGGTTTATTTTTTTGTCTCCATAAAGTTTGGTCAGTCACTTGGCAGGCAAGTACACACTGAGTGCCCACTATACGATTCAGCACACCCAAAGCGGACCATAGGCTAATGTTCTGTACAGCTAAAACTCAGGGCTATGGGCTTGGCAGCAGAGAACAGCTCCTATTCCAAGGGGCATGCTAGTCCAATGTGGAAGTTCCTGAGTCTGGATACATGGCACAACTGATAGATACATTTCAGATGGCATTTATTATTACTAAAAAGATGCTGGTCTAGCTCAGAATCAGTGACATCCTACTGTCCAACAATCATTATGGGTTCATTTGCTGGACCCTGGGATGGCTTCACTGAGAGAAACATGCAAAGATGGGTTTATAAAGGATTACTTGAGCTGCCACATAGAGAAGGATGACTCAGGCAATGGGGATGAATAGAGGAAAGCCAGAGAGGTGAGAGACTGGTGGTAGGCTCCAGGCAGTAGGAGAGGTTCAGTGGTTATAGATATTTGTTACAAAGAGAGTGAGAAGCCATGAGAGGTTTAAAGTCAGGCAGTAATATGATCACATCTCTGTTTTAGATAGAGGTGGAAAAAAATTGGAGGCACTGAAGTTAGTTAGGAAGCAACTGTAGGTTGCATGAGTGAAAGATGGTGGCTGCCTGAAACTTGGGGAACATAGGTTACTCGGTAAATGTTTATTGGTGAGTGACTGTGTGGTATGCACCTTTATACAGATACGCTTTACGCATTGTTCTAAAACACGACCATTTCAAATGGCATCTATTCATTTCTTCTCCACCCACACACTCTGAACTCCTTTCTTTCCCTCTTCCAGCACCCCAGTAATTCCTACCTTCTCAGAACCCTTCTTGCTAGAATCCTCCAGTTTTCCAAATGAATGAAAACTATTTTGCATTCTAGGTCATTCCTTCCCTACAAAGAATTTTGTGCGTCTAGCAGTAATTAGTTGACTGTTTCTCAAGTCTACCCTTAGATGCTGACATCAGCCAGATGCCTCTGGCTGATGCCAGCATCAGTCACATGATGTCAGTGCCAACCATACTTCATCCTCACTCACTTCATGCATCTGTACACACAGGTTTCAGTGCACATTTAGTTTGTGTGCACTGCTCAGAGCTCAAATACAAGTACCTACATGTATATTCATCAAAATAGGGATAAAAATGTACATATCCATATTTTGGGATATGAAAATATTACCATAATTTTTAAAAAATTGGCCTTATACCCTGTCCAGGGCCAAAACCTTGTCTTGCTCAGGTATTTCCTCCTTGCTCTGCCAGGATTTTCATGGTGCCCAGGGAAAGAGTTTAGCACAGGCCTCTCCTAGACTAGCTTGAGTGACCTGCCAGCAACCTCACAGCTGTACTGTTTGGAGCCACAGTGAGGTTTGCACCATTATAACATAATCTCTGTTTGGGGATGGCTGACTTTGATAGCCATCAGGTATCCAGCCAGAAGTTGTTCTGCCACAGTCTTTCTCCCCACATCTTGCTACTTTTTAGAATAAGAGATGAAGAGGTGTGCTATTGTACCCTAAAAGGAGAAGACTAGAAGAGTCCACCACAAGCCAGGCATGGAAAGCACACTGTAGCCCAGAAGAGAAATGACTAGCTAAAACCAACTCTATATAGTCACCAGATACTTAAAGCACTGGAACACAACTGTTTAATCTGATCTTCTAAATGCCCCAAGGTACTAAGAGCAGGTGTTTCCACTCCTAATTGATCAAGAAAACTAAGGCTCAGGGAGTTAAGAAAACACGCCTAAACTGATACTACTGATAAGAGTCAGAGAACGGACCTCGTAGTTGGTCTCCTGTCTCCCATTGCATTCGTTATGAGGAAAGATTAACCATGCACAATGGTTCCCAAAGGTGACCTTGGTCCAGCAGCATCAGCATTACCTGAGATATTGCTAGGAATGCAAATTCTTGGGCCCCATCCCAAACCAACTGAATCAGAAACTCTGGGGGTGGGCTCCAACAATGAGTGTTTTACAAGCCCTCCAGCCGATTTGAATGTGCATGCAAGTTTGAGAATACTGACCTAGGACAGAGAGACAGATAATGAGATAAGAAAGACTTTAATCCCATGAAGACTGCATATTGACAGGGAGTGCCTGGGAGCAGGGGGGTGGCTACTTGCTTCCAATGTGCACAGCTATGAGCCCTGTCACCAAAGCCAACCTCAGTTACTCACTAGACCATCAGTGTGTATGGGACTCTGTGCATGTTATTTGGGTGTGCATCGTGCAGCTCAGAGAAAGCAGTGCCCCCAGAGATGTTTGTCACCACCCTTTGTGGTGGCCATGCTGATAGTCTCATGTGGTGGTAGCAATGGGCAAAACTGAAACTGACCAGAATCAGAATGAGAAGGTGGCATGAAGCATTGTGACAAACCCATAGCCAGCTGGTTGTACTTCTAGACATTCTCACCACAGACCCAGCACCAGTCCTCTTGGAGGTGGCCCATCTCAGTCTCCACACCAAACCATCTGTTCAGACAACTGGGCACACAGCCATCATTGTAAAGTGGACCAGTTCAGAAGAAATCCCTGAGGTGGACATTTTTAACAATTAGGTCCAGGCAAAGAGAGAACAGGTTGCCTCAGGAGAAAGGGGCTGCCTGGTCATAGGAAAGAGCCAGGTGGAGGCTGGATAACTACCCATGGCAAGCGAGGGCCAGGCCCCTCACATGTGCTATTTTATCTGATCACGGAAATGGCTGTGTGCCATGGGCACCATTAACTCAGATTTATTGATGAGGAAACTGAGGCTTAGAGAGTGTGCAGAACTTGCCCTGGGTTGTGCAGCCAGTAAATACCAGTGCCAGAGTTTAGACTTGGGCCTGTCTAACTCCCAAGTTCCTATTCTTTCTATGTCTAACACTAGGGTAACCAACTCTCTCAGTTTTTCTGAGACTGGGGTGAGGGGGTGATGCCTGGGACATGCAAATTTGAGTCCTGGAAAACCAGGAAAGACCTGAGCAAACTAGGATGTGTCACTCCTCCTACCACAGAGAGTCTTCATTTGGGAGCCAGCAGGACTCCATTTCCAGTCCCTTCCCATTCTCCCACTCCAGCCTCCATCAGTGCACTTCATTACCAATGCTGAAGACCTCTGTCCGGCTATACCCTGCCCAGGTGCCATGGCAAATCTCACTCCTGGCACATCTCCTTCCTGAAGTTGCCTCTTATCTTCCCTTGATTCCATCAACCTTGCACAGTTTGAGAAGGAGCAAGGCTGGTGTTAGAAGGCAGCAAGCCCTCTCCATAGGTGCTTTGCCCTGAGCCTCCCTGACTCAAGCCTGACAATCCTGGGAGTCGTGGTTTCACTGCTGGCACACTCACACCTCACAGAGCATGAGGAGGAGTCACAACTGGTCTCAGTCAGGAGGAACTGGCCAGCTGGGTCTGGCTCAGCTTGCCCAAGGCCAAGCACTTGGACAACTGCAGGCTCACCCATAGGCCTTCTGATTAAAATGGAGATGTCAGGCAAATGGAAGGGTTTTCTCTTGCTTGAAAACAAAAGGGGAAAGAATGGTTACCCTGCATATACTATGTGCTGGTGCTTTTTCTTTGTGCTCTTTTTATTAATAAAATAACTTTTAATAATAAAAGTTAAGGTTTGTGCTCTTTTTTATAATATTCGCAACAATCCTGGAGGCTCATGCTTTTGGCAGAGAGGGTGTGCTGCCCAAGCCTCCCCTCCGGTGGTGTGAAGTTGTTGCTGGGAAGCAACTGCCCTTCCAGGGGCTCTATTTTCTTGACTTCTGTACATCTTGGTGGGGCGTGGGGCTCAGTCCTGACCTATGCAGTGTGTGTGGAAGTGAAGAATGCCAAGCCCAGGCCTCGACGACCAACACCTCCTACTTGGCCCTCCATGTCCCCTTTTTCCTGCCATCTCTGGATGGTGACATCAGTGCAACCTTGAGATAGTGGATCCTTACACACAGTGGATACTCCTTAGTCAGAACCCTTGGATGGCTGTGTGGCGTAGATCCCACCGCCTATTGGATTCTCCATGAGCAATAAATTCTATTGTATTAACCTACTGCAATTTCAGAGTTTTCCAACACAACAGATCATATCACCTTAATGAATACAGTGTTATTCCCATTGACAGTTGAAGAAACTAGGCTCAAAGATACTCAAGACTTTCCTAGAAACATATAATAATTAGGAAAGGTAGAATCCCAATCCTCTGTTCCCCCTGCCCCTTCTTTAGGCTGCTTCACCCAGCACAGTGCTCTTTGTGTTCAAGCATGTCCAGCCTCCCTCCACCCTGAGGTTGCAGGTCTCTGGACTTTGGTCCTCGACCCCTCAGTGTTGCTGGGAAGCCTGGAGTGCCAATTGCATCCCGAAGGCTGCACCAGGGATGCTGGATGTCACTTGACACTAGCCTTGCACCCCAGGCAATGCTGGCCTGGCTTCAGTATCACCTTCCTCATAAGAAAGAAGGATAAGAGGTAAAAGACAAAGTATACTCTGGTGTCCACAGAATTCTGTCCCTACTGTTGGTCATGATCCTGCTTTCATGTTGCCGAGGGGTTACCTGGAGGCATCATCTCTCCTGGGCTTCAGCTCCCTGACCGTGGGTCTTTGGAGGGTAACTTGGTCCTCTGTTACATGACAGCACACCCTCTTATACTGGTCTCACTTCTAGAAGCTTCAAATCTAGGAGAGCCTCAGGGACACATGGATTAGGAAATGTAAAACCCAACAAAATACTTAACCCAAGCACATACATTACATCTGAGGGAAAGCCTACATTGGAAACTGAGCTCCTGACTCCCAATCTGGTGATGTCAGGACAGACAATGCTGACTCACTACAAGAGCTATGGACTTAGGTTGTGCCAGGGTCCTGTTTTGGGACAGTGGAGGCACTGGGGCTGTCCCTGCCTCAAGCCTGGTTGTTCACTAATAAGGGAATCTCAAATGCTATGAGAAATTACAGGGTCAAGTCCATCCGGTGACACTCTGGGCTTAGAAGGAGTGGAGGTGACTAGGTAGAGTGTGCCTGGGACCAAATGGGTGTCTTCCTGAAGGGACCCAAAGTGGGGACCTGGAGGTAGTCAGCTTCCAGGGCCCTTCCACTGTGAAAACACTGAGTTCTCCAGGACTCCTACTATGAAATGTGTGTAGCTTCTGGGGCTGTTTATACCTCCAGCTCCAACTGTCTGAAAGTAGTCAACATATTTGGATCAGAGAAAAATATTTGGAGGAGCAGGCCATTGGGGGTGGGGGTGGGAGGTTAATCTTGTCTGAGTATAGGCTATTGAGAATCTTGCCTTGGCACACCAAGAGACCCATGTCCAAAACAGTGATAAACACTAGGGGAGCTGGGTAACTCATGATACTATGATGTCAGGTGGCCTCTCTGTGTCTCCAGAGTGTCCCTTCTGAAAGTGCATCTGCGCAAATGCTCACTACAGTCTTTCTTCCATCTATCCATCCACCCATCCACTTGCCTAGCACATATCGACAATCTTCTTTGTGCCAAGCCCTGTGTTATTGTGAGAGAATACAGAGAAAAATGAGACATGGTTTCTTGTACCTGAGGCCTTCCTCCCACTCAGTAGGGGAGACAAATAAATGGGCAATTAAACATGGTTTTATGTGGCACAGCTGAAGAGCAGACCCTGTAGAAGGTGGTGAGAAAGAACAGGAGGCAGAGAGGGGTTGTGGGACACAGCCAGGCACAAAAGTGGAGGTCTAGGAGAAGGAACAGGCTGACTAAGCTCCTAGGCCTGTGGCCAGTCCCTCAGGCCACAGGGGCAACTTGGCTGCACACACACATGTAAAAGCATGTGCAGAGCCAAGATGTGATCAACTGCACCCCAAATCTCCCAGATATCCCTCTGTCCTGGACACCTCTCTCCACACCTGTGTAGCTAGGGTCCTCTGTCCTCCCAAGCTCCCCCAGGAGTCAGCTGCTCCTTGTACCATCTGCCTGCCAGTTCCCTGAGATGCAGGGTGCTAGCAGTCCAGCACCTCTGGGTCACCTCATTCCCTGCTGTCTGGCATAACCACCTGCTTGGCCCCTGGCCTGGTTCCCTGGGCAGGAGGACCTTCCTGAAGCCTAGATCATTCTAAACATTCTCTCACTTACTCTCAAACAGGCCTTTGTCTTCCCCTTTCTTATTTAATTTAGAGCTTGCAGAGATAGAAACATCTTGTGTTTATCTTTAACAATTAATCTTTGGCAATTAACTGGCAGAATTTAATATCCATAAGTACTCCATCAGCCTGTTTATGATTTGCAGGTATTATGTTCCCAGACCTCTACCCCACGTTGGAAGAGAACTCTTCTTTCACACCTGGCTCCTTCTGTCTCCTGGAACAAGTGAGCTCATTAGCCTCAGTTGCTTCATCTGAAAAATGAGTTCCTTGATCTGTAAAATGGGCATAAACATACTGCATACTTACCCTCGGCTCTGTTGTGAGAGTCAGACATGATGATGTACGACCAGCACCTTGCCCAGTGCCTGGCACCAAGTAATAGATAATACTTACTTCTTACATGTGCTCGGTATTTCACATGGATTTGCACTGAAATCTCACAACAACCCTGTGATACAGGTACTATGATTATCCTTATTTTATACATGAAGCTCAGAGAGTTTAAGTAACCTGCCTAAAATCACTTTGTAACTGAGCCAGGATCCAAACCCAGAGAGTCTGGCTCCAGAGTCCAAGTTCTTGGCATCTCAGTGTACTGAGTGAAGTAGCGCCTCTCAGATTTTAATGTACTGAAGCAACACATCTGGTTAAATGCAAACTGTGATTCTATAGGGCAGATAGGGCCCAAGAGCCCCCAGGATGCCAGGTGAATCCTCAAGGATACACATTAGCATCATTCCCTTTCATTTCTTAAAGAAAAACACTCTTTACAAAGAAACAGAGCTTCCTGGGATTGCTGTTCTGGAAGGGACCTTCAATCTCTAAGTCTTTCTTTGCACCCTGCTAAGCCTGTGGCTGGTGGGTATTTCCTCTACTCTCCAACTAGCCCAGCCACTGATCACCCTGGTAACCAAAGCCCCAGAGTACAGACAAAGTCCATGAAGCATCCCATTCAGATCTGAGCTAGAGGCAGAGAAAGGGAGACTCAAACAAGGCCTGGTTTTGGTTCTAGATAAGGAAATGAGTCTCAAAATGACAGGTGAAAGTGAAAGTAAGGAGGTGAGTCAGCTCTGAGTGAGATAAACATGGCCTGCAGCAGCCTCAGCCCACCCGGAGGGACAGCTAGATCAGAGGATATGCAGGTGGGCCTGGCCAGGGAGCTGCCTGACAGCAGTAGTGGCTATAGACGACAACAGCCACACCTTGGGGCGAACCTCATGGGTATATGTTGAGTAGAAGGGGCCAAGCATTAGAGGATATGTCATGTGCTCTCATTTGTAAAAAGTTCAAGACCAGACAATACTAATAATCTATGGTGACTGGCATCAGGAGGATGATCACCTTGAGGTGCAGGTGCGGGAAAACTAGAGGGACACATGGGAGGCTTCTGGGGTGCGGGAGAAGTGACCTGGGGGTGGCCACATGGGTGTGTTCATTTTGTACAGATTTGCATGTGGTACTTCATTAAGAAGTTAATTTTTAAAAAAGACAACAAACTTGGCTGTGAAACAAAATCAAAACCAGGGCAGGCTACCAAGCAGAGTCTAGGCTGCTTTAACCCAAGGGAATCTCCTCCCATAAAGCCAAAGTGGATGGGTTGGGGGAAAGTGACTCTGCCACCTGGGCTTCACATGGAGGTGGATCAGCACCAACCCGAGGGAGCCTTCTCTGCTCCTGTATCCTTTTTATTCCCTGTTCAAAGGACTGGGGGCAGTGGGACTTCAGGGCCCAGAGAGACTCATGTCACCCATGTGAGATGGGTGCCCAGCACCTTTTTCTCCTTCAGAGAGGCTAGTTCTTACAGTGCTATCTTGTGCTTCACTTTGCTGTATTAGCTAATCATGGAGAGTCTGAGCTAAACTGCCTAGTCTCAAATCCAACTTGTATCACTTACTAATAATGTGTGACTTTGGGCAGGTCCCTTACTTCTCTGTGCTTCGATGTCTTCATCTATAAAGTGAGGATAACAATAGCACCTTCCCCATAAGGTTATTCTGAGTATTAAATGAATTGATATATGAAAAGTGCTTAGAACAGTGCCTGGCCCACAGTAAGGATGATATAAGTGAACTTTTATTATTATAATTCAGCATTTTGCAAATGTCTTAGGCACCTCAGACATGGACATTTGAGAACAGACCAGAGGTCAGGTGGCTGGGACCTGGGCCTCATGTGCGGGCTACCCCCAGCTGGCTACATGGCTGAGGGGAAGTGCCTTGGAAGAGGACTCTGCATCTCCCCATCTGTGCTTCTTGCCCTGTCACTGGGACTTAGGAGACCAAAGGAAGCTCAGTGGTACCTATGGAAGTGCTTTGAGCCCTCAAGAAAGGGGTCAGTCTCCCCAGATCCAAGCCACCCTCCCCACTGCTATCAGAGATACCTTTCTAAAATACATGCCTGACCACCCACTTCTTCCTCAGAGTAAGCCACCAAATCTTTGATAAGGAGAAGGGTCTTAGAGGTCATTTGAGTGTCTCCCTTCCCACACAGAAGGTTTCCTTTCCACAAGCCCCATGAAATGCCAGGAAAAGCACAGGCTGGGCAGGACAGACCTGCTCTGCAATTTATAAGTTGTGTGATATTGGGCAGATGACCTAACCTCTCTGAGTACTCTGTCTCCTGAACAATATGGGGGCAACAATACTTAGACTGCAGGTCATGAGAAGGTGAACACAAAGTAAGAAGCAGAATACCTGGCACTAGTAGGCACTCCTTCACAAACTGTAACTAATGTTCCCACTGTCCTCTGGCCCTGCTTTAGACACACTCAAGAATGGTGAGCTCACTGCCTCATGAGGGAGTCCTGGCCACTGCTTGACCTGTTTAATTGTTAGAAAAGTCACACTGATATGAAGCTTCTTCTGTCCTTCCATAATTTCTGCCTACTGGCTCTGGTTCTGCTTCTTGGAGCCTGCTATCCATGGGGAAGAAGGCCTGCTGGGGTGCGGGACAAGTGACCTGGGGGTGGCCACATGGATGTGTTCATTTTGTACAAATTTGCATGTTGTACTTCATTAAGAAGTTAATTTTTAAAAAAGACAACAAACTTGGCTGTGAAACAAAATCAAAACCAGGGCAGGCTACCAAGCAGAGTCTAGGCTGCTTTAACCCAAGGGAATCTCCTCCCATTAAAGCCACTCCTCCAGCGGCACTGCAGACATTGGAAGGAAGGCAGGAATCATGTTATCCCTAGTCTTCCTATCTCTGGCCATAAAGCCCAGTTCCATCAGTTTTCTCCTAATATCTGACCCTCCCTGGTCGCCAACAATCGATGTGTTCCAGGAAGGGGCTCAGAATGAAGCACGCATTCTAGTTGGTGCAGAGTCAGGGCTCAGGTCCTCTCCTGCCTGTAGCCCACTTTGGAGATGTAGAGTGTAGATCGTAGGGACTCAAGGCTGGTTATACTGTATGTAGCCTAGCCTGGCAACTATGTGTAGGAACCTGGGGCTTGAATGCCCCTCTCACCCCAACTCAAGGAGACCCAACTATCTAAGAATACAGATAAGAGTCTGCAACACTTACCCCTTCCTTGTCCACCCCAATGAGGACAAGCTAATTACTGGGGTGACAATGGGAGAGGAAAGGGTATTAACAGGCAACAACTTCTTGGGATCACTTCCCAGGCCCAGCAACTGGCAGAGCAGAGCTTGTCAGATGAGGCTCCAGTCCACTCTGGGTTCCTTTGGTCCAGGACTCACCCTTACATTTGTCTCATGAGTCCCTGCTGGGCTCTGAGGGAGGGGTTCTGTGGCCTTCCTCAGCCTTCTCCTATGCAGATGGAACACCCCAACTCCCAGAGAGAATCATAGCCCAGGGATGCAGAAGAGGAAAGGATTAGGCCCCAAATCACAGGTTCTTCCTCCAGCCCCCTACATCTCAGTTCCCTAGTCTTATAGGGATCTGGTAGGGTGCGAGGCAGGATAAGGGCCTAGAAGCATGTGGAAACCAGATGCTACTGTGGAGCTGTGCCTTCCTGGGTAAATAAATTACACACCAAACACAAACAATCTGCTGCCTGCCTCTCCCCATTCACAGGGCAGTGTGCACATGGAGAAGGAGCTTTATTTCCTCCTGGCGGTGAGTCACAGGGTATACTGGGGGCTGGGGACTTGCCCCACATCTCTAGCACTCCATATCTTTTAGCCTGGACCAGATAAGTTACTAGAAAAGAACTTTATATGCACACTGCTGAGAGGGCAGCAGAGAATAGCACCGTGAGGCCAGAAGACTTTAGCTTTCATAGCCAGCCCATCTGCTGGGGAGGAGGTGGCAGGTAACCTAGGGCCTTCATGGGAAGATGGCTGAGGCCCAGACACAGATGACCACAACCTGCTGGTGGGGTGTCCTAATGAGCTGGAACTCAGTCAGGCTAGCCTGAAGCAGGGGAAGTGAAGGTCTGCTGGGAGTTCTTCCCAGGCATGAAGTTTGTCTAGGCAAGCCAGAGGGTGGAAGGAAATCTCCTCCGGCAGGGAGAGTAGAGGCTAAATTCCAAGGACTGATGCATGGGAGGTACCAGAACAGACAACCTCAGGTCTGTGCCAACTCGAGCTCTGCTGGTCCTCATAATAGCAGACACCCAGGCCAGTGGGGACCCCAAGCAGGGAACATGGCCACACAGGTTGACAAGCCTGTGTCTAGACACTGACATTTGGTATAGATGACAAGAGGCACTGAAGAGTGACAGTTTAGAAGTTGAAGGTCCTACAATCTTATTCTGGCTTTGTCTACAAGACCCTTCTGGGCCTCAGTTTCTTATTTGGGAAATTTTGGTTAAGAAACATTTAGTATCGAAGAGAGAACAACAGCCCTCATCTTTCAGCAAAAAGTAAGGGAAGCACTGAGAGGACCTCATACTCAAAGACTCCTCTAGGTCTTTAGGGGCTTTGTCTCCTACCTATCCCCTGCCCTCATGCTTAATACCCTGGCACTGCCCTTACTTTGCATTGGGTAGAGCTGGGAAGAGTTGGTGTGGGTAGATAAAGACACTGTGTCTTTCTGGGCGTGGGGCAGGGGCAGCTTAGGGGGACTGTGCTCTTCCAGCAGAAGGGTAGGCATGCTCTCAGTCTCCACCAGGAGCAATGAGTTATGAAGGTGACTACAGTGGGAACTTCCAATGGCTTGAGACCAAGACCAAGAGAAATTGTCTGATACTGACAAGTAGTACCTACAGGCACATGTAGTGGGCAGACAAGGGTACATAATGCTCAATAGCACTCATAAAGGGTTTCCTGGGCATGTCTACTCTTTGCCAAACACATGCACCATTGCGTGCATGCCTGTCTTCCCTGGGGTGAGCGAGGCAGGGATAAGAGAAAACAAAGTGTAGGCCTCTGTGCTAATTCTAATCCCAAAGTGAAGTTGCTAGTAGAGAAATCCTTGGGATGGAAGTCAGGGGACTAGGTCAGATCAGACAGTACCTTAAGCAAATGAGCAGAGTCTCGTATTCGTGAAAATGTCTGAATTAAGCACCCAGGTTGGGCAGAGACTGTACAATAGGACCACCTAGCCCAGCCCTAGCCCTCTAAGGCTTGTGCTCCATGGAATGGCAGTAGGCTTACGTGGGCAGATTGGCAGCAGAGGGAGTCCTGCCAGCCTGCACCACCAGCTGGGAATATCTTCCCTCCAGGGTGGTGTCAGGACTGTCCCTCTGTGCCCTTCTATCACAGCCTTCTCAGGCCCTTGCCAAGGCCTCATGCTCGTAGGGGCTTTCCAAGGTTCCTTTTGGGGGGAGGCCAAAGGCTGAGGGTACAGCTGGGGCTGCCCATGCACACATGTTTGTATGTATTTGCATGTATGCAGGCGTGTCATTGGCACGATGTGACTCTGCATTATCCAGGCCCACAATGAGTCCTCATTGCAACGGGTTTGATTAAATAATTATATTCTGGAAAAACTGCAGGAAACTGCGTTTCACTTCTTAAAGGGCAGGATCATCAAACATTTGTGCTACATTATTTGCAGTCACACCTTCTGCTGCATCTGCTCCCTTAAAAAAAAATCTCCAACTCCAATCTGATCTGAATATATAAATCTGAATTATCACAGCAAAGGCAATACGCTCACACCTTTTTTCTTTTTTTTAATCTGTTGCCATGGTGATTAGATAAAATTCACGCCAAGTCTCCAGGGAAGGATGAAATTATTTCAGACAGTTTCTAACCCCTCTCAAGCTACTTCTCTCTATGACATGCCTGGGCACTATCTCTGGGCTTGGGCAGGAAGACAGTCAAGAGAAGGCACCATCTCTTTGAAAGCCTTGAACATGCAGAAAGCACTTGCGTTTCAGAAATGCATTCAGTACCAAGCTGTGTCCTAAGCCACAGAGCCAGCAGCATGTCCTCAATTCACAACCACCTGGGGAGATAAATGGAGGCTGGCAGTGCGGGGTGGGGGGCGTTAAGTGATAGTGCCCTTGTTCAAGGGCAAGGAAACAGAGGTTGCAGAAATTGACCCAGGGCTGTGGACTGACCTTCCCAAGTAGAACTAAGCAAGGAAAGAGGTTTTCCTAGAAAAGAAAAAAACTCAATTCCCAGTGCTTCTGGATCCACTTTCCATTAGAGCTTCCCCAGACAGATTCTCAAAGGGGCTAATTATCAATGGATATAATTTACTAAAAGGTTTTTTATAAAGGGTATTATTGACCTAATTATTATTTAGTATGACCAGTTCACAAACCTTCTCTCTCTGTGTGTATGCGTGTGTGTGTGTGTGTGTGTGTGTGTGTGTGTGACTTAAATGATCCAGAGTACATTACAAAAGGCAGCATCTCCTTGCCTAGTACAAGCCTTCTCATTTCTATCAAAAGTCCCAATTCCCAGGCAGGGAAGATAGGAACTCTGAGCTCTGACTTCAGGAGGCCTCTTTTACCAAAGCCTCTGGGAACTAAACTCATCCATATAAAAGCTGAGAGTGACTTATTACTAAAGTCACAGCTGAGCAACAAGTGGAAAGCTTTGTCAGCCTAAACATACAGAGTGGGACAATAATTTGTGTTTATTTACTCCAGTGGCTCATGTCAGGATCTCATTAGTAGTCCACTGATAAAAAGAAAAGGGTTAAGATAAACACGAGCTGAAGTTTAATACATGGCAGCATTTTACCCCAAGGTGAGTTATCAGAGAGTCCTGGATTTCCCAAGAGACTTAACCCAAACCTCTCCAGGCCAGCACACATCAATGAAATGGGCCTTGAGCAGGTCACTGGGACAAAGAGACTTCTGTGAGTATCAGCCAAAGAATCTCTCTTTTTGGTTGTTCATGAGGACCAGGACACATTTAGCCGAGTGGTCTGGAGAAATGACACAGTCTGAGAACCAGGATGTGTGGTTGTTAGAGGCTCTGTGTGAACCTGCTGAGTACCATCTCCAGGACTCAGTTTCCCACTCTGAGGATGAGGGAAAAGAAGCCTATTTCTGTCACTATGGAGAAACACTGCAAATCTTAACTTCAGGGGCAAAGTTACATGAAGGCCCCACAGTAAAGTTAAGGACACCAGGAGGGCTGAGCAGTGGCCCTCCCCCGGCCTAGCACAGAGCCTAGCACATAGGCACTGGGTGTGGGGAGCCATTGAGAACGAGTCTCTAAGCCTCTTCTGTCACTTGGCCCACAACTGACCCAGGGGAACTGTGACCCCAGGATGGTGGCAGGAGTGGTGGGAATACAGTGAGTGACTGCATGAGCATGGAAGTCAAGAGACCTGGCTGTGAATCCTGCAGAAGCCACTTGGTAGCTCTTCGCCATGAGGAAATGACCCCTCCAAGCCTCTGTTTCCTCAAATGTACGATGCCAATAAAATTAAAACTTATCTCACAGGGTTGTTGTCAGGTTTAAATGGTATGAAATCTATAAAGCACTTAGCATAGAGCTTGGCACAGAGTAAAGGCTCAGTCAATGGTTACTAAGATGATGTTGATGATGGTGAAGAGGAGGAGGAGGGGGTGAGGAAAGGAGGAGCTGGAGGAGGAGGAGAATAATAATAATAATAATAATAATAATAATAAGAAGAAGAAGAAGAAGAAGAAGGAGGAGGAGGAGGAGGAGGAGAGGAAGAAGAAGAGGAAGAAGGATGATGATGATGGGGGGGGGGCAGAGGAGGAGAAGAGGAGGAGTGCCAACATCATTTTAGCAGAACAGCTCAGGCCTGGGAGTGAGAAGACTGTGTTCTAGTTTTTCCTTTGCCACTTGTCACCACTGCACTTTAGTGCATGTTACTTAATCTCAGAGCCTCATTTTTCATTTATAAAATGAGAGTCTCTTCTGTTATGAACTTATATGATGTGTTATTCTTCTCAATTTTCAAATGAGAAAAGGAGGCTTTGAAAAGTTAAGCAGCAGAAGTTCCACATGGTCATGTATTCATTAGTGGCTAGGATAGGATTCGAACCTAAGGGTAAGAGTATCTCCCCTGGCTTTTAACACAAGTATAACATGAAATGATATATCTACACTTTTGTTGATTGTCAAGTGTGATACTTGGCTCAGTTGCCATGATTCAGGAATGGTTGTGAGAATCACTTAGAATTGGTGGCTGAGACCTCTGACTCAGCAGGGCTTTGAGATTCAGCTGTCACTCTCCTTGCATGCTACTAGAACAGGAGGCCAGGGTGATTATTCTAGAGCCTGGTTCTAGTCTTCACTATGTTACTAATTATGTGACTCTAGACTAGATTACCTCCAAGGTCCCCTATAGTGCTAAGTCTCTGTGATTCTAGAATTCATTCCCTAAGGACTAGGTAAAAGAGGTATTGTTTGCAAAGGAGAGGCTTGGGCCTTACCTAAGGATAATGAAGGGAGATGGCAGAAGCTAGGACCACCAGGGGTGTGTGTAGGCAGGTAAAAAAAGATCCTGGATTCTTTTGCCTTTAAGAGGAGAAAGATCCCTGACTTTTGAATGAGGGCTGTATAAGCCTGGAAGGGGGAGGGGACAGAAAGCCCCTAGAGTCTAGAGATTCAAAGGCACCCTGCCTCTGTGAGGTGCAGAAACTCTTAATTGGAGCTGTGCGTGCATCCTGCACTGATCACTCCATGATGTGCCTTTCTGAGGCAGCACAGAGGCAGCCCTTCATTAAATCTGACACCAGGGAATTAATTCAACTCACGGCCGTCACTCTGTCTCTGTCACCCTTTCCCCTCAACAACCATTGCTCCTTGATCTTCCCCACCTTCATGTCGAAAGTTCTCATTGGGGAGAGAAGCTTCCTCTGACTGTCCCCAGAACTATGACCATACTGTGGACCAGGACCCAGAGCACAGCTTGAGAGGGTACAGCAGGAATGAATGGGTGGGTGGGGGAATATTGGATGGACACACATACACCTTCACAGAAAGAAAGCAAAGGAAAGACCACAGGCCGTGCTGGATCCTTCTCCACCTGCAGCAGAAGGAAAGATTTGAAAGCTGATGGTGACAGCTAACTGGCTCAGCCCCTTTTAGCTATTCTTGAACAGTGACTTTATAATTAAAGTCCCTTTGGGAGGAGTCATGTGGAGACAGAAGAGGGAGAAAAAGAGAAAGGGCTGCAGAAGCTACCTGGGCTGCTCTGAAGAGTCATAACACTTTCTCACACCTGGAAAATCACAGCTCACCCACCTACAGGTAATTTCCTACTTCCTATCTACCTACTATGCTCCCCACAGACCCCTCCTGACTCCACAAATGGGCAACCCATGCTCAGAGGTCCCTCATCCCGAGTCAGGGCAGGGTCTGGGCCAGGCAGATATCTCCACCCACCATGGGAAACAGCACTTCCATTGTAGGCAACCTGTCTCTTTGCCCCAATATGCCAAATCAATATTACCTTTGTTCTATCTGTGCTGACAAGTGAAAGCAGTTTGGAAGCACTGATTTAGAGCATCAAACTTTGAGATATGTTGTCCAAGGAAACAAAAGCTGTCAGTGATTTCTATTGTAAGTCATTGGACAGCACTTGAATTTAATTTCTCTTTCTCTAAGGAGCCCCAAAAGGTTTGTCCAGGGCTTGTAAAGAAATATACAGCAATCATAAGACAGGAACAGGGAAGGTGAATCCCATACGTAAATGCTAATTTATGATAGAAGAGAGGGTTTAAGGAAAAACTTTCTTAAAAGAAGGAGGCAGATTCCCCAGGGAAACATTAGCAATTGTCCTTGCACTCTTGGCTGAGGCCAAGGAAATAACTACTGAAAGAATAACTTCCATTAATATATTTGTTTTATAGACAAGGAAGTATTGAGAGGCAGGAGATTGCCCTGACCAGTCCCTGGCCCCGCTTCTGCACACTTACTCTCTTCTTACACCAGAGCATCATCCTCTGGAAGATTTCCACTCACTCAAGAATGCCAAACAGACATCTCCTCTGCACAATAAGCAAATCACAAAGTCAAATGAAACACAAAAAGAGCCACTTCAAAGAGTTCTTATTTTCTAAACTTCTTAAGAAATTCTGACATTTTCTTTTCATTGAGTCACAAAATCAGATTATATATTTTCCCCAACCACGGGCAGGGGTAAGGAGGTGGTCTAAGTTTGGAGCTGATGTCGCTGAAGCAAAGGAGCACCTGGTCGCAGAGTGAGGAGGCAGCCTGGTAGCCTGTCCCCCTGCCCATTGTTTAGAACAGACATTGCACCTGCACCCATGCCACCAAAACTACAGCCACCAACCAGCATGTCTGGAGTCTCTGTTACACTTTCCATCACCTTGAGGAAAGGCTCTTTGTCCTGGGAGCACAGCAGCTGTGCTTTTCTGTAAAGCGAGAGGAGAGGAGGAAATGGAAGCACAGGTTTCTCACTGTTAATACACAGCAGCACAATATGCACCTTGAAACTCTATGAAAGACCCGAATGACCTGTTTGAATTTTCCCTGTTGAGAAGGTGAATTTGGAAATTGGGAAGAAGAAAAGTGGTGCTGACCCCTTCTTAGAGGTGGGACTGGCAGCCCCCATTCAGAGTTGGAGTAGGGAAGAAGGCCCCTCAGTATGGTGAGTGCCCAATGAACTCCTAAGGGACAGAGAAGCCCTTCCTTGGTCCCTGTCATCTGTCTACCAAAAGCCCCGGGAACGTCTGCAAGATATACACAGGCTTATGTGAGGGTGGGATTTCTGTCAAAATTAGGAGGGAGGCTGAGGCCACATTTGGTTGTCATCAGGACAAAAATAAAGAAGAATCCCTAAACCAGAGCAAAGAAGCAGAATTCAGCAGCTCTGGGAAACCAGGGCCAGAGACGGTGGTGAGAGCAGAAGCCTTCCCTGGAATGTGCAGGCCTCTTTAAGAAGGACACAGGACATTCTGAGGATGTGGAATTAATAAGATCGAAGGCAATTTTTTATAGCCTTTAAGAGGCAGGGCCATCTTATTGATATCTGGGTTATAGATAGATATTATTAATATTATTTTACAAATGAGGAAGTTGAGAAATGCAGGTCCAGAGCTACTGAGAGCCAGTCAGCTCAGAAGGAGCTGGAAACACAAGGTGGCTGCTGAGAAAGCTGGTCCCAGGCTGTCCGGTAGAAACAGTGTGTTCCAGTCAAGGAGGGGTCAAGAGTTCCCTGAACCCTGTTCCTACATGTGGTGCAGGGAACTCACTGTGGGCCTGGAATTTGAGAAAAACATTGACAAACTGGAGCATGACCAGAGGTAGCTACTATAACGAGACCCGATCAGATAATAGAAAGGACTGCTGCAAAAATGGGTTGCTTTAGCCAGGAGAATGGGACTATGGTCAGGGTGGGGGGCCCTGGGTGGACAAGAGTGGATGAGAGACGTCCTCAGGTGGAGGTGAAAGAAGGAAACATTCTGTGGAAGTTTGGGGGTAAGCAGGGGCAAGAGCAGGACCTAAGGGACAAATTTCATCAAAGCAGATTTCAGTCCAATATTAAAAGGAACTTCATAAAAGAGGAACTTCCTAAAAAAGCAGAAGCATCAGCTAGTTTGCAAGGTATCAACACTTAAGTATGGCTTTTCATTTCAAAACCACTTCATATAATCTCCTCAACGCAGACTCATAAAATACAGAAAATTGTAAGGAAGAAAACAGAAACACTCCTAATCTCACTATTCAGAGATAACCGAAGCAGTCACTAACAGCCTTGACATATTTCTTTCAAGATGTTCATCTATGAAACATCTATGAAAGACCCGAATGACCTGTCTTATTTACCTAAGTAAGTATGTATATGTACTTTGTAACCAATTGGGATCCTACTATATATAAACTGTATTTGCCACTTAATATCATACTATGATATTTTCTCATGTAATTAAAAATGTATTAGAATATTTCACTGTACTATTGTACCATTAATTACTTAGTCATTTCCCTATTATTAGATATTCAGGATTTTTTAAGAAGTGTTTTTTCACTGTTGTAAATAATATTGCAGTTAACAAAAATTCTTATTCCCACATTGGGTTCCTTCTTAAGGAGAGAGCTCAAAGAATGTGCACATTTGTGGCTTCAGATACACATTGCCAAGCTGCTTCCTAGACAGGTTGTACCAGCATCCACTCGCAGCAGTAGTGTACAAGTGTGCCCAGCTATCCCCACGCTTGCCCACATCACCTCAAGGCTTTTATAAACAAAGTGCTCCTCTAATTAAGATGAGATTTGTTTCCTCACTTTCCAGGAACATGTCTGTTTACACCTCCTTCTGATGAACAAGACATGAGTTGTCCTGCATGCACACACTGATACCCACACGACCTAACTCTGTGTTCTTTGTGAACTCTGCTGATGCTTCCAGAACTGTGGCAATCTCAACACAGAACCATTCTCTTGAGAAGGACACAGCCACTTTCAACCTACAGCAGAATGCTTTTTGAGGCTGGGGTCCCAGGGCCAGGCAGGCATCTATGACATGAGCAAGGGACTAGAAGCCATGATTTCCAAGGCCCCTTTTAACCTGACAAACTAACTGTACCACCTGCATGGGCCACCTGGGAACTTGGGTACATAAGAGAGTGGGGATAAATAGAGGATGGGCAGTACAGGGGATTTCATTGTTTCAGGATAAATCGCAGTAAAATTAGGTGTTCTAAAGAGCCAAGTAAGAAGGCAACAGCCAGTGATCCTTGCCAACGCTCTGCCCAGCACACTCTCTGTTCTCCAGGCCTCCAGGTAGGATCCTGTCTCAGGGGCACTGGGAGATCACCTTTCTCTCTCAGGTTTCCCTGTTGGCTGGGGACCTCATCTCTTTCTTGTAATTCGAGCTAGAATTGGGAGTAAATCTCTCAAAGAAGGTAATTATCTGGGCCTTTGCTCCCATTCCCAAGTCACCTGACCCTATCCAGGGGGCCTTTGACACTGACCAATTGACTGCCCCAGGAAACTCCTTGGTTCCCAGCTCTTCTTGGGGCAATGGAGCCTCACAATTCCACAAATACCCCAGTATCTTCATTTTCAGTGGCCTCATTCTGGGTCTCCAGACTCTCATTAAAGCAGGAAACAGAATACAATGGGATTTGGAGGTAGATACCACCACTTTCAGCTTTGAGACCTGCCTGATGTGGCCTGGGACAGAAGGGCATAGCTGGGTTGCAGTATGTGCACTGGCTCCTCCCTAACTCCACCAAAACCCCTCCAGGATCAGGTCCTGATCTCACTTTCACCAACTCTAGACTGTCATAGAGGGACCTAAACTGTGACCTCATTCCTCTCCCAGCATTTTGCAAATGGTGTTGAAATGGGTGCTTTTTCTAATGAAATATATTGTGCATATGTAAGAGGAAAAAATAATATTCAAATCACCATGTATATTTTGGCTATGTTTTCTTCAGATCTTTTTTAGAAGAAACATTTTAAGACTTAAGACATTCTGAAAACAGTTGTATTTCCCTGTGTGAGCACATTGCCTCCTTCCTCAGAGGTAAGCACTACTCTAAATATGGTGTTTACCACTCTCATACATGATTTTATACTTTTGCTACATATGTATGTATCCAGAAACAATAAAGGATAGTGTTCTGCATGTTTTCAAACTTTATACAAATGGTACCATAATGCACACATACTGCAATTTGCTTTTATCCATTTGACATTTTTCATGATGTGTCCAAGCTGGTTTGTAAAGCTCTGGCTCATACATCTGTCTCGCAGTACAGCATTTCATTGTAGGAATATAACATTTAATTTATCCATATTGATCTCCAATTTTTTGCTATCACCAACATGGCTGCTGTGAGGATTCCTGTTTTGCACATGTACAAGGGTTTCTTTAAGAGATACGTACGTTGGAGCTCTTTTCTTAACGTGTCTATCTCCCAAGCAGAACACACATGGTGGAGGGCACATGAGCTCACTGGAGTGCATTAAACTGAACCAAGCTGGACGAGACCTCTGGGGTCATCTGTTTCAGCCCCTTTGCTTACAGATGAGGAAACTGATATCCAGAGAGAGGGCAAAAAATAATTTAGTGACAGAACTGAAACCAGAATCCCTAGGTCCCCTCCCCACCTTTCTGGCCTGATCCTTACCACACTCAGAGGCAACTAGTAACTATTAGACAAGTGACCCAAAAGAGGAGGGTAGACACGGGGAGCAGAGAGGCATTTAAAGAGGTCACACCTGAACACCTGGCTTCTAAATATAGGCCTTACACCTGGACACCCAGCCTCCAGAGTGGGGTCTCACACCTGGCCAAATCCAGACTGATATGCTCAGATGGAGGCCTGCCTTTTGTGGTCTTCTCTTCCTCTTGCCAGGCCAGTCCAGTAGAAGACCCTGCACCTAGAAACCAGGAGAACCAGATATTATGGCTTAGAGGTGAAGAGTGGGTTCTGGCACCAGGTGGCTTTCAACTGAGTTCCCACTCCATTTCTTACTAGCTGCGTGGCCTTGAGTGAGTTCCTTCACCCCATTGTGCTTTATTTTCTTCACCTCTAAAATGGGGATGACAATTCTGCCTACCTTACTTATCATAATATTGGGGAACTAATGAGTTAGTCTGTATACAGAAGTTCACACAATGCCTAGCATGTGGCAAGTGCTATGTGTTTTATTCTTACCCTCCCTAAGATCCCCCACAGGAAGCAGGTGCAGCATCAGTGCCCTCCCCACAGCATGGCCTCATCGCCCTCTCTGACTCTATTTCCTGGCCTCAGGCAAGATGTTTCTCTGTGCCTCAGCTTCCTCACTTGAAAATGGGGTCCATACCATCTGTCATGAGAATAAAATGAGACCAAACAATGTAAGCTCATGAAACAGACCTGCAGGAGTGGTCTGATTGTTTTACCTATCCAGTGTTAACTGCTGGTGAGACCGAGCATTTTCCCATTCATTACATACTATGAGAAAACCAAAGATATTCTGTCTGTAAAATGTGAGGTCACATCTGTGACAGTGCCTGGTGTAGTGTCTGGCCCACAGCCCAGTAGCAGAATAAACGGTGGCCCTTGGTGCTCCTTCCCTGCTGTCGGGAAGGGTTTCTTCTGATATGGGAAGAATTAGAAAGGAAGTAGAGTGAGGTCACTGAGTCTCTGTCTGCTGATCTGTAAATAGGGGCAGTAGTTCCAATCTACATCAAAATGTTATGAGAGTTGAAGTATAATACATATAAAGTGTGCTGTAAACTGTAAGAGTGCAGTACAAATTTAACTCACTAAGTACCACAAAGAAGAATGGACTGTGCATCTTGCCTTAGATCCCCATCCTGCTTAGTTTCTGGGTGCACCATTGTAGGGCCCTTCCTTGTACACACCTCTCTGGCAAGCTTCCACATTTGCCTTACCGGTGCCCTGGGTTATGGACAGCAGCCTAGGGGAGGGACAGGGAAAACAATGGCAGTGTGGGATGTAGGACAGAGGATGTCTGTAGCCCACCTGCCTGAAAGATGCTGAGTGATCATCCTGGAAATTCAAGGGCAGGCTTGCACTTCAGGAGGCTGAGCAGAGATGATCTCCAGATTTCTGGTAACATCCTTAATCATTGAAGACCAACTCCCAAAAGTCCTTCCAAATTATTCTCCTCTCAAAATTTTCAATGGCTACCCATTGCCCTTTAATTACACATAGCTCAGTGCAGTATCAGTCACTCCCCTCCACCCAAATGTATCCTGAGTTCCAGTCAAATGGGGCTGTTTCCCCCCAAGAACTCAGCCTTTGCTCTCAGAGCACTAAGATTTCACCCTTGCGGCCTCCTGCATGCAGAACAGGGGTTTTCAACAACAGCTGCTCACCTATGGGGCTTTCACAAATACAGGTGCCTGGGTCTTATATCCAGGAATCCTGGCTTCATTGTTTGGGGTTGGTCTTGGGCAGTAGTGTATTTTAAAAGCTCTCCAGGTGATTCTAAAGCCAAGGGCTGACAGGTCTAGAAGATTTTCCTCTGCAGGAGCTTAGCTTGCCAAATGATCCATTTCCTGGACCCATGGGAAATGCTACTCCTTACAGTGAGCTGGCTCTAATCATAGAGGATGGGGCTTCCTGCCCCAGAGCCACCAGAGCCTGTGACTTTCACATGTCCCCATTACACTCTGCCTCATGTTGAGGTCACCTGCATCCCAGATCATCTTACCTGTTAGTGTGCCCCATATCTTCCATGCCTCTGCCCACCCTTCCAACACCAAACAGGCATCATTAAATAGTGGTTGATCCAAGGCCACTCACATTCTGACCCAGACGATGGAAAGGGAAAAAGAAACTGTCCCCTCTGTTTAGGAAAAAAGGGGAACACCTGGACATTCACCCAGACACACCTGGAACTGGATGCTCCCACTGCACTTACTCTGCCCACACACAGCAGGCCAAGTATCTGCCTCGAGGCTCTTCTCTGGGTGTTTCTGGAGGTCTACACAGTGAGTCTCTCTCCACTTTCCACAAGCAAACACTGTGAGTATGAGTACATATGACGTCTGTTCAGGAAAAAGTCCAACCATTGTTAATATAATGAGAATGATTTGCTTGACACCCATGTAACCTGGCAGCCAAGGAGAGTGGACTGGAATGCATATATGTGAACAATGACGACTTCACTCTACTAGTCAGTGGGGGCAGTAGATGCCATTGAGTGAGCATTTGTCCTGTGTAGCTGTCACATTCAAAATGACTGAGTGAGTAGAACAATGATTCTGTGTCAAATTTTGCATTAAGCTTGAACATTCCTCCACAGAAACTATTTGGATGATTCAGAAGTCCATAGCTATGGGTAATTGGTAATTGGCAGCTTCATCACCACAATGTGCCTACTCATGCATTATGTCTTGTGCAGAGTTTTTTGGCAAAACAAAAAATCACCCCGGTGACTCAACCCCCCCTATAGTCCAGATCTGGCACTCTGTGACTTCTGGCTTTTCCCAAAACTAAAATCACCTTTGAAAAAGGAAGAGATTTCAGACCATTGATGAGATTCAGGAAATTATGATAGGGCAGCTGATGGCAATTGGGAGGACTGTGTGAGGTGCCAAGTTGCCTACTTTGAAGGGGACTGAGGCTTCATGGTCCTATGTACACTGTTTTTTGCATCTTCTTCAATAAGTGCCTCTACTTTTCATATCACATGGCTAGATACTTCCTGGGAAGATCTTGTATATATACATACTCAGTATGTGCAAATTACACAAAACATATTATTCATGTGCATACACACATGTATATTTTCATTAAAACGACTTTCTTTGGTGTGTGGGAAGAGAAATTTTTCCAAATCCCTTGGTATCCTCAAGCAAAGACCCTTGGGAATCACTGTCTATATAACACAGCATCTTGTACACAGGAAGTGCTCAAAAAACATCTGTTAAATAATGAACTGAAAATTCAACCAACCGATTGTTTCTTATGCCAACACAGCCAATTTAAATAGATTCAAGGGATGACATTGCCATAGACTATGGAATTGCCAACTCTAGCCTGATGGATTTTGTGGCCCTTTCTGGGCACAGCCCTGAGGGTATATACCCAATCCGTATTTGCGCAACTGCTTCCCTAGGCCTGTGTCAGTACTAGCAAGCTCTGGAATATTCTAGATACAAGCCCTTTCCTTATTTTCTGTCTCAAAAGGTCTGAGAGTCTTCTGGACCACCATACAGAGGACAAAGGTCACATGTTACCTGGCTGACTCCAGGGCACAAGCAGAAGCTGAACTTGGAGCCCACATTCCTCCACTGCCCCTCAAGTCCAGCTCCATTGCCTTGCACTGTCACAGGCTTCTGTCTCCCACTCTGTGGTCTGCTTCTCAGCTGACTCTCCAGAATTCTGGCAGAGTCCATGTCCCTACAGATGTGAGTATTCAGATCTGCTCTGACCCTGAAGTGGAGGTGGAGGGAAGGGACCTCTAGGTTTGAGAAAAAAACACTTCCAACTCTGAGGCCTTAGTGCCCCTGAGCCTTTATTGTCCACTGTACTGGAATACAGAGGGCTATTCCTTGTTCCAATTGGCCTGCAGTCACTGCCCAGGCAGGCTTGGAAGCCGACAAAACATATGCCCAAGCTGTTCAGAATTCCATATACAGAAAGATCACTGGTGGAATACAAAGGCCAAGGTCATGATGTTAGGAAGTGGGCTTCAGCCTTGTGTCTTATTTTGCTCTGTGCCAGCACAAGGGTTTTCTCATCATCTTTACCTTATGCCCTCAGCCCTAAAGGCCAGATTACTCCAGTGTAATAATAACTAATTTCATAATCCCATATGCTCACATCTAATGCTCATACCTACATGCTAAAACCTAAATGTTCACTCCTAGATGTGCTCTCACCATGATGTTCACTGCTGGATAGTCCCTCCTGGATTCACACTCCTGATGGTAACACCTGGATGCTCACTCTTGGATGTTCACACCTGAATGCCCACTCTTAGATGCACACTCCAGGCTGCTTACACCTGTATACTCATTCTTGGACCCTTCATGTCATGATATTCAAAGGTGGATACTCACTCCTGAATGTTTACTCCTACATGCTTACACATGGATGCTCATACTTATATACTCACTCCTGGATGATCACACCTGGAAGCTCACACCTGGATGCTCATACCTGAGTGCTTACTTCCATATGCTTGCTCCTAGATGTTTCATATCACAATGTTCAAAGCTGGATACTCACTCCTTATACTCATACCTAGATGCTCACACCTACATGTTCACTCCTGGATTCTCACACCGGAATGCTCGCTCCTGGAAACTCACTCCTCATGAAGCCGTTCCTAGTCCTAAGGACAAGATGACTAATCCTGTATCATGTGTCTATTTGGCACTAGGGAAAACTGAAACCTACATATAGAGAATCTATTTATAGAAAACAGATCTATATAGAAAAATATAAGGCAACATAGAAAATGTTTTTCCTATATAGTAAAAGTATATATTTTTAATCTTCTCATCTGAGGAAATTGATGCTCAGAGAGGTTAAAGAACCTCCATAAAATCATATGAAAGGTAAGGAATAGGACCATGATTTGAACCCAAGTTTCTCTGAGGCAAGAGCTCAGGCCTTTTAGTTTTGCTGCACAGCTCTTCCATCAAAGGGAGACTCCAAGCCCTGCTGATTTAGGGCATAACAGGAGAAAATGAAGGCTTTATTCTAGCAGCCACAGAACCACACCCATCTCTTCATTTTAATTCATCCCCTTTACAGCCTAATCAAAGGTCAGTCACTTTCTGTTTAAATGTCCCTCCAGACAATCAACAGCCATTGTCTGAGTGCCTACTATGTGCAGATGCAGTGAGACTTGAGGCATTATGGATGCATGTTCCCTTCCCACTGCTGCTTAGTGCCAACCTCTGCTTGGAACCACAGCCCTGTCCCCAATGTGACTCCAGTTCTGGCAGTGAAGCTTCACTGATATACAACAGAGTTCAAAATCACAGGCTTGGCAGGAAGTGCCATCTATACATAGCTCTACCATTCTGTAAGCACCATTGGCTTCTTCTGAATAAATGCTATCCTACATTAAATGCCAGAATTCGACAAGCCATACTGCATGTTTGCAGTGAGATTGAGAACTAAAGGTAAGATTGATTCCAATGTGAATACCAGCAAAGCAAATGGGTTTTTGAAAACCCTATAATTTCCCTGCAACCCTTGACTTTACTAAACACACATTTTTAGACTACAGCACAGTTAGGTAGGCATTAAACAAAAACGAGTAGTCTAATGATAATTTATGTGTAGGATAACCTTCTATAAAGAATTCCACTCTGATTTCAGGGTAACTTACAGAGGTGCCAACTTAACCAAACAATGCCACTTGCTCCATGTCCACTGCCACAGCATGATCCTAGGGCACAGTGCTTGCTTGCCCACAATTGTCTTATATGTGCTGAAATTCACCCAGTGGGTGCTCAGGAAATGTGGAACCTACTATGAACTAAATGGAAAAACAAATGCAATACATGTGCACACCACCAGAGGCACCTATGAATACACACTTATCTCCTTGACTGAGGAACTGCGTCTGATGGGTCTGGAACCAACCAACTGGTGTGCAAATGCAGAGCAGCCTGCTGCCATGAGATTGGAAAGGGTCCTGGGAGCTGCAAGCATGTGCTCCAGGTGGGGCCTCAAGAACTCCTGGGGCACTGGCATCAAACCAGAGTACTGATTTACCCTTCTCTGGCTATCTAACATTAGGCAGACCCCTCAACCACCCAAGCCTTGGTTTCCCTGTCTGTGAAATGAGGTTAAGAATGTGTCTCCTTCAGATGGGGTTAGATTCAATAAAATGACACTTGTGAACTGGAGTTATAAACCAGAGAGCACTATACAAATGAGAAGTGACACAGGCAGCTGGGCACGATTTGAGAGGTTGCATCAAGTCATCTCTAAGAACTGAAATCACACTACTCTGGACTAAGATCCTGCTCTACCACACACTCTGGCTTTGAGTAGTTGGCTGGACATGTCTGTGCCTCAGGCTCCTCATCTACAAAATGGAGATAATAACACCATCCACTACATAAGACACTTGTGAAGATTAAATGAAATGACTCATGAAAAGCACTTATTGCATAAGATCTCAATGATTAATCATTTATTTTCTTACTAACCATTATTATAACTATGATTACTATTTCAATTTAGCCCATATGACTAGGGAGAGAATTTCTTTGCTACTCTGAATGCTTCCTTCTTACAGGAAAGACTCTCTAACCTACAAACTGTGTTTTAAGGCATTAGAAAGTAGGATTTCTCTCTGCATTCCAAGAAAGAACACAAGGCTGTCTGAATCTGATGTCTCTTCCCCCATCAAAGCAAACCATAAACAAACAACAACAACAAAATTAAGGACCAGCTGCCTTTTCCTCTACAACTGCCTTAGTGAGGGAAATAGTAATTGTCCTGAGTCCCTGGATAAGTCCTCAGGCCAGAGTCACAAAAGTGTGTTACAGGGAAAGAGATTGGACTTTGGGGACAAAAGCTCTGGATCCAGGTCCAGTGAGGGGCTGTGTTACTGGGAGCAAATCGCTTGGCTTCTCTGAATCACATTTCCTTTATACCTGAGAATGGGGGTAAGCATGCTTCCTTCACAGGGCTAAGTGGAGGATTGAAGGAGATAACATGCCAGTAATGCCACAGGGCCCTGCATACACATATGTTTTAATACGTGTTTTTTTCCTCTACTTCCACTTCTCTGCTGACTGCACAAGTCACTGAACCTCACTGCATCTGTTCCTTGTCTGTAAAACAGGGAGATAATGGGGGTTACTGTGAGGAGTGAATGAGATCATGTAAAAATACAGTATGAACCTCATAGCATTGTTAGTTATTAATGAACCAGGATTTGAGCACTTTTAACAGACTAGACCCAAGTATTTTGTAGAGTTGCTCTTTGCTGTGTTCGTACCAAACCACATGACTTCATTCTGCACCTAAACATAATTTTGATGAGGAACCATGCAAGGCAAGAGTGAACACAAATATTAATAACACTATATTTCCATCATTTTACTTGCCTCATTTTGCCCAGATAGCATCATGGTCTGTTTGAATTAAAAATACCATCGTGATTGCCAGGCTAGCCCCTGCTGTTTATGGCTTTCTCCAGATCACATTCAGGAGGGGCCATTCTCTAATCTGTGATCCCAGTAGCACTGCTGCTTTGGGTGGCTGTACCCTAGCTAACCTGTGTTCTGCCTCCAGCCTAGCACCTGGAAAGCGCAGCACGGCCCAAGATTGGGCAATGTCATGAAGCTGAGTGGGCAATTTCCCTGCTGTTGAGGCCAGTCCTCCATCTGAGAGTTCAAGTCTCTCTAGAGGCTTAATTTTCACCTAAAGGATTCCATGTGTAACAGATTTCATTGTCCCCATTTCACAGGTAAATAAATTCAGGCCTTGAGTGTAACTTGCTCAGGGTCTTCTTTCTGCCACATCCCACTACCTCTTCTGAAAATCGTCTGCCCAAATATGTCACCCAGTTTTGTATTGTGTTTTCTTTTCTTGTCAATTTCCAGTTTAACTATGTATGTGTATATATATGTATTCTGTATATTAATTTTTTGTGAGGCAATATAGTGTAATGCTTTGGAGCATGAGTAATGAAGTATCAATGTAGTTTAAATTGTGGGACTACCACTTACTCACTTCAGGCAATTCACTTAGCTTCTTTGTGCCTTGGTGTTTTTTTCTTTTTTATTGAATTTTTTGGGGGTGACATTGGTTAATAAAATGTGCCTCTGTCTGTTCATCTGTAAAATGGGGAATAATAGTCCTCTCACCTTCAAATTGCTGTGAAGATTAAATGAGCTAAAGATGTAAAATGCTTAGAACAGTGCCTGGGAACTTAGTAAGTGTTATTTAAATATTAGTCATTATTGTCATGCATTTCTTTTTCTAGAACTAGGTAGGACCTTCCTAAGTTAAATGTCCTGCACCCTTTTCAGACTTCTCCCTGAATTCTACTTACCCTCCAGCCACGCGCCCAGACCACCCACGCTCTCCTGGCCTGCTTGCCTTTGCCCTACCGTAACCTCCATCTAAAAGCTCTTTCTTCATCTTTGGCCTGGAATGTGTTCCAAGGCCTGACTGCAGGCCTCCACCCCTTTCAGAAACCCAGCCTCTTTCGTATCACCCTCTTCACAGGAATGTACTATAAATCCTAGAGAGGAACTGCTGAAGGGAAGAAACAGGTCATGGTCAAGTTGGATTCCTCTGCAAGGCCTGACACTGTGCCTAGCACCCAGCAGGGGCCCAAACCCCATTTGTTAAATTGCCTTAAGCACATCATCTATTAGCACAGGCTGACCATTCTAGCCCATTTTCTACATGCCTCTAAATAGGTGAGAGCTAAGATCCCCAATTTTGTATCTCAACTACAGCATGTCACACAGGAAGAACCCACAAAAGTGGTCTCCCTCTGGGAAACCCTGAAGCAGCTGGGCATAATGCAGGCCAGGAACCACCAAGCCTACCTTTTGTGATACCTCCAATTTTCTCTGTGACCTCAGGCAGGCCTCCCTCTTGCCTTCCTGCCACATGACAGTCCAGCTGGGGAGAGACTGGCATTTTGCCATCATCCTTAATCATCTTCTATGAGCACTGGTGGGGAGAGGGGTTGGAATAAAATATAGATCCTGTTCATGATGATTAGATATTCTGGTAGTGGGAATAACACAGATTTAAAAATGTTACAGGACAAAATACAACCAGTGTTTTGAGAAAGGAATTGATAAAGTCCTGAGGGAGTCCAGAAAAGGATTACCTAGGAGGTTAATCTGGGTGATTTTTAAATCCATTCTCAGGAGAAATTGGGAAAGACATCATGGAAAAAGTAGTATTTGAATCAGACTTTGAAAGATTTTAGACAGATAAAGAGGAAAAAAGTCTGGCAGTGAAAGAGAAGCGCCCTATGAGTAGTCAACATCACGTGCCCTGAGAATGAGAAGAGAAGGGTGAAGCAGGCACAGGAGAGCACTGGTCAGGGCCTGGGTTTCTTCGTCAGTACTGAGGTGGCTGGATCAATGGCTCCAGGCCCTTCGAGCCCTGGTAGTCTGTGACTCCGTTTGTTTGTAGCCCACATGTGTCCACACTGGATTCTAGGCCCTGCTTCATCTCTCTCTCTCTCCTCTGCCATCCCGCCTCCACGTTGGTGTAAACTCCCGGGATCCAAAGTAGCCTTAGGATCAGCCTGAGAAAAGTGCAATTAACAAGTTAAATCTGTTTTCCTAAGCAAACTCACAACACATTTGATTGTCTATTGTGTTGAAATCCTTCATCCTTGCCCACCAGAGATGACAGCATGAACTGAATTCTAAATTTCCAGATCAGGACCGTCTTTGTGTCTCCCACTGGGCCAAAAACAGAGCCAGCACCCAGTAAAGCCTCCCTGTTAGAATGACTGTTTTGTCCAATGATCTTTCAGCTGCAAATCTGCTACCCTTCAGAAAAGTTAAAACCTCACGACACATAGCCAGAAGTCAGTGCAAGGGCTGGTGCACTGACCAGTCCTTGTACTTTCTGTCCCTAGGCAAGTACAAGAGGCAGGGATAGGCCCTCCTCTTATGCTGAAACCTAAGGACAGTCCCTTCTTAATGAAGAACCTGCTCTGGAGAGGCAATAGGAAATAGAGCAACCCAGAGGACCCCAGCTCAAAACCAGGCTGCTTACTAGCTGTGTGGCCTTGGGAAAGTTGCTTAACTTATAAAAATTTATAAAAATTGGGGTGGCCAGGGAGGAACCAACAAAACAAAAAATGTTGCCTCTCTTAAAGAGTTATTGTGAGAATATTGTGAGAATTAGAGATAGAATACATATAAAATGCCTAACACAAAAGAGGTCTCAATAAATGACAGATTATCATTAATCTTGTTGTACTGCTGTGGCAGAGCTATGAGGACCCTGGGGTAAAGAGATGTAAAGCATAAGGTTGTCACCCCTCCTGCAGCAGACAGACAGAAACATCGCCTACGATGTAAGACAAAATGAAGTAAGTGCTCCAAGAATAAAACCAGAGGACTGAGAAGTTCTGCCTTGGGTTACGTAAGGCCTCATGGAGGAGGACACATGTAAATCTAATTTAAAAGGCAAAAGAGGAGCTGGGTGTCCATAGCAGAGGAGGGAACTTGTGCAGACCAGGCACAGGAGACAGCAGGACCAAATGAAAAGAGGTATGAAAACCCACAAACAACTTGGAACTCTGGGGAAAATTGAGAGGTAGAAAAAGGGTGGTGGGTTCACCTTGAGCACAGGTGGGCTGTGGTCAGGAAGCACTGCTCCCTTTTGAGAAAAGACCCCTGTGTGCCTGCTCCTCTGCTCCCCAATATACAGTGTGCCCAGCCCAGCCAAGGCATGATGACAAGCCCTCATTCAAGAGCCCTGTCTATTCACATAGACAGGGAGCTGATCCAGGCCTGACTTCCAAAACAACAGCAAATACATCTGGCCTGCATCTTAGCTGGGTGCAAAACTCCCCACTGGGGCCAAGACAGCCAGTTAGGATGCTGGTGAAGAGCATGCCAGGAAACTCCCATAGGAGCCGCGTGGATCTACTCAGGTCTGGTAGAAATTAAAAGCTATTAGAAACAGGGCCAGATTTATCTTTACATCTAATAACTTGCATGGTAATGGTGATCATGCAGTTGGGAAATTAAACCACATCTTGGCTTCACTGGAGGCCTTAATTTTATGTTTGTGCACAGCCCTTTGCCCTATTACCCTCATGCTGCCTGCTCAGAAGAACAAGTTCACCTCAAGACCAAGTCCCTGGGAGAGAAGGAAAGGGTAGGAGTCTGTCTGCCTGATCACAGGTAAATGGCTCTATGCTTTTGCCCACACATCTTTAAATAGCCTGATAGAAGGAAGATGACCAGCTTGAGAGAGAGGAAATGGGTTGCAGAAAGGGACAGGTGTATTAAGAAGCTCTAGGGAAAGGTAGCACTTTGGGGATATCTCTCTAGCCTCTACAAACCCTGGGAAAAGCACAGCCAAAAAGTGGCTTAGAGTTTCAGTGGCCAGCTAGCTCCCAGAGCTTGCCTGCCCCTCCCAATTGTCGGCAGCTGGGAAGGCTAACCTGTGAGCAAATTCTGAACTCACAGAGCTTGCTTAGGCCCCAAGCCTCTAATTCCTTCCAAAAAGCCCTTCAGAGAAAATCATTGAAGGCCAGGCCCTTCATTCACAGGGGCCTGTACCCACCCCTTACTCTGCCAAAAAAGATGTCTCCTGGGGCCTGATTGGCCCACATCAACCTCTGTCCCTCCTCCTGTTCTCTAGCACCTGATCCTGCTGGCCCTGTGCTTGGTGAAGAATCTGAGCCCAGCCTTGCTGATTGAGAGATCAAAGTGGACACATTCTTCCTGCTCCAGAAACCCTGGGAAGGGATGTAACCAGGGCTCCAGGTCCTTCCTTAACTTCAAGGCAACCTAATCATTAGCTCCACCCCCATGGTGGCTGCCTTCCAACCTCCCACCCAACACAATCAGACACACACTTGGTACAGTGTGAGTATGGGTGGCAGAGAATCCTATTTTATGAAACAAAAATCAATAAAGAATTTGCATTTCCAAAACTAAAGCATGCCACATGTGGGCCCAAGTTCTAGCCCCTCAGCTACAGAGCCTGGACAAAGCAAAACTCAGCTTTCTCTGGTTCTCATGGATTCCTCTGGGAGGGTGTCAGATGAATTCATGTGTTTTGGGAAGTCTCTCCCTGGATCTAAAATGTGCTGTGGAGAGATCTAGAATGGTAATGGTGGGGCTGGAGGTGTGGGCAGGGGAGGAAAATTCTCCAAAGCTAAAGGGAAGAAAGGGGTCCTACAGAACCAAAGTTTAACAGAGCCCTGCAGATTAGCATCAAGCCCACTTCCCGGATAATTATGCCCTTTGGGGCCACTAGCCCAGTCCTGACATGAAAGACAGCCCTGAAGCACAAGCTACAGGGGCCATTGCAGGGAAGCTCACTGCCTCCAGTTCCTAAGCACAGAAGCTAAATTAACTTTGTTCTCCCTTCTCTGAGCTGGGCTGCTCACTACCCCACGCTCACTTCTCACTGTTATTTCAATGCCTCTGTCTACACTGTTCCCGTATCCTTCAGAACTCTCCCAACCATGCAACCATACATTCTCTGAACACTTAGTGAGTATTTTCCCTGAGTGTACTAGGTGGTGCACTAGAAGCCAGAGAGTATAGACAAAACAATTTAGTTCCCACCCTCGGGAAGCTCTGTCTAGTGGGAAACGTAGACGCTATTACATGAAAATACATACACCACAACAGAAAACAGCAGCACAGAGGGGAACACTCCCTTCGACCTACTATTAATCGCCATAGCTACAGCCCATCCTATGTGTCATTTTACATATGTAAACTCACTTCATTCTTCCGAGGTCAGATGAGATTGGTCACGTTCAGGGTGGTATAGCTGTAGACTCATTTCATTCTTAATTGAACCCTACAGGTAGTTAATCGTCATCCTTATTATATTATAGTTGGGGAAACTGAGGCTCCAAGGAGGTGAATAACTTGCCCAGCTGGTAAGCAATGGAGTGAGTTTCAAGCCCAGGCAGTCCGGTTCTAGATTCTAGACACTTAATCATTCCACTCAATTCAGTTCCTAAAAGCCTTCACTAAAAACCACCACTGATTTTCTGTCCCCTTCAGGAGCCCAGGGGCCTCATCACCTGCATCAGAGAAGCCTCCAATGTAATACTTTCTTGGCTACATGAGTGCAGGCACCCAGAGGCAGTTCTATGTGGGGTTAAGTACACAGGCTGAGAAAACAGACCTGGATTCAAGCTTGGCCATGCTACTCGATTGTGACCCAGAAGAAGCTACTTTACTTCTTTGAGCCTTAGTTTCCCCTTTTATGAAGTAGAGGGGGCAAATACACTTCATGGATATTTTGTAAGGATAAAATCAGATCATACATGAAAGTTTCTTAGCCCAGTACCTGGCATATAATAAGCACTCAAAATTTCTTCTCCTCCTCCCAACCCCCTCCCTCTTCTCCTTCTTCTTTTATCCTTCTTCTTCTTAATATTATTACTTTAATGAATATAACTCTTAATCCATAAACACAAGTGTATAAGAGATATCACAGTTCTTTATGTGTTTTGAATTACTTTCAGTCTTACTCAGGACATTTAGTCTCCATCATTACTGGGGCTTCCCCCAGAGAGGTGGCAGTACCCAGGGTCTCTCTGGCCCTCACCAGCCCATTGTCCCTGCCTGCACAATCCATTTGGCTCTTGGGCTGTGTACCTCATGCCTCATCTAGACACAAGAACCCCAGCCTCTTAGTCTCAGACACTGTGAAGCCACACATAGCCATCCCAGTGGGGTGCAACCACTATCTACTGCACCATCTTTCTCTCTGTTGTTCATGTGTCTCTTGTCTGTTTATTGCTGTTAGAAGCAAGGCTCTCCTCCCCAGCCAGCATACCCATCCTAACCTTTCCATTCACTGTAGTTTTACAAAAGACAGGAAGAACAGCTAGCTGTCTTCAAGAAGCTTCAGATTCCTGTCCCACTAGAAGTTCTGAGGCCAGGAGAGCATAATGGCCTGACCATCTGCTTGGAAGTAAGAGAAGGAAAAAGTGCTATGAACGAAACACAAATTAATATCTCAAAAGTATCCTGCTACTATAGTTATAAATGTGCTTAAGCATTAGTTCTAGGTCTACACTGAAACCACTGGAGGAGCTTCACAACTGCTGGGGCCCGGGTTCCACTCCTAGACATGGTGCCCTGACAGTGGCCTTGGCCCACACACTGGTGGATCAAAAAGAACTCACTGTATACACATGTTTCTGTACTGTGCTGGGGTTTACACTGATTGATAGATACTTGAAACTTGAAAATAAATAAATATACAAACAAATAGAGAGTTCACTGTGGTTTCCAGTGTGTCACAGGATTAAGGACCCCTGCTTTACAGGTTCCATGCATAAAAGTCTGTCTTCCCCAACTAATCTGATAACCTGGAGCAACTATGGATCATTTCATATGACAATGATGTGAGACATCAATGCTGAAAGGGCACCCAGAGAGCATCAGGTCAAGTTTCTCCATTTTACAAAAAGGAAAACCAAGGTCCTTGGTACAGAAAGAAAGAAAAGGTAGCAGAGGCTCTGCAATGTGCCAGGATGAAGGGAAAGATGCTGGAACAAAGGGAAAAACCACAGTTTCACAACTGGAGGCCCAGAGGCATCTTGAGGACTTGAGGTCCTCTCTTGAGATTTCTAGACCTGTTTTCCTGTTGAAGGAACAGCCCTGAATAGGAAAAAGGGATTAATAATGAAGGGCTCACAATCATAGCAGCTTTAACAAAGTGAATCTACAACACGATTAACCTTTTCTCCCAGTGCAGGCAAGGAGTAAGTCCAGCTAGAATTCTGATGGAGTCTTTAGCTAACTCACGAAAAGAAGTCCCATGTTGTCAGGCAAAAAATTAATGACAAACATGGCCCACGAACCAGCCTGTTATCCTACTCTCTCCACAACTGTGCACAGATAAAGTGCTTCCAGCTTTGACTCAAATCCATAAGAGCAAGGACAAGAAAAGACCCAGGGGTCAGTAAGGAGGGGAACCACTCCTTTGAGGAATGTCACACATCCAGCAGAGGCTGTTGGCCACCCCAGACAGAGATGTACTGAGCTGAGATCAAAGACACTTTTTTTTCCACCAAAGCATCACCAGAGCAATAACAAACTGCTCACCAGAACAAACCTCATGATCTCAGTGAGTTCCACACAGTGAACTCAGCACCTCTACTTTCTCACTTTCCTAACCCAGCACCTCCGCCTGCCATGGCCCCACAGTTCTTTCTTACCTGGGATGATGGAGACAGTGTCCTTCTCCCAGGACACAACACTAACATATTCCTGCACTGAAGAGGGGATGAGGCACTTGAAGACAGCCATGTTTCCACGCATTGACCTTTGATCCTCCACCCGGACGGTGTAGGGTTCCCTGAAAACTGCAGAGAGATGGGAGGCAGGGAAGAAGACAATATAACAAGGCTCAATTGTGACATGGTGAGGCACCTAAGAAAGCCAGCGCAACCCCCTCAGGACCCCAAGGCCTCAGCCTCCATCACCTCTTGCCCACCTCCCACTTACCCAACCCTGAAGTCCCTGCCATGATCTGGATCCCACTCTCCCTCTGAAATAACCAGCCTTCCTTCATAGGTCACAAATTCAGCGTCTAAGCTTTCCAAGTTTGGTGAGTAGTAACACACTGTAAGAAATTGGAAGACCCAGGGGGCAGCACCTAACCCTGCAGTGAGATCATATTCAACAAGGGGATGCTTGAGTGATAAGGAAATAGGCTAGAATTCATCTAATGAGACCAAACTTGGTTTTCTACATTATCCCTGAGCCCAGGGGGCTAAAGTCTTGGGCACAGTGACTATAGATTGCCAAAATAAAAATTGATGCATGATCTAATAACAGATTTTTGTGCTACTCAGTATGAAAAGCAGTTGGGGAAAGTGGTGTGTAGAAGCAGAACTAGAGGGCTTGGTGGTTTTACTAGAGAGAATACGTATAACTATCTTTGTTTCTGAAAAAGCTGAATGCAGACACACAAATAATCTCCAGGAACCTCCAAAACAAAGCTTCCTGGCTTTATCTCCACTCCTGACACTGCCTACACCTGAACACCAGACTTGCACCTGCTTTCAGAAGCCTCCCTCTTCCCATAGTGCAATGGAGGTTACCGCTTGGGTACCAGGGCTGTTTTGTGGGATGCTATTACCTGCCACCACTCTATGTGTCAGGTACCATGAAACCCAGCCTTCAGGGTAGGGCTGGGGGGCTTGGCTTACCCTCTCCCTTGCCCTCTTCTGCTTGGCCTCCCCCAGGTGCTCACTTCATTCTTCCACCCCTGCTCTGCCAAGTACAGCTGAAGTATCCAGAGCCCTACTGCCTACTGACCTTGTCCCTCAGCAGGCACCTAGGCAGTGTGCCCTCCTGCTTTCCCTGCCATGGTTGCCAGGGTGACACTCAGAGCCCAGCAGCCCCTTTGGCTATGCACCTGCAGCCCCTCCAGCTCCATCAAAAGCCTCTTAATTGGTTACATTTCCAGTCACCAGCCCTGTCCGGCCCTTCCCAAGTCTTCATTCTTTACCATCTCTGTTTTGTGGCTGTGATGGGAAGAAATACAGTTGAGGTGGAAGTGAGAAGGGTGGAGGAAGGCACTGCCAGCTGGCTTTGTGAATCTGTGTTTCACTCTTCTGTAGGTTTGGGCGTGGCACTGCCTGCAGGTGTGGGGAACCCAGGGGGGAGATTAAGGGAAGCTGACTCTGAGGGAAGAAGAGGAGAGGAGGGCTAGGGTTTGGGCTTACACCACCCAGGACAGATCAAGGGAGCCAGCAGAGGCCAGTGGTTAAGAGCGTCAAATAAGCAGGCTCTGCCCCCCCCCACCTCTGAGTAGCTGTGTGCCCTGGGCAAGAACTAGTTACCCTTTCGGAGCCTCAGGTTCCTCATCTGGTAAAGTAAATTGACAACAACAACATCAACAACAACAGCAGCATATAGAAGGCCTGGCACATGGAAGGCACAACAATGTTGTGTGTCACTATAGCCACATCTGGCTATGTGCCCTTGGGAAAGCGTCTTAACCTCTCTGTCTCGGTCCTCTCATTTGTAAGAAACACTTTATAGGATTATTGTGAAAGCTCCATCCTAACCCAATGAAGGGTATGTAATAGAAAACATGACATCTCTTCCTCTTAGCCTGTGGAGGCCAAAACTGGGCTCCAAATCCTGGCCTTAGCCCTCCCAGCCGGGTACCTGGTATTTTTATTAGGGGAACAGAGCAAAGGACCTACTCCTGAAAAGGGATTGTATGGGAAGCCCCACAGCTGATGTTCTGAGCATGGCCTAGGGTTCTAACAGCTCACTCTCTCCCCCCAGACAAATAGGATGAAGATCAGTTCTTTAATTAAGAACTCGTACACCTCCACATTCCCTATATAAACGGGTTCCCTTCTACTTGGAAACTTGTACATGTGAGAGGTACTCCTGAGCCAGAAAGACCCAGGGAATCAGAGATCATGCAGGGTCTGTCACTAGGCATGTGCATTGGGAGCATTCTCCAGAGCTCGCTTTCCTCTGCCAGGAAAGATCGTGTGTCCCAAGCCTGGTGCCAATGCAGTGAGCTGGCTAGAATTCCACCTGTCCTCTCCCACCCAAAAAGCTCTCCTAAGAAAATCTTGTCCCAGTATTAGTGTTTTTCACTGTTCAAGTGCTCCTCACAACTGATGATGACATGCCAGCACAGCATGACACCCCAGTTAAGCTGAGCTAAGCCGTTTCGTGCCTTCAGACCTAACTCAAAGAAATGAGGCTTTCTGTTTTCTTTGAAGAGACCATCTGAGAAGCCCTCACTTCATTGTCTCCATTAACTCTTCCAAAGACCAAACTCTTTCACTGCTAAAAAGATCTTCATCATGAATTTTACCTAAATGCCTATTCTCATGAGATTATATTATAATCAAATGTCCATCAGCAATGGAACAGATAAAGTCAGTACAGTTGAACAACAGATGACTGTGTAGCAAAGAATGAGTGACCTTTACCTCTGCAAAGCAGTAGGGGTCAATTCCTCAAACATGAGAGTGAGCAAAAGATTCTAAGGAATACACACTGCAGAACTCCATTTACATCAGTCATGTTAAAGTCAAGACTGTGGTTTCCCCTACAGGAACAATGATAGAAAAAGCATAGAAGGGTCTTCTGAGCTACTGATATTGTGTATGTTGAACTGCATATTAGTTAAACTTTGTGAAAATGTATCAAGCTGCAATATGTACAATAAATGTTCTTCTGTATATAATCTATTTCAATAAAAAGCTGAAAAAAAAGAAAGAAAAGAAACTCAACGTTTTCCATGAGTCAAGCACTGAAATGAGCACTTAATTTAAATAGCTATCTCATTTAATGACCACGTGTGGTGATAAACTGGTATAACCTTTGAAGTTGAGGAAACTGAGACTCAGAAAGGTGTGTTCTCAGCCTAAGGACACACAGTAAGTGGCAGAGCTAAGATCCTAAAGAACAAAACTTTCCTTAAGGGCCTGATTATATTCAAGACCCCACTCCCGCCCGCCAGAACGTTACACACAAATCTTCAGAATGATGGATGCTGTCTGCCCACATCAGCCCTTCCTACTTGTATTCCTCAGCAGGGGAGCAGGCGGAGGTTCCCTTACCTGCTTTGACGCGGATGTTGGGGCTCCGGATCTTGCCGGCAGCATTCTCCGCAGTGCAGAAGTAGTCATTGTCGTGGATAAAGCTATTGAAGGCAGAAGGGGAGAACGGGTAGAGCTGCAGCGTCCCGTTGGCATGGACGTGCCGGATGTGCGGCACGTCGTAGATGTCGTCCCCGGTGGCCAGGTACCATCGAAGGGCTGCGCTGGGGGAGCCCGCGGCTGGGCAGGGCACCACCACCCCCACGGAGCTGGAAAAGGTCACCTGCTGCAAAGAGTCATTTACAAAGTAGAGGCTGGTGCCAACATCTTCAGGGCGGGCTGCAGGAGAGACAAGGTGAGAGCTTCGTTAGTAGCGCTCTAATAATAGCCTCCGGGCCAGAGGCATGTGAAGTCCACACTGGTGTAAGGGTCAAACACCAGCCATTCAGTATGCACTTACTGAGTGCTGACTATACACCAAGCACTGGCAAAGGCGAATAAGAAGCAGTTCCTGCCCTACAGAGGCTTCCAGCCTGGCACAGGAATGGCGAAAGTTAAAACATCTCATCTTCCATAGAAAGCCTAGTCCATGGAGAGAGAGGGCCGCCATTGTACTATGATGAAGGGTCTGAAGCCATTGCTTAGACAATAAATATTTATTGAACAGCTACCATACACAGGAAGGTTCACATCTATTGCTGACACCTGAGTTCATATGTACGGTCCTGAGAGGAGATGTCATCACTTCTTTTTTTTTTATCATTTTATTTTATAGGCTGAGAATAGTTATGTGATTTGCCCGAGATGACCAGCTAATAAGCCACAGAATTGAAATTAGAAGCCATTGTTCCTAAAGAGGGTTTTAATGCACTGTCTCTCATACCATAGCTGAAAGGTAAAAGGTCTAAGACCACGTCCCAAGAGCAATGGCCGAAGGAAGTGGGAATGTTTGCCTGGAAGACAAAAGACTCTGGGAGACCTTGAGAGCTGTCTTCCACATCTGGAGGTCAGTTTTGAAAATGCATAGCCCCAGAGGGCTGAATGAGGACCACTGTGGGTGGATAAATTTGAGCTCGAGAGAAAGAGACCCACCCCTGACCCTGACATGACTGACTGTGGAACTCACCCTCTCGGATGGTCTTTTCCTTAGTTTGTAAAATGTGGGGAGGATGGACAAGGTTGCAAGACTCCATGCATCTCTGGCATGTTGTCATCACAGCACTCAAGTCACAGGGAGAACATGCTCACAATTCTAGCTACCTGACAACAGCAGGGCCGCCTCACAAGGTGGACAGCTATCTATAACCCTCATCTCAGCACAGGCCCTCCCTCCTTACTAAGGAATCGGGGTCCTACTTCATTACTAAGGAACCAGCTCTGAACAAGTAGAGGCAAATTAAAAGGAAGGGAGAGCCTGGACTCAGGTCTTCCTGCTGGAAGCTACTTCCTTTCCACCAGGCAGATCAAGGAGCAAACAAACCACTCTGCTGCTTGTTTAAAGAACATTGCAAGGGACCCAACTTGACCTCAATTTCCACAACTTTATGGGGAGGGGGAGGGCCTGCATCTGGACTGTATTAATATTCCTGGCTTAACTCTGAGCTGAGCCTCCAGGGAGAATGTACCAGGCAGCTCATTGAGGGAGGCCATTAAGCCTCATTGGTCAGATCAATTCCCATCATCTCATAAAAAGCATGATGAAGCCATTAGCAGCAATGCTGGAAAATACGCTTGTGGACTCCTTGCTGCAGTGTCAGGGGCATCCTCTCAGCAGCAAAGGCATTCACTGTTCCCACCAGGCACTGAACCCTTGGTGGCTGAAAGGGCTGCTGGGGATGAGCAACAGCATTTCCTTCCCATCCTCCTCCTCACACTGCCTCCCATGTGACAGTCCGGGTATTGGCAGTAGAGCAGCACTGCTCTTTGGAAGAGGACAGTGGCCCATATGGAGACCCCCAGAAGCTCAAAGGATGCCCAACTCACAATGACTGGAATGTTTCCAAGAGTGTGAAATGACACCATTTCCCTGATAAGAAGACTGAGGCTTAGGAGATCTCCTCTTAGGATCCACATTTACTAGGTTCCCCTTCCCCCCGACTGCTCACCTTCTGAAAGACTTCCTTATCAAGATTCATTCAACAATTATTTGTTAAGTATCTTCTATGTGCCAAGCACTGTTGTAAGCACTTATATGACATCTTTTAATCCTCCCAACAACCTTATGAAGTAGGCATTATTTTTATCTCAGATTAAAGGTGAGGAAACTGAGAGATCAAAGCAACTTACCCCAAACCACACAACCAGTAAGTGAGGGCTTTGGGATGCAGATGCAGGCAATCAGAGCCCATAGTCTGACTTCTTAACCGTTAGATCATTGTAACCACCACAGTAACACAGAAGGGACTCGCACCTTCCTCAAATATCATCTGGCTACCTAATTCCATATTCAGCTGCTCAGGAACAAAATTAATACAACTACACACACATACACATAGACTCCTCCTATGTGGAGGAGTCTATGTGGAGTCCAAAAGGGAGGGGACCCTTTTGGACTTGACATTTCAGACAACACTGTGGGAACAGGGTCCATTACTCTGGGGTCCTGCCTGCTTCCTGAGACAACCTAGTTAATCAGATACCCTCACCATGGATATTGGGAGCCAAAATCCATCAAGGAACAGAAAGACTTTAGCCTGTGTCTGACAAATGGATTTAGGAAGCTTGGAAATATTCCTGATTAAGAGGAATTTAGGAATTGTTTAATTTAAGGGATAGGGTAAGAGGGGGGTATAAGGGGACTAAATAGTAATGGGAAAAATACAATAAAGATTAATTGTTTTTAAAAGTGAAAAAAAAAGAAAAAAGGAAATAAAATATTTAAGGATAAGTATGATATAGCCCCAGTAATGATTATACCACCAGCAATAATAATAGCCACCATAGATTTCATATCTGCATGACTTCCTTGGAAATGTTACTGTTATATTTACATTTTACAGCAAAGGAAATTAAGACAAAGTTAACTAACCTACCCAAAGTAGCACAGAGTGTAAGTGCTGTATCTGGGACCAGACCCAACTATGCCTCACTTTCAGAGCCTAGGGATGAAACTGCTCTATTATATAAACCACTCTGAAGCAAAACAAAACCACAAAATCCATGCTGGGTTACCCTCTCCAATATTTCTTCCATCCCACCCTACCCCAATCACAGATTCTATCCTGGCCAGAAATCTGTTCCACCCTCCCTTCCTGCTGAGACAGGCTCATTCCCAGGCCTCCCCACCTCCCATCAGAAACACTGACCATGGTGACAGCAGCTCTCCTGCACTCAGGGCCTCAGATCATGCCAGAGCCAAGGACATGGCTCAGCAACTACAAATAAGTAGATTTAATTGATGAATTGACTAGGATTGTCCAGCCACCTGTCAGGGCTGATGAAAGGGCAGATTTATAGCAAAAAGAGAGAAGCCTCATATTTCTCCCACCCTGGGACATGAATTGCTGTCTTCTGAGTCTGGGGAAGCTTGAGAGGATTAGATGAACCATTCATTTCTGCTTATGGCTCTGACAGTGCATTGCCATCATGAAACATCACCCACAGGTGTAAAACAATAGCATTTTGCACTTATGTTGGACTCATATTTTTTTACCGTCACGAGACACTTGTCAGCCCAAAATGCAGAAGCCCTTTCATAAACATTAATTTAGCCTCACCCCACATGCCAAGAGGAAGGAATAAACCCCAAAAGGGGAAACTGAGGCACTAAGCACCTCAAGTCTCTGACACATGCCAAGATGAAGGCTAGCACTAGGGTACCAGTGAGTGGCTGCAGCAACAATGGGTATGTGTAGTCACCCCACCACAGAAGGGGAGTAACAAGGGTCCAAGGGCCTCACTGAGTCTGGTGTGGCTTCTGTGGTGGAGTTTTACCTCCTTCTCAGTCTCCTGTTTGAGTCTTCAGAGCAGTGACCGGGCCTCAGAAAGCTTTGGGGTAGCAGGGAAGTGTGGTAAAACAGACAGACCCTTTCCTAGGGGAGCTATTTTCACTCCTGGGGCTCACCCTTGACCTGCTATATGACCTCAGGCAAGCCCTGTGAGCCTTTCTGAGCCTCAATGTCAAAAGAGGGAGAATTGCATCTTCCCTGCGCCCCCCAGGGCTGCCCAACACGTAAAACAGAATGTGAAATGACTTGGCTCCCCATAATGAGGACATGTGAATATAAGGGATGGGGTTGCTATTCCTGTCCCAGCAATCCCCCCATGGTCCAGGGTGCCTAAGGATACTGCAAAGGATGGCCATGACACCATTCCTTTCTGCAGCCCTGCAGAGTTCAAACCTTTCCCACCCCTACTTCACCTCAGCCTTCTCTAGCACTTCAGTGCTCTCCTCTCCCTGGTCCTTTCTGACCCAGGGACCAGGAAAGATTCTTTCCTTTGGGAGCTAAGGACCACCAGACCTGTGCTCAGCAGGCCTCCAGGTATGGTGGAAGACATCAAAGACAAGGGAGAATGGCCCACCTGCTAGGATCTTATAAAGAAGATGGGGCACAGGAAAGTGTTAACCCACAGCCTAGGGCAGTGTACCAGAAGCACAGAGTACTGATTCGGACAAGAAGAGCCACTGGGAGGAGGGAGGTAAGTTATGGAGCAGCCAGGGAAAAGCTTAGGGAATGGGCAGTACAAGGGTAGTGAAAGGGGTCAGAGCTTATGGAAGACCTGAATGAAGACACTCCTAGAGAAAGAACAGCCAGAACAATGGTTCAGTGACAGGTATGGATGTGGCATGTTTGGGGGGCACTACAGAAACCTTACACGCAGGGGCACTGGGTGGGACTGGGGAGAAGAGGCAAAAACAATTGGATTGACCCTCAGAGATGGAAGGCAGTGGGAAGGCTTGCACCAAGATAGGGGTGACTGCCCTAGGCCTAACTTTATTTTGGCCATACACCCATTTCCATGAAGGCTTATTGGCCTGGCTAAAGGTATAGAGTTCTCAAAAGAAAGGAGACTAGCACAGATTGAGCACCTACTGTGTGGCAGGCACTGAGGCTTATGTGCTTTGAGGGCATTTTTTCATTTAATCCTCACACAAAGGAACAGGTAGACCCTGTTAGCCTCATTTACAGGTGAGGGAAAAAAGGCTCCTGGGGAGAAATTCTCCAAGATCACACAGCTAGATGGAGAGGGAGCTGACATTTAATTAAGGTCTGTCTGGCTCCCAAGCCTGAGTATTTTCCATCACAAGGCTGAAGGGTTCAAAGTTTTGGGCCTGATGAGGTTTCTCCTTCACTTCTCTGGAAGCAAGTCCTAATTTGGAAAACAAATCCTTGAACAGGAAACTCCTACTTTCCCCTCAAATCCCAACCATCCCTCCAGCCATTTCTTCCCTCTGCAGACAGAATCATGCATTTACAGAGAGGAGCGGAGGGGTGGGGGGTGGGAGGAGATTTAAACTTTGTAAATAAAGGGAGACATTCATATCAACAGCAAAGCTTCTTTTAGTCAAAGGGGGATGTGGATTTTTAAGAGAACATGGAAGTTACGGGTTTGGTTGTGATGTGACAGACGCCTGGACTTAAATCCAGTTAATCTTTTTGGCCTTTAACACTGAGCACCACCCGATGCTGTGTTTCATAAAATAGGCTCCAAATTGCTAGGAGATTAGAAGTGTAGAAATAGCACAGCAATATTTTTAAACCAGAAATCATCCCCAGGCATTTGGGCTGCCCCCAGGGTCACCACTGAAACTTAAATATCCATTGCATCAACTCACTTGCTCTCCCTCTGCATCTGGCCATTAGGATTAATTCGTCAAAGGAAACTGGACACCCACGTATTCAACACCCATGGATCCCCATGGGTTAGGATGGAGGTGTCTGGCCAACTGAGGCTTCCTCCCAGTGTGCACTAAATTATGCCTATGTAATCACTTCCAATCTTTATAAGTGACAACCCAAGGGGACTGAAATATTAATACCTCACCACCTCCACAGGAAGAGGTGAGTCATTTTGTTCTCATCCTTTACAATATTTACTTCATTCACTGGACTTTTCACCCAAGAACATCTGCCAGTTCTGGGGCCCCCGTAACAACCCTTGCCCCTGGCAGGTAAGAGCCTGAAAGAGGTATTCATGCCTGGATACAGCAAGTGTGGATGGAAGGTAGCAGTGGGTCTTCAGGGGAGCAGGGTGGCAGAAGAAATGGTCAGGGTTGCCCTGCAGGACTATAAGTTCCCTGTCTGGGTCACAGCTCTATCCCCTTGACCTTGTGTAGCATTGGGCACTTAGCACAATAGTTAACCACTCAGACTGTGGTGGCAGGCTTCTCAGGTTTGAATCCTTGTGCTGCCATTTACAAGCTGTGTAACTTCAGCCAAGATTACATCTCTGTGCCTCAGTTTCCCCACCTATGAAATGGGGATGACTGTATCTATATCATGTTTGTTAGGTTGGATGAGTTAATATATACGATGGTTTCTTGTGTAAGTAAGTGCCTGGTACCACCTACATACTTTCTGCTGTTATAAGTATTATCATTATAGCAGACAAGCAGTAAGTATTTGTGAAGTAAATATCCCATAACAAATATTTACCTTTCACCTACAACAACAACGTAAGACAGTAGTTCTCAAACATTACTATGTATAAGAACCACCTGGAGAGCTTGTTTAAAATGCAGATCCACCAGAAAACAGATTCACCAAGTCCGTCTTAGGGTCAGGAAGCTATTTCTGATTCAGGTGGTTCTCTGTCTACACTCAGAGCAACATTCCTTAGAAAAAAATAGATTTGCCATACTGGACTTTAGTATCACCTTTCCCAACAGTAGGCAGTTCTCATGGGCTTGGCTGAGAGGTCATTAGCATCACATTAACTTAATTTGGTGATCAAGTTAACGAAATAATAGCAGTACAATCAACAACACCAAAACATTGCAATAGCCACAGCCAGGACACACAGAGTTTTTTATGCAGATGTGGCCTGGTAGGGTTTCCTACATTAATCTGCAAGGTGATTACTCCACTGCATTTCCACACAAAGGCTCTCATCCCAGATACAGTGGTAGACAAAAGTAGGTTTACAGTTGTGAATACAAAAAACACAGTTTATTATTGTATTATTTATTATCATGTTATTTTCCATAAGCATAACTGTAAACCTACTTTTGTCCCACCCTATATATTATTTATCTTCACTCTGTCTTTATCTCATAATTGAAAAAACTGAGTCCAGAAAGGATCAACCAGAAGTACCTCAGCTCAACAACTATGGCCACCTAAAACCCAGACCAGCAAGCCAGGGTCTAGTTACAGCATCAGAAACCTAGCTGTTTTGTGTTTGCAACTTGGAGACTATCAGAGTCTAGACCCTGGGTGGGAGAAGGGTAAGTCTCCCAGACAGCATCAGAGCATTTATAGGCAATCAGAGTTGGTGGTCTCCCTGGGACAAGATAGAGCAGCTGGGACTGAGTCCCATGCCTTCTGTCCATGGCTTCCCCCAAACCTGGTCTGCCACTATTTGTTTTACCACTATTTTCACCATGACTATGCCTACCATTTCTTTTTTAATCTACTTTATTGATTATGCTATTACAATTGGCCCAATTTTTACCCCTTCACTACCCTCTGCCTGGTACCCCCTTCCCTCCATCAGTCCCCCTCCTTAGTTCATGTCCATGGGTCATGCATATAAATTCTTCGACTACTCCATTTCCTGTACTGTTCTTAACATCCCCCTGTGTATTTTGTACCTACACAATTATGCTTCTTAATCCCCAAACCTTTTCTCTGATTCTTCCCTTTCCCCCTCCTGATATCCCTGATATCAGTTGATATCCCTCCAACTGATCACCATATCTATGACTCTATTCCCATTCTGGTTGTTTACTTTGTTCATTATTTTAGATTCAGTTGTTGATAGTTGTGAATTTGTTGCCATTTTAACGTCCATAGTTTTGATCTTCTTATTTTTCTTAAATAAGTCCATTTATCATTTCCTGTAACAATGGCTTGGTGGTGATGAACTCCTTTAGCTTTACCTTGTCTGAGAAGCACTTTATCTGGCCTTCTATTGTAAATGATAGCTTTGCTGGATAGAGTAATCTAGGTTGTAGGTCCTTGCTTTTCATCACATTAAATATTTTTTGCTAGTCCCTTCTTGCCTGCAAAGTTTCTTTTGAGAAATCAGTTGACAGTCTAATGGGAATTCTTTTGTAGGTTACTCTCTGCTTTTCTCTTGATGCCTTTAAGATTCTCTTCTTTATCTTTAACTTTTGGCATTTTAATTATGATGTTCTTGGTGTGGTCCTCTTTGGGTCCAACTTCTTTAGGACTGTCTGAGCTTCCTGGACTTCCTGGAAGTCTATTTCCTTTGCCATATTGAGGAAGTTCTCCATTATTTTATCAAATAAGTTTTCAATTTCTTGGTCTTCCTCTTCTCCTTCTTGTACCCCTGTGATTCAGATGTTGGTATGTTCAGAGATGTCCCAGAGGCTTCTTATACTATCCTCATTTTCTTGAATTCTTGTTTCTTCTTGTTGTTCTGGTTGAATGTTTATTTCTTTTTTATGTTTCAAATAATTGATTTGAATCTGGCTTCACCCTCTTCATTGTTGGTTCCCTGTAAATTTTTCTTTATTTCAGTTAGTATAAACTTCATTTCTTCCTTTATATTGCCATACTCAATGAGTTCTTGAGCATATTGATAACCAGTGTTTTAAATTCTGCATCTGAAAAAGTTAGTTATCTCTGTTTTGTTTAATTCTTTTTCTGGGGTTTTGTTCTGTTCTTTCATTTGGGCCATATTTCTTTATCTCTTCAATTTGGCCTCCTCCCTGTGTTTGTTGCTTTGACTCCCTGTCTTAGTAGTGTGATCTATTACAGAAAAGGCATCTGTAAGTTGTGTGGAGTGGAGCCCTAGGTAATCGCCAGGGCAAGATAACACAATTAACCACTTTGTCTCTGTGTGGGGGAAGGGTTCGGAGAGGGAACAGTGCTGTTGCCTGGCTTCCTCAGATTTGCCTGGTACTCTCCCCATTTCCAGTCACTTCACCCACTCCCCATATGCAATTGGTGCCCTTCCAGCTATTGCTCTAGAGCTGAATCCCAGAGTGGGTGAGTTTGCGTACATTCTAAGACCTTTGTGGATTCTTTAAGCCGAGTCTCCTGAACATCCAGCAGTTTCTTCTGCTGCCCCAACCCTCACTGGTTTTTACAGTCAGAAGTTATGGGGATTTATCCTCCTGGTGCTGGTACTCTTGGCTGTACAGTCTGGCCTGGGGCTGGGATTGCTCAATCCCAAGGTATTCTCCCGATTTTTATCTGCCACACCTGAATGTGGGACCACTCATTTCGCTACCACTACCTCTTGGAGCCACACTGCTTCTCCTCACCTGTCTACCTGTCTCCATGTCTCTACCCCTCCCGTTCATTTGGATATGTGTGGCTTCTTTAAATCCTTGGTTGTTGGACTTCCATACAGTTCAATTTTCTGACAGTTCTGGGTGTTATTTGTTTTGAGGAGGTGAAGCATGCCTCTATCTTGACTGGAAGCTTCATACTTGAATCTCATCATTTCTTTTTAGCATTTTATTTGGTGTCAGGCACTGTGAGAAGCCCTTTACTTGCATTACAGTGTATTTGATCTTTATGACAACCCCTGTAATGTAGCTATTGCACAAGATCACATTTTACAGATAAGAAAACAGGATCTTAGAGAGGTCAAATAATTTCCTAGGGCTGCACAGCTATTGGAGGCAGAGCTGCATTTCCAACCCAGGCATCCCTTACTGCAGACTCACTTCTCAATGTGAACACTACATTCTTGACTTGGACTCCAGGGTGTGAACATATAATAAGAGGGTTCTCTAACAAAGGAGAGCAGTTTGGGCTATGAAAATTCTGATTTATTTGGAATTGTCCCAGACATCAAACATTTTATCTTAAGTATATCCCCCCTATACCCACTAAATGCTGGTAGCTCCCTACTATAGTCATTAGATACCAAAATAGTATACCACCTCCTCAATTTCAAAACACCCCTAGAAAGGCAACCCTACCCCCATGAGAAACACTGCTTTAGTGTCCAAGTGCTCTGCCTCTGTCCATCACAAGCATTCTTCTTTTCTTTTTTTCCTTTAAAAAAGAAAAAGATTCTTAGTACAAACAGTTCCTGTAACCAGGAACCAGAAACCTACAAGAAACAATGAGGATCGGCCATCCCTCAACCTAAAAGACCTTTCACCATCGACTCCAGGAGAAATTATGAGCAACAGCTGACAGTCAAACAGACTGTAATCTTCTAGCCCCTTCTAGACAGGGCCTGTCAAAGGCAGGCCCCTTCTGGCCAGAAAGGTCTTTCTAGGGAGTTGGCTCAGACAGCAGAGTTGTTCCCAGAGATTCCTAGATTTAGATTGTCAATGCTTGAAGGACTTAAGAGATTATTTTGTACAATGTCCTCCATTTACAGATGAAGAGAGTGAAGTCTAGAGAGGTAGAGCAATTCACCCCAGGTACACAGCTAGCCAAGTGTTCTGTCTTCACTGCTTTTAATTCTGGCCACTCTACTTTCAGAGCCAGCAACCCAGGAATGGAGAAACAGCATGCAGAAATGAAATGACAGCCATGAGGGAGCATTAGAGGAACCAGGATGCTGGGTGCCTAGAGGAGAGGCCTCAGGCAGGCGGCACATTTGTCCACAAGCAGTCACATAGTTATCAAGTGGAAGAGGGCTTCACCTACAGACATGCGGCTTAAAAGGTGGAACCAGGACCAGTGAGTAGAAAGCATAAGACCAAGACAGGGTTTGGCTGACTCTAGGGTAAGTCTGTAAAAGCCAGAACTATATGACCAGGAGTGAGCTGCTTTGAAAGAAAGGAAGTTTCCTGAGTCTGGAAGGGCTGGAGCAGAGGGAGAACCACTGCTGCTGGGGAAGCTGCAGAGGGCTAAGGCATCGGGTTAGAGGATGACCTCTAAGTCCTTGAAGGTGTCTTCCAACCTGGAAGACTTTCACCAGTGACAGTCACCACAAAGCAAGTCTCCTATCTCTCACATGCCCAGGGCAGGTCCTCTGCCCTTCCCAGGCCCCATGGCTCTAAAAGGCCATCCCAGAAGCAATGTGTCAATGGTCCTGACTCAGCAGGATTCTTAGGACCTGGATCCTATTCATTGCTCTCACCTCGATGGAAGTCACATAAGGTATGACCCAGAGCCTACTGATCTCCCCATAAGACTGTGGATTCTCTGCAGAGAGAATCACCCTCATGAAAAGGTTCCAGAGGACTATGGAGAAACTTGAATTTGAGAATTTGGGAAGGGAACTGAGGGAGGGGGGGCTCTTCCACTCTCACTGGGCACTGGGATCACAGAAGAATTGGCCAAGCCTGCTCCAAGTAGCCTGTTGCCAGCCTACATGTGCCTCATCAGATGATCCCAGGTTGATGAAAAGCAAAGACTAAAAAAATTCTATATGTGAGGGGCCCTGAAAGTGGGAGCTAGCCAAACACATCTGTGAGACCTTCATTTTCTCTATATGATGAAATGCCAGTAACTATACCTCATGTTTCAGCAGAGCATTTATAAGGCTGAAACTAATTTTTGATGTGGTTTTTACATGTGTGTGTTTATATGTTATCCTCTTTAGTTCACAAAGTTTTGTCACATGATGCACAATGCTTGCCCCTTATCCTTCTTGCACCCGTGCAATAACAACCACTCTGTGGGACAGTCAGGACAGGGGTGATTTGCCCCTTTTACAAGTAAATAGAGGCATATAAACTCGTAGGTAATGTGGCTAAATTAGACAGACTGAGCTTTGTTTTCTAGTTCTATGGACAATGCTCCTTCTGATGCAAACACACAGTTTAATGGATTTGCAACTAGCATTTGAATAACTTTGTTTTTAATGAAGATGGTGACCTTGGAAACTGTCAGTGCAAGCATCATGTAGAGTAAGGGCACAGGGGGGTGGGGTAGGGTGGCTGAAAGGATGAGGGGAGTAGCAGCTGGATGGCAGGGGTGGTTCTCAAGGCTAATACTATTCATGCTAAACCAGCAATGGACAAACATCTGTTAAACAGGGCACACAGGCTGTTGTGCCCACAGCCTCCCCCATACTCATAGAACCCACAGGCCACAAACTGCCATGGGCAGCACTTGACCTCTGGATCACTCACTGCTTCTCTGTTCCTGACTGTGCCATGGAGGGTGGAGTGATCTAGGGACACCCAAGGTCATAGGCTGTCAACGGTGTTCTTTATGTACAAAACTACCTAAAAAACAGCGAGTCTCATCCCAGCATGGAGAGATACAGAAAGTCATCCAGCTGCAAGTTATGGAGGCCCACCCTGTGTGGCCCATTTACATAGGCTTTATTGCAATAGACATAGTTCTTACACTGCCAAATCACGGTAGGGATTTAACAATCAATCCTAGCTTTTCTTTGGCAGGTCAGGGACTGGACTTTGCGGCACCCTCAAATCCAAGTTTGGGGCCAACTTCTGCCCTTGACTTTTCCACTGTTACCATCAGCCATAACCAGGAAAGGGGCTGTGGTGAGTTCCCCAAGGACATCCAGGTGCCTGCATAGTCTCAACTCTCTTGCTGAGGATGAGTCCTACAGGCTACCCAGCCATATGTCCCCTACCCTGGTCACTTTTCAGTATTTCTTATTGGTGCAAAGTCTAAGCCAGTTAACTTAGCCAAAAATGGCTCATCAATACCACTGCTCGAGACAGGATCTGAAGATCTATTTAGTAGAGGTTGGAGTCGGGGAGGGAGAAGGTGGGAGCAGTGCAGAAAAAATGAAGAGGTCTAAAGTTTATTGAGCATCAACTGTACTCTGGCTAATTCATATGCATTATCTCATTTAATCCCATTTCATACCTGGAGAAAGTGATGTTCAGAGAATCCCAGAGTTACATACATATCAAGTAAGTGCAAGCCAGAATGTAAATGAAGACTTTGTCTTGACTCCAAATTGCCACCACACCAGCAAGTTTCAATCTTTTTTATTTTTTCCTCACAATTCCAATATATAAAATTCTCTGGTTAAAAGAATTGCTGGGAGGGAGTCTGAGCTTTGCTACCAGTCCTCCCTCTCTCTACTTCCAGCCATTCCCTAAAGCTCCACTCCTAATCCTTGGAAAGCTCTGTGGGCTCCTGGATCATTAGATATGCCAAAAAACATTAAGGGAGGCCTTGAAGCTGCATGCACCTGCCTGATGGGTTTTGCTCAGGGCCAGGGAAATGTAGACAAACCCATTCCTGAAGCCACATTCTCACTGCAGGCATCCCAGCAGGCTCCCTGGCAAGGAACACTCCAGTGGCCCTGAAACGTTTGCTTCTAAATCACTACTCCCAACTCTTTACACACCCTTTCCTCTGTGACCACAGTGCTTGCCTTCCCATGCTCCTGCTGGGATTCCACACATGGCTGGAGTGGGCTCAACAGTGGGCTCTTTCCCTGGTCTCTCAGAGACCACAACTGCCTCCCAAGCTGGACACTGAGAAACTAGGAGGGGAAAAGAACATTTTGCCTCACTTCATACCCCCTGCCCATCAGTGGCTGCTTCTCTGTCTACTGATCACAGACCTAAGCACCAGAAGGTTCATGGAAGCTTTATTCTGACAGCTGATGTGCCCCTCTCTTCACCCTCTTCTTTATACAACCTAAGACGGAAAAAACTACACCCCAAGTTTGGTCTCCCTTTGGTGACTCTGCCCATTGTCTCTCATCTCACCTCAACAACAAGCTCCATGGCTGCTGGGCCAGATGAAGAACTCAGTGTGCACTCAAGCAGGCCTAAAACTTGGAGGCAAGAGAGATGCACTACCAAAAATACCAGTCCTTCTCCCCACTCCTGCCTCACCCACATACCTTACAAGGAAAAAAAGCCACTGCCTGGCTGCTACTGAGATCAAGAAGCTACCCACTGGAGGCAAAGCTCTGGGCCTGGCTAGGTAAGCATGCAAATCTGAATATAAATTCTAAATTACATGCAAATCCAGGGTCTGCTCTTGGGTTCCTGGCACCCTACCACCTCTGCTGCCTGTGGCTCACCTCATTCAGGTACCTGAGTGCTGACTAGTATGTACCATGCTAAGGGCTAACAAAACACTTCAAGACCTGGGGGCTCTTTCAATTGACTGCTTTAAATGTTCTCAAGAAACACCTTCTGGGTGGAAATGGGAGGGAGGTGGGGAGCAAGGGGCGGAGGAGGCTGGGATGGGAAAAATAGACAAAAAACTGTACTTGAAAAATAACTAAAAAAAATTAATTTAAAAAAAAAGAAACACCTTTTCTGAGATCCCGTGGGAGAGAAGAATCTTGCAGCCTGGCAGCCATAACCACCACCACCAAAAAAAAAAAAAAAAAAAAAAAACCCTATCTGAATATTCACCCTCCCTTCAACTCATCCACAAATAAAATCATCCTTCATCAGGTCCAGCAGGGGACCAAGCAAGTTACAAGGATGGAATTCCTGAAGACATGAAGAAGGTAAGTGAGGCCTTCTGGTCTACACCTCTTTGTCAAAGGCCAAAAGCCCATGAGATGCTCTGGACAGACGCTAATCCTATGTCTGGGAGCTCTCAGCCTATCTGAGGGCTTGTTTCTTTAGCAAAACATCACTGAACCAAACCTGTGTTTGCTTGTCCACCTCCTCCCCATCCGTCAATCTAAGAAAAAATAAGCCTCTCCAGCCTCTCCTGGGATCTGCCCAACCCAAGTGCTGCCGCCTTTGGGTCAACTGCTTACTTGTTTTTTGTTTCTAATTGAGCTCCCCATTCTGCTGCAGAAACATATTAAAGGCAGCTGACTCTGATGCCCAGAAATATGAAGCATCTGAAAGGTTTGTTGAGCAACATGGCAGTTCCATTTTCTCCCATGTAATTCTAGCAACCAGAGCCTCTCTGCCCACCTGCCCCACCCCTATGCTTACTGGTCCTACATCCACTTCCCCTAAATTGTGTTTGCCATTTCGAGATTCAAAACCCATTCTCTCCACTGCCCCTTTTTAATTGGACACGGAACAGGATATTAGAGATTTTGTTAATGGTTTGATGAAACCTTTTAATTTGGTCTTCTCAAAAGAGAAGAACCATGAGTCCCCATTTGAGAGGCTGGGGTGGGAAATGAAAAAAATCAATGTAACCCATCATTTTGGCTTTTAGAAAACAGGAATTTTACTGCCGGGGAAGCTTGTTCTTTTACACAGTAAAAATGCAAATGCAGGCAACACAGATGCTGGCACGCTGGATGTAACAACCGAGAGAGCCTCACTGGGGTTCATCTGGCTGCCTGAACCTGGATTTGTTTTGGCAATAATAAGGCAGTTATTGGAGACTCGATAACCAATTATTAAAACACCTCACCAGTTCAGTTCTGGGGAATCAGCCTGAGCTAAGTCTTCACACACACACACACACACACACACACACACACACAAGGTATTTCAAGAGGACTGGAAATAACAGAATCTTAAAACACATTCAATAACTGCTAAATTCCATCCAGAGGATGAGCCATCTCATCTTGTTTTCTCCTCCTCTCTCTCTCTGCCTCCTCCCGCTCCTCACAGATGGACGTACAAATTATTGCAGGAGGATATTGTTTTCTGTAACAGGCTTGAACATTCACATTTACATTTTCCTTGGTGCTGTGGGGGTGACTGGCAACGGGAGAGAAAAATACACCAAACCCCATTTCCCCTGCTCTCACCACATCACGTCTTCCTCCAACCACCTCTGCCACCCCCACCACCATGCCACCCTGAACAGAACAGGCCCTGGGGACCAATCTGGCACCTAAGACCCAATTAAGGCATTAAGGAAAAGAAAGCCCTGTCTGGCCAGTCACCCTAGCGCCCAACACAGATGCTGCTGGAGTGGCTGAACCGTGGAAGCGCCAGGGCTCTGCAGACCATAAGGCCACTTAGGTGCTGCCTCACCTGGCACCTTCAACCTACCAACAACCTACCTACAGTGGCAACTTTCCTCTCAAGTTGGAAAGGATTTTACTCCTCAGTCTCTTCTGTTGTCTTCTGGGCTTTTCTCCACCCCCACCTCCATCTGCTCCCTCCCTATTAAATAACTTGAGCTTCATTTATTAATGCCCAGCTTCTGGGAGAGAGAGGGTAGAATCCTTCAGGTTAAGGGCCCTCCGCTCCTGGAGAATGGGCTGCTCTGGAAGAGGTCTCCAGAAAGAGGATGTGGGAGGAGGTTGAGGACAAAGCTAAGCAAGTGTGTGGCAGCATCCCTGGCCTGTGCTTTCTCACCAGACAAATCGGAAAAGGGTTGGAGGGTGGAGAGAGAAGTAGTGAGAGAGAAAGCTGCCGCTCCTCACCTTATGTATTTTTAATATTAATGTAATTAAAGCTGCAAGCCAAACCAGCCTGCGGGGGTGGAGGGAGGCAGGAGGAGCCTGGAGAGAGGGAGACCGGGCTGTGCGTCGGAGGATGTCAGGGGAACATTAATGTTAGGCGGCCTTCTTGCTGCCCTAAAGTAGGATGAGAGGGTGCTGTACAGAGGGTGAGGGGTTAACAAGCCTATTCCAGACTCGGTGTGTCAATCAGTGGCCTCACTGAGTGTGAGAAACTCACCCCTCACCCCTCACCAGACCTCTAGGCTAACCCCAGCAATATCTTGGCCTTCAGTCTGGCTTCGATATCGGGTGGGACTGATAAATAAAATAAGAGTTACTTTCCTCCCCCAAAGCCATAGGATACTGCAGTAAGCTCCAGCAGGTTGCCGGCTCCAGACCCCAAGGGCGTGGACACTGCATTGATAGACTGGACCCCCTCCCGCGCATCAATCCTTTGTTGATTGTCCTTCCCCTGTCGCCTAGGGGTCAAGAGTTGTACCTCCTCCAGGGCCGCCACCTAGGCCAGGCGGGGAGAAACCGCCCCCAGGGCGCGAAGGAGAAAAGTTAGAGGGCTGAACTGAACGCTGAGCTTGTACAGCTTATGTGCTTCGCCGCACAAGGGCGCGGAGTTTGGCCGCCTGCGCACCCTGGGGCACGTCCTCTACCACAGCCTGGAAGCTGGACCGCCAGGGACAGCTTGGTCCCGACTCGGTGCCCTGGTACTCTGGTCGGTAATTTCTACCCCCTTCCAATTCCCAGTACCGGCTATTGAGAGGATCAGGTGCGCAGCGCCCCAGCAGCAGGTCTGGACATGCCGGACACCTGGACCCACCCCTAGCAACGCTTTCTCTCCGAGGAAAGCGACACCCCCCCCACTCCTGACCGAAGACCTGTCCCCAGGTCCGGCTGACCAGTTGCCAAGTGGAGAATCTTGCACCTTGGGGCGCGCTGCTTGAGCAAGCTAAGGCGGAGCCGCGAAGCCTGGGCTAGTGTGGGGGCAGGGGGTGAGGTGGGGCTCGGGGAAAACGACCTCTGGGTTTGGAGAACAAACTTGCTATCCGAGGGACCCCAATCCTCGGGGCTCCCAGCTCTCAAGACCCCCAGCTCTCCCCACCCTGCATTCAGCCAAGGCTCGAACGAGCGCCTTTCCGTGCGACGCATGGTGTCAGGGGCGGCAGAGGGGCGCACAGTGGCAGAGGAGGAGTAAACCGCGGAGTCCGAGGCCAGATTAAGCGAGGACTCCCATGTGGACACTCACGACCTGAGGACCCCTCGGCTCGAAGGGCACCCCGGGTCCCAGTGCCACCAAGCCGCAGGCAGCGGGAAAGAAGCTGGGGGAGGGGTCTGGGGCAGAACTGCGTCCCCGCAAGGAACCCAAGATGAGGGGCTCCTGCACCACCACCTCGACACCAAAACGTCAAGAGCGGTAGTCTAGCAGAGCGGTCCAGGGCGGATTCTCACCTGGCCCCTCTCCCGGTGCTGGCCTTGTCCCCGCCGCGACCTACCCAGGGCCAGGCACCCGGGTCATTGCCCCCGGACATCTGGAGCCCGCCAGGCACCTCGCGTGGCTGTCAGCCACGCGCTCCCCGGCCCGCCGCCTCCGCTGCCCTGGGCTCGCGCGGATCTCACCTTTGTGTAAAGAGTCCAGGAGCAGGAGGAAAGTTACCAGCCACATGCCATAAAGAGGCCCTATTCTCCGGGGAGGTGGTCCTGTGGCCGGCCGTGCGGCAGCGCCTCTCCCCAGCTCAGCGCGCTTGCAGCCGCCCGCACTCAGCACCCGCTGGATCTGCTCCTCAGCCGAGCGAGCGCTCCGCGGCGGCTCCTCCCTCCTCGGCTCCCTGGCTCCTGTCATCCGCGGGGCTGGGCCAGGCGGCCGCTCTCCCCGCCCCCCCCCCGCCCCGGCTCCCCGGGGCCTGAGCGCCGCGCTAGACTTGAGCCCAGTAAGCCCCCAGCCTCACAAGCCCAGGCACAGAGGCGGGGACTCCGGCCATAAGTCCGCGATCGGGGTTCGCCGTCTGGGAGGCAAAGGGTCCCTGCCACCCACTGACTCAGAGCCTGCGGTCGCGTGCAGGCGTGTCATAAACGTTCCAAGAGCCCGCCATGCTCGTGCCGAGGATACCCTGTATCTCCTGGCCCAGTCCGCTGAGGCCAGTGCTTCCTGCCTCTTTCAGACTCAGTTTACCCCCATCGGTGGGGGAGTAAGGATGCTCTCAAAAAAACCCAGACTAAGATTCTTCGGTGCCTGTCAGTGCTATCTTCACCTGAAAGCTCAAAGGTGCCTGTCTTTCCAGCCCCTAGATCCTTCCGCAGTCTGCCTCCTGGGTAGTCCGGGCTGAGTTCGAACTCCCCCAACATTCTGCTGGAATTTTGCTCAGCACGTGGCCCATGGGGACTATTCAGACATTATCTGCAACACATAGTTCAATGTCCGCTGTAACTTCCTCCTGGAGACCTCTAAATGGGGGACAGGACCATCCAAATGATTTGAGGAATTAACAGAAAACAGTGACTGCACAGCAATATGTTACAGCAAACAAAGATTGTTTCAAGACAAACAACGACTAAGATTTCCTTAGCAGTTAATAATGACATGCACTGAATTTCACATCTGTTTTATTGTAGACTCAGTTTCTAATTAATGGATATATATCCTCTATTTCTTAACTGTGTACATAATATTAAATTCCTTTGAAACTGAAAAATAAATAGCTCAATGTCTACTGTGACTCTTGTATCTTCCTCTTGTATCTTCCCTTCTGTATCCTTCCCCAACCCCAGCTCACCAAACAAAAATTGGCTTCTTCCTTATACCAATCTGCATGAAGTTGGTGTAAAATTGAATAGGGCTCGAGGAAAGGTATCTTCTCTATCACCAAATAAACACTGAGCACCTGCCGAGTACCGGACACTGGGTTAGACACTGGGGACAGAGGCTGGATGAGTCAGGTCAGCTGTGAAAAGGCTGCTGTGGTTGAGAAGCCCTCCTTACGTTGTAATTCCAAAATAAGGGCCTAAGCAGGATGTGGAGAAGGGATCCACAGCAGCCCTGAGAATGGAATAAGCCAGGATTGAACCTCTTCTCACAAAGGGTAATGGAAGCCACCTTGATGTACCCTGGTCACTTGGCTGGGCATGCTTTTGACCTAGTTCTCTGACGTGTGCAAGAGGGGAGTGTGAAGGAGGAAGGACGGTAGAGAGGGTGCTGTTTAGCTTTACTTGACAGAGGAAGAACATTTACTTCCCTAAAATGTCTTTCCCGAGATCAGATAAGAGAAGTAGGACTCCTTATTCCCAGTTTTTACCAAGATATCCCTGGAGATTTTAACTAAAATTTTAGAAATGCGCATTTACTTTTTTAATATGTTAAAATATACATAAAAATTACCACTTTACTCATTTTCAGGTGGTATTTAGAACATACACAGTGTTGTGTCACCATCACCACTATTCATTTCCAGAACTTTTCCATCATCCAAACAGAAAGTTTGTGCTCTTTAAACAGTAATTTCCCATTCTCCCCAGGGGTAACTTCTAATCTACTTTTACATCTCTATGAATTTGCCTATTTTAGGTACCTCATAATATAAGTGGAATCACACAACATTTGTCTGTTGGTGTCTTATTTCACCTAGCATAATGCCTTCCAGGGTCATTTATGTTGTAGCGCAGATCAGAATTTCATTCCTGTTCATGGCTGAGTAATATTCTATTGTGTGTATCGACCACATTTTGTATAACTATTCATTTGTGAATAGATACTTACACTTTTTGGTTGTTGTGAATAATGCTGCTATGAGCATGAATGTACAAATATCTCTTCCTCTGAGATCCTGCTTCCAACTCTTTTGGGTACCTGGAGGTGAAATTGCTGGATCATGTGGTAATTCTATTTTTAACTTTTCGAGGAACTTCCAAGTACATTTTTTTTGTATAACATTAAGTATAAAGGGCTCCCACCCACAATTGTTCCCAATAATCCTCACCAGATCATTTAAAGCTTTAACACCCCCTTCTAAAACAGGTAAGAAAATTGAGGCTTAGCTCTTCAAGGTCACCTCCATTTGTATCTCAAGCAAGACTAGAACACAGCTCTCCTGGCTCCAGGGCAGAGCTGCTTGCTTTAAACTGTGCTGCCTCTGCTTTATGATGGTAAGTCGCACTCTAAAACGGATGCTTTGGCACTAGCCATTTTGTCCTCTGTAAACAGACTGCACACAGTTGTTTGAGATGACCCTGCCTAAGCCTCTGCTTTATATGTGTAGAAATAGGCCCAGAGCGAGGAAGCCCTGGACCTGCCCTAGGCCTTGCAGGCAGTGACAGCGTCTCCAGTCTTCCAGCTTCACTCTCTTCCCTCACCACCCCCAGCCTCCTGGTCTCATTCTTCCCTCATGCCCCTTCCCTTCTAAAGGAGACGGTTGGATCCAGTTATTTAAAACTAAGCCTGTTGACCTAGAGCTCCTGGTCAGGCTATGCCTAAAATAAACTGCTAAGTCAGACAGGCTGAACGGGGGTGCCGTCTGCTGGGAGGGGGCTCTGTTGAGTGAGCCAGCAGTATTGGCCCAGCTGCTCATGCCCCACATGATGGAAGGAGAGGGGAGGAGCCTCCTTTCTCCATTTACCTAAAGTGCATCCTACAACCTCAGTGTCCCTGTTATGCTGGTTACACTTGGGGGGGTTTTAAGGGATCACGGCACTGTGTGTAAAGGGCCAAGCCTTACCTGAGGGTGAGGTCATTCACTGTCAGCAGCTACAGTCTAGCTGTCCCCTACATAGGAGGCTTGTGTATAGGAACAGGGGACGGGCAGGTGGAGAAAGCAGACTCAGGGACTCTCTCTAGCACAGGGAACCTTTATAATGTCATGGATGATGAGAATGTGACTTCGGAGTTAGAGCTGAGATTTCAGCCCAACTCTGCCACTGACTAGCTGTGCACACTTGGGGAATATATATGTACCAAGCTCCAGTCCTCTCACTGGTAAGGTGGGGACAGCCCCAGCATCTACCTCAAGAACTGTTGTGAGGATTAATAAGGCAAGCCCAGGGGCTGGCATGCTGTAAGCCTGGGTGACTATATCACTAATGTTCCTGGCTTTGCTCAGGGGACCTGACCTACGGGAGGGAGCAGGGTGGCTCTGTTGAGGGGCTGTTACACTCCATGCTGCAACAAGGCTAGAGCTGAGGAACTGGCAGGAGTTGCCTTCCAGGCGTGAGCCACAGAAACAGAAGAAAGGTGTGCTTGAGACTGGAAGAGCACTGGGAGACGGCCAGCAAGGGAAGGACATGAAAATAGATAGTCCTTATGTTTTTCGTGTTTCCCACTTCCTAGGTTTTGTCCCTTCTTAGTATTTAAGGGAAATATCTAAGTATTTAAGGGAAATATCTTAGTATTTAAGGGAAATGTCTTTGAAGATGACAGTCTGGTTTATATGTGTTCAGAAATCCGCTTTTCATTGGAGTTTACAGAGATCTAGCTTGGCAAAGTCAGCAAGCATCCTAGGGAGGGCGCCCCATGAGGAAATGAACCTTGGGGTAAGAGAGTGGTTTTGTTTCACTCATGTCCACCCTGAACCCTGTTGCTCCCTTCCCACAGCTGACATTTGGGAGGGGCTATTTTTTATTTCCATAAAAGAGACAATTCCTTCACAGTCTCAAATTGGATAAAAGCCCTCACACCCACACACAAATACATGCACCCCAAAGTGAGAACAAATACAGTTGCAGGCAAACATTCGTGTGTACAGAAAAACATAAATACTTAGTGACAGTACACCTGCTCTCAAATGCAGTTTGAATACAATCCAAAAATTCTACACTAATACCTATGCACACGTCCTAACATTATTATTTTTTAAAATCCTCACCGTAGGATATGTTTATTGATTTTAAAGAGAGAGGAAGGGAGAGAGAGAGAGAAGCGCACTGAACCCGAACCCAAAATCGGTTTTGGTGTACAGCCAGGGCTCCAACCAACTGAGCCACCGGCCAGGGCTAACATTATTTTTAAAAATCCTCAAATTTGGGGGATTCATTTCTAGTAGGGACATGCCATCTATCTAAAAACAAGGATTAATTTTAGTATTTTGTTGCATCAAAATATTGGGTGATGATGCAGCTGGTGTGTGCGCGTGTCACCGATGTCAGTTGAAGCAGCAACATGAAGACCCTGGGAGTGAGCCCCTTTCAGTTCAGGTTAATCATGGATATTTGGGAGTATTAGTTTGTCATGTTATATTAGGACTAGAGCCATCATGATAAACAACAGATGCTTTTATTGTTTAACTCGAACAACAGCTTATATATTTTGGGTACTTTTATTTAAAAACTAAGGCACATGATTAGTTTAAGAAAGCCTACATATGTGCTCTGAAATTCCTTAACAACTTTATATAAATATGGTTTTCATAAAAGAAATCAATACTGAACCAGGTCAATGTTAAAAACTTAACATTTGGGGTTATATAGCTAATTCAGGACTGACCTTCTCAATACTTACTTATTGATTGAGGGGAAAAGAAAATAAGAACTTTCCTGCCTTCTTTTCCAATTTGTAATTAACTTCAATGTTATAGGAAGAGTCCTGGACTACAAATCAGCAATTCTGGGTTCTAGTCTCACCTTTGCCACCTTAGCCACCTGGTGAGACAAGTCACTTTACTTTTCTGGGCCTCAGTTTTCTCACCAGTAAAATGAGAGAGTCGAGCTAGAATAATGACAAAGGTTGCTTTCTAACACTGGAGACAAGGTGAGTACAAACAGATACACACACATCTTACCCCACGTGAGAGGTGTGTGTGTGTGTGTGTGTGTGTGTGTGTATGTGTATCCCTACAAACCTATGTGTATTCTCTATTGCATGCTAAGAAACAGGAATACAAATTTTCATGCACAGATACCTAGAATACAGACAGACACAAGAAACACACACACACACAAAACAAAGAAATTTTTCTTCAAATGCATGCACATGCATAAAATACTTTCCATCTTCTAGAGACAGGATGAATCATAGCAATTCATAGACTGGACTATCTAAAAACATATAAATATTGTTAAATTACCTAAGGGCTCCTTAAACCAAAATACTGTATGCTTAGCTTGGTGGATGTCTAGGCACATTTCACCTTTTATCCTCTCAGCATTTTGGATTGTAATATCATGGTTCTAAGCCCACTGGAACAAAGGGCTCAAGGCCCTGAGGCTCCTCCCCCACAGATGGGCTCTCTAGGGTCCTGTTGCTCTTGTTCAGGCCACTGTCTCAGGAGGGCTGGGAAGGAAGGTTGGAGGTCCTTCGGTAACCATGGCCTCTCTCCTACTGGACTCCCTCAGCTCACCACTCTGAAACTTGCTGAGAAACCAAGCCAGAGAGGTTCCATGAAGCCTGAATTCTATGGAGTTAAAGCTCACTGTTGCAATTCTCTCTATAGCTGGGGGGCGGGGCAGGTGTGGGGAATGTGAACTAAGAGGGAAAGAAGAAAATTCCATGAGTGAGACCTAACTTCACTGGCTTCCCAAGTTCTCCTGTAGTCCTTCTGATCCATGAGACACAAATGTGCTTATCAAACTGTCTAAGTATCTTCCATCTGGAAAACTTCCTGCAGTTTTTCACTTTTTTTCTCTAGTGCCCAGTGCCCCTTCTCCTCCCGTATAAGCTTTCCCATGCAGCAGGGCTGGGCAGGCACCCAGAGCCTTCCCAGACCAGCCCTGAAGCCCTCCTCTGGGATCTGCCTGCCCTACACATCAGCTTGGCCTGGGCTCCCATCCTTTTGTCCCACACTGTGGCTATTTACACACACGTCTGATTCAAATCCTACCTCTTTTGATTTCTACATGCAGAGCTGAGCCTGGTCATCTTTGTACCCAGGGCACTCAGTAAATGTTGATTTAATGACTGGATGAGCTCATTCTTAGAGGGCTACAAATACCTGATCAAGACTTTGTGGGTCATGCCTCCCATAGAGGCTTGTCCTTTAACCAGAACCAAAGCTGTAAGCTTTGCCATTCTCATATTAGAGTTTCTGGCCAGGAAGGGTAAATACTTGGCAGGGCATAGGAGCCTGCAGGAGTAAGTGACTCTAAAGCCCAAGTCTTGGTAGATACCTGCTCAGTTGGCATCACCATCATCTTCATCATTGTCATCATCACTGCACAAGGCCACCAGGATCCAAAGGCTTCATGTTTTCTTTCATTTCTGATCCTCACCAAAAATAGATTGTTTGGGCCAGCATTTGTTTTGCTTATTATACAGATGAAGAAACTGAAGCTGAAAGAGGTTTGTGACACACCCAGAGGCAGATCCACCACAAAGTTAGTACAGCTTCAGCTTCAACTTCAGGAACCTGTAGGGCCCCAGTTATACATTCACATGCTCAATTATTAGTGGTAATTTGGTAGAAAACTGTAGATTCACTACAATCCATTATGTCTCTCCTCTTTTCCACTCTCTTGGGTCTGATGTGCATTTGGGGACCTGACTCAGGATCCTCCAAAGTCAGTGGTGACTGTATCCCACCTGAGATTGGCGAGATGGACTTACTATGGGTTCACAGACACTACTGTGCAGCCAACCCAGCTGGGGAATGGCTACGTGTGAACACTACCATCCACTGGGCCAGCTTTCTTGGCTTTGCTGCATATGTTTCAGGACCAGAAGTTGTATCACAATATGATTATGTCCTGAGGTACCTGCACAGAGGTGTGTGTAGTGGAGGAAAATTCAAGTTCAAAATATAAGCAGCCAGAAGCTAGTTTGTATAAAATTGTGTGCAAAAGTAATATAAAAAAGTTATAGAGGTGTTTCATCAGTTTGTTAACACAAATATTGTTATTCGTCCAAAGTTTGTGATGTTTTATGGTATTTGTGAGCTTTTTCAAAATTTATGATTTGTTATAACTTTTTTTATTGTTCTCAATAATCATGTTTGTACCTAATTTGACATTTATAATTTTGTACTGTTTTTCTTTAAAAAAAAGTCCTCCAAATGGTCTAAACTTCAAGTCCCACAAAAGCTGAGTTCATCCCAGAAACTTGCCTCGGGCCCCACATGAAGGCCGAGCTGGGCCCAGAGACAGGTTTTCTGGGTTTGGTTCTGGGACTCTCCCCACCCAGCCCCTTGCCCTCAAAGATGTAAGTCAATGTGTAACCTAAATATTTGTACAGTACTCTACACACAGAAGGCACTTAAAAATGCACAGCTCCCTGAAGAGAGTCCCACAGAATGAAGGGGAAGTCAAGGCCAGGCCTATGGTGATGGCCTTGACATGGATGTTGGAAGTCCTCCTCCTAGAAAATCTGGACATTGCACCTGGGCCTGACCTGTCAGTCCACACGCCAGAGGAACTCAAGGATGGAAGACAGGTTAGTGCTGCCCTAATACCCTCTACATTCTCTCTGTGGGACAATGTCCCTCCTGTCACTGTGATGGGGGCCACCAGCATGAAAGACTAAGATGCCCTTTAAAGCCCAGGGGACCAGGAAGCCTCTCCAGCCACTCTGAGCAGGGAAAGTCCCCCTGCTGGAAGTCAAAGTCACAGAGCCAGGGGGCTATGAAGGGGGGGGGTAGAATGCTGTTTGGTACAGTGAAGGTAAATGAAGTGTGGGGACAGCAGGGATTACCAGCCCAACTTGGCCAGTGGGCCAGTGGCACCTTAGAGCTCACCTCACCATCTCATCTGTTACCCATGGGCTCTATCTATACCACCAGGCACGTGCTGACACAGCCTCTGGTTAAATGCTTCCAGAGACGAGGAAGACACTCAGAACTTTACACCAATTTTACTTTCTATGGTCATGCACATACCCTTTTCTCTGTTGAACTCAGTGTGGTCTATGGCCATAGCACCCTGAGCCTGCCCAATTTTGTCTGAACCCGGTCTGCCCTAGCTGTGTGGAGTTCAGATGGTGTGCCCATCTCTGCCAGATGACTGTACTGTTTTTTCTGTTTGAAATGGTCATCACAGGCCCTCAAACCTTCCATTTGCCAGGCTGAATATCCTGCTTCCTCCAACACCTTTCTGACATAATTTCCGGACCCTTCACTCTGCTGGTTTCCCTTTTTGCACAAATTCAACTTTAGCATCAGCTCTCTTAGAAACAGAATGGACCCAACACTCCAGATGAGGGCTGAGAAGCCGCAAGGACAGGAACTAGCTCTGCCTTGAGAAGTATCTAACCTCTTACTCTATCAGGTTTCAGGGGCTCACATGCCAACAAAGCTGGGCCTCTTTCCTGTGGCTGATGCTGAACAGGCCTCCCAAGCCCTGCAGTCCCGAGGTGGGTTACTAGGGAAGAGAGTGTGGTTACACATGTCACCTCAATTATTGAAGGCTGGGAGGTAAACTGCCTGGGTCCAATGGCAGCAGTTATTTACTTTGGGGATAACGTACAACTTCTGAGGTCCTAGCTTGGCCCCAGTGAAGGTGGCAGACTTCAGCTGAGGTCTCAGGTATGAGGGATAGGAAGTCCTAATTTTAGGCCACAAAGGCACTGAAAACTCAGTGTCTTCGCCACACTTGACTTTATTTTAAATGAACTCAGCTGAAAATGCAAAAAGATCTAATATTGCATTTCCCAAATGTTTCCTGAGAAGGAAATAGTTATAGGCAAGAACTAATTCATGGTCAAATAGGTTTGAAAAATACTGAAATAACCAAAGATAAGTAGGTTTCTTTCACTTACCAGAGCCTGTAAATGCTAATGGGCATCTCAAACCTCCACATGACAGACACAGTGAAGTACCTGAGTATCTGTGTCTGACTTTTCCTGGTCTAAAAACTCATCCTTTTGCCGTGGCTGGTGTAGCTCAGTGGATTGAGCACAGGCCTGCGAACCAAAAGATCGCGGTTCGATTCCCCATCAGGGTACACGCCTGGGTTGCAAGCCAGTTCCCAGCAGGGGCCAGTTCCCAGCAGGGGATGCACCAGAAGCAACCATACATTGATATTTCTCTCCTTCTCTCCTTACCTTCCCTTCTAAAGATAAATAAATTAAATTAAAAAAAAACTTGTCCTTTCACTGGCCATCACCCACACTCAACTCAGAGAAACCACATGTTGTCAGTTTTACCATCTTTTAGCAGGTTTGTGCCTAGCTCCTCCCCCACCCCCTGGTAAGGAGAAGCCAGCATTTCCAGAAGCCCTACCCCAGAGTCCCTGCTCTGGAGGCCTGGCTCAGGGGGGAAAGAGACATGCAGGGAACAGCAAAGGAACTACGCTGAGTTGAGAGGTCAGAGCAGAATGGCCTAGAGTGAATACACCACACGCATCTTGTCACAGAGGAGAGAACAGTGACTGAGGAAATGACATCCAGACCACAGGGCCTGGAGTCAGCAGCACAGTTTACGCTCAGGGCTCCTGACCCCAGGCTTGCAAACTAACCTGTGGCATGTGTGGCCCAGGTGATGTTGTCCTCTGTCGCTGACCCCTGGTGGGTTATGCCCTGTTCATCACTCTGTTCTTAGCAACCAGGCTCATTATAGGCCCTCTGTAAGTATCTATCAAGTGAAGCAACAATGGCAAGTATGGTTAGATGACTTTTAAAATCTCACTTACGGCTGAGATTCCACGAGTCAGTGAAGAGAGCTGCTTAAGCTCAGAGAAAGAGGTGGTCAGAGAAAACCAAAGCAGGATGTGAGTGGGCTTGCAGACCCTGCATAAGCAGAGCAGAGGGGAGAAGGACACAGCAGGCTGCAGGAGAAGGGGCTTCCTGATGGGTTTTGGAACAGTCTGGCTCTGTGGTGTGCATCTACCTATCTGAGATATCGATGGGCCCAAGCAGAGGCTACTCGGGGCTGTGTCTTCCAGAACTTAGCTGTTAGAACCTTGCAGCTAAACCAAATTCTGAATCAGCCAAAATAGTGCCGTTTTATTTTTATTTTTGGCAAATTAAAATGGAATGATGAACTCCTAATAGTAGCGATTATAACTGAGTACTTGCTATGGGCCCAGAACTATGTTGAGTATTTTAGATGCAGAAAATGTTACCTCTCAAAAAATGCTATAAGACCAGTATAATTATTATTGCCACTTTACAGAGAATGAAACTGAGGTGTAGAAAAATTAGATAACTTGTCCAACTCACTTATCTAGTAGACATCAGATGCTCAGGCTTTGAGCTAGGCGCTGTCACTTCAGAATCTTCCTTCTTTTTATTGCCACTGGTAGTGTTGATAGTGTTTCTACTGTCACATTTTTTAAGATTGTTTGATATTGAACAACCTCATACGCACAAATAGTAGAGAAAATAGTATAAAGAACTGCCATGTGCCCATCTTCTAAGTAAAACAATTATTGACTTATGGCCAATCTTGTTAATCTCTATTCCCATTCTCCTTCCACTTCCTGTCACCAAGGGGCTTTTTGTAGAAACAAACCTCATGCATTATATAATTTCATCTGTAGATCTTTTTGTTTGCATCTCTAAAATATAAGGCTGAAACCTCCTTCTTGGTCAATACACTTTATGTCATTCCTACTGAGATATTAGCTTAAACCAATGTAACATTCCCTCTACATATGCTGGACTTCAGTCTTGGCACTGCCTGAAATGGCCAAACCGTGCTCTTAGGATGTAGATGCAATCAGCTCACTTCCAGAAGTTCTTATCTCACAGCCTGCTCAAAGGGCCTCTCTGAGCCTCCTCCATGTGTCTTGCTGTAGCTGAAGCCCCTGCTGTCAGTCTAGCTCCTCTGGAGATGGGAAAAAACTAGATGTGGTAATCTTCTGCATGGTGGGGTTATTGCCACAAGGATAACGAGTCTTTCTTTACCAACCTGGACCCAGTCCTGGTTCAGGCTGATTTAGGATGCTCTCCTCTGCCTAGGAGGCAAGACTTCCCACTCCACCAAGTCTAAGAGCAAGAGGTATGAAGGAGATGGAGCAGAAACACCTGGAGTCAGAGACTCACTGTTCCTCTCATGAACTGAAAAGGTCATGTCTCACTTCCTTCCTCAGTAACATGGGAGCATAACAGGTGCCTGGCAGTGTGGCTGTGAAAGTCTAAGGAGTTGGACAAGTTTTCTCTGTGGAATTGGCTGAAGGAGGGTGCAGTACCTGCTATGGCCAGCAGGTGTCGACCAGAGACTAGCACTGGAAACCTTGGGAGTAAAGGTGGAAACTACTCATTTGAGAGAATTACCCTTCTCATTGGATCCAGTGGGACTAGGGGGAAGTGAAAAAAAGCTCAGGTTGTGGGATTTCGCCTTAGAAAAATCACACTTGGGTCTGGCTCTATCTAGAGTTAGAAAGCGGAGCTGTGTAGCTTTCAAAGTATGCTCATATGAAAACCCCAGTAAAACCAGCATCAATATCCTCAGTTTAGAAATCAGAAAATTGAAGCTATAAGAAAAAAGTGATTTGCTAAAGGTTATACAGCCACTAAGTGACAAACCACCTCAAGGCTTCTGCGTCCATGTTGTGGGTACTCTGCTGAGACACAGCCTCAGAGGCCAATCCTTGGAGAGGAAACCTGAGACCAGCTGTCCTTGCTCCTCTGGAAAAGTGGGAAAAGTGCAGGTGCTCCCAAAACCCTAGCATGTAACATGCTGTCCTCTGGGAGAGTCCTGACTCTCAGGGGCTCAGATTCCACTGTTCAGTGAGGGCCTAAACTAGATCAGGGGCTCCCCAGCCCAACCACAATGGTGCACCCATGCACACAGGGGTAGGGAGACACAGAAGGACATAGAGTCAGGCTACAGAATCAGGAATCTACATACTACACATTTCCCAGGTTATCTGGATGTAAGTAGCTTAGTATGGGTTTTAGGATTATCATTTGGGAAACACTAGACTAGATGATCTATGAGTTTATATTCTACAGTTTCATAAACAATTTCCACTTAAGCTTGTCGAAACACCTAATGCAGCACCTGGCACATGCTTGATATTCAAATATTCAATAGATATTTTGCTGAATGAATGACTGAGACTGCATGCAGTCACCCAACACAGTGAAAACCTTGGTTGATGTTGCTTAATCCCTCAATTAAAGCCCATTTTGCATTTTTGTAGCATTTTATGGCTTACATATTTTGTTTACACACATGATCTCATTCAGTCTTTTTAATTACCATTCAAGATGGGGAAACTGAGGCTCGCAGACACTAAGGGACTTGCCCAGTGCTTCCCAGCTGGTTAGTGACAGAGCCAAGCTTAAACTCCAAGTGTGTCTTCCAGCATCTCCTCTACTGCACGTTCTTTTTACTGCATGGTTTTGAGAAGAGGAGAGATATCAGATCTAGAAAAGATTGAGTCTTCCCGAACTGTCGGGGATTGCCTCCAATTTTAGGAGTGGTAACAGAAGGAGTTTGTCCAGGGACCTTAGGATGATGAGCACTTCTGCCTCGTTTGGTGATGCAGCTCATTGTAAGGCTCCAAGGTGGGTGGACAGGTCCCACTGGGTGGCCTAGAATATCAGCATCTACACTCCCTGGAGTGGGCAGTTTGGGAGGCACAAGAGCCTACCTCCCCCCAACCCCCACACACACTCTGCCTGGTCCCTGAGATGTAGCCCTGCTTCCTGAAGGGACATTCCCTGCTGCCTTCCTACTACTGGTAGTCTTCACCACCCCCTCCCATCTGTTCCCAGGTGTCTGCACAGGGAATCTGGTTATCTGCCTCCTCCTAGTACAACAGGATGGGATGAGATGGGTGCTGTTGGCTTCCGTGCTGCACAACACAGCTCAGATTCTCCTCCATAGTGGCTCTGCCCTTCAGGACAATGTTCAGGGAGGGCCAAGAGGCAGAGGGCCCCTGAGTCTACCCTCAGACTGGCCGGATCCCAGCAAGAAGCTGGCACAACCACAGGACCCAGCCACAGATACTGCTTAGCACCATGTGAGCCACGGTGTGGACTTGCCACACCATGCTCACTCCCTGCTCTAGCTGTGTCCATGTCAGCCCCTAAAAACTATCAGAGGGACACACAATGTCCTCTGATCTCAGCTGAGGGATTCAAGGTACAGAGAGGGGCCTGCAGGGAGGCAGGCTGTAGCCAGACCATTACTCAGGTCTCCAGATGCTGGGGTCACCCTCTTTCACCCTCTGCTCAGTTCCCTTCTGCTTCCTGTTCTGCTCAACTCTTCCCAAGTTCCAACATCACTAGTAACTCATGTGTGCTAGTACACCATGCCCACATCCACATATACATACACACTCACACACATACACACACACACACAGAATGCATACAAAGGGGAACCCTATAGTCAAGACAGCTTTTTCACAAACTCTCCCTGGTCCCAGCACAGTAGCCACAGACCACCCTGCACTGGTCTCCAGGGAACCGGGGAGCCCACTGCTGAGCTGGCAGATGGCCCAGGACATGTGACACCTTTGAGGGTGAACCAGGCTAAGTCCACGCCATGGCTCAGATGGTGCTAAGGAGTATCTGGGGCTGGGTCCTATGGTGCACCAGCCTCTTCCTGGGACCTGACCACTCAGGGGCCCTCTACCTCTTGGCCCTGCCCCGTGAGTATCCTGAGAAGAATGTCCTGGACAGAACTTTTGAAACATGAAAACATTAGGTAAAGGGCTGGGTTGCCTGGAGGGGTCCAGGGAAAGGGAGAATACTTAGTGTTAGCAGCGAAAGAGCCTTGGAGACAGTCATTGCAATGACCACTGGTTATCGAGGGCTGGTCAGCAACAAGGAACCTCCATTTGAAACTGTTTCTCCTTTTGGGGAAACTGAGTCTTAGGGCAGCACTTACCCATGGTACCATAGTCCATAACTGGCCAAGACAGAGCTCAGATCTGAGCCAGCTGGTACATGCCTATCATCTTAACTATGATGCCAAGGGAGAAACGCTAGCTGTCACTGGACTGGCCCCCAGGGCCCAACCTCAAATGAGCATGCACCCCACCACCCCAGCCAATCTTCCCAGAATGTAGCACAAAAACCCTCCTTTCCCCTTGAGGAGCAAGAGGCAGTGGGTCCAGATGTGGGTAATCATGCATCATTCATTCATTCATCTGTTTATCCAGTCATGTGCTCATTCAACAAACACTTATCCAGCAGGTACTATGTACAGGGAATGGGCTCAGACTGGGAGTTGGGGGAAACTGTCATACGTAACAACTGTAGCTGGCAGACAGTGGGCAGAAAGACAGGAAGGGGTAGTCAGAATCAGGGAGCTGTGAGGTCATTTTCCTGCCCTGCTCCCCGACCCAGGTTGGGAATTGTCCTAGCTGGGCACATCCCGCTCCTGCTCTGGACAGGCACTTGAGGGCTGAGGCCACTCCCTGATGATTTTATTAGCTTTCTGGAGAGCATATGATCCATGGATGTGTAACCTCAGAGCAGAGGACGCTGTGCAGGCTAGGTTTCGCATGACTCTTACTGACTGATAGGCCTTTCAGAAAACAAAGAGCACAAGAGAATTCAGTATGCTCCTGGCTGTGAGCCAAACCAGCCTCATCTCCTGTGCTTTGTCAGGTGTGTCTTTTTGTCTGCCATCATCACTTGGCGAGTGCCTCTGTTTTAACTACTAGGAGGAAGCCAGCATGTGTCTGTGGTGTGTGTGTGCATGTGCCCATAAGCTTCCCCTCTGCCCAGCCTTCTTGTGGGCAGGAGGGAACAGGGGAATTAACAACAGCTCCCCACACTGCTCTTCCCTGAGCCCCTTGACTTTGAAGCCAACACCTGGAATTTTTGTCTTGTGTTCCCAAAGCCAAGTCCAGAGATTCAAAGATACGGACTTCTCAAGGTCACACAGAGGCTGAGGGCAGATGTAGAGTGGAGGCTAACTTTCCATCTTTTTCAGCACTGGTTGTGCTGAGCTGCAGGTTACATTCTGGCGTCATGAATTGCTGCCCCAGCTTGGAACGTCCCCCTTTTCTATCCTTCCTCTGGCTGTACTCACCTAAGGAATTCTTCTTGGTGAGAACAAGGAAGCCCTCTGGGGGAGGTGACAGGGAGAGTTCCTGAAAAGGGAACCAAGTTTACAGATCTCAAGTGGAACAGCAGCCGGGAGTGCCTGACAGTCTGCAGGTTGGGGGTGGGACTGTGGTTGGTCGCCCAGGTCAGAGCCGGCAGCCCAGCAAGCCAGAGATGAGCTGCCAAATCAGGGGAGCTGCCACCCGATGCAGTTTGTTTCAGGGCCTTTCAGGGCATGAGACCCTTCCACATCTGGGGAAGAACCCCTCGCCCTGGTCTCTTTTTGCCACCTCCCTAATGCCTCTAGTGTCTGTCAGGCTAAAGCCCTGGGTACCAAGGTTCCCAGTTTTAAATAGGATTTCTTCCCAAGCCCTCAGTCACTCAACTGCAAACAACATAAAGGGTCTCCAGTCTGGGAGTCTCCTTCTGCCACCAGAGCCCGGGAAGGAGACTGATCCTCGGTTTCTTCAAAGGCTAGGTCGCTGTGCCCAATCCAACTCCTGGCTCAGCCCTGCCTTCCCAAGGCTCTTCTTAATAGAGGTTGCCATGGCCCTGGATTTGAGGCCCAGCCAGGACTCACCACGACAACAGAAAAGACTGGGTGGCCATGGCATTTGACTCTCATCTCCCCTGGCCAGGCCAGGACTGGGTCACTGCTGCCCCAAAGGGCCTGCTGAATTGCATGCAGTTCAGAGCTTAGCTGCCTGGGGCCACAGGTCAGCAGGGAGGTAATGAGTCTCTCCAGCAGCAGCCAGCTGCCCAGGAGTGAGGAGGGCCACAAAGAGGGCCTCGGGGCAGACTCAACACCCTCCTGTGCCCTGGTGCCTCTTCAGTACAGCCCCCACTCTTTGTGCCACCTCTCTGCCCAGGGAGTCCACTCCGTCTGACAGTGGTAGGACCAGTGGAATTGCTCAGGGTGCGTTTTGGGGGCGCCTCCCCACTCAGCTGGGGAGAGTTTGAGATGGCTTGAGGGGTCTCCCCCAATGACCCAAAGTTGAGAAAAAACAGAGACCTGTGCCAAGGGTACCCTCCCTCTGGAAAGGAGACCAATGCCTGTAGGAGCCAGGGATCATCCAGGCCAAGCTTCTCATTTTCTGATGGGGAAACCGTGTAGACAGAGGAAAGGGCCCTGTCCCAGTTTAACCAGCTGGGGAGTGTCAGCCTGAGCCAGAGAGGGGACCTTCTGCCCCCACCCTCCGCCCCTACCCTGGGTTCTTTCTCTGCCCTCACCATCCCACATGTGTGAACTCCACATCCATTGAGGAATGCAGAGGCAGAAGAGACCTGGCCATGAACAGGGGTCTGGAGCTGATGGGCTTGCAGGTGATACTCCTGCCCCACCCTGGATCTTGTGCCTCGCTCCTGCTATGCACAGATACTGTGGGGAAAGGCCAGGGTTGAGCAGGCTCAAAGGAAGACCATATGGCCTTCCAGGGCCAGCAAGTGCCTTTGGCGTCCAGAAGACAGTCTTTCAGGGTTACAGGGTGCTGTGGTAAGGACATTCCTTGGGCAGGGTGGAGCTTCCTGCCCCTCTCCCAGTCTGTGAAGCTGGTCAAGTTCTCCTGAAGCCCTCTGAGTCTCCACTTTGCATCTGCTCCCCTTGCCTGCCACTCACTTCACATCCCACCCTCAGCCGTCCCCACCTGCTAGGTCAGTGACTTTCAACACTGCACTAGGTCCACCTGGGGAGGTTTAAAAACCATCAATGCCTCATCAATTAAGTCTGAATCTCTGCAGCTGGGGTCATTCAGGCAGCCAACCTCTTTCCCTCACCACCCCACACATGTCCCTGCCTAATGTCCCCAGCTCTTTCAGGTCCTGCTTATGATGTTGATTAACTCAAACTGTGGAGCTAGAGGCTTCATGGTTACCTGAGCATTGGGAAAGGTGTGCAGAGCATACACGGTCTCTGCTTTCCACAACCAGCGAGGGCTCAAGACCACCACAGCCAAGAACTGCCCCAGAGTAGGGCGTGATGCACTTGAGGGTGTGCACATGGAAGGAGAAAGGCTCAGGGTTTTCCCAGGAACCAGTCCTGGCAGACCATTCAAGAGGCCCCTCCTCATCACAAGGGACCCCAGCCTTGGCAAGACTGGTTTGAAAACCCAAGTTTGAAAGGATTCCTGGTAAGATACATGCTCTCTCTGGTGGTAATAATGGGAATTGCATACACTCAGACAAAGGCTGTTTTTGTTGCTATTGTGATTAAGAGAAATTTACCCAATCACTTCTCAGGCTTGGGTGTTCTTTGTGACTTGGTTTGTACATGAATTGTGGAAACAGCCAGTGTGAAAGGAAAGTTCAGAAGCTCACAGTCCACGAGACCTTCATCAACAGGGAAGGAGAAGTGAGAAGGAACCAGACCAGGCAGGTCACAGATCTCAGATCACCTCCAGGGCCTGTGGTTCTCAACACAGGCTGCTCCCCAGAGTCACCTGGACGCTTGTTGAGTGTCAGCTTGAGTGAGACCCCAGCTGATATTCATTATGTCTGGAGAGGATGCTGGGTGTCTGGTGCCCTGAACAGCACCCCAGGTTCTCCAGGTAGATAACCTAATGAAGCCTCACATTTCATGGGATCGAGGGCTTGTAGCAGGGGCAGAGAGGGAAAGTAACTCACCCAGGACCATTTTCCCTCCAGAGCAGCTGGACTTTTTATCTGAGTTGGCTGACTCAGAGCCTGTACATGGTGGGGAGGCAAAAAACCACAATTATCTTCTGGAAAACAGACCCCTTGTAGTCCAGGCTTCCCCGGCCAGGTGAGTGTTCTAGGAATCCGTCTGTATCAGTGTACCTACCAGCTGGCGTTGTGAGAGGCTGTGTTCAGCTTCAGTGAATCTTTTTGTAAGATTCTTTTAACACATTTGCCCATTTCTTGATGAGTGATTTACTAGTGCACCTGCCCACACTGCTCTGAGTTTCAGCAGTTTTTGACCAAAGCCAGCATGACCCCCATGCCCCACCCTCCCTAGTCACCTGATCTCACCCTGAGTGACTTTTTTTTGTTTCTACAGGTGAAAAAAAGTCCTCAGAGGGAAACATATTGCTGATGTGGAAGAGGTGAAACAAAAAACAGCAGAAGCACTGAAAGGCATCAAAATCTATGAGTTCAAAAACTGTTCTGAGCAGTGGGAAAAACGTTTTGATAGGTGTATTACATCAGATGCAGAGTACTCTGAAGGTGACTAAAATTAATACATGTAAGAATAAACAAATTATTTTTTATAAATAAGCTCTGGGGGATGTTTTTAGGCTTCCCCTCATATATCAAACATTCTTCTCTTCACTGCTCCAAGTGGGCCACAGGCCCGGAGTACCACCTCTTCTTGCTGCTACATCCAGGAAGCTTCAGAAACTCCTGAAGGCCCCCTGGGAGGACCTGCTCCATTCTCGTTCACACCTCCCACTGTTGTGGACAGCCCAAGTGTGTGCTCTTCTCGTGTAGAAAAACACTGAGTTCTATCCAGGGGTTTGTTTGTCACATTTTATTTGTCACCAGTGAATGAGCCCACACTCAGAGCAAATTCTGAAAGGTGAGGATTGTCTATTTTTCTTTCTTAAGGATTTTCTGTGTTTAAGCCTTCTGTGATTCTGTAGGACTGATGGTCTTCAGGACCTGGGGGATAGTGGATTAAGACAAAAAGCTCAGTTCTCAAGCAGAATGGTGGCTTACCCTGCCTCTGTTTCCCAAATGCACCCTGTTTATTGTAAACTCCGCTAGCTTGCTGCTATCTTGGGCTCCGCCTTCCCACCCCTCCCCTCCTCTCCCTTCTCCTCCCCTCCCTTCCCCTTCCCTCTTCTCCCCTCCCACAAGGCCTGCAGACCCAAATGTGGAAGGTGGACACTAGGTGGTGCCTCGGTCCCACAATCCCCTCCAGCATCCTGGAGGCCTCCCTAAAGAGGGGGAAGAGAATAGAACTGCCCTGGGGAAGCACACTGTACTGTAAGGGGCCACCGGCATGAGTAGGAGGACCAGCCTGATACCATCTCAGGCTGAAGTTGTTCTGCATAGGGGCCTGCCAGATGAACAGGAGCCGCAGGAAGGTAACAAGGGCCCTAGCCCTGGGATTAGTCAAGCCAGCATGAATGAGTAGGTCTAGATGAGGTCCACTGGCCCCAAGAGCAGAAAGGGGGTGATCTGAGCTTAGCACCAATGTCAGGAGGCATGTAGGGAGACAGCATGTGCTGTGGCCTGCATCCCCCCAGACTACCCATCTTGTCATATTGGTGCACTTGGGGAGATGGCAGACCACATTATATGGCCACCAGCTGCCACACTTAGGGACTTGCAGGCTTGTCTGCAGCAACTTCCAGTGGTATAGTTCCAACAGTGGCACTCAGAGCCTGGGCAGATACCCAAGCAGAACCCAACGGACCTGATGGCTTTGAACCTTTGACATTCAGACTCCTGGATTTCTTGCTGCCTGGCATTTGGAAAACAGGCTGAGTCTTCTGTCCAGGGCTCTTGGTAATTCAGGGGAAAGGAGAGGCCTACTTGCTTTAATAGGGCAATTAATCAAAAAACAAAAGAGACCAGGCCGTATTGCACTCAACTTGGACAGACAAGTCACAGAAGTTACAGGAGAGAAGGTGGGGGTGGGGGAGGCAGGCTAAGGAAGGAACCATCTCTAAGCTCAGCTTTATTATTAGGAAGAGGTGACAGGGGTTGCAAGGAGGTGATGCCCATCCAGGCGTCCCATGAAGCTTGGTGCCTCCTTTACTCTGAAGGTCTGGCAGTGCTGGGACAAAGATCTGCAGCTCAGGGAAGGCTTTTCCATTGTCCCCAGAGCCATGATGGCACAGCTGACTCTGAAAGGATAAAAGCAGGTTAGGGGCTGTGATAGGGCAGAGGTGGGGTTTCATTTCATTCCTCGCTTATTTTACCTTTCTCTGGGGCATCTCTGCAGCTCCCCCTTTGCCACAAAACCATGCCAAGCAGTTGACCATCACAGGCAACAGTCTGCCTGGCTGATGAATGGAGGAGCCTAAAATTCTTCCCAGCCCAGTCTCAAGCTCTCCCTTACTTCTCCACAGCCCTCCCTGGCTGCCCCCTCTTCTGCCCTTCCCAAACATACCTGTCATTACAGCTCATCTTCACTGACTGGCCTAAGATGGGAGAAGGAAAAAGGACAGGTAATACTAGGTCAGTAGGAAAGGTAGTAAGTCTAGGATCCCTAAGGTTGGGGCCCCCATAACAGGCTTCAGAGACCAAGATTCTTAACCTGTCCCTCTTTCCCCCGTGTCCACCCACCTCAGTCTGTTACCCAAGGCAGGCACTTACCGGTGCTTCTTTTTGCCCCTGCAGCGGAGTCTTTTGCCTTGAAGAAAGAAAAGATGTTGGTTTCCACAGGCCTTTCTCTTCCAAGGAGACCCTGTCCTACCTGGAGGACTCAGCTTGCACTCTTCCCTCCCTCCTCCCTGCCAGCACCTCACAGAGGTCCTGGGGTGTGGCTTGGAGACCACAGCCGACTGCGTCTCTCTTTATAGAGGGCTGGGCTGAGCCCATGCCAGTCAGTCAGCTGGTCCATAAACACTGACTGCAGTGGTTCCTCAGTGGCCCATGAGCTCATGAGAGCAGTGGCCAGCCCAGGGCCACCATGATGCTCTTAGCACTGTGCTGGGCACAGAGCAGCTAGTCAATAAACTCTTGGAGATGGATAGCAGTGAGTCCAATATTGCTGCTCTGGCCTGTCTGCCACCATACATACCATCTGCTCAACCACCACACACTGCTGCCCTCCAGAAGCTTACAGGAGAATCTGGGGGAACCATCACATCTGTAGACAACAACCTTGAGATGGAGTGGCATTGACCATGGCTGGGTTACAATTCCAGGACATAGGACTATGCTTGCTACACTTTGTGTCTTCTTTTCACTCATTGTATTTCTGTGTATTTTTCTTCTGGTTGCACCAAAACAAGTCAGTAAGTATTCATTAAGCCTGTGCTGTGTGACTGATGGAGCTGGGGGATGAACAAGGACCCTTCTGTCCCCAAGAATGCACCATACATACGTCGGATCCTTCAAAGTGTTTTCTTGGCTGCCATGTCTTTGGACGCTAGCTTTAATCTCATGAGGCAAGTGAGATCACCCCTACTTAACAGACAAGGAAACCTTGGCCCAGGGAGTTGGGGTAAACTGGCAGTGGGGCCTAAGACTCTGGCTGTTAGCCACATTTGCTTTCTAACAGCAGGTGGGGAGTGGGGGCAGGGTGGACACCCCTGGTCCAGCTTAACCAACTCTGCTTCTTATTGGCTGTGGAACTGTGGGCAAGTTGCTGCACCTCTCAGTGTGGGTCTAACTTCCCCTAGAAAATGATCACAGTCATGGCCATGCCCTAGTGTTGCTGAGAAGATTAAACGGGCTGGATGTAGCTCAAGCCAAGAAAGTGCCAGGTCTGAGGATGCCGGGCATCCAGTAGAAGTTAGTTCCCTCCCTTACCTGACTCCCCAACCTTCAGTTACACTGGAACTTCCCAGGGTCAGGGGTTGGGGGGTCAGGTAGCCTTACTGGACTCCCCCACCCCCATTTACATGCGGCAGCTCCTCCCGGGTCCACTAGAAGGTGCACTTGAGAAAGATGGAACTTCATCTGTGTGGTCCAAGGACCAAGTAGGGTGAGGCTCTGAGAAGAGATGCATCCCCATCCAGCATCCCCCCTTCCAACATGAGGCTGGCCCCACTTACTGAGGATGATGATGAGCCCCACCACGAAGGCTAGGGCAGCAAAGATCAGGCCCCCATTGCGGACAGTCTCATAGTCTGAAGAAGCAGAGGGCAAGGAGGTGAGATGGGTTATCCAGGCACTCCTCCCCTCAGCCCACACTAGTAGTAGCCCCACAGTAACTGGGGAAGGTGGGGCACATAACCAGGGCTGGGAGAGGCTGAAGACCAATTGGGAGTGCATGGAGGCAGGCTCAGGAAAGGTAGGAGGAGGGGCCCATCAGGCTTACCATAGTAGAATGGGTCCATATCCCCCTTGGGGCTGCCACCTGAAGAGAGAGCCAAAGACAAGGTGAGGGGCAAGTCACAGATGGTGGAGTGTTCTAGCCACAGAAACAGTGGAACTCTGTCGTCCTTGTCCCAGCACCCCCACCACAGGATCCAAATGGGCAAGGGTAGGCTGGTGAAGAGAGACCCCCTAGAAGATGAGGCTGGTGATCTGCAAATGCCACTGTCAGTAGAGGCATCTGCTTAGGCTACTTCAGACACAGTCAACCTGGGACCGAATACTAAGCAACCAAAGCAGGGAGCCATGCTGCCTGTGGGGCCTCTGGCAACTCTGGGAGAGGTCAATTTTTTCTTCTCCTTGCTTTATAAAAAGTAGGAAAAGATCAAGAAAAACATCTCCCATTAGACTCACCAGCAGCCTCTCCTCATAAGACTAACCAACTGCAAGGGGCTTAGCAAATATTTATGAGATGGATGAATGGATGAATGGGGAAAAAAGGAAACTAAAGCCCAGTTTGGAGACTTGTCCAAAATTCCAAGGAAAGTTGGAGGTAGAAGTAGTCTTCAGCCAGGTTTCTAGATGCTTCTTTCTTATGTGGCTATCCTTTGGGGAAAGCAGATTTATTTAAGCAACATTAGTCCAGGCTGGTGTGGCTCAGTGGATTGAGGGCCCACCTGCAAATCAGAGGGCTGCCAGTTGGATTCCCAGTCAGGGCACATGCCTGGGTTGCAGGCCAGGTCCCCAGTAGGGGGTGTGCAAGAGGCAGCCACAAATTGATGTTTCTCTCCTTCTCTTTTTCCTTCCCTTCCCCTCTCCCTAAAAATAAATAAAATTTTTTTTAAATTAAAAAGAACAAAAGAAACATCAATATATAGTGCTTACCACATGCCAGGCTAAGTCTAACAAGGCATCAACTTGTTTCACCACATAACAGCCCTGTGAGGCTTGAATATTATTCCAGTGTAATCATGAGAAGATGGAGGCACAGAGAAGTTCAGTAACTCACCCACACTTACACAACTAGTGAAGAATAAAGCTGGGATTTGAACCCAGAAAACAGGTTGCTAAGAATCTAGGTACTTAACCCTTTTGCTATGCTGCCTCTCAGGTAGTTGGAAGAAAGGATACCTTTCAGAGCCAAGTCATCTGGGTCCAGTCCCTGCCTCCTGGGCTTTTCCCACTGATGTGAAACTGCTCATCAGCCAGCAGCTGTCAGCTCTGCCCTCCAGTCCTGTAGACTGAGCACACTTGGCCTTCGGAAACCGGAGGGCAGTATGGCCAGAGATTTTCTGCCACTGCTGACGGTGGCCCCTCTTTCCTGCTCAGTTTGAGCCCCTTCTTGGCACTAGGGAAGCAGTGCCCAAGGTCAAGGGAATGCACAAGTTGGCACCTCACAGGCTGTGTTGAACTGTGCCCTAGGCAGTGGGAGGCAGCAGGGCCTGGTGAGCCCAGCTGCCCTAGCGGGCTGCAAGCTCCCTAAGCCAAAAGGAAACAGGCCCAGAGGGGTCAGCCTGGGCCTGAATGTCAGAGGCCAAGGGGAACTTATGTGGATCCAGGTGCCTGTCCCCACACAGAAGGCCTTCAAGTTTGTCTCAGTTTAGGTCTTGTGCAAGGTCACTTGGGGAGTTAGTATCAGAGCCATGACTAGACTCATGACTTCCTCACTACACCAGGAAACCATCTCCTCCCTGACCACCTCGTCTTGAGCCCTTTGATGAGCTGGCCCCTTCCCCCAAGCCCTCATCTGTTCTGCATCTGGCTCAAAGCCCACCACAGTCAGCAAAGGCCCCTGTTTTCTGCCAGGGCCTTAGTCGCCCTCCATTACAAGAATTCTTCAGGGAGTATGCCCTTTACTTGGGGGCTTTCCCCTCAAAGCCAAGCTCAGAAGGCTGACCAGAGTGGCTTGCTGTCTCTCCAGCCTGACCGACATCTGCCTTCTGCTGTGAGCCTAGAGAGTCCAGAAAGATGCAATGAACCAGGACAGGCTCATGCCAGAAAGTCGAGACAGAAACTCATCCCGGCAATCCTGGTTGCCACCCGGTGCAGTGGTTCTGCCATTCAAGCTACATTTCTCAGGAGTTATGGCAGGATCCTCTTTTAAAAGCAAATATTTGTAAATAGGAGAGTGGCTCAGGGTTAGGGAGCAGTGCTTTGTACTCTAGAAGGAAGAGCTGCCAGGAGATGGAAGAGTGCGATCCAGCTCGCCCCTTTAAATGTGGTCCAAGCACACATTCACACATACTCACCATCATCTGTCAATGCCCCTGCCATTTCCCCAATAGATTGGGCTCGATTCTGCTGCCTTCCTCCTGCTGCCTCAGCTTCAGAGAGAGTACCTGGCCGTGGGGTGGCCAGGGACAAGGTGGGGGCATTAAACATTAACAGTGCCAGCTAATATTTACCCTGGTCACAAGAAAAGCCCTGGTGTGGACAGAGGGGCTCCCGCTGAGGCATAAGGAGGTGCTTCAGCAGGCGGGGACAGGCAGGAGTTGGCCGGTTTTCCAAACCCTTACAAAGGAAATTTCCAAAGAGGAGGGCCAGGGATGGCTGGCTGTGGTGTTCTTCCATAGCTGGAGAAGTCACAGCTTGGGCTGTGGCAATGGGAAGCAGGAAAGTCAAACTATGTGCAGAGTGTGCTGTAAGCAGGGGCTGACATCAGGTTCCCATGGAGGCCCCTAACCTAGCAGCTGCCCAACTCACCAACTAGTGTGGAGATCACTGTTTCTACCAGTGGATTTACTTGGTATGTAAGGCTTCCCTGAGCTGGTCCTGAGGTGCCTGGTCCCCTCTCACCTCATGGCGTACCCGGAGCCCTCCATGCATAGTCACACTTCTCGGCCTCTGCTGCCTTTCCTCTGTTATCTCCTTCCTCCTGAAGCTGCATCCTGGAGCCCACACCTCAGTCAGAGAAGCTCTCTCCCTGCCACTCTTGGCACTTCCCTTTTACAGCCACAGAGGGCCTGCCCTGCTCAGTGTGGCTCTCTAGTTGCTTGCACTCCAGTTTCTGATGTTGCACTGAAGGTTTCTTCAAGAAGGGGACAAGCCTTACCAGAGAGGGAGAGAAAGTGCTTTTATAATTTACAAAGCACTTTCCTTACTGTTATTTCCTTGAGCTTTATTTTATTCCTCATTTTACAGTCAAGGAGTCCTTTGCAGTCATTCTACAGAGAGGGCAGGGCTCTGATTCAAGGTCACACAGCCAGTGAGGGGCAAGGTATAGACTGCCAGCCAGCCCTTTGGCTGTAGGAGTCAGGTGCTTTTCCATATCTCTGACACCAACTCCTCACCCCACTGCAGCTTCCTTTACCTCAGGCACACTGGTGCTGGGTACTCTAGGTGCTCAGATTCCTGGCTGAGTTCTGGTCAATTGAACTGGCCTCCAAAAAAAAAAAAGCTGGTGCTGGATAGAACCAAGGCCAGTGTTCGTGTCCACGGGGGCATGGTTAGTCATTCCAAAGGGACTGAATCCATCTATCAGTCCTCCTTTAGCAGTGGTAGGGGTCAAGGTTTGAGTTCATTTCCTGGCTCCTACACTTGCTGAGTATGTGGTGTCTGTTCTCTGTGCCTCTGTCTCCTCATCTGTAAAGTAGGACTGCTGCCCACCTTACAAGGTGGGTGTGAGCTAGCACGGGGCCTGGGACACAGAGAGTGTCATCACTGTTAGTATGATATTTATGTTGACTAGAGAAATAATAGGGATTATTAACTCTGTTGAATCCTAGCTGTTGGACATGAAAAAGCTACCCACCCTCCAGTGAGAGTGAGATAGAAAGAGAACGTCACGGCCTACAGCCCCCTGTCTCAGCTTTCTGTGGCTTTTAGAGCCAAGGAATGAATATTCACCATCATTTTATAACAGAGCTAGTTTAGTAGCCATTGACAACCTGTCATACTCTGCATACACTAATCCAAGCTTGCTCTTTCTACATATAAAGAAACTGGGGCTAATCCTTTGCTTCCCAAAATGACCCTGAGGCGGCCAGGGCACTGTTGTGACCTCCACTGGGTACAGCAGAAAGACTGAGGGCAGGGAGTTTGAAGGACTTGTCTGAAACGTCTAGTTAGGGACAAAGCCAGGGCTAGAAACCTGGGCACCGAGGCTGTGCTCCTGAAGCTTCTTCCCCACACAGGCGTTGGGTCCCCGATCATGCATCCTCTTGGCATCTCAGTGTATTTTGTCTGTCTTTGTAAGCCACCATGGAGTCTTTCTGGAATAATAAGGGATATAAAAGACCTGGGGAGATAGACAGATGGATGGATGGATAGATAGATTAGATAGATAGATAGATAGATAGATAGATAGATAGATAGATAGATAGATAGATAGATAATAGACAAAAAGAGGAACAAGGAAAGAAAGTTGAGATTGCATTTTTGAAGTCCAGGTGCAAGGCACTGCTCTAACCACTTTACAAAAATTAAGTCATTTAATCGCCACAGTTCTATGAGATAAGGAAGGCATTGTTATCACCCTCATGTTATAGATGAAGAAACTGAGGCACAGAGAATTGAAATAACTGGCCAGAAGTCAGACAGCTAGGAAGTGGAGAAATCAAAATCTGAACCCAGCAGACTGGTTTCAGAGTTCCTGCAGATGGACAGATGGATGGACAGATAGATGGACAGATGGACAGGAAAGGAGGCTATTGGACAAGCTGTCCTGCCAGCTTTTGCAGCTCAGAGATGCTCAGAGTATGGACAGCAGTGTGCTCAGGACTCCACACTGAGCTGTCCTTATTTAGAAATCCTGCCTCTCCTGCACTTCTGGGGGCTGGTGGCTATACTGGAAAGGAATGAGGTGGACACCTGTGTCAGAATTTGAGAAGGTAGGAGGAACGGGCTTAGGGGACTCACCCAGGTACCACCTGTCCATGGCGGGAGCTGCTGGCTGTGTCCAGGAGGGAGACAGTTGTGAGGTACCTGTTGCTGAGGGCCTGGGTGGAAAGAGTGGCACTCCCTCCCTCCACACTTCAGCCAAACCCACTGGAAGGAAGAGACAAAGACAGGGAGGAGGGGCTGGCAAGGGAGCCCTCACTTTGTGCCAGCCTGCCTGGGCGGGCTGAGGCCAGGGATCCACGTGGGAGGAGGCACCTGAGGAAGAGGGAGGCTGTTAGCCACTGCAAAGCAAACTGCAGCCTCCGCACAGGCTCCCCTCTCCCAAGGGACAGGTGCCACCTCCATCACCCTCCAGGCAGCCCAGGCTGCCTGCCAAGGTTACCAGAACCCAGGAGGACACAAGCTGAAGCCAGAGCCCTGAGCATCACAGCCCCTGCTCTCTGTCCAGCCCCTGGTGGCTGAGGGAGACACTCAAGGGCATTTGTGTGTCCCCCTGAACCTTCGTTTAGCCGCACCTCATTCCTCCAGCCCAGTTAGGTCTTTGCCCTGATGTCTCCTGTCCCGAGACTTCACTCTGTAGGTAGGAGTCCCCTGAGATTGAACAGCAGCCCCTTGGAAGCTGCCCTGGGCAGAGGTGGGGAGGTGAATAGGGTGACAGGATGCTTTCCCAGAGGCACCAGCTGCAGCCTCTGCCGTCATTTCCACAGCAGGGCAGAGCTGAGGAGCAGCTGTGGCACTAGTCCCCACAGTACCCTGCCCTTCCTCAGCAGGGCCCTCCTCACATAGCCCCCAGCGACACTATAGGCTGCTATGTCAGACCCACAGCTCAGCAGCCCACCTGGAGACACTGTAGCCTCATGAGGCCGCTGAAGACTGCTGGTCTGTGCCAGAGGGGAATGGGCAGAAGACAGCACTCTTAGACTCAGGGCGGTTGTGGAGGGCTCACCTCCCAGCTGCAGCCAGGAGTCCAGAGTGTGAACAGCAGAGATTCCCTGCCCAGGCTCAGCCTCGTCCCCAGTCCCTGGCTGCTGAGGCTTCTGACTGCCCAGAGCAAGGCCACCACCAGCATCTCGGTGGCTCTCCCTGCTTGGCCACTCCAGCACAGACACTGAAGAGCAGGGACTGGAAGGTATGGGTTCTGGCCTCAGCTTCTGACCACAGTGATAACTCCCTTCTCTGTCCCTCCTCAGCTATACTTCTTCCCCTAGGGGTCGGCTAATGATGCCCACAGAGAGCAACCTGGAAATCTCTGTGGAAGTGGGGAATGGACAGCTGGAGGGCCTTGATCTGGCTGGGCTGAGATCTGCCCTGGGGGCCCTGGCTAGGCAGCCCTGACTCTTGGCTGCTTGATGTTTACCCTACGACCCCACGAGACAGGGGCAAATCCATCCAGGGGCAGAGCAGCTCATGTAACCAGGACTTGTGACATATTCCCAAGTAGAAACCTGTTCATTCAGGCTTCCCAAAGCTACAGATTGGAAAATTCCCCACGTGGGTCACATCAAGAGGTTCATAAATCTTGGGGTTAGATGATACTTTAGAGGTTGCCTGATCCAAACACATCAGTGGTATGGAAATGTGGATATCTCAGCCAGAACCCTCCCCGCCACACACCCCCCCACACACACATATACACACTCTGTTCCCTGCCCTGTCTTAATGCTGTGAAGGAGCATGGCTCAATCTGAAATGAAAACTTTGTGTCACAGACTGACGGACTGGACAGAAACTCCAAGATTATCACCCAAACCCCTCACTTTATAAAGGGCTCACTTTCCTGCTCAAACCCTCCTAGAGTTCAGAGATTAAACAGAAGTCCCTTTCTGTGCCTTATAAAACCCTTCTTAATCTGGCCTCAATGACCTTGATGACCTTGTCTCCAACTTCCATGGCCTCTTGTATGCACTCCAGCCATGCCGTTCTCCTTGGTGGTCCTCTGACCCTCCAGGCTTGCTCTGCCTCAGGGCCTTTGCACTGGCTACTTCCTCTATGTGAACACTCTTCTTTCAGAGAGCTCCTTGGCCAACCTGCTTCAGGTCTTTCTCCATAGACTGATACAGAAGACCCTCCTGGCACCCCAGGCTATAATTTTCACACCCACTCTCTATATTTCAAATCCCTTCTTAGATTTTTTTCAGTAGCACTTATTATATCTGGTAAGTTATGTTTTCCTCTTTTGACTAAAATTCAAGCTCCAGGAAAACAAGAATTTTTGTTTCTTATGTTCATTCCCAGATTCCCAGTGCCTAGAATGGGGCCAGGCACTTGGTGAACCCCCAATTTTGTTAAATGAACGAATAAGTCCCAGGGGTAAAATAATTTCCCCACTGGCACAGGCAGACCCAGAACTTTAGTGCAACCTCTTCCCATTAAATTACCTGCCTTATAATTGGTAGCAAGACCCAGCTTGCTCCCACAGAGAGAAGCGTGTAGCAGCACCTGCTGGCAGCTCCCCCAGAATCCTTGGAGCATTCTCTCCTCCTGCCCCTCTCCTCATGCCACCCCCCACGGCCACCCCAGGGCTTCAGCAGAAGCCCTGTGACGATGTTTATAAAAGTGTTTGCTTGCCCCTTCTGGGGAAGCCTGGGCATTAATAGTCCAGGAGGTTCTATTCCTTGCACCTCACTCACACCCAAGTCCTTCCTCAGACTTCTCCCTTGTCTCTCACACCCCCAGCTGACTGAGGCAATCAGGTCCTGGCTGACAGTAGGGACAAGAAATATTCTCTCAAAGACACCCTACTCTCCTCTAGGGAGGCCCTGGTTCCTTTAACCTGTGGCCCATGGTGCCCTGGAGAGCAGCCCAGGAGAGCCTCCCCTCCCACAAGTTTTGCATGCTGAGGCCAGACACACCCACAGTTAAATCCCTTCACATCCTGACTCTTCCCTACAGACTATGTGGTCCTGGGAAGGTCACCTCTCTGGGGCTCCTTCTTTCATCTATGAAATGAGATGATAGCACCTACCTTGCAGAGTTGTTGTAGGACTTGAGATGATGTAGATAAAAAGCCTAGCCAAAGAAGGACCTATTAAGTGCCGACTTCATTATCCTCACCCTGAGCTGGCCTTCCAGGAACAAAGGCACTCACCACAGTCCCTTCGCTGGGCTCCGTCCCCTGCCGGAGTGATCTTTAAAGCAAGATGCCAGAGCACCTTCCCCTCCCTGACCCTCAGCTTGATCTCCACCAGCGTACCACCCACCCGGCATCCCTAGCCTTCCTTTCATCCCCAGACACCCACATTGCACAACTGTTTCCTGCTGGCATCTGGCCACACTTTTAGTTCTTCCAGACTTTTCTAGGATATCGGGCCAAATGGGATGAGAGTGCTACTCTGCCACCCCAGAAAGGCTACACAGAGTAAGCAAAATTCCCCCCACCCCTCCCTTTGTCTGATTGTTCTAGACTAAAGCCAAAGAGAGCCGTATAGCCACACTCCCAAGACCCAGAAATCAGGGAGATCTTTGAGAGGTATGGAGAAGTAGCCCCAACTTCCTCTTCCAACCCTGCCATGCCCGTAGGACAGTGTCCTCAGTTGCCATGCCTCAGTATCCCCTGTCTTTCCCAAATAGGCCTCCATTTGTTCCCTGACTCTTCAGTCTCAGCAGTCTGGGTGGTCATTTCGGCTCAGTGGGGTAGGGAGGTAGCACACCAGAACATCAGCTGAGCAGTCTGCCTAGTGCTCAAAAACCAGTGACAAGGTAGAGGCCCTCTGGACCAGCCTCCCCAAGACTCGAATGTCCACCAGCTCTGCCAGACCGCATGTCTAGGCGCTGCATGACAGAGTGCACTCCTTGGACTCCAGGTCCCAGTCAATCTTTCTGCTGATGGCTTGCAGCTGGAAAGAGGCAAGAAGCCCCTAGAAAGCTCCATTTCCTGGCTTGGGTCTGTCCTCAGCTGCATAGCACATGTGGCCACTCGCAGGGAGACTCCCAGGCCCCATCTGTGCTGCCCGGAGGTCCCGAACCCCAAGGAGCGCTGGCTGCTGTCTCCTGCTGCATCTACAGATGCCAGGGTCACTGGGGGCTTATAAGGCGGACCTGGCGGGAGGTGGGTCCTACAGGGTCCATTCCTTAAGTGCTGGCTTCAAGATGGCCGTGCCATGGGGCACACAGGTCCTGGGAGCTGCCGAAGGGCAATGCACTCTGAGTCAAGGTTACCGAGGCATTTCTGCTCCCTGAGCAGGCATGGGATGGGGACATTTTCTTCTGTTTCTACAACTGGTAGACAAGGGCAAACCTGTTTGACCCACCTCTCCCACAGTGAATATACCCTGGAGAGAAATGTGTTCTTGATTTTTCTCAGAACTCACGTCTGGGCTTAACTAGAGCAGAGGCTGAAGTTCTCTCCAGGTGTAGCTCTTCTGTTCCAGTAACCACATCCCTCCTTATCTCTGAAAGCAGCTGCAGGCTGGCTGCCACCTCCAGAAAGACCTCCAGGAGCAGCCCCAACCCTGCTCCTTCCTTTCCTCTGTGACCTGATATGACCTGAAAGGCTTGAATCTGGCTTTATAACGATCTGTGTTGTTTGTTTCACAGACTGCCAAACCTATTCTGGCCTCCGTGAGGACTCAGACAATGATGACTGTATCTCCGTTGTCTAGTGCCCAGTTGCCCTCACTCAGTAACAGTTCCATCCATTTTATTGTTCCCTGTAGTTCCCAAGAACCTATGCCTCCTCGATCTGTTCCATTCCTCCCAGGAACTCAGGCACGCAGGTTTTGTGATGCCCATTTCACAGAGGAGGAAACTGCAGTGGTGCATGGACAAGTTCAAACTTAAAGCCTGGTCTGACAGAGACAAGGGGAACCCTGCTATCAGAGAGAAGTCAAAGAAATGGATTATAATATAAATATTAATAACATAATATCTACATGTAGAATTTTCTAAGTGTTTTTATGTCCACTCTATCACTTTGACCTTGTGAGGTAACAGGAAAGGTGTGGGTAGACAATGGTACAGGTGAGGAAATCAAGGCTTAAGTGGCCTAGCTTACCCTATGGCAAGGAAGGGCTTCATTTTGCAGAGAAGGAAACTGACAGATGCTAGGCTCTGCCCAACCTCACATGGCTAGAGAGGAGAGGGGAACACAAGAGAATGAGAATGTCCTGAGCCTCCTTCTGCTCCACCAGACTGTGTCCAAGCCTGGACCGTGTGGGGGCCCATATCCCAACAGCTCCTACCACACCAAGACCTTCAGAACATCTATCGCAGCATCACCTGCTCTGCCATCACTGCCTTGGCAGGTGCCCCACTATTATGTAACTAGGCATCAGGCTGGGTTTGGCCCCATAAAATCAACAGCCAGTTGGCTTGAGCTGGCTGATTCCACCCACCTGGAGCTCAGCTGTGACCGCAATGAATCACACTAATGGTGAGAGGTGACCATTCTTCCTCTTTGTGGCCTGGAGACAGATATTTTTAAGGCTCCTCCCCTGGCTCAGACAAACACACCTGACCTACCTTCTCTTTCTCTCACAGGAGGTGGGGTAAACCAGACAGAGCTGGACAGGCGTCCCACACCAGCTCCGCTCAGCCACCCTGCCTGGGAGTGATCCCAGGTGGGCAGGCCCTTCCTGCAGAGGAAGGGGAGTCGGAGCCAGGTGACCTTGGGCTGTGCTTCAGCCTGGCATCCCTGTCACTCACCCTCACCCTCCCTGCTGCTTGCACTCTGCCTCTGCCTCTATTTCAAGAACAATTTGGCAAGTTCCAAGCCACAGCCTGCAAAAAACAAGAGTGGTGGAGAGGCCACAGCTTGGGGGCCCAGAAAGCAGACTGACCTATTTTTATGTGGTATTAAATAACACAAACACCTCTGTGCAAAGACTTCAAAATCTTTGGAGTGGAATTCAGGGGGGTGGGGAGAGTTTTTCAGAGGTGAAATGCGCAGAACACCAGACGTCAATCTGAGGCCAGGAGACTGAGCATTCCTTTCTGAGAAATGGCACTATTGGGCAACTTTCCTATTCAACCAAGTTACATTGTCTATTGCCAATCAAATCACATACATGTCATGTGCCTGAAGGCTGAATGGACTGGCATGGCCCTATCCAGAAGACACACATTAAGCAGCAATCCATACATGGATTCTGTGTTCTTCTCTCCTGGCTCTACAGTGCTAGACCAGAGAGGGAGAAGGCCCACCCACTGATGAAGGGGGCAAGAGGGGGCTGTCCCAATTTGGGCTTGGACACTCAGGTTGCCCTGGGAAGGTTCTCAGAGTTCATCTCGCCTAGAGGATCCTACCAGCTGGCCATTTTCCTTCAGCTCAAGTGCTTCCAGTCATGGTGACTCACTTGTTTGGGGTCATAATGTCTGTGGGAACTAAGGACTCCCTCACAGAAGGCCAAGGTCTGCTGCCCTCACATGCCAACATGACGGGCCTACCTTCTTTCCTGTGCAGTGTAGAGTGGCACTGGGCTGGGGCCGGACCATCCCAGGCTGGACCTTGGCTTTGCCCCCAGAAGTGCAAACCCAGGGGTCTCAACCAAGCCGTCACATAGGGCTGTGAGTTCTGAATGAACTGATACAGGTAAAGTCCTCAGCCCAGTGTTTCGCACATAGCAAGTACTCAATAAATGTTAGCTGCTTTTATTATCATCATTACCATTGTTACTGTTTTTACAATCAGTCTCTTTTTTCTTCATCTCGTTTCCGAACCACTCACCTCCCACAAGATGCCCCTGCCCCCGGCCCAGAGCTGTCTAGCTAGTGCCTGCCTGGAGGAGCTGCCAGGCTCCAGATGTAGTCTCTTCAGTCCAGACGATCCTCCCCCTGGAGAAGGAAGCCGGGCCAGGCTGTGTACCCTGGATCCATCACAAATTTATTGGAGATAATCTGTTAAATGGAACATCCTGCCTACCTTGGAGATAATGGTGGAGTACCAGGAGGAGACCTAAATGGATGTTTGGGGTCTGGCAAAGTTGGGATAATCATTTCGTACATATGCTGGATAGAAGAACTATCATTCTCTATTATGAAAACAACTGTTATGAGAAAAATCAGAACCTCCCTATTGGATTATGTTACATTTATTTCTATAGTCTAGTATCATTTTTAATAGCACATATGGGGAGGTACCCACAGTCTTTTGTGGCCCCGGGACCTCCGAGGATCTTCATCTGGTAATGCTGTGAAGTCGCTGCCAGACCTGTCAACTCCCTGACCCACGAGTGCTTCATGGATGGTGGTCACAGCTGGTTTACCAAGCTCACCTGTGCCTAGGCTTTTTGGACCACAGTGATCACTGGATCGACAATGCTGAGCTTGATCTCAACTATAAGCCTCAGTCTTTTCAAAGGCCTGGGGGACTGAAGGCAGAAGCAGGCACAGAAGTAGGGCAGGCAGCATGGGAGTCGGGATGGGAGGGGCTGGGCAGGGAGTCACTGAACCCCGATCCCCACCCCAGTCCTTCAGGATCCTGACTTGTAATTCCACAGCTCTAAATAACTCACAGAATCTGGACAGACTCTACGAATGGTTTTGTTTTTGTTTTTTGAGTCCTTAAGATGTTCCAGGCATTCTTACATTAGAATAAGATGTAGTTCTTGTCCTCTAGAAAGTGTGCCTCACAAAGACCCATAGAGGTGGGGGCCACATAGCAATGACCTCCAAAGGGAACTGTCCCTCAGCTGTGTTTATTTGCCCAGCAGTACTTTTTATAAAACTGGATGGGAATGTCTTTGGAAAGACACTCTAGGTGGCCCCAGGGCCCTATGCCCCAGCTACTATGTCATGACAGCCAGTTCACAAATGGACATTATCTATTTGTCCTCTACAGTTTGGATCCAAAGTATGGTGTATCAAATGTGAAGATAAAGACAGGAACCAGTGTGACCAGAACACAGAAAAGAAGGTACTCATTGTACCTGAAGTCCAGGAAGGCTTCACAGAGGAGGGGGTATTTATATTGGTAGAAAGATAAAGGCTTGGATCATCACCTGAATGACTACCTCTAACCCCTCTTTGTCAAATTCTTAGGTAGTAGCCCTAAAATTAACCAAAGCAGGAGAATAGAACCTTTCATTTCAGACCAGTGAGCCCTCAGTCAAGCCACCGTGACTACCTTCTATTGAGGACATGCATAAGTACAGGTCCTAGGCCCTCGGACTGGTGGAGGAGGTGGGGGAAACAGGAGGGGGCGGAGCAGGAGGATGGAGGGGTGAGAAGGGGGATCTAAGTAAAGGAGGACAGAGGAAGGGGAGAGAGGAAAGGCAGCATGGGGTGGGGGGGCTAAGCATTAAAGCAGCTGGAACAAACAAGCTCCACTTAGCTATTTCTGCAGCCCTCATTTCCTCCCTCTGACCAAGGACAGAGTCCCTCTGGCCCCTCAAATATTTGAGTTCTTTCACAGAAAAGAATGCACCTCAGAGCCACTAGGAAACAAATTGTACTTTATTCCTTGCTGTTGTTGACAGGGTATATCACAGCACAGACAGCAGTCCTGGCACATGTTACGTTAGTTTCCAGGATAACACGATGGATGGGGGGGGGGGTCTGGTTCAACTTTCCACTTTCTTTATGACTTTTGACCTCTTGCTGTGGGGAGCACTGCCTGGTCTCTAACCTGCAGCAGAACCACTGCACTAGCCACTCTGACTGGTGATAGGAGGAGCAAAGAGTGCAGCAGCCATTGCTGATGCCTGACCAATGGGCACGGACAGAGAAGCAAAGGACCCCTGCTCTCCCAGTTGCCCCTCCCCAGGATGCTGCACCACCAGAATGTATCACCTGCCAGAGACCCAACTCAAGGATGGGAGTCTGAGTCCAGACTAGCTGGGCTATAGAGTAGAGCCTTGGGAGCAGGGAAGGTAGGAGAAGGGATAGGGATCCAGGGCCCAAGGGGGTTATTGCTGAGAAGATATGCAAGGGGCACATTCCCCAGGGGCTCCTTGCTGTGAACCTCCAATTGCTAAGAGACCCTCAGAACGGACAGGTCAGAGGTGAAATATGAAAGCGAGGTTCTTGCAAATGGAGTAGAGAGAGGCCAGGAAGAATGATCATGAAGGTGATGTAAACCTTCCCGAGTCCCAAGACGAGTGGAAACTCCCACCTGGGCCCTAGCCCTGTACCCACTCCTAAATCAAGAGGAGGGACTGGTCTCTCAGAGGAAAAGCAGACTCCCGGGAGTGGGAGGGGAGAGGGTGCCACGGGGAGACAGGGAGGAGCTGACAGTGACATGGCTCAGCTCCAGCCCAGGAAAGTGAGTCCGGGTTCACTACACAATGTCACCCACAGACAAGCAGGCATGAAGACCACAGTCATCACACACACACACACACACACACACACACACACACACACACACACACAATACATCACAGGAGGTGGGCAAGCCCACAGGCTGCAGCTGGGAAGGTGGGCGTTAGTTGTGGCACTAAGTGAGGACTGGTGTTCGGGGGGATGGAGCAGGGCAGGGGACACACAAGTTCCCAACTTCTCCTGGGGAAAGATCTGCTGCTGAAGTGGCCAGTCTTCTTAAGCATCAACATTTGCATCTAAAGGTTCAAGCAGCTGCCTTCGGGTTCTAGAGACTAAAGAGAGAGAGAGTTTAATTTTATTTTATTTTAGATTTTAAAGAAAGAAAAAGGGAGGGAGAAAAAGAGGGAGAGAAATGTCGATGTGAGAGAGAAACATCCATTGGCTGCCTTCCATACATGCCCTGACTGGGGACCTAACCAGCAACCCAGGCATCAGCAAACTTTCATTTTTCGGCACGATGCCCAACCAACTGAGCCAGACCAGGGAGGGGGAGGGAGTTTAAAGTAAAACAACACTCTGGCCCCTTTCGGAAATCTTCAACTGCTCATCCCCTGGCCTTTAGCCTGTTGAAACTCACAGGATGAGGCCTGTTCTAAGTGTCATGTTCCCAGAGAAGCAAGGAGAACAGTTTGAGATTCAGGACAAGGAAATAAAAGCATAGGAGGGGTGGGCTTCAGGGGCCAGGTGCCTTTGGAGGGCCAGGACCTGGGTGACATGAAAAGGAAACTCTTAAACCCAGAGTCTCCATCCCAGGACACCCTCAGTAGTTACTCAGCCTGGAGACCTAGGAGAACAGGTGTCTGAGGAAGTCCTAGTTTTTAAAAAAAGGGAGAGAGACAAGGCAAGACAACTGCTAGCTCCAGGCGCCCTCCCCTGAGTCTCCCGCACCATGCCCAGACCCTGAACACAGAGTAGACACTTGCCTCCGGGACTGGCTCCGGCAGCCCCCCCAGCTCAGGAGTCAGCCTCCCAAGCCCTGTCACGAAGATGGATGTCCTGGGCCCTGCTCTGCCCTCCTGACACCCACAGAGCTGTAAGAGGATCTAAAAGCAGTTAGGAGGTCATTCAAATGCCACAGAAGCACACTGTGTCATTCCGATGAGAAGAAAATCTGGTGTTTCAGGCACTGCACACACAGAAGTTTCTTTTAACTTACAGTTTAGGATAAAGGTGTATGCCTTATCCCAAAAATGAGCTGACAGAAGGTGGATCCCTGGGCTCAGTATTTTCCAGGGTATGTATGTCACAAAGCAAGGCAGGCAGGAACAGAGGGCTGTGGTGAAAATGGCCCCAAACTACAAAGGCCTGGATGCAGGTTCCAATATGTCATTCATTATGTGCCTGGCTATGCTCTCTGACCTCAATTCTTCACCTGCAGAATGGAGTAAACACTGTCCGTCCTGGCAGGCAAGTTTGTGTGTGACAGCTTTATGTTGAAGTTGGTAGAGCATTTAACAGTTATTATTCTACTTCCCCTTGTCCCCGTAATGAACAGTGGAAGAGGACACTACAGGCACCCTAAACACTGAGAACTGATGACACTGGTATGAGGGGAGGTGGAGGAAGGTAGAGTGCCATGTACTAGTCTCTTGACCCTTGGGTATGGTTAAAAAGTTTCATAATAAATTGGTAACTTTAAGTGGCCCTAAGGAACTTGCTGAATCATCTGTAAAAGCAGTATCTTCATGCTACGCTGATATTAGAAGTATTTCACTAGCCGTAACTCTCTCCCAAGTCACAGCCACATGGTGGCTAGGGTGATGCCCTATTATTTGACCACAGGGCTGCATCCATCTGTCTCATCACCCCTTTCAGATACAAGGCTCCTTAGAGCACAGCTCATAACAAAAGCAGTGCCCATTGCAAAAGCTAGCCCGATTCTTCCCTAGTAACAGAACCATAATGGTAGCAGAGGAAGATGCAGGCAGACAGCACCTTACCTTCCCTCCTGAGGACTGCACTTCAGTTCTCTGCTTTCTGGGGTTCTGTTGCTGGAGGGTAAAGCAGAACAGATTATAGCGAATGGACCCTCACCCACCGAGGGCCACCGGTGTAGCAGCCGTGCCTGTGCCTGACTCTGGGGGAGCCTGACCCATACAGCAAGAGGTGACTCATGTGGGATTTCAAGTCAGACAGACCTGTGTGCAAATTGTTGCCCTGCTACTTGCTGGTCACAGGAACATGGCACATTACTTAACTTTTGAGTCCCTCAGTTATAAAACTGGATTGTGATACCTGCCTTACAGGACTGTATGCACACTAAATGAGATTGGGCAGACAGAGATCTATGACACACTTTGTATCATGCCTAACACTGAGCAGGTGCCCCATACATAGCAGTCATCAGGAGTAGTAATCTGTTTGGTGGAGCTGCAGGGACATAGGCAGGGGGCCATGATAGTTACCATTGGCGGTGATGAGGTTCTCCACCTGGGCCTCCTCATCCCCTGGAGCCCTGCAAGAGAACAAGACACCAGACCTTCCATCATAGGCTTTCAGGACAAACCCAGAGGGCACCGCCCTCCTCGTTTCTGGGGCAGGGGTGCCTCGAGTAGTCTGAAGGCTCCAGACTCCCCCTGGGGCTCTGGGGTGAGGGAGAATGCGGCAGAGCCAGGACAACTTGTCGGCACCCTCCAGTGCCAGCCCCAGCCCTGAGTACCGGGAAAGGCAACCTAGGAGCTCCTAGGGGCTTGGGTTGTGTCCTGCCACAGACTTTGGACTTCTGAGGTTCAGAGCTGCCTTGGTTACTGTAGTGGACTAATGGGCTGTGCCTTTGATGTTGAAGTAGCACAATGAATGGAAGGGAGCCCAAGTTTCTACACAGCTCAGAGAGCCTCGTGAAAAGATGATGAGCAGAGACAGTGTGGCAGATCCTGAAGAGAGGAGGATGAACCTCAAGAGAGGCCCTGATACCCTCTGCCTCCCCTCTCCTGACCCCAAATGTCTCAAGGGCCTGCAGACAAGAATCCAGCACCTTCTCGCCCACTTCTCATCCCACACACTTATCAGAAGAGAGGAGGAAGTGCTAACCATCAAAATCCACTTGGCAATCCTCAAAACTTCTGCCCTACCCTCAGTGCACACGGCCTGTTTCTGAGACAAGAATCTAAAACACTCATTTGGGCCACACACAGCAAGCCTCCCTTCCTATCCCTTCCTCTCTCCCCAAATATCCACAACCATGGCATCCTTACCGAGGCTTCTGACTGAAGCTGCACTTGCATCTTCGACCTGAAAGTCAAAGAAACCATTCAAGGTCATCCTCCTGGCTTCCACTCAAGGTCATGTTCTAGCTTGGCACAGCAGTGCTTACCCTGTGAGTTGGTTCAGGCTGTGGGACCTGGTAAACAGCACCCCCTACAGCTGGGCAGTGCATAGCTTGCATAGCTGCAGGTAGCAATCCTAGGTTGCAGGAGGACTCTTCTGAGGCCCAGGTTCAACACCAGCTAGAATGGCTACAGCACCAGTCTGCCTGATTGTACAGGTGCAGCAGGCTCCATGCAAACTGGGCTTAAAGGGGAGAACATGCACAGGGGCATGTTCCTCAGAGCACACTAAGGACAGCCTCTCTGTCCTGTGTCCTGTGCTCCGCACTCACACCATACTGGACACAGCACCAGGAGGGCCACTCTGCCCTGTCTTATCTGTGCTTATTTTCATCAAGTGTTTGTCTTGTGCATGCTTCACTGTTTTACTGAGCACTTATTAGGTGCCCAGCACTATATTAGGTCCTAGAGGTAACAGGGATTACAGACAGGCTCCTTCCCTCTCCAGGAAAGGTGCTCCTACACTGTTCTCCACCTACTTGGCAGCAGACATTGTCCTTACAGGGTGAACAAAGAAACTTACTCAGAATGAGGAGGATTCCAACAGAGAAGAGGACCACAGCAAACACCAATCCCCCGATCCTCAGTGTCTGATAATCTGCCAAAGGAACAGGGTGAGAGATGGAAGAAGAGGAAGGGCCAGGGAACGTCTGCCCATCCCTCCCCTGACTGGGCTGTGCTCCCTCTCCCCACCCAGGGTTTTGGCACCACTCACCATAATGAAAAGGGTCCTTTTCTTTCTCCTGCTCAGCTGCTACAAAAATAAACAAGCCTGGTCAAGAGGAGGACAGCTCCACATCCTAGTTCCCAAATACCATAACTTGTCCACAGGCCTCCCTGCCACAAAGGGGTTCCTGGGAAGCAGGGCCTATTAAACAGAGGAGCCTGGGCGGGTCTGCCTGCTAGCCCAGGGCGGGAACAGCTCAGAGCCCCAGTGAGGATCTGTGTTTACAGCATAGCCACATACATTTATGATCCCTTCTTACTCATGTCATCCCCAAAAGGGAGGGTCTTTTTCCCTCATTACTGATGAGGAAACTGAGAGTAAAGAAAAACATGTGACCTGTACAAGGCCAGAGGCTAAAGACTGACATGCAGGTCAGACCTACAGAATTGTAGCCAGAAGTCTACAGGGGACTGGTATACTTGAGGCCTAAAAGCAGACCCTGCTGGAGCCTGTGGGGAGGGGTAGGCAGGCTAGATGGAGGTCTGTGAATGATGCGACCTTCCAGGACATTCTCTGCTAAGGTAGGAGCAGGGGCCTGATCAGACACGTGCAATCCGAGAGTCCCAACCTGAGAGTCCCAAAGGGCCAGGAGAAAAGGCCGGGGCTGCCATCCGGTCAGAGCCGGGTCCTAGAGTGCACTTACCACTGGCCAGGACAGTGGGGGCCAGCAGGCTGCACAGAAAGATCAGCACCACCTCCATGGCGTCTGGGGACAGAGGGAGGAAAAATGATGCCCTGGGTAAGAGAATCCTCACTCCAACTCTCAGCCTGACCAGGGGCCCAGTCCAACTCCCAGCTCTGCTCTCCTCTGAGCACTCACCACATGGGGCAGGTTCCACCAACACAGCAGAAGCAGCTGACATTCACCGGACTCTTACAAAGCTCTCTGCTTGCATTAATTCAATCATTACGATTGAACCAATACAATTAATTAGTAGGCAGTGTGACTAACCCCTTTTGCAGGCAAAGAACCTGAGCTTAATGGCACTCATGATAGTGAGCAACAGAGCTTAGACCCTAACCCAGCTCAGCCACTCCTCCACACCTGCCTCTCCAGGACCAAAGCCATAAGCCCAAACGGCTTTGGAGATGAGCTCATCGGTAACCTCCTCTCCAGGCCACCCTCCTGTGGCCATGTCTAGTTTATTAAGATGCCTGGGACTTCCTGGCCTGGTTCCCCAGAGCCAAGACCCATTGTTGGAAGCTCTTCCTCCTATTAGGTTAAACAGTGCAGAAAAACCAATGCTGGGTCTAGTCCAGCCAGCTGGGTGGGGCGCAGGACAGTAGTTTCCTGAGCTCTGGGAAACCTGGAAATGCTGACAGCCCTCCCAAAGTTACCCCCGACTCTCACCTTTAATGTGCTCAAGCCAACTGCTCCCATAGGCTTCAGTTCACAACCCTCCAGAAAGGTGGTTTGATTAAAAAAAGAAAGGGTGGAGACCAATTCTCTGAGCATCAGCACCATGGCCTCTCCTTCCCCAGAAGACACCAGAGACTTCTGCTCATGAGCTCATGAAGAGCCCCTGGTCTCTGGGGTCGGTCACCCCAGGATGGGCCATCTGGATAAAAAGGCCACTTGGTCCCTCCCAGGGGAAGATTTCAGTGGAGTTACATATACCGCAGTCCTGGGCTTAAAGGACTGGTGAAAGCCAAATAGGGAAAGTGTTGAGGGGGAACCTGAACCAGGAAAGTCCAAGACTGTTGGCTCTTTTCCCTTGGGGTAAGACTGGCTGTGGCCAGGACCCTACTTGTTCTGAGGGATCTCACCTTATTACTTCCCTTGGCCCAAGCTGGCAGCACCCAGCTGACCTTCCCTTCCCAGCCACCAGAGGTCAGGAAAGCTACATCCAGAGTCTCACTAAGGCACAGACCTCAGACTCAGAGATTCAAGTTTTTCAAAAGGCAGTTTTGTTTTTAATGCTACCTCAATAATTGTATTTCTTTAAAACTTTACCTATTTTATATGCATGAAAAATATATACAACACACACAATAAAGATTAGTAATAAGATGAACACCCAGTATATAGCCACCCATAAATAATTTAAGAAGTAGAACTTACAATACTGCTGTACTTACCCAGCTTTCCCTCCGTCCTATGTCCCTGGCTCAACTGCCACAGGTAAACAATATCCTGAACATATATATTTTTAGTCACTCCATTGCCCTCTTCAAAAAAAGTTTCACATTGAGGAATCATATGCCATAAAACTCATTATTTTAAAGGATCGAATTCAATGGCTCCTAGTATAGTCACAAAATTATACAAGCACCATCAATTCCAGAATATTTTCATCATCCTCAAAAGAAACCTTGTAACCATTATTAGTGACTCCCACTCTCCACCCCCCCCCCCAACCAGGGCCCTGACCACCACTAGTTTACTTTGTCTTTCTGGAGTTGCCTATTCTGCACATTTCATATAACGAATCATAGCACGCATGGCCTTTCACCTCTGATGTCTTCTGCTTAGCATAATGTTTTCAAATTTCATCCATGCTATAGCATATCAGTACTTCACTCCTTTTTATGGCTAAGTTTCCACTGTATGAATATTCATCCTGATACTCTTTTAAAAACATATCTAAATAAGGTATTATTTAGTGGAGCTTGTTTGAACTTTATAATTATGATATCATGTGGGCTTTTTTCAGTCTTCTGTGACTGGTTTTATCTGGTTCAACATTATGTTTCTAAGATTCGTCCATGTTATTACCTATAACCATACTCCATTTATTTTCAATGTTGTGTAATACTCCTTTATGCCAGTAAGTTATCATGTACCAGTCCCTTCTCCTGTCAGTGGGCATCTCCCCTCCCCAATTTTGTGCTATTAGAAATAATGCAGTTGTGAACACGCTCGGGCGTGTGGCCACGGCACAGGTGTGAGAGGTCCATAGGCACCGCTTCTCCTATCTTGACTACCACTCTCATAAGAAATACGTTTATGCTGGAACCCAGTAAAAATGTACATTCATGAACACCAGAAACAATGTCACAAAACATTAACCTCAAAAATGAATGATGTCCTAGGTCCATAAACAGGTCACTCTCAGCAATTTGGGAAATATGTTCTGGAGACAGGCCTGGGGCGAAGCTGTCAGGTAGCGGTGGGCAGGCCGTCGACTTCACAAATAATTTCAAATTATTTCCCTGAGCCATCTTCCTCATTTTCACATCCCACCAGCTGAATGTTGACTGTTCTTATTACTCTACACACTTACTAATACTTGATATTATTAGACTGCATAATTTCTACCCATCTAGAGGTATAAAAGATGGTATTGGTTTTATTTTAGTAATGGAGTTGGGGTTTTCTTTGGTTGTTTGTCATTCCTGCTTTTTCTTCAGCAACGTCTTTCATGGTTTTTGCTCATGGTTGACATACGATTCATTTCTTATTCTAAGTACTAAATTTTTGTCATTAAGTACCACAAATATCTCATGTCAATTAGTGGCTTGTCTTTCCCTTTTTAAAAGTCTTTTAAAGATGTAGAATTTAATCCTAATGTAATTAAATGCAATGATATTTGTGGCTTGTTTAAGATATTGTCACCCTGAGTCAGAAAAAGAATTTTCTTCTACAATCTGTAAGGCCTTGTCTCTTCCATGTCAGTGTTTGTCCCACTCGGCACTGATGCCTGCGCAGGATGTGAGGTGGGGATCTAACTTCTACCTCTTGCCCTAACGACAGCCAGCTGTCTTAGCACCGTTTGTGGACCCCTCTCCCCTTTCCTCATGAGGCACAAAGCCACTTGTTTCATTTATCGGCTTTCTATTTAGATGTGGGGTTCTGGGATTCTCTTTGGTCAATTTTGGTCAATTGGCTATACCTACATCTTAATCAGTATCTCAATTACTACAGCTTTTCAGAAATCTTCCTGGGTGGTACAGAAGCTTACCTCTTCCTTTCCTTCCTCTTCCACCTCTTCCTTCAGGGATGTCTTCACCATTCTTGGTCATTTGCACTTATATATAAATTTCAGAGTGAGCTTGTCGAGGTCATTTAAAACTGTTGGGCTTTTCATTGGAATTACAATGGATCTATCTATAGAAAAACTTGGGGGGAACTGACATTTTTCTGACCTTGAATCTCCTATCTATAAATAAATCTTTTCACTTGAGTAAGTGCTTTTCAATGTCCTTTAACAAAGTTTTATAAATGCTTTTCTATTATAGGTCTTCTACATCTTCTATTATTTATCCCTCGGTCCCTTACAGTTTTTATTGCTATTTTAAATGCTATGTCTCCTGCGTGTGTTTCTAATTTTTGCTGGTTTAGAGAAAAGCAATACATTTGTATATACTGATCTTAAATCCAACAATCTTGTTAAACTGTCTTACTATTTCTAATAATTTACCTTTATATCCCTTTGGATGTTCTCTGTAGACACATCATCTGTAAATGACATAGTATTGTTTCTTCTTTTCCAGTTCTTACACTGTTTATTTCTATTTCTTATCTTAGTCACTGCTAGGAATTCCAGTGAAATGTAGAATAGAAGCACTGATAATGGGCACACACACACATTGACACATATGGCTTTATTTCTGATTGTATTTTACTCCCTGTGTGTTTATTTTGTATTTTTCCCAGCTTCACTGAGCTATAATGACATACAACATTGTATAAGTTTACCATGTACAACGTGGTTTGATACATGTATATACTGTAAAATGACTACCACAATGCAGTTAACACTTCCATTACCTCACATAGTTCTTATGTGTGTGGTAAGAATGAAGAAAGAATGATATATATTTTTTTCCACATATATGATGGAATATTATTCAGCCATAAAAAGGAAATTGCTGATTTTAAATAGCATTCTTCTAATATTTTAAAAGTCCCCCTCTAATCCTGGTTTTCCAAGATATTTGTTTTATTTTCCCTTTTAATCTATCAATGAAATAAATTACAGGCACATTGTATGAATCATGTAATATTAAATCAACCTTCATTTCTGGGGTGCAACCAATATATGATCTTTTTAATAAAATCATGGATTTGGTTTGATAATATATTTTGTAGGGTTTTTGCATCCATGGGCATGAGTAAGACTAGACTGCAAGTTTTATCTTATTGTATTAATTTTGCCTGGTTTTGGCATCATGGTAGTACTGGCCTCACAGAGTAATTCCTTTCTTGCTGTTCCCTGGAAGAGTTTGCAGAAGATTGGGATATTATGTTCTTTGAATGTTTACTAGAATTAACCTGTAAATCCTCCAGGCTCGATATTTCCTTTGTGGATTTTGAATTGCCTATTACTTAATTAACTGCTATGACACTTCATATTTCTATTTCTTCTTAAATTCAGAATTATAATTTTCATAGAAATTTGCCCTTTTCTGCTTTCAAATTTATAGCCATAAAGTTGTTGATAGTATTTTCTTATCATTTTAATTTCTGTTGAGTCTGTAGTCATGTCTTTTCTAACATACCTAATATTGTTTATGTATGGGGACTCTCTTTTTTTCCCAGTCAGCCTCATCAGAGGTTTAACTATTAAGCCTTCCGAAAAACCAGCTCGTGGTTTTGTTATTCCTCTATAATGTGCTTTAAATTTTTCTTCATTGCCCCCTTAGACATTCTTGGGTTTATTCTTTTGTTCTTTCTTTATATGCATCCTCTTATGGTGGATATCCAGTGCATTCATCTTTCCCCTCTCACTTTCCACTAATGTGAGCATTGAAGACGAGAGCCCGCTAAGTGTCACCTTCACTCCAACAGGTAAGTTTTGAGATGTGTTTTTTTAATCATTATTTAGTTCTTAGTACTTTAAACTGGCATTATAATCTCTTATTTGACCCATGCACTGTTAAGAAGTGTGTTTTTAAAATGTCCAAATGAACAGTGATTTTTAATTTACTTTGGTTATTGATTTCTAACTGAAGTGCACCAGGGGTCAGAGACTATGGTCTGTAGGATACAGACACCTCGAAACTCATGGAGACTTTATGGTTTAGTTATTTTAAAAATTATGTCCCATGTGTTAGATGATTGTAAATTCCCTCATTGTTGGGAAGAAAGTCCTGTATGCCATTAAATCATAATTACTAACTGTGTTAAATTTTTATATATTTTCTCTTTGACCTATCAAAAATTGAGATAGATGCTTTAAAAACTACACTGTGAGGAAGGAATTATAAGTTTATTCCTCTGTTTCTTACAATATTCTAGCAGAAAGTTTAAAGTTGTTATAGGAAGTGGGCAAAATTAGGTTTACAGTTCTTCATATGGAAAAAGACATGCAGGTTATGATTATTACAGTAGCTTTATTAACTCTAAAGAATGTCACTGTGTAACTATAAACCTGCTTTCACCAACACCTGTACTGTCCTGTGAGCTGGGTGCCTCAGAATTATATGGTGATCCTCTCTGTCATAAATTCTACTATTTTCTACCTTATTGTGTTCTTATGCATTTTGTGTATCTTATAAAAAGCAAAGAGCTAAATTTTAACCCAATAATCTGTACTGTCAAGTTTACTCTATTTAACTTTATTGTGGTGGTGTATTTGGTCCAATTTCTACCATCTATTTCTCCCTTTTTTGTAGTTCTCTTATTTTTTTGGTTAATTATATTTTTCTTATTCACTTTTTCCTCGACTGATACAGAAATTACACAAGCTATTATAATTTCCTTTAATGAAGATCTACTAGTTATAACCTCAGTTTTTATTTATTGGAAAATGTTTTCATTTCACCCTTGTGATGCACAGACTGTGAGGTGACCCCCATAATTCCATCCTTCTAGTATTCAAGTTTGTGGTTGTAATCCCCTCTCCTTGATGGGAGCAGGTGCTGGGACTTGCTTCCAACAGAAAGAATATGACAAAGGGGACGGACTGTCACTCACATGATGGTGTTGTTATGAAAGACTCACTCTTGGCCCTGGCCAGTTAGCCAGGTGTCATCCCAATATGCCAAGGTTGTGGGTTCAATACCCAGTCAGAGCTCATACAAGAATCAATCAATGAATGCATAAAAAGGTGGAAAAACAAATTGATGGATCTGAGATGACAGAGGGAAGAACAAATAGACCAAGCTTCCCACAGTGGTTTCTTGACAGCTCTGGACAGGAGAGGGGCTATTAGGTGAGTAGGGCCCTTCCTGAGAGTAGAAAAGATACATGTCAAGGGTTCCAGGACATTAGTCCCTGCTGTGCCTTTCCCTCAACTCCCCGCAACCTCAATCGCCCCCATAGATGCTCAGGTTCAAGTCAACCCAACAACACATTCTGAATTCCTCGAAAGTGCCATACTATCCTGGGTTCTGCAAGGGATCAACAGAACAAGATAAAGCCTCAGCTTCCAAGGAAAGGCAGGGTTTAGAAGCAAAGGGCTCTGATGTCAGCAAATAGGAAGAGCGCTTCACAAGCAGCAGAGAGGACATACAAGGAGAGTCAGTCCATCAGGGCAAGGAAAGGAAGAGCAGGAAACACAGCAGGGAACCTGGGACAGATCCATGAAGGAACTGACATTTCAAGCTGAACCTTGAAAGTAGGATGATGGGATTTTGAAGAAAAGGGATAAGAGGAGAGAAAAGGAAGGGCATTTTGGCAGAGAAAACAGCACAAAGAAAGACAGTGAGAAGGGAAAATGGAAAGTAGGGATAACAAAAGTGTTCAGTTCAAGTTCAGTTCAAGTGGAACTTCCAGGCATTTCATTCAATGGTGGCTGCCTAAAGTGATTTCCTTAGAATTCTGAATGGAGTCCAGTGGGAGAAAGGGCCTTCACCCATTAGTAACGCCTGCACAACACAAGAGGGAGCTGTGACAGTAGTCTGCCAAGTATTTGCCATTTTTTCCAAAACAGTGAAAAGCCCAGCTGAGTAAACCATGTGGGGAGGGTGGGGGCGGAGGTGAGAATTCTGATGAAACAGTTGAGAGTCAGATTATGGAGGATCTTGAATGCCATGCTAAAGAATAAAGACCTGTCTTTGTATTCTAAAGAAAACATTTCTGATCAGGTTATGGTGTGTTGATAGAAATACTGTTATAGATATGGAAAGTAACCAACTCCCCACTCCTTCAAGCAGCTGCCTGGACTGGGCTGCACCAGCCAAACCTCAGCACAGGCCTCCTCAAGGTGCCCCTGGACCCCCGACACCCATTTGTTAAAATGTCGTTGGTACCACTAGCATTGACCCTGAGTCAAGTGGCCAAGTGTAGAGCCTCTGAAGGGACATAAAATGCCTTTCTCTCACAGCTGCACCAAGAAACTTTCTCTGGTCCTCTGCTCCCTTCCGCACAGCCCTTCCAAGTTACCACACACTCCTTTCTCCCAAAAAAGGACGCTGGGCTTCCTGAGTCTGGCTGGGGCCAGAGAGGGGCCAAGGGTCGGGTTAAGAAGTGATAAATCCTGTTCTCAGAAGAAAGACAGGAGGGTGGGATTTCAGGGAGAGGGAAAAGCAAAGTAGATTGAAGGGGAGCTGGGAGAGAGGGTTCAGGAACATTACATTTCCCTCAATGTGCATGTTGTGGGGAGGCCCTCGTTCTGAGGCCCAGGACCCCTGCCTGGGATGCCTGAGGGCAGCTCTGGAGCCTCCTCACTCTACCCGAACTCTAGAGCGTTTAGACCATTCTCCCCATCTGGAAAATGGGACCGGAGACATTTTGCTTCCTTTATACATGTCATCTTAGGAGAAAAAACTCTGCTTCCATTTTTTTTATCCTTCCCATGTCCTCATTCATTTCTACATTTGGCAAACTGCTGACATTTTGGGTGGCAGCAGCGCTTCCATGTTAATTTTCCTCCCTGATCGTCCTGCCTTTTGGTGTGGCTGCTCTCTGCATGTGCGGGAGAAAGCAATCAGAAGAGTTTCTCTGGCAATTATCTTTCCATACTGAGTCACATAATTTCACATAATTGCTGGGTAAAAGCTGCTTGGAAAAAGAAGCCACTAGCTGATGATATAACAACATGCTATATTATTTTTGATTCCAAGCAGCAGTGAGGTAGATCAGAATACCCAGTTCTATTGTGAAAAATAACTCAGAAACAACCACCCTGTAAAATGCAAAAGATCCAAATTACAGTGGAACTTCATTGTCTCACCTTTAGTCCTCCATCCCTCAGCCCCCAAAGTCTCACTCCCCTGCCCTTGCATCCATCCACCTGCTTGCTTCTTTTCCAGGTTAGCCCACTGAAAATACACCTAGGGGTATCACCAAGGCCTGGACACTGGCAGGATTCCCAAAGAAAGACGAAATCTCTCACTCCATAGAGAGCATGCCTTAAGTAACTCTCTTCAACCTTTTTATGGGGTCACAGAATGCCTGAGCCCCATTGTTTAGACTATCTGGTTACCTTAGACTATTACCCTATGCCAAGGGACATGACTTAGCTTATGATGTATCTCTGCCAAAAGAAGCTGGTGAAAATTCCATTGTGTACAAACAGTATATAATCAGGATGTAAGGTTTACCAGATGGATTTAGAATCTTAGAATGCCGGAGTCAGAAAGACTGAGATAAAAGCTCTTACTTTCTACTTAAGGAGACTGAGCCCCACCCAACAGTGAAACAATGTAGTCAGTCCATCCAACTAGTCAGGTGCAGAGCCAGGCCCAGGACCCACACCTCCACTCCAACTCCTGTCTGCTGCTCTGGTGTGCTGGGATTGGGTGGTGGGCAGGCCAGAGTTGGAGGGACAGCAGGGAAGGCTGAGACATGCCTGAGTACTTGGGCAGCCTGGCAAGGCACCTGCAGAAATGAAGGTAACCAGGGCAATGAAAGGGGACAGAGAGGAAGCACCTGATAAGTTCCTTTGGCTCTCCATTAGAAGACCAGCTTTGCTTGAAGATGTCAGGGGGCAGTGGTGGAATTATCTCTTAAAAGGTCCTCATTCTCAAGAGGGAGCAAAGGGATAATCAAAAAGTCCTTTCCAATCACCCTGGCTATACTGTGGGTGATTGTGGTGCAGGTGACTGCTACTCTGGCACAGATCTGAACAGTCTAAGGCCAGGCTAAGGACTGAAAACCGACAAGGTCCAGGACTCAAAATTATCATGGACAAATTGTCCCTATTTACTGACAGAGAGGTGCATCTTTTATATTCTAAGATATTAGTCTTATTGTTTGGGAGGAAAATAGGAAGACAGTAGTCTGATCTGATTGTGTTGAGCAAGGTCTGTGTGGAGACAGGGACTGGCCCCTGCAGCCCTGTAAGGTGCCCCAGCCTCAGAGTTGATGAGAGCAGTGCAGTCTGAGTGCACCACCAGCTCTCTACTACGCCTACTAATGAATGGAACTTCAGGAAGTGGTCAGTACAGACCAGCAGATAATGCCCAACCTGTGGCTTTGAAGGTGTTTTACTTTCACGAGAATTTAGACATCACAACGCCTGAGTGCTGGAACAGCTAAAATGTTGATACTCACTAGCACCCCTTCAACCCCCAATGATTCCCTGTCCCCTATCTGCACTGGGGCAGCCAGGCATCCTTGGCACTCATGCACAGCTGCACCTTCCTCTCTAAACTGCTCATCTTCCTGCCTCCCATCTTCGATGCTTTGGGGTTTTATGTACCGGAGAAAAAAGAAAGTGGAGAACAAAAGGACAGTCATAGCTACTTGACAGCTCTGTGACATGAAGAGTCTACAGGCAGCTTCCTGGGGTCCTTCCTGGCCAGGCCCAATACTCCTCTCCTCCCTCCTTCTTTGTATCAGGGCTGCTTTCAAGGATGGGATGTGTTCTCCCTTTACCTCATGTTCCGCGTGACCAGTGGCCTGGAAATAGTTAAAGACCACACTGTGGCTTCACACCCCCTAATTTGTGCCCTTAAACAATTTGGCCTTGATGTTCCCCAGCCACAGTGATCCAGAGCCATGACCAAGTTTCATCCATTTTTGTAATACGAAGGGTGGATTCTTCTTCCTCTTTAGCCCCTTGTGGAAGGTCGCTCAGAACTCCCTTTCCTCATGGAGCTGCCAGTGTGCCTGCAACCCCAGGTCCATGCATGTGAGGTGGGCGCTCTGGAACCAATGGCTGGAGAACAACAACTCCCCAAAGAGGTCAGGGCTGGAGCTCCTCACAGTGACACAAAGCCCAGTCCCACTCACACTGCATACTTTCTGGGGCAGCAGCCTTGACTGGAGTGTGGAAGGGAAGGTGCAGGAAAGACTGGTGAGTCTTCTAGAGAGCACATAACAGTGAGTTTGGCAGTGGGAATAAGCCAGCTGCTGGAGATTGGGAGTTTGAGGGTGTGTGTGGAGGGCGGAGGTCGGCCTGAAACATAGGAGTCCTTCTATGGACTCCATGGAAAGAAATGAGAGGAAGTAAAAATTCTAAGATGGAAAGCCTATATGTGAGGCCCAGTCTAGGAGTCTGGATTGGATATTTAAGGTAACAGTAATCATCACGACAAACAACACAGGTCAGGCAGTATTTTTAGTACTTTTTTTTTTGGTTCACTTATGTATTTATGAATGGAAAAAATTTATAATGCAAATTCACTCATTAGAAAACTCAGGTACAAATGACATTACAGGTAACCCATTTTTTGTTTTGTTTCACATGGAAACCTTAGGGACTCAATTCATTTCAAGATATCTAAATACAAGTACCCCCAAGAAAATATTACACAAATTGGAAGCATCTTGGATTTTTAAAGTATATTTCAATACAGAAATTTGTATGCATGCTTTGAACAAATATAGTTATATTTCAAAAATGAGGAAGTCTAAACAAAATGTATGACCAGCACCAGCATTTAAGTTTCTGATTTTAATATTAGTCTGACATAGCATTAGTAACCATGCTGCACTGAAACATGTAATGGTACAATCTGAATCACGATTTGTTAAATATTATATATACCCCACACCCCCAGAATATTTAAGCTGGTCATAAAGTTAACATTGTGTAAGTAAATATATAAGCATAATCAGTTGTGGACAGCATCTTGTATAAATTGCTGTTTAGCAATACACAAATTGCCTCAAAACATTTATGCTTACAGGTAGACATTCAATTATACCAATAAAACAGCATGTTCTGAAAATATGGGCACATTTTAAAACAATCTTTTTAGTACTTTAAATGTTTATGCTCATTTGATTCTTAAAAATAGCCTATGGAGTATGTGTTACCATCAAACCCATTTTACAGGGAAAGAAACTAAGGCACACAGGTCACCTGGTGAGTAAAAAAGATGGATTCCAAACTTCAACCCAGCTCGTTCTGTCTCCCTGCTAGTAAAGGAAGGGTAGTCTTCCTGCTGTGAGCTACTGGTTCCAGGCCCTGGACCCCTCATCCCTCAGGAGGGCCACCCGCACTGTGGATCCCCAGGAGACTTACCACCCAGGCCAGTGCCATTCTTTGTTGCTCCAACCCTGGTCCGGCAGGCTGAAGCTGCAGGGCTCAGACACCTAAGGAAGTCAAATCAGCCCTGCAAAGAGGGCCACGATGAAGGGGGCGCCTTGGGGTGAACACTTACATAAGCTCCCCAACACCTCTAATTTCACACATATTCAAAAGAGAAAAATAGTAGAATACACAGTGACTGCCAGCTCAGCCAGAGAGAGAATTTATATTTCCTTGTTGGAGAGAGAGCTGTTTACTCAGAAGGCAATTTGTTTGTTTGGTTTAAGTAATTACAGAATTGTGCAGCTGATCATGGGGGGTGGGGAGTTGGTTAGTGGGAGTATGGGGTGGGTGTGAGGGGGCACTAGCTAACCCATTCCCCTGTCTGTGTTCCTGCTATAAAGGTCAAATGAAATAATATGTGAGAAGGTTCTTTGTAAACTGTAAAGCTCTACAGTAACAATACTAAACATTTATAGGCATTCATGTCAAGTTCATTTAATCCTCACAGCAGTTCTAGGAAGTGGCTGTGGTTACGATCATTCTTATTATACAGATGGAGAAACTATGGCCAGGAAAGTTAAGAAATTTGTCTAAAGTCACAAAGCCAGAAAGTGGTAGGGCCTAGCAACGTAGCTCCAGAGTCCTTCCTCGGAACCACGGTGCTACCCTGCCTCTACGCCAAGTGCCTTTGTGTACTTGAGCAAGTTACTCTACCTCTCAGAGCCTTTCTTTCTGAAACAGTAAGACAGGAATAATAATATGCACTTCAGGAGCTGTGAGGATTAGATAAAATAGCCTTCATTCATGGGCAATTATCCTTTGTCTGCCAACAACCAACCCTTCTAATAAGGATATCTCCTTTTGTGGGGGAGGTGGCTCTTCCCCACTCCAATCCCAGCCCCTCCCTTGAAGCTAAAAGGAATGGGTGTGACTTAGTGTTTCCCAGGGGCTGCCATGTTGGGTCCAAGGAGAAAGGCTGAAAGCAGCCCAGCTGTGAAATGTGGGGAAGGGGAGAAGTCGGCCAGCAGCAGACAGGGGAAGAGCTGACAGGAGGGGGACTGGGAGAAGGGACAGGAACAGAGTCCTGGCTGAGTGTCCTCCTTGCCCATCGTCCCAAACCAGTGCTGCCCTGTCTATCCTGCTGCTTGTCTCTGTGAACAGAGAATCCCTTCCTTGCCTAAACGGGGTAGAGTTCTGTTTCTGTAATTTGCAGTGAAAAGGGATAGCATGTCAGGGCTGCTGAGCACTGTGCCTAGCAAGCGGCAATGCTCTTTGAGTATCAACTGTTAATATTGTTAACGCCATCACCCCCCAACTCTTTCCTCAGCTTCCTTCTCCCATTTCTACCTTCTGCTGGGAAATGGGAAAAAGAAACAAAGAACTGCGCAGGAAAAGGGCCCTAGTCCTGTCCTCTGACTCCCTTCCTTCCTCCTTTAGTTGTTATCTAACCACAGGAAGGCCTCTGTTTCCTGACATGGGGCTGAGAGGAGCTAGGCCCTTGGCAGACAAACGAAAAGGGCCTGACAGACTCAAAAGGCTTCCCAGCCCCAGCCTTCTCCCGTCTCAAGACAAACAGCCTGCATCATCCAGGGCCACAGACAGGTGGCATAGGAAAGCTCATCTTACTGAGTCAGCCAGAGACTGGTGACACATGCTCCTGGCCAATACTGAGGGTGCATCCCCCACCCCCTGGCCCAGCCCAAGGCACAGAAGCGAGATAAAAAGAGATGGCAGGAGACAGCAGGAGAGGAAAGAAATCCCAGAAGAAGGTAAACTGAACAGGAAGGCACCCAAAAACAAGCACAAGAGGCTGCGAGATGGAACAAAGGCTGGCTGACAGGCAGCACCCCCAACAGAAACTGAGTAAAGGGGAAAGGGAGGGACACAGGTGGTAAAGCCAGGAGAGGTAGAGCTGCTGAGAGAAGAGAAAATGTGCTCTGGCAAAAACATCAAACAGCCTCCATGCTAACGTCCTCCCCACAAGACCCTAGCTGGGCCTATACCCTTGGCTGCCTTGGTTGCCTCCGCCATGCCCCTGGGAGCCCTGGTCAGTGATGCTCCCAAGAACAAGCAGAGAGGCGGGAATGCACTAGGGAAGAGTGTAGAAAAGAAAGTCACCAGACAGCTGCCATTCCTGGGAGCACCATTTCCCACCCTCCCTGACTGCAGGGCAGCTGTCCTGTGAAAGATGAAAGTTTTTCTGCTGTCCAGGCAGCCTGCTGGACAGGGGCAGAAACCCAAGACCCAGCCCTGGAGGGCTCTGGGCACCCTACCTCTCCTGTCAACATGCTGCCCAGTCTTTCTCCTAAGCCAAAATCCTTGCAGGAGAATCCAGAGATTCCCACAAGGGGTCCCTTCAGTGTGACTCTCCAGGAGGGCTGGGCCCAGAGAAGCACCAGCAGGGCCAAGGAGACTTCTGCAAAAGTGGGATGCTATGCCAAGGGCAGCCCTGGCCCTCCTATCTCCTTAGATTTTAGGGAGGTCAGGGCAGGATATTCTCAGGACAGGGACTTGTCCTTCAGCCCTGGATCCTCATGTGTACCGGTGGCTGTCATAAGAGAAAGGGGGAGCAACTGAGTTCTGTATGTTCCACACCCCACCCTGCTCCTCTTCCCTGAAGGGGATGATGATGGCAGTGAAGACAACATCTACCAAATACGTGGAAGACACTTTACTTACCACACAATATCATGAGCATGAACTCAAAGGAACACCACAAGGACAGGTGATGAGGGGTATCGCTGCCATTTCACAGATTAGAAAAGGTAAAGCTCAGAGTTTTATGTTACTTGCCCAAGGTCCCACAGCTAAGCATGGCATGGCTGGCATCAGCTTCTAATTCTATGGATATAAAATGCTATGGCCTTGCCACTCTTTCTTGCTGCCTCCCTGGCAAGTGTGGCAATGCCTGGGAATTAAGGGAAATGAAAATGCTGACCTCACTCAAGACCCAGCTATCCTCTTTGGATGGGAGTGTTCTTACCCAGGACAGGGAAGAGGAACCAGGGTGAGAATAACCCAAACAAAGTTAAATAGCTTTCCTAAACTTCAGCATGCATTATGATGTTTTTTCCTTTCTCAGTTTCTTGCACAACTCTGGTCTGTTGCTATGACTGATGTTAGGGTAAGACTGGGACCCTGGAGCCCCTCAGGAGGAGGGAGGAGGCCTAGCCTGTCCATCAGCCATTGCTGGACCCCAGCAGCTCAAAATTCTGCCCTATCCCTCCCAGCTGAGCATCAGCACCAGCAAGCACATTCGTCTGCCTCCTCAGACTCTGCCCACCTTACAGCAGCTGCTGGGCTTCCCTTTGCTCTCCACCCAGCAGAATGTCAGTGCACTTACACTAGGAGCCGGACAATGTCCCAGACCTGCTGTAGGCGATCCTGTCCACTGGAACTTGGCCTATAGGGGATGCCAACAGAACCACTTGCCTGGCAGCTGGCAGCCTTTCTGAATGGACAGCAAGAAGCAGATCCCTTTTTTGCTGGTATGGCTCAGAATTAGAGTGGGGTATAGAACTGAAATAAAGACCACCTCTACCCAAAAATATATCCACACCCATAATATTCTCCCAAGGAGAGATTTTTAAATTTCACAAACTGGTTCCTTTAAAAGGTACATACTTCCAGCCCTAACAGTCATTTATGTCTTGGCCCAAGTTATTTTAATCAGATTGCTTTCCAAACAGCTGAGATTTGCCTGCACTTAGGTGGAGAAATTGGTGGGGAAAAAGAGGGACATTTTGGAACAGGGTGTAATTTTGGAAAAAATGGCACCATCATCTTTCCAGTAACCAAATTAACAAACATTTATTAATGGCCTACTGTTGTCCAGGAACTTGGCTCATCACTGAGGATGCTCCAGTAGCATAGTCCCTGCCTCATGGAGTTTATGGTCTAACCGAGGAGCGTGAGTTAACAGACTGATATGCTTGTCTCGAGGACTGGAAAGAGCACAGCTCCCATCCCGAGGCCCTGGAATCATGCTGAAGGGACACTGAAAAGGACTGAAGACCCAGGCCTGTCAACACCACAGTGATGAATCACACTAACAGTTTTCTTGATGTGATGTGATGAAAATTGCACTTTACCTTTGAGATCTTTGCCCCTAAACCCATACGTCCTCCAGTCTAATCATGAGGAACACATTGGACAAATTCTAACTAAAGGAACTTACAATATACCTGACCAGTCAAAACTGCATGGTAGTAAAATAAAAAAAAATTTTTTTAAAGCCAGTCTGAGAAACTATCCCAGCCAAGAGGAACTTAAGGGGACATCACAACTAAGTATAACGTGGTTGCCTAGATGGGATCCTGGATTAGAAAAGGGATATCAGCCCTGGCTGGTGTACCTCAGTGGATTGAGTGTGGGCCTGCAAACCTAACAACTGAGGTTCGATTCCCAGTCAGGGCACATGCCTGGGTTGCAGGCCAGTTCCCAGCAGGGGACGCACGAGAGGCAACCATACATTGGTATTTCTCTCCCTCTCTCCTTCCCTTCCCCTCTAAAGATAAATGAATAAAATCTTAAAAAAAGAAAAGGGATATTAGGTAAAAGCTAAGGAAATGAGAATAAACTTCAGATAGTTATTAATAATGTGTCGATATTGGTTCATTATTTGTGTGAAAGATAATATATAAACAAAGACACTTCCAAATGGAGTTGAAGCTGCCACCCCAGATGGACTGCCCAGCATGGATTCCTCCTCAAATTTTTGGAATGTTTCGACTGGGCAAAGTAACCCTTCTACTGGGGCAATGCAGCATTGTCCCAGTCTGCCAAACAGTCTATTTTCCTGTTTGCAAAGCTAACAGGAAAGTAGACATTCTGACTACCAGACTGAAAATTAAAGTCATTCTTTAGGATTAGCACCACCAGGTATAGCCTGACAAATAACTACCTTATCTGCACCTTTAGAAAGTTCTTCCTTCTGCCATGGCTGGTGTGGCTCAGTGGACTGAGCACCAGCCTTCGAACCAAAGGGTCACCAGTTCGATCCCCAGTCACAGCACATGCCTGGGTTGTGGGCCAGGTCCCCCGCAGGGGGTGTGTGAGAGGCAACCACACGTTGATGTTTCTCTTCCTCTCCTCCCTCCCTTCCTCTTTGTCTAAAAATAAATAAATAAAATCTTTTTTTTAAAGGAAGTCCTTCCTTCTATTCCATGTAGTTATTCCCCCTCTGTTCTTATTAAAAACAAAAACAAAAACAAAACAAAACTTGACTTCATCCCCTAATTGGAACACTGGGTTTCTACCCAAATCAGTGCTTCCCAAATAGTTATTCTTTTGGATCTCAAATAAAAGCTTGACCTTTTATTTTTTTAGGTCAACATTTGTAACAAATGTACCAGACTTATGTAAGATATTAATAATAGGGGAAACTGGGAGGGGCAGTATACTGGACCTCTTACTTTTCTGTTCAATTTTTTGTAAATCTAAAATTGTTTTCTAAAGGGCTATTAAAATTTTTAAATTCAGTTAAAAACAAAAACAATCCCCCAACCTCATCCCATCACCTTCCTGGAAAGCAGTATGGAGCCCTGTGCCCTGTTCACATCTCCTGATGCTTCTGTGGTTCAGAAGCACAGGCGAAAGCCAGCAAAGGCTTTTAAAGCTGCCTTTGAAAACAAGTGCTTTGGGTCCAAACACAGGTCACAGATGAATCTTTGCCCTCCAGAGAAAATGCAACCTGTTCCCTAGATTTCCACTTTAAATGTCCATCAAATAAACAATTGAATCTCAATTATTCTGATTAATAACCTCACCTAAAATGACTGGTGAGGCTATTTTACAAAATTCTAGAGAGGCTAATGAGCCAGCAGGACTCAAAACCTGAGAGTGAGGAAAGAGCAGAGGGCAGTGACAGTATAGTGGGCTAAGGGACTAACAGGGCTGGACCCTTGACTGAATGCCCCACACTTCCCCGACAGCTGCTAGGCAGCACGGAAGCAGGACAGGTGCCTCTGGCCCAGATCTCTGCCTGACACCTCCCACAGTGGCCGCTTCCCACTGGGTCCCGTCCCACTGCTGGGCCTGCCCTACTACCCTTCCTTCATGAGGCGGGGCATTCTGGGCCCACAGGTCCCCATGACTCACAACTGTTTCTCTGGAGCCCAGAATCTACCCAACCTGTGTGTCCAGGGGGAGTGGGAGGGACAAAACTCCTTTGTTACATAGTAGTGGACTTATTATTTTAACCAGGAGGCACCTTTACCTTTAATATGAAATGACTTCTCAGGAAGAGAAACACAGAGAAAGAAAATAACTGACCATAAAAAATAAGTCCACTTCCGCAGAACAGGAAACAACAGAACTTACAAGTCACACACACAGGCCTGGTTTCTGCCACCTCACCAGCACTGACGACATCTCAGCCATTATCCCGTGGGCTTCTCATAATAGCCCTCAGAGGCAGGAGCAAGAGCAATACTGTGTAGCCAACTCCAGCACAGGCCAGTAACACAAGTTGTCCAGAATGAGTCAGGGAGCAGGTACAGCAGCCCAGGTCCTGCCCCTGAGGGGATCTCAGTTCAGTTCTAGAGAATCTGGCTGGCAGGCAGCAATGCACAGAAGCCCCAGGCCAGGGCCCACAGGTTGGGCAGTTGTGAGCAAGTCAGGCCAGCAATGGGATCACCTCCTCCATACATTTGCTAACAAAAGACCATTCAAGAGACCAGACAAGCAGTCTCAGTGGCAGAAACAGAAACTCGGAGCCACTGCCAGGCCAGAGGCCCAGGGGCCAGGCCCACCTACCCTACCCACAGCAATACCACAGTAACCTGGCAACTTGGCCGGCCTCTTCTACAACCTCTGCCCAACAGCCTACCTCCTTGAAATCACAGCTCGGACCTCCGTGTTTGAGCCTGCAAAGTACTTTGCAATATACTCACATTGCCTTGTTTGGCAGTTGATGTGACATGGAGATAAGTCCTGACCTGCATACCTAGGGTCTGTCCTACCTCTGGGTGGTATGGGTAGGTGTATGTGTGCATGGATTTACCTGACCTTGTTTATCTCTGCTTCAGGAAACACATTGCCCCCTCCTTCCTGAGAGATGCCTTCATTTCCACTATTTCCACAGAACCAAGGCCCACACCTCTTTCCACATACTGCCACCACCAGGGTGTGTGTCTCCCCCATCGGGCTCTGAACTCCTGGGTGCACAGCCACATTCTAGGCATGTCTGAGTCTCCAGAACTTAGCATAGTAGCTGCTCAGTAAATGTTGATGACTGACTGGGCACTTTAATATCATTATCCCTTTAAGTCATAATCCAGTCTAAACTCAGAACAACCTAAGGATCTGTATAAAATTTCGAAGGAGTTTTAAAACTTTCTCAGTGCCCTCTCCACCTGCCACTTCCTCATGTCTGCTCTCTAGGTCTTGGTCCAACCCCAATCACCAAAATACTATGATAAATTAGCTACCTCCATTGACTTCACCCCTTAAGCATCCCAGACCTAAGATAGAGTCAAATTCTTAGTTTTAGACTCTACCAAAGGAACTGGGTATAGGAATGAAGGAATCTATACCTTGGGAATGTATGGTTTGTACCTGGGTATGAGTGACTGCCAGAAGACAGCCCTGAAGGACAAGTGGGCTTTCAACACCTCCTGGTGAGTGAGGACTTTTTCCCGCCTATGTCCAGCTCACATGTGCTCACTGGGCTTTCTCCATGTGTCTGACACCAAGCCAGGCACTGTCTAGGGGATAAGTTGACTTTGCCCTTGAAGAGGTTAAGTGGGGGTGGAGGGGAAAAGGCGTGGACATAAGTAGCTAAAATGAAAGTACCCTGGGCCATACAGCATTTAGTGGTACAGGGAACAGGAAAGCATGCCTGTTCACAGGAATTAGGAAAAGCTATTAGAAAGGATGAGCAGTTGAGAGGCGCCTTGAAGGATAATATAATAACAACAAAATGTCATTCTGATAATAATGTCACTGCTATCATTACTATCATAGCAGCTAATAGCTACTGAATATTTGCTGTGTGCTAGACACCACATAAAGCACTTTACATAGCTTACCCTTCTCAGCCCTCTTGCTCATTTGACAGATAAGAAAATTGAGGTTTAGAAGTATTAAGAAAACTAGCAAGCATAAGAACCCAGATTAGAGCCCGAGTGCATGTGTCTCTGAAGGCTATCAACCCCAAAGTCAGCAGGCCTGAGTGACAGAGCTTATTCCAGATAGGACCTAAGCACAGGCAGAAGAAAGGAAATACAGACATGGGATGACCATCGGAGAAGGTGCCTAGAGAGTAGCTGCACCCAGGTTCCAGAGAGCCTTGAGTGCCAGTGCCAGGCACCTGTCCTTACTAAGAGGCAATGGAGAGCCACAGAAGGCCTGATGTAACTATCTGATTAGCAAATCAGTGGGAAATGGACTGGAATGGAGCAAATGGAAATGAAGAGTCCATCACAATGGTCTGGGTGACAACGCAGCTGGGTGAGGTGAGAGGGTGTGTGAGAACCTGTGAGCACATGCCCATCTATGTGCTATGTCTGCTAGATTATGTACATGTTTGAAAGGGAAAGTGTGTGAACTGTGAGTGTGCATGTGAGTGTGAAGGGCCTTTCTGTTGAAGAAAAAGGTTGCAGAGCCTTCCTGGTGGGAGGCGGGGTCAGGTAAGCAGCGGGAAAGAAGAGACATGACCAACCAATTGGTCTATGTAAGGAAGAGGGCTCTGGTGAATGAGAAGCCATCATTTCACAGCTCTGTGAGCCCCCGGAAGCACACAGAGCCTGGCACATCAGAGGAACTCAATTAACATTTGTTAAAATAATGTAAGAATGGATCTAAGATCTTGGCCTCAGGTCTCTTCTGAGGCCTGACTTTAGCCTTCAGCAGTGTGTGTGTGTGTGTGTTGGGGGTGGCGGTAGGGGTGTCACTGTCATTCCAACTAGACCCTCCCTCATCCCCAGTCCCCTCCACCCCAGATATTCTGAGCCGAAGCAGTCACACTCCCAGAGCTCCGGCCTTGAGTATCTTTCCAGCAGACTCCAAGCTGACTTCATACTTTCTCAGGTCAGGTTCTCCCCTCCTGCCTCCTATTTTAAAGCAAAGATGCTGCCAAATTGGCCCCAAGCTTTCGCCTGAGCTGAAAATATACTGCTTCTCATCAGCTACAAAGAGAACTGACCAACTCTCCCTGTCCCACTCTCTAGCTGGCCAAAGGCTCTCCCTCCAGAGGATTTCACAGACCCACCAAAGGATGGCCCTGAATCTCATCCTCTCCAGAGGGCACTTCTTTCAAGACTCTGCCCAGTCCCAGGTTTCATCCTGGCGGAAAAGACCAGGTAGACCAATGTCTGGGAGGGGCTGGCTCCCACGTCCCAAGAGAAGAAAACTTGGTCTCAGTTTCTTAGGTGCCTCCTGTCCTACCAAATGTAAGGGAAGGCTTTCTCTGGATTAAACAGAGAACAGCTCCTTTCTTGCTCAGCTCAGCTGCAACCCTGTTTTATGAAATAATTACTACGTTTCAGCACCTAGAAAGAAAGGGGATCTCTTTCAGATCATATAATCTATAAAAGTTTAGAGGAAGAAATGCCTTTGAAATCATGGGATCTAACCCCCCCCCCCCAAGCAAGGCAATGTTGACAGACACAGAAATGGACAGATGTGGCAATAGAGGTTTAAAATCTTGGAGACTTTCAGTTTGCTTCAGCTCATTCTAAGCCATTTCTGGCTTTCACCAAAACCCGGTTTGCATCCAAGAGTATCTGTGGAATAAATGCACTTACCCTTGGGGCAGAGCCTGGACGAGAACCTGAGTCTATGGCTCCAGGCACGTAGCCTGTACGCTACAGGCTCTCTGCCTCCTGAGGCTGGGGCTGTCATGACTGATTTATTTCCTCCAGAGCACTCGAGCAGAAGCTGGTGAGTGATTTGTTAGACAGTGAGTCCTGGGGGCTGCCTGGCACAGGCTGCCTGCCATCCAGATGGCAGCCACCTAAATACAACAGGGCTATGGGGCAGGGAAGCGTGTGCTCTGATTTATGGGAGATGTAAGTGGCTCTGAGCAGAGATTCCTAGGATGAGTCCAGGAGCCTCAGGCTTTACTCAGGGGCAGGGCACGGATAAAGCAAACAGTGGAGAGATTTAAATTCTGGTCTGAGACCCACCTCTTGAGTCTAGCACCGAGAAGAGGGGCTCCCCTTGGGGATCTGGAAGTGCGTTTCTCTCTATCTTCCTGTCAGGGTTCCTGGGGAAATGTTTCCTTCTGGGCCTTCTCAGCCTTCCCCTAGATGCTTTGGTGAGCTGATGAGGCAGGAAATGTCTGGTCTTCCAGCTAAGATCTATACAGAAGTACTGCGTGTGTGTTGGGGAGGCGATGGTATGGGTTACAGTTTGTGTGTGTGTGAGCGTGCTGTGATGAGCGTGAGTGCACAATGTGATGGCAGGGTATGTGGGTAGCATTGTGAGCGGTGTGTTGTAGTGAGTTATATGTATGGTGTATTTGGTGTTAATGCAATGTGATATATGTGTGTGAGTAGTGGTGTGTGTGTAGTATGGTATATGTACATGTATGTGTTTGGGTGTGTTTGTGATATGCCGTGTGGGGGGGATGAGTGGAGTGGGTAAGAGGCCATGTAAGTTTGGATGGGAGCTAGCTATGCAGGGGCCCCTCCCAGAGAAGCTGGATACCAGTATCTAGGCAGCCATGTTGGGGGGAAGAGAGGAGATTTGGAGGTGAGGAATGGGCAGAAAAAGGAGGGAGGCCAAGAATTAAAAGGGAGTTTCCATGGCAACTATCAGGCATGTCACAGGCAAAAGGCTAAGTTGCAGAAACATACACACACCCACATACACAATTTGAGAGCACCAGGCCCCCAGAGGAGGGGTCCTTTCACCAGAACCGACTGCCCACTAATCCATCTCCAAACCTGGAAATCCAGCCCAGCCTCAGAGCACCATGCCAGGGAGACAAAGGAAATGAAGACAGAGGCTACATGGGTGGGGAGAAACCTTAGCTGCCTCAGCCCCTCACATCTGGAGGTTGGCAGCAGGGGTCTTAGACAGGACCATTTCTCCAGCACAGCTGCTCCCTGCCCCACCCTTGGGTGCTTTTTCTACCAGCCACCACTTGTAAGAGCCAGAAGCAAGCGTCAGAGGCTGCGGGCTGCTCTTCCAACTCTCCAGGAAGCTCAACGAGACACAATGTGTGGGAAGCTCTACTAGGGTCATCCCTGCTGGGAAAGGGGCTGGGCAGGAGGAAAGGAGGGAATGGGGCAGGGAGGGGGTCAGGGCCCCCTAGAATTTATCGGTTCTGGATAAACAAGGAGAAAAAAATTGATGCAGGCGTTCTCATAAATCTCCATGCCCTGGAACCCCAACCTTTCTTTACCTCCCCCACAGGCCTGCCACTCCCCAAACCAGCAAGTACCATTTTGTATTGCTTGTGTCCACACTCACATCAGCCACCTTCCACGCTCTGCTCCGGTGTCCACAGCTTCCAAGTAGCAAAGGGAAGACTCCCCCTGGGCGTAGGGTGGTGCAGCCCTTTCCCCTTCTTCTAAAAACCAGAGCCTCAAGCTCCAGGCAGCAGCAAGCGCTCTTCCAGCCACCAGCTTCACCCCACCTCCGGTGCCTACCTCCCTCCGAGGCCCGTCTCCCCTTCCGACGCCTACCTCCTTTTTTACATCCCAACCCGATTTCCGCTGCCCAAGTGGCAGGTGTCCGTGAAGATGGCTCACACCCACGAAACAAACCTGGCAGCTCCCCAGAGTCTGCGATCCATCCCCACCCGAGCTTCTCCTCCTGGAAGAAAAACCCAACTTTATCACCCCCGCAGCCGCTTACCTGCACAGCGCGGTCCACTCCGAGACAATCCCGGGAGGACGCGCAGTGTACGGAAGAGCTGGGAGTGGCGGGCCTGGGGAAGACGGTGGGAGAGGCTTTCTCTGTTTTCCCGCCTCCCCTCCGCCGGGGTGGGCGGGGGAGACGCGCGTCTCCCAGGGGGTGGGAGCAGTGGGCGGGGCCCCGCGGGCCTGTCTGGAGACCCCGCAGCCTTATCGCCCTCCGCCGGCTTCCGGTTTGCGTTCCCTGGGATCCAGGTCGCCCCGGCCCCGGCCCCGGCTCCCGCTCCGGGCTCGCCCCCTCGCCCTCGGGCAGTAAGGGAGGCTTTCCCGGGGCTGCCACTTCCGAGAAGCAACAGGAGCCTGCAGTCGAGGGGCGGGCCAGAGCCAGCTTGGGTTTGTCAGGAAGCCGCCTTTTGATTTTACTCTAGTGAAGGTGGGAAGAGAGCGGGACAAACACAATGACAGAGCTAGTGTCACTCTGAAATAGAAAGCTGAGGGGACCGGAACAAAAAAAGATAAAATAAGCCAGCACCAGACACAGCAACCCACGTTAATTGGAGCCTTGGCAGTTAAGGGGAATGTGCACGAAATGTGCACCATTCGTGTGCACGTGAAGAATGGCTGTGTCCTGGCACCGGTGAGTTGGCTCTGGTTGTAGTAGCAGCTAGAGACAGGCGTGGTGCTGGGGAGGAGGTGCTCAGCCCCAACCACAGATTGCTGCCCTGAACCTCCTTTGCAAGATCCTCCCGCCCCCATCGCAGTACTCTCCTCTCCCTAGCCCACTCCTCAGGGTCCAAATTCAAGACAGAGAACATCATTTGAAGATTTAAATCCTAGTGCTACACAACTCAACCTGTGGCTTCATCTAGAGTCCATGTGAAAATGGCTGAGACCACTGACCTCCTAGGATGCTTAGCCTATTCCTCAGAGTAAGTGCTCAGTGAAGCAGCCGTCAGGGGGAAGAGCAGGCTTATAGGAAGGAAAGAGGCCAGGCACTGGCGGAAACCACAGAAACAGAGCAAGGGCTGGCCACTTAATTGGGAGCCAGCAGGCCATGCTGCTTGCCATGAGGCTGCCCAGCCTCAGCCACAAAGTGGCAACAGGGTGAGGGGTGGCTCCTGAGAGAGGCTGCAGTGTCCAAGCCTGGGCAGGGCCCCAGGGAGTTCATTACAGACCCCAAACCCTGGGAGGATGGGTACTGCTAGAAAGAGTCCCAGCCCTACTTCTAACACCTCTGTCCTGGGCCTCCAGTTTCTCATTTGTGCAGTAAAGGAGATGGAATACATAATGCTGAAGACCCTTCCAGCTGGAACCCTAGGTGATTTAATTGTTTTAATAAATGTTCAGGTCTTAAAAGCTCAAGGCAGGAAATTTACATAAATCCAAGAAAACTTTGCACATATTTGGAAGCCATGAATGGCTCCCGAGACCGTGAGGCCGTGGGGAGGATAGCTCTGATCCATGTCACTTTATGTAGACTGAGTAATATTTGTGTTCCTGTCATTTCCTCCATAAGCCTAGTACTTGGTTACAATTCACTCTAGATGCGAGAGATCCAACCACGCCACTTGCTAAGCCCATGTCCTTGAGCAAGTAGATTAATCTCTTCCAGATGCCATTGAATGCTGCCTTGACCTGTTGGCTAAAAACCAACGCTCTGTGTTGCCTTTTGGAGTTTCTAGTGGCTAGAAACTTCAAACATGAAGAACACGTCAAACCCAGGCTATGCAAGCTTGTTAGGGAAAGGAAAGACCTGGGTCAGAACTCCAAGGCCGAGCCAGCCACCTTTTAGTACCAGTCCTTTTCCTACCAGAAAATTCCAAGGTGTTTGGCCACATTATTTCCCAGGCATGCCTGCCTGACACTGCTGAACAACAACAGGTGGCAGAGGGATGCCAGATGCTACCTTCACATGAGGAAGGGCAATGGTTCGCCTCTCAAATAGTGTTTTTTCCAGTCCATCCAGGAGCACTGCTGAGAAGAGTTTGGGATGACACAGCTGGGAAGTCACATATAAGCTTGTTCTACAGGGAGTCATGTCTCTTCTAGTGAGAGGAGAAACACATCTAATCTCTACCCTATGCATCATGTGGACATGGGTAAAGAAAAGGTAGCCAACTGCTCCATTCGCTCTACACATGTATTGGTATAAGGAGCTACTCTTCACTGAGCCCTGGGCGAACCTCTGGAGTACAATGCTGAAAGGAAAGATATGCTAATAGGTGAGATATTTATCAGATAGTCCCACTAACAGTGTGAGAATAAAACATGGTTCAAAGCCCTGAGGGTGTAGCTTTGAGAACCGAGTTGAAGGGTCAGGAGATGTTAAGGAGGTGAGACAAAGAAGCCAGGTGTTGGAGTGACAAGCAGACTTGGAAAATGCTTCTGACACAGGAACAGAACCAACATGTGCGAAGGCCCTGAGGCAGAAGGAGCATGGCATGGAAGGAGCTACTATGGCCGTCAGGCAGAAGAGACAAGCCAGAGAAGGAAGCAAACACCAGACCAGGCAAGCCTGGTAGTTTCTGGGTTAATCCAACCTTTATCTTCAGGGCAATGGGAAGCCACTAAAAGGCACCTACAAACTGTTGCAAGCCAGAATTGGGGAGTGGCTGGCTGTTGCCAGGGGACTCTCCAGTCAGGGGCTGTGAGGAGAGTAGAGCTAATTGAAGTTAAGAAGTGGGCCTGGATCCCAACTGAAGAGAACCCTACTTTTCTACATGCCTGAGGAGCAGAGAGAGAGACACACACACACAGCCGGGGCAGGGGTGTACAGCTATGATGGAAGTAGGGTAAGAGACCATCTCTGAAATACTCCTCCTCTGCCCTACTCCCAGAATTGGAGCCATGGGACACATAGGGCTTGGGAGGACAGCAAAACTGTCAGGAGCATGAAGGACTGACTGCTCCAAGCTGAAAAGCATGTGCTCGAACTGACTATGTAACTTACTGCTCAGCTAAAACCCCATCTGGATAGCATTTGCCCCAGTTCCCTTATACTGTGGCAAAAAATAGCTCTTCATTATGTCAGTGCCCGGGGTCACACGACCACAGAGAAAATTAGAGGGGTAAGACAAGAAGTCTTGAAAGGAAGACCCCTGCCCTTTCTAGCAGGTAATCCTCCAAGATGAACTAAGGAAACTTTACAGGTGCCACTTCATCCTGGGGTACAGAGTGAAAAACCAGAGCAGATCCTGCCCACTCTTGAGGCTCAGGGCAGGCTGCCCCAAGATACCCCACAATGGCATATTAATTATTTGGAGTTCAAGTTCCTTGAGAAACTGCAGTGCAAGAAGAAAACTGACTTCTCTGTTTTATTAAAAGCAGAAGAGGCATCTCCCATATAGTAGGTGCCCTCCCTGCTCCTGAAGGCTGTAAGTTATCACAAGAGTTAGACAAATCCAGAGTGGAAATCTTGTATAAACAAGCCTAGTGATGCCTTTACTAATTCACTACCCAAGTCCAAACTTTGTTCATATTCCTCACTGAGGAATATCCAAACCTTACTTAGATTCCTTTCCAATAAGCACTAACTTTCTTTGTCCTGTAAATTTCTCTCAATTTATCAATCTCTTTGTCTAAAAAGTATAAAGAGGTGTCTGGTTCAGTCATTTATTTGAGCCTCATTTTACTATCTGAGCATCATACTGTGATTCTCCCTTGAGTACATGTTAAATTGTTTTTTTCTGAGAATTCTAGACTTGTGTCAATTTTACTATTATATTACTTGTCCAACCATAAGAACTAAAAAGGAGAGGTAGGAATTCTCCCCATCCCACTCCTCAGCCAAATGCTAAGCCCCCAGTGCCTGGGTCAAAACTATTTCCTAACTCCTTGGCAAGAAGAGCCAGCTCACTTCCAAACCACTCCTTGATCTGGATCCCTTCCTCCCTCCCTAACCGTGCCTTCCCACACTCTTCTGGCTTCTCCCTAGACTATCTGTGCCAGAGAACATACAGTGGGATAAAGACAGCATATTCAATAAATAGTGTTGAGAAAATTGGACAGATACATACAAAAAAATGAACGGACCACCTTCTTACACCATATAAACTCAAAATGGATGAAAGACTTAAGTGAAAGACTCAAAACCATAAAGCTAAAAGAAAACATAGGCAATAAACACTGACATTTCTCTTGGTAATATTTTTTCTGATATATCTTCTCAGGCAAGGGAAACAAAAATAAATAAATAAACAAATAAGACTATATTAAACTAAAAAGTTTTTGCACAGCAAAGGAAATCATCAGCAAAACAAAAATATAACGTACTAAATGGGAAAAGATATTTGCCAATGATACACCAGTCAATATACAAAATTTATAAGGAACTCATACAATTCAACACACACAAAAATCCAATTAAAAAAATGGTCAGAAAACCTGAACAGACACTTCTCCAAAGAGGACACAGATAGCCAACAGACATATGAAAAGATATTCAATGTCTCTAATCATCAGAGAAATGTAAATTAAAACCACACACCTGCCAGAACAGCTATCATCAATAAATCAACAACAAGTCCTGGCAAGGATGTGGAGAAAAGGGAACCCTTGTGCACTGTTGGTTAAAAATGAAACTGTCTATGTTATGACCCAGTGATTCCACTTCTGGGTATGTATCCAAAGAAATTCAGGACACTAATTTGAAAGGATATATGCACCCCTATGTTCATTGCAGCATTATTTACAATAACCAAGATATGGAAACAGCCCAAGTACTCATCAATAGACAAGTAGATAAAAAAGCTGTGGTACATTTACACAATGGAATACTACTCAGCCATAAAAGTGAAATCTTACTATTTGTGACAACATGGGTGGACCTAAAGGATATTATGCTGAGTGAAATAAGTCAGGCAGAAAAAAACAAGTACCATATGATTTCACTTCTATGGGGAATCTAAAGAATAAAATAAATGAACAAATAATACAAAAACACACTCATAGATACAGAGAACAGACTGATGGTTGCCAGAGAGGAGAGGAGGGGGTGGGGGGGAGTGAAAAAAAATGAAGGGATTACTAAGTACAAATTGGAGGTTACAAAATAGTTATAAGGATGTAAAGTACAGTGTAGGGAACATTCTAATAACTCTGTATGATGCCAGATGGGTGCTTGTATTATTGGGGTGGGGGGATCACTCTAAGCTGTATGGTTGTCTGGCCACTGTTCTGTATTCCTGAAACTAATATAAAATAGTGTTGAGTGTCAACTGTAATTGAAAAATAAAGTTAAAAAAAAGAAAACAAAGTAGCTGTGTCAGGCTCTTGTTGCTCTGATTTATGTGACTCCTGAACAATCCTATCCACAACCACAGTTCTATTACCCACTGAAGGCTGGTGACCCCTCACCTCAAACATCAGGCTAAATAAGCCCCCGGGGGAAATCAGAGCGGCTCTCACTGAATTCCTCTTCCGACCTGTGACGTCTTCCTCAATTCATAAATGGCACTGCCCCAACCCACTTACTCTTCCTCACTCCTCTCCCCTGACTGCTTCTGTTCTAGGTCAGGCCTCTGTGGGACCAGCCTCCTCCTGGTGATTCTGACTGTCTCCCCAACCCCAGGCTATTAACTCTTGTTTGGTGGAATTATTTTCCAAAAGACAGGTATGGTTTAAACCTTCTGTGGCTCCCTAGTTTTTAGTAGTTAAAATTCAACTTTAAAAAAATTAAAATACAAAATCGTTTATATCATAGAACTCTTCAAGTATAAATTGTTCTTTCAAAATCATGGGTTACATTGAATCATCCTTTATAATATCTATCTGTATGAGGATTCTTGAGTTGGCCCGAGACATTAAAGCTTAAGTTTTCTTTAATTTTTTCTAGTTGGCATTCAATATGATATTAGTTTCAAGAGCACAGCATAGAAGTTAGACATTTGTGTAACTTACAAGGTGATCCCCTCAACAAGACCAGTGACCATCTGACACCTTGCACAGTTATTACAGTATTATTGACTATATTCCCTATGCTGTACTTTACATCCCTATGATTGTTCTGTAACTGCCAATTTTTATTACTTAATCCCTTCCCCTTTTTTGCCTATATCCCAAATTCTCCTCTCATCTGGTAACTATTGCATTGTTCTCTGTAGCTGTGAGTGTGTTTATGCTTTATTTGCCCACTTATTTTGTTTTTTAGATTTCACATATAAGTGAAATCACAGTTTTGGCTTACTCTGTCTAACTTACTCCCTTCTAGGTCCATCCATGCTGTTGTACATGGTAAGATTTTATTCTTTTTATAGATAAGTAATATTTCATCATGTCCATGTACCACATCTTCTTTAGCCAATCTCCTATCAATGGACACGTAGGTCGCTTCCATATCTTGGCTATTGTAAATAATACGAAAGTGAACATAGGGATGCATATATCTTTTTGAATTACTGTTTTGTATTTTTTCAAATAAGTACCCAGAAATTGGATTGCTGGGTCATATGGTAGTTCTATCTTTGAATTTTCTGAGGAAACTCGATAATGTTTTTCATAGTAGCTGCATCAAGTTGCAAACCTACCAACAGTGTGTCAAGGTTTTAGGCTTTCCTTTTCTCCACATCCTTGACAACACTTGTTTATTGATTTATTGATAGTAGCCATTCTGACAGGTATGAGATGCTATTTCATTTTGGTTTTAACTTGCATTATTCTGATGATCAGTGACATTGAGCATCTTTTCATATGTCTATTAACCATCTGTATGTCTTCTTTGGAGAAGTATCTATTCAGGGCTTCTGCCTACTTCTTTATTGGAATTTTTGGGGTTAAGTTGTATAAGTGTCTTACATATTTTGTTATTAACTCCTTATTAAATGTGTCATTGGCAAATAACTTCTTCAATTCAGTAGGTTGCCTTTTTGCTTTGTTGCTGGTTTCTTTTGCTGTGCAAAACTTTTGATGTAGTCCCATTTGTTTTTTGTTTGTCAGTTTCTCTTGCCCAAGAATATATATCAAAAAAAAAAAAGATTACTAAGAATGATGTCCAAGAGTTTACTGCCTCTCTTTTCTTCTAGGAATCTTATGGTTTCAGGTCTTACATTTAAGTCTTTAATCCATTTTAAGTTTATTCTTGCATATGGTATAAGGAGGTGCTGTAGTTTCTTTTTTTTTTTTTTTGCCTGTATCTGTCCAGTTTTTTCAACACCATTTGTTGAAGAGACTGCCTTTACCCCATGGTATATTCTTGCCTCCTCTCTCATAGGTTACTTGACCATATAGGTATAGGTTTATTTCTGGGCTCTCTCTTCTGCTTTGTTTATCTGTATGTCTGTTTTATGGCAGTACCAAGTTGTTTTAATTACAAAACCTTACAGTGTAGTTTGATATCAGGTATCATGAAACCTTCAACTTTGTTCTTCTTCCTCAAAATTGTTGTGGCTTGTAAGGGTCTTTTGTGGTTCCATATAAATATTAGGATTATTTGTTCCAGTTCTGCGAAAAAAAAAATGTCATTGGTGTTTTGATAGTAGAATGCTTTGGGTAGTATGGATATAAAATCCAACTCCTTAAGATGACATTTAGCCTTTATAGCCCAATACTCTTTTCTGCTTCATTTCCTGAGACATTCTCTGTCTTGCCTTCCCCATTCCATCACTCTAGGTACCCCAATCTTTGCACACTCTGTCTCATAGCTTAAGAGGGCCAGTCACTGCTTGCTCCCCTGCTCCCAAATTATTACTCAAATAATTTTCTCTGCTTAAAATATTCTCTGTCTCACTTCCATACCTTATAAGAATCCTGCCTACTATGCAAAGCTAAATTTAAATATCACCTCATTGAAATCGAAGCTATCTTGTCCGTGCTGTCATTAACAGTATTGTGTCTCTACATGTCTTTGTACACATCAGAGTCTGAACTTTATTATGTCTAATTCCATGTATGTGCTGCCCTCATAGACCGAGAATGCCTTGGGGTAGCTGGGCATCTTACTGCAATTATAGACCCCAGGGTCTTGCCTAACACAACTATAACTGCAGCTCACAAGGCCCTATATGATTTTGCACCAGCCAGCCTCTCCAGATTCACATTGGGTATTTTCTTGCTTGTTCTCTCTCCAGTAAGCAATCTCTCAGTTTAACCAAAGGGTCTTCAGTCCTGGTTGTCTGAGCGGTGGCACCTTGGGCTTAAACCATGCATGTGAAATGCATTTGCTTTGTTCTCTCTTACCAAGATGAATGGGTGGAATAGCTTGTGATATTGAGGTCACAGGCAGAAGAAAAATGGGTAGTGAGTTTCACAGGGCTTTTAGGCTAGACTGCCTAAGAGGAAGAGCAGGTAGCCCTGACACTGTCATTGGGAGTTGAAAATCAGGATGTCTCTATGTGTGGAGCTGTAGGAGCTGGGTAGGATGACAGACACTGTTGGTTCCCTAAACCATATTCATTCTATTTTTTTGCCTTCCTATCAGAATTGTTTTCTAACTGAGCTGCAATGTGCTCAGTTTAAACTGATTTTACAGAGTCCTTTGCAAGTAGAGGTGTCTATGTGATCCACTTCTGGCCAAGAAGATGGAAACAGAATTATACTAAGTAAGAATTCTAAGAAAAACACATAATTCTAAGAAAGGGCTCTTTGCCCTTTTCCTTCTTCCTCTTCCCTTCTCTCTCCCTCCTCCTTTCTTTTCTTCCCCTCATCTTTCTTCACCTCCTATTCTTCCTCCTCTCCCACTCTTTTCATCCTCCTTCTCAACAATTTCTTTTTTTTCTCAGAAATATGGATGTGATGCCTGGAGGTAAAGCAGCCATCTTACAACCATGAAGCAAGAAGCCTCCTACTAAGGATGGTAGGAAGAGAAGCCACCAACAACTGACTTCATTCCAGATTTCTTGTTTCATGAGAAAATTCATCTCCTATTACATAAAATTTATAGTAGTTGATTATCTGTTTCATGGAGTTAACACAATCTTACCTGATACAAGTAGGGTGGAACAGCTGGCAGGACAGCTTTTTGTCTTTTGAGAAAGCCTTGCCCCCAGCACTCCCAAGACCTCTTCTGGCCACTTACAGCCCCATTAGTGCACACTGGACACATGCCAGCATTCAGAGAATACAAACACCACCATTTCTCTTCTTAGAGTGTGTCTTATATGGTTCCTTTCCTTATCTACCTTTATACCAATTAAGGTATTAATTTGGGGGAAGGGAAGAAAGCAAAGAAGGTCATAGTGGGGGAATCTGAAATAAAATCCCACCCTGTCTTCCCCCAGGAAGATTTTAACATATGTCAGAAACCAAGGCATGACAAAAAATGGATGAGATTTGTTTTTAAGGGAAAAACCCACACCAATCCCATTAATTTGCTAAACCAGTTGCTGCCTGAATAACTGAAACTTGTCTTATAATTGTGAACTGTCACCTAAAGGTGCTGATCTATAATTGGAAGCACACATCTTCCAGAGCTGCTGGTTATCCAGATTGGAGCACATGATACCTCCTCCCCCCTGCCTTTCCACTCTGAAAATGTGCACTCATTTGTTTTTTCTCAACGAATGCTAATGGGGGAAAACCAAGCAATGTTGCCCTTTAGAGATAATGACGATGGAAATTCAATACATAATGGCTCCCTAGACAAGACCAGAATAGCTTTGTGTGTCTGCTCTCCTGGTGCAGAAGCTGGCAGCCTGTTAGCATTAGCAGGCCTCTGAATTCCCTGCCCTTCCCTGAGTGCCTGGAGCCAGCATTCATGGAGAAAAGCACCTGTTTATCATCATATACTTTTTTCTAACCAACTGGATCGGGCTCAGAACAGAGTCTGCAGCTGAGTTTTTGAGCCACAAAGAATCAGAGAGACCCAGCAGGCACCTCCATTCAGTCTATAGACTGGCTTTGCAGGTAGATAATAACTAACCAAAGCATGTTTACCAGGCAAGTAAGACTGACTTGAATCCATTTATTCTCTTTTGCATAGCCAGCACCCCCACCTCAAAGCCTGAGCTGGATTTTAAGAAAACAGTAAAAATGATTTTGGTCTGGCAGATTGTTGAACTTCTTTTTAAGGAAGTCATGTGAACTCTGCAGACTAATGGCCATGAGGGGAGAAAACTTTCCTACAGAAAAAATGCCATGCCTGTAGGCCACAGGTGACAAACACAAGACCCAGGGGCTGAATCCGGCTCTCCACCTTATTTTTTCTTGCCGGCACCTTGTTTCTACCTGGTGGCAGCACAGAGCTCTTGCTTAACTGTTAAGGAGTACTTACATTTATACAGTCCTAAAATTACATTCAGCCCTTTGAAGGCAACCAAGGCTGATGTAGCCCCTGGTGAAAATGAGTTGACACCCTTGCTATAGACAAACCAGCACTTCTCCTGAGGGCACAGCAGCAGCCAGAGGCCTATCATCCTGGGTCTGTGACTGGTTTGTCTTGAGAAGGAGGCTCAATTCTGATGAGAGTCGGCATCCAAGAAGGGTGCTAGGCAGGTCTGCAGACATTGGGGCCATAGAGGCCCTGCCTCTATGTTTGTTTATCATGGACTCTTAGGTCCTTTGACATCCCCACCTCTCTCAGCCCTCCTGTCATTTAGTCATCTCTTTGATGATGTTATTCATGTACTTGCCTCTTGAACAAGAGGCACATTTGATGACTACCATTTAAGAAGCATTATCTTTATTGATTTTTAGTTTTCAGGGCTTGTATCAAAACATAGATGTGGCTGGTGGGAGGTGATGAGTGTAACGCACTCACCATTCTGGCCATTCACTCTATGAATAAAGGTTTGTTTAGTCTTCAGAACACAACTGCTTCCTAACACATTGTTAGAAAGAGAATCCACAATTGTCTTCCTAAGTTGAACTCCCAGTTTTCTGCTTCAGAATTAGGAGGAGGAAAGCATTGATTTAGACCAGGGAATCAAATTGTTTACACTAACAGGAGGGTCCAACCTTTTGGTGTCTCTGGGTCACACTAGAAGAGGAAGAGTTGTCTTGGGTCACACATTAAATACATCATGACACATAATCACAAAAAAATCTCATTATGTTTTAAGTAAACTTGTGATTTTTGTGTTGGGCTGCATTCATAACCATCCTGAGCTGCATGTGGCCCAAGGGCCGCAGGTTGGACCCCCCATCAGACAGTAAGTAACTTAAACACAGGTAGAGTGTCTCATTTATGTTTTTAACCCTCTTCTCCCATCTCCCCCACTTACCAATAGAATTGATATTTGCTGGATGCAAAAGATAGGAATAATATTGACAGGGAAAGCAAATACATATTAATTAGCCCACAAATCAGCAGTCCCAGACAGTGTCACATGTGCTATGTCTGACAGAAAGGAAAGAAAAAGAGATGAGAAGCAGGCTTCCTGAGACATGGTTCAGATCTTGGGCACAACACTCTCATCTAAAGTCTGCTGTTTTATTTGTTTTTTTTTCATGGTGAAATACATTTTATTTTAATGTAAATTACATTGCTTATATTTCTTTATCTTAGGGTATGTAGATAACATTACATGTGAGGTGTGTGCCCAGGCCTGGGCCCCTTGCAGGAGAAGCTGGAGCACCCTGCTCTGGAATACTGGTAGTTCAATGCTGCAGTGGACCCACGAAGGCTTTACCCACTTCAGCTGGCCTCAGGCCTCAGCCAGTCACCATACCAACCCTGTGAAGAGAGGGGCTATTAAATGGCTCTACTTTACAGATAATAAAACTGAGGCAGGAGGGCTGAGCCACTTATCCAGGGTTATACAAGAAATGGAAGGCTAAGGACTGACCCTTAAAGCCTAGAGGGAAAAGGACTTATAAGGCCCAGGTAAGGTTAGCTGTAGAAATGCAAGCCTTTCTGTGGATAGTGTTAGAGCTGCCTTGCATCTTAGTCTTTGAGCTTCCTAGCAGCCAGAGCAAAGAAAGGGTTATTCCCAGTGGCCATTAGAACAAAGCCAACCTTATGGAGGTTGGGATCTAGAAAACTTGCTCCCCAAGAGTGGATGCTGCAGGACGTGGTGGGTGATTCAGCTGCTTGTACCACAACTACCGTTGTGGTTTGGCTGTTTTGATTACCTAAGCAGTGTGATTCTGAGGTGGGTCCAGAGAGCAGCTGTTTGTTGGCCTGGCTTATTCTGCAAGGCAGGTGGACTAGGGCATGTGAGAGAAGGGGAACCTGAAGCCCCAGTGTTCCTGTACTTGCTGACAGAGCCCCAGGGTTTGGGTTCACTTCTCTCCATCATGGTTCTTTGTCAGCACATCTCTCAACCAGGAAGGCATCCACTGGTCCCTCCACATAGCAGTGGGTGCTCCCAAGTCCTGCTCTAGCCGGACCACAGGTGCAGCTGTCCTATCTTCATGCTCCCACTTGCCCCTCCAATCTCTTGCAGCATGGAGTCAGACCCAGTGCTTCAGATCCCAGCTTTGCACCCAGAGCTGTGTGTCTCTGGGGCAGACAAATAGGCTGACTGGGGCAGCTTGCACCCAGGGCTGCCATGAGGGTTGGAAAGAACCCATGTCGGGCTCACCCTGCAGGAGGATGGTAGGCATAAGTCAGATATCAGCCAGGGCTCCGTGGATGCAGAGGGACAATCCTCTCTTTACCATTGCCCACCAAGTCAGCAGTTCCTCAGCTGCCAGGGATGGAGCTGGGGAGGGAACTGGCATGGAGGGCCCTGCATTCAGAGTAAAACCAGTGGCTTTGCTTCTTAATCTCTGCATTCTCTGGGGCTGGGACCAGGACCAGGCCTTAAAGTCTGTTTTTAAATTATGGTAGATTGTGTTTACAAGATGGCCTCAGTAATATCTCCCATCCCATTGGTTCTCTTTCAGTGAAACTTTGCTACTCTTCCCACTGAGAGGTGGAATCTACTTGCTCTCCCTTTAGTGTGGGCTGTCTTTGTGACTTATTTTGAGTAATAAAAAGAGGCAGAACTATCATTGAATAACTTTCTAGACCGAGCCTTAAGAGATCTGCAACTTTTGCCTTAGATGTTTGCAATGCCACCTGTTGGAATCCAGCTGCTTTGTAAGTCAGATGACCCTGCTAGAGAAAGACTACAGGGAGGGAATCCTGAAGCCACCTTGGGTATTCCCATCCCAGCTGAGCTCCCACCTGAAGGCAGCCCCTTGTGTGACCCTGAGCACAAGTCACTCAGTGGGGCCCTGTGTAAATTCCTGCTCTTCAGATCATGAGTAAATAAATGGTGGTGTTTTAAACACAAAATTTGGAAGTATTTTGTTTTGCAGCAATAGATGACTAAAATGAGGAGATTGAGTCCTGCACCAGGCCCATGAACCAGATTCTCTAGAGATAGAACACGGGCATCAGCATTTTAACAGGCCCTGCCTGCAACTGAGAAATTGTGTCCAGTCTCCTGCTGACTACTTCCACTGGCTGCTTCATTTGTGGCCCTCAGACTCAGTGGGCCTGAAGTCTTGGACCATACAGTGAGTTTGAGCTGTGGGGACACACACAGTCAGAGATGAGACAGCCTCAGAAAGGCAGTCTTGGAAGAAACAGAGTATGAGAGAGTTCGGTGTGACATAGACACTGTGAGGAGAGTCAAAGGAAACAGAGCCACGAAGTGTTTGAGCTGAACAAAATCTTGCGAGCATTTTGCAACATGGGAGCCAGAGGCCCAGAGAGGGGAATTGACTGGCTCAAAGTCACGTAGCCCATTAGTGGCCCAGTCGGAACCCAGGTGGTCTCCTGAGAAATTATCTAGCCCTCTTTCACTTGCCTCATTCATCTCTTGGAATTTCTGTCTCCTAACTGAGGAGTGAAAAAACACATGATTTCCTAAATGCATGGAAAATATTTTAAAGTATTAACTAAGCTGTGTAACTTGTGAGTATTGAATATCAATGTTCCAATTAAGGTGAAAATACTACAGCATCCTAGGTAAGAGAAGGATCGGAACAGGAAGTGGGGCTAATCAAGAGCATCTTCCTGGATGAGTTGGCCTTTGAAGGAGGAGGATGGGGGCTTGGGGTGGAGGCACAGAGGTTGGAATGTGATGTGCTAGATGTATAGGCTGATCTAGTTGGCAGTTTTAGAAAGTCTTGTTGGGAATGAGCAAAGGGTTAGAAGTTTCCCTTTAGAGTCCATTTTTCTTATCTGGTTCTTCTTTCACCAGCAGAGGAGAGGGAAGACTATTGGGTGCCCAAGTGGGAGGGCCTGTGACACAGACTTCCTGAGGCCCCACACTTGGCCCTACTGTGCTGATTAGAAAGCTGGCAGGAGCCTGGGAGAGGGCTAGCCCCAGAAACTAAATCAGTCCTTACTGAACAGTGTCAGGATTCCACTCTCTGTCCCTGTCTCCTCTGAGTCCAGCTCTCCCAGTCATTAGGTCAGAGACCCCGCCCAGCTGAGTTTATTTTTAGCTTTCCATTCTTCCTTGAGGACCACTATACATGCAACACACACTTTAAAGATTACCAGCTACCCTTTGCTGAGGACTAAACAAGACAGAAGGGGTTTTGCTTGTAGTCAAAGAGGTCAAGACCAGGTAGAGGGAAGAACTCTGTGGGGTCAGAGTGGGCAAAATGAGCAAAGGTGGCAAATTTATTTCCCTGGCAAATAATTCTTGCTCAGTGGAGAAGTGACAATGCTCTCTGCAGTTTCCATGCCAAAAAAGTTTCTTTGGGAAGGCAGTAAGAGGGGGTAGAATGAACACAGATAATCATTAATTAGAATCTAGCACTGTTGGTCTTAAATCCCTTCTCTGAGCATCAGTTTCCACATCTGTGAAGATGATATTAATGGTACTCTGTTCCACAGGGTTGTTGTGAGGATTGATTGAGATAACACGTGGAAAATACCTGCCACAGTGCCTGGCAATGGCAATTGCTCAAAAAATATCCATTTCTTAACATTTCTGTACTAATTAAACCCACCCTGACCAGCCCAAAGGTAAAATTTCATCTTTAACTGCCATCTATTAAGTACCTTTCATGGGCCAGGCACAGAGCTAGGCATGTAGCACACCTTCCCACACAACAACCTTGAATGCTAGGTATTACTTATCCTCATTTTCTTGTGACTCTTCTTATGGTGGGCCCCACCCTGTAGCAGACCCCTGTGACAAAAGTCATAGTGATGCAGACACAAGACAGCAGCACCCATGGAGCCAGAGGAAGACACCCACTGCTCCTGACCTGTATGCAGCTGAGAATTGCCAGGATAGGGAGTGCTGCAGTGGGGCTGAGAGCACCACTGACCCTGGAGATCTGATCAATCCAATTTAACTCACTGAGTAGGCTTTGATGATAGGACAACAAAACTCGGTGCAATTCTCTAGTGAGAAGGGGCTTCAGGAAACTACCACAAACAAAAGAGAAACTGAGCATTTACCATCTGCCTGGCACAGTGCTAATAAGTTCACATAACTCACCACCTTCAACCTGCACCACAGCCCTGTGTTGCAGATCCTACTATTATCCCCATTTCAGAGACAAGGCAACTGAGCCTGAAAGAATTAGAGCAAACTTCCTTAAGTTGTTCAGTTGATAAGTGGCAGAACCAGGACTTGAATCTGGGTGCAAAGCAGGTACTTGTTTGGAGTTTTGTTTGGTGAAGATGCAACACTTGGCTCACAGCTTGCAAGTGTTCTGCACCTTGGCCTATTCTTCCCACAAGGAGATCCTGCTCCAGAGGGCTCCCACCATGCATGATCCTGTGACACCAGGACACCCTCCACAGCCACAGGCCACCCTCACCCATGCCCTGTGTGGGGCTGTGGCCCTGGCACAAACCCCTGTTCTCTCTGTCTCTCTCTGCACACTTCACACTGTTAGCCAGCATAGGCAGGAAATTGTTTTCTTTGTTCCAGCAATCTGTTTAAGGGAAGTGCAGAGAGGTGTGTTTCCATTCCGAATGGGCCATTTTTTTACTCTCCCATTGTGACTTCCTGCTTTTTAAACTGGTGACATTAGATTTCTGTCCGTGATAAAAGTAAGGTGCGTTGTGGCTGCTCTACCCAGGGACTGGTAAGATATAGGGACTCAGTTGAAGACGTTTCTTGATATGACCATAATCGCCATTACGTGCTCCACGGTACCTACCCTAGACTTGGCAGTGCTCTGAGAAGGCAAAGTCAAGAAAGATGGAGTGAGCTTTCTGCCTCAAGGATGCCTAGATGCACACAGGTGCATTCAGACACACTGCAACCACAGAAGGGTTGTTAAAAGAGATTGCTGGACTCACCACCAAGAGATGTTGATGCTCTGGTCAGAGGACCACACTTTGAGAACCAGTATACTAATACACCTACTTACATCACTTAGATATTCAGACATGTGCTCAAATGCAGGTACATGTTCAGACATATATGACTAGACACAATGTCCTACCACCCTTCAGCATCCCCTGGCCCCACTCTCCCCTTCATTCTTTGGGCTCCAGCACCTCCAGTCTTTGCATTCTTCAAGCTGTGCTCCTGCCTCAGGAGGAAAAAGAGGTGGGAGACAAGTACATTGGGGCAGAAAGGCAGGAATGCTCGTGTATGGGGAATAGCAGTAGATTCTCCCAGCAAGACTGTTCCCACTGATAGTGGGACAAGAGCAACAAATTCTCTCTGTCTGGAACATGCTTCCTCCTACTCTTCATCTAGTTAATGTCTCCTTACCCTTCTCTTTTTCAAAAAAACCTTCCCCAACTTCCCTGCCACCCCTATCACCACATCCAGACCAGGGCAGAGCCTAGTTCTGTGTGATCATATCTTGGTATAAATTGTCTGCATGCACTTATGGCAGGGGGTTTTGTTGTTGTTGTTTTTAGTGTATGTTTGACTTCATGAGAGCTGAGATCGTGTTTCTCAGAGTTGCAGCACTGGCTGAGTGTCTGCATCATGGCAGGTGCTCAGAAATATTTGTTAAATGAATAAGCAAGCCCTTAGGGGTGTGTACAGCTCACATATTCACACAGGTATTCATGTAGAAACACACTCACATTTGATTTTATGTCTGCCTTTAGCATTCTTGGACACTGTTAAAGGAGTAGAAGTTAATTCAACTCTTCTGAAACTAGTTTAGTATCTTAGATAAAAATATAAACAAGCCTACTTACAAGAACTGACTCTTAGATCATTGCCTCAGAATGAAGCATGCACAAAGAAATTCTTGGAGCAGTGTTCATATCATCAAAATCTGGAAACTAGCTACCCTACTTAGATGTCGACTTACAGATAAAGTAAGTTGATATATCTATACAATGAAATTCTCTTATTCTACAACTATTAGAGAAATGAAACTATCCATTCCCTGAGAGAAGTTGTTTGTCTCATGTCACTGTGAAAAAGAAATTGAGATACACAAGAATTTGTAGCATATGATCCTATCTATATTAAATTATAGACCTCTCTCTTTAGATGCATAGAGAGTTCTAGAATTTACCAAAATGCCTCTGGATAGTGGGACTTAAAGTGATTTTTACTTTCTTATTTGCAAGAATAGATACTTCAGATATTGCAGAGAGACTGTAGTATGTTGTAATGTGGAGCATTTATAGCACAATGTTTAGCACAAATACATGGTACCATTTATATTACTTTTATGGTTTTCAGGATTGTTTGGATTTTAAAAAATGCTCCTGTATGAGAGTTAAATTACAAAATTACTTTAAAAAATGAAGCTAAAAAAAGACACCAGGGTAGAAAGGGCCAAGAAGGGAGGGACATCCTGATAAATTGTCCACAGGTATGTGTCCTCCATCCCAACCTCTACCTCTGCTCCAGCATTTAATACCCTCCTCAGTACCAGTAAGTACTTGTCCAATTTGTAGAATTCAACTGAATTTGAATAACCTATTACTCCAGTCAGAGATATCATCAGAGAAGGACCTGATGGGGTCCTGATCTCTAGCCTCAACCACAAAGCAGACCCCACCTCAAACCTCATGTGGCATATCCAGGGCATCAGTCACGGGCAGAACAACTGAAGTGTTTCTAACTAGAATTAGTATAGTCACCTGGGATGAATCAAGTCAGGAAGTTAAGAAAATGCAAACTTTCAAACACTCTTCTTTCTCTCACCCACTAAGCTCTTCATTAAGCTGCAATTAAATTAGCACTCCTCTTCTTCAACAAGCCCAACATCACTGCGTAAAGCTGACTAGCCTTAGACCGCTACAAGATAAGAGATTGTTCCTTTTCTCCTGAGAGGAGTCAACAAGGGTAAGATAAAGGTTTCAACAGATTTTCCAGGAAGTCCTGATCCCACATCAATACCCACAGATTCCCTTTTGCCTTTATTTATTTATTTTTTTGGTGGCTAAGGCAGCAGTCCTCAGAATGTGAATTGAGGATCCCTGGGGCTGCTTGAGACATTGTTGGGGTGGGATGGGTTAGGAGGGTCAAAACTTTTTTCATAATAATGCTATGATGTCACTTGCCTTTTTCACTTTGTTCATATTGTAAGTACAAAAGCAAAGGTAGGCCACTGTTTTTTCCTTAATATGAATGAAGACAATGGCACCAAAATGGACTTGCAGTCATTGTGCCCTTCATTACCACACAGTTGCCAGTTTCACTTAAGAACACCCTTGATGAAGCAGTAGAAATTACTCATTATTAAAAATTATTTTATTAATAATATCTCAATCCTGAATACATGTCTTTTTAATTTTCAGGGTGAAGTAAAAAGTATGCATATAGCACTTCTGCTGCATACTACAGTAAAATACTAAGGTTTTCTAGGGGAAAAGTGCTTATATTCTTGAGCCACAAACTAAACTAGTCACTTTTTTCATGAAACACCATTTTTAGCTGAGTAAAGATTGTCAAACTATGATTATCCAAATTCAAAAGCTGGCTATCATTTTTTCAAAAATCAACAAACTGAGCTTGTTACCTCAAGGAAAACATCTGGCAATATTTATTGCCAATGATAGAATTTAAACTTTCAACTGAAAATCAGAATTTTGGAAAATTCTCATCCTTCACCATGAGCTTGATAGCTTCCCAATCCTTAAGATTTCTGTGAGGTCAGTAGTGATATTAGTGCCTAGTATTTTTGGTCTTATATAATGAAATTATCAATATTTGGAAGATGTTCATAACCCAGAACCAATATTCCCAAATACAAGATGTTACAAAATTAGACATGGGTAAGAAACCCATTTACATTGCAACTCAGGCTAAGAGATTTCAACATAACCAAGTTGAAAATGCTCATGGACAAGTTTCGATTCCACACTGAAACTAAACTCTAAGAATCTATTCAAGTTTGAGTATAGTGTCAAAGAAAAATTTCCACAGTTATCTGAAAACACTATTAAAATAATCTTCCACTTTCCAACTCCGTGTCTGTGTGAGATTAGATTTTTTTCATGTATTTCAACCAAAACAATATATCATAACAGACCAAATGCTGAAACAAATATGAAAATCCAGCTACTTTATTATGCCAGACATTAAAGAGATTTGCAAAAATATAAAATGATACCACTGTTCTCCTTATTTTTGCTTTGAAATATATACTTTAATAAAAATATTAATTATGTTAACATGTAATTAAATACTTAGTTATAATTAGTGAAATAAGTACATTTCAGTATGATGAAGTGCTACATTTTTTAAAAATCAAAAAAGAGCTAAAGAAATAGAGAGATATACTGTATTCCTGGTTTGGAGGACTCAATAGTTAACACATTAACTCTCCAAATTGATTATAGAGTTAATGCAATCTTAAAATTCCAACAGGATTCTTTGTAGACACAGACAACCTAGTTCTAGAACTTAATGGAAATGTAAGGAACTAGAAGATCCAAAATATAGAGAGCAGGCTGGCAGCTCTAGGGGTCGGCGGTCAGGTGGGAAGATTGAGAAGGAAAGGGGGAAAAAAAGAGTGAGAGAAAGAACTCATGGACATGGACATCGGTATTGTAATTATAGGGGGAGAGGGGTGGGGGTGGTGAAAGAGGGTATGGGGGGATAAATGGTGATGGAACAAAATAAAATAACATAAAATCATGAATTTGGAGGACTCACCCTACCTCACTTTAAGACCTACTATAAAGCTATAGTAATTAGGACAGGGTGGTATGGTGAAATGATAAACACATAGATCAATGGAACAGCATGAAGAGTCTGGAAATATGCCCACACAAAATGTTCAATTGATTTTTGATGGGAAAGTATAGTCTCTTAACAAATTGTGCTGGAACAACTAGACATCCATTTAAAAACAAACAAAAAATGAACCTCAATCTCTACCTCAATAGTATCCAAAATTTAACTCAAAATGGATCATAGCTTCTAATGTAAAACATAGAATAATAAAATTCTTAAGAGAAAATCTTTATGAGCTTGAATTTGGCAGAGTTCTTAAGGCAATTCAAAAGGAAAAACATGATAAACTGAAATTTATTAAATTAAAATTTTTGCTCCATAAGGACAAAATTAAGAGAATAAAAAGATAAGCCACATAGGGAGAAAATACTTGCAAATCAAATATCCAACAAAGACTAGTATCTACTCATGCCCAGGTCAATGTAGCTCAGTTGGTTGGGCATTGTCCTATGAACTGAAAGTTTGCAGGTTCAGTTCCTGGTCAGGGCACATTAAAGAATCAATTGATGATTCTTGTGGAACAACAAATAAATTGAAAAGCAAATCAATGTCTCTCTCTCTCTCTCTCTCTCAAATTAATAAATAAAAAGTTTTTTTAAAATTTAGGTCACACATTTATTGCTGAAGATCATTGCTGGGGGCTGCTGTGAAAGTCAATGTTGCCCTCCCTGAACTCCCCAGCCTTTGTGACATGTAACCAGCCCCTCAGATTCTGTCCAGCCACTAGGCAATTTCAGCCTACTTTTCCAGGGCAATCTTTCCCCCAAGTGGTGACCTACCTTGCCTGGGCTGGGCTAGGCTGGGCTGATCTGCTTGGACCCTGCCTCTGGGGGTCATAGATAGGCCCATGAAAAGTGAGGAGAATGGGTCTGTGCACCAAGGCTGGGGAAGGTTCAGGCCTTTAGCTGGAGGCTAGGCACACTGATGACCTGCAGGAGCAGGGCAACTGGAATCCTTCAGAAGGACTCTTTGCAGGGCCTGAGGACAGTGTCAACTTTCTCTCTATGGCGATTTTAATATTGGTACTATGTTTCTGAAACAACTGAGAAATTAAAAGGCGGAGAAAGCTGAGGAGAAATTATTAAGTCCCGAGGCAGCACTAAGAATAAGGGATGATGGCCCACCTGGATTTTCCCAGCTTCTGGGGGACACAAGAAGAAACACTTCTTCATGGCTGGTTATAGCCCTTGAATATAGTAACAACTTGGTTCTCTCTGTCCTTGATTTTCCCACTAGCTCCAATGAGGATTGACTTCCCTGAGTATCTCAAAGGAGCCACTTCAGTCCCTTGAGGCCAAGAACATTCCACAGGAGTCGAGAGTGGCACAGCTTCCACTTGTCCCTTGGAGTTCTTGGGGTGACTGATGCTAGCTCTCCTAGCTCTAGAAAGTTTTGGAGAATCTTTAAAAATACTTCTACTTCTGTTTATTAAATATAAAAATAAAATAAAATGAAATAAACACACCCCCAACAGCCTGTGACCAAATAGGAACAATGAGCCCTGTTCACAGGAGTGAACATGGCCAGCCACAGTGCAGTCGCTTCTCCACATACACAGCACTATCGGGAGGTTGGAGAAAACAGGATGCTTGTAATGTCAACAGAGATATCTCCCTACTAGGGACAGTCCAGGCACTCCAGCAAAAGCTGTTGCTGTCCCTGGACAGCACTGATGCTACCAGGACTGCTGAGTGGCTGCCCATTCTGGGCTAGTCTCCAAGTTGAGGTCAGAGAAGCAAGAATTCTTGACGCGACCTTCCAGGCTCTTCCTTGGGCTCTAGTCCCTCCATCCATTATGAACACACCTGTAGGTGTCTCCATGGTGTTGTGTTGTCTTCAAACTGTTGTTTTCAGGTTATTATTTTCAGCCTGGGGCTTGAAAAGAGCTGATGGCGATTCTGGTTTCTGAAGACCTTGGGAGAGCAATCACATACACACACATATGCACACATGCACATGCACATTGCATATTCAGAGGCAGAAGATAGTGGAAGAGGCAGTAATGAAAGTGTCTGGTAGCCTTTAGCCCAGATGATGTTGCGGATGGCCCAGTCGCTTTGGCCAGAGTCTATAGCAGCCAGTGCTGTGAGGTAGAGCAGGACACTTAAGATTTCTGGAGGCGCCCCTCACTCTGAGGAAGAGAACAGGGAGAACACAATGAGGGTGAGCTGGATGGCCCAGAAACCAGACATAAAGATGGGGACTCAGAAACTAAAATTCAATCCACCTGTTACCTATCACTGCCCCTCAGAGAATAGGGGAAGCAAAGATAAAATGATGGAAGCAGGTTTTGAGAGACTTGGCAGCCTTCACCTGTCCACATCTGAGCTCTCCACTGTTGTGCCCTTGGCCCAGTAAAGAAGGAAAGGACATAGTATTTCTGCTTTACGGCTTAGACGGCAGGCTAAGGGAAGAAAGGGGCTGAAATGGGTCAGCAGAGGGGGTGTGAATCTCCACTTCCTGACTCTCACTTCCACATTGAATCACTTCCTGTAAAGGAGAGGCTTCCTACTGTCAGTGGCTTGTGTGAACTCACAACTCAGCCATCACCAGGACAGGAGCTATACTGGGGCCAGCAACACTTGGCCCACCCCTTTGCAACCCTCTGAGCTCTATTCTGCCAAAGGAAGAGGAGGGAAAGGAACACAGGAAGCTATGGCTGGCCTGATATTTGACTCCTGTCCTATCCTGGTCTTCTGTACTTTGTGAACACCCTGTAACAGAAGGCTGTGAGGGAATCCCTGCTAAGACCCTGGGGGAGAGCCTGGGCCCTCTTCCAGGCACACTTCCTTTGGAAGTTCCTCACGTGCTCAGCTAGTGCCCCACACAGACTCTCACCTCCATCTTGCTGTATATCCAGGGGAGGAGTTCTGCCACTTTAGTGTACACACCAGGTTTGTTTCTCTGGCCGCAGCCTGTTCCCCAGCTGGTGACTCCTGCCAGGTACCAGCGGTTGTTCTGCTCACAGACGAGGGGCCCCCCACTGTCTCCCTACAGGGGAGAGCATGCACATCAGCAGGGTAGGAGAAGCGATTCTTGAGCAGGAAATAATGTACACCTTATTCCCACTCTGACCCCAACAGCTCAGCCTTCCCTCATTCCCCTGGGGTCCTGGAACCTAATCCCTACCCAAAAGCAGCCTCACCTGGCAGGAGTCTCTGCCTCCCCGAAGGTCCCCGGCACACATCATCCTTGGGGTAAGGTAACTGTCATAGACCAAGTAGTCATTGCACTTCCGAAAGTCTATGAGGCTGACCTGCACCTCCCGGAGAAAGGGGGATGTCTTCTCTGCAGTGAAATGCGGAAAGGACAGAGAGGATGGAAAAGGATAAAGACTCTGGTCTGCTTCATGGTCTTCTAGCCACTAATCTCAGGACCCAAACTCACAGCTTCCTTTGAATGGAAGGCACTGTTTCTGTATTTGGCCACCCAGGATATATGGGCACACATACTCTCATACCAGACACAGCTCACTACATATAACTAAGACATACACAGACATGGACAAACTTACAGCCTATTAGGCTACCTTGCATGTTGCACAGTGCTTTTCTGCATTCTAAGCATGGTCCAATATGTTACTTCATTTGTTTTTAGTAACTATGTGCCCTAAAGGGGTATAATTAATCCATTTACAGATGGAGAATTTCAGGGCTACAGAACTGACTTGCCCATAGTCAGAAAATGAGTTCATTATGAAGCCAAGATCAGAAGAAACTACTCCCTGGCCAATCAGTACTTCATCGCACTGAGCAAGGGCCTGAGTCTCACAGTGGGCCAGACAGGCCATGGCACTCTCTTGGCATGTATAAATAATCCTACAGAGCCGATGTCAGACAAGGCTACTCTATGACCATGATGAACTGAAGCAAAACAAATCCATTTCGTTATCTGGTTAAGCATAAAGGAAAATAAGGTAGGTCACTGTGCAACCCACAACAATACCAAACACCCCTCCCAGCCAATAGGGGTGGGTTGCTGCTTTGCTGCTCCTTCACTGATGTCAACTTAGATCCAGTCTATTTACAAGTTCTAGGTGGGATTATTTAGAGACTCAATCATAGAATTATCTTGCTCCCTAAAAGCATCTAATCTAAAGCAATGCTCCTCTTCTTTGGACCCCCTCCAACCACCCAAGTTCTGTGCTGGGTTTTTTCTAACACCTCTTATTGAAATGTACCATGATTCTCCATGGCATGTGTTCTCCCTCATTGCAGTAAGCAATGAACCCAACTTGTTTAACTATAGATGTTTTCCTGGTGATCTTGGCTGGGGGGCATTTCACAGTAACTACTTTGACATATATGCAGGTATATATTCACAACCAGGCCCATAAAGTTATATACCTGAACCCTCATTAGTTAGGCCCTTATCTATCTACTTTGACACATCGCCCCCACACACTCTACACAGATATACATGTATACAGTCACACACACACATAGTCAAGCATCTCTGGCTCTTACCATCTGTCTCCTTGGTCTTGCCAAAGCCTGTGATCCAGCAGGTCTCATTGAGGCCGAAGGTCTGTCCATGCATGGGGAGGCAGGCAGGGTGGATGTGAGCTGCAATAAGAACCCAAGACATAGGAAGGCACAAGGATGGAGGTTTTGGTGAGGGTAATGGAGGGATAGGAGCACCAATGACCTAGAAGCTTCCTCCTTGTCCCCAGAGTAGTTCTGAATCTTCCAGGGCCTCAGACTGATTAATCACTTTATCTTGACCTTCCAGCCTTCATGATACTACCAGACTTCCCCCAAACATTCTTATTTCAGTTGGTATCATGTGGACAGATGCATATGGCTTGGAAGCTCCCCTGTACCCAATCAGTACTGGGTGACTGAGGGTCTTTCCTCACTGAGAGTGGCTCTTCTGGCTGCACCTTTCCCCTACCTGTCCATCAGGCTAAACCCAGGTATTATGGCCATGGTGTCTCAGTGGAGTGTTCAGCCTAGTCTGGGGAGGGCCCTGCTGGCTAACCAAGGCCTGAAGCTCTCCCTCCAGGGCAAGACAATCTCTCCCAGCAAGAAGGATATATCCCTTGAGGCACACAAAAGAATCACTGCTCACTTGCTCCCCTGCTCAGATACAGTTAGAAGGTGCTGATACCGTTGCATGTCACTTAATAAGCTCTCTGAGGACTGGTATTCCTAGATGGACTAGGGCATTGCCCACCAAAGCTCATCTGCAAAAAGAAAATGCTAATTGATAGATGGAATGTTTGCCATGTTCTCAATTGTTCATCCATTGTAGCTTCCTGCACCTATACTACAAGTGCTCAAGAAACTTTGAAAGAGAGAGACAGACTTCTGGTCAAGACAGAGCCATAGATATACAGGCTTTGCTTCCTTGTACAACTGGAAGAAGGATCACAACTAACCTCAAAACAAAAAAAACACCCAGAACTGCCAGAAAATGGAACTATATGAAAGTCCAACAACCAAGGATTTAAAGAAGCCATATTCATACAGATAAGTAGGAGGGGCACAGACAGGGAGCTGCGATGTAGAAGATACAGTGTGACACAAAGAGGCAGCAGCAGAACAGGTTGTCCCACTTCCATGTGGGGTGGATAAAAATCAGGAGGGATACCTTGGGAGCAAATGATCCCAGCCCCAGGCCAGATGGTGCAACCCAAGTTCCTAGCTCCGGGAAGAGAAAGCCTCATAACTTCTGGCTGGAAACAGCAGTGGGGGTTGTGGCCATGGGAAAAAAGTGCCAGGTACTCAAGAGAGTCCATTTAAAGGGACTGCATAGTCTTAAAATGTATGCAAACCCACCTATTCTGGAATTCAACACTAGGGAAACAGTTGGAAGGGTGCCAGCTGTAGATGGGGAGTGGGTGAAGTGACTGGAAATGGGGCAAATGTCAGGCAAACCCTCAGAAGCCAGGCAGCATTATTATCCCCTCTCTGATCCCTCTCTACCCCACACAGAACCACAAAGCAGTGAAATGGGTTGCCCTGCACTGGCAATTACCTAAGGCTCCTCCCCATACAATGTAACAGGTGCTCTTAGACAGGAATGAAAGCAGCTCTACCTAATACACAGAAACAAACAAGGGAGGCTGCCAAATTGGGGAGACAAAGAAATATGGCCCAAATGAAAGAACAGAACAAAAACCCAGAAAAAGAACTAAATGAAGGAGAGATAGCCAACCCATCACATTCAAAACTTAAAATACTAGTGGTGATCAGGATGCTCAGAGAAATCACTAAGTATGGCAAAAACATAAAGGAAGAAATGAAAGCTACACTAAGTGAAATAAAGAAGAATGTACAGGGAACAAACATTGAAGGGAAGGAAGCCAGGATTCAAATCAATGATTTGGAACACGAGAAAGAAGTAAACATTCAACTGGAACAGAAGAAAGAAACAAGAATTAAAAAAACAAGGAGAGTATAAGAAGACTCTGGAATATCTCCAAAAGTGCCAACATCTGAATCATAGGAATGCCAGAAAAAGAAAAGGAAAAGCAAGACGTTGAAAACTTATTTGAAAAAATAATAAAAGAAAGCTTCCCTAATCTGGTGAAGGTAATAGACATCCAAATCCAGGAGACACAGAGAGTTCCAAATTGGACCCAAAGAGGACCACACCAAAACACATCATAATTAAAATGCCAAAGGTTAAAGATAAAAAAAGAATCTTAAAAGCAGCAAGAGAAAAGGAGACAGTTACCTACAAAAAAGTTCCCAGAAGACTATCAGCTGATTTCTCAAAAGAAACTTTGCAGGCAAGAAGGGACTGACAAAAAGTATTCAAAGTGATGAAAAGCAAGGACCTACATTCAAGATTACTCTATCTAGCAAAGCTATCATTTAGAATGGAAGGGCAGATAAAGTGTTTCCCAGACAAGGTAAAGCTAAAGGAATTCATCATCACCAAGCCATTGTTACGTGAAAGGTTAAAGGGACTTATTTAAGAAAAAGAAGATCAAAACTATGAACATTAAAATGGCAACAAATTCACAACTATCAACAATTGAATCTAAAATAACAAACTAAGCAAATGACCAGAACAGGAACAGAATCATAGATATAGAGACCGTTTGAAAGGTAATCAGCTGGCAGGGGGAAAATGGGGGAAAAGGTGCAGGGATTAAGAAGCATAATTGGTAGGTACGGAATACCAGGGGGATATTAAGAACAGTATAGGAAATGGAGTAGTTGAAGAAATTACATGCATGACTCATAGACATGAACTAAGGAGTGGGATTGCTGGAGGGAAGGAGGGTACCAGATGGAGGAGGAACAGAGGGGAAAATTGGGACAACTGTAATAGCATCAATAAAATATACTTAAAACAAGAGAGAGAAAAGGAGGGAGGGAGAATAAATGTTAAATTCTCCTATAATTTGGGATTTAACTATTAGTACTAACATACCTGTCTGCTAGAGAGTAAACAAAAAATAAATGAAAGGACAGTATCAGGACTTCTGGCCAAGATGAAGGTGTAGGTGGAAATACTGTGCCTCCTTTCATAACCAAGTTTAAAGACAACAAAGTTTTAGTATCAAAAACACAACCAAAACATGGAAAACTGAACTGTACCGAAGTCTGACAATGAACCATTCATCCAGACTGGTAAGAGGGGTGGAGTCAGCAGCTGGTGGAGCAGGGTCTTGCAGGAAAAAGCGGCTGGACCAGACCAACCCAGGCATGCAGGTGGCTGTTAGTAGATCCCGGGCATGGGGTGGCAACCAGCGGATGAGTGAGGGCGCAAGGCAGCTGGCTGACTGCGGTCACACATTCACATGCAGATAAACCAGGCAAAGGAGTGAGGAGTGAGACAGATGGTGCAGGCCAGGGCCCCAGCGAGGGGAATTAAAGCCTAAAAGCACCAATTGGAAAAACTCTCAGGGTTGAGGTGCTGGGAGAAGCTCCCACGCTCACAGAGAGTTCATTGGAGAGACCAACTGGGTTCTGGAGTATGCACAGGCCCACATACCCAGGAGCTGGCACCAAGAGGGCTAGGTTTGCTTGAGCAAAGGGGACAGCAGAGGGGACTGAAATCTGAGGGAGCATGGAAAAAATGCCATTGCCCCTCTCTGACCCTGCCCCCACATACGTCACAACCCAGCAACCTGGGCTGCCCCACCCTGGTGAACACCTAAGGCTCCGCCCCTCATACATAATGGGCACCAACAGACCAAAACATTATGGCTCAAACAGAAGAACAAATCAAAGCCCCAGAGCGGGCTTTGAGCAACCAAGAGATAGCCAACCTATCAGATGCACAGTTCAAAACACTGGTGATCAGGATACTCACAGAACTGGCTGATTTTAGTCACAAATTAGAGGAACAAATGAAGGCTAAACTAATTGAAATGAAGGGAAATGCACAGGAAACCAATAGTGATGGAAAGGAAACTAAGATTCAAATCAAGGGAGTGGACAAGAAAGAAAGAAAGAAAGAAAGAAAGAAAGAAAGAAAGAAAGAAAGAGAAAAGAATGAGAAACAAGAATTCAAAAAAATGAGGAGAGGCTTAGGAACCTCTAGGACATCTTTAAATGTTCCAACATTTGAATTGTAGGGGTACCAGAAGGGGAAGAGGAAGAGCAACAAGTGGAAACCTTATATGAACAAATAATAAAGGAGAACTTCCCCAATCTGGCAAAGGCAATAGACTTTCAGTCAGTCCAGGAAGCTCAGAGAGTCCCAAAAAAGTTGGACCCAAGAAGGAACACACCAAGGCACATCATCATTACATTAGCCAAGATTAAAATGAAGGAGAGAATTCTAGAAGCAGCAAGAGATAAGGGGATAGTCACCTACAAAGGAGTTCCCATCAGACTGTCAGCTGATTTCTCCAAAGAGACCCTCCAGGCAAGAAGGGGCTGAAAGGAAGTATTCCAAGTCATGAAAGGCAAGGACCTATATCCAAGATTGCTCTATCCAGCAAAGCTTTCATTTAGAATGAAAGGGCAGGTAAAGTGCTTCTCAGATAAGGTCAAGTTTAAGGAGTTCATCATCACCAAGAGCTTATTATATGAAATGTTAAAGAGACTTATCTGAGAAAAAGAAGATAAAAAATATGAACAGTGAAAGGACAGCAAACTCAGTTATTAACAACCACACCTAAAACAAAAGCAATCTAAGAGGACAGCTAGATCAGGAACAGAACCATGGAAATAGAGATCACATGGAGGGTTAGCAACAGGGGAGTGGGAGGAGGAGAAGCGTGGAGATGGTACAGAGAATAAGTAGCATAAATGGTAGGTAGAAAATAGACAGTGGGGAGGGCAAGAATAGTATAGGAAATGTAGAATCTAAAGAACTTGTGACACATGGACATAAACTAAAGGGGGGGATGGTAGGGGAGGGGTGTGCAGGGTGGAGGGGAATGAAGGGGGGAAATGGGACAACTGTAATGGCAAATCAATAAAATAAAAAGGAAAAAAATGAAAGGACAGTATCAATTAATTAACAAAAAATGCAAAACATGACTTCTTAAAATATTACCTGCCTATTTTTGTGACACAGTCTTAAACATAAGTAACTGTTATATATTTCACTATGTTATGGGAAAATTAAATTTACCAATGAGTTTTCACAAGTGTTGTCAGATAGTTCCGTGTCTTCAAAGTGCTTGGCCTGCCATATGAGTATAGGAAAATTGTCCTGATTTCTAAACCAAAAGTCAGGTCACATGGTCTGACCACAGGACTACATAAATCTGAGCTGTGATTCCTGCCCAGGGGCATATCAGAATGTGGAGATGGTTTTAAAAGGTTGGAAAGGTCTGTTCTGGTCCTACAGACTAACTGCTCCCTTTCATGTGTGCATGAGAGGCAGGCCAGGAGCAGGGGAGCACCCCACACTTTATAGTCCCAGGCTCCACAGACAAGGCTTGAGGGAGCAGGAAGAGAACAAAGGTCTTGCTCATTAGTGGGCATGGTTCAGATGGGTGTAGCTCTGGGACAGCCCTGGCCAACTAAGCTCTGCCAAGGTTTCCTCCTCCTCACACCAGTCTGAAGAACTAACTAACTACTCTGACTCACTGACGCTGACTCCATAATTAAAGTGGCAGGAAAGACCAGCTGGTAGGCCCAGAGCATAAAAAGACTGGACTAACCAGAAACCCTTCCAATTTCCTATGCCAGAAAAGACTCTATCCTCCAAGACTGATTACTTGACCCCATCAGAGCCACCAGGGTTCCCCCAGCTCCTTTCAGCATTTCATCATTGGCCTCCACTGGCTGTCCTCGTGTGTGTAACCCACTATATTGTACTTGCGATCAGAAATCCAGAGCCCACTAAAAATTAGATCCTTGACATTTGATAAGTGAAAAAATGAGCAAACGAATTAATGAACAAAGCCTTCTTTGGTCTCCTGAGAACTTTGATAGCATTTCTTCTGTGAAGCCTCATTTGGTCCTTATCTCCAACTTCATGGCAATTGGTTGTTTGAATGTGGTTTATCTTGTGTTCTCAACTGCAGTGGTAGCAACTTGCCAGCCAAGAGCTGAGTGGGAGGAGCCTCGTTTGGGAATTGTAGAAACCTGGAGTTGCCACTTATTACTCTGGCCTCTGGTGATACTCTCTCTAAAGCTCCACCTCCTCTTATATAAACTAAAGCTAATAATAGTACTTGTTCCACAGGATTGGTTGTGAAGAGTAAATGAAATCATAGACATACTATGCCTATCACAGTGTCTGGCTCCTGTTAAGTGCTCAATGAATACCAGTGAAATTTTTTGATTTATTTATATTGATTATATTATTTCCAAGCCCTGGTTCTGTCACCAACTTGAAATGTTAAGTTGTGTCATTCAGGGCAAACTTATCAAAATATTTCCAACCTTTGGGCTTCAGTTTCTCTAATTGTAAAATAGAGATGTTCCATGAAGTGATTTCTGAGTCAGATTCCCACCATGCTGAAGTTCTGGGACCCCAAGATGGGCTGACAGATGCTACCAAGTGCAAGGGATGGGCCCCAAGGGCCTCCAGGATGCGCCAGAATGGGGTGTGACAGGAATTGGTTTACTTACCAGACAGGGTCAGGGGCTTGGAGAGGCGCACGAGGGCAATGTCGTAGTCATCCTGCTCATCAGTGTAGTTGCCATTGATGATGATCTGGGAGATGGAGGCTGCCTCAGGCAGCTGGTGCAGGTTGTTGGTGCCCACATACACCTTCCAGCCCTCCAGGATCTTTTCCCGAGTCCTGCAAGAGCCGTAGGAGAGCATGATGCTGTTACCTGCCTGAAATAGCCCACTGGCAGCATATGCTACACACAGGGAGCTGCCCTCTGAGCACCAGTTTGGAGGCAGGGGGATGGATGAAATGACCTCCTGTGGGAGCCCTCCATCTTAACTCTGGGGTCTTAAACAATCTCCTGCCTCCAAAAAAAGCCATTCTAAACTCGCTGCTCTGCACCTTACAATAGAAAGGGGGAGGAAATGAATAGGATTTCTGTTAGCAGTCACCCCACAGCCTCCTCTGTGCACCACCAAAGATAAAATAAGGTGGGCAGTACACATCTCAGTATTATCCTCAGCAGAAAGTTTTAGACAGGACAGTCACTGAATGAAGACTCATTCCTGGGCAAGCCCCTGAATCCTGTTCTCTACAGCCCTTTCCTGCCCATCAGCTCAAAGGGACAAGCCTGGCTAGTGACTCAGAAGCTAGCTGCACTGCAACCCGTCCCCATAATCCCTATCCCTCAGTTTTTGGGTCAGTGGTCCTGATTTTCATGGGTTCCTCCCTATAAATTCCAGGTACAGAAACCAGCAGCAACAAACCCAATGACTCTATTTCAGCCTGTTCTTCAGGGACAAGCTCCCAAGTCCTTCTTTCTGCCTGCCTCCCTCTCACTAGGGACCATCAAACAAAAGCTTTTTCTCATTCTGGGCCTATCTCAGATCAAGTACCACCAACTTATACTCCCAGAACCAAGTATCTACTACAAAATTATGGCCAAGGCCACCTGGCCCACTGCAGAGAGGAGGGGTAACCTCACACCAAGCTCTCCTTTGTGGAGAAAGAAGCCAATCTGCCATCAGCCCTTCCTGGTGATCTGGAACCCCCACAGCATCACATCACCTGACCCCTAAGGTACTTACACAAAGAAGCAGTGGGCAGCAGTGAGCACCCACTGGGTGTCGATCAGTGTGCCCCCACAAATGTGGGTGGTGCCGTAGTGCAGACTGACTTGCCAAGGCCATTTGCTCTCTGGGGCCAGTGCCCCTCCCACAATCCGCCCAGTCATGGCCCTGAGTCCACAGTCTAGGGGGAGAAGCAGAAGAGATGAACCATGAGCTCTGCTTTTCTCAGAGCCCTGCCATGCTCCCTGGGCCCAGGCAGGCGAGGGCAGCGAGGGCACACACCCACTCATGGATACCACTTTGTTCACTTAATCTGATATGGCACAACTGTTTCCTCCAAAGCAGAGGTCCCATATGGTGGCCAGCTTTGTGGAGTCACCCAGTGGGAAGTTTGATCCTAAGCCAGTTGTTCTTTTCTCTTACTCATTCATTCTTTCAAAAATTCAACAAATTCTTACTAAGTACCTGATATTGTGCCAGGCATTAGGGTTACAGTGGTAAATCTTGGGACCACTGTCAGGAGCTCGGGAAAGCAGATCAACTCTACCATAAGCCTGAATTCATAAGCACTGTGAGGGGATCTCTATCACCTCCAAAAGAAAACAAAATCAAAGGAGAGATAAACTCCCAATGATGCACAGGTGGGTTTGTACCCACATGGTTCCTCAATGGGTTATTTAGTACTGTTGGAGACCATTCATCCCAGGGAACATTTGTAAACATTTTCTGAAGTGAGTCAGCTCCCTAAAATCATGGGCTAGAAAGGCAGCCCTTGGAGTTTGTTCGGATGTGTGTTCTTTTCTCTTTGAAGGGGGAAAAGAGTGAGGAACTAGAGGTGGCCTAAGAGGTGGCACTCCAACCATAGCACCGTATGCTTGGTCTGCTCAGAGGACTATTCTCACTCGTCATTACTGAGAACACAGCACACTTGTGGACCAATGAACAATTTAGGATTAGGGATCAGACCATTGGTCAGATACCAGTTCCTTACCTTCCAGAGGTCTGTCCTTAAGCAAAGTAAACATTTGTCTCTTTTCAGTTAGTGGACAATAATAGTACACGCCTCATGAGAATTAAATGCAACAGGCACAGCGTCATGCACAGAGAATATGCCCAGTAAATGTTGACTGTAGACCTAGTTCTTTGTCTATTGATTGATATAGGAGATTTAAGTGGGCCCAGACCTGCTCTTTCAATCCTCTGCCCCCTGCCCAGAATCCAGAAGATTTGAATAGATTCTTTGGCATGAGTGAAGTTGCTGAGATGAGGAGTCAGGAGAAAGGAAAATGCTATGCTCAAACTGCCCCAGTGCCTCCCAGGAATCCTGGCCCTGAAGCAGACCTGCTGGCTAAATCCCTCTTCTTGGTGGTCTCCCAGGGCCAGCCATCTCTCTCAGAGAGGTCCCACCGCTCTGCCCCTGACTCCCAGCCCCCACAGGCCACAATTCAGTAGCAAAAGCATCTTCTTACGGGAACACTGAAGAGAGACATACCGCTGGGAAGGGCACTCAGACCTGTAGGAGAAAAGGCAGAAGGTGAGAGAGGGTGTATTAGCCACCTCCTCTAAGAAGCTTTTCCTCACTGAATCCTGCTCAGTTCCTACCTTATTTCTTTTGCACAAGAAAGTGGAGATTCTGACCTTCTCCCTCCTAGTGGGTGCTGACTCTTCCAGTGCTTTTTCTATATGAATAGAAACTGCTAGATGCAAACCAACTCCACTCCTCCCCAAACCCCTCATTTTCCAGTGGCAGATTACACACATTGTCTAGATTCATATCCTTTGAACTCATGACTGTTGTCCCAGAATCTTTCCACAACTAAACAGGCAGCCTAACACTACATCAGAGTTCCTTGGTGCTCACCAGCAATGTTGCATGCAAATCACCTGGCACGAAGCAGGCGTCCAAGATGCAGCTGCTTCACTTCCCTGACCTCCCATTCCTTCTCTTCTTAGAGCCTTGTTTCCTCTCTTGTATCCCAAGGTAAATGCTGCTACCTTGTGGAGCCACCCCCACTAACTCCCCCCTCAGTGGAGCTGAGACAAGCTCAGGGCTGTGGTGCAAAGATGACACATGATGAGGAGGCTCAGAAGGAGGCTGGTGCCTCCCAGATGGGCCACCTGCCCCTGACCAGAGGCACCTGGCCCTATCCTGCTACTTCTCAACCTCTCCACCCAGAACCCACCCCTTGCAGCAGTGCTTACTCTAAACACCTAGCTGACTGATGTCCTCAAATTATATTAATTGTCTCTGGCACCAGGTAAGCTCTTGGGAACACCTCTAACCCCAAGGTGTTTTCTGCAGCAAGCCTCAGTAAGAAGTCAGAATGCAGGTAGTGAATGAGCTCTGTTTCTGAGATGCTTCTTATATTCATTGTGGACTCCTGGAGGCTGAGTCCCAGAAAGACCATGGGAGAGGGGCTCCCTGACTTCAAAATCTCCTGACCCCCTTATTCCCCTACTCACAGACAGGCAGCCTGGACTGCCCCACCACACCTGTAGAGGCTTTCCTGGATGGTGGAGTTGTACTCAGAGATTGAGAAACTGCTGGCCATACCCCTGTAGGCCACCTCAGTTGTCCGGTAAGCACTGCAAGGGAAGACAAGGGCAGCAGTGGGTGTGGGGAAGAATAAGCTCCCTAAGAGACAGAGCCCACCCCCAGGCCCCAACTCACATCAGAGTCCCACCAGTCCTGCTTACAGGGGCCAGAGACTGTCAAGACCCCATAAGGTCTGGCCCCACCCACTAATCCCCACAGTGCCCCACCCCTGCCCCACCCTTCACTAGCCCTATGTATTAGCCCAGTTAGTTTTCAAAGTGTGGTTAGCACCTCCTAGGAATTTGTCAAAAATGCGAATTCCTGGGCCATACCCCAGACCAATCGTATCAGGAAGTCTGATTCTGTGTTTTAACAGCCTCTCCAGGTGATGCAGATATACACTCAAGTTTGAGAAACACTGATCTAGCCTTTTTCTATCCAAACTGTGATCCATGGACCAGCAGCGCCACCCTGGCTGGACCTGTTGAACCAGAGTCTGTATCTTAAAGACCCTCACTAACATAACGTTTGCACTTGAAAGTTTGAGAACCTTTTGCCCACTTGCTAGATCTCAGACCACAATGATAAGCACCACCTCAGGGTGTTTGCTAAGCAGGTTCTAAGTTATAATCCCAGAGATTCTGAATTTGGATAAATTTTAACAAACCCCAGCTCATTGTGATGTAAATGATCCATGGACCACTATGCACATGGCACTTGTGTGCATTTCCAGAACATGGTACATTTTTGCATGAGAGTACACCCTTATACACTGTCCCTCTGCATAGGAGCTCCTCCATTCTCTGCTGTCCTCCAAGTGCAGTCAGCACACTCTCCATTGTGTGCATAGAGCTTCACCCATATTCTGTCATTACACATGACATTGTGCTGCAATCATTGGTTTAAGCCTCTCTTGCCCATATCATACTGGAGGTTCCTGAAGGGCAGAATCTAGTCTTATTCCTTTGTGTCTGGTGCCACATATTAAAAGCTCAATGAATGTTCTTTGAATAAATGACTCTATCTACTGAAGCCCAAGGGAGGTTCAGACTTGCATAATGTCACATAATTAATTATTTAAAATGTCCATGCTCCTCCAATTGGACGATCCAGATTCCCCTCCCACAGATGGGAACTTTGAGACTGAGATAGGAACAGAGAGCTAGTTCTAAGTCCTAGACCCCAAACCTGGTTTCCTAGGTGCTTCTTCTACAGCACAGTTGGCAAACACAAGGCCCAGGGGCTGAATCCAGCCCTCCACCTTGTTTTATATGTCCCAGAACCTTGTTTCTACCTGGCAGCAGCACTGAGCACTCACTTAACTGTTAAGGAGTAGTTGCATTTATACAGTCCTAAAATTACATTCAGCCCTTTGGAGGCAACACTGCAAGACTGATGTAGTCCCCAGTGAAAATGTCTTTGATACCCCTGTTCTACAGAGAGCCTGCAGTAAGATCTTAAACTTTCTCCCCACAACCTCACACACATTGATGAACCTCAAAACTATTTGGCTTGAAAACTCAGGTCAAAAGGGAGAATGGAGATGACTGTGTGGCCTGCAAAATGGGACTCCTTCAAGCCAGAAGGTCATTGTTTACCTGTCCTTCCTCCACCTACCAGCTTCAGCTTCTTTGTTTAAAATCTTTAAAGGCAAAGATTCTTAGGACTTTATCTGGCCACACCTGCCTACTTTGTTTCCATTTGATGAGTTCTAGCTCAAGCCATGAGTGCTACAGCTCAAAGTCCACTGAAGGGTTTGCATAGCCTGAGCTCCTAGTTCCCAAAAGTGAGAAGATAAGACCTGCCCAAATGCCTATCCCCCTCAAAGGGCTATGCAATGACCATTAAATGTAATAAAGGGCACAAGTATGCTTTGATGAAGAGAACCATTTGGGAGTGTAATCCTATTGCAGATCTACAAAATTACTTTGGCCTCACAGAAATAGCTTGCCTCAGACTTTAAGATCCCATCCCAGGACCACTGTCACATTAGATAACTCAAGGGTGCCCTGAGCCAGTGACCTCAACTCTGGTCCCCATGAATATTTTTAATATGAGTTTTCTGCAATGAATGATCCTGAGGCACTTTGCAAAGAGCCAGGGACATCCCTGAAGCCAGAACACTGGGGAAAGTCCTACCTCTCAAAACCCAGTTGTTGGCAGGTCTTCACAGAGTAAGAGTTGTTCCAGCTGTCACTGCAGATAGGAATCCACTGATGGGATGACCCAGAGTAGACTTTAAGCAGAGACTGGTCCCAGTCAAACCTCACTGCAGAGTGAGAAAAGAACAAAGTGGGTCCTCAGAGCTTCCCCAGGAAGCTCAAGTTTTGGGGGAATGAATTGAGTAAGGCTCTGAGAGGCTCCTATCCTGAGGCTCTTTGCTGAGGCCTGGGTAATACTCAGGAGCTTGGCCCCTGAGGTGATCATCAGCTAGTGCTTAGAAGCCCAAGACATTCAATAAAGGCAGAGCCAAGGCAAGGGGCTGGAGCAGGCCAGAGAGCTCTCCATTCAACAGGACCCAGAGGACCATTCTTGGGAGAAGAGGCAGACACTGCCAGCTGTCCTTCTGAGAGGGCAGTGACATGCCCAAATGAGGGACTGACTAGGGGAATAAGGTCTACAATCTGACTGAGTGCTCATTAGACAGGTTCAGTCACAGATGGTTGTCCAATAATGGGCCAGGACAAATATAAACACACAGGTAGAATGGATGGGACATACACCCACAGACACATCAGGACTATGTATAAACAACACGTGTGAAAGCCACTGAGAGCTAGAACTCATTGACGCTTCTGTGCTCATCTAGGCCAGCCACTTACAAACCGACCTTCATGAAACTGTAGGGGTGGAAGTCAGAGGTCACATGCTAGGCAAAGAGGAGGAGCACAAAGACTGAAGCCCAGAGAAAGTAAATGATTTGCCCAAGTCACACAGTACTCAAGGTCAGACTTTAAACACAAGGTTTCCGTGGCTAGAACACAGATCCATTGATTCTCTGCCCATTGCCTCCCATTTGAATTTGCAGTCACAAGAATACACACATGCATGTATCCACACACATCTACACACACACACCCATCCCCTGCCTGCTTACCACAGCCCAGCTCATCACTCTTCAGCTTGCAGTCCACCACTCCATCACAGTGCACAGCATGCACAGAGCAGCTCTCTACTGGCTCCTTGTACTTGATTCCTGTGTGGCCTCGCCAGAAGTAGACTGGAAAAGATGAAGCAGACAGCCAGCTGCATCACTGCCGGCCCCAAAGACACAAGACACTGAGCAGCCCAAGGCCCTGGGGTTTCTGAGACACCGACCTGCAATCCCTCTTGGACTCTGGGGCTCTCGTTCCCCATCTGTATGGAGAAAAAGCCTACTCAGGAATGTTCTGGAAAGCTCCTGCAAGCAGGGCAGCACCAGGCAAACTTGAGCAGCCAACCAGAGAAAGAGAAGGAGAGAGCGTGAGAGGGAGGGAGGTATGGAAGCGGATACTACTTTGGGAGCTCCCCTGCCCCACATGCTAGCCAGAGCAGTGGCTAGAGAAACCACCTCCTCCAGTGTGCTAGAGACCCCCTTCTCAGAACCCTTCTGGCCTCCATTTGTCTCTGTGCTACACAGAGTGACTGCAGAGAAACTTCTAAATCTACAGTCATACACCCGCAGCCACCGCCTGTCCTGTTTTCTCTAAGGTGATCCTTTCAGCCTCAGAAGCTCCTGAGTTTTCTTACTCTTCCTCTTCCCTAAACAAGGGATGTCTTCTATACTTAGTCTTTCCCCCATTACTTGTCTTTATGCTTTTAAATATCTTCCCACTCAAAAAGCAACTCTACTTGGCTAATGCCCAAATTTGTAAGCTTTACAAACCATCTGTGAAAATCAGCCTCATACTCCCTGTGTGTCTAACACCTATTTCTTTCCAGACTAGGAACTGTCATCCCTCCTGCCCGGAGACATTTCCCCTTGGATGCCAAAGAAACCTGAGTTCTGACTCTCACTCTGCCTGTCCTCTAAACTGACTCCTGGCCCTGATCCTCCACTTTTCCCCTTGGCCCCACCATTTTCTCTGTCACCCAAGGTGAAGGTCACTCTTGTATGACTGTCCCTTCCAGGTTCAGACACCAGTCATTCCTAATCTCTTAGATATGCCTCTATCCTCTGTGTCACCAATGACCTGTGCACTGAGGCTGCCACAATTACCTTGATGTGTAGTGGGGAGAGTTCTGGATGGGGAGTCAGAGTTGGGGCTCTAGTCCTGTCCCCCTGATGTAGCTGCTCAGTGACAAGCTCAGTGACCTGATATAGCTGCTCCCCTGGTGCTGGTAGGTCTAAAGGTCAGAAGACTTCAGGAAGTGTTGTTAACCATGATAAGAGCTATAACTAGTCAGGGAGCCTACCCTCAGATGCCATCTCACCCCCCACCCAGCCACACAGGTTTTCTCCTACTGCTCTCAGTGGACTGCAGGCTTTCCCCTGGATAGTTCCCTGGGTGGGAAAGAGAGGGAAGACAGGGCAGTGAGTCTCGAAGGAGGCTTACATGGATACCATGTGGCAGGTATCATGACAGTGACATCTTGGCTTTGTCAGGCAAGTGGAGGAGGGAGGTTCAAGGAAACTGATGAACTTGCTAAGGTGCCACAGCTGGTGAGCAGCAGAGCCATGTGCTTTGGCAGCTCTGTGTAGTACTCAGCACATACTCAGCTGTATGTTCTCAACCAGCACACAACCTCCTCCAACACAGCCCTCTTTCTCAAACAGTCCTGCTGCCAGGTGTTTCTATAGCATCACCCACCCCACACTCACCACACTGTGTTGGCTCTTTAAGGGAATCCTTACCCTTCAGCCCAGCATTTGCAGCTCTCTACAACATGGCCATGCCATACCCAAATGGTGGCCCCCAAATCCCCAAATGGTTAGCAAGCAGGTCCCTCCTCTCTCTCCACATTGCCCTACCCACCTGCCCCAGGTTTCCTACAACTGCTAATCTCACTCAGATGCCTGGTGCCAGATGCTCTCCCATCTTCCAGGTCTTTGTCTGGCCTCATTAACTTCATGAGCCTCTGTCTCTCCAAGCCACTCAGCTGTCACCTCTTCCTGATGGTCCCACTCAAATGCATTTGGCTTTCTTTGATTTCAGTTATGTCTCCCAAGAGGCCATATTCTCCCTAAGGACAGGTAGTATAATGTGTGTTCCCCTTTTGCTCCCTCCCACTGGACTGGGTTTACAGTGGGCTCCCTGACAGAGAGCCCAGGGACATGTCCTGAGGATCTTTCCTAAAGAGAGGGGGGAAAATTGTGGATGCCTGAATCTCTGATCTCATTGACAGACAATGCCTGAGAAACATTTTCTGATCAGGGTTTTATGTTTATTTGTTTTTTTTTAATAACTAGCATTTTTAGAGTGGGATTTTGTGATAGGCATTTTACCATTAGTTCATTTATTCCTCATAACTCTGGAAAGTCTCAATGAGACTTATTAGGCACATAAATGTTTGAATGAGTGAATGAATGAATGAATTTTATCTTGAATGAATTTGAATTTGCATGAATGAATGAATTTGAAAATGCTGAAACTAAGCTCTGAGTGGTAAACTAATCTGCTCAGGTAAGCTGCACAGTAAGAGGCACAGATGGGACTCAAGGTCAGGTTTCTCTGACCTCCCACACTCTTAACCTCATACTTCACAGGGACTTAGAAGCACCATATCCAAGTAGTAGAAGACTACTACTATTTGCAGTAGTCACCTTCTGTTTCCTGCTGTGTGCCCCATCCCCAGACCCCACTGCACACTGGCAATGACCAGAATCACCCCTGCTCCCTCCATGAAACTCACAGAGGATGATAAGAGACACCACCAGGGCAATGAGGAGGAGGACACATCCGATGAGTGGCAGCCGCTTCTGGCCCTCCTGCCAGGTGAACTTGGGCAAGCTGACACCTAAGAACAGGGCAGCATTGGGGAAGGGTGAGGCTGTGGGAATGGGGTCCTGCCTGTGCAGCCTAACAGGGAGCCTATGCCCTTGAGATCTACACTCTGACCCAGACTGTGCAACCTTCAAAGTGACACCTGCTTTGCTGGTCTGGTTTCTTAGACCTTCCCTCATTTGTCCCATTAGCTGCCCCTACCTCCCCAGGACTCCTACTGCCACCACTGACCATTCCCCTTCCTTCCCACACATCATTATCCAGGGGGTAGAGGAGGAACAGAGAGTGCCAGTGCCAAGACTCTCCCCTCTCATGGACTTCTCCCTGCTCCTCTTGCTTTCCCTGCAGCATCCCTCTTACCTGGGGTCTCTACAGTGGCTCTGGTGGCTGGTTCTGATGTGGCAGGAGATGTCCGGATAGGTGTGGCCCTCACTGGTGTTGCTCTAACAAGGTGTACCCTTGTTGGAGAGGATGCTATAGAGGCTGACCTGGCAGATGATGACCTGGAAGGTGATGCACAGGCTGGGGCTGCCCGGGCTGGAGATGTCCTTGCCAGGGAAGCATTCTGAAAATAGAGTGAAGACATCCCTTAGTCTGCACTCCTGCCAGCCCACCCAGCTGTTGGCTCTGCTGAACTAGGAGAGAAATACTCCAAGGCAAGTGCTAGTCAGTGAGCAGAGCTACCACACAGGGAAGCATGAGAGAAGATGAGAGTGTCCAAGGATGGAATGAAGTTCAAAGATTCTGCTTCCCCCAGCTCCCTACAGCCTCTTCCTATCACAGGCACCTGCAGAGGTGGGAAGAGGGCAGCAGGGCATCTGCCTGGAGCTTGGGGCGACCTGCTTCAGCCACACGTGTCTAGGGACCCTCAAAGAAGAGGATGCTTGACTGGCTCCTGACTCCGAAGGTCACCTAAAGAGATGTGGTAGCCTATGGGTGAAATATCCAGACTTTTTGCCCTCTTTTCTTCATGCCCCTTTCTTTTATGTAGATGTGTTAGCTCATAAGATACTGGTCTTACTATGAGCTGTCATCAAAAGTGTAAAAGTGCTGATTAAAAAAAGCCCTGACCTATGGAACCAACATGTGACATAACCAGAGGCAGGCCCAGAAAGAAAAAATAGTGATAAATACTAGAGGCTACTGAGACAAAATCCACTGTGGTCTTCTGCATGATTTGTGATATTTTCTTTCCTGCATAGCTCTTTAACATTCATTTCTACTCCATCAAGTTTGTGCACATTAAGTCACTAGATTTTATTAAGTCATGAGAATTTCTTATAAGTCACTCCTTTCTTATAATAGTCTTAATCTCTTTATACCCTTATCAATACTGATTCATATGCTGTTGATATAGAGATTTCTGGGAAGGAATTATTTTTGTGGATGTGAGTTTCTTTCCTGGGCCACGTGCTTTTGTTCCAGCATCATCACAAAACAGCACACAAGATGTAGTGGTGGGCACACTGAGTGGTGGACACTCAGTCAACCAGCTGGAGGGATGGACTCATCAAATAATTACCAATCAAAACCCAGTTATATCAAAAGATACAACATAAAAGGCATAGAGAACATCCCAAGAGCATCAAGTTCAAGGGGTCAAGGAAACTGCACCACTGAATCTCACAAGTCACCTATCATACAAGTTCACACCACAAATTCAGTGAGTAAAAACAGATTCATTTAAGAAGCAGAAGCAAACAAAAAGAGTCTCACAAATAATAGGAAGACAAAGAAACAAACCCCCAATGAAAGGAAAGGAGGAATCCTCAGAAATAGTGCTAAATGAAATAGAGGCAAGTCAACTATCAGATACTGAGTTCAAAGCAATGATTATAAGGAAGCTCAATGAGCTCACTGGGAATTACCAAAAACTACAGGGAAACTATGACGAATTTACTACAAACTATATCAGCATGAAAAAGGACATGAAACTATCAAGAAGAGCCAAGAGGAAATGAAGAATATAATTTTTGAATTGAAGAACGCAGTAGAAGGCATCAAAAACAGGCTAGATGAAGTAGAGGATCAAATCAGTGAGCTGGAGGACAAAGTAGGAAAAAAAAACTCCCAGAAAGTGCAAGATAAGGGAAAAAGACCCAAAAAGAACAAAGAGGGGTTAAGGGAAATGCAGGAAGACAAGAAATGTAATAATATCCATGTAATGAAGATACCAGAAGAAGAGGAGAAAGGGATAGAAAATCTGTTTGAAAAAGTACCGATGAAAAATTTCCCTAATTTGATGAAAGGAAAATCAAGAAGAATCCAAACAGGCCCACTTTAAGACACAACATAATTAAAATGGCTAAATTCCAAGACAAAGAAGATATTCTTAAAGCTAGCAAAGAACAGGAAGTAACATACAAGGGAGCCCAGATAAGGCTAGTATCTGACTTCTCAATGGCAACACTACAAGCCAGAAAGGAATGGCAAGAAATATTCCAAGTAATGAAAAACAAAGGCCTGCAAACAAAACTACTTTATCCAGCAAGGCTCTCAATTAAAATGGATGGCCAAATAAGAAGTTTCTCAGAAATAAAAAGTTTCCCAGAAATAAGAAGATTCAAAGAATATACCTCCACCAAACCAGCTCTGCAAGAGATGCTAAAGGGACTGCTATAAGAAAAAGAAGAAAAAGAGAATGAGAGAGAGGAACACAGGTCCAGAGGGGTAAAATGGCAATGAATAAGTACCTATCAATAATAGCTTTAAATGGAGATGAATTAAATACTCCAATGAAAAGACATATAGTAGCTGAATGGATAAGAAAACATGACCCCCACATATGCTGCCTACAAAAGACCCACCTGAGAACAAAAGACACACACAGACTGAAAGTGAAGGGTCAGAAAAGATATTCCAAGCAAATGGATAGGAATAAAAAGCTGAAGTAGCAATATTTATATCAGACAAAATAAACTTCAAAACAAAGGCCATTAAAACAGACCAGAAGGACACTTCACAATCCTCAAGGGAAGAATCCACCAAGAAGAAATAAACATTATAAACATATATGCACCCAACATAGGAGCACCAAAATATATAACAAAAATCAACCAAAAAAAAAAAAAGAGATATAGGCAGCAACATTCTAGGGGATTTTAACAATACTAGGGGATTTTAATACCTTACTGTTAAAAATGGATCAATCTTCCAAACAAAATATAAACCAGGATACTGTGGCATTGAACAATGTCCTAGATTAAATGGACTTAACTGATATATATAAAACCTTTCATCACAAACAAGCAAAATACACATTCTTTTCCAGTGCACATGGGACATTTTCAAAGATAGACCACATGACAGGACACAAAACAAAATAAGACTCAACAGATTTGGGGACTTCTGGCCAAGATGGAGGTGTAGGTAGACACATTGTGCCTCCTCGCGCAACCAAATAAGGACAACAAAAATTTAGAAACAAAAAACAACAAGCACTGACACAAAATTGAACTGTATGGAACTCCAACAACCAAGGAGTTAAAATAGACACATTCATTCAGACCTGTAGGAGGGGCAAAGTTGGGTGGCTGGGTGGAGAGGGGTAATGGCAAACAGAGTGGTGGCTGGTGGACCGCAGGCTCAGGATGACAGCAGGTGAACCCAGAAAGGTGGCGAATTGTGGACACATGAGGCATGCAAGGCAGCTTGCAGAACCAGGGGATCCCACATTCATGTACAGATAACCCAAGAAAAACTAGAGAGCAAGACAGACTGCACAACCCAGGGTCCCAGGGTAGGGAAATAAAGCCTCGAAACACCCATTCAAAACACTTGTGGGAATTGAGGTGCTGGGAAAGACTCCCAGCCTCACAAGAGAGTTTGTTGGAGAGACCCATAGGGTCCTAGAACACACACAAACCTACCCACACGGGAATCAGCACCAGAAGGGCCCAGTTTGCTAGGAGGAAGCAGCAAAAGGACTGAAATCCAGCAGACAGTGGAGCAAGCGCCATTGTTCTCTCTCAGACTCTGCCCCCATATGCAGCCTCACAATGCGATGACATGGGTTGCCTCGCCCTGGTGAACACCAAAGGCTCTACCCCTCACTACATAACAGGTTCATCATGACCAAAAAAAATAATGGCCCAAATGAAAGAACAGATCAAAGCTCCAGAAAAAATACAACTAAGTGACAAAGAGATAGTCAACCTATCAAATGTACAGTTCAGAGCACTGGTAATCAGGATGCTCACAGAATTGGTTGAATTTGGTAACAAATTAGATGAAAAAATGAAGGCTATGCTAAGTGAAATAAAGGAACATGCGCAAGGAACCAAGAGTGATGGGAAAGAAACTGGGACTCAAATCAATGGAGTGGGCCAGAAGGAAGAAAGGAGCAACCAAACAGAAAAGAATGAAGAAACATGAATTCAAAAAAATGAGGAGAGGCTTAGGAGCTTCCAGGACATCTTTAAACATCCCAACATCTGAATTATAGGGGTACCAGAAGGGGGAGAGGAACAGCAACAAGTGGAAAACCTATTTGAACAAATAATAAAGGAGAACTACCCCAATCTGGCAAAGAAAATACACTTCCAGGAAGTCCAGGAAGCTCAGAGAGTCCCAAAGAAGCTGGACCCAAGGAGGAACACACCAAGGCACATCATAACTACATTACCCAAGATTGAAAATGACAGAATCTTAAAAGCAGCAAGAGAAGATACAGTTACCTACAAAGCAGTTCCCATCAGACTGTCAGCTGATTTCTCCAAAGAGACTTTACAGGTAAGAAGGGGCTGGAAAAAAGTATTCCAAGTCATGAAAGGCAAGGACCTCCATCCAAGATTGCTCTATCCAGCAAAGCTTTCATTTACAATGGAAGGGCAGATCAAGTGCTTCTCAGATAAGGTCAAGTTTAAAAAGTTCATCATCACCAAGCTCTTATTATATAAAATGTTAAAGGGACTTATCTAAGAAAAAGAAGATAAAAAGCATAGTAAAATGACAGCAAACTCACAATTATTAACAACCACACCTCAAACAAAAACAAACTAAGCAAACAACTAGAACAGGAACAGAACCACAGAAATGGAGATCAAATAGAGGGTTAGCAACGGGAGAATGGGAGAAGAATAGAGGGGGAAAGGTACAGAGAATAAGTAGCATAGATGGCAGGTAGAAAATAGATAGGGGGAGGCAAGAATAGTATGGGAAATATAGAAGCTAAAGAACTTATAAGTATGACACATGGACATGAATTAAAGGTGGGGAATATGGGTGGGAGGGGTGTGCCGGGTGGAGGGGAGTAAAAGCGGGGAAATGGGACAACTGTAATAGCATAATCAATGAAATATATTAAAAATAAAATAAAATAAAAACACTCAACAGATTAAAAAATTGAAATCATATCAAGGATTTTTTTCAACCACAAGGGACTGAAACGAAAAACAAACCTCAAGGAAAACACTCAAAAACTCTCAAAATCATGGAGCATAAAAACCATACTATTAAACAATGAATGGATTAAGAATGAGATCAAGGAAACAATCAAAAAGTTTCTGGAGACAGGTGAAAACAAGCTCACAACAATCCAAAAGTTATGGGACACAGCGAAGGTGGTCCTGAGAGGATAGTTCATAGCCATACAGGCCTACCTTAAAAAGATAGAAACATTTCAAACAAACAACCTAATCCTACATCTACAAGGACTAGAAGAACAACAACAAAGACAGCCCAGAAAAAGTAGAAGGAAGGAAATAACCAAGATCAGAGCAGAATTAAATGACATAGACTAAAAGAACAATTCAAAGGATCAATAAATCCAGGAGCTGGTTCTTTGAAAAAATAAACAAAATCAACAAGCCTTTAAGCAGAGAGAAGAAAAAGCCTTTAAGAAAAAGAGAAAGAGGGCCCAGATAAACATAATCAGAAATGGAAGAGGAGAGATTACAATTGATACCACAGAAATACAAAGAATTCTCAGAAATTAATATAAACAACTGTACGCCAAGAAATCTGAAAACCTGGGTGAAATGGAAAAAATTTTTATAAAAATATAATCTTCCAAAACTGAATGAGGAAGAAGCAGAAAGCCTGAATGAACAGACTAATAACAGCTGGTGAAATTGAAGCAATAATAAAAAAAACTCTCAGTGCATAAAAGCCCTGGACCATATGGTTTTACAGGAGAATTTTACAAAACATTTAAGGAAGAGCTAACCCCTATCCTTCACAGACTATTTCAAAAAATCCAAGAAGATGGAAGACTCCCAAACTCTTTTTATGAAGCCAGCATCATCCTAATCCCAAAACCAAATAAAGACACAATAAAGAAAAAAACTACAGGCCAATATTGCTGATGAACTTAGATGCTGAAATCCTCCACAAAATACTGGTAAACCACATCCAGCAATACATTAAAAACATCATATACTATTATCAAGTGGGATCATCCCAAAGATGCAAGAATAGTACAATATTCTCAAATCAATAAATGTAATTCATCATATAAACAAAAGAAAAGACAAAAATCACATGATCATATCAATAGATGTATAAGAGCATTTGATAAGATACAACACCCATTAATGATAAAAATACTCAGCAAAGTGGAAGTAGAGGGATCATATCTCAATATAATACAAGTCATATATGAAAAACCTACAGCCAACATTATACCCAATAGACAAAATCTAAAAGCTTTCCCACTGAGAACAGGAACAAGACAAGAATATCTGCTTTCACCATTCAACATAGTATTGGAAATCCTAGTGACAGTGATCAGACAAAAAAAAAAAAAACAAATAAAATGTATCCAAATTGGAAAGGAGGAAGTAAAACTGTTTGCACATGCAATGAGAGTGTACACAAAAAATTCTATAGACTCCACCATAAAATTACTCAACCTAGTAAGTGAATTTGGCAAAACAGCAGGGTACAAATTTAATATTCAGAAATTGAAGAAATTTTTATATACCAACAGTGAAATATCAGAAACAGAAATCAGGAAAAAAATCCCCTTTGATACAGCAACAAGAAAACTAAAGTACCTAAGAATAAACCTGACCAAGGAGGTAAAAGACCTGTACTCAAAAAACTACACAACACTGAATGAAGAAATTAAGGAAGACACAAACAAATGGAAGCATGTACCATGCTCATGGATTGAAAGAATTAACATCATCAAAATGTCCATATTACCCAAAGCAATTTATAGATTCAATGCAATTCCTATTAAAAAAAACCAATGATATATTTCACAGATATAGAACAAACATTTCAAAAATTTATATGGAACAATAAACGACTCCAAATAGCCACAGCAATTTTGAGAAAGAAGAACAAAGTAGGATGAATCACAATACCTGACATCAAACAACATTACAAGGCCATAGTAATTAAAACAGCCTGGTACTGGCATAAGAACAGACACATAGATCAATGGAACAGAATAGATAGCCCAAAAATTAACCGAAGTCTCTATGGTCAGTTAATATTGGACAATGGGAGCAGAGACATAACATGGAGTAAAAATAGCCTCTTCTACAAATGGTGTTGGGAGATCTTGACAGGTACATGCAAAAAAAAAAAAGAAAAGAAAAGAAAAGAAACTCTACCACCAACTTACACCATACAGAAAAATAAACTCGAGATAGATAAAAGACTTAAATATATATCGCAACACAATAAAAGTCCTAGAGGAGAACATAAGCAGCAAAATCTTTGATATTCCACACAGCAATATTTTCACTGATATGTCCCCTAGAGAAAAGGTCATAAAGGAAAGAATAAACAAATGAGAATTCATGAAAATAAAAAGCTTTTGCACAGCTAAAGAAAATAGCACTAAAATGAAAAGGGAACCAACCATATGGGAAAATACATTTGCAAATGATACCTAGAACAAGGGTTTGATCTCAAAAACACATGAAGAACTCACACGACTCCACTCCAGGAAGAAAAACAACCCAATTTTAAAAATGAGCATAGGACCTGAACAGACACTTCTCTAAGGAAGACATACAGAAGTCCCAGAGACATGTGAAAGGATTCTTAGAATGACTATCCATCAGAGAGATGCAAATTAAAACCACAATGAGATACCACTTCACACTGGTGAAAATGGCTATCATAAACAAATAAGTGCTGGTGGAGAAAAGGGAACCCTAATACACTGTTGGTGGGAATGTAGACTGGTGCAACCACTGTGGAAAACAGCATGGAATGTCCTCGGAAAATGAAAAATGGAACAGCCTTTTGACCCAGCAATTTCACTGGTGGGGTTATACCCTAAGAATCCTGAAATACCAATTCAAAAGAACCTATGCACCCCGATGTTCATAGCAGCACAGTTTACAAAAGCGAAGTGTTGGAGTAACCTAAGTGCCCATCAGTAAATGAGTGGATCAAAAAACTATAATACATTTACACGATGGAAAGAAGGAGCTTCTGCCCTTCATAACAGCATGGATAATACTGAGGAACATTTGCTAAGTGAAATAAGCCAGGCAGTGAAAGATAAATACCACATGATCTCACCTATAAGTGGAACCTAATCAAGAAAACAAACAAGGAAAAAATATAACCAGAGACAATGAAATAAAGAACACACCGATGTAAACAGAAGGGAGGAGGAAGGAAATAACGGGAGGAAAAAGGGGAAGTGTCATCGAAGAACATGTATAAAGGACACATGGAGAAAGCCAAAGTGGGCATAGGATCTAGAGTGGGCCAGCAGAGAGTGGTGGGAGGAAAATGAAGACAACTGTACTTGAACAACAATATAAAATTTAAGAAAAGCCCTGACTTGCCTTGTACCCCAACATTCTCAGTAGCCCCTGAATTTATATGGGCAGGCACATGTTTACTCACACTCACACTCGCACATGCACACACGCATGCTCCAGTGAATCAGGGGCACTGGAAAGGCAAGATGTAGGGCAGAGGAAGGTGTGGACTGGGGTATGATTCCATCACTCTTGGACAAATCGTTAATTTATATTAGTATATTAGTTTATTCTTGGTACTTTAAAATATAGTCATAATTATATTTAGTATTTTAATGTATAGTCACAGAGAACTTGACATGCTCTAAGTGTTTTATGTATATTTACTCATTTAATCGTTAGAACAACCCTATGAGGTAGGAATTCTCATTATCCCCATTTTACATAGGGAAACAGAGGCAGAGAGACTAAGCAACTGATTAAGCTAGCAGAGCCAAGATGAAAGCCCAGTAAGTCAGGTTCTAGAGGCAATGCTCTAACCATTAGGCTTTGCTGCCTCTTAGGGAAGGGTGTATGAGATAATGCAGCAGCTGATCATAGCAGTCAATCAGTGAGTGCTAGTCCCCTTGCCTCCTGGCAACCCTGAGTTGTTTGTTGCTCTAAATGTGAAAGAGGGAGCCAGTGGCCAGTCAGGTTAATGAGAAGTGCTTGAGCAGCCTCTGCTGTGAGTCTGCAAGGCCCTCAGCCCCTGTCACCAGTTCAGGCATCTTCTCACTCTGGCTCCTTATAAAGATCTTTCAACCCTCCTTCATACCATCTCTGCCTCTTAAGTCCCCTCTACAAGTCCCCAGAGCAGCAGGGGAAGCTGGGAACTGACTGGCCCTTGAATCATATCTGACCCTCATTATAATTTCTGCTGGACACTGACTGGCTGCCCATAGGGCAGACCTCCTGGGAGCAGCAGAAATGGGGTGGGGATACACCTGTGCTTGGGGACCCTGCAATGGGGGCAGTCTGCAGGGGCACGTGGAGGGCACAGGATCTGGACCTCAGCCCCTCTGCTTCCCTCCCTCACATTCCACTTTGCTTAAAAGCATTTGATATTATTACTAAGCAGACCAGTTACTAAAAAGTCCTCATGAAAACATCTAGCCCAAGTCAATACCATCATCCCTACCAGGCAGGTATTTGCATTTTGTTTGTTTGTTTTGTTTTTGTTTTAATTCCCTCTTCTAAGAGTCCAAAGTAATTGATTTGGTCACTTCCTCATTTTTCTGGAGTCTGTGGGGTGAATTCAAGGAGGAATCCCTAGTCCCTGATCACACTCAGCTTGCCAGAGGCAGGGACCAGAATTGACTCCCCCAGGGACTTACTGGAGTTCATCAGTGGATGCCCCAGCCAGCTGAGAAGGGTATACTTATGTGTGTTTAGCGGCTTGCCACTGCTGAACCAGATCTCAGAATCCCCCTCACCCACATTGTTTCATTTCCACAAAATGAAAACAGATCAGCCCCTGGAAGACTCAAGGGGAACAGGACTGGGGCAGGGCAAGGAGACATAGTGAGGCTACGTTGAAGCATAAGGTGCAAAAGTTGACAGCACTGGAGGCAGGCAGACCTGGGTCCTAACCCTGGGTCTAGAAGCATGACCTTGGGAAAGCCACATAACTTTTCTCTTTCTTTTTCTTAATCTATAGAATAGAACAAACAAGCCTGAGGTCTCAATGAAATAAACAAGTTCTTGCCCATACCTGGCACATGGCTGTGGGGCAGGAATGAGTCATTCCTGTCCCCTCTACACTGCTTCAAGAGCACCAACAGTGCTGAGATCTAACAGCCATGGGGCATGACCAAAGGGCTGAAGGGTAGTATGAGATCATCTTAGGGAGAAAAGGGGGTGCTGGACAAAGGCCAGACTGAAATCCTTCAGTGAGAGAGACAAGCCTTCCCACCACTGGGGACCCAAGCCTTGGCATCTGCCCAGGACAGTGGCACTGTGGCACTCAACTGGCCTATTTTTGACTGCAATGTTCTCAAAGTCTTCCCCAGCCTCAGGGAGAGAATTCTCATTATTCAATTCAATAAAGTGACAATAGCTTACATAGGTGTAGAACTTGACAGTTTACAATAATGTCCATGTCTCTGATTTCATGAGGTCCTCACTCCATCCCTGAGAGGTTGACACTTTTAGAAGTACATTTTTACAGATGAGCAAACCCAACTCAGAGCTTAGATGGCTCAGAATCACATAGTCAGGAACCTGGCCCAAGCATGTGTGCATCTGAGACCCCTCCCTGCTTCTTCTTGAACCCAAGTACAAGTACGCATTCTGCATTTGTGCCATGACTGAGAACTTAGGCTGAGGCTCTTGCAGGGTGGGAGCACCACAGCAATCCAAGGAGTGGGACCGGAGGTTCCCACAGGGATCTTGGTCTTGCTGAACTTGCCAATGGGAACCAGGGTTGGGTCCAGTGACCTGCCAGGATCAGGCAGAACCTGGTGGATGGGAGCAGCAGTGTCATAGTCATCAAGCACTCTCTAGGCCAGCTGGTGACTCTGGGCTACTGACATAACCTCTTTGCACTTCAGTTTTCTTATCTGTACAGTGAGCTAATCACCCTGTTTCACAGCATTGTAGTGATAGATGGTACACCTAAAGTAAGGACTTGGTGAACATTAGCTGTGATGATGACCGCTTGTGTCTGTTTGTTAAAGATGCTGGGCTAGAATCAGAGAGATGAAAATTAAAACCACAATGACATACCACTTCACACTGGTCAGAATGGCCATCATAAACAAATCAACAAACAAGTGTTGGAGAGGATGTGGAGAAAAGGGAACACTAGTACATTGTTGGCAGGAGTGCAGACTGGTGCAGCCACTGTGGAAAACAGTATGGAATTTCCTCAGAAAATTAAAATGAAACTGCCTTTTGACCTATCAGTTCCACTGCTGGGATTATACCCTAAGAACCCCAAAACACCAATTCAAAAAAACCTATGAACCTCAATGTTCATAGCAGCACAAATTACAATAGTTAAGTGTTGAAAGTAGCCTAGGTACCTATCAGTAAATGAATGAATTAAAATACTACGGTACATTTACACCATGGAATACTACACAGAAGAAAGAAGGAGCTCCTACCCTTTGTGACAGCATGGATGGAACTGGAGAGCATTGTTTTAAGTGAAATAAGCCAGACAGTGAAAGACAAATACCATATGATCTCACCTATAAGTGGAACCTAATCAACAAAACAAACAAGCAAGCAAAATATAACCAGAGACATTGAAATTAAGAACAAACTGACAGTAACCAGAAAGGAGGTGGAGGGTGGATAATGGAGGGGAAAGGAGGAAGTGTTTTCAGGAACGTTTATAAAGAACACATGGACAAAACCAAAGGGGGGTTAGGATCAAGGGTGAGAAGTGGGGATAGCTTGGTTGTAGGGGAGTGGTGGGAAGAAAATGGAGACAACTGTACTTAAACAACAATTTTTTAAAAAGCAAAAGGACTTTTAAAAAACCTCCCTCTGTATTCCATGCTCTTATTAGGACAACCCACAGGGATGTTTTCCTTGGCAGGCCTGCAGAGCATTTATTAGCCAGTGAGCTCTCCAGTCTAAAATTTAAGATAATTTGAGAGACTCGTAAGGGCTTGGACAGTGCTTTAAATAAATTCAGAATAATTTTTCCAGTGAATTTTTACTATGGAAATTATTAAAGAAACATTCAACTTAAAAAAAAAGATGCAGGGCTAGAAATAGAAAAATATGTGTTTAAATATGGCTCCATCCATTTCTCACTGGGTTACCTTGGGGCAAGTAAGTTCACACTTTAGAGTGTCTTCACACATGTAAAATCTAACTAGTCCTTCCTCCTTCCCCAAGATAACACAGGAGCCTGGTCTATAAATATGTATCCCCACGGTGAAGATCCAACTCATCAGGTACTTCACTTGATCCCATTTCAACCACATAACAGCTCTTAGTGGTTAGTATTTTAAACTTCATTACAGAGATTTTGAAACTGAGGTCCAAGATGGTTAAGAACATGTCCGAAATTCACATCTCAGGCAAGTGACAGGGCTTGGATTCTAATCAGGCCTCCTAGGAGCAAGTAGAGTCTGGACCAACAGTATCCAAACTGGCCCATAGTACTTCATTTCTTTGAGGCTTACAATTTGCCAAGAGCTTACATACCCATTATTTCATTTGATTTTTACAAGGTTCCTAGTTAGGAAGCTGGACAAAAATTATTACCCTCAATTTATACATGAGAAAACTTGGGTTAAGAGGAACTAAAGAGCATACCTAAAGCCCCTAAACTTGTTGGTTATCTTGTAGGGACTCTATCCCAATCTCCTGATTCCCAGTCAGGAGCTAAGGCTGTTTCAACCTGATCAGGACCCAGAGACCGTGGTCTTGTTAAGCATCAAGATGGGTAGGAACAAAGCAGCCAGCCTGAGAGGGCTGAGAGGCAGGCAGAGGCCCAGAGGAAAATGTGTGAAGCTTGGGGAAGGCTGGAACAATGGGAAGGAGTTAGACCAGAGAGGAAGAGGCTCAGTGGAAAGGAGGGGCAGCCAGAAAAGCAGAGAGGAAACCTTCTGAGCTGTGTTTGCTTACTCTTCCTGGAGGTAGGTCCCAACTACCCCTTGCCGCCTCAGCCAGCAAGAAGGAGAGGACCTGGGGAGGTGATCCCTGGGCTCCAGGCAGGACCTCAACCTGAGTTCCTCTTATCTGAGTCTGGAGACAGGTGGGATGTGTAAAATGGGACTAATCTTGAGCTCAGTATCCAGGGAGCCAGAAGGAGTGGTGTAAGAGGTGGTAAGAAGCAAGTGGGGGTGTTTCTAGCCCCACAGATCAGGGCAAAAAGAGAATCTGGGACTCCACATCCCACATGAGAACTGCACATGTGGGGAAATGCAAACTTGAGCAGGGACAACAGGAAGGTAGTGTTGCACCAAGACCAAATGAAAACAGACTCCAGAATGCAGCTGTCTGCTCCATCCCCCTAACTTTATACCTGAACTCAAACCATTGCAGGGGCTAGGAAGAATTCTCCTTTTCCGGGAGCACAGAATAAGAGATACCATAGCTACTCTTCTTAACCCATTTCACAACATGTCACCCCAACCTGCTGGAAGTTCTTCCCAATGAACCTACAACAGCAGTAACTCATTTTCTTTCCTCAATTCTTCAAGTGCAATGCTGAGATTCCAGCTTCCCTCCCAGAAGACTGACCACACTCTCAGAACAGATACTTTGAGCACATGAGGAAGAGGGAGGGGAGCAGATGTCTTGCTCAAGGTTCCAAAATACAAGGGGCAGAACCCAGACCAGAATCAGCCCACCTCCAAGCCTTTGCCAGTGAGCAAAAGACCCAGAAATGGAACTCAAATAAGTAACTCTTGGGCCAGGGATTCAGGCTCCCACAACCTGCTTGCAGACCAGAGGTTCCTCAGCTTGTAGGTGAACAGGGAAGAGTCAGAGTGCAGGTGACTCTGGGCCATTCCCCTGGCCTAGCATTGTCAATCATTCTCCCCTGGACCTGACTGTCCTCCCACCCACCCTGGATGGTATCTGCGGTTACCCCATAGGGTAGTACAGTCACGAACCTTCACCATTTGAGGAACAAGGCCCATCCCCAGGCTGTCACTGTGCCTCTTCAGCTCCCAGGGATCCCCACTCAAAACTCATCCAGCCCCCTTAAGATGATCTGGAGAAGGAAGTGGCATGGCTGGGAGGCAGGCAGGGTAGGGATCTATAGGAAGGCAGGGAAAAAGCTGAAAAGAGCAGTTACCAGAGCTAGTGCTCTTTCCAAGAACTTCCCTGGACAGTCAATAATGACTATTATTCCCATTTTACAGACAAGGAGGTAGAGGCCCAAAACATTTGTGTGCTTTATCCAAAGTCACTCAGGTATATCTTAGTGAATAATAGGGATGAAAACCCAAGGCCCCATGTACCTACTTTCACTGCTTTCTATGTCACAGCTTTCAGGGGCAGGTTCCCCACTCCAAGGTGAATGGGGCATTTTTATGATTTCCTGTGGCAGACTCTGCCCCATGGACCATTACCTGGTGGCAGATGGAAGTCAACAAACCCCTTGGCCCCTCTGGGTCTCCTGTAGGTGCAGCAAGTGATGCTATAAAAAAGAGGCTGGTGCTGAGTGATGTCACAGCCACTTCATGGGTTGTTTCATGTGTGGCCATGGCCACAGATTTAATTCTGGGCTTTTCAAGACACTGTTCTCCAACTGCAGGCATTACCCTATAAAAATGTCTCATGCTACACCTAAAGAATGTGCACCTGCACCTGCAACTGCAACACATCTTCATGGCCCAAGGGTATATCCTTAGGGAACCGTGAAGTCCAGCCCAAGCTTCCTGGGCCTCCCTTTACAAAGGCATCCTGGGCACAAGCTGTCAGAGCTTAAGGGATCTTGAAAACCCTCTAGTCCAAATCTTTATTCAACTGATGAGGCGATTAAGGCCCAGAAAGGCAATATAAGCTGTCTAAGGTCACCCAGCCAGCTGGGGGCAGTGCCAGGACTAGTACCCTGATCTTTTGGCTCCTGTCCTTGGGCTGTCCCACCTCTCTGTGCTCTCCCACTGCCAGTAAGTGCTCTGACAGAAACAGTCTCTCACCAGACCTAGGCCCTTGTGGCAGCTTTTCTCTCCCAGTGCCCTGAGTACCAAAGATGTTGAAAGAGGTGCACATGTTACAAAATAGATCCGGCGCAGGGCAGGGGGTGAACAATATACTATTACTGAATGGACCCCCCTTATGCTCCAGGGGTCCCCCACCCCCATACTAGGTTTTCCCTGTCCACTGCCAGGTAAAGATGTCTCTCAGTGCCAGAGATTGGTGAAAAGGAAAGGAATTATTTATTTAAAAAGTTGCCCTGGATGGTATAGCTCAGTGGATTGAGCGCAGGCCTGTGAACCAAGGAATTATAGTTCGATTCCCAGTCAGGGCACATGCCTGGGCTGCAGGCCAGTTCCTAGCGGGGGACCCACGAGAAGCAACCATACATTGATATTTCTCTCCCTCTCTCCTTCCCTTCCCCTCTAAAGATAAATAAATAAAAATTTTTTAAAAGTTATACAGACTTAGAGCAATGACTTAATGTCTTCATTGAGATCCCAAAGTCCCTTAGAATACCCACAAATGCACACAGTCTTTCCTTCTCCCTCTGCCCAGTCCAAGGTACCACATCTCAGGAAAAGAAGTAGAAGTCTATGACTCAGGTAGCTCCTTGGCTCCCAGCACCATCAGCTATGTCACCACTGTGATCTCCAGTTAATCCAAAATCATGTGGCACCTTCTCCTGGCCCACCAGCAAGAGTTCTTTCACCCCTTTCCTTCCCAGACAGGTCTCTCCTGCTTCCTAAGCCACATGGCAAAAGGGAGCACCCCAAAGTCACGTGGTCCCAACCATCCAGCATGGCTGTTATTCCTGAGTTTTAAATCCCAGTGCTAATCTTCCTCTGCAGCCCCATTTGCAACCCCTCCCACAATCAGTTATACCTGCCAGCATTTCCATATTCCCCCACTTCCCCCAGCCCCATCTTTCTTCGCTGCCAGAGTAAGTGTGGGGCAGGCATGGCCCCATAGCATGGAGCCAATCATCTCTAAGCTCTCACGCAGGTGCTGTAACCAGGGGGAGTTGCCTCCCAGTTACATTCTGGGTGGAAGTCACTCCCATTCCCCTGGCTCAAAGCTTGGCCACAGCTATTTAACGTACACATGAAACCAGTTAAAACATATAGATATGTTAAATGGCCATGCCTGAGGTTATTTGCAAAACTGTTGCTATGCAAAACAACTCTAAATGGCCCTGCTCCATGTTTCCCATCCCCCAGTTCAGATCTGCTGTGGGTGAGGACATCTCATATTTTTAATATTTCCTGGACACCCTGAGTTCTGGACCCCATTACAAATCCTTCTTTGGGATCCCCCGGCTACAGCCTGTTGCAAACACAGGCAGGCCCCCAGGCCAACACCCCAGCATTCTGGGCTAGGCAGGAAGGAGTGCTGCCAGTCCGCACTGGAAGCACCAGGGATTACCAGAAAAGCTCAGGAGCTTCCTTTGATGAGACCTAACAAGCTCCCTTGTTTGTTAGGAGACTGGGAAGCCCCTGGGTCAAGGCAGGGAAGTCCTGAACCCATTTCAATATGGACTGGCCTGGACTGAACTAACTCCCATGGAAGTGGTCTGTGTTGGGGTATAGATCATGGCTTTTCTCCTGTTTTCACTTCTCAATCCAGGCTTCACCATACCTGCAGGTACACAGGGCTCCCTCCTGTTCTCCCCTCCCTGAACCCAGAGAAACCCCACATATACAGGTTCCCCTCAGTACACTGGCAGATGCCCAGCACCTCCTCCCACCCAGCTCTCAGCACATGCAATATTAACCTGAGAGATGTTGGTCAGCCTGGAATCAAACTGGTCTCCTAACTAAGCAGCCAGAGCCATGAGACCTCTCTTGATCCAGGTATGGAATACATAAGGGCATCTTACTTCTGCTCCTACTCACCTGTGCCATCCAAGGGGTAATCACATCCCTCTCAACTCCTTAATCTATAAGATGAGGAAGTGGACAGACCACTGCTTCCCCACAGGCTTCCATAGCACATTCCAGGTTCCATGGAAATGCCTGGGAGACCAGTAGGTGCTGGACTCCCAGTCCTTCACTTCAAATAGAGAAGATTCACTTTTCAGTTGTGGAGCAACTGGCTCCACATAAGATTTCATTTCAATGAAAGAGCTTGCTGCTAATAACTTGAACATTGCTGGCCTGGGTGAATGCTAAAGTTATTTATAGTTTATGATGCCTCCTACACACATAAAAGACATTTGGGGTCTTGTTGGACCAGAATCAAAACACCTTCTTATTCATTCATTCATTCATTCATTCATTCATTATTTATTCATTCATCAAATAGTTTAAAGAACATTACGGGCCACCATTGCCAAGCAAATAACATTTGATTACCTAGGAACTTACTGCCTCAGTTTGTCCCCATGTGCCCTCTCTGCCAATGCTGGTATACAGTGGATGGTCCCTGGACAGTACTGGTATAGCTTCCCTATTAGATGAGCCAGCCTCCACCTGGTACTGCCAAGGCCCCCACTTGGCTGATAAGGCCCAGAGTGCAGGGTTCCTGGACTAGATTCCATGCTGTGCCCCGCCCAGCACCCTGCACATCTGGCTGGACACAGTCTACCTTCATTTGATGGGTGAACTCAAGAGTTGGAAAAATTTTGTTTTAGATAATAGTTAATAAAGACAATGAGATACCACTTTACACCAGTCAGGATGGCTATAATAGACAAAGCAACAAACAACAAATGTTGGAGAGGGTGTGGGGAAAAGGGGACCTTAGTTCACTGTTGGTGGGATTGCAGACTGGTACAACCATTATGGAAAACAGTATGGAATTTTCTCAGAAAAATAAAAATTGACCTGCCTTTTGACCCAGCAATTCCACTGCTAGGATTATACCCCAAGAATCCTAAAACATCAATTTCAAAGAACCTATGCACCACAATGTTCATAGCAGCACAATTTACAATAGCCAAGAGTTGGAAGCAACCTAGGTGCCCATCAGTAAATGAATGGATCAAAAAATTGTGGTACATATACACCATGGAATTCTATGCAGCAGAGAGAAAGAAGGAGCTACTACCTTTTGCAACAACATGGATGGAACTGGAAAGCATTATGCTGAGTGAAATAGGCCAGGCATTGAAGGACAAATACCATATGATCTCACCTTTGACAGGAAGCTAAAGAATAAAACAAACAAGCAAACAGAATAAAAACAAAGACGCTGAAATAGAGAACAAGTGGGCAGCGACCAGAGGGGAGAGGGAAGGGAACTTAAGGGGAAAAAGGGGGAGGGATTTTGAGGAACAAGTATGAAAGACACAGAGATGAGGACTGAGGGGGGGGAATGGGAGGGAGGGGGGAGGGAGGGGGGAGACCGGGCGGGGGGGTGGGGTGGGATGGGAGAAATAGATTAAAAAAAAATGTACTTGAAAAGTAACTAAATAAAATTTAATAATAAAAAAATAAACTTAGTAATGAATGCATATAAAAAGGTATTGCTTCAGGAACTGAATATATGACCCACATTGCTTCCAGGAGACCATAAGCAATTTGACCTTTGTGTCCCAGGAGGACTGCAAGCAATCAAGATGGTATCTGAGTCATCATGTTCCAGAGAGAGACATCCCACTGCCCAGAAGACAGGACACAAGAAACAGATAAAGAATGGCTCAGGCCCTGCCTGGTATAGTTCAGTGGATTGAGCTCGGGCCTGTGAAGCAAAGTGTTGCTGGTTCGATTCCCAGTCAGGGCACATTCCTGGGTTGCAGGCCAGGTCCACAATAGGGGACACATGAGAGGCAACCACACATTGATGTTTCTCTCCCACTCTTTCTCCTTCTCTTCCTCTCTCTAGAAAGAAAGAAAGAAAGAAAGAAAGAAAGAAAGAAAGAAAGAAAGAAAGAAAGAAAGAAAGAAAGAAAGAAAGAAAGAAAGAAAGGAAGGAAGAAAGAAAGAAAGAAAGAAAGAAAGAAAGAAAGAAAGAAAGAAAGAAAGAAAGAAAGAAAGAAAGAAAGAAAGAAAGAAAGATTAAAAAAAGAATCACCTAGGACATAGATGCCCAAGACACAGATAAAGAATCACAGGTCAACTGGTTGGCCAATGAAAGGATGCTGAGAAATTGCCAGACTACAGCTTTAATCTGATTAACCTCTTTCCTAAGTCCCAAATCTCTTACCTACACTTTTTTTCCCCGAATTTCAAACCCCTTACCTACACTTTTTCCCTTCTTATAAAAAAAAAAAAAAAGCTGGTTTGAAATGAAATGTAAAACAGTCTTTTAGGGTACATAACCCACCATCTTCTCAGATTGTCAGCCATCTTAATAAAGTACCAATAAAGGTTCAATCTCTGTCTCTGCTTATTGGTTCTGGTAGTGATAGGCAGCATGAATGCTGACTTTTCCAGTTTCACATTGCTGCTGTACCAAGAGGAAGCTGTTTTGCCAAAACAAGGCACTTAAGCTAAGTGGCTATTGTTACATCAGTTGGCCTTCCTGCCCAGCACTCTAGCCTGGAGCCCCAAACACACACTCCCACACATCCGCACTCACGTTTGCCTAGTCAAAGCAACAACACAGGGTTGACCCAGGTAGAAGTCTGCTTAGCACCAATTACATGAAACAGAGGTCTCAGGTGAGAGATGTTCGCCTGCAGGAGTGAAGGGCAGGTGCCAGGGATCCTAAAGGTGCCTGCACTATGAAGTCTGGGGGATGGCTGAGTGACCTGGGCCTACTGATTTGCAATCTTGGGAACCTGCCCAGTCACCTCTATGGAGGGCACCTAATCTGAAACATTCGTGGGACCCCCCCTCCATTCTCTTGTTCACAGCATCTGTGGTCTTGGGCTGACTGAGAACTTGTTTCACTTTAAGAAAACCCGGTGTAAGAAAATTAACTCTGCAAAAGATTGTTGCTTTTATCAGTGACTCCATGTCAGTCTTTCTTTAATAAACATTGCATGTCTTTAAGCATGAAGGATATGACTCATTTCGAAAAAACACAAAATACACACTATTTTTTAAAACCAAATATGCATATCCACTGTGGTGCACCTGTAATCCCATTCTATATAATTTCAGAGACTGTCTTGGGACCACAAAGGGGCTTCCAGGGGAAATTTGTCCAAACCTCTTATTTTGTAGGTAGAAAAACTTAGGCATGGAGGGGAGAGAGTATTTGTGAAAATTTTTAGAGGAGCCAAGACTAGACCATAGATGGTGATGATAACAATAAATCTTAACTCTCTGTGAATCTATCTCTATCTCTACCTTGACCTCTACCTCTGCCTCTATCTCTATCTTTCTCTATCTCTATCTCTAATTATGGCAGATGCTATTCTAAAGGAGCCTTACATGTGAAATTATTCTGACTCCTTCAATTAGATATAATTTTTATTCCATTTTACAGATACCAAAAGTCACAGCTAACCCAGAACTTGGTCAGTGTTCTGTCCACCACATAGTATTCTCTCTTGAATACATAGAAGCCAAGAAACTTCCCTACACCTTTCCTGAGATCGCCCTGAAGACCCAACCTGCTCACACAGGAGCTTCACTGGGCCACCATCTTCCTCACGACTTTATGGAGCTGAAGAACAATAAAGGACTCACTCCATGACTCCCTGACTCACTCCCTTTGGGGAGTGAGTGTGGCCTTAGAGGACCAGTTTCTCCTAGTCAGCTCCTGTTCAATTTCATCCATTTTAAGAAGCCTTCTGCTGATTTTACTGAGGCAGCTCTTTCTGCCCCCATCCCAGGTTCTCTATTTCAGCAGTTCTTCCCTAAACAAGGAGGTAAATTTAAGAACCTTAAATAAGGTTGTTAAATAAGAACCTTCCTTAAATAAGGAAGTAGTAGTTCACTTCTTTCACTACAATGTAAGTTAGGACAGCCTCCCTGAACGAACAGGGAGCCAACCACACAATTTGACACTTAATTCCACCAATAATGGAAAGACTGTTCTTCACCATGTGCCCCACCAGTGTCCTTCCACATTGGTCCCTGACTCTGTACAGAAGTGCTTCCTAGGCTGATATCCCCCTATCACCCTGCCCCAGGAACTGACCCTACAACCCTTCAGGTAGCTCAGCCCTTCTCATTCTCTGTGTTTAGACACCATCACATTTAGACTCCCAGCAAGTTTCCAAGGAACATGACTGTGACTGTAGGCTCAGTGTCCCCATGCCCCAGACAAAACTCCATTCTCTTTGTACATCACCCTTTTTGCCTACTACAGGCTCCAATGAGCCCTAGAGGCCTCAGGTCAAACAACCTTGGTGGGTGGAGACATGAACCAAGGAGACCAGAGCAGGGAACAAAGGAGAAAGCCTGGGGAATAAAAGTCAAAATGGAGCTGATGAATGATGGGGGCTAAAAGTTACAGAAACACATCTGGGGTTCAGAATGGACCACATGACAGAACATAGGTTGAGCTAATCCTTCTCGAATTCAGTATTTCCCATTCTTCCCAGAGTCCCAGATTCTACCACTTCAGTAAAAAGCAAAAGAAGATGAAAAGGAGTAGAAAATAAGACCTAAGAAAAAGTTAGAGCCCAAGAGGAATGTCACCCAAGAAAAGAAAGCTGAGGCACAGTTGAACAAAGTCTTTGGAAGCCTTCATGTATATATGACTGGCTTTTCCACAGAAGACCTTCAGCTGCTCTCTACCATCATCAGGAGCAGAAGATGAGGACTGGAATCTGAATTGTAACAGAAGGAGTTATGGATAAATGCAAGAAAGCACTTTTCAAACATGAATATTATTAAGCCCAAAACTAAGTGACCAAGGGAGACTGAAAAATCCCATTTATCTTAAATGCACATAGTGACATTTTTAAGGATGATTTGAGTCTAATGAGGGCATAACCCAGAAGCCACACTAAAATGCTAAGGTTCCATGATTCTCAAACCAGCAAAGGTGATCTCCAGCAGCATAAGTATCCTGGCTGGGGTGCTTGCAGTATACAGAGCAGAAGCCCAGTATTCAGCCACACACGCCTGGGGTGCTTCCTGACCAGACCCCAAATCCTATCAGCTTCTCTTTCCTTCCTAGAAGAGTACCTCCTAGAAACCATGATAAAATAAGGTCAAGCAATCTTGATCCCAAGTAGCTACAAAGAAGAAAAGGCACATTCCGTTTCCCCCCAAACCTGAGGCACACAGGTAGTAGTGCCCCACCTATTCCCAGCCCTATCCCTGCTTCTTCAGTGCCAGGAGGTTCTGGCCCATGGCCCAGGGAAACTCACCGGGCGGCTGTTCCTTTCCATTGTCTCCCAAAAGTTGAGGCTTCCAGACTCAGCTGATATCACTGGGAAGATTCATGTTGGCCCCTGGCTTCCTGGGCATGTGGGGAAAAAAGGACCGAAAGGCCGAGGGCCAACCCCCACCTGAAGGGTGGTGAAGCAGGTTGGAAGTCTGGGAGGTAATCAACCAGGCAGAACTAGCCAGACCTGTCCTTCACCCCTCCCGGTCTTCCGAGGCCATTCCAGTTACTCAGCGAATACCAAATGAGTGTGAACTTTACTCCTGAAACAGCCCCCACAGAATCTGTCAGTTGTGGGGAACCCCAGGGTTTCAGAATGCCCTTTTCAGAGGGAGATCCTGAGAGATAGGGCTCAGGCCCTCTAAAGACAGTCTAAACACAGTGGACCTGAGCCCCTAAAACAGGTGCTCTTGGGCAACTAATATATGACCCTGTCCACATAAGGAGTGTCCAAGGCCAGGGACCAGAGCCTCAGCCAGGACAGGACAATGTGAACCTTCGTTTCCAAGGACAACATGTCCCCAGTCAGGTCACATGGACTGGCAAATTGTTTTTCCTGAATTTTATTTCTACAAAAATGGTTAATAAAGAAATTTAAATCAAAAGACCTCCAATTATGTACATAGTGAATTCTGTCTACTGAATCAATAAAATGTTATAAAACAACACTTTAAAGCTAGTTAAAATAAAACCTATAAATATTTGAATGGAAACCATTCCAGGAAATATCGGGCTGACTCATGGTCCCACACCTTGCCCCATTCTGACTCTTAGAGGCACAAGAACAAGAACTGCCATGAGAAGGGTGCTCAGCACCTCCAAACCTGGCAGTGCTGCTGCTGAGAACTGCAAGGTGAGCAGTGAAAAAACTGCTTCACTGAGCATTTGGGAGTGTAAAAATCAGAGAATTGCAGATTTTATGGATATTGAAGGGAGCTCAGAGAGCACTAGTGGCTCAATCTCCTTGTTACAAAGATGGAGAAGCAACCTGCACGAATCACACCTGACAAACAGCAGCAGCAACCATAATAATAAGATGCTGGTGTCCCACTGAAAACTTCACATACAGCAATGTCATCCACCCATTCTTCACTCACTCATTCAACAGCTGTCAATGGAGTGCTTCTGATAGGCCTAGCACTGATCTAGGTGCTGGGGACTCAGTGAACAAAACAGGCAAAGACCCCTGCCCTGTGTCACTAGCAGTGAGACACACAAAAACAAATAGACAGGTAGGTAGGTAGGTAGGTAGGTAGGTAGGTAGGTAGGTAGGTAGGTAGATAATACAGTATACTAGAAAGTGAGTGGTGCTATGGAAAAAAGCAAAGCAGAGAAGGGATCAAGAGAGCCAGTGGTAGGTGAGTTACAATTCAAAACAGAGGTCAGACAGGGTCTCAGTGAGGTGACATTTAAGCTTAAACATAGGAAATGACTATAATTCTCCCCACATACAAGCTTCCATTCTGAGCTAAAAATTTCTGTCTGAGAAAACAGAAATTTTTAGCTCAGAATGGAAGCTGTCTGCTCCAGTTTAGGGTATCTTGAGGGAAATCTAATCCAGAGACAGAATTTGTTGAGGGCCTGGGTAAGGACACAAGGGTTTTTCAATCTTGGGTTGTTTTTGGGTTTCAGTTCTCTGGTATCCAAGAGAGCAGAACTCAGCCACAGGTCCCATCCCCTTCCTGCTCCATTGACAGCAGAGGGACCCCTCCTTCTCATCTCTTCCCAAGAAGATGCTGGGATTCTGTCCTGCTCCTCTTCTTCCCTCTTTCCTAGGGAGGCACCCAGCAAAGAGCTGCCAGGGAGCTACCAGGCTGTCACTGAACCATGGTTTCCATAGGTCAGACCTGGGGAGCCCCATTCGGCCTCTGGGAAAGGCCCTGGCCTCCCAGGGTTACCTTAGCTTCATTCCCTGAAGGTTCCCCTGACCTCTAAAAGGAGCTCAGTCTTGGAGTTCTAAGCCAGTCAGTGAAAATGGAAACCCTGACTCCAAGGTAACAGCCAGCGATGTAAACTTGGTCTTCATCTTTACCAGGTATAAAATGGTGACAACACATCAAACCAGAAAATATGTTTGGTGCTGGGTAGGCTCTGCAGAAATCTCGGTTTTATTTCTTGTTCTGTTTCTTGGCTTCCATCAGAAACAAGTTGGCCCAACCCAGGGTCCTTGCTGATTAAGCCATCTGACCCATTGGAAATTCTCATCTGCTACTGGTTCAGGTCAATAAGCAATGTGACTGCTCAGCCCCAGGCCTCATGGTGGCTGCAGTGGGCAAAGGATGGCAAAGAACAGCAAGGTGGGGACCTTGCCCTGGAAAACACAAAGTACAGTTGACCCCTGGACAATGCAGGGGTTAGGGTACCAATGCCCTCCACAGTTAAAAATCTAAATGTAACTCTGTACTCCCCCAAAACTTAATTAGTAATAGCCTACTGTTGACTAGAAGCCTTACCCGTAACATAGACAGTTGATTAACAAAGATTTTATATGTTATTTATATTACATTTTGTATTTATTATTATAATAAAGTAAGCTAGAGAAAACAAAATGTTATTAAGAAAATCATAAGGAAGAGAAAGTACATTTATGGTACTGTACATATTTATTTTTAAACATCTGCATGTAAATGGGCTGGTTCAGTTCAAGCCCATGTTTTTCAACTGTCAACCACAAGTGTGTTGTGGACAGAGGCAACACTTAGACATAAATTCTTTATTGACAGTTTTGCTATTTCCAGAGAAAAATGTACTGGCATGGCACAGGACCTGAATTCTCCCCCTAACAGAGGTTGGCACCTGCCCTTGACTTCTGCACCTGATCATGGACTGGCTCTGCCTTTCCTGTCTCCTTGGAAGGAGAGAAATCCTGTCCAACCTTCCCTGCCTCCCTCTGACCACCCCACTTTCCTTTACCTCCTGGCCCTCCAGCCATTTCTCTGCCCTCCTCCCTCCAGCAACCTGACCCACTACTCCCCACCCAGAGACTAGCGGCAGCCTGAGAGCCAAGTGCTCATGTGCCCTACCTGTTAAATCCCTGAGTGGGGACCCCAGACCAGCCATCAGGCCTTTCAAACCCTGGTCATTTCCCTCCTATCAGTGATCTCCACCTGAGGTGGAAATTATATCAGCCATGTAAACAGCACATGACTCAAGGCAGCCAGTTGAAGAGAATAAGGAGGAACAGGAATCTCATCACTCTTTGAGACTAAACTCCCAGCTCTCTGCTTTTGTGGCTGTACCAGCTGCCACCACTTTGGCATCTCCTTTATGGGACTATATACTAGGACACAGGGCTCTTCACCATTCTAGTCCCACATTGTTATTGATGCTGTTCTTTCACAAGTTCTCCTCCATAAGCCTCATTCCCAAATCACTTCAGTTCCCTCTGTGGGATCCCTTAGTACCTTTCCTGCTTTGTACCCCACTTATAAGAGTCTTCATCACTCAGAGCACAACAGAGGGGCTCCCCTCCAGACCTGAGTGGCCAGGACATAGATCACACAAAAGCCAGAGCAGAGAGACTGAGCCCACCCTCAAGGAAGAGTTACCAGGAGAGACCCCTGGACCAGGACCCAACTCCCCTCTCCCACCCAAAGACCAGCTCCCTCCTTAGATGCCCAGACCAGCAGGGCCATTGCCTCAGATCTACACCATGTCCTCGGTCAAGGGTGCTCCTGGATATTGTAAGTGGAGGCCAGGTAGGATGGAGGTATTACTTTTTAAGTATTTTTTTTATTGATGATGCTATCACAGTTGTCCTATTTTTTCTCTTTCCTTTATCCCCCTCCACCCTGCACTCCTTCTCCCTCCAGCATTACTCCCTGACCTCAGTTCATGTCCACAGGTCATACATGTAAGTTCTTAGGCTTCTCCATTTTCTATTCTATTCTTTTTTGGGGGGGAGCTAGATACAGTGACTTTTATTAATGGTGCATGACAAGGCAGGGCTCTCTAAGCCTCTCCCCTCTTCAGGTAGTCTAGAATAGAAACTGGAAGTCAGGAGATTCTCAGTGTGATGGGGTGATCAATTTGGGGCAAGGACTCCCCAGGAGTTGAGGGCCTCTCTGTCACTGGGGCCAGTGGTCCAGGGAGCTCTTACTCCTTGGAGGGCATGTGGACCATAAGGACTACACCCTGTTGCTGTAGCCAAATTCATTGTCATGTCAGGAAATGAACTTGACAAAGTGGTCACTGAGGGCAATGCCAGCCCCAGCATCAAAAGTGAAGAAGTGGGTGTCACTGTTAAAGTTGCAGGAGACAACCTGGTCCTCAGTATAGCCCAGGGTTCCCTTGAGGGGGCCCTCTGATGCCTGCTTCACTGCCTTTGTGATGTCATCATATTTGGCAGCTTTCTCCATGAGGCAGGTCAGATCCACAACCAACACATTGGGGGTGGGGACACAGAAGACCATGCCAGTGAGCTTCCTATTCAGCTCAGGTATGACCTTGCCCACAGCTTTGGCGGTGCCAGTGGAAGCAGGGATGATGTTCTGGACAGCCCCTTGGCCATCACACCACAGCTTTCTAGAGTGGTCTTCTAGGTGGCAGTGATGGCATGGACTTTGGTCATGAGTCCCTCCACCATGCCAAAGTTGGCATGGATGGCCTTGGCCAGGGGAGCCAAGCAGTTCGTGGTGCAGGAGGCATTGCTTGCAATCTTCATGGAGTTATCATACTTGTCATGGTTCACACCCATCACAAACATGGGAGCATCTGCAGAAGGGGCACATATGATGACCCTCTTGGCTCCACCCTTCAAGTGAGCCCCAGCCTTCTCCATGGTAATGAAGACACCAGTGGACTCCACAACATATGTAGCACCAGCATCACCCATTTGATGTTGGCAGTATCTCACTCCTGGAGGATGGAGATGGACTTTCCATTGATGACAAGCTTCCCATTCTCAGTCTTGACTGTGCCTTTGAATTTGCCATGAGTAGAGTCATACTGAAACATGTAGACCCTGTAGTTGAGGTCAATGAAAGGATCATTGATGGTGACAACATCCACTTTGCCAGAGTAAAAAGCAGCCCTGGTGACTAGGTGCCCAATACTGCCAAATCATTTCACTCTGATCTTCACAATCCTGTCTCAGGTTTGAGGCTGGCACTGTGCAGGAAGATGTGGCTCTCTGTAGAAAGGAGGAGCAGAGAGCCTTCCTATACTATTCTTAACCTCCCCCTGTCTACTTCGTACCTACCAATTATGCTTCTTATTCCCTGTACCTTTCCCCCTTTCTCTCCACTCCCATTCCCTGATGATAATCTTCTACATGATCTCCATTTCTGTGATTCTGTTTCTGTTCTAGTTGTTTGCTTAGTTTGTTTTTGTTTTTAAGTTCAGTTGATAGCTGTGAGTTTGTCATTTTACTGTTCATATTTTTGAGCTTCTTCTTTTTCTTAGATAAGTCCCTTTAACATTTCATATAATAAGGGCTTTGTGATGATGAACTCCTTTAACCTGACCTTACCTGGGAAGCACTTTATCGGCCCTTCCATTCAAAATGGAAGCTTTGCTGGGTAGAGTAATCTTGGATATAGGTCCTTGCTTCTCACGACTTTGAATACTTCTTTCCATCCCCTTCTTGCCTGTAATGTTTCCTTGGAAGAATCAGCTGATAGTGTTCTGGGAACTCCTTTGTAGGTAACTATCTTCTTTTCTCTTGCTGCCTTTAAGATTCTCTCCTTATTTTACATCTTGGGTAATTTAATTATGATGTATCTTGGTATGTTCTTCCTTGGGTCCAACTTCTTTGGGATTCTCTGAGCTTCCCAGACTTGCATGTGTAGTTCCTGTGCCAGACTGGAGAAGTTTTCCTTCATTATTTTTCAAATAAGTTTTTAATTTCTTGCTCTTTCTTTTCTCCTTCTGGCATCCCTATGATTTGAATGTTGGAATGTTTAAAGTTGTCCCAGAGGTTCCCAAGCCTCTCCTCATTTTTTTTTTGAACTCTTGTTTTTTTAATTCTGTTCCAGTTGAATGTTTATTTCTTTCTTCTGGTCAAAATCATTGATTTGAACACCTGTTTCCTTCCATTCACTGTTGGGTCCCACTATATTTTGTTTTATTTCACTTTGCATAAATTTCACTTCTTCCTTTATTTTGCACCCATACTCAATAATTTCTCTGGGCATCCTGATTACCAGTGTTTTGAACTCTACATATGATAAGTTGGCTATCTCCTCTTGTTTAATTCTTTTTCTGGAGTTTTTATGTTCTTTCATTTAGGCACTATTTTTTTTTACTTGGTGCACCTGTTACGTTGTAAGAGGCAGAGCCTTAGGTATTCACCAAGGTAGGGCAACCTACTTTGCTGCATTTTGGCACTGGAGGTATTGTTTTTTTTTAAGCCAAGAGAAAACAGCCCACATGCCTGAATGGAACCTGCAGTCCCCAACTGGCCTCTTAGCCAGTCCTGAGTCTGGGACTCTGCTGGAGGGGCAAGTGTGAGACTTCCTGTTTTCAACAGACATTGAGCCTCTTAGCTGGGTAATGGCGATGAGGAGGAAGGCCCAGGAGGGAAACTAGAAAATAAATATGGATGGGAAACTTGAGGTTGGTCAAAGGACCAGCTGATGACCCCACAGCGGGTCTGTGCCTCAGGGAGTCTAGTACCCAAAACCCAGGGGTCAGTGTTTCCCTGTCATCAAATTCATTTCCCTTTGTGTCTTATTCAGGACTAAGAGGAAATAAAGAGAGACAAAGCCCCGTTTTCTTCCCGTAATTGTAATTGTTCATCAAATATCCTTGATAGCCCTGACCAGTGTGGCTCAGTAGTTAGGGCATTGTCCCATGCACTGAAGGTTCATGAGTTTGACTCCCGATCACATGCCTAGATTATGGGTTGGGTCCCTGACTGGGGTGTGTGCCAGAGGCAACCAATAAATGTTTCTCTTTCTCTCTCCCTCTTTCTCTCTCTCCCTTTCTTTTTCTCTTCCTCTCGCTCTATAATCAGCAGATGCATCCTCAGACAAGGATTAGTTTTTTTTTACCATTCATGATTAGATAAAATAAACTAGGTAAGAACCCTTGGTACCCTCAGCATGTGTTGGTTCCCATCCCAATGAATGGTGGGCAATGGGCAACGATGAAGGATGGCCCTGCCCTCCAGAACCCCCCAGGCCAGAGAAAGACCCCCAGCCAAGACACCCAGCCAAGACCCCTCTAAGACACCCCTACCTGGTAGCTGCCCAGCTGTGCCCAGATGGCTCCAGAAAGTAGAAAATACTTCTGTCTAGGTGCCACTTGTTTCCAAAGAAGGATTTGACACAGTTGTTCACCCTTATGATTCGCACACACTACTTTCCCTGTAGTTTCTAGTTACTCTCCATGGAATACACTGAGAAAGTTAAATCCCACTTCCATGTGACAGCCTTTCTCACACTCAGAGCAACAGTGCGGTGGCCCTCAGCATCTGTGCTTTTCCCACCTGAACATACTCAGTTCTTTCATTTGCTTCTGGTATGAGACAACTTTACATTCCCTTACCTCCATGGATTTCTACAAAACAAGACCCATGGGTACCATGGCCCTACTGAAGTGTGGGCCCAGAGCCCCACAGCCATCTTTACATGAACAATCCTTCAAATACAACTTACCAGATGTTCACTGGAACTACCCATTAGGCAGCTGCTAATTTTCACACAGAACTTAAGCAGTTGCAGACAGATCAGTGACACTGATAGGCAGCTGGGACTTAAGCCAGCAGAGGCAAACATGAGTCTACATGCACATAGCTGGAGTCACATAGTCACAAAGTGAGGATGAAGAAGAAGATCACCACTGTGACTGCTGAGAATGTGACTCCATTCAGAAAAGAACACTTCACTCTCTCTGATTCATCCAAGGAGGCTGTTCCAAAAGGTACTAGAAATATAGGCAGTGAGACAGCCTAGCATTCAGGCTATCAGAGGAGCTGATAGGCCCTGGAAGAACATCCAGAGCATTGAGTGCTGAATGGTTTGTAGACAGATTTTGGTACCACACAGTTATGGAAACATGGATCTTTCAGGTACTGTCTCTGTGCCCTTGGGAAGTTACTTATCATCTCAGAATCTCAGTTTCTCATACATAAAATGGGAATAATGGTTCCTCTCAAATAGAGTATTTATATCCATCCATTCATTGAAATCATTTGACAAAACCTTTGGCACAGGACCTGGCATGTAGTGCCTATCAATAAGTAGTAGCCATCATGATATGATTATAATTTCTAAATTTGGTTGAGCAGGCATGGAGAGTATTAAGATATGTGCTTTCACCCAAAGTCCAAAGAGAAGAGTTCTTCACTGACAGTTTGGTGGAGAAAGCCCAGGGCCAAGATGTGCATGGGCTTTTGTGTAACTTTGTTACTTTTAAGCCATGCACCTTCAGCCAGCAGAAAAGGAGTTGCACTTTCTCATCTCTAAAAATTGAGGTCCCTTTCCACTCTGGAGAGCTTAAAGGTCTCTAAGTGGAGAGATTTGGCTAGAGAGATGTGAGTCAACAAAGGTGATCAGGCAGTCTAAAACTCCTGTCAAGGAGCTGAGAAACAGAATCTGATAGAGGGAAACAGTCAGTTTGTGAAAGAAGAAAATGCCCTCAAAGTTGTCCCAGAAAGACAGGAACAGAAGGATGGTCAGAAATAAGAGAGAGAGAGAGAGAGAGAGAGAATGCACAAAAAAACAGGTGTAATGTGCAGTTAAGAAAATTATGAGGCAAAAAAATACTTTTTCATGGTTAAAAATAAAAATAATACTGGGAAATAACAATTCACATTTTAAAAGCACTTACACATGTATTATTTCTCTTTGTCCTGGTAATACAATTGCATGCAATTACTATTATTCTCCCATTTCAAGTAAAGGAGGCAAAGACTCAAAGCAATAAACTTCCCAGTGTCATTAGCTTATAAAAGATGAAGCTAATGCTCAAATCCACAGTTTTTGCCTCCAGATTTATGTTCTTATTATAATAGTGTCAGTTGTAATAGAGAGGTATAATGGGTCATTATATTTTCAAATTTTCTTGACTATTAATATGCTCTTTTCAAAATAAAATTCAAAATGTTAAATTTGTACATTCTTGTTAGAACAGTTATCTATATTCTTTGCAACTCAGAGAATTTTCAAAGAAATATTTTTTCTCTTTTTAAAAAAGTTATTTCTCAAGTACAATTGTCTCCATTTTCTCCCCACCACTGCCCCCACCCCAGCTATCTCCACCTCCCACCCTTGATCCTACCATTCTTTGGCTTTGTCCATGTGACCTTTATACATGTTCCTTGATGATCCTTCCTCCTTTCCCCCCCATTATCTCCTCTCACCTCCCCTCTGGTTACTGTCAGTTTGTTCTTAATTTCAATGTCTCTGGTTATATTTTGCTTGCTTGTTTGTTTTGTTGATTGGATTCCACTTATAGGGGAGATCATATGGTATTTGTCTCTCACTGCCTGGCTTACTTCACTTAGCATAATGCTCTTCAGATTCATCCATGCATATCTGCTTCCACCACTTCTATCCAACATAGTATTGGAAGTCCTAGTAAAAGAAGTATTTTTATTTTGATGTAATGCTTTCCTAGTTTTATTTTTTCAGCTGCTTCAGGTGTGTTTTTATCAGAGCAGGTGATAAGTGTGAAGTCACTGAAGGTGAATCTCTGTAGGCCCTCAGATTAATCATGGTGTATTTTGCCAACTGTCACCAAAAGATAGATGTTTATACTATTTGCTCAGTGAAAGAAAAATGTTGTGCATTTTGAATTTTTATGCTTTTTGAATATAAATCACTAAAAAATAAAAAATTATTTAGACTCTAAATCTGGTTTCAATATTCGAGCATGCAGCTACATTATTCTGAGTAGGTGATTTTGAGTTTGGAAAGAAAAACATGAGGCTTTCTGCTTTTTCAGCTCAAAAGACTTCTCAGTTAAGAAAAAATTAATTTAAAGAAATATGATTTTTTTCTATACACATGATATTAAGATTTTGAATACTCAGGTTTGCAAAGCACTTTCCCTTTGTTTATCTCGGATAGCCCTTAAGACAACCTTTCAAGGTAAATAGGACAGGTAGCAAATTGGGCAGAGTGTCCAAGTTCCAGGGCTGTGGCTTGGCTGAGCCTGGCTGCAGTCGAAGTATCTCAAGACTGTGTAATTCCCAAGCAGCCTCAACAGCACTTCTTAGGGACAATGCATCTTGACGCAAGTCTAGCCCTGGCATGGCTACCTCCCCAGAAGTGGAACCTTGCTTGGCTAATCATTTTATTTACATTTTCTCAGCTATCATTCAGCAACCATAAATTCTCCTCCGCTTGTCCCTTAGAGATCAAATATTGTGAACTGGCTCTTGGAAAACCCTGAAGTATTTTAAGGACATCAGACATTATTACCATCAGCTTGAAACTCTACAAACAGGTCTTCCTACCATTTGTCTTCATTTGATGCTTTTGAGCTCTAAGATGTGTCCTTTTGTAACACATCAGAATTCAGTTAAGCTTTCTAGGTTTTAGAGATTCACATTATTTTTCTTCTTAGTCTTAGTTTTCCCACACTGAAAAGTCCTTATGTTTCTAGTAGTTCTCGATGGAGCCCTTTTAGTCATGGAGCACTGAGTAAAGGACAGTGCACAGGGCAAGACAAGGTCTCCAGTTGATTTCCAAAATCCTCCCTGAAAACTTTCAGATTCCATTGGTCTTTGGGGCTGTGACCACCCTTTGGACCACCCACTAGTAGATTACATAAACTATAATAACTCCTCCTAGATCCCTTGAATCCAAAAAGAAGGTTCAGGGTTTACAACTCTAGAGCTAGTGCATGGACCATTTTACTGTATTCCCTTCCATTTACCAAATCAAAGCCTGTTCCCTCAGCTCCTGAGATCTTGCTTAATTTTTATATATCTGTAAATAATTATTTACTATGTGTCTATTGTGTTCCAAATACTGCTCAGGCAACTAAAATAGAGCAGGGACAGCCCAACATTGTGCCTGTCCTCATGGATTTTATTCTTCTAAGAGGAGCCTCATTTCCATCCACACTCTTCTCACCTTAGAAGTTTGCTACCAGAGAAGAACAGCTAGTGTGCATTGAACCTTCTTGATGTGCAATGTCTTAGTTAATTGCCACACCAACCTTATGACTAGATTAAGTAATTTGCCCAAGACCACATACCTAGTAAGTGCTGAAAATGGGGTTTGTGTGCAAATCTGCTTGACTTCCGAAACTGCTTTTGATGCTACTCTTTGCCCCTCTCTAGTTCCCCAATTCAATGTCAACTTCAAATGGGGACATATTAGTGGTCTTTCTGTCTTCCAAATTATTCATGAAGTTTTAAATAAGATCTATCCACACAGAGATTCTTGGAGAGTATTACTTGACAAGACTTTGTGTAATGAAGATTCCAATTTTCTCTGTGGTTAGTTTTCTGTTCTAAGCTGCTAGCTCCTTATCTATAAGGCAATATAACATAATGGTTAAGAATGCAGACTAGACTATGTTGGAAAAAAATTAAATAATGCCCTAAGTTGGAATTCTGGTTACATTATTTAAAAGTTTACTATTCTTCACCTGTTAAAGATAGGGACTAATAATACACATTCCATGGGTTATAATATCCCATTATTGTCCCATGGGGTTATAAGGATTAAATGAGACAACATTCAATGGTAGTATATGCTATCTTACAACTTTTCTGTTTATCACCTATTTTCCCTAATAGCCTTAGATATTGGAGTTTTCCAAAATGTTTAGAAAGTCTAAAACAAACATGACAAACTGGCTGCTCTCTAGCTGGATTAAGATGCACATGTTGGGAAAAAGTCAGTGTTCTCCCACCACTACCACATTCACAACACTTCGGACCCCAGGTGTATGAGTCTTCCCCCACCAAGCAATTCTCTGTTATACCAGCTGGGTGTCCCACATTTTAATTCAATTATGACACTAGTTACCTGGAGATAGTGTCATATGCCACAGGTTAAGGGCTCAGTCCCATGGGACTGTTCCCTACTTCAGATCTAATCACTCATAGTTGATCCCCAGGTTACCTACAACTTCTGCTGAAATTCTCATGACCTCTTCTCCTAGGATCAAATGTTCCCATGGCCGCCTCCTGCTTGGACTTGATTATTTGCTAGAACAGCTCACAGAACTCAGCAAAAACACTTACTTACATTTACTAGTTTACTGAAGGACATGGAAAAGAATATAGATATACAGGCCAATGGAGAGATACGCAGGACAAGGTCTGGGGAGGGTCCCATGCACAGGAAGGTCCGGAGCACAGGAGTTTCTGTCTCCATTGAGCTGAGGTGCTTCGCTGACACTCTGCCCCTGTATGGGGATGTGTTCACTCACCTAAACCTCCTGGAACTCTATAATATTGAGATTTTCATGGATGCTTTGTCATGATCAATTAACTCCATTTCCAGGGGTTAAGAATATAGGAGGCAGGGTTGAAAATTCCAAGGTTCTAATCATGGTTTGGTCTTTCTGGTGGCCAGCCCCACCCAGAATCCCATGCAGTCACCTCATTAGGATGACATATATCTGTCATCCAGCAAACTCCAGATTTCAGAGTTCTTTGTCAGGAACTGGGGTCAAAGACTATTAGAACAAAAGTTTTTCCTACCTCTCCTGTTTCAAGAACCAGGGGCAGGGACCACTGTATGTATTTCTAATTATTTCACAATGTGTTTCAATTAATCTGGATACTATTATTTTAGCATGATTAATTGCCAAAACTTAAAAATTCAAGGAAGTTTGGTCTTCCCTCCAAGATTGGCCAATACTTTTCTCATAAAATGCACTCAGTAAGTACTCATTAATTAATATATTTTTGCATCCCCTTACAATATCTAGCACAAATCTAAGCAATCAGTTAGTCAGTCAATAAGCCTTCATTGAATCTCTACTATGTGTTGATTAGGAGTTGCTTAATAACTAAATTGATTTCCCCATCAGAAGGACAAATTACCACGAATAGGATCTACCTCACAGGGTTCTATGAGTATGGACTGAGCTGAGCCATCACACAGACTAAGTGCTCAATGGATGTTTCCAGTCAGACTCATAGAGTGCCACAACTGGAACCCAGAGATCCTCTTTTCTGACTCATTCTCTTAAACTCTTATCTCAAGGTAACCCTCTCACAACTTTGTGACTTTGTGAGACTTTGTGAGGTAGGATTCTAAAGCCCTGTTTCCTGCACTTGGCCTTTTTTCCCAAGCCTCAGCCCATACCTCAGAGTCTAAATGCTGGCCAAGGCTTCTTTGGTTCAACACCAAACCACAGGCCCTGGCATACTGAGTTCAAAGTTTCAAGGCTAACCACAAGGTTAACCAGCCAGCTGTCCTCAGTCCCAGCTGGAACCATCTTGTCCCCTCCTGCTCTGGGTTCCAGTTTTGGTGCAAGGAGTAAGGAAGACTGGACAGCCCTCCTATGCCAACACCACCCACTCCTCTCAGTGCTGGGTGTCCTGGTTCCCTGATCAACCCAAGTGTCTAGAAGAGCCAGTTTCCCCAGTCTGCACTGGGGCCAAGTTGGTGTGATGCAACATAGCCCAAGTCCTCAGCCCTAAGTTCAGTTTAATTATGCACATGTGCAGATGACACGTGCAGAGGGCTAATGAAGGGTAATTACGTGGGGTGGGGTGACAGAGCCCAGCTGATTGAGAGATTGCTTTACTCTAGCAGCAGAGAGAAATGGGGAGAAAATTACCAGGATCCCCTCCTGGGCCTAGACCCTGTCTTGCCTGCCAGAACACCTGTCCCAGGAGGTCTGCCACAGCACCCAGGGGAGCCCTGTTGGGATGGAATCCCAGCAGGGGATGGGACTCCAGGGGATGTGAACAGTGTGAGTTGCCCTTATCAATTGTGCATTTCAAGAACAGAGTTTAGTCCATACACACAGGCCCAGTGACCAGTTCCTGGGGCACATCTTACCTGATTTATTTCCCCTAAGAGCCAGGAGGCTATCAGAAGGAGCAGATTCATTCATTACACACATGCACACACACACACACACACACACACACACACACTTAACAGCTTTATTGAGACAGAATGTGTATCCCATACAATTCACCCACCTAAACTATATAATTAAGTGGTTTTCAGTATACACACAAGGTTATGCAACCATCACTATAATCAATTTGAAAACATTTATAATCACCCCCAAAAGAAACAACCAGCTCATCAGCAGCACTCGCCATCTCTCCCCAACTTCCCGCCTCAGTTGTAAGCAACCACTAATCTACTTTCTTTCTCAATAGAGAAAGATTTGCCTACTCTGGACATTATTGTAAATGAAATCACACAGTATACAGTCTTTTGTGACTGGCTTCTCTCACACATACTGGTAATATTTTCAAGATTTATTCATGCTGTAGCTTGTATCAATATTTCATTCCTTTTTGTTGTGGAATAATATTCCATTGTACCATTATATAATATATAATTTAACCACTTGTCAGTTGATGTGCATTTGGGTTGTCTCCACTTTTTGGTAGTTATGAATAATGCTGCTATAAACTAAAATTTATACTCAAGTTTTTGTGTGGACATATGTTTTTAGTTTCATGTGTGTATGTCTAGAAGTGGAATTGCTGGATTATGTGATACAACTCTATATTTAATCTTTTAAGAAACTTTCCCACAAATAATTTTCTATGTTCCAAGCTTTAGGTAGGTGCTAGGGATTTTTAACAAATCTGGTGAAAAAATCTGAGCAAATGCTAGTGAACCAAACTGATGAGGTACCATCTTCATGGAGCTTCTACTATGGAAGACAAGCAGTAAGGAAATAAAAGTAAACAAGCAAAGTCATTTCACATAGCAATGAAAGGGGGCAAAATTAGGGGTGGCTTTGGACAGGGCAGACAGGTAAGGCCCTGGATAATGAGAAAAAAACTAGTCAGTCAGGCAAAGAATTGGAGATAGTATTCTAGGTAGAAGAAAGAGCTCAGCAAGTCTGAGGGACAGAAAAGAGAGCAGCATCGTGCGAGCAGAATGTGCAAGGAAGAGCAGTCCTAGGGCTCTGCACATCACAGGCAGGGATCTGAATTTTATTCTAAGTGCACTGAAAAGCTATTGGGTCCTTTTAAGTAAATGCTGGGAGTAGTGGCATGATATGATTTTTTTAAAATAGATTTAGTGTAGTATAATTTATACTCAATAAACTTTACCTTTCTTAAGTATGAATTTTGATGAACTTTGACATAGTTGCATAGCCATGGTTGCAATGAAAATATACAACATTTCCATCTCCCCAAATTTTTACCTTTTCTCAGTCAGTTCTCTCTCCACATCCCCAGCCTGTGATAACCTCATATGCATTTGTTTGTGCCCTTTTAGACTGTCATATAAATGTAGCCATAAATATGTATTCCTTATGTGTGGCTTCTATCACTCAGCATAATATTTTTGAGATTAATCCATGTTGGCATATAACAGTAGTTCGTTCCTTTTTTTTGGCTAAGCAGTACTCCAGCCTACAGGATGGGACAAAAGTATGTTTACAGTTGTTCATATGGAAAAATAATATAATAAATGATAAATAATATGAGAATACACTATTTCATGAACTCACAACTGTAAATCTACTTTTGCCCTGCCCTGTATGGATATGCCACAATTTGTCCTTTTACCAGCTGGTTGACATTTGATTGTTTCCATTTTGGGTCTATTATGAATAAAAAGTTTCTATGAATACTTATGCATATATGTGGGGGCGTGGTCAGAGTGGGGAAATGGCAACCCCCGCTGCTGTTTCAGACAGCTGGGTGAGGAGCAGTGCCTTACAAGGTTCACCAGGGCCGGGCCACTCAGAGTCACTGGGTTATGATGCTGTATGTGGAGGTGGGGTCAGAGCAGGGAAATGGCGGCGCCCTCCACTGCCGCCAGCAGCGGGGACCCGCCGGCCCCGGTCCAATCGCCCACTCCCTTGCCTGTCTACCCGCGCACAAATGCGCGACCACAGTCAACACGCAGCCCCGCTTCCCCACTGTCTCCCCCGCGGTCGCTCGCCTGGTCCCTCGCTCTGTCGCTCACTAGGTCCAACCCTGCCCCTGGATTCCGTGCGTCTGGATTCCACCAGCCTGAGTCTGTCTGACCGAGTCCTCCTGTGCAACCCTGCTTCACCAGCCGCTGGTTTCGCCCCTTACCGGTCAGGCTGAAGAATTTGTTGTTAACGGACTTCCGAAAAGTTCAATTTTCCGTGTTCTGACTATGTTTTCTATTGCTAATATTTAGTTATCTCTAAAGTTGGTTGTGTGAGAAGGCACGGCACATCCACCTATGCCTCCATCTTGGCGGAAGTCCCTGTTTACATTTCTCTTGAGTAAATATCTAAGAGTGGAATTACTGGATTATATGGTAAGTTTATGTTTAACTACATAAGAAATACCAAATTGTTTTCCAACATGGTTGTATCATTAGCACCCCCACCAGAAGTGAATGTGAGTTTCAGTTGCTCTCAACATCCTCAACAACACTTGCTATTGTCAGTCTTTTTAAATTTTAGCTATCCTAGTAGCTATTTTAGTGGGTGTGTTGTGGCATTTCACTATAGTCACGAGTTGCATTTCTCTGATATCCACTGCTGTTGAGCATCAATTCACATGCTCATTGGCCATTTCCATAGCTTGTTTCATAAAACATTTGTTCAAATCTTTTCTTTTTGTCACACTCACATTTTTATTGAGTTATCTCTATATTATTGGGCTGTAAGAGTTCTCTATATATTCTGAATACATTTTGTACACTCTGGATATATGTTTTCAAATATTTTCTCTAATCTGTGTCTTAGCTTTTTACATTCTTACCAGTGTATTTTCAAGAGCAGAGATTTTTATTTTTGATGAATCCAGTACGTCATTTTTTTCTTTTTTGGTGTGTATTATTCATGACTTATCTAAAAATCTTTGCCCAACCCAAGGGATTTTTCTTTTTTTCCTCAAGAATTTTTATAGTTTTTGTGTTTACATTTAGACCTACAATCCATTTCAAGCTAATATTTTTATGTGGTATGAGGTAAAGGTCAAGGTCCTTTTCTTTCTTTTCATTGTGGATGTCCAATTGTTTCAGCATTATTTGTTGAAAAGACTTTCTTACCTCCCCAAATCCTTAACACCTTGCTCAAAAATTCTGTCGACCATGTATATGTGGGTCTACTTCTGTACCCACAAAGTACATACACGTCTGAAACAGAAAGCTATATACTGGCCTCTGACCCCCAAACAGTTATGAAATTAGGGCCACTAGGTAGCCACATGACCCCTTGGATGTGTTATGCCTAGGACCCAACTGGAAGGAGGCACACACTGGAAATGGACTTCACTGAGGAAAGGGAGAAGGAGAGAATCTTGGGGCACATAACCTGGCTCTGTCCCCAGGAAAGGGGACATTTAAACCTAGAGATATCTTTCAGCTTCTCAGAGGTGGAAAGAGGAAGGGATATCCAGGCCTAGGGGGCATGGCTGAACAGAATTAAGAGCTCAGGCGGTCAGAGGTAGAAAGACCAAAAGAGTGGCAAAGGAGAGAAAAAGAGAGAGAGAAGAGGAGTGTGTCTGCTGTCATCAATAAAAATAACAGCAACACAAGCCAGCACTTGGAGCTTGGGGATAAATTAAATAATGGGCCCAAGTATAACTAACATTCCATAGGTGAGAATCAGAACATCAGAAAGACTTTAGATTGTCTAGAGCAATGATTTTCAATCCAGGCCTTATATCTGGATTGAGATTTATACCAGTATCACTAATACACAGATCTAACGCCAACAAAATCTCTGAAGTAAAGATTGGACATTGGTATTTTTAAAGAGCTTCCTTGGTGATTCTAATTAGCAGCCTGGACTGAGCACTGCTGTTTTAGTACAGCTTCTTCACCTTACAGAGGGGAAAGCTGAAAAGTTGGGCAGAGGCCAGAATTAGGATGAGCAACCATCCTAGTTTGCCAGGACTCTGGGGGTTCCCAGGATGCAGGACTTTCAGTTCAAAAATCAGGACAGTCCCAGAACATGGGACTTTCAGTGTCAAAACTGGGAAAGTCCTGGGTAAACCAGAACCAGTTGGTCAACCCACTAAAACCTTCATCTCCCTATTTTTGATAACTCTTTCCAATTAAAATGCTAGGCTATGCCCTGGCTGGTGTGGCTCAGTAGACTGGGCACTGGACTGAGAAGCAAAGGGTCGCCACTTCTATTCCCAGTCAGGGCACATGCCTGGGTTTCGGGCAAGGTCTCCAGCAGGGGGCGTGCTAGAGGTAACCACACAGTGATGTTTACCTCTCTCCTTCCTTTCCCCTCTCTCCAAAAATAAATAAAATCTTTTTTAAAAAAATAAATAAAATGCTAGACTATGTGATTGCTGAGTCCTGAACAACCATCTGGGTATCTTGTTATTTGATCAAGCCCATCGTGTTCTACAGCTTTTGTCTGTAGCTCTCCTGCAAGACAGGACATTCACCCAGGTTCAAATACAAAGCAGTCAGTCAACTAGCCTCTGAGTGGATAGAGTCATGAGGAAGCAGGTGGTCTCAGTAGAGGCGACATCTAACTTTGCTCAGACATGTTTCCATTCTGGCTTCCTGCCTCTGTGGGATGAAGGGGGCCTTTTTTCCTAGCTAAATTCCCTGAGGACAAGCTCTCAGGTCACCAGTTACCCTCCTCTATAGCACTTATCGTAGTAGTGATTTTATATTTGTGTGATAACTTGATTGATATTTGTCAAGATTTTAAATTCAGTGAGGACAGGGTCATGTCTGTTTCAGTTTATCATTTCATCTCAGTATCTAGTACCTGGCATATATTTGGCACATAGTAGGTGTGCAACAAATGAATAAATGCATGAATAAATATTGAATACTATTACCTATTATTGTGCCCGGGAATAACACTAACTTTATCCTTTTATCACTGGGAGATTTCAAACCAGTAGAAGTTAAATCTTTGCCTAGTGGGGCCCACACTATGATAAATGTAATCCATAGTCATCTGAAATATACAGTTGAACCTTGAACAACATGGGGCTTAGGAGCACTGACCCACTTTGCAGTCAAAAATCCATATATAATTTTTGACTCAACAAAAACCTAGTTGTTCTTCAATTATCTGTGGTGGACTGGTTCTGGGACTTCCCTCCAGTGGGTACCAACATCCACAGATACTCAAGTCCTCTATATAAAATGGCATAGATGAATGCACACAGTTGGCCCTCACATTCATGAACTCCCAATCAAAAACAGAATAGGTATTTATTGAGAAAAATCTGCTTGTGTGTGGACCCATGCAGTAAAAATCTGAGTTGTTCCAAGGGTCAACTATAGAGGCACAGGAATGACAATGAGGGCAGTGATGGCCTCATTGAGAGGCCTCTCTTTGCTACCTGCTTCCTGAGACATGCTGCTTCTGAAAGCAGAGCTGCTGATCACCTTCATGTTCACTCAATGCACCTCTTGGAATTGGTGACCTTTGACATTTTATTAATACCTGTGACATTCAGAGCTTGCCAGGAAGGGTTTCTGTCACAGTCCTAGTATCTCACTGCAGATGGCTCACAGATTTATCATCAGCATCAGATCTCTGTTGAACAGCTCTGTATTCCAGTCACTGCTGCATGCTGGGGGAGCAGTGGCTGGTGTAGATGAGATAATAAAGAGAAATAAGACATAATTCCTGACCTAGCATGTTTTACCATACAGTTGTTGGAGAGATATTTATACTTTGAAAAAGCTTATCAGACTATAAGACAGTTTGTAATAAATGCCAGAGATGTGGTACAGCCGATAAATGGTGCCCAGTGTCAGAGAAGGGAGAGTATAAAACAGAATTGGGGGCTGGGTTGGGCTGGGTGTTCTTCATTGTGTCATCCACACCCCCCATTTTCCATGATCAGATATTAACTGTTGGCCCTCACTCCCATCCTCTGCCTCACTACCCAAGCTCAAAAGGGAATACGACAAGGGTATCTTTGAGGAAATGCCTGCACTGTGCCTCTGGACCAGGTGCAAATGCCTTGTGCCCTGTATGCCCTCATTAGAGTGTTGATAAATGTAGAATGAATGAATGAATCAGAGAAACCACCCCCAGCTGCACTTACCACTTCAGATGTAATGAGGTGATACAGTCCTTCTGGGTATTACCCCACTGAACCTAGTGAACACCCAACTGATGAAGTCATTCTGGTGAGCCACTTCCTAGGACATGATCTGGAGAATATCCTTCCTACTTCGCTCACTTAGCCTTCCACCACTGGCTTAGGGCACCACCTGGTGACATATCCAGGAAAGGCTTTGCTGCTCACTAGACTTCTGTTGGCCAGCTTCAGAATCCCCAGGCTGGGAACCATGGAAAACCAGGACCCCACCTGCCCAGACCCCCCAAATAACAGAATCAGCCCTCTCCCAAGCCTCCTCCTGTATTCCTCTTGTGTGGCTTTGGTGCTAAGTATTCTTTTATGGGAAATGTCACTATTACGTCAGCTTTGTAGTTATTCCTAAAGCATCCAGCTGCCCGGGGTTACCCTGTGCTTCCCCACCCATGTATGGGTCATTCCCCACACCTCCAAGGATTGTGGAAGATGACTTATGTTTCCCAGTGTTATCTCTAGGTATGCATTCTTTCTTCAGCTAGTGTCAAAACTCTTGCTCACTGCTCTAGGTCTTACATACTAACCATGCTGCCCATTTTTGTACCATGTACCCCACCAGATAACACTCAAGTCTTTTCTTTCCTCCAAGTGACACCTACCAAAGGCTGTGAGTGAATATAGCACACTTTACAAAAAATATAGAGTCAGAAGGGAGGAACGAAATGGGCAGTTAATTTGGCAAATAACTCAACATGAGCAAGAGATTTGGCAGTGGGGGTGTGGTAAATTTAAATTGATGTCATTTACAGAGCTAACCTTATCAAGCAAAGACAGGCTCCAGGACAGCTAAAGCCAGTTCTAGACAAGAGCACTATGTGGACACATAGACAAGGGCTCTGCCCCTGTGAAGTTTACATTCCAATGAAGAGAGATGGGCAATAAACAACTAGACAAGAGTTAGAAAATAACGTGAAATAAAGTAATAAGGAGTGGCTGGTGGGAAATAAGGGAGCCACCTATATAAAATGGTGCCAGGGTGACTTCTTCAAGAATGCGCCATGTGAGTCAGGACCCAGATGGTAAGGAGGAGACACAAAGAGAGAGAGAGTCGAGTGTGGACAGTGAGGAAGAGAGCAGCAAAGGAGTCAGAGAAATGGCCCTCCACTGTTCAGGTGAAGCATCAAAAAGGGACCCTGAAAATAAGGTGACCAATGTGATTTAAAGGGACAGGAATATCCATGTACAAGTCCAGTTGTGTGTGCAGTGAAGGGTAATGTGGCCCCTCATTTTCAGTAAATTAATCACACTCACAGATTTTTTTTGCAAGGGTATTTTTTTACTTTTTACTTTTGTTTCTGTTTTGGTTTTGGTGGAAGTCAGGGAGGAACTGAGATTGCCACCCATTGAGCAGAACAGAAAACACACATCTGAAGACAGAAGCCCAGAGGTAAAGGCAATATGAGCTCACGGGTCTCCCTGGGAATTCCTGATGAGCACACCAGGCCTGGGGCTCGAGCTCATCTTAATGAGATCCCAAGGGGGCAGGGAGGCCCATATTTATTGTCCACTTACAAGCTACTTTTCAGCACCAGGTACCCCACCAGTACTAGTAAGTACCTCCAGTACCTCATTTTATCTTCGTACCTGTACCACTGTTATTTCCACATTATACAATAAGTGAGGAAATTAAGGCTAAGAGAGGTTGAGTAACTTGCTGAAGATGACATAGTAATGAGGGAAAAATAGAATTGGAATTTAGGTCTGACTCTAACACTGTGTCCAGAACCTCACTCTTATATGACATGCATTAATGAATTCAAACATGAATAATTCTCCTGCCCACTTGCCCAACATTCAGACACAGACATAAGCAATTACTCCCTCTTCTGAATCCCCCATAGATAGCAGTTGGTCTGTGGAATTTGAAAGAAATCTCAACTAGTGTAGTGGTTCTCACCCACTGCACACTTGACCATGTCTAGAAACACTTTTGGTTGTCACATCTGGTGGGGCGGGTGGTGCTACTGGCATCCAGTGGATAGAGGCCAAGATACTGCTAAACATCCTACAGGCCAGGACTCACAACAAACAATTGTCCAGATCAAAACGTCACTTGTGCCAATATTGAAAAGCTGATGTAGATGTCATTAAGGAAAGTGGCTAGCTGGCCAGCATGATATTATATTGGTGATTTAACCTCAGTCAGTGCTCTGTCTCTCAGCTTACAGCACCCAGAACCTTGATTTTGTGAATTCTCTGAGGTAATAAGGTCCTGAAGAAATGATTTGCATCAAGCAAAAAAAAAGAGTGTAAGAACTAATTTTTTTTAATTTTAAGCAGATGAACCCCAAAACAAAATAAGCAAGAACTTTCCAATTATTCACAGATGTTATTACAATATACCTTGAAAAACAAAAGTAAGATGAGAAAACAAACCATGAATTCTTTCAAGGCCCATAAGTTTCTGACCAGTGTAGGTTAGAGACCCTAAGCAGACAGAAAGGACAGCAGTGTGGTGAGGTGAAGCCAAGGCCTAAATGTCAATTCTGTCTTCTCCACTTCCTAGCTATATGACCCAGACAAGTTACTTAACCTCTTAATTTTCTTCATCTGAAAAGTGAAACAATAGCAACAACCACCTTATAAACCAACACTGTCCAACAGAAATAAAACACAAGCCACAAATGTAATTTTTAAGAATTTAGTACCCACAATATAAAGAATAAAAAGAAACAGATGAAACTGAGTTTAATAATGTAATTAATTTAACCAAAAAATAGCCAAAATATTATCATTTCAACATGTAATCAATGAAAAAAATTAAGGGAACATTTTACATTATATTTTTAATACAAAGTTTTTGAAATTTAGTATGCAAGTTGTACATACAGTACATCTCAATTCAGACTAACCAGATTTCAGTGCTCAGTAGCCATAGGTGGGAAGTAGCACAGTTCTAGGGTATTACAAAAATTAAATGAATTAATAAAGGTAAATTACTTGGTCCCAAGCAACTGCATAGTAAATGCTGATGTTATTACTTCACCACTTGAAATGGACAGCACACAGTAGCACTCTGAATAATTATGTGTCAAGGTATTTTCTTAATGCTTATCTTTTTACATCATGAACATAATATGTAGCAGGATATGAAGGCTAATATCATCTCAATTGCCCAGGTTGGAATCTGCCCCTTGGCTTACTAGCTATGTAACTTTGGGCAAATTACTTAACATACCTGTGCCTCAATTTACTCATCTGTAAAAGGAGTAATGGAGGTAAAATAGTACCTCTATTATAAGATGGTTGTGAGGATGAAATGAGTTAATTCATGTAAATACTTAGAACAGTGTCTGCCACATGGTGATATAATAATAGGTATTACTATTTTATGTTTGTTAAAGGAAATCAGAAAATACAGAAAAGTTGGAGGCACAAATTAATTAATTAGCCCCCAAGGTCTTTTTAACCAAAAACAACCACAGTTGACATTGTCTTCAGTGGTTTCACGATAAAACATAGGGCCCCACCACATTCCTCTCTTAATAAGCTATAAACTGCTTCTCCCATCCTCCCCTTACTTTCTACTTCTTAAAAATCTCTGGCTCTAGAAGCCAAGTGAAGGTCAAAGAACATTCCTATGAACATGAAGAAAAAGCAAAGAAATAGAGTTGTGCTTCTGGGCTACTTCTCTGGTCTGTTGTCCAGTGGTAGTCTGATTGATAACTGGCACCATATCTTGTTTCCACCAAATGCCAGTTGAGATGGGACTACTGATTTGCTCATGTAACAACACAGAGTGGCTCTGTGTGCCAGAAATGTAACACCACCACACATGATAAACCCAGAACCCTCTCTCTCTTGCTGGATAGTCCCAGTGTACCTTGGTGACCCAAATGTGAACAAAGAACACCTGTCCCTGATTATACTCTTCCTGCTGGGCTTGCAGCTCTGACCACGGACCCTCCCTTCTAAGGCAGTTGTTCTTAAACTTGAGGGCATCACCTGGTGAAATTGCTAAAATGCAGATTCAACTGGGTTTGACTCTTCTGCTTCAATATCTCTAGGAATACCAAAAATCTGCATTTTCATACATGGTGCAGGGAATCCTCATGCCGATGACCTGTAGCCCTAAGCTTCACCCTGACCCTAACCCTTCTTTTTGAGAATTTTCATATTGTAAGGGCAATAATTCTCTTTGCAGCTCACTGGCACCTACAAGACACAAAGACCAAACTAGAGCTAGGGATAGGGATAGTGATAGTGATAGAGAAATGGGAAGAGAGCCCTGTTCTTTTCCCAGAGTGTTTGACCCACAGTACCCTCTTTGAAGTTCAGTGTCTCTCTTCAACTCTAGCACAGACAGCACCATTCACTTAAAAAAAAAAAAAACCAGTGTGACCAACATATCACATTCCAACGTTAGTGGAAAGGAATATTTTATCTGGAGTCAAATCTTGACTTTGCAACTTTATTAGTTGTGTGACTTCAAGCAAGTTTCTTATTTCTATGAATCCTTGTTTACTCATCTGCAAAATAGGGAAAATAGAGCCATCCTCTCAAAATTGCTAGAGCTATTAAATTAGATAATGTATGGAAACAGACTTAGAGCAGTACCTTCTGCATAGCAAATGGTCATTTTAGTTACTCCACAACTCTTCCTTGGGCACCAACCAATAAGTGTAAGGCTCTGTGCTAGCTTCTGGAGCACAAATATGAATGGGAAGAACTGCCTTTCTGCAAGGTATCTTACAAGTACTGAATAGAGCAGGCAGTGGTTTAACTACAAGAGAGGAGAAAAACAGAGTGGTCACAGAAATATGAGTATTCTATTTTTTTCCAGATGAAAACTTGCTACCCATAAAGAATTTGGGGAGCACCCACTGAGACCCATTTGTCCCCTCATGGGGGTTGATCATAGAAAAGACATAATTACAAGTCTCAGCTGATTAACCCAAGTAAAACTAGTCTTCAAAAAATTAACTGTGCTAAGTGAGCTAGGGACTGGGGACCTGGTCAGGGTGCAAAACCCTAGCCTTAATGCACAACAAACACCTTTAGTATGTTTATGCTTAAATAATCCCAGTTCTTAAAATTTCCCCTAAGAACTGATCTTAAAAAGAAGAAAACTTTACACACAACGATATATCAAAAGCTGCTTTAAAAAATTTCATGCCTTTGACAAAATTCAGCATCCATTTAGGATAAAGAACTTTTAGCAAAGTGGGACTAGAAGGAACATATCTCAACATAATAAAGGCCATATATGACAAACCCACAGCTAACATCATACTCAACAGTAAAATGCTAAAAGCATTTTTCTTAAGATCAGGCACAAGAAAAAATGTCCACTTTCACTACTTGTACTCAACATAATATTGGATGTCCTAACCACAGCAATAAAAAACCAGAAAGAAATAAAAAGTATCCAAACTGGAAAGGAAGAAGTAAAACTGTCATTATTTGCAGATGTCATGATACTATGTATAGAGAACCCTAAAGATTCTAATAAAAAATACTACAACTGATAAATAAATTCAGTTAAGTAGCAGGATACAAAATTAATATTTAGAAATAGATTGCATTTTTACACCCTAATAACAAAATATCAGAAAAAGAAATTAAGGAAACAATTCCACTTGCAATTGCATCAAAAGAAAATAAAATATCTAGGAATAAATTTAACCAAGGAGGTAAAACACATAAATGCAGAAAACTATAAGACATTTAAAAAATGAAGTATGCAAATAAATGGAAGCATGTATTGTACTCATGGATAATAACAATTAATATTGTTAAAATGTCAATATTATCCAAAGCAATCTACAGATTCAACGCAATCCCTATCAAAACACCAATGGCATTTTCCAAAGAACTAGAAAAATAAACACAAAATGTATATGCATCACAAAAGACCTCAAATACCCTCAGCAACCTTGAGAAAAACAGAACAAAATTAGAAGAGGCAAACTACCTGATTCAAACTATACTACAAGGTTATAGCAATGAAAACAGCATGGTACTTGCATAAAAACAGATACATAGATCAATGGAACAGAATAGGGAGCCCAGAAATAAACCAACATTTATATGGTCAATTCATTTATGACAAAGGAGGCAAGAATATACTATGCAGTAAAAACAATCTCTTCGATAAATGGTGTTGGGAAAATTGGGCAGATACTTGGAAAAAAATGAAACTAGACTACCTTCCTACACCATATACAAGAATAAACTCTAAATAGATAAAAACTTAAACATAAGACCTGGAACCATAAAACTCCTAGAAGAAAACATAGGCAATAGCCCTGGCTGGTGTGGCTCAGTAGATCGAGTGCCAGACCATGAACCAAAGGGTTGATGGTTCAATTCCCAGTCAGGACACATGTCTGGGTTGAGGGCCAGGTCTCCCAATAAGAGGTGCTTGAGAGGCAACCACATATTGATGTTTCTCTTTCTTCTCCCTCCCTCCCTGTCTCTAAAAATAAATAAATAAAATCTTTATAAAAAAAAGAAAACATAAGCAGTAAACTATTTGACATCACCCTTAGTAATTTTTTATGTATCTCCTTGTGCAAAGGAAACAAAAGAAAAATAAACTAATGAGACCACATCAAACCAAAAAGTGTTTTGTACAGCTAAGAAAACCATCAATAAAATGAAGACACAACCTAGTGAATGGAAGAAGATATTTGTCAATGACACATCTGATAAGGGATTATTATCCAAAATATAAAAAGAATTCATAAGACTCAACACTAAAAAAAAATAAACAACCCAATTTAAAAATGAGCAAAGACCTGAATAAACACTTCTTCAAAGAAAACATATAGATGGCCAATAGACATGTGAAAAGTTGCTCAACGTCACTAATCATCAGAGAAATGCAAGTTAAAACCACAATGAGATACCACCTTACACATGTAAAAATGACTATCATCAATAAATTACAAACAAGGGTTGGTGTGGTTGTGGATAGAAGAGAATCCTTGTGCACTGTTAGTGGAAATGCAGACTAGTAGAGCCACTACAATAAACAGTATGGAGGTTCCTCAAAAAATTAAAAATAAAACTATCATATGACCCAGCAACCCCACTTCTGGGTATTTATGCAAAGAAATCCAAAACACTAATTCAAAACAATATATGCATCTCCATATTCTCATAACATTATTTATAATAGCCAAGACATGGAAGCAGCCTAGGTGTCCATCAATAAACAATTGCATAAATAGGAGGTGGTAGATACTCATATATACACTGGAATATTACTCAGACCTAAAAAAGGATAAAATCTTACCATCCATGATAACAAGGATGGCCCTAGAGGGTACTATGCTAAGTGAAATAAGTCAGACAGAAAAAGAAAAATACCACATGATTTCCCTTATATGGGAAATATATAGCTACCTGGCCAGGGCTCTAATCTCCTTTTTAGTGGGAACTGCATTTAGTGTAACTACATAAACTTAGTTGATGAGAATGAGAGAAAGTTCTGTTTTACTGAAGAATCTAAAAAACATAATAAATAATCAAATAAAACAGAAAAAACTGATAGTTACAGAGAACAAACTATGGTTGCCAAGTGGAAGGAACTTTGGGGGACTGGGTGGAGAAAATGAAAGGATGAAGAAGTACAAATTGGCAGTTACAAAATAGTCACAGGAATGTAAAGTACAGCTTAGGAAATATAGTCAATAATATTGTAATAACTATATATAGTGTCAAGTAGGTACTAGCTTCATTAAAGGGATGACTTTGTAAGGTATGTAAATGTCTAAATAAAACCAGAAAAGTCAGCATTCATGCTGTCTATCTCACCAGAACCAGTAATCAGAGACAAGGATTGAATCTTTATGGGTGCTTTATTCAGTCGCTGGAGATCTGAGAAGATGGCAGGTTACATATCCTAAAAACCACCTTAACATCTCATCTCAGGCCAAACTTTCTTTTCCTTTTTTCTTTTTAAGATTTCATTTATTTATTTTTAGAGCAAGGGGAATGGAGGGAGAAAGAGAGGGAGAGAAACATCAATGTGTGGTTGCCTCCCACACACCTCCCCACTGGGGACCAACCCAGGCATGTACCCTGACTGGTAATCAAATCAGCAACCCTCTGGCTCACAGGCTAGCACTCAATCCACTGAGCCACACCAGCCAGGGCCTCAAGCCAACCTTTTTATAAGGAGAAGAAAATGGTAGGTAAGGGTTTTGGGAAAACATTAATGAGATAAGAATTGCTGTCCCAGCAATTTTCCTAGTATTTCTTTATTTACTGATCAACAATTCTGTATCTGCTCTATGAATGTTCCCTTCCTGGAACACAATGGCCAGATATCATCTCCATTGCTTGCTGACCTGCCCAGGGCACAAAGGTTGAATTGTTTGTCCACCTCCTGGAGCACAGGTAGCAAACACAAGGCCCAAGAACCGAATCCGGCCCTCCACCTTGTTTTATCCAGCCTGGCACCTTGTTTCTACCTGGTGGCAGCACCAAGCTCCTTGCCCGTAGTTAAGAAGTAGTTATATTATACAGTCCTAAAATTACATTTAGCCCTTTGAGGGTAACCGCTAAGCTGATATGGCCCCTGGTGAAAATAAGTTTGACACCCCTGGTCTAAAAATAAATAAATAAAGTCTCTTTTAAAAAGGTGCATGAGGACTAAAGGGAAAAAATTAAACACCTAATCTCCTTTTTTAAAATCCTCACCCAAGAATATGTTTATTGATTTGAGAAAGAGAAACACATGGAAGTGAGAAACACTAATTTGTTGCCTCCTATACACTTTCTGACTAGGGATCAAACCTGCAACCTGTTGGTGTATGGGATGATGTTTCAACCAACTGAGCTACCTGGCCAGGGCTCTAATCTCCTTTTTAGTGGGAACTGCATTTAGAATAACTACATAAACTTAGTTGATGAGAATGAGAGAAAGTTCTGTTTTACTGAAGAATGTCAGCTGGTCCATGTAAAAATAATGTTAGAAATACAAAAGCATTTTTTGTAAGCTCTCATGAAATTGATTCAAGCAAGGATTGTCAACTGGTGTTAAAATCATTATGTAATTGTAGGGTAGGTGGAGACACCCAGGTGTCTGGGTAACTAAAGGGAGCAGTGTTCCCATAGCCTTGGATGTATAACAGGATACAGCCAAGTGGGGGGTCCCCAAATAGGGATTTGTAATGGGATCCAGAACTCAGTGTGTTCAGGAAATATTTGAGAAAAAATATATATGATGTCCTCACCCCCACCAGTCAAAGCTGGGGAATGGGACACATGGAACATGGCCATTGAGAGCTGTTTTGTATAGCAACAGCTTTGCAGCTAACCTCTGGCATGGTCATTTAATATATCTGTAAACCTTTAACTGTTTTCATAGATTAGTTAAATAGTTGTGGCCATGCTTTGAGCCAGGGGGAAGGGAGTGACTTCAACCCAAGATGTAACTGGGAAGTAACTCCCCCTGGTTACAGCACCTGAGTGAGAGCTTGGAGATGACTGGCTCCACGCCATGGGGACATGCCTGCCAAGACTTACTATGGCAGCCCAGTAAAGCTGGAAGGATACAGGAATGGTGGCAGGTGTAACTGATTGTGGGAGGAGTCGGAAATGGGGCTGAAGAGGAAGATTAGCACAGGGATTTAAACACAGGCATGGCAGCCAGACCAGGTTGGGACCACGCAGCTTTGGGTTGCTCCCTTTTGCCACATAGCTTAGGAAGAAGGAGAGACTTTGCCTGGAAGAAAAGGGTTGAAAGGACTCTTGCTGGTGGGCCATGAGAAGGTGCCACATAACTTTGGACTAACTGGAGATCATGACAGCGACACAGCTGATGGTGCAAGAAGCCTAAATCATGGACTTTTTCTTTTCCTGAGATACAGTACCGCAGACTGGGCAAAGGGGAGAAGGAAGGACTGTGTGCATTTGTGGGTATTCTAAAGAAGTTTAGTATTTTAATGAAACACTAAGTCATTACTCTAAGTCTGTATAATTTTTAAATAAAATAATTCCTTTCCCTTTCACTAATCTCTGGCACTGAGAGACGTTTTTCCTCTGGTGGCGGGCAAAGCAGACCTAGTACAGGGGAGGAACCCCAGAGAAAAAGGGGAGTTCCTTTTAGTAATAGTATATTGTTCACCCCTGCCCCCAGTCTGTTCTGTAACAGAGGTGCCTGATAACCAGTGTTCTCATAGCCTTGAAACTGGGTCTGATAAAGTATTCCCATAACATGAAGTGAACTTGCATGTGCAGAATGATGTTATGTTATGTTATGTTATGTAATGTTCTGTCAGTTTTCCAGGTTTGTTCCCCTCTAGTATTTAAACAGGTAGAGACTCCCTGTTGGAGGTAGTGATGATAAAATACACACAAGGGGACAGGTACCACAATGGGGGCAAGGGCTATGACATGAGACCTGTAGATAGACACGCAGCTTGCAGCATGCATGGCTCACCCACCCACGAATAAAGGCATACCAGACATTCCAATGGCTCCATGAATATTCTTCCATCTGCACAAATACCATGAACCTGTCTAGACTTGAAGGGTGGCAACATAGTAATCCACCTATTAGAATGGCTAAAATTTAAAAACCTGATCACACTAAATGTTGATGGAGATATGGAGGAATTGGAACCTCATTCAATGCTGGTAGGAATGTAGAACCACTTAGGAAAACAGTTTGGCAATTCTTAAGAAGTGAAACATATACCCAGTATATGATTTAGCCATTTCACTCCTAGGCATTTACCCAAGAGAAATGAAAGTGTAAATCCACAGAAAGCCTTACACAGGAATATTTGTTCACAGCAGCTTTCTTTGTCATAGCCTAAAAAGGCTCTTCCTGTAATTCATAGATCCCTTTATCCAGCTCAACAAAACAACAACAATGAGATAGAGATTAAAAAACAAAAACAATGCCCTGGCTGGTGTAGCTCAGTGGATTGAGCACAGGCCTTCGAACCTATGATCGCGGTTCAATTCCCAGTCAGGGCACATGCCTCCTGGGTTGCAGGCCAGTTCCCAGTAGAGGTCATGAGAGGCAACCATACATTGATGTTTCTCTCCTTCCCTTCCCCTCTAAAGATAAATAAATAAAATCTTTTAAAAATACAGTTGGGATTCTCTAGAAGAGATAAGTGAAGGAGATTCTCACCTACTGGGGTTAATCCCCCATGACATCCAAAGGAGATCCCAAGGCTCTTGAGAATTTGATACCAGCTGAAACACTGACAGGATGGACTAAAAGGGACAAAGAGAAGATACAATGAAGAAGTCTGTTGGACCACCCAAATTGTACAGACAGGAAGCAGGCTGATAAAACTACTCAGCTGTAAACACACACACTTTACATGAAAAAAGAAGGATGACTGGGAGAATGGAGTCTTAAATTCAGAGAACAGAGCTGAGAACCACAGTGGATAATTTCCAAGCCTGGAACCTCACGGAGATTACTTGGCTGGATTGTGAAATTTGGGGGGGGGGGACCAGTGATTCCTTTATATCTTTTATCTTTTTCCATTTTGAATGGGAATGTCTATAACTATTAACCTGTGCTAGACCCACCATTGTCTTTTGGGAACAGAAAACTTATTTTCTGGTTTCACAGATCCACAGATAGAGAATAATTTTGCCCCAGGGTGGATTATATCTAGAGCCTCATCCTAATCTAATTTAGATCATTTTATTGATGAGAGGTAGATGAGATTTTGGACTTTAAGTTAATATTCTAAGGCACAAGTGGCAAACACAAGGCCTGCAGGCCAAATCTGGCTCTCCACCTTGTTTCTATCCAGCAGCAGTGCCAAGCTCTCGTTTAACAGTTAAGGAGTAGTTACATTTACACAGTGCTAAAATTACATTTGGCCCTTTGAAGGCAACCACATGGTTGTTGTGACCCCCGGTAAAAATGAGTTTGACACCCCTGTCCTAGAATACATGTAGGGCATGTATTCCAGTTCCTTGAACAACAGCTTTCCACATGCATTAATCACTTAAGCCTATCGGCTGTAAATAAAGCTAAAATCTTTAACTCTTGAGTTCCCTTATCATAACCACTATATGGTACACCTGAAACTAACATAATAGTGAATGCCAACTGTACCCCAAAAAATTTAAATAACCAAAACTAATTGTAAAACAAAAATTATTTAAAATAACCATAATCACACTAATATTACTCAATACACAATGTAAATAATATTTAAACTGTAACATCAATAACCTACAAATCTGAGGGGGAGGAGAGATAAAAATGTAAAGTTTTGGAAAATCAAGTTGTTATCAGTTTAAAATAAGAAATGGTAATTTTAAGGTATTTTATGTTAGCCTCATGGTAACCACAGATGAAAAACGTGTAGTAGTTACACAGAAGACCAAGAAAGAATTTAAAGCATACTGATTAAAAAAAATATTAAATCACAAAAGAAGACAGTAAATAAGAAGCAAAAAATATTGGATTTATAAAACAGAAAACAATTAACAAAATGGCAATAGTAAGTCCTTATTCAGTGACAATTATGCTACTTTAAAGATAGCTGGATTAAATTCTCCGATAAAAAAAACATAAAATGGCTGAATGGATTTAAAAAACAAGATCCAATAATATGTTGCCTACCCAAGACTATAGATTTAAAGATACACATAGACTAAGTGTGAAGGAATTGGTAAAGATAATTCAGGCAACTGGCCACCAAATAAGGGTTTTGTAGCTATACTTATATCAGACAATGTAATTTAAACTAAAAAATGGTTTAAAAAAGAGTCAAAGAATATCATTATGTAGCAATAAAAGGGTCAATCCATCAAGAAGATATAGCGATTATAAATGTGTATGCACCCAACATTGAAACATCTAAATATATAAAGCAAACACTAACAGAACTAGAGGAGAAATAAAGACCAATGCAGTAATAATCAGTACTTTATTACCCCACTTTCAACAATAAATAGATCATCCAGACAGAGAATCATTAAGAAAACAGTGGATTTGAACATCATAGGTCAAAGGTACATAATAGAAACATACAGGACATCCTTTCTGACAACAGCAGAATACATATTCTTCTCAAGTGCACATAGAACATTGTCTAGTACAGGTCACATGTTAGACTTCAGAACAAGCCTTAGAAAATTCAAGATTAAAATCATAGCAAGTATCTTCTCTGACACAATGGTATAAAACTAGCAATCGATAACAGGAGGAAAACTTATGAATACATAAAAATTAACACTCTCCTGAACAACCAATGGATCAAAAAAGAAATTAAAGAGGAAATCAACAAGTATTTTTAGACAAATGAAAATGAAAAAACACAACATGCCAAAACTTATGCAATGCAGCAAAAAACAACTCTAAGTGGGAAGTTTATAGTTATATATGCATACATCAAAAATTGGAGAGATATCAAACAACCTAACTTTATATGTCAAAAAACTTTTAAAAAAAGAACAAATTTAGCCCGAAGTCAGAAGGAAAAAAGAAATAATAAATATTAGAGCAGAAATAAATGAAGTAGAGAATAGAAAAAATAATAACACATATTAACAAAACTAAGAGTTGGTTCTTTTAAAAGATAAACAAAAATAGACAAACTTTCAGCCAGAATAACCAAGAAAAAGAGAGAGAGGACCTAAAACAACAAAATTACAATGAAAAGAGGAGACATTACAACTGGTACCACAGAAATACAAATGATCATAAGAGACTACCATCAAATAATTATATACCAACAAACAATACAAACTATAACAAACAGAAACATTCTTAGAAACATACAACCTACCAAAATTGAACCAGAAAGAAATAGAAAATCTAAACAGAACAATTACTAGTAAGGAGATTGAATCTTAATAAAAATTCTCCCAACGATGAAACTCCCAGGACCAGAGGGCTTTACTGGTTAATTTTAACAAATACTTTTATTTATTTATTTGTTTGTTTGTTTGTCATAATATATTTTTTATTTTAATTGTTGTTCAAGTACAGTTTTCTGTCTTTTACTCCCATTCCAGGTCACCCTGCTTAACAAATATTTTTTTTAATTAATGCCAATCCTTCTCATGCTCTTCCAAAAAATATAGAAAATGAGGAAATACTCCCAAACTCATTTTACAAGGGCAGCATTTCTGTGATACCAGAGCAAACAAAGACAATACAAAAAAAACATCCTGGCAGGTGTGGCTCAGTGGATTGAGTGCTGGCCTGTGAACCAAAGGGTCACTGGTTCAATTCCCAACAGGGCACATGTCTGGGTTGCAGGACAGGTTCCCAGTAGAGGGTGCCTGAGAGGCAACCACACGTTGATGTTTCTCTCTCTCTCTTTCTCCCTCCCTTCCCCTCCATCTAAAAATAAGTAAATAAAATAGCTTTTTAAAAGAAAACTACAGGCCAATATTTCTGATAAATATAGATGTAAAAATTCTCAGTAAAACACTACAAAACTGAATCCAGCTGTACATTAAAGAATCATTTGGCACAATCAAGTGGAATTTATCCCTAGAATGAAAGAATAATTTTTAATTTATATAGTATCATATAGTTATTAATAAAGACATTTTTATTTTTACATATAAGATCATTGCAAAATTCAATTGTGTGCGAGACAAAAATGTTCCCAGATACTAGGGTTTGTTAGTACTCCCTGCCACTAGAATTTAAATACAACTTTCTTTTTCAACTGCACACAGAACATTTAACAAGATAGACCATATTCTGGGCCATAAAACAAGTCTAAATAAAGTACAAAGTATCCAAATCACACAAAGTATTTTCTCAACATCTACACTTCTCAAAATGTTTCAAAAAACTTCAAAAGAAGAAAGACTCTCAAGGTCTTTATACAAAGCCAGTATTACCCTAATTCTAAAACCGGATAAAGATTTTACAAAGAAAAATATAGGCCAATATCCCTGATAAACAAAGATGCTAAAATCCTCAACAAAACATAAACTGAATCCAGCAATACATTGAAAAAATTATACACAAACCCTGGCTGGTGTGGCTCTGTGGATTGAGTGCTGGCCTCTGAACCAAAAGGTCACCAGTTCAATTCTCAGTAAGGGCACCTGCCTGGGTGGCAGGCCAGGTACCCAGAAGGGGGCATGTGAGAAGTAACTGCACATTGATGTTTCTCTTCATTTCTTTCTCCTTCCTTCCCCTCTCTCTAAAAATAAAAAATAAAATAATAAAAATAAGAATATTGTATACCATGATCAAGTGGGAATTATTGCTGGGTTGCAAGGTTGGTATAACATCCACAAATCAATGTAATACTTCATATAAACAAAATGAAGGATAAAAACCACATGATCATATGAATAAGATTCAGAAAAAGCATTTGACAAAGTCCAGGACCCACTTATGATAAAAATTATCAGCAAAATGAGACTAGATGGAATATATCGCAACATAATAAAGATCATATATAACAAACCCACAGCTAATATCATACTCAAAAAGGAAAAAATTAGAGCATTTCCCTTAAGATCATGAACAAGACAGGGTTGTCCACTTTCACCTCTCTTATTCAACATAGTAGTGGAAGTCCTAGACAAGAAGAAGAAATATAAAGCATCCAAATTGGAAAGGAAGAAGTAAACAGTCATTATTTGCAAATGACATGATACTGTATATAGACAACCCTAAATATTTCAACAAAAAATATTAAAACTGATAAATAAATTTAGTAAAGTAGCAGGATATACAATGTATATACAGAAATAGTTCACATTTTTACATACCAATAATGATCTATGAGAAAGGGAAACTAAGAAAACAGTCCCATTTACAATTGCATCAAAAACATACCTAGAAATAAATTTAACCAAGGAATTAAAAGACACATACTCAGAAAAATCATAAGACACTGAAGAAAGAAATTGAAAAGATACAAATAAATGAAAGCATATTCTGTGTTCATGGATAACAGTAAATAACATTTAAAATGTCCATACTGCCCAAAACAATTTATAGATTCAACACAATTCATATAAAAACACAAATGTTGCCCTGGTGAGGTATGGCTCAATGAATTGAGTTCCAGCCTGTGAACCAAAGGGTTGCTGGCTTGATTCCCAGTTAGGGCACCAGCCTGTGTTGTGAACCAGGTCCCCAGTAGAGGGTACATGAGAGGCAACCACACACTGATGTTTCTCTCCCTCTCTTTCTTTCTCCCTTTCCCTCTCTCTAAAAATAAATAAATAAAATTATAAAAATAAAACCACAAATGATATATTTCACAGAATTAGAACTAATATACAATAATTTATATGCATTACAAAAGATCCTAAATAACCACAGTCATCTTGAGAAAAAAAAAACAACAAAGTTGAAGGGATCATGCCACCTGATATCAAAGTATACTACAAGGCCATAGTAATCAAAACAGCACAATATTGGCACCAAAAAAGACATATAGATCAATTTAATAGATTAGAGAACAGAAATAAACCCACACCTTTATGGTCAATTAATACTTGACCTAGGAGGCAAGGACATTCAATGGAGTAGAGACAGTGTCTTCAATAATGGTGTAAGTAAAACTGGACAGATGCATGCAAAAACATGAAACTAGAATACCTTCTTAAACCATATGCAAGAATAAACAAAATGGATTAAAGACTTAAATGTAAGACTCAAAACCATAAAAATCCTGGAAGAAAACATAAGCAGTAAATTTCTGACATCACTCTTAGCAATATTATTTTGGATATGTCTTCTTGGGCAAGAGAAACAAACAAACAAAATAATCCAATGGGACTACACCAAACTAAAAAGATTTTGCACAGCAAAGGAAATCATCAACAAAATAATAAGACAACTCACAGAATGGGAGAACACATTTGCCAGTACATCTGCTAAGGGGTTAATATTCAAAATTTATAAAGCACTTACAAAATTCAACATGAAAACCACAAACAACCCAATTAAAAAATGGGCAAAGGACCTGAATAGATACTCTTCCAAGGAGAACATACAGATGGCTAACAGACATATGAAAAGATGCCCAACATCACTAATCATCAGAGAAATGCACATTAAAACCACAGTGAGCTATCATCTCACACTGTCAGAATGGCTATCATCAATAAATCAAAAAACAACAAGTGCTGGCAAGAATGTGGAGAAAGGAGAACACTTTTGCACTGTTGGTGGGAAAGCAAATTGGTGCAGCCACTGTGGGAGGCAGTATGGCGATACCTCAAAAAATTAAAAATGCATCTGCCTTTTGACTCAATAATCCTACTTCTGGGAATATATGCTAAGGAACACAAAATACTAATTTGAAAGAACATAAACACCCCTATGTTCATTGCAACATTATTTACAGTTGCCAAGATACAGAAGCAGCCCAAGTGTCCATTAACAGATGAGTAGATAAAATAACTGTGGGACATTTACACAGTGGAATACTACTTGACTGTAAAAAAGAAGAAAATTTTATCTTTTCCAACAGTGTGATTGGACCTGAAGAACATTATGTTAAGTGAGATAAGCCAGTCAGAGAAAGAGAAATACCACTCGATTTCACTCATATGTGGATTCTAATGAACAAATTGAACTAACAAGAAAAATGGGGACAGACTCATAGATGGAGAGCAAGATGACAGCTAGGGTGGCGAGTTTAGGGAATCGAGGGGTTGAGCAAAAAGGAAAAAGGACCCATGGACATGGACAACAATATGATGATTGCTGGAGGAGAGAGATATAAGTGGACTAAATGGTAATGGAAACAATACGACAAATATTTAAAACACATATGTGGTAAATTAAAAAATGTATGTAGAATTCAATACCAAAACCAAACAATTCAATTTAAAAAATGGACGAAGGATCTGAACAGACACTTCTTCAAAGAAGACATACAGATGGCCAATAATCATATGGAAAGATGCTCAACGTCACTAATCATCAAAACCACAATGAGATCTCAACTCATACCTGTCAGAATGGCTGTTATCAGTAAATCAACAAACTAGAGTTGGCAAGGATGTGCATAAAAGAGAACCTTCTTCACTGTTTGTGGAAATTGGTCTAGCCACTGTGGAAAACAGTATGAAGGTTTCTCAAAAAAATTTAAATAGAACTGTCTTATTCTCTGACCTACCCAGAGATTCCACTTCTTGGTATACATTCAAAGAAACCCAAAACACTGGTTCTAAAAACATATGCATCCCTATATTCATTGTAGCATTAATTACAATAGCCAAGATATGAAAGCAACTCAAGTGTTCATCAATAGACGACCATATTAAAGTGACAGTACATATATACAATGGAATATATACTTGGCCACAAAAAGAATGAAATCTTTAAGAACTGAATTTATTTATATACATATTTTAGAGAGGGGGAAGAAGAGAAGGAGTGAAACATAAATGTGAGAAAGCAACACCAATCAGTTGCCTCTCATTCATGCCCTGATGGGGAACCATACCCGAAACCTAGGCACATACCCCAACCAGGAATTCAACTGGAGACATTTCGCTTTGTGGGATGATGCCCAATCAACTGAGCCACATTGTTCATGGCAAAAAAGAATGAAATCTTATTGGGACATCATTTGGGACGTCATTTGGGACATCATGGATAGACCTAGAAGGTACTTTGCTAAGTGAAAAAAGTCATTCGTAGAAAGACAAATACCACAATTTCATTTATATGTGAAATCTAAAGAACAATACAAACAAAACGCAAACAGACTCATAAATACAGATAATAGACTGATGGTTCCTTGAGGGGAGGTTCTTGGGCAGCTGGGTAAAAAAGTGAAAGGATTGAGAAATACAAATCGGCAGTTACACAATAGTCATGAAATGTATAAAGTACAACATAGGGGATATAGTCAATAATACTGTAATATCTATGTGTGCTGCCAGATGGGTAGTAGAAATATCAAGGGGACACTTTGTAAAGTACATGCCTATCTCACCACTATGCTGTACACTTGAAACTAATACAAAATAATATTGCATGTAATTTGTAATTGAAAAATAAAATTTTAATTAAGAAATATGTTCTCTAACCACAATGGAACTATATGAAAAATTATTACCAGAAAGATATCTGGAAAATCCTCAAATGTCTGAAAACCAAATCCTACAATTCTAAATAACCCATGATCAATAAAGAAATTGAAAGGGAAATTAGAAAGTGTTTTGACCTGAATGAAAATGAAAATACAACATATCAGAAGATGTAGGATTCTGCTAAGCAATACTTAAGGGGAAGATTTATATCACTAAATGCCCATACCAGAAAAGAATTATCAAGTAAATAAGCTTAATTTCTTAAGAAATTAGGGAAAAAGAGAAAATCTGCGTCAAACTAAGCAGTAAAAGGAAATAATAAAGAGTAAGATAGAAATTAATGAAATAGAAAACAAAACAAAAAATGGAGAAAATCAATGACATCCAAAGCTGGTTTTGTGATTTCTACAAAATTGATTAACCTCTAGCCAGATTGGTCAGGATAAAAATGAAGAAGATACAAATTACCAGTGTCAGGAACAAGTGAAGTGACATCATCCAACAGGTCCTATAGATATTAAAAGAATAAGACAATATTATGAACAACTTTATTTCAAAAAATTTAAAACTAAACTTGGATGAAATTCTCTTTGAGGAACATAAATTACTATGATTAATTCAAAAATAAATAGATAACTTGAGTAACCCTATATCTATTCAATATTTTGAAGTTGCAGTTAAAAACCTCCCCACAAAGAAAACTCAATCCCAGATGACTTTACTGGTGAATTTCACCAAACATTTAAGTGAGAAATAATATCAATTCTACACAAACTCTTCTAAAGTAATTAAAGAGAAAAGAATACTTCCCTAGCTATTTTATAAGAGCAAACTACCCTGATACTAAACCACACATATAAATTTACCCCCCAAAAAGGGGGGGACTAATAGCCAAATTCCTCATAGACATGGAGCAAAAATTTTAAATACAATTTTAGCAAATTAATGTCAACAATATATTTCAAAGATAATACGTCATGACCAAGTGAGGTTTCAGGGCTTCAGAGTTAAATTAACATTTGAAAATTCCTCAATGAAATTTACCACATTAACAAACTAAAAAAGGAAAACCATATGAACATTTCAATAGATGCAGAAAAAGCCCTCAACAAATGTGCAAAATTTAACACCCATTTCAGATAAAAACTAGAAATAGAAGGGAACTATTTAAAATGCATCAACAAAAAACCTACAGCTATAATTATACTTATTGGCAAAAGACTGAATGTTTCCCCCTAAGGTCAAGAATAGACAAAGATGTGCCCTCCCACCACTTCAGTTCAGCTTTTTCCTGAAGGTTCTGTTCAGGACAATCAGGCAAGAAAAAGAAATAAAAACCCATCCATGTTGGATAGGAAGAAGTAAAACTGTCTTCTCAGGCAACATGATCAGCTATGTAGCAAAGCATATGGAATCTACCAAAAAAAGCTACTAGAACTGAAAAGTGAATTTAGTAAGGTAAGAGTTTGCAGATGCATATTAAAAATTAATTATACTTTTATATACTAACAACAAATAATCAAAAATTGAAGTTTACAAGGCAATACTGTTTACCATTACATAAAAAAATACCAACCACTACAATTAACTATATGCTGGTCCATAAGTCAAGCCTCAGTGACTCAAAAATTGCAATCATTCCTACAGAGATGTTATTTAAGGGCACATACTTGCAAATAGTGGATAAGTTCTACAGATCTAATCTGGTCAACAACACCTTATTATAAAATTTAAAGCTACTAGAAGACAAAATCTTAATTGTTCTCACCACAAAAAGAAATAACAAATATGTGATGGGATGGAGCTGTTAGTTAATGCTAAGGTGGTAATCATATAACAGTATATGAGGAGGACTCCCCAAAACCTTGAATTTATTTATTAAAAATTGTGTATTTATCCTTACATGTTTAAACTTCAGTCACCTTCAAAGCACAGTATTCTCAATTTGATGCAATACACTTATTAAGATATTTTTTCCACTGCTCAAAAAAGTTTTTGAGCTTGTTGATTTTGATGCCTTTTAGTGCTTCCTCCCTTTTCTTTTGTTTCACCTCTTCCGCATCAGCAAAATGTTTCCATTTGAGGAATTTTTTTCACACAGGGAAACAAAACAAGTCACTTAGTGCAAGATTGGGTGAATAGAGAGGGTGGAGTGTGGGACTCATGCTGTTTTTGGTCAAAATCTGATGAACGCTCAGTGGTATGGGCAGGTGTGCTCATAAATCATCCATCATGAACATATTGAAAAATCTTTCAGAATAATTAACTGAAGCCAAATGCAGCCTCTCACAGCAATGCCAGCTAGTACACAAATATGGATGGGTTCTTAGAACACTCACTTGGTGGGGGAAGCCTGAACTACGGAGGGCCCACCCTCTAGAAGATAATTCTAATTTTGGGCTCTCCATTAAGCAACACTCCTATTCTGATTCATTCTTTGAACCACTGGTCACTATGATTTTATGATCTTACATTTAAAACATTTGGTGATTTTTTTAGTTCATTATATTTGGTCAGAGAACATGATCAATATTATATAAATTATTTGGTATTTGTATTCTTTGGTACACATTGTATACCTTAAGCTTATACAATATAATATGTCAATTATGTTTCAATTTTTAAAATTGAAATCATTAAGAGTATTCTAAAAATTGATAGAAAAGAGACAATTGCAAAATCCTCTACTTCCAAGGAGCAGATAAAGTTCTTATAAATAATCCAAGGGCCAAAATATTTTATAACAAAAATTAATATAATATTTTAATCAAGTGATATACACAAGTAAACTTGTGGGATGTGATTAAAACAGAGTCTAAATGAAAATTTAAAACTTTAATGCATAAATGAGAAATGAAGAAATACTGAAAATCAATGATCCAAGCTTCCATCTCAAGATGATTTTTCTAAAAAACAAATCAAATCTAAAAAAAATAAAGTATATAATAAAGATAAGAGTTTATGAATAGAAAACAGAATTGTTGGCTCCCAGGCAATATGTTGGCATAGGTAAATGCGGTACTTCCATCCTCCCAAAACCACATCAAAATTACAACTAAACTACAGAACAACCATCATGCAGAACTGCCTGAAATCTGGCTGAATGGAAGTCTTTCAACTAAAGATATATAGAAGCCACACCAAGACTGGTAGGAGGGACAGAGACTCAAAACAAGCTGATCTCACACCCACATGAAGTGCTTAAGAAAACAACAGGAGGGATATTTGGGGGTTTGGGGGGTTGTTTAGTTTTTAGAGAGAGGGAGAAGGAGGGAGAAAGAAAAGGAAACCTTGATGTGACAGAGAAACATTGATTGGTTGCCTCTTACATGCACCCTGACCAGGGCCTGAACCTGCAACCTAGGCATTGGCCTGATGGAGAATCAAACTAGTGACCTTTTGCTTTGCTAGATGACACTCAACCAACTGAGCCACATCAGTCAGGGCAGGAGGGATATTTTGGCTGTCAAGGTCTCCACTGAGGAGCAAAGGGGTCCCAACCTCATATGAGGATCCCCAGCTCTGCAGGGCTTCAGTGCTGGGAAGAGAAGTCCCCATAACTTTGGGATGTAAAAACCAGCTGGGATTGAGGCTGAATGAAATGGATGCTTCTGGAGTTCCAGGCATTCCTCTTAAAGAGCCCACACACAAAGTTACTTAGACTCACTCCCTTTGAGCTCCAGAGCTAAGGCAGTAGATTGAAAGACATAGGGACATACATGGAAGAACTAAATTGTCTAGCATCAGGATGTGGGCTGGAGGGGCATCTGTCTCCCAGACAAAAGTGCTGGCAGTGTCTAGTGTTCATTTTCTGAGCTCTCTTTTTCTGACAAAGCTAGCGGGCAGGCTTAAGTCTCCATCAACCTGGCTCACATTATTCGCCTGCCCTGGTGATTCCCAGAGACCTTGCCCCACTCAACTAGAAATAAATTGTTTCTAGTGTCTTTTCCACACCAGTGGCCTCTCTTGGCTCATGCTTCAGTCTTTCCAAACAAGCAGCATTTAGTCCCAGTGTGCCCCATGTAGCTCACTAAGTGGCCCCAGGCTCAGCACTAGCAGTAGCCATCCTTGTACTGTAGCTTGGCCTCTCCTGGGCACCTCCAAGCCCAGCACAAGTAGCAGCCATCCGCAGATTAATCTGTGGCTCATGCTAGGTAGCTTCAAGCAGAACACAGATGGTAGCTGATCTTGGCCTGAACCTCCTGAAAGGCCCTAGAGCCAGCTTACCTGGTGGCCAGATTCAGACAACATTGAAGCAACACCTGACCACCTCCATAAGCAGCACACTCAAGGGGCAGACTCAGTGGCCACCAGAGCCCTGCTGAAGTCCTGCTCCATGGGGTAGGCCCCTACACAGCTAATCCACCAAAATAGTCACAGTCAGTTCTTGCAGCCAATTGGCCTGGGGGTAAATCTCACTTATTGATGTGTCAACAGCAATCAAGAATCAACTACAACATAAGGGTGCACACAGCCCACCTGGAGATGGAGGGGCACACCTCGGGTACCCAGCTTGAGTGATCATGCAAACTTTGCCATTGGACCTTACAGGATACATACTGCATAAGGCCACTCTACCAAGTCCAGGAGACATAGCAGCTCTACCCAATATATAGAAATAAACACAGAGACCATAAAAATGAGGAGACAAAGAAACATGTCCTAAATAAAAAAACTTCAGGAAGAGAACTAAACAAAATGAAGACAAGCAATCTGCTAAATGCAGAGTTCAAAACACTATTATAAGAATGCTCAATGTACTTAGGAAAAGAATAAATGAACTTAGTGAGGACTTTAACAAGGAGACAGGAAACATAAAAAACAGAGATAGAAAACATAAAATAGAACTAATCAGAAATGAAGAATACACTAATTGAAATGGAGAATACATTACAGGTAATTATCAGTGGAGTAAATGAAGCAGAGAATCAAATTAGAAATTTGGAAGAGAAGGAAGCAATAAATACCCAATCTAAACAGAAACAAGAAAAAATGAATCTATAAAAATGAGAAGAATGTAAGGACCTTCTGGGACACCATCACACCTAAGATCATTCATATCACAAGAGTGCCAAAAAGAAAAGAAAGGAAGAAATTGAGAACCTACATGAAGAAAAAATGACAGAAAACTTCCCTAACCTGGTCAAGTAGATAGATATACAAGTCCATGAAGTGCAGAGTCCCAAATAAGATGAACCCAAAGAGGCCCACACCAAGACACATCATAATTAAAATGCCAAATGTTAAAGACAAAGAGAGAACCTTAAAAGCAGCAAGAGAAAAGCAGTTAGTTATCTTCAAGGGAGCTCCTGTAAGATTGTCATTTTGTGTCTAACAGAAACATTGCAGACCAGAATAAATTGGCATGGAATATTCAATGTTATGAAAAGGAAGGACCTACATCCAAGATTACTCTACCCAGCAAAAGTTATTATTTAGGATGGAAGAATATATAGAGTTTCCCAGACAAGAAAAAGCTAAAGTAGTTCATCACCACCAAACCAGTATTACATGAAATGTTAAAGTATCTCCTTCAAGAAGCAGAAGGAAAAAAAGATTAAAAATATGAATAATAAAATGCAATAAATATGTATCTATCAACAATTAAATTTTAAAAACCAAACAAACCAATAAGCAGAACAGAAACAGACTCATAGATGCAGAGAACATGCTGAAGCTTGCCAAATTGGATGGGGATTGTAAGGATAGGTGAAAAAGAGGAAAGGAATAAGAAATACAAACTAGTAGTTACAAAATAGTCATGGGAGGTAAAGTACAGCATAGGGAATATAGTAAATAATATTGTAATTATTGCATGTTTTTAGGTGATTGCAAAACTTACTGGGAAGATCCATTCGTAAATTATATTTACAACATCTAACCATTATTCTGGTATGCACCTGAAACTAATATAATATTTTATGTCTACTGTAACTAAAAATAAATAATTATTTCAAGTCAAAAACATTTATTTATTTATTTATTTTTTAATTAAATTTTATTTAGTTACTTTTCAAGTACATTTTTTTTTAATCTATTTCTCCCATCCCACCCCCCCCCCGCCCAGTCTCCCCCCTCCCTCCCATTCCCCCCCCCCCCCAGTCCTCATCTCTGTGTCTTTCATACTTGTTCCTCAAAATCCCTCCCCCTTTTTCCCCTTAAGTTCCCTTCCCTCTCCCCTCTGGTCACTGCCCACTTGTTCTCTATTTCAGCGTCTTTGTTTTTATTCTGTTTGCTTGTTTGTTTTATTCTTTAGCTTCCTGTCAAAGGTGAGATCATATGGTATTTGTCCTTCAATGCCTGGCCTATTTCACTCAGCATATTGCTTTCCAGTTCCATCCATGTTGTTGCAAAAGGTAGTAGCTCCTTCTTTCTCTCTGCTGCATAAAATTCCATGGTGTATATGTACCACAATTTTTTGATCCATTCATTTACTGATGGGCACCTAGGTTGCTTCCAACTCTTGGCTATTGTAAATTGTGCTGCTATGAACATTGTGGTGCATAGGTTCTTTGAAATTGATGTTTTAGGATTCTTGGGGTATAATCCTAGCAGTGGAATTGCTGGGTCAAAAGGCAGGTCAATTTTTATTTTTCTGAGAAAATTCCATACTGTTTTCCATAATGGTTGTACCAGTCTACAATCCCACCAACAGTGAACTAAGGTCCCCTTTTCCCCACACCCTCTCCAACATTTGTTGTTTGTTGCTTTGTCTATTATAGCCATCCTGACTGGTGTAAAGTGGTATCTCATTGTCTAGGAAAAACATTTTTAAAAAAGAAAACAGAATTTTTTAAAATTTTATTTAAATTCTTTTTTTAAAAATATTTTATTTATTTATCTTTAGAGGGAAAGGGAAGGAGAAGAGGGAGAGAAACATCAATGTATGGTTGCCTTTTGTGCATCCCCTGCTGGGAACTGGCCTGCAGGGAACCGGCCTGCAACCCAGGAATGTGCCCTGACTGGGAATCGAACCACGATTGTCTGGTTCGCAGGCCGCGCTCAATCCACTGAGCTACACCAGCCAGGGCAAGAAAACAGAATTTTAAAAAAATTGTAAAAGTTCTTATCACCAGAAAAATATATATAACTATGTGTGGTGATGAATGTTAATTAGATTTATTTTAATAATCATTTAATACATACAAATATTGAATCATTATGTCATACACCTAAAAGTAATATAATGTTGTATGTCAATTATACCTCAATTTTAAAAAATGATTATATATGTATATATATATACATATATATACATATATAGCCAAAAGTTGATTCTTTGAAAAGATAAATATATTTTATAAACATCTAGCAAGACCGATTTTAAAAAGAAAACATGGATTGTTAATATCAGAAATGAATAAAAAGGTAATTATTACTACAGATTCTATAGATAATATATAAATAATGAAGCTATGCATTGAGTAACTTTATTCTAATAACTGTTACAATTTGGATGGAATGGGTAAAGTCCTCAAAAAAAAAAAAACCCTGAAGTTTAGTAAAAGTAAGAGAAGAATACATGAAAAAGTGAAATATTCTGATACTCAAAAGAAAACTGAATTTCAGCTTCCAGCTCCTTGCTGGATCATTAGTCTCACTGTGCAGACACAGTATAGGAGTCAGATAAAGATTGAAGAGGAATTTGGGGGTAGATTTGGGGCTCCCTAGTCTGTGGATCCCTTCTTTCCCCAACTTTTCCTTCTCAATTTCCAGCTGCTCCAGCAGCTTTGAATCCTGATCACTGACTTAGTTCTCAACTCAGTAAGCCTAAGACTCATTCTTGGGTGGACTCGTGCCTCATGTTCCTCCATGAATTGGGAGGAGCTTTCAGGGATCTTACAGTCCAATTCCTCCTTTCAAATAACATGACCCTCTGGATTCTGCCTGCTGTGCTGGCTCTCTGCTCCCCCAAAATAGTTGGAGTTATTGTTTGTTTGATTGTTTGTTTGTTTGTTTTTGTAGATTATATAACTTTAAAAAATATTTCAAACTTCCAGAAGAGTTGCAAGAAAAATACAAAAAACTATATATTTCATAAAGCTTCATCAATTGTTAATGCATTTCCATAAATGTTTTCACAGATGGATGTATAGTATGTGTAGATCTAGATATGGATATATATTTTAATGGATTTTATTTCTTTAAAGAGCTTAAGATCTACAAAAAACTTAATGATGCAGTACAGAGGGTTCCATTATATCCATTCCTGATGTAGACACTGGCCTGCAGTGTCGTGGCATTGTGGATGAGATGAGACAAATTCACACAGACTACCAAAGTCCTGTGGAGGAAAAGGGATGGCACAGACACTCTCTCAAGGGGAGAGCACCTCAGAGTACCTTTGCCACTCTCTCAAGAGCAGGGCACCCAGACCCTTGCCCTGACAAGGTTTTATTGGCTTTTTAATAGTATACATCAAAGAAGGTTTTCATTCATTATACTTAGGTTTGCTTTAGGTAATTAGATATGGAAATTCCAATGGAAAGGATGTTACTGCTTACTTCTTACAGATTAACAAGGAAAAATGGTGCAATTGCAGGGGAATGATAAGAGTAATTGGTGTGTTTACACTTCAATCCTGGGGAGAATTAGCACAGACTTCAGGAAGTTACTTTAAAGATATTCAGTAAGCATTTGTTGCCTCCACTCAGGGTGAGGGAGTTTTAGCAACGGCAAGGCTTAAAGCAGCCTAGGTATAATGCAGGCCTGGTTTCCCACAGGAGAACCAATCCATGGGTTTGGTGTCCTGTGTGCCACCACGCACTTACGGGCTTTCCCATAGGCCTGAGCTACATTTGCCATTCCACACTAATAGGTTTCCTATACATACCCAGTTTCATTATTATTAATATGAGAATATGTGGTTATAATTAATGAACCAATGTTGATACATTTTTATTAACTAAAGTCCATGCTTTTTTCATATTTCCTTAGCTTTTACCTAATGTCCTTTATCTGTTCCAGAATCTCATCCAGGGCACTACATTATATCAGTTGTCATGCCATATTACATATAGTCATCATGTGCCCTAAGCTCCTTTTGGCTGTGACAGTTTCTCAGACTTTCCTTGTTTTCGATGACCTTGACAGTTTTAACAGTTTGGGTTAGGTATTTTGTAAAATTCCCCTCTACTGAAATCTGTTTGATGTTTTCTATACTGGGATTATAGGGTTCTGAGAGGAAGACCACAAAGATTAAGTGCTATTCTCATCATATCACATCAAGGGTAGGTACTACCAATATGAATAATCACTGCTGATGTTGACCTTGATCACCTGGCTGAGTTTGTGTTTGTCAGATTTCTCTGCTGTACAGCCACTCTTTTTCCCCACTTCTCATACTGTCCTCTTTAGAAGGAAGTTTCTATGTATAGTCCACCCTTAAGAAGTAAAGAGTGATGCTCACCCTCATTGAGAGTATTTACATAAATAACTTGAAATTCTAATACATGGGAGATTTGTCTCTTCTCCTAGTTGGAATTTTTATATATTTCATTCAGAATTATCACTGTTATCAGTCAGAGGGTTATTCCAAACAAACTATTCCACCATTAACTAAACTGGATCTTCCCATATCTAACATTCATTGGACACTTATCATATACCATGCACTATGCTAAACATCTTTTGTGTATCTTGTTTCGTTTAGTCCTTGCAATAATCTTGCACAATGAACATCATCATACCCCTTTCATGGATAAAGAGATTGAGACTCAGTTACTCTACTGAACCACATTATATTACTGTGTATGCCTTGCACACTATACTCTAAAAATCGGTCAAGTTCCTTACATTCTTTGTCCACCCAGGTTTGTGAGGCTAGGTGAGGCCTGCTCTGAATCCCCTCCTTAACGCATTTCTCAGCCCTTCTCAAAGGTTTCCTATCCTCCCTTTCCTGCTATGTCTGGTTGTGTAGTAACTGGGTTCTCACATCAGTTTGCCTCAGAGCCCGCCCCAGAATTCTGTTCCACAATTTTCCATGGATGCCTGAACTCTCGGGCCCAGATGGCAAGAACCTGGCCATTATAGCAGTCCCAGGGGAGAAGGGGTCACAATACAATGCCTCTGCCCACACAAAAAATGCCTTCCTCAACTAAGGACAAAACAACACCTCACAGCTATGAAGACCTGAGAGGTCTAGAAGTCTGTTTCACACTCTGAACAAAATCCCCCACCCAGGTGTTAAAAGGTGAGAGAGATGAGGGAGGGAGTTGAAGACTCAAAAGTCAGTATGGTTGGAAAAGAAACCAAACAAGACAATTTCTAGGTGGTTAACCCACCTGCCCCCACCACAGCCCAGTACCACTGAATGGTAAGGCTCAGTCAACTATAGAGAGTTCAGCTACTCAACACTCACAGTTTTGCCCTCCTCACCCCTACCCCTAGCTAGGCCTCTTATTGGAAACCATAGAGGGGTAAAAACAGGGTTGGGAGCAAAATTTCATTTGATTTTTACAAAGGCCCTGGAAGGATGGCAAGACAGGGATTTATATCCTCACATTATCACAGAAACTGAGTCTTGGAGATATAAAATGATTTGCCAAATACAATAGAGTGAACTGGCAAATTGCCTAACTCCACCCTGGTCTTTTTACACAAATAGTTCAATGAGAAAAAAGAGGATCACTGCCATTATTAAAAAAATAAACAAACAAACAAGTAGAGGTGCTTAATGATAGTGGCCAATAAACAAAGTTATAGATGAAAACTGTTGGTCAAATAAGTACTCCACAAACTTGGGGGGTCATTCAGGAAGACTAAAACTGTTCATGTTTATCAACAAAGGTTCTCTGTAGATAGTGTTGAATATCTGCAGAAGGAGGGAAGAAGCGGGCAGGAGGAAGATCAGATGAGCCCACACTTCCAGGGCATGCAACTCCTCTCTCTGACTGCCACCTCCTAGAGCTCCATGCTTGCTGTGGACCCCTGTGCAGGAAGCACTCGGTGGCATGTGTCCTGGAAACCCATTTGGATCAAGCAGTGCAGGCAGCAGACCTAGAGCTGGAGTCCCAACAGTGGAAACAACCAACCCATGTCTGCTCCTAGTCACACAAGTCTCTGAGGGTTGTCAGCATCTGGCCTACTGCCTAGCACACAGTGGGGCCACGTGAAATGTTTGTTGACTTGAGTTGGGTGCTCCTGAAAGGTACTAAGGCACAGAGAGGTGACATCATTCTCCCAAGATCACAGAGCCATTAAGTACTAGAAGTTGACAGACTATTCAGCACTTAAACCCTAGTGCTTTCCTCTCCACCCTACAGTCTCTTGTCTCAAGAACCAGAATAATGTCATCGTCTCATCCTGTTTCCAGTGATTCGCAACACAATGTCTGCCACACAACAGGCAGACAAAAGGGTTTTTTGACCAAAGCTTAGAAGTCTGTCCCTAACACCAAGCTTGGGGCCTTTCCTTGCTAAAACACATGTCAAATAGGGCAGGAAGTTAAAGAATTGTGCCTGAGGGGAAAACAAAAAGGAAGTCCCTGGGTACCAAGCAGTGGCCACAGGCTGGGACTGTTATAAATGGTGGAGTGCACACACACCATATTGACCCCTACACAATTCCTGAAACCCAGATGCCTCTCCCTGTGGGCCTCACCTCAAGCTCAGCACATCCTACCAGTGCTGGTCATGCCCCAGTCTGCCATCTTGTCCCTCTGCCTGAAATACTCTTCCCTCTCCTTCTTACCTGGTTCCTTCAGATTTCATTTCAAGCAGCACCTCTTCATGGAAGGTTTCTTGGGCCTGTGACACCAAGTCAAGTCCAAATTATGGACTCTCACAGCAGTTAGACAGTTGCAATTTTCATTTTCTTTGGGTGATTATTTGATTAACATACATCTCCCCTTCTAAACTGTAAGCTCCAGAAAGGCTCTGCCTTGCACACACACTGCCTTGCACAGTGTATTCCCAGCGTCTGGTAAACGTCCAATAAACATGTTGAATAAAGGACTGATTGAATAAATATAGAAATGAATGTTGAGAAATTATCTTCCTCTATGGCAGGATGAAAATGGCTTCCCAGAAGATGTTTATGTCTAAATCTTTAGAACCTGTGGATGATACTATGATTAAATTAAGGATCTTGAGGTGGGAGATTATTATGAATTATCACAGTGACTCTTAAATGCAATCACATTTAGGCTCTTAAGAAATGTTTGTTATCAAAAAGAGACAGAGGGAGATGTGACACACACACAGGAAAAGGCAACAGATAGAGACAGAGACTGGAGTGATACAGCCACAAGTCAAGGAATCTGGCAGCCACCAGAAGCCAGAAGAGGTGGGAAGGATTCTCCTCTACAGCCTCCAGAGGGAATGTGGCCCTTTCAGCCCCCTGATTTCAGCCTAGGGAAACCAATTTCAGATCTCGAGCCTCCAGAATTGTGAGAGAATAAATTTCTGTTGTTTTAAGCCCAGCCAGTTTATGGTAATTTGTTACAGCAGCAGCACCCTCACTCCCCTGGTCACCAACTGATATACCGTCCAGCCTTGACCTTCCTTCTCACTTCTAACTCCAACCTTCCTCTCATCAATCTCCATGAGGAAACACTTAAGATTTGGAGGAGGGAGAAGAATCACAAAAGGGAAAAAGGAAGAGGAGAATCAAGAAAAAGAGAGGAAAGGTGAGGGTGAAAGGCTAGAGTATGAGTATGTAGGGGAAGTGTATTTCACTCAGATGTGGGAAGCAGGCCAAACCTGCAGGAAAAACCCCATGTTCAGTCTGCCCCCATCTCTCTCACAGTGAATAGTTTTGGGAGGATATGAGAAACAGGCTGAGAGTTCTCAAGACCTCTGTCTTTCAGCCCTGGAACACTTCCCTCCCCATGGAAGAGCCAACCTATAACCAGGTGAGCCTCATTCACTGTCCTCTAGTCCCATACTGGTCTTGTCATTTCCAAGCATAACAGGCATACTCTCACCCCAGGAGCCAGAGAAATATCTCATTTTGAGGTTTAACAAGGACCATTTAATGGGATCGATGGGTGGGCAAGCATCTCATATTCACATGGAAACCCTTCTGTTAATTTATAAATATAGATGCAAGTAGTGAACACTTACAAGAATTTCATGAGCCTCAGAGCATTTGCTTACTTCAGCTTTCTGAAATTAGGTTTAGAACTTCTATAATCTATAACATTAAACATGAATCACCTATTTGGAACTTATACTATGCATCAAAGTGTTGATAACATTGTATGTATTTATGAAGATTTGTTATTTAGTCAAATAATTTTTATGTGTTAAAAATTTATTTACCAAGTAAAAGTTTTTAGAAGTATAAAAATAACCCCACAGACACAAGAACTCTAAAAAGCTGCAAAGAAATGCTAATTTTCCTTTCATGGGTCCTGAGAATTTTCTAGTTGGGTTCCTTGGTGTCCCGAGAAGAGGGGCTTGGGTAGGAGAGGAGGGCAGAAAGGATGTTACTGGTTACCAGAGAGACTAGCAGGACCTCCCTGCATGAGCTACCCAAATATTGGCTTGTGAAAAGAGTTTGGAAGAAGGCTCGAAGAGCATCAACCAACTTGTTTTCATGTCCCCAAAGGTCAGATGGCCACAGAATGAGTCTGAGTGTGAGGTGTTAACCTGCCATCATCTGAATGAGCTCTTCCTCTCTGACTTTCGTTTTCTTGTAAATTATAAGAACTACAACTGCACCCTAGACTGGAGAGCTTCCCTCTTCCATGCCCCCTCCCACCCCTGCCCCATGCACTGAGCGTGTGCACACTCACCACCCCCAGCTGTTCTGGGAAAAGTGCTGAAACAGAAGCAAGGGGTCAGAGGGGTTGACATTCATGCAAAGATTCCAGGATTCAACGGGGACTTCAAGATCTCCTAGAGCCATAAGAGACATGGAGAAGAGGTTTCAAGTAGTAGCCAAAACACGCTTGGTCTGGCAGTGAACAGAAAGGAAAATCAATCCATTAAAAATAATAGTAATAATAACAATTGTACTAATACTCCCCTTGCATGTGTATTATACCTTAGCGTTTATAAAGCAGATTATATCTAAGCTGTTCCTTTTGATATCAGATCAAAGTTATTTATTACAGGTCTAAATCCCCTGAAAATACATGCACTGAAAAAGGTCAGTGTCTGACTAATTTTTGTACCCACAGTGCCTGAACATAGGTACTTAACAAATGTTTACTTACATTCATCTTCAACAACCCCAATAGGTTGGAAGAAAAGATGTCATCCTCATTTTGCAGCTAAGAAATCTGAGACCTGGGGAATTGTGACTTGCTCAAAGTCACAAATGACAACTGACAACCTGAGGCTTAAATCCCAATCTCAGGTTTTCCCATCCAGCACTCTCACTGCTGCAAGAGGTATGGTGGAAAATAGATCTTTAAACACTTAAAGCTAAAAAAGCTGTGATTCAAGGGATTAAAGCAATTTCTGCATCCCAGAGTAATAATTAGCATGTGTCTTCAGGTGGAAGCCTTTCTCTGTCCTTATGAACTTTCTTAGTCATGTCAATATAAGTAAGTTCATGTCTCTATCATTTTGGACAATGCCCTGGGCATCAGCAGTGTACCCAAGGCAGGTGCCCTGAACTGAGGTTTTATTTGGCAATGCCAACTGAATATTTTCTTAGCAGAACTCACAGCCCTGAGAAATTAGAGAAACAAGTTTTCCCCAAGGCTGAATTTAGGCCCATCCCACACCTGAAAACCATCATTCTTTGTCCAGCTATTGCTGACAGAAGATCAGGAGCCCAGACAGGGGCAAGAGAAGCAGGTGGACCTGGTCTTTTTTTCTCTATGGATGAACAATTGTAGCAAGGCCCTGGACTGGGCCACACAACTCCAGTCCCACCTGCACCATTTCCTAGGCCTACCAAAGCCTGAAGGAGATATACCAGCAACTAGCCCCATGTGGGCCACCTAAGCTAGACTATATCTTAGAGGTGGCACTAGGAATTTCCCTTGAGGGATATTCATATTCCTGCTGTAAATCACCTCAAAAGAAAAATAATAGTAAGTGGACTTAAAACAGGAAAAGGAGGGCCCCTCCTCTCTCTGGGGACAAAAAAAGTCATTCAGAGACCTGGAGATTTTCAAATATAGAAAGTTAGCTGGTCTCTCCCTACTACATAACTGCCAGAAACTAAGGAAAGTTTTCAGAATCGTACTGACCTGGGGCAAGTACCAAGTGGCTATTTCTTGAAGTAGTTTTAAATTGTCTCTTTGGTACTTTGTTATTCACAAGCCTCCAGCAGCATTTAAAAATCTTATGGGCTCTATGACCACACTTGAAGTGACCAGCTACAACCCAGAGGCAACCATCACAAGACACTAAGAGGTGAACTATGAGATTGCCACGATGGCTTTGGGCATGTGAGGATTCCCTGACAACCCCCCAAGTTACCCAGGAATGGAAACACAAGAGCAGATGGACTTCCTGCATTTGTGGGATGGGGACTCAGACTGCTGTTAAGTTTAGAATTAAAAGGAGATGACATCCCTAAATACTGGAAAAGTCAAAGTCATCTGGACTAGAGAGGAAAGACACAACTGTTTCTTGAAATGACATGGGATTTTTTTTATCAATGTTCTGTTCTTAACCTCTTGCATCCCAAGCTCATAAAGCAATGACAATGGACTAGGTCTTCACCCTTCCTGACAAGGTTGTCCTGGGGCAGGGCTCAGAACAGCATATGACTTGGAGAGAGAAGCCAGGTGAATGCAGACAAGTAAACAACCTGAGAAGAGGACATTGTGAGGCCTTCCTGCTGAATACTTCTACTAACTACACCCTCTCTCATTTGGGAAGCCTTTATCTGTTGTTCTGACACTTTGGCATCTGGCCTTACAACAGCCTGGGAAGGTTATAATTATCTGATCTTGTCAATAGCTAACAGAGGTACAGGGACTGGCCCAAGGGCACACAGCTGGCTGTGGCCAAGCTGGGGCTAGAACTAGGTCTCTTGTTTCGAAGAACCACAGGCTCCTCCCAGCAGCCCTGTGAACCATGACACTGACCAAGAATAAAGTGAAGGCCCAGGCAGACTGCAGGTGTGAGAAGGCTGTTAGCTCCAGCTCTGCTGATTCAAGAAATTAACAGGGGAGGTCCCTCACCTTGGAAATCAGTATTTATCCTCATTTTATCTAGGCCAAAATAATCTTAGGACTGTATAAATGTAATTACTCCTTAACTGTTAAGGAGTTGAAATTACATTCTGCCCTTTGAAGGCAACCACGAGGCTGATGTGGCCCCCGGTGAAAATGAGTTTGACACCCCTGCTCTAGGCTGACAGGTATGGCACCCTCACACAGTCTTCATAGTTCCACAAGCTTAGCTGCTGTGGTGGGTCAGGCAAAAAGAGAACTTCAATCAGGAGTACAAGGTTTGGATTCAGCCACTAACTAGCCAAGCCACTCTAGCTAGTCACCTCCACATTCCAGGTTTTCTCTTTATTTAAAATGAAAATCTGCCATGTCCCTCTCCTTCAAGGATGCCTGTCACCCACCCAGCTAAAAATTAAACTCCCTTGAGCCTGAGTCACCCTCTAAACAGTAAAGAGGGACATTCAGAAGGGATTCTGTCCCTTCTGAGCTCTTCATATGCAGTCAGGAGGGAGTCAGGCAGACGGCAGACAATAATTAGGTTCTGTAACAACAATGAGCAGGCTCCTCCTAGAGCTGGAGCTGGTCCTTGGTGACCTGTTCATCTTATACCTGTGATTCTCCTCAACCCAATGACTACCAAGTGTCCCCAGGCAGCTTCCTTCTCTATGTCTCCTCCTGGAGGTCAGTTCTATCTAGGGCTCTCTCCCTGTTACGTGTAGCTCTGACACAATGACCACAAGGTCTGGGACTTCCCTAATCACCAGCACAGGGACAGAAACTGCAAGTTGTGCTTATTATCACACTTGAGCATAGACTTTCTACCCACTCAGATGCCCACCCTGTCCCCCTGTTTAGAAGCATCATCTTGAAGACAGAGATGAAGTGAAAATGAGACAGTGGAACCATCTAGACCTCAAACTTTGCCCTAAAAATTTCCCAATGTGGCCATAGGAGCAAGATGTGTGTCTACTCAGCTTCAGCTCTGTCCACGGGTTCCCTGGAGCTCACCACACTCTCTTTGCCAATGATACTCAGCCCTAAGCTGTTCCTCCTCCCCCACCCTCACTCTTTCTCTCTGTCAACTCACTAGACATTTGTCTTTTCCAAGAACTCTTTCAACATGGGAAAGGGCACCGATGATGTGCTGATGAAAGCACGAGCCTGGAGTCAAACAGACCTGGGCTGTCATTTTAACTCTGCCACTCACTGGCTGAGTGATGCAGACAAGTGACAACATATGTAAAACTAACTTCCCATCTGTAAAACACTGATAATGATGCCAATCTTGCAGGGTGGTAATAAGAATTAAGTGAAACAATGTTTGTGCATTAATCGGGGTAGTTAGCACTAGCTGCTATAACAAAAATTCCAGAATCTAGATACAACAATAGTTCACTCTTCACTCAAATCACAGGCTGACATACCTTAATTCTTCCCTCCAAGAGATGATTTGGGCACCCAAGGTCTATTCATTTCCTTTGAGTACTGTACCGGCTGGGCCCTTTCCACCTGGCAGACAGAAGAGCAAAGATAGACACCAGGCCAGGAAGTGGCACCCATCAATTCAACTTCATGTTGGTTAAACTCCAGTAACTTATTTCACATAATTGCAAGGGAAGCTGGGAAATATAGTTGTCTTTAGTACCCAGGAAGAGGAAATGAGATTGCTAAGCATCTAGCCAGTCTTTCTTCTACAATATGGTAAGCATTTAACATAGTGCCTGATACATAGTAAGAGCTCAGTAAACAAAAAATACCATTATAGTTATTTTCTATTATCTGTCCCAATACTGGTATGACTACTGGAAATCACAGAACAGTAGGGTAGACTGTTTGGAACTCTGAGAATGAATAACTGAATACAAATCAAAATGGAATTGAAAAAACAAGCTACAGTAATATATCTAACATAACTCCTGTTCCAGGTGCTTGGTCTCTATGAGACTGCAGGATACACTGGAATAGCCTACGCTCAAATGTCAGCTCTGCCCTGAGCAAAATATTAACTTATGTCAGCCATGGAATTTTTCTCATCTTAAAACAGGAATGCTAACTTACCCACTTCACAGCATTCTTCAGAAATACTGTATTCCCTATCTATAAGTATATACTTTCCTCTATTTGGAACACCTTCTTTGTCTGCTCTTCACCCCATTACCTCCTTCAGCTTGTATGTCACCTCCTCCAGGAAGCCTTCTCTATCCTCCACCCACATTAGCCTGTACTTCCCTTCCCAGACCACTCAACACATTAAAATCTATGTTTACTTTCTGTCTTTAGCAAACTTGTTAATTTCTTGGTAGAAGGGACCTTGCTTTGATCACCACTTTATCCCAGCCACAGTACAAAGTACAGCTCATAATAAGTGTGCCATAATATTTGTCGTCTGAATGAGTTAAGAATCCTGACCTTTTTTCAAAATGATGAGTTAAGACTTTTAAACTCATAGCTCAACAAAAAAACTAGAAGTAAAGGTAAGTTCAGAAAGAAATAGCACAGTGTACAAAAAGTCATGGGGAACTAGAAAGTCATTCCAGAAAGCAGCCACACCCTGTGGGTCATGCCTGGGTACTTCTGAGCAGTTGGCCACCCTTAATCTCTCAGTTGAGCAACAAAGGGTGCAAAAACATTCTCACACATTAAAAACCCTGGGCTCTTCCTCCAAGATGATGTGATGGCCTGGCAATAAGAGCTGTCTGCTTAGGGGGGTTGGCCTGATGGACCATATGCTGTTCACTCTCCATGTAGCTGGGGCATCACTGGCCTTCATGACCATCATCAATAAATGCAGTCTTTCTAGTCCCAAAGTGGACCCTCGGACCAGACGCAGGATGGAATACCTCCACCCCAATATGCAAACATGGTCTGAAGCATATGTCACCATTCGACAAAAGTGGAAGGGACAATGTTTGTCTCCCATTCCTTCACATCTTTGGTGCACCTGAAGTTTCAGATGAGTCGAGCGACACAGAGATATAAGCGATGCTATTATCCAGCAGAAAAAGATAGCTCTATACAGGAGAGTTCAGGTAAGCAAGAGAAACCAAAAGCATCTAGGAGACATCATAAGCACCCCTCCAAAAAAATATTAAGTCAGGTAGAGGGCTGCCCACTTTAATGTCGCTCTACACCGAGGTACTAGGACAACACCAGGACTCATATACGTGAGTCCTCGAACATGTCCCTGAGAACCTGGGACACCGCTCCAATCCCCACCCTACTCATCTGGTGAAATTAGCTCTTAACAACCTCACCCCATCTCCTGCTTTCAAAGGGGCAAGGCTGTCCCCACCCATCTACACCCCAACACACACTCAGGCGCGCACGCACACCCTACTGGGCTACCCAGACTGCTTTTACAGGATCGCACCCAGCCCAGCGGATAGGGCCAGTTGGAGAGTCCGGCCGCAGTCCCGCCCCCGCCCGGGAAGGTAGTGCACTAGCAGTGCTACTGCATCCCCCAAGCCAACCGGGGAGGCTGGAGGCTGTGCACTGGCTCGGGGACTCAGCTGCCTCGAGGCCCCGCCCCGTTGACGTCAAACTACACGGGCCGTGGGTGGGGCTGCTGGCCGGAGTTTTCAGTCTCTGCCCGGCAGAGCTGCCACTGGAGGCTCGCAGCCCCGGCGTTGGCGTGGCCCAGGCCCCAGAGGATGCAGGGCGCCCAGGATGCTGCTGCGCCTACTAGTGTTGCAGGCCGCGCTGCTCAGCCTGCGCCTCGGCTCCGGAGCTCAAGGTAAGGAGGAGGTTCGGCCCCGCCCTGCCCAAGCTGCGCCCGTCCTGCTGGGTTGTGTGATGACCAGACCTCACTCCCATTGTCGTCACTTTTACAAGAAATTTCTGCGCCCCACGGAGACCCCGTCTGGCTGGCCCTCTGGAGAAAGGGGCATCCGTTACCTTCTCGCAATCTCTCTCATTCTGGCAGACCTGGGTCTCAGGCTCACCCTTTGGGGAAGCGGTACATTCTGAGATTCCTTGGAGGGTGTGTGTGGGGAACAGCGGGGGTGGGGTGGATAGAGAAGTTAAATTACTTTCTTCCCTAACTCCTCGTCCGCTGCCTCTGAGGAGTCATAAATTTATCTCTGGCTTTTTTGTTGTTCTACTTCAAATGATCGGCCTGCTATTCCTCTCGGGAATTACTTTGATCCCCCATCTGACCCTCCCTTCCCTTAGACCTCCAATTAACCTGTATCTGCCCTGTCCATCTCTCTCCCACCCCAGCTGTTTTCCTCCACTACACCTATCATCCCCATATGATCATCCCCGCTCCTTCTTTATCCCCTAAGGCACTCCCACTGCCATCTGCCTCCTTCCTGCCTGGTTCTACCCCTTACCTCAGTCTCCTAACTCAGCCAGCTGTGCCAGAAAGTTTCTGTAACTGAGAAGAGCAAACCCTGTAGAGAGAATGAAAGGGCAGGGAGGTGGAGAAACCAAGAACAAAAGCAGGGAGAGTAGGGACTGTAATCGCTTCTACATGTCAAAATACAAAGTAAAACCCATTCACATGATCAAGAGTTGAGTGGGGGATGTGCAGCCCAAACACCACAAAGACCTGCTGCATTTTTCACTTTCCATCTAATGTTTAGAAACTAAGGCACAGACTTGAAGATCAAAGACAATATAAGAAACAGAGCAAGAGACAGGCATACTTTCTAAATGAATATGACAGTCAGAAAAAAGAAACATTTTTAGAGAGATGATGAGAGGTTAGGGAACAAGGGGAGCCTTAGAGAGCTGATAACAGACAAGAGACATTGAGGGATCAAGGAGAGAAGAGGAAATGGGTGTGGATATCGCCTTGACTTATTTCATTGCTCTTGATAGGCAAAACTCTTAACATAGGTGTATTTGTTTTATTCTTACAAATGAGAAAAAAAGGTTCAGTGAGGTTAAATAGTTTGCCCAAGTCACACTGGCAAGTGCTAGTTTGAGACTCCTGAAGTTGTCATTTCCCAAAGTGAATGATATGTGTTGGGAGGGAAGGAGAGAAAGACGGGAACTAGTATTTAGTATCTCACCAGGGAGCCAAGGATGTTCACTCTTTGTGGAAAGAGCTGCTACATTCTGTCTGTTCTAACCCAGCTCAAGACTGGACATCTGACCAGGGGTAAAGCCCTTTTAGAAGCTGGGGAATGGGGCAAGCCCTCAACTTGGGGTTGTGCAGCAGACCTATGAAGAGAAACAGTCAGCTGCCAACAAGCAGTGTATCTGTGTGCCCAAAGAACTCCAAAGAGAAGGCCTTGGGCTGGAGCCAGGATAGGAACCAGGTGTAAGGATTGAGGGCAGGCCTTGGGATGGGGCTGGAGCAGGGACAGGTGGCAGAGCCAGACCACTTTTGTTTCTGATCACAAACTGCACAGGACACTGATTCAAGGACACATCTTTTCTGGAATCAAACACATTTGCATTCAAGGCCCTACTCTTCTTCCCCTCTACTAGCCCCATTGCCTTGAGCAAATCACTTAGCCTCTGTGAGCCTTCATTTCTTCTCAGTAAAGTTAGGGTAATAAATGCCTACCTTGCAGGGCTGTTGTGATAATTAAATGAGACCATATGTGTAGAGTATTAGCAGACCACTCAGCTCATAATAAAGTACTCAATAAATGAGAGCTGTTAAAATGCTTGCCGCCATCGCCATCACCATTTACATCCCTCGGGGTGGGCTCTGCTAGCTCTGATACTGACACTCTTCTTCCCAGGGACAGAATTACCCAGCCCTCCATCTGTGTGGTTTGAAGCAGAGTTTTTCCATCACATCCTCCACTGGGTGCCCATCCAGAATCAATCCGAAAGTACCTACTATGAAGTGGAGCTCCTGAGGTAAGGAAAAGGGAAGAAGAAGGGAGTAGGTGAGTCCATCCTCTTCTACTGCCCTGACACAGAAAGATACCTGCCTTGTTACTGAAGTACACCAGGAAGGACCCTGGTGTATCCATCATGTATCCATCATGTATCCATCATGCCTGGTGTATCCTGGCATGTATCCATCAGTTGACAGATACTGATTGAGTCTCATATGTGCTGGAGTGAAAAAGCCACAATATTGCCTTTACCATCAAGGTTTTTCTATCTTATTGGAAAAACAGGAAAAGTACCCATAATGTAGTTAGAAAACAAAGAAACTCTAGTGATTGCAAATGTAGTTGGGAGAAGGGACAGATTAGGCTGTGTTGCAGTGAGTAGCCAGTCTTTTTGAAGGAGTTGGTTTGAACTATTCGTATTTCAGTCTAAGAGTCTTTTAGACCACAGAGGAGTTGGTATAGGGTCCCAGAACCAAAGGGGATTCCCTTGCAATGAGATGCCCTGAACTAGAGGAAATACCCCGAGGGCTGTACCATCATGGCAACCCTCTTTCCTGGCCTCTAGCTTCCCTCTTAAAGGAGATAGGTTTGAATGAAAGTGTGAACCGATGCCTACCCTGCTTTTTCCCCAGGTATGGAATGGAGCCCTGGAAGTCCATCTCCAGCTGTAGCCAGACCCTGGTGCTGTCCTGTGATCTCACTATGGTGACCCTAGACCTGTACCACAACAATGGCTACCGAGCCAAAGTCCGGGCAGTGGATGGAAGAAAGCACTCCAACTGGACTATCACCAGGACCCGCTTCTCCATGGATGAAGGTGCTTTTTTCTCTCCTGAGCCTAGAACATGACTTTTGGAGTCCTTTCCAACCAGAAGCTTTAGTCCAGAACTGTTCTCCATGTTCCCATAGCTCACTATGTTAGCCTGGCTTCTTGACCAGGGACCTAGTTGCTCAAACAAACCTGAATCAGGATTTTGGAGAAGGTTTAGATGAAAATAGTCAAGTTGTTCAAGATTTAAAAGGGAACTGAAGTTGCTTATCCTACAGAAGAGAAGTCTTGGGGTGAGTTGGGGCAGCTGAGCCACAAGGGTCAGAACTATGTATTTAGAGAGTTCTGGAGAGGAAGCAAATTCATGAAGTACTCAACACAGGGAAGCAAACAGCAAGCAGAATTGGAGAAGATACCCCCACCACCCCACCCCATTAAGGATGGACCCTCGAGGGCCAGGGTTTGAGGTTTTGAAGTGGGGAGATACTACTGAGGAAAAGGTAGGAGTCTCTCTTTACAGAGATAGAAGAAAAGGATAAGTCTCAGCCTCAGTGGGGCTCTTCTATTCTGCAGATTGGGATCCACAGAGCTCTGTCCATGTGACAAGCCTGTACTGTAGAATTCAGAGTCAGAACTGATGGTCTAGGATGGTCTAGGTCAGTCGCCCTCAAATGCCTGTCTGAGGGCCAGTTCTCAACTAGAGGTGGAAACATTACCTGGGGAGTATGTTTACAATACTGGATATTTCCATGGCCCTGCTTCAAAAGTTCAGATTCACTGTCTTGAGTGGGCCCAGCATATCTGTATTTTTAATGTGTTCCCTAGGAAGTCCTAATGGTCTGCTAGTTTGGAAAACCTATTTTAGGGTACATAAAGCTTGATCCTAGAGGCCAGGCATGAGTGGGGGATCCAGGTCCTCCCCTGACCTGCAGGCCTCATGGTTTGCCTCCCTGTGCAGTGAATCTGACAGTTGGCAGTGTGAAGCTAGAGGCGCACAGTGGCCTCATCCTTGGACAGATCCAACCACCCAGGCCCAAGATGGCCCCTGAAGGTGACACATATGAAAGCATCTTCCCACACTTCCGCGAGTATGAGATTGCAATTCGCAAGGTGCCAGGACACAATAAGGTATGGGATTCCCAAGGCCATAGGTATTGGGATCTACCAACCCTCTCCTCTCTCATGCTGGCAGAGGAAGGTCATATGGGCATAGGGGCAGGGAAAGGAATTGAGATGACTTCAGACCTCAAATGGGTGCTCTTGCCAGGTAGCAGGGAAAATACCACCTACTAAGTGTCAGGCACCACAGGAGACATTTGTCACTACTGTCTCCTATCCTCTTGAAAGTGGGTATTTTATCCCATTGTATAAATGGGGAAATGAGGCTCCAGAGAGCTGTGTGATTGCCCAAAGACAGACACCCCATAAGTGGGAGGTCTCTGGAATCTGCGAAATTCAACCTCTTTCCCTTCCACCATAGCAGATTCCAGCCCCTTCTGGGAGGGTCCTCAGCATCAGTAAAACACTTCATTTTCTCTTTTAATACAAAATGAACTATGGTGATCACAGAGACCTTGGGCTGTGTTGATAATGCAGGGTTCGTTATCTTAAAAAAAGAATGCTGAAGGAGATTGACCTAGATCAGCTCTAACAGCCCCTCCAGCTCTCAGGCTCCATATGTCATGAAACAAGGGCATTTTGTTTATTGCTGTTGTTTTAATTTCAGCTCACAAAGAAGGTAAAACATGAAAACTTCAGCTTCCCAACCCCTGGCGAGGTGGGAGAGTTCTGTGTTCAGGTGAAACCGTCTGTGAGCGCCCGCACGAACAAAGGGATATGGTCCAAGGAGGCGTGCATTGTGGTCTCCCGGCAGTGTGAGTCAGTCAGGGCTGCAATTCAGACCACGTGGTGGGGCAGAAAGGGCCTTGCACAATCCAAAATGTTGCTGATGTCAGGCGCTGCGCTAGGCAGGCCCCAGACAGTTCTCCATCTCCATCCTCACAGAGCCGCGTGAGAGATCTCCTATTGTTCCCATTTTAGAAATGGGGAAACTGAAACTTAGTACATGTTAGGTGCATCTTAGGGCAGAGCCAGGTCTCCTGATCCTGCAATACTTCCACTTGAGCACAGCTATGCCTCCCAGAAACCCACAGGCCACCCCCAGTCAGCAGGGGTAGTTCCTGTTTATTCCAATCCCCTGCTGGCCTCTTTTAGATTTGAAGGCACAAAGGGCCTTCCCTACTTCTCTACACCTCAGAGGAAACAAAACTTAGCTGACTCCTCAACACAGCTGCTAAAGTCAATAAATACTATGCCAGTTTCTCAGCCTGCACAGGGAAGGGGAGGGAGGAAAGGATTTAGGATGTGAAGACCATGGTTCTGCTCTGAGGATCTTACTTGGGGACAGGGCATGCCCAGTGGAAGCTGTAATTAGCAACTCAGGAGAGCACATGTCAAGTGCACAGTGAATTATGCCAACAGTCAGTGCACTGAGGTTGCCCAGTCCAGTGTGCTCGGAATTCAGCAAAGGCCAAAGTGAGCACTTACCTTTTTACAGTACACTGCATTTCATTGAGGGCACTCATCAACTCATTGTCATTTAAACCTCTCTTCTATGTAAGCAGAGTAAGGCACCATCTGTTTGTCAGGCAGCCTTAAGAGCTTTTTCTATATTCACTCACTGGTGTAAGAAATAGCTTTGTGTAGAGGTCTGGGTTCAAATCCCTGCTTTCCCACTTATGAAGCATATGGCCTTGGGCAAGTTACTTAACCTCTCTGCACCTTGGGATCCTAATCTATAAAAATAAGGGTGAAAATAGTATTTCTCTCCTAAGGTTGTTATAATGATCAGATAACTTAAATAAAGGACTTGGTAGATGGTAAATGCTATCTACTTTACAACCATCTTATGTAGTGAGTACCATTATTTTTCCCATTTTATAGATGAGGGAACTGAGGCTCAGAGAAGCTGAGTAATCTGTTCACAGCCTCACAGTTAGTAAGTGGTGGGGCTGGGATTTGCACCCAGGTCTGGCTGCTAAACCCTCTGTTCTTACCTGCTATACCATCCTGACTCACTGCTCTGTGTTCAATGGGGTGAGTGCAGAGAGCCTGCAGCAGAGCCACTGTATCTAGTGAGAAAATCATTCAGGGCCAAGGTTGGGAGGCCAGGTAGGAATTCCAAAGAACCCAGACATGTCCAGAGTTGTGGTATAGAGGTAGCCTGGGGTGGTGGGGATCTCCTGGACCATTCACTGAGTAGCTTCTGAGAGTGGCTGTGGGATCCCTGAGGACTAACCCTCCATGGTCCACAGTACCTGACCACAAATGCTCTCTCTGGGCCTACAGATTTCACCGTGACCAATCTCAGCATCTTCTTCACCTTTGTCCTGCTGCTCTGTGGAGTCCTGGCCCTCCTATCCCTCCAGCTGTATGTGAGGCGCAGGGGAACACTGCCTGCTGTCCTGGTAAGTCTTAGGGCACTGCCCTGTCCTTCCCAGCCCCAGCAAGACTTCAGAAGGTGCTCAATTCTAGACTGTCCCTTCCCTCAGCCTGGATGTTATCAGGAAACAGCTTTATCAAGCATCATCAGGAGAAAGAGAGAACTTGACTGCAAAGCCCAATGCTGAGAATGTTGCCTTCTAGTGGCCCAGATAACATATGTACTGAGTAGTCCCAATCCCCTACATGTCATTTTTTTACTATTTAACTAATAATTGGCCATGGATCAGCCCCTGTGCATTACTATCTCATTTTATATATGAGGAAACTGCTGCATAGAAAGATTGTTACAGGCACAGGGTCATATGGCAGGGACAGTCAGGATGGAGCCCAGTCTTTCCCACTTCTAGGGGCTGGAAGAATGCTCTGGAAGAGGAAGGACAAAGGGCTGAAAGTGCTGGCCCTTGGGCTGTGTTCAGAGTGGTTCGATGCTGTAGAGGTTGGATGCTGCAGAGGAGGGGTTCATGAAGAAGGCTGGGGTATCTGAGCCATCCCCAAGTGTCTCCTGTCCTACACAGTGCTATATATGCTGCACTTAGAGTCAGCCAGCCTCCAAAACTGAACTTCCAGCACTAAGCAGCATTTCCAAACCTCAGCCTCTCTCTGGCCTGGGATTCAGGTTACCTGCCAGATCCCCCACAACCAGCTCATGGCTGGAAAGGGACAGTCCAGAGGGATGCCAAGGTCTTTGGGAAAAACAAGGACAGAGACAAATAACCTCTAAAATTATTTTGAATAAGAACTCCAGGAAGTGGAGAGGCAGGAAGAGAAGAGGGGTGGAACTGCCTGGTGTAATTAGGGTCTTTGTCCAGGCAAAAAAGAACTGTGTTCCTAGCTGCAGGGCCCTTGGTAGAGAGAGATGACAAGGAGACTGAGGCCAGGAAGCTCCCACAGCCTTCGGGACTTACAAAGTGCTTCTCCATGTCCAGCTGAAGTGTGTCCTTTTTCTGTGCTTCAGGAAGATTCATGGTCCACAAAGGTGTGCATCAGCCTGTTTGACAAGTGCTTCTAGCATATTCTATGTGCAGGGCCCAGGCTGGGATGGGCTGATATGGAGAAGAGTGCACCAGAGGGCAGGCTTTCAGGATGAATAACTAGAGAGCAGAAGGGTACAGGAGGAAGGCCCTGGTACACTGAATGTGTATTGTTAGGCACCAGGAAAACATCTAGGAAGAGTGCAAATGTGGTGCAGCCAAAAATGCCAAAAGAGATGACAGGCAACTTCTGCTTTCTTGTTCCTTCTGTGTATTTGGATCACAGAATTAAATTGTCCTTGGGAATTTCTTCCTCCTCAAGACAAATACAGCACAATTCCTACATCAAATGACCATGGTCGTTACTAACTGGGTGAATAACTTGTAGTGAACAGAGCACTTTCACATTCCTTAGCTTGTTCTCACTCAGTTGTGATCTGATCTGTCAACAATATACCAAGGTATTATTGGACAAGTGGACATTTCAGATCAGGACAGTTGCATATAAATTCCAGGTTTGTGCTTTACTGCTATGTGACTTTGGGCAAATCACTTAACTTCTCTGAAGTTTAATTTTCTCCTCTAGGAAGTAGAGATAATAGTGCTTCCTTAGAGAATTATTGGAGAATAAAATTAAATTTACCAAGTATTTATTGAGTGCTTTTTATATACCAAGCATTATTCTAAGCATGTTACATGCATTGACTGCAACATGAGGAAGCAAGTACTGTCATTATTTCCATTTTACAGGTGAGGGACTAAAGCACAGAGAGGGAAAATTAATTTGGCCCAAGTGACACAGCTGTTAAGAGGCTGTCCTGGGATCTGAACCCATGAAGTCTGGCTTCAGAATACACATTTTTAATTACCATCTATGTAATGTTAATAGGAATTCAACCACCAAGAGTTGCATTAGGCATCACATACAAAAGGAATGAGGGCAGATGTGCAATAGTGAGTCAGTAAATCAATCAACAAACTTTATGAATACCTACTACAAAGCTCAGTTTAAGCTCTGGGAACAAAGTGGCAAACAAGACTAGATAGTGGCTACCTATCAGGAGTTTGGTATCCTTTTGGGGGTAGGGAATACTTGTGTGTATGTGCGTGTTGGTGGACTGTGAGCTGGATGAAAAAAATTTTAAACATAATTTGAGAAACTAAGTTCTGGGTAGAAGTAAACTAGGTCAATGTGGCAAGAGTGTCTGGGTGATCAGGAGGGCCCCTCTGAGGAGGTGATATTCAAGCTGAGACCTGAAAGACACAACCATAGAAAGTACTAAGAGAAGAGTATTCCAACCAGAAAGAGTAGCATGTGCAAAGGCCCCGAGATAGCACCACACTGATGTGTTCCTGGGCAGAAAGAACACTACTGTGACTGGGGTGAAAGAGCTCACATTAAGGGCCCTGGAGTCCTCAGCAATTAACATCGTCCTCAGCTGCTAGTTCTATGTTTCTTCCCACACAATAGCCACCCTATGTTTGTGCAAGTCACAACTCAGAGAAGGAAGAAATGAATTTGGTGTTTTACATCATGCATTTTAAAAACAGAAGTGAATAGGATGGAGAATACAATACAATACAACACAATACAATACTATAGATCCCAGTACGCAGGTAGCAGTAAGTATTTCGTGAAACTGGTTTTAGTTATTTATATATGTTATATATTTATGGATTACTTACATACAGATTATTATGTAACACATTTTTTATTTGGGGTCATAGTCAAAAGTGTTTGAAATCTACTTTTAGATGAAGGTGGGTCCAGTCTGCTTTCAGGTTTGAAAGCACAGTCATTGAGAAGGCTCACCACTCCCAATCCTCTTGTCATTCCATCTGGGCTCCAAGAATGCAGGCTTCTTCTGTATCTAGTTCTGAGCTGAACTGAGTTTCATTTGAAGGAAAAATTCTGAAACACAATGAAAGGAACAAATAGCAGTGTCCTCCAGGCTCTATAGTCCCCTTCCTTGGGAGCACTATCTCCTGGAGGGCCCCACATTGGACTGACCAATGGCCTCCCCCTGGCAACACTGGGGTGGGTTCCTACAGGTAACCCTCTGCCTTACCCACTCTGCCCTCTCCTCTCCAGGTCTTTGAGAAGCCCGGTTCCTTCAACCTTATCGGTCAGCTGCCCAGTCCAGAGACCCAAGACACCATCCATCCCATCGATGAGGAGGCCTTCTCCAAGGTGTCCCTAGAGCTAAGGAACTCAGAGCTGCATGGCAGCACAGACAGTGGCTTTGGCAGTTCCAAGCCATCCTTGCAGACTGAAGAGCCCCAATTCCTTCTCCCTGCCCCTCACCCTGTGGCCAAGAGAACTCTGGGAAAGGGAGCCTCCTTGGAGCTGGAGAATAGCTGCAGTGGTGGCAGCAGCAATAGCACAGATAGTGGGATCTGCTTGCAGGAGCCCAACCTGAGTCTGAGCATGGTGCGCAGCTGGGAGCAGCAGGTGAGGAGTAATAGCCAGGGCCAGGATGACAGCGGCATTGGCCTTGTACAAAACTCTGAAGGGCAGCCTGGGGATGTACAAGAAGGCTCAGCCTCAGGCCAGGTCAGTCCTCTGGGGCCTGAGGTGACTAAGGAAGAAGACCCAGCTGTGGTGGCATTTCAGGGCTACCTAAAACAGACCAGAGGCACAGAGGAGAAGGCAGCAAAGGAAGGCTGCCTGGAAGAAGAGTCCTCAACAGATGGCTTTGACCCCCCAGTCAGGATGTGCCTGGATGCCGAGGAAGCCTGGCCTCCACCAGTCATGGCCAAGGGCTATTTGAAACAGGATCCCCCAGAAGTGACTCTCGTTCCCTCACAGGCCCCAACTGGACAGTGGAACCACCCAACTGAGGAGTGGTCACTCTTGGGCTTGACCAGCTGTGGTGACCTAGGAACATCTAATTGGAGCTTTGCCCATGGTCTTGCCCCTCTGGACTGTGTGGGAGCACCAGGCAGTCTTCTGGGTAGCGTTGACTCAGACCTGGTCACCATGCCACTGATTGCCACTCTGCATTCCAATGAGTGACTCAGGCTAAGGGGCTGCTTTAATTTCTGCCATGTTCTTCATGGACTAGGAGGAAGGGCCCCAGGGGTCAGAAGTGAAACATGATGCCAATCTGGGCACCTTTCTGTAAGCCCAGTGGGGCCCAGCAGGGCTGGCTGAGGTCCCAGGCAGGAGGAGGCCATCTAGCTGACCAGCACAGAGTATGTGGGTGGCCTGTTCTATAGACAGGACCCTGCTGACTCCAGCAGAGCTGAGAAGGCCAAGTCAGAGACCTCTCTCCTCAGGACTCTTCCTATATAATGAGGAGTATTTGCTCAGTGGAATCATGGGGCTTCTGGAGTTGTGGTGAAGCCTCTGGGGGAAGCCAGCTCAGACCCAGGTCTTTCCCCTTACGTCAATCATGTATCAGGTCCTCCAGTGAGATGGAGACTGGGAGGATGCAGTCTTCAGGGCCTCAGAGCAGGGGTCATTTCTAGGAAGAGAAGGAAGGAGCAATGACCAGGTTTGATCCCTGGAAGGATCAGCTGACCAGCCTGGAATGGGTCCTGTGGAGAAACTCCCTCACTAGAAGGCCATCAAAGCAGGAAGCTTGTCATGGAAGATCTTGTGGTGATTCTGCACTGGTCAGCCAGCCAGTCAGTTAGCTATCATAATGGAGCCACAGGTGAAAATAAAAGGATCTGAGACCCAAAAGGGGGCTTCTGGCTCAGAACCCATTCCCCTGGGTCTGTCTCATGTCCCCCTGGGTCTGTCTTGTGTCCACGCAGACATGTCCCTCTTTCCAGCCAACACAGCAGCAGCACCCTGAGGGGCTTGCAGCGGCCACACCACTCATTGTCCCCATCCTGCTGCCCCATCATTTGCCAACAGTGCCAGAAATATCGTGTGTTTGTGTTGGTCAGAATTCAGCCCTTTAGGTAGCCCCTGGGCACAACCGTGTATGCCTCAGGGTCAGGGTCAGGACCTGAAGTTGTGTTTGCTCCTGACATCCAGCCTCAGGCCTCTGGGACAGGGCACTGGGCTGTGATCCTGCTCTCTCAGTGCTCAGCTGTGTGACCTTGGACCATCCACTTCTCAGAGAGCTTCAGTAACCCATCTGTGAAATAAAGTTCTCTCCATGCTGGATATTAGTGAAGCTTCCACCGGTGTCTGACCTGGGCTGGGAAGAAATACACTGCAGAACCCATGTCTGCACAGAGCCAGCTTCCTTTACATGCTGGGGCTAACAGGTGGAGCAGAGTCCATGGCATCACGCTGAAAAAGCTCTAGACACTGAACCCCACAAGGGGCAGGTATGGGCCCAGCTTTCCAGCAGTCAGTTGGGAATATGAATTTAAAGCTAGTTTACAATCCATGGACAAGGAACTGAGAGGCATGACAGGCCTGGGGAATGCCCTCCTAAGCCTTCCCATGGCCCTGCATTTCTCTTTGCCATTCTGAGAATAGATGTTCTGGCCCAGGGAGTCCAGCCAGAACCCCTCCACTCTGCCAGCAAGCTCTAGATGCCAGCCTGGTACAACTCCCTCTAGAAACTTAGGCTTGAGGGAAGATTCCTCAGGGTTCCCTTGGAAGGGTTATTTATTTATTTAATTTTATTTATTGAGAGGCAGCATAGTACAGTGCAAGAATTCTGGGTAGTTCAAGAGCCCGGAAGTTCCAGTTCAGACTCCACTGCTTCTAGTTGTGAGACCTTGGGAAAGTCACTTGTCCTCATCTGTTTACTCATCTGTAAAACCGGAGAGCAACACCTGACTTGTTTCATCCCTAGGGGTGTGAGGTTCCCCTGAGTTTCATCCCTAGGGGTGTGAGGTTCCCCTGACAAAGTGGATGTGAATATGCCTTGAACACAAAACTCTGTAAATGAGCAATGCATTTTTAATGCCAATAGATTGTTAGGACCCAAGGAATCATGTGAAATCAGTCTGATTTCGGATGACATAGTACCTGGTGGAGGAATAAAGTTGTTGATAATTGGATATGATAATGAATAAAATGTGTGATGTCACCCTAAGAACTGAGGACTCAGGCTCAAGTCAGACAGACTCAGGTACAAAGTCCTAATGCCAACATTTATTGTCTATGACCTTGGGCACATTACTGATCCTTTTTAAATTCCAGTTTCATCATCTATTAACTGGGAATAATAATTCCTCATGGGGATGTCATTCAGTTTAAATGAGATCACATGTAAAGGGTTTCACAGTGTGCCAGGCACATGGTAGTCTGTGCATAAGTAGCTCTCATTCACTTTTAAACTGAAAAGAAAATGGACAAGTTTTCTTGGAAACCAGTGAAAATGAAAGATAATGAAAATATATGTAGTGAAAGCATGTATAATAATGGAATGGAATGTAAAAAGCATGTAAGGTAATGAAAGAGATTATGAAAATGCATGCAAATGAAAGTATACAGGGGGTTCTTTCATAAAATGGAAAGAAAAAAGTAGAAAGTTTAACAGTATTTGGGGTGTAAATTCTGACTACTTGGAAAGGAGACCCTGGAAGCCCTTCCCTTCCAGGAAGACAGCAAACCAGACCTCCCTGGAGCCCTGCTACCTGCTCCCATGGACCTGGAGGTACATCTATGGCTGTTTCTTCTAAGTGGGAGTGATCTGCATTCTTTTTTTTAAATTTTTTTTATTGATTATTCTGTTACAGTTGTTCTATTCCCCCTTTCATTCCCCTCTACCCTACCCCCCATCCCCACCATTACCCCCCCTTTAGTTTATGACCATGTGTCTCAAGTCCTTTAGATTCTATATTTCCCATGCTATTCTTGCCCCCCCCATTTATTTTCTACCTACTGTCTATGCTACTTATTTTCTGTACCTTCTCCCCCCCTTCTCCTTCTCCCACTCCCCTGTTGCTAACCCTCCATGTGATCTTCATTTCTATGGTTTTGCTCCTGATCTAGCTGTCCTCTTAGTTTGCTTTTGTTTTAGGTATGGTTGTTAATAACTGTGAGTTTGTTGTCCTTTCACTGTTCATGTTTCTTTAACTTCTTTTTCTTAGATAAATCCCTTTAACATTTCATATAATAAGGGCTTGGTGATGATGAACTCCTTGAATTTGATCTTATCTGAGAAGCACTTTATCTGTCCTTCCATTCTAAATGAAAGTTTTGCTGGATAGAGCAATCTTGGTTGTAGGTCTTTGGATTTCATGACTTGGAATACCTCTTTCCAGCCCCTTCTTGCCTGTAAGGTCTCTTTTGAGAAATCTGCTGACAGTCTGATGGGGACTCCTTTGTAGGTGACTGTCCCCTTAGCTCTTGCTGCTTCTAGGATTCTCTCCTTCATTTTAATCTTGGCTAATGTAATTATGATGTGCCTTGGTGTGTTCCTTCTTGGGTCCAACTTCTTTGGGACTCTCTGAGCTTCCTGGATTTTCTGGAAGTCTATTGTGTTTGCCAGATTGGGGAAATTCTCCTTTATTATTTGTTCAAATTAGTTTTCCACTGGTGGCTGTGCCTTTCCCCCTTCTGGTACCTCTATAATTTGGATGTTGGAGCGTTTAAAGATGTCCTGGAGGTTCCTAAGACTCTCCTCATTTCTTTGAATTCTTGCTTCTTGACTCTTTTCTGTTTGGCCATTATTTGCTTTCTTCTGGTCCACTCCATTGATTTGAGTCCCAGTTTCCTTTTCATTGCTATTGGTGTCCTGTGCAATTCCATTCATTTCAATTAGTTTCGCCTTCATATATTTGTCTAATTTGTGGCTATAATCAAGCAGTTCTGTGAGGATCCTGATCACCAGTGTTTTAAACTGTGCGTCTGAGAGTATTGCTATTTCTTCATCGCTTAGATCTATGGGCGCTGGTGCTTTGAGATCTTCTTGCGACATTTTTGGTCTGTTCGCGCCCTTTAAATGTGAGAAGCAGCGCCTTGGACTCCCAGGTCGCTGGGTTGTGACGCTGTATGTGGGGGCGTGGTCAGAGCGGGGAAATGGCGACCCCGTCTGCTGTTTCAGACAGCTGGGTGAGGAGCAGCGCCTTACGTGGTTCATCTGAGCAGGGCCACTCAGAGTCGCTGGGTTATGATGCTGTATGTGGAGGTGGGGTCAGAGCAGGGAAATGGCGGTGCCCTCCACTGCCGCCAGCAGCGGGGACCCGGCGGGCCCCGGTCCAACTGCCCACTCCCTTGCCTGTCTACCCGCGCACAAATGTATGACCGCTGTCTCCCCCGCGGTGGCTCACCTGGTCGCTCGCTCGGTCGCTCACTAGGTCCAACCCTGCGCCTGGATTCCAGGCGCCTGAGTCTGTCTGACCGAGTTTTCCTGTGCAACCCCGCTTCACCAGCCGCTGGTTTCACCCCTTACTGGTCAGGCTGAAGAATTTGTTGTTAATGGACTTCCGAAAAGTTCAATTTTCCGTGTTCTGGCTGTGTTTTCTCTGTTGCTAATATTTAGTTGTCTCTAAACTTGGTTGTGTGAGAAGGCACGGCACATCCACCTATGCCTCCATCTTGGCGGAAGTCTGCATTCTCTTCTAAAAAGCCTGCTCCTTCCACGAAAAGCCACAGGTGTGTGGGTTTGAATCTCTCCCCATGCTCAGCCCAGGGGGTGGAGCAAACCCAGGGCTGGTGGCCTGAGTCTCTGGTACACTTTGCCCTTTGTCCCAGCCTAGATCCTTGAGGAGGTGACTGAGGACATCTTGTCTCATCCCCTGAATCATCTCCAATGATGCCTCTCCCCCTTTCACTCTAAGAAAGTAACAAGTTGTGGGGACGTCTCACATTCAGAGAACTTGACTAATATCACACCATTTGGAACCTACTCAGACTTTTGCCCCCAGAGACCTCCTTGCCAAATTGGTAAAAGGTGTGGATCACTTTCTCCCGGAAATGAGTGTTGGAGATGTCTTCAGCTCCAAGGAAAAAGTCTGTGAGATAGGTTGGGTGAAGGCTAGCTGAGGTGTAAAGACTGAGAATGAGGCATCAAGTTCAGGGAAAGCAGTGCAGCTGGAAGGATAGGAGTGTCCAAAGCCATGAGCTCTGGCGGCAGGGCATGCCTGCTCCCCTCTGGCAGCACGAGAGTAGTTTGTGCCAGGTCTCCTCCACTTTCCAGCTGCTCTCAGACTGCCTGGCACAGCCCTGGTGACCAGAGAAACTGAGCAAGTTCTTCCAAACAGCAGCCAGTGAGATACTTCTAGGCTTCTCAGGAATTTGGATTGAAGTCCCCAACAGAAGGCCCCATTGATTATTAAACTGAGTAAACTCCTCCAGGGGCTTTTCCAGGCAGTGGGGGGGGGGGAATGTGTGATTCTGTGCTTTTATGAGCTAACGGAACTTCCTCTTAGTAAAGAGAGAGGAAATGGACCAACGTTGACTGAAGAGGAAATTCTATTGAACTGTGTTTTCCAAATTTTGTAAATTGCTATAGTCAGAGTCTGTCCTATCTTCCCCAAAAGATCTCTATCCCTCCTCACCCACCCCCAGTGCACACACTATCATAGAATACACGAAATCTCTGGGAATGGTGGGTCATATCACGGAGCCCATGCTACACTGCCAGTGGAATTTCTGTGAGCCCCACATGTGAACCACAGAGAAAAGGGCCCTGTGGGCCGTGCCTGCCTAGGGCAACACCCTGGTAACTGAATGAGGCAAGTTTAAGCAGTTAGGGCTGATTTTATCAAGCCCCAACCTAGAGGACACTGAGTAGTAGGAGGCATGACTCATCTGTTTCCTGTCATGATCATGAGTCTGGGTTTCTTTTAACACATATCCACAATTTAAAATTAAATGAGTTTTTTTAAAAATCCCACAGCAACTTTCCTCACTAAAAGCTTGGTCTTTACTTCACCTGGCTCCCATAAACATTCAAAAAGGGTGGAGGGACCCAAAAAACACTGACCAAGAAGAGTGGGGTCAGGTGAAATTAGTGTTTTAAAAAGATGAACTTCGGCCTTGGTTAGTGTGTCTCAGTGGATTGTGGGCCAGCCTATGAACCACAGGATCACCTGTTCGATTCCCAGTTAGGGTACATGCCTGGGTTACAGTCCCATGTCCCCAGCGGGGAGCACATGAAATGCGACCACACAATGATGTTTCTCTCCCTCTCTCCCTCCTTTCCCCTCTCTCTAAAAATGAAAAAAAAAATTAAAGGTAAACTTGGCATAAGTTAGATGCAGAGAGACTTGGTTGAAGGTATTTCTCATAGTCAGCATTTCATCAAGAAACATATTAACCACCTAGTATATGCCAGACATGGTGCACAGCTCTGGGTCCAGAGTGGTGAACAAAAGAGGCACAGATTCATACAGGGCACCTCTGGTTATGAAGATAAACATCGAGCTCATAAGCAGACTAACAAATATATTATTACAATCAGTGATAAATTCCATGAAAGAAACTAAAATTTCACACAAGGGGTGAAAGCAGGAGGCTGTGTTAAAGAGAAAATCACAGGCCCCAAATGGCACACTTGTGCAAAAGCCTGTGATACCAAGCCTAGACCTAATTGTTGTTTCAAACTTTCCCAAAACAGTAATAAATCCTCTGGTCAACAGTAGTAATGTAATCTGTCACACGGGCCCTCTCCAACCCCTATGGAATGAAGAGGCAATCTGCATGATAAAAATCCTTGCCATTTTCTTTCCTCTGAAAGAGGATGTTCTGGTCTAAAATATAATCCTTTCTTTTCTTTTGTTAACAGCTCCCTTGCCCTCCCCTTCTTTCATAAAAATCAGTTGCTAGGTGGGATTCTGCCTGATTCATGAATCACTTAAATAAAGCCAGTTAGATTTTGTTCTGCCTATATTTTCTTCTAGAATACTGTGTTGTCTTTGACTGTTACCTTTATGTTTTTAATTCATTTTGAATTTATTGTGTATGGTGTAAAAAGGTAGTCTAGTTTCATTTTTTTGCATGTATCTATCCAATTTTCTCAACACCTTTTATTGAATAGACTATTTTTACCTTATTGTATGTTCTTGCTTCCTTTGTCAAATATCGTGACCATAAAGTGTGGGTTTGATCATGGTCTATGACCTTTTTAATATATTGCTGGATCTAGTTGGCTAATATTTTGTTGAGAATTTTAGCATCTACATTGATCAAGGATATTAGCCTATAATTTTCTTTGTCATGTTTTTTATCTGGTTTTGGAATTAGGATAATGTAGACCTTATAAAATAAGATTAGGAGTCTTCCCTTCTCTTGAATTTCTTAGAATAAATTGAGAAGGATATGTGTTAGCTTTTCTTTGAATGTTTAGTAAAATCCACCTGTGAAGCCATCCAGTCCAGGACTTTTGTATGTTGGCAATTTTTTGTGTTTTTATTTAAGATTTTCTTTTTTAAATTAAATATATTTTATTGATTATGCTATTACAGTTGTTCCATTTCCCCCCCTTTGTTCCCCTTTGCCCTGCACACCCCCGCCCACCCACATTCCCCACCTTTAGTTCATGTCCATGGGTCATGCATATGAGTTCTTTGCCTTTTCATTTCATATATTATTCTTAAACACCCCCATCTGTTTTCCACCTACCATTTATGCTACTTATGCTCTGTACATTTTCCCCCTCTTTTCCCCTCCCATTCAACCTCCATGATAACCCTCCATGTGATCTCCATTTCTGTGATTCTGTTCCTGCTCTAGCTGTTTGCTTAGTTTGTTTTTGTTTTTCTTTTAGGTTCAGTGGTTAATAACTGTGAGTTTGTTATCATTATACTGTTCATATTTTTGATCTTCTTCTTCTTCTTAGACAAGTCCCTTTAACATTTCATATAATAAGGGCTTGGTGATAATGAACTCCTTGAACTTGACCTTATCTGGGAAGCACTTTGTCTGTCCTTCCATTCTAAATGAAAGCTTTGGTGAATAGAGTAATCTTGGAGGCAGGTCCTTGCCTTTCATGACTTGGAATACTTATTTCCAGGCCCTTCTTGGCCTGCAAGATTTCTTTTGAGAAATCAGCTGACAGTCTTATGGGTACTCCTTTGGAGGTAACTGTCTCCTTTTCTCTTGCTGCTTTTAAGATTTTCTCCTTATCTTTAATCTTGGGTAATGTGATTATGATGTGCCTTCATGTGTTCCTCCTTGGGTCCAACTTCTTTGGGACTCTCTGAGCTTCCTGAACTTCCTGGAAGCCTATTTTCTTTGTCAGATTGGGGAAGTTCTCCATTATTTGTTCAAATAAGTTTTCAATTTCTTGCTCTTCCTCTTCTCCTTCTGACAACCCTATGATTCAGATGTTGGAACATTTAAAGGTGTCCTGGAGGTTCCTAAGCTTCTCCTCATTATTTTGAATTCTTGTTTCTTCGTTCTGTTATGGTTGAATGTTTCTTACTTCCTTCTGGTCCACACCATTGATTTGAGCCCCTGTTTCCTTCCCGTCACTGTTGGTTCCCTGTAAATTTTCCTTTATTTTGCTTAGCATAGCCTTCATTTTTTCTTCTGACTTGCAACCATACTCAACCAATTCTGTGAGCATCCTGATTACCAGTGTATTGAACTGTGCATGTGACAGGTAGGCTATCTCTTCATTGCTTAGTTATATTTTTTATGTAGCTCTGATCTGTTCTTTCATTTGGGCCATTTTTTTTGGTTTCGGCACACCTGTCACATAGTAAGGGGTGGAGCCTTAGGTGTTCACCAGAGCAGGGCAACCTACATCAGTACATTGTGATCCTGTATGTGGGGCAGGGGTCTGAGAGGGAACAGTGTCACTTGCTCCACTCTCTGCCAGTTTTTAGTCACTTGCCCTGCCAGCCACAAGCAAATTGGGCCTTTCTGGTGCAGTGTCCTGGGTAAGCAGGTTTGTGTAAATTGTAGGAGCCTATGTGTCTCTCCAGCGAACTCTCCTGTGAGGCTGGGAGTTTCTCCTACTGCTGCCTCAACCCCCACAGGTGTTTTCAGTCAGAGGCTTTGAGGTTTTATTTCCCCCTGGTTGGAGCCCTTGTTGCATATTTTGTCTCACTCCCCAGTTGTTCCTCCCAGTTTATCTGCACAAAAATGTGGGACTACCCAGTCCCCCGGCTGCCACCTTGCCACGAGTCGTCCCTGCCCCTTCTGCCAGTCTGGATGACTGTTTCTTCTTTAACTCCTTGATTGTCAGACTTCCATACAATTCAATTTTCTGTCAGTTCTGGGGTTTTTTGTTTTGTTTTTAAATTTGTTGTTGCCCTCTTTTTGATTGTACGAGGAGGCACAGTGTGTCTACCTACAGCTCCATCTTGGCCAGAAGTCTAGATCTTTACATTTACTCATCGAATTTTGGTTTTTGACAGCACAGAAACTGAGTGGAAAGCTGTCTTAATCAGTTTGGGCTGCCATATTTACAAACTTAAACAACACACACTTATTTCTCACAGTTCTGAAGGCTAGGTAGTGCAAGATCAAAGTGTTAAATGATTCAGTTCTTTTTTAAAGTATATTTTATTGATTACACTATTACAGTTTCCCCAATTTTCCCCCTTTATCCCCCCTCCACCCTGCACCCCCCAACCCTCCAGCATCCCCCCTTTAGTTCATGTACATGGGTTGTACATATGTTATTTGAATTCTGTTTTCTATACTATTTTTTACCTATCCCCATTTATTTTATGCCTCCCAGTTATGCTTCTTATTCCCTGTACATTCCCCCTCATTCTTTTCTCCCCCTCCCTACTGAAAACCCTCCATGTGATGTCCATTTCTCTGATTCTGTTCCTGTTCTAGTTGTTTGCTCATTTTTGTTTTTGTTGCTTTTCCTTTTTTCCATTTGTACCTGCAAAGGAGTGCCCACAGGATTATCAGCTGAGTTCTCAAAAGAAACCTTGCAGGCAAGAAAGCCCCCTCTTGGGAAAGAGGTATTCAAAGTAATGAAAGGCAAGGACCTACATGCAAGACTACTCTATTCAGAAAAGCTCTCATGTAGAATGAAAAGACAGGTAAAGTGCTTCCCAGGTCAAGTTAAAGAAATTCATCATCACCCAGCCCTTATTATATGAAATGTTAAAGGGACTGATCTAAGAAAAAGAAGATAAAAAATATGAACAGTAAAATGACAACAAACTCACAGCTATCAATAAATGATTCAGTTCTTGGTGAGGACTCTCTTCCTTGTTTACAGATGACCCCCTTCTTTCTTTGTCCTCACATGGCAGAGGGAGGGATTTAATAAAGAGGGAAGAGGGAGAGGGAGAAAGTACAGGCATGAGCACCCATGAGCACAAAAGAGGGAGACTGTTGGTCTCTTTCCTCTTATAAAGGCACTAATCCGATCCTGGGGGCCCACCCTCATGACCTCATCTTATCCTCATCACTTCCAAAAGGTGCCATCAAATTAGGGTTTAGAGCTGGGAATTCAGATGTGAAAACTTTTGTGCTCACTATGACTGAGCTCATGGGTGATCCCACACCCGGGGTGTGGAGATAAGGATACTGGGAGAAGACCACCAAGCCTTGCCAGCAGCCAATATGTAGTGAGAACACTCACCTGATGAGCTCTGCCTGGAGGAAAAGCAGACTCCCATCCCTTTACTCTTTGAGTAACAGGAACCATGCTTACACTTGGCACCTGTCTTGCAGACCCCAGCCAAGAGTCTCACTGACACTGTGTTGTTCCTTAGAAAATTGTGGCCTATCACAAGAGTTCACCTGAGGCTTTTCAATAAACCAATTTATCTGTAGAGGTGGTAAGCTCTGGAGTTGGCATGGGTATGAGTGCCTGGTTGCAGACTGGTACATGATGGGCAAATTCCTGCCACACCTGTTTACCCTTGCCTGCACAGGGAAAGAGGGGTTAATAGAGGTTAAGGCCTCATAATGGCCCTAGAAAGAACAGAAATATCCTTCAGAATCCTGCCACCAGGTCACCCCAATCCTGGCAGTATTCCTTGCCCTTCACTTCCCCACACTCTCATCTACCTATGCCCCCAGAGCAGTTCCTCAAAATATCACCTGCCTCAGAATCACCTGGGGGTTCTTTTCTTCTTAAGCTTCTCCCCTAGGTCCAGAAGTTCTGAATGTTAGTTCTCAGGGGCCTGCTTAGTAAATAAGTTACAGGTGATCAAGTTGCAGGTAATCTTCATGCACACTCAAGTTTGAGAATCACTCTTTCAGAGAATAACTTGATAATTCACTGCTTGTTTCATTGAACACCCCACTTCCCCATTTGGATGTCTGCCATGCATCTCAAAATTATAATGTCTTGCATGCCACACATTTGCTTGTTCCCAAGGCTTCCCCTCCTGAGTAATGGTGCCACTAATCAACACCAGGAGTCATCCCCCCACCCCACACACCCCCCACATCTGATCCATTAAGTAAGTCCTATCAGCTCTACCTTCCAAATACATGGTGAATCCAACCACTTTTCACCACCCCCACACTATCATTCCAGTCCCATCCATTATCATGCCTCACCTGGATCACTGTTCATCCCCTTACTGTCCCTCTGTTTCCACTTTACTCCCTTAGTCTAATAGAATGTGGTTTGTACAGTATACTTAGCCTAGTACAGTAGCTGGTGTACTCTTTTTAAGATATAATAGAACTCATGTCACACTATTCCTCTGCTGAAAACCCCTCATTTGTAAAAAAAAATATTTTTTTAATTAATTTTTTTGGAGAGGGGAAGGGAGGGAGAGGGGGGAGAGAAACAGGATATGCCAAAGAAATATCGATTGGTTGCCCCTTGCACACCCCCCAGCTAGGGTATTGGCCCACAACCCAGGCATGTGTCCTGACTGGGAATCAAACTGGTGACCTTTTGGTTCACGGGCTGACATTCGACCCACTAAGCCACACCAGCCAGGGTAAAAGCTCACCCCCCACCCCTTTGCTCTTGGTCCAAATACAATGTAAAATCCAAATGAATTGGTATCAGGCAGACCCTCCAGACATGCCTCCTGCACTCTCCTCCTGGCCCACTTTGTTTCAAGCTCATTTCTGCCTCAGGTCATTGCCCTTGTTCTTCCTAGGTCTTCTGAATTCCTTCCTCATTTTATTTGTGTTTTCTCAAATAGAGCCTCCTTGAAGAGGTCTCTGCTAATCACCCTACCCAAGTGTCCTCCCCATCTCAGTTCCATCCCTCTCTAGATCTAGTTTTTTTTTTCCTTCAGAGCACTTATAATTATCTGAAAATTATATGATCTATTTATGTGTTTACTTGCTCATAGTTTGTCTGTTCCAACAAAATGTAAGGTCTCTGAAGGCAGGGACTTTGTCTCTTTTCACTCCTGCATTTCCACAACCTAGAGAGTAGAGTAGACAGTTTGTATTTGTTGAACGAATGAATGAGTGAGCAAGTAAATAAATGAATAAAGATAGACTTACAATATAAGGTGGTAAGTGCTGTTTTGGCCTACATTGCTCCTCCAGAAGCAGAATCTTATTCAAGGACTCGTGGGCAGGTACTTTATTTGGAGGGTAATTACAGGGAGTGAGAGTGAGTGACAGACCAGGAGAGAAGGAAAAACCAAAATTAGTCCTTGATCTTGTCAGAATGTTTGTTGGAGCATATACAGGCCTCTTCCAACCCATCAGATTGTGAACCCTGTTGGCTGAGACTTCCCCTATAAGTGCTGACTCCCCTGCACTTCTCAGGCTACTGGTGCACAGGAGGAGGCAAGGCAGAGAGCAAGAGATATTTAGTGGGCACTAGAGACAACACTTGTCAGCACAAAGCCCGTTACAGCCCACTTGGAACTGGCTGGAATGAGAGGTGGGGCCAGGGATGTGAGGCAGGATATGAGAAGCATCTACAGTATGTGCCATGACAGATATGTGCCCAGAAGTCGTGCAGAGAAGGGGACTAAGGCCAGCTAATATGTTAAATACAAATTTGCTGGAGTGAATCAAAAGGAGTAAGATGTGTGATTTATTAAATTATACTAAGTGGGGTTAGGAAAGTCTCCCCAAACTTAAGAGATGATAAGATTCCAGCCCACAATTCAAACATGGGGCAAAGGGATGACACATGTAGTAGAATGAGCACAATGGAATGGAGGGAAAAAAGAAGGACACTCACATAGAGTGAGCTTCTATCAGTCCACTCAGGCTGAATGGACTTTCATGGCAAGTTTGTTGGTCTGGAGATGCCCCAAGAGCAAGCAGGAAGAGGCAACAGACCCAAGGAGGAAGAAGAATGCTGGGCTGGACTGGACCTCAGGAGACTTGTTCTCACCCAGTTCAGTCACCATCTGTATTGTTTTTGTTTTGTTTTTTTTCAACATAAGTCTATGTGTTAGCTCTCAGCCTAAGTCTTCTCACCTAGTAAATGGAGAGAGTAATCTTCAATCTGATTTCTCTCTTAATGCCCTTGGCATATTGCTGCCATTGAATCTACTATATTTTGTATTCAATTTTCTGTGAGTGCTCAGAGAAGAGACTTTCTCAATATATCTCTGTATCCTTCACACCCAATCAGTGTCGAACACACAGTATATGTTGCTCAATAAATCTTCGATGGATAAATGAATGCATAAGAGAATGGATTTCCTCACAAACAAAATACTGTAAAGAGGGTGAAGTAGTTTAATATCTACACATGAGATGGCAATGGCAGCCTGGAGGTGAAAGGACATTTGAGAGAGATTAGACTAATCTGAAAAGAAAGCAGGCTATACATAAATTTAATTTTCAGGCTTGTCATCTTCTAAGCTTAGTCATATTATGGCATGATTATCCCCTCCCTTGCTATTTTCATCCGATAGCTCTTAGGCACTGAAGGAACTCAGGGCTACAGACCAAACAGGAAGCCTAAAGTAAGGGGATGTGGTCAGGAGGCAAGACAAGGGACTGTGAAAATATTCAACATGCAGTCATTCACTCCTTCAGCAAACATGCACTCAGCACCTGCCATGAGCAGGTCCTCCGGGAATACAGTGAGTAATAAGATATGATCCCTCTCCTTTTTGCTTTATCTCTATAGTACACACACACACACACACACACACACACACACACACACACACGCAGTGGTATCTCTGCCTACCTCTCCCCCATCCCCATCCCCTGGTACTGTGGAATTGAAATTACCCAGGCTTTGAAGTAGCCTCATAGACGGAAGGAACCTCAGAGTCCTCACATTCAATAGCAGCTTTATACAAACAAGGCATCCGGGGCCCACCAGCTACTTGGTCTAAAATGGAAGATGAAGCTTCTTACATTTTCTGTCTCACTCCCAATGGCTTCCTGCTTGTATACGAGGAACTTCACCCAAGGCTTTGGGGGAAAGGAGACAACCCTATGGCTCTGCAGGTAAAGATCCAGGACTCAGGGAGTCTAGCAGAGCCTTGGCCTGCAGTGCTGGCCCACCTGTTGTTTTGTTGGCCTGCTGCTACTCTGGGCAGACAGAACATTTTCACTTCTGGTCGCCAAGTGTGAGAATTCACCAGGCCACTGGCTTCCTGTTTTGTACCAGATCTTCTTAACTATCACTGTTTTTTTTTTTATCACTAAGCAGTTTTAAAAATACACTAACAATACTCCCATCAGCTCCTACTTTGTTTCTCAGACCCCTGGGTCAGAGAGAGGGGCATTGTAGGTGCTGGGCCCTCCACAGCCACTGGCAAAAAGTGAGGTCATTGTGGCTACGTGAGAATCTACCAGAGAGCAGAGCCTCCCCATTTGCCCAGCCTCCTTCTGTTTTTGACCATCCCTTATGTTATGCCTTAAATAGGAAAAGTCACTGTACATGTTCAGTCTCCAGAGCTGTGCCTCAGGATTGGCACCAGATTGAAGATGATTGAGGGTGAAAAGAAAAATCAATAGCTTTGGTTTTCAGAGCAACCAGGATTGGTCCAGGGATGGAGCAAAGCCCAAGATTCCATAAAGAAACTGAGGAATCCTTCAATATCAATTTCTTTAAAAGTTCCTGGCTATGGCCATAGCCATGCAAGGCACTATAGAGAACTCAGAAAAGATGTGTGATCTGACTTTTGCCCGCAACAAGTAGCAAGGACAGAGCAAGGTTAACCTCAAAAGAGACTGGATTCCTCTATGGTGCTTAGCATATTATGGAAGTTGAATGAATGAATTGTTATGTAGCAGCTAGGAATGAACAGCCAGAGAGGAAATAAAGGCAGGGCCCTCACTGTTGCAGTCTTACAAAGAACTTAATACAGGAGGCTAAAAGCAAAGGAATACATGTCTCACCCAGTCATCCTGAGCCTGGTTCAATAAAACTGCCAGGCATTGTGAACAACACCAGCAAAGCTATGATAGTGCAGGAGTAGGGGAGCCCTTGAAAGTCTGTGTGTATCATCTCCACTATCTGGGAAAAGGAAAACCTTGAGATTGTGTATTCACTCCAAGGCCTGGAAGAGGGGAGGGGAGAGGGTACACAGTGCCCAAAGAAAAAGCTCATAAAGCAACTTAAGTTAGTTAGTTGCCTGCCTCCTATAATGTATGTAAAATGAACAAATGAGGTCTGGAGCAAGATAAGGATTTGGACTAACATACCCCCACACATACCCATGTTTGGGTAGTTACATCTACCCAGGGGAAGCTGGCACCACCTTCACATGTCAATCAAAAATGCAAACTTCTTCACCCCCATCCTGCCAACTATATAATCCTCAGAACAAAGGACTCTCTCCCTTGGCTCTCTTGCCACACGGGGGACCCCTGGCCACCTGGCCTCTGGCCACCCTGCTCTTGCTACCCTGCTTTTGCCACTCTTGTTTTTGCTTTCCCATTAGAACTTAACACTAATAAACTTTGCTTGCACACTAATAGGCTTGTGGTTCTGTAATTCTTTACTGAGTCAACAAGAAGAAATGAGTTTCTGAGAGTTTCTCTCATAACAGAATGAATACAAGGGGGACCATCAGTAATTAAGTTAGGGGAGCCAGAGAGTATTTGTAATTAATAGTGAGAAGACAGCAAGATTCACAGGTCTTAAAAAAGGCACCCTGGAGAAGCCGGCATGAAGAATGGGCCTAATTTAATGAGTTCGAAGCAAAGGGAGTACAAAAAAGTAAGAGGAAGAATGAGAATGGGTCAGTGAGAAATTCAGAACTGAGATCAGGGCATGGGGAGCCCAAATTTCTGAGAAGCCCTATTTACTAGGGTAGGTCCCCTACCCACTAGGGGACCCAGAAAAGAGATTAAAGACAGAGGGAGGAGCCTGCTTCCATGGGCGCCTGGGAAGTCACCAAAGTCACCAACAGGGACAGAGGCTAAATAAACATGGGCGACAAAGGATTATGAAGAAAATACATTCTTCCCTGGCTGGTGTTGCTCAGTGGATTGAGCGCCAACCTGTGAACCAGAGGGTCACCAGTTCAATTCCCAGTCAGGGCACATGCCTGGGTTGTGGGCCAGGTCCCTGGTGTTGGGCATGCAAGAGGCAACCAGACACTGATGTTTCTCTCCTTCTCTTTCTCCCCTTCTTCCCCTCTCTAAAAATGAATAAATAAAATTAAAAAAAAGAAAATGCATTTCTTTTTTGCCTTAAGCAAATCACTTTACCAGACCCTGAGTCTCTGTTCACTCACCTGTGAGGATAAAGTGAGGCTGCGCAGATAAAGCCTGCCTTGCACTAAATATGTGCCCAGCAAACTTGAATGTTTTGTTTTCCTGGTAAAGAAGGCTTTGTTTTGCAATGGTCCAGTCTTGGACACTGCCCAGATAAATCCAAGGCCAATGAATGGCTGAGTAATATCTAGGACCCTAGACCATTAGGGTCTAAAGAAACTGTAGCAATCAGTCACCTTTCAACTGCCACTTCCTGAGTTGTGAAGTTATAGCTACACTTTGTGCTTGCATCTTTTGTTTATAGAATACCTACTATATGCTAGAAGAATACATAGAGTTAAAAAAAAGATAAAACTTTTTTTCTCCTTTAGGTAAGAGAGAGGTGCCCTAGAGAAGTAGTCCCAGCCTTTGATTTCCAAAGGTTGAAATATATGCCCAGGGTGGTGAAGTGACTAGTCTGTGGCCACACAGCATGGCAGGGCAGGTCCATACCAGACACTGTTCTACAGTGTTCAGTCCCCATCCCACTACACCCTGCATTCAGGCTGTGTCTGTGCTCCAGTGCACAGCCAGTGGCCAGCTGTATAGCCTTAGGCAAAGCACTCCATCTCTCTGATCCTCAGTCTCCCCATATGTAAAGTGGGGCCAAGAATAATCCCCATGTCAAAAGGTTGTCCCAAGACTCAAGATGTAGTAATGTGCATAAAAATGCATTGTACTCTGTAGACTGTGCATTGTGCAAGCAATTCTGCTCCTCCTCAGATCACTGGGCATATTCTTCTGGGACAGGGCAGCCTCCTGTGGCCACACAGAAGTGTTTCTTCTCTGCTCAGCAAGCATCTATTGAGCACCTCTTATGTGCTCCATGTTTAATTACTAAAAACCTGTGGGACATAACCTTGCCTACAAAGAGCTCAGCCTGGATGCAGAACAGTGCAAATGGAGGAAACATGGTGATCTACAGTCAGGATAAAAATGAGTGGCCTCAAGGGTGGAGGCCTGAGGGGAACCACAGGAAAGATGGGCTTGAGCCAACCATGGAGACTAAATGTGGTTGGGTGGGTGGGTGGGGGCAGGGGATAAAAGGCATTATAGGCAGGAGAAGAGCCCTGGCAAAGGCTCTTTGGACAAAAAGGCTCTTTTTGTCCCAAAAAGACAGGGTGGCAGAAGGACTAGAAATGGCCAGCCCATAGCACTGCTGGCTCTCATGACTACCTCCTGGCTCTTGGGGCCAGTGGCATAAATAAAAGAAGGTTCTGGGGAGGCCTGGCATGGCCATGGGTCTGAGTGCCTAGCCAGTGCCCAGCCCAACCAGACCTGTAGCCAGATTTCTGGGCATCTGTTCCCTAATCATTTCAGAAGGAGCTGAAGTAGGCCCTCCCTAGAAACCTATAAAAGCCTAGGGTGGAGTCAGGGGCCCAGAGGTAAAGAAAGCCAGTAGAACTGTGGAAGTCAGGACAATGAGGGGGAGCCAGAGGGGACAGGGAACACGTCAGAGGGCCCTAAAAGAGGAAGCAGCCCAGTCTCAGTTCCCCTCCCAAGGATGGGAAATACCCTCCATTCTCCCAGCCCTCAACAGCTGTCCCTGTCTTTTTACCTAAAATCACCAACCCTGGGGCCAGGACCACCTAGGCTCTGTGCTCCGTCCTTTCATGTTTCTCCAAGGTTGTTGAGTCCTGAGCATTTCCAGGGGCTTAGGGCAGCCCTGCATGGGCTACAGAATCAGGATCCACACTGAGCAGGGCATAGTTGAGATTTTATTGAAGCTGGACACCCCATGGATTAAGAAATGGGACCTAGCCCTCAGAACTAAAATCCAAAGAAGGGTACCAAAGTCAGCCCCTCCCTCCTCACCCTTCCTCTACCACTGGGCCTTCAAGGAAGAGAGGGATCCAAAGCCAGTGGGGCTCTTCCTCATCCCCACTTATTCAGGGACAGAAGAGTTGGAGTTCAGATGAAGACCCCCAACTGCAGAGATTGGTTTATTAAGTCTGAGCCTGGCTACACTGGGAAAATGGCCCCCAGACCCTGACAGGGAGCAAGGGGGTAGTAGCTGGTAAGTCACCTCTACTTTCCTCCGTCCTATACAATCTGCTGTGACCCAAAGCAAGAGCAGGAAAGAGAAGATAGGAAGACAAATATTATGATTTCTCTCCTCCTCAACTATCCCTGTCTTGGGCTTCTGTACCTTGTTGGCCTTTTTGTTGGGACATCAGCAGGGAGGTCGTGGCTAAAATTTCTAACTGCAGGTTGCAGCAATGTCAATCCTGCCGTATTCACAGCTGCCCCAGGAACTCAGTTTCCCTGGATTGAACAACTCCACATTAAGAGACAATCTATTAAGATGGCATCCCAAGGCAGGCTCAATCTCAGGTCCAGCAGGGCAGAAACTGGAAGAAGTAGTGAATCACAAGGCAAACTGTTCTGCTGTCTACCAAGCTGCACTTGGTTCTTGACTTCCCTTGTGCATTCTGTTTTTTTATGTCTAGCTGGGTTCCTCCCCACCACTCTACCATTTCTGGTCTAACTTCCCCATCTCAGGGCAGGCCTTGCATAGGAAATGCAGATCACCAGGAGTCAGATCTTTCCCACCCCATGCTCACCCCATTGGAAGAGACTAAAAACAAGAACATGTTCTAGACTGTTATCAGCACTGCTGTCAAAATTGTCTTGGTGACACTGAGGCCAGTCAGCAGCAAGGAAAACAGAACCAGGTGGTGGACAGTGTCTGGAATCACCTCCATTCCCACATCACTTTGCCTATTAAAGACAGGACCAGTTTTCCCTGATGTCAGCCCTGCAAAGGGAAGTGGTTAGAGCACTCCAGGTAGAGCTCCCCTCTGGTCTCCAGGTTCTGCCCACACTGGGCTGAGCTGGGGAGGGCTTTGCTTTCCAGGATACATAGAACTCCTCCCACAGGCTCAGGGACCTCTGGGGGACCATTCTTCCTCCCTCAGGAATGGCTGCCTCTTTTGCTACTGTGAGAAAGCCATTGGTACTCTGCTGGACTCTGTCCTCAGAGACCTGACTCTCCTGGACCTCTCATGACAAGGAAGTGTGGTATGCCCAGAGAAGACATTGTTGTGCACAAAGACCAAGGAAGATAAAGGCAGGCTAGGGGAACCTGGGAATTGCAGGTGCTGATCCAGGAGCCTCCTCCTGCAGAAAAAGAAAAGGGAGGCGACAAAGATATGAAGCTTGGTAAGGATTCCTTTATATCATCATATTTGCCCCAGCTTCTAGCAAGAGGAGAGTGGCAGAGGGAGGAACACCTGGAGAAGTTGAGTATGGTAGACTGTGTGGAGGGGAGATGAGAGAGAAACTGAGGGTCCACAAGGGACTGCTGGAGAGAAAAAATGTTTGGATTGAGAAGAAGCAACTGGGATGTGAAGAAGGGATGAGCTTGAACGCAGGGGAAGGAAGGTATGACCAAAGAGTCAGCCATCCATGAAGCCAGCCCATGGTTCCTGGGCTTAGAAACTTCAGAAATGAAGATCTGGAGTGATGCTTCTTGGACAGGGTGGCATCTGGAGCCCTAATCTCAGAGCAAAAGATTGAGACATAAAGTTCTACTTTAGAAGGGTCTGTCTGATTAGAAATAGAACCTCCCCAGGAAAGAAAGGCAGGGTGTGGATTAGATGGACAAGTGTCAAAGAAACAGCCTAGTGCTGGCAGGAGGTGGGGATAGCATGACCCCAAACCTTCACTTCTGAGATCATCTTCTACAGCAATCACCCCCAAGAAGGTATAGGATGAATCAAATTATCACTTTGGGTTCCAAGCAAACCATGGTGTTAGGCTTGGAGGCCTGGACTGTCTGAAAATTTTACAGGGACATCACTCAGGAGCTCACCAACTTTCCACTCACCTCTCATGGGCTCCAGAAAGCTGGATGTTGCCCCCACATCAGACTAGCCTATTGGAGAATCTCACGTAGCCACCATCTGGACTGTTGATGTGGCCACTGATGGTAAAGGGTGGACCCATCTCCAGCTCCTTTGAGTTCCTAAAAAAGAATATCCAATCAAGTTATTGGGGCTGAAAACCTAGCTTATTTCTGAACCAGAACACAGGAAGAAGTTCCTGGCAGTGACTCACTGACTCACTGGCTTGCCTTCCAGAATAGAAGCTACCCCATTTCTCAGAAGCAGATGAGGTGCAGGCCTGCCCTGTGGCAGGGAGGACAAGATAACTTATCCCAAGAGGATTTTCTGACTCTTGTTCCCTGAATCCCTGATTGTTTTCATTTGCTCCTCTCTTTCAATACCACACTATGCTTGATATTACATTGTTTGTAATTAGAGCTAGACAGTGAAAAACCTGGAGACAAAGACTATGCTTAGTTATCTTTGTACCCTTAGAACCTAGTACCACAATACCTGCTACAATAGATCCTCCTTGAATAAATGATGAGTAGATGATGAATGAATGAATGAATGAATGTTAAGAGAATCGCTGTCATCAGGGTCTTACATGATCTTATCCATGTACAAAGTTTTTATTCACTTTCTAAACATTTTAAATGGACCCTGGCTCCTTCCATTTATCTTGTTTGCTTAGGGGAAGGAGAGAAGACAGGGAAGGGAAGCAGTAAGTTTTGGTTTCGTATCTGATCCTTTCTCAAGCAAACCAACCTCCCACCCCCACCTACCCAGACCTGCCCTGAATCTACTCACCAGATTTGATACAAGTTGAAGACAAAATTAGGTCCTAGGGAGACAATCCAAAAAGAGAGGGTTAGAATATCCAGGGAAAGCTTCCCATACCCCTCTGGGAGCATCTGGTGCTCCCTTATCCCTGTCTGGAAGGAGTGGAGTGGCTGGTTGGGCCTCAAGATGTTGTGGATGAGTACCAAGTTCCTGAACTTTCTACTTCTTGCTCCATACCCCACCTTCCCAGACTGACTCACCAATTTTTTCAGGACAGACGCTGCCACTGGGTATTTCTCTTCTAAGGGTATTGATTACCCTGGGAAGGAAACAGTCCTAGCTTAGAACCCCAAAGAAGCAGATCTGAGCTTCACTCCAGACTCTACCATTTCCCAACCCTGACTTTAGCCTCACATTTTCATCTACAAGAATAGAGACTAAGAATTTTGTTCTTGCATGGAATTTTAAAGAAAATCATATTATGCAAATAGGCATTGGCACATAGCAGGTGTTTAATAAGCATTTGTGGAAGCTGTTAAAGTCAATTGCAGATCTGGGAAATGTTCTCTACCTCTCGGCACTTCAGCAGGCCCTCCTATCTCTCCTGGGTCCTATGAAAAGTACAGCTGTGGGTCAGAGTTGGGCACACCACACCCAACTTCCAAAAGCCTCCCACTGAAGCTGAAGCATCGGCAAGCTTAGGAGAGGACCCCAACCCACAATCAGGGGAAGAGATATACAGGGAGCCAGAGCCAGGGACACCTGGAGCTTGGCCAGTCTAGGCTGTTGCCTATGGCCTGGAGGCCCATACAGGCCTTAAGGATGAACTCCTCTGGGCTCTGAGAGAAAAGAAACCTAGCTGCTTGGGGTGAGAGGAGCCTCCACTCCCTTGATAAATGTGCTAGTACCCTACCCCCAACACCTCAAGTGCTCAGCTATCTACTCAAGTCTTCAACCACTGCAGCCACCACAGGAAATATTTTTTCATGGCACCATGCTGAAGAGTTTGCAGCCCCACCCAATTCCCCAACTGCTACAGGAGAGGAGGGGCTTGGCAGAAATGGGCTACAGAGTCAAGCTTTCACTCACCCTCCCAGCAGTACCCATGCTGGTACCACTTGGCCAGGCTGTAGCCCAGGATGAACACAAGCAGCAATGATAGCCCCATGCCAAGGATCAGGCCGAGGGTGCTGACGGAGTCCTCACCTGCAGAGACACAGCATACTTCACCCAGCTGCCCAGAGCCCTCTCAAAGCCCCTACACCAACTAACCATACCTCATTGTTAGAGCCTCCCTCCCCATTGCCATCAAAATGACTGGTCCTTGAGATTTTTTATCTGAGCTAGCTAGTTCAGCTAAGTCATACTAAGATATGAATGTCAGATACCTGATTTTTTATAATTTGCTTGTTTATCCAAAGCAATAGTCCACTGACAGTAGAAAGTTTGACACTGAAAGGCCTTTCCAAACCCACAGACATTCTAGTTGATGGAAGAGTCACTAACATTTGGGGAAGAATTCAGGAGGTCTCTCCTCAGCATGAAGGCTGCTGGTCATGAAGGGAAGCTTGGAGAACCCCAAGAACAGAGACCCAAAGATCCTTAGTAGCCTCCTCACAAAGTCCACATATTCCGTGTCAGGGTATTAACTCTTGAGCTCTGTTTGCTACTTATACTCATCACTTCTTCCCTTTTTGTGGTATGAACTTCTAGCTAAATTTATATTTTATTTGTAAAGCCAAACCAAGAGAGAAGGAGAAAAAGAGAGGGAGAAACACAGACAGACAGACAGACAGACAGAGGAGGAACAGAAGAAGAGAGAGTGAAAAAGAAAAAAAAACATTCAGAGAGATGAGATGGGCTCTAAGAAATGGCATGGAGGGAAACAAGTTTTCAGGAAAAGGCTGACGTGGGCATATCATGGAGACAAAGCAGCCACCGCAGAAGGAAAGGAAGAGGAAGGCCAGCCCCACCCCTGCCACATGGCATGCCAGAGTGTGGGAGAATAGGCTGATGCTCCATCTTCATAGTCCCATGTGTGGCTCTGGGGTGTTGCCAAGAGCCTAGTAAGTGCAGTGAGTAAGAACTACCTTTGGTAAAGCAGGATTGTGTCCAAAGCCTAGGTCCACCAATTGCAAAATTTGGACCAAAGCAAATCCCTTTTCCTCACTAGACTTCAATTTGCTCTTATGAAAATAAGCATAATAATACATATACAGTCCATGTGATGATTAGTGGAGATGTCATATAGAGAGAGCACTTAGGAGAGGAACTGACATATACTAAGTGCTTAATTGACATTAATTATATCATCATTGTTGTTTTTAATATATTATCAAATGGTACAATTGTGTTTTCAAAATATTTTGCAATACCCCCCAACTCACGCCTTTCCCTCTCCCACGCCCCTTGACCCTTCTTCCCATTAAAGCAGCCAGGTTATTATCGCCTCATCAAAGAGTATGTGAGAGCAGAATGCAGAAAGAAGAGGTCTCTCCTAGTTTTAGATTACAAAAGCCCTGGCTCTTAGATAAATGGAAAGGATTCACAACATAGACAAGAAGTGAGCAAAGCAAGCTTACCCTCTTGCTGTATCAGGAAAAAATTCTTCAGCCTGGGGGAGGGAGGGAGAAAGATAGATAAAGAAAAAGCACTGGGAAACACTGAAAAGATGTCACTGGGTCCCAGAGAAAGTCTTCATTCTCTGATTCAAAGCTGAGCCCAGGGAGGCAATAGAATTCCTAGGCAGAGCTGTGGATCTGAGAGCTGAACTGAGCCCCAGAAAGACAAGAATCCTATAAGAATAGTTGAGTAAAACTCCTTGGCAGAGAGAGCCTCAGACAGCCTTGAAGAGTTCCTGTGCCCTCTCATGGCATGGAAATAACCAAATGATTTCTGTGTCCCCAGGAAAGCAGGGAAGTCCCAGAGAGGCCCTCCAGACCTGAAGGAATCACACAGCGAGGGTCTAGGCTCACCTTTGCAGCACCCTGCATGGCTGATGCTCAAAGCCCAGTTGAGTGGATGGCCATCACTGGGGATGCACCATGGGTGCCAGTGTGAGCAGAGGGCATCAGGGATCAGGCATCCTCCCCAGCTCCTTAGTTCCCAAGAGAAATGGGAGAATCCCCCAAACCACTAATGGCATCTTCTTTATACCAGGCACTGTTCTAGACACTTGTATTATGGCAATAAATATAACAATGAAAAAATAAATCCTTGTCCTCATGGAGATGATATTCCCAGTGGAGACAAATAACAACAAAATAAATTATATAGTATATTGGAAGATGATACATGCTAGAGAGAAAGAAGTAAAGCAGAGGAAGAGATAGAAAGCATGGTGGGGATGAGAGTACAGTTTTAAATAAAGTAGTCAGGGAAGGCCTTGTGAAGAATGAGACAATGGAGGAGAAAGCCCTAAAGGAGGTGAGAGAGAGAACACACCATGGAGATAGCTACAATAAAAATGTTCTAGGCAGAGGGAGGAACAAGTAAAACTAAGGCAGAAGCATGCCAAACAGATTCCCAAAGCATTAAGGAGCCCTGGGTGATGAGTAGGGGCTAGGGGTGAGGGCAAGTAGCCAGAGATGAGAGAACAGAAGCCAGATAATGTAGTGCTTGAAGGCAATAAGGGCAGCTTTGTTTTACATATGAGCAAGATGAAGAAGATTTTGAGTAAAGAGGTAACATGACCCAATGTTTTAAAAGGATCATTCGGATAGTTACTGTGTTAGAATAGATGGGATAAGGGACAATGACGAAGCAGGAGACCAGTCAGAAGGCTACTGTAAAATCCAAGTAAGAGATGACCATTAGCCCTGACAGGTGTGGCTCAGTGTGTTGGGTGTCATTCTGTAAACTAAAAGGTCACTGGTTTGGTTCCTGGTCAGGGCACATGCCCAGATTGCCGGCCAGGTCCCTGGCTGGGTAGATGCAGGAGGCAACTGATCGATATTTTTCTCACACATCAATGTTTTCCTTCCTCTCTTTCTCCCACCTTCCTCTCTCTCTAAAAATAAATATTTTTAAAAAATTTAGAAATAGAGAGAGAGATGATCATCGAAGGAAAGTAGTGCAAGAAACCAAGAGGCTAAAGTCAGGGAAAGCTCGTTTATGTGGATAATGAAGAGCGTAACAGTGACCCAAGAGCTCAAGAACTCAAGATAGTGACCCAGACATGGGTGGACAGATGACTCAACCAGTTGTGATAGTGAAATTATTGGTGTTTCTGGGAGCTGAGGTTTTGAAGAATTTCATAAAGAAAAGTCTCTTTGGGAATAAAAAGTACCAGCAGGGGACTCACAGGCCTTCTGGAGATCCAGCTGGTGAGGGAAGGAGGTGTATTACCTCTGCTTGCTACTATTTTCCCCACTCCCAAAAGTGCTTTCTGTCCTAGGCAGCTTGCAGGCACAATTATTCTATTTTATCTCTTTATCTTCCTAGGATGCTCCTTTAACTAATATTGTTTATTTAGTCTCCCTTTATGTATACCTTTAAATTTTTTTTACAAAATATTTGATGCACAAGAAGTGCATAGAATGACATATGAACATCCATGTGCCTGCTATTAATCTTAAGAGAATTCTAAAATTTTGCTATTCTTGCTTTACAAGCATGTATCTCAATTTCAGAGTAGTCCTCTTCTACCTCTCCCTCTAAATAACTAGTCTCCCAAATTTGGTGTTAGCTTCTCTATGCATGTTTTTATACTATTATTTCATTTTATCCTCATACAAGGTCTTTCCAGAAAAAGTCCAACAATTACTAATATAATGAGAATGGTTTGTGCAACATCAATGTAACCTGGCAGCCAAGGAGAGTAGACTGGAATGAGCATGAATGTACAATGACAACTTCACTGTACTAGTCAGTGGGGGGGGGGGGGTGATAGACACTGTTGAGTGAGCATGTGTATTGTGTGGCCATCACATTCAAAATGACTGAGCAAGTAAAGCAACAAATCTGCATCAAATTTTATATTAAGCTTAAACATTCCTCCATGGAAACTATTTGGATGATTCAGAGGGCCACAGCTATGGGCAACTGGTGATTGGCAGCTTCATCATAACAATATGCCCACTTATGCATCACATCTCATGCAGAGTTCTTGGTGAAACATCAAATCACCCGGGTGACTCAGCCCTTCTATAGCCCAGATTTTGTGCCCTGTGACTTCTGGCTCCTCCCAAAACTAAAAACACCTTTGAAAGGGAAGAGAATTCAGATCATCAATGAGATTCAGGAAAATACCATGGGGCAGCTCATGGCAATTGGGATAACTGTGTGAGGTCCCAAGATGCCTACTTTGAAAGGGACTGAGGCATCACTGTCCTATGTGCAATGTTTCTTGTATCTTCTATCTTCAATAAGCGCCTCTATTTTTAATAGTATATGGATGGATACTTTCTGGACAGGCTATATATATTAAAATTTGTTTTACATGTTTTCAAATTTTATATAAATGATATTAGGTTTACTAATCACTGTTAGAACATAAATCTACCTGGAACTCATTTTTGTATAAGAGAAATTACAAAATACTTAAAACTGAATAACACTAAAAACACAACTTATCAAAAAATGTGGATTAAGGAGACAGGAAGATGAAGGCAGTGCAAATTCACAGGACAGAGATGAAAAGTGCCCAAAGAGAGAAGCCCACAGATGTGCAGAGTGGCACCTGCAAGGATGAGTCAGTGCATGTGAATGCACTTTCATTCTTTTTCATTACATCATGGAAAGCCTAGACTGCCTTAGGAAAGAAAGGATTACATTTCCTTCAACCAACTCTCTCTCCATAAGACTCACTCCTTTCAATGAAACTCATTTACTCATTTACAATGAGTAAATTAGAGAGTGTTCAGAACAATGGTATGGTCTCTGGTAAGAGCTTGGGGTGTGGGGGGGGGTTTATTGCTTATAATGACAATTATTTAGAACTAAATGAAGCAGGTGTATAAGTTGAGGTATGCTTTCTTAGCAGAAATTGGGCAGCTGGACTCTTTTTCTCTTCTGTGCCATGACTGTGCTGAAGTGGGACACTCTTCAGACTCAGCCAGACTTCCTCAGAAACAGGTTTAGGACATCTCTACTATAGGAAAAATTAAAGATGAACAGAAAATTCTTTCCTGGAACTTTATATAGGAAAATATTTCAAACAACTCTAATACTTTCCTCTAAAATGCAGGTTTTATACAAATCTTAGTAACTATGAATTCATGATAAATTGATACAATTAATAATATCTGTTTCCCCTCACAAAATCCAAGTTTAAGAAGGGTCAATAGAACATTAGTCCCAAAGACAGTGCTATAGGTAGAAATTTTCTCATATTTTTCAAATATGTTGTCAGGTATGTGAGTCCAAAAAGAAGATTTTTTTTTTTTTGCTTAAGTTAGTTTTTACTTTTTTAGACTGTAGTATTACTGCCAATGTAAATGATTACTCAAATCTACATGTGACCTCTGCATGCCAGAGTCACAGCAAGAACCCAATTCTTTCTGGCTCCAAAGCTCACACATGTTTTTTCCACTATCCTTTACTGTTTAACCTTATAATTTGCTTTGCAAAATTATTAAACAGAAATCAAATAAATTTTAGAAGAAATCTTCAAAATCATGCTATCACTTTCAGAATCTTCTTTATATCAGTAGCAAGATAACAATATTAACTGATTACTAAATCTATTGCTAATTTAATATACCCATTACCATCAGCTTTCAAAGGAGTCATACTTCCATTTTCTATGCTGGGGAGGCATATATCCACATTATCCAAAACCAGTTTGAAAGCACTAAGATATTGTTAAAAATGAGGTTATTCAAAACTGAAGTTCTATTTTGTCCCACTCACAGTTGTTGTTTGACTTGGGGGGAGCTATTTTCTCAACTGCCACTCTTACCATTAAAATGCAGATTTTGTGTATGGATCAGTAGCCATATAGTCAAAGGTTAATAAGAAGACTATGTGACCACACTCTTTTATTCGTCCTGATCCCACAGGGAACTGTGGGTTTTGGGAGAAGAGATGCATATAAGACCACCTTTCTCTTCTTGCTTTACTGCCTTCCCTGAACCATGCTGATTGGCCCAAATTTGCTAGTGGGCAGGATCAATGTGTGTTAAAAGGCCATAGTTGTGGTCCTTCTACTCTATTTTCATATGTCTAGAGGATTAGGAAACCAGTCTAGCCATTGTAGCCCCCTCATTTACGCTCAGGCACTCTTAGTATGACAGGTCCCCCTGCTCTTTCAGGACAAAGTGTGATAAGATTCAGGATTTAGATTTGGGCAAAGAGGAGAAAAAATGTCTCAAGGGTCTTCAATCATGCTTATTATTGCACCAGACAAGTCTGTGGAGACTTGAGACAGAAGACCTAAGATACAATGTTATTTTATCATTCTTTAACATTTGTCTATTGTTTCTTTATGCATATCTCCCTCAGAGATGTGTACTCAAAGGTAAGATTTCAGTATTCCTGGGTCTGCTCGAAATACCATCTTCATTCCATTAAATACTCCTCTTAAAAACCTACAAAAATTGATTTTACAAACAAGCCTATACTTGTCCTCATGTAAAATATTAACCTAGGAAACTCATATTTTTAGTTTGTAAAGGAGAAAATTATAATTTTTACTTCAATTGATGAAGAAGAGAAGAAAGGAAAGAACAGTCTGAGTAAAAGTGGGGATGAAAGGCAAGTTAAAACTGGGGAAAGAGAAAGAAAAAGAGGTAATCGAGAAAAGAAGAAGAAAAAATTGCAGATATTAAGTTTAGGTGAAAATAGTATTTTTGTTTTTAGAAAATTAAGATGCAGATGAATGGAGTCAGTAATCAATGGGTAGGACAAGTAGAGTGTCTGGACTTAGTTGCCCAAACAAATGGCCGGGCAACCACACAAAGTGTAGCATAAGTAAATAACCAAAACCACTGTAAATTTCTTTTAAATGTACAAAGATCCCAACCTAGAACAAAATGTTACTCAAAAAACAGAAGGAGAGAGGTTCTGGTCAAGGGGACAGTGTAGGTAAATGTGGTCCTTGAATCCTCTAGCAACCACATCAAAACTACAACTAAACTTCAGAACAACCATCATTTAGAACTGCTTGAAACGTACCTAAACAGAAGTCCTATAACTAAGAACATATAGAAAAAGCCACATTGAAGCAGGTAGGGTTGGAAGCACAGAATGGGCTGGTACCACACTGACTGGTAGCAGTTAAAAATCAGGAGGGATATCTCAGCTGCAGAGACTCCCTCCTGCCCAGAAGCAAGGGGTCCCAGCACACACCATTCCCTGAAGAGTTCCAGTGCCTTGAAGAGAAGTTCCTTTAAAAACCATTGGGGATGTTAGCTAAGTGAGAAAAAGGGCTGCTGAAATCTGAGGCATTCCTCTTAAAGGGTCCATGCACAACTTACTCTGACTCACTTGCTCTGACTTCCAACACTGGGGAAGCAGCTCGAAAAGCACCAGGGACATATGGAGAGGAACTGAATTGTGTGGCACCAGAGCAAAGCTGGGGGGAAGCTTTCTTTCAGACAGAAGAGCCAGCAGAGACCACTGTTCCTTTGGTGATTACCCCACACACAGGGCCTGCAGGTGGAGCCATATTTGAACCTTCATCAACCTCGTAATGCTGTTCATCCCACCCTGGTGATTCCCTGAGACCCTGCCCACCCCAAATTGCAAGCCCATCCAGGCCATTTCTAGTGGCTTTTCCATACAAACTGACTCTCTTGGCTCATGTTTTGTACTTCCCTAAAATTTCTTAAACAAGCAGCATCTGGCCTTGGCATGCCCCATTCATCTTGATAAACAGCTATAGGCCAATACTAGTAGCAGCAGCCTTAGTACACAGTCTGACCTCTGCTGGGTAGAGGTCACTTTGTAGCTCATGCCCAGTGGCCCAGTAAGTATGGTGGCTGACCTTGGCCTGCACCTCCCAAAAGGCCTCAGAGCCAGTATACTTGATGGACACCTTCAGACTATGTCAAAGGACCACCAAACCACCTCCATAGGCAACATACTCAAGGGACAGATTCAGGGGACACCAGTGCCAAGGTAAAGTAAGTCCTGCTTTGTAGGGTAAGACCCTGACCAGCTGATCCTCCACAGTGGTTGGAGGTTAGTGGTCATAGCCAGTCCTTGCAGCTGATTTTCCTAAGGATAAATCCTTCTCATTGATGTCCCAACAGCAATCAAGGCTCAATTACAACAGGAAGGTATACATAGCACACAAAGATGGGTCAGGGGAGTGCACCTCAAGCTCCCAGCTTGAGTGAACAAAAAGCCTGTGCCACTGGACCCTATACATGATCACTCTACCAAGCCCTGAAGATGATAGCAGCTCTACCTAACAAATAGAAACAAACATAGGGAAGATGCCAAAATGAAAAACAAAGAAACATTCCAAATTAAAGAACAAAACAAAATTCCAGGAAAAGAACTAAATAAAATGAAGACAAGCAATCTACTAGACGCAAAATTCAAAACACTAATTTTAAGGATATTCAATGAACTTTTGGGGAATGGTAATAATTCCCCAAAGTTCTCTTGGAGTTAGTGATAACTCAAAAAAAGATAAAGAGAAACTAAGAAATGGAGATGGAAAACACAACAACAAGCCAGTCAGAAATGAAGAATACATTAACTGAAATAAAAAATAATACATTACAGGGAATCAACAATGGAATAAATAAAGCAGAGGATCAAATCAGAGTTTTGGAAGACAAGAAAGCAGAAGAAAAACAATCTGAATGGCAAAAAGAAAAAAAGAGGAGAGTGAAAAAGGCAAGTCCCCAAACCCATCTCGTTTCCTCCCAGGGGCCCCCAGCCTGCCACTGTGCCACTTGGCATCCCACACCACAGGAGACATTATGGAGATTCAGTAAAAGTGGAAGGGAGGACAACATGGTAGAGAAGCAAGTGGAAGCCACACTAACCTCCTCCAAGGACCAATCTGGAATTACAACTAAACTGTGGAGAAATTACCCAGAACAAACAACTGAACAATAGCAAGAGAGAAGCTATATAATCCTGGACAGACAGAGGAACGAGCTTTGGCACAACTGGTCTGCACCTGCACAACAGCATACAAGTTGTGATGTGCGGAGTGACCCTCAGTCAACCAACTGGAGGGAAAGACCCATGAAAGAACTACCCAACAACAATCAAAACCCAATTACATCCAGAGAGCCAACATAAATGGCATCCCAAAAGCAGTAAGTTCAGAAGATCAAGGAGACTGCACCACTGAATCTCACAGCTCTCCTACCATAGAAGTTTACACCAACAACTCTGGGAGTCAGAACAGATCAATGTAAGAGAAAGGGGCTAACAAGAAGAGTCTCACAAACAATGGGGAATTAAGAAGTAAACCCCAAGTGAAAAGAAAGAAGGAATCCTCAGAAAGAGTGCTAAATGAAATAGATGCAAGTCAACAATCAGATACTGAGTTCAAAACAATGGTTATGAGGAAGCTCAATGAGCTCACTGGGAATTACCAAAAACTACAGGGAAACTATGAGAAACTCACTGAAAACTATATCAGCATGAAAAAGGACATAGAAACTATCAAGAAGAGCCAAGAGGAAATGAAGAATATAATTTCTGAATTGAAGAACACAATAGAAGGCATCAAAAACAGGCTCAATGAAGCAGAGGATAAAATCAGTGAGCTGGAGGACAAAGTAGAAAAAAAAACTCCCAGAAAGTGCAAGATAAAGGAAAAAGACCCCAAAAGAACAAAGAGGGGTTAAGTGAAATGCAGGAAAATAAGAAACATAATAATATTAATATAATAGGGATACCAGAAGGAGAAAAAGAAGAGCAAGGGATGGAAAACTTGTTTGAAAAGTACTGATGGAAAACTTCCCTAATTTGATGAGAGAAAAAGTCACACAAATCCAGGGAGCACAAAGGATTCCAATCATGAGGAACCCTAAGAGACTCACCCACTTCAAGACACATCATAATTAAAATGGCAAAATTCCAAGACGAACTTGGAATCTTAAAGAGAAGATTCTAAGACAGTCTTAAAGGCAGCAAGGGAGAAACAGGAAGTAACACTCAAAAGAGACCCAATAAGGTTAGCAGCTGACTTCTCAATAGAAATGCTCCAAGCCAGAAGGAAACGGCAAGAAATATTCCAAGTAATGAAAACCAAAGGCCTGCAAACAAGACTACCCTATCCAGCAAGGCTGTCAATGAAAATGGAAGGCCAAATAAGGAGTTTTCCAGAAATAAGAAGGCTCAAAGCATACACCTCCACCAAACCAACACTGCAAGGTGTGCTAAAGGGACCACTTTAAGAAAAGGAAGAAAAACAGTAAGAGAGAGAGGAACATAGGACCAAAGGGGTAAATGGCAATGAAGAAGAATCTATCAATAATAACTTTAAATGCAAATGAATTAAATACTCCAATCAAATGACATAGGGTAACTGGATGGATAAGAAATCATGATCTGCACATATGCTGCCTACAGGAGACTCACCTGAGAACAAAAGACCTATACAGGCTGAAAGTGAAGGGTTGGAAAAAAAATATTCCAAGCACATAGACAGGGAAAAAAAGCCAGGGTAGCAATATTTCTATCAGACAAAATAGACTTTAAAAGAGGGGCCATAAGAAGAGATCCAGAAGGACACTTCATAATACTCAAGGGAAGAATCCATAGAGAAGACATAAACATTATAAACATATATGCACCCAAAATAGGAGCATCCAAATATACAAAGAAAAATGTTGGGGGACTTCAAGAAAGATATTGACAGCAACACAATTAAGGAGATTTCAACACCCCACTATCAAAAGTAGATAGATCTTCCAAACAAAATATCAACCAGGACATTGTGGCATTGAACAATGCCCTAGACCAAATGAACTTAATTGATATATATAGAACCTTTCATCACAAACAAGCAAAATACACATTCTTTTACAATGCACATGAAACATTTTCAAAGGTAGACCACATGATAGGACACAAGAAGCCTCAACAGATTCAAGAAAATTGAAATCATATCAAGCATTTTCTCCAAAAACAAGGGACTGAAACTAGAAACAAACCTCAAGGGAAAAAAACCTCAAAAACTCTCAAAATCATGGAGATTAAATACCATGATATTAAACAATGAATGGGTTAAGAATGAGATCAAGGAAAAAATCAAAAAGTTTCTGGAAACAGGTGAAAACAAGCTCACAACAATCCAAAACTTATGGGACACAGCGAAGGCAGTCCTGAGAGAAAAGTTCATAGCCATACAGGCCTACCTTAAAAAGATAGAAACATTTCAAACAAACAACCTAACCCTACATCTATAAGAACTAGAAGAACAACAACAAAAACAGCCCAGAAATAGTAGAAGGAAGGAAATAACCAAGATAGAGCAGAATTAAATGACGTAGAGACTAAAAGAACAATTCAAAGGATCAATAAATCCAGGAGCTGGTTCTTTGAAAAAATAAACAAAATCAACAAGCCTTTAAGCAGAGTCATCAAGAAAAAGAGAGAGAGGGCCCAAATAAACATAATTAGAAATGAAAGAGGAGAGATTACAGTTGATACCACAGAAATGCAAAAGATTGCCATAAATTAATACAAACAACTGTACGCCAAGAAATCTGAAAACCTGGGTGAAATGGACAAATTTCTAGAAAAATATAATCTTCCAAAACTGAATGAACAACAAACAGAAAGCCTGAACAGACCAATAACAGCTGGAGAAATTGAAGCAGTAATCAAAAAACTCCTGGTGCATAAAAGCCCTGGACCATTCGGTTTCACAGGAGAATTCTACAAAACATTTAAGGAAGAGCTAACCCTGATCCTGTTGGGAACTGCCCTGCCTGATTTCAGAAACTGTAACCCCCCATGGCTAAGGCAGAGTAAAAAGACCTTGGGACCCTAAGCCTAAGGAGACAAAGCTAATCTCCCTGGCAGGAGCACCATCTCTGTCCACTTTACTTCACCCTGCCTGGTCCCCAGTACATGACTAGTTAGCCAAAGATGGGTAAGATTCCTCAAAAGAGGGATGACTTAAGACAGGCAAGTCATGAGGGGGTCCTCAGGAAAGGACTTGGGGGGCTATGGAGGAAGGGGGTGGTGGGCCCTTGCCCCTCAGCTTTAACATAGCCTAAGTCTTTATTCTGTCTGCAAGAAGTCTCCTAATCTCTTGGCTGCCTTACTTCCCCTGCCTGACTTAAGCCTGAAACAATGCCTTAAGCCAGAAATAATGCCAGAGGTGGGTACAGCCCCATTCTGGAAAGGGTGGGTCCCCTAGGGTTATCAGGCCTAAGAAAGAATACATAAAATCCTATGAAACCTACTTTGCTAATACCCTCAATTTAAATGATAAGGGTCCAAACAGGAAGTGAGTTTGTTTCCCAAAGTTTTATGGTCCTTTAACTATCTGGCCCTGACTCAGAATTAGTTTTCAAAGTTCTTTGAATGTTATCTATCGTTTGACCATTACTGCCTGACAATGATTGATGAGCTTTCCATATACACCCTGTATTCCTATGTAAATTAAACTCAATAAAAGACCATTGAGGAACAAGTTCCAGGTCCTTCTTTTTTGAGAGATTGGCCACCTTCTCTCCTCAAGATCATGTCATGGTAGACTTATTCTTATCCATGGCAGTCGGGGCGGGGGGTGGGGGGAGCCCTGTAGGTGGGCCCACACACATACACACTATCCTTCACAGACTATTCCAAAAAATCCAAGGGCGTGGAAGACTCCCAAACTCCTTTTACAAAACCAGAATCATCCTAATCCCAAAACCAGATAAAGACACAACAAAGAAATAAAACTTCAGGCCAATATCACTGATGAACATAGATGCTAAATTCCTCAACAAAATATTGGCAAACTGCATCCAACAATACGTTAAAAAGATTATACACCATGATTAACTGGGATGCAAGGATGGTACAATATTAGCATATCAATAAATGTAATACATCACATAAAAAAGGAAAGACAAAAGTCACACAATCATATCAATAGAGGCAGGAAAAACATTTGATAAGGTACAGCATGCATTTATGATAAAAACACTCAGCAAAGTGGAAATAGAGGGAGCATTCTTCAACCTAATAAAGGCCATATATGAGAGACCTACAGCCAACATCATACTCAATGGGCAAAAACTAAAAGCTTTCCCACTAAGATATGGAACAAGACAAGGATGTCCACTTTTACCACTTTTATTCAAGATAGCATTGGCAGACTTAGCCACAGCAATCACAAAGGAAAAGAAATAAAAGGCATCTAAATTGGAAAGGAGAAAGCAAAAGTGTCATTGCTTGCAGATGACATGATAGTGTGCATAGAAAACCTTACAGACTCCACAAAAAAAACTACTCTGCCTAATAAGTGAATTAGGCAAAATAGCAGGATACAAAGTCAATATTCAGAAATCAAAGGCATTTTGTACACCAACAATGAAGTATCAGAAACAAATCAGGAAATAATCCCATCTGATATAGCAACAAGAAAAATAAAATACCTAGGAATAAACCTAAACAAGGAGGTAAAAGACCTGTACTCAGAAAACTACACAACACTGAAGAAAGAAATCAAGAAAGACACAAACAAATGGAAACATATACTGTGTTCATGGATCAGAAGAATTCACATCATCAAAATGTCCATACTACCTAAGGCAATTTACAGATTCAATGCCATACCTATTAAAGTACCAATGACATATTTCACAGACATAGAACAAACACTTCAGAAATTTATATGAAACCATAAACCCCAATAGCTGCTGCATTTTTTAGAAAGAAGAGCAAAGTAGGAGGGATCACAATGCCTGATATCAAACTGTATTACAAGTCCAGTGTAATCAAAACAGCCTGGTACTGGCATAAGAACAGACAAATGGACCAATGGAACAGAATTAGAGAGCCCAAAAATAATCCCAAGTCTCTATGGCCAATTAATATTCCCCAAAGAGGGTAGAAGCATAAAATAGAGTAAAAATAGCCCCTTCAGAAAATGGTGTTGCAAGATCTGGACAGCTATCACCAAAATATGAAACTCAATCACCAACTTACACCATACACAAAAATAAATTCAAGGTGGGTAAAAGACTTAAATATAAGTCATGACACCATAAATGTCATAAAGGAGAACATAGGCAGAAAAATCTCCAATATTCTATGCAGCAATATTTCACTGATATGTCCCCTAGAGCCAGGGACATCAAGGAAAGAATAAACAAATTGGACCTCATAAAAATAAAAAGCTTCTACACAGCTAAAGAAAACTTCATTAAAATGAAAAGATAACCAACCATATGAAAAAACATATTTGCCAATGATACCTCAGACAAGGGTTTGACCTCCAAAATATATTTTAAAAAAAACTCACAGGACTCCACTCCAGGAAGACAAACAACCCAGTTAAAAAATGGACAAAGGACTTGAACAGACACTTCTCCAAGGAGGACATACAAAGGGCCTAGAAACATATGAAAAGATGCTCATCATCGCTAGCCATTAGAGAGATGCAAATTAAAACCACAATCAGATACCACTTCACACTGGTGAGAATGGCTATCATAAACAAATTGACAAACAACAAGTGTTGGAGAGAATGTGGAGAAAAGGGAACCCTACTGCACTATTGGTGGAAATGCAGACTGGTGCAGACACTGTAGAAAACAGTATGGAATTTCCTCAGGAAACTAAAAATGGAACTGCCGTTTGACCTGGCGATTCCACTGGTAAAGTTATACCCTAAGAATCCTGAAACACCAATTCAAAAGAACTTATGCATTCCAGTGTTCATAGCAGCACAATGTCCAATAGCCAAGTACTGGAAGCAACCCAAGTGCCTATCTGTAAATGCATGGATCAAAAAACTATGGTATATTTACACACTGGAATACAACACAGCAGAAAGAAATAAGGAACTCCTACCCTTGGTGACGGCATGGATGGATCTGGAGAGCATTATGCTAAGTGAAATAAGCCAGGGGGTAAATGACAAATGCCATATGATCTAACCTATAAGTGGAACCTAATAAACACACAAATGAGCAAGCAAAATATAACCAGAGACATTGAAATTAAGAACAAACTAACAGTTAACCAGAAGGGAGGTGAGAGGGGATAACTGAAGGGAAAGGGGAAGAGTTTTCAGGAACATGTATAAAGGATACATAGACAAAACCAAAGGGGAGTAAGATTAAGGGTGAGAAGTGGGGATGGCTGGTGTGTGGCAGGGGGCAAATGGAGACAATTGTGCTTGAACAACAATAAAAATAATGTGATAAAAGAACAAAAGAATCTACAAAAAAATAAGGGTGTGAGGAGCTTCTGGGAGAAAATCAAGCATAACATTCACATCACAGGGGTGCCAGAAGAAAAAGAGAGGGAGAAAGAAATTGAAAACCTATGTGAAAAAAATAATAACAGAAAATTTCCATAACCTGGTGAAGGAGATAGACATAGAAGTCCAGGAAGCACAGAGTCCAAAACAAGATGAACCCAAAGAGTCCCTCACCAAGACACATCACAATTAAAATGCCAAAACTTAAAAACAAGAAAGGATTTTACAAGCAGCAAGAGAGAATAAAGCAGTTACCTACAAGGAAGCTCCCATATGACTGTCAGCTTATTTCTCAACAGAAACATTTCAGGCCAGAAAAGAGTCACATGAAATATTCAGAGTGATGAAAAGCAAAGACCTACAACAAAGACTACTTTACCCACTAAGGCTATCATTTAAAAATGAAGGATAAATCAAGATCTTCCCAGACAAGAAAAAGCTAAAAGAGTTTGCTACCACTAAACCAATATTATAAGAAATGTTAAAGGGTCTTCTTTATGAAGGAGGAGGAGGTGAAAAAGAAGAAGGAAAAGAAAGGATAAGAAGAAAAAGAGGTATATATTAAAATAATAATATGGCAATAAATATGTAGGTATAGATGATCACTTTAAATTCAAATAGCTTAAATGCTTCAATCAAAATAATGGGGTAGCTGAATGAATAAGAAAACAAGACCTATTATAGGTTAACCTGTCCACAAGAGACTGACCTCAGAACAAAAGATACACAAAGAGTAAAAATAAAGGGACAGAAAAAGATATCTGATGCAAATGGAAAGAAAAAAGCTGGGGGAGCAATATTTATATCTGAAAAAAATAGACTTTAAAACAAAGGATTTAGTAAGGGACAGGAAGGACACTAAATAATGATAAAGGGAGAATTCCAACAAGAGCATATAACCCCTGTAAACATTTATGCACCCAAATAGGAGCAGCTAAATATGTAAAGCAAATCTTGATGGACATACATGGAGAAATAGACAGTAATACAGTCACAGTAGAAAATTTTTAACACTCCATTGATATCAATGGGTGGAACTTCCAGAGAGAAAATCAACAAGGTAACAGTGGTCTTAAATGACACACTAGATCAGAAGGATCTAACTGATATTTCAGAGCATTTCACCCCAAAGCAGCAAAATATACATTCTTTCAAGTACACATGAAACATTATCTAGTATATATCACAACCTTTAAGAAGACTGAAATCATATCAAGCACCTTCTCTGACCATACCTATAAATGCAGAAAAACCAGTTGATAAAATTCAGCACCCATTTATGGGGAAAAAAACACAAAAAAGCACAACAACAAAAACCTCTCAGCAAGTGGGAATAGAGGAAACATACCTGAGTGGAATAAAGGTTATATATGACAAACCCACAGGCATCATCCTCCTCAGTGGGCAGAAACTACAAGCATCCCCCTTAAGATTGGAAACAAGACAGGGATGTCCAATTTCACCTCCCTTACTCAACATAGTACTGGAAGTCCTAGCCACAGTAATCAGATTGAAAAGAAAGAAAAGCATTCAAATTGGAAAGGAAAGTAAGACTGTGTTTATTTGCAGGTGACATGATACTGTATTTAGAGAATCCTAAAGATTCCACCAGAAAACTACTAGGACCGATAAAGGAATTCGGTAAAGTAGCAGGATACAAAATAAATATCCAGAAATCAGTTGCATTTCTCTGCACCAATAATAAACTATTAGAAAGGAAAATTTAAAAAACAATCACATTCACAATTGCTTCAAAAATAATAAAATACCCGGAATAAATTTAACCAAGAATGTAAAAGATCTCTCTACTCAAAAAATTATAAGCCACTAAAGAAGGAATTAAAAAAGATGCAATTAAGTGGAAGGATATGCTGTGTTCATAGATGGAAATAATTAACATTATTAAAATGGCCATACTACTCAAAACAATCTATAGATTCAATGCACTTCCTCTGAAGATACCAATGGCACAGAACTAAAACAAATATTCTAAAAATCTATGTGGAACCAAAAAAGACCCTGAATAACAGTAGTAATCTTGAGGGAGGGTAAAGAATGAAGTTGGAAGAATCATGCAACTTAATATTAAACTATACTACAAGTCCATAGAAATCAAAACAGCATGGTACTGGCGTAAACACAGATATATCAATCAGTGGAACAGAATAGAGAGACCAGAAGTAAACCCACAACTTTATAGTCCATTAATATTTGACAAAGGAGAAAAAACATACAATAGGTAAAGATAGTTTATTCAATAAATGGTGTTGGGAAAATTGCACAGACTTGCAAAAAAAAGAAACTAGACCACCTTCTTATAAAACAGAAGAATAAACTCAAAATGCATAAAGACTTAAATGCTATACTGAAACCATAAAAGTCCTAGGAGAAAATATAAGCAGTAAAATCTAGCACAATTCTTGTAGCAACATTTTTCCTGATACAAGGCAGGATCTCAAAAGAATAGAATTTATTTATAAAAACTTGCATACTTATTCTTACATATTTAAACTTCAGTCACCTTCAAAGTACTCTCTAATCAATGCAATACACTTATTGAGGAGATATCTTTTCCACTGCTCAAAACAGTTTTTGAACTCAATTTTACTGGCTTTTAGTGCTGGTGCCATTTTTTGTTTCACTTCTTCTACATTGGAAAAATGTTTCCCATTGAGGACTTTTTTCACCCATGTAAACAACACACAAAAAGTTGCTTGGTGTGAGATTGGGTGAATAAGGAGGGTGGGGCATGCAGGTCATGCTGTTTTTGGTCAACACTCAGTGTGGTGTGGGCAGATGCCCATCATACATTACTATCATGACATGGACAAACATGTTGAATCTTCAAAAAAATTCATTGCGGCCAAATGCAGCCTTCCACAACAATGCCAGCTAGTACACTGACACGGATGGGTCCCTAGAACATTCACCTAATGAAGGAAGTCTATATTATAAGGGGCCCAGCCTCTAGAAGATAATGCTGTGTTTTGAAGGAGGTGTCCCTTCAAATATATCTCCATGGGCAAAGGAAACAAAGGGAAAAAAACAAATAGGACTACATCAAACTAAAAAGTTTTTGCACAGCAAAGGAAACCATCAACAAAATGAAAAGACAATCTATCGAATGTGAGAACATATTTGTCAATACATGATAAAGGGTTAATATCCAAAATTTATAAAGTACTTGTGAAATGCAACACCAAAAAAAAAAACTACCCAATTAAAAAATGGGCAAAGGTACTTCTGGCTAAGATAGAGGCATAGGTAGATACACTTTGCCTCCTTGCACAGACAAAAGAAGGACAACGACAAAGTTAAAAACCAAAAACAACCAGAACTTCCAGAAAATCAAACTGTATGGAAGTCCTACAATCAAGGAGTTAAAGAAGAAACATTCATTCAGACCAGTAGGAGAGACAGAGATGGGCAGCCAGGGTGGAGAGGACACTCATGGCAAGGTGGTGGCTGGCAGACTGGGCAGTCCTACATTTACATGCAGATAAGTCATGAGGAACAACTGGGGAATGAGATAGACCATGCAACCCAGGGTTCTAGCTCAGTGAAATAAAGCCTCAAAACCTCTGACTATAAAAACCTGTGAGTGTGGAAGGAACTCCCTGCCTCATAGGAGAGTTAGTTGGAGAGATCTACAGGATCCTAGAATGTACACAAACCCACCCATTTGGGAATCAGCACCAGAAGGGCCCAATTTGCTTGTGGGTAGCGGAGAAAGTGACTAAAAACTGGCAGAGAGTGGAGCAAGCAGCAATGTTCCCTCTTGGACCCCTCTCCCACATACAGTGCCACAACGCAGTGATGTGAGTTGCCCTGCCCTGGGGAATACCTAAGGCTCTAGAGCCCCTTATAACATAAAAGATGCTCAAGACGAAAAAAATATGGCCCAAGGAAAAACAGATCAAAGCTCTAAAAATAGAACTGAGTGATGAAGAGATAGTCAACCTATCAGATGCAGAGTTAAAAACACTGGTAATCAGGTGCTCACAGAAACAGCTGAGTATGGTGGCAAAATAGAGGAAAAAATGAACACTATGCAAAGTGAAATAAAGCAGGAACCAACAGTAAAGGGAAGAAAACCAAGACTCAAATCAATGAAATAAACATTCAACCAGAACAGAATGAAGAAACAAGAATTCAAAAAAAAATGAGGAGAGGCTTAGGAACCACCAGGACAACTTTAAATGTTCCAACATCTGACTCATATGGGAACCAGAAGGAGAAGAAAAAGAGCAAGAAATTGAAAACTCATTTGAAAACAAAATAAAGGAAAACTTTCCCAATCTGGCAAAGGAAATAGACTTCCAGGAAGTCCAGGAAGCACAGAGAGTCCCAAAAAAGTTGAACCCAAGGAAGCACACACCAAGACACATTACAATTACATTATGCAACATTAAAGACAAGGAGAGAATCTAAAAAGCAGCAAGAGAAAAGGAGACAGTTATCTACAAAGGAGTTCCCAGAAGACTATCAGCTGACTTCTCAAAATCAACCATACAGGCAAGATGGGGCTGGAAAGAAGTATTCCAAGTCATGAAAGGCAAGAACCTACATCCAAGATTATTCTATTCAGCAAAGCTATCATTTAGAATGGAAGGGCAGATAAAGTGCTTCCCAGATAAGGTCAAGTTAAAGGAGTTTATCACCAAGCCCTTATTATATGAAATGTTAAAGGGACTTATCTAAGAAAAGAGCAAAACTATGAACAATAAAATGACAGCAAACTCACAACTATCAACAACTGAACATTAAAAAAACTGAGCAAAAAACTAGAACAGGATGGGGGTACAAACAAACAAACTGGGGGTAAAGGTACAGGGAATAAGAAGCATAAATGGTAGGTACAAAATAGACAGGGGTAGGTTAAGAATAGTATAGGACATGTAGAAGCCAAAGAACTTATATGTGTGACCCATGGACATGAATTAATAGTGTGGTGGGAGGGAATGCTGGTGGGGGGGTGCAGGCTGGAGGGGAATAAAGGAGAAAAAAATGGGACAACTGTAATAGCATAATCAATAAAATATAGTAAGCAAAATAAAATTTTATAAATGGGCAAAGGACCTGAATAGACACTTCACCAAGAAAGACTACAGATGGCCAACAGACATATGAAAAGATGCTCAATGTCACGAATCATCAGAGAAATGCAAATTAAAACTGCAAGGAGATATCACCTCACACCTGTCAGAATGTCTACCACCAATAAATCAACCAACACAAGTGCTGGTGAGGAACGAGAAACCTGCATACACCATTGGTGGGAATACAGACTGGTGCAGCCACTGTGGAAAACAGTATGGAGTTACCTCAGAAAATTAAAAATGGAACTGCCTTATGATCCAGTGATTCCACTTCTGGGAATTTATTCAAAGAAACCTGAAACACTAATTTAAAATAACATATGCACCCCTATGTTCATTGCAGCATTATTTACAATAGCCAAAATATGGAAGCAACCTAACTGCTCAAGAACAAGTATATTGAAGTGGTGTTACATATATACAACAGAATATTACTGAGTTATAAATGAAATCTTACTATTTGTGACAGCATGGTATTATGTTAAGTGAAAAAAAGTTAGTCAGAGAAAGACAAATACCATATGATTTTACTTACATGTAGAATCTATAGAACAACATAAATGATCAAATAAAAAAGAAACAGAATCACAGATACAGAGAACAGACTGATGGTTGCCAGATGGGAGGAGTGTTGGAGGAATAGATGAAAAAAGTGAAGGGACTGAGAAGTACAGACTAGTAGCTACAAAACAGGCATGGAGATATAAAATACAGCATAGAAAATGTAATCAATTATATTTTAATAACTATGAATAGTGCCAGATGGGTACCAGAAATACTTTAAAGTATATGATTGTCCTTCCTCTATGTTGTGAATATGAAACTAATACAAAATAATATTGAATGTAAACTGAAATTGAAATAAAATTTTTAATTAAAAAAGAAAACCTCAGAAAATTTGGTAAGAAATTAACAATCTGTGGTTTTGAACCAAGACCACTGCTTCTCTATTCTCTCTCAGCTCAGCAAGAGGGAGAATCAACTACAGGTCAGTGCACCAAGAACACAGGGCTCTCTCCCCACACAGGAGCCAGTTGGAGTTGGTTTTTTGTAGGAGGAACAGAGCTTCAGCATTTCTCATTCTGTTTCCAGCTACTTTTGTTGAGACTAAGTTCCTCATGAGGGCAGTCAAGAAGTGGGGACTTTCTCTTCTACTCAGGCCCCTTCCATGAAATGAAAGTTCTACCTTGGGCATGGTGTTAGGTAAGATAGATAGCAAACCAAGGCAGGGAAGAGGCAGACATGTCTTACCCACTAATTCAACAGTCCTGAGCCTGGTCCGATATCATCAGGTGTTACAACATCACAAGAAACACCATGCTAACATGAAAGGAGTGGAATCCTTGAAATTCTATGTATTATCTCCACTATCTGGGAAAGAAAGCCTTTGAAACTATGTTTTTATCCCAAGGCCTAGCAGAAGAAGGGGTCCACAGTGCCCAAAGAAAAAGCCTGTAAAACATTTTGGTTAATTGCCTACCTCTAGTCACTATCTCCTGTATAAGGGAGTCCCTAGTGCTTACAGAAAGAGCCCATAAATAACTTTGGGTAACTGTCCCAACTTTAACTAACAGCCTCCTGTAATATATCTGTTTTACAGCAAGATGAATAGAGTCTGGAGCAAAATAAGGATTTGGGCCAACAGATCTACACACATGCTTAAGTTTGGGTAGTCACATCCCTTCAGGAAAGCTGGCACCACCTTCACCCATCAATCAATATGTATCCCCCATCCCACCAACTACATATGTCCTCAGGACAAAGGACCTGCTGCTCTTGCCACCCCTGTTCTTGCTACCCTTGCTCTGGACACCCTCACCATGCCCTGAACCTATGTCTTTCACCACCCCCTTTATTAGTGATACATTCTCCTCCATGAGAACATATTACTAATAAACCCTGCTTAAATATTAATGGATTTGCCAATCTGTAATTATTTACTGTGCCAGCAAGAAGAACTGAATTTCTCCAGCAACAATGGGATGCTGGGAAACTGGAGCCCAATTTCTCTTTACTCAGCTCATTAGGCAGTGGTTCCACACCAGAAATAGCAACACAACAGGAACTCAGGCTGCTGCTGCTACCCACTGCCCCACTCTGCCCACCCCACCACTCACATACCTGCTGGTTATCTGGTATCACTCAGAGAAATTTGCCATTGTTCCCATCCTTAGTTCCAGAGCCCTGGTCCAGAGATTTTTTTCTGAGAGGAAAGCAGGCTATAAAAAAATAATTCATAATTTCTTCCCAAAGGAACTGACTTCCTTTACAATAGAGCCCGGAAAAGTTCTAACTTAATTTTAGATGCTGTGGAGAACTGCAGGTGGAGGAAAATTCATGGGCTTAAGGAAGACACAGCCAAGACTTTAGACTGGCTAAAGAACCATGGAATAAAAAGCTGGGAGAAACTCACATGGGATCAGAACAAATATCAAACACATACCTCAGAAACTAGTCCTTCAAAGGAAACAAAATTTGATTGAGTTCATTTGTAGAGCAATTTATGCCCCAGAGCATTACTGAAACAATAGAGCAATCAACCAGCAATTATGAAAGTTTAATAGCTGGGTGTGGTCAAGGAAAGGAAGAAGTAGAGCCATAAAAGTGCCACAATCATTTTAGGGCAACTGTAGGCATACTCAAAGCTGCATCTTTCTGAGGAGCAGCATCAAAGGCTGGTGGGGAGAAGATATTCACTGAAATAATCCAGCCAATCACTAAAAAATAACAAAAAAATTACAATAACAACCTTGGAAGGGGAGGCACCAGGACCCAGAATTGCTAAATTATATCTTTTAAAATGTCCAACAAAAATGAATATATGAGGCACGTAAAGAAATAGAAAAGTATAAACCATACACCAAAAAATAAATAAATGAAAAAGCAGGCAGCCCTGGCCAGTGTGGCTCAGTGTTTGAGTATCATCCCATAACCCAAAAGGTGGCAAGTTTGATTTCCACTGAGGGCAGATGCCTAGGTTGGAAAGTCTGTCCCCAGTCAGGGCCATTACAAGAAGCAACTGATGGATGTTTCTCTCTCACAATGATGTTTCTCTCCCTCTCTCTCTCTCTCCTTCCCTATCCCTCTCTGTAAAATCAATAAGCACGTCCTCAGGTAACAATAAAGCAGGCAACATGAACTGTCTGAGAGAGCACTAGGTGTTGGTTTTGATATGCTATGACTTCAAAAAATAGTCATGGTATGTTCAGAGAACTAAAGGAAAATATGTTAAAGAAGTAAAGTCAAGTCACATTAAATAGAAAATATCAATAAAGCGACAGAAATATTAAAAGGAATCAAATTGAAATTGTGGAGTTGAAAACTATAATAACTGAAACTCAAACTTCTTTAGAAGGGCTCAACAATAGATTTAAACTAGCAGAAGAAATAATTAAAGAACTTAAATGACTAGACTGATGGAGATTATGCCAGCCAAAATACAGAGTGAAAAAAATAACGAAGAAAAGTGAATAAGCCCAGACAATTTTTTTTTATCAATGTATGATTGCCTCTTATGTGTCCCCTGCCGGGAACTGGCCTGCAACCCAGGCATATGCCCTGACTGGGAATCAAACTACAATACTCTGGTTCACAGGCCCTCGCTCAGTCCACTGAGCTACACCAGCCAGGGCTCCAGAGAATTTTGAGGTACCACAAAGTGCACTGAAATAGTTGTAATTGGAGCACCAAAATTAAAGAAGAGAGAGAAAACATCAGGGAAACAAATTTTTAATGCCATAGATCTTTCTAAATTTATTGAAAAATAACCTACATATCTAGAAAGCTTTAATGAACTCCAGATATTATAAGCACAAAGGGACCCACGAACAGACACATCATAGTAAAAACTGCCAAAAATCACAAAGAATCTAGAGAAACATAACTTATCACTCACAAAGAAACCCCAATAAAATTAGCAGCTAATTTTTCAGCAGAAATAATGTAAGCCAGAAGTAATGGAATAACATATTTAACTTGCTCAAAGAAAACAAACCATCAACCAAGAATCCTATATTCAGCAAAGCTATCTTACACAAATGAATGTGAAATAAAGACTTTCCCAAGTAAATAAAAGCCAAGAGAATTTGTTGCTAGCAAACCCACCATACAAGAAATACTATAGGATGTTCTCCAGGCTGAAGGTAAATGATCCCAGATGACCATCTGAGAACACACATGCAGGCACACACACTTAATTATGCACCAGTAATTATTTTTTAAATTATAACGATATATTTCTCTCCTTTATTCTCATAACTGATTAAAAAGCAATTGTATATAAATGTAATATTGGGCCTATAACATATAAAATGTAATATATTTGTCAATAACAACAAAAAGCAAGTGTGTTAGAACAAAAAGTCTAAGTTAGTTAGACTGTGGGTAGTAATGTAATTATAACAATGTATTCTTGGGTTTGTAATATTAATAGGTGTGATATGTATAACAATAGTATACAAAAGGGGAAGTAGAATACAGCTATATACAAGTAATATTCCTACACATTGCTAGAATTAAGCTAGTAAATATCTGAAGCTGATTCTGATAAGCTAAGACATATATAGTAAACCTTAGAGCAACCACTAAAAAAAATAGTAAAAGAAATTAAAATTCTATGTCAGAAAATATCCATTTGATGCAAACGAAAGTAACAAAAGAAGACTAGAGAAACAAAAAAAGATGTGGGCCATATAATAAAAGTAAAATAACAGATTCAACTATATCAATAATAGCATTAAATATGAATGAATTAAACAATCAAATAAAAACAAAGATTGTCAGACTGAATTTAAAAACAACATTGTCCAACCATACACTATCTATAGGAAATTCAATTCAAAGATACAAATAGTTGAATGTAAAATGACAGAAATGATATATATGCAAACAGAAACCACAAGAAAGCTGGAGTGGATATATACTTGTATCATATAAAATGGACTTTAAAACTAAAAAAGTCACTAGAGATAAAGAGGGACATTTCCTAATAATCAAAGGGTTAACCTACCAGGAAGGTACAATAATTATAAACATATAATGAACCTAATAACAGAACATCAAAATACATAAAGTAAAAACTGGCAGAAATGAATGGAGAAATAGACAATTCAACAATAGTTGAAAATTTTAGTATCTCATTTTGAATACTGTAAAACAACTACAAAAATATCAGTGAGGAAAGAGAAGACTTGAACAACACTATAAACCACCTAGAACTAACAGACGTCTATTGAACACTCTACCCAATGACAATAAAATATACTTCTTCTCAAGTGCACAGAGAACATTCTCCAGGATAAATCATATGCAATAAACTTAAAAGGATATAAACAACACAAAGTATGCTCTCTTACCACGGTGGAATGAAATTAGAAATAAATAGCAGAAAAAAATTGAGAAACTCACAAACATGAAAATTAAACAACAAACTCCTAAATATGACCCAAACCAATAGGTCAAAGAAGAACTCAAAAGAAAAATCAGAAAATACTTTGATGTGCATGAAAATAGAGATACTATATACCAAAATGTATGGGATGCAACTAAAGCAGTAATTAAAAGAAAATTTATAGCTGTAAATGCATACTTTAAGAAAGAAGAAAGATCTCAAATCAATAGCCAAATCTTTCTCCTTGAAACACTGGAAAAGGAAGACAAAAACTAAACCCTGAGCAAGCAGAAAAAAGAAAATAGTAAAGATTAGAGTGGAAATTAATAAAATAGAAAATAGAAAAACAACAGAGAATATAAAGGAAACTAGAAATTGATTCTTTGAAAAAACAAAAAGAGTCTCCTTCTGATGCAAATTACTAGAATCAGAAATGAATGAGGGGTCATTACTAACAACATTACGAAAATTAAAAGTGTTATAGGAACACTAAAGGCCTTGGTAGGGTAACTTGGTTGGTTAGAGTATTGCCTCAATATACCAAGGTTGAGGGTTCAGTCCCTGGTCAGAGCACATGCAAGCATCAACCAATGAATGCATAAGTAAGTGGAACAACAAAATGATCTCTCTCTCTCTCTCTCCACTCTCCTTCAGTGAAATGATCTCACTCCTTCCTTCCCTCCCTTCATTCTCTCTAGAAAATCCATCAACCAGTCAATAAAAATATTAAAGGAATCCTATGAGCAATTATATACTGACAAAATAGATAACATGTAAAATGGACAAATTCCTAGAAAGACATAAACTTCAAAAAATGATTCAAGAAAAAATAGATTATCTGAATAAATATAACAAATGTAGAGATTGAATTAGTAATCAAAAACCTACACACAGAGAAAAGCCTAAGCCCAGATTGCTTCACTACTGAATTCTACTAAACATTTTTAAAAATTAATACCAATTTCTCCACAAACTCTTCCAAAAAATAAACTCATTTTATAGAGCCAGTATTATTCCAACACCAAAACCAGACAAAGGTATCACAAGAAAAAAATACAAATATCTCTTATGAATATAGACACAAGTATCATCTGTACAATACTAGCAAACATAATCCAGCAACATGTAAAAGCAACTATACATCATGTCCAAGTAAGATTTATCCCAGGAATATAAAAATGTTTCAACACCTGAAAATCAATTAATATAATACACCATATCAGCAGAAAAAATTCAAGTGATTATCTCATAGATGCAGAAAAAGCATTTGACAAAATTTAACACCCTCCCATGATAAAAAAAAATAACAAACTAGAAATAGAAGGGAAATTTTTTAATTTTATTAAATTTATTGGGGTAACAATGGCTAATATCCTATAGGCTTCAAGTGTACATTTCTAGGATACTAGATCTGTACCCCCCCAACACCATCTTCCATCACCATATATTAAGTCCTCTCCAGCCCCCTAGCACCACCTCCTTCCCTCTGGTAACCACCACTCTTCTGTCTGTATCCATGAGTTCCAGTGTTATATTCCACGTATGAGTGAAATCATATGGTTCTTAGTTCTTTCTGACTGACTTATTTTACTTAGCATAATATTCTCAAGGTCCATTTATGTTATCACAAATGGTAGTATTTCACCTTTTCCTATGGCTAAGTATTATTCCATTGTGTATATGTACCACATCTTCTTTATCCAGTCCTCTATCGAAGCATGCCTTGGTTGTCTCCATGTCTCGGCCACCATGAATAATGCTACAATGGATATAGTGCATGTGTCTCTGTGAATACAAGATTTTGAGCTTTGGGGGGTAGATGCCCAGGAGAGGGATTGCTGGGTCATTCAGTAACTCTGTTCTTAACTTTTTCAAATTTGGTAAAGGAGCTCTGTGAAAACCCCACAACTAACATCAGACTTAAGGGTAAAAAAGACTGACTACTGACTTCTTTGCTCCTCAGGATAGGAACAAAACAAAGTTGTCCATTCTTACCATTTCTACATAACATTGTGCTGGGGTTTTAGCCAAAGCAATTGGGCAACAAAAATAAATAAAGGATATCTACATTAGATAGAAAGAAATGAAACTATTTTTATTCACATATGACATCATCTTTTATATTTTAAAAATCTGAAGAAATCTACTAAAAAGCTATTAGAACCCATAAAGAAGTTCAGCAAAGTTGCAGAAAGCAAGATTAATATACAAAACTATTGTATGAACAATTCAAAAATTAAATTAAGAAAATATTGTAAGTAAAATAAGTCAAATACCATATGATTTCACTTATGTGGAATCTAAAGAACAAAATAAACAAACAAAAACAAACAAACAAAATATTGTAGAAACAGACTCATAGATACAGAGAACAGTTTGGTGGTTGTCAGATGGAAGGAGAATTGGAGGGCTGAGTGAAAAATGTTAAGGGATTAAGAAGTACGAATTGGTAGTTACAGAATAGTCACAGGAATATAAATTACAACATAGGGAATACAGTCAATAATATTGCAATAACTATGTGTGAGGCCAGGTGGTACTTAAAATAGCAGGGGGACCACTTTCTAAAGTATGTCATTGTCTAACCACTATAATGCACACCTGAAACTAATACAAAATAACACTGAATGTAAACTTTTGTTGAAAAAATTAAGAAAAACAAAACATTCATTCAAATAGCATTAAAAAGAACAAAAATAGACTTCCGCCAAGATGGAGGCATAGGTGGAGACGTCGTGCTTTGTCACACAACCAAGTTTAGAGACAACTGAATATTAGCAACAGAAAACACAGCCAGAACACAGAAGATTGAACTTTTCGGAAGTCTGATAACAACAAATTCTTCAGCCTGACCAGTAAGAGGGGCAAAACCAGCAGCTGGCGGAGCGGGGTTGCACAGGAAAACTTGGTCAGAAGGACTCAGGCGCGTGGAACCCAGGCACAGGGTTGGACCTAGTGAGCGACCCAGCGAGCGACAGTGAAGAAACAGCGAGGGAGCAGGGCTGCGTATTGACTGTGGTTGCCCATTCATGGGCAGATAGACAAGTGAGGGAGTGGGAAATTAGACAGGACCCAGCAGGACCCAGCAGGACCCAGCAGGCCCCAGCAGGCCCCAGCGGCAAGCAGCGGCAGAAGGTGCCGCCATTTCCCTGCTCTGACCCCGCCTCCACATACAGCGTCATAACCCAGCGACTCTGAGTGCCCCGGCCCTGGACTAAGGATCTGCTCCTCACCCAGCGGCATGAAACAGCAGAGGGGGTCGCCATATCCCTGTTCTGACCATGCCCCCACATACAGCGTCACAACCCAGCAACCTGGGAGTCCAGCGCTCTGCTCCTCATACTTAACGGGCACAAACAGACCAAAAATGGCTCAAGAAGATCTCAAAGCTCCAGAGCCTATAAATCTAAGCGATGAAGAAATAGCAAAACTCTCAGACGCACAGTTTAAAACACTGGTGATCAGGATCCTCACAGAACTGGTTGATTATAGCCACAAATTAGAGAAACATATGAAGGCAAAACTAATTGAAATGAATGGAATTGCACAGGAAACCAATAGCAATGAAAAGGAAACTGGGACTCAAATTAATGGAGTGGACCAGAAGAAAGCAAATAATGGCCAAACAGAAAAGAGTCAAGAAGCAAGAATTCAAAATAATGAGGAGAGACTTAGGAACCTCCAGGACATCTTCAAATGCTCCAACATCCGAATTATAGGGGTACCAAAGGGGGAAAGGAACAGCCACCAGTGGAAAACTTATTTGAACAAATAATAAAGGAGAATTTCCCCAATCTGGCAAAGGAAATAGACTTCCAGGAAATCCAGGAAGCTCAGAGAGTCCCAAAGAAGTTGGACCCAAAAAGAAACACACCAAGGCACATCATCATTACACTAGCCAAGATTAAAATGAAGGAGAGAATCCTAGAAGCAGCAAGAGATAAGGGGACAGTCACCTGCAAAGGAGTTCCCATCATACTGTCACCAGGTTTCTCAAAAGACACCTTACAGGCAAGAAGGGGCTGGAAAGAGGTATTCCAAGTCATGAAATCCAAAGACCTACAACCAAGATTGCTCTATCCAGCAAAACTTTCATTTAGAATGGAAGGACAGATAAAGTGCTTCTCAGATAAGATCAAATTCAAGGAGTTCATCATCACCAAGCCCTTATTATATGAAATGTTAAAGGGACTTACCTAAGAAAAAGAAGATAAAAAAGATGAACAGCAAAAGGACAGCAAACTTACAGTTATTAACAACAATGCCTAAAACAAAAGCAAACTAAGAGGACAGCTAGATCAGGAGCAGAACCATAGAAATGAAGATCACATGGAGGGTTAGCAACAGGGGAGTGGGAGAAGGAGAAGGAGGGAGAAGGTACAGAAAATAAGTAGCATAGACGGTAGGTAGAAAATAGGGGGGAGGGCAAGAATAGTATGGGAAATATAGAATCTAAAGAACTTGAGACATGTGGTCATAAACTAAAGGGGGGAATGGTGGGGACAGGGGGTGTGCAGGGTGGAGGGGAATGAAGGGGGGGAATAGACCAACCGTAATGGCATAATCAATAAAAAATATATTTAAAAAAAAAGAATAAAATATTAAGAATAAATTTAACAAAGTATAAAACTGATATTCTGAATATTAAAAATCATTGTTGAGAAAAATAAAGAAGGTCTAAATAGATGGAAAACATTGCATGTTCATGGATCAGAGGACTTAACATTGTTAAGATGACAGTGCTCCACAAACTGGTCCATAGATTTCAAAATCCTAGCCAGATGATCTCCTTGTAGGAATTGACAAGCTGATTCTAAAATTTCACATGAAATTGCAAGGAATCCAGAATAGTTAAAACAGCCCTGAAAAAGAAGAAACAGGTAGGAGTATCACACTTCCACATTTCAAAACGTACTACAAAGCAGTGGTAACCAAGACAATGCAGCCTTGCATGTGGATAAACATCTAGATCACTGAAACAGAATTGAGAATTCAAAAATAAACCCATACATCTACATTAACTTTTTACACGATGCCAAGACTATTCAGTGGGGAAAGAATGGTCTTTTGAAAAAAAATGGTGCTGAAAAAACTGGATAGCCACATGCAAAAAGACTGAAGTTGAACCTCACACCACATACAAAAGTTAACTTAAAATAAGTCAAAGGGAGGGACTTCCGCCAAGATGGAGGTTTAGGTGGATGTGCCGTGCCTCCTCACACAACCAAGTTTAGGGACAACTAAATATTAGCATCAGAAAACACAACCAGAACACGGAAAACTGAACTTTTCGGAAGTCCGCTAACAACAAATTCTTCAGCCCGACCGGTAAGGGGCGAAACCGGTGTCTGGTGAGGAGTTGCAAAGGAGGGCTCGGTAGGACCCGGGCGCGGAATCCAGACGCGCGAATCCAGACGCACGGGTTCCAAACCCAGGATTGGACCTAGTGAGCGACCAAACAACCCACCGGGTGAGCGACTGCAGAGGAGACAGTGGGGAGGCGGTGCAGCGAGTTGACTGCGGTTGCCTAATTGCGCGCGAGCGAGGGAGTGGGCGGTTGGACCGGCTGCACGACGAGAGAGGGCGCCGCCATTTCCCCGCTCTGACCACGCCCCCACATACAGTGTCACAACCCAGCGACCTGGGAGTCCAAGGCGCAGTTTCTCACATTTAAAGGGCCAGAACAGACCAAAAATGTCACAGGAAGACCTCAAAGCCCCAGAGATAAATCTAAGCGACGAAGAAATAGCAAAACTCTCAGACGCACAGTTTAAAACACTGGTCATCAGCTTCCTCACAGATCTGGTTGATTATAGCCACAAATTAGAGAAACATATGAAGGCTAAATTAAGGGAAATGAATGGAATTCCACAGGAAACCCATAGAGATGAAAAGGAAACTGGGACTCAAATCAATGGAGTGGACCAGAAGAAACCAAATAATGGCCAAACAGAAAAGAGTCAAGGAGCAAGAATTCAAAGAAATGAGGAGAGTCTTAGGAACCTCCAGAACATCTTTAAACGCTCCAATATCCGAATTATAGGGGTACCAGAAGGGGGAAAGACAAAACCACCAGTGGAAAACTTATTTGAGCAAATAATAAAAAAAAAATTTCCCCAATCTGGCAAAGGAAATAGACTTCCAAGAAATCCAAGAAGCTCAGAGAGTACCAAAAAAGTTGGACTCAAGAAGAAACACACCAAGGCATATCATAATTACATTAGCCAAAATTAAAATGAAGGAGAGAATCCTAGAAGCAGCAAGAGCTAAGGGGACAATCACCTACAAAGGAGTCCCCATCAGACTGTCAGCAGATTTCTCAAAAGAGACCTTACAGGCAAGAAGGGGCTGGAAAGAAATATTCCAAGTCATGAAATCTAAAGACCTACAACCAAGATTGCTCTATCCAGCAAAACTTTCATTTAGAATGGAAGGACAGATAAGGTGCTTCTCAGATAAGACCAAATTCAAGGAGTTCATCATCACCAAGCCCTTATTATATGAAATGTTAAAGGGACTTATCTAAGAAAAAGAAGTTAAAGAAACATGAACAGTGAAAGAACAACAAGCTCACAGTTATTAACAACCACACCTAAAACGAAAGCAAACTAAAAGAACAGCTAGATCAGGAGTGGAAATATAGAAATGAAGATCTCAAGGAGGGTTAGCAAAAGGGGGAGTGGGAGGAGGAGATGGGGGGAGAAGGTACAGAAAATAAGTAGCATAGACAGTAGATAGAAAATAGATGGGGGGGGGCAAGAATAGCATGGGAAATATAGAACCTAAAGGACTTGAGACACATGGACATAAACTAAAGGGGGGTAATGGTGGGGTTGGGGGGGCAGGGTGGAGGGGAATGAAGGGGGGAATAGAACAACTGTAACAGCATAATCAATTTAAAAAAATAAATAAATTAAAAAAAAAGTCAAAGGCCTAAATGTAAGAGGTACAAGCTTAAAGGTCTTAGAACAAAATACAAGGATTTATTTAACAAAAAGTTGTGTATTTATTCTTACGTGTTTAAACTTCAGTCACCTTCAAAGTACTCTCCATTTGATACAATACACCTATCAAGACTTTTTTTCCACTGCTCAATTTTTTAATTTCTTGATTTTGATGCCTTTTAATGCTTCTGCTGTTTTTTCTTTCACCCTTTCTACATCAGCAAAATGTTTCCTTTGAGGACTTTCTTCATCCAGGGAAACGAAAAAAGAAATTGCTTAGGGTGAGATCAGATGACTAGGGAGGATGAGGCACAGGAATCATGCTATTTTTGGTCAAAAACCCTTGAACACTCAGTGCAGTGTGGGCAGGTGCGCTAGCAAATCACCCATCATGAAATGGGCAAACACAGTGAAAGAGTCTTCAAAAAAAAATTTCACTGAAGCCAAATGCAGCCTCTCACATCACCAGCTGGTACAGATACAGATGGGTTCCTAGAACACTCACCTACAAGGGGAAGCCTGCACTACAAGGGGCCTGCCCTCCAGAAGAGAATTCCATTTTGGGGGGTATCCCCCCTCATATAGGTTAAATCTTTATGACATTGGATTTGGCAGAGAATTCTTCAATAAGACACCCAAAGAATAAACAATGAATGAAAAATAGATAAGCTACAATTCATCATAATTTAAAATTTTCCTGCTTCAAAAGACATCAATAAAATGGAATTTTTCCACAGAATGGGAGAAAATAATTGCAAATCATGTCTGATAAGGGACTTGTGTCCAAAACACATAAAGAACTCTTACAACTCAATAATAAAGACAAATAAACCAATTTTTAAATGAGCAAAGGACCTGAATATATTTTTCTAAGGAAGATACACAAATAGCCAATAAGTACATAAAAAGATGCTCTCAAATCATTAGTCATTAGGGAAATGCAAATCAAAACCACAATGAGATACCACTCACATCTATATTGGATGCCAGATAATAAGCATTGGTAAGGATGTAGAGAAATCAGAACCCTCATGCAATGCTGGTGGGAATGTAAAATGATGCAGCTGCTTTGGACAATAATCTGGCGGTTCCTCATAGTTATCATCTAATTCAGCAATTCTACTCCTAGGTATACAACCAAAAGAAATAAAAACATATGTCCACACAAAAACTTGTACACAAATGTTTATAGCAGCATTGTACATAATAGCGTTAAGGTAGAAACAACCCAAACACTCATCAACAGGCAAATAGATAGACAAAATGTGGTACTTTCATACAATGGAATATTACTTGACCATAAAAAGAATAGAATATTGATACATGGTACAACTCGGATGAACCTTGAAGACTTTATTCTAAGGGAAAGAAGTCAATCACAAAGGTCCCCATGTAATACATTTCATTCATAAGGAAAGATTGAATAGGAAAATCTACAGAAACTAGATTATTGCTTGCTTAGCAGTAGGAGGTAGAAGGTATGGAAAGGAATGGGGGGGTTATAGCTAAAGAGTATAGGCTGTTGTTGTTTTTTCAGCTGATGAAAATATGCTAAAATTGACTGTGTGTCCCAAATTGTGTGGAAGTAAAGTAGGGGTAGGAATAAAGAGAGACCTTCTGGTTTTGCCTTCATATTAGATTGAATCACATAAAATTGCCATTTTTGTAAGTCAAGAACAGATTCCAGCAATTTCATACCATTCTAATTTTTTTGCAACAGAAGTAGTTGTGTAACAAAAAATATTACTAAAGAAAAGGTAACAATCATGTAATAATAAAAGAACAAGTATTGCCCTGACCGGTGTGGCTCAGTTGGGCAGCATCCCACAAACTGAAAGGTCATGGGTTTGGTTCCCCATCAGGGCACATACCTGAGTTACAGGTTTGATCCCTGGTCAAGGAATACGAAAGGCAATGGATTGATGTTTCTCTCTCTCTCTCTGTCTCCCCCTCTTTCCCTGTCTCTAAAAAATGAATAAAATCTCTTTTAAAAAAAAGAAATTCATCCTCAAAACTATACTCAAGGGAAGGAATGAATAGGTGGAGCACAGGAATTTTAGGGTAGTTAAAATCCTCTGTATAATATAATATTAGGAACATGTCATTATACACTTGTCTAAACCCATATAATGTGCAACTCTCAGAGTGAACCCTAAGGTAAAGTATGGACATTAAGTGATAGCACTGTGTCAATGTAGCTTCGTCAGTTATAACAAATGTACCACACTGGTGGAGGATATTGACAATGAGAGAGGCTGCGCCCATGTGGGAAATTTCTTCCTCTCAATTTTACTATGAAGCTAAAACTGCTCTAAAGAGATAAGTTCTTAATTTAAAAAATATTAGAAACAATATTGGTCTGCTTACTTCCTCCCCAAATTTTAACCTTGGCTTTCAACCAGTCTTTCAATCGAGTATAATGAGTGAGCAGACAGCAAAACTCAGGCAGCCCTTCCTAACTCTCGGCCACTGGAAGACTAGCTTTAGTGTCTGAGATCAAGGGACTGAGGCTTGGAATCAGGCCATCTGGAAGGTGACACATTGTTGCCTCAGGTAAGATCAGGTTTTCATACTCACCTATGTCAAGTGGGGATAAAAATATTAACTTCACGTGGTTATTGTAAAGATCAAGTGAGATGCGTGTGCCAAAAAGGGGAATCATGTGGTTTTCTGACACAGTAATATTCAGTAAATTACTTGCCTTCACTGAAGGTGAAATTTTCTACAATAGTGTTAGAGTGTTGGCCACTTTGCATCAATCTAGCAGCAGCAGCAAACTTTAACAGCCCAGGACAGAAACCAGACAAGCGCTAAGGTATGTGAGCGCATAGCATATAGATCTCCACCTATCCATGTGTTCAAAACTCTGCCTTTGATCCCTAATGGACAGAGTAGCCTTCTGACAGATCATGATCTCCTGTGACAGAAAACAAGGCTGAGTATATTGGGCCCCTTTCTCTTTAAGTGGTGCCACGTGGTCTGATACCACCGTTAGATTAGATGGACACGTGGTCTCTTTCTAAGCACACAGGAAGATAACCATCACCATTTACAATGTTAATAATAGGGTTTACGAAGAACCAGGAGGAAGCCTCAAGAAACCCTGAGTCCTGCTACCTGTTTATGCAGAAATGCAATCTTAATATCAGGTAATTCTCTGCCTACTCAGCTCTGGGCCTTGACATGCATACCCCTGTGATTCACAGACCCCAGCTTGAGTCTGAAAAAAGTTCTCCCCACAATTTAGACCAGTCAGGGCAATCGCAAAGCAGTTGTTCCCAAATACTTCACAGTCCCCTATGCATCTTTCAAAAACTGGAGTTACTGGGACCCACTCCAGACCTATCCAATCAAACTCTGCAAAGGGGGAGCACAGGAATCTGTAATTTACAATAAGCACCCCAGGAGAGTCCCTTACCTCCAGGCTACCACCATTCAGGTTGAAGGAAAGAGGGGTGAGTCTGCAAAGGTCAATACAGGGAGTTTCCCAAAGAAAATAGTTCTAGTTATCTCACACTGAAGAGGAAGAAGGTGAGAGTCATACTGAACATACTTAAGGTTAGATGTGAAGATGTTTAGGTTTGGTAATGTATTGTTTTGAGTAAGAGTTTAAGATAAACAAACATTTTAGATTTCTTGGTAGGTGCCAGTCCCAGGAAGACTTAATTAACTTTTAGTACTTCTCTGAGCAAGATGAAGTCAATGAGAAAATTCAAAGTGAGCCTCATTTCTACTAAGAGAGTTTTAGTAATAAACTGACTGCTGAGCGTTAACCCCCACATCTACTGTGGTGATCTTGAGAGAAATGACCCAATAGGTTTCTAACAACAGAGAGATAGACACAGGCACACAGATCACGCAACGACTGAACAGCGCAGGCTGCTGAGGTTGGCATCCTAGGGCCTCCCTGGCAAATGACCCCCCCAAAGCTCAACTCTTGTCTCCTGACTCTTCCTGAACAGAGTTTTGGTGTCCCAGTGGAGCCAAGATATCTCCAGGGGAGGCACAAGTAGTTCATGTGCTGCCATCTCAGAAGACCAGAGGCCTTAGACTGTCCTACCCAGAAGCCAAGGCTGGAGAGACAGAGATGGGGAAGGTGCTGCCAATGCTGGCAGAGTCTGGCCCCATGAACAGGAGAAGCAAATAAAATATCTCAGCACTCTTTTTGGGAAAGTCAAAGCAAAGGTCCTCTTACATCAGCTTAAGTAAATGAGTGCTGAGGGCTGGGAATTACTCTGGTCCTCCACCTCTGACCCACAGTGTCAGTTTTGATGCCCAAGGTTTGCTGGATAGAATCTGAGTCTTGGGGAGAGTGGGGTGAAGAAATTGGCCCTGTGTGTTTCAAGTGGCTTGTCAATAGTCTCTTAGGAGGTGGCTCAGATAGAACCTGGCCAAGGACTCTCTCTCCATCCCCTATATCAGTGCTCCCCAGAGTATAATACAGGACATTATAGTGGGACCTGGGGCCTTTTGTGTTTATTTGTTTAATAGTTATGCATTTATTTTAACATGTTTAAGAAGAATAATTAAAATGTCAAATCTAGATTTTGTCAACTTTATTGCTTACAGCCAGGTTAAAGGAGGTATTTAATATTTAAAAGTGAATCAGATTTAAGAAAAATGTTAAGCAAATAACAGTACAAATTGCTTGGGGATTAGGCAAAGGTCATAAAGTAGTTGGGAAACACAGGTCTTCATCAGATGCATGAGAAGCAGACCGGCCATCCCAGAAGAGATGAAGATGCTCTCTGGGAAGAAACATGTCCTAAAGGAACAAAATGCCACAGACCCTGGAGCAGGAGAAGGCCATGGAAGCTGCCCTTCATATTTCCTCCTACCCACAACTTCATGCATGTAGCCCAAGCTGAAGAGCTACAGAAAATAACATGTAAAAACCACAATGGCTTTGTGAATAATCATAATGTACCACTTTTGTAATATATACATATTTTTTAACTTAAAAAAAAGTACTATTTCACTAAACTTCCCGTGGGACTTGCAGATAAGAGCCGTAACAGCCACAGGGGAAAACAGCCCTGTGGTGCTGACAGCAGGCCCCAGACTCCAGACATCCACAGGCACCAGGACCCAGCACCAGGCTGTGTGGGGCAGCCCCTGCCTGAGCACAATGCCACAGTGACCAGGGAAGGGGAGTGGCTCTGCCAGGGAGTGGCCAGGAAAGCTGGTCCAAGCAGTGAGCCTGAGCTGCTGTCCAGGAGCAATTTGGAGGGAAACTGTAATTGTTGCATGTTTGTTCCACCCTTCTTGTTTGTAATTTATATACTAGAGTATATATACAAATATAATTTATAAATACATAAGTATCAGAGTATATACACTCAAAATTGTTTATAGATGATGGCCCTGGCCAGTATGGCTCAGTTGGTAGATAGGGGTACCCTTCCATGAACCAAGGCATTGCAGGTTGGATTCCTGGGCAAGGCACATACCCACGGTGGGGGTTTGATCCATGTGGTCAGGGTGCATGCAAGGGGGCAGCCAATAGATGTTTCTCTCTCCTTCAACCACCCCCCTTCCTCTCTCTAGAAGCAGTGAAAGAATGTCCTCGAGTAAGCATTAAAAAAATTGTTTACAGATGGGAGGCAGGATCAAAAACATTTAGCAGCTGTAAGTTTATACCAGTCTGGACTGAGGCACCTGCCCAGACATAGCCAGGTGTCTGCTCACGTGGGCCAGGGGTGCTGGAGCATGGACACCTAGCCATCCTCCCCATATATGAGCTATCTCCAGACTCCTGCAGCTGCTGGGGAAGGAAGGCAAGGAGTCTTTCACTCTTGTGGAGAGGGAGGAGAGGAGATAGCCAACACACCACAGTGGCAGGCACTCATTCTGAGCACCCCAGGGGACCTTCTGCCTCACCACCTCCATTTTACCCAAGCTTCTGCCAGCCCCTACCTCTTCCTTCCTGGCCACAAGCACAGGCTGATGATTTGTGCATGTTGCAGAAAATAGGATAAACCAGGGCTACTTGGTAATGGATGGTTGCAAGTTTGGAGATTTTGGGTTTTTCTAGGCCTGGCCTTGAAGCCTCTAGAAACACCTGAGTACCTGAATTATTCCCATACCTCTCTCTCCCCCTCATCACCCCAGTCACTTTGATCTGTACTGAACCCCAGACGAGAGGCTCCCAAACTTTTGGAGGAACCAGCCAGCTTTACTGACCTCCCCTAATCCACTCCCACCCCACCTATTTCCCTTAAAAACTTCTCTGGAAGCAGAGATGTGCTTTGCCTTACACCACTCTACCATTTCTGATTCTTACCATTCAGGGAAGCAGGTGAGAGGGCTCTTCTATGCATCTCTGTGTGAAGTATGAGGGAAGTAGAAGCTGACTTATCTTTTCCACTGCCAGGGCCAAGACAGAATCAGTGGTGGTCAAAGGCATTGCCTTTCACTTCAGCTGGTGGCATTAGAAGCAGAGAAAGTATCCTTTCCAATATTGTACAGACTGTTATGACGTTTACTGTTCTCTGGAACAGACTGTGAGCTTCTCATGCATAGGCACATGGTTGCTCCTCCATGTCGTGCCCCCCAGCCCAGATGGGAGAATGAGCCATGAGGACCAGGCCACAGTTGATCCAGCTCTATCCTGCTGGTGTTAACACAGTGTCTAACACCGAAGATGCTCAATACTGCTTATTTGATTAAAGATACAGGAGGTGGCCACCTCCCTCCTCCCTCTGCCCTGGCTGAGAGCTCCAAATTAAACATGGGCTTTGGACCACCAGTAGATCTTGCAAATCAGAGGTAAGTCTCAGATGCATTGCACAGGTAGGTGATAGCCTGAAGTGGAGATTTTACCCAGGTGTGAGACCTCCCAATAGTTCAAGACAGGGGTAAAGGTGAGAACTCTCTCTTACCACAATACAGACAGACAGGGTCAAAAAGGCTGTCAGCTCCACCCAACCTGTGCATGCCCTCACCATGAAATCTCACTGTAGGACTGGAGAACACCAAAGCCAGCCACATCATCAGCAGTTTCACTTTGATGGTTAATCACTGTCATATGCCAGTGATTAACCAGCAGGGAAATCTCAGTGGTGAGAGTGAACAAAGGCAGAGGGGTGAAGCAGGGAGAGGGCTAGGTGTGAAGTCTCACCTGTGAGGTTCATGGTGCCAACTATTCTTAAGCCAATCAGGAACCTTCTGCAGAAGGAACAGTTTCCCTGCCTGCCCACATGTGGTTAAAATGACAGCACAGGTGTGAAAGCAACGGGCAAACGGGAATTCCTCCATCCCTGAGCCTTACTTAACAGGAGTCACTGGGCAGATTCAAAGGCACCCCTTGGGACCTTAGTTCACTGTTGGTGGGATTGCAGACTGGTACAACCATTATGGAAAACAGTATGGAATTTTCTCAGAAAAATAAAAATTGACCTGCCTTTTGACCCAGCAATTCCACTGCTAGGATTATACCCCAAGAATCCTAAAACATCAATTTCAAAGAACCTATGCACCACAATGTTCATAGCAGCACAATTTACAATAGCCAAGAGTTGGAAGCAACCTAGGTGCCCATCAGTAAATGAATGGATCAAAAAATTGTGGTACATATACACCATGGAATTCTATGCAGCAGAGAGAAAGAAGGAGCTACTACCTTTTGCAACAACATGGATGGAACTGGAAAGCATTATGCTGAGTGAAATAGGCCAGGCATTGAAGGACAAATACCATATGATCTCACCTTTGACAGGAAGCTAAAGAATAAAACAAACAAGCAAACAGAATAAAAACAAAGACGCTGAAATAGAGAACAAGTGGGCAGTGACCAGAGGGGGGAGAGGGAAGGGAACTTAAGGGGAAAAAGGGGGAGGGATTTTGAGGAACAAGTATGAAAGACACAGAGATGAGGACTGCGGGGGGGGGGGAATGGGAGGGAGGGGGGAGACCGGGCAGGGCGGGGGGGGGGGGGGGGGATGGGAGAAATAGATTAAAAAAAAAAAGTACTTGAAAAGTAACTAAATAAAATTTAAAAAAAAAGAAAGAAAAAAAACAAACAAAGGCACCCCTTGGAACAACTGTGGGGCATTGTTATCCCCACCACCTCCTCCTTCCCCAACAGAGCAACTATGCCTCCTGTCCTCCAGAAGAGACTTCTGGGGTCCAGCCTCATTGTGGAAAAGAGAGAAAGAGAAAGGAGGAAGAGAGTTGAAGCCTTGAGGCCAGTGGGGAGCCGCTGAAGGTAGGAGAACTAAAGTGGAGTCGGGAAGACGCAAAAGATGTGTCTCCACACAGAGAATTTTCCATGAAGCAGTACCCTCACTTACACAGACCTTTCTAAACTCTACCTAATTTTGTATTTATAATTTTATATGCTTGTTTTAAGAAAGGCTAGAAAACAATATAAACTTCAGGCCCCACAAAACCTGGGTCTTCCCTGGCTCTCAAGCAGGACTCCTCTCTCCTAAGAAATTAGCTGCCATTTCTCCTCCAACTCCACAGTAAGCACCCCGCAGCCCACCTCCTCCACTGGAGATGATGGGACCAACCAGTGGGTTCCTGTCCCCAGGCCTGGGCTTATGACACCCCTCTGTCTCCAGACCGCATTTCCCCTGAATTTTCAGCCTGTTGTACTCCCACCCACTTGTGAAAACCCACAGCAAATACTACCAACAGTAGGAAGCCTTCCCGAGTCCAAAGCAGAACCAACCCTGCCTGCTGGGTGCCCCCACCACACACAGGACAGACACTCCAAATGGAAGCTTCCGTTTTGCGTGTCTGCCTCACTTTCCAGGCTGTGTGCTCCTCCCAGGTTCCAGGGTGGCTTATCTGGTTCTGTGTCCCCAGAGCCTACCAGCTCAGAGCTGGCCCCTCCCAGCGGCTGGGCAAGTGTTTCTTGAATAAACGAATCAATGAATGGCCCTAGTGCTGGAGACAATGACAGAGTGATTTTGAAAAGTTAGCGTTCAGTCCTAGTGACTCACCTACAGTCACTGCTATCACACTCTGACCACCATCCCGGACCTTACTCTACTTCAGGAAGCAGAACCTGAGAAACCATTCCTGGAGCTTGGGCGCCCCCTTGTGGCTGAAATGGCCACCAGGACCCTCCCCTGAGAACTGGAGGCAGGGCTCGATCCTTAGCCTGCCCAGCTACTTGCACACCTCCCCACCGCGCAGCAATGTGTTTACAGAGTCTTATTCACATGGAGGCTCAAGTCCTACAATTTCTGTAATTCCTTGGCCCGGAAGGAGCTGTGAGGACTCATCTTACCCAGGATCCCAAAGACCCTACCCTGGACCCAGTTCCCCTGACAGTGAAATGGTCTCCATATCTTTCTAGGTATCTTAGGGAAGGAAAGGGAAGGCCATCCCTGCTTCCAGTGTCTCTGGTTTGATGTTCCTGCCTGTGGCTTCTAAGCCTGGTCTGCCAGTCTCAGAGTGAGTACCTCAAATCTGAGGGTCTCCCAGACACGGTTGCTGGGTGCCAGAACCAGAATAACCTGTGGAGACCCAGGCCCACAGGGAGCCATCACATCAATCACAACCTGTTTCCATGTTTCTCAAGGAACCCACCAACTACTCTATTCCAAGAACCATCTTCACTGTGTAGCACACTGTGCCACCACCATCCTGAGCCCTGCCACCAGGAATCAGTGAGAGCAAATCACTGCTATGCTCAGCCTGGGCACTGTTGTCATCATACTTGAAATGTGATGACTTTTGGTGAGGAGTGCCTTCTGCTGATATCCCCTTGGCCCCCATTAAACATAGCTAGTCATTTGCTCTTTCCCCTGGCTCCTGAAGGAATCCAAAGCAGAGATTCACCACTCTATTCAGTTCACTCACATTTTCCATTTTACGCCATTTCATGTCTGCCTACAAAATACCACTTTATAACTGCCTCTTCTAGGTAGTCCTTCTTGATTATTTATTCAATAATCATATTCCATTGTTTTGAGTAAGCAGCTAGGAATAAGGAAATAAGAGATACAGTCTTAGACATCTAGTGAGAGGGGCAAAGGAGTTATTATTCCAATGATTATTATAGGGCATTAGGTGCTTTAAGAGGTAAGCATGGGGGTTCTATGAGCACAGACCCAAGATTTGAAGGTGGTGTCAAGGAAGCATTCCTGGATGAGATAACATCTTCATTGAGTTATAATGACTAAGTAGTCAGTTGCCAAGTAGACTCAGCGATGAAAGAAGATGGAGCTCTAAACTGAAGGATGAGAAGCAGGAGAGACCATGTAGCACTGAAGGTTCAGTGTGCCTAGTTAGAGGCTTTGAGTGTCATGCAGTGGCAAGGACAGGTCATGGGGGGCCTTGCTGCTCTGTCAAGTAGAAGCATGACTGCATTGGCTCCTTAGAGGGGTTACTCCAGCCCCAATGTGAGGATGTCCCAGTGAGGAGAAAGACTGGGTGAAGGAGACCCTTCAGACAGCTATAAATGTCATCCTGGAGAGAGATGGTGGGAGCCTGGTCTAGGGCAGGGGTCTTGGGAAGAGGTGGGTATGATCTTGAAGGGGAAGGAGTTTGGTAATTAACTAGATGCCCTGAGTTAGGAAAATCAGTGAGCCTGTTGACTCCTACAATGTTATCAGCAACACAGCAGGTGGCCGTGCCACTGATCAGTGAGGACATAGGAGGAGGCAGTTTCATTTTGCCCCGTCAGATTTGAGGTATGTTTGTAACAGGGTACAGCCAGGGGGACCCCAAATAGGAATCTGTAATGGGGTCCAGAACTCCGGGCATCCAGGAAATATTAAAAATATGGGATGTCCTCGCCCCCACAAGTCTGAGCTGGGGTTGGGACACAAGGACCAGGGCCACTGACAGCTGTTTTGCACAGCAACGGCTTTGCAGCTAACCCCTAGAATGGTCATTTAGCATATCTATAACCTTTATCTGGTTTCATAGATAAGTTAAATAGCTGTGGCCATGCTTTGAGCCAGGGGAATGGGAGTGACTTCCATCCAGAATGTAACTGAGAGGCAACTTCCCCTGGTTACAGCACCTGCGTGAGAGCTTAGAGATGATTGGCTCCACGCCATGGGACCACGCCTGCCCCAGACTTACTCTGGCAGCCAAGGAAGCCTGGAAAAGTACGGAAATGCTGGCAGGTATAACTGATTGTGGGAGGAGTCAGAAATGGGGCTGCAGAGGAAGATTGGTGCTGGGATTTAAACCCAGGCGCTGCAGCCATGCTGGGCTTTTTGGGACCATGTGGTTCTGGGGTGCTCCCTTTTGCCATGTGGCTTAGGAAGCAGGAGAGACCTTGCTGGGAAGGAGGGGGGTGAATGGACTCTTGCTAGTGCGTCATGAGAAGATGGAACATGGTTTTGAATGAACTGGAGATTGTGGCAGCAACACAGCTGATGGTGCCAGGAACCAAGGGGCTACCTGAGCCATGGACTTCTACTTCTTTTCCTGAGATATGGTACCCTGGACTGGGCAGAGGGAGAAGGAATAATGGTGTGCAATTGTGGGTATTCCAAGGGACTTTGGGATCTCAATGAAGACATTAATTGCTTTCTTCTGTTCCACTCCATTGATTTTAGTCCCAGTTTCCTTTTTATCGCTATTGGTTTCCTGCGCAATTCCATTCATTTCAATTAGTTTTGCCTTCATATGTTTCTCTAATTTGTGGCTATAATCAACCAGTTCTGTGAGGATCCTGATCACCAGTGTTTTAAACTGTGCGTCTGAGAGTTTTGCTATTTCTTCATCGCTTAGATTTATAGGCTGTGGGGCTTTGAGATCTTCTTGAGCCATTTTTAGTCTGTTCGTGCCTGTTAAGTATGAGGAGCGGAGCCTTAAATTCAAGGAGTTCATCATCACCAAGCCCTTATTATATGAAATGTTAAAGGAACTTACCTAAGAAAAAGAAATTAAAAAAACATGAACAGTGAAAGGACAACAAACTCACAGTTATTAACAACTACACCTAAAACAAAAGCAAACTAAAAGGACAGCTAGATCAGGAGTGGAAACATAGAAATGAAGATCTCAAGGAGGGTTAGCAACAGGGGATTGGGAAGAGGAGAAGGGGGGAGAAGGTACAGAAAATAAGTAGCATAGACAGTAGATAGAAAATAGATGGGGGGGCAAGAATAGTATAGAATCTAGTAATATAGAATCTAAAGAACTTGAGGCACATGGTCATAAACTAAAGGGGGGTAATGGTGGGGACGGGGGGTAGGGTGGAGGGGAATGAAGGGGGAATAGAACAACTGTAATGTCATAATCAATAAAAAATAAATTTAAAAAAGTTTTACAAACAAAAAAAAGACATTAAATCATTACTCTAAGTCTATATAACTCTTTGAATAAATAATTCCTTTTCACCAGTCTCTGGAGTTGAGAGACATCTTTCCCTGATGGCAGGCAAGGTGAACCTAGTACTGGAGGGGCGGGGGATGTGAAGCACAAGGGGGGGTCCATTTGGTAATAGTATATTATTCGCCCCACCAGGTCTGTTCTGTAACACCTTGGGACCCTCAAGAGATGCCCACTGGGCAATGGAGATATAGATTTAATGCTTAGGAGAGCTCTCTGGCCTAGAAAACTTAATTTGGGAAATATAAGCACCCAGACGATAGGTGCAGCCTGGAAGTAGATGAAATCCCTGGGGAATGAACATAAGCAAGAAAAAGAGGGCCACAGATGGAGCCCCAAGGAATGCTGAAACACAAGGTAGAGGAGACAGAAAAGATCCTGCCAGAGGAAGGAGAACAATCCTGGTAATGGAGAGGTTCCAGGAATACAGAGAAGCTCTGCAGATCATTGTACACCATTGGCAGGGCATAATACACAAGTCATGGGTACCTCAGCAATAGGAATTCTGGCAAAATAAAGGGGCGGGGGCCAGACTGTTGTGGGTGATAGAACAAATGCCGATGAAGAGGTGGTAGAGAATGGAGCCAAATAGAGAAGACACACATTTTCATGAGAAGTGGGGGGTGGGGTACAGTTGAAGGGAAGGACAGCTGTCTGACAGCACAAGAGCAGTGGGATATAGAATCAGGGAGATACATTGTGGGGACAGGGTGAAGACATAGGAGGAGCTGCTAATGAACACTCACTTTCTTAAAGAGTTCAGAGTGGGGTTCAGAAGGCTTTGAGGGGATAAAAACACATTTTCCATTAAAACTAAAGGGAAGATAGGAAGGGTTTTGATACAGGTATGTCTATGGTTATGGCAGGTATGAGGAGGAACAAGAAATTGAAGGTATTCATGTCTAAGGGTGTCTACTTTCTCTATGCAGTACAAGATCAGAAAATGTGTTGTGGAAGGGGCAACATGATGGGGAACTTGAGGAGAGCCCTGAAATGTGACAGTCACTGTGGGGAGAGAGCTGACCATGAACCTATACAGAGATCTGAAGTGGGTGGGGAGAGCTCGTCAAGGAATTGGAGATAACATGGTTGCTGTGGCTACAGTTATTGTTGAGGATTTTTCTAGTATCCTGGGTGCAGGGTGGTGCAGGTAGATGGCTGGCCTCCAGCAGGGTTGGAGTACTGCTAGCCAGATGTGGCAGAAAACAAGATGAGAGTATTTGGAAGTAAGTGTGTATTGAGGGGGATTAGCCTTGGGTTCTGGGCAGGAGGAGGCTAACAGCAAAGCTAAGAGGGGGGCTAATGGATTGAGAAAAATTGTAGTGTTCAGAAGGTGGGGAATTGGATGAGACTGAAGATATAATGAAAGTTAGGGGGTAGAATGGCTGGAAGGGTAGGAGAGCATGATTAGAGAATGGACAACTGGAAACTGATTTATTTAATGCCAAGAGAACACAGGCCACAAGAAGCCAAGGGAAAGTGGGACCTAAATGAAGGACCTGGATGTTGGTCAAGGAACTGTGAAGTTAAAGTGTTGGTCAAGGGTTCACCCATTCAACTCCCCTAGGGAATATGGCTGGATCTGGAGAGGAAAGGAAGATCAGAGGCCAGATGTCAGACTCTTCATTGAAAGAGGAGAGTGTTCCAGTCAGTGGTGGGAAGCTATATGCATGGAAATCAATGGCCCACTGGAAGGGATCAACCTATTCAATGTGAGTCTAATATGAATCAGGTCCAAGATCATTCCTATTTTCCTTTTCCCAGTAATCCCCCATAATGAGTGCTTCATAGTATATTTGTGTGTATGGATATGGAATTAAACATGAACAGTTTAGATACAGATGACTACACTCATCTTCAGTTAATATAAGCCTACAGTTTGATACTTTGCCACAAGAATAAGGTAACCTCACTCAGAGGATTGAACTCTATTGATCCTATGACCCAGCTGGGAGTCAGTCCTCTCTAATTAGAACAAGTCTCATAAATGTTTTTTTTTTCATAAATGTTTTTAAAAAGACCTCAAGCACTCATGCCATAGGGCTAGCCCCTGTTATGGGGTCTATGTTGGAGGCCAGGAGTATAATATCCCTGGAGCAGAGCAGTTGCTCCTCTGGGCTCCGTTTGGCTACTACGTTCCTCTTGAACATCCCTGCAGCCCCCAAGTGGTCCACTGAACCCCCTTTCCTGGGTATGCCCCTCCTTCAATTGAGGCCCCTTCTCCTAGCCCAACCTCAGGTTCAATATTTACCCCACAGCCAGGCTTATGGGGAAGGGACCAGAGTGGGAAATGAACCCAAGGAGAAAACAGTGTAGACACAGCTGGGGCAGCTGTGGGCAGGGGTCTAGCAGGTAGCCATGGCATGGACACAGGAAAATGATGGACCTCAGTTTGATAGACTGAACAGATGGGTGAGAGGCAAATGTCAGGGAACAGGATGGCCTGAGTATAGAATCATGGAACAAGGGCTTGGAATAGGGACCAAACCAGAAAGCCACTTGTAAGAACATGAGAAAACCCAGAACTTGAGGAAACTCAGGAATGGGTATAAGTGGGGAGGCTGAGAGCTGGCCAGAGCCCCTGGCTCTGTCTGCCTATGACTCCAGGGCTAGAGTACTATGGACATCCTGACTCTAGGCAGACTTCTCTGGAATTTGACCAACGACCCAGCTTTGGGGACCTGGCAAAGCAATGGGGTGAAAAAGTCCTTCTGCAGAAGAAGGGTCAGTAAGTTCAGAGAACATCCCCCACCTTCCTGTTCATAAAACAGAGCATTGTGCTTTCTGAGGTTTTGCTGGTAAGTAGAGAGAAACAGGAGAGAGGTCAAAATGGCAAGTGGGGCAAGTGACAGATACACCAGAGCCCCTGTCATGGCTGGTGTGAGGGCCCTCTCACCAGGCCAGAGCCTTATCTGGAGAGGTGAGCTATCACAGCTCCCCTACCCTGGTGCTTGTCCAAGGCAGGGCTCTGGGTTCAACCTTAGTCTGATTCCCCAGGCACTTCTGAGCACCTACTGGGTCCAGTGTTGAGACTGCAGGAGCCAGCCAGCCAGCCGGGAAAGCTGCTGTCTCCTGAGAGACCCATGGCACTTCTGCACAATAAATGCCACCCCATCACACAGAAACAATGGGAGGAGTGAGGTAAGGTCACGAATGTGAGGAGCCTTGTCACCTGGGAAGACCTGGACCTGTATACAGTGAGCCTCGATCTGAGGAGGGGAGTGGTATTTCCTAACAGATGTTCTGGCGTAAGAGGAAAGCGCCCCACATTGAGCCCTCAGGCCTGTTTGAACTCCGGCTCTGGCACTTACAGAAGAGTCACCCCTCATTTGGAAGGATGAACAGCCTCGTAAGGCTCAAATGAGAAAACCTGTAAAAGAACTTTGCCAACTGCAAAGTGTTGCAAAAACATTTGCCGCCATTGATGAGAATACAAAAAAATGTGTCATGGAAGCTTCACTGCCAAAATTAGCAAACAATGGGCCTTTGGATGCACTGGGCTCATCAGAATCCCTCAGTCTCAAGAGCCCTCTGGATGCAGCTCTGTCTGCCTTTCTTTGCTGCATTACCTGGAAAAGCAGGCAGGACTCCCCAGTGCTCTGCTTCACTCTGGGCCCATGTGAAACCTGGAACAAGTGCTGTAAGGAGCCCTGAGATCCAGGGCACAGGGTAAGTTTCTCAATCCCTGCTGAATAAAGTCATGTAGAGCCACAGGTCCCACCCAGAGCAGCAGGGCCCTACTAAGGCCCAGTGACCTCCCACTCCCTTTATGGTAGGGAAAATGAAGGGAGAAGACTGGCTGTGCTGAAGCAAGCTAAAAACCTGTAGGCAGAGAAGGCCTGGAAGAATTCAATTAGCATTTTATCTCATCCTGAGCTTGGGAGCCTGTTAGACGGGGTGGAGGCTGCCCTGCCCTGACAGACAAACCTGCAGGCCCATCTGTGTGAGACAAGGAGGAGGCCTGGCTGGGGCAAGGTAGGCCACCTCTGAAATAACAACAGATTCCCACACTCAGGGGCTACCTCAAACCATACCCACTCTCCTGCCTCTCTCCCAGGCTGGCGGTGGGGGCTGCCTGGAGTCCCCACCCAGAGCCCAAATTCTCATCTTCCAACCACCCTGGAGAGCAAAGAGGTGTAGGGAGGCTGTCTTTCAGCATGAACAGGAGTTCTAGGCCTCTCCCATCTCCCCCACAGCCCACCTGCAATGAACTCTGTGCTGATGAAAGAGCTGGGATTCACTCAAATGTGATCTACTGACTTTGGAAGTCATGAGTCAGGGTTTTGCTGTGGTCAGTGCCATCACCAGTTAGCTTTCCTGCACTGGCAGTGGAGAGACACGGGGGCAGGCTGCCCTAGGAAACAGTAGGGCTGGAAGCCCAGAGGTGGCTACCTGGCATCCAGAAAGATTAACCTTAACCTCCTCTCCCTTCCAAGTTTAGATCCTGTGAGCCTCCATCTTCACCAGTGGGAAGAAAGCAGCTACCACTAGTCAAATGCATCCCCCTTTACAGAGCTGGAATCTAGAAGGGCCCCTTTCCTTTCATCCCTTTCTCTAGCTCTCCGCCAGTTCATCTACAATGCTGGCTCCAATCTGGCTTCCCAATCTCTCTCCAGCCAGCCCTAAGGACAGATACAAGCCCTCACATCACCTCCCCTCATGCTTAATTGTCCTCATCCTTTGGAATTCTGGGCCAACACCCACACTGACCCACTATAACTTTTCCCTGATTGACACAAGAGTAAGGGACAGAGAAAGTACCTCCAACTCCTCCAACCCTGTGTCCAATCATAGTGGTCCTATTTGCAGGTTTGTGGGACTCCAGTGGGGAGGACTCAGGCTAGCAGAGGCATTTCTGCTGACTCACTGGTTCTAGCACCTGGTCCCAACCCTGTTGTCCAGAGACGGGAGTCCTTGTACCACCATCTCAGTGACAGGCTCCTTCCCATATTTACTGCAGGTAACAAAGAGGCTGTAGACAGACCGGGGGCTCTATTCATTATTGAGGCTCATCCTGGCTCTTCCAAGAAGGTAGGTGTTAAGAGACCAGAATTTGGCTTTGGAGGACTGGCTGCAAAACCCAGACCTGGACCTGTCCTTCCATCTATAAGCTGGAGGAAATAATGTCTACCTCACATGATTGTTTGCAGCACTGGGTAGAACACATATTCACATAAAGCATTTAGCAGAGCCTAATAAGGGCCCACTTAGTCAGTGTCATTTCTTGCTACCATTATGCCAATGTACTGATTTTTTTTAATAGTAAATTATTCCAGGGAATAGTATGGCAAGTCCCACCTCAGGTTATCTTCTTTGTGCATCAGTGTCCCAGGTAAGCTGTATCAGTAACTAGATACCAGATGAACACACAATCAGATCAAGGGATGTGGGAGGGTGTGGGGAAAATTTCACATGAATGCAGGGAAGGCCTCACACACAGCACTAGGTCTCCACAGAGGTGCCTCTGTAGGTAGAACCTGCTAGGACCTCCACTTCCAGGACCTGGCTTCTGCTGGGCTTGTTAGGATCTGTGGAGTTCATTTCCTCCCCACCACCCTCACCCTGGAATCCCCCTTTTGATGACACTTTATTTCTCACAATGCGTGAGTGTCACTGACTAACCCAGAGTCAGACCTCTGAGCCCTGGGCCTCCAAGACGATATTTCTCTTCCCATTATGAGTTGACTTCACAAAACCAGCCTTCATGAGTCAGGGGCTTCCTGCTTTGTCAGCCTGGCTGTTGGTGTGTAAGTAACAATGCCACTCATTGTGCACAGACATGACAGTTACACAGTGCCGCCTCCCCATGCACTGCCTTGATCTAGATGATTACCATGCAGCCTCCCCCTCTGAACTGGAAGGTTCTTGACCACTGGCCATACAGACTTATAATCTGTTCCATCACAAAGAAAAGCAGGTCAAGACAAGCACCCCATGCTGCTCCATCCAATCAGGCACCCCTTCAGTTCACAGGGACCAGAGCTATAAGTCAGCTGGCTTCTCTCCAGACCCTGCTGAGGGCCCCTGCCCAGCAGAAGCAAAGGTGACAACTGCCTCTGACCTCTTTCTGCAGCCCAGCTGGGTGTTGAAAATGGATACAGAGTGTTCACTGGGGCTCCAGCTCCTTATTTTGTGATTGGGAATAAGGCAAATAGGTGGGGAAGGAAGGAAGATGTAGGACAAGGGAGCAGGTCTCTCTGCACCCCTTTGTCCATATGCCTGGACGTTGTTTCTCTGCTACCTCCTTATCTCTTGAGTTTCTGCCTCTCCATTGACCTCCATCTGTTTTTCTGTCCATCTCCCTCCCTTTTTGTCTTCATTCCACTCTTCTTTCTGTTTCTCCCAGTAGGTAACTTTCTGTGGAACTTTCAGTTCTCCCTCTGGTTTCCTGGCTCTCTCTCTCTCTCATCCAATTTTCTGCATTTCTAAATCTACTCTATTCTCCTAATTACTCGATATTTTTGCCTATCTATATACCTCTCCTCTTTTGTCTTACAAAAAATACTAAAGTGGGAGATAAGATAGCCACCAACCTTCTATTGAGTTCACACACACCCTTCCCCCATACACCAGACCCCAAGATGCTGCCAGATGATCAAGTTCATGGTTCTGAGTGCCATCCTCAGAATCAACACTGATAAAACTACTAGCCTTCTCCATGTCAAGGCCCAGGTGAACTCAGTCAAATATACCCTTAGGAGCCCAAATATCCCAACTCAGAAAAGACAAGATCAGGACAGAATGAAGTATTTCCTCCAGTGGAGGCCTTCTGACTGGTCTAACACCTGTCCCTATGTTGGCAGCTACAGGGCACTCAAACCCCATCTGCTCCACCCAGCCCCTTCTCTGCCCTTAACTTTGCTAAGTCTTAGCACAAGAGGTGAGAGCAAGAACACACCTATCCTAGTTGGGTTTTCCCAATAACTTTGGGCTGAAGTACCATGGGTTAGTAGCTTGGTCATATCCCAGATGGCTCAGAGGAAGGAAAAAGTAAGGGGTCCTATACTTTAGGTGGTTCCCAGAAGTAAAATATGGGAAGTGGCCTGGGTCTGATCCCTAGGACATGATGCCCAGTGGCCTGGCTAGAATCTGGAAGACTGGACAGAAGACACCATTCCTGTGCAATTGACTCACTTCATTTCCTTCAACACTTACCACCATCACTCAGCAGAGTCCTCCCTGGAAATGGGGTGCCTGCAGCACTAAGACCTGCAGAAACCCAACTGAAATGAACAGCTCCAGTCAGGGTTCTCACTGGCATATCCAACTCAACCTGCTCAAATTCAGACTCTGTACTTTCCACCCCAAACCTACCTCTCACCTCTGTTTGCAATGTTGGTAAATGGTACCACTATTTACCCAGTTATTCAGAGAACTGGAACTCCTCCAGACCCTCCCCCTGACTCATTTTCCAAACCAAATTAGTTACCAAGTCCGATTGATGTGTAAAATTTCTCTCTGCTATACTGGTCCCCTAACCTGGGTCCAGGACCTCATCCTCTCTCACTTGGGCTTCTGCAATAATTCCCTGCCATACTCTCTACCCAAGTCTCTCAGCACCCTGCTGCAGGGAGGAGGGCCTCCCAAAATTAACCAAACAAACAAACAAGGCACTCTCATGCTTAAACAACTTTTTCTGGCTCCTTAGTGCCCAGAGCTGTGATCTCCCAACCTTTTTGACCCCTTGATAACAAAAAATTTAGCACCCATATCTAACATATGTCTATTTATTTATGTATAAACTATGTTTACATGTACAACCATCACCAGCCAATATCCAAAGAACAATAAACCTTTAGAGAAAATTACTAATGAAGATTTGAATCTATATCTCAAATTATCTTGATAATTTTTAATTTTTCTGACCAGCTTCCATCAGTTGTATAAGTCCATTAATACATGAGTTTTTAACTTGGGGTGGAAAGTCCATTCTTAGTTTAAAAATACACATAAATAAAAGTTTCAAAAAAATTTTTTTTGCCCTGGGTTCTAGAACGCAAGTCTGGAAACTTCCAGTCTATATATAAGGTCCACATACAAATTCCTCATTTTGTATAGAAGTTTCTTCAAAAGGAGATGTTTTGTGAGTCCCTCATAATTGAAGCTATTTTTACACATGTTGCTGTTATTTTATTTAAAACTTGTTACATAGCCAACACTGAATCAAGCACAGCATAATCCTGGAATTCTCCAATACAGTCTCTGTCTATTATACAAGGGACACTTCCACAAAACTTGCTCCAGGAGATTGAGTCCTCAAATACAAGAAAAGTAGCCTCATTTCCTAAGAAGCCATGTATTATGTATATTCCCAGCCCCAGCACAAGGCTGGCACAGTAAAGGTACTCAGTAAATATTTGTGAAATATTGTGGTATAAATATATCTGTTTCCCCAAACACACACAGCCCCCTGTCTGTGCTAAAATGCTCTTCTCCCCCTTTTGGCCTCCACTTTCCCACCTGACCAAGTCCTCTTCATCCTCATAAGCTCATTTCAAATGTTCCCTCTTTCAGGGAGGCTGCTCAGGCCTCCAACTTTTTGCTCTTTCACCTCAACATCACCAGCAGATCACAGTGCTATGTCTGGCCTAGATCACTCCTCCACCTCGTCAAAGAGTTTCAGAGGCAAGAAAGGCACCTTATTCATCTGTGCGTCCCCAAGTAAATGTGTAGTGAATGAGAGACTCTCACACAGCTAGGGATACGGTCAAAGGACAGTCTTGCTCAGAGACTTTAAAGTTCAGGAACTTTGGGCCTGGGTCATAGACAAGGAGAGAACAAGGGCCAAGGGAGATCATGTGCAAGCCCCCTAGGACTGTGTTTGCATGTTGAACCTCACAAACCACTGCTCAGTGATGGTCTTTTAGGACAGAGGTAAAGTCTGGGGGAAAAGCAAGGGCCCAGATGAGGGAATGAGCCTCTCCCTCACCCCTCCACAGTGCAGCACATAGCAGCACTGTGTCAGCATCTTGCAACTCCTCAGAGATGAAACAACTCTCTGTGGCCAAAAGCATTCAGTCAAGCCAGAGGCACTGACATTATCAATAAATGATAGTCTGTGGAATTTGGCAAAGGCCTGTACATAGACTATCTAAAAGCATTTTCTTTTCCAATACAGTCAACCCAATAAACTCATTTGTTAATGGCCTACTCTCAACTCCATCAACTACATGGAAACCTCAGAGTCATCCCCACTTCCTTCCCCAACCAGTTTTTGGATTCTGCATCAGCAATGTCTCTAAATTTCAGCAGCCCAGTGTTTTGCACCAAGCATGTGCTATGGGCCAACCTGCCCAACAGGAGCTGTGTACTATCGCACCAGTTACCTCAGTTCCATCATCTGTAAAATGGAAAGATTAAGACTTATTTTGCAAGCTTATTGGAGCAAAATTAGATATCTTACATATAGCACATAGAATGTTATCATATAGTATGATCTTCCTTTTTTTCATCATCTCCAAGCTTGCAGCCCATGCCTTCCTAAAGGCTTGTCCATCTCTTTCTGGTCTCCCTACTTCCCTCTACTCTGCCATAATTATCTTGCCATGGCAGGTGTTGTGTTTTCAACTAAATTTATACACCACGTTTAAACACTTTTTATGGGCCAGGCACTGCACTGGGGCTGCAGATATTAAGATAAATGAGATTTCCCCAGGAACCCAGCATGGGGTCCATAAGTACTTAAGACTGGTTTAGCTAGATGGTCGCTGGAGTTCAAACTGAATCCATGTTCTTTCCAATTCACCACCTCCTCCCAATCACCCCTTACCTGTCCTTACCTCCCAGCCTGCACTCAGCAGAAGGACAGATAACAGAAAGTCCCAGAATAAAGAGGCTGTCTAAGGACAATAACAGAAATAGTTAATAGGCAAAGCTTATGACTCAAACATCCACAAGCACCTACCTAGCTCAGTGGCTCTCCTAGAGGAAGTACCCTTTCTTATGTGCAGGAAATGGGAGAGGGTCACTTCCCTCCTCGTTATTTCCCTTTACATGGCAGCTTGAGCAAGAACAGATCCTTACCCAGGGAGGCTTCCTCATACAAAAGCGAAAAAACCAGCACCTCTGCCTCAGGAGAAGCAAACCTATGGCCCCTGGCATACAACCAGCTTCCTCAGATAGCACTGGTCCTGCTTGAAGTTGAAAGTCAAAGCCAAGATCCAGCATGACACCTCACCCCCAGACTGAGACCACCAGTCCCAGGCAGAGAGACTCAAGAGATTCTCTGAGGGATCTGCAAGACAAAAGCCTGTTCTCAAGATGGTCACATCACCTCCTACAACCCCTCCCAAACATGATCACACCACAACACAGACAGAGCATACTCCTGGTATAGCTGAGATACTAGAAGCTACACTGAATAAAAGCCAGAGCAAAAGAGAAGTAAACAAGTGAATGTACTGCAATAAATTTAATCTAGGTCAAGGATCAAAACTCTTATCTGCATAAGACACAAGCATCCAGGATTGAGCCACTCTGTGCTTATAACTGTCAAGAAAAAAGAAGGACAGTTTCTGGCCAAGATGGAGGCGTAGGTAAATATGCCTTTCTTCCTTGCACAACCTAAAAAAGGATAACAGCCAATTAGAAATTAAAAAAAAAAAAAAAACAATCAGACCTGCCAGAAAATCAACCTTCATGGAAGTCTAACAACCAAGGAGCTAAAGAAAAAGACATTCATCCAGACTGGCAGGAGGGGTGGAGGTGGGAAGCTGGGGTGGAGAGGACACTTGACAAGGTGGCGGCTGGAGACCAGGATACGCCACATTCGCATGAACAGAAGCTGGGAGGAACAATTGGGGAGCAAGGCAGACCACGAGACTCAGGGTTCCAGTGAGAAAAACTAAAGCCTCAGAACCTCTGGCTGTAAAAACATGTGAGCGTTGCAGTGGTGTGAGAAGCTCCCAGTCTCACAGGAGAATTTCTTGGGGGGAGAACACAGGGTTCTAGAACATACACCATCCCACTCACCTGAGAATCAGCTTCTGAAAGGGCACAATCTGCTTGTGGGAAGTGAGAGAAGTGACTGAAAGCTGGGTGAGAGCCAGGCAAATGGCATTGTTCCCCCTCTGACCCCTCCTACATCTACAGTGCCATAACATAGCAAAGTAGGTTGTTCTGCCCTGGCGAATACCTAAGGCTCCACCCTTGTAACATAACAGGCATGCTGAGACAAAGAAATATGGCCCAAATGAAAGAACAGATAAAAACTCCAGGAAAAAAAAACCTAGTGATGAGGAGATAGCCAACCTATCAGATGCAGAGTTCAAAACACTGGTAATCAGGATGTTCACAGAAGTGATTGAATACAGACACAAAATGAAGGCTACACAAAGTGAAATAGAGCAAAATGTAGAGGGAACCGATCAGCGAAGGGAAGGAAGCCAGGACTTAAATCAATGATTTGGAACAGAAGGAAGAAAAAAACATTCAACCAAAACAGAATGAAGAAAAGAGACATGAGAAGAGGCTTAGGAACCTCTGGGACAACTTCAAATGTTCCAACATCTGAATCACAGGTGTGCCAGAAGGAGAAGAGGAAGACCAAGAAATTGAAAACTCATTTGAAAACACAATGAAGGAAAACTTCCCCAATCTGGCAAAGAAAATAGACTTCTATGGAGTCCAGAAAGCACAGAGAATCCCAAAGAAATTGGACCCAAGGAGAAACACATCAGGACATGTCATAATTAAATTACCCAAGATTAAAATAAGGAGAGAATCTTAAAAGTAGCAAGAGAAAAGAAGAGTTACATACAAGGAGTTCACACAGGCTATCAGCTGCTTTCTCAAAAGAAACCTTACAGGCAAGAAGGGGCTGGAAAGAAGTATTTGAATTCATGAAAAACAAGGACCTACAATCTAGATTACTCCATCCAGGAAAGCTGTCATTTAGAATGGAAGGGCAGATGAAGTACTTCCCAGATAAGGTCAAGTCAAAGGAGTTCATCATCACCAAGCCCTTCTTATATAAAATGTTAAAGGGTCTTATCTAAGAAAAAGATGATCAAAACTATGAACAGTAAAATGACAACAATCTCACAACTATCAACAACTTAAAACAAAAACAAACTAAGCAAACAAGTAGAACAGGAACAGAATCACACAAAAAATGGTGATTATATAAAGGATTATCAGTGGGGAGGGGGAGGAGAATGGGGTAAAAGGTACAGGGAATAAGAAACATAATTGGTAGGCATAAAATAGACAGGGGGAGGTTAAGAATAGTATAGGAAATGGAGAAGCCAAATAACTTATATGTATAACCCATGGACATGAATAAGGTGGAGGGTGGGGGGGAATGCTGGAGGGAGGTTGGTACAGGGTGGAGAAGAATAAAGGGGAGAAAGAGTGGGACAACTATAATAGCATAATCAATAAACTATACTTTTTATTTAAAAAATTTAGAGAAATATTTTATTAGCATTATTTTAGTATTCATAAACAAGTTTTATATTAAAAAACACCCTATACTGCTTCAATTTCTTTTGCTGTTATTGGTGTATTTAGATTTTCTGCTTCTTTTTCACTGAGTTTTGGAAGATTGTATTTTTCTAGAAATGTGTCCATTTCCCCTAGGTTTTCAAATTTCTTGGCATACAGTTCTTCATAGTAATTTCTTACAATCCCTTCTATTTCTGTGGTATCAGTTGTAATCTCTCCTCTTTCATTTCTGATTGTGTTTATTTGAGTCCTCTCTCTTCTTTTCTTGATGAGCCTACTTAAAAGCTTGTCTATGTTGGTTATCTTTTCAAAGAACCACCTCCTGGATTCATTGATCCTTAGAATTGTGCTTTTAGTCTCTATGTCATTTAATTCTGCTCTAATCTTAGTTATTTCCTTCCTTCTGCTTGCTCTGGGCTGTCTATGTTGTTGTTCCTCGAGTTCTTGCAGGCATAGGGTTAGGTTGTTTGTTTGAAATGTTTCTATCTTCTTTAGGTAGGCCTGTATTGCTACGAACTTCCCTCTCAGGACTGCCTTTGCTGTGTCCCATAATTTTTGGGTTGTTGTGAGTTCATTTTCATTTGTTTCCAGAAACTTTTTGATTTCTTCCCTAATTTCATTCTTGACCCATTCATTGTTTAATAGCATACCATTTAGTAAATGAATGGATCAGAAAATTGTGGTACATATACACAATGGAATTCTATGCAGCAGAGAGAAAGAAGGAGCTACTACCCTTTGCAACAACATGGATGGAACTGGAAAGCATTATGCTGAGTGAAATAGGCCAGGTGTTGAAAGACAAATACCATATGATCTCACCTTTAACAGGAAGCTAAACAACAAAACAAACAAGCAAGCAGAATAAAAACAAAGACACTGAAATAGAGAACAAGGGGACAGTGACCAGAGGGGAGAGGGAAGGGAATTTAAAGGGGAAAAGGGGAGGGATTTGGAGGAACAAATATGGAGGACACAGGGACGAGAACTAAGGGGGGGGTGGAAATGGGAGGGAGGTGGGGAGCACGGGTTGGGGGGGGCTGGGATGGGAGAAATAGACAGAAAACTGTACTTGAAAAATAACTAAATAAAAAATTGAAAAAACACCCTATAGAATATTGTCTTGAAATTTTTAAATTAAAAATTGTGATGATTTCTAAGATATGTAGATTATATTATAAAAATATATTTTTTAATTTTAGCATCTCCAACTCACTCAGCCTCTTGCTCTGCATCTGAGCAGCAAAAATGGCCAATAAAATATACTTAAAAAATAGAAGACAAACATGTACAGAGAGAGAAAGATGTGTAAGGCATGGAAGGAGGGACTGTGTTAATATGGAGGCAGAGATTGGAATGATACCACCACAAGCTAAGGAGCACCTGTGCTACAAGTACCTGCAAAAGGCAAAGGAGAATTCTCCTCTAGAGCCTTCAGGAGCATGGCTCTACAACACCAGTATTGTAGCTCACTCTTTGACAAGAACAAATGGGGGAGGGGGATGCTGGAAGGAGAGGGGATGTAGGGCAGAGCAGAATAAAGGGGAGAAGAAATAAGAGAACTGTAATAACATAATAAATAAAATATACTGTTTAAAAAAGGAGGGAGGACAGAAACTCAAGAGGAAACATGAAGAAATACAATGAAGAGTAAGCTATGCCCCTGCCACTGGCCATTTATTAGTTTTCTGGGGCTACAGTAACAAAGAATGATTTCCTGGGTGACTTAAACAAACAGAAACCTATTATGTCACAACTCTGGATGCCAGAAGTCCAGGTGTTGTCAAGGCCATGCTGACAACAGGTCTTAGCATGCAAGTTGACAGGACTTCCATGTGTAGTTCCTTCAATAGATTGGGGAAGTCTTCCTTCGTTGTGTTTTCAAATGAGTTTTCAATTTCTTGGTCTTCCTCTTCTCCTTCTGCACACCTGTGATTCAGATGTTGGAACATTTGAAGTTGTCCCAGAGGTTCCTAAGCCTCTTCTCATGTCTCTTTTCTTCATTCTGTTTTGGTTGAATGTTTTTTTCTTCCTTCTGTTCCAAATCATTGATTTAAGTCCTGGCTTCCTTCCCTTCGCTGATCGGTTCCCTCTACATTTTGCTCTATTTCACTTTGTGTAGCCTTCATTTTGTGTCTGTATTCAATCACTTCTGTGAACATCCTGATTACCAGTGTTTTGAACTCTGCATCTGATAGGTTGGCTATCTCCTCATCACTAGGTTTTTTTTTTCCTGGAGTTTTTATCTGTTCTTTCATTTGGGCCATATTTCTTTGTCTCAGCATGCCTGTTATGTTACAAGGGTGGAGCCTTAGGTATTCGCCAGGGCAGAACAACCTACTTTGCTATGTTATGGCACTGTAGATGTAGGAGGGGTCAGAGGGGGAACAATGCCATTTGCCTGGCTCTCACCCAGCTTTCAGTCACTTTTCTCACTTCCCACAAGCAGATTGTGCCCTTTCAGAAGCTGATTCTCAGGTGAGTGGGATGGTGTATGTTCTAGAACCCTGTGTTCTCCCCCCAAGAAATTCTCCTGTGAGACTGGGAGTTTCTCACACCACTGCAACGCTCACATGTTTTTACAGCCAGAGGTTCTGAGGCTTTAGTTTTTCTCACTGGAACCCTGAGTCTCGTGGTCTGCCTTGCTCCCCAATTGTTCCTCCCAGCTTCTGTTCATGCGAATGTGGCGTATCCTGGTCTCCAGCCGCCACCTTGTCAAGTGTCCTCTCCACCCCAGCTTCCCACCTCCACCCCTCCTGCCAGTCTGGATGAATGTCTTTTTCTTTAGCTCCTTGGTTGTTGGACTTCCATGAAGGTTGATTTTCTGGCAGGTCTGATTGTTGTTGTTTTTTTTTAAATTTCTAATTGGTTGTTATCCTTCTTTAGGTTGTGCAAGGAAGCAAAGTGTATCTACCTATGCCTCCTTCTGGGCTAGAAGTTACCCTGTGTATTTCTTCTTACCAGTGATATTGGATTAAGAGCGCATCAATCCAAGCATGACCTAGTCTTAACTAATTACTTCTCAAGGCCCTCATTTTCAAATAAGGTCACATTCTGAGGATTCAGGTAGATTGAATGCTTGGGGGACACTATTCAACCTAATATATGCACCTACAGCCCAGCAGGATATATTGTCAAGTTGTCAATAGCAGGAAGATTGGTGTAACAGGTGAACAGGCTTGGGACTGGACAATTCCAGGTGGACATCTTAGTAGCTTTGTAACCCTGGACCAGTTGCTCAATTTCTCTGAGCCCCAGTTTTTTGTTTGACTGCACAGAATTGTTCTGAAGGTCAAATAAGAAAAAGTGCTTTGTTACTGTAAAGCTCTATGCATAGACACCTGTGATGTTTCTTCACCAATCAGTGAACTTTCTCCAAACAATGCCAGATAAGACACTGACACTCACTGCCATTTTTCTGGATCGACTATTTCTGCTAGAATGGCCCTCTACCTGTGAGGTACCTGTGAGACCTTTTTCGTACTAATTACATTTGATTTCCTGGATGAATTGGTGGTTTTTCTGATCTCAGCAGAAAGCATTTGCCAGGGTACCTCTACAGAAAGTCAAAGTTGGATTATTTTATGCTTCCAGGTTTCCAGACAGCGTCCTTAAGTAGCTGGGCCAGAGGAAATTGGGTGTGTTGTCTCATTAAGCCCCTGGCTGGCTTGCTCTCCTTTCTTGTTCAGGCCCCTGCTTATAGCTGGTACTTTGATTTCACCTCTGCAGGAATCAGTTTGCAATTACATCCCTGGAGAGGTACATAAGTGGAGTGCCAGGAGACATGGCAGCTGAGCCTCCTCTGCAAGGGCAAGGAAACACAGAATGAGTCAAGTAGATGAGAAACAAAACTCAGGGCATCTCTGGGCAGCTGGAAGGATTGCAGCTGCAGGGTGGCCCAGCCCTTCCTGGAGCAGGCCGATGAACTACATCAGGACTTTCTAAATTCTCATAAGTCTAGATCTGTAAAAAACTTGTCCCTTACATCAACAGTGCTCTTCACAGTGGGCAAAGTCCTCCCATATGCACCCTCTCTTCTTATCCTCACAACTACACTAGGGAAGACTTTACAGTCATTTTAAATCTGCACATAACTGAGGCCTAAAAAGGTAAGGGTCCTGCCCTCACCCATACAACTGGCAAAAGATGGGGCTGGAACTAGAAGTTGTTTTTTCTGTTTGTTTGTTTAAGAAAGGAAAAAACACTGAAGAGATTTCCAGTCAAGATGATTAAATAAGTAGATGGTGTGCTTGCCTCCTCTCACGCTCACATCAAAATTACAGCTAAGTTACAGAAAATCATCATTGAGAATCACCTGAAGTTTAGTCTATCTAAACACATCCTATAACTAAGAATATAAGAAGCAGCCATGTCGAGGCTGGTAGGATTGGTGAAGACATAAAATGGGCTGGTCCACACCCACATGTAGCAGTTAAGATACAGAAAATATATCTCAGTTGTGGAGGTTCTTTCTGAGGAGCAAAGGGTCCTAGCCCCACACCAAGCTCCCTACCCTGGAGCACCAGCAACTGACTGTGAAAACCAACAGGGATTGTAGCGAAGCGAGAGAGGTGGCTTCTGAAGTTCAAGCTATTCCCCTAAAGGGCCCATGCAGGGACTAGTTGCTCACAGAATCACTCGTTCTGAGCTCCATCGCTGGGGCAGCATCTTGAAAATGCCAAGGTCATATAGAGAGAAGTTGTCTTCAAGGCAAGGGGTAAAGGGGAAGCTTTCTCTTAGACAGAACTGTTGGCAAATGTCATTATTCCTTTGTTCAGCCCTCCCCGCACCCAGCTGTCAGGCACAGGTGAGTGTCGTATCTAAATTTCTATCAACCTGACTAACACTGTTCACCCCACCCTGGTAATTCCCTATGACTCCACCCCACCCAACTAAATACCTGGCCCAAACTTCTTCTGGCAGCTCTTCCACACAAATGGCCTGTCCCAGCTCATGCTGTGGACTTTCTTTAAAATATCTCGAGGTCCACAAACCCCCAAAAAGCAGCATCTAAACTCAGTGTGCCCCCTGCTAAGTGGCCCCAAGCCCAGAACTACTGGCAGCCAGCCCCCATTCAGAGCTTAGCCTGTCCCAGGCACCTCCAAGCCTGGCACAAGTGGCAGCCATATGCATATCACTTTGTAGTTTCTACCAGGTGCCTCCAGGCTGACCAAGGCAGTAGCTGATTTTGACCTGCACCAGAGTCCCTCCCAAAAGGCTCCAGAACAAACATACCTGGTAGCTGGCTTGAGCCCACACCAGTGCACCAGCCAATTAGCACCATAAGTGGCATACCCAAAGGGTGGACTCAGTGCACCAGAGCCATACTAAAGCAAAAGCCACTATATGGGGTCAGGCCCTGCACAACAGCTTGTTCACTGCAGACACAGCTAGTTCTCCCAGCCAATCAACCTAAGGGTGAATTTCAATCACTGATGTGCCAACAGCAATCAAGGCTCAAGTACAACAGTGGGGTACACACAGACCACACAAGGAATACCCCTGGAACACCCAGATCAGGTGAACAGGGAGACTGTGCCACTGGGCCCCATAGGACACCTACTATACAAGGCCAGTCTGCCAAACTGGGAGACATAGCAAATCTACCTAATATTGGGTTGGCCAAAAAGTCCTTATGTTTTTTCTATAAAATAAAAGGCACATTTTTCATTTTCATCAATAACTGTCTTGATTTGGATATTTTGAGTATTTCAGCTATCTCCTGCATGGTATAATGTTGATTTTTCTCAATTAATATCTCAATTTGGTCACCATCAACCTCAATTGGTCTACTCAACTGTGGAGCATTGTCCAGCAAGAAATCTCCCACATGAAACTTCACAAACCATTTTTGAAATCAGTTTGTTCCATCAGTCATAGCACCTTCACCATATACTGCACAAATATTTTTTTGTGTTTCAGTTGCATTTTTACCTCTTTTGAAATAATAAAGCATAATATGCTGAAAATGTTGCTTATTTTCTTTTATCTTCAATATTAAAATGACCACATGAAAATTCAATAATTCTGATCAATTTTTTAAATGCACACTGATATGACAGTTGTCACAATACAATCTCCCAAATTGTTTTTGAACGAAGTTAAAGACAACTAAGTGCCACTAGAGCCATCTAATGAAAAAAAAAATGAACTTTTGACCAACCAATACATAGAAACAAACACAGGGAATCAGTTAAAATGAGGAAACAAAGAAACATGTCCCAAATGAAAGAACAGGACAAAACTCCAGAAAAAGAGCAAAACAAAACAGAGGCAAGCAATCTACTACATGTAGCATTCTAAACACTGGTTTATAAGGATGCTCAACAAACTTAGGAGAAGAGTAGGTTTTTCAGTGAGAACATCAACAGAGAAATAGAAAACATAAAAATGGAGATAAAAAAACATAAACAAGCAGTCAGAAATAAAGAATAAATTAGAGGAAATCAACAGCAGGTCAGATGAAGCAGAGGATTGAATCAACACTTGCACCATAGCAGTAACAGGAGAAGAAAAAGAGCAAGAAGTTAAAAATGTATTTGAAGAAATGACTGAAAGCTTTCCTAATCTGCTGAAGGAAATAAACATACAAGCCCAGGAAGCATAGAGTCCCAAACAAGATGAACCCAAAGAGGACCCTACCAAGACACATCATAATTAAAATACCAAATGTTAACAGAGACAGAGAGAACTTTACTTTTAATTTTTAAATTACAGTTTATAGTAATTTTGTATTAGTTCCAGGTGTATAGCAGAGTGGTTTGACAATGATACACTTTGAAAAGTGTTTGCCTATGATATTTCCAGTACCACCTGGCATCACACTAGTTATTACAATATTATTGACTATAACCCCTATAGTGTACTTTACATCCCATGACTATTTTGTAACTACCAATTTGTACTTCTTAATCCCTTCACCGTTTTCACCCAGTCCCCTACACGCCTCTCCCCTCTGGCAATCATCTGTCTGTTCTCTGTATCTATGAGTCTGTATCTATGTTGTTTATTAATTTTATTCCTTAGGTTCCATAAATAAGTGAAATCATTTGGTATTTGTCTATGTGATTTATTTTACTCAGCACAGTACCTTCTAGGTCCATCCATGTTGTCACAAATAGTAAGATTTCACTGTTTTTATGGCTGAGTAATATTCTACTGTATATGTGTACCACGCCTTTTTTATCCACTTGTCTATTGATGGGCACTTGGGTTGCTTTCATTTTCTTGGCTGTTGTAAATGCAATGAACATAGGGGATGGATATATTCTTTTGAATTAGTGCATTGGTTTTCTTCAGATATATACCCAGAAGTGATTGCTGGGTCATAAGGTAGTTCTATATTTGATATTTTTGAGGACCCTTTATACTGTTTTCCATAGTGGCTTGTAGTAGACCGCTCTGCCTGATTTTAGGAATTGTACCTCTACCCATTGTGGCTAAGGGCGAGAGACAACCTCTGGAATGCCAGCCGCAGGAGACAAAGCCTGTCTCCGGTAGCAAATGCTGCCTCAGTTCCTCTCCCTGCCCCCAGAGCTTGGTCGGAAGTCAATGATGGGTAAGACCCCTCACAGTGGGGGGCAACCTAAGCCAGACTCGATCACCTGGGAGGCCTTCATGGAAGGACTCAGGGGGCTGCAACAGAGAGCAATGGACTCTTGCCCCCCCCCCCCAGCTTTGTCAAAGCCTGAGTCCCCATGTACTCTGGGAGAAGTGGCTCTAATCCCCTTAAGCCAGAATACCTGATGGGGAGAGGTGCAGCTTCTTGCCTGGCCAGAGCGTGCCCTGGGGAGAAATCTGGCACCACAAAGACTTGCTGATAAACCTGTGAAATCTGCTCTGCTAAGTGCTTTAATTCATATGATAAAGGTCTGAGAGGAATTGAGTATGTCTCCCAAAGTTTCTGCAACTCTCTTCCTGACAGACACTCACTCAGACTGAAACCCTCAGACCGCTTTGAAATGTTATCTACTATTTGATCCTTGCCGCCCTGTATTCCTGTGTATTATAATCCAATAAAAGGCTATGGAGAAAGGCACTCGAGGCCTTTTTCTCCTGGGAGAAACTGGCCGCTGCTAGCCTCTTTCTCCCCAGAGAAACTGGCCACAGCCCACGCCTCCATCCCCAAACAGATCCAGCATGTCTCGGCCATATTTATTCATTCACACGTGTCCCTGGCACCAGGGGGACCTCGCGAAAGAGGTAGCCCCCACAGTGGCTGCACCAATCTGCATTCCCACCAACAGTGTAAAAGGGTTCCCTTTTCTCTATATGCTTGCCAACTCTGTTGATTTATTAATGATACCCATTCTGACAGGTGTGAGGTAATATCTCAATATGGTTTCAATTTGTATTTCTCCAATGATTAGTGACATTAAGCATCTTTTCATATGTGTGTCCTCTTTGGAGAACCTACTATTCAGGTACAGTGCCCATTTTTTAAAAATATTTTATTTATTTATTTATAGAGAGGAGGGGAAGGAGAGAAGGAGAGAAATATCAATGTATGGTTGCCTCTCGTGAGTACCCTGCTGGGAACTGGCCTGCAACCCAGGCATGTGCCCTAACTGGGAATCGAACCACAATCATGTGGTTCGCAGGCCTGTGCTCAATCCACTGAGCTACACCAGCCAGGGCCCATTTTTTAAATTGAATTGTTTGGGGTTTTTTGGTGTTGAGTTATATGAATTCTTTATAAAATTTTTTATATTAACTCCTTATAAGATAGATAATGGGCAAATACGCTCTCCCACTCACTTAGTTGCCTTTTCTTTTTTGATGGTTTCCTTTGCTGTGCAAAATCTCTTTAACTTGATGTAGTCCTATTTGTTTATTTGGTTTCTTTTGTTTCCTTTGCTCAAGGAAATATATTAGATAAATACTGGTTTGGCCAAAATGTCTGTTTAGCTTTATTCATAAAATAAAAAGACACATTTTCAATTTCACCAATAACTTTCTTGATTTGGATATTTTGAGTATTTCAACTATCTCCTGCATTGTATAATGTTGATTTTTCTCAATTAATGTCTCAATTTGATCACTATCAACCTCAACTGGTCTACCCAACTGTGGAGCACTGTGCAGCAAGATATCTCCAGTGCAAAATTTCACAAACCATTTTTGACACATTCCATCAGTCTCAGCACATTCCCCATACACTGCACAAATCTTTTTGCATTTCAATTGCATTTTACCTTCTTGAAATAATAAAGCATAATTGATGTGGGAAGCTTTGAAAAACCTTTGCTCATCCAAAACCCCAGGCACTCTGGGAGAGTGATAAAGCCGTCTGGGAAAAGCAAACAGCAGGATAGTCACAAGGACTGGGACTAGCACCCCCGCTGATAGAACTAATTTTCACATTTAGCCTTTGTACTCTGCTTCTGCCCCATAGATAGACCTAATTACCGCATTCCGATTCCGTATCTAGCTTTGCTACGTAGACAGGAAGACCCCGTAGACTATATAAACCCCAAGAATCCTTTGTTCGGGGCTCAGAATTTGGAGATTGACTCTTTGGGCCCATGCACGTTAATAAACCTCATACTTCAGAATCCCTCGGTGTCTGCTTGCTTCGTTTTCCTATAACATAATAGCTTTATTGAAGGTGGAAGCATATTTTCTTACACCTTCAATATTAAAATGGATCTACAAAAATTCACTAATTTTGATAAGTTCTTTTTAAATGCATGCTGATATGATAGTCTAACAAAGTTGCTTCAAATGAAGTTAAAGTCAATTAAGCACTACTAGAGCCATCTTATGGGGAAAATATGAAAATTTTGGCCAACCCAGAATTACTTAAGAGAAATGTTCTAGACAAAAACATAGGCAGTAAAATCTCAAGGTTTTATGGTTTTGAGTCTTCCAGCTAAGTCTTTAATCCATTTTAAGTTTATTCTTATATATAATGTAAAAAAGGTGGTCTAGTTTCATGTTTTTGCATATTTTTATCCAATTTTCCCAATACCCTTAACTGGTTAAATCACCTTTACCCTATTGTATATCTTCATGTTCTTTGTCAAATATTAATTGACCATACAAGTGTAGGTTTACTTCTGGGCTCTTTATTCTGTTTTCTTTTTTTTTTAATTTGTTTATTTATTTATTTTTAGAGAGAGAGGAAGAGAAACATCAATGTGAGAGGGAAATATCAATTGGTTGCTTTTCATACACACCCTGACAAACATGAACCCACAACCCAGGCATATGCCTTGATCAGGGATCAAACTGGCAACATTTCACTTTGCAGGATGACACCCAACCAACTAAGCCACACCAGTCAGGGCTCTATTCTGTTTCCTCGATCTATGTGTCTGTTTTTATGACAGTACTATGTTGTTTTATTACTTAAAAGCTTTTAGTACAGTTTGATATCAGGTAGTCATACCTCCCTCCAATTTTGTTCTTCTTTCTCAAGATTGCAGTGTCTATTAAGGGTACTTTGAGTTTCCACATAAAATTTTTGGATTATTAGTTCTCATTCTATGAAACATGCCATTGGTACTTTGATAGGAATTGCATTGAATACATAGATTGCTTTAGGTAGTGTGGACATTTTTTTAATTAATTAATTTTTAAAATTATTTTTCAACTACAGTATTCTATCATTTACCCCCTTCCCAGCCCACCCCAAAGCCCCCTACCTCCCTCCTCTTCCCACCCCCTTAGTTGTTGTCAATGTGTCCTTTATTCTAGTTCCTGTAAATCCTTCCCCTTTTTCCCCTGAAATTCCCTCCCCCCTCCCCTCTGGTGACCGTCCCCCTGTTCTCTATTTCAGTATCGTTGTTTTTATTTTGCTTGCTTATTTGTTTTGTTGCTTAGCTTCCTGTTAAAGGTGAGATCATATGGTATTTGTCTTTCAATGCCTGGCTTATTTCACTCAGCATAATGCTTTCCAGTTCCATCCATGCTATTACAAAGGGCAGGAGCTCCTTTCTTCTGCATAGAATTCCATTGTGTAAATGTACCATAGTTTTTTGACCCATCCATTTACTGATGGGCATCTAGGTTGCTTCCAACTCTTGGCTACTGTAAATTGTGCTGCTATGAACATTGGGGTGCATAGGTTCTTCTGGATTGATGTTTCAGGGTTCTTAGGATATAGTCCCAGCAATGGAATTGCTGGGTCAAAAGGCAGGTCCATTTTTAGTTTTCTTAGAAAATTCCATACTGTTTTCCATAGTGGTTTTACCAGTCTGCAGTCCCACCAACAGTGAACTAGGGTCACCTTTTCCCCACAACTTCTCCAACATTTGTTGTCTGTTGCTTTGCTTATGATGGCCATTCTGACTGGTGTAAAGTGGTATCTCATTGTGGTTTTAATTTGCATCTCTCTGATAGCTAGCAATACTGAGCATCTTTTCATGTGTCTCTGGATCCTCTGTATGTTCTCCTTGGAGAATTGTCTGTTCAAGTCCTTTGCCCATTTTTTAATTGGGCTGCTTGTCTTCTTAGAGTGGAGTCGTGTAAGTTCTTTGTATATGTTGGAGATTGAACCTTTGTCTGAGGTATCATTGGCAAATATGTTTTCCCAAATAGTTGCTTCTCTTTTTATCTTAATACTGTTTTCTTTAGCTGTGCAGAAGCTTTTTATTTTAATGAGATCCCATTTGTTTATTCTTTCCTTTATTTCCCTTGCTCTAGGGGACATATCAGTAAAAATGTTGCTGCATGAAATTACTGAGATATTCCTGCCAATGTTTTCCTCTAGGATTTTAATAGTTTCACAGCTTATATTTAAGTCTTTTATCCACCTTGAATTTATTTTGGTATATGGTGTAAGTCGGTGCTCAAGTTTCTTTTTTTTTTTTTTTTGCATGTAGCTGTCCCGTTCTCCCAACACCATTTGTTGAAGAGACTTTTTTTACTCCATTTTATGTCACTGCCCCCTTTGTTGAATATTAGTTGCCCATAGAGACTTGGGTTTATTGCTGGGCTCTCTGTTCTGTTCCACTGGTCTATGTACCTGTTTTTATGCCAGTATCAGGCTGTTTTGATTACAGAGGCCTTGTAATATAGTTTGGTATCGGGTATTGTGATCCCTCCTACCTTGTTCTTCTTTATCAAAATTGCAGCTGCTATTTGGGGTCATTTATGGTACCATATAAATTTTTGAAGTGTTTGTTCTATGTCTGAGAATTATGTCATTGGTACTTTAATAGATATTGCATTGAATCTGTGAGTTGCTTTGGGTAGTATGGACATTTCGATGATGTTAATTCTTCCAATCCATGAACACAGTATATGTTTCCATTTGTTTGTGTCTTCCTTGATTTCTTTCTTCAGTGCTGTGTAGTTTTCTGCATACAGGTCTTTTACCTCCTTGGTTAGGTTTATTCCCAGATATTTTATTTTTGTTTTTGCTATATCAAATGGGATTTTTTTTCATGATTTCAGCTTCTGCTGTTTCATTGTTACTATTCAAAAATGCCTTTGATTTCTGGATATTGACTTTGTATCCTGCTGTTTTGCCAAATTCATTTATTAGGTCAAGCAGTTTTTGGGTAGAGTCTAGGATTTTCCATGTACACTATCATGTCATCTGCAAACAATGACAATTTTGTTTCCTCCTTTCTGATTTGGATGCCTTTGATTTCCTTTTCTTGTCTGGTCACTGTGGCTAAAACTTCCAGTACTATATCAAATAGAAGTGGTGAAAGTGGACAACCTTGTCTTGTTCCTGATCTTAGTGGAAAAGATTTTAGTTTTTGCCCATTGAGTATGATGTTGGCTGTAGGTCTCTCATATATGGCCTTTATTATGTTGAGGAATGGTCCCTCTACTCCCACTTTGCTGAGTGTTTTTGTCATGAATGGGTGTTGTACCTTATCAAAAGCTTTTTACTCATCTATTGATATGATCCTGTGATTTTTGTCTTTGCTTTTGTTTATGTGATGTATTACATTTACTGATTTGCAAATATTGAACCATCCTTGCATCCCTGGGATGAATCCCACTTGGTCATGGTGTATGATCTTTTTAATGTATTGTTGGATGCAATTTGCCAATATTTTGTTGAGGATTTTAGCGTCTATGTTCATCAGCAATATTGGCCTGAAGTTTTCTTTTTTTGTTGTGTCTTTATCTGGTTTTGGAATTAGGATGATGCTGGCTTCATAAAAAGAGTTTGTGAGTTTTCCATCGTTTTGGATTTTTTGGAATAGCCTGTGAAGGATAGGAGTTAGCTCTTCCTGAAATGCTTTGTAGAATTCTCCTGTGAAACCATCTGGTCCAGGGGTTTTGTGTGATGGGAGTTTTTTTGATTACTGCTTCAATTTCTTTTGCTGTTATTGGTTTGTTCAGGCTTTCTGTTTCTTCTTCATTGAGTTTTGGGAGATTATATTTTTCTAGAAATTTGTTCATTTTACCTAGGTCTTCAAATTTCTTGGCATACAGTTTTTCATAGTAATTTCTTACAATCCCTTCTATTTCTGTAGTGTCAGTTGTAATCCTCTTTCATTTCTGATTGTGGTTATTTGGGTACTCTTTCTTCTTTTCTTGATGAGCCTACTTAAAGTCTTGTCTATTTTGTTTATCTTTTCAAAGAACCACCTCCGGATTCATTGGTCCTTAGAATTGTGCTTTTAGTCTCTATGTCATTTAGTTCTGCTCTGATCTTGGTTATTTCCTTCCTTCTACTTGCTCTGGGCTGTCTTTGTTGTTGTTCTCAATTTCTTGCAGGCGTAGGGTTAGGTTGTTTGTTTGAAATGTTTCTATCTTCTTTAGGTAGGCCTGTATTGCTATAAACTTCCCTCTCAGGACTGCCTTTGCTGTGTCCCATAAGTTTTGGGTTGTTGTGAGTTCATTTTCATTTGTTTCCAGAAACTTTTTTATTTCTTCTCTCATTTCATTCTTGACCCATTCTTTGTTTAATAGCATACCATTCAATTTCCATGATTTTGGGTGTTTTGGTTTTTTCCTTTGGGGTTGGTTTCCAATTTCAGTCCCTTGTGGTCAGAGAAAATGCTTGGTATGATTTCAATTTTCTTGAATTTGTTGAGGCTTGTTTTGTGTCCTATCATGTGGTCTATCTTTGAGAATGTTCCATGTGCATTTGAAAAGAATGTGTGTTTAGCTTCTTTGGGATGAAGGGCTCTATATATATATCAGTTAAGTCCATTTCCTCTAGGGCATTGTTCAATGCCACAATATCTTTGTTGATATTTTGTTTGGAAGATCTGTCTATTTTTGACAGGGGGTATTGAAATCCCCTACTATAATTGTGTTGCTGTGAATATCTTTCTTGAAGTCCTCTAAGATTTTCTTTATATATTTTGGTGCTCCTATGTTGGGTGCATATATATTTATGATGTCAATGTCTTCTTGGTGGATTCTTCTCCTGAGTATTATGAAGTGACCTTTCTGGGTATCTCTTTATGGCCCCTTTTTTGAAGTCTATTTTGTCTGATATGAGAATTGCTACCCCAGCTTTTTTCTCTTATCCATTTGTTTGGGAAATTTGTGTCCAGTCTTTCACTTTTAGTCTGTGATGGTCTTTTGTCCTGAGGTGGGTCTCTTGTAGGCAGCATATGTGTGGGTCATGCTTTCTTATCCATTCAGCTACTCTGTGTCTTTTGATTGGAGTATTTAATCCATTTACATTTAAGGTTACTATTGATAGGTACTTATTCATTGCCATTTTTGTACCTGTGTTCCTCTCTGTCTCTCTCTCTCTCTTTTCCTTCCTTTCCTTAAAGCAGTCCTTTTAGTATTTCTTGTAGGGCTGGTTTGGTGGAAGCATATTCCCTTAGACTTCTTTTGTCTTGGAAGCTCTTTATTTGGCCTTCTATCTTGATGGAGAGCCTTGCTGGGTAAAGTAGCCCTGGTTGTAGGCCTCTGGTTTTCATTACTTGCAATATTTCTTGCCATTCTCTTCTTGCTTGGAGTGTTTCCATTGAGAAGTCAGTAGCTAACCTTATTGGGGCTCTCTTGTATGTTACTTCCTTTTTCTTCCTTGCTGCCTTTCAAATTCTCTGTCTCAGAATTTTGCCATTTTAATGATGATGTGTCTTGAAGTGGGCCTCCTTGGGTTTCTCTTGATTGGGACTCTCTGTGATTCCTGGATTTGTGTGGCTTTTTCTCTCATCAAATCAGGGAAGTTTTCCATCATTACTTTTTCAAATAGGTTTTGCATCCCTTGTTCTCCTTCTTCCCCTTCTGGTATTCCTATTATTTGTATATTATTACATTTCATATTGTCTTGCATTTCTCTTAATCCCTCTTCATTCTTTCTAAGCCTCTTTTCCCTTTCCTGTTCTTTCTGCGAGATGCTTTCTACTTGGTCCTCCAACTCACTAATCCAATCTTCTGTCTCATCAACTCTACTTTTAATACTTTCTACTGTGTATTTCAATTCAGAAATTGTATTCTTCATTTCCTCTTGACCCTTTCTAATAGTTTCCATTTCCTTTTTCATATTGATATAGTTTGCAGTGAGTTCATTGTAGCTCCCCTGTAGTTTCTGGTAGCTCATTGTGAGCTCTTTGAACTTCCTGATAACCAGTGCTTTGAATTCAATATCTGATAGTTGACTTGCCTCTATTTCATCTAACATTCTTTCTGATGCTTCCTCCTTTCCTTTCACTTGGGGATTGTTTCTTTGTCTTCCCATTGTTTGTGAGACTCTTATTGTTTGCCTCAGCTTTTTAGATTGATCTGTTGTGACTCCCTGGGTTTATGGTGTGAACTTCTGTGGTAGAATACCTGTGAAATTCAGTGGTGCAGTCTCTTTCAGTCATCCTGTCATTCTCTGCTTCCTCCTACTCAAATATGTAGCAACTTGTGGCTTCTCTCCTACAGCAAAGTGAAATTTGTCTCTCTGACTCTACTGTTTCAAAGCCTCTTCATTGGTCAAGCTCTGGTCTTTTAGTATTTTCAAGTTGTTTGTGTCTTTTGTGGGTAAAAGAAAGGAAAGAAATAAAAGGAAGGGGGGATAAAAGGTAGGGGAATGGAGGAAAGAGCAGTAAGTTTGGAAAGAAAGGAAGAGGGAATAAAACAGAAAATCCAAAAAAAGAGGACAAAAGTATTGAAAGATAAAACACTAATAAAATTTAAAAGAAATAACAGATTACTTTGAAAAAGCAAAAAAAAAAAAAAAGAAAAGGAAAGGAAAAAGAAAGAAAAGTAAAAAAAAGAATAAAAAGAAAAAATAAAATAAAATAAAAGAGAAAAAATAAACAAAGAAAAAGAAACGTCGCTTGTTGGTTTCAAACTAGCCAAACCAGTTTTTTCTGGCTGCAGTTGGCTGAGGGTAGATTATTGTGATTTTTCTGGCAGCCCTCTCTCAGGAGCCAGACCATTGGCGCCTCTCCCCAGCTCCCTACATGGGAAACTAGAACTTCCTCACAGTGCTCTTTTCCCAGGGGTTACCACTGTGGGTTGGGTTGCAGGGCGCGCAGGCATCTGCGCCAGCCAAGCTGTCTGGTTCCCACTGGATCAAGCACAGATCTGCCTTTATTCTGTGGGGGAGCTCCAGGCCCTCTGCCCAACCTCGGGTTCGCTGCCAGGCTGGGTGTGGAGCAGACTAGGCAGTTGTGTCTATTGGAGTCAGAGCCCCACACTGTGCCTATCAGATCTCCAAGGGTGGAGACCACAGAGTCCTTGGTTGGGGCCCTTTGTCCTCAGCACTCTCTCTGTAAACTCTAGCAAACAAGTCTCTCCTGGCACCCAACCTTGCTTGGCCAGAAAGGGAGGGAGTTGAGGATCTCAGCTCTTTCCCAAGGACCCCTTGGCAGGCCCAGGGCTTCCAAGTAGTCCGAGGGAGATGACCCAGAAGCCGGGAGCCGATCTGAGGGCTGGGCGTAGACCTAGAAACAGTGGGCACACGTCAAGGCATGCTGCGAGGTGTGCACTGATCCCCTGAACTGTGACCCAGCTGAAAACCCTTCTGCTCCTGTCCTTGTCTCAGTCCCTTCAGCAAGCCCCAGCCGAAAAAACCTAGGGAGGGAGCAGCAGGGGGAACTGGTTCAGGCACTGAACGTTGGCCCAGGTGTGTTAGGCACTCACCCAGATACACTGTTCGCCAGGCACTGGTTTCCAGAACTGTGCGCAGGCTGAAATCCCTTAGGCAGACCCCAGCCAAAAAATCCTAGGGAGGGAGCAGCACGGGGAACCAGTCCAGGCACTGAATGCTGGCCCAGGCTCACCAGGGGATGGCCCAGATACACTGCGCGCCGGCTGCTGATCCCCTGAACCATGCACCGGCCGAAATCCCTTCAGCTCCTGTCTTTGTTTCAGCAAGTCCCAACCTCCTGATGAATCCAAAATAGGGAGTTGCACAGGGCACTGGTCCAGAATGCTGGGCACTCGTCAAGGTGCGCCATGTGCCAAGCACTAGTCCCCGGACTGTGAACCCCCCAAATTCCCTGCTGTTCCTCTCCTTGCTCCATCCCTGAAACTCTACTGTACCGCTGCTGTCTCCCTACTGTCTGGTTCCTCCGTGACCATTGAGTTTTCTGGTCCCTTATTTTCATATATGCTGGGCAATTGCTGGCTTCCTGGCTTCTCCTCCACCCATCGGACAGGTTTCTCTCCCTTGTGTACAAGGAGCTGGAATCTGCTCTGTCCTACTCCATCACCATCTTGAAATCCCTCTCAGTATGGACATTTTTAATGATGTTAATTCTTCCAATTCATGAACATGATATATGCTTCCATGCATGGTATATGCATTCCAACATACAGAGAAAATTTATTTATATTTTCTTTAATTTCTTTCTTCAGTATCTTATAATTTTCCATGTATAGGTCTTTTACTTCCTAGGTTAAATTTATTCCTAGGTATTTTTCATGCAATTGTAAATGGGATTGTTTTCTTAGTTTCCCTTTCTGATAGTTCTTTATTGGTGTATAAAAATCTAACCTATTTCTGGATATTTATTGTGCATCCTGCTACTTTACTGAATTCATTTATTCATTTTGCAGCTTTTTGGTGGAATCTTTAGGGTTCTCTGTATCATGTCATCTACAAATAATGACAGTTTTACTCCTTCCTTCCCAATGTGTATGCCTTTTATTTATTCTTCTTTTCTCCTTGCTGTGGCAAGGACTTCCAATACTATGTTGAGTAATAATGGTAAAAGTGGGCATTCCTATTGTGTCCCTGATCTTAATGAAAAGGCTTTTAGTTTTCTCCCATTAAGTATGATGTTAACTATGGATATTTCATATATGATCTTTATTATGTTGAGGTATGTTCCCTCTATTCTTACTTTGCTGAGACTTTTTACCATAAATGTGTACTGGATTTGGTCAAGTGCTTTTTCTGCTTTTATTGATGTGATCATATGATTTTTATCCTTCATTTTGTTTATGTGATATATCACACTCACTGATTTGTGGATATTGTGTCAACTTTGCATCTCAATTAAATCCCTCTTAATCATGATGTATGATCTTTTTAACAAATTGGTGGATTCAGTTTGCTAATATTTTGCTCAGGATTTTTGCATTTATGTTCATCAAGTGATGAACATAGGCCTGTAGTTTTCTTTCTTTGTAGTGTTTTTATCTGGTTTTTGAATTAGGATAATGCTGACCTTGTAAAATTAACTTGGGAGTCTTCCCTCCTATTGAATTTTTTAAATAATTTGAAAAAATAATCTTAAAAGCAGCAAGAGAAAAGCAGTTAGTTACCTACAGGAAAGCTCCATAAAACTATTAGCTGATTTCTCAACAGAAACTTTTCAGGCCAAAAAGAAGAGCCAAGAAATATCGAAGTGATGGAAAGCAAGGAAAGCAAGGACTTACAATGAAGATTATTCTACCTAGCAAAGCTATCATTTTTAATTTAAGGACAGATAAAGAGTTGTCCAGAAGAGAAAAAGATAAAGGAATTTATCACCACCAAATCAGTATTACAAGAAATGCCAAAAGGGCAAGAAGAAGGAGAAGGAAGAAGAGGAAGAGAAAGAAATATCAAAAATATAAATAAGAAAATAATGCAAAGAAAAATATTCTCATTGACAAAGGCAAACATATAATAAAATCAGTGGATCAACCAACACTAAAGTTAATACAAAGATTAAAAGGCAAAAGTGGGAAGATTACATGTAATTAAAATAGTAAATTAAAGGATACACACAAACAAACAGAAGAAGAAAAAATAATGACAAAAACATAAACACTGGGGGTGTAAGTAAAAATGTTCACAATTTTAGAATGTGTTTGAACTTAAGGGTACATTAAGTTTATAGACTGCTATAAACATACTTTGTTATATATGAAGTACATGGTAACCACAAATCAAAAAATTACAAGAGATATACAAGAAATAAAGAAAAAGTAATCCAAACACAACCCTGCAGAAAGTCATCAACATACAGAGAAAATAAGAAAGAAACAGAAAAGAATTACAAAAACAATCAGGAAACAATAAAATGAAAATAAATACACACCTATCAATAATTGTTATAAATGTAAATGAATTAAATTCTCCAGTCAAAAGACAAATGGATAAAGATGACGTGGTACAGTCAATGGAATATTACTCAGCCATAAAAAGAATGAAATCTTACAATTTACAACAACATGAATAGATCTAGAAGGTATCATTCTAAGTTAAAAATGTCAGATGGGAAAAGACAAATACAATATGATTTCATTTATATGTGAAATCTAAAAAATAAAATAAACAAACAAAATGGAAACACATTCACAGATACAAAGAACAAACTGATGGTTGCCATATGGGAGGGGAATTAGGGGCTGGATGAAAAAGGGAAGGAATTGAGAAGTACAAATTGGCAGTTACAAAATGGTCATGAAGATGTACAATACAATATAGTAAATATAGTCAGTATAATATTATAATAACTGTATGATGCCAGGTGGTTGCAAAACTTATTGGGGGATCACTTTGTAAGTTATGTAAATGCCTAACCACTATGCTATACTGTTAAAACCAATATGATAATTGAATATCAACTGTAACTTAAAAATTTTTAATTTAAAACATTAATTAAAATTTAAAATAAGAAGGAATAGTCCCATTTACAATTGCACTAAAAAAATACCTAGAAATAAATTTAACCAAGAGGGAAAAAAAAAGACATACTTGAAAAACTATGAGACACTGAAGAAGGAAATTAAAGAATATACAAATAAATGGAATGATATATTATGCTTGAAAACAGGAAGAAGTAACATCATTAAAATGTCCATACTACCCAAAACAATCTACAGAGTCAATGCAATCCCTATTAAAATAACAATGGCATTTTTTTGCAGAAACAGAACAAATAATCCTAAAATTTATATGGAACCACAAAAGACCCCAAATAGCAACAACAACAAAAAATCTTTTTTTAATATTATTTATTTATTTGTTTTTAAAGATTTTATTTTTTATCTTTAGAGGGGAAGGAGAGAGGGAGAGAAACATCAATATATGGTTGCCTTTCATGCGTCCCCTGCGGGGAACTGGCCTGCAACCCAGGCATGTGCCCTGACTGGGAATCAAACCATGATCCTCTGGTCCGCAGGCCTGTGCTCAATCCACTGAGCTATACCAGCCAGGGCAAAAATCTTGAGAAAGAACTAAGTTGGAGGTATTACATTACTTGATATCAAATAATACTGCAAGTAGTGGTAAGCAAAACAGCACAGTAATGGCATAAAAACAGACACATAGATTAATGGAGCAGAATAGAAAGTCAGAAATAAATCCACACCTGCACAGTCAATTAATATATGACAAAGGAGGCAAGAATATAAAATGGGGTAAAGACAGTCTCTTCAATAAATTTTGTTGGGAAAACTGGACACATGCAAAAGAATATACCTAGATCATCTTCTTACACTATATTCAAGAAAAAATTCAAAATAAATTAAAGACTTAAAAGTAAAACTCAAAACTATAAAACTCCTAGAAGAAAACATAGGCAGTTAGGGACGGAAGGAAGATGGCAACGGAGTAGGATGGAGCGATCCCAGTTCCCATACCCATGGGAGAAAATCCTGGCAGATCTACTGAGGAACAGCGCAATCAACCAACAGTTCCCCAGCATTTATGAAAATAAGAGACCAGAGATTGTGACGGACAGACCAGACAGCTACAGGTAAGTGGGGTCTCGGGGGAACCTGAGTAAAGACAAGAGTGGCAGTGGCGGGGGCTGGTGCTCCCTCGGTCAGCACCTAATGGCCTTGGTGCCACCGCAGTGGTCGGGGTCCAGAGGCATCCGTCTGGGACCAGCACCAGGGGTGTCTGCCACGGAGGACTCTTCGGGATCCCAGCACCCAATGGGTCTATGGCAGACTCTTTGGGAGCTTTGAACCTGCTGCAGGGTCCTTGGGAGAGAGCTGGCTCCCTCCCTCCCCGTCTAAACAAGGCTGGGAAACACTGGGCAGAGACCTGTCTGCTTAAGTTTACAGAGAGGGTAAAAAGGACAAAGAGCCATGTTCATCTGAGGACTCTATGGTCGCCAGCCCGCCAGCCCAGGAGAATTGAGAGGCGCATTGTTGTCACCGGTCTGGCTGGGGATTAGGCTGGGCTGAGCGGCAGGCTTTCTGAAGAAGTTTTTATTGGAAAGTGGACTGAGGTGTTTTCCTGCCACGGTGTTTTCCTGCCATGGCAGCTTGGCTTGCTTCCCACCCAGCCTGGCAGTGATCCAGAGGAGGGGCAGAAGCACTGGAGTCCCACCACAGAACTGAGAAGGACCATGCCAGATACCGTGCGACCCAGGCAGCCTGGCGGGCACACAGGCACCCACACCTCAGTCAGGCAGCCTGGCAGGTGCACACCCGCACCTGCACCCCAGCCCACAGAGAGGATCCCTGGGTAGATGCTCTGAAAAAAACTTAGATCCCCTTCCTGGAGCACTGGGGAGAATCTAGCTCTTGGGAGAGCACTCTCAGAAAGACTGTACCAATCAACCCACAGCCTGCTGCAACCAGAAAAACCGGTTTGGACAATTTGAAATCAAGAAGGGATTTTTTTAAATTATTTTATTTTATTATTGTTTTATCTTTCAATACTTTGTTCCTCTCCTTTCTTTCCTCCTGTTTTAGTCCTTCTTCCCTTCTCTCCAAACTTATCACTTTTTCATCCCTTCTCCTGCCTTCTTTTGTTTGTTGCTTTGCTTTCTTTTACCCACAAGAGACACAAACAACTGGGAACTGCGAAAAGACCAGAGTGAGACCCAAAGAGGGGGCATCCCAACAGTAGAGACAGAGAGACAAATTCCACTTTGCTATAGCAGACAAACCACAAGTGGCTGCATATTTGTATTTTTTTCATTATTCTCACTTATCTTATATTTTAATAATATTTTTTATTCCTCCTTTTTCTGTATAGGCTTCTTAGATTTGGCTGGTTATACTGTATTATTTGACAGGTTTTCCCTGTTCTTTCCTCCACAGTGTATTGCTAATTTTTTTATACTTCACGCCACTTGTTTTTTTTTTTTTAGAACACTACCCAAAGTTCTATACCCCCTATTCAGAAAGATCACATAGAGTCTGTCATATGATTGTTGCTCTAATATTATTGTAAATTATAGCTGTTCCAAACAACTGTAAATACTTCGCAACACATCTCCCAGATCTCAGCCCACTTTACAGGTTCCTGAATTCTATTACCGTAGTGATTAACTCTATTTACTCACACACTACACATATTTACTATTCTTTACTCTCACTTTACCTCAAAATCCTATTGCCTGCAACCTCACTGCTTTCTAGATCCAACTCACAAGCCTTCCCTCCCCAACAAGAGACTTATCCTTTGTCCATCCTTTCTTAAAAGTGGCAAATTGGGTTGAAGATTACGGTTAACACTATATATAGCCTAAAAATCTTCTATCTCTTCTCTACCAGCTGTGACTGTAAATAGCATAAAATACTCTTCTGCTGTCATAAATCATTTTGCCGCCCCCTCCAGTTGATCACACACACACACACACACACACACACACACACACACACACACACAGGAGTAGGTGGAAGCAGAACACATCAAGATACCTGAAGGAGACTGTACCACTGAATTTCACAGGTATTCTACCACAAAAGTTCATACTATAAACCCTGGGAGTCAGAACAGATCAATCTAAAAAGCTGAGGCAAACAATAAGAGTCTCACAAACAATGGGAAGACAAAGAAACAATCCCCAAGTGAAAGGAAAGGAGGAAGCATCAGAAAGAATGTTAGATGAAATAGAGGCAAGTCAACTATCAGATATTGAATTCAAAGCACTGGTTATCAGGAAGTTCAAAGAGCTCACAATGAGCTACCAGAAACTACAGGGGAGCTACAATGAACTCACTGCAAACTATATCAATATGAAAAAGGAAATGGAAACTATTAGAAAGGGCCAAGAGGAAATGAAGAATACAATTTCTGAATTGAAATACACAGTAGAAAGTATTAAAAGTAGAGTTGATGAGACAGAAGATTGGATTAGTGAGTTGGAGGACCAAGTAGAAAGCATCTCGCAGAAAGAACAGGAAAGGGAAAAGAGGCTTAGAAAGAATGAAGAGGGATTAAGAGAAATGCAAGACAATATGAAATGTAATAATATACAAATAATAGGAATACCAGAAGGGGAAGAAGGAGAACAAGGGATGCAAAACCTATTTGAAAAAGTAATGATGGAAAACTTCCCTGATTTGATGAGAGAAAAAGCCACACAAATCCAGGAATCACAGAGAGTCCCAATCAAGAGAAACCCAAGGAGGCCCACTTCAAGACACATCATCATTAAAATGGCAAAATTCTGAGACAGAGAATTTGAAAGGCAGCAAGGAAGAAAAAGGAAGTAACATACAAGAGAGCCCCAATAAGGTTAGCTACTGACTTCTCAATGGAAACACTCCAAGCAAGAAGAGAATGGCAAGAAATATTGCAAGTAATGAAAACCAGAGGCCTACAACCAGGGCTACTTTACCCAGCAAGGCTCTCCATCAAGATAGAAGGCCAAATAAAGAGCTTCCAAGACAAAAGAAGTCTAAGGGAATATGCTTCCACCAAACCAGCCCTACAAGAAATACTAAAAGGACTGCTTTAAGGAAAGGAAGGAAAAGAGACAGAGAGACAGAGAGGAACACAGGTACAAAAATGGCAATGAATAAGTACCTATCAATAGTAACCTTAAATGTAAATGGATTAAATACTCCAATCAAAAGACACAGAGTAGCTGAATGGATAAGAAAGCATGACCCACACATATGCTGCCTACAAGAGACCCACCTCAGGACAAAAGACCATCACAGACTAAAAGTGAAAGACTGGACACAAATTTCCCAAACAAATGGACAAGAGAAAAAAGCTGGGGTAGCAATTCTCATATCAGACAAAATAGACTTCAAAAAAGGGGCCATAAAGAGATACCCAGAAAGGTCACTTCATAATACTCAGGAGAAGAATCCACCAAGAAGACATTGACATCATAAATATATATGCACCCAACATAGGAGCACCAAAATATATAAAGAAAATCTTAGAGGACTTCAAGAAAGATATTCACAGCAACACAATTATAGTAGGGGATTTCAATACCCCCTGTCAAAAATAGACAGATCTTCCAAACAAAATATCAACAAAGATATTGTGGCATTGAACAATGCCCTAGAGGAAATGGACTTAACTGATATATATATAGAGCCCTTCATCCCAAAGAAGCTAAACACACATTCTTTTCAAATGCACATGGAACATTCTCAAAGATAGACCACATGATAGGACACAAAACAAGCCTCAACAAATTCAAGAAAATTGAAATCATACCAAGCATTTTCTCTGACCACAAGGGACTGAAATTGGAAACCAACCCCAAAGGAAAAAACCAAAACACCCAAAATCATGGAAATTGAATGGTATGCTATTAAACAAAGAATGGGTCAAGAATGAAATGAGAGAAGAAATAAAAAAGTTTCTGGAAACAAATGAAAATGAACTCACAACAACCCAAAACTTATGGGACACAGCAAAGGCAGTCCTGAGAGGGAAGTTTATAGCAATACAGGCCTACCTAAAGAAGATAGAAACATTTCAAACAAACAACCTAACCCTACGCCTGCAAGAAATTGAGAACAACAACAAAGACAGCCCAGAGCAAGTAGAAGGAAGGAAATAACCAAGATCAGAGCAGAACTAAATGACATAGAGACTAAAAGCACAATTCTAAGGACCAATGAATCCGGAGGTGGTTCTTTGAAAAGATAAACAAAATAGACAAGACTTTAAGTAGGCTCATCAAGAAAAGAAGAAAGAGTACCCAAATAACCACAATCAGAAATGAAAGAGGATTACAACTGACACTACAGAAATAGAAGGGATTGTAAGAAATTACTATGAAAAACTGTATGCCAAGAAATTTGAAGACCTAGGTAAAATGAACAAATTTCTAGAAAAATATAATCTCCCAAAACTCAATGAAGAAGAAACAGAAAGCCTGAACAAACCAATAACAGCAAAAGAAATTGAAGCAGTAATCAAAAAAACTCCCATCACACAAAACCCCTGGACCAGATGGTTTCACAGGAGAATTCTACAAAGCATTTCAGGAAGAGCTAACTCCTATCCTTCACAGGCTATTCCAAAAAATCCAAAACGATGGAAAACTCACAAACTCTTTTTATGAAGCCAGCATCATCCTAATTCCAAAACCAGATAAAGACACAACAAAAAAAGAAAACTTCAGGCCAATATTGCTGATGAACATAGACGCTAAAATCCTCAACAAAATATTGGCAAATTGCATCCAACAATACATTAAAAAGATCATACACCATGACCAAGTGGGATTCATCCCAGGGATGCAAGGATGGTTCAATATTTGCAAATCAGTAAATGTAATACATCACATAAACAAAAGCAAAGACAAAAATCACAGGATCATATCAATAGATGAGTAAAAAGCTTTTGATAAGGTACAACACCCATTCATGACAAAAACACTCAGCAAAGTGGGAGTAGAGGGACCATTCCTCAACATAATAAAGGCCATATATGAGAGACCTACACCAACATCATACTCAATGGGCAAAAACTAAAATCTTTTCCACTAAGATCAGGAACAAGACAAGGTTGTCCACTTTCACCACTTCTATTTGATATAGTACTGGAAGTTTTAGCCACAGTGACCAGACAAGAAAAGGAAATCAAAGGCATCCAAATCAGAAAGGAGGAAACAAAATTGTCATTGTTTGCAGATGACATGATAGTGTACATGGAAAATCCTAGACTCTACCCAAAAACTGCTTGACCTAATAAATGAATTTGGCAAAACAGCAGGATACAAAGTCAATATCCAGAAATCAAAGGCATTTTTGAATAGTAACAATGAAACAGCAGAAGCTGAAATCATGAAAAAAAATCCCATTTGATATAGCAAAAACAAAAATAAAATATCTGGGAATAAACCTAACCAAGGAGGTAAAAGACCTGTATGCAGAAAACTACACAGCACTGAAGAAAGAAATCAAGGAAGACACAAACAAATGGAAACATATACTGTGTTCATGGATTGGAAGAATTAACATCATCGAAATGTCCATACTACCCAAAGCAACTCACAGATTCAATGCAATATCTATTAAAGTACCAATGACATAATTCTCAGACATAGAACAAACACTTCAAAAATTTATATGGTACCATAAATGACCCCAAATAGCAGCTGCAATTTTGATAAAGAAGAACAAGGTAGGAGGGATCACAATACCCGATACCAAACTATATTACAAGGCCTCTGTAATCAAAACAGCCTGATACTGGCATAAAAACAGGTACATAGACCAGTGGAACAGAACAGAGAGCCCAGCAATAAACCCAAGTCTCTATGGGCAACTAATATTCAACAAAGGGGGCAGTGACATAAAATGGAGTAAAAAAAGTCTCTTCAACAAATGGTGTTGGGAGAACGGGACAGCTACATGCAAAAAAAAAAAAAAAAAAAGAAACTTGAGCACCGACTTACACCATATACCAAAATAAATTCAAGGTGGATAAAAGACTTAAATATAAGCTGTGAAACTATTAAAATCCTAGAGGAAAACATTGGCAGGAATATCTCAGTAATTTCATGCAGCAACATTTTTACTGATATGTCCCCTAGAGCAAGGGAAATAAAGGAAAGAATAAACAAATGGGATCTCATTAAAATAAAAAGCTTCTGCACAGCTAAAGAAAACAGTATTAAGATAAAAAGAGAAGCAACTATTTGGGAAAACATATTTGCCAATGATACCTCAGACAAAGGTTCAATCTCCAACATATACAAAGAACTTACACGACTCCACTCTAAGAAGACAAGCAGCCCAATTAAAAAATGGGCAAAGGACTTGAACAGACAATTCTCCAAGGAGAACATACAGAGGATCCAGAGACACATGAAAAGATGCTCAGTATTGCTAGCTATCAGAGAGATGCAAATTAAAACCACAATGAGATACCACTTTACACCAGTCAGAATGGCCATCATAAGCAAAGCAACAGACAACAAATGTTGGAGAAGTTGTGGGGAAAAGGTGACCCTAGTTCACTGTTGGTGGGACTGCAGACTGGTAAAACCACTATGGAAAACAGTATGGAATTTTCTAAGAAAACTAAAAATGGACCTGCCTTTTGACCCAGCAATTCCATTGCTGGGACTATATCCTAAGAACCCTGAAACATCAATCCAGAAGAACCTATGCACCCCAATGTTCATAGCAGCACAATTTACAGTAGCCAAGAGTTGGAAGCAACCTAGATGCCCATCAGTAAATGGATGGGTCAAAAAACTATGGTACATTTACACAATGGAATTCTATGCAGAAGAAAGGAGCTCCTGCCCTTTGTAATAGCATGGATGGAACTGGAAAGCATTATGCTGAGTGAAATAAGCCAGGCATTGAAAGACAAATACCATATGATCTCACCTTTAACAGGAAGCTAAGCAACAAAACAAATAAGCAAGCAAAATAAAAACAACGATACTGAAATAGAGAACAGGGGGACGGTCACCAGAGGGGAGGGGGGAGGGAATTTCAGGGGAAAAAGGGGAAGGATTTACAGGAACTAGAATAAAGGACACATTGACAACAACTAAGGGGGTGGGAAGAGGAGGGAGGTGGGGAGCACTGTGGGGGGTGGGCATGGTTGGGAGTATAAGACAAAACTGTACTTGAACAATAATTAAATAAATCTAAATAAATTTTAAAAAAGAAAATATAGGCAGTTAACATTTTGTCATTGCTTTTTAAAATTACATTGTATGGATTATGCTGTTATAGTTTTCCCAATTTTCCCCCTTTATCCACCTTCCACCCTGAAGCCAACCCTCCAGCAACCCCTCTTTCTTAGTTCATGTCCATGGGTTGTACATACAAGTTCTTTGACTTCTCTGTTTTCTATACCATTTTTTACCTCTCCTCATCTATTTAATGTCTACCCATTATGCTTCTTCCCTGTACCTTTTTGCCCCCTATTCCTCCCTTCCCCATCCCCACTGAAAACCCTCCATGTGGTGTCCATTTCTCTGATTCTGTTCCTGTTCTACTTTTTGCTTAGTTTTTGTTTTCATTGTTTTTAGGTTCATTTGTTGATAGTTGAGTTTGTTGTCATTTTACTGTTCATGTTTTTTATCTTCTTTTTCTTAGATAAGTCCCTCTAACATTTCATATAATAAGGGCTTGGTGATGAATAACCCCTTCAATTTGACCTAATCTGGGAAGCACTTTAACTGCCCTTCCATTCTAAATGAAAGCTTTGCTAGATAGAGTATTCTTGATGTAGGTCCTTGCCTTTCATGACTTTGAATACTTCTTTCCAGCCCCTTCATGCCTGTAAGATTCCTTTTGAGAAACAAGCTGATAGCCTTATGGGCACTCCTTTGTAGGTAACTCTTTCCTTCCCTCATTGCTTTTAAGATTGTCTCTTTGTCTTTAATCTTTGGTAACTTAATGATGATGTGCCTTGGTATGCTCCTCTTTGAGTCCAACTTATTTGGGACTCTCTGGGCTTCCTGGGCTTTCTGAAAGTCTACTTCCTTTGCCAGATTGGGGACATTTTCCTTCATTATTTATTCAAATAAGTTTTCAATTTCTTGCTGTTGTTCTTCTCCTTCTGGCACCCCTATAATTATGATATTGGAATGTTTCAGGTTGTCCCAGAGATTCCTCAGTCTCTCTTCATTTTTTTGGATTCTTGTTTCTTCATTCTGTTCTAGTTGGATGTTTATTTCTTCCTTTTGTTCCAAATCGTTGCTTTGAGACCTGGTTTCCTTCCTGTCACTGTTGGTCCCCTGAATGTTTTGCTTTATTTCATTTTGGGTATCTTTCATATGGTCTTTCATTTTTCAACCAAACTCAATCATATCTGTGAGCATTTTGATTACCAAGGTTTTTTTTTTAATTTTTTTTTAAAGATTTTATTTATTTATCTTCAGAGGGGAAGGGAAGGAGAGAGGGAGAGAAACATCAATGTATGGTTGCCTTTTGTGCATCTCCTGCTGGGAACTGGCCTGCAGGGAATAGGTCTGCAACCCAGGCATGTGCCCTGACTGGGAATCGAACCGCGATTGTCTGGTTCGCAGGCCCGCGCTCAATCCACTGAGCTACACCAGCCAGGGCTGATTACCAAGGTTTTAAATTCTTCATTAGACAGGTTGGCTATGTCCTCCTCACTCAGCTCTCTTTCTGAGGTTTTGCTCGATTCTTTCATTTTTGGCCCTATTTCTTTGCTCAGGGCGCCTGGTAAGTTGTAAGGGGGTGGGGCCTTAGGTATTCACCCAGCAGGGCAAACCTCCTTGATGCAGCTACGCCTCTGGGGGAGGGGCCAGAGAGGGAACAATGCAGTTCACCTGCTCATCTCTTTTCAACAAACTCACGTGTGAGACTTGGAGTTTCTCCCACTGTGGCAGCTGCCTTAGTCCACAGACACCTCTGAGTCTCAGTTTCCCCTTAATATAGCTCCTCTCTCACAGCCTGCCACCACACTGCAGCCAGCTCTGCCCCCACAGTCTGCCACCTCACCAGGGTTTTTCTCCATTTGCCAACTTATGGGTCTGGTTGTTCTGTTTGTTTCTATAATTCCTTGGTTGTCAGGGTTCCATGCAGTTTGATTTTCTGGCACTTCTGGTTGTTTATTGATTTTAGATTGGTTATTTTTCTCCTTTTGGTTATGTGAGGAAGCGAAGGGTTTCTACCTACACCTCCATCTTGACCAGAACTCTGTCATTGCTTTTAGTAATGTTTTCGGATATGTATCCTCAGTCAAGGGAAACAAAAGAGAACATAAACAAATGGGACTACATCAAACTAAAGAGTTCTTTCACAGCAAAAGGAAACATCAACAAAACTAAAAGACTACCTACTGAATGGGAGAAGATACTTACCAATGGCACATCCAACAAGGGGTTAATATCCAAAATATATATTAGGAACTCATGCAGCTTAATACCAAGAACAAATCCAATTTAAAAATAGGAAGACGACCTGAAAGACATTTCTCCACAAGGAACACACAGATAGCCAATAGACATATGGAAAGATGTTCAACATCATTGATCATCAGAGAAATGCAAATCAAAACTACAATGAAATATCACCTCATACCTGTCAGAACACTATCATCAATAAATCAACAAACAAGTGTTGGGGAGGATGTAGAGAAAAGGGAACCCTCATTCTCTGTTAGTGGGAATGCAGACTGGTACAGCCACTATGGAAAACAATATGGAGGTTCCTTAAAAAATTAAAAATAGAACTGCCCTATGACCCTGCAATTCCACTTCAGTGTATTTTTCCAGAGAACCCCAAAACACTAATTTGAAAAGACATATGCACCCTTTTGTAGGGGACCGGTTTGTCTTGGCCTGGCAAGTGTGACTCAGCTCTGTATGGAAAACCTACAGAAGTGAAGTGGTGGGCAGGAGTCAGATCTTCAAACCGAGTTTTCCTGTGGGAATCAGGCCTAGAAAATGCATACAGACTGTTATGGCTTGCTCTTGCTAAAACTCCCTCGCCCTGGTCTGAAGGAACAGATGTATATTGTCTATCTTCAAGGTAATATCCAAAGCCTGTGTGAGCTCTCCCAAGGACAGAGCTAACCAGCTCATTGCCATCCCCCTTTGCATGTTATTTTCATTTCCTTGATTGTACCTAGAATGTAGATAATAATATTCTATGTGATAGATAATAAATCTTTCTTTGATATAAGACCCCAGGAAAATAATAAAAGTATGTCTAGGTAAAGGTCAGGGCACTCCTCTTGTAAGGGAGTGATTGAGGCACCCACAGACACTCTCCCCTTGAGAGAGCAGTGGTGCCTGTTCCCTTTTTCCACACAGGATTGTTGTCGCCTGTGCATTGATTCTTGTCATAAGCCACACAGGCAGACTCTGCTGGACAGGGTCTGCTACACCCTCTTGTGCATTACAGCATCATTTACAATAGCTGAGATATGAAAGTGACCTAAGTGTCCATCAGTTGACAAATGGATAAAGAAGAGGTGGTTCGTAATTACAATGAAATAATACTCGGCCATAAAAAATAATGAAATCTTGCCATTTGCAACATGGGTAGAGGGTATTGTACTGAGTGAAATAAGTCAGACAGAGAAAAACAAATGCCATATTAGTTCACTGATATGTGGAATCTAAAAAACAAACAAACAAAACAGAAACACACTCATAGGTACAGAGAACATTTTGATGCTTGCCAGATGGGAAGGGGTTTGGGGTAATGGGTGAAAAAGGGGAAGAGATTAAGATATACTAATTGGCACTTACAAAAAGTCATGGGGATGTAAAGTACACTGACTATATTAGCTATATTACATAGGTAATACAGTCAATAATATTGTAATAACTGTGTATGGTGTCAAGTGAGTATTAACCTTATTGGGGTAATCACTTTGTAAGTTATGTAAATGTCTAATCACTATGTTGTAAACCTGAAACTAATATAATATTGTATGTCAACTATAATTGAAAAATAATTTTAAAATATACAAATAAATTTTTTAAAACATGCGTGTTGAAGCAATCAAAAATGAACCAGTTATACAGAATATATGGCACACAGTCATTAAAAAATACATTTTGAAGGTAATGATTCATTTAAGCTGTGACTGAAATAATAATCATTTCACTTCACTGATAATATTTATATGGCACTTACTATGTTCCATGCACGATTGCAAGCACTTTACAAATATTGTGACTTAATCCTCACAACAGCCCTAGAATGTAGGTCTTATTATTATTAAAGTGAGGCACAGAGAAGTTAAATAAAACATCTAGGGGTCAGAGCTGGTAGGTGACTGAGCTCTTACAGTTAAAATTCAAGCTGTACATAGAGGTTATCCCATGTATAAGCTGTTGACTATCTGAGAAAATAAATATAATAAAATTTCCATCAATACTATTTAATTTCTAGCCATACTCTTAAAAAAAAGAAAACAGTCATCAAAGTTCAATATGTTCTATAGCTAGGATCGGATGAAAAGCAGTATCTCCCAGCCCATTGCCCTTCCTACTTCTTTAAACTAATGGGCTGCTCCAGGATGAAGTTTAGAGTATCCTCTAGAGACAGATGCAAAGAAAGAGGCCAGACTCAAAAAAAATCTGAAATTCATTCTTTGTCTAGTTTGGGAGGAGAGAGTTGAATGACAATGGTTTTTCTGAGACTAATTTCAAAGTACAAGGCAATGTAGACACTGCCCCTCAGATCCAGGCAGGCCTTCACAAAGCCCTGGTGCTGCAGGGCCTGAGTGGCTTTGCAAGGTCTCCAGAGGACTCAAGAGACCATTACAGACTCTCTCCATGATCCATGCAGAGCCTACACATGCACGATGTAGTGGGAAAGGCCTGGGTGTCCTAGGTTACACTGATCTGAATCCCAACACTCTCTGAGCCTCAGTTTTCTCCCTTGTAAAATGAAGGTATCAAGAGTGCCCACATCCTAGAGAGGGTGCAAGGACAAAATAAGGAAATGCAATTTCTTTGCAGAGGCATAAAAGCCTGACACACAGAAGCACATAATATCTGTAAGCTACTTTTTATTTCTGTGGCTTGTTGAAGCAAATGTGCCCTGGCATTCTGTTAGACACACCTGTCTGCACTCATCCCAACCTCCAGCCTTAGTTTCCACACCTGTGGAAGTTGACCCTGGGAAGGGTTGCAGAGGAAGTTCAGCTTCCACCCAGTAGAAATCAGCCAGGGTTAGGAAATCTTTATTTCCCCAGTTCTTTGGTACAGATATTTGAGGCTCCATCTACAGTCTGGGGCCTAAACCACACCTTAGAAAAAGGGTTGTCAGGCAGTAAAACTTCCTTCCAGAAAATTAGAGAAACAACAGAGAGCCAAACCAGCACTGCTCACAGTGAGCCGAGATGCCTCTGCTGTTCCCAGACACAGGCATTGCCTTCTCTGTCTTTTGCATTTCACGCCCACCAACTGCCTTTATCCAATTAATTTCCTGGAGAAGCTGGAACAAAAGGGTCTGTTACTGTTACTGATGTCAAATTACTTGGGCTCAGAGGAAAAACTGTAGACTCTACTGGTTAAAGAGAACCCCAGGGCTCACCTATGTCAAGATCTAGTCTTTGAATCCAGCTCACTCCAGGAATAACAGCCTCTACCCACTCCTGAGCATGAGATCTAGAACAGTAATTCTCCAAATTAAAGGTACATACAAATCACCTAGGGATCTTATAGTGCAGATTCAGTAGGTACTGGGGGGCACCTGAGAGTCTGCGTTTCTAACAAGCTCCCAGGTGATGCCAATGTGGCTGGTTCCACAGTCACGCCTTGAGCAGGAAGAATCTAGAGAACTGGCTGCCCCCAGGAGCTTCCCACTTTAATAAGGAAAGTGCAGTAAGTAGGCAGACTGAGCTCTCCAAGGCAAGAGTTATTTTTTTCCAATCACAGTGTCTAACCAGAGGGCCTGATAACGCCATAGAAAATATTTGTTGGGTGGATGGATGGATGGACAAGCACATATGAATGGATAGGTGGATAGTTGCTGATTTAAGATCAAATGTGCAATCAGAAACAACTGGTAATTAATATTCTGCCTTATAAATTACATATTTATTAGGTTAAAAATGTTCTCCAGGGAAAATGGAGAAAAGGAAAAGGAAGGAAGAAAAAAGAAGGAAAGAGAGGGAATTGAAAGATGAGAAAGGATCTCTGAACCCCCAAAGAGTTTTCACCTCTCCTAGAACATCTTTCTAATGTAGTCAAATGTATGGCTGAGTCATATCCCTTCCAGAAGACCATGTGGTACATGTTCAAGGCCTGTGTCTTTTATTTCCTAAGCCCTGGTGTCTGGCACAATAGCTGGCTCTAGCAGGAGCTCCATAAATACCATTCTGTGATGAATAGGGCTAACAGCTCCATTCATGAAGTCTCTTTTAGGAGCCAGACACTTCACAGGGATTATCAAATTTAATCCTCATAACAATTTTATGAGGCCAGTGCTGTTATGTTCCCCATTTTACAGGTGAGGAATGTGTAGCTCAGGAGAATTAAGTAAGACACCCACAGCCACACAAACAATCAGTGGCTGGGATTGGGACACAGGACTCCAGGCCACCATAGCCTATGCTCCTGATCAAGAGATGGCCAGGTTTTGTAAAGCCTGAAGCTTTACATTTCGAGGGGCTCCTTTTAAGAAGAAAGTACACCCCAAAAATATGCTGCAGAATTTGCAAAATTATATGTGAACATATCGTGGGGGCCTTCCTGCCCTTGGTGAGTTGTACAAGGGAGGGGCTCTGTGACTTGGGTTTTCTTAGCTACATGCCAACACTGCCTCTCATCTGGACTCCCGTGCTGGACACAAGAGCTAAAGGAAGAGGAAAAGAAAAATTGATTGAAGAAAGAAAAGAAGAGATAAAAAGGGGCCGAAAGGGAAGAGAGACAAGAGAATAAAACAGGAGAAGGATATAAAGAGATGGGTGGAAAAGAGAAAAAGCACTCAGGGCAGACAGGAAGGGGCTGGCGGGGGAGCTGCAGCTGCCTCTGATGAATCCCCCATTCATCAGAGGTGAGGGTGGGGTTTCGGCCAGCTGCTCCCACATGGACCCTGGGAGGAGGGGCCCTCTGCTCTATCCAGGCCTCTATGCCTCTACATGTATACCTTGCAGCCTCCTCCTCCAACATTACAGTGACCCTGCTGACATCCTACCCAGGCTTCTCCTCAGGCTCCCAAACCCCGGAAGCTGGGCTGGAGCCAGAAGAGCTGAGTAATCACCCTCCAAACAGCCGCACCCATCAGTATTATCCCCCAAGCAACTACCTCTTTCCTGGTTCATCACCTGAGTGCCCAGCCAGTAGAAGCAAACCTGGGGCCAGATATTTAGCCTGGCACATAGTGGAACAAAGGCAAAGAAAGGCTTGTTCCACGGTGGTCTACTAGCCTCTAACTGCCCCACTGCTGGATCCTCTTTTAAAAAGGAGATGCCTGCTTGGGTCTTTGAAGTTTGTGCCCTTAAGTCACCTGTTCTCTACCCAAAACTTCCAACTCTAAAGGCTACACTTCTCTACAGTAGAGAAGCATTGGGGCCATGCTAGTTCAAGAAATCCTCCAGACTAACCTCAGATCTCTACTGCTCAGAGAAAAGTCCAAGGCCACACTGCACTGAGCAGCTGAGATCTGGCCAACAGTCAGTCAAATCTACCTCATATTTCTTCTGCTCAGATGTCACCTGTAGGGGGGCTTTCAGACAATTGTGTTATATTCAGCCTCTTCACATGGCTGGCAGTTCTAGGAGAATGAGGTGCAAGCCTCAAGTCTGCCCCCAAAACTGGTATGATTTAAGGACCAGTCATTTCACGAACCATGAGCTATGATTTCCTCAACTGTCAAATGGGAACAAAATATTCCTTATAGAATCATTGTAAGAATTAAAGAGATGGCACATGGATGCACATTTTTAATGGAAAGGCAAATGCTCAAGTCTAACCTGGGCTGATCTCCAGAGAGGGTCAAGGCTGAGAAATGGAGGAAGATCTGGATTTGTTCAGAATCTGACACTAATTTACTATGTGATCTTGATACTTGGCTTTGCCTCTCTAGAATTTAGCTTCCTCACCCACAAAAGGAGAGGAGAAGATAGTTGCCTGAGTCTCCTCCAGCTCCATGGTTCTGCAGTTCCAAGGTCTTGCCTTCATATATCCCAGCCAGGGGCAGGCCTCAGGGTATAGCAGGATGTGAATCAGAAATGAACCTGCCAGGAGGGGAGACCTGGGTCTGAGCCACAACACCAGCAGGGATATTCAGGATGTTAAATAACTGGTGAGGCAAAGGCAAGAAGCTCTTGGGTGGCTGGTAACATTGCGTATAAGCCCTGCATGGTACAGCTTCGCACCTGGAGGCCAGGTTTATCTCATCTTAAGAGATGGAAACAATCAAGTTCCACTGGGCAGTAAATTTTGTCATCCCAACCCCTGAACTCCTCCAATTTATTGCAACCCCAAACAAAAACATCCACACGGAAGAAGTCACGCAACTAGGAGAAAGAGAGCCTTTTAACATCATTGTCAGCCAACATCAGGTTGGGTGGAGTAATTCAGGCAGGAAGGCTTTTGTGACATCTAGGTGTGTCACTTGTTCTGAGGTACAGGGCCTATGAATGACTCCAGGTGTTGTTCCAGCCCCTAAGATGGGTATCAGGTTACAAGATACATAATCATTCCAGTTTGGCAACTTCAACTGTAGGGTTGTTCTAATTAACCTGCACCACAGTCCCCAAAGCACTCCTATAATACTGCAGAGGGAGCTGGACAGATCATTAAGGGGAAAAGGATGCTTGACACAAGGGACTAAGGCCTGCTCTGCATTTAGGCCTCCTCCAGCCAATGCTGCTGAAGGATCTCTGACCTGTTGACCAGCCAGAGCCCCACCAGGGGAGGACCTCCTCCTGATTTGAGTTGCTGATCTCAGCTCTAGGCCATTGAGAAATCAAGATCTCACAGCCAACATGGTGAGTGTGGGGCCCTCTGCATGAGGGGGGGGTGTGCTTGGTCTCCCCGCAAAGAGCCTTCAAGGCAGCCTGAGAGGTCATCATCAGCTGAGAATTTTATAACACCCTCCAGGTTAAAAAGAGGTCACACCTGCATTGCCTCCACACTCCAGCCCCTTACCTGTTTCAGTACCCACCTGCCCTGTTCTCTCCCTTCGCACCCCCCAACAGCCTTTGCACCAGCAGCAAGGCAGTTGAAACACAGAGGCCAGAGCTATCCTTTCTGACTATTCTCCCCCTGAATCCTGCCTGCTTTCTTGCCCACTGTCTTCTGTTCTGTTGGCTGGAGGCTGGTATTTTTCTAAGAGCTTGGGGCTGTTTTGATGCCACAAGGGCCTTTTGCCACTTCCTTGGAGAAACTGGCTCCTATTCTTTTTAAAGAAAATGGTGGAGAGCTGCCTCAAAACAATCCAGAGTGCCTGTGAGGCTCTTCTCTTTGGTCTCTTTTTTGGCCCTGTCCTCTCTCCCCCTCCTCTGAATATTTGACCTGCTTCACTGTCTTGAGGCAAAGAGAATAAATCCCAAAGCCCTGGCTGGTATAGCCCAGTGGATTGAGCACGGGCCTGAGAACCAGAGAATAAATCCCAGACAGCTGAGTACACAAAGGGAAGAGATAAAGCAAATGGTGGATATGAGAGGGGATTCAGGGAATCTTTCTTCTCCAATCATTGGCCAACATGTTCAGTTGCCCAACAATTAACATGAAAATGAGAGGGGAGGGAAGGGACAAGAAGGGGAGAGGGAGCATCCCCTCAAAGAGGAAAAGAGGTGACTTATTGGGGCCCCTCAGATGACTCCTGGCCCAAGCACTTTCCATGGGACTCCTCTGAAAAGTCTGGCGAAGCTCTAGCCTTAGTGCTTAGGTGGCTGAGGGTCAGAAAGGGATGGGGCTTGCCTGAGTCACACCAGATGCTCAGGTCCCCATCCAAGGAAGCTCCCAGAAGCCCAGCCCATGTGGGAAAAGCTGCATCCCACCGGGGCTCTCAGGAGAGAAGAGGAAATAGTGCCAACCCACCTGGCTATGAGCTGCCCTAAGGAAACCTGGGATTCCTCTTAGAGGAGCAGTGTAGAAGACAATGGTTTCTAGGGCAAATAACTAGAGCACTAACTTAGAATCAAAAGGTCAAATAACCAGCTCCCTTGAAAGCTTATTAGTCTTGAGACTTTACCCTTTCTGAGACTCATGTTCTGCCTCTGAAAAATAGAAATATTATCCACACACTCCCCCATGCCCACACAGAGCATCAGTGGAAAAACTGAATAGGCTAATAATGTATGTGAATAGGCTAAAAGCCATGAAGTCCTGTGCAAATTGTAAAGATTATGACTGAAGAGGAATTTGCTCCAGGAAATGAATGACAGGTCAGTGGCATGGCCAATCCTGACACTTCACCAGTCAGGAAAGGCATTACATAAGTAAGGGAAGGCAGGTAGGTAGGCACTCTGTGGTAGAGGGATCATGCCTGGGGCCCCAAAGACAAGGCAGCAACATGGCCAGGATCCATGGTAAGACCAGGAAGCCTCTGGCGCCTGAGTTAGGCATGAAACTACCGTGTCGTCTTCCTCTAGTGAGGCTAAGACAATTATAGCTCCCAGCACTGGGAAAAGATAAGACAACTCCTGCCCAGGCCCACCCTTCTATTCCCCTTTTCCTCCCTGCCTCCTGCCACACCCATCAGGTCCCTCCTGAGACTGAGAGTCAGAGTCCTACAGAGTTGCTGTTTCTTAACAATGGTTCTCCCTTGAGCCTATTCAACAGGATGTCCCCATTGAAAGCAGGACATAGAGAAGGCCCTGCATAAAGATCTGAACACAATCTCTGTCCTGGAGGTAAATGTGCCCCTTGACGCCTAGGCTGCAGCTGAGCCCTGAACCGAAGCCCAGGCCCTGTGATCAGCCATCCTGGTCTTGATCAGCATTTCCCAGGGGGCCTCTCACACCCCAGAAGCCACCAGACTAGAGTGTTCAATACCTGAGGTCAGTTCCAACCCTCTGGTTGCTATGGAGGAAGCAGGTCCTACCCTTTCCTCCCACCTTGCCAGCTGGTACAGACCAAGGGGTTTGCTGGGCTTGGCTGGGATGAAGGAATGTGGCAGGTCAGCAAGCCAGCCTGCTGGCAGCAGGGGTCTGGGAGCATGGGCAGGGGCCACCCCAGATGGAGGCAGAGTCCAGGAGCCCACTCAGGCCTGGTGGTGTCATCCTGGGCTGCCTAAGATGGCTAGACAGTAAAAGACCCAAGAGGGCAAGATAAGCAAAAGAAGGCTAGGCCCTGCCTATTCTCTAGGACCCCTCACTACCTGGGGGCGAGAGGGGGGAGGTGCTTGATTCCACTATGACCCTCAAAGTAATGTCATCGTTCCAACAACCACTTAATCAGTCCCTGCTTTTGACTACCTCCAGGTGGCTGGAGGGGGTTGGGGACAATAGGGTATAATGCATAGGTTCTGCCCTGGAGGTACTCAACTCCTTAAGAAAAAAGTGCAAAAAGAGTGTGACAAGTCCAATACCATAGGTGACACAAGGTACCCTGGGGGCAGGAAGGTGAGTAAATTCTCTCTAGGGTAGTTGGGGAGTTGTCCCAGAAGACAAAGTACTTTTTCTGGACCTTGAAAGGTGAGCAGGCTCTCTTCAGGCAGAGGGAACTCTTTATGAACAGGAAAGAGTGGCAGTGGGGACAAGGGGAATGGTGCTGTGGCTAGAGAGCAACCGGCCCGGGGAGCAGGGCAGGGAGGAGGGGCATAGCTGAGGTTGGGGGTCCACAGTGTAGTCATGCAGGCCCCTACATTAAGCTCAGGTTCAGGGTCCCCACTGTGCCCTGGAGCCCAGTGGGGCTGGGCTAGGGAAAGTTCCCAGTGGTTGCCAGCGTCTCATGTTTGGTCCCCCTCCAGAATTTAGCCCAGACCACCCTTTCCCTACCAGGCAGGGCAGCAGGCATCTAGCTCTGTTCATTCATCCACAAAATAGGTGGCATGCCTCCTCATTACCAGCACCAGCCATGCTGGTAAGAGGAAACAGACAGGGGTCCTGTTCTTGTGGAGCTCTCAGTATCAAGAGATGGTAGGCATGGGGAGAGATAGGTGGTTGTCAAACAGTCATCTAAACTCATGTTTAACTAGCAACGACTGAAACACAGGGAACTGGGAGAGTTCTACCAAACCTGTGGTCTTACTGGAGGTCATAGGAGGCTGAGAGCTGCATGTGAGCTTGGAGGGCAGGGAGAATGGGGCATTTCAGGCAGAGGGAACAGTATATGTAAAGGTGGAAGCACCACCTCCAGGCCCTATTCTGTGTTTGAGGGCTTCTCTCTCCTGCCCTTGGGGTCAGCTCTGTGCCTGGCTACTGACAGGGAGAAGTGAAGTCAGGCCTCCCCACTGCTTCAGGCCTCTCTCCTCCTCTCAGTTTTCCTCTGTACAGCTGAGAAAGCCAGCAGTCACCTGCAGCAAATGACCCTTGCCTGTCCCTATAACAAAGCCTAAGGGAATCTGAGGAGCTGAATATAGGAAATAAGGAGAGATGATTGCAGGGCAGAGTGGGTAATAGGGAAAAGAGACCAGGGTTCGGGAACTCTGGACAGACTTTCTGAAGCCCCAGAGACAACCCAGAACAGCAAGAAATGAATGCAGGCCTCTCAGACTTCCCAGACAGCTCTTCCCCCTCAGCATCCCTTCTTGCTTACATGAAAGCATCTGCCTTTGTAAAACCTCAAATTCCCAAGCAATGATTGCCCCAAATAGTTAATTTCCTCAAACCTAAAGTACATTTATCTGCCACATATTTTTATGAACCTGCTGCCACCAGACTGTGACCTTCTTCAGGATGGGGTCTATGTCTTTTCCATTTTTTAACCCTAAACATAGCAAGAGCTGGCATACAATAGGCAACTGATATGTTTGTGAATGAATGACAAACAAGTGACCAGGACTGAATCCCCTATAACCAGCTGTCTGATTTACCTGACACTGAAGACAAGATAAACCAAAGCTGATTGGAAAAAAAATGCCAGATTCTACCAGAGGTGTTACCTAGGTGTTTTCATCCCAGACAGGACTAGGGTGAGGGAGGGGCAGGCCTGAGCCCACCCAGAAACCCCAGAGGTAGAGAAGAGAGAGAGTATGTGAGCAGAGCCAGTGTGGCAACCCCCCTGAGACTCTATCGTGATTGCAGCAGAGAAACTTGTAAACAAGACTCAATCCCTCAACCCCTCTCCCCTGCCCTTCCCTCACAGAGCAGCATCCAGCTTCCTAGAATAATCCACATGTAGCCAGAGACAGCAGTTGTCCAGGGTGGGAATCTATACAGGGGTGGTAGCAATGTCTTTCATCACAAAATGCCCTGCACACAGGTAGGGCTGGGTTCTGCCCACTGGTGTGGTTGAGCCCACAAATACTTTAGGCATTTTCTGCAATCTCAATTTCTTCCTTTATAATATGTATTCATGCATTCAGCATAAATTCCCTGAGCATGTACTATGTGCTACGTGTTGACAAGACCCTGTGAGAGATTCAGAGAATGCACAAAATTAAGGTTCTCAGTTCCATATAAACCATAGGTGGAACAGAGGTTCCCATACCCCAGGTAGAGTTGAAACTTGTTCAACCACAGATATCAGCAACAAGGGGGCAATATAGCTGAAGTTACCTCGCCTTACCTTTACCCCATTCCCACCCTGACACTGGTCCACCGCCCCCCCACCCAACTCAGAGAGAAGGGTCCTGCCAGACTGTCTGGAGAACCTACCTTGATGAGTAGAAATCACTAGTGATCTTAAAGAGAATGACAACAGCAGCAACAACTCATCTCCAACCCCATGCAGCAAGTACAGTGTTTTGAGGTTTGGGAAGCACATTCACACCCAGAATCACCTCAACTCTGGAAGGCATCATGATCCTCTTTCTACAGATGAGGAAACAGAGGCTCAAAGAGCTTAAGTGACTTGAAAAGGGTCACTCCACAAAGAAGAGTCAGGGCTGAGTTCTAAGACTTAAATATCAAGTACCCTGCTTTTCCATTATGCCCTCCTTCTCCTCCAAGATGTGTAACTATGAGAGTTGAACTGAAACTAGAACCTGAATTTGAAATAAAACTAGAAACTAAAGAACCAGGGGTCCTCACTTTCTTACCTAGAAGCTGATGGATTTTATACTAAATTGTTCACTGAGTGAAGACTGCACCAGCTGGCACAGCCAACTGCAGGAAAGACAATTTTGTTTTTGTAAGGACACTGCATCCCTCACTACTCTACCAAAGGTCACTAAGGAGATTAAAAAAACCATAACCCTCTTAAACAAAGAAAACATAAACTGGTAAGAAGACAGAGATAAAGTTTTATACCCAGTGCTACTTAGGAAAACAAAACCAAGTTACTATGAGATCATTAAGGATAGCAACTGATTTAAAGAGAGAACAATTGTAAGTAAACCAGGCCTAAAAGGGAGTCTGATCTGTGGGAGGATTCAACTGAAAAAGTTCTAGACTAAAGCAAGCCCTTCAGAATCACAAGCCCTAGGAAAGGACCTCTGAGGTCTTCTAGATAAGAGGTTTCCCCAAATTTGTTTCAGCCTCAGAACCCTTTGCCCCACTGACGTGTGATATAGAACCAACATGTGGAAAACAGAAAAAAACAGTGATGCAGTATTTAAAGGGACTGTGATCCCCACCCATTCCTGTTCTGTCTTCCTCCCTTCACAGCAACCTCTGCCCCTTCTCCCACCCCAGAGTGCTGTGGAGCCCTTATGTGGCCTTGCCTTTGTTGGTGTAAATCTCCTTCACCATCTAGCTTCTATTCACATACCTTCTGTTGCTTAAAATAATCTTCCCTGTGCCAAGAGAAAGCAGTCCCTCTGTTACTTTCCCCATTAATCCCCATCATCATCTTTGTCTCTTTCTTGAGATGGCCTTTCTCATTTTATTTATTTTTTTAAAAGATTTTGTTTACTTTTAGAGAGAGGAGTAGGGAGGGAGAAAAACAACAATGTGAAATAAAACATCCATCAGTTGCCTCTCATACACAACCCAGGCATGTGCCCTAAACAAGAATTGAACCTGTGATCTTCCACTTTGTGGGATGATGCCCAACCAACTGAGCCACACTGGTCACAGTGGCCCTTCTCATTTTAAAGGACTACAGTTGTGCTAATGTAGGTCTTCACTTCTCTGGACTGCACCCTCTACCCTTTGTTCATAAAGAGGTGAATAAATGTCATATGGCATTACTTCAGGTCCCCTAACTGCCTGGGCCACTATCCCCCAGTGTACTCTAGCCCATTGATTCCCCTCCTAAAATCAGGCTCCTTGACCTAGTGAAACCATAAAAATAGTGCCATTTGTTCAGCTCCTATTACATACATGCTCGGCCCTCTGTTAGATGATAATTAATGATTTTTTAAGCATCTACTATGCCTAGCACTTGTAAGGTTCTGTATTGTTATTAATTATTAATAAAAAGAATAGAATATATACTCCATGGGCACAAAGACTGTTGCTTTCATTCACTGTTGTATATTCAGCCCCTAGAACAGTGCCTGGTTGAATGAATAAAGTATTATTTTATAATTTTCATTATTATTACTAATATTAATTGTACACTTACTATGTATATACCAGGCAATCTGTTATAGACTTTCAACGAGCACATTGATCTCATTAAGAGAAAGACTTATTTTTTTTCTTTCTCATGAAATTGAGGCTCCCAGTGGTTAATTTGCCTGAGGCCTGTGCTCCATCTACTATAAAACAGCCTCCCCTGGCAGATAGCAGCCCAGCAAGGAAACCTTCATGAAGCACACAGAGTATTCCAGTGGTAAGAAAGTGGTAAAGGAGCTTCGGGTTATGCAATTGCAAAGTGATAGATGCAGGGAAATCACTGACACACCCCTGAAGCACTATTTGGAAGATCGGCGTTCAGTTCACAGGAGAGATCTGGAGTTACCATGAGAGATCTGGCAGCTCTACTGCAGCTGTTAAACTGTCTCCCAGAAGCTAATGCTCTGGGAGCAGCCAGAACAAGAGAGAATGCTTAGTCTTGCCCTTGCACAGACACACTGGCACACCCTCCTCCAATGCTGTGTGGAGTTTCACTCCCCAAACCTCCAGGGGCCCACAAGAGGACTATTTTCACACGTTAAACTCCTCTATGTGTCAAGCACTGAGCCAGGTGCACCACATGCATCATCTTAGCTAATCCTCACCAACAATGCTGTGAAGTAGACTGTATTCTCTTCATTTTATTTTTTTAATTTTATTTAGTTATTTTTAAGTACAGTTGTTTGTGTATTTCTCCCATCCCAGCCCCCCCCCGCCCTGTGCTCCCCACCTCCCTCCCATTTCCACCCCCCTCTTCATTTTACAGATAAGGAAACAGACTCAGAAAAACTAAGTAACTTGCCCAGGAGCACATGGCTGGTATGGAGCACAGCAGGACTGAGATCAGCACTTCTAACTCAGAGCTCAGGAGCAGCTGAGTCCACTCTGACCCCAAAGGCTAACCAAGGGGGGCCATGAGCAAGTCTGTAAAAACATGAGAGGACTAAATAGGGTTCCTGTGGGCTTGAAAAAGCACATCACAACTAGCAGGTGCAGTACCTAGTAGAAGTTTTCCCACTCTCCAGTGTTATTATAGTTCTATCATACCTACTTCCAAAGACAGAAACTGGGTCCAGGAGCTGGTAAGTGACTTGCCCATAGTTGCTCAGCAGGTAAAAAGTAGAGTGAGTCTTTATAAAACCAAAGCCCCTCTGCCCTCCTACCACTCCCCTCTTCCTTACAGTTCAAAGGACAATTCAGGACAAGTAAAAGGGAGTATGATTTTTCAAAGGCTGTATAAACTGTGTGGGATTCTTTCATAAATATTAGCCTGCATCATGGATGGTAGCTTCTTTGTTCAGGTAAATTGCAATGTTTAGAGAACCCTCCAACCTTTAAGATCTATCAGCCCTTCCTAAACACAAACCTCTGAGAGTCCCTGTCAGTCTCAGTGTCCTGACTCCTGATGGCTCTTGAGTGTTCCCTTCAGCCGCTGCCTATACATTGCCCTCAGGTGTGCAAAGGTGGAGCTTCTTCCTTCCCATCTGACTATCCTGGAAAGGGAAGATAGATGGAACTACCACCCTGGGACAGAAAGGAGCTGAGTGAAGTAGAATTCTCAGGAACTCAGACTAGCTGAAGAGAATGCACTCCCTTCCTGAGACCAAGAGAAGGACCTCAGAGGGATTTATAAGAGCTACCTACAGCTAAGAGCAGCACCACCTGGTATCAAGGGCCCTCCATTGAGGGACCAGGTCTTCCAGTTCAACTCAACCCAGCAGGCATGTACCTCACTCCTGCCCACTTCGCTGTTTTGACATGTGACTTGGTGACAGATAGAATAGTGGCTCTGTGCCTGTGTTTCATTTTCTTCCCTCTATCCTGGTCCTACCTAGAGTTAAGAGCCATGCTGAAATAGAAATGCTGATTCTTAAATGAAGGCAGCTGGACAGCCGGCTGGCATTGGGATAATAGTGGGTTACCTGACACCTCCTGTCTACCCAAGGCCCTAACCTGAGCTATTATGTGCTGGGATGGGGGCCAAGGGACTCAGCGCAAATTGCCAACAGATCAGTACCTATGTGGCTTAGAACAAGGCACAATGATTTCTAACATAGCAGCTGAGTCTGAGGTTAGTCCTTAAAGAAAATATGCTGCTGTAGGACACCCAAACATCAGGCAGAGGGAGTGAGATGTTTCCTGAGGTGCTGCATGGGGGAACCTGGATGCCCACCTGCACATGGCACAGGCAGGATGGGGGGATCTGTCTAGAGAGAGGGAACAATTCAGAGGCTACTTGAAATCTCAGATGAGGGCTGCTGCATTACAACCAGGCTCACTATAGGAAACTCACACCCTCCTCTCCTGACTCATATCCCAGTCCTCATGTCCCCTCTCCTCAACTTACCTGTCATGGCTGAGGCACCCAAGAGAGAGGTTATTGCTCCAGCCTGGCAAAGGTATCAAACTGCCCTATCCCACTGACAGGTGGAAAGGATACAGCTGGCTGCTGTTAGGTTGAGGGTAGGATGCAAATTCAGGGATCAGAGAGCAGTGTGAGGCCCCCTCAGAACAGCCCCCTGAACACCTGAGCCAGAGGTGACCAGTGGCCAAGCTCTACTCCGCAAACTGACTAGGAGCAGCCTCTGGTCTCCTGCCTCACCCAGAACTTTCCCTACCCTCTCTCTCCCCTGGGTTTCCCCCCCCCCCAGCTGTGTCACTGGCCTCAGCAACCTAGCAGCCACCTGCCAGAGCCACGAAGGGCCTATTTATTTCATCACCTAGAAACAACTGCATCCCTGGCTCTAGGTTTTTCCTGAGAGACCTTGGGAAGCTAGGGCTTTAGCTCCCACAGGAGCCTGAATTTACCACGGACTGAACCAGGCTCAGAAAGTCCCTTTTATATGCCCCTGCTTTTCACCCTTCTACACCTCAACCATCCCAGCTCTACCCCCTACCAAGCTCCTTCCAGAGCAAAGAAATGCAGTAGCAGCATTTCAGAGAGGCAGAGAGAAATAAGGCTCTGGGGACAGGCTGCTTGGGCTGCTTAGCAAGAACAGCAAACAAAGCAGCTGACCAGGCTCTCTGTTCTTTTGGCCTCTGAGAGCTACCACTTCTTCCTCATCGCATTATCACCCCAGTAGAGCACACCCATTTCACCTTATGGTTTTTAAACTTTTTATCTGCTTCACCAACTCTGAAAGAGAGTTCCCCATTTCCCTAAGGGGATCTTGAGGTTCAGAGAGATTGAAGGGCCAGTGCTACACAGCAGGTCAGAAGACAAGGCAAGATGAGAAATCATACTCCCCATATGGGTCTACAGCATACTTAATCCTCACCTCCCTTTAAAAATAAGAACTTCCCCCACTTCCTCACCCCACGTATTTCAACTCATCATCCCTGAGCTGGAAGATGGCAGCTGAGCTAAGCCCAACCAGGAGTTTTTCTGGGATCTAAAACACCAGGGCCTCTGGGTAATTAATTGGTAACAAAAGGAAAGAAAAGCAGGTAAGAAAGGTGCAAACCTAATGGAAGAGGAGAAAGAAGGAGCACTGGTATCAATAAAGACTCTCCTTGGTACCCAGCACTGCAGCAGACCCTTCCCCATACACTCTGGGAGAGAGTGGTCTTTTTACCCCTGTTCAGGAATGACTCAGCAGAGCCAGAAACCAAGCAAAGGTGGGTCTGCCTTCAGACTGAGGGAGGGTTGGGAAAACACTGGTGTAATCTCGGCATGCTATTTATATGCAACTAGGCTTCTTTGCAGGAGAGTAAAGAATCAAAAGATGCAGCACCAGCTAGTGACACTAACCCAGATAGGGACCTGAAGCTGTGGAGAAATGGAAACAGCTGTCCACTGGGTCCAAAAGCCTGGCCCCAGGAACTGGGTTCATTACTTACTTGCTCTGAGGCCATAGCGGTTTTCTGTCCTGTAAACTGGGGATAATTTCTCAGGGTTGTTCTGAGAATTAACTAGAATAGCATTTATGACATATACTATAAACCACATAACAATACCCAACTGCAGTAATTAATTGTTGCACCTCCACATTTGGGTCTTGGATTAATGTTCAGCCACCAGAAAAATACTGAGAGGCAGGGAAAGATGACTCTGAGCTAATCAGGCAATAGGGAGGTGTTTACCAGGCATCTTCCCACATGCCCACTTCCACCTCCCTGCCCTAGTGCCTACCTCCTCCAACTTGGGCCTTCCTGGACTCCTAGGGTCCAGGCATTCCTGCCCCTCAGTATTCCAGACAGCAGGAGCTTCATTCCCAGAAGTGCCCTAAATTGAACACTGGTTGGGCTGGATCCATGAGTCAGGGCTCTGCACAGACTGAATCAACAGAGCAGACAGGCCTGACCCAGCCAGCAGCCCCAATACAAAGGACAAGACTGATGCCTTCCCATGGTCTGTGCTGGGCCTGGCCATCATGGCCAGGGGCCAAATCAAGCTGGGAATAAATATATCCACACTTCCTTGACCATAACCCTAATACCTGTGACCTCCAGCAACTCCCCTTCCCAGAGATTTAGCAACCCATCATCTCTGATCTCTGTATCAAAAATGTTTGCCAGAGAGACTTCAACAAAAGCCAAAGAGTAGGCCACTGAATGGAAGGTAGGCAGCAGGAGAAGCAGAATAGAAACAGGATAGCAGTTGGACTCCTTCAATCCTCAGTGCAGGCAGGCAGCTGGTTTTTTATCTTCTCTTTGACCAGTAGGTGCACAGCACTAAATGGGTCATAATCCTTGATTCTTCACTATTGGTTCATGCAGGACCCTCTTGTAACTCACCAGCTAGTTAGATGGTTTTAACAATGTAATAAGCTTCCATAAATTCACCACACAAAACAAAAGCTAGGACTTAACAATAACCTACATCTAATTATGAGATCCTTCTGCTGAGGTAGGTGAGCAAGTCTCTTTTGTTTGCACATCTTGAAAAGTCTTGATTGCATATCTGTGATAGGCCAGGGAATGTGGTAGAAAGCCCTCACAAAGTCAGGACCACCCCGAACCCTGTGTTCATCATTTCCTTGCTTTTTTATGGAAAAGATTCTGTGTTCTCTGTTGTAAAGTAAGTCTCTGGGACTTACTTTATTCTCCAAGATTGAATTGCTAGCACCATCTACATTATTTTGTGGCACCATACTCTATTTGTTTTGACTGCAGCATAATGTTCCACTGGTTGAATATACCACAGTCAGTGTCTTCCAGGCTGGCGTGGGGCTGAAACTTGAAACTGAGATATTTTCCTTCATTATTTAATTCAACAAATATTTGTTAAATACCCGCTATGTGCCAAGCACTGTAGGAGACCCCAGGGATGGAATAATTATCAAGACAGCTACAGTCCCTCTAATTCTAGCCTGCAGTTTTCATTTAGTTTATTATATTCTCTTTTTCCTTTGTTTCTAAAAAGGTGTGAAATTTTTCTGTATAACCACTATTCAGTGGAGAGCAGTTGAAAACATATTAATAAAAGAAGTACTGAGGTCACTCAGTTTGAGGATAAGAAATTCAAGGCCCCAGAAAATGTAGATTGTAAGCATCTTTTGTTCCCTCTGTGTCTTAGCTTCTAGCACATTACAGGTACATCAAAGGCATACAGTCAATATTCACAGAATTAATAGTAAACAAAGGGGACTTGCCCTACCTACTTCAACTTATGCAGGCCTTGTATATGCAGGAAGACCCAGGGAAAAAGAATGAGTTGACAGAGGAAGGGCCACTAAATGGATGTCCATGATACCCCCTCCAACCAGCCCGTCTTGTAGCCTCTCACATCCCAGCAAATAACCTGTCACCTGCTCACTAAAAACCCAAGAGTGTCCAGTCTACTGGCAAAGACTATCCACATGCTGAATCTTTCCACTACCAGTCTCTTTCCCCCCTTCTCCTATCCTCCTTTGATCCAGCCACTTGGATTTCTATTCTGTTCCTCTAACACCAAGCTTGCTGCTGCCTCCCTGCTTGCTTGCCTGGCTACTTCACATCTCAGCCCAGAGGCCCTCCCTAACCATCCTAACCCTCCCTATACCCTCCCTATACCTCCCACATTAACTGTCCATCCAGCCACTGTCTCCTATAACCTGCTTTCCTTTCAGCATATCACCCATCACTCTCTGATCTTTTCTTGTTTATCTGTGTATAACTTGTCCTCCCCTAACTACTCCCCTTCACCCCCAATCCCTGTCTTACCCAAGATTAGGATAGCGCCTCACCTGTCTAGTATGAGCACTTCTCTCCCCTGCTGCAATCATTTCTCATTTGTCTGAATCCACAATTCCGAGAGCAATGGCTGAAACAACACAGACACTCAACAAATATTTGTTTAATCTAACACTTAAATATTTCCCTGACTGGATTGCTCAGTTGGTTGGAGTGTTGTCCCATACATTAAAACATGCAGGTTCAATCCCAGGTCAGGTCACATACCTAAGGTTGTGGGTTTGATCCTGGTTGGGACACTCACGGGAGGTGACTGATTGATGTTTCTGTCTATCCCTCTCTCTTTCTCTCAAATCAGTATATATATTCTCAGGTGAGGATTTTTAAAGGGTACTTAATTATTTAATGCTACACATACTGGTTATCGGACAATTGGTATCAATCCTATTAACCCTTAAATTTGACTTAGACAAAGGACTTTGTCAGCTGTTATGTGCCAGTTGTATATAGATTACTGCTGGTATTATCATCACCTGACTCTGTAGCCATAGCAAGGCAGAGTGGCCCGATTCATTGTCGTCACTATTCTGGAAATTGACCCCCATCCAGGCCCCAGTGATTTTGGAGGAAAATGGCTAGAAATGAACTTCAGTGCAGAGGCTAGAGTTCAGTTCTATGTAGCAGTCATTTATCCAGTCTTTACCAGGTACAAGCCCAATGCAAAACACTGAGGGCACAAAGGCACTAACAAATGGACCCAATGGCAGAGTGATGTAATAAAGTCCATACCAAATCTTGTGGGAGCACAGGAAGAAAGGGCACAGGGTGGGGACTCAGTGTGTGAGCCAGGCACTGTCCATCCTCACAGTAGCACTCAGAAGTAGGTATATTTTCCCCACTTTACAGAGGGTAAACCTAAAGCTCAGAGAAGTTTATTATCTTACCCAAAGGCTCAAAGTTAATAAGAAGCAGAGCCTGTATTACAACTCAGCCCCTGCAGACTTGGAAGCCTGGCTGTATCTGCTATATCTCCCAGCTGCCCATGTCCTAGTGTCACCAAAGGACAAAGCCAGGCATGTCCCTCCAGCAGACTAAAGAGTTTTGGAAGAAAGACCTCCTTCTCCCAATGACTGTGTCTGCCATGCTCAGCCATGGGAGCAGGTACCACCTGGGGACCTCACCCCCCATGTCTCTAGACACACACTCTCTCTCAAATGAGACTGGAAAAATCCCCAGCCAGAAATGTCTAGGGTCCTGTGGTTTCTCCACCCATCATAAGTGAGCACAGTCAGATTCTCAACACAATAGCAGGCCAGTCCCTGGGTAGAGACCTAGAGCTTGGCAGACCTGCTGTTTCTAGCCTGGGTATTCCAGCTCCTGTGCCATATTGGGAAAGGGAAGAAAGAGAAGAGAGGTTTTGGGAAGGCACAAGAGCAAGGGAAGTATTATCAGAAAGCATAAATATTGGCAGCACTCTCTCCCTTACCCTTTGCTTTGCAGAAAGGTGTGCAGATACCCTGCATATGAGCCTTTGTGTGTGGCCCCTTCCCATGTGTGCCCCTGTGTGGCTGGCTGTGTGCTGAGTGCACTGAAAGTGGTGTGACTAAGCGGAAGCACAAAGCCTTGAATGTATTTGTGTATGGGTGTCACTGGTGACTTAAGACTACACTCATAGAAATGCGTTAGTGCTCTAGTGGTTTTGTATGTTTGTCTGCCTGTTTGTTTTATTAGGTGTAATATATATTCAGTATTCAGATCTAAAGTATGCCACTTAGTGACTTTTTACATATGTACCCCATGTAGCCAAGACTTAGATCATGAAATGGAAGTTCTCCAACACTACAGAAGGCTCCATTATGTTCCTTTCAATAATATTCCTTACCTCCCCACTATTCCGAATTCTATCACCATAGATTAACTTTAGCATTTAAACTTTATATAAATGAAATCATACAGACAATGCTTTTTTGTGTCTAGTCTCTTTTCTTCATTATTATGCCTGAGATTCATTCATGTAGCATTAGTTCTTGTCCATTGTTGAATTATATTCCATTATATGAATATACCAGTGATTGATGTCTTGAGGTTTTCCAATTTTTAGCTATTATGAATGAAGCTACTATAAGCACTCATGTACAGGTTTCTTGCTAGGTATATGCATTTGTTTCTCTTGGCTATAATTACTGGGTCATGGAATCATAGAATAGTCATGTGTTTAGCTTTAGTAGACTCAGACAGACTATTTTCCAAAGCATTTCCAAACCAATTTACACTCCCACCAACAATGCATGAGAATTCCAGTTCTCCACATCCTCATGAACAGTGTTATCAGCCTTTTTAATTTTAGCCATTCTGGTGTCTATATAGAGATATTTCATTGTGGTTTGAACTTGCATTTGCGTAATGATATTGAGCATGTTTTGGCACTAATTGGCCACTGGAGTAACCCTTTTGTAGAGTACTATTCAAGTGTTTACAGAACTACTTCTGTAAAAGAAGACAAATGGCCCAGGCCAGATGGCTGAATTGGTTGGAGTATTGTCCCATATACCAAAAGGTTGCAGATTTGATCCCAAGTCAGGGTGTGTATAGGAGCTAACCAAGCAATCTCTCTCTCTCTCTCTCTCTCTCTCTCTCTCTCTCTCTCTCTCTCTCTCTCTTTCTCTCTCTCTCTAATGCTCTCTCTCTCCATTCTTCTCTTTCTAAAATCAATAAAAACATATCCTCAAGTGAAGATTTTTTTAAAAGTGGACAAATGATTGACAAAATAGTCAGTAAAGCAGAATCATTTTAAGAAATTCAGCAATACATAGAACAAGACAGCAACTGGTCATTTCATCAACTATTTGCTGCAATTAGTAAACCAGTTGTACCAGAACATGTAGACATATAACTGAATTTTATATTTTCCACCAGTTATTTGAATGTCACAGAGATCCTCCAACTTAGATTCATCAGGGAGAAAGGAATACAGACAAAGAACCAAGAACCTCCCCTGGCCTGTTAGCCCCAAACTGAGAGGTTTCTCCTTCAATTCACTGACTGTTTTTTATTCAATCACAGGATCCTGACAGTGATCAGCCCCTGAACAGCCTTGGTAAGCTCAGTTATCACATAGATACTAATCCCTCTTGCATGGCCCTCACTACTAACTCCAACTGTTAAATACTATGGGAGACATCCATCCACCCATCCACCCATCATACACTATTAAACAACTATAAGATCCAGGATTCATTCTAGAACTAGGAGGCATTGTCTCTCAGGAGAAAGAACCAACAAACCTAAAACACCAAGAGCAGTGATTCTTTAATGCACTCATTCAAGTACTTATTCTCACATTCATTCAACAACACTGTGAGAGCCTGCCATGTGCCAGGCCCTGGGCTGGGCCCAGGGACACAACTGTAAATAAGACAGCCAAAGTCCTTGTCCCAGAGGAGTTTACATCTGACTGTGCTACCAAGAAAAAAACTGGACAAAAGTGTTTTCACTGGTAGAATAGAAAATAGTAGGATTTGCCTGACTTACAGGAAAAAAGTGAGTAGAAAAAGTATTCCCAAATTTAAGGATGGCTTTTTTCCTCCCATTTCATTTTCTTAAACTACTGATACCTACTCCTGATAGCCTGCTGCATCAGTAAAATGAGCAGAACAAACTGCTCAAATCATACTCAAAGCAAAGTATGATCAATAAGAAAAACACGCAGGGGCGCCACAACCACCGATCGCCGCCACCCCACACGGCCCCCCAGCAAAAAAAACTCCCAAAAAAAAAAAAAAAAAAAAAAAAAAAAAAAGAAATGACCAATCTTACTTACTTTGACAGCTTATTATTTCAGGGCTGCAAGTTAATAATTATCACAAATGATGTAATCTTCAGCAAGTTTTATACTTTGGAATTTCAGATATAAATAGGCCAAAGTTTCCCTAAAGCACACCAGATGCCCTAGCACTCTCCGACCTGAGTGAGCCTGAGAACTACCAACCCAGAAAACAAGTTAAATTTGCTACTAGTGCCCATGGTTAAGGGTTCTGGGAAGGAGGAGATCAGTGCTGAGTAATCAGAGATAGTGTAATGGGTCAGACAGACTTTGAGAAAAGCCCTATAGTTGTAAACTGTCAGAAAATAGAAGGAAGGGATGAGGGTCTCAGTGGTAGAGGGAAGAGCAGGAACAAAGGCTCAAAGGTAAGAATGAATACAGGCTGCACAAAAAACAGAAAGTGAACCTGTCTACATAGAACTGGAGGTTGGCAAGGACTAGCAGCAGAAAGCCCCCTTAGCTAGGAGAGTCCAGCTAAGTTCCACTGGCTTTGAAAGTCCTGACTAGAGGTGGTCCAGATATAGAGGTCATGGGGACTCCCTGAAGTTTCTTGAGTAGGTAAGTGATGGGATGAAAGTCTGGCAGAACTGGGCAGGACTGGCTACAAGAAAGAACAGTGGCAGGCAGGAAGGCTATTCATAGTACAGAGGATTCATTAACTTAAACCAGTATGAAACAATATACCAAGAAATCCCTTCCCTTCATGATGATGTTCTCCCTGAGAACATCAGAGAGGCAGAGACATTAAGCCCTGGACACGGAAACTCGTCAAGAGGCTCCCAAAAGATCATTCATCTTTGAGAAAATGAGACAACCTAATGTCCCCTGAGGCAGGTGCTCAATAAATAAATCATGCATGAATGAATGAATAAAATGTCACTATGTCCATGGCCACAGGAAAAAGGACAGTTTTGTACACTGACTGCTGGAACTTTAAAAGCAACATCTGCTAACATTATTGGTGACCTACTATATGCCAGATTTTGACAACAACAGGTAATGCCAGCCCACATCTTCAGGGCCTGCACGCTTTGTGTCTGAGATTTAAATTCTTCCTTTGGAGAAAACACACAATTTCCTATGCTTTCCTTATCAACAGGTTCAATAATATCAGTACTTACTGCACACCAGGCTCTGGAAGAGTTCCATTCCCTGATTTTTGAAGAGCTGAGGAAAGCGATAGAGGCAGACTTAACTAGCCATAATCATTAAAGGCAGAATAAAATTAGGCTTGTAACAAAGATGAAAGGGATGTGCTTAAGAGAATGGGCAAAGAGCAATTCCTATATCCATTCAACAAATATTTGTTGAGTGCCTACTGCAAACCAGGCACTGTTCTGGACACCAGGGATTTGGCAGTGAACAGAACAGACAATCCCTCTCTTCATGGAGTCTTTGTGTCAGGCAGGGATGGGAGAATATAGAAAAGACACAAAATAGGTAAAATATAGAGTATATTAGAGGAGATATGTTTTTTGGGAAAGAAAAAAAGCAGGAAAGGAGGAAAGAAAATTTTGGAAGATTGCCTTTTAAATAGGGAAGTCAAGGAAGACCTCAGAAGTGACATTTGAAGAACAATTTGCAAAGTGAGGGAGCAAGCCATGTGGAAGTGACCAGGAAGAGAGCCTGCCTACTGTTTTCTAGGATTCTCAGTCTTCCTGTGACTCCTGCCTTAGTTCCCCCTGGAAAAGTCCCCATGGGACCTCCCCAGCTTATTACCTGCAAGAAGAGGAGACACAGGAGAACATATCTTTCTCTGATACTTCCTGAGCTTTTTACCATCTCTGTAGATAACAATGTGAAAAGAACAATACAGTTAATATGACCTCTGCTTTAAGTATCAATAGGCTCCTGCCTGGTCTCCCAAGTTCCAGACTCTTGTTTTAATCCATCTCCTTGCTGATGAAAGATGCATCTTGCTAAATATTAACATGATAATGTATCTCTGCTGCTCAGAGCTTCCCAGGGCTCCTCACTGACTTTAGGATAAAATCCAAACCACTAGAATTGTATTCAAGACTCTCTACCCACTGACTTTGCCAGTCCTGCCATCATACATAACATGCTGCCACCCACCTCACATCCTAGGCCCACCAGGTGCTCACAGTCCCTACCCCCAGGTCTTTGTCAGTTGGCCCAGCTCCTCCCTCTCCCATCTTCACCTACAGAGGCCCATTTAAGTGCTTTGATGTGTCCAGGGTGGTACTGTCAGCTGTGTCTCTGTTTGCTTCTCCCCCAAAATTATAATCTCCTTAAAGACAGGGACAATTCTAGAGACTTGCTGGTTCTTTAATTAAGTTATAGATGAATTCTTTCACAGATACTTAAGTCTGTACTAAATACATACTGCAATAGAGGCTCTGCCTTCCTTGAGCTTATCCTTAAGTCAACAGATAACTAAGGGAGAAGGATAAATGATAGTAAAATGAATGGGTGGTACCTCTCCAGGGCAGAAGCAAGTCAGACTGGATAGGGTGAAACATCTTAAAACACCATGGGCTGGAGACTCATTTGAAGGGCCCTTGTGGAATAGAAAAGCCTGGATAGTACAAGAAGACTGGTGACCATGTGCTGATGAAGCTAAGCCTATGCTGAAGGTGTAAACCCCCAACACTAACCAAACTCTTCCCAAAGCATTTTTGTGGCTCAGCACTAGGGGACAGAGGGCAGGAAGATTATGGCCCTTGGCAGGGGAGGTCTCCAAGTGCTCTCCAAAGGCTCTTCCCCTCTACTTCGCAGATGTCACCCCTCTACGCAAACCTCGCCCTTCTTTGGAGACCTTCAAAAAAGTGGGGATCCCCATCATCGCATCACTGCTGAGCCTGGCAATCATTGTCATCGTGGCTGTCCTCAGTAAGTGGCAGCCTTCACACTCTCATCAATGCCCCTACCTCCACTTTCACCCCACAGTAAGTGGCAGCTCCCCCTCACCCCTCCCCTACCCTCATTCAGAGTGACACCCTCACCCTCCACCCTTCCACCCCACCAGAGTCATAGGCTTGTGTTCTGCATAGTGCTTTGTATCCACATGTATATATCCCCTGCTTTGAAGGGAGCTTCCACTAAGAAAGGAAAGGATGAACTCAGCCCCCATCCATCCCAGATGGCTTCTATACCAAATAATTTCTTCTATAGAGAGAGCACAGTTGTACACATTATGAGCCCACACAGGTCATTTGCAGGGGCAGCCATTCCCCCTGCCTCCTCTGTCCCATGTGTACAGACTGGGAGCTGAGTGGATTTGAGCAGTTTCACTGGCTAGAGGAGCAGGGAGCATTTCTGCTCATGAAGAGAGAATAAAAAAAGAGAGGAAGCATCAGGGACCACCCAGGCAGATAGCACCCCTTTCCACCTTTAGCTCTGTCTTCATCATGGCCAGTGCCTAAGACCCTGTGTGATCTTGGGCCCACCACTCTGTGACAGAAAAAAAGTAAAGTGAATGAGCAGGGATTCCCACAGTCGCTCCCTTTCAGTGCCCACATCCTGTGATTAAGTTCTTGCCTTCATCTGCCCCATAGTCATAGCAAGTTTTTGCCCACAGCTTCACAGAGGGAGTAAAGAAGAAGGGATAGACCAGAAAGTATCTGAGACAGGGATCCTGGCACTGTCATTGACTACTGTTTAACCTTGAGTAAGTTCCCCAACCTCTCTTAACCTCAATCTTCTCACCTATAAAATGCCCTGCTACCTTCAGAGAGACATTAGAGGATTGATGAGATCATGTGTGTAAACTACTTGGATAAAAACCAGGTTGTGCAGAAGGGTAGGCCATTGTGAAGTGTGCAGAGATGTAACCGATGTCACATACTTGCTAACTGACAAGGATGGGCTTTTCAGGAGCCTGCACTTGTAACTGTGGTAGTAGTTCCACCAGCCACAGCCACCATCTCAGAGGGCATTCAGAGATCATCTGGTCCAAGCCCTCATTTTCCACTTGAGCACCTAGGCTCAGAAAGGAGGCATGGCAATTAGGGACAGTTGAGACAGGCCCCCAAGCCCCCAGTTGAGCAGGTCCATTTCCACCTATGGTAGCAGAAATGCATATCCACCACACAAATACAACCAGATCCATGAAAGCCCTGTAGGGTATAAGATACCCCAAATCATTTCTTCTTGACCATGGCTGGTACGGTTGATAAAACTGGTAGTGTGTTTACAGAAGCAGTAGCAGACTTGCCATCCTAAGCCTCTTTTGTTCAGACTAATATTAAAATAAGCTTTCTTTCTGAGTGTATACCCCACCATAGTGGAGAACAAAGAAGATCCAAATTTACCCATAGGAAGCCAGGGCAGGTCTAATGCATAATTTTGAGCTGGGCTCTCCCAATTGGGCTCTCCAAGTGTGGTTTCCATGTCCTGGACCCCTCTGGATCTGAGAACCAGATTGGGTAGCCTGAGCTCCCAGCCTGGGCAAGGCTCCCTCAACTGTTGGCTTCTAGGGTCTCAACTGGTAGTACAGTGTCCTGGCTTTGTCCCAGGAGGCTAGAGTGATTCTGCCTTACCCAGGCTCCTGACCATGAACTTAAATCCAGAGGTCTAGGAAATATTTGACCTGCTCTTTCTCCCTTGCTTCACTCACACCAGGAAAATCAGGGCCAGCAGGTAACATCCTGAGATCCCTCAGGGAAGATGTGGAGAGACAGCAAAGAGCCAGACAGACCCTAACTGAAATTCTGGTTCTAGAACCACATAAGTGTCATGTGGCATTAGGAAATAAACCCTAACTTTCTAACCTCAGTTTCCTGATTTTTAATGCAGGTTAATAGCAGCACATGCCCTCTAACTTGTGGTCAGGATTATGTGAGGATTATAGAAAGCCCTTAGCAGTGATAAGTGGGGGCAAGGGGTGCTGTTCATCAGACTTACTGCTTCAGGCCAGGGAGAGTTCAGGGAGGCAAGAAGAGCACTTCTTGCCAGGAGAGTTTAGAAAAGTGTTGAAAGTTGTGTTCCCTGAGGAATTATAAACACTAGACTCATTCCCATCACCCAGGAGAGCAGAGGAACAACAGAATTTAAAGGCAGAAGACAAAGCAAAACACCAGCCTCTCAATGAGTCTTTCAACTCCACATAAAAACACCTAATCCTAGAACTGCACCAGATAGTTATGAGCCACTTTCACAACCACCAGCTCACCAAATGTCCTTAGTAACCCTATGAGGTGGTATTATCATCTCACTGTACAGATGAGGAAACTGAGCCCCAGAAAGGGTAAGAGATTGGTCTAAAGTCATGCAGTAGGTGGCAAAGCGAGCACTCAGGTCTTCAGACTCCAGACCCAGTGTGTCTCCTCCATTATCAAAGTCACTATGCCAACACCTGGCAGTCAGAGACTAGGGCGAGGGACTGTTACCAAAAGGCTCCCACACACATCTTAATTCCTCAGCTACCTTTAGGAATGAGACAGATTTTATTACCTCAAGTTTATAGATAAGTAAACTGAGGCTCAGAACCAAGTATACCAGCCACTACATGGCAGAAATGGGCCCAGAACTGGGCCAAGAACCAGTATCTACCTGTCTCCACGCACAGTATATCTTCAGGAAAACACAGCCTCTTCTGCCCCTGGACTTGATCTTCAGTCTTCTATGCTCTTCCCTGCCCTTGCCTTCCAGTCAAGGTGATCCTGGATAAGTACTACTTCCTCTGTGGGCAGCCCCCACACTTCATCCCCAAGAGACAGGTGTGTGATGGCCAGCAGGACTGTGCCTCAGGAGAAGATGAGCAGTACTGCGTCAAGAACTTTCCTGACAACGGGCCTCCAGTGGCAGGTAAGTCCAGGGGCTGAAGGACCAGGTAAGTGGTCTCAGCAGGAAGTCAGCTCAGGTTTCATCATTCCACTGCATAACACCTTCCACCTGACTGTCAGTTTCCATCCCTAATGTAAGGTTCTTTTTTTTCCTTCTTCTTCTTTTTTCATATATTTTTTTATTTCATTGATTACGCCATTACATTTGTTCTATTCCCCTCCTTCATTCCCCTCAACCCTGCACACCCCATCACCATTCTCCCCCCCTTTAATTCATTAGTCTCAAGTTCTTTAGATTCTATATTTCCCCTGCTATTCTTACCCTCCCCCTATCTATTTTCTATCTACTGTCTATGCTACTTATTTTCTGTGCCTTCTCCTTCTCCCACTCCCCTGTTGCTAACCCTCCACGTGATCTTCATTTCTATGGTTCACTCCTGATCTAGCTGTCCTCCTAATTTGATTTTGTTTTAGGTGTGGTTGTTAATAACTGTGAATTTGCTGTCCTTTCACTGTTCAAATTTTTTATCTTCCTTTTCTTAGGTAAGTCCCTTTAACATTTCATATAATAAGGGCTTGGTGATGATGAACTCCTTGAATTTGATCTTATCTGAGAAACGCTTTATCTGCCCATCCATTCTAAATGAAAGTTTTGCTGGATAGATCAATCTTGGATATAGGTCTTTGGATTTCATGACTAATACCTCTTTCCAGCCCCTTCTTGCCTGTAAGGTCTCTTTTGAGAAATCTGCTGACAGTATGATGGAAACTCCTTTGTAGGTGACTGTCCTCTTATCTCTTGCTGCTTCTAGGATTCTCTCCTTCATTTTAATCTTGGCTAATGTAATGATGATGTGCCTTGGTGTGTTCCTTCTTGGGTCCAACTTCTTTGGGACTCTCTGAGCTTCCTGGACTTCCTGGAAGTCTATTTCCTTTGCTAGATTGGGGAAGTTCTCTTTTATTATTTGTTCAAATAAGGTTTCCACTCGTGACTGTTCCTCTTCCCCTTCTGGTACTCCTATAATTCAGATGTTGGAGCATTTGAAGATGTCCTGGAGGTTCCTAAGCCTCTCCTCATTTTTTTGAATTCTTGTTTCTTCATATTTTTCTGTTTGGTCATTTTTTTCCTTCTTCTGTTATACTCCCTTGACTTGAGTCCCAGTTTCCTTTCCATTACTATTGGTTTCCTGTGTATTTCCATTCATTTCAATTAGTTTAGCCTTCATATGTTCCTCTAATTTGTGACTAAAATCAACCAGTTCTGTGAGCATCCTGATCACCAGTGTTTTGAACTGTGCATCTGAAACTTTGGCTGTTTCTTCATCACTTAAATTTATCAGCTCTGGGGCTCTGAGTTGTTCTTGAGCCATGTTTTGATCTGTTTGTGCCTGTTTTGTATGAGGAGCGGAGCCTTAAGTGTTCACCAGGGCAGGGCCGCCCAGGTCGCTGGTTTGTGACACTGTATGTGGGGGTGGGGTCAGAGAGGGAGCAATAGCAATCCTCTCTGCTAACCCAGTCTGCCTCACCGCTCACCCCTGCCTGTTTATCTGAGCGCAAAAGTGCGAGCCCACCGCCCTGTGCCGGGGCCTGCGTGATCTGTCTCAATGCTCGTTTCTTCACTGGTTTATCTGTGCGCAAATGCCCGACTGCAGACAGACAGCCACACCGAGTCTTCCCTGTGTCCACCCGTAGCTACCCCACACCTGGGATCTCACCCTCAGCTGCCTGCGCACCACCCGGGTGAGGGGATTTTTTTTGCCCGACCCGCTCCGCTGCTGGCTTCACCCCTCTCACCGGTTTTGCTGAGCGCTTGTTTTCGGACTCCGTATTGGTTGATTTTCTGTGGTTTGGTTGCATTTATTATTGTTAAAACTTTGTTGTTTTTAGATTTGGTTGTGCAAGGAAGCAAAGTGTTTCCACCTACGCCTCCATCTTGGCAGAAGTCCCCTAATGTAAGGTTCTTGACAATAAAATCATATCTGGTCTATTAGATCCCAGTACTTAGTGTGTAGCAAACACTAAGTAAATATCTGGTGAACAAATGTGGACCAAAGGAAACTGGAAACTATAACTGAGTCTGCCCCATTTCTTCTGTACCTGGGTGAAACTGAGGCAGAGACATGGATTAGATGACCTTGAGAAGTTCCCTCCTGTCTGTTATGTCAAGAAGCCCAGAATATACAGGAAGGCCACTAATTAGTTATTGGTTATTTCTATTCATTAGACAAGTATTTGTTGTAACATGCTATGTAACGAGACTGACCTAGGTCCTTCAAAGAAATATGAGATGTTTAAACATAAAAATCCATGTTCTTTCTTAGACTGGGCTAGCCCCACTTGATCCACCTAGCACCTGGGCTCTGAAAAAAATAAAATAAAAGACAGCCTAGTCTATGGGTGATGGGTGATTCTAAGGAGAAGCACTGAATGACTTCTTGCATATTTGCTTTTTAAAAAAAAATCAGATGCCTGTCATGGCTCGTGTAACTCAGTGGATTGAGCGTGGGCCTGTGAACCAAAGGATCATGGTTCGATTTCCGATCAGAGCACATGCCTGGGTTGCAAGTCAGTTCCCGTCAAGAGACACATGAGAGGCAACCACACATTTATATCTCTCTCCCTCTCTCCTTCTCTTCCCCTCTAAAGATAAATGAAATCTTAAAATTTTTTTTTTAAAAATCAGATGCCTCCTGGCTGGTGTAGCTCAGTGGATTGAGCACGAGCCTGTGAAGCAAAGGGTCACTGGTTTGATTCACAGTCAGGGCACATGCCTGGGTTGCAGGCCAGGTCCCCATTAGGGGACACATGAGAGGCAACCACACATTGATGTTTCTCTCCCACTCTTTCTCCTTCCCTTCCCCTCTCTCTAAAAATAAATAAATAAAATATTTTTTAAAAATCAGATGCCTAAGGATACTTCTCACTCAACCTCTTCCATATACTCTGACATGGAAAAGGGGCAAGCTCCTCATTGAGAAGTTTCCCCCGGCCTTGAAAGCTGTGTGAACCATGTGTAGGGGCCATGAAAACAAAAGGAGGAACTGTTAATAATTATGCCAGAGCAACAGGTCAAAATGAAGGTTGACCCCAAGACATTTGATCACCCTGTCTTCTGTCAATACAAGACTCAAGCAAATCTAAATGGAGGAGCTTCCCTTGAGGCTGAAAGGGTTGATGTTCTGTGATGCTCTCCAGTTCTGAGTATGGGGAGCTTGGCTGGTCTCATGAGGAATTCTGAGGGAAATGGGCCAGATGGGTACCTGCAGCTGACCCAGATTCCCCCCCTTCCAGTCCGACTCTCCAGAGACCGATCCACCCTTCAGGTGCTGGACCCAGCCACAAGGAACTGGGCCTCTGTCTGTTTCAACAACTTCACAGAAGCTCTGGCCCAGACAGCCTGTGGGCAGATGGGCTTTGACAGGTACCCAACCCAAGCCTCCAAAGGCTTTTACCTCACCCCTAGGACCTCTTTCCTTCACATATTCTTTCCTCTTTTGCCCTTTTTCCCCATTTCCTTCTTCCTTGTCTCCTTCTTTTCTAAAAATATTGGTGTGGGAGCCAGTCAAAATTGCTTTAATTCCAGCACTTTTACTTACAAGTAACATGAAATTAAATCTCTAAAACCTTGGTTTACTCAAGAGTTAACTGGGGAAGTAAAGTCAGCTCTGTAGGATAAATATGAGGTCCCAGTGAGAGAATGTGTTCTCTACCCACTCATGCACACATACATACACACAGGAGTTCCACCCCTTTATAATCCTCTCCTTCCTTTCCTCCCTGCTCCTTCTTATCTTTACACAATGCATCCCTGCCCCAGAAGACAAAAGTCTTATTGGTGAAAATTTGGTTTAAACTAACCTGATTTCCTTGGGGTTCCATCTGCAATCCCAGCTCTCAGCAAATTCAAAAGCAGTTCCAGATCTTTGACAATGAAGAAGAATATAATTATAATAAGGGTAATTAGTATTATATATTTATATCCATTTGATCTTGGCAAAAATTTAAAAATAAGAAATTATCTATTTTAGAAATAAGTTTGGAGAAACTAAATAATTTCCTTGGGTAGTAGCTGGGAGGGAAAGGGCTGGAATTTGTGCCCAAGACTGGTCATTCCTGGGCATCAGGAGTTCTAGGAACATTTCTGTTACTAAGTTGGGTCATTCTCTCTTCCTGCAAGGTTTCATGTATAAAAGGAGAAGGAGGGACAGTTGAGCCTAACTGGAAAGGATGGGAAAATTTCATGTATTCAGATGCAGAGTGGGACAATCTCTCCCTGGCAGGCCCCAAGCTTCATGAATCTAAGAAACTGCACTCAGAAACTAGGCAGACACCATCAATCAATTGCAGAACTCTGCCATCCATCCTTAAAGCAGCCTCAAAGTTCTCTTCAGTAAATGCTTCAGGCAGCCATTACTGATCCATCAAACCTGTTTGCCCTCTGCCCTCTGACTCTTCTTTGAACAGGCTTCCACTGCTCTCAACCCTTCATGGGGTGAAACCCCCAACACCCTCTGGAGAGGATACCCTGCCCCTTTGTTTTTGAGGACATCTGGGAAGGCTTGCCCTGCCCCCGCTATTCTCCTCTTCTCCTGCAGCCACCTGTCCTCCATGCTACAGTCCATACAACTGCAGAATCAGCTGTACCCCAGCAAGCAGGCTGTGGCTTAATTATGAAAATAGAGTGTCCCTCAGAGCTGTTAAGGTAATAGGCTCCTGTAATCTCTGTTCTCTTGGAGCTCTAAACCACCTGGCTATGGAGCACCTACAAAATCAAAGCTGGTCGGAAGTATTCATGAGGATGTAACCAGTGAATGGAAGTTAACTTTCCTGGGACTGTCCATTTCTATCATTGTACCCCCTGGGTCTCAGATTTCTCTACTTTTCTTCTTCCAACTAGATAGAGGGTCCCCCTTGTCCCAGCACCACAAAATTCTAGTTGGTTAGAAGGGGGGACTCTAGAGATCATCTGGTCCACCCACCATTTTACAGAGGGGAAAGTGAGGCTTAGAGAGACCCAGAGAAGGGGTGTTACCTGTCAGGCAAGTGTCAGAGCCAGGACAAGTACTTTGATCTTGAGGGCTCTTAACACAAAACTGAGTACTGCTAGGCTCTAGTTCTCCCAGATGTAGTGCCACCAAGTAGTGCCAGATTTCTAGCTGGAAATGTGAGAATTATCATTCAGCCAGTGCCATGGGTTGGCCTGAGCCCTGCGTGCAGAGCTCCTACTAGTGTGACTAGATAGGGAAGGATGCAAGAGACAGAAAAGAGTAAAGGAATAATTGGAAAGATGGGATTAATCAGGAAAGTCTTCCTGGAGGAGAAAGACTTAAACCCAAGGTTTGAAAGAAGATAAACATGGATTAGCAGAAAGAAAAAATGAGGGTGGTCCAAGTGAGAGAAATGTTTGTCTGGACTCATATGAAGATTGATCTTGTCCTATCCTATCTCCAAATGGACTGTAAATGTACTTGCACTACAGAATTCAGACTTGATGTCTCAGAGAATCAAATATCCACATTCCAGTGCCCTCCAAGGTAGGGGGAGAGTTCTTCCCAGGTTCTTTGCCTCCTTGTTCCTTTTGCTGTGAAACAGAAGAAACTGCTGCAACACTTGAAATAGGGACAGAGCTGGGAGTTAGGAAAGTGTGTCCCTAACATTTTTTCAAAGTTCTGGATTAAGTCTCCCCACCCAAGAATGAAAGGCCACAACAGCATTGTGCCTAGAGTTTAATCCTGGGGTACCAAGGGAATATCTGATCACATAGCAAAGCAGACACCACCCTCACTGACCAAGATCACCTCCACCTCCCTGCCATGCCCCACCAGGCATCCTCTGCCAGGCACCCTCTCTCCTGAAGGTGGGCTAGTCCCACTATCTTGTTCTAAGCTCCTGCCCTAACTCACATATCTCTCTCTCTCTCTCTCTCTCTCTCTGTCTCTCTCTCCTGACATGAGTGGCAAACCCACCTTCAGAGCTGTAAAGATTGGCCCAGTCCAAGATCTACATGTTGTTGAAATCACAGCAAACAACCAGGACCTTCAGGTGCAAAATTCAAGTGGGTAAGTGAGAGGACATCCTCTGGTGCACAGAGGGCTCACACATGGAGTTGCCCTCAGGGCTGCAGCCAGCCCAGCCTGAACAGACACAGCAGGGGCGATGTAAACCAGATGACAGGAAGAACTCCTGGCCAGGCAAATTGTTAGATACCAAGAGTGGAGAATCACATTTGTGAGAGATTTCCAGTGTTGACTCTTCTTTGAATACAATGAACAGCTGGACAAAGTGTGCTCTCCAGCACAAAGGCCACCTTGGTGGCCTTTCCACCAGTCGAAGAGCAACGCTATTTATTTTTCTGCTGCCTTATGTTCTCTATTAAGCCCAACAGGGAATAATCCAAAGGCCACTTAGTCCTTCCCTGCCACTCACCCATGCCTCTGTAAGACCTTTCCACACTACCAACTCTCCAGAGCAGAGACTGCAGGCCTTTGTCAATGGTCTCTTCCTATGCTTCACTTTAGTGAATTAGAGCACGGCATCTAAATGAAAACTGTCAAGACAGGCTCAGAGAGGATTCTGGCTTCTTAACATTTAGGGATGTTACTGAGTACTGCTTTTTTATCGAAGAATAAATCTTGAAAAGGACAGGGATAGGAACAAAATGATCATTTGCCTAGAATTCATTGAAATCCCATTCTTCTCTTTGGCAAGCCAGCAGAGCAGCAGACACTGCTCCAGGCTCTGCTCTCTTCCATCTCAGGCTGCCAAGAGCTCAACTTGGGCTCTGACTCAGGCGGGACCCAACACAGTGTAGATACTTCTCACTGAGGGGGGGGGGTGTTGAATCCAATCAAATTAAACTGAGTGGCAATGTAGTTTCTATACAGCCCCCTATGCAGATTCCATATTTCCCAGATTGGGAGGGGATTTGACTCTACTGCCGAAAGACCTGAGTTCCTGTCTCTCAGCCAAGGAAGGAGCAGAAAACATAGGGCCCTGTGTCTCCCTTCCAGATCCTGTATCTCAGGCTCCCTGGTTTCCCTGCAGTGCCTTGGTGAGTATGTCCCATCTCTGAGGGTTTGGGTCCTGAGCCAGAAATGAGCATGACAAAAGACCTTCACTCTCATTCCTAAATCTCTCAGACTCCAAGTTTCGTTTTGTTCTTGTCCAAACTTTACTTCTTTGGGCATTGGACTTATAGGTCAATGATCCTTCAAGTGATTGACATTAAGAAACTTCTTAGCCCTGGCTGGTGTAGCTCAGTGGATTGAGTGAGGACCTGTGAACCAAAGGATCACGGTTTGGTTCCCAGTCAGGGCACATGCCTGGGTTGCAGACCAGTTCCCAGCAGGGGACACACAAGAGACAACTATACATTGATATTTCTCTCCTTCCCTTCCCCTCTAAAGATTAATAAATAAAATTTTTAAAAAAAGAAACTTCCTCTTACCATCCACACATAGCCCCACAATCTGAGCGGAGAGTAGGAAAACTGGAAAGAGTAGGGTGGGGCTCCTACCCCTCTCATTCCTGCTCAGGGCCCACATAACTTCCTTTGTCACTATCAGCTCAGTTATCTAAGATTAGATTACCCACATTCCATTTAGCAAAGAGTCACTGAGTTTGTGTCTAACTCTCAGGTGCTGTTTGGAAGTAGAAAAGTAAAAGAAGTGGCCACTATCCTCAGCAGCTAATAACTGAGCAAAGAAAGAGACACAAGGCCACATGTGGAAAGTACCAAACTGAGTAGAAGTCACAGCTGACATGCTAAAGAGAGAGCTGCACAGTGGTTCAGGAGACCTGAACGCCAGTCCTACAGGCTTCCAGGGGGACCTTGAGCAATTCACTTGACCTCTCTGAGGTTAATTTTCCCAAGAAGCCATTTAGTCCAATTGCCCAGGAGAATCCCAGGAGCCCCCCCACTTTTAGCCCTAACAGAAGAGATCAGAAAAGAAAACAAGCATTGTTGCCCAGCTCACTCTATCAGCCTCTTCAGAGAAAAATGAGCAGAGCCCAGAAGGATGGCTGGAAACTAGAAAGAAAAGAAGTCCATCATCACTGCCTTTGAAGTTCAGCAGTATATGTACTTCCTTTTTGGACATTAAGACTTTTAGTCATTATCATATGACCTCCCCCCCAATAGCTACTGTGTGGGGGTAACACATGATAATTAATTAATTAATTAATTAATTAATTAATTAATTAACGAACAAACAGTCATATCATCTGATGTGCTGAGCTGACTAGCACTGAAGTTACAAAGAAGCTTAAGTCACAGACACTCCCTTGAGGAGCCTTAAGTCTCATCGAGAAGACAAGACAGAAGCGTGACAATAATGAAAGGCTGGCCAACACCCAGAGCAAGCTGTGGAAAGTCCAAGAGAGGGAACTCCCCAGGGAATGAGTGGCCAGGAGATAGTGCCCAAGCTAAATATTGAAGAGTGAACTATAGACTTCAGGAGGGGAGGGACTATGTCTGTCTTTCTGTCTTGTCCATCACTCTCTTCTTAATATCCCTGAGACATAGTAGGCAGTCAGTACAAATTTGCTGAATGAATCAATGATTTAGATAAACAGAAGAGGAGGTAGTATCTCATAGGGGCTTCCTTGAACAAAAACAGAATTACTTTTTAGGGAACTACAAGCAGATCGATTTGGCTAAATGGAAACTTTATGTAAGAAGAGCAGGAGGCTACCAGGAGTTTAAACTTCCTACAAACAAAGAGGGGTGCCAAAGCGCTCTGATTGAGTGAGTGAGGTAACATGTAGAAAGCATTGTTTGTAATTCAATGGTGTTGGTGAAGTTCCTGGCTAGCGTAGGCTTAGAAAGGTTGGTAGCCTTTCCCCTTTAAAAGCCATTGGGCAGTGGCTGCCAGAAGATTGAGGAGGCTGAAAACAGGGCAGGGAGATGGAACTGGAGGTTTTTATAAGATTTCCAGGGTCAAATATGAAAGCCAGGACAGTGAGATATGAAAGACAATAGGATGACAAATTGGGAAACTCACTCAGAAAGGGGAAAGAGACTTAGAGAAAGGTGATTTTAGGATGGAAAAAAACCAGTTTTTAAAACTTTCTTCCCACTGCTGGCTCCCAAAGCAGCCTGTGGGTGTCTCTTTACTGTTACTCAGTGGGAGTGGCCTGAGGACACTCTACCTGGGTGGGACTTTCATAATTCTGCATCACTGTTTAGTTTGAAGGTCATAAATTCTCAACACAATGGATGCACCCATGTTCACAATATAAACTTCTAAGCACATCCAAAGCTGAAAAGAAAGGAGGGAGACTGGAGGAAAGCCCGTGGTCTAGGACACTCAATATCTCCCATGAATAATTCAAAATTGGCCTGTTCCCCTTCACCACCAGGGTGAAGCCTGCTCAGGATAGATTTTGCACTCTAAGGAGAGGCAGCCCCATCTCTCAAGAGCCTGACTCCTGCTTTCTCCCTCCTTCTTTCTGCACCCAGACTGTGGGAAGAGCCTGAAGGCCCCTCGGGTGGTGGGCGGGGAGAAGGCCTCTGTGGATTCGTGGCCTTGGCAGGTCAGTATCCAGTACAACAAACAACACATCTGTGGAGGGAGCATCCTGGACCGACAATGGATCCTCACAGCAGCCCACTGCTTCAGGTAAGGACCACTCTGCAAGGAGGCCTTGTAGGAGCCAAAGCCATGGAGGAGCCCTGACTAGTGTGACTCAGTGGGTTGGTCATCATTCCACAAGGCAAAAGATCACTAGTTCAATTCATGGGCAGGGCACATGCCTGGGTTGCAAGTTCTGTCCCCAGCTGGGGCATGTGCAAGAGACAGCTGACCGATGTGTTCTCTCCCTCCTTTCCACTCTCTCTAAAAATAAATTAATTAAATCTTTAAAATAAAAATAAAGAAGCCACGAAGCGGCCTGAGTGCCTGGCTCCCTATCTCCTGACTTGTGTTCTGTGGCCCTTACTCCCCTTTACTCTGCCCTCAAAAACTATGTCCTAGATTGTGGCCACCCCAATAAGATGCTAGATATAATATTCCCCTCACTGGAGGTCTGAGCAGAGGATGGTGGTCACCAAGCTTGACCTCTTCCAAGTTAGAAGCCATCAGAAACCAAGTGTCCTCAGTCCACCTCATATTCACTCCACAAAAGCTTTTTCCATCTTCCTGAGAACTCTCTCCCTCTTTTCTAGTCTTCCAGGAAGTGTTTCTAGGGTCTAGCTAGAGTCACTGCCACTCCCTCACTATGTCCAGAAACTTAAGGGAAAATAGTATAGATTTCCTGACAGACCAGCAGAGATGTCTGCCCCTACCCCTAGGAAGGACCAGTTCCAGGACTTCTTTACTTTTACTAATTCATTCATGCAACATCTGATGAGTCCCTACTAAGGACCTAGCATTATATTATTAGGATCCATTGCTGCCTTAGAGGAATTCAGAGTCTAGGCCAGTGGTTCTTAAATGTTTTTGAGAATCTGACAAAAGCTATAAAACTTTCCTGGAAAACCATCTAGTATCAGAAGGAAGGAAGACAAGCACATAATGTAAGTGGCCACCGTACCACTGCAAGTACTGCATGAGTGGCAACAATAATGAACAGCATTGCAAATGACAGTGCCAAGACCCCAGAGCTCAAGCAATGGGAATGGCCCCTTCCCCAGACCTCCAGCTAGTAGTTTTCTTGAGTAGGTTCCATTGGAGAAAAAAGATCAAGTACCCTTTTAGAATTTGGTCTATAGTGAATGATTCCTCAAACTGTCCCTTCTCCACCACCCTGCCTTCACCATCATTGCCTCCTAAGGCAGGAACCTCTAGCACCACAAACCCCAGGGCCCTGTGGGCCTAGCCTTCAGCAAGCCCTACCTATGCTTGGCTCAAGCCCTAACCCCACTGTCTCTGACCCCAGGAAGCATCTTGTTGTGTCCAACTGGAAGGTGAGGCCTGGCTCAGACAAAATGGGAAACTTCCCATCCCTGCCTGTGGCCAAGATCTTTGTCACTGAGCTCAATACCACATACCCCAGAGAGAAAGACATTGCACTTGTGAAGCTGCAGTACCCACTCACATTCTCAGGTAAGAGGTGGCACCTGGGAATAGAGCCCCTTAGGTTAGACTGTATCCCCACTCTTCCACCAGCTCATTAAGTGGCCTTGAGCTCACTTTTCTCCTCTCAAGACCTCAGTTGTCCATTTATTTCCAGCAAATGTACCAGACTAACACCAGTAATGCCATGAGGACTCCTCCAGCTGTTAGCTGACATCCCACCCCATTCCCTGCCAGAGTTTCTGAGGTCTGCTGTTCTCTCCATGTAGAGCATCTTGAGTGAGGATCATAAATTCATCCAGTCTTGGAGCTGTGAATTCATCTAGTCCATCCTCCTCCATCAACCAATGCCAAGAACCTGTACAGTATCCTGCCAAGTGGTCATTCTACCCATTCATTCTCCTTCAGGGTTAGGGAACTCACTACTGTTAAGGCAGCCCATAGAATCTTAGAACATCTCTGTTAAATGGCTCATCCTTATACTGTATTTAGATCAGCATTTCCAAATGTTGGTTCTTGGGAAAAAGAAGGTTCTATTCTCAAATAAATATGGGAAACATTTTTATACTTTAGCTCTCTTTTTTGGAGTACTTTAGTATATTAAAGATATGAGAATTTTTAATTTTTTAAATAATTAATTTTATTGTGTTTAACCCACATTTTCTAAACATATTTGACCACAGAACCCTTTTTCTCCTGCCACTTCTATTAACATCCTATGGAAACTGTGTTACAAAATGCTTAACCACCAGGCTTGCTGAACATTTGGTCTCCTCTTCTTCTCTGCTCCTGGCAGACACAGTCAGACCCATCTGCCTGCCCTTCTCTGATGAGGAGCTCACTCCAGCCACCCCACTTTGGGTCATCGGATGGGGCTTTACAGAGCCAGGTGGAGGTAAGTCCTAGGCTCAGGATCACAGGGCAGAGAAAGCAGCAATCACAGGTAATGAGAAGGAGGATCATCCATCAGGAAAATCCCATCCTGGAGATCCAAACACCAAGGTGCTTGATAACCTAAAGTATTATCCTGGACTGGGGGAGAGAGCAAGGGTGACAATGTGAGTATGTTTTCAACCTCCCAGGGAAGATATCTGACATACTGCTGCAGGCGTCAGTCCAGGTCATTGACAGGACACGATGCAATGCAGAAGATGCATACCAGGGGGAAGTTACCAAGGAGATGCTGTGTGCTGGCATCCTGGAGGGTGGCGTGGACACCTGCCAGGTGAGTCCTCCAAGGATCATGAGGGAATCCTATGGATAAGGATGTAGGTCCTAGAGAGACAAAAAATTTAAAAGCTGAATGTCACACACAAAGTCCTATTGAGTACCATATGTTTGGTACTCAATGTCTAATGAAAGGAGAAAGGGAGAGAAACATGGAAAGAAGAATTTTATCAGCTAAAGATAGGAATAGATAGATTGATGAATGGAGACAAACAGAAAGATTTTAAGTATATATATATATATCACCTTAGTATGTGAGATATATATTAACATATATATCTCACATACTAAGGTGATGTTACTGTCCCCATATATCATATATATATATATATCACATACTAAGGTGATGTTACTGTCCCCACCTACCCTCCCTCCTCATCATCTAGAGATATGAGTCTCTTGAAGACAAGAATTCCAGGTCACTTTCTCTGTAACTGTCTTTAAGCTACTTAACCACACTAGGGAAAACTTATCTCATGCTGGGTGAGTCCTAGTGTTAGGTCCTCCCACCCCACCCCAGAGGATCTTCTGAGATATTCTCATTAAATCCCTGAACCTACTCCCACCTCCATTCTCAGTCATTCAGTTCTTTCACTCAAGAGGCATTACTCTTAGTTGTGTCTTGAATGCCAGGTAAGTGCTGGGCTTGGAAACAGTGCCTTCCCTCAGGGAGATCACAGTGGGGGACAGGGGCACATAAACAGTATTTTGGCCACCGTGTTATTGGGTTTTGAGAGAAGAGGCCTCAAGGGTTATAGGTGCTGGAAAGATAGACACCCAAATAAATGAACTTTTCACTATCTGATATTTTTATCTATCTTGTATGATTGTTTATCCCCTCTTTCCCTTTCTTTCTTTCTCTCTCTTCCTCTCTCCATTTAATTCTAAGCTTCCTGAAGGCAGAGATCTTTATTCTTTTCATTGATTGAACCCAATTACTTAGAACACTGCCTAGCATCAAATAGGTGATCCATACGTGGTTAAATAAATTTGGGGAATACAATATTAAACAAAGATAACCAGGCGTCCTTGTTACAGGGCCCCTTAGAGCCTTCAGTCTGCTGGTATGAGTTTTGGATCTCCAAGAAAGGGGCTATGGGTACACCCATGACTTACTTGACCTCCAACAGAACTCTTCCGCCCCAAAAGAGGACATTCTAGGCTGCAGGAACAGTCTGAGCGGGTGGAGCAAGGCAAGCCAGCAGACAGAGATGGGCCAGTGCAAGGAGGGGAGGAAGAAGAAGCCCACCCCCTCCACCTTACCCCACCTGCTCAACCCAACAGCCCCTGCTCTGCCCTCTCACAGGGTGACAGCGGTGGGCCCCTGATGTATTACTCTGACCTGTGGCAAGTTGTGGGCATTGTGAGCTGGGGCCATGGCTGTGGGGGCCCAAGCACCCCGGGAGTATACACCAAAGTCACAGCCTATCTCAACTGGGTCTACAGTGTCCGGAAGGTGAGCATACTTGTCCTACCTATTGTGCCCTCCCTTCCTTTCTATACTCTTAGGACACCCAGTCATCCTTAGGTTTAATTTAAATGGCTCTGAGACCTTTTACATCACAAATAATTTTCTCTACCAGTAAGCAACAGCCTGGGCTTCCACCATTAAGAGCTGAAATTGCTTAGATCAGAAATTCCCATTAAATGCATACACAACCATATCACTGTCTATTTTCTGGCAGAATGAGACTATCTGATACTTTCCAGAGAACAGATCCTGATGAGAAAGAGGGTAGAAAGACTTATGAGACTTCCCTACAGGGTAGAGAGAGAAGCAAAGAGATTCAGGAAAGGAAAATAAACTGCACACATACATCACTGTTTTGTCCATTTTCAAATCATGACTCTCTTTTCATTGGTCTCTTATTCTAGTCTGAATCATGATGCTGCTGCACCTCTGCAGTGCTGGAAACTGCTTCCTCCCTGTCGTGCCCGCCTGGGGATCGCCCAGAAGCCAAACACAGAGCAAGAGTCCCCTTGGGCACATCTCTCCACCCACAGCCTCAGCATTTCTAGGTGCAACGAAAGGCCTCCATCCCTGTAAGAGACCCCATTGCCCACACACACTCAAGATGAAGTTAGGAGCTGCAGTACTGCCAACCTCCAGTGCTCCCAATATCCCAAGGAGAGAGACACAGCCCACTGAACAGGCCAGCCTCTGAGCCAGTCTCAGAAGGCATTGCTGAGCTCAGAAGGAACATCCCCACTCCACTAAATAGAAGTAGACTCCCTGGTGAGAGCCCAGATCACCAAAAGCTGGAATGGAGGAAGGAAAGGGCCTGAGTCAGCTTTCTCTGGGCAAGAAACCAGTTGTAATGTAAAATGCACTGTCCTACTGTTGGCACAGCTACCCATATTTACTGTTGTTATTGTTACTTATATGGCCACTTTTATTAAACAGGTGTATCAAGTCTTTGCTATAGTTTGACTGGGTTGCTTAATAAGAACTGAGAAAGGATTATTGAACCACAATCTTTCTTCTTTGGCCTGAGTAGGAACAGGCCTTGGGGAGACAATTAATTCTCAGAGTAGAGGATTGGAGAAAAGGAGACATAGAGACCAGGGCTGCAGACTGGGAGCAACAGCGAGCTGCAGACTGGGGAAGCCACAGTGAGCAAGTCTCTTTTCCACTCAGGCCATCTCCCATTGCCCTCCTCCCTTCCTACTGCCTGTGGTATCAGCCATGGGCCAGAGATAGGTGACATTAAATTATGGCTCCCCAGGTGGCTGGAAAAATATCATACACCCCTAAGTCCTAACTTCTATGTATCTAGTGAGCTTTAGGTATGGTTTTTATCATTTTTTTAAAGATTTTATTTATTTATCTTTAGAGGGGAGAGAGGGATCGAAACATCAATGTATGGTTGCCTTTCATGCGCCCCCTGCTGGGAACTGGCCTTCAGGGAACCAGCCTGCAACCCAGGCATGTGCCCTGGCCGGGGAATTGAACCGCGATCTTCTGGTTCACAGGCCTGTGCTCAATCCACTGAGCTACACCAGCCAGGGCTATCATTCATTTTTTTAAAAGGTTATTTATCACCAGCCAGGTATGAAGTGGTCCCCAAGATGGGTTCTGGGAATATGAGCTTCTGCACTCAGAAAAGTAAGCCCCAGTGGACTTCTCTGGGCACTGCATGGAGACTCCAGTTTGGGGGGGTGGTACTTTTGTTTTTGTTTTTTAGAGAGAGGGGGAGGGAAGGGGAGAGAGAGAGGGACAAAAACATCTATGTGTGAGAAAAATTTTGATTGGTAGCCCCTCATATGCTCCCAGCCGGAGACCTGGCCTACAGCCCAAGCATGTGCCCTGACTGGGAATCAAACTGGCAACTGGATTTGCAGAAGGATGCACAACCTACTGATCCATACCAGTCAGGGCAATGCCCCCAGTATTCTGAGGACCTTCTTGCTATATCTGACTCAGATTCTAGATAAAATATACTTGTTAATGCCTTACTAGGTTCTTAGGACATAATAGAGATCCTCAAAAACAAGTAAATAAATAAATATATCATAATCATGAGCTGAAACTAAGGTGGAGATCTGGGAGCAACAGCTAATTAAAGTTTTGGGTTACCCTAGGGTAACCTAATATGAGCTGAGAACAGAACTAAACCCAGATCCACTGTAGGGAGGGAAGCTAAACCTAGGACTCCAATGTGAAATAGAGACAACTGAAGGAAAGAAATATGGTCACAGGTGTCAAATGTGATGAGGAAGGAAAATATTTCAAATTTAGAGACTTGGGATTCCCAAAGACTCTCCAAATATGAGTTCACAATCAAAGATCTGCCAAGTTTTTCTAAAAAGAAAAAACCACCATGTATAGGAATCACCAAAACAGCAAATTTAGAATCCCAAGGACTTCAGATGTTAGAATTATCAAATAATCATAGTAATTACTAACACTACAGAATACTTTTCTCTATCAGACACTATTTCAAGTGCTTCATTGTATACTGATTCATTTAATACTCACACAAGTCTGTGAAATAAGTATGTTCTTATCCCCACTTTAAGGATAAGAAAACTAAGACACAAGGGATTTGAAATACCTTGCCTAAAGTTACATACTGCAAAACTGAACATCAGCATTCCAACTCCAGAGTTCATGTTATAAATGACTGACTATAGGGCCTCCAATATAATGATAATTTGTGAAATTTTTGAATAAATTAAAAGCTAATTTTCCATATTTTAAAATTATTTAATTTTTATTTATTTATCTTTAGAAGAGAAGGGAAGGAGAGAGGGAGAAAAACATCAATGTATGGTTGTCTCTCGTGCATTCCCTGCTGGGAACTGGCCCCTGCTAGGAACTGGCCTGCAACCCAGGCATGCGCTCTGACCGGGAATCGAACCGAGATCCTTTGGTTCGCAGGCCCGTGCTCAATACACTGAGCTACACCAGCCGGAGCTAAAATTATTTTTAATTGTGGTAAAATACACATATGAAGGGGGACTCAAAAAGCCAGAATTTATTTATAAAAAAGTGTGTATCTATTATTACATGTTTAAACTTCAATCCCCTTCAAAGTACTATCCATTTGATGCAATACACTTATCAAGACTTTTTTGCCCCTGCTCAAAACAGTTTTTGAACTCATCAATTTTGATGCCTTTTAGTGCTTCTGCCTTTTTTTTCTTTCATCTCTTTCACATTGGTAAAATGTTTCCCCTTGATGAATTTTTTCATCTGAAGAAACAAAAAATAGTCGCTCAGGTGAAATTGGGTGAATAGGGAGGATGGGACATGGAGGTCATACCATTTTTGGTCAAAAACTGCTGAACATTCATCACAGTGTGGGCAATAAGTTTTGAAAGTCTTCAAAAAAAAAGACTGAGTTCACTGAAGCCAAACACAACCTGTCACAATGGCAGCTGGCACACTGGTACAGATGGGCTCCTAGGACACCCACTGAGTGGGGGAAGTCTGTACTACAAAGGGCCTACCCTCCAAAAGATAATTCCAGTTTTTGGGGGTCCCCCTTCATGACATAAAACTTGCCATCTTAACCTTTTTTAAGCATATGATCAGATGGTATTTTTATTCACATTTTTGTGCCACTACTCATCTACAGAACTATTTTTAACTTGCAAAACTGACACTGTATAACCACTAAACAATAATCCCTTATATCTCACCCCCCATTCCCATCCCTGGCAACCAGAATTTACATTCTGTTTCTATGAATGTGCTACTCCAGGCACTTCATAAGTGGAATTACACAGAATTTGCCTTTTGTGTCTGGCTCATTTCACTTAGTATAGTGTCTTCAACATTCACATCCTCATCAACACTTGTTAGTTTCTATTAAAAGTGGGTATTTGGATAATAAATCAAAAATGGCAGGCAGATTTGAGAAACCAAATAAGAGCTTTTAGAAATAAAAACTAATTTTTCTAATTCTCACCTGAAGATGTTTTCATTGATTGAAGAGAGAGAGAGAAGCTTCAGTGTGAGACAGAAACATTGATTGGTTGCCTTCCTTATGTACTCCAATAAGGGATCAAATCCACCACCTAGGTACACACCCTGAATGGGAATCAAACTGAAGAAATTATTAAATTTGCAACAGAAAGAGATGATGAAATTAAAAAATATGAAAACAAGACTAGGAACAATGGAAGCTAAAATGATAAGTTCTAACACATCCAGTTAGAGACCCAGACAGAGGGAATAGAAAAAATGAGACAATATCAAAAGAGATAACAACTGAGATTTCAGAACTGATTAAAGGTATGAATGTACAGATACAGCATATGTCACCAGAATGTATGTATACCCATACAAACAAGGTGGAAACATTAAAACAAATCCTCACCTAGGCGCATTATAGTAAAACTTCAAAACACCACATGGGGGGTGAGGGAGAAGGAATCTAAAGTAGCCAGAGAGAAAACTAAGGTCACCTACAGTACCACAAACCTACCACAATTAGACTAACAGGAGATTTCTCCACAGGAAGAAAGGAACTAGAAGGCAGTAAAATTGTATTTTCGGTGTGCCAAAAAATAATAATGGTCAATCAAGAATTGTGAACCTTATAAAACTGTCTTTCCAAAATAAAGGCATTGCCCTGACTGGTGCAACTCAGTGGGTTGAACATCATATTGCAAACTGAAAGGTCACCAGTTCAATTCCCCATCAGGGCACATGCCTGGATTGCAGGCCAGGACCCTGTTTGGAGGTGTACAAGAGGCAACTGATTGATGTTTTTCTCATACACCCAAGTTTCTCTTCCTCTCTTTCTCCCACGCTTCTCCCTCTCTAAACATAAATTAAATCAGTTTTAAAAGATAAAGGTATTTTTAGGAAAGAAAAAACTGAGTGTTTAATACCAACAGGTATTCTCTAAAGGACTGTATGAAGCATATACTTTAAGAAAAAGAAAGATGATCCTAAAAGGAAGAACTCAGATACAAGAAGGAATAGTGAAGCAATTGGTAAAAATGTAGATAAATCTAAACAAACTTACTTCATCTACATAAAATAATATCTATTTTGTGGATTAATTTGTAAAAGCCTAATTAAAATACAGAATAACAATAGTATACAAGTCAGACAGGGGGTTAGTTGTAGTCAAAATATTCTGAAGTGCTTATGCTGGTCAATAAGGGAGTTAAATGCTGGTTACACTTATGCTATATAAAGTGTAGTTATAGTATTCTAAATGCTCAGAAGGACAAAAGGAATGTTTAACTTCCAAAACAATAATAACCCATTAAGGAAAAATGAAAAATCAAACAATCTCAAAAGAAGGAGGAGAAAGAGAAGGAGAAGAAGAGAAAGGAGAAGGAAAAATCAAACAATCTCAAAAGAAGGAGGAGAAGAAGAGAAGGAGAAGCACAGAAAAATAGAACAAGTAAAATGTACAAAGTAGGACAGTAAAAACAAAAGTATCAGTTATCAACAAATCAATACATCACAATAAATGTTAAACTGCCTACTATATATAATCAAAATGGATACAAATGTAAAACTAAATTGACTGTTATCTATGAGACAAAGCCAAAACATTACATTACAGAACCATTAAAACTAAAAAGGTTGATAAAGATATGGAAAGCAACTACTCAACCAAATTTAAGCTGGCAAAGCTTTATAAACATTATTTTTAAATAGAGATTTAAGACAAAAAGACAAAACTGCCCTTAACATAGAGTCACTACCTAATCATAAAAAGTTCAATTCTCTAGGAAGATAATAAGTTAAAACTTGTAAACAAAAAAAAGGAAAAAGGAAGAAGAAGAAGAAGAAGAAGAAGAAAAGCAATCCCTTTGTCACCACTGGCATTGGCTATCATACCAACTTCCTATTCTCAAATGGTTTTTAAGAGAAAAAAAAAAAAGCATTCTGCTTTGCCATAGAAACCTACAACCAAGTAACAAAGCTGGCTCAAGATGGTGAAGAAGAAAGTTCCTCTTTGCAGAAACATGCAGCTAATCAATATGAACTGCTTACTAGTTCATGAAGTAAATCTCAATCCATTTCAAAAATAGCATGCACACCCACCAGTCCCAGTTTGGTGCTGCCATTAATTTCCACACAGCCTTGCCTGCATCCCCTACTCTCCCACCTCTAGGCTGTAGTCATTGGCCTGATTTCCTGCTTTAGGCCAGCCCAGCCCTGGCCCCTTTCATTTCCCTGTTTCTAAAATGATGGCAACTGCCATCACCTCTTCTCTTCACACCACACTGGTCTTCACCTTCCCTGTAAATAGGTTGGGCTTTGGCTTGGGTGGTCTTTGCCACACTGTGGTGGGAACCACAGTAGCTCACACACCCAGAGCCAGCAGCTGTACTCACAGAGCTCTTGTTTCCCCAGGGCTGCCTGGAAATTATTGTCTAATGGGACAAATGTTCATTAGTGAAAGACAAGAGACAGGAATTAGCCTACAGATAAATTACTTACCTCTCTTCCCCAAGATGGAACTATTCAGAGCAGCCCTGGTTCCTCAGAGACAATCCTTGTGATTCAGTGATCAGTGAGTTGCTTATGGAGCTGTGGTCAGTGCAGTATCACATGACTTTATGTTTGCTTTCCTTCTGTCCCTTCCAGGCTGCCCTTCTCCATTACTCCTGCTTCCCTGGGATTGAGCCTAATAAAGTGTTCAGATGTTAAACTCACAATAGATAGGAAAGCATGGCAGAGACTTATACATCAGTTCTGATGTCCTCTTCTTGTCTCCACATTGAGGAAAGCATGGATGATTTCTTACTTTCCTTCTTTGTTTTCAGCTCAGGCTTCAGGAATAGAAAAGATTAGAACAGGGGACTTCCACCAAGATGGAGGCGTAGGTGAAAACACCTTGTGTCCTCGCACAACCAAATCTAAAAACAATAAAGTTTTAACAACAACAAATGCAACCAAACCACACAGAAAATTGACAATACGGAGTCCGAAAACAACAAAATGCTCAGCTAAACCAGTAAGAGGGGCGAAGCCAGCAGCAGAGCAGGTTGGCCAAAAAGGTCCCCGACTGGGGTGGTTTGCAGGCAGCCAAGGGCACGAATCCCAGGTGCGGGCTAGCTATGGGCAGACATGGGGAAGAGGCGCGACTGGCTGGCCGCGGTTGGTTGAGCATTTGCGTGCAGATAAACCAGTGAAAAGGCGAGCATTAAGACCACATGGATCAGGGCAGCGGGCTCGCACATTTCTGCTCAGATAAACAGGGAAGGGCGAGTGGTGGGACAGACTGGGCGAGCAGAGAGGACCGCCATTGCTCCCTCTCTGACCCTGCCCCCACATACAGTGTCACAAACCAGTGACCTGGGTGGCCCCGCCCTGGTAAACAACTAAGGTTTCGTTCCTCATACATAACAGGCACAAACAGATCAAAACATGGCTCAAGGACAACTCAGAGCCCCAGAGCCGATAAATCTAAGTGACAAAGAAATAGCCAAAGTTTCAGATGCACAGTTCAAAACACTGGTTATCGGGATCCTTACAGAACTGGTTGATTTTAGTCACAAATTAGAGGAACATATGAAGGCTAAACTAACTGAAATGAATGGAAATACACAGGAAACCAATAGTAATGGAAAGAAAACTAGGACTCAAATCAAGGTAGTAGATCAGAAGGAAGGAAAAAATGACTAAACAGAAAAGAATGAAGAAACAAGAATTCAAAAAAATGAGGAGAGACTTAGGAACCTCCAGGACATCTTTAAACGTTCCAACATTCAAATTATAGGAGTACCAGAAGGGGAAGAGGAACAGTCATGAATGGAAACCTTATTTGAACAAATAATAAAAGAGAACTTCCCCAATCTAGCAAAGGAAATAGACTTCCAGGAAATCCAGGAAGCTCAGAGAATCCCAAAGAAGTTGGACCCAAGAAGGAACACACCAAGTCACATCATCATTACATTAGCCAACATTAAAATGAAGGAGAGACTCCTAGAAGCAGCAAGAGATAAGGGGACAGTCACCTACAAAGGACTTCCCATCAGACTCTCAGCTGATTTCTCAAAAAAGACCTTATAGGCAAGAAGGGGCAGCTGGAAAGAAGTATTCCAAGTCATGAAATCCAAAGACCTACATCCAAGATTGCTCTATCCAGCAAAGCTTTCATTTAGAATGGAAGGACAGATAAAGTGCTTCTCAAATAAGACCAGATTCAAGGAGTTCATCATCACCAAGCTCTTATTATATGAAATGTTAAAGGGACTTACCTAAGAAAAGGAAGATAAAAAAATTGAACAGTGAAAGGACAGCAAACTCACAGTTATTAACAACCACACCTAAAACAAAAGCAAATTAAGAGGACAGCTAGATCAGGAGTGAACCATAGAAATGAAGATCACGTGGAGGGTTAGCAACAGGGGAGTGGGAGAAGGAGAAGGAGGGAGAAGGCACAGAAAATAAGTAGCATAGACAGCAGATAGAAAATAGATGGGGGGGAGGGTAAGAATAGTAGGGGAAATACAAAATCTAAAGAACTTGAGACACGTGTTCATGAACTAAAGGGGGGAATGGTGGGGGAGGGGTGTGCAGGGTGGAGGGGAACGGAGGGGGGAATAGAACAACCGTAATGTCATAATCAATAAAAAAAATTAAAATTATAAAAAGATTAGAACAGCAATACATTGTATCTTTACCCCTTTATCTATAAATTGCTTAAATGTTTTCTTCTGTCTTCTTCATTTGTTATCATGTTGCATATGTCCTTGATATATCAGTGTCAAATATTATATAATGTGAACACGAATTATTTTCTAGGTACTAAAATTAAAACAAAATGCTTCTTTAAAAAGAAATGTAAGTTTAACTTAGAAAAGTTAAGTTTTCTAAGCAACCTGAGCAAGACTATCAAACAGATTAAGCTCTCTAATTGTACTGCTATTCAGTTATAAGGTAATCACAAACAATAATTTTTAAAGTATAAATATATGTGTGATGTTGAAAACACTTCTAAGTAATTTATAGGTCAAAAAAAGAAATTATGAAGAAAAATTTACTTAACATAGAATGATCTGGTCTGTCCAAAAGGTATCCAGCCATGTAATATGAAAAATAGAGACATTTATTACACAAGATACAAGATACAAAAAAACATTGTGCATAAGACAATGATGCCTTAGTCCCCTTCAAAGTAGGTGCCTTGGGACCTCACACAATTCTCCCAATCTCCATCAGCTTCCCCCTTGTATTTTGCTGAATCTCATCAATGGTCTGAAATCTATCTCTTCCCTTTCAAAGGTGATTTTAGTTTTAGGAAAAGCCAGAAGTCACAGGGATCCAAATCTGGGCTGTAGGGGGTGCTGAGTCACCTGAGTGATTTGATGTTTCACCAAAAAACTCTGCATGAGTGTAAGGGAGCTCTGTCCAGCAGAGCTCTCCCAGCCACTGCAGTGAGAATAAATCTACCAAGACATGATCTGCTTGGGGAGAAAAGGCTTACCAATCTCTCAGAGGAGAAGGTCCTTGAACCTCTCTCTCAATGGGCTTTTATTGAGTTTAGTTTGCATATCAAAGAAAGGAGGTATGGTTTACAGATAACATCTCTGGAATCACAGGGGTCCTTGTGAGACAGGGTTTGGTAGACAGGGTGATAGTAACAGCCATAAAACCTGGGAAAACCAACTTCTTATGTGCTTGGGTCCTTAACATTTAAATTGAGGGCATTCTTAGCCAAGCAGGTTTCACAGGATTTTATGCATTATTTCTCAGGCCTGATCACCCCACACACACACCCCTGCCAGGAGCTGCTGATTCTGCCACAAGGCTATATTCCCCTTTGGCATTGTTTCAGGCCTAAATCAGGTGGCAGAAGCAAGGCAGCCCAGAGATTAGGAGACTTTTTACAGATAGAATGATGACTCAGGCTATGATAAAGCCAAGGGGTGAAGGTCTTTTGTCCCTACTCCATAATCCCCTAAATCCTTCCCTGACGGCCCCTTTCTGACTGTGCCTGTCTTAGGTTGTTCCTTCCTTGCGGAATCTTACCCATCATTGACTATCCAGCCATCCTGCAGGGGCCAAGCAGGGTGAAGTAAAGGGGGAAGAGGCTGCACCCCTGCCAGGAGAATAAGTTTTGTCTCCTTAGTGGCTTATGGTCCCAAAGTCCTCTAGCCATGGGACCTTTCCACCTGTTGGCAAGGTTACAGCTCCTGAAACCAAGAAGGATGGTTCCCAACACATGGGACCTGATGCATGAGTATGTGCGTTGTCATGATGAAATTGCCAATCACCAGTTGCCCAAGAGCTGTGGCCTTCTGAATCATCCAAATCGTTTCTGTGTAGGAATGTTCAAGCTTAATATAAAGTTTGATGCAGATCGGTTGCTCTACTTGCTCAGTCATTTTGAATGCCACAGCTACTTTGTACACATGCTCACTCAAGAGTGTCTACTGCCCCCACTAACTGGTACAGTGAAGTTATCATTGTTCACACATATCTTCTGTGTGAATCCACTCTCCTTGGCTGCCAGGTTACATCGATGTCATGCAAACCATTCTCATTATATTAACATTGGCTAGACTTTTTCCTGAAAGACCTCACATATAAGAAAGATATGATAGATGATAGATGATAGATAGATAGATAGATAGATAGATAGATAGATAGATAGATAGATAGATAGATAGATACTTTAAAAATACTTCCATGGAATACTTTAGGGTGACATTCAGCAGCTAAACTTGAGGTGCTTGTGCTCTTTCTGGATCTAGACTTGTGCTAAGATGTTCCTATCCTTGCATTCTGTGCTCGGGACATAAGTGATTCCATGGGGGGTGGCCAAAAGGAAACTGGACAATATACTATTACTAACACAGAGACTCTCACAGCAGACCCTCATCATTTCTAGAAGGGAGGGTATGGAGAGAAGTTTGGTGGGTAAAAATCTTCCCCCTTTCCACAAGGAAGTGAGGGAGCTGAACCCCATAAGATAAGTCAGAACTTGGGCCTGGCTGTCACAGCTCTGGGTCCAGAACCCTCTCCATAAGAAGGTCTTTACCTAAGTGCCAGCCATTACACCATGATAGAGCTCTGAGTACAAACTTGGGCCAGGTACTAGGAGAGGCATGAGAGGGAGGTGAAGGAAGAGGATGCAGCCTGAGCCCACTAGTGTGGTGGGTGCACTTTCCCTTTCCACTGAGGACTTAAGACTTGGTCTCCCCTGGCTGAGCTAAAATACCAAAAATGTCTGGCCAAAACAAAATGGAGCAGACCACAACAGGGCAAAGCAGACCAGAGCAGGACAGGGCTATCTAACCAGCAAGGTCTAGCCCCAGGGCTGCCTCACAGCCATTCTGTATCAAATTTGAGCTGTTTTGCCCTAAATAAAGTTTTCTTCTTTACTGTGCCCTAAACTGGGGATTCCTATTGGCATTGAATTGGCACCAAGGACCATCTACCATCAGCTCACACCTTGCATTTTACATTCTAGTTAGAGAAGATGTACAATAAACAAGTGAATAAATATATCTCTAGAGATAAGTGCTTTGAAAACAAATAAAGCAGGATAAGAAGAAAGTGCCTGAGCTTGTGCAAAGTGTTATTGTAGATAGGAGGCCAGGGAAATCTTTTCTGAAGAGAAGGTATTTGAGCAGAGACCTGATTGAAAGAAGAGAATGAACACTGTGAACATCTGGAGGAAGAAACTTCTAGTAGAGAAAAAGCATATGCAAAAGTCCTGAGATAGGAGGAGGCTGATATTTTGAGCAACAGCAAGGAGAACAATGATAAAAAGTGGAATGAGTGAGCAAAAGGAGAGTGTTAGAAAAAGAACATGACAACAGGAGCAAGAACAATAAGGCCTTCCAGGAAACTGTGAGGCATGAATAAAATAAGCTGGAAATTTCTGAACAAAAGAACGACATAATCTAATTTTTTGGAATTTTTTAAGATGTCATTTACAAATAGTAAACTTTTAATGCAGAGTTCTTCCAATTTTGACAAATGTGTACAAGCATGTAACCATAACTCAATCACCCCCAAAAGTCCCCCTTGCCCTTTGTAACCTCCTCACCCCCACCTATAATGCCTGGCAGTCACTGACTGAAAGGTTTTCTTAGGCTCTGCCAAGGAAGAAATGCCAATCAGCCACAAAGTTAGGAGGCACTATAGAGCTTTATTGGGGTTTGTGCACCCAGGTGAGGTTCTCCAGTCTGCAGAGTGGGGCCAGGGAAGTCGTGCCCAAGCAGGGAATTTGGCGGGGTTTTATTTTGGTAGGCTCTCTTCGTGGGAGCCAAGGATTGGTCCCCTTTGAACAAAGCCACAATATATCATTGGTGGTTTTCCACGGGCTCAGGTTGCTACGCAGATATCCATTTTGGCAAAGCCCACCCTTTCAGCTCTCTGGTTTGACATCAGCCATCTTTTCTGGGTTGTAGTTCAGCTGCCATTTTGTCCTACCCCACCCATCCTGACACTGACCTATTTTGTGTCCCTGTAGTTTTGGTTTTTCAGGATTTCATATAAATGGAGCTGTCTAGTAGGTACCTTTTTTAGTCTGAATTCTTTCACTTCACATAATGCATTTGAGATTCATCCATGTGGACACATGGAACTTTCATTACTGAGTGGTATTCCACAGTATGGATGTACAACAGTTTGTTTATCTATTCACCAGTTGAAGGGCATTTAGGTAGTTTCAAAGCAAAGAGTTCCTGTGAGTATTTTGTTCTGGGTTCTTCTTGCCCGTTGCCTGTAAAAACTGTGGTTCTCAATGCCAGAGTTTGGTAAAAAGGAAAGCAATGACCTGAGTCATACTGTTACCGAACAAGAGGTCCGAGGGAGGGGGGGCAATGTTTGGCCCACCTAGAAATGCCAAAAACTGCTACAGAACAGGGACCCCTCCCAAGGACAAAATACTAAAATCTACTGGGCTCTTCTGTCCACCACCAATTGGAAAGACATGTCTCAATGCCAGAGATTTGTGAAAAGAAAACAAAATTTTTATTTAAGCTATTAGGCTATTCAGGCCTAATGCCTCCACTAAAATATCAAAGTCCTTTAGGAGTTTAGAATGCTGAGGCCCAGGGTATATATATGCCTACATCCACACAGCTCCTGCTTCTCCCACTGTCCCAAGTCTGGGTACCGTAAATCAGGAAAAGAGCACACGTCCCTTTTTCAGGCCGGTGGCACCATCAGCTGTGTCGCCATGCAGGCAGGATCTCTGTCTAGTTAATCCAAAGTCATGCAGTACCCTCTCACGGTCCACTTCCAAGAGTTCTTTGTACCCAGTTCCAGTCAAAGTCTCTCCTGCTTTCCAGGCCACACCGCCAAAGGGGCACCCCAAAGCCACGTGGGCCTCCTCTACCAAAGCTGCCACCAAAAGCATGTGGCTTTCTTCTTCACCTGGCTACAGGGATCTCCATTCTGGCAAAGCTGAGTGGTACTCTTTCACTCTGCTGAGACTGCATGGCTCTCTCCTTCTTCACCTCTGCAAGAGGAGGTCTTAACTCTATTGAAACCGCATGGCTCTTCTTTTCATCTGGCTGCAGTGGTCCCCATTCTAGCAGAGCCGAGTGGTACTCTTTTCACTCTGCTGAGACCACGTGGCTCTCTCCTTCTTTATCTCTGCAAGAGGAGGTCTTAACTCTGTTGAAACCGTGTGGCTCTCCCCTACAATGGCCACCACCCCCTTACTTTGCTGAAACTCCATGGCTCCCTCCTCACCTAGGCAGTTATCGCCTCATGTCCTGGGGCCCATCTTTTCCAAGCTCTCACGCAGGCACTCTCACTCAAGAGCGCAGCCCCTAGTTACATCCTGGGTAGAAGCCACTCCCTTCTCCCTGGCTCAAAGCATAGCCACAGCTATTTAACATATCTGTGAAGCCAGTTAAAGGTTATAGATATGTTAAATAATCATTCTAGAGGTTAGCTCCAAAACCGTTGCTCTCAATGGCCCTGCTCTATTAGTCCCTTCCCCCTGGGGGTGGGGAGAGAGTGAGGACATCTTATATGTCTCTCCAATATTCCTATACACTTTGAATTCTGGACACCATTCCAAATTTTTTTGCCCCCCCCTTGGCTGCACCCTGTATCAATACAGGTTTAGAGTAATGGCAGAATTTTCCCAATAAGTCTCATTCCCTTTAAACACCCACAAGCACACATAGTCCTGCCATCCCCCTTTGCCCAGTCAGGCCAGTCTCAGAGCATGCCAGTCAAAAGAACCACTTTCCAGAAGAAAAAAAACAGGAGTCTGCCATTCACTTCTCCTGCGGGGGCAGGGGCAGGGGCAGGTGGGGGGGCACCTCCATGCTACATCACCAGTCAAAATCACGCCCATCTCCCTAGCACAGGCAAACTATTCAGTATTACTATGAAGCTGGCCTGCTGTTACTGATATGCAAAGTGACTCTCAATTGCTGTGCTGCTGCTCTTCCCAGCCCCAAAGCCAGGCTCGTGGGGTGTTTGGGGGCTTCTCAGCCTACATCCCATTCTGAACCTCATTTTGTAACAGGGTGTGTTATAAGAGGGGCCCCCAAATGGGGATTTGTAATGGGGTCCAGAACTCAGGGTGCCCAGGAAATATTAGAAAAAATATATACATATAGGATGTCCTCGCCCCCACAAGTCTGAGCTGGGGGATGGGACGCAGGGAGCAGGGCCATTGACAGCTATTTTGCACAGCAACAGTTTTGCAGATAACCTCTAGAACAGTCATTTAGCATATCTATAACTTTTAACTGGTTTCATAGATATGTTAAATAGCTATGGTCAGGCTTTGAGCCAGGGGGATGGGAGTGACTTCAACCCACAATGTAACTGGGAGGCAACTCCCTCTGGTTACAGAGCCTGCGTGAGAGCTTGGAGATGATTGGCTCCATGCCATGGGGCCACACCTGCCCAGACTTGCTGTGTAAATTTAGTAAAACTAGAAGAATACAGGAATGCTGGCAGGTGTAGCAGATTGTGGGAGGAGTTGGAAATGGGGCTGCAGAGGAAGGTTGGCACTGGGATTTAAACCCAGGCAAGGCAGCCATACTGAGCTTTTTGGGACCACGAGGCTTTGGTGAAAGTTGGGACTGTAGGGCTTTAGGGTGCTCCCTTTTGCCACATAGCTTAGGAAACAGGAGAGACTTTGCCTGAAAGAAAAGGGGTGAAAGGATTCTTGCTGGTGAGCCATGAGAAGGTGCCACATGGTTTTGCATTAACTGCAGTTCATGGCAGCAACACAGCTGATGGTGCTGGAGCCAAGGGGCTGCCCGAACCACAGACTTCTATTCCTTTTCCTGAGATATGGTACCCCAGACTGGGCAGAGGGGAGAAGGAAAGATTGTGCATTTGCGGGTATTCTAAAGGACTTCAGTATTTTTTATGAAGACATTAAGTCGTTATTCTAAGTCTATATAAATTTTTTTAAAAAATAATCCCTTTCCTTTTCACCAATCTCTGGCATTGAGAGACATCTTTTCCTGGGGGCAGGCAAGGCGAACCTAGTACGGGGGTTGTGGGGTGGTGCCTGGAACACAAGGGTCCATTCAGTAACAGTATATCATTCGCCCTGCCCCGGGTCTGTTCTGTAACAGTTTCATAGCCATTACAGTTTCTTGGTTTTGGTGTGAGATGTGTCTGTTTGGTATTCCCGTACTGTGGAATACCACTCAGTAATGAAAGTTCCATGTGCCAACATGGATGAATCTCAAATGCATTTTGTGAAGTGAAAGAATTCAGACTAAAAAAGGTACCTACTAGACAGCTCCATTTACATGAAATCCTGAAAAAACAAAACTATAGGGACACAAAACCATATTCATTTCCCCTTGACTTCCTTTCCCTGTTTCAGTGGGAGAGGTATGACCCCACCTGTCTAAAGCCAATCATTCCACTTGGCCTCTGGGTCTCATCCTCTCAGGTTTACCCAAAGGACACTCTACTCTCTCTCAGCTACCAGAGCCTTTCCCACTCCAGCATCTCTTCCCCACCTGCATTTAACCCTGCTTTTGTCTTCCATCTTAAAAAGAAAGCCATCCACCCTTCTTCCTACTTGGGCCAATGCCCTTTCTACCCTTCACAGCCTAGTTACTTGAAATTGTAACCTCATACTCTGTTGCTACTCCCCACTACCACTGACTATTGCACACCCTGAAATCAAATTTCTGCCACCTCCCACTCCTGGTCATCGCATTCCACTATCCTGAGCTTGCTGGGGGCACCAATGGTCTCCATGAGGACTGATACATGATGGACATTCTCTTCTAAGGGAGCACTTCTTGCTCCCTTGACCTCAAAAACACTCTGCCTTGTCCTTGGGCCCTTCCTCACCCACCCCCTTTATGACATACCCTCATCCAACTAGCCCCTGAATGTTAGAGCCCATCTTTCCCATGGTCTGAATAAACCACTTACTCCTAAGGTCTAGACCCTTGTTTTCAACTGTTTACCATTCTGCTATCCAATGGGCAAATGCAACATTTTCATAATTGAACTTACCCTCTCCTCCCCATGTCCCAGTATGCCACTCTCCTCAGTTCCCTTTCAGGGTAAAGTTACCTCTAAAGACCCAGTCATCTATAGGAGGAATTTAGAAGTCATCCTAACCACCTTCTTCTCTTAGTCCCCAGAAATCGAGCTCTGGAAATTTAACTTCCTAAATTATGTCAGCCCTTGCACTTCTTCCCATCCCCTTTCTGCTGTACTTCTGGCTTGAGTAACCACACTGGCCCAAGTAACCACAGTGGCCCCACACTCCACCCTCTCCTTGCCTGCTATCTCCAACTCAGTCCCATCTCTTCCTGCTGAACTCTCCCAATGGCTTCAAAATAAAATGTATACCTTGTGGCACAGCCTGTAAGCCCTGCATGATCTAGACCCTGCCCACCCTGCCTGCTGCCCACCTCCTCCTCCCCACTCCCCACCACACCATCTGTGCTTTAGTTGCAGCTGCACCTCTTACAGTCCTGTCACCTCACAAACTGTTCTGTGTTCACCCAAACGCATTTCTATGTTCTGCTGGGCACCCAGGGACTACATTTGCCAGTCTCCCTTTAGGAGAGCATAGTGGCAGAATGATGTGACCATCTTCCAGGCCTGGCCCATGAAAATTGCAATACACCATCTTCCTTCAATCCTTCCCCATCCACCAGTTGTACCTTTGAAATTCAGTCTGAGGTGAATCCACTGAAGAGAAGAATATGGTATGTTGAGAAATCATGGTGTGATAAAGTCCAAGAGTATACGCAGATACACACTACACACACACATGTTTGTGTATCCCCAATTTCTTCTTAGCCTGGCCTTATGCCCAGCAGCTAGAAACTTCTGAAAGCAAAAGTGCTTGGATAATCTAGGTTAAAATAATTTAAGATGGACAATATGAAATGTGCATGAGTAGAACCATTCCTGAGGTATAAGCCTAAGCTTCCTCCTTCCCCCATCCCCAGATAGCTTGTCCCCTGGAACAGCAAGCTCAGGGGACCCGCCATGCAAAGCCTGCTATGCCCATGGACTCTAGTCAGTAAGCTGTTTTGTGCTGTTCCTCTTTAAAGTTGCCTTTGTTCATTTGAAGCAGATTTCACCTGGGTCCAAATGTAAAGCTAGGGTTGGTGAAGCCTGAGGAAGAGGTATGATGGCATTTAGTGCTAACAGAATCATTACCCAGGTCATCAGCACTGCGAGGGCCCTGGCAATGATTTCAGTGTTAAATTCCCACCTTTTCAACCTCTCCAGGGAAGGTATCAGCACTAATATGATTTGGGTGGCTGTGACTATGCCAGACCTTCTTAGGCTCTTTATATGTGATATTTCACCTAGGCAGGTAACATTTTCAACACAAAGAGACTAGACCTCACAGAAGTAAAGAAACTCATCCCAATTATAGCTGGCAGGTAACAAAACTGGAACCCAACACCCAATTAGCCATAAACAAAGACCACAAACCATGTCTATTCAACATAATTTTTATTTCATCCAAGGCAAAGCTAAATAAAAATTCTACAGTGCAAAATTGTTGTAAAGGTGAGAGAGTGTGATCACATCCATTCTGTGCTTGAACACAAGTCAGTGCTGAAAGTGTGCACAACTGTGCCTCCCAGAGGCACCTTGGACTTGAGGCCTCCCAAGGCCCCCCTGCTGTATCATTTTGATCTATAGTAATACAGGAAATTGACTGTGGGTATTGTTGTCATCCAAGCCAGAGGAATAAACCATGCATAAGATAGTCAAAAGCACTACATATTAGGTGGGATGTGAGAGGTTAGGGACTCCAACCTGGGACAAAGTAAAGTGAAGCAAACTACAGATTTTTCCAGAGAAGTTCTTTCTCTTCTACCACACCCCCATCCCCTGCCTCAGCACTCTGATGGGGAGATTGAGTCATGGAGTTATGGAGCCCAGGAGTATGGCTGGTCTTCCCCTCTGTTTCTTGGCCTTTCTCAGTCCCAGGTGCCCCAGCAGATATAGCTGAGGCCAGAGTAGTAGCTCCTGAAATGTAGTCTCCCCATCTCAGGCATGCTCAGCCTTCATATATTCCCTGTCTCTACAGAGCCCACCCACTCTGCAGTCATGCATTTCCACAGCACATTCCATGCCTCTCCATTTTATAGATGGGGATAGCTGAGCCCAGAGAAAATGCATGACCCACCTATTAGGCACACCCTCACTTGTCACCATCTCAGAAATATAGTCTCACCTCCAGCTCTAGTCAGCCAGCCAGATGTGAAAAGTCTGAGCTCTATCAGCTCCGCTCCCAGACCTCGCTAGCATCACAGGTTCATTCTGGCTACCTTCTGCTCAATTCTTACATGAGGAGACTCAAGGCCTAGAATGCTGAGGCCCTGTTTTGAGGTCAAGGATAGGAAACTGAGAAAAACTTTGTCTTTGGTCTCACTCACTTTATAGTTGGCACAGCTGCATCTGTCCAGGGCTCCCAAGATCCACTTTGTAAATGGTTCTGTGTAGCCAACAAGTCCTGAAAACACCCTTGCCAGCCCTGGACATCACCTGGAGTCTGGCATACATTAAGGGTCTACATGGGAAGGTGCCTTTGCGTTCTACTGTAAATCCATGTCAATGTTTCTCCATGGGTATAATCCCAGCATTCGGGCAGGACAATCCTTTGTTGTGAGGACTTAATTTAGCTTTCTTAGTCCCAATTTACAAAGTGCCAGTAGATAATTCTAGGCATTGGGGCAACTAAAAGTGTCCCCAACTGTCCCAATCACCTCTTAAAAACCACCAACCAAAAGCCATGGACAAGAAGCTTTAAGCATCAGAGCAAAGGTCTCTAACATCACAAAGACTAAAATAATTCCAAGGAGGGAAAGTGGAAAGAGCAGGAGAGAGAGGAGGAGGAGGAAAATAGAGTTAGTTCCAGGGATGGGACACAGAGAAGAGCGCAGAATAAACTTGGAACAATCCCACCAATTATAATACCTGGCCTCCTAGATCCCTTTCCAAGTCCAAAAAACGTTTTAAACAAAAACCTGCCAAGCCTCACAACAATCCTGTGAGGTAGGGTAAGTATTATTACACCCATTTTATAGATGGGGAGGCTGAGACTAGAGAAGACCCATGACCCACCTACTAGTCAGCAGTAGAGGCAGGAGTGGAGAGGATGATGTGCCCTCTTTCCCCACTCTGTGTGCCTGGGCTGCTTCTCAAGGATGCCTCTCCTTAGTAAGGAGAGCCCAAGACCTTGCCCAACCAATGTTGAAGCTGAGAAAGGAGAAAGCAGTTTTGCATGATGGCAGCTACAAAAAAAATTTCTAAATGCCTAGTGGCTCTGCTCTGTCTGTTTCCAAAACCAGGAAAATTTGACCCAGAGGCCAGGATGAGTTCTGGGTGTCAAAGTACAGAAAGGACAAAGGCAGATCAGAGTAGGACCCTGTGGGCACATCCGGTTAGGCATCAGCCACACGCCACAGCCCTGGTGCCCTACAGGTGCTGCCATTTCTCATTCTCTCCCCACCTCTACCCTTGTGGAAGCTTGCTGCTGCTTTCTGGAAGAGAAAGCCCTCAGGCAATTCCCATAATTTCTGTTAAAGGGGCTACTCCCCTCACCCCAGGAACCCAGAGAACAAGTCTCAGAAATTCTATAAGAGAGCGAGGGAGTGGGAGCAGAGGGTGGAGAGCTCCATTGTCATAGCTCCATGCCATCTCTCACATCCCCATTTCTACTCCACAGAAAAAACACAAGAGAACTTCCATCAGGAGGGCCCACTCTCAATTCTACTACATCCTTTGTCAGGGACCCCAATGGGAGCCCTGGGCAGTGTCTCAGCCACTGCACAGGGGCTGTTGGTGACACAACCCCAGCTCCCTGCTCCACTGCATGACCCAGGGTAAGGACCATTGGAAATCCCTCACCAGTGCCACCCCAGAGGTGCTGCTATGTATGGGCTGAAGACGGGATAGAGGGGATGAGCTGGGACCTGGGAGCTAAGGCACAGTCTAGCCCTACATTCAGGGGTGTGCAAACCAGTTCCTGGAAAAGCTGCAGTACTCACTCCTTGCTCCTCCCCTATCCTGGGATGGGAGAGGGGGTGGCACAGCTGAGTATGAAGCAGCCAGAAAACCCAAGGGTCCTCTCATCCAAAGGAAGAGAATCCCTGAGATGAAGAATAAGATGTGGTAGAGGGCACAGGAAGAGCAAGCCAACAGGAGGGGAGGGTGTAACACCTCAAGCAAGATGATGCCACCTGTTGCATCAAGGAAAGCGCAGGGTAGAACCAGACTCGGAGTTCCCAGTAGTGGCAATGGTCCTGCCATGCCAAGGAGAAGGGGTGGTGGGCACTGGCAGGGCTGGAGTGGGCATTCCAGTGGCCACAAGGCCCAGGACACTGGTTCTCCCACCACTGCAACTCTGAAATGCTAGGGAAGGGGTAGGCAGCACCCCAGTACTTCAGAAAGGCCCAGCAGGCCTCTTCATGAGCCCGTCAGAAACCAAGAGATCAGGGGAGCAGGCTAGGTGGGCCAGCACCCCCACAACACTATGGCAGCCAGCCTCCCATTATGAAGTTTCAGAATTCAAAGCAGCAGGGTTTTGGGGAGCAAGAGTTATAGGTCCAAGGCAGGGAGGCACCCTGCTGTGGGGGAGATAAAGAGAAGAGCCTCACTATGGGGGGTCGGGAATCCATCAAAGCCTCTCACTGTAGGCCCTCCTGCAGTAGCCTCCCACCCTCAGATCCTACACAGAGTCCTCTAAGCCACTCCCACTATCAAAAAGGTTAGTAATCCATACTAAAGGCCCAGCTACTGGGGCAGCCCTCACTAGTCCCCCAAGTCTCTCTAAAAGAGAATTCTGGAGGAAAACCAAGGCATTGTTCTTATACAGTGGAGAGGGATAAGGAGAACCACCTACCCAAGTGTTGGAGGATGGACCCTCCACCCTCTGAGCCTCTCCTTTTCTTTCCTGAACCTTCCACTGCCCATCCACCCCCCCACCAACTTTCATCCCTGGGGAGCCCTGGCTGGGGAGAGGGTGGGGCAGGCTGGACAGGACCTTAATTTCTCCCCACTGAGAAAAACTACAGTTTGAGTCAAGCAGCAGATGTCTCAGGCACATGGGTTCACAGACATGGCTCAAGCATGTTTCATCATCAGAAAGTGAGGCTCTCTGTGGCTGCTTGGCCCCAGGCTGGGGCTCACACCTTTGTCGGTGGTTTCTCTTCCGCCTTGGAGCCCGGCAACCCATTCTCTGTATTGTCATTCCCTGAGGAACTTACAAGGCACTCCTTCCTAGAGAGAGAGGGAGGAGAGAAGGGCACTGGTGAGAGGAGAAGCAAGAGTATTGGATACATTGTGAACAGGGAGCCCAGCTCTCTCCCTGGCCTTCCACGGAGCTAAGGTAGCCAGAGGCCAAGCCCAGGCCTAAGCACTGTACCGCGGTTTCCTCAACTATATAATGGATGTAACAATAACACCTTCTTTATGGGGTTGCTAGGAACAGTCAACAAGCATGTGCAACAGTGCCTGGCACATAGAAAGTACTCGGTAAGGCTAGCCATCACCTAGTCACCTCAACATGGCAGGAAGCAAGGGTATCAGGCTCTGCTCCCAGGTGTCAAGCTGAGGGGAAGCCAAACCAGGGTATTTCTCACACTGTGCCAAGCCAGGGAAAGGGTGCAAGCCTGTGGGGAGGGCTCAGTATGCCAAGGGCAAAGAGCCCCTCCCCCAGGGCCCTAGCAGGCCCTTCCTCCCTGAGCTCACTGTGACCAGCAGAAGAAGAACAGGGAAGGGGCAGAGCAGAGGTTCTGCACCAAGGATGGCAGGTGTGAGCAGACAGTGGTGCAACAGTGCAGAGGGCAGCAGGAAAGAGAAATGCTTAGATGGGAAGACACCGTCCTGGCAGCTTGTGCTGAACATGCTTCAATTTCAGTTCATCTCACCTCAACATCAGTGCCCAAGTCTTCAGGGAAGACCTGACTGTTACGTCACACCTGGCTTTCTGCTCATGAAAATGTCCAAGGCTTTTCCATAGCTACCATTGCTAAACTACATTTTAGCCTCGCCCTAGGCTTGCATAGCCAGGTTTGAAGCCCTTGGGAAGGAACATTTTGTCTGCATTGATTTCATCTTGCAGAAATTTTTCCAACTTATCATGATCCTCTAGATCCCAATTTTGTTCTCCAACATAGTCACTAGGTTCCTGAAAATTCGACTAAGTATGTCATTGCTAGTATAGTTCAAATGTTGATAACCATAAACAAAGCCCTGGCTGGTATAACTCAGTGGATTGAGCATGGGCCTGTGAAGCAAAGGGTCACTGGTTTGATTCCCAGTCAGGGCACATGCCTGGGTTGCAGGCCAGGTCCCCAGTAGGGGACACATGAGAGGCAACCACACATTCATGTTTCTCTCCCTCTCTTTCTCCTTTCCTTCCTTTCTCTCTAAAAATGAGTAAATAAATAAATAAATAAATAAGTTAATTAATTGTAAAAATATATCACAATTAGTTTTTCAAAAAATAACCATGAACAGCCCTGGCTGGTGTAGCTCAGTGGACTGAGCATGGGCCTGCAAACCAAAAGACTGCTATTCAATTTCCCATCAGGGCACATGTCTGGGTTGCAGGCCAGCTCCCAACAGCGGCCAGTTCCCAGCAGGGGATGCACCAGAAGCAATCATACATTGATATATCTCTCCTTCTCTCCTTCCCTTCACTTCTAAAGATAAATAAATAAAAATTTTAAAAAATAACTATGAACAAGGAGTCCTGAGGCATACTGCTGAAGACCTCTAGTGAGATGGGTCTATGTATTTATCTATTATCTATCTAGTCAATCTGCCAATTCCTATTTACCTAACCATCCATATTTTTTCACCAAGAACCTACTGGGCACTGGGCACTATAAGACTAGAAGGGTAGGCAATTTTACATGGTGCCTATGCTCAGATAACTTGTGGTTTTTCATGGAATTTGATATTAAACAGTGTACACCAAGAAGGAACTCAATATAGAAAGGCTCCTTCTAGGGGTCAGGGAAGGCTCTTGGGAAGTATGATTTAAGTTGAGACCATGAAAGATGAGTGGGAAAGTAGGGAAGAGACATTCCAGGCAGAGGGAACACACCTATGTGAAAGCCTAGAACTGATGATGTGAAGCTGTCCAACACCTCCCTCCTTCTCAGGAGGCCAACCCACCTCTGCTGCTAATACAGGTTTTCCTTGCCACTCAGAGGACCCTTCTCAGGTTTCCCCAGGGCCTGCCTCCAGCCTCCCCACACAGTCCACTATGGCCAGACCCTTTATTCTGAAGGCCTCTGACAGAGTCCTAGCCAGCTCCTCTATGTTCACAAGAGCCAATCCCAGCCTGGACTCCAAGGTCCCCACCAACCTCCCTTGCACAGTTTTTATCCCCTTCCTTCCTACCCCATCTCCCCCTACCAACAAACACAATGCCTTGTTCTCCAGACACATACCCACTTCCTAGACATTCTGCCTTTTCTCTCAGTGGTTCCCACATCTGAAACAGCCTTCTCTTTACCCTTCCTAGGGCTTAAATGAGATCCACCTATCAAGGCCCACCACAAACTCCTTTTGGCCAAAAATTCTTCCCTAGTATTCCACCCTCTTCTGACCCCCTGCAGCATTCTATGACACCTCTTTGCTGCCACTGATCCCTTCTACTTTCTATTACATTTATTGGTGTACACACCCTTCACTTAAGGGCAGAATATCATTCCTTCCAGAATTTCCTACAGCACCTGACACATGCCTTTGCACACAGTACCTCAAAAATAGGCACTGATTGAAAGAATGAATGCATGAGCTCTAGATATACCCTATGAATCAGTAGGGTATAATGGCAATGGTTCAAGCTTTGAACTCAAACAATCCAGGGTTCAAATCTCACTTCTATCACTTACTAGCTGTGTGGCATTGGGCAAATCACTTAACCACTCTGAGCTTCACTTTGCTCAACTGTAAAATGAAAATTATGGTTATTACATAAAAATGTCTGGAGACACCATGTAGGTATTTGATGAATGCCAGGCAGTGCTGGCATCTGTAGCAGTCTCCTGACCCACCAAGTGCTGAGTAAGAAAACAGTTAGCCTGTCTTGTTGTTGATGAACCTATGGTGGTACCCAAGGGTCCCTTCTCTTAAGTGCTTTAAAACCAGATGTTAAATTCTATCTTCTTCAATTTTGCTTACCATTAATAGTAACATTGGTTATTAACAACAAAGTTTGGTCCTTCTCCATGTTTCTGGCCCCTCTGAAGATTTCCAAACCCTTCACAGCCTCTGGCCATGATGCAGGGAGACGCCTCAAGAGCTCTTCCTCTCAGCCAGAACCTGGGATGAGGTGCCCAGTGGCTCCTCACTCCAACATCCTTAACATTCCCCCTGCCTCAGCTCCTTCCCCTCTCATCAGTGTAATTTCTGCCCTTCCCAGACTAATTCCCTCTTCTCAACCAAGCAGAATGAAGCAAATGGAAGCAAAGCAGTTCTCCCTTCCTCATCCACCTTTCTGTCACTGTCACCTCTCTGCTCCAATGGCAAGCATCCTTCACCTCATCTTCTTGTTAAGAACACAACTTTCAGTGTCTTCTCCCTGGGCAGTATTGCAACAATCCCCACCCGTTTTGGCAATTTTTCCCTCCCCTCCCCCTTAGAGATGTCTATTTTTATATATGAATTAATCCTAGAGCTTCCTAGAAAGCAATATCAGCCTTTTTAGATTTCTTTACCTCTCCCATTTGAATTTTGAATTTTGAAAAACTTCCAACTCTCCAAAAGGATCTTCCCATTTTAAAGTTTCTGTACATGGAATCTGATACTTTCTCTGATTTAGATCAAAAGGGCTTCCTAAATTCTTTAGTAGGACTTGGGGTTGGGGTAATATAAGTAAAAGAGAGAGGCTAATGGAATGGGCAGAAAGACAGTGGGACAAGAAGGAGTAAATAACTTGCATTTATGAACTCAATGAATTCAACATATTCAATAAATACCTTTTTGGGAGCATGGGGAAGAGGGAGTGAGACTAGCAGAGGGGTGGAGGGGTAAGACGGAGAGCAGTAGGGTTAGGAAGACATGGTGGGGTGAGGGGATGGATGGAAAGAGAAAGGCTGAGGGGATCAGATGACAGTGGAACTAGAGGAGGTTGGGAACACACACGGGATGAGAGTAGGTGGTGGGCTGGTGGAAAAGAGAAGTGTGCTCTGAAGACAACTCACTTCTGTTCCTGAGTCTTCTTGAGGATAAAGGTGATGAGCTTCTTGACCAGCAGAATGAAGATAAGGAGCCCAATGACCCCACCCACAACGGCCAGGATGATAAGTGTCACCGTATTGTCCACTTCTTCCACTACGTGCCACAGCCAGGAGAGAAGGAAGAGAAAAAAAGGGAGCAGGAGTCACCTGGAGCCAAGCACCATGTGACCACACAGCCTTCAACCCCAGTATCTGGGACATGTCTCCCTACCCCAGAGCCCTGGCCCTCCATGCAGAGCCTTAGAGCAAGAAGCAGGAGAAGCCAGAACATGGCACCCACCAGGCTAATGCACCACACAAGGGGCCCCTCCTCTCCCCTACTCTCCACACATCCTCCCACAGACACGCGTACCGGCTCTAAAATAATTCAGACTCCAAGCCCCCAAATTGCCCCATGAGAATATCCTTTCTTCTTCCTAGGTCTTTTTTTTTTTTTTTTTTTGCCTGTGCAGAAAAAAAATAAGACTCTCTCTATATCTCCCATGTGGTAGGGAAACTTTGGAGTCAGTCTGGATTTTAAGTAAAGGATTTCAACAGTCACTAACAAGCTGGAACCTCAAGCAGGTCCTTTAACCCTTCTTTCCCCTGTTTCCTCATCTGAAAACTGAACTCTCGATTCCTTCACAAACCTGTTCTACCCATAGCCTCTTCCATCTTTGTCCAAAAAACTCCACTTTCCAGTTGCTCTGACCAAAATCCCTGAAGTTATCCTTGATTTTTCTTTTTCTCAAACCCCATATCTAATCCACCTGAGAATTCTGAAGGCCCTAACTGCAACAACAACAACAAAATCAGGAATCTGACCCCTAACCACCACTCTGGCATCTCTTGCCTAAATGTTTGCTGTAGCCTCCAAACTGGGCTCCTCACTCCACTGTTTGACCTTGGCACAGCAGCCAGAGGCAGCCTATGCCAGCATTAACTCCTCTGCTCAGAGCCCTTCAGTGGCCCCCATCTCATTCATGCTTGCAGAGCCCCACACAGTCTGGCTTAACTAGACTCACCTCCTACTACTCACCCTGCTCCAGCCACACTGGCCTCCTGGTTTTTCAAGCATCTGCCTCAGGGCCTTTGCTCTTGCAGTTCCCTATGCCTGGACTATCTTTCCAAAGGCATCCTCACAGCTTCTTCCTTTCCCACTTCCTTCCAATGTTTTGATTCTATGTCACCTTTTCCAATGAGGCCTTCCCTAGTGACCCTGCTAGCACCCCATGTTTCCTTCTCCATTTTACTTTTTCTCCCTAACATGAACCATCCTTCTTTATCTTGTTTTTTTGTGTATCTTCCCCAACTAGAAGACAATCTACATAAGGGCAAGAATTTGTCTATTTTGTGCATGCTATAACCTCAGCATGTAGAATGATGTCTGCCACATAGTAGGTACTCAATAAATAATTGTTGAAAAATGGATGAATGCATCTGTAAAAATGAAGAGAAAATCAGCTTGATGAGATATGGGAGGAGCAAAGGTAAGTTAGAGCACCTAACTTAGTGCCTGGTACTCAGAAATGCCCCATAAATATTGGTTCCCTTCCCCTTCTCTTCCTTCCTGAAAAGGCTAAGCACAAAGTGGGTGACATCCAGAGAGGAAGAGGGGATACCATATGCAGACTTGACTCATGACTGACTCCAGGCTCACAGCAAGCTGCCTATTGGCCTCTGGTTCTGTTCTTGGTATAGCCAACATTGAATTTGTGAGCATCTCCTGCTCCAGGCATTCCATGTGAAGCTCCAGGACGCATAAAAACAGCACAATCAGTATCTTTGATCAAGGGCCCTTCCCTTTATCTCTGCTTCTGCACCTTCCTAGCTTTCCAGGCTCTCCCTTCATGAAGCCCAGACTAACTTCTCTAGCCCCACCTCCAGAGTCTGGGTCATGTGACTACTTGGCTCCATATCACATGCTTCTTCATTGTCTAATTCTTCCACCTGTGTCAGAATAGAATGCTCACCTGGAATTTAAGCTCCAGAGAAGCAAGACCATTCTTACCAATCTCCAATGCCTATATCTCTACATGTTCTGCCTCTATTTCAGTTATCTGGCTACATATTTTCTATCCTGCCCTGAACTGTAAACCCCTCAGGTAAAAACCATGTGTAGTATTCATAGCACTCTTAGGTGCAATACCTGGAATTCAACTAACTTTTGCTAAAGGAATACACAGAATAGTAATAATCAGCATTTACAGAGAGAGCTTTACCTATCTCAAAAACCCTTCCATGGAGCTTCTCTAACTCTCACAACAACCATAGGAGAACGCAACCATATTCCCACTTTACAGATGAAGAAAATGAGGCTCAGAGGGGCTAAGTGTATTTTATAAGCTATTCAGTGACAGAATAAGTATTCAGGCTAAGTTCTGTGAGGTTCCAGAGGTAACTCCTTTAACTCTTGAAAGGATAAAGTGAAAGAAAACACCAGTGTGGTCCATTTTACCATTTTACTATAACATCGAGTTGGGTATCCCCTAGTCCTTCTCACTCCACTGCCCTTGTCTCTGTTCCCATTGCATACGTTTATCAACCACATGGAGGAAGATGGTGGCCTGGTGCTGAAGATCTTTCTCCTTGGGATTCTTCACATGACAAGTATATTTGCCTGTGTCACTGAAATCCAGGTCCTTCAGCAGAATGGAAAGGTTGTTCATCTTCTCCTTAGTGGAGCCTTCCAGAGAGATGCGGTCATCAATTTTCAAATGCACCTTCGGGTCAGCCTTCTCAGTCTTCACAGTCCCACGTATGAGCTGGGAGGTAGTTGGGGGAAAGACAGTGGACAAGAAAGAATCAGGACCCTCAAGGGTCACGACATCACTCCAGCCCACTCCCCCAGGTCCCTGCCCTGTCTCAGAAGTGGGCCCTCCCTCCTGCTTTCCTTTCTAGCCTCACTAGCTCTGCCAGTCTAACCTGAATTTCACTTGCTTCAGGCTAAACCCATGTTCTTTCTTTGAAGTCTCCAGGGGATATAGCCCAGCTCTTCCTGCTTTCTTCCTAAAAGCCTTTTATAATAACTCTTGCAAATATCACACTCATTCCCCTCTGCCACTCCTCCAGCCTTTGGTGACATGAATCCCCTTCCTGTCCATCTCAAATGAGGCCCTCCACTAAGATGTGGATCAATCCTACAGCACCCTCCAAGTTCAACATTTAATGTAGCGCCATGGATGTTCCTATAGATCTAGTTCTCTTCTCAGGTTCCTCTCGCCTCTTTCCAAGTCTAGTTCCCCTGCCCTTCTCCCATTTGGACTCCTCATTCCCTCTCTCCAAGTCTTCCAAAGGCCCTACTCTCTCCTTTTTTATAAACTAAAGTATAAGATTTTACACAAGCAATTCAAGTCTCAGGTATTCCTTTAGACCAAACAGAGGACTCTAGCCAAGAATTTCAACAGGTCCCAAATTCTGGCAACATGATTTAAACACCCCTCCCACTTAGATCTTTCTAGGTAGGCTCTGCAAAGAACACTGGGAGAAAGAATGACAAAAGTTGAGTCCTGGGGACCTTCACAGTGGGGTCAGGTTCTAAGGGCCCAGAATATGAGATGGAGGAAGTGGGGGAGGGGGGCTGCGCAACAGAGAAGGGAAGGTAGGAGAATCTGATCTGTCCTATCCTGTCCTTTCCCCCGCTACTTACAATCTTGAATGTATCACTGCTGTTGTAGGACCACCAAAAGCCAAGGTCATGGAAGCCAAAACAGCTGGAGAAGGTGCAGGGCAGCAGGATCTCTGTGCCATTGACAGCGTAGAGGTCGGTGGCCTTTCCCACAGACACCTCCAGCGACAGGGACACCGGGAGCAAGAAGAGACCTGTGTGAGGGGGCATCACCTCCCATAAGAAAACCCATCTGGAACCTCCAGGCTGGAGCTCTGGGAGTCTCAGTAGGGAGGTCTGGCTGACAGGGGGGTTCCAGTCACCCTCAGATTCAACTTCAAGAAGATGGTGCTCTTTACTTCAATTGACACCGGCCTTAATTCCCATTTCTCCCTCCCTTGACCTAGGCAGAATTGAATTCTGGGCTACCTTGTGGCATTTTGAATGACCACTAGGGGTCACCCCAACCCAATAAAATGAGGCGTTTGCTGTGACGCGAAGTACTTGCCTCAAGTACAGGACCAGCTCTTCATATTTGCCGTAGGAATTTCCCCTAGAACAATGTGTGGCCTCCCCTTTTACGTTTTCAGTATGGGGGGGGGGGGTTGGGGTAGGGGATGGGGGACTCAGAGCGAGGCTCCACGCGGTAAAGAAAAAAAAGTGCAGCCACAATACCCGGACACTGTTCTCCCGCAGCCCTGGAGGCTCCCACCAGCCCAGAGGGGTGGAGGGTCCGAGGAACACTGAGGATGGACCTTGCTAGACCATCTTGAGTCCGAAGCCCTGTGGCCACCGAACATGATCCTGAGAACAGAACTGACGGGCCAGGACAGAATGTGGCGGGGGGGGGGGGGAAGAAGGGGGTTGTGGGGAGCGGGGTGTGGGAATGAGCCTGGTCTCAGCATTGGGCAGCAGCAGTGGCGGACTGACTAAACAGTTCAGGGAGAAAAACTTCCTAAGGAAGCTGAAGGCACACTGGGAGGGCAGATTCCGGGCGACCAGATGCATGCAAGTAGGGGATGGGGCAGAAAGGGCGATGGACCCCCTGTCCCTTCCTGACCTAGAGTGCCGGTTCTGCCTCCACACCTCACAGCCCCACTCTGGCCCCGCCTCCTGGGATGGTCTGAAGAGCTACCTCCATCCCTCTCCACACCCACACCCATACCCACTTACCAGTACACCAGTACAATCCCCATCTTTTGGACAAGTGGAAACCATGAGTTTTCACTTATTGGAGAAAGGGGGCCAACTGCTGACCTGATTTGGGGGGCAGGGTGGGGGAGCACCTGGGTGATAGTTTTACAAACTCAGAGACCTAAAGTAAGAGCAAAGGATGGTCTGAAATTACAATTTGTTAATTAAAAGCAGTTTATTTATGGCAGGTAGTCATGTCCTAGGTTTGAAACTTCCCTGACAAAAGTCAATCTTTACCTTAATTAAGGCTTTCTGTCATCTTTTTGTATCTACAATAACATACCTTTCGAATGTCCAAGTAATTTCCTTTTTCTGGATCCCTCAAGCTACACCAGAAAGAGACCACACATCCCCTCATTGTTATTGCTACCATGTTAATTGTGACTGTTAACTATCCTGTATCCACCTTTGAAAAGAAGTGTCTATCATTTTACTTTTTATCCAATCCCAAAGGTCATCCCCTCCACTATGCTTTCTCCTGCCACCCTAATCTGTCACCAATGGATTTCATGTAACTCTCTTCTTTCTTTTGTTGTAATGCATAAAGGCGCAAAACTGCCATTTCCCAGAACATTTTCTCAGTCCATTTTGTTTCCCAGCAATTCTCATCAACTCACAAAAATTCTCTACAGGTTTGAATGTTTCTTCTGTCGACACACTCATGGCCTCTGGGACCCACCTCATGAGTCCTTATAAGGGGACCTGGCCCTTCTCCTATTGTACAAAGTCCTTAAAAAAAAACCCACTGTACATCAAGGTCTTGGGAGGAAGGGGTCAGAATTGAATGCCACCTCTTCTTGCCACTAGATAAAATGGTACTTGTAGTCATCCCTGGAGTGGGGTTATGTAGTGGGGGCCCTACTGAGATTCCTAGAGACCCCTGAGAATAACGTCCCTTTCCCAAACCCAGATTCTTGATAAATGCTGCACATGAGTAATTGCATTTCCTTCTCACTTCATACCTGTGAAGTGGGTGTTACTAGTCACATTTTACATGTGGGAAAAATGAGGCTCAGAAGAGCAAAGTGCTGTGGCCAAAGCCTTACAAATTCTAAGGGTAGTTGAAATATGAACTGGAGTCTGACTCAAGGGCTCGTGGGCAGTGGGAAGCAACCACCTGGCTGCACTCCCTCCTATCCCAAAGTTTCCCTGGCTTGTATTCTTAGACTGCTGCTTCCTTCAACTACCTGTACCTCCAGCCTGCCATTCAGAGCTAAAGGGCCCACACTGATCCATTAATCCTACTGCTTCAGTTTAGAGACAGAACAACCAAGGCCCCAAATGGGAGGAGACTTAGCTGGGCTGACTGGGTTTAGTGGCTGGGCCCTTTGAGAACCCCTTTTAGCCTAAGTCACCTCCCAGCTCTACAGGCAAATCTTAGAACCATTCTTGTTCTCAAGTTAGCCAGGGCCAGTCTTTGTTTCAGAAGTCACCGGCCTTGCTCTTTCTACCATCCTCACTCTCAAGGAAGGACATCTTTAGTCTGACTTCATTCTATTGGGGTGCATCATAAACCAGTTTCCTCTTGTTTTGCCCGCATGAGATAATGATGCATGGTGTACCTGAACAATGCTTTGTAAATGACAGTGAAGTAGCTCCAAGGAGTGCTGGCAGCCTAGCTCCTGCTCCCAGGGCTCCCCTGAGTTTCTTCATCTCACCTTAGCTTCTGAAGGGAAAGTGGTGTGCTCATATCTCAAAGCTCAGAAATAAGGCCCCAAGGTCCAGAAACCTAATCATGACTCCTGCCACTGTTAATAATAGCTAATACAGTAAGTGCTCACTTAGCATCATCCATAAGTTCTGAGATTTTAAGCAAAACAATGTAGAATGAAACCAATTCACCCTAGGGCAATTAATATAAACAGGAGTTAAGTTCCTGTGGCATCATATTAATGTTGTCTCAAAATGACATCAAATGAAATGACCTAATTCAAGGACCTGCTGTATGTATTTATTGAGCACTTACTATGTGCCAGGCATGTTTAATCCTCACACCCACATTATGAGTGAAGTACTGTAATAACTCTATATCATAGATGAGATAACAAGAGGTTAGGTGATTTGCCTAAGATCAACGAGGCATTTCTATCATCCCAAAGCAAGGTGATACATTTTAAAATAGCAGGATTTGCCCATCAGGGTTCAAATTAGTGTTAAGTGGTTATTTCAGTTATCCCTCACCCTTAGGTCAGTTCCTGTGTGCCAGGAATTATTCTAAAGCTGTTGCTTTTAAATTTAAGAGAGCATCAGAATCACCTGATAGATGATTACAGCTATCTTTGCTCTATGTGTGGAGTTTCTGATTCAGGAGCTCTAGAGTGGAGCCTAAGAATTTGTATTTCTACAAATGTTCCCAGGGGAATGCTGTGGTCAGTAGGACACTTTGAGAACCAATGTGCTAGAGGATGTATACATATTAACTCCAACTTTTATTAGAATGCCAAAAGGTATGTACAGTTTTTCTCATTTTGCAGGTGCTGAAACTGAGGCTCAGAGAAGTTAAGTAACTTGCCCAGGGCCATAAAATAAATGGTGAATCTGAGTATTTACTATCAGATAGGACAGGAATTTTATTTATTTTTTCAGATTTTATTTATTTATTTTTAGAGAGAGGAGAGAGAGAAAGAGAGGGAGAGAAACAGCAATCAATTGCCTTCTGCACGCACCCCAACCTAGGACTAAACCTGAAATCCAGGCATGTGCCCTGACTGGGAATTGAACTGGCAACCTTTTGCAGGATGATGCCCAACCAACTTAGCCACATTGGTCAGGGGAGGACAGGCATTTTATATACAGTGTCTCATTTGATCCTCATGCTAATCCTATGAGGTAGTTATTATTTTTACCCCAAAAGTTCAAAGTGAAGAAACAGACTCTGATATTACTTGCTCAAGTCTACATACCCAATGAGTAGAGTAAGCAGTGTTCAGACGTATGTTTGCTTTTCACCACTCTATGACGGTGCCTCTCCAAGAGAACAATGCTGTTGGGTGGGACTAGCTCTCCTTAGCATTCCTAGTTTTCTGTTTATCTCTGCTCCCCTAACTCCTGCAGTGTCCCACCAGAGGTCTAGGAACACAAACCAGAAAGAAGATTCCACCCTCCAGTGTAGAAGATAGCCTTCTGGTCAGAGGCTGAAGTTCTGTTTCTCACTCCCATTACCCCCACAGACCAAGGAACATAGTGCAGAGCTGTGACAGGCAGCTATCAGGAAAAGGCAGCGTCCTGAGAGCAGCAGGCCTCCCTCAGGACCCAAGACCATACGCCAAAGGACCTGACAGCTGCAGCCTGCTGTGCTCACAGACATCCCTGCAGAGAAACTGGGATCCCGGGGAAGTTGGGGGGAACTCCAGTCAGGGCCAAATCCCTTCCCTGCCCCCAGCCAAGATGGCATATTCAAGAGCTTATCAAAAGTGAAATATTTTTGACTGCTTTAAATAGATAGAAGCAGAAAAAGAAGAGTCCAAGTCAGAGGAGAAAACTATTTCCTTAAGGTCTGGCTAATGACACTGCACATTTCTGCCTGATTAAAGCATGCATAAATAGATGACTTAACTCACACTCGGAACTCCCAGACTCCCAGTGTGAGGCATTGCCATTCCCACTATACACCGAAGGGAAAAAGGAAAGGCTGAGATGTTTCCATAAAGCCCAGAGACACGCCCAAAGTAAGGCATCAGAGAGGGTAGGCAAGCCTGGCCTTTTCACGCACACCCTCCCAGCACTCAGAAAGTCCTGCCAGCTCTGTCTGGGAGGCTTGGGCACAGAAGAGCCTCTGGAGAGTGGGACCAATAAAATGGCACTGGTCCCATCAAGATAGCATAAAGTATATGAAACAAAGTAGATTCACTTATGCCAACCAAACCAGCTATCTGTCAGTCAGCCATGACACTTTGGTTCAAGAGGAAAATTACCCAAGTCAGAGTAAACACATCTGGCAAGGAGACACACTTAAGATATCTGCACACGTGGTCAGAGTAGCTGTGTCTGCACATCAGGACCACCCATAGGCTCCTGGGTAAATTCAACAGTTGGCATCAGGGATGCCAAAACATTAATCGAAAAGACCCAGAAAGGTGGAGTACACCACTTTCAAGGTTGAACTGAGGCAGATTTGAGAACACTGCTGAGACAGCCGAGCTCCACGCACCCAGAGTGGCGCTCCATGCTGATCTCCCTTGGCACTGACCATTGGAGGCTCTGCCCTGCTGGACTGAGGACTTTGTCTGCCCCACTGCCCACCTGGCTCCAGAGAGCCTTCCTTGCAAGACGTTGACAATTCACTTGACTACCAGACCTGCAGACCGAGACTCTGGGACTCCAGTTCATTATCCCCCATTGATTGCTCTGTGTGTGTTATATTCCTTTTCAATTAGTAGAGTGTGAGTAGGACATTAATGTATGTCGATGTTCTACTGAGTGAACCTGCATTCAATAAAAGCTGAATGAATAGCATAGTTACTGTATGTGACTCTTGTATATTCCTTGGTGCTGGGCTGCTCAGCAGGCAGGTAGCCAAGCAGTTGCCCAACTGACTTATAGAAAGGACTGTATCACGAACATATGCTTGTGACAGAGCCAGGGGCCCTGTCTACTGCACTGTCACCTGTGAAGCTGTGCTAAGGGGACAGAAGGGAGTATGGGCGAGTATGGACCCATAGAGACCCCCAAGCCAGAAGAGGGCTGATTAGGTGTAAGACAGGTCCCACTGTGCCTGCTGATGTTGAGAAAGTCAGAGATACCACATCCAGTGTACACATCCCTAAACCAGGGATGGCTGTCTTTCCTGCCTCTCCACTTTGGTACAAAGCCAAAACATGAGATAATAAAATGCAAGAAGGGATTCAGTGAGTCGAACCCTCTGACCTTGCCACTCTGCAGGTAGAGAAGGATAGTGATTAAAAGGAGGGGGGTGGGGAAGGAGGCAATTCCATCACAGGTCTGGATATAACCAGAGCACACCTAGCTTAATGGCCAATGTCAGCCAAGAAAGTCTCCAGGCCATTTGCACATTGTTTTATACTTCCACCCTGTACAACTTTGGAGGAAATTATTTCCATGTGACGGGCTGTTTCCCTGGGAAAAGAAGGGCTTTCTTTGTTTTGTCCAAAACCTAACTCGTTAGAATTTCAAGGAGTGCATATGTGTTTGGAATTGAAGGACCTGTTTCTGGCATCATGGGACTGATGAGTACGTTCTCCTATTCATCAGCCTGCAGGACCCAATCCTGAGCCCCAAAGTTTTGCCTTTGCTCACTGAAAGGCCCTAACCATTTGCCCACTCTCAGAGTAGCCATTTTGTTTGCCATACTCCAAAGTCTTCTGCCCAATCCCATCCTCATCGAAGTGCTACAGTTTTGTCTAGGGGTTGACTCAGGACTGCCAAGTTTCCTTAAAGTAAAAATGTATTCAATATATGCAAGTGTTATTATCAAATATTCACACCAGCAGGAATCTAATGGCTACCATCAGATATTCTAAGACAAATGCCACATCCAAACATCAGTCACACCTACTCACTGTGGAGGAAGGAAAGAGGGACAGGGAAGTGCCTACTCTAAGTTCAGTTCCCCATGCTTGCCTGGCATGGCAGGTAGAAACTGGCTGACTTTTACAGGGAAGCTCACACATTCTGGCCCCAGGGGAGTCAGATAGGCTCAAAGTTAAAGCTGGGAGGTAGAGAGCAGACTGAGGCCAGCAGGACAGACCTCTCCAGGGGTACAGGCCCTAGGGGCTGTATTTGGCAGGGCTGGGCCAGGCAAGGCCCCTGGGTCCAGAGACAAAGGAAAGATTTCAGCTCCCTCTGCCTAGGCAACCTGCCTACTTCCTGCGCACCCCCAGGAGCTTTGCTGGGATGGAAGCATGCTCCTGAGACATCCTGGAATGCTCAACAAAAACCAGCTTTGCAAACAAGTCCAAGCAGTGTGCCTATCCCTCCTCTTGAAGACCACAGAACAGGTAGGTTGGCAGGGCCAGCCCATGGCTTATACAGAGATCACCATACCCTCAGCAATGGAGCAAAATGGGAGAATCTGTGTGGTGGCTCTGCCTGTCATTCTGATATCACCAGGAGGCAGCCAGCCATAAGGGGTGTGGGAGGCAGCCAGCCATAAGGGGTGTGGGGCACTGGAGATGCCCCACAGGCCTGCATCTCCAGAAAAAGAACTAACATTGTTCCAGATTCAAACCTGGGATCTCCCTCCACTTCTCCCTTTTCCTCTCCTACGATGAACTCCTTACTTACCCTTTCCTTTTCCTTCCTCTGAGTGAGATTGAGCACTCTCTCTTTAATTGCTTTCTCATTAAACAAGCCCTTAATAAATGCATGCCAAGGGAGAGAGGGCTGTGGAACATAGCACCCTCACAAGTGATGATTAAACACAGATCACAACAATTAAGCAAATCAGGAAACAAGGAAGGGGTGTGCAGGACAGATATATTACCAGTTATATACTTAAGAAGAGACTGGCAACCACATAAACCTCAACTGCAATCTACAGCCTTGGAAACTGCTTTTCAATTAAGAGAAGGGTATCTTGTCAGGTTATTCATAATCACTTGAGTCTCAGTCTGTGAGACTGAGTTTGATATGGGGAACAGAGGACTCCTGGGAGCTTACCACTTCATTCCCAGGCCCCATAGTTGTGAGACCAATACCTCTGCACCCCCAACCCCAGCCTTTATCCCTCCACACCCATGCCCCAGAGCTTCTTGCAGTCTTTAGCCCATCAGAACAATCCTTGTTGACTTTTCCCTCACCAGACTTTGATTAACTGGAAGACAAGTTAGTATGACAGAGCCCAAGATACCTGGATGCTGTCCCATTTGACCATCAATTGGCCATGCACAGCTGAGCAAGTCACCCTCCCTCTCCAGTGCATGGTTTCCTCGCTCTTAGGGCAGCTCTGTGCTATGGTTTCCAAAGTTCTTGCCAGCTTGGATGCTGCCAGGGGGCATCTCCAGTTAACTGTCCAGTTGTTGCCACATGTCCCCACTGGACTGAGAGCAAAAATGGCATCTGTGTCCCAAGCTCAGGACAATGTTATTGTGAGGTCTCAGCAGTGTCTGCCTGGCAAGGTCCAAGAGGGAATGATCAGGGCAGGGGGCAGAGCAAGTAGCACTAGCTCTGGAGCCGGCTGGTCACCCACCTACAAATCACTCTGCTTTCTCCTGGACTCCCCAAGGGTAGCTCAGGGAGGGCTTCGTTCAAACCTGCTCCAATGGGCCCTGCCTAATTTACCAGCTGCACAGTCCTCAAAGGAGGAAGGGGCTTCCATTTGGAGAAAAGTGCCAAGACCCTGCCCGCCCCCCCCCACACACACACACACATACACATACTTAGTGTACAGTATGGTTTCCCACAGAAGACTGGTTCTCTGAATATTCTAACAGCCCCAAAACTGGCATCCACCACCCAACTAAGCAGCAGGAAGTATTGATAAGTGGGCTAGTGTAATGACTGTGCATTTGAATTCCCCAGAGATGCCGTTTCCCTGCCATGGTCAGAGGGGAACCTGGGCTGATCAGAGATGAGATGAGGGGGAGCTACTGGGGAGTGGCACTGTGCCCACCCCATGAGGAGGAGTGTCAGGCCACTCAGAGGTCTGTTTCATGGGAGTCACTGTGAGACCAGCAGATAGCTGTGCCAAAGGTACCAGAGAAAACACTAGTGTCAACCTATCTAGCACTGGGGGTGTAAATGGGCGGCTCCTGAGTAAAGAAATGTTATATTCCCCCTCCACCACGGGTGCTAACATGACAGCTCTGCACACAATGTGCATTTGCCAAAACAGCAGTACTGCCCTTAAAGGGAGACTTTTGTCTCCCTGTTTTCAGCACAGTTGCCTACATTATGTGCCTAACCCAATGGGGGGCAGCTGCCCAAAGCCAAATCTGACCAATATAAACAGAAGAGGTGCAGTTGCAAAAGACAGAGTCAGCTTACATTAAAATCCATCTAGGATTTATGAAATTACATTCTGTACTAATAAATACTGTTCCCTAATCTCTTGTTGTTTGACACTCAAAATTATCATGTGTATATTCATAGATATTAATATTCTGTTCCTTCTGTGTCCTCTGGATATGTCTCCTAAGTCTTCATATCCATCCCCACAATGAAGAGCCAGGAGCAGGTTAAACAAGCCCCTCCCTATGGAATTTCTTCATACCAAGAGACACTTCCTAAAAGGGGGGTTGATGGCTCTTCCAAGTCCCTCCAGCCCCTTCCAGGCCTTAGTGCGGAGTTGCAGGGAAGGCAGTGCAGCAGGCACTGAAGGTGGTAGAGGGCAGAAGAGCCAAACAGCTAGAGAGCCAGGAGGGGAGAGTCCCCCTCCCCCAATTGGCGTATGTATGATGCCCGGGTTACCAGCAGCGAAGTTGCAAGCAGCTCTGGACAGAGATAGAAACCACCATCCCAACAATCACACGTGCAAACCACCCAAGGTACAGACCACCTCCCCCAGCACACAGAACCCTCTGAACTCAGAAAACCCGAGCTACAGCCCCAAGATCCAGCTCCGGAGCGGAAGGCGCCAAAGACTGCAGAGAACTAATGGCGAGGCTGGCAGGCCGATGGGGCTGGGGACGCGCGCAAGGTTCGCGGCTGGGATAGCCGACCCAGCCGGGCTCCCGCAGGAATACGGAAGCAGTGGTGCTAGTTTGATGCCTCACTTTAAAGCCCACCCTGTCACTGTCACTGAGCTTCTAAGTGTCCCCTCCTCCGGAGGAAGGGTGGAGGACGAGGTAGGAGAAGAGACTAAGCTGGGGCTGCCTTACCCAATATCCCAGCGCCCAGCCATCTCGCCCAGGCTACGCCTCGGTCCCCAGCCCCGGGCATCATTCCGTTTTCTCCAGGGCGCGCCAGGGGTGCGGGGATGGGATAGGGGCACAACCCAGCTGGCAGCCCGCGGTCTGCAGTGGGCCCCAAGCTGCTCTGCGCTGCTGGCAGGGCCTCGGGAAAGTTAGCGAGGAGAGAGCAAGAGGCGGGGGAGGGAGGCAGAGGAGGAGCCGGTTGCAGGAGCAGTAGCTGAGGGCAAGGGGAGGAGAAAAAGGAGTGTGAAGAGCAGGAGCAGGAGGACCGCTAAGCAAGCGCAGAGGCCAGTGTCGCTGCACCTGTGCCCTGGAAGCGCTCCAGCCGCAGGAGGGGAGATGGCCGCCACTGAGCCCAAGGCGGGGGCCTGGTGGTCCCGAAGCACGGAGAGCAGGCCCGCACCAACCCACCCCCACCCCACGCTGTTTCCAGCTAAGGCTGGGTTGCTGCAGACTTGCACTGCAGAGTCACCGGCAGCAGCCTGCATCTTCCAATTAGGAAGATGACTGCCAATTAGGATAGTTTTGGTGGGGAGTACAGGTGGAGCTTTTTCGGTGTTGGAAGGCTGTGCAGTCGTGCTTTGGGGAACACGGTTAGGGTAGCGGCTCCTCTCCCGGGGTCGCCAAGGGGCCACTCGAATGTCCGCAGATGGCACTGCCGCAGCCAGTGTGGTGGTCTTTCCCTCCACGACCGACGGAACCGTGCGTGCCCAGCTCCAGGAGCAGAACTTCCAATTTGAGCACTGCTCCAGTCCACTGCCCCCAGTCACTCCCATTTCTTCATAGACTCCGGGAAAATCGTGGTGCCCCTGGCTAGGGAATCAGGCGAGACGTATCTGATCAGCTCCCGGTTTCACCCTGTCGCAGCACCCCCTACTTCTCATTTTCATGGGAGGTCCCCCTCAAACTCTGCTCTTTCATCCTCCTCCATAAGTTCCTTCGGTCTCCTTCAGAATCTGGGAAGCGTCTCAGACTCTGTTTTGGGTTCCCGGCTTGGGGTCAGCCAGGTGAAGGGGCTGAGGTGAAACTGCCAACATGCAGGCCTTTTTTCCAATCCTGAGTTAAAAAGGATGAATGCTTTTGGGAGTAGTTTGGTAGCTAATGTCTGATGGCCTCCCCCTTCCCAACCATTTAAACTTTCTCCCTCTACCACAAATCCTGTCTGATTTCTTGACTCTCCATTCTTTTTCATGCATGGAAACTGATTCAAACTTGAAAACCTGCTCCTACTCCATGGTATGACCCCTGCTATAGCCCCTCCCCCACCTCCAATGGCTCCCCACCACCCACCTTCTTAACCTCTGGTCCCTGGTGGGCATCAGAGAAACCCCTTGAGGTTGTATGGGAAATGCGGCAGGCATATTTATTGTTATTGTTGTTGTTTTCTGGGGAGAAGCTCTCTGCTTTTCTTCTGTATGGCTGTGAGAGTGTTGTGGCTCTGGAGTCAAGCACTGGAGAGTCAAATTCTAGCTCCACATTTATTATGTTATGACCTTGAGCAAGTTATGCAACTTCTGCAGAAGCCTCATCTGTAAATACTGAAAAGAATGATATTTACCTCCTGGGATTGTTAAGAGCAGGGGCACCCTTTACATCTGAACAACAGGAGCCTCAGCCCAGGACTCTGAGTTCAGAGGGCCTCGTTCTGGCCCTCCTCTAGCCATACTCCTCACTGGAAAAGGAATTTGTGGGACAGGTGCATTCACGCACCTCCTCTTCCAGTATTCTCTCAGGAGCTGACCATGCAGATGTGCACTCACAGGCAAAGGGCAGCTGTTTGCAGCAGTGGGAACTAGAGGGAATGTGGCATGCCGGTGGAGCATGCCCAAGCATGCAGAGAGCATGTGTCCCTCAGGACTAGACAGCAGTGGACCAAGTGATGGTTTGGGGACTTAGTCTTAAAATTAAGACCAAAGAAAATCAACCAAAGGGGGAGGGGATAATAGGTAAATTGTAACACTTTGTTATCTTAATTTGTAACTTATATTATGTAATTTTCATTTGTACATTCGCCCCAGGTCTTGCAAATATCAGAAATGGACCTGACTATGAAGACTGAGATATTATTGCATGTAAAAGTGCTTAGCAGAGTGCTAGGCACAGGATAAGTCCGTAGTACATTTGATCTCTTACTATTCTCAAAGAGGTCTGTGACCCCAAAAGGCTAAGTCTCTTTCCATCTCCAAGTTTGCACATTCACTCTGTCCTTTCCTGGGCAGTTCCTGACACTAAGTCAACAGGCCCAGGCATACACACTGCCCACTCTATTTTTACAGCAAGGGTCATATTTCTCAGAGCTGGAGGCTGAGGTGAGACAGGAGGTGAGCCAAAAGGGAAGGAAAGTGACCCCTGCCCTGAGTAGGAGGAGGAGAGAGGATAGAGCTCCCTGGATAGCTTTAGATTCTGGTGACAGGAAAAGGTACCAGTTTACTGTTTGACCTCCACCTTCCTTGCTGCCTTACTGTTCACCAATTCTTAGAGCCAGACAGGTTCTTGGAAAACCCACATACTTCACAGATGAAGAAATAGGCCCAAGTGGTCAAATGTGTGGCTCAAGGTCACAGGGAAAGTGACTCTTAAAGCCAGGCTTAGAACCCCTTCTGTTATCTATCTGCTTTGTACCTCTGAACCCCTAGTTCTCCTCTAAAGAACTTCAGGAGGGCTCTGCAGCTGGGGAAAATGCTTGAGAAATGCACTAGCAGCAGGAGGATTTTTACATTTATAGAGCACTTTCCTCAAAAATTATCAAAACACTAGTCCATTGATCAAACTTGGAGAATCCTCCTGAGAGTACCAGGGGAGAGGATGCCAGGGGAGGGAAAACAAAAGGCGAGTTCCTTCTCTCCTGCCTTTTTAAAAGTATCTCTTTGAGGAGCCCTACCTAATTCACCCATTCAGGAGCCCCCAGTCTGTGAGTGCAGATGGGAAGAACTGCTTGGGCACTGTGACCCCTTTCCCTTCTACTGAAAGGCCCTTGAGGGTGGAGATGGTGGCTTAAATACAACCCTCAGCTACACCCCAAAAATCTTGATTCTTGGTGATGGGATAGTGCACACTCAGGTCTTAGAGGAACTGGCTCAGAAATACCCTGGGGAGCAAGTTTTCAAGGATGCAGAGAGGGATCAAGCCATGCCAAGGAGCTGTCAGGGAGCTCAGGCTGCGAAGAGATATAGGCCCTAGATTTAAGGGGAAGGAGATAATTTTCTTTGGGGAGGAAGGTCATGTAGGTTCTTTGATGCAATTAGTACAACAGTCCTGAGGCCAGGTGATGCCCTCAATTCCTGCCCGCCCCCCACCAGGGAACTAGATTGGAGCTAGGAGGGGGAACAAGTATGGGGCAGTCAGTGTGTGGTGGGGAAGCGGCACCAGCAGTAATGGGAGCAGAGTTCCAACTCCTGGCCTCTGAGAGATGCTCTTACATGGACTCGCCCAAGGGGACAGTCCCCCCTTCTACCATGGTGGGGAGATAAAAGCTTCTATCTCCTGGCAGTTCTCAGAATGCCAGCCAAGCCCCTAGGAGGAGAGGAAGGGAAAGGCAGAGCTCTGACGAGGTTTCCTGAGCTATTTTGAGAGGGGTTCCTAAGTAACAAGAGCCTGACAGAGAGCCTTCTCCCCTCTGGTTCCCTTATTACTCTTGCCTGATGCCTGCCTCTCCCCCTCACCCCCCATAAGCCCTAGCGGCTCCTGGCTCCTGTAGGACATTACAGTAACAGCCTGACTGGGCTCTTAGAGGCAGAGAACACAGTCTCTGTGGGGAGCCCTTGCACCCGCACCGCACAGCTCCTCTTCTACCAGCCAGCCTGGATAGACCCCTGGAGCTGCTTCCCCTCTCCACTTTCACTAAGCAACCCTCTGGTTATAAGCAGGGCCCAACCTCAGGGTTTCCATCCTGCTCAGAGTGCCTGCTTGTCTTCTCTGCATCTACTGAAGTTTGGCAAGTGCCAAGGGGGTTAACAGGACAGCATGTACCAAACCAACCATCAGGCGTGTGGCTTAACAGTCTAGCATGGAACTGGTACTGGCCACTTGCCCACTGCTTCCCAGCCCACCTCAAATCAGCAAGTTAGAATAAAGATTAGCCCTTCCTCCTGAACCCTCCTCACCCATTTCCACTTTCTAAGGGTTCTGGGCACAGGCAGTTAGGCAGCTACCTCCTCCATCTCTCTCTTCCTCTTTTTCTGTTTTCTGCCTCATTGTGTCCAAACACCCTTTCAGGCAAAGGGGAGTGGAGAGCCCCAGACAGATCAATTAATTGGAAGGCAGAGGGAGGAAGGAGCTGAAATATCCTGACCAGGGAGATGCTCATTGGATAGTCCTAAAGTAGAGAGGGGTGTACGCCAACTTTCAGGAGCAGGCATCTGCTTCCCCACAGCATCTCAGAGATGGGATGAGTGATGGGCATCTCTTTGTTATGGGCCACACTGGATTGGGAAGTGAAGCCCCAGGGCAGGGTCTTAGCCATGCTACCTAGTACCGCAGAGCTGTGTTTACCTCTGCTGCATAGCTTACCATGACACTGCACTCCCATAAAGGGACAATGGGGGCTCGGGAAGGCTGAGGGCTAGGGGCATTGGGAGGGTTTGTCATTCAGCCTGGCTGCCCATGGGACTGCCTTGTCAGCTGAATGGAGATGTCCTCCTGGAACCCAAGACCTAGTCCTGCCCCTGAACTGGGCACTGAGAGGAGTGTAAAATGGTATGCAGTGCCAGACAGGCTCCCTGAATGTTCTGGCCCCATTAGCTATGAACATTTTAGTGCAGGAGCAGTGGATCTTGTGAAGTGAGGAGAGAGGAAGGATCTGGAGTAGGAGAGGAGATGTGGCAGGGGAAGAAGGTTGGGGAGAGATGGAGAAGCTGAGAGAAAAGAAGTGTGGCAGCAGAGGAGTGTCTCCCTGGAGTGAAGGGTAACTTGGAGAAGTTGAAGTGTGACACAGGCCAAGGAGGAGGGGTGAGGACAGGGAGACAACTGGCCAGCAGGTGAAGAAGCAGTTTTTACAGGCTTTCAGAAGCCAAGAGAGAAGGTGGCTAGCAGAGGTCAGAGCTGTTTGCATAGAGCTGTGGGTTTAAGACTTCCACCAAGATGGAGACATAGGTGAAAATACTGTGCCTCCTCGCACAACCAAGTTTAAAGACAACAAAGTTTTAGTAACAAAAATGCAGCCAAAACACAGAAAATTGAACTGTACAGAAGTCCGACAACAACAAACCTTTTCAGCCACACCGGTAAGAGGGGCGGAGCCAGTATCGGAGGAGGGTCAGCAGGAAAGATCTCCTGGAATGACCCCGGCACAGGCGGCAGTTGGCAGATCCCAGGCGTGGGGTGGCAACAGGCAGACCTAGTGAGGGCGCAAGGTGACAGGCTGACCATGGTCACACATTCGCGCACAGATAAACCAGCAAAGAAGCGAGCTGTGAGACAGACCGCACAGGCCCCAGTGGCAGGAAGGAACAGAGGGGACCACTATTGCCCCTCTCTCACCCCGCCCACACATACAGCATTACAACCCAGCAACCTGTGTTGCCCCACCCTGGTGAACACCTAAGGCTCCGCCCCTCATACATAACAGGCACCAACAGACCGAAACATTATGGCTCAAAAATATCTCAAAGCCCCAGAGCCAATAATTCTAAGTGACCAAGAAATAGCCAACCTAACAGATGCACAGTTCAAAACACTGGTGATCAGGATGCTCACAGAACTGGTTGATTTTAGTCACAAATTAGAGGAACAAATGAAGGCTAAACTAAGTGAAATGAAGGGAAATGGAAACCAATAGTGATGGAAAGGAAACTGGGTCTTGAATCAAGGGAGGGGACCAGAAGGAAGAAAAAAATGACCAAACAGAAAAGAATGAAGAAACAAGAATTTAAAAAAATGAGGAGAGGCTTAGGAACCTCCAGGACATCTTTAAACGCTTCAATATCCGAATTATAGGGGTACCAGAAGGGGAAGAGGAAGATCGACAAGTGGAAAACTTATTTGAACAAATAATGAAGGAGAACTTCCCCAATCTGGCAAAGGAAATAGAATTCCAGGAAGTCCAGGAAGCTCAGAGAGTCCCAAAGAAGTTGGACCCAAGAAGGAACACACCAAGGCACAATGAAATTACGTTACCCAAGATTAAAATGAAGGAGAGAATCCTAGAAGCAGAAAGAGATAAGGAGACAGTAACCTACAAAGGAGCTCCCATCAGACCATCAGCTGATTTCTCAAAAAAGACCTTACAGGCAAGAAGGGGCTGGAAAGAGGTATTCCAAGTCATGAAAACCAAAGGCCTACATCCAAGATTGCTCTATCTAGCAAAGCTTTCATTTAGAATGGAAGGACAGATAAAGTGCTTCTCGGATAAGACCAAATTTAAGGAGTTCATCATCACCAAGCCCTTATTGTATGAAATGTTAAAGGGACTTATCTAAGAAAAAGAAGATAAAAAATTTGAACAGTGAAAGGACAGCAAACTCACAGTTATTAATAACCACACCTAAAATAAAAGCAATCTAAGAGGACAGCTAGATCAGGAGCAGAAACATAGAAATTAAGATCTCAATGGAGGGTTAGCAACAGGGGAGTGAGAGGAAGAGAAGGGGGGAGAAGGTACAGAGAATAAGTAGCATAGATGGTAGGTAGAAAATAGACGGGGGGAGGGCAAAAATAGTAGGGGAAATATAGAATCTAAAGAACTTGAGACACATGGACATAAACTAAAGGGGGGATGGTGGGGGAGGGGTGTTCAGGGTGGAGGGGAATGAAGGGGGGAAATAGAACAACAGTAATGGCATAATCAATAAAATATATTTTTAAAAAAGAGTTGTGGGTTTAAGAGGCAGGGTGGAATATTAGGGGTCTACTACTATAGCTTTGCTGCTACTTCCAAACTTTGTCACCTTTACCATGTTGTCCACAGTCACTTTGAGGTTAGCTCTGAGTCAGCCTTTCCCCTCACTCCCCTGAGTATGTGGACTGCAAGAGGCCCGTCCACTGCCTTTTCTCACAATGTGGTGTGACAGCTTTGGTGTCACACCAAAGTCTGAGTTTGACTTCTCCACTATTTTCTAGCCATGTCATGTCATATGTACACAAGTCCTTAGTACAGCAGAACCTTGGTCTCCTCGTCTGTGAAAGTGAGAAAAGAATGCCTATTTGGGAAGCTGTCCTGAGGATTAAACTGGCTGGCACACATAGAACACTTAGCTCAGAGCCAGGCACTCACTTAATGGCAGCCGACACTTTCTCACCCCACCCCTCCACCCTCCAACCCCTGCCCCAAGCTCTTTCAGGCTGGATATAAATCCATCACACAGCCCTTCCCATGAGTGTCAGGGATGGTGGAGGGCCCACATGATGTGTGCATCCTGCGGGGCAGGGATGAGAAGGTGGAAGACTTTGCTGAAGCTGAGAGGGTGAAGGGAGGAGAAGGGAAGAGAACTGTCACTTTTTGTCTATAGTCTTGGCTATAAGGACAGGGGAAGCTTTGCCCTGGCTGGAAAGCCAAGGATGAAAGTTAAACTTGGCCTGATCTTTGGAAAGAAATTCCCAAGGGCGTTTAGCTTCTAATTTCCACCCAGCCTGTCTCTCACTGTGCACAGAGTTTCCCACATCCCCTCTCCCCACCACTGATAAATTGGGTAAAGATGAATAGGGTAAAGGAGAACAAATGTACAGAGGTGGCCTAGTGAAGAACATGACTAAGTAAGAAGGCAGAGGGGCAGGTGCAGGTGTCATATTTATCTTTAGGCAGGCAATAGTTAATCCCACTTCTATCATTTGAATCCTAAAATGAGAACTGCAGAGGGTCATTGTCAGTAAATTTAGAAAGAATCTAAAAGTGTGCCCTGGCATATGAATATTCTCAACAACCCCCAAGTTATGCTTAAATACATTCCAGAATGAGGATCTCATTACTGCAGAGAAACTCAACCCTCTGCGCAGCTCTGACTTACATTCAATTGATGTCTCTGTGCACCAGCCTTAATGTTTTGCCTTGGGGTAAAATGGGGCACCTCTAATCCCTTACCCCTATGGCTGCAGCCCCAACCAAGGTACTAGCCAACAGCTATGACACACATTTCCCCTCCAGGTGGAACACACCCTCTTGATCTGTCCATTTTCCCACAGGAGTGACTCTCAATCTGTTGAGGCAAACACTTCCTAGTCCTGTGCCACCTGTTTACAGGGAATTTGTCCCAGATGAGAAGTAGAGGCAGCTGTGGTTGGGATAAAGATGACTTTGCCATTGATGTAAGGGAAAACCTGTCCCATGGAATCCCAAGGAGCCAAGCTGATGTTGTGTCCACTTGCCCCTTCTCCTAGCATGTCCTGGACTCTCCAGATCTTTATTGCCAGAGAAAAGGAAAAGCTGCTTTTCCAAGCTAACCACATCCAGCATAACTACTCTCCCATGCCCACCTCATCTATTCCTACCCCTTCCATCCTGTCTTTCTCCCTTTTGTAGCCAAAGCTCTCCACTGCTTTACAGGGAGGGAAGTGGGCCCTAGGCTAGGCTAGGCTACTCTATTTTAGGACCAAATCTACATGCCATGTCAAGGTGCCAGGATGTAGTTTTCAGCTGGGCTTCCTTCCTCAAGTCCTCCTGAAGCTTTTATCCACTGAGTAGTCGGGCCTGTCCCAACAAAATGGTTAATGCCCTGACACTAGCAGGGTAGCAGGCAGCCAGGAGTGACTAAAACCCGGTGGGCTTCAGGGTGAGGGATCCGTGGGGAGCAGCAGCACGGAGCCATCTGAGACTTCCTGCAGGGCCCTGCCAGCAGACCTTCTGGAGCCCCCAAAATGCCAATGAGGCTGCCCAGCTCATATCCCACCAGGTACTGCCCCAGCCTCCTTTCATCTGAAGTTTCTTAGATACTACTCTCATTCCCACAAAATGATAGGAAAACAAATGGCCTAAGAGTGGTCCATATACAAATCAGTCACACTGAGTGTGGGAATGGGCCTCTGAAAAATGGAGCTAACAGGTATGTCTTCTTGCCTATGAACATCATCAGGTTGGCCTGGTGAAGGTCTTTAGCTAGGGAAAAGAGGCTTGGGTTTCAGCCTAGGTTCTGTCATTAGCCAACTGTGTGACTTAGGGAGAATCACTTTCTCTCTCTGAATCTCAGCTTTAAAAAAAGCTGAGCCCTTACAGGAAGTGTGGGGGTCTTTTCTAGTTAAACTCAGGCCCTGCTGAGGAGGGGCAGTCAGGAGCTTGGGCTGATGTGTGCTAAGCTATGTGGTAGGCCAGACTGGGTGTGAGCTGTGAAAAGAACAGCTGATTTGGAACCCAGTGGACAATTCTGTCTTTGTCCTTGACATGACATGTGGGTTTAAGCAAGTCGCTTCCTGTTCTAGTCCTCAGTTTCCCCTTTAGGAAAACCAGGAGGTTTGGCCAGACAGTCCCTGGACCTCCTTTCATCTCTGATGTTATAAAGATCTACTTACCCCTACTCAAGCAAGACCTGTCCTGGGACTCTGAAAGCCAGTGGCTCCACCTGAGCCCTGTAGGGGGTGTCAGTGGGAAGTGAAGGAGCAGTGAGAATTGAGAGGCTCTTGCAGAGGTACCTTCACCTCAGTTGAGGGACACAGAAAGCTGATGACCAATGCTAAGCCCTAGAGTGGGAGCTAGCCTTTTCCCCACAAGGCAGCTCATTCTGCAACCAGAACTATTCCCCCAGGCTCCAAGCAGCAGGAGGTTAATTTTGCAGAGATGCTCGAACCAAATCTAACCCTTCCAGAAGCCAGGCCCGGCTCCAAATTGTCCTCCCAAGTGTTCTGGGAGAAAAGCTGTAGAATGAGAAAGATGCTGTCTCTACCCCAGAATGGACAAGCAAGAATCACCAGTGCCTTTGGCTGCTGGTCTATTCCCCTGGTTCAGTTTCCCTAACTGTTCAGCTCTAAAGCACCCTCTCCAACATCCCATTTTTGGAAGCCTCCAGAGGACAGACACTCTTTTAAACCAAGGTAATTTGGGTCCTCTTAAATAACAGCCACCACTGTATAATGCTTCCACTTCCTGTCTGGCTTCTCTCTTGGTAGCAGTAGTAATCCTTGCAGGCGTTAGGACTATGAGTGTCAGGATCCTTCTGGAATATTCTAAAATGTATCTGGCCACTAACCACTGACAAAGGTCTGTAAGTCACCAGGGAGCAAAGAGAAATGACAAACCAGGAGAAATGGAGGAACCAACCTCTTTGGCATTACCTTGCCATTCAGAAAATTGAGACTTTTCTTATATGGCAAGTATGTGAGAATGTGTGTGTGTATGAGAGAATAAAGTACAAAGAGATATAAAAACAGGGACCAAGAGAGAAAAAGACCAAGTATGTATGCAATAGCAGAGCCCCTAGGCCAGGAGTTGCCTTCAGTCCAGAACATAGGGCTGACTCAGTGGTATGTAAACAGGATACAGCAGTGTGCAGATGGGACATGAATAACCTGACTCTTCCCCCCACCACCACTGGTTATGAAGTTGCAAGAGGACACACTGTGATCAGCTGTCATCTATTTTCCCCCTGAGTCCAGAGCAGGCAAAAGAGATGTCCACCTAGTTGGACATGGCTTAGAAATGGGGCAGGAAGGATAATCTACCTGTTTGCAGAAAAAAATAGACAACATCAGTGTAATAGTTAACCCTAGGAGGCTTAAAAGATTGTCATCATCCCAGAAATAACCAAGAGCCCTTCGAGAAGTAGTTTTCAGCACCCTGTCCCCAAGGTGTTTCTGAGGGTCTTCTAGGATTCTGGGAAGGCAAAGGGGAAGAGATGAAACACATCAACAAGAGTAGACTAGAACCTCATCCCTGGTGAGGGTCTGGCAATAAAGTTTTACCAGGAAAGGAGTGCCAATGGTCAGGATCCTGGCAAAGCCTTAACTTACTCCACTCTGCATGCTGAAAAAAAGCCACACTCAAGGAAAGTTCAGGGAAGACAATCTCTTTATTATAGCAATAGATTCAATGGAGAAGACAAATTGCAAAAAAAAAAAAAAATCCCACTCTGCTCAAAAAAAGCAGACACATCCCAGCAACTGGACCACAGGAGACCATTTAAGTTTGTCTCCCACCGTCTCTTCCAACCACCCTATAGTACATAAAACCTTGAGAGTACATAAGTAGTTGAGTTGTCTCCTCGAGTGCACAAAGAGCAACAAAAACATTCCATAATTTGACTTTGGTGAATCAACTCAAAACATTGAGAAATGATTGTTTTCCTCCCCAATGTATTTTTGGGGGTGAGTGTAGTGAGATGTTTTATATCCATGTATATAATATACCTATACCTATATATAGACTGTGTACAAATGCATCAGCAAGCTTTAATAAAGGAAGACATCAGCAAGAGACACAGGCTGTTTATCCTTAAGACATAAGTAGGAAGGAAAGTTTCTTGATTTATCACCCATTCCAAATGCACCACACCATTCCCATGGCCTGGGACTATCCACTGGACCTGGCCAATATTTTCAATTGTCCATCTGCTTAACATGACTTTGTAAATACTTACCAGCCCAACCTCCCCAAGGAGATTAATAGGGAGAAATATGGATCCAATCAGCTTTTCCTTTGTATTAACTGGGAATAAATGTGATTAGTCCTTATCTAGGGGGCAGAAATTTCCAAAGCCAGTTCCAAGGCACCTCAAGGCATTTTAATCCTGAATAATTGTGCTTTGTTCTTAAAAGCTAAATTCCATGGGTTGGCCAGCCCACCTCTCTTTACAATGACCCTTGATTAAAGAGAACAGACAGATAGGGGGTTCTGAGAGAGCAGCAGAGGTGGGGCAGTTGAGAAAACCAGCAGACTGGACCCAGCAGAGTGCAGTAATGGCAACATGCAGCCAGAGTAGGGCTTGAACTCAGAGTAGTGCAGAAAAAGAAACAGCTTGCTGGTATAAACTAGAAAGCAAGGTAGAGAGCTGGCAGCTGTGGAAACATCTCATGTTTTCCCACCTCTATTCACAAAAGTTTGATTTTGTTCCCAACCTCATTGCCCTGGGGGAGGCAGCTCTATGAGACTTCTGGAGGAGATTCTAAGGGGCTTGAGAAAAAGGTGCATATGAGGGTGGGCATCTGGGCACAGGTGGTTCCTGGCCCATTCTCATCTGCTTGGACCCCTGAGGCCCATGGAGAGGACTTGCCCTCCCTAGGCCCCACTGCACCACTGAGTCATGGCAGAGAAAAGAAGAAACCCAGAAGTCTTGGGCTACTTTACAGAGAGTTAGCATTTTTTAGAATAAACCTAGGGAATCTTACAAATAATTGCCCTAAACGTTACGAGTGCTGGAAAAAGAAAGGTCCCCAGCCAGCATTAGAATAGATCCTTACTCGTCCCAGAAGGGTACTTAGTTTGCCAAAAAGTGCTATCTGCAGACTATTGAAGTGTATTACAAACACCCTTGGTTTCAGCTGGCATGAGTTGTCCACACCTACCGCTGCCCTCTCTGCTGGTTGGCTTGAAAGATAGGTGATGTCTGCTTGCCCCTGGCATTCTGGTGGCTTAGCTGACCCCCACTGGCAGTGTGTTGATTGGCAGTTAGGTACTGAACAGAAGAGTCAGAATTTCAGGGTGGGCTGGACCCACCCCACCCAGGAGCTGTCTGGCTGGATGGCCATCCTCCACTATGCCTGGCTTCTCATCCTCTTTCCTGTTGTATCTTTCCCCTTTCCTCCCATTCCTTCCTTCCCAGGGCTCAGATTCTGAAATCTCTTCCTTCTTCCTCAATTCCAGCCCTGGAAGTAGTAACTGTGCAAACAGAACTAGATGCACAAAAAAAAAAAATTAATCTTGGTCCCCACAGGGCTGACCTGGCAGTTTCCAACTCTGTTATGGCTTTGTGTGCATCCCCAGCACCTAACACAGTACCTGGCACATAGGAGATGCTCAATAAATGGATGTGAATTAAACTGAATGTCCTATATGCTCACTCCCCAAATTGACCATCTAATTGGCAAAGGCAGAGAATGGTTCCTGAGACTGTCACTGTCCTGTCTCCACCCCTTTCCCCCAGACTCATTTCTGCCCTGAGCTCTGATTCCCTGAGCCTGGCCAGGACCTGAGCTCCTGGGAAGAAGCTCAGCCTGGGGCAGGGGATGGGGCTTTGCCAATGGCTCTGTCCTCATTGCCATCATTCCATCCCTGCCTCAGTCACAGCCTGGAGAGGCTGGGCTCCTGGGAGATGCGCATACCTCCCTCACCTCACCTCCCTGCCAGTCCATAGAGGCCCCTCCCACAAGGACAACTAGGGCTCTGTGAATTCAAACTGGAGATTGAGGAGTCAGAAATGACAGGACCCTTGATTTTTGTCAGTTTGAACCTCAGTTTCTCCATCTGTAATATGAGTGACTTGGCTGGTTGATCTCAAGGTAGCATTCTTTACATCATCAGTTTCTCTCCCTCTCTTGAGATTCCCTCTAAATTGTGAATAAAATGGCAGTGAATGTTGGATCCCCACAAATGCTACTTTCTTTTCCACAAGGGTGTTGTTGGGGTGGGGAAGGTGTAACATGGCTCTAGATGGGACATGGCCACAGAATCTCCCCTCATGCTTCCTTCAGGGCATTCCCTTCCCTGGTCTCTAATCAGAAGTCAGATAAAAACTTCTGAGGGTAACTGGGAAAGTCTGAACACAAGCTCCGAATGAGGCCCCCACTCTGCGCATCAAGTTCTCTGCCCGTGGCACCCAGCCCCTCCTCATCTCTGCACCTTGGCTGCTCCTGACCCAGGCCAGTGGTCATCCTGTTGGAGAAGGTAGTCTGCAGTAAACTCATTTTACAACGGAGCCCCACCCCAGCAGTCCCTTGGCTGATGGAAATTTATCTCCTGTTGGGGGGGCAGCTGTGGTGGAAAGTGACCTGGACAGCATGGCCCACCATGACTCAGCTGAGCTCTTCAGTACCACTCTCACCAAAAATCTGAAGGCATCACCAGCCAACAGAAAACCACAGGCTTCTGGAGAAGCAGCCATCAATGGAGAAGAAGATGAAAGCAGAGCTCCCTGGACCAAGGGTCATCTCCATTTGCCTCTGGTTTGGGCTTTCCTTCAATGCTCAGAAAATACGCAGTTGTCCCTTTAAGATGCCCCACCCCCAAGTTAAAGGAATGAACATGATGCTACCCCCAGCCTGAAAAGGCTGCTCTGGGCTGGGAGTAGAGCAATGTCCCACACATGGGTCTTCTCTGAAGCTGCTACCAGATGCATCTGTGCACTGAGCAAGCTGGACAGCTGACCCTCTCCTCTGCTACTCCTCACACTGGGCCCCTTCTCCCTGGGGCCCTCACATATGCCTTCTGCCTTCTCTCGGGGACTGGTAGTTTTGAACTCACTTCTCCCTCCCCCAGGGGCCACACATGCCATACACCATGGCAATTTTCTCAGATTAAAGAGTGGTGGGTTACTCTTGGTGCAAGGTGGGGAATACGAAGTGAGGGGTTCAGGAGGCACCAGGTTGGCCCTGGGATCCTGATTCGAGAGAAGCACACCAGAGAGGGCAGGCAGGGGCACACTGTACAAGGTGGAGTGGGAGAAAGACAGGGCACAAGGGGGCCGCAGGGAGGAGAACAGGGCACGAGGGGCCACAGGACCAGCCGCCTGTTACTTGGCACCACCGTCAGCATTGCCCTCACCATCTGTCTTGCCCTCCTCCTCTGTCTTCAGGTCATCCGTGCTCAGTTTCTGCTCTTTTTTCCTCCTCACGCACTTCACTATCATCAGCACCAAGATGACCACAGCCAGGAACCCCCCCACAGAGGCTCCCACGATCACTGCCACTGTGGAATCCCGCTCAGGGGGCTCTGGAGAGGGAAAAGAAAGAGACCCACTGAACGCTAGGGCTGAAAAAGGGAACCTGCCCACTGTTCCCTGCTCCTGCAGTATGTGGGGGGTCCTCCTGGCTTTACTCTCCTCTAGAAAGAACTGTGAGCAAAACCAAAAATCAACCCAGGCTGTTTATCTCTAAGTCCCCCACCCCCAAAATCCCAGGGTGCCCAAAAGCCTCAGGGGAGGGCAGTATAAGGCAGTATTTAAGAGCATGGATTTTGAGGTCAAATAGACCCAAAACTGAGTCCTGATTTTGTTACTTACTAATTGTGTGATCTTAGATAACATCCTTTCTAAGCCTCAGTTTCCTCATTTGTAAAATAACAGTACCTCCCTCATAATGTTTTATGAGGATGAAATATGATAATGCATATAGAGTTTAGTCCTATAACTGAGCACAGTGAGCACCCAATAAATGAACACTGCTATAATGATTCCTGAGATCGTGATCATGATTGATAGCATTTTAAGGACTCTCTGAGACATGTTCCCATGTCTTTAAGGGCTGGAGGGAGGAAAATAGATGCTCTGTACCCAACACAAGCTGTTGATCCCTCTGCTCAGGAAGACAGAGCCTCTCCCAAGGAGCCCTGAGCTAATGCCACTGGAGAACAGTTGTGGAGAGTCACTGGCCAGGAGCAGTCAGGGGTCTGCACTGCAGCCACTGCAGCCCTGCTCCCCTCTGCCTGCCCCTCACCTTCCATGAGGACCTGCAGGTGGATCCTGCCATGGCCACGGTGGCGGTCGGGTGGATTCATGATGTAGCAGTTATATAGGCCTTCATCCTCGATTCGCACATTTTTCAGTGTCACTGACACATCGTATTTGCCAGGGTTCCCCGAGAACTCCACTCGGTCTCGGAACCGCTCCAACTTCAGATTAATGATCTTCATGCGAAACTGGAGGAACTAGAGGTGGGCAAGGAACAAGATGGGGGACTGAATGAGCAAGGAGTTGCAAGGAGAATGGGATGCCTCCCCTCCCATGCACTCTTTTACCTGGAAGACAGATAGTTACCTTCAGACCTCCACCACCCTTCCCAGGGCCACCCAACATGACAACATCCCTTACGCTAAAGCCCTGTGGAGCAAACAGCCCACCAAGGTGCTACAGGGTCCTGGTCCAGTGTAGGGGCAGGTGGTGGGAAAGATGGGTTTCATGGCGCATGGGCTCCTGCCTCCTTCCCCAACCCCACCTATATCCCAGGACTCACCATCTCCTCAGAGCAGTTACTACACTCCTGGTAAGTCCAGTTCAGGGAGAACTGTTTGTGGTTCACTGTGTAGCAGGAGTTGAAGGTGCAGGCCAGGCGGGCATCAGAGCCATTGAGCACATTGAGGGTGGTAGGTACTGTGACTTCCATGCTTCTCCCTGGTGGCACTGCAGACAAAGTCGCAAGCTGGTGAGTATTCTGGCTGACAGGACCAGGGAAAGGCAAGCCTGCTGTATCTGGTGAGAAGTGGAGCAGAGCTATGGCTAAGGGCTGGATCCCTTATGGCTGAAATTAGCAAGGGGTCAAGGGTGGAGTGGGCAAAGCTCATTAGGGGTAACTGGTGTGACCCTGGGGGTAAAATAGGAAGAGAGCAAGGCTGGGGTAGAGAGAGACCAAATTATCTGTCAAGCCAGGGACAGAATAATGGCCCCAAGACTTTCCCAGGACCATTATAGAGCAGTCCTTCCCCCTAGCCATCCTGCTCCAGTCCTGCCACTGCTGCCTGCTGGCTAAAGACCTTGGAAAAAATTTTTCACTGAGCTGGCCTCAGTTTCCCCCATCTTCTCCACCACTTCCAAACATCTCTGCTGAGCCAAAGCTCTTCTAGCTGAAAGGGCAGTATCTCCAATGGGGCAGGCAGTATTGAGCACTGAGGACAAACAGAGACTCTGAAGGCCTCACACTCCATGCCCCAAGGCCAGAGCAGTGCCCAGCCTAGCTTCTTTACCATCCCCAGGTTTCTATCAGGCAGGAAAGAGGGCAAACAGGCAGTGGGAGGGAAGAGGAGCCCCAGAAGAAGAGACCAAGGGACCAAGTGACCAAGCAATGGGTCTACAAGGACAAGAGTCCTTTTGGAGATGTCAGGCCTGGAAATGCTGCAGCAAACAACCTGATCAGGCTGAAGGGGTAACAGGGTGGGAACAGCAGATTTCTGTGGAATTCTACCCAGTGTAGGAGACCTGGGTATGGGACTGAGAAAGGCCCATCCCACTCTGACATTCTAAGCAGATCAGAGTCTAGCTAGGGTGAAGCAGTAAGCTAAAGCTGCAGTGCCCTCTACAGGACAGAAAGCTTGAAGCACAAACTAAGGCAGGGGTGTCCAACTCATTTTCAAGGGGGGAAGGGTGCCACATCAGCCTCCCAGTTGCCTGCAAAGGGCCAAAATAATTTTATGACTGTATAAATGCAACTACTCCTTAACTGTTAAGGACTTGAAATTACATTTGGCCCTTTGAAGGCAACCGCAAGGCTGATGTGGCCCCTGGTGAAAATGAGTTGGACACCCTAGTTTAAGGGGACACCCACTCTCAAGGTCATGCAATACCTCTTTAAATTTTGTACTCAGGCACCTCACTTGCCTTACTTGAATCTTGGCCTTAATTCTAAGATTCTCTGCTGATATTGCTAAAGCTTCATCCCAAAAGATTAATTTATTTATAGAGGACAAACAGTAATGTTCAGCATCAATCATTCCTTCACTCATTTACCAAATATTTATAAACTACCTACTATGTTCTCAGTCTAGGCCCTGGCGAATATTGTTGTGAACCAGACAGGCAGAGTTGCTGCAACATGGAGCTTGTATTCTAGGGAGGGGATAGAAATTAACAAGGAAATAAAAGAATAATGTGACTTTTGGTAGTGATACATGGCAAGGGTTGTAAGAAATAAAGCAAGGTGATGGGGTGTTTTGTATTAGAAATCAGGGAAGATTGCTCTGAGCAGGCGACATGCAGGTGGCCCCTGGCTAAAGTAAGGGAGTGAGCTGTTTGAAATTTGGACTCAAGTTCCAAGACAGTAGAATATCAAAAGGAAAGTCCCAGTGGTTGCACTGAGCTTTGCATGTCTGAGGCACAAGGAATAGAGTGATCAAGATGGCATATGGTGAGACCTGAGGTCCCAGAGTCAGGCAGGGACAAAGTTCAGGGTCTGCGGGCCCGAACACAGACTCAAGATCTAATTTCTCAGAGTGAATACAGGGAACCACTAGGGACTGGGAGCAGGGGCAACTAGGAAGCTGTCCAGGCAAAAGCTGTTCTTGTCTCTACAGGAATAGTATACACATAGAGATCTGATTAGATGTGGGTTCAACCCCAGCTCTCCCTTCAATCAGTTGCAAGACCATGGGCAAGATCCTTCACCCTCTAAGCCTCTGTCCCCTCCTCTGCAGAATGTAGCTGATGACCCCACCTCCTGGAGTAGTTATGATAATTAAACAAGACAAAATATATAAAGCACAGTGCAGTCTGCCTGATGGTAAGAGCTCAGCAATTGGGAGCATTCATCCTAAATTCTCAAGACCCATTCACCTAGACAGGAAGGGCTCTGAGGCAGTCTCCTGGTAGAGGGCACCTCAGAGCATGGCCCCTGCAGGACTCCACTTTCAAATTGTTGTGTCGTGCAAAGCTGCAGAGCCCCACTCCACTGCAGCCTGGAAGGGGAGCTACCAAGTCCTTCTGTGCAGGCCGGCCCTTAGGACGAGTGGCCAGGCCAATAGGCAGGACTTAAGAACAGGAGACACTCTGAACTTCTGGCCCTGGAAGTCATAACAAAGAAGCCCTCACCTAGATGGAGGAATAGGCATGCAGACCCACCTGCAAGGCCAGGGCTCCCGGGTATGCACTAAAGTGCTCATTAGGGAAGTAGGAATTGGAGAGGGTGAATAGACCCACCAAGAAGAACAAAACCCAGTTCTCTCTCCACATTCATAGCCATTATGAAAGCACCTTGCAAAGCTCTAGGCAAGGAGGAGGTAGGCAGAAAATGGTGTGTGTGTGCGTGTGTGTCCCCTCCACCCCCCTGCTGCTGCCACCGCTCTGCACAGGCAGAGAAATCTGCAGAGAAGGAACCTGGTGGGGCCTTGTCCTGATCTTACCTCATCTCCTAGGAACTTTCTGCTTCTCTAGCACTTTCCCTTGAGAGGGCCTGCTACCTTCCCAGGGCCCCCAGCCAAAGGAGCCTCCAAGTGACACCAGGAAATAGGAGCTGCAAATCTCGCTGACCTATCCTCGGCCTCTGTCTTGTCCTAGCCCACGATATCATTCCTATTAGAACTTCAACCCTGAGACAGCACCCTGCTGCACAGGTGGTCAGCGACATGGGGAGCAACGGGCCTTTCACGGCTGGCAGGTGTGGGTACAGACAGAGAGGTGCAATGCGGGGGTCCTTCCCCAGAATCCAGGACTCTGGGGTCCTGCAGGAAGCACACTAGGTGGAATATGCATGCTCTCTATGGGTCAGAGAGGTCCACAGCCAAGTCCCAACTGCAGAGTAAAGGAAATTCAGAGGAAGCCAGAGCAGGGACCCTCAGGAACTGTAGACCTAGCCCCACTGTCTTACCAAGTGAGACCCTGAGGCCCTGAGAGAGAGAGACATACACAGAGTATGGGGCAAGCTGGGGCCAGAACCATGTTTCTGATTCCTAGTCCATAACATCTCACCTGGATCTCAGACTCAAGCCAGAAGCCTTAGGCCTTTCACCCATCCAGGCCCTTATTAAAAACAAGTAAACCATCCCAATGAGGCTATAAGCAAAATCTTGATCACTTGATGATTTCTGCAGCTTCAGGAAAGTACCCAATCCACAGCTAGGGCTACAAAAGGATATAATAATAACAAGGTGCTTAATGTATTATAGGCACTGTTTAAGCACTCTATAGGTACCATGTTTAATACTCACAACACTATTATACCTCCACCTTCCCAATGAGGAAATTAAGCAAAAACCAGTTAAATGAGTAGCCCAAGTTAGCTGAGTGGGAAAGCAAGATTTAAACCCAGGATGCCAGGTTCTAGACAGAAGGTTGAGGGATTGAGGCTGGCAGGGAGGGTGTGATTGTTTTTCAAGGTGTCCCTGGGATCAGATCTCCTGCTGTGTACACAGTAGGTCCAGCCACCACTTCTGGGCAGGCTTGACAAAGGGGAATGTTTCTGTTTAAAGGAACTTCCATACAAGGGGAGCCCATAGTCTTCCTGGTTGTTTGGCACCAGCCAGATCTGGGGCCTGGATTTCTTGACTTCCAACTGACGGAGAGGAAGTGATGATCAACAGGGATCAGCAATAAGGATGTAGATTTTGATCTTAGTTTCAAACTGCACTAGTGCCAGGCTTCTCCATGTTCCTCTGGCCCTTCAGGCCCCATTGTCATCCACTGTTTTCACTGGTCCACCTTGTAGCAATCACAAAAGTTTGCTCATCTCTTGCCAAACACTATCTCCTGCAGAGACTAGAAGCTAATTCTCCTCATTCCTCTTTCCAACCCTGTACCAAACTATGAAATAGGTTTACTTTCTGCTTAGTTAAAAAAAAAGAGAGAGTCTAAGCAGAGGTTATGTCTAAGACCTTCTGGACCACACTGCCTCCTGGGGCAACCCTGGCCTCTCAGGCAAGTGTGCACCCCAAGCCCCTGTCCCCTGCACTGCCTTACCACTCAGACCTACCCCAGGCTTCCCTCAAGGCCCAGTCCACTCCTGTGCAGCCATGACAGAAATTCACCCCAAACCTCCACTGGCTTCCTGTTGCTCTCAGGATCAAGTCCAGGATTTGGCATGCGGCTTCCAAACCCTTTGCACTCTGGGACCAAACTCCATGCTCGTGTCCTGTCCTGCCAGTTTCCAACCCTCAGTGCTTCCTCCACTCCAGTGACCCCAGAGTTCTTACTTTCCTGAAAACACCACCCTCTCTCGCTGTTCCTTTTTTGACAATGTAACACGTTTTTGCCTCAAGTTGGGAAGCTAGTTCACCCTTCTCCTCCTGGGGTCCTCCCAATTATACTGCAGATGCCAGTTCATAAAGTATCACCTGACAGCCTCCCAGTGCCTATGTCCTCTCCCCAGCTCGGTTCTACCTATTCCATATGACTGGGAGTCAGAATGGTACAGTGGCCTAGACCGGGGCTCTTAGTGCCCTGATATGATCTTAGGCAACATAGTTAACCTCCCAGCACCACAGTTTCCACACCTATGAAATGGGGGACAACAATAGGACCTCCATCTTTAGGCTGTTGTGAGGATTAAATAACTTACTAGTGTATAAAGTTCACAGCAGTGCCTGGCACATAGTCAGTCCAGGACAAAAGTTAGCCATTATTATTATTATTATTATCATTATCATCATCATAATCACAGCATATTCAATGCTGGGTTACTATTCTTTGTTTATGTGCCTGCATCTCTCCCAAGGCTCTGAGGAACTAATTCCTATTCATCCTGGTATCCCTGGACCCAGAACAATATATGACACTCAGTAGAAGTCTGTAGAAGAAAGGAAAGGCATTGCCCCCACCCCACTGTGTCTGGGTCCCAACAGCAGATATGTTCAGTGAGCCTGAGTGAGGACCAGACTCGACTTTTAGGCCTTGCCCAACATAACCCAGACTTTGGTATCCAAGCCAATGACCACAGAGCCAATGGTCTTGAGAAAAACTCTGGAACAGCCCAAGCATTTGGATTGTTTCTAGCTAAAAACTAGTCTCTCATGCTTTTGTCGTATGTACAGCAGATTGCCCAGCTTTTCCCCTTTACCAGCTGTGTAATCATCTTCGCCAATTCAGTCCCTGACAGTATCCTCCCTTGTCACTTATAGCATCCCTCCATCTTGAGGACCGATGCTACTACAACCCCCAAAGTGCCATTGTCCACCTCAGCCCTCAGCCTTGGAGTGCCAGGGTGAGCCTTACCACAGCACCAATCAATTCATGTTCAGTGTTTCCCTGCCTGCATCCTCTCCTCACCCACATATGCAAAGGCTTCAGCTTCCTCCCATCACTATGTCACAGCCCCCGTGCCCTATTGTCCTCTTCCCAGAATCCATCTTTCCCTAAGTCACATCTTCCTCCTGGTTACCAAGCCCCCTTCATTTAAATAAGGCTCTCACAAGGCTGCCTCCCTCCCACAGGAAGCTCCCCCTAACTCCAGATGGAGGTCCACTGTCCGCCATCCCCAACTTTTTGCATGTAATTGAGATTCTCTGATCAATTAGGTTAATAGAGCAGTAACATTTCTTGAACATTGGGAGCAGTAGAGGTCAACAGTTAAGAACTTGCTGAAGTCAGACAAACAGTCATTCAAATCTCAGCTCACTTACTCATCATGTGACCTTATTGGGCAAGTTACTTAACTTCTCTGTACCTGTTTCTTCACCTGTAACATGAGGATAATAACAGTACCCACCTCATACAATTACTGACTATGGTGAGGACAAAACAAGTGGTACAGTGCCTGGGCATCTGAACTACATTCATAAAGGTTACTAACCTATTGTTGAGCACCTGACCCACTTACATGCCAGACTCACAAAAACCCACACAGTAGGTGTTCTCCAGTTTACCCATAAAAGAACTGAAGCTCAGAGGGTTTGAGTAACTTGACCATGGATACAAAATAAATGACAAAGGTGGCCTCCAATCCAGATTAGATTCCACGGTTCGTGCTCTTTTGTCCTGCCACACATACCAGCTGTCTTGTTAGTATGTCCAGTAACAGCAAAGTTAATAAGTCTTGTCATGCAGGCTTCCAGGGGCTTACACTGTCTCTGTTTAGCACTCTTGCCAAATAATCTCTGCAGCACAGCACATCAGAGAGAGAGAGAGACTTTGTGATGGGAAATATTTTTATTGACAATCCTTGGACTTCACTGTCAACTGCTACGCCAGCAATGAATACGTTTAGGAGCAAAAATGAAACAACCTATAAAGCAGTCTTGCAAATAACTCTCTAGCCCACCTATCCACCAAAAAAATCCATGAATGGTCAAATATGAAATTAACATTTGAATCACTTGAGAGGGCAGTCTGCAAGGCAAGGCTGAGCTGGACATTTCTGAGTCATGGTCTTAAAGGGCCATAGCCGCACTGACCTATGATTTCCTTTTCCTTTTTTTCTTCTGGATCTCTTCACCTGACCCTTCCCCCACTCCATGTGGCCCAAGCCAGAGGTGTCTTCTCTGTCAGTGTCTGCAGCAATAAATCTCACAATCCAGAGATCATTCCTCAAGCTTCCTACCCACTCCCCAACACATTGCAAAAAAATCAGTGATAACAGGTTTCCAGGAAGCCAGACCCAGATTCAACTTTCCATCCCCAACTACCCCACATAGTGTCTCCTAATACCATAAATCCACCAGATTCTAAGGATCAAGTTTCACAAAAGAAGCTCCTTAAAGGAGCATTCTCAGGACCCCACATTTGCAGCAGCATTTTAAAAAATCCATAAAGAGACTCTGGATGGATCTACGTGCCTGCTCCCCGCAACCTCAACACACACACACACACACACACACACACATCCAGTTCAAGGCAATCCAAACAAAAATCAGCTCCCCTTACAACTGTCATTCCTGTCAACACTGAGCATTTCTGTGACCAAGCAGTCCCAGCATCATGTAGTCCCTACCATTATCTTCCCAAGTTCAGGCACCTTTCCTCCCAAGGACACCAAAGAGAAGCTCCAGCCACATCTTTCCTGCCCCTATCCCCATCCTCTTCCAGTCATGGCTGCCCTTCTGGACCCTCAGAAGCATGCAGATGCGCAGTGTAACTTACCCAAAGAGAGAAAGAGACTGAGCCCAGTGAGGCTGAAAGCAGGGCGAGGTAGCCGGGCATCTTTGTGCATTTTCAGAGACTGAGATGTTAATCAAGATATGGGAGAGGGTGATAATGAGGGGCTGAGGGATACAAGGGAGGAATTGTTAGGTGCTAAAAAAAAATGCACGGATGTACTTCAAAGACACATACAACATTAAGGAAGCTTTATTTTCATCTCTCTAACATGGCCGGTCTGTATGTTGCAGCTAAAAAGAAAGAGGGAGTGTGTGAGGAAGAGAGAGAAAAAAAGGGGGGTGGGGGAAAGATACAGTAAATTTTGTGGTTGTTGGATTTCAAACAGCAGGTGGGAGGGCATAAAAAGTGTTTCTGAAAAGAAGGATGCCCAGAAATTTTTACCCTCTAAAACAAGAACTAAAGCAAATCCTATCTTTTTTTCTTTTTTTTATTTAATTATTTTTCAACTACAGTATTGTGTCTTTTACTCCCATTCCAGCCCCTCCCCCTCTTTCTTCTTAACTTCAATCACTGTTGGATTTTGAAAGCTGTTAAAGAAACCAATTGATTTTGAAGCTGCTGTAAGGGTGAGGGGACTCTTTTTGTCATTTAAAAACACCCCAAAAGGGGGTGCTTGTTTTTATGTTATTTGGAAAGAGTTCAGGAAAGAGAGTCAGGAGACTTTCAGGAAGTAAGGACTTCCTCAATTTTCTAGTATTTTCACTGAGAACATAATACGTTAAAGCAAGCCAGTGTAAAAAAAAAATACCTAAGAGATCTCAAAATCGAATCTAATGGGAATCAAATCAACAGTAAAAAGACATTTTTGAGACAATTGGAAAAAATAAACATGGACTAGGTGTTATATTAATGAAAAGTTATTAATCTTTTTGGGTGTAATAAAAATATTGTGGCTATGTTCTTTAATATTTTTATCTATTACACACACCAGAGTATTTATAGGTGAAATGACATGATGACTAGAATTTGCTTTAAAATATTCTAGGACAAAATAAAATTAGGGGAGGTAGGTGTTATTGATTGTTAAAACTAGTGATGGGTGCAAAGAGTTCATTTCAGTTCTCTCTTCTGTTATGTTTGAAATTTTTAAGAAAAAATAGGCTAATATCACAAATAGGAGAATTTGAGATTGAGTGCCAAGGAAGCCCTAAGCAGAGAAGTGACCCCCACTCTTCCTGGAAGGCACTTAAGTAGAACACAGGTTTTCATGCAGCAATCACATGCATTTTCAATGGGCCACTGATGCACCAAAGAGGTTGCAACTAATATTTTTGAGCATTAACTCTGCTACAAACACCTCACAAGTGATTCCTCAACTTGTAATCCTAGGATAGGTGATTTCTTCTCCTCCTCCCCCTGCCCTTACTACTACTACTACTACTACTACTACTACTACAATTTTTCTTCTTCCTCCTCCTCTTCTTCTTTCTTCTCCTCCTTCTTCTTCCTCTTCTTTTTATTGCAAATGAATAAACAGGCTGACAGGGCTTAACCACCCAATTTTACATATATATTATAGTTAAGAGCAGATTCAGAGACAGCATTCAAACTGAGTCTGTGTGAAACACTGGGTATTTCCAGTATTCCATGTGGCCTATCACACATGGAGGAGAAGAATGGAATATATAAGCAAGGGGTCTCTGCCTCTGATATAAAAGAAGGTGCCAAGGGCAGGACATGGAGGGAAAAAATGGGATGCCAGCTCAGTGCTCAGATCAGAGCAGACACTCAGTAAACAGGTGATGCCTAGCTGCAGAGGGACACCCTTGAATGGATGAGTGAATCTGAAGAGGGAACAGTAGCAAGTAGACATCATGATGAAAGTAATGAAACCCAGCCTAGGCCACTGCAGCTGTTCTAGGCTGGGGAGGAGTGAAGTGGGCCAGATTTTGGTAAGAGGATGGCTATGGTTCCCCACCACATCAGAGGTGGTTCTTGCCTGGCAAGATCATGCCTGGATCTTGCCCAGACTCTATCCCCAAAAGACCTCTGTCAATTCGCTAGAGTCTGGCTGTGGCTGGCTCATCCATAAGATGCATAGTCCACAGGAATGAAAATCAGGGAAAGAGAAAAGTATTCTCAAGTGCCACAGCCAGGCTCCTTCCTGCTGCCCTTAGGCCCACTGGTCAGCAGTGGCCAGTGCTCAAGTGAGCCTGGAGGAGGGCAGACAGACACAATCAGGGCCTCAACTCCTGCTCCAGATTCTCAAGATGGGTCCCAGGCTGCGGTACAGCCACCCAGGCTGCCGCAGGCACATGTCAGCCAGAGAGTTTTGGTTTGATGTAGCCGGCCTGCTCCTTTTTCCTAATGCCGCTGAGGATGCCTGTGAGACCCAGGGAAGCCACTTATCTAGCCCACTTGGTCTCACACTGAGTCCAGAAATTTCTGTCTGGGGACATCTGAGATAAGAAATAGATCCAGAAGTTTCTCTGTTTCTATTCAGTATTTGACTAAGAGAAACAGGTATATAGCTCTTACACAGAAAGCTGAGAAGATACCAAATCAGGGGTGAGGCACCCTCACAGTGTGAAGCAAGAGGAGAGTTTCCCCAGGACCTCCCCATGGCTCACTTGGGCCTGCAGATGCCCATTTCATCCAAAAAAGTAAGTCTTCCCTGGGAGCTAATAAAAACCTGGGAAGCAGAAGTCCAAAGATTTATTTTGCAGAATGAAAACACCAATGTCAAAAATAGGCTATTTGGAGAGTGAAGCCCTATTTTTGGCATTTCTACCAAGTACCATTCATCCCTGCACATTTTACTAGGTAATGGTTACCTGTCCTGCTAGGAGAACAAATAATCCAAAGGAAGATAGTTTCCTTGGCCTTTGGCCTGGTTGGAGCCACAGAAAAACTCCCTGGTCATATTTGCCTAAAGCCTCACTTCTCAAAGTGTGGTCTTCAGATCAGTATCATCAACATCACCTGGAAGTTTCTCAGAAACACAGTCACAGGTCCCACTTCAGACCCAAGAAATCAGAATCTTCATTTTCAACAAGATCTCCAGTGATTCTTGAGAAATTAAAGTTTGGGAAGTATTGCCTTCAACTAATATTAAAAGGTTTGCATCCCATGAACAAGGGGCCAGGTTTGGGAGAGGGGATGTTAGTGAAAAGGGACTAGTAGGCAGGAGCAAGTTTAGGATTAAGTGCTGGCCTCAGGTCATTTGCAGAATACCTGGCAGCCTGCTCAGGAGTAACCAGATAGGGATCCATTTTCACTCCCCTTTCTTCTCTGTCCCATTCCTATCTCCAGCCATTCCATAGCAGGTGAGGTTTCTCTTACCCCACACAGGACTTCACACCTTGTTGTGTTAGGCCCGGAATTAGATAAAAGTAGCCAAGAGGAACTCAAGGCAGGCTCCAGACCGACTCAGCTAGGAAGATAGAAAGTACAGAAAGTACAAAGAGTGCTGAACAAGATAAATGGCCTGTGCATGACCTTGTCTTTGCATGACCTTGTCTTTGCAGAAAAGTATCCATTGTTGCAAGCAGAGAGCATAGCCATGTGTGTTCTCTCGAGATAGCCAATTGCTAACAGCTACGTCTGCTTCTGTATTTGCTTGCTGGCTTGCTTGCTTGCTTACCCCAATAAAAACCCTAGGCTGTAAGCGCCAGGCGCGACTCTCATTTGCCACCCTCTGGGCACTGTGTCTCCGGACACCTCGAGAGTTCGCCCCTGCGCAGGTAAAGCTTTGGCCAATAAAGTTCCATCTCAAACTCCTGAAAGCTTCCGACCATTTGTTGCTCGCGTTGGTGGATGCCACAGTTGTCTGCCTTTGCAGTTCCCTTTTTCAGGAACGCCCTTCCTCTCTTTTTTGCTCAGCAAGCTCCTATTCTTCAGAAATCTCCTACAACATCACCAACTTCTTATATTCTACATACCTCTTCTCTCTTTGCTCCTGTGACACTGGGTACATTCCCTCATTTGCACATCAATTCCCACGTTCAACAAACTCAAATATCTATTTAATGCCCCATATGTGCCAGATACTAAGCAAGAAACTGGAGACTCAGAAATGAATGAGACACAATTCACCCTTTGAGAGCTCACATTCTAGATAGAGAGACAAATGTATACACTCTTAATACAGCATGATGAGAACAATCCCATTTACTGAGGGATGGGAACAAAAGTATAGTTTGTATTTCTTAGGTTTCCATGTTAACAAGTGCTAGAGAGTAGTCATTTTTGTTTACACTTCCTACCTCCCCAACTAGACTATAGCTCTTTAAGAACAGTGAATGAATGTCAGTTTTACAACCAGAAAAAGGGCAGGACCTCCATTAGCCTGACCTTACACACAGGAGTCAAACTGGGACTGGGTCCAAGCAGCACATGTTGTTCCACTCCACTTCCCAGGAACTTTATTCAACAATAGATTTTTTCCCACATGCGGTGAGATGCTGCAAAGCTCACAGAGAAGACCTAAAGAAGGATCTCTAAGAGCTTAGGAGCTCTGGAAGAAATTAAAACCTCACACTGATAAAATAACTAGAGAACATCAGAATATAAAATCTGATAAGTATATAGACATCTAGGAAGACACGAGAAATGGAAGATTACTAAGGCAGGATGTAAGCAGCACTGTGAAGGAATATTGATTTGGGCAGGCAAGAAGGGAAAGGGGATTACAGGAAGAGGAACACCAAGAGCAAAGGCTCAGAAGTAGGAAAGACAAAGGTGTATGTAGCAGAAGATTCCTCTCATGAAAAAAAAAAGGAAGGTGTGGATGGCTAAACAAGATGGTACCTGAACTCTGAAGGCCACGAACACACAATGTGGAGTTCAGGCAGGTGCTTTGAAAGTTCTGGGACAGGCAAATCACTATTGCTCTCACCACAAAGGTCTTAGCTTTCCGAGAAAGCTCTGAGTACCTTTATTTTTTTTTTTATAAAAAAAAAAAAAAAGATGTTTTGACAGCTGAGTTTACAGAAGTGGTAATGGATTGCTTGATCTCCCTTGAGGAAGACCAGACCACATTTGCAAACCAAACTGGTCAGGACAGACAGAAGTCCTGGGAAATTTTGTTTCTCCTTAGTAAGCAGATAACTGGTCTGTGCTGGGCTAAAACTTGCAACCTAACATTCTTTGGCTCTATATAACTGAGCTAATTCAGTGGCAGTATGACCCCTGCAAAACACAGTGTGTTTTATTTTTTAAAAATGCCAATGTAGACATGTAAGCATACTGACCAGGCAAAAGGAGAAAAAGAGTCAGGTGGCAGTGAGGAACAAAAGACTGAAGGGCTGGTGGAAAGCTGCAGCCTTTTAAAGAAGACACATCTTTTATAGGTCCTCAGTAGAGAGACTGAACTGTTTTCAATTCCAATAGCCAAACTCTGATGCTACTAGATTCTTCATTATTCATAGGTGGCCCCACTGCCTCCACCCTAAGGCTGCTTTCCATTGGCACAAGTCTGAATGCTTCTGGACACCTGTGAATATGAGGGCATCTGGTGTTCTGAGGACTTAAAATATGGCAAATTCATGTAATGAAGCTGCTTGCTAAAGGATGTACTCCAAGGCGCTTTAGCTTTCTCCATCTCCAGCAGCTTTTCTGTCCTTCAGAATGTCATCCCTCAGAGTTATGCAAAGCTCTCCCCTAAGCTCAGCTTCCCAACACTCTTTGGAGGGTAAAAGGGACTCGGGTGTTTGGGGCTAAAAGGTTTCCTGCACATAGAATAAAAATTTAATGAGATGTGGACTGAATCACCAAATCCAACTGAGGAAAATACATTGAAAGGGGATGGAGGGCTTAGGCCAGGCACTAGTCCCTAAATGACCTAATTTGGTCCTCCCAAAAATTCCTATGAGTATCTACTTCATATGTAGGGGGAAAAGCCTCAAAGAATTGAAGTAAATATTGCAATACTGAACAAGAGAACAGAGCCAGGATTTGAACCAGGCCTGTTTGACCATGAAGCCCATTCCATAAGCTTCTATGTTCCTGAATGTAACCGATAATCATCCCTAGGAGAAGGGCATACAGATCTTTTTCATGGCACCAGCAGCGTTGTTTTGGTTTTAGGCAAAATTAGTATTTGACAGCTGTGGGCTTCCACTCTCAACCTGTGTACAAGAGGAAGGTTCATCGGGAGGAAGGATAGGGGAAGAAAAGTGGGCTTCCTTTTCTTCCTCCTCAGTTACAACTGCTGAACACAGAATGGGAGCCAAGCCTTGAATCAAATTTAAATGTGGGCAAGTCAAACTCTGGGTGTGCCCACACTTCTATGATCAAAATGCCCTCTGCAGGAGGGTGTGAATAAGCTCTCAGCCCACCCTCCAGCTGTTATCCCTTATTCTCTTCTAGCCAGAACGACAGATATGAAACTGCCATCCACCCAGCTAATTCTATATCCTGAAGGTCCTCATCCAATGCATACAATATTTGAGGAAGTGGAAAAAGGCCACTCAGCCAAGGACAGCATGTTACTTAATAGCCCAGAAATGAAACCACTTCCTCATGTCATTATGTGTCCCCTCTCTTGTGTGTCTTAGACAGAATATTGCCTTCAATACACATATTGTGAATAACTGACATATTCCTTATTTAGAGCTAAAAGGTAAGAAGGAAATATTTAATGACTTAGCTGTGGCTGAAGAACAAAAAGAGGCCCCAGGCCTCTAAGCAAAGACCCAAGACCAGTTGGTAAAGAGAAAGAGTTAATAATGGGTGTTTTAGGAGAAGGTGCTAATGTTTAGAGAGGTAGACGAATCTTTAAAAAATGTAGCTCTACTTGGAATTATATCAGAAATCACTATCAGAACTTGGGACTTCCGGTCAAGATGGTGGTGTAGGCAGATGTAGCTTGCCTCTTCATAACCACATCAAAGTTACCACTAAAATGTAGAACAACCATCACTCAGAACTGTCAGAAATCAAGTTGAATGGAAGTTTGACAGTGAAGGAATTAAAGAAATCACATCCACCAGACTGGTAGGAGAAGCGTGATACGGAACAGGCTCATCCCTCACCCACATGTGATAGATAAAAATTCAGGAGGGGTATGTCAGGAATGAGGAATCCCAGCCTCACACCAGGCCCCATAGCCCAGGTTTCCAGTGCCAGGAAGATGAGTCCCCACAACATCTGGCTGCAAAAAAACAGCAGGGACTCAGTTGTGGAAGAAACCCAAACAGATCCTTTTAAAGAACCAAAATACAGACTCATCTACTCAGACTCATTCCTTCTGAGCTCTAGCACCAGGACAGCAGCTTGAGAGGCACCACAGAGAAACCGAAGTATCTGGCATCAAGGTGAACAGAGGCCATTGCCACTTTTATAAGCCCTCCCCACACAGAGCCAGAGCCAGTAAGCTGGTGCCATATCTGGAATTCCATCAACCTGGCTAACACTGTTTGGCCCAACTTTGGAGATCACCAGAGACTCTACCCTATCCAATTTATGGGCCTACCCAAGCTGCTTTTCCATATGAATGGCTGATTTTGGCTCATGCTTCACAAATTCCTTATTCCTATCAAATAAGCAACAGCAGGCCTCAGTGAGCCCCCAGGCCTGGCACTAGTAGCAGCCAGGATAGTCACAGCTTGTCTCTGCCTGGAAATCTCCAAGCCCAGCACAAGTAGCAGCCATCTCAGATTGCTTTACAGCTCAGGCAGGGTAGCTCTGGGCAAAATATAGGTGGGGGCTGACCTTGGCCTGCCCCACCCAGGAAACCCCAGGGCCAGTACACACAGTGGTCAGCTACAGACCACATTGTGGTACCACCACCCTGCCGCTGCACAGCTCATCCTCCATGGAGGGCACCTCCATGGTGGTCAGTGGTCACAGCTAATCCTTGCAGCTGACTGGCCTGGGTAAATCCCTCCCATTGATCTCCCAACAGCAACCAACATTCAACTACAAGAGGAGGTGTACTCAGCTAACATGAAGGGCACACCTCAAGTACCCAGCTCGGGTGCTAGGGGAGGTTGTGCTACTGGACACTACAGGACACCTACTACATTAGGCCACCCTACCAAGACATAGAGTCAGCCCCTGCTGGTGTGACTCATTAGATTGAGTGCCAGCCTGAGAAATGAAACATCACTGGTTCAATTCCCAGTCACAGCACATGCCTGGGTTGCAGACCAGGCCCCCAGTTGAGGGCATGTGAGAGGCAACTATTCAACATATCTCTCACACACTGATGTTTCTCTTCCTCCCTTCCTCCCTCTCTCTAAAATTAACTGAATAAAATCTTTTTAAAAAGGCACAGAATCAGAGCATCTGTACCTAATACATAGAAACAAACACAAGGAGGCTGCCCAAATGAGGGGACAGAAAAAACATGACCCAAATGAAAGAACAGATCAAAACTCTAGAAAAAGAGCTAGACAAAATGGAGATAAGCAATCTGTTAGATACAGAGTTCAAAACACTGTTTATAAGGATGCTCAAGGAACTTAGTGAGAACCTCAACAGCATAAAAGAGATCCAGTCAGAAACAAAGGATACACTAATTGAAATAAAGAACAACTTACAGGGAAACAACAGTAGAGTGGATGAAGCCAAGAATCAAAGCAATGATTTGGAACATAAGGAAGAAAAAAATAACCAATCAGAAGAAAAAAGAATACAAAAAATTGAGGATACTATAAGCAGCCTCTGGGACAACTTCAAGAGGTCCAACATTCACATCATATAGGTGCCAAGAAGGAGAAAGAGAGCAAGAAATCTATTTGAAAAAAATAATTGAAGAAAACTCCCTTAATTTGGGCAGGAAATGGACATGCAAGTCCAGGTAGCACAGGGAGTCCAAAACAAGATGGACACAAAGAGGCCCTCTCCAAGACATATCATAATTAAAATGTCAAAGGCTAAAGATAAAGAGAGAATCTTAAAAGCAGCAAGAGAAAAGCAGTTAGCTACCTACAGGGGAATTTCCATAAGCCTGTCAGTTTATTTATCAAAACAAACTTTGCAGTCTAGGAGAGACTGGCAAGAAATATTCAGTCATGAAAAGCAGGGACCTACAAACAAGATTGCTCTACCCAGCAAAGCTATCATTGGAATGGAAGGACAGATAAAGAGCTTCCCAGATAAGAAAAAACTAGAAGAGTTCATTATCACGAAACCACTATTATATGAAACGTTAAAGGGACTTATTGAAGAAAAGGATCGAAACTATGAACAATATGGTGAAGGGTAAATGCAGACAACTGTAACTGAACAACAATAAAATAATAATAATAAAAACTATGAAAAATAAAATGGCAAAAAATACATATCTATTAACAATTTTGAATCTAAAACACACACTAAGCAAACAAGAACAGAGACAGAATCAAGGATATGGAGAGCATTTTGATGTTGCCAGATGGAAGGGGAATGTGGGGGAATGGGTGAAGAGGTGACAGAATTAAGAAGCACAAATAGGTAGTTAAAGAACAGCCATGGGGATGTAAAGTACAGTATAGGAAATGCAGTAGCCAAAGAACTTAAATGTATGACCCATGGATATGAACAATGGTGGGGGGACTGCTTGAGGGAGCAGGAGGTACTGGGTGGGGGGGTGCAAAGGGGGAAAAATCAGGATAATAGCATAATCCATAAAACATAATTTAAAAAGAAATTGTGTCATAAATGAGAGAACCATGAAAGCCCTCTTTATCCTGTGCTGAGCAGCGAAATGGGAAGGACAGGCTATAGAGGATGAGGAAAGGCCTACAGTAGTCAAGGAGAGGAGAAGTGAGCTGAACCCAGGCTAGAAACAGGAGCACAGAACCAAAGAATTTTTTAAAAACTAACCCTATTACACCTGAAAATAGTAACCAAAAGTATAGGAACTTCGCATTTCAGACCAAGAATTAAATCAATGGCTATCCACTTTGGCAATCCATGAGTATAACTTCTGAAAAAGACAAATGCCCAAGCTCCACCCAGGAATTCCAGGATGCCTCTGGTATACCTCAGCAGAGTTGCCAGCCATTCTGATACCCAGCCAGAACTAAGAAGCACTGGGTTAAATGCTAGAATGTATTCATACCCCACTTCCAACCCCCCAAAACTTCCCCAGGGCCCGAAACATTTCCCAACAGGTTAGGTCACAGTGTGGCATTCCTCCAGTCCCTTCAGCTCTTCGAGGATAAGTTCCTGACCAACACACGGCTCACCCCTCAGCCAGTGTATAAAAACAGGATGATTTCCACAAACCACATTTATTCAGGGATGATGTGCCAAAGGAATCATTTAGGTTGATTTTCATTTCTGTGATTCTTCCCAGTAACTCATCCACAAAGAATGCTGTTCAAGCTGAGGGTGTGATCAGATGGCATGCTTGACACTACTACGGCGGCTCAGCCAGTGTCCCACTGCAGAGGGTCAAGTCCATGCTCCTCTCATTGGGGCCTATTCCTCCAGAGTTGTCCCATCTTTCTGCCAGGCTGCAAGCCCTCTATCTTCAGCCCTTGACCAACAGGTGAGGCAGGAGGACAACTGGGAGGGTGGGGGGTCTGTAACAACTGGTGCGGTGACTCAGGGCACACAGAGGAGGGACTTTGCCACTCCTAAAGATGAAGGGAACTCTCATTTCTTCTTAAAAGGCTTGCTCTGGTTTTGGCATTCCCCCAGCTGACATTTTGTCAAGTGGGTTATTTGGTGCTGACCTCAGAGAAGGCCAAACTGGGTGCTGCAGCAAAAGGGAAGGAATAAACACAAAGAACATTTGTAAAAGGTATTTAAATCATAATAGTTATCACCTATTGAGCTCTTTGCATCTATGGGCCCAATTCTCAATTTCATGTGTACCATCTCTTTTGATCCTCAGTACCTGAGAGGTAGGTATTATCATTCCCACTTTTAAGGATGAGAAAACTGAGACTCAGAGAGACTAAACTACCTACCCACGTTCATCTAGCTTCTAATTCAGAGTCAGGATTTAAACCTGGGTCTGTCCAACTCCAAAGCTTGTGATCTTGGCCACTGTGCTGTACAAAGAAAGGGGACACAGCATGGTGCCTCTTCATTTAAGTGAACTTAATCAATTCCAGGAAAAAAAAAATCAAAGATTGTATGCTACCCCTGCTCCCTATCAGATAACACCTCTACACCTGAGGTCTAAAACAAGTAGCCTGCAGGCCAGAATTCACCCACAGGCTTATTAATTTGATACATAGTGTTTTAAAATAACTTGACCAGGCCCAGAAGGCCTTTGAGTTCGTGGCCCTGGCCTCTCACTGCACTTGCTTTATTGGATCCATTTCAAGAGGACAGAGGTGCCATTTTCTGCAATTTATATCATAAGCACCTAGCACTGAACATGGGGAGGGTACTGTTTTTCTGCCAACAGTATCACCCAGGTGGGTAAACACTCAGCAGTAGCCACAAGGCAGCTGTGTCAGCAGGTCTCTGTCAGGAAGAGGCCTGGAAGTTACTGTAGCATCACATGGCAATAATGGGAGAGGGATGGGGTGGGGGGATGACTATATTCAACTACAACTTCAGAGTGGATGTACTGTTTCACTTGGTGGAACCAGGCCAGGTCTCTGACCTTACACTTCCCTGGCAGAACCCTTCTCTGCTGCATCACCAGGGAGTCATGTGTCCTCACTGCTGGTTCAACAGGAACAAACACAAGCCATCGCCTGCCCCTACAAACACAGGAGGCTGGCCTTCCTGAACCCAGCAGAACACTGCACTCTTCAAGGCCTGGTGCCTATAGTCTACAAATAGCATGGTATCCCTTGCCAGCTCACTTCTTTTGTCCTTACCCCTGCTCTCTACACTCCAGGTGCCTTTTCTAGGTGCTGTACTTCCACGGGGAATTGAGCAAAGAGAAAGAAGAAATCAGACCCCACATTATTATATGGAATTTTGCATGCAGCATTCCTAGCAGTTGGAGTATGTCTATGCATAAGTCACAGAATTAAAAAATCTAAGTTGGAAGGGACCTTTTGATAGAAAACAATCCCTTGCAACACAGTGCTTAACCAAAGGTCTATAGCATCCTCTTTATTAGGTTGTATTTAACCTAAGAAAGGATGTAAGGATCTAGGGTACCCTCTTTAGTAGGTTCTACCGATGAGGCAGAGGCCTTTGCCTACCCCCCCCCCCCAGTAAAGGTTCCCCTTTCACTACTAAAATCAATCACCTCTAGCCTTAATTCCCCATGATACTTGAGTTGGGCAGGAAGGCAATTTGAGAATTACTCTTGTATCCAGCCAAATTTCAGCTTCTGACTTTTTCACCACTTAGAAAAATCTCTGCCTTCAGCAGTTACCTCCCAAAGCGACCTAACCACATACACTCCCAAGAGGCTGCCACATCCTTCCCAGGTCCTCCCACCTCCAGACACCTGGCTCAGGTGGGCCCAGAATCATCCTCACCATCGTCATATAGGTGGCCTCTGATTTCTCACTTGGTTTTTCTTCCTCCAACACCTCCCGTGTAGTTATTGAGGAATAAACATGGTTCTAGAGGGGAAAAATGGTATAAATGTTCCTAAAAATCAGCAGATCTTCTATGACAGAGAAAAGGCCATTTGCTACTATTCACAAGGCATCAGCCACCAAAACTGGCAGGTTCAGGGAGATACTGAAAGCCACAGAATTATCAACAATAACAGTAATTCAGTCCTCAGTGTTCCACAAAATTAAGGAAATTAACTTGTCAGCAAAGAGCACTTTATCTTAAGAACCAAATTCTTTGCTTCAAAAGCCACACAAGTCTTTGTTTGACGGGTGTTTGGGTAGCCGCAGGAACAGCAGCAGCATCCTTATCTTGACAAATTATATCTACTTTATCTACTAATTAGAGTCATAGCAGGATGGCTGGCATTAATCAGCAGCTAATTTGTTGTCAACTCTTTCAGAGGATTTATATGGCAGGAACAGCCCTCTCCGATCTTCACTTCTGTGGGGCGGGGGTACTATGTGATCCCCATTTCTGTCATTATGTGGAGAAGTAATGTTATCCAGTGAAAAAGTCTTGGGCTGCTGGAGGCTCCTGCACTATGCTGTGAGAACATCCTATTCTTGGGTCACAAATAAACCAAGAGATGGAAAGGTAAATGTTCTAAAAGGGGAAAGAACAAAAAAGGAATTCAAGGAAATGAATCTATTTCTCAGTTCCTAGTAGCAATCATTCACAGCTCCATTATAAACTAACGTGCAAGAGAAAGTGCTTTTTGATCCTCTTTTTAAAGGACCCTGAATATTAATCTTGACCATTAACTCCTTCACTTAACTCCCAAATGTATCACAATTCTCCTTTGAAATTATACAGTGTTTCATAAATTATGAAAAACTTGTATATCATCATGTTATTTGAACCACACAACAGGGCAAATATGTTTGTCCTAATGCTGTTTTATTGATGAGAATGCTAAAGCTTAGGGTGGTAGCAGAGCCAGGCTTGAACTGGAGCTTTGACTAAAAGTCCAGTGCTCTATGCTCAGACCCTCCCAGGAAGGCTTGACCATCTTGGGCTGGCCCCACCTGCCCCCCACATGAAAAGCCCCCAAGGGCTTTTACTTCAGTGGTGACCACTTCCTGAGCCCCTGCTCTGTGCCAGCCACTAGCCTAAGTGCTAAGAAATAACAATGAGTAAGACACGAGTCACAGAGGAATGATAACACCACCATCCTGATACGGAGCAGCATTCACCTCACTTTCCTTGGCCACAGCAGCAAAATGGCAGAGTTCTCTTACCTCTGCATGAGCCTTCCTTGTGTCCTCCAGACTTTTTACCAGGGTTGTAGAAGTTACTGAACTGCAAGGCATGAAACACGTGAAAAATTAAACAGGCACCATTGTATATTCAAGGCTGGATGTCTACAGAGCTTTGTGAAGAGATAATCACTAGAGCAGGAGTTATTCTCTCTAGACTCCTACCCAACTCTACTTGAAGTCTGGGAGTGTATCTTTCATGGAGAGCAGGAGACAGTTTGGGCTGAATTACAGCTTCCACTCCATCATCAATCTAAGAACTTTCTGGCTATAACAATGTAAGGTGAACAGTGCCAGGCCATGGTATTAGACTTTATTTATCTCTGAGGACTAGGGAGATATAGCTATACTAGCAGGGGAGAGCAGAAATTCAGCAAGACATCATTTCAAAGGGTTGAGATGAATTATCCCCACAAACTCCCCAAACTGTGAGCTCTAGCTCTTTCCTGATCCTTAGCCTTTGATATCTTGACCATCTGCCTTCTCAATTTGCTACTGAATACATTTTCCTTTTTATCTATTTTGGCCTAAGATAGAGTGTAAAAAACAATTAGAGTTAAAGCTAGAAAAAAACCCATATTTTTTGTCTCAAGTAGAAATATTTCTATCATATTTTCAGATTATTAAGTTGTATATTCTCACTGTTAAATAATTCAAATAATATAGAAATGTAGACTGCTGGAGGCTCAAATCCAGTAAAATCCTTACCTTCATGAGACCCACCTTCTCCTTTATCCTAAATACCACTATTACTATTTAAGAAATATCCTTCCAAACCTCTCTCAATGCAAGCATAAGTACACCCACACAAAATGTATTTAAAATATATGCTGCTGAAATGAGCATTACATAATTTCCTTCTTTACAGACATGAGATTATACTATATAGTCTATAACACAGAACTGGACATCTTCCCATGTCATTACATACAGGGTTGTGTAGTTTTTCATTGAATAGAATACCAATTCTTTAAAACATTACTGTTCTGACACAGAAGGTGATTTCAACTTTTTATTATAATTAATACTACAGCAAGCATATTCATGCACATAACCATCAGTCTGATTATTTCTTTAGAATAAATAAGTAAACATGGAAGTGCTGCTCTTCATTTTGAAAAAACCTGAGGCCCATAGGGAGAAGTGAGCTAATATGAAACCCAGGTTGTCTAATTCAGCAAGCCCAGGGCAAAGACCCTCAGAGAAACCAACAAAGTTCAAAACCAAGTCAGAGGACCCTTAGAAATGGGAGTGCAAATGTGGCACACATACGCACTTTTTGCAGAATCCATGTTCCACGGGGAAAAACACTCAAAAGTCAGCATTACTTAATCTTAATGAGAGCCCTTTCCCATTGACACTAGCTCAACAGGACAGTCAATTTGTCCTGGAAAAATATTTCATCAACATTGGGTAAACTGAGGAATGTATCTGCCAACAGCCAATGAAACTCTAGTGCCCAGGTCAGAGCATCTGGGCATTTTTGAGATAGTAGATGAAATTGAAGCCTTTAAACGTACATTTCAACAATAAATAACTTAGGACTTCAGGGCATCTGCTCAAAAATAGGCTATCACAACTAGAATGTGGTCTTTTAATTAAAGTCACTTAAAGCCCTCAAGATCTGGTCTTCTTTGTGAAGCATATACAGTAGATAATTTTAAAAATCATCTCTCTCAGGCATTGAATGGTACCATTATAATTCAGGCTTAAGATTTATACTCTTAATCATGCTCTACTTAGACCACCCTTTGTAAAAGCTGGCAATGTTTGTAAAAAATACCAAAGTGAATGAGGATGACGTGGGAATGTGCAGCAAGGTGTTCCAACAGCAAAGACAGCAGGGTTGCTACACAGATGACATCTAACTGATGTCACCCTCTGTAAAACTGGAACAGTTAGGGCCCTATCATTCTCTTTCACTTCAGGTTAGAGGCCGTCCTGCACCTCTAGCCTCCCAGCCCCAGAGGTGAGAGTATCTCTGTACCTCTTATTCCTGTGGGTCCTCTTCACAATCAATATCAGAACAGGAAGCAGCAGGATAGTGACACAAATGATCCCCACAATGGTCACCAGCTGATTACCACCCAGGATCTCAGGTCTGAAAGCTACTGCAGTCACCAATGCTTAGGAAAGGAGAAAAGCAATGAGAGGGCCTCAATAGTCCAACAGCTGACAGCCCCACCAGCTACATACAAGGTAGCAACATCTGGGTCAGGAAGTCAGAGGAGAAGGCCAGACTCCACTCCATGTTGAAACACTAGGACTCCAGCTGTCACTGTTAGATTGAGAGTCAAAGTCTGACCCTCCTGCTTACTCTTAAAGTGTAGATTTAGGTGGGCAGGAGGGAACAACACCTCACCTATAGTAGAGTTTTCTTTTGCATTAATAATTCTATCTTAAAATGTGGTTTACCAAATGACATAGAAATAGCAGGCATCTTAGAGGCTACTGACCTTTCTATGGGAAGTGATTCTTTCAAATGGATCTATGCTACAACACTCAGCCCCATGGACATGATACCAAGTAAGATCTTTGGAGACACTTCCACCCATATGGTACCCTTCACTAACTCCTCAACTCACTCTAAATACAGACATCACAGACCTCCTGGGCACCAGATATTACTAGACATGCAATACACAAACATGAAAATGCTGGTCTTTGCCTCCAAGAAGAGGGAAAACCATGTAAACAGAAAACCACAGACTGCTAGGTGCTATGACAGAAGTCTATATAGTGTGCAGAGGGACACAGAGAAAAGAGTACCCAATTCTATGTGGAGGTGACAATTTGTCAGCCAAGTTCTAAAGTTTGAACTGTCTTAAAGGGAATATCAAGTTTTAAAGGGAACATAGGGTGGTGCTTTTAGAAACAATTCCATGCACTGGGCTCAGAAGTTGCATTGGTGGGTGGACAGGAAACTGGGTTTAAGTCATGAAGGACCTTGATGATCTCAAGCAGGAATTTGGCTTTATTTTTTTTTTTTAGGCAATGAAAAGATTATAGACAGTGGAATAGAATGTTGAGATGTGTGATTTAGAAAGATGGGACTGATTGCTGCATGAAGAATGAACAGTGGCTGAGAATGAAAGCAGAGACTAGTTAGAGGCCTACAGTCTAAAACACAGATAGAGGCAATCAGAACTAAGGTGGTGGGGATGGCCTGGAAAGAAGGCAGATTGAAAGTCAGTAGCAGAAATGACAGGACTTGTTGATCTGTTAGTCTGGGGGTCATGGAAAACGGAAGAAGCAAGTACAATTCCCAGGTACCCAGTTAGCTAGAGAACTACATAGATGGTGAGATGGTGGCGGCATTAACTGAAGTTGAGGAGATGGGATAGGACCAGGTATGCCAGGGGAGGTTTGGATATGTGGTATTTGAAATATCTGTGGGATATCTGGTGGAGCTCACATAGATACATAGAGACAGGTAAATTATACCCAGCATACAATATGCTGAATATATAGACTGTAGTATCCAGTACTACTGAGTAAAGATGGCCAAGGATATGAGATCCAGAGTACCATTGCTATATCCAAGCTAGAGTAGGAGAAGCAGAAGCCAGAACAGTGCACCGAGCGATTACTGGGAATGAGATGAGAGACACTACATACAGTGCCTTTGCAAGCCATTTGGCTATGTCAAGAAAGAATATATAATTGATTGTGATGAAGGTTGCACAACTCTGAATATACTCAAAACCACTGAGTTGTACACTTTAAATGGGCAAATTGTACAGTACGTAGGTTGTATCTCAAGAAAGCTGTTTTAAGAAAAAGAAAGATATAGGATGAGAGCTAAATTAGACATGGACACAAGGTAAGAGGAAGACTTGAGCATATTTATACGCTGAATTGTAAAAGCCAATGGAAAGTGAGTGAGAAGGAACAGAGAATGTAACTGGGCACAGGTATTTGGATAAGCCCAAGCAGAAAGGATGGCAAGGCAGAGATAAGGATGAGGGCATATTATAGACATATTTGTGGGTGGGGAAGGCTTGGAGGTTGAATGAGCTCCCATTTAATGGCTTGAATTTTGTCTGTGAAGATTAAGATTTCTGAGAGAGAAGATATCTGCTCTGCTTCTGTCTCCAGCTGGGACCCTTTACTATATAACAAGAAGGTACTCCCATAGATATAAGTCTCTGGCCAGAGGTATTGAGATGTGTTCCATCCTCACCCCCACCCCCACCCTCAACCAATCACAGCCAAAGCCAACCCCTGAGGGCCCCAGTGTAAGGCAAAGTCCACAGGCCACATCCTGACTGCTAAAACTGACTTATGGTTTATTAACCTCTCTCAGTCAACAAAACTGAGTCTTTATTTGCCTACAAACTGACCTCAATGCATAGCATTTCCCAGAATACAGAACCTTTGATCAGAAAACCCCTCTTTTTGGTGCTGCTCCCTTCCTGTTTTTTCTGTTCTTTGCTGTCTCTCACCAGCTCAGGATCATTCCCCCTCCACTACAGAGCACACAGCCTCTTTCTTGAAGCTAAGTAAAAATGACTTTGAACATCAATTCCAATTCATCTCTGAATTCCCATATCTTTAAATTGGTAGGTTGTACTGACAATGAGTGACGTCTGACAGAGGGCTGGTATTCACTAAATATTAGCTCCTTTTTCACTGACTTTTAGCGAGACCTGAATTAGGGTGAGGCAACCAAGGTGCCCAAGGCAAAAAATTTAAGGAGACATAAGTCTCAGGGTAATGCAAGTACAGCGTCAGCATCTGAGAGTGATGCCCCCTTAAGTTTTGCACACTAAAAACCTCTTGGACCTCACCCTAGTCCTGCCCATGCCTACCAACTATGAGGTCCCTCATCCCTCCCCAACCAAATGTTAGATACTTTGAGGATCTTTCTGAATCACATGTAGCACAATAGTTTTTCTGAATGTCAAGTTCCCCAGGTGAATACTGCAGGTGTAGCTTCCTCTGTCAGATTCCTTCACTCCTTGGAGCTTGATGGAGCCATCACTGTGGGCAGTGTTCCCCACCAGGTTTACACGGTTCCGGAAGCGGCCCCCATACTGGTGGTACCCCCCAGGTAATTTTTTGGTGTAATAACGCAACACAATCTCCTCCTAGAAGAGAAAGGCAAAATGTATGAGACTGCTGCAAGGCGGGGACAGGGAGGCACTGGGAGCAGGGAAGGTTGAAAGCCCCTGAATGTGTAGCCAGCATAGGTGTTATCAGAAAGTATTAGATAACACAACAGTGTGAACACACATGTGTGTGCTGGCATGTAGTTGTGAACAACTGTTCCATCTGCAGGGAGGGATGAGGAAGTAAGAATGAGGGAGCTTAACTTTTTACACTGCTCGAATAAAAAGAAAAAGTGAAAGTATGACATTTCCAGTTGGATTTTCAATAGGAAATCTAAAACATAACTAAAACTGAACTCCATGTTTTTCCCCAAAACCAGTTCTTTCTAGTCCATCCAACTTTGGTAAATGGCAATGCCTTCTTCCAGATGCTCAGGCTAAATATCTTGGAGTCATCCTTAACTCCTCTCTTTCTTGAATAACTCATATCTAAAATCCCTCAGAAAATCCTATCACCTCTACCTTCAAAACATATCCCAATCTAGCCACTTTCACTTCTTCCATGGTTGCCACTAGGGTCCAAGTACCATCTCTCTCCCGGATTCCTGCAAGGAGCTTCTTCACTTGTTTCCCTACCTACTCTCAAGTACAGTCTATTTTCAGAAGATGAGTCATTAGAAATATAAGTTAAATTAACCATATTTACTTAACATATTTCTAATGACAGTAACCAGAGGGGAGGTGGGAGAGGACAATGGGGGGGGAAGGGGAAGGGTTTTCAGGAACATGTATAAAGGACACATGGACAAAACCAAAGGTGGGCAGGATCAAGGGTGGGAGGTGGGGATGGCAAAATGGAGACAACTGTACTTGAACAATAATTAAGCAAAAAATAAATTTAAAAAAATAAAAAGGTTAAAACAAACAGAAAAAGAAATATAAGGTAAATCATATTATTTCTCTGCTCAAAACCCTCCAATGGCACCTCTATTTCTACTAAAAGTACAGACACTTTCCTCTCTGATTTAATTCTACTTGTTCTACTTGTTCTTCCCTCACCTACTTGGGTCACTTTACTCAAGCTATACTGACCTCCTTGCTGCTACTTGAGTACTGGCCTCAGGGCCTTTGCCTTTGTTCATTCCTCTTTATACCTGGAACACTCTTCTCCCCAGACATATGGGGAGAAGAGTGTTCCAGACAGGTGGTTCCCTTACTTCCTTCAGACTTCTGCTCAGATTTCACCTTTTGAGTGAGGCCTCCCTGACCACCTAAAATAGCAACAAGACTCTGCTTTCTTATTCTCCATAGCTGTTACTATTACCTAACAGATTCTGTATTTATTTCTTCATTGTTTTACTGTGTATCTTCCTCCATCTTGATTGTAAGTCCCCATCAGGGTCAGGGGCTCTCACTGCATGGCAGATGCTTAAAAAATACTTACTAATGGCTAAGTGTTGGAATTTTTAAATTAAGGCATATGAACATTATAATTTGTAAAAGCTTTTAAGAAAAGGAAATGGGATGGGAGTGGAGACACAAAGATGAATAAAAAGACCTAGCCCCTAACCTTTTGTCTCTTGTGATTCAATTCACAACTCAAAATGCCAATTCTTATTCTATTTTCTGTTGTGATTCACTTAGTGGATGACATTTCAATCAATGCATGACAAGTCCCCAGAGGTGAATCTGAGACTGTACATAATTCCCCATGATCCACCATGATGCCACCCTTTCTGACCTACTCAGACAGCATATAGGAATTAAGTGGGTTTAAATGACTTTTTTATAGGGATTACCTGGAATATGTCTTAATTTATAAAAGCTAAAACTTTTATAAACTTTCCACCTTAATTTTTTGAACAGAAATTTATTTGGGATGTCCCTAAAAACATAGCTTGACCCATAAGTACATCACTATGCCATAGTTGATATCACTAGTCTAGTGAAATAACTTGCTGTTTACTGCTTCAGAGTTCTCATGAACTACTCACCCTGCCCCTGCCCCAGGATCTATTGCACTAACCCCAGCATCTGAAGCACCCATACAGAGGATGTTCCCTCCATCACATAAATGGGGCAAGGGAGCAAAAAAGAAAACTCACAAAAATAACCCAAATAAGAATAAAAATGTAGTCATTCTTATGTATAGCCCATAGCTTTCCTGGCTAGGCCACAAAAATCATCCCCCTCATTCTCCCATGAACTCTCCAAAGAGAAGGAGGGAAAAGAGGGAGAAAACTAAAATGCAGTGGCCAAGTCATATACAAATGCTTTACATGGACTATCTTATATATGCATCTTCACTACCCTAAAAGTTATGCATTTTCTTCTCTTCCTCCTCCTTCTTCTTCATTATCTTCATTAGAGCTATTTTTCCCAACAGGAAGCTAAAGTTGCTCAGCCATGTAGCCAAGCTAGAAGGCCCAGTTCTGACAAGATCCAAAGCCCAAGCCCTTTCAATGCCACCACATAGCACCTGATGCCTAGATTCTCCTTCCTCCCTACTGTCCTGACACCTCAGCCAGGGGCTTCTACTACACACTGATGGCTCCTCTTCATTACCTTGGTGCGCTCCTCTGGTGAAAACATCCAGTCTACCTTGGTCATGAGATTCTCTTCTGTGCTCTGGAAAACACATTCCATGAGGGCTGAATCACCCACATGGACTGTGAACTCTGGGAATAAAATGATAAATCAGATTAAAACCAACATTTAATCTATAGAAGCCAAGGAACTTTTAAAAGAGAGAATGTTTAGCCAAAAATCCTCAACAGTAAAATCAACATTACCAACAAATACTGCACACATTCTCTCCACAGATGATCCAGATGACCCTATATGGACAAAGTATTCAGAAGCCTCTCACTCAAACCAACAAGATACACCAACGGTAAGACAAATACCCTTTATCTACCTACATACATCAAGTCTGAGGGGTTCTGTTGTCTTCCTACCACAATAAACACGTTATGGTCTTCTTTAATGCTCTTCTCCCTTCCCTTTGCAGAATTTTTCCTATGAGCCTCAATTCCACTTCCAATTTATAGTAAGAAAGTAGAGAAAATCTTGAAGCCTAACACTTTCTGTTCACCTACTTAGATACCCACATCTGCTTCACATAAACAGGAAGTAGAAAGTTATATAACTCTCATTCTTTTATATATATTCCAGTGGATTTTATACATATATAAATTATATATATGTATATCCCACTGGATCTTGTAGCTGAAAAAATGAATCATGGTCACTTTTCTTAGCTTCTCTTATTCTTTATATAAGTTGTCTTAGGACAGTTCTGGCTACAGAACAAGTCACAAGATTCCTTGCTAATTAGGCCAAGACAAGAGACAGTTTTCCTCTGAATTTAGTTTCTTTTTCAATCCTTGCCCCCACTCCCCACCTGATCCCCCTTCTCCTGTTTCTGGCTTCTCAAGTCCTAGGCTCTTCCTTCTATTTATTTTTTAAGTAGCTGACCCCATCATATGTTTACTGTATAAGTCATTGCAGGAGGTCCTTGAAAAAGGAAACAACTACAAAGATGTTTCTGATTTTTTCAATGATGCACTACACAAATCAATGACAAAATCAATTACAAAATGAAAGATGAATGGTATTTATGGAGTCATAAGCCTAGGTCTTAACTGGATAAAGTTCCTTCAAAAGATTATTAAGGAAAATTCATGAAGAAACAAATACAGTGCATAATCTGAACTTTTCATCCAAATTGTTTCCCTGGGAGAACATTAACTTCCTGCCCAGCAGGAAAAATGCATAATGGGAGGAAAGCAAAAGAAAATATTATGAACTTGAAACTCTATAAACAATAAAGTTTAAAAAATAATAAAAAATGTTTAAACAATAACAGCCCACACACACACACACACACACACACACAAAAGAAACTCTGTAGAGGAAATTATTTTGAAAGTAATCAAAATTCACTCCAAAGAATACCAGTAGAAAGAAAATACCCTCTAATTCAGCAACACATTAAAAACTGAACTCTCTTATTTTTTTCAACTGTGTTCAATTACAGTTGTCCCAATTTTCCCCCATTGCTCTCCCCTGCCCCACCCACTGCCTATCCTTCAGCAAGTCCTCACCCTGTTGTCCCTTACCACGGGTCCTTCTTTAATTTTAATATATTTTATTGGTTATGCTATTACAGTTGTCCCATTTTTTTCTCCTCTTTATTCCCCTCTGCCCTGTACCACCCACACCATCATTACCCCAGCTTAGTTCATGTCCATAGGTTGTACATGTAAGTTCTTTGGCTTCCCCATTTCCCATATTATGTTTAACCTCCCCCTGTCTATTTTATACCTACCATTTACATTTATTACCCGTTCCTTTTCCCCTGTTCTCCCCACTCCCCCTCCTTGCTGATAACCCTCCATGTGATCTTTATTTCTGTAAATCTGTTCCTGTCTAGTTGTTTGCTTAGTTCATTTGCTTTTGTTTTTTTAGGTTTGATTGTTATAGTTGTGAGTTTGTTGTCATTTTACTGTTAATAATCTTGATCATCTTCTTTTTCTTAGATAAGTCCTTTTAACATTTCATCTACTAAGGGCTTGGTGATGATGTACTCATTTAACTCGATCTTATCTGGGAATCACTTTATCTTCCCTTCCATTCTAAATGATACCTTTGCCAGATAGAGTAATGTTAGATATAGGTCATTGCCTGTAAGGTTTCTTTTGGGAACTCCTTTGTAGGTAACTGTCTCCTTTTCTCTTGAAGCTTTTAAGATTCTCTCCTTATACTTATTCTTGGGTAATGTGATTATGATGTGCCTTGGTGTGTGCTTCCTTGGGTCTAAATTTTCGGCAACTCTCTGAGCTTCCTGGTCTTCCTGGAAGTCTATTTCCTCTGCCAGATTAGGGAAGTTCCCCTTCACTATGTTTTCAAATGAGTTTTCAATTTCTTGCTCTTCCACTTCTCCTTCTGGCACCCCTGATTCAGATGTTGGAATGTTTAAAGTTGTCCCAGAAGTCCCTAAGCCTCTCCTCATCTTTTTGAATTCTTGTTTCTTCATTCTTTTTCAGATGGATGTTTATTTCTTCTGCTCCAAGTCATTGATTTCAGTGATACAGGGCACTGTTGGTTCCCTGTATATTTCTCTGTATTTCACTTTGCATAACCTTCACTTCTTCCTTTATTTTGTGTTCTTACTCAACCAATTCTGCAAGCATCCTGATTACCAGTGTTTTGAACTCTGCTTCGGATAGATTGGCTGTCTCTTCATCGCTTAGTTCTTTTTCTGGAGTTTTGATCTATTCTTTCATTTGAACTGCATTTCCTTGTCTTGGCACACCTGTTACATTATAAGGGGTGGAGCTTTAGGTAGGACAGGGCTACCTACTTTGCTACATTGTGGCACTGTATGTGGGGAAGGCATCAGAGAGGGAACAGTGACATTTGCTCAGCTCTCGTCCTGTTTTCAGTCACTTCCCCTGCTACCCACAAGTGAATTAGGCTAGGCCCTTCCAGTGCTAATTCCCAGGTAAGTGGGCTTGTGTATGTTCTAGGACCCTGTGAATCTTTCCAACAAACTCTCCTGTGAGGCTGGGAGTTTCTCCTGCCAGCTCAACCTCCATAGGTTTTTATAGTCAGAGGTTTAGAGGCTTTATTTCCCCATACTGGAACCCTGAGTTGCATGCTCTGTCTCACTCCCCAGTTGTTCTTCCTGGTTTACCTACATGCAAATATGGTACCACTCACTCCACCAGCCACTGCCTTGCCCAGTCTGCCAGCCGTCACCTCGGCCACACGGTTTCTCCAGCCACCACCTGGCCATCCTTTCCACCCTGGCTGCCCATCTTCACCCCTCCTACGGGTTTGGATGAATGTTTCTTAACTTTAATTCCTTGGTTGTCAGACTTCCATACAGTTTGATTTTCTAGCTGTTCTGTTTATTTTTTTATTTTAAATTTGTACTTGTCCTTCTTTTGGCTGTGCTATGAGGCAAAGTGTATCTACCTACACCTCAATTTTGGCCAAAAGTCTGCTCCTTTTATTAAAAAAAAAGACTTTATTTATTTTTAGAGACAGGGAAAAGAAAGGAGAGAGTGGGAGAGAAATATCAATGTGTGGTTGCCTCTCACTCACCACCCACTGGGAACCTGGCCTGCAACCCAGGCATGTGTACTGACTGGGAGTCAAACCAGCCACCCTTTGGTTTGCAGGCCAGCACTCAACCCGCTGAGCCACACTAGCCAGGTCCCATGTGTGGGTCCTTGACTAGACCCTTCCCCTTCTTTCCCCCATTATGCCTCTCCCCCTCCCCTCTGGACGCTTTGTTCCTTATTTCCATGTCTCTCGTTCTATTTTGCTCATTATTTGCTTTGTTGATTAGGTTCCACTCATAGGTGAGATCATATGATATTTGTCTTTTGCTGCCTGGCTTATTTCACTTAGCATAATGCTCTCCAGTTCTATCCATGCTGTCACAAAAGGTAGGAGTTCCTTCTTTATTTCTGCTACATAGTATTCCATTGTGTAAATGTACCACAGTTTTTTTGGTCCTCTCATGTACTGATGGGCACTTCGGTTGCTTCCAGCACTTGCCTATTGTAAATTGTGCTGCTATAAACACTGGAGTACACAGGTTCATTTGAATTAGTGTCTCAGGATTCTTATAATCCCAGCTATAGAATCACTGGATCAAAAGGTAGTTCCATTTTTAGTTTTCTGAGGAAATTCCATACGATTTTCCACAGTGGCTGCACCAGTCTGCATTCCCACCAACAGTGAACTAGGGTGCCCTTTTCCCCACAACCTTGCCAGCACTTGTTGTTTGTTTATTTGTTTATGATGGCCATTCTTACTAGTGTGAAGTGGTATCTCATTGTGGTTTCAATGAGCATCTCTCTAATGGCAAGTCATGTTAGGCATCCTTTCATCTATCTCTGGATCCTCTGTCTGTCTTCCTTGGAGAATTGTTCAGGTCCTCTGCCCATTTTTTAATTGGGTTGTTTGTCTTCCTGGAGTGGAGTCATGTGAGTCATGTGGAGTCACATGGAGTCCATGTGAGTCACATGGAGTCATGTGAGTTCTTTACATATTTTGGAGATCAAACCTTTGTTGGAGGTATCATTTGCAAATATATTTTCCCATAGAGTTGGTTCCCTTTTCATTTTGCTGATGTTTTCTTTAGCCATGTAGGAGATTTTTAAGATTTATTTGTTTACTTATCTTTAGAGGAGAAGGGAAGGAGAGAGGGAGAGAAACATCAATGTATGGTTGCCTCTCGTGTGTCCCCTGCTGGGACCTGACCTGCAACCCAGGTATGTGCCCTGACTGGGAATCGAACCCTGGATGCTTGATTCCCAGGCCCATGCTCAATCCACTGAGCCACACCAGCCAGGGCTAGATTTTTAATTTGATGTAGTCCCATGTGTTTATTCTTTCCTTTATATCCCTTGCTCCAGGAGATATACTGGCAAAGATATTGCTGCATGAGAGAGCTGACATTTTGCTGCCTATGTTTTTCCTCTAGGACTTTTATGGAGTCATACATATATTTAAATCTTTTATCCACCTTGATTTTATTTTGGTGAATGGTGCAAGTTGGTGACCTAGTTTCATTTTTTTACACATATCTGCCCAGCTCATATAATTTTCCAAAACTGAATTTAAAAAAAGCAGAAAGCCTGAATAGACTGATAATAGCTAGTGAAATTGAAGCAGTAATTAAAAAAAAAAAAAACTCCCAGCACACAAAAATTCTGGACCAGATGTCTTCACAGGCAAATTTTACCAAACATTTAGGGAACAGTTAACTTCTATCCTGCACACACTATGCCAAATAATTCAATTAGACGGAAGACTCCCAGACTCTTTTTATGAGGCCAATATTATCCAAATTCTAAAACCAGGTAAAGACACAACAAAGAAAGAAAACTACAGGCCAATATTGCTGATGAACGTAGATGCTTAAATTCTCAACAAAATATTGGCAAACCAAAAACATCAGTACATTAAAAAGATCACACACCATGATCAAGTAGGATTCATCCTAGGGATGCAAGCATGGTGCAACATTCACAAATCAAGAAACATAATATATCACATGAACCCTATTTTTAAAATGCAATAATAATAACTAAACCTCTGAGTCCTTTCAATGTACCAGGCATATGGGAGACACCCTGTGTCATCCACCACCTAGTCATTATAATATTCTGATATATTCACTATTACCCTCCTATTTTGCAGAGGAAGAAAATAAAAGAGACCAAAACGACATGGCCAGTAAAACATAGGGCTGGCACTTAAACACAGGCCTGAGTGAAAAAAAGTACAAGCTTTCTCACTCACTGTACTCTGCTACCTCATATTAGTGGAAGGTTGGCTGACTCCTTCCACTAATGTGTAAGTGCAGGAAGTTAGTGTTATTTTTATTTGTAAGAATATTGTCTACAATATTTAAATAAGAACTACTAAAAAATTAAGGAAATAGAATCAGAAAAATTGTAAGCTGAAGGGTAAACTTTGTAGAGAAAATTATAGATGACTGCACAAATGGAATTTTCACATGGGAGGAGAAAACCTCCATCAAGCAAGATGGATAACTTTGCACCGGTCACTAGGCAAACTTAGGAATTAGATTTATTCCCACTCCTGCTACAGGGAAAAATATATACAATTTACCCCACTGACTACTGCAGAAATATCTAACTACACCTAAAATTGTTCTATCCTGTTTCCATAGGTTTCTTTGAAACCAGATCCTTTTGGTTCATTCCCTGTGTGTGTCTGTCTCTTCTAAGCAGGAAAAGGCATTCACTTTGTAGGCCATGCTTATATGGACAAATGCTTGGGCATTGCATTAGAAGATGTAGCCCAGACGTAATCCTTGAAAACACTGGCAACTGATTCATTCCCTCTTCCTAGAGAACCACAGCTTTGGAATCAAGAGAAAAATGTCAATTGAAATAAAGTAGAAAAAATTAGGAGAGGCCAAAAGCTACCTTCTCCAACTCCATTTTTTAGGAGTTAAATTTAAGTAAGGGACACTAATTTAAAAATTTTATTCATTCAACAAATGTTTATTGGTTGCTTACTCTCATGCTAGGAACTGTGCCCAGGACTAGTCAGGAACAAAGAACAAAGACCCAGGAAACAGGGAAGACATGACTGAACAGGTGTGATGGACCACCAAAGACAAGGACAGGGTGCTCCAGAGGAGCTCATTAAAAGAGTGGACCTAAACTAGCTGGTGAGGAGGGGAGGGTACAGATTCTAGCTCTCTAACTAAACTGCAAGGTTTCCTAAAGCCACAGACTAAAACATTTTTCAAATTCTGTGGTTTTCAAACATTTTTAAACAGAATTCTTTCTTTAAACAAAATCTTACTTGGCAGCCCAATAATAAATCAGGAAAAAGATGAAGGACTATGGTGGCAGTGGAAGTGGAAGCTAGAGGTCCTGCCTGACTAGGTCCTCTATCAACTTCTTCTGTTTCACCCTTTGTGTGGCCTACCAGGTCCCTTGGACTTTGAGGTTCTACAGAGTAGTTTTTAAATCACCAGTCTACTGAAGCCACTCCCTCCATCTACAAATGGGAACATGAGAACCAAAGAAGTTAGGAAAATCTGCTCATTTCTTTTATATCCCTCTGAGCACTTAACATAGGTACCTAAAAAATATGGGTGTAGCGTCAATGTGGATAAATGATGGGAAGCATCAGGTATAGTAAAAAGAACATGAACTCTGTTGTCAAAGGTAACAAGGTTCAAGTAATGGATATGACATTTTATAAATATGGGTCCTTAGGCATAGTCACTTAACCTCCCTAAGCCTCAATTACTTCATCTGTAAAATAAAAAGAACAGTACTTCATAGAATTTTCAAGAGGATGAAATATGTTTAAAGTAACAATAAAATAATAATCATCATTATTTTAATATAAAGAGCACTATTTGCTGAGGACTCATTCTGTGGTCAGTGTGTGGCCCAAAAGTTCGCATTTACTCACACAATCAGTTTCCTTCCCCATCTTTGCTCTACAAATCTCCAGCCCCTCTCTTTTTTCTAAGTTTTCGTGTACCTTTGGGCTCCTCTGGTAGTACATGCAGCACCACTGGTGTTTTGAACACATGGCTCTCCATTTCAAGGCGAATTTCACAGGTATAGATTCCTTGGTCAGCCTCTTCCACATTTTGGAGCAGGAGAGAACCGTCATTGTGTGAGATGTCCCCCGCTAAGCGCACACGATTCTGGAAGCGTCCCACAGGCACACTGAGGTTTGCGTAATAGTATAGCACGTACTCATCCTGGAGAACAACACAACATTGGGGAAAACCTAATATCAGTGACACTAGACCTAGGAGTCTGGATTCAAAAGACCCTGTTCTATGGTATCAGCATAGCTATCATCATTATCGTGATCAAAAAATATTTGTTTCCCAGTTAGTAGTAATAATGTGCCAGGCAATAATCTAACTTGCACAAGACAAGATTCTGTGGCTCATTTATACAAAAACAAGTAGAGAAATAGAGTCCACACGTTTTTGTTTGTAACAATGTAAAGTAAAATGTAATACCCCCTCTGAAGATCACTCTGGGGATTCAAATTCACAACTTTTGAAAACCACCTGCCATCTTTGTCCCATCTTTTACCATGACCCCCAGATCACAGGACACTCAGAAGCATGATGTGCCCCATGGCAGGCTGCTGTGAGAGAATTCCAGAATGTTGGCTGTTGTCACTCCTTCTGCTGTCTGCCCTCCTCTAGAAAATTTATCATGGGGCATGAGAAGTCATCAACGGGCAGTGGTTTAAAGGCTGGGAGAGAAAGCCCTGAGGAATTCCTATTTCTACTTATACCATGGGAATATCCCTCTTATAATAGTAAGTAGTAATAAAAACTTGAGTGAGAGTAGCATTATAAGAATAGCAAGATCATTTGCAAACATTGGGAGCTTGTTGTTAGTAACACACTACTTAGGGCATACTTCACAAATGATCCTGACATATAAGTATCTCTGCAACATCTCTGATGAGGCTTAATACACTGTTTCCTACTCCAAAGAGCTCCCATGAAATACCTTCACTCAGCTATGCTACATCTGCATTTCAAGCAGCTGTGAAGGAGAAACTTCTCCAGCATGTAAATGGGGCAGTGGAACACTGAAAACACTATCACTGTGATGTGAAAACACTATCAAGAATGTGATGTCATTCTCATGCTTAGACTATAACCCTTCTGTCTACTCAACCAAAGTGCTCTTACCATCTCATAGCCTCCCACCCCACCCCATGCACTTATACTCCTCTACAAAGTGCAGAAATTGAGAAAAGAAACTAAAAGAATTTTATAACTTTAGAAGCTAACTCCCATTAGCTTCTAAATGACCTGAACAGTTAAGCATTACCATTAGTATAATCAAGATCACCTTTACCTTCACAGATGGAGAAGTGGAAGCTCAGTGAGGTTGGATAACTTGCCCAGCAGATTACACAGACAAGTATCCAGGCTGAAAAGAGTTCTGACAAGCCCCAGAGCCCACCCTCTTACAACACCACCTCATGGAAGAAGACCTGATCCTCCCTCTCCCCCACTATCGTGACACCATCACCAGGGCTTCAACTGCACTGTATTACACTGTAATATTACACTGTAATATTTCCTCCTACTTACCTTGGCATGCTCCCCTGATGAGAATATCCAGTCTACCTTGGTTATACGTTTCTCTTCTGGGCTGTGGAAAACACATCCCATCAGGGCTGAATCACCCACATGGACTTTTAGCTCAAGGGAGGAAACAATCAAGTCATTCAGACACAAGAAATAACCTAAGAAGTTAAAGGCAAGAAGAAACATCATTTAGACAAATACCCTCAACAAAAATCAGTATTAATCACCAAGTACCATACACCTTCCCTCCCCAGATGTCCCAACATGGACAAAGTATTCAAAGACTCCTCACTCAAACCAACATGCCCTTCCCAAGGATAAGAAAAATACCCTCTAGTTACCTATGTGGCTGAACCTAGGGGGTTCTGCAATCTTCACACTCCATAAATACTAAACTGGTCCCATTCTCCTAGCTAGTCCCTTCCCCTTTTCCAGAATTCCTCCCTGACCCCATCTCCTTTCTAAAGAAAAAAAGAAGAACCTTGAAGTCCCTACTTTCAGATCATGTGCTTAAATACCCATAAACAGGAATTGAGATAACTGTCACTCTTAGTTTACCATCATCAGTTCCCTATCTGAAAAATGAATTCACAGGTATTTCTGCTTCCTTCTTCTTTTCTCTTTATTTAGTTCCTTTACAAAAGCTTATGTCTGAATCTTCTGGCTGTGCTGAAGGCCCTTGTAATTAGGCTAATACAGAGCATAGCTCTTCCCTTGGATCTGTCTGCTGTTTGACTTCTCCTCATGTCCCTCTCCAGTTCTGCCAATAGGCCTGGCTTTTCAGTCTCTAGGTGTTTGAACACATGGTACCACTCCACTATCTGTAGGCCACTCAAGGAATTTCTCTTCTCTCTAAAAGAGAAAACCATTATACAGCTATTTCTGTTTCCACAAGATATGTTTTATGCAAAGACAAAAACATCAAAAAAAGACACATTTAGAGACTGATGGGTGCCAGAAGAAAGAAGGGGCTGGAGGTACTGGGTAAAAAAAATGAAGGGATTAAGAAGTAAAAATTCGGCCCCGATTGGCATGGCTCAGCTGGTTGAGTGTCTTCCTGCAAAGTGAAATTCCTGCCAGTTTGATTTCTGATCGGATACATGCCTGGGTTGTGGACCAGTCCCTGACTGAGGGTGTGTGTGCGAGAGGCAACTAATCAATGTTTCTCTCTCACATCGATGTTTCTCTCCCTCTCTTTCTCCTTCCCTTCCCTTCTCTCTAAAAATGAATAAATAAAATATTCCAGGGTAAAAATACTTTTAAGAAGTACAAATTGGTAGTTACAGAATAGTCATGGGGATGTAAATTATACCATAGGGAATATAGTCAATAACATTGTTATAACTATATATGGTGCCAGGTGGGTACTGAAAATATCACAAGGAACACTTTGTAAAATTTATGATTGTCTAACCACTATGCTGTAAACTGTAATTAAAAAATAGAAGATCAATTAAATGGCTTGGTTGAGTGTTTTACCACAAAGCAGAAGGTAACCAGTTTGATTTCCGGTCAGGGCCCATGCCTGGGTTGTGGGCCAGTCTCCAGCTAGGGGCATGTGAGAGGCAATCAATCGATGTTTCTCTCCCTCTCTTTCTCCCTCCCTTCCCCCTCTCTCTAAAAATACATTTAAAAAATCTTAAAAAAAAACATGTTTAGATACTGGCCAGTTTATATCAAAGAGGAGCGAAGTGAACACATATGGGAAAATGGATAATGTGCCAGTTTCTTCATCTGAGCTGCTGCTGCCCTGAGAGAAGAATGATAACTTCCTGCCCAAGAGCAGGCATACACACACCATTGGGAAGACATAAAAGAAAACATGAACTCTAAACACTTTGAGGAAATTATTTCGAAATAAATCAAAATTAGCTCTAAAACCAATTTGGAATTTTCCTGACAGGAAGAACTGAGCAAAGTTACATGTGGTTAAAGGTATAAGAGGCTATTTTTTTTAACATTAAGCATGCTATATGTAGAATTAAATGAAGGTATGTTAGAAAGCAAGAGCGGCAACTAAAGCAAAGAGAAACTTATACTTGACAGGTAACCTTTGTAGAGAAATGGCTAAAGAAAATGAGACTTTCTACAGGAGGAAAACCTCTACAAAGAAATACAAAAACTATGATGCCACCAAGCCATGACATACAGGGTTGGACTGTTTGGGTTTTTTTTTTTTTTAAGATTTTATTTATGTTTAGAGAGAAAAGAGAAGGTGCACTGGCTGGTATGGTTCAGTGGATGGATTGAATGCCAGACTACAAAACAAAAGGATCACATCGGTTTAATTTCTAGTCAGGACACACGCCTGAGTTGTAGGCCAGTCCCCAGTTGGGGGTGCGAGAGAGGCAACCACACACTGATGTTTCTCTTCTCTTTCTCCTTTCTTTACCCTCTCTCTAGGAATAAATAAATAAAATCTTTAAAAAGAGAGAAAAAGAAAAACATCAACGTGTGAGAGAAATATTGATTGGTTGCCTCTCACACACCCCCAACTGGGGACCTGGCATGTTCCCTGACTGGGAATTGAACTGGTGATCTTTCAGTTCACAGGCTGGCACTCAATCCACTGAGCCACACACCAGGCAGAGCCAGGGCTAGATTGTTAACTCTATGGGTAGAAAGGCAAAAACCTGCAGGCTACCTTACAGACTGCTGGGAAAATAGCTAAGCAACCATTAAATCACTTAAAAATTCATTAAACAAGTCTCTAATACATACCATTTCCACATGTGTATGTTGTGTGTGTGTTAGTACATACTCTATGTTGCCTGGAACTAGAGCAAAGGCAATTCTTCTATGTACTTCAGTGAGTTAGTGTTTGGGTCACCATCCACAGTTTAAAAAAAAACTAATAAAGAGAAAAATAAAAAGCTATGAGAGCAAAGCATCTAATTAATTTATTCTTCTTACAGAGAAATATTCATGGGATAGAGAAAGATGAAACAGTATAAAAGGATGAAAAGTTAGAAAGAAGTGAAGATGAGAAATGAGCAACAAGCACTTAGGTTACCTATGAACAGGAGACTCCAGCCTGGTCTGAGAAGACAGCCAGAGGAGGCTTGTTAGAAGAAAGTGGAGCCTAAAGAGAAACTTGAAAGATAAGGAAGCTTTAGGCAGGCTTACTAAGGTAAGATAGGGAGAGAAAGCTCCCAGCAAAAGAAAAAAACCCAAAATTAGGAGAGCTCAGTGCACTGGAGGAACCACAAGAAGACTGGCATGGCTAAAGCATGAAAACAATTATAGGAATTCTGGGACTTTCTTTGGTAATTTCATTTCCTGATCTGACACTAGCTATGGTTTCAAAGATGACAATTCAAAGTGCAGGAATGCCAGAGGGAGGTTTTCTTTGTATCACATAGGAGGGTCCTAGAACACCCAGTAAGGGCCCAAGGCATTGTTTCCACTAGAAACAGAGGAAGATTCAGCTTTCCAAGAAAAAGTCTACTACATAACTTCTAAAACAGCTGTTTCAGCAAAACAACTGTTTCCACAAAACTACAAAGTTCCAGGTTAGGGTTTCTGTTTCCAACAAACCAAAGTGAAATGGAAATACACAAAACTGGCTTTTGAAAAGGCACAAGACTTACAAGAAATCACATCTCCCCCACCTCCACTGCCACTTGCTCTCTTGGCTTCTACTCACTTACCCAGTAATCCTGGCATCAGGATGAGTTTCCATAGGCAAAACATGCTGCACTCAATTTTCAATCTTAGGATAAAAGAAAAAAATCAGAAAATAGTTTCAGGAGCAGTTCATTAATTTAACAAACCAACAATGAGTTCCTCCATAGTCCAGCCTCTGCCTGAGGCTCTAGTATACAGCATTGAACAAGAAAGTCTCCTGCTTACTTACGGTGTGCCTGTGGGGGAGATAGAGAAAAAAAGAAGCAAATAAAACAGCTGATGCTGGTAACTGTCATGATAAAACAAAATAGTGGTGTTGGGTGAATCACTTGGGGGCTGCTTTAGACTAGCTGTAAGAGAAGATTAGGTGAAAGTTGCTTTTCAAAAAAAAATGAGCCCTGACTGGTGTGACTCAGTGAGCTGGCTATTGTCCCCGTCTAGTTGGGGCACATGTCTGGGTTGTAGGTTAGGTCCCCAGGAGAGGCAACTGATTGATGTTTCTCTCTCACAATGATGTTCCTCTCCCTCTCTTTTGCCATCCCTTCCCCTATAAATAAATAAACAAACAAATAAATAAAATCTTTAAGACAAAGAGAGAAAAAAAGCAAATAATTTCAGAATATCCTTGAGATGACAGTTTCCCATAAACAAAAGATTACAGAATTCTTAACCTGAAATTTTTACCTATTCCTCCAACTAAATTAAAACTACTACTTTTAAACACACGAAGAATATTCAGGACATGTGAGAAAGGAAATACACAAATAAGGAGAAATATTTCAACGCAGTTAAGGCATTCACCAAGCTCTATGACACAAAGAAGCCACACAAAAGCTTTTTTCTTTCTTTTCTTTTTTAAAACTTTTTAGGCAGGGCAGCATGGGTAGAATAAGAATTGGGTGAAGTTATCTTTCAAATGCCTATATTATCTCTGTGGTATTAATTCCACTGCATCCTGTTCCTGGAAAAGAAATAGCTGTTTTACACAGTACCTCACAATTTTCTTAATGAAACAGAAGGACACAACTCCAAGGAGTTACAGTTCAATGAGCCTTGCATTCCTATCTACTACTGTGGCTGATCTCAGCCATGATCCCTGTACCCCTAACATCTGGCCACTGGAGGAATTCCACCTCAGAACCTGCTAAGAGGAAGGTCTTCTTTTGTGCATTAACATCACAGTATTCTACTCAGCTCTGCTGGGAAGTCCAGCACTTATGGCAGCCATCTAATTTATGAAAAATGATTTCTTAAAAGATTCCTTATCTGTATTCTAATAAGCAAAATCCTCTGGAAAACCAGAGTCAAACTGTTCAAGAAGGTCCTAACCCTGGGTCCCAACTTATGCAGAGAAGTCAGTTGACCTTGCTCAACCTCAGTTTCTCACCTATAACATGGGGATTAATAGTGCAAGAATAAATATGATAATGTAGATAACAGTGCTTTGAAAAACAGAAAGCATAAGATCCTATTATTTCTTTTTTTTTATTGTTGTTCAAGTACAGTTGTCTCCATTTTACCCCACACACCCATCAGTGGAATCACTGGATCAAAAGGCAGTTTCATTTTTAGTTTTCTGAGGAAATTCCATACGGTTTTCCACAGTGGCTGCACCAGTCTGCATTCCCACCAACAGTGAACTAGGGTGCCCTTTTCCCCACAACCTTGCCAGCACTTGTTGTTTGTTTATTTGTTTATGATGGCCATTCTTACTAGTGTGAAGTGGTATCTCATTGTTGTTTCAATGTGCATCTCTCTAATGGTAAGTCATGTTAGGCATCCTTTCATCTATCTCTGGACCCTCTGTCTGTCTTCCTTGGAGAATTGTCTGTTCAGGTCCTCTGCCCATTTTTTAATTGGGTTGTTTGTATTCCTGGAGTGGAGTCATGTGAGTTCTTTACATATTTTGGAGATCAAACCTTTGTTGGAGGTATCATTTGCAAATATATTTTCCCATAGAGTTGGTTCCCTTTCCATTTTGCTGATGTTTTCTTTAGCCATGTACATTTTTAATTTGATGTAGTCCCACGTGTTTATTCTTTCCTTTATGTCCCTTGCTCTAGGGGACATCTCAGTGAAAATATTGCTGCGTGGAATATCAGATTTTCCTGCCTATGTTCTTCCATAGGACTTTTATGGTGTTGCCACTTATATTTAAGTCTTTTATCCACCTTGAGTTTATTTTTGTGTATGGTGTAAGTTGGTGATTAAGTTTCATATTTTGATGGTAGCTGTCCAGCTCTCCCAACACCATTTGTTGAAGAGAATACTTTTACTCCATTTTAAGATCTTATTTTTTATAATCTGAAAGTCAGACAGGAAATAGAGTGTATAGCTTTCAGGGTAGATTGTGGATTCAGAGTATCTACCTTTATAAGACTAGCAAATGAATAATCATAATGAACAGGAAAACTTTTAAGTTTCAATTTTTGAATCCCATCACATCAATGTAGATAATTACTATACTAACTCAGATGTACCAAAAGTAACATTAAGTTCCCCAAGTATATCTAATGAAAATACAGAACTCTCCAAGATAGCCACAGCCCTATTGCTTCTCCAGGATGCCCACCTCACCCAGTACTTACATGGGTGAGCATGATAAAGGGCTCACTTTATAATATGTCATAACTTTAATGCATCATATCAGGGACCCCTAAGATCCCTGGCAAGTTTTGGATGAATTCTTCTCCAGTGAGTTGGTTGGGCTCCCTCCTCTGACCAGCAAACAGCTCTTGTACATTTCCCAAAGCAGTGCACCATTTGCATGGAGAAGTAATAATTGATTTACATGTCTAACATCAAATCACATTAAGTCTACATTTTTGAGGGCATAACCATACATGTCTTACTTATGAGTGTCCCATGCCTGTGCAACAGTACTAGTCAAGTACCCAGCATATACTGGGTAATTGATGATAGCTGCCAATATGACCATCGAATTAAAATCAACTTAGATATCCTGCAACTGAACCACTCTATTCTAAGAGGAAGCCAGCCACCCCCAAAGACCCTGAATTTGATTACTAAACTCGAAGTTGCTCAGAGCCACACCCAAACTATTTTTCAAATTCTAACAATTCGCAAACAATATGATGAATAAAAGATACCCATTTTCAGTTCTAAGTACAAAACACTGCATTAGAACTGTATAAATGAATAGTGAAGCAATGATTTAACAAACAAAAAAGAATAAATCGAATTTTTAAAAAAATTATCTTCCCTAGTTCAGACCTTCCAGTAACTAATTCTTTGATCTTCGGGAAATCACTCAATCTACCTGGAGACTGGGAGACTCCCTAACATTAAAGGATCAGACTTTTTTTTAATCCCCCTAGTTAATATGTCACCACATTAGAAATCAGTAGTTCATAGGTAATAAACCAGAGAAGGTTATACACCAGGTATTGTCTGAGCACTTTACACATTAACCCATTTAATTCTCACAACAACCCCATGAGGTTTTACAGATAAGGAAACTAAGGCACAAACTGGTGAGTGACTTGCCTAATAACACACACCAAGTGGCAGAGCCATGATTCAAACCCAGGCATTCTGGATCAGAGCCTTTCTCCTTAGTACTTTGTATTGTGCCTCCATGTTTGTGATAGTAACCAACTTTTAGGGCAAAGCTTCCCTGAACTTCATTTGTCAAAACAAGATTAATCTGCTCCCCAATTAAAATGCTCTTCACATCCCCTTCACCTAGTTAACTCCAGTTCATCTTTCAGGTCTCAAGTTAAACTTCTTCTGAACCCCCTTCCTGGGCCAGATACTGAGGCACATGTTCTAATAATACTATTGATCTTTTCTTTAGGGTTTGTCACAATTTCTAATTGTCCATTTATTTGTGTGCTTGTATAAGTCTTGCTCTCCCCATCCTCACCCCTCCAATACAACAAGCTCCATGAAGCCAAGAACTGTGTGATGTGCTACTACATAGTGCCAGCATAGAGTAAGGCCCAGGGTGAAAGCCAGTGACCACCTGTCCCATGAGTTAATAACAGGGGTCAGAACACTCTAGTCAAGTTTCAATGTCCTAGTTAGTAGCAATTACTCAGAATTCCTGATCATATACATACCTAGTAACCAAATTGTGAATAGTCACACACATATGTATATGATAGAAATTTCTGAATATACATATGGGTATATATAAATTCTGACATACATCTAAATAATAAAATTCTGCATTTTATATATAATACAGTTGACCCTTAATGTGCAGGCTAAGGGTGCTGACCCCACACAGTCGGAAATCACAAATATAACTTTTAACTCCCCCAAACTTAACTACTAATAGCCTACTACTGACCACAACTTTACCAATAACATAAACAGTTAATTACCACATATTTTGTATGTTATATGTTTTATATACTGTATTCTTACCATAAAGTAAGCTAGAAAGAGAAAATGCCATTAAAAAATCAGAATGAAGAGCCCTGGCTGGTGTGGCTCAGTGGACTGAGCACTGAACTGCAAAGCAAAGGGTCACCTGTTCAATTCCCAGTCAGGACACATGCCTGGGTTGCAGGCCAGGTCCCCAGTTAGCGGATGTGTGAGGGGCAACCACACATTGATGTCTCTCTCCTTGTCTTTCTTTCTCCCTTCCCCTCTATCCAAGAATAAATAAAATCTTTTCAAAAAATCACAACAGAAACTACATTTATAGTACTATACATATTTATTGAAAAAAATCTACATATAAGTGGACTCACACAGTTCAAAACCATGTTATTCAAGGGTCAACTGTATTTATATACATCAGGTCCTAAAATAACCTCATTTTTTCAACATCATTTCATTATAACAATGATAAGAAAAAACTTGATTGCCAGCCAGGGTCACTGTCTGCTTACACACTCCCCACCATGTCTACGTGGGAGTCTGGTTTCCTCCTATATCCCAAAGATGTGCATGTTAGGTTAACTAGTGTGAGCAAATTGCCCCAGGCTGAGTGAGTGTGGGGGTGTGAATGGCTCTGTGATAGAAGGGTGTCCTGTCCAGGATGAGGTCCTGCCTTGCCATCTGAGCTGCAGGATAGACTCTTGCCACCTGCGACCACAAAGTGGAAAAAGTGGGTTAGAAAGTAATTATCTTACTAGTTTTCATTAATCTTCCCTAACTGTATGTATAGCTCACTTTTATTTTAGTGTTTAATATTAGAAGTGTTTGGAGTCTTTATTTATAAATTTAGTGACACTTTTGTGACTAGAAATATGCTGTAAGAACTTAACTCTTGTTTAAATGAGTCTATGGTAAAACCAGTTTCGGTATACACTGATTCCTTTAAAGCACGGGTGTCCAACTCATTTTCACCAGAGGACACAGCAGCCTCGTGGTTTCCTTCAAAAGGCCAAATGTAATTTCAACTCCTGAACAGTTAAGGAGTAGTTACATTTATACAGTCCTAAAATTACATTCAGCCCTTTGAAGGCAACCACGAGGCTGATGAGGCCTCTGGTGAAAATGAGTTGGACAGCCCTGCTTTAATGTCAGTTTTGAAGAACTTATTGACAATATTAAGGACATACAGTATATAAAACAAATTTCAGTCTTTAAAAATCCACCAAAGCCTTCAGATGCACCTTAAAACACCTTAATAATAATAGGCTCCATTTGAATTCTCAATTTCTACTCTGCTTACTTCTCCAGACACTAATTTATCTTCTCGGCAGATATTCTTGAGATAATCCTACATAGTAAGTTATCTCATATCTTGGCTAAATGTTTTGACTGAGCTCATGGCTCTTTCACTATATATTACCTAGCGAATATCTTCTATCACTCCTGGGGAGTTGTAACTGTAAGGATCTGCTTTCCGATTATTAATTGTGTAGGGGAATTTTTATCTTTTACACAATTATGACAGAAAAAAATCTTTAGATAAGAGACTCATAACAATGAGATTACCACACAGTATGTGAAAACAACCCCCACATATTACAATATTACAAGACAAAATAGGGAGAGGTGCTGTCTCAAAGTGTTTGCCCCTAGTAAGGAAAACCAACCACCAAGCAAACACAATGGCACACCCTTCCCTTACTCACACAGCCAGCTCCACCTGCAATTCTATGTTCCCTCATTTTACACATGGCTGTGCACCTCTGGGGTCTCAGATGTTTTTAGGTATGTGAGTCTACATAACCATTCTGAGGAATGAACCTCTTAAAATATGTCCTTGTTTTTCCTTCCAAGACCATTTAACACAGACTGATAGGATACAAAGCTTCTTGTAACACAGTCTAGGTTACATCAGTTAACCCTCTACTAAAAGTGAGACAGGATAATAAGAAGCTAGGAATAGCCCTGGGCAAATGGAATAGGGAAACTGAGACAAGAAAACCAAACAAGGCCAAACAGTTTGAGCAACTTACAGCCAGCTAGTGAATCTCAAGACCTTATCTCCCCAACCAAAGACACTTGAGATGAAATGGTTTATACCTCTCCTTGCTAATAAGAGATACATAGCTGAAATCATCCTGGACTGGGAGATAGGTAACAAAAGCCCAGTTAGTGCCATTTGTGCCAGCCAAACCCAAGGACAGGTGAAGTCAAGGGAACAAATAACAACAACAACAAAAACAATCAGAGCCAGATAGACCCAAGATAAGAGCAAAGTAGTGATAGTGACCAGAGAATAATTGCAAACTCCCCTATACACTCATTCTGATAAATCAACATATTGAAGAACACACCTGGAAAACTAATGAATATTCTGTTAAGACCCTCTCCTGAGATGTCCCCTAGGATTCCAGCCCTATAGAAAGATAAAAACCCTTCAAAGACTCCATGTGGACTCTCTCTGGAGAACATCCATGCCTTTTCTTGGGCACCAACATTTTACTCACTTTCTCCTGAACTCTAAGGGTCCCCACAAAACTTGCAACCAGGGGAGCAGCAGGCAGTGGCAGCTCATTCTAGGCTAAACCTCTGAATTTGTCTCCAAGGCTCCTTTTTGTCTGACTTTTCAATGAGCTAATAGCAGCCCCACCTTGGCTCACTTCTTTCCCATAACGTTTCTAGGGAGCCAAAGCAGAGCACAGCCTAGACTCTCTCCTACTTCTTCTTCTACCCTAAGTCCTTCCTTTGTTTCACCACATCTAGCCTGACTAAACATACTCTCAAAACCACCTGGAGTCAGGTTTTGAAATCTTTCCTGCATGAAGTCAAGAACACACACCCTACAGGCTGGCCTGAAGCCTGAGCCCTACCCCATAACAGAAGGGGACCTTGGAAGTCATTACTTCTGTTTGCACCTTCTGACCAGGTTACCTAAACCACACTACATCAGTCCTTCCTGGGATCAGGGCTAGACAAAGGGTGTGACAAGTACGGACAATAGCCCAGCTCTCTTGTGAGGTTTCAAGTCCTGACTTCTTAAGGTTAAATATTAGTCTGCTGAGAACTGAGAGAAGAGAAATAGTGAAGGAAGGGTCTTGCCATGAGCTCTACCTAAAGCCACAGGTTTGTGGTTTTCAGCCTCAAGCTGGACTTAAAAGCTAAAGCCTTACCATCATTTACTCTTTTATTAAGAGAAAACCTTATTCCTCTTTTCTCTGAGGATCTTAACATAAGCAACTCTACACTATAGAAGGGTAAATGGCACTCACCCACTTGACTAGCTTACACAGTCCTTCCTTGAGAGTTCTGATTGTGGCCTCACAACCCAAAAGAACTACCATTAAAACCTCCAGAACCTTCTTCTGAGAGAGAAAAGTTCAACTCACTGCTTAAGAAATACAAAGCGACTGCTTACCCAAGATGAGGAGCACCCAGCAGCAGCAACACACTGATCTCTACCACAACTGCGGTTCTCCACTCTGACTGAAGAGACGCTGCCAGCACAGAAAGTCAGGCTCAGAGAAACCAAATGCATGAGTCCTGAGGCGGCTGCAGAAACACAGACAGGAACCTCTGAATGTAGGTTCTCATTTCAGTCTTCTGGCTCATTACCCAATTTGTATTTGTACTTTCAATGTAAAAAGAGGTAATAAATTCAACCTACTGAGGAGAAGTTCATATTTCTGACCTCTGCAAGTGTTCCTTCCCCTGCAAGATTACCAGCTCTCTAAAAGTGGAATCTTGGGTAGCAATGGGCAAACATTTGCTTAGAAAGAAATCAACTTTGGGCAAACAAAATACAATGAATTTACGATAAACACAAAACATTATGCCTTTTTAAAATATAGCAACCTCTCTTATTTTTCTCTCTCAACACAGAGGTTGTGATAGAGGCAGGCAATCCCCCAATCCCTGCTTCCAAGCTATGCCTGCTCAGTCCTCCAACTCACCACCTAGACATGTCATTTTCCTCTGACCTTGTGATATCAATTATTTCCAGAAAACAGACAGCATTTCATTCCCCCCTGAGAATCCCTTGGGTGACTTGGACATTTTAGATGAGAACTCAAGGCTTCTTCACTTCAAGGTATCTTTTGCTTTTAAGTCACCACTTCAAAATAAGTGTTCTCAATGTATACCCCTTCCGCCTTGGCTGGACTGGCTTGACCTACACATGTGCACATTTGCAACTTGTCCTGTATCATTTGAAAAGTTGTTGAATACTTGCTCTTTTCAAAGACTATGCTCCATGGTTCTTGAGAAGTCATGTCCTGGTAATCAGCAGTTTACCTAAATATACCCACCATGGCCTATTTCAAGCTACCAGCAATGTAGCAATGAAGAATTGAAAAATTCCTAAAAACTTAACAATTGGCTCTTGCTATGTGAGCTGGATCCAGCACACCACTGAATCTATGCACATTCTCAGTGAGGTGCAGCTCAGAGATGAATGGGTTGCCTTGGTGCTGAAAACCACAAACCTGCCCCTCTTACATATGACAGCTCTCATATGTAGACGTACACTAGAAAGTGCAAAGAAGTTTAGTAAGTATGATGTGGTAAAGAGATCAAACGTGACAATGTCTGTACACATGGCCCAGTAGGTACATGTCTTCCTACCTAAAAACAAAAAATAATAAAATATAGCAAAATGCAGCAATTAACAGTCAAACAGTATAGCACTGGGGTCAAAGGCATGGAGTTACCTCTCCTGACAGCCAAGTTTTGAGATGTGCAATTAAATGGTAGTCTTGATTCACTCCTTGTGGATCTTTTTAAAGCTTCCCTTTGGAACCATAACAGAGTGGCAAATCAGAATATTCAGATACAGGATCTGGCCTCCAGTATTTAAGGCAGACTCATGCAACATTATCCCTTGAAGCATCAGTACCTAATTTGGGAGCTGCAGAGAACTAAGCTGTTCCCCAAGAAGCCTAAAGCAACAAGCCACATGGGAAACACCAAGCATTCTGTAAGTTCACATTTGGAAACAGAATTAAGAGTCAGATGCATAAAACTCATAAAGTAATATAACCAGAAATAAATACTTGAGCAGCCAAAGAAAAATTCTGAAAGGCTTTTAACCCCTCCTGAAGACTTCAAAATTAAATTCCTTTTCTAGACAAGACTAGTCTCCATACAATGTGATAAAAACTCACAGAACACCAAAAAGATAAAGAATAGCACCTAGAATATATTAGAACAGAGGAACAAAAACACTATCTTTCTTCCTTCCTTAAAGAAACCAGGTGTTCAAACACTGCCTTGTTCTCCTTTGAAGAAGAAAAGCTATAACCCAGACCTCAAAATAAGAAATGAAGAAGGAAACTGATAGCAGCCTTATGACTGTGAACACAAACCCATGCAGCTGACTTAATTACCAATGTACTCTCTTCCTCTAAAGGACTCTGTTGTTCATTCATTTCAAATGCAAGGAACTGCTTCAAATCATGATCAAAGCTACAAAACAATAAAACTAAGGATTCATATAGCACCATTTGCCTAAAGTGAAAACATATCACACAGGATTAATCCTGAAAACATGGCTGAGAAAAAATTACAAGAAAATCTAGTTAAAACTATTTCCTCATTTAATGGGATGTGGCTTTAACTGGGTTCCCAGAACATCATCTCTATCAGAGAATGAGGACCTACAAAAAGTGTGCCTCACAATTACATCAGTATCTTCAAATCCTCTATAACCTAAATTATTTACTCTTATTGCTCAAACTGTTTTTCTCTCTCTGTTGAGGTGCCAGACTGGCCCACTACATTGGCCCCAGACAACCACATACTTAACAAGTACTCCTACACTGTGAGGTTTAACCACTGGAAATGTAAACTGCTAATAATATCCTGTTGCTACTACTTTCTTACATGAGCATAGGTAAATCATAGTGTCTATTAATTAGCCAGACTCTAATCTATGGACGAGGTTAACAAAAGAGGCCAGGCCAAATCTATGAGACATAGCTAACAAACCAAATTATTAAAAATAGATTTGGCAAAGAATATAAAAGTGATATTTAATAACATATACAGTGTATAATGTATATACAATGGCAACCTGCTGAGCCACCTAATGAAGAGTATGGGAAGGGACTATCCTGATGAAAAAACAAAGAAGGGATAATTTTTGTCTCTCATAATGAGAAGAGAACTCTATCACTCTATCACAGAGGACTATGCTGTCAGTCCTTCCTGACATGTCATAGATATTTCTTAATGGCTTACAGAATTCTTACGTAAATTAAAGTGTAAAATAGGCTGCTGTAGGAAAAGGAAGTTGATAAGGGTGAGAGAGATCAGAAGGGAGAAGTATAGGTTATGACATCACTTCCTTATCTCAAATATTATATAAAAAGTTTATAAATACCTCAATTCACTCATATTTGGTTTGTTTTAGAAATCAAAAAAACATTTTCAAGATAACACAGGTTAAAAGAGTATTTTCTTATAAATAACCAGTAGAATAGTCTATACAGTCCCACAAAATCTTTTGGAGAGTTTTTCTTGCCTCTGATTTTAAATGTCAAGAAGGAAACCAACTCTAACAAAGTAAAATAACAAGTTGTACCTGGCAAGAAAAAAGAAAGGACTCTCTCTACCTCATCGTTCATTTACTTGATTATAAACTGATGACACTTTAAAAACCCACTCAAAGCAATGACTCCTGTGCCTATCAACTCTATGGAAATTAATGTTATATGCTCCAAGTCACCCAAACATAATTGATGATAAGATAATTAAACCAATTAGTAATATGCTACATGCTAACTCACAGTTGAAAATGTTCAGGGAGCAAAAAAAAAAAAACCAAACATTTTGTCTGGCAGCATATCAGGAAGCTACAAGTTTCATTTCATTTTTTTAAAAATTTGGTATCAGCAGTGTGGCCAACATTTAGGATTCTTCCTCAAATAACTGGAATAAAACATGTAATACATTCAAGAGCAAAGGGAAAATAAAAAACATTTTTGTGTTCAGGAGAAGAATTCCTTCATTCAATTAGAGTATGTTATTAAAAGGGGTAGTTATGAGTCTCTTCTGAAAGTTTCCAGACAGTTTATAAATACAAAAAGAACATTTCTTCAATAAATAAATGGTTCCTAAAGTCTTGACTGATGAATGTGAGAATCTCCCATCGCTACTCTCCAGGCCAGCTCCACTTCTCTGAGAGGCTTTAGCTGACAGTGGAATGGGATATTTTCGGTTATTAGGTGATTCTTCTCATATCATGCAGACTTTCATCAATATGTCTCTTCATAGTCTGAATCCTGGATAGGAAAGAACAGTAGTTGTGGTATGTATGTGAAGTATAATACAACAGCCAGAATTTAGCCAAAGGCCACATATCAGGATCTCACAAATAGAACCTAGTTTGGGGCAATATCAACAGTGAGGTGGCAATGACTCAGTACACCTAAATTCCCATGAAGCATCCCAGGGCCTCAATATAATTGGTGGCTATTGGGTGAATTTCTGCTTTGAAACCCTAAGCATTCCCTTTTCCTTGGTGAATATTTTTTAAAACCTGAACACTCATTAAAAGGTGCCTGTCTACTGCAGAATGTGTAGAATTGTAGCTTAGAGTTTAGGCTAGGAGTCAGTCTACCTCTGAGTTTTAATCCCTTGCTAGCTGTGTGACCCTGAGTAAAATTATTTAACTTCTCTAAGCCTCAGTTTCCTCATCTGTAAAATGAGGATAATAAAAATATTAATACAACATAGAGCAGCTATGAGAATTAAATGAGACAATGTATGTAAATCACTTAATACTGTGCCTGGTTCTTTGTAAGCAGTCATTCAAGATTAGCTACTCTCACCATTATTTTTATTATTCAAACTTGTACTCATTGCTTCAAGCCTCAAGTGGGCCATTACCACTGCCTGGCATACCACATTTCTCTAGTCCATTGATTCTCTTACACTCCTAGATGACTATTTCATACCTTTCCCACCTTCCCCACCTCCAAAATCTTCTCACTTCACTCTCAGCTGATGATCTTGCTTGCTCCCATGATGGAAATAGAAAAGCAGTCAATAGTGAACTTCCAAAAACTCCCATCATCATATTTACTTACTTATCTACATCTGGACCCATCTACTTGGCCTTCCTTCCTTACTCTTCTTTTGGATACACTCTCCCAGACCTTATGTAAGGCCAACATCTTCACTTTTGTACTAGATCCTAGAGTCACTCCAGCAATCCTCACCTCTCTCTTCTCCAGTATCTATTTTTTCTTCTCTACTGGCTCATCTACTATCACATACAAGTGTGCTATTACTTCTCCCATCTTAAATAGAAAAGCAATTCTTGACATACACTTCCCTCTGCCTATTGCCCTATTTCTATGCATCCCTCCACAGAAAAAAACTCCTTGTAAGAGTTGTTTATACCCACTGTCTCCAGCAAATATCTTTGTATTCTTTCTTAACTTTACCCTGGTTCAGCTTTCATTCCACTGAAGCTGCTTTGCCAAAGTCACCAGTAACCTCCACATTATCATATTATCCAATAATCAATGCTCATTTTACTCAACCTGACCCAGCAACAATTGGCATGCTCATTCTCTCTTCTCTTTTGCAAACACTTTCTTCACTTGGCTCCCAAGATACCAAACTCTCCTGGTTTTCCGCCTACCTTACTGGACATTCCTTTTTAGCCTCCTTTGCTAATTCCTCATCTCCCCAATCTATCAACCATGGAGAACTCCAGGACTCAGTCCTTTGACTCCTCTCTATCTATACTCATTTCCCTGGTAGAAATGGCTCTACCAGTCCTTATCTGCTAATGATGCCTAAATTTATATTGCCAGTCTAGACCTCTCTTCTGAACTCTACACCTATATAACCAATTGCCTACTCCAATCTCCACTTGGGTGTTTAACAAGTATTTCAAACTTGATATACACACTCAGCTCCTAATCTTCCTCCAAAAACCTGTTGTACCCACAGACTTGTTACATGTTAGAAAACAGCAACCCTATTCTAGCAACTAGTTGTTCCTCTCATTCTTTCACATTTACATGCAACCTACCAGTAAACCCTCTGGCTTTACCTTTAAACTATAAGAATATAACTACTTCTCACCACTTCTACTACCACCACCCTGACCCAAACCAACACTATCCCCTCTCACCTGCATTTTAAAAATATTTTATTTCTTTATTTTTAGACAATAGGGGAAGGGAAGGAGAAAGAGGGGGAGAGAAACATCAATGTGAGGTTGCCTCTCACACAGCCCCCACAGGGGACCTAGCTCACAGCCCAGGTATATGCTCTGACTGGGAATCAAACCACGACCCTTTGGTTGACAGCCTGCGCTCGATCCCCTGAGCTACACCAGCCAGGGCTGTCACCTGCATTTTTGGAGTCTCCTAATTGGGCTCTCTGATTCTGTCAAGGTCCCTTACCACCTATTCTCAATATAGAAGCCAGATGACCCTTTAAAAACATACATCAGTCCAGGAAGCACAGTCCCACACCAAGTCCCAAAGAGGCCCATCACCAAGACATATCATAATTAAAATACAAAAGGTTAAAGACCAAGAGAGAATCTTAAAAGCAGCAAGAGAAAGGAAGTTAGTTATCTATAAGCGAGCTCCCATGAGACTGTCAACTGATTTCTCAACAGAAACGTTGCAGGCCACAGTAACTGGCATGAAATATTCAACATGATGAAGGGCAAGGACCTACGTTCAAGATTACCCAGCAAAGCTGCCACTTAGAGTTGAAGAACATATTAAGAGCTTTCTACAGGAAAAAGCTAAAAGACTTCACCACCAAACCAGTATTATAAAAAATGTAAAGGGTCTTCTTCAAAAAGAAGAAAATAAGATCTAAAACATGAATAATGAAATGGCAATAAATACATATCTATCAACAACTGAATTTTAAAAACAGAGTAAATGAACAAGCAGAACAGAAACAGACTGATAGACAGAGAGAACATTTTGATGGTTTCCAGATGGGAGGAGGCTGGGGAGATGGATGAAAAAAGTGAGGGGATTAAGAAGTACAAATTAGACTTCCACCAAGATGGAGGCATAGGTGGATGTGCCGTGCCTTCTCACACAACCAAGTTTAGAGACAACTAAATATTAGCAACAGAAAACACAGCCAGAACACAGAAAATTGAACTTTTCAGAAGTCTGTTAACAACAAATTCTTCAGCCTGACCGGTAAGGGGCGAAACCAGCGGCTGGTGAAGCGGGATTGCACAGGAGGTCTTGGTCAGCCGGACTCAGGTGCGGAATCCAGACGCACAGAATCCAGGCGCAGGGTTGGACCTAGTGAGCGACCGAGCGAGCCACCAGGCGAGCGACCTCGGGGGAGACAGCAGGGGAGCGGTGCTGCGTGTTGACTGTGGTCGCGCATTTGTGCGCGGGCAGACAGGCGAGGGAGTGGGTGGTTGGACCCGGCCCAGTCCCCGTGGCAAGCGGCAGTAGAGGGCGCCGCCATTTCCCTGCTCTGACCCCACCTCCACATACAGCGTCATAACCCAGCGACTCTGAGTGGCCCAGCCCAGGTGAACCACCTAAGACGTTAATCCTCACCCAGCCCTCAGAAACAGCAGAGGGGGTCGCCATTTCCACGCTCTGACCACGCCCCCACATATAGCGTCACAACCCAGCAACTTGGGAGTCAAAGGCACCGCTTCTCACACTTAAAGGGCCAGAACAGACCAAAAATGTCACAAGATCTCAAAGCCCCAGAGCCTATAAATCTAAGCGATGAAGAAATAGCAAAACTCTCAGACCCACAGTTTAAAACACTGGTCATCAGGATCCTCACAGAACTGGTTGATTTTAGTCACAAATTAGACAAATATATGAAAGCGAAACTAATTGAAATGAATGGAATTGCACAGGACACCAATAGCAATGAAAAGGAAACTGGGACTCAAATCAATGGAGTGGACCAGAAGAAAGCAAATAATGGCCAAACAGAAAAGAGTCAAGAAGCAAGAATTCAAAGAAATGAGGAGAGGCTTAGGAACCTCCAGGACATCTTTAAACGCTCCAACATCCGAATTATAGGGGTACCAGAAGGGGGAAAGGCGCAGCCACCAGTGGAAAACTTATTTGAACAAATAATAAAGGAGAATTTCCCCAATCTGGCAAAGGAAATAGACTTCCAGAAAATCCAGGAAGCTCAGAGAGTCCCAAAGAAGTTGGACCCAAGAAGGAACACACCAAGGCACATCATAATTACATTAGCCAAAATTAAAATGAAGGAGAGAATCCTAGAAGCAGCAAGAGATAAGGGGACTGTCACCTACAAAGGAGTCCCCATCAGACTGTCAGCGGATTTCTCAAAAGAGACCTTACAGGCAAGAAGGGGCTGGAAAGAGGTATTCCAAGTCATGAAATCCAAAGACCTACAACCAAGATTGCTCTATCCAGCAAAACTTTCATTTAGAATGGAAGGACAGATAAGGTGCTTCTCAGATAAGATCAAATTCAAGGACTTCATCATCACCAAGCCCTTATTATATGAAATGTTAAAGGGACTTATCTAAGAAAAACAAGTTAAAGAAACATGAACAGTGAAAGGACAACAAACTCACAGTTATTAACAACCACACCTAAAACAAAAGCAAACTAAAAGGACAGCTAGATCAGGAGTGGAAACATAGAAATGAAGATCTCAAGGAGGGTTAGCAACAGGGGAGTGGGAGGAGGAGAAGGGGGGAGAAGGTACAGAAAATAAGTAGCATAGACAGTAGATAGAAAATAGATGGGGGGGGGGCAAGAATAGCATGGGAAATATAGAATCTAAAGGAATTGAGATACATGGTCATAAACTAAAGGGGGGGTAATGGTGGGGATGGGGGGTAGGGTGGAGGGGAATGAAGGGGGGAATAGAACAACTGTAACAGCATAATCAATAAAAAAATTAAAAAATAAAAAATTTAAAAAAAAAAGAAGTACAAATTAGTTGTTATAGAACAGTCATGGGGATGTAAAGTACAGCATAGGGAATGTAGTCAATAATATTGTACTAATTATGTATCATGTCAGATGGGTACTAGATTTATCAGGGGGATCACTTAGTAAGTTATATAAATGTCGAATCACTGGGGTATACACCAGAAAGTAATATAATATTGCATGTTGACTGTCATTGAACAACAAAAAATTATTTAAAGTAAAAAAAAAGTTCTTTGACAGCAGATATTTTTGTCCATTTTGTTCACTGCTATTTTCTAGCTACCTAGAGTCATATCTGGCACATGTCAAAAGCTCCATGAATAACTTATCAAAATATTCAAACTCTAAAGGGTTGGTATTAGATCCTCTCCACTGGCACTTTCCCTCATCTTACCTATTACACTCAAGTACCAGAAAAAGAGGAATAAAGAACACTGCAATAAGTAATTAGGCTGTGGTCATCTGGCTAAGTGCTAAGCTTGGCAATAGTAAGTACAAAAAGGGCTCAGGTTTAAACCATAAAATGACATGTATGCTTCATATTAGATCATATGTTACTTTTTAACTGTTTTCAACTAGACCACATAAGAGAGAGTCTTTCTTTTTCCTAGGTTCCTGGGATAGCCACACAAACCTATCAGTCACAGAAAGTGCTTGAAAGGAGAGAAATGGCAGCCTTTTGAAATTCAAATAAAAATTCAGGCCTTCCTACCTGAGTATTTCTTATTGACAAAGCCATCAAGCCACCTAAAAGGTTATATCACTATAATTCCATGGGGGGGAAAATAACTGAGGCTCTGCAGAAAAGTTCAATTCAGGGCTCTGGGTCCAGCCAGTCGAAGTCTCCTAGCATGACTTCAGTGGCAGAGGACATTCCACTTTCAGTATGTTCTCTGTCAATCAGCAGAGAAAGCTCTACACTTTCCCCTTCTCTAATCCAAAGACACCCCTCTTTGCCCATGAGAGAGAAAACAAAATAACAATTAGAGTTTGGGGGTAGGGGCCTCCCTGAAACCAAAATGCTTTGGAGGAAGACCTTGACTGATATGCTTTGGGCCTACTGGCATACCCTCTGCTTCCTCTAAGGGCAAAGGAAAAGAAGTAAGCAAAAGAGTGAAACATGAACAGGGGACTGAAGAAATGGCATGAGCTTACCAAGCACTCAGCACAACGGACACAAAGCCTTGACATGCAGTCACCTTCCTCCTCTTGGTCAGTGCTGTAAAAAGGACAAACCAAATCAGAACAATCACTAGGTCAGTGTATTACAGCAATTAAGAGCACAGGCATTAAAGTCAGACAGGTCTGGTTTTAAATTCCAGTTCTGCCACTTATTATCAGGGTAACTGGGCAAATTACTTAAGTTCCAGGAGCCTGCTTCCCCTATAAAATGTACATATTACCATCCACGGTTAGGAGTAAAGAAAAATAAACACATGCAAAACACATACCACACTGCCTGGCACATAGCAAGTGCTCAATAAATAGGACCTAGTCTCAGTCATTCATTTAGAAATATACTGAGCACCACACATGTCTGAGGCACTGCGCTAGGCTGGGGATAAAAAGTTCATAGTCTATTGGGGGTGAGAGACCTATTGAAACTTAACAAGTACATTATTATATAATACAATAAGATAAATGTTTTAATGAAGTTAAGGTCAAACTTCTCTGGCAGCAAAGAGGAGGGAGTGACTAGTTCTCCTTGCAGGACCCAGGAAAACTCAAAAGAAAGGGACATTTCAGCTGGGTCTTACATGATAAGGAACAGCATACCAGCAAGGCAAAAAGGGGAAAGAAGGAGGGGATTCTAGGTGAGAGAGAAGCGTTCCAGGTGGAGAGGGGATGGAGTATGACCTGAATGAGTATAGTATGTAGAGAAGAAAATAAGCTCCCTGTAGCTGCAATATGGATCAAATGAGAAGAAATGGTAGGAAACAACATGACTTGTTGGAATTTCCTATCAATTTTGAAGGAATGAGATATACACATCAGATTTTATATTCAGAACCAAAGAATCATAAAGTCTGATTTCCAAAGTAGGACCATTCTATTAACCCTTCCATCTCTCTTCAAATTAATATCCACAGGTTTCACTTTCAGCCTTCCTTGTAGTACTGCTCAGCAGAACTCTTCTCTTCAGAAGGAAGTTTCAGCCCTGGTCAGTGTAGCTCACTTGGTTGAGCATCATCTGGTAACCAAAAGGTTGCAGGTTCAATTCCCAGCCAGGGCACATACCTAGGTTGTGGGTTTGATCTGTCCTGGCACATATGATTCTTAGTCTGGGCAAGTGCAATCCCCAGTCATGGCATATACAGGAGGCAACCAATCAATGCATCTCTCTCACATCCATGTTTCTCTCTCTCCCTTCCTTCGCTCCCTCCCTCTGTCCCTTCCTTTGTCCCTTCCTTTCTCTCTGAAAGCAATGTAAGAAATGTCCTCAGGTAAGGATTAAAAAAATTTTTTTTAATAAAAAGGAGCCCTGGCTGGTGTGGTTCAGTAGATTGAGTATAAGCCTGTAAACCAAAGAGTCACCAGTTCAATTCCCAGTCAGGGCACATGCCTAGGTTTTGAGCCAGGTCCCCAGTTGGGGGCATGTAAGAGGCAACCACACATTGATGTTTCTCTCCCTCTCTTTCTCCCCTCCTTCCATCTCTCTAAAAGTAAATAAATAAAATACTAAAAACAAAAACAAAAAGGAAATTTCAACAGGAGAACTAGTCTCAGCCTGGAAGAAAGGAAGGCATGGGTGCAGTGGCCTTGGTATTGTACCATCCACAAAGCAGGGATCTGAAGGGGAATTGGATTTACTGGACTTACTCATCTGAAACCTCAATAGATGACTTCTTAAAGCCTGATTTGTTCCTTTTCTTCAGTCTTGCAGACTTTCTCCCCATTCGCACCAGCAGCAGAACAACCACCACAGTTGAGGGAATGAAGACAAGAATGGAAAGAAGTGCCACAGAGGAGAGCATGGTGCCAAAACCTAGAAAAGGAAAAGAGAAGGTAAAAGAGAGGGACATGCAGAAATGTTTTCTTGGATATGAGATAGGTTTTACTTTCACCCTTGCATTTCCTCTCATTACAAAAGGTATAAATCGCCTCTTCAGCAAATGGTGTTGGGAGAACTGGACAGCTATGTGCAAAAAAATGAAACTTGAGGACCAACTTACACCATACACCAAAATAAATTCAAGGTGGATAAAACACTTAAATATAAGCCGTGACACCATTAAAGTCCTAGAGGAGAACATTGGCAAGAAAATCTCAGATATTCCACACAGCAACATTTTTACAGATATGTCCCCTAGAGCAAGGAATATAAAGGAAAGAATAAACAAATGGGATTTCATCAAAATAAAAAGCTTCTGCAGGGCTAAAGAAAACAGTATTAAATTAAAAAGACAACCAACTGTATGGGAAAACATATTTGCCAATGATACCTCAGACAAAGGTTTAATCTCCAAAATATACAAAGAACTTCTATGACTCCACTCTAGGAAGACACTGAACCCAATTAAAAAATGGGAAAAGGACTTGAATAGACATTTCTCTAAAGAGGACATACAGAATATCCAGAGACACATGAAGAGATGCTTAATATCATTAGCTATCAGAGAGATGCAAATTAAAACCACAATGGGATACCACTTTACACCAGTCAGGATGGCTATAATAAACAAAGCAACAAACAACAAATGTTGGAGAGGTTGTGGGGAAAAGGGGACCTTAGTTCACTGTTGGTGGGATTGCAGACTGGTACAACCATTATGGAAAACAGTATGGAATTTTCTCAGAAAAATAAAAATCGACCTGCCTTTTGACCCAGCAATTCCACTGCTAGGATTATACCCCAAGAATCCTAAAACATCAATTTCAAAGAACCTATGCACCACAATGTTCATAGCAGCACAATTTACAATAGCCAAGAGTTGGAAGCAACCTAGGTGCCCATCAGTAAACGAATGGATCAAAAAATTGTGGTACATATACACAATGGAATTCTATGCTGCAGAGAGAAAGAAGGAGCTACTACCCTTTGCAACAACATGGATGGAACTGGAAAGCATTATGCTGAGTGAAATAGGTCAGGCATTGAAAGACAAATACCATATGATCTCACCTTTGACAGGAAGCTAAAGAATAAAACAAACAAGCAAACAGAATAAAAACAAAGACACTGAAATAGAGAACAAGTGGGCAGCGACCAGAGGAGAGAGGGAAGGGAATTTAAGGGGAAAAAGGGGGAGGGATTTTGAGAAACAAGCATGAAAGACACAGGGATGAGGACTGGGGGAGGGGAAATTGGAGGGAGGGGGGAGACAGGGCAGGGGGGGATGGGAGAAAAAGATAAAAAAATGTACTTGAAAAGTAACTAAATAAAATATATTATAAAAAAAAAGGTATAAATCGGATGTAGAAAATATAGAAAAAACTAATAAAAATTTACCCATAATCCTACTACCTAGGACTGACACATTACTATCTACCTATTCAATTGTCTTTCTAAGAATATGTGAATATGGGTCTCTATATAGGGAGGACAGTATATATTTTAAAACTATGAATCATATTTTATATATTATTCCTAACCTCCTGTTTTACTTAATATATAATAAGTATTTTCCATGTCATCAAAAGTTCCTTCCAGAGGTGATTTTTTAAAAGTCTGCATAGTATTCTACCATATTGAGTAATTTAATGACTCAGTCCCCTAATGCTGAACATTCAAATTACTTCCAATTCTTTAAATTTATGAGTTATATTATGATGATCATCCTTGTGCATAAGTCTTAATGCTTAGCTCTCTTTCTTTAAGATAAAGTTTTTAAGTAGAATTCTAAATTAAAGGGTATATATTTTTAAGGTATCTATTCATATGACCAAGGGTCTTTCAGAAAAAAACTGTATTAGTTCCTACTCCCCCCACCAGTATGAATGTGTTCATGTTTTTGAAACTTATAGGTTATTATCTTTAAAAAAACCATAATGTATCCCTAAGTTTTTGGTTCAAATCCAACTAAGCACTAGAATGTTCAAAAGTCACCAGGGAATAATGTAGAAAATAAAAATTAGTCCTTAACCCACTCTCCTGCAACTTCATACTAAAAGGAAAGTGCTGGTCTTTGCAAAATCAAGGAAATGTGCTGCCTCTATCACTGGAGTGGTAGGTACCCTTTCAAGACACAGGCAAGAACACTATCTCATAACTAAGGCATGAACATACTAGGGAAACCAGAATGTCTCCTTTATGGCAGAGACAACAACCCTCATTTATTACAGGATTTGTCACACATCCCACACACCTCCGGTCACATGAAGTCTTAACAAAAAAGATGGTGGGGGAGATGAAGGAATTATGACAGTATTTGAAGAAAAACTTCAGCTTGCAAAATGAAGATTAAAAATTTCATCCCAATAGAGGGACTTCTGGTTAAAATGGAAGCATAGGTAGATATGCTTTACTTCCTCACATAACCTAAAGAAGGATAACAACCAATTTAAAAACAAAAACAACCAGAACTTCCAGAAAATCAAAATGTATGGAAGTCCAACAACCAAGGAGGTAAAGAAGAAACATTCATCCAGAATGGCAGGAGGGGCAGAGATGGGCAATTGATGCAGACAGGAAATGCGGCAAGGCGGTGGCTGGCAAACTGGAGGTCCCACATTCGCATGTGGATAAACCAGGAGAAACAAGTGGGGAGCAAGTGGGGAACACACTGCGCAACACAGGGACCCAGTGTAGGAAACTAAAGCTTCAAGACCACTGGCTGTAAAAACCTATGGGGGTAAAGGTGGGAGAAACTCCTAGTCTCACAGGAGTCCAATGGAGAGGCCCATACAGTCCGAGAATGTACACAGGCTAAGTCACCCAGGAATCAGCACCAGAAGGGCCTAATTCACTTGCACATAGTAGGGGAAATGACTGAAAGCAGGGCAAGAGCTAAGCAAATGTCATTGTTCCCTCTCTGAACCCTCCCCCACATACGGTGTCACAATGTAGCAAAGTAGGTAGACCTGCCTTACCTAAGGCTCCACCCCTTATAATGTAACAGGTATGCCAAGACAAGGAAATAGGGTCCAAATGAAAGAATAGATCAAAACTCCAGAAAAGGAACTAAGCGATGAAGAGACTGCCAACCTATCCGAAGCAGAGTTCAAAACACTGGTAATCAGGATGCTTGCAGAATTGGTTGAGTAAGAACACAAAATAAAGGAAGAAGTGAAGGTTATGCAAAGTGAAATACAGAGAAATATACAGGGAACCAACAGTGCCCTGTATCATTCAAATCAATGACTTGGAGCAGAAGAAATAAACATCCCACTGAAACAGAATGAAGAAACAAGAATTCAAAAAAATAAGGAGAAGCTTAGGAACCTTTGGGACAACTTTAAACATTCCAACATCCAAATCATAGGGATGCCAGATGGAGAAGAGGAAGAGCAATAAATTAAAAACTATTTGAGAGAAATAATGAGCCCCTGGCTGGTGTAGCTCAGTGGATTGAGTGCCAGCCTATGAAGGGTCACTGGTTCAACTCCCACTTAGGACACATGCCTGGGTTGCAGGCTGGGTCCCCAGTTGGGGGTGTACAAGAGCAACCACACATTGATGTTTGTCTCCCTTTCTCTCTCCCTTCCCCTCTCTCTAAAAATAAATAAATATTTTTTAAAAAATACTTAAAAAAATAATGAAAGAAAACTTCCCCAATCTAATGAAGTAGATAGTCATGCAAGTTCAGGAAGCTTAGAGACTTCCAAACAAGTTGGACCCAAGGAGGAACACACCAAGGCACATCATAGTTACATCACCCAAGATGAAAGATGAGATGATCTTAAAAGCAGCAAGAGAAAAGGAGAGATGGACCTACAGGGAGATCCCATAAGACTGTCAGCTATTTCTCAAAAGAAACCTTGCAGACAAGAAGGGGCTAGAAAGAAGTATTCAAAGTCATGAAAAGCAAGAACCTATATCCAAGATGATTCTACCTAGAAAAACTATCATTCAGAATGGAAGGGCAGATAAAGTGCTTCCCAGATAAGGTCAAGTTAAAGCAGTTCATTATCACCAAGCCCTTAGTATATGAAATGTTAAAGGAATTTATCTAAAAAAAGAAAAGAAGATCAAAACTATGAAAAATAAAATGACAATAAACTCACAACTATCAACAACTGAACCTAAAAAAAAAACTAGAACAGAAATGGAGAGTTATCTAAGTGGAAGGAGAAGGGGAGAATGGGGGTAAAGGTACAGAGAATAAGAAGCATAATTGATAGGTAGAAAATAGACAGAAGGAGGTTAAGAATAATATGGGAAATGGAGAAGCCATGTAAGACCTATGGACTAAGGACGGTGGAAGACTGGTGGAGGGGGATAAAGGGGAGAAAAAATGGGACAACTGTAATAGTATAATCAATAAAATATACTTTAAAAAATCATCCTAGGACTTCCGCCAAGATGGAGGCATAGGTGGAGACACCGTGCTTTCTCACACAACCAAGTTTAGAGACAACAAAATATTAGCAACAGAAAACAGCCAGAACACAGAAAATTGAACTTTTCGGAAGTCCGATAACAACGAATTCTTCAGCCTGACCAGTAAGAGGGGTTAAACCAGCAGCTGGCGGAGCGGGGTTGCACAGGAAAACTCGGTCAGTCAGACTCAGGCGCGCGGATCCCAGGCGTGGAGTTGCAAAGGGCCGACCCAGTAAGTGACCTAGTGAGCGCAACACAGTGAGCGACCGGCAGATCCGGCGAGGGTGAAGGGCGGCGGGTTCACTGTGCTGGCGCATTCCTGTGCAGATAGACCAGCGAGGGAGAGGGCAGTGATACAGACCGAGCGGGTCCCAGCGATGGGAGGCAGCAGAGACGGCCGCCATTTCCTGGCTCTGACCCCACCCCCACATACAGCGTCACAATCCACCAACCTGAGCAACCCTACCCTGGTGAACACCTAAGGCTTCGCTCCTCACCCAGCAGTGGGAAGCAGGAGAGGGGGACGCCATTTCCCCACTCTGACCCCGCCACCACATGCAGCATCACAACCCAGCAACCCCGCCCCTAAGGCTCAACTCTTCATACTTAATGGGCACGAACAGACCAAAAATGGCTCATAAAGATCTCAAAGCCCCAGAGCCCATAAATCTAAGTGATGAAGAAATAGCCAAACTTTCAGATGCACAGTTCAAAACACTGGTGATCAGGATCCTCACAGAACTGGTTGATTTTAGTCACAAATTAGAGGAACAAATGAAGGCTAAACTAAGTGAAATGAAGGGAAATGCACAGGAAACCAATAGTAATGGAAAGGAAACTGGGACTCAAGTCAAAGGAGTGGACCAGAAGGAGGATAAAAATGACCAACCAGAAAAGAATGAAGAAACAAGAATTCAGAAAAATGAGGAGAGACTTAGGAACCTCCAGGACATCTTTAAACGCTCCAACATCCGAATTATAGGGGTACCAGAAGGGGAAGAGGAACAGCCATGAGTGGAAAACTTGTTTGAACAAATAATAAAGGAGAACTTACCCAATCTGGAAAAGGAAATAGACTTTCAGGAAATCTAGGAAGCTCAGAGAGTCCCAAAGAAGTTGGACCCAAGAAGAAACACACCAAGGCACATCATAATTATATTAGCCAAGATTAAAATGAAGGAGAGAATCCTAGAAGCAGCAAGAGCTAAGGGGACAGTCACCTACAAAGGAATTCCCATCAGATTGTCAGCTGATTTCTCAAAAGAGACCTTACAGGCAAGAAGGGGCTGGAAAGAGGTATTCCAAGTCATGAAATCCAAAGACCTACATCCAAGATTGCTCTATCCGGCAAAACTTTCATTTAGAATGGAAAGGTCAATAAAGTGCTTCTCAGATAAGATCAAATTCAAGGAGTTCATCATCACCAAGTCCTTATTATATGAAATGTTAAAGGGACTTATCTAAGAAAAAGAAGATAAAAAAGATGAACAGTGAAAGGACAGCAAACGTAGTTATTAACAACCACATCTAAAACAAAAGCAAGCTAAAAGGACAGCTAGATCAGGAGCAGAACCATAGAAATGAAGATCTCATGGAGGGTTAGCAACAGGGGAGTGGGAGGAGAAGGTACAGAAAATAAGTAGCATAGACGGTAGGTAGAAAATAGATAGGGGGAGGCAAGAATAGTATGGGAAATATAGAATCCAAAGAACTTGAGACACATGGTCATAAACTAAAGGGGGGGAATTGTAGGGGTGGGGGGGTGCAGGATGGAGGAAATGAAGGGGGGAATAGAACAACTATAATGGCATAATCAATAAAATAAAAATTAAAAAACAATCATCCTAATAGACAATTCAGGATGGCAGAATGCTCCAAAGACCGACTGCATTACAAAGATAGGTAGCTTTGCTTGTCTTTGGTTTGCCCAAAGAGCACCACAGTAGTCACTAGGTATACTGCAGAAGAAGATTAGCGACAGTTAGCTTACCCCTTTCTGTGACTATTAGCTCTGTCATGGGAATGTTATGGTGCACATCTGGGGGATTCTTCACAGCACAGCTGAATGTCCCATTGTCCTTCATGGTAGGGTTGTTTATGCTTATGGATGCATCCCCTTTGTATACATCTCCAATCCAGGAAATTCGATCTCGAAATGTGCCTGCTGTGGTTGGGTACTGGAAGGACTGATAATGAAAAATCTAAGAAAGCAACACCATGAGAAAAAAAAGTTAATTTGGAAAATGCAATAAAGATATAAAGCTTGGTAAGTCTAAAATAAAATAAAAATGTATAATGAGTTTTCTCAGTTGGGCATTTTTTTATGCTTTGTTCACCTCCATCCTGTAGGTTAAAACACGGGTTAATGAAACATCAGAAAAAGGCCTGTTGAAAGAATCTTGGTATCCTAACTCTCAAACCTCTTCTAAATTCTCCCTACAGTCTTAAAGCAGTAGTTCTCAGCCAGGGGCAATTTTGCCCTCCAGGGAACATTTGGCAATATCCACTGATAGTTTTTGTTGTCACAGTTGAGGGGAATACTATTGGCACCTAGTGGATACAATACAGGAATATTACTAAAAACCCCAAAATGCATAGAATAGCTCCCACAACAAAGAATTATCCAGCTTAAAATGTCAACAGTGACAAAATTAGAAACCCTATTCCAAAGCAGCATCTATTATAATACTGTATGGTTTGCAAATGACTTCTATGCATTTGCTATTTGAGCCTTATAACAACTATACACAGGGCAAGTATAATTATTTCATATTTATAGAAAGAGGTACAATGCCAAAAAAAAAAAAAAAAAGAAAGAAAACAACTGAGTTACTAAAGGTACAGAGCTAATAAATGGGAAAGGGGAGATTTTTGTATTTTCTCAAAATCACCAGGAAGGTATAATATAATCAAGTCTCTCTCAAGCTATCTATCTTGACAATTAATAAAAATCCCAAGTCAGAAGCATGATCAGTATTCAGTGAATGTACTCTGAATTAAAACACTGCTTCAGGTAAGTGATCAAACACTTTATCACCAAAAGCACTTACTGGGATTTTATCTGGTTGCAGGCCCAGCAGGCACAACGCAATATGATCAATCTCTCTCTCTCTAATGCAAGAGTCAAGGCTTTCCTCTTTATTTGTTTACTTGCTACCTCCCCATTTAGGAACAATTGCCCAATTTTAAAGAGCAACTTCCCAAAGAAGATGCTGAATCACTTCCTATTGGTTCATTTGTTCATGTATTCATTCAACAAATATTTACTACACACCTATTATATGCTAGGCACTGTGTTAAGCAAAAGGATATAGTGAGAGCCAAATGAGCACATTCCCTGCTCTCATGGAATTTATAGTCTAGTGGGAAATACAGATGTTAAGAAATAATATGTGCAATATGTGTTCCAAAAAGGGAGGTAAAGAAGGCCTACTGCTGATTATTAGCATCAACATGACAGGGTTTGAAATTCCTTAATGACAAAACAAGGCTGGCTGTGTATCTTGAGATGAATCTAACTTTTAACTCCAAGTTAGTAATACTCAAATCCTTGCTGACTGATTACTCTGATAGAACCCTGACTAACCACATAACTGCAACATCATGTTACAGAACATTAAAGGGCCACTAATTCCAACTTGGGTGAGCCGACTTTCTGACCAGCCTACCAGAGACTAGCACCATATGAGAACAGCCTACTGTTTGCATTTAAGGCTTCTGACCCAAGAAAACCCCCATTGCTTTTTCTGTCCTATATATTTTTTTAAAGATTTTATTTTTAGAGAGAAGGGAAGGGAGGAAAAAAGAGAGGGAGAGGAACATTGATGTGAGAAAGAAACATCAGTAGGTTGCCTCTCACATGCCCCCAACCAGGACCTGACCTGCAACCTAGCCATGTCTCTGGTTGGGAATCGAACCAGCAACCTTTCAGTTTGTGGTACAATGCCCAACCCACGGAGCCACACCAGTCAGGGCTCCAACTCTGGCCAAGGAGACAGAACTAAATGAGGCCAGTCATAGCTCCCGATCACTCAAAATAAAGCAAACTATTTTAAGTCTAAAAAAAGAGGACCATGCACACAGCCTAGCTTCCTTCACTGGAGTCACCTACCTAACCCCAAGCTACATGACATTCAATAAGACTCCTAAAAAAATTCAAAGCTATACATTAAAATTAAGCCAAAAGTTTTTTCAATGAAGTAAACAGGAAAAACAAATTAAAGATACTTTCAAAAATCCAATTTCATATTCAGCTTTGACATCCACATTCTTGAGAGTATCTACCCCAAACTAGGGTAATGCTGAAAGCATCAAGAGAAAGGGTCTTTTTTTTTAATAGCACTGTAATCTTCAATCAGACATCCACAAAGGGATCTGAATCATAAATTGTTTTATATGTGTGACTGAAGTGTATCACTTCTAATAGTGCAAGACCATCTGTCACCAACAGCATCTGTCATCAACATCGGGTGCCACTATTTCCTTCCGAGAGTACTACAAAAATCAATGCAGACATTTACACAATGGGAAAAGAATGCAAGATAAATCTACAGAGTATAGATACTAAGGCAGACACACCGCTGAGCCAACTTCATATGACAGTAAATGAGCAACTTTGAAAGAAAGGATGACTAGAACTGGGACCTATAGGATTTTTCTATTCAACAGTCCTGGAGGTACCATTTCTTAGTACATGGAATCTGAAAATGATATTATGAAGCCAGGAAAAAAGAAACAACAAAGGGGAAACAAAATGAAACTACATTTCCTCTGAATTTCTGACAATTTTTTTCCAATAGCTTACTCGCAAAACTCTTACAGAAAAGAATAAAAAGCTATATGTGACCACACGGGTGTCATGTAGGGCAGCAGCTCATCTCCTACTGAAATAAAAGCTCATCTTCTAATCTAAGATAAGAAGGCCTAAAGAGTGCCTGGGACTTGGAATAAAAAGATTCCTAAGCTCTTGACCAGAGAAGACTCAAAGAAAATTTTTGAAGTATACACTTACTGATTCTGTGCGACTGCTGCTGGGAGGTCGGTATGTCCAATCTATGGTGAGTTTGTCAGTGACAGATGAAGTTGACTTGAAAATGCATTTCAACTTGACCTTTTCTCCAACATAACCCCGAACACGGGCATCCACTTTTATCTCCAAGGAAAGGGCAGTGTGAACACCTAATCAAAGAAAGCTCAAATGTTTAAAGTGTTTTTATTTGGGTAGTAGAAATATACATGACTAAAGAACATAAAGATACTATTTATCATTTTTAGGGCTCTCACAGAAACCATAGTGATAAATATCTTCTCATGCAAGTCCAAAAGTATAAGGAGTGGATATCTGCATTAATCAAGGACAGTATTTTTGTCATTTTACAATATTAAATCATAGAATGGATTCTTGGGTAAAATTTAAAAGTGGTTCCACCAGCATTTTTCCAAATACAGACTTTTGGTTAAATTACATTCACACAAGTGGGTCAGCCCACAGCAGGCTAAAAGAAAACATCACCCACTCCCCTAACACACACATTCATTCATTCATTCTCTCTCTCCCCCCCCCCCAGGATGTTAGCTATTGTGGTCTAAAGGACTTACCCCAACTACAGCATGGCTGTAACCTGAAGCTACTCTGACTTCAACCACCAGCCAAATGAGAATAGAAAGTAAGAACAGAATTTTTTTCCTAAGAATTTTGTCAAACTGCCGTAAGGTTCTATCTAGTTGTGTTTTTATTTTTCCTTTCTTTCTTTTCTGTTTAATATATTTTATTAATTATGCCATTACAGTTGTCCCACTTCCCCATTTCATTCCCCTCTACCCTGCATACCCCTCCTCCACTATTCCCCCTTTAGTTTATGTCCATGTGTCTCAAGTTCTTTAGATTCAATATTTCCCCCACTAGTCTTGCCCTCCCCCCTATTTTCTACCTACCATTCATGCTCCTTATTCTCTGCACCTTCTCCCCCCTTCTCCTTCTCCCACTCCCCTGTTGCTAACCCTCCATGTGATATTCATTTCTATGGTTCTGCTCCTGATCTAGCTGTCCTCTTAGATTGCTTTTGTTTTAGGTGTGATTGTTAATAACTGTGAGTTTGCTGTCCTTTCACTGTTCATCTTTTTTATCTTCTTTTTCTTAGGTAAGTCCCTTTAACATTTCATATAATAAGGGCTTGGTGATGATGAACTCCTTGAATTTGACCTTATCTGAGAAGCATTTTATCTGCCCTTCCATTCTAAATGAAAGCTTTGCCAGATAGAGCAATCTTGGGTGTAGGTCTTTGGATTTCATGACTTGGAATACTTCTTTCCAGCCCCTTCTTGCCTATAAGGTCTCTTTTGAGAAATCAGCTGACAGTCTGATGGGAAGTCCTTTGCAGGTGACTGTCCCCTTAGCTCTTGCTGCTTCTAGGATTCTCTCCATTTTAATCTTGGCTAATATAATTATGATGTGCCTTGGTGTGTTTCTTCTTTGGAACTCTCTGAGCTTCCTGGACTTCCTGGAAGTCTATTTCCTTTGCCAGATTAAGGAAGCTCTCCTTCATTATTTGTTCAAATAAGTTTTCCACTTGTCGATCTTCCTCTTCTCCTTCTGGTACCCCTATAATTCGGATGTTGAAGCATTTAAAGATGTCCTGGAGGTTCCTAAGCCTCTCCTCATTTTTCTGAATTCTTGTTTCTTCATTCTTTTCTGTTTGGTCATTTTTTTCTTCCTTCTGGTCCACTCCCTTGATTTGAGTCCCAGTTTTCTTTCCATCACTATTGGTTTCCTGTACATTTCCCTTCATTTCACTTAGTTTAGCCTTCATTTGTTCCTCTAATTTGTGACTAAAATCAACCAGTTCTGTGAGCATCCTGATCACCAGTGTTTTGAACTGTGTATCTGTTAGGATGGCTATTTCTTGGTCACTTAGATTTACTGGCTCTGGGGCTTTGAGATGTTTTGAGCCATAATGTTTTGGTCTGTTGGTGCCTGTTAGGTATGAGGAGCAGAACCTTAGGTGTTCACCAGGGTGGGGCAACCCAGGTTGCTGGGTTGTGATGCTGTATGTGGGGGTGGGGTGAGAGGGGTAATAGTGGTCCCCTCTGCTGCTTTCTGCAAGCCACTGGGGCCTGTGCAGTCTCTCTCACTGCTTGCTCCTTTGCTGGTTTATCTGCATGCAGATGTGTGACTGCGGTCAGCCAGCCGCCCTGCTCCCTCACTAGGTTCGCCCATTGCCACCCCACTGCTGGGATCTGCCAACTGCTACTTGCGCACCTGGGTCGGTCTGGCCGATTTTTGCAGCGTGATCCCGCTCCACCAGCCACTGGCTCTGCCCCCTTACCGGTCTGGCTGAACGGTTTGTTGTTGTCGGACTTCTGTACAGTTCAATTTTCTGTGTTTTGGTTGCATTTTTGTTACTAAAACTTTGTTGTCTTTAAACCTGGTTATGTGAGGAAGCACAATGTTTCCACCTACGCTTCCATCTTGGTCAGAAGGCCCCTGGTTTTTCCTTTCTTAAAGCTGGTTAGTGAATCATATATCCATTAAAAGTAAATCATGGGGAGGAAAAGAGAACAACTTAATCCATTTTAAATGTGAAAGTGAGATATGAATTTTTAAATCTCCAGAAACTTACTCTTTCCAACTTTGACACTCTACTACCCCAAGAGTTGACATATAATCAACTTTGACACTCTACTACCCCAAAAGAGTTGGCATCTCCCTCTGACCAATCCCCTCTGTTTTCAGAGAACAGTGAGCAGACATTTCTCTCCCATAGAGAGCCTTTTTTTTACGGAAGTAAGCCACTGGCCACTTTGTTTTTCCTGCTTCCTTCTCTATGGCAATAAGCCATGATTGTTTCTGCGGGCCAAAGGCAAACAGAACAGCAAACTCACACACTGTCCTAAGCACCAGAAGTTCCTTTGGTAGAGGCAGAATGCATATCCCAGCCCTATCACTTGCTGGCTCTGTGATCTTAGTAAGTTACTTTACTTCTTCAGTTTCTCTCTCTGGTGGGAATGATAATAATAGCACTTATCTTAGAAGTTCACTGTGAGGAATAAATGAGTTAAAATGTTTACAAGACTGAGAAGCCAAACTAACCCACAGAGAAGGTTCAATGCATGTTAGCTTCATCATCGTTATTGCCACATCTTCAGTTCTGCCTACATTCTTTCAACCTTTCCTAATACAGATACAGTTATGAGTCATCTATTCCACCGCCTTTATTTCTGCTGCTTTTAATCATTTTTCTTGCTCCCCTCCAGACAATCTAGTCTGTTCACATTCTTCTTAAAGGAGGAGACCAAGACTGCCCTCACAACTCTAATAAGAATCTGACCCATCCCAAAGATAATTACTTCTGACTCATTCATAGCATCCTCTCTGACTCTGACAGAATAAATTTGTCATTCCTTTATGCCTTCGTGAATGCTGTACCTTTCCCTGAAAAGCCTTCAAATCTCAGTCCCTACTCTCTCCTGAACTACCTTACTTATCACCCAAGATCCAGTTCTGAAAAATGGAAGGTGAACATGAATGGGTAAACTACTTTCTCCCCATAACCTTTATTCTAAAAAATAAGCATAGCAGAGAGATTTTAAAGTATGGGTTTAGAATTAGACAGACCTGGACTTCAATTTCTAGCTCAGCTACTTTATAGCTGTTACACTCTGATCACAATTACTTAATCTGTTCAAACTTCTATTTCCTCACTTGGTAAATGGGAATTATAACAAGACCTACTTCACTGGATCACTGTGAGGATCTAATAGATTAAATAACCACAAAATGCTTAGCATAGCACCTGGAATAGAAACTTTCAATAAATGTTAGCTATTATTATTAAAGTAAATAACACAAACATTCAAAAACTTTCAATAATTCTCTATTGGGCTATAGAATAAAATACAAATAGTGACAGTCTGCCTCAAACACTTGCTTCTCCACCCACCTACCAATCCCATTCCCTTCACCATTTCCTGAATGTCCTGCCATTTCCTAAATTTACTATGTCCTTTTACATTACTGTGCCTTTCTTTGAATGTGTCTTCGTCTGGAAGGATCTCCCCACCTCTACCAGTCCTGTCTGGGTTGTTTCCCCCACACACCATCCCCCAATGCTCACATACTTTCAAAACCCAGCTCAAATATCAGCCCCCTTGTGATGTATGCCCAAATACCCTGATGTGGTTCATTGTTCTTTCTTCAATGTTCTCATAGCCTTTAGAATATAATGATACTCAAGTACTTATGTCACCGATTATATTCACTTTCAAAAGATGATTTCCTCCATTAACATACCACTTTGAGGGCAGTTCAGATGGAAGGAAGCAGGCAGAGAAGGGCTGAGAGAGAGAAGTGGACAGGTCACCAAAAAGTGTAGGAATAAAGCATGCTCACTGGTCACCCACTGTCTTCCTATCCCCCTTTTACCATATTTTCAACATTCTTAAGTTCTCTACAGTCCTAGATGACCATGCCTACCTAGACTGTGACTGTTGTACACTGAAAGAGAAAAGTCACACAACTGCACAGATAGTTACCATAACAAATTTGTGAATTCCACCCACAGCTGAGCCTTTAATGACACTGATGGCCTTCCAACCAGGCTTGGTCAGCTCCTCTGATTCCTCAAACTCTCCCATTCTCTTTTATCCTCTGTGTACCTACAAATCCCTTATTCTCAGAAAATTTCTCCTCTTACTTCTTCAAGAAACTTGAGGCCATACAAACTGCCCAGCCACACACCTTCCTGTATCTGCATTCATCCTAACTTCCAACCTCAAAGAGTGTGGTGTCCCTTTTTCTATGCAAGGTCAATTCCTCTGCTCTAGGGAAGACAATTAGGAGGAGTCAAGAGTAAATATGATTACTTAGAAGGCCATTACAATAGTCAAGAAAAGAAATAGGGGAGCATGAATGAAGTTGGAGAAAGTGAAGATGGAGAGAACTAGGGAGACAATACTTACAAAGTAAAATTAACAAGAATTGGTGACAGATCAGATGTGGAATGTTAGAGAAAGAGAAGTATCATGGATAACTCCCAGGTTCCTGACTTGGTGATACCATTCACTGACCCACACAGGGAAGACTAGAAAAGTACCAAGCTTGGCAGAAAAGAATATGAGTTTTACTTTGAATAAGTTTAAGGAGCCTTTGAGATACACAAGGGATGATGTCAAGGGGATAGTTGGTTTAGGGCAGGGTCAGCGAAGTATGGCTCATAAGTCAAATCTAGCCCACATCTACACAAAGTTTTTTGTTGGGGTTTTTTTGGGGGGCGGGGTTTTTTAGAGAGCGAGGAAGGGCAAGAGAGATATATCAGTGTGAAAATATCAACTGGTTGTCTCCCATATATGCCCCAAGCAGGGATCAAACCCACAAGCTAAGCATGTGCCCTGACCAGGAATTGAACCCATGACCTTTTGGTATATGGGATGATGCTTCAGCCACTGAGCCACACTGGCCAGAGCTACAAAGAGTTTTATTAGAATACAGCCATGTTGACTCATTGATATATTGTCTTGGATGTTTTGTGATAATCCAGCAGAGTTGAATAGCTGCAAAAGACCATGTGGCCCACAAAGCCTAAAATATTCTTTGGAACTTTACCAAGTTTACCTACTTTGATTTAGAGCAGATATGGCAAACAACTCCACACACACACACACACACTCCACATCTCTCACAGTTTCTATCAAATCTCTATGTGTCCTCCTTTCCTACCTATCCCTTAAACACTGGCATGCCTCAAAGTTCCATCCTTAGCCTATGGTCCTTCATTTAACACATTCTCTGTGGACAATCCTAACCACTTTTATAGATTTAACAACTGTTAATAGGCTAATGATTCTCCAATCTATATTACTAGCCATCACTGTCCCTGAGTGTCCAAATATTAGTAGATATATCCTTGAGTATCCCCACCATAAGATCTCACATTGAATGTAGTGAACTTTTACTTGTTGCCTGCCCTATCCATTCCCCTCCCCTCCTCTCCTAACTATACACAGCTTTTCTTTGGATACCCACCATTCCCAATGTAGCCCATGAGCTTGGGGGAAGATGCATCTATCAGACAGACCCCACGCAAAAAATAGAAGGCACAACCAACTGAGATTTTGAAAAGTGTATGGACAACTTTTCAAAGGAACTTTTCTCAGGGTCAAGTAAGCCAATGAAGGCATAAGGCCTTTGCCACCCCCAAGCCTGAAGTAACAAAAGAAGTGGTGTTACCAGAGATGGAGATACTGCCACCTGATAGCAGCGGTAGTCGTAGAGGGACACAGCCACTAAACTAGACTACACTACTAATCAACACATCAGGATGTTGGCTCCCCTTGGGGAAGAAGGGATAATGACTGGAAGGAATCACAAGGAAGGCTTCTGGAGTAACAGCAATATTCTATATTCTGATTTGGGTGCCAGTTACCCAGGTGTGTCAAGTTTCTGATAATTCATTGAGCTGTACCCTCATGATATGTGTACATATTATACTAAAACTGAAAGTTTTAAAATCAAGGGATGTAAAATAATGTCTCCTTCACTCAAAAAATAAATAATAAAAAATGTTGATTCAATGTTACATTCATTCATAACTTTCTATCTTAGGGATAATCTGCTGATGAATATTTCTTATCATCTGAGTAAAAAAGCATTCTTTCCAGGTAAAAACAGCTAACTACAGAAATACTCATAATTATCAAAATTTTTAATCTGAGAGGAAAACAAGAAAATGACATTTAAACATGGAAGAAATTTTAAAAATGGTAAAACTCCCAATTTTGTACACCAGTTTTCCAAAATAAAAATCTATCAGCCTTTGATTTATGAAATTGTCCATATAGCCCTGGCTCGTGTGGCTCAGTGGATTGAGCACCAGCCTGTGAAACAAAGGGTCATCAGTTCAATTCCCAGTCAGGGCACAGGCTTGGGTTATGGGCCAGGCCCCTGGTGTGGGGCATGCAAGAAGCAATCACACATTGATATTTCTCTTTCTCTTTTCCCCCTCTCCAAAATTAAGTAAATAAAATCATTTTTTAAAAAAAATCACCCACTTATATGAAAAAGGAAAAGTATAAAAGCCTTAGGTGCCTAATCTATTATTTCTAATACTTAGACAACTAATAATAGCAGGACTACATTTATAACATAGGGAAAAGGCAAGCAAGCTAATAATTTAATGGGTCCTATCTTTGAAGAAGAAAGACAAACACTGGAATGAAACAAAGGTATCACCTAACAGATTAAAAATCAACAACCCCCCAAAAAAGGACTAACCTTGAAAACATGGTAATTGAAAGAAGCTAGTCACAAACCACCATCCCCCACATATTATAGGATTTCACTTATATGAAATGTCCAGAATAGACAAATCCATTACAATAGAAAGTAGACTGATATATGCCAAGAGCTGGGGGAAGGAAGGAATGGGGAGCAGCTGTTAATAGGTTTGGAGTTTCTCTTTGGGGTGATGAAAATGATCCCAAATTGATTGTGGTAATGACTGCACAACTCTGAATATACTAAAAAGCACTGAAGTATACACTTTAAATGAATAAATTGGATTGAATGTGAATTATATCTCAAAAAAACATTTTTAAAAGGCAAAAAGATAAATCTATTCAACAAGTATACAGATCATAAAATCAACTTTTAATGTTTGAATTATTTGGTCTGCTAGATTTAAAATGAAGCTTAAAAAATCACCTACCATTTCTACATTTTTTTTCTTCAATGGGACAATATTTGAACATTGCTGTTGGGGGTGGGGTGGGGGTCTGGGATTATTTGGAGTAACAGTAGGTCAACCTAATTATTCCACTGCAAAATAATTTAGCTGAAAAACTGGACACTTATAATTACATAGGCAGCTAGGAAGAAATCAGGAAATGTGCTGGCAGCATGAATATTACACATCAGACAAATAAAAACTTCCCCACCTTACCTGCTGAGGTTTGTCTTTATGTTAAAGGTACCCTTCAGAAATTCTCACTATCCACAGGGAAATTTTAAGATGTTAACAAGTCATTCTAATGCTAGCCCTATTAACACATGATTTCCCAGGAAGACACACAACACATTTTTTAAAAATCCAACAAATAACTGCACCCTAAAATGAAGGTAATTAGTCTCAATTGAAACAATGCAATCTGAAACTGCATGAAAGCAAAACTTATCCAAATTTTAACAGTATGTCATAGTGTGAATTATACTTTTTATATTAGTATACATTAAAATTTTAAAAGAATTTATGTGCCCTTTATTGTATTTTTTAAATGTTGCTATTAAAATGCAAAGAAGTTGCTTTTTCAATAAAATGCTTCTCTATTATAACCAAGTTACAGCATACCTTTCATGTAATACACGTTTTTACTTCACAAGCCCTGATAATCACCTACCAAAAATAAAATTACCAAATAATAATTTGGTAATATTAAATAAATAAACCAAAAAATAATCATGTTTCTTTTTCCCAAAATACTGGACAAACTAATGAACACTAGAATTGCCCTTTCCGAATCATAACATACAGACAACACAGGGTACACTCAAAACTAGAGCCCTCCATGGTTCTATCAAGTCGCGCCATCACCATAACACAATGCAGTCACGCGAGGCAGTCGAGATCACAGGGGCTCAGGAAAGTACTCGCAAGCTACCGACACCACTAAGAAAACATCCTCCCCACACCTTCCCGCTTCCTTCCCCGAAGCATTGTGGGGGCTTTCCGGGACTGCCCCCCACCCGGAAGCGGAATAGCGACCATCTTCCCTACCCCCACCCCCGGCCGGAAGTGGGGCAGAGCAACCCGTCACACTCACCCTGGAAGAAGAGGACGCCCACCAGTGAAAGCAGAGTGCAGCCACGACCTCGTGCACCTCCGTGCTGTCGCATCTTGACTGCTCTTCAGATGCTTGCACACCACCTTGTTTTCGCTCCCAGTAACGACGCAGGTAACAGCGGAAGTGACGTAAAACAGGTGGCAGCGGAAACCCTTAAAATGGCGATTCAAAGTTGCCATGGGAACAGGGGGTGTGTTTTGTTGTTATTGTTGTTTTGTTTTGTTTTGTTTTGTTTTTCCAGAACCACATCTGACTTTTTCACTGACCCGTGATGTTTTAATTCTCAAGTAGGAATTTATTCTCTTTTGCTTGGAGATGAGATAGGCTACAGACTTGGGGAAATTTACTATTTAATTTTATGGAATCCTGCGGACAAAATAGTCTTATTCTCTGACTCTATTCCAGGAAGTTTTGGCGTTTTGTTTTGTTTATTTTTACTGCCTTCAGATTATTTTATTTGAATGCTCCCAGAATTTAGAATTCAAAATTTAGATTTTCTATAAATTTAGAGTTCAAAAGGACCCAGGAAATAATACAGGATATGTATTAGGCCTTTGTGATGAATTTGAGCCTTAAGTCTCCATGTGATTTTCTTCTATAGCTCTTACATATTCCTGCTTAGCACCTACCTGAATTGGTTGTTTATTAAATTGCTGTTGACAGTGGCAATGATATAATCATTACAGCATGTAATAGAGGGGAAAGGAAACTGGTATTTGTATAGCATTTACTTGGAAAACTGAGAAAGTAATGTTTTCACGGTGGTTGAAATTAAGAGATGGTGTCATGCTTCTGAAAAAGAAACGGAATGATACCCTGCTTTAATTATTATTGAACCAGGAATCTCTCTGTTTAGTGAAAGTAGGAGGGAAACTAAATTCTGCTTCAGCTTTTGGGAAAATTATAATTTGCTATTTTTCAATTCTCATTCCTTTACTAGATTTGAAAGCAGGTAGTTTTCACCATTAAGAAGGTATTATGAGTACCAAATGGAATAGATGATACTGTTCCTTTGAAAGAATCCCCAACTAAGTAGTATGTTGTTCCAGATTCTGAGTTATCCAAAGCAATGTGAAAGTTCTGTGAAACTGTATAGGTTTATTTATCCAGTAGAAATTAATTCTTAAATAAATTGTAAAACTTTATTGACTTCCAGGCTGCTGGTAAGAAAAGTTTTTGGTGATGATAAAAATACATGCCTATTCATTTTCTGTTACCTGCTATGTAAAACTTAGATTTGTAGATAAAGCAAATTTTATAACTGTTAATTTTTTTATTGCTAAAGGTATTTACATAAATGCTTAAGGCACACTAAAATTATAAATTACAGCTCTGGCTGGTATGGCTCAGTGGGTTGAGTGTTGGCGTATAAATCAAAGGGTCACTGGTTCTATTCCTGGCCACTGTACATGCTTGGGTTGTGGGCCAGGTCCCCAGTAGGAGGCCAGTGAGCGGCAACCACATACTGATGTTTCTCTTCCTTTCTCCCTCCCTTCCCCTCTCTAAAAATAAATAATTTTTTTTCAAAAATTAAAATAAAATTGTAAATTACACTAGAGAATTTCTCTTTAGGAAGAAGAGAAGAGCCATTGAACAAAAGAGCCATTATTAATCCTTGAGTATTTAGCAAAGACACAGCTATTAAGTTTTGCTGGAAAGACATTCCATGACTTTTTAACTGCTTCTTCACTATACTTATGGAACATTATCCAAGCCATCTGTTTGAAGAAACAACCAGTTTTTATATTTCGTAAGGGTAAATTATGGAGAAAAATAGAAAATGTGAATGGAAAGTAATATACACCTGAAATCTATTTTTTTGTTTTAAAACTGGGTATTAAAACTTTATTTCTTTAAACAGTGTAATAGGCAAAACAATGTATTTGAGAATTAAGATTTGTCTGTTAATTATTCCAATTTTTTAAATTACCAGAAAAAATGTCAAAGTTCTGCATCTTTAAATTTGAAAATTCCAGTTTGTAAAAAGATACATTTTCAGCTCAGTCAATGAAAGCTGAGAATATCATGTAAAGATTTTTGGGAGGCCTAGACTTTTAGATGTTTTCTGTCTTTTGAATAAATTCTGGTATAGCTTATGTTTGAAAACAAACCAGGAAACTAGACCCTTTTTAAAAATATATATATTTTAATGATTATGCCATTACAGTTGGCCCATTTCCCCACCTCATTCCCCTCCACCCTGCACACTCACTTCCCCCATTTCCCCTCTTTAGTTCATGTCCATGTGTCACAAGTTCTTTAGATTCAATATTTCCCATATTATTCTTGCCCTCCCCCCTGTCTATTTTCTACCTACCATTCATGCTACTTAGTCTCTGTACCTTCTCTCCCCTTCTCCTCCTCCCACTCCCCTGTTGCTAACCCTCCATGCGATCTCCATGTCTATGATTCCGCTCCTGACCTAGCTGTCCTCTTAGATTGCTTTTGTTTTAGGTGTGATTGTTAATAACTGTGAGTTTGCTGTCCTTTCACTGTTCATCTTTTTATCTTTTTCTTAGGTAAGTCCCTTTAACATTTCATATAATAAGGGCTTGGTGATGATGAACTCCTTGAATTTGACCTTATCTGAGAAGCATTTTATCTGCCCTTCCATTCTAAATGAAAGCTTTGCCAGATAGAGCAATCTTGGGTGTAGGTCTTTGGATTTCATGACTTGGAATACTTCTTTCCAGCCCCTTCTTGCCTATAAGGTCTCTTTTGAGAAATCAGCTGACAGTCTGATGGGAAGTCCTTTGCAGGTGACTGTCCCCTTAGCTCTTGCTGCTTCTAGGATTCTCTCCTTCATTTTAATCTTGGCTAATATAATTATGATGTGCCTTGGTGTGTTCCTCTTTGGGTCCACCTTCTTTGGGACTCTCTGAGCTTCCTGGACTTCCTAGAAGTCTATTTCCTTTGCCAGATTGAGGAAGCTCTCCTTCATTATTTGTTCAAAAAAGTTTTCCACTTGTCGATCTTCCTCTTCTCCTTCTGGCACCCCTCTAATTCGAATGTTGGAGCGTTTAAAGATGTCCTGGAGGTTCCTAAGCCTCTCCTCATTTTTTTGAATTCTTGTTTCTTCATTCTTTTCTGTTTGGTCATTTTTTCTTCCTTCTGGTCCACTCCCTTGATTTGAGTCCCAGTTTTCTTTCCATCACTATTGGTTTCCTGTGCATTTCCCTTCATTTCACTTAGTTCAGCCTTCATTTGTTCCTCTAATTTGTGACTAAAATCAACCAGTTCTGTGAGCATCCTGATCACCAGTATTTTGAACTGTGCATCTGAAAGGTTAACTATCTCTTGGTCGCTTAGATCTATGGGCTCTGGGGCTTTGAGCTGTTCTTGAGCCATAATGTTTTGGTCTGTTTGCACCTGTTATGTATGAAGGGTGGAGCCTTAGGTGTTCACCAGGGCAGGGTGATCCAGTCACTGGGTTATGATGCTGTATGTGGGGACCAGGTCAGAGAGAGACAATGTAGTTTGTTCTTCTCTCTCTTGGATTTTGGTCCTCTCTGCTGCTTCCCGCTAGCAAATTGGGCCCTTCTGGTACTGGTTCCCCGGTGTGTGGGCTCCCAGCACCTCGACCCAGAAAGTTATTCCAATTGGTGCTTTTAGGCTTTAATTCCCATCACTGGGGCCCTGGTTTGCACAGTCTGTCTCACTGCTCACTTCTCTGCCTGGTTTATCTGAGTGTGAATGTGTGACCGCAGTCAGCCAGCTGCCTTGCATCCTTACTGGGTCTGCCTGTTGCCACCCCCACCTGGGATCTGCCAACTGCCATCTGCACACCTGGGTCTGTCTGGCCACTTTTCCCTCTAGGACCCCGCTCCGCCAGTCACTGACTCTGCCCTTCTTACCAGTCTGGCTGAATGGTTCATTGTTGTCAGACTTTCATACAGTTCAATTTTCTGTGTTTTGGTTGTGTTAGGAGGCACAATGTTTCCACTTATATCTCCATCTTGGCCAGAAGTCTCGAAACTAGACCCCTTTTTAAAAAGCTCTTTTCACCCTGTAATGTAGTTCAGTGAATTGAGCTCGGGCCTGTGAGCCAAAGGGTCGCATGTTGGATTCCCAGTCAGGGCCCACGCCTGGGTTGCGAGCCAAGTCCCCAGTAGGGGACGCATGAGAGGCAACCACACATTGATGTTTCTCTCCCTCACTTTCTCCTTCCCTACCCCTCTCTATAAAAATAAATAAATAAATAAATATTTTTGAAAAAACTCTTTTCAGAGCCCACTTACAAAGTTTCCTTTATCTACTAATATAAGGGAAACAAGAATAAAGTTTTTTTTTCAGAGGAGAAGAATAAAGTTCATTTCATTCTGTTAGTTTTGGTATTTCTTTGCCCCATACCAAATTCTCTCCCCAAACAAGCAAATTAAAAAGAAAAAGAAAATAAATTTTAAGCATTTTTTCAATCCTCAGAGCTCTGTATAGCACTGTACAAAATTATTATTATTTAGGGTTGATATTTTTTTACTAGCCCTAGGTTCTTAAAGTCATAAAATACTATTCCAGAATTCTGTTTAAACTGCTTAATGATTCCAGCCTACAAATGAATGAGCATAGACTTGGCTCTTTTGTTATAGATAATGTAAATGGGGCAGGAGGGGAAAAGGGAGGACACAGTAAGCTAAGCAGTCATTCACTGCTCAAAAAAGACCTGCATCGTACAGTACAAAGAAAAAGGTGACAAGCAGTTCATCCCAAGGGTGGCATTTGTCAACCTATTAGCATTTAGGTAACCTCTTGTGAATTACTCTGTGATTTGTACTGGCTCTGTGGTATACCTTAGATCAACTGACAAAAAAGAAAAGAAAATATTATCACCTAGGATACTAAAATTCAATACAACAAGATTTGTCTGAGAGTTAAGGACAGCCGTAAAAATTGAACTGTTACTTTAACAGTTTAAACACAAGATTTTCCGTTAATCACAAACAGCTGGGAGAAATAGCTCACTTTTAATTGAGAGTGTGAGAAGGAAAAAGTAAACGCATTAAATTTAGTAGCAAAAGTGCTGTTCTAAAGAAACTAATATGGAAAAGAAAATGTCATGATAGACAAATTGGCTTTTATCCCATTTGCTGCCAGTATGTGTATATACAAGTCATAATCTACAAAGCAGTATTTAAGGGCAAAAATGTTGCTTTGTAGTATACAAAAGCTAACTTGAAATTATTTGCACTCTAAAATTAAATAAATCCTTAGTAATGGGCCTGGATGTGAGTCTGGTGGCATCTGCTCAAGAGTGGCCCTATGCTGGCTCCAGAGGGATATTGCCTGTCTAGGTGGAAAAGTACTGTAGAGCTGGTTGGAAGACAGGCCACAACTGAAAAAAGACAAAGAAAAGCTTCCATCAACTTCATCTTTTCCCAGGGTTGTGGTTCTTGGAAATCTTCAGCCTCCTGAAATACAAAAGTTTAAATGAATAATGCATCTGGGCAGAGTGCATTAGAAATACCTAGCGTTATGAATTACATACATATCATTAGATCTGTTATTCATTGTGCATGAGAATATTCTTAAACATATTTATTCTCCCCCTAATGTAACTTTTAAAAGAAGTTTCCTGATCCTTATTCTCAGAGTCAGTGTCTTTAATTCATAGTCACTGCATCCACTGTGTGATACTTTGATGATTCATAGCTCATTAATACAAACATTTCTTCTCTCTCCCTCCCTCCCTTCCTTTTATTATAAGCAAAATCAAACATAGAGAAAAGTAGAGAAGGCAGAAATTCACCCATCACATAATTTAAAGTATTTTGCCTCACTTACTATATTTTTGAACTGACAAATGACTGACTTATCCCTAAATACTCCAATATGCATTTAAAAAATAGGAACATTCTTCTGTATAACCACAATATCCTTATTATACCTAATAAAATTCATAATTCCACAATATTATTCATATTCAAACATTTTTCAAGACTTTCCAAGTTATCCCCCCAAATCTTTTTATAACTAGTTTATTCAAACTAGTATTCATTCAGTCAGGGATCACGTGTTGCACTTGATTCTGTTAGTTCATTAAATTCTTTAAACATAAAAGAGCCACTATCTTATTTTTCCATGACCCACATGTTAGAGAATTGCCTTGATTTTAAAAATAAATAGCCCTTGGTAAAATCGCTCTGATACTCAATTTATTTTCATGGGTTTACTATAGAATCATTTCTCTCCATATTCTATTTTATAAATGTTTAAGGTCTTTCACTGGAGTTTTAGGCTATTAAAAGGTGACTTTTTTTGCAAATAATAATAGTGGAGCTATTCTAAAAAATAGAAGAAATCCTGATTATATTAAAAAATTAAATCATCCTACCTTTTAAGCCCAATAAACCCCAAAACTGGAAAAACAAAATTACATACTTCTAAAATTGGATTGAACAAAATTACACACTACTAAAATTGCATTTGTGGTCCCAATAACTAAGTGAGAAGAATTGAAATCCATTCCATATAGTACAACAGTTCTGCCAAAATGTCAGGCACATCTATTAAGTCACTCTTTTAATGCCATGACTTATTTACAATAAAACACAACAAACAGATGTTAATTCTTTTGTTTAAATATATTTCTTTACATGTTGAAAGTTAATTTATTATTCTGGATGAAAAATATAGCCCTCAAAGCCTCATATACTATTAGAATTCTCTCAGTTTTAATGGTCTAGCTTCCTAATAATTTGTACAAATCACTCTCAAAGAGGAAGCCATCCATAATTACTAATAGCCTTTTACTTCCCTGATCCAGCTCCTCAGACTTCATATAGGAAACACCTAACGGTCATATAATCTGGGAAGTCTACATTAGAGATGAGCCAGAAGGCTAGGGAAAGAAATTAATCCTTTTGTGAACCTCACCGTTTAAGAATGTTAGTCTGTATCTTCTAGATAAACAGCAACCTTTTTTTCTTGGTTGAGTCTTTCATCCTCTTTTCTGGAACAACAACAAAAAAAAACCCAGAAACTAATGTTAAGTGAACAGTAGAGGAAACAAGGGAGGTAAATCTTACAAAGCTTCAGGTAAGGTATTTCCCCCCATATTTTGGGAAGAATTACATGTACCTGGGCATAGATCCAAGCTTACAGAGAGCTATATCACTAGTGCCATCTAATTAATAATACTCATGCCTTAACATGACCCCAGGTATCTGAACTCAGACATTTTTCAGAATATTTTTAGAAGAGAGTAGTATATTTTGGGGTCTCCAGGGATTTAAAGCAGGTACCTTAGTTTACCATTAGTATCTTACCTACAATCCTACTCCTCATTTAGAAAAGAAGTTTTGAGAAGAGAAAGGTTGGGGAACTGGGAGAGAGTGGTGAGGGGATTAAGTACAGATTGGCAGTTACAAAATAGTCAAGAGGATATAAAGTGTAGAGACAGTAATACAGTCAATAATATTGTTTTGGCTATGTATATTGCCAGTGGAGTACTGGAAATATCAAAGGGAACAGTGTGTAAAGTATGTGATTGTCTAACCACTATGCTGTATACCTGAAACCAAGACAAAATAATATTGAAAGTAAATTGTAGTTTAAAAATTTTAAAAAGAAAGAAAAAGTTTTGTGTTGATCTATAAGTCATCTTTATTGATTAGGTTCAATTTAGACCAGAACCTCAGAGGGAGGTTCATTAGGCTCCTTAAAATCAGTTCTACTTACTTCAATAAAAATTTCTCAAGGACAACAAATAAATGGTGTTGGGAGCACCAAGAAACTGCAACTTGTGCAAAAGAATAAATTTGGATTCCTACTTTACACCATATACAAAAATTAACTCAAAATAAATCAAAGACCTAAATGTAAGACCTAAAACTGTAAAACTCTTAGAAGAAAAAAACATAGGCATAAATCTCCATGACCTTGGGTTAGGCAATGGTGTCTTAGATGTGACACCAATATTAGAAGCAACAAAAGAAAAAATAGATAAATTGGACTTCATCAACATTTTAAACTTTGATAGTGTCTTGATAGTGTCTAGGACACTATCAAGAAAGTGAAAATACAGCCCACAGAATGGGAGAAAATCATTGTAAATCATATATCTACTAAGGCACTTTTAGATATTCCAAAGTAATTTTTAATTATTTAAAATAATTTAAAATAAACCCAATTTTTAAATAGGCAAAACATTTAAATAGATATATCTCCAAAACGATATACAAATGGTCAATAAACACATGGAAGGATGCTCAACATCATTAGTCATTAGGAAAACACAAATCAAAACCTCAGTGAGAAGACACTGTATACCCACTATGGCTATAATCAGAAGGACGGACAATAACAACTGCTGTCAATGATATGGACAAATGGGAACCATCATACATTCTGGTGGTGATGTAACATGATACAGCTGTTTTGTGAAACAGTCTGGCAATACTTCAAAAAGAACCTCTGCACCCCAGTGTTTATAGCAGCACAATTTACAATAGCCAAGAGCTGGAAGCAACCTAGGTGCCCATCAGTAAATGAATGGATCAAAAAATTGTGGTACAGATACACAATGGAATTCTATGCAGCAGAAAGAAATAAGGAGCGTGGATGGAACTGGAAAGTATTATGCTGAGTGAAATAAGCCAGGTGTTGAAAGACAAATACCATATGATCTCACCTTTAACAGGAAGCTAGCAACAAAACAAACAAGCAAGCAAAATAAAAACAAAGACACTGAAATAGAGAGCAGGGGGATAGTGACTGGAGGGGAGGGAGTTTCAGGGGACAAAGGGGAAGGATTTACAGGAACTAGTATAAAGGGCACATGGACAACAACTAAGGGGGGTGGAAATGGGATGGAGGTGGGGAACACTGGGAGGGTGGGCTGGGATGGGAATAAAAGACAGAAAACTGTACTTGAACAATAATTAAATTTAAAGAATTGTTTAAATACTTCAAAAAGGTAAACATAGAGTTACATATATTCTAGCAATTTCACTTTCAGATATATATATATATACCCAGGAGAATTGAAAACATATGCCTACACAAGAACTTACAGATGTATGCTCACAGCAGCACTAGTCAAAATAGCCAAAAAGTGGGGAAAATCTAAATGTCCATCAATTGAATGAATAAAACAAAATGTGAAATATACATGCAGTAGAATATTATGTAGCCATAAAAAGTAATGAGTACTACTACATGCTATAACATAGATGAACATTGAAAACATTATACTAAGTCAAAGAAGCCAGACAAAAAGGCCAAGTATGGCATGATTCCATTTATACAAAATATCCGGAATAGGCCAATCCATAAAGACACAAAGCAGATTAGTAGTTGTCAGGGTCAGGTAGGAAGGGAAAATACCAAGTGACAGCTAAAGGGTATTCACAAGTTTCTTTTGGGGGTGATGAATGTATTCTGGAACTAGTGGTGACTGAAATATTTAAAAAGTGGATTTTATAGTGTGTAAATTTTATCTCTAAAAAATATTTATTGAGCACCTTATTTCCACAGGGCTAACTTTCCTAGGTACTGACTCATAGTGCCCTTGCTGACTGGTCAGTGGTTTTTAGAAATGTATGTGTTACAATAAAAGTAATGAGTATTCTGCCATGACTGGTGTGGCTCAGTGGATTGGGCATTATCCCACAAATCAAAGGGTCATGGGTTCAATTCCTAGTCTCAGAGCATATGCCTGGGTTGCAGGCCAGTTTCCCGGTTAGGGGCAACTGATCAATGTTTCTCTTCTGCGTCAGTATTTCTCTCCCTTTCTTCCCTCCCTCCTTCCCCCTCTCTGTAAAAATAAAGTAAGTAAGCAGTATTCTAAAAAAGGTTTACATAACAGATTTTTAAAATTTTTTAAATATTTTATTTATTTATTTTTAGAGAGAGGGGAAAGGAAGGAGAAAGAGAGGGGAAGAAACATCAATGTGTGGTTGCCTCTCGCATGCCTCCTACTGGGGACCTGGTCTGCAACCCAGGCATGTGCCCTGAGATTTTTTAAAATTTTTATACCATATTATATTAGTTTCAGGTGTACACCCTAGTGATTAGACATTATATAACTTACTATATGATCATTCCAATAAATCTCGTACTCATCTGATTTAACAGATTTTAATAATCTCAAGTCCTCTATAATAGAGAAAGGCTATAATGAAATCTTCTGTAAAATCAGGAATCCTTTTGTAAAATTACTGATTTACACCCTAATTTATCTATACTTGGAATTTGAATTATTTTATATAAGATTTATTCAAAGGAAAGACTATCCGTTCAACAGTTATTTAGCCTCGCTGTAAAATACCAAGTGTTACCATACAAGGGTATTAAAAGATTTTCCCATAAATTGCACAAATGCAAAATGTGAAATGTTTCAGCGAAACCATCATCACAATTAAGATAATGAACATGTCCAACAACAACACACAGGACTCCTTGTGTCCCTTTAAGACCCTTTCTTCCCAGTCCTTTCTAAACTCGTTTCTCACAATTCACAAGCAGTAGCAAGCACTTCCTAAAATTTTATGTAATATGCTATCTGGGCAGTGGGGACTCTGGCTCTTTAAATTAACTGTGACTATTTTGAGATTAATCCATCTTCTTACACATACCAATAGTATGTTCATTTATATTGTTGGGTGTTATTCCATTGTATGGATATACCACAATTGTTTTTTATCCTTTCAGCTATTAGTGGATATTTAGGTTGTTTCCAGTTTTTGGCTATTACAAATAAAGCTGCTGTGAAGATTTGTGTATATGGTAAAAAAAAGATTTTCCCAGCCTTACGATTTTATCTCCACCACTTTATGAGCTCTGTCAGCCCATCGTTTTTTCCGGAAATGCTGAAAGAGGACCACCACAATTACTATTATGACCATCAGTGCACAGGCGGAGCCAATGGCCAGAGCCAGGAAATACATCTCAGAGAAGCGTACTGTAAGGAGAAAAAAGGTCAAGTTAGGGTTCTATAAAAGAGGAAGATTATGAGAAATCTAAAGATATAATAAGGATGTGTTGTTATCATTAAATGGAATCTCTCTTTCTTCTAACACATTTCCTTGTAAATTCTAGTAGCAATAGGGAGGTCATACAGACTACTTTAGTGGTTCTCAGACTATAGTCCTAGGAGTAGCAGCAACAGAAGTTAGAAACACAAATTATCAGACCCTACCCCAGACCTACTGAATGACAGGTGGGGCTGGCAATTTGTTTTAAATCCTCTAGGCGATTCTGATGCAAGCTAAAATTATGAGAACTACTGGACCAGCTGTGTAAAGTTGTTGCTGACTTAATCAATCCAGTGCCCAAACTCTCCCTAATTATCTTTGCCATTCATTCGGTCATTTATTCAAATTTATTAAGGGCCTACCATGTTCCAGGAACTAATGGAAATATCAAGCCAAAAAAAAGACATTACCTTTAAGGAACTCATACCCACTGGGAAGATGGATGAGTAAGTCAGTAATTACAGCCATCCATCAGAAACGATAGGGATACATTCTGAGAAATGCACTGTTAGGCAATTTTGTCACCGTGCTAACATCATAGAGTGCACTTACACAAACCTAGATAGCAGAGCCTACTACATTCCTTGGCTTGTGGAATAGCCTATTGTTTTTAGGCTACAAACCTCTATAGCACTTCACTGTACTGAATCCTGTAGATAATTATAACATAATGGTCAGTATTTGTGTGTGAAAACATACCTAAACATGCAAAAGGTACAATAAATATATGGTATAAAAGATTAAAAATGGGGATGAAGGCGTAAGTGGAAACACCTTGCGTCCTTGCACAACCAAATCTAAAAACAACAAAGTTTTAACAATAATAAACGCAACCAAACCACACAGAAAATCAACAATAGGGAGTCCAAAAACAACGAAATGCTCAGCTAAACCAGTAAGAGGGGCGAAGCCAGCAGCAGAGCAGGTTGGCCAAAATGATCCTCGACCAGGGTGGTTCGCAGGCAGCCAAGGGCACAAATCCCAGGTGCGGGCTAGCTACAGGCAGACACAGGGAAGAGGTGAGGCTGGCTATCTGCACTCAGTCGAGCATTTGGGTGCAGATATACCAGTGAAGAGGCGAGCAGTGAGACCGCATGGCGCAAGGCAGCGGGCTCCCACATTTCTGCTCAGATAAACAGGTGGGGGCGAGTGGTGGGACGGACTGGGTGAGCAGAGAGGACCACCATTGCTCCCTCTCTGACCCTGCCCCCACATACAGCATCACAAACCAGCGACCTGGGTGGCCCCGCCCTGGTAAACAACTAAGGCTCCGCTCCTCATACCTAACAGGCACAAACAGACAAAAACATGGCTCAAGAACAACTCAGAGCCCCAGAGCCAGTAATTCTAAGTGACCAAGAAATAGCCATCCTAACAGATGCACAGTTCAAAACACTGGTGATCAGGATCCTCGCAGAACTGGTTGATTTTAGTCACAAATTAGAGGAACATATGAAGGCTAAACTAATTGAAATGAATGGAAATGCACAGGAAACCAATAGTGATGGAAAGGAAACTGGGACTCAAATCAAGGGAGTGGACCAGAAGGAAGAAAAAAATGACCAAACAGAAAAGGATGAAGAAACAAGAATTCAAAAAAATGAGGAGAGGCTTAGGAACCTTCAGGACATCTTTAAACATTCCAACATCCGAATTATAGGGGTAACAGAAGGGGAAGAGGAACAGTCACAAGTGGAAACCTTATTTGAACAAATAATAAAAGAGAACTTCCCCAATCTGGCAAAGGAAATAGAATTCCAGGAAATCCAGGAAGCTCAGAGAGTCCCAAAGAAGGTGGACCCAAGAAGGAACACACTAAGGCACATCATCATTACATTAGCCAAGATTAAAATGAAGGAGAGACTCCTAGAAGCAGCAAGAGCTAAGGGGACAGTCACCTACAAAGGAGTTCCCATCAGACTGTCAGCTGATTTCTCAAAAGACACCTTACAGGCCAGAAGGGGCTGGAAAGAAGTATTCTAAGTCATGAAAACCAAAGACCTACATCCAAGATTGATTTATCCAGCAAAGTTTTCATTTAGAATGGAAGGACAAATAAAGTGCTTCTCAGATAAGACCAAATTCAAGGAGTTCATCATCACCAAGCCTTTATTATATGAAATGTTAAAGGGACTTACCTAAGAAAAAAAAGAAGATTAAAAAGATGAACAGTGAAAGGACAGCAAACTCACAGTTATCAACAACCACACCTAAAACAAAAGCAAATTAAGAGGACAACTAGATCAGGAATGAACCATAGAAATGAAGATCACGTGGAGGATTAGCAACAGGGGAGTGGGAGAAGGAGAAGGTACAGAAAATAAGTAGCATAGATGGTAGGTAGAAAATAGATAGGGGGGAGGGTAAGAATAGTAGGGGAAATACAGAATCTAAAGAACTTGAGACACGTGTTTATGAACTAAAGGGGGGGAATGGTGGGGGAGGGGTGTGCAGGGTGGAGGGGAACAGAGGGGGGAAATAGAACAAAATGTGCAATGTGTAATGGCATAATCAATTTTTAAAAAAGGATTAAAAATGGTACACCTGTATGAGGCACTTATCATAAATGGATCTCACAGCACTAGAAGTTGTTCTAGGTGAGTCAGTGAGTGAGTGGTAACACTGATGGCCTAAGACATTACTATATACTACAGTAGACTTTATAAACACCAGACACTTAAACTACTCCTAATTTATTTTAAAATATTTTTCTTCAATAAATTAACCTTAGCCTACTGTAACTTTTTAAATTTATAAACATTTTTATAATAAGACAGCTTAAAACACAGACACATTGTACAGCTGTACAAAAGTACTTTCTGTATATTCTTGTTATCTAAGTGTTTTTCTATTTTTTATTATTATTTTTTTTTACTTTCTAAACTTTTTTGTTAAAAACTAAGACACAAACACACACTAGCCTATGCCTACAGAGTCAGGATTGTCAGTATCACCATTTCCACCTCTACGTCACATCCCACTAGGTCTTCGGGGACAATAAGACACACACAGCTGTCATCTACAACCATGCCTTCTCCTGAACATCTCCTGAAGGACCTGTCTGAGGCTCTTCTTGAGGCTCTTCTTGAGGAGGTATCACTCTTTTCAGAAATATGTCCATGGCAGTTTGCTTGGTTTGTTTTTTTCTCATCATAAATTTGCTTGTATACAGATAATGCACCATGAAGATTCCTCTCTATTAATGAAAACCTTTCAGTGTTGTGGTCCATGTTGTTAAGCTTTTTAAGGAGCTTACTGAGGTCTGCAAAAGCTTCTGCTAAGCCTCCACTGTGACTTTTGTTGAGGGTTCTTATTCTTCTGTAGTTTCCTTTTCTCTTCCCTCCTCTTCAACCATGTGTTGCTGTTCCAGTTCCAACAATGCCTCATTAGTCACTTCCTCCAAAATCACATCTAGGAGCTCCAAAAGTCATCCTTATCCATAATCAGGTTAAAATTGTTTACCATCTCAACCACAGCCTTGTTTTTTTTGCAATCTTTGTGCTATGGTGTGATGATGGCTACAACTTCACTGAGTGATAGCAGTTTTTCAGCTCCATTATAATGTTATAAGACCACCATTGTGTATGTGGTCCATTGTTGATTAAAACATCATTATGTGGCACAGGACTGTATAGTGTAGTGGGTAAATGATGCAAGAGGGAACCCAGAGGTAAAGGTCCCTAAACCTACTAGAATCGTGAAGCCTGGGTCCCCTATCTTTTAGCTTGATTTCTGATTTAAACTTCAATAAACCCTCAGAACCAGGAAAGACAATGGAGAACATCAGTTCAGGGGTTTCCAGCCTAGATACCGTGAAGGAGGGGGGAGAGGAGAACACAAGCCCACAAAATCCATGTCATATTTTCTGTTTGTACATTTTGGGGTGGTAAGGAAGGAGGACTATGGATTTCATTAGATCTCAAAGAGCAGTGATCTCATTATGTTTAAGAACCATGTGTTCTTTTGTGATCTGTTCATTTTTCAGATGAAGAAACTGAGGTCCAAAGGTATGACATTACTTCTTTCAACACTCAGATTACATTTCCAAAGTCACAGCTCTCTGTTGATAGGGCCTTGAAGAATAGTACTAAGAACGAATGCAGAAAATCATACCACTTTAAAGGGTAGTAACATTGTGTGTTGGTTAAGAGCACACACCAGAGAAAGCTAATTTTAAATATCAGCTCCACTGTTTACTAGCTGTATCTTTGGGGTGATAATTAACTTCTCTAAGTGTTAGTTTCCTCAGTGTATAAAATAGAGATAATACCTATTTCTAGCATTCTTATGAAAAATAAAATTATTCATTTAAATTATTCCATGATGTGCCTGCACATAACAAATACTCAATACATAGTAGCTGTTATAATTTTCAATACAATCAAGAGTTTGGGAAATTTTTACATTATGTCATTTTATCCTCACCATATTCCTTGCTATATTATTTTCACTTTACTGAAGGGGGAGAAAAAAGATGTATTTTCAGCTGGTAAATGGTAGCATTTACAAACCCAAACTTACAACTCTGAAGTTTTATGGTCTTTGCTCTTTGTTATCTGGCAGAGCTTCCCAGGTTTTCCTTTATAGACTGTGGGCATAACAATGCATTAGTATGGAGCACAATTCTGGAGTCAAAAGTTGCTTGGATTTGAGTCCTGCGTGACTCCTTTTATCAGCTACATGACTTTGGACAAGTGACTTAACCTCTATTAGCCTCAGTTTCCTTGTTAGTAAAATTGGGAGGTACTAAAAGTACAGTAACCTGACACGATATGTAAAGATTAAATAAGATATGCAAAGCCCCTAACACAACTCAATAAACAACAGCTACCATTATTGGTATCTGCCTCGTAGGGTGGTTAGGAGGATTAAATGAGAGAATAATGTCAAGCACTTTGGACAGTACCTTACAGAGGAGGCACTCAATGAGCACCGTGTAAGTAAATGAGTTAATGAACAGACCTGTTGTTACCCTTTTATCAGAAAGTTGCTTCCACTCCCTTTTACGATCTCAGTGCCATTTTTGTAACAGATTCCCCAGGTCCCTTTGCTTTACTTCCTGTTCCTTTCCACAAACAAAGCCTTTCTCTTTTTACCCTCGGATTCTCCACTTTCCCTCCATGGTTTCCAGATTTGAAGGGTTTAGTCCTCGCTGCTCTTCCAGCCATCACAAAAGATTGCTTCTCTTTTCTACAATCTCTCACACTTCCCAAAACCGTTTCCTCTGCATAACCTACCAGTCTGCACGACGCTGAGCCGGATCTCCCCTATTAGCCCATCAACATCAGGTGGGTTCTTCACCTGGCAGGTATATGTCCCATTGTCATCAAACTGCAGCTTCCAGAGGATGATAGAGACATCATAGCGCTCAGGGTTCCCATCCCAGACTACCCGGTCCTTGAACCTTCCACTCATGGGTTTGAAGGGATCCACATGGTAGTAGAATACCTAGAAAGGAGAATTAGCAACAGGTCTTTTTCAGTGCCTGGGCAATGAAGCGAGAGGGTGGAGGCGGAAACACCAGCAAGCCTCATTGCCCTATCTGTAGCTCTCTGGCAAAAACTTACTTTCCTTTTCACTGGCCTCTCAGTCTCAGTTCTGTCAGTCTCTGTCCCAAGAATTGTTCCCAGCTTTACCCTCTGTTGCTTTAAAAAAATAAAGTGCAGGAAGGGCAAGGAGAAATACACTGGCTTGTTTTCTTAACTGAATATCCCCTAGAAAATGACAATAATCTACTTACAAACTGCTCAGATCCCCCATCTTGGGGACGGAAATTCCAAGTCACTGTCAGAGCATCACCTACAGGAGCAAAGCTGGAAAAAGTGCATTTTAACCGAACATCTGTCCCATTAACAGCCTCCAGCACTCCAGAGGTGTAAATTTCCACAGCTGCTATAGGCCAAAGAGCTGCAATAAAGAAAAGGAAAAGAAGGGTTAATCTGGGGTTGTGTAGAAAGAGAATTGCTGACACAACCAAAGTAAATGTTTAAGTAGGGCATAAAACAACATGAATGACCCAGCTCTCATACTTTCTTTTCACCCAGAGTCTGTATGTCTATACACTACCTTGACCCTCCCTTTCTGTGTAACAACTGAAATACCTCACAGTGAACCTTTTTAGTGCTCTCACTTTCTCCACAGTATGATCCGCTAGCCTTATGGTACCCACTTCAAAACTCTAAACATCAGCAAGTAAAAATTGAAAGCAGAAACAAAAATGTAATCATAACATGAATTACACATGTATACAAGTTAAGCATTCTGTATTGTATGTGTAATGGTCTTTTAGCAGGTAAGTTTTCCAGAAAAGTTTCTTGTTATGTGGATTTCGCACTATTCCTTGTCTTCTGCAGAAATTAAGTTACTCAACCCCAGAAAGTTTATGCTTGCCTGAACTCCAGAAACATGCCAAACGGCACTTTTTTCCATGATATTTACATTTAGAATGCACATGGTGGGGCAGTTTTGAAACCACTGTGGATTTCTCTCCTTAACAATTTTGGCCTTCCCAGTGCTGCTGAGAGTCCCAGACAGGACTCACACACAGAAATCCAAATGCCAAGTCCCGCCTGCAGTGAGAGACTGAAAGTTGCCACAAAAGAATGGTTTGTAATCTGAGATTTGAAAGCCCTCTCTGTGCCTGAATAACTGGCAGCTGAAACACACCTAAACCTGTTTGTCCAAAAGCAGTTCCCCCAAAATAAGTCACCGACTTTGGTTTCAGTTAAGTCAAAACTAAAGTGAACTGCAGCTGTGGCTCAGGCTCAAAAACAAAACAAAACAAAACAACGAAAAACCTCTTTCGACTCAATAGAATCGCAACTTTCCAGAATAGGCAATGAGGGAGGAAATGCTGAGGGAAGTCCACCAATAAGCTTACCTGTGAGTTGTATGCCAAGGAGAAGCACAGCACGCGTAAGGCTCTTGCCATACATGAGGGAAACCCAGCCCTGACCGGAGAGACCAGACAAGGCAGACTGAGGGCTCCAACACCCTCTCAAGGCTGTTCCCAAGGAGTGAGCACCCGAGTTTTCCCAGAGAGAGAAGTCAGTCTCTCACCTATGGGAATCTGAGCGCCTGTGTCTGTGACTCATTCCTACTTGGCTGGTGCACTTTGCTGGAATGAAAGGTGGGGCCTCAGCTCCCAACGCCCTCCTTCCCTCCTTTCTTCCCTCCCTCCCTCTACGCTATGAGCATGTCTGCACAAAGTCCCAAACTCTGCAGTCCTCTGTATACTTTTTAGTTAATCTGGCCTCTGCCTCTGGATGGTCTCAGAAACAGCTAGAGGAGGTGGTGCCAGTCTGAAATGTCCCGTGCTGCTTTCGACTTAGCCCAGACACACTTTTTAAAAAAAACAGACTTTAGCCTTGCCTGGAAAGTGCATGTTCAAACTAACTTGCAGTGATTTAACTTGCTAAAGCACCTCCCTAAGGCTACATTAGCCTAGGGCCAGATTCACAACAACTCAAATCAGGATTCCTTAGCACCCTCTGTGGACAAAACATCCTACAGTTTACACCCTAATTTTAACTAAATGTTACCACAAGGATTTCTGAGCCTTTTCTAGCTTGTAGCTTTCCCCGAGATACATCTAAAATAAATGGACCAAAACAAATCTTAATGTTTAATGAGCCTTTACCTTTGAAGGATTTAAAGAAGAATCAAGATATTCGTGCTCATTTACCCTACCATCTCAATACAGCTTGCAAAGTGCTTTTCTGTTTATTTCTTCTCTATTATACTCCCATGGGGTGTACTCATTTTACCAGTGAGGACACTCAAACCCCAGAGGAGGTACGTGATTTGCCCAAGAATTAAAAATTTTTAGCTTTAGTTATACTTAATAGGTTTAGTGGTTAATGCATGTAGAAAGCTGTTGTTCTAGGAACTGCAGTGCATGATCAGAAACATACTGACTCCAGGAGGCCTGCAAGCAATTCAACTTTTATGCCCTAGGAGGACTGCAAGTGATCAAGATGTTATCTGAGCCATTGTACAGGAAGAGAATGTCTACTGACCAGAATGCAGATAAAGAATTGCTGGCCAACAGATGAAGGGATACTAAGAAAATTGCTGGACTGCAATTTTTATCTGATTAACCTTTTTCTTGAATTCCAAGCCTGTTGCATACCCTTTTCTCTTCATTATAAAAAAAGGTAGGCTTGATGTTAAGATGGTTTTAGGGTACATAACCCACTGTCTTCTCTGATTGCTGACATCTAAGTAAAATGCCCACAAAGATTCAATCTTTGTCTCTAATTATTAGTTCTGATAGTGACAGGCAACACAAATGCCAACTTTTCCAGTTTCACATTCTGGTGACTGTGGTGGGACTGCTTTGGGATTCTCTGGTAAGTCTGGATATTTTACAGGGAATCCTGTTGGTTACCTAGACTGGAGGGCCCCTAGGGTGCAGATTTGGAGACCCCCTAGCAGCTGCCAAGTGATTTCACTTGGGAACTCTCCTTCTCCAACTCTCAGCACTCCCTATTCACCTTCACTTTCAATTTAATTGCTGTGCTTTCTGGTTCAGGATTACGGTTCCAGGTCATGATTTAGATTGGTCATCAGAAGTTAAGGTGCCTTCTGGTTTATGTGATATTACAGAGCTCTGTCTTTTAGAACATAGTAAGAGCTGGGAAACAGGTCTTTGGGACAAATTTTTGCTAATTGGTTGACCTATGCTTATGAACCTATGACTAAAAAGAAAATGATTTTTTCATTGTAATACTGTTTGGCTTATTTATATTTTGGACTCAGGAGAGTACTGGACTCTGAAATCATCTTTAAATTACTATATTATACTGCAATTAGAGTTCTTTTTTCAAAGATCATGGAAATGGTACAGGCTTTTATGGCTTTGCATAATAAAGATGCAGGATTAAAAAGAAATAGATAAATGATTCAGAGAAAAGGGAATTTGCCTGTGGCAGACAGCAGAAGCTCATAAGAGAGGGATGTGGAAGAACAGGATGTTATGGCTGCTGTGAGCATGGTCAGGGTTCCCAAAGACCCTCCAGCCCTGGGTGATTTTCCTCCTGTCTCAGCTGAGTTAGCCAGAGGAGGTGAGCCTGAACTGATCTCTCTGTTCCAAACCTATCAGGGAACCAAATTCAGGGGAGAAAAATCCCCTACTTGAGCAGGGCAATACCATTTGCAAAGACTTCCAGTGGGAATAGGGCCAGAGAGCCAGCTCACTGAATATTATTGGACATGTACTCCATTTTCTACATCAGATTTGTTAAACTGAGAACACTTAAATCCTTCTTATAGGGATGATTATACTAAAATAACTGACTTAGTTATGTCAATTTTTGCTACCTGCCATCCCAGTTGGGCAAACATGCAAGCCTTGCTGAATTTTTACTTATGGGGGATGAGCAGAGGTTGATATTGGATAGGAAATGAAGAGGCTCAGAGGAGACTTTATCAAGAAAATCCAGATAGGGCTTCCAACCCTACTATATTTTCCTACTAAGACAATACCTTTCATCAAGCCCAAATGGGACCATAATGAGAATGGCCTTCCTCTCTCAGAGCATTATAAGAGGTGCATTCTTGAGGGAATGAAGAAAGGAGTCCCTAAACAGAAAAGTCTGAATATGGTTCAGGAAGTACAACAAAAGCCCACAGAGTACTCCTTGGAGTTTCATAAAAGAATCAACCAGGCCTGCCCTGGCTGATGTGGCTCAGTGAGTTGGGCAGCATCCCATAAACCAAAAAAAGGTTGCCAGTTCAATTCCTAGTCGGGGCATATGCCTGGGGTGTGGGCCAGGTCCTGAGCTGGACGTGTGTGGGAGACAACTGATCAATGTTTCTCTCCCTCTCCTCCCTTTGCTCTAAAAATAAATAAATAAAAATATATATACCAAGCCTACAAAAAATAGACTGATTTGGATCCATAAGCCACTGAAAATATTAGAATGGTGAATTTGGCCTTTATCTGCCAAAATGCACCTGACATCATAAAGAAACTTGAGAAGTTAGAGGGAGGAATAGGCAAGAATCCTTCCTAATTACTAATTAAGACATTGCCTTAAAAGCTTATAACAACATTGAACAGAAAAAGGCCCAAGCAGCCACTATTTTCTTGGAATAGGCCTCAGGGAAATTACATTGGCAAGCAAGAGGATTCCAACTCCCATTTAAAATGCTTGCCACTGATCAATGAATGTATTGCAAAAGAATGGAGCACTGGAAAAAATGAGTACTCCAAATGAGGAAAAAGGAAGTTGGAGTTTGAGAATTCGAGTTATGCTGAGGAAAGGAAACTACTCTGACAATGAATGACAGGGTCCAGAGGTTCAATAATTACAACAACCTATTAAAGTCACCCCCACCCCAAAGAACCTCAAGTAAACTAACAGTGGGGGAACAAATTGTAGACTTTTTGATTTGTACCTGAGCAACATATTCAGTGATCAATAGAACTCTGAGTCCTTGTGGCAAACTGTAACTATTATTGGAATCTCTGAAGCTCTGAAAGCCAATTTTTCTTGAAGCCATTAGAATATGCTGTGGAAAATATGGTTTTAACTCATACGTTTTCATATTTTGCTGACTGTCAAATTCCTACTCTGGAAAGGGCTTTGCTGTCCAAACTCCATGCACAAATCACTTTCTCTCCAGAAGAACAACAGCTTCACCAATAGGTTCCTCCAGAGCACACCTGGCAGTTCCTTATGAAGCCATGGGAAGAAGAAGAAAAGCGATTATGGCCAGAAGAATTTGAGAATCAGGTAAACCCCATTGTGTGGACTGCTAGAAAAGACAGAGAGGGCTAAGCAGGCAACCCCTGTTAAAGTTGACCTCAAACCAGGTGTGGGGACCCCCAGTAAGAAGCTATATACCTTCAGGAAAGAGACCCTAGAAGGAATATGCCAAATAATTCAGAAGTTTTGGGAATATAGATTTATTCATTCCTGCTACTCCCCATAAAATACACCCATATTGCCCATTAAGAAGCCCCACCCAGAGCACGTAGAGAACAGGACACCCAGGGACCAGTGCTACATGGTGGCCATACAGAAACTGTTTTTTAAAAGGAGAGCTGAGGTGAGATCCAAGGCTTCACAGGGACCCATATCTTGCATGCCTGTGTGTGAGGGTGGGGCACAGCAGCATTGCTAACCAAAAACTCAGAGGCAGAGAATACACTGAAGGAACAGGAGGACCCAACCCACATGGCTTATGAGAGGACATCAGCTCAGAATGGAGAACTCAGGCTGGACCTCCTGCAAGAGAGCAGCAGGCTTTGGTCTTGAAGACAGGAACTGAATGTCTGAGATTTGCTGCAGTCAGCCATATCCTTTCACAGACAGGTGAACCCAAATCCCACCTGTGGGATTACAGGCTCCACAGATCAGTGAAGCCAACCTCAAGAGTTTCCTGCTACATACATTTTCTCAGGAAAGAAGAAAAAGCACTGATAGGGCCCTTTGCCAGACTCTACATGCAACACAGCTCCTTAGGCCTTGATCTACTAAACCCAGCAGAGCAGAGAAAATAGAGACAAGTGCCATTCATGTCTCTATTGATATGGCATTCATGTCATATCCTTCAAGTTTGGGAATAATATGACACCAGGTTTTATAATATAGTTTATTTCAAATAAACTATATTATTTCATTTATTGTTCTTCCCTTTTACACCATAATACTTCCTCCCTCCCTCTTTGTATTTTTGTTTTAAGCTCTATTTTCTCTCTTGCTATGACTTTCTATTCTGCGCTATTACTATTGCTGTCCTTTCCAGACTCTCAAAACCATATGTGATTGTCATTAGTCATCTCACATTTCTTTTCCCATTCTTAAAATATCCCTACTTTCTCTCCACTTTTATCAGTATTTGCTCATAGGTTGTGGATAAGGAGGTTGTTGTTACAATATCTTTAATATTATTTCTAGGAAGTTACCATGTTTGTATTTCAAATCTCAAATTTCACCATTCCCCACTACTATTCCATTTTGCCTTCCTCCTACCTTTCCTTGTTAGTTTTAAATGTTAATCTTTCCCTGTCTTAGCAGAGTTTTCATCCCATGTTCTTAGTATTTCTCCTCCCTCTGTCCTCTCAAAATAACTTCTCTTTCCTCTAGACATCTTTTAAGCTCTTTCTTCATTTTTCTTTCTTATTCCCATCCCACCTATGTAAATCTTATCTGTTTGGTTGTTGATATTCCTGTGGGGAAGCTTTTTCTACAATTAGGTTCATATTATTTGATAATGTGTGTGTGTATGTGTGTGTTGTGGTTACCAATTTTTTTCTCTCATTAGGTATAAACATATGTATTTTTCTTTAAATTTTTATTTTAACCTACCTGCTTCCCTTCTCTTACTCCATTCCACTTCCCCTCCTCCCTTTGTTATTTATGTAACATTTTATTTTCTTTCCCTCTTTGCCTTTTCTCTATACCCTGCTCTTATTATTGTCCTTCCCTCTACCCTCTCAAAATCTCTTTTCTTTTCATTAGTCATCTCATATTCATTTCTCTTTTCTTATAATCTAATCCCTTTACACATTTATTAATATTGGCTTATTTGCTGTTGATAGTGTAACTGGGGGCTGGGGTTATTTTTTAGATGTGGGTCTGTTTCCTGGGCAGTTTGGTTTTTGCTCTGTCAATACCTGTACAACAGTATACAAGATATGGTGAGTAGAGTGACTCTCAAGTCAGTCATCCAGAGGTGAGAAAGCACCAAAGAATGACCCAACAACAACCAAAACCCAACTACAACCAGAGAGCCCACATAAATGACATAAAAGGCAGCCCAAGAGCGTCAAGATCAAGTGATCAAGGAGACTGCACCACTGAGTCCCACAGGTCTCCTACCATAGAAGTTCACACCACAAAGACAAGGAATCAAAGCAGAAAACATTATGGTACATATACACAATGGAATTCTATGCAGCAGAAAGAAAGAAGGAGCTACCACCCTTCGCAACAGCATGGATGGAACTGGAAAGTATTATGCTGAGTGAAATAAGCCAGGTGGTGAAAGACAAATACCATATGATCTCACCTTTAACAGGAAGCTAAACAGTGAAACAAACAAGCAAGCAAAATAAAAACAAAGACACTGAAATAGAGAACAGGGGGACAGTGACCAGAAGGGAGAGGGGAGGGAATTTCGGGGGAAAAGGGGAAGGATTTACAGGAACTAGTATAAATGACACATGGACAACAACTAAGGGGGTGGAAATGGGAGGGAGGTGGGGAGCACGGGGTGGTGGGCTGGGATGGGAGTAAAAAAACAGAAAACTGTACTTGAACAAGAATTAAATTTTAAAAAAATTTTAAAAAGAAAACAAAAAGAGTCACCTAAAACAGGGAGACAAAGAAACAACCTCCAATCGAAAGGAAAGGAGGAAGCCCTAGAAAGACTGCTAAACAAAATTGAGGTAACCAAACTTTCAGACATCAAGTTCAAAGTAATGGTTTTAAGGATGCTCAAGGACCTCAGCAAGGTCTTCAAAGAACTCTAGGAAAACTTCAAGGAACTTACTGCAAGCTACATCAGCATGAAAAAAAGACATAGAAAGTATTAGTAAAAATGAGGAGTAAGTGAAAAATACAATATGTGAAATGAAGAACACAGTAGAAGGAATTAAAACCAGGTTAGATGAAGCAGATGATTAAATTAGTGAGCTGGAAAACAAGATAGAAAAAAAATTCCCAGGCAGAGCAACAAAATGAAAAAGACTCAGAAAAGAATAAAGAGGGGTAACAGAGCTGTAGGACAACATGAAAAATAAAAATATCCATATAATAGTGATACCTAAAGGAGAAGAGGACCAAGGGATAGAAAACCTTTTTGAAAAAGTAATGATGGAAAACCTCCCTAACCTGATGAGATAAAAAGTCATGCAAGTCGAGGAAACACAGAGGGTCCCAGTTAAGATGAACCCAAAGAGGCCTACTTCAAGACACATCATAATTAAAATGGAAAATTCAAAGATGAAGAGAGAATCTTAAAGGCAGCAAGGGAGAAACAAGAAATAACATACAAGGGAGACCCAATAATGCTAGCAGCTGGTTTCTTAACAGAAACACTACAAGCCCCAGGGGAATGGTAAGAAATATTCCAAGTGATGAAAAACAAAGACCTACAACTAAGAGTATTCTACCAAGCAAGACTGCCATTTAAAATGGAGAGCAGGAGGGATTCAAGATGGTGGAGGAGTGAATGGAATTTACACTAATCTTCTCCCAGGAGCAATCTGGAATTACAGTGAAATTGTGGAGAAATCATCCAGAACAAACAACTGAACAGTAGTGAGAGGGAAGCCTTATAACCATGGATACACAAAAGAAACAGACAGCACAATGTGACTGGTAGCAAGTGTGGTGGACACACTAGAGGGCTGGCTGAGCACCCAGAGGTGTCAGCTGAAGTGCCAGATGGATATTTAAGTGACCAGTTGGATCCCTCTGAGTAGTGTGGGGTCTAAATCCTAAGCTTGGATCCCCAGCCTAGAGCACCAAAGCCCATAAAGTATATAAATAATATCCAGCTGCAAAAGGTGGCAGGGTTTCTCTCTGCCAGAGATGGACTGCTTGAGATGCAAAGGGCCATTTAAAGGACCAACACATAACTTTTCACATGCAGCCACTTACCCTGGGCTGCTGCAAAGGTAGGGGCAGAGTGGACTAGAGACACTTGAGGAGAAACTGGGGACAGAGGCTTTGGGGAGAGGACTGAGAGAGTAGCCATCAGGACCCCGGTGCTCCATCAACCCCCATGCAACAGTAGCCATCCTGCTCAGGCACAGTAGTCCCCTCTGAGCTGCAGCAGCCTGAGGGGAAACAATAGCCCCAACCCCAGAAGGGATTCTGCCCTGCCCTATAGTGGTTAAGCCTGACTGCTGAGTGCAGAGTGACTAGATTAACAGCTGAAGAAGACAGCCACAGACAGTAAATCCCTGGAAGTCTCAAACAGGCTGTCTAAGGCCAAAAGGTCAGATGGCACCATCTGACATCACCAGAGATGGATCCAGAGAGAAAAAACAGTGGTAAATACTAGATGATACCACAATGAAATCCACTGTGGTCTTAACCATGGTTTGCAATACTTTCTTTCCTGCATAGCTTTTTAACATTCATTTCTTGTCCCTCAAGTTTTACATATTAAGTCACAAGACTTTATATTATACCTTATTTTATTATTTTATTTTATTTATTTATCTTTAGAGGGGAAGGGGAGGGGGGGAGAAACATCAATGTATGGTTGCCTTTTGCACATCCCCTGCTGGGAACTGGCCTGCAACCCAGGTATGTGCCCTGACTGGGAATCGAACCACAATTCTCTGGCTCACTGGCCTATGCTCAATCCACTGAGCTACACCAGCCAGGGCTATACCTTATTTTAATTCACATATTTTTCTCCTCCCTTCTCTTAACCCATATTACCTTCTTCTTTCTTATTATTTTTATTTAAAATTTTGTTTTTTCTCTTCTTACAACTTGTTTCTATTCAGCACTCTTGCTATTTCTCCCCTGTCCAGATTCTAAAAACCAATTTTCTCATCAGTGGTCATCTCACACTATTTTTCCCCCTCTTAATATACCCGTATTCTCTTTCCACTTTCAGCCATCTCTGCTCATTGGTTGTGGATTGGTTAGTTCTTGTTGCATGTTTTTAATTTTACCTCTATATATTCAGTATTTTTGTATTTTCTCAAAGTTTACCATCCACCTCTCCTACATTTTTGTCTCCAATTTTAATTTTTCCCTGTCTTAGCCTGATTTTTTTCTTTGCTCTCTTTCATTCTGCTTTTTTTCTTTTTCTTTTCATCTCAAATTTTAATTCTTTGCTGTCCTAGCCTGGATTTCGTTCCTTATTCTTTGTATTCACTTCACCGCTAGCATATGAAAATTACTTTTCTTTCCTCTAAACATTTCCTAAGCTTTTCTTTCCTCCTTTCTCCCCCCTTATTCCAATCCCACCTACATTAATTTTAGCTCACTTGTTATAGATAGTGCTGTGCTGAATTTTTTTTATCCAATTTGGTTCCTATTTTTTAATTATTTCCTTTTTTACTTTTTATCTCTCACTTTATTTTAAAAATTTTTTTTATTTTTCAAGTATTTTTTTATTTATTATGCCACTACAGTTTTCCCATTTTCCTCCCTTTATCTTCCTCCACCCTGCCCCTCTAACCCTCCCACATACCCCTCCCCCTTAGTTCATGTCCATGGGTCATACCTATAAAGTTCTTTGAGTCCTCTGTTTCCTATACCATTTTTATCTCTCCCCATCTATTTTATGCCTACCAATTATGCTTCTTACTCCCTGTACCTTTCCCCCTTTCCTCCCTTCCCCCTCCCCACTGAACTCCCTCCATGTGATGTCCATTTCTCTGATTCTGTTCCTGTTCTACTTTTTGCTTAGGTTTTTTAAAATTGTTTTTCTTTTAGGTTCATTTGTTGATAGTTGTGAGTTTGCTGTCATTTTACTGTTCATAGTTTTGATCTTGTTTTTCTTAGATAAGTCCCTTTAATGTTTCATATAATAATGGCTAGGTGATGATAAACTCCTTTAACTTGACCTTACCTGGGAAGCACTTTATCTGCCCTTCCATTCTAAATAAAAGCTTTGCTGGATAGATTAATCTTGGATGTAGATCCTTGCCTTTCATGACTTCAAATACTTCTTTCCAGCCCCTTCTTGCCTGTAAGGTTTGTTTTGAAAAATCACCTGATAATGTAATGGGAACTGCTTTGTAGGTAACTGTCTCCTTTTCTCTTGCTGCTTTTAGGATTTTCTCTTTGTCTTTAATCTTCAGTAACTTAATGATGATGTGCCCTGGTGTGTTCCTCTTTGAGTCCAACTGCTTTGGGACTCTCTGGGCTTCCTGGACTTCCTAGAAGTCTATTTCCTTCACCAGACTGGGGAAGTTTTCCTTCATCATTTTTTCAAATAAGTTTTCAGTTTCTTGCTGTTGTTCTTCTCCTTTTGGCACTCCTATAATTTGGATACTAGAATGTTTCAGATTGTCTCAGAATCCTCAGCCTCTCTTCATTTTTTTTGGATTCTTGTTTCTTCATTCTGATCCAGTTGGATATTTATTTCTTCCTTTTGTTCCAAATCGTTGCTTTGAATCCTGGTTTCCTTCTTGCCACTGTTGGTTCCCTGACTCTTTTGCTTTATTTCAGTTTAGGTATCTGCCATTTGTTCTTTAATTTTTTGACCAAGCTCAATCAGTTCTGTGAGCATTTCAATTACCAGGGCTTTAAATTTTTCCATCAGCTAGGTTGGCAATCTCCTCATCACTTAGTTCTGAGGTTTTGCTGTGTTCTTTCATTTGGGCCATATTTCTTTGCCTTGGTACAGCTGATAAATTATAAGGGGGCGGGGCCTTAGGTATTCACTGGAGCAGGGCAACCTTCTTTGCTGCACTTCAGCTGTGCCTGTGGGGGAGGAGCCAAAGAGGGAACAGTGCAGTTTACTTGCTCATCTCTAGTGCACTTTTCAACAAACTCTTGTCAGACTGGAAGAAATTGCCACCCCAGCCTTAGCCCACAGTCAGCTCTGAGTCTCAGTTTTCTCCTTAAGTCAGCCCTTCCTGCACAGCCACTGAGCTCGGCAGCCAGCCATGCCCCTAAACCACCTCACCACAGTTTTTCTGGGTCTGTCCACATGGTCCACCACCTTACTAGTCTGGTTGTTCTGGTTAATTTTTTCTTCAATTCTTTGGTTGTCAGAGTTCCTTGTAGTTTGATTTCCTGGTGCTTTATTGATTTTAGATTGGTTGTTATCTACCTTTTGGTTGTGCAAGGAAGAGAGGGGTTTCTACCTATGCCTCCATCTTGGCTGGAACTCCTATTTTTTAAATTTCTGTTTAAACCTAATCCTATAAACTTCCTTTCCCCTTACTCCATTCTGTCTTCTTCATTTCCCTTTTTATTTATAATGTTATTTTTACTTTCTCTCTTTGCATTTCTTCAATTTCCTATTTTTATTAGTGCTTCACCCTCTACCCTCTTAAAATAATTTTTCTTTCAGTAGGTCATATCATATTCACTCTCTTTTCTTAAAATAGTCTCAATCTTTTTATATCATTGTTAATATTGGTTCACTTACTATAGATAGTGGGATTGCAGGTGGGACTTATTTTTCCCACTATGGGATTTTTTTCCTGGACTTTGTAGTATTATACTGGCAACACATGCACAACAACACACAAAATAGGGTGGGTGGAGTGACCCTCAGTCAACCAGCTGGAGAGAAGGACCCAACAAACAATGACTCAACAACATTCAAAACCCAATTATATCCAAAAAGTCAACATAAATGGCATAAAGGACATCTCAAGAACATCAAGTTCAAGAGGTCAAGGAGCCTGCACCACTGAATCACACAGGTCTCCTACCATAGAAAATAACACCACGAAGTCAGGGAATCAAAACAGATCAAGAAGCAGAAGTAAACAATGAGTCTCACAAATAATAGGAAGACAAAGAACCCCCAATTTAAAGGAAAAGAGGAATCTCCAGGAAGATTGCTAAATGGAATAGAGTCAAGTAAACTTATCAGATACTGAGTTCAAAACATGGTTATAAAGAAACTCAAAAAGCTCAGTGACAATTACCAAAAACTAGAGGGAACCTACAAGGAACTTACCACAAAATACATCAACATGAAAAAGGAAATAGAAACTATCAATAACAGCCAGGAGGAAATGAAGAGTACAGTTTCTGAATTAAAGAACACAGTAGAAGGAATCAAAAGCAGGCTAGATGAAGCAGTGAGCGGGCACACAAGGTGGAAAAAAACTCCCAGGAAGAGCAAGAAAAGGAAAAAAGACTCAAAAAGAACAAAGTGAGGTTAAGGGAACTGCAGCACAGCATGAAATGTAATAATACCTGTATAATCTGAATACTCAAAGGAGAAGAAGAGGAGCAAGGGATAGAAAACCTGTTTGAAAAATTAATAATGGAAAACTTCCCTAATTTGATGAGAGGAAAAAGTCATACAAGTCCAGGAAGCTCAGAGTCCCAATCGAGGAACCCAAAGAGGCCCACTCCAAGATACATCATAACTAAAAGGCCAAAATTCAAAAATAAAGAGAATCTTAAAGGCAGCAAGGGAAAAACAAGAAGTAACAAACACAGGAAGCTAATAAGGCCAGCAGCTGACTTCTCAATGGAAACACTACAAGCCAGAAGGGAATTGCAAGAAATATTCCTAGTAATGAAAAGCAAAGGCCTGCAACCAAGACTATGCTATCCAGCAAGGCTCTCATTTGAAATGGAAGGCAAAATAAGAAGTTTCCCAGTCAAAAGAAGGCTAAAAGAATACACCTTTTCTAAACCAGCATTGCAAGATATGCTAAAGGGACTACTTTAAGATGAAAAAAAAAAGGTGAGAGAAAGGGAGGAAATGGCAATGAATAAGTACCTTTCAATGTAAATGGAGTAAATGCTCCAATCAAAAGAGATAGAGTAGCTGAATAGATAAGAAAGTGCCCTGGCAGGTGTGGCTATGTGGATTGGGTGCCAGCCTGTGAACCAATGGGTCACTGGTTTGAATCCAAGTTGGGGCACATGCCTGGGTGGCCAGCTGGGTCCCCAGTGAAGGGTACATGGAAAGCAGCCACACATTGGTATTTCTCTCCCTCTCTTTCTACCTTCCTTCCCCTCTCTCTAAGAATAAATAAATTAAATATTTTAAAAAACACAAGAAAACATGGACTACACATACACTGCCTACAAGAGACTGATCTCAAAACAAAAGACCTACACAGACTAAAATGAAGGGTTGGGGAAAAAATATTCCAAGCAAATAGACAGGAAAAAAAGCCAGGGCAGTAATACTTGTGTCAGACAAAATGAACTTCAAAACAAAGGCCATAACAAGAGACACAGAAGGGCACTTTATTATACTCAAGGGAAGAATCCATCTAGAAGACATAAACATTGTAAACACATATGTAAGAGCAACCAACATACGGCGCACCCAAATACATAAAGAAAATCTTGGCCCTGGCTGCTGTAGCTCAGTGGATTGAGTATGGGCCTGCGAACCAAAGGATTGTGGTTCAGTTCCCAATCAAGGCACATGCCTGGGTTGCAGGCCAGTTCCCAGTAGGGAATGCACAAGAAGCAACCATACATTGATATTTCTCTCCCTCTCTCCTTCTCTTTCCTCTCTAAAGATAAATAAATAAAATCTTTGAAAAAAAGGAGAGAGAGAGAATCTTGGAGGACTTTAAGAAAGATATAGACAACAACACAATTATAGTAAGGGATTTTAACACCACGATGTAAATAATAGATCTTCCAAACAAAATATCAACAAAGATATTGTGGCACTGAACAGTGAACTACTTCAAATTAACTTAACTGATATAGATAGAACCTCTCATCTCAAAAAAGTAAAACACATTTTTTTCCAAGTGCACATGGAACATTTTCCAAGATAAACTATATAATATGATACAAAACAAGCTTCAACAATTCAAAAAAATTAAAATCATATCAAGCATTTTCTCAGACCAGAAGGGCTTGAAACTAGAAACCAACCTTAAGGAAAAACTCAAAAAAATTTAGATTTATGGTGACTGAATAGCATGCTATTAAACAATGAATGACTTAACAATGAGATCAAGGAAGAAATAAAAAGGTTTCTAGAGACAAATAAAAATGAATACACAACACCCCAAAACTTAAGGGACGCACAGAGGCAGTCCTGAGAGGGAAGTTTATAGCAATACAGGCCTACCCATAAAAGAGAGAAACATTTCAAACAAACAACCTAACCCTACATCTACTAAAACTGGAGGAACAACAGCAAAGTCCAGAGTGAGTAGAAGGAAGGAAATAATCAAAAGCAGAGCAGAATTAAATGACATAAAGATTAAAAGAACAATTCAAAGGATCAATAAATCTAGAAGATGGTTCTTGGAAAAGAAAAAACTGATAAGCCTTTAAACAGACTCATCAAGAAAAAAATAGAGGGGATCCAAATAAATAGAATCAGATGTGAAAGAGGAGAAATTACAGCTGAGACCACAAAAATACAAAGGATTGTAACAAATTACTATGAACAAATATGTGCCAGGCAATTTGAAAACCTGGATGAAATGGACAAACTTATAAAATATATAATCTTCCAAAGCCGAATCAAAAAAGAAGCAGAAAGCCTGAACAGACTGATAACAGCTAGTGAACTTGAAGGAGTAATAAAAATCTACCAGCACAACAGCCTTGGACTGGACAGTTTCATAGGAGAATTTTACAAAACATTAAGGAAGAGCTAATCCCTATCCTTCTCAAACTATTCACAAAAATTCAAGAAAAAAAACAGACTCCCAAACTCTTTTTATGAGGCCAGCATCATCCTAATCCCAAATCTAGACAAAGACACAACAAATAAAACTACAAGCCAATATTTCTGATGAACATAGACACTAAAATCCTCAACAAAATGTTGGCAAAACACATCCAGCAATACCTTAAAATGATCATACATCATGACCAAGTGGGATTCATCCCAAAGATTCAAGGACAGCACAATATTTACAATAAACATAATACATCACATAAAGAAAAGACAAAAATTACATGGTCCTATCAATAGTTGTGGAACAGCATTTGATAAGGTACAGTAAAAAGCACTCAGCAGAGTGGGAGTAGAGGTAGCATACCTCAATGTAATAAAGGCTATATATGAGAAACCTACAGCCAACATCATAATTAACAGGCAAAAACTAAAAACTAACCCACTAAGATCAGGAAGAAGACAAGGATGTCTGCCACTTCTATTCAACATAGTATTGGAAGTCCTAGCCACAGCAGTTCCACAAGAAAAAACAAAAACAAAAATGAGGCATCCATATTTGAAAGAAAGAAGTAAAACTGTCATTGTTTGCAGATGACATGATAGTGTACATAGAAAACCCTACAGGGGGGTTTCAAGATGGCGGTGGACTAGGACGGAACAGATACCAGTTCCTAGTACAAAAGAGACAGAAACGTATCCGATCGGAGGAGGTGAGGCCAGCAAGCCAGCAGTTGCCAAGCATATATGAAAATAAGAGACCAGAAACCTCATCGGTCACGGAGGAACCAGACGGTAGGGAGACAGCAGCGGTACAGTAGTCTCTGGGACGGAGCAGGGAGAAACAGCCGGTGCAGGGTAGGGGAACCAGAGCCCTGTGGCCAGAGCCAAACGGCTCCTGGGGCAGCCTTCAGCGCCCGGACTGCTCCCTCCCTGGAATTTTTCTGCCGGGCAGGCCGAGTGGCCCAGGCGGAGAGGTGTGGAAGAAATTTCAGCCTGTGCGCAATTTGGGGAGCTAGTCGCTCCACACGCAGTGTGTCTGGGCCAGTGCCGGAGGGCGCCTAGGCCAACGTTCAGCGCCCGGAAAGCTCCCTCCCTAGGATTTTTGGGCCGGGGACCTGCCAAGTGGCCCAACCAGAGGGGAGCAGAGGTGATTTCAGTCTGTGCATAGCTCGGAGGTCCAGCGCTTGGTGGGAACTGTGTCTGGGAGAGTGCCTAAAGGCGCCTGGGACAGCGTTCAGCGCCCGGATGGCTCCCTCCCTGGAATTTTTCTGCCAGGCAGGCCGAGTGGCCCAGGCAAAGAGGTGTGGAGGAAATTTCAGCCTGTGCGCAATTTGGGGAGCTAGTTGCTCCACACGCAGTGTGTCTGGGCCAGTGCCTGAGGGCGCCTAGGCCAACGTTCAGCGCCCGGAAAGCTCCCTCCCTAGGATTTTTGGGCCGGGGACCTGCCAAGTGGCCCAACCAGAGGGGAGCAGAGGTGATTTCAGTCTGTGCATAGCTCGGAGGTCCAGCGCCTGGTGGGAACTGTGTCTGGGAGAGTGCCTAAAGGTGCCTGGGACAGCATTAGGCACTCCGACGGCTCCCTCCCCTGGAAGTTTTCTGCCGGGCAGGCCGAGTGGCCCAGGCAAAGAGGTGTGGAAGAAACTTCAGCCTGCGCGCAAGTTGGGGAACTATTAGCTCCACACGCAGGGTGTCTGGGCAAGTGCCTGAGGGCGCCTAGGCCAACGTTCAGCGCCCAGAAAGCTCCCCTCCCTAGGATTTTTGGGCCTGGACAGACCGGGGGACCCAACCAGAGGGGAGCAAAGGAGATTTCAGCCTGCACACGGTTCTGGGTCCAGCACCCGGCGTGGTGCTGCTACATCCCTAGGGTTTTTTTTTGTTTTTTGTTCTTTTGTTTTTTGTTTTTGTTTGTTTGTTTGTTTTGTTTGTTTTTCTTTTTTTTGCCAGAGGTTGGCCAGGGGACCCAGACAAACACAGGAGCAGAAGGGATACACACCACGCAGCGTGCCATGACGAGCACACAGAGTTTCTAGGTCTGCGCCCAGTCCTCAGATCGGCTCCCAGCTTCCAGTCTATCCCCCTCAGACTATCTGGAAGCCCGGGAGGCTGAGGGGTCCTGGGAAAAGAGCTGAGACCCTCAACCCCCTCCCTTTCTGGCCAAGCAAGGTGGGGGGCCAGGAGAGACTTGTTTGATAGAGTTTACAGAGAGGGTGCGGAGGACAAAGGGCCCCAACCAAAGACTCTGTGGTTGCCAGCCCAGGAGAACTCAGAGGTGCAGCCTGGGGCTCTGAATCCAGTAGCCACGGCAGCCTGGTCTGCTTCACACCCAGCTTGGCAGCAAGCCCAGGATTGGGCAGAGGGTCTGGGGCTTCCCAACTGAACGGGGGCAGGCCTGTGCTCAATCCCGATGGAACCAGGCAACTAGACCCGTGCAGGTGCCTGCAAACACAGCAAACCAGACTATGGCAGTAACCCCTGGGAGGGGAGCGCTGCGAGAAAGTCCTAGTTCCCCATTGTAGGGAGCTGGGGGAGAGGCGCCAAGTGTCTGGATCCTGAGAGGGGCTGGCTGGAAAAAAAAAAAATCACAACAATCGACCCTCAGCCAACTGCAACCAGAAAAACCGGTTCAGCTAGTTTGAAGCCAACAAGTGACATTCCTTTTTCTGAGGTTGTTTTTGAGAGATTATTTTGGTGCGTTTTTTGGTTTTTGTTTTTTTTTACTTTATTTTATCTTTATTCTTTCTTTTTTTTATCTACCTTTCTTCCTTCTCCATTCCTTTTCTTTATCTTTTTGCTTTTTTAAAGTAATCTGTTATTTCTTTAAAACTTTATTACTGTTTCATCTTTCCATACTTTTGTCCTCTTTTCCCGGATTTTCTGTTTTATTTCTTTTTCTTTTCTTTCTAAACTTATTGCTCTTTCTTCCATTCCCCTACCATTTTTTTCTTTCTTCCTTTTATTTCTTTCCTTATCATTTCTTTCTTTTACCCACAAGAGTCACAATCAACTTGAAAATATAAAAAGACCAGAGATGGACCCATAGAAGAGGCCTCCCAATAGTAGAGTCAGAGACAAATTGCACATTGTTGTGGGAGAGAAGCCACAAGTTGCTGCATATTTGAGTAGGTGGAAGCAGAAAACAACAGGATAACCAAAAGAGGCTGCACCATTGAAATTCACAGGCATTCCACCACAAAAGTTCATACCATAAACCCAGGGTGTCAAAACAGATTAATCTAAGAAGCTGAGGCTAACAAGAAGAGTCTCACAAACAATGGGAAGACAAAGAAACAATCCCCAAATGAAAGGAAAGGAGGAATCCTCAGAAAGAATGTTAGATGAAACAGAAGCAAGTCAACTATCAGATACTGAATTCAAACCACTGGTGATCAGGAAGTTCAAAGAGCTCACAATCAACTACCAGAAACTACAGGGAAGCTACAGTGATCTCACTGTGAACTATATCAACATGAAAAAGGAAATGGAAATTATTAGCAAGGGCCAAGAGGAAATGAAGAATACAATTTCTGAATTAAAAAACACAGTGGAAAGCATTAAAAATAGGGTGGATGAAACAGAAGATCGGATTAGTGAATTGGAGGACAAAGTAGAAAGCATCTCACAGAAAGAACAGGAAAGGGAAAAGAGGCTCAGAAAGAATGAAGAGAGATTAAGAGAAATGCAAGACAATATGAAACGTAATAATATCCGAATAATAGGAATACCAGAAGGAGAAGAAGAAGAACGAGGGATAGAAAACATATTTGAAAGAGTAATGAGAGAAAATTTCCCTAATTTGACAAAAGAAAAAGTCACACAAATCCAGGAATCACACAGAGTCCCATTCAAGAGGAACCCAAAGAGGCCCACTTCAAGACACATCATCATTAAAATGGCCAAATTCCAAGACAAAGAGAGAATCTTAAAGGCAGCAAGGGAGAAAAAAAGAAATAACATACAAGGGCGTCCCGATAAGGTTAGCCACTGACTTCTCAATGGAAACAATCCAAGCAAGAAGAGATTGGCAAGAAATATTCCAAGTAATGAGAAACAGAGGCCTACAACCAAGACTACTTTACCCAGCAAGGCTCTCAATCAAGATAGAAGGCCAAATAAAGAGCTTCCAAGACAAAAGAAGTCTAAAAGAATTTGCTGCCACCAAGCCAGCTCTACAAGAAATACTAAAAGGTCTGCTTTAAGGAAAGGAAGGAAAAGAGACAGACAGAGAGGAACACAGGTACAAAAATGGCAATGAATAAGTACCTATCAATAATAACCTTAAATGTAAATGGATTAAATGCTCCAATCAAAAGACACAGAATAGCGTCATGGATAAGGAAGTATGACCCACACATATGCTGCCTACAAGAGACCCACCTCAGGACAAAAGACCATCACAGACTAAAAGTGAAAGGCTGGAAACAAATTTTCCAAGCAAATGGACAAGAAAAAAAAGCTGGGGTAGCAATTCTCATATCAGACAAAATAGATTTCAAAAAAAGAGCCATAAAGAGTGACCCAGAAGGTCACTTCATAATACTCAAGGGAAGAATCCACCAAGAAGACATTAACATCATAAATATATATGCACCCAACATAGGAGCACCAAAATATATAAGGAAAATCTTAGAGGAATTCAAGAAAGATATAGGCAGCAATACAATTATAGTGGGGGATTTTAACACCCCACTATCAAAAATGGACAGATCTTCCAAACAAAATATCAAGAAAGACATTGTGGCATTAAACAACACCCTTGATGAAATGGACCTAACTGATATATACAGAGCTCTTCACCCCAAAGAAGCTAAATACACATTCTTTTCAAATGCACATGGGACATTCCCAAAGATAGACCACATGATAGGACACAAAACAAGCCTCAACAAATTCAAGAATATTGAAATCATACCAAGCATTTTCTCTGACCATAAGGGACTGAAACTGGAAACCAACCCCAAAGGAAAAAACCCAAAACACCCAAAATCATGGAGACTGAACGGTATGCTATTAAACAATGAATGGGTCAAGAATGAAATTAGGGAAGAAATCAAAAAGTTTCTGGAAACAAATGAAAATGATCTCACAACAACCCAAAACTTATGGGATACAGCCAAGGCAGTCCTGAGAGGGAAGTTTATAGCAATACAGGCCTACCTAAAGAAAACAGAAACATTTCAAACAAATGACCTTACTCTACGCCTGCAAGAACTCGAGGAACAACAACAAAAACAGCCCAAAGCAAGTAGAAGGAAGGAAATAACTAAGATCAGAGCAGAACTAAATGACATAGAGATTAAAAGTACAATTCTAAAGATCAATGAATCCAGGAGTTGGTTCTTTGAAAAAATAAACAAAATAGACAAGCCTTTAAGTAGGCTCATCAAGAAAAGAAGGGAACGGACACAAATAAAACACAATCAGAAATGAAAGAGGAGAGATTACAACTGATACCACAGAAATAGAGAGGATTGTAAGAAATTACTATGAAGAACTGTATGCCAAGAAATTTGAGAACCTAGGGGAAATGGACACATTTCTAGAAAAATATAATCTCCCAAAACTCAATGAAAAAGAAGTAGAACAGCTGAATAGACCAATAACAGCAAAAGAAATTGAAGCAGTAATCAAAAAACTCCCATCACACAAAAGCCCTGGACCAGATGGATTCACAGGAGAATTCTACAAAGCATTTAAGGAAGAGCTAACCCCCATTCTTCACAGACTATTCCAAAAAATCCAAAAGGATGGAAAACTCCCTAACTCCTTTTATGAAGCCAGCATCATCCTAATTCCAAAACCAGATAGAGATACAACAAAGAAAGAAAACTTCAGGCCAATATCGCTGATGAACATAGACGCTAAAATCCTCAACAAAATATTAGCAAATCGCATCCAACAATATATCCAAAAGATTATACATCATGACCAAGTGGGATTCATCCCAGGGATGCAAGGATGGTTCAACATTCGCAAAACAGTAAATGTAATTCATCACATAAACAAAAGCAAAGACAAAAACCACATGATCATATCAGTAGACGCAGAAAAAGCTTTCGATAAGGTACAACACCCATTTATGATAAAAACACTCAGCAAAATGGGAATAGAGGGAACATTCCTCAATATAATAAAGGCCATTTATGAGAGACCTACTGCCAATATCATACTCAATGGACAAAAACTAAAAGCTTTTGCACTAAGATCAGGAACAAGACAAGGATGTCCACTTTCACCACTTCTATTCAATATAGTATTAGAAGTTTTGGCCACAGCGATCAGGCAGGAAAAGGAAATAAAAGGCATACGAATAGGAAAGGAGGAAACAAAATTGTCACTGTTTGCAGATGACATGATAGTGTATATGGAAAATCCTATAGACTCTACCCAAAAACTGCTCAAACTAATTAATGAATTTGGCAAAACAGCAGGATACAAAGTCAATATCCAGAAATCAAAGGCATTTTTGTATACAAACAATGAATCAGCAGAAGCAGAAATCAAGGAAAAAATCCCATTTGATATAGCAAAAAGAAAAATAAAATATCTGGGAATAAACCTAACCAAAGAGGTAAAAGACCTGTATGTAGAAAACTACACAGCACTGAAGAAAGAAATCAGGGAAGACACAAACAAATGGAAACATATACAGAGTTCATGGATTGGAAGAATTAACATCATCAAAATGTCCATACTACCCAAAGCAATATACAGATTCAATGCAATACCTATTAAAGTACCAATGGCGTATTTCACAGACATAGAACAAACACTTCAAAAATTTATATGGAATCATAAACGAGCCCGAATAGCAGCTGCTCTTTTGAGAAAGAAGAACAAAGTAGGAGGGATCACAATACCTGATATCAAACTGTATTACAAAGCCACGGTAATCAAAACAGCCTGGTACTGGCATAAAAACAGGCACATAGACCAATGGAACAGAACAGAGAGCCCAGAAATCAACCCAACCCTCTACAGTCAATTAATATTCGACAAAGGGGGCAGTAACATAAAATGGAGTAAAGATAGCCTCTTCAGCAAATGGTGTTGGGAGAACTGGACAGCTACGTGCAAAAAAAAAGAAACTTGAGCACCAACTTACACCATACACCAAAATAAATTCAAGGTGGATAAAAGACTTAAATATAAGCCATGACACCATTAAAGTCCTAGAGGAGAACATTGGCAAGAAAATCTCAGATATTCCATGCAGCAACATTTTTACCGATATGTCCCCTAGAGCAAGGGATATACAGGAAAGAATAAACAAATGGGATCTCATCAAAATAAAAAGCTTCTGCATGGCTAAAGAAAACAGTATTAAATTAAAAAGACAACCAACTGTATGGGAAAACATATTTGCCAATGATACCTCAGACAAAGGTTTAATCTCCAAAATATACAAAGAACTTACAAGACTCCACTCTAGGAAGACATCGAACCCAATTAAAAAATGGGAAAAGGACTTGAACAGACACTTCTCCAAAGAGGACATACAGAATATCCAGAGACACATGAAGAGGTGCTCAATATCGTTAGCTATCAGAGAGATGCAAATTAAAACCACAATGAGATACCACTTTACACCAGTCAGGATGGCTATAATAGACAAAGCAACAAACAACAAATGTTGGAGAGGGTGTGGGGAAAAGGGGACCTTAGTTCACTGTTGGTGGGATAGCAGACTGGTACAACCATTATGGAAAACAGTATGGAATTTTCTCAGAAAAATAAGAATTGACCTGCCTTTTGACCCAGCAATTCCACTGCTAGGATTATACCCCAAGAATCCTAAAACATCAATTTCAAAGAACCTATGCACCACAATGTTCATAGCAGCACAATTTACAATAGCCAAGAGTTGGAAGCAACCTAGGTGCCCATCAGTAAATGAATGGATCAAAAAATTGTGGTACATATACACCATGGAATTCTATGCAGCAGAGAGAAAGAAGGAGCTACTACCTTTTGCAACAACATGGATGGAACTGGAAAGCATTATGCTGAGTGAAATAGGCCAGGCATTGAAGGACAAATACCATATGATCTCACCTTTGACAGGAAGCTAAAGAATAAAACAAACAAGCAAACAGAATAAAAACAAAGTCACTGAAATAGAGAACAAGTGGGCAGCGACCAGAGGGGAGAGGGAAGGGAACTTAAGGGGAAAAAGGGGGGAGGGATTTTGAGGAACAAGTATGAAAGACACAGAGATGAGGACTGGGGGGGGAATGGGAGGGAGGGGGGGAGACCGGGCGGGGGTGTACGGTGGGATGGGAGAAATAGATTAAAAAAAAATGTACTTGAAAAGTAACTAAATAAAATAATATTTAAAAAAAAAGAAAGAAAAAAAAAAAGAAAACCCTACAGACTACACCAAAAATTACATGACCTAGTAAGTAAGTTAAGCAAAAGAGTGGGATACAAAGTCAATATTCAGAAATCAAAGGTATCAACAAATGGTGTTGAGAGATTTGGACAGGTACATGCAAAAAAAAAATGAAACTTAATCACCAACTTACACCACACATAAAAACAAACTCAAGGTGGATAAATGACTTAAATATAAGACACAACACTATAAAATTCTTAGAAGAAAACATAGGCACAAATATGTCAACAATATTTTCACTGATACATCCCTAGGGCAAGAGATGTAAAGGAGAGAATAAACAAATGGGACTATATCAAATTAAAATCCTTCTGCACATCTAAAGAAAACACCAATGAATGAAAAGGGAACCAACCGTAGAGGAAAACATAATTGCCAATGATACCACAGACAAGGGTTTGATCTCCAAAAATATAAAGAACTCACATGACTCCACTCCAGGAATACAATTAAAAAATGGGCAAAGGACCTGAACAGATACTTCTCCAAGGAGGACATACAGAGGGCCCCAAGACATAAGAAAGGATCCTCAGCTATCCCTGAAAGTGTCCAGAGGTGACCTCTGAAGATGGTTCACTATTCACTTGACCCGGAGAACCCCACAAAATCATGCAAATCAAGAGGTTCAAATCTTCATGCTCATTTTAAGAACACTCAGGAAACTGCCCAGGCCATCAAGGGTATGCATATTCGAAAAGCTACTAAGTATCTGAAAGATGTCACTTTAAAGAAGCAGTGTGTCCCATTCCATCGATACAATGGTAGAGTGGATAGGTGTGCCCAGCCCAAACACTGGGGTTGGACACAGGGTCAGTGGCCCAAAAAGAGTGCTGAGTTTTTGCTGTACATGCTTAAAAACACAGAGAGTAACACTGAACTTAAGTGTTTAGATGTGAATTCTCTGGTCATTGAGCACATACAGGTGAACAAAGCTCCCAAGATGTGATGCAGAACCTACAGAGCTCACAGGAGGATCAACCCGTACTTGAGCTCTCCCTGCCACATTGAGATGACCTTCACCAAGAAAGAGCAGACTGTTCCCAAATCAGAGGAGGAAGTTGCGCAGAAGAAAAAGATATACCAGAAGAAACTGAAGAAACAAAAGCTTATGGCCCAGGAGCAAATTCAGCATAAAATAAATACCTAGTAAAAGTAAAAAAAAAAAAAATTAAAAATTCTCAGCATCACTAGCCATCAGAAAGATGCAAATTAAAACCACAATGAGATACCACTTTACACCAGTCAGAATGGCCATCGTAACAAATCAACAAACAAGAAATGCTGGCAAGTTTATGGAGATAAGGGAATCCTGGTGCAGTGTTGGTGGGAATGCAGACTGGTGCTACCACTGTGGAAAACAATATTAAATTTCCTCAAAAAACTAAAAATGGAACTGAGTTTTAATCCAGTGATTCCACTGATGGAATCACTGTACCCTAAGAATCCTGAAACACCAATTCAAACACCAATTGGGGTGGGTATGAACCTATCCACTCCAATGTTCATAGCAGCATTATTTACAATGGCCAAGTGCTTGTAACAGCCTAAGTGTCCATCAGTAAATGAATGGATAAAAAAAAAGTGTGCTACATTTACACAATGTAATACTGCACTTCTGAAAGAAAGAAGGAACTCCTACCCTTTGCAACAGCATGAATGGAACTGGAGAGCTTTATGTAAGTGAAATAAGCCAGGCAGCAAAAGACAAATACCATGTGATCTCACCTATAAGTGGGGCCTAATGAACAAAACAAAGAATAGAACCAGAGATGGAAATAAAGAACAAGCTGAGAGCAACCAGAGGGGAGGCACAGGGGATAATAGAGGAAAGAATGGAAAGGGGCAAGTCAAGGAACATGTATAAAGGACCCATGGTAATGGACAACAGGGTAGGGATTAACTGAGAGCAGGGTTGGGGTGAGTCATGGGAGAGCAACAGGAAAAAAATTGGGATAACTATAATTGAACAACAATAAAACAAAGGGTTAGATTACTCATTGTCACCCCAATAAATTTAATAAAATTAAAAATGGTTAGAAAAAAATTTTTCAAGAAAGAGAAAGAAACCCCACTCAAATGACTAGAATTTTACAAGACTTAAGAGCCATAAATTACATGGAACAGAACATTCACCCCACTGTCCCAAATCCTTATACTTTGGTGAACAGTACATCTATGTATTCAGTCTTGGACTTAAAAGATGCCAACTTTTGCATTCCAGTTTAGGGAGACTCTAAACCTTTGTTTGCTTTTGAATGGCAGGGCCCAGAATCTCAGGTCAAGGTTCAGCACTGCTGGACAATCTTACCAAAAGGGTTCAAAAACTCCTCTATGATTTATTGGGATAACCTGAGCCAGGACTTTGAGGTTCTAAAACTAGAAGGAGGAACTCATTTACAGAATGTATATGATCTCTTATTTACCAGAATATTATTTCAGCAATATTTAACTAATACTATAGCTACCTCAAATCATTTGGCATTTTGTAGCTATAAAGTATCAGCACAGAAGACACAGATTTGCCAACAAGCATTAAGATTTCTTGGGTTCCTGCTTGAGCCTGGCAAAAGGACACTTATTTGAAATAGAAAAGAAACCTAATCAACAAAAAAACAAGCAAAATATAGCCAGAGACATTGAAATTAAGAACAATCTGACAGTAACAAGAGGGGAGGTGAAAGGGGATAATGGGGGTAAAAGGGGAAGGAAGGGTTTTCAGGAACAACTATAAAGGATACATGGACAAAACCAGGATGGGGGTGGAAGCTGGGGAGGGAGATGGGGATGGCTGGGGTGGGGGGAGTTGTGGGGGATAAATACAACTGTAATTGAACAAAAAGAAAATAATGTAAATAAATAAATAAGAAAAGAAACCTAATTTAAATGAGAATTCCCAATACCAGGATTTTCAAATGAGAGTTCCCAACACAGTTAACAGGATTTCTAGGAATGGAAGGCTACTGCTGCATTTGGATTCCATACTTTGGGCTCATTGATAAACCATTTTATGAAACTCTGAAAGGACCAGAATGTAGTCTTTTAGAATGGATAAAGAGTGCACTCAGGCTTTTGCATCCCTGAAGGCACACCTGGATTCTGCACCAGACTTGGGGCTCCCAAACCTACTAAAGCATTACATGAACAATTACATGTTCATGAAAGCCAGAGCATTGCCCTAGGAGTCCTCACCCAAATGCTTAGTGACATTCCACAACCTACTGCATACTTGTCAAATAAATTATCAATAGATCACACTGTCCAGGGGTGGCCAGCTTGTTTGAGAGCTGAGGCAGATACCTACAAGCTTTTACAGGAAGCTGAAAGTTTCCTTGGAACAGCCTATCACCATTTATGTACCCACTAATTGTTGAACCTGATGGAGCAAAAAGGAAATTTGCTGGAAGAATGGGCAGGTACCAGGCAATTCTTCTCAACAATCCCAACATCTCCCTCAAAACTCTAAGTAAGTTAAATTCTGTTTCCTCTCTCCTGGAACCTGACTCAGCCATGCTAATGCATGATTGTGGTGAAATAATTGATGAAGTTTATTCTAGCAGAATTGATTTACAGTACCATCCTCTAGAGGAGGAAGACTGATTATATGCAGATAGAAGCAGTTATATGGACAAAGAAAACATAAAGGCTGGATATGCAGTTGTGACTCCTGAAAGAATAGTAGAAGCCAAGGACTTAGTGCTGGGAACCTCTGCTCAGAAAGCTAAACAGATTGCACTGACAAAAGCACTAGAATTGCCACCTGAAAAGGGAGTGAGTGTATATACCAACTTGAGGTATGTTGGTAATTTTGCATCCACATGGTTCTATCTGGAAGGAAGGAGGACTATTAACCTCCAATGAGAAAGAAATTAAGCATGGAGCAGAAATTTTAAGATTATTGGAAGCTCTCTATGTACCTTTACAAGTGGTAGTTATGTACTGAGCATCAAAAAGAGGTCACTGAAATGGTTAAAGGAAACAATCTAGCTGATAGAGCAGCAGAAGAGGCTGCTAAAAGAAGATTTATAATGTCTTTGTTACCTGTTCTAGATGTATCACAATCCAATCTTGAATATTTGACTGCAGACTTAGAGAAAGTTAGGCTGAGGTTTTGATGAAGAATGTCCCTATAGCAGATGGAGAAAGAATAAGAAAGGAGTTATACTCCTTCCTGAACATTTAATAGAGCCAGTCATGAAGCATTTGCATGAGACCACTCACTATGGAAAGGATTTGTTAGCCACTTATATTAAACTGTGGCTCACAGTTCATGGAATTTTTAAAGCTATATGAAAAGTAATGGCTATATGTGTTGTGTGCCATAAGAACAAACCCAAGACAGATCTCCATCACAAGAAACAAGATAAATAATACCAAGGACAATACCCACTTGAGAACTGGCAAATAGACTTTACCAGATGCTGAGGGTCTGAGGTGGAAATATTTTAGTCCTTGTTGATACTTTTTCAGGATGGGTAGAAGCCTATTCTACTAGAACTGAGAAATCCTCAGAGGTAATGGAAGATCTACTGAAGGAAATAATTCCTCACTTTGGCCTACCTGCCAGCATCCAGAATGATAATGGACCTGCTTTTGCTTCACAAATTACACAAAAGGTTAGTAAATATATAGGAATCAAATGGAGACTCCATGTAGCAAGGAGACCTCAGACTTCTGGGAAGGTAGAAAAGATGAACCATGTCTTGAAGAAAAATATAGCCAAAATGTGTCAAGGAACTCATCTCCATTGGAATCAAATTTTACCTATTAACCTGCTCAGAATAAGGGTGGCACCTTGAAGTGGGATTCAATTGAGTCCTTATGAAATTGTGTATGGGTTACCATTTCAAACTATGATTGGGGTGGGAGATATGTATGCAGATCAGGAAGTGAAAGTAAAGAACTATGTACAGAGTTCTGGCCAAGACAGAGGTGTAGGCAGAAATCCTTTACTTATTTGCACAACCAAAAGAAGGATAACAACTAATTTAAATACAAAGAACAACCAGAATTGCCAGAAAAACATTTACATGGAATTCCAACAACCAGGAAGTGAAAGAAACATTCATCCAGATGGTAGGAGGGACAGAGTCAAGCAGCTGGGCAGAGAGGACATGCAGCAAGGTGGTGGATGGAGAACCGGACAGGCAAAGCAGCAGCTGGCAGACTGGGGGATGACAAGGCAGCAGCTGGCAAAACAGACAGGAGATCCCACATTTATACACAGACAAGCCCAGCGAAATGACAGGAGAGTGAGACAGACTGTGGAACCCATGGTTTCGGCGCAAGAAACCAGAGACCCAAAACCCCAGGCTGTAAAAAAAAAAAAATTGTGGGGGTTGTGGTGGCAGGAGAAACTCCCAGTCTCACAGGAGAGTTCACTGGAGAGACCCACAGGAAACAGACACAAACCCACTTATAGGAGACCATTCTGCATGGTGTGGGCCTAGCTCCCAGTGGAAGCAAAGTCCAATGCACAAGACCCACACCAATGGATAGGTTCTCCCATGGAGAATCAGGACTGCATTGTACCTAGACTGCTATAAGACTTGCTTCTGCTAAAACTCCCTCACCCTGAATTGAGGCAAAAAAAAACATTTACTGCAAAGTAGCTTCCTAAAATCCATGCTAAACCTTCCAAGGATGAGTGTAACTTGTTCAGCCACTTTTCCCTTTTCATTTGCAGATATCCCTTTCCTGTGATGTGATTAGCGGCATTGGCCCCTTTGTTTTCTGTAAAAGGTAACCATCTAAAATGAACCTGTGTGTGGGTTCACAGGAGAATTCTACAAAGCATTTAAAGAAGAGCTAACCCTCATTCTTCAGAGACTATTCCAAAAAATCCAAAAGGATGGAAAACTCCCAAACTCCTTTTATGAAGCCAGCATCATCCTAATCCCAAAACCAGATAGAGATACAACAAAGAAAGAAAACTTCAGGCCAATATCACTGATGAACATAGATGCTAAAATCCTCAACAAAATATTGGCAAATCGCATCCAACAATATATCAAAAAGATCATACACCACGATCAAGTGGGATTCATTCCGGGGATGCAAGGATGGTTCAACATTCGCAAATCAGTAAATGTAATTCATCACATAAACAAAAGCAAAGACAAAAACCACATGATCATATCAATAAACACGGAAAAAGCTTTTGATAAGGTCCAGCACCCATTTATGATAAAAACACTCAGCAAAGTGGGAATAGAGGGAGCATTCCTCAATATAATAAAGGCCATATATGAGAGACCTACAGCCAATATCATACTCAATGGGCAAAAACTAAAAGCTTTTCCACTAAGATCAGGAACAAGACAAGGATGTCCACTTTCACCACTTCTATTCAATATAGTATTAGAAGTTTTGGCCACAGCAATCAGGCAGGAAAAGGAAATAAAAGGCATCCAAATAGGAAAGGAGGAAACAAAACTGTCACTGTTTGCAGATGACATGATAGTGTACATGGAAAATCCTATAGACTCTACCCAAAAATTGCTCGAACTAATTAATGAATTTGGCAAAACAGCAGGATACAAAGTCAATATCCAGAAATCAAAGGCATTTTTATATATGAACAATGAATCAGCAGAAGCAGAAATCAAGGGAAAAATCCCATTTGATATAGCAAAAAGAAAAATAAAATATCTGGGAATAAACCTAACTTAGAAGGTAAAAAACCTGTATGCAGAAAACTACACAGCACTGAAGAAAGAAATCAAGGAAGACACAAACAAATGGAAACATACCTTGTTCATGGATTGGAAGAATTAACATCATCAAAATGTCCATACTACCCAAAGCAATATACAGATTTAATGCAATACCTATTAAAGTACCAATGGCATATTTCACAGACATAGAACAAACACTTCAAAAATTTATATGGAATCATAAACGAGCCCGAATAGCAACTGCTCTTTTGAGAAAGAAGAAGAAAGTAGGAGGGATCACAATACCTGAATCAAACTGTATTACAAGGCCACTGTAATCAAAACAGCCTGGTACTGGCATAAAAACAGGCATATAGACCAATGGAACAGAACACAGAGCCCAGAAATCAACCCAACTCTCTACAGTCAATTAATATTCAACAAAGGGGGCAGTAACATCAAATGGAGTAAAGATAGCCTCTTCAACAAATGGTGTTGGGAGAACTGGACAGCTACGTGCAAAAAAATGAAACTTGAGCACCAACTTACACCATACACCAAAATAAATTCAAGATGGATAAAAGACTTAAATATAAGCCGTGACACCATTAAAGTCCTAGAGGAGAACATCGGCAAGAAAATCTCAGATATTCCATGCAGCAACATTTTTACCGATATGTCCCCTAGAGCAAGGGATATACAGGAAAGAATAAACAAATGGGACCTCATCAAAATAAAAAGCTTCTGCATGGCCAAAGAAAACAGTATTAAATTAAAAAGACAACCAACTGTATGGGAAAACATATTTGCCAATGATACCTCAGACAAAGGTTTAATCTCCAAAATATACAAAGAACTTACAAGACTCCACTCTAGGAAGACATCGAACCCAATTAAAAAATGGGAAAAGGACTTGAACAGACACTTCTCCAAAGAGGACATACAGAATATCCAGAGACACATGAAGAGGTGCTCAATATCGTTAGCTATCAGAGAGATGCAAATTAAAACCACAATGAGATACCACTTTACACCAGTCAGGATGGCTATCATAAACAAAGCAATAAACAACAAATGTTGGAGAGGTTGTGGGGAAAAGGGGTCCTTAGTTCACTGTTGGTGGGATTGCAGACTGGTACAACCATTATGGAGAACAGCATGGAATTTTCTCAGAAAAATAAAAATCGACCTGCCTTTCGACCCAGCAATTCCACTGCTAGGATTATATCCCAAGAATCCTAAAACATCAATTTCAAAGAACCTATGCACCACAATGTTCATAGCAGCACAATTTACAATAGCCAAGAGTTGGAAACAACCTAGGTGCCCGTCAGTAAATGAATGGATCGAAAAATTGTGGTACATATACACAATGGAATTCTATGCTGCAGAAAGAAGGAGCTACTACCCTTTGCAACAACATGGATGGAACTGGAAAGTATTATGCTGAGTGAAATAGGCCAGGCATTGAAGGACAAATACCATATGATCTCACCTTTAACAGGAAGCTAAATAACAAAATAAACAAGCAAATAGAATAAAAACAAAGACACTAAAATAGAGAACAAGTGGGCAGCGACCAGAGGGGAGAGGGAAGGGAATTTAAGGGGAAAAACGAGGAGGGATTTTGAAGAACAAGTATGAAAGACACAAGGATGAGGTCTGTGGTGAGGGGGGTGATGAGAGGGAGGTGGGGAGATGGGGCGGAGGGGGGGTTGGGATGGGAGAAATTGACAAAAGAAAACTGTACTTGAAAAATAACTCAATAAATTAAAAAATAAATAAAATAAAATGAACCTGTGTGCAAAAATAAAAAATAAAAAATAAAATGAACGTGGGCATAGTAAATGAGGACCATCATGTAATGTGTGCGGGAAAAAAAAAGAAGTAAAGGCCAGTCATAATGGAGGTCATGGCTTTTTGCACCCCTTGAGAGAAAAAGCCATGCTGTCTTTTTTCTCCACAGGACTTGGTAGTCCATGTGAATGTCTCGTATCTCATCCACAATGTGGCAGATCCCATGAGCCAGTGTCTGCATCACCCACACCCCTGTGAATCAGCGCCTGAAAGGGCACAATCTGCTTCTGGGAAGCAAGGGAATTGATGCAAAATGGGGCAACAGTGGAGCAAGCAGCATTGTACCCTCTCTGACCCCATCCCATTGACAGCCCCACAATGCCCCAAAGATGGTTGCCCCACCCTGGTGAATACCTAAGGCTCCATCCCTTACCATGTAACAGGTGCCCTGAGACAAATATGGCCCAAGTGAAAGAACAAATCAAAATTCCAGAAAAAGAAATAAGCAACAAGGAGATAGACAACCTGTCTAATGCAGAGAGTTCAAAACGCTAGTAATCAGAATGCTCACAGACTTGATTGAGTTCGGTCATGAAATGAAGGCTACACAAAGTGAAATAAGGCAAAATATACAGGGAACTAGCAGTGAATGGAAGGAAACCAGGACTCAAATCAACGATTTGGAACAAAAGGAAGCAATAAACATCCAACCAGAACAGAATGAAAAAACAAGAATGCAAAAAATGAGGACAGGCTTAGGAACTTCTGGGACAACTTTAAACATTCCAACATCTGAATCACAGGGATGCCAGAAGGAGAAGAGGAAGAGTAAGAAATTGAAAACGTATTTATTTGAACAAATAATGGAGAACGTCCCCAATCTGGCAAAAGAAATAGACTTCTAGGAAGTCAAGGAAGCCCAGAGAGTTCCAAAGATATTGGACCCAAGGAGGAACATGCCAAGACACATCATAATTAAATTACCCAAGATTAAAGATAAGGAGAGAATCTTAAAAGCAGCAAAAGGAAAGGGGAGTGTTATCTACAAAGGTGTGCCCACAGGACTACCAGCTGATTTCTCAACAGAAAGCTTACAGGCAAGAAGAGGCTGCAAAGAAGTACTTGAAGTCATGAATGCAAGGACCTGCATCCAAAATTACTCTATCCAGCAAAGTTGTCATTTAAAATGGAAGGGCAGATAAAGCACTTCCCAGATAAGGTCAAGTTAAAGGAGTCCACCATCACTAAGCCCTTATTATATAAAATGTTAAAGGGACTTATCTAAGAAATAGAAGGTCAAAAACTATGAACAAGCAAAATATAACCAGAGACACTGAAATTAAGAACAATCTGACAGTGGGAAGGTGGGAGGGGTATTGGGGGGAGGGGGAAAGGGTTTTCAGGAGCAACTATAAAGGACACATGGACAAAACCAAGGGGTGGGGTGGAAGCAGGGGAGGGAGATTGGGATGGCTGGGGTGAGGAGGAGTGGTGGGGGATAAATGAAGGCAACTGAACTTGAACAACAATAAAATATTTTTTTAACTATGAACAGTAAAATGACAACAAATTTACAACTATCAACATCTAAACCTAAAAACAAAAACTAAGCAAACAACTAGAACAGGAACCAAATCCTAGAAATGGAGATCACATGGAGGGTTATTGGTGGGAAGGGGGAGGAGGAGATGGGGGGGAAAGGTACAGGGAATAAGAAGCATGATAGGTAGCACAAAATAGATAGGGGGAGGTTAAGAATAGTATAGGAAATGGAGAAGCCAAAGAACTTATATGTAAAACCCATGGACATGAAGTGTGGAGGGAAGGGGGAAGGAATGCTGGAAGGTGAGAGGGGCAAACCGGGGAAGAGGAGAATAAAGAAGAGAAAAAAATGGGGATAACTGTAATAGCATAATCAATAAAATATACTTTAAAAAAGAACTATGTACAACATTTAAGTCAGACCTTAGCTGTAATTAATGACCTAGCTTGTATTAGAGACCTCTGACACACAGGTTCACTACACTTCTTTGGGCCTTCAGATAAAATCCTACTCAAGACTTGGAAGATAGGATCCCCAGAAATTTGACTAGAAGGAAAGTGGACTTGGCTTTGGGATGTACTCCTTACCACCCACAACCATAGTGAAATTGGCAGAAATAAAAACTTTGCATTCATCACATTGAGAAAAGAAAGCACCAAAAGAACAATGGACCACCAAATCACAAGAAAACCTGAAAGCCATCTTTTGAAAATAATGACTTACATTATTTTCCTTGTTGTTTTTTTTTTTGTTTGTTTGTTCAATCCCATGTTGCAGAGAACTTATTCCTTTCAAATGAGATGAAAATATTTGGGCATATTTAGCAAAAAAAAAATGTTCTAAATATCTCTTGGTGTATTGAAAGATGAACCTCTGTCAAACAAACTTTCATTTCATATCTTGTAAGTATTTGTACACCCCTGGAAAGCATTCGAAATTATACTTTGTTTCTGCATATCAATAAGAGCATCACCTTCTTCCATATTTATAATTGGGGACTTATGGTAACTCTAAAGGACAGGGAAATATTTTCCTTCAAAGTCACTAATGGAGCCCTGGCTGGCGTAGCTCAGTGGATTGAGCGCAGGCCTGCAAACCACATGATCATTGTTCCATTCCCAGTCCAGGCGCATGCCTGGGTTGCGGGCCGGTTCCCAGCGGGGGACTCATGAGAGGCAACCATACATTGATGTTTCTCTCCTTCTCTCCTTCCCTTCCTCTCTAAAGATAAATAAATAAAATCTTTTTTAAGAAGTCACTAATGTAGCCCAAGCTGGAGAGTGTGCAACTTTTGTCAACTGTACTAAAAATTGTTTCGTGCTTTCAGCAGATGGGGAGATGAATTGCAACACCACCACTAATGTGTCTTATCCTTTAGTCACATTGAATTGCCTGCAAGATGGTTTCTAATATGTAGAAGGACTGTTTATTTCTATGTTCCAGCAAATAGTTCTAGGGGACCATGCTCTCTGGGAAGAATGATGGTGTTTATGCCTCAGAAGCCCCCCACCAGTTGGGCTTGATGGGAACTTTTTCTTGTACCTGATTATAACATTGGTTTGCACTTTTTTAGCCCCACTGAATATATACCTTTGACTATATTTGTAAAAGCATGGTCACCTCTTTGAATATAAAAGTAGGTTAGCTTGTGCTATGGTAAAATCTTCAAATGCCATCCCTCAAGCCATTAATGCCATTGTTGAAGAACTAGGACAAGTTACAGAAGCAGTATTAGAAAATTGTGTGGCTATAGGCTACCCCCTTTTAAGACTTAATCATGAATGTGAAGAATTTAAAGGACTCGTCTGCTTCAACCTGACTAATAACCCACAGCTCACACAGCATAAAGTAAAGCAAGTAAATGAAGTAGTGTTCAATGTAAAGAGAGGAATTCTTTGTTGTTGATTTATCTAATCTAACCTCCTAGCTGCTTAGTATTACTGGTCTTAGAGAGGCATTTGTTGTTATTCTTTTTATCTTTTTTTATCATAGCTTCTTGTTGCACACAGTGTGTCCTTTATGTGGATCTGCAATTATGAGACTTTCTAATGCTAAGATACATGCTCAAAAGTAAAATGATTATTTCCATATGAAACTAATCTCATAGAAATAAGATAGTTAGAACTAACTGGGAAATGATGGGGGAACACAAGAGTTAACTTTTTTTACCTTTGGTTATAGTTATTAGGTTAGTGATTAATGCACATAGAAAGCTCTTGTTCCAGGAACTAGAATGCAACCAATTCAACCTTTGTGCCCCAGGAAAACTGTGAATGATCAAAATGGTATCTGAGCCATTGTACTCCAGGGAGAGAACATCCACTGGCCAGGATGCAGATAAAGAACTCCTGGTTAGCAGATGAAAGGATGCTAGATTTTCATCACTGGTCTGCAACTTTTATCTGATTAACCTTTCCACCGAATTCCAAACCCCTTACCTACCCTTTTCTTCTCCTTATAAAAAAGGTCACCTTGAAATGAGATGTTAAGATCATTTTAGGGTATATAACCCACTGTCTTCTCAACTGACTGGCATCTGAATAAAGCACCCATAAAGATTCAATAAAGCACCCATAAAGATTCTCTTGTCTCTGCTTATTGGTTTTGGTAGTGACAGGCAACACAAATGCCAACTTTTCTGGTTTCAGTTCCATAGCCAATAGGGAGAAAATCTGGAACTTTTCCAACTTTTGAATCTAGTTCTCCTTTTACAAAATAACAGCTAATGTGAACCATCATACAGAGGACTCTCAAGGAATAGGTTTTCATAATAACTGTTTTGTGCCTAAAAGTTCATGGGCCATTTTTAGGGCAGCCATCTGTCTGAGAAATCAAAAGGGTAGAATAATTTAAATGAGAAATGGTGCCTCTCTCCCCAGAAAAGTGTGGGTAACAGGTTTAAGAAGCAGTGCTGAAACATCAGTAGGGGGGAGATAAAACAAGATTACACATGCTGTTAAGAGATACACCTAATCAGGAATCTAAACCCAAACAGAATGAATTGCCCTTATCCCTGATTAGCAATCTAGAAACTCTTTAGTGATTCATAAAATTCTGCAAGTTAAATCCTGGAATGGAGAAGTTACCACAAGAGGGAGGAAAGGGCAGCCTGACTAGAAAGAAATATCAAGAAGAAAAGAGAAAATTTTATCAAGAGAGAAGCAGATTACAGACATGAAGGAAATGAAAAGAAAAAAGAAAAAAAACAATGAGAAAAATATCAAGGTAATGGAGGAAAAAAGTAAACAACATCAAAAACCAGTTGTTAAAACTGAGAAATTCAGGAGCTATCCCAATGAGTGATCATCAGTGTCCTAGCACGAATGTATTATTATGAATGTTTCTGAAAATAGAGTATTTGATCTTCTCAGCTTCTAGGTCAGAGATCAACATAAAATCAAAATGCTTTGGGAACCTTTATAATAGTGACAGGATAAAAGAGAGCTTTTCTGGCATATAGGTCCAAAAAGTTCAGTTCCAGGACTTCGAAAGGAGTTAAGGAAATGTGATCCTCTTTGTTGACTTTCAACTTTTGGGGAAATGCAGCTCTAGAAGAAAGAGAAGTGGAGCCTGAGTTTTGAAATCTGCAGCAAATTGCAAAGTTTGGTGAGAAGTTACCAAAAAGCTCATGGATACAGAGAAAAGCAGCAAGAGAATTGGGGCAAGAACTAAACAAGGTGTCTATTGTCAGAAGCAGAAGAATCTCTCCCTCGGGTAGGCAGCTACCCTGTGAGCAGGCTTCCAGCTCTGCTCTGAGTCAGCAGCTACCCTGATTCCATTCCTCAGCAGAGTTCGAGTTTCTGGCTTTGTGCCCAGCAACGCCCAATTCCTTCTAGTTAGCAGGAGTAGTTTCAGCCACCCAGTTTCCCTCCCTAGGCTGGGAAGGAGAAGGCCAAGGGCTGGACTAAGAGAAAACACTACATAAAAAGGACATTTGCCCATAAGAGGCCCTGATGCCAGTCAGCAGGACTTTGATCAAAGCTGCAGGCATCTAGGTAAGGCCTAAGTTATAGTTAGAATCTAGGCAAAAGAAATAAAAGAAAGAGGAATTATAGAGATTAAAAGGAAAAAAATGATGTTTTCATAGACATTACTTTCTCTAAAGTTTTTCAGAGGAAAAAAATCCTGATTGTCATTAAAATCTGTGGCATACAATGATACCTCAGAAAAGGGTTTGATCTCCAAAATATAAAAAGAACTCAAACAACTCCACTCAGGAAGACAAACAACCCAATTAAAAAATAGGCAAAAGAGGTTGGAAGATGGCAACAGAGTAGGAGGGAGCAGATTCCACTTCCCCCTACACATGGGAGAAAAACCTGGCAGATCTACAGAGGAACAGAGCAAACAGCCAACAGTACCCCAGCATATATGAAAATAAGAGACCATAAAATTGTAGCAGACACTGAAAAACCAGAAGGTAAGGAGACTACTCCAGGACAAGAAGGTCCCAGGGACCAGCACGGAGATGAGGCTGTAGCTCAGGCCAAGCACCTCGCGTTTGGCATCCAGTGCTCAGCACTCAGCATTAGGTCTACCACAGACTCTTTGAGAGCCGCAGACCTGCCACAGAGTCCTTGGGAGAAACAGGTCAACTGCTCCCTCCCTCCCTGGCCAAGCAAGGTTTGAGCAGCACCCGGAGAGACCTTGTTGCATGAAATTGCAGAGAGGGGAATAAGGACAGAAAGGCAAACACACAAGGGCCATGATCACCCACAGAGTCTGTGGTCACAGGCTTGGGAGAGTTGAGAGTCACAGTGTCAGGCTCTGACACAGATGGTCACCTGTCAGGCTGGGGAGTTGGTATGTGCTGAGCAGCAGGCTTGAGTGGGAGGAATTTCTCAGAAAATGAAACTGTTTGGGAGATTTTCCTGGGACACCTGCTCGGCTTACACCCCACCCAGTTGGGCAGCAATCCGAGGTTGCACGGAAGTCCCTGCATTCCCCCATAGCACTGGAAAGGGTTTGAGCCCAAGCCTACGGGACCCAAGCGGCCTGGCCTGCATGCACACCCACCTGCACCCCAGCCCACAGTGATGACCCCAGGAGAAAGAGTGCTCTGAAGAAGCCCTGGATCCCCCACCTGGGGCACTGGGGAGAGGCGCCAGATTAGCTCTTAGGACAGTGCTTCCAAGAATGGCTGAGTACACAAGGGCCACACCAATCCCCCTCAGCCTGCTGCAGCCAGCAAGACCAGAAAAACCGGCTTGGCCGGTTTGAAACCAACAAGAGGTTTTTTTGTTTGTTTGTTTTGGTTTTTATCTTTTGTTTTTTTTTAATTTGTATTATTGTTTATCTTTCAATACCTTTTTTCTCTTTTTCCTTCTTTCTTGTTTTATTCCTTCTTACTTTCTTTCTAATTTTATCTCTTCTTCATTTCCCCTGCCTTTTTTTTTTATGTACCCACAAGTGAGACAAAAAACTTGGAACTGTGAAAGGACCAGAGTTGGGCCCAAAGAGGGGGCATCCCAACAGTTGAGACAGTGAGACAAATTTCACTTTGCTATTGCAGAGAAACTACAAGCTACTGCATATTTGTATTATTAGTTTTTTTTTCATTATTTATACATCTTATATTTTAATAGTGTTTTTGTACTCCTTTCAGGATAGTCTTCTAAGCTTGGCTTGTTATATTGTATCATTTGACAGGTTTGCCCTGTTCTCTCCTCCACAGTGTATTGCTAATTTAATATCCTTCACATCACTTGTATTCCTTTAGCACACTACATAACCTTCTATACCCCTATTTATCTTATCCAGATCACATAGATTCTGTCATATGATTGTTGCTCTAATGTTATTGTAAATAATAGTTGTTTTATACAATTGTAAGTACTTCACATCACCCCTCCTGGACCTTAGCCCACTTCACAGTCTCCTGAACTCTATTACTGTAATAGTTAACTCTATTCTCTCACACACTACACCTATTTACTATCCTTTACTCTCACTTTACTTCAGAATCTGACCTCCCACAAACTCACTGCTTTCTAAATCCAACTCAGAATCCTTCCCTCCCCAACAAGAGTCTTATCTTCTTTCCATCCTTTCTTAAAAGTGGCTAGTTGGGTTGAAGATCATGGTTAACACTAAACATAGCCAAAGGATCTCCTATCTCTTTTCTACCACCTGCTACAGTAAATATTATAGAATACTCTCTTGCTGTCTTAAACCATTTTGCCTTCCCAGTCCAACTGATCACAAAAAATAAAAGAGTAGGTGGAAGTGGTGAACACCAAGATACCCACTGGAAGAGAAAACCCAACAACAAAGGAACCAGCAACAGATAACAACAGAAGAAAGTGAAGGAGGGAGTAGAAACCATACAAACTTCAATTCAGGACCTAGCTGGAAATACAACTAAGTAGTGGAGAAACTACCCAGTACAAACAACTGAACAAGAGCAAAAGAGAATCCTCAAAACCTTGTACACACAGAAGAACTAGCTTCAACACAACCTGCCCTCACCAGCACAACAAACTACAAGAGGTGGTGGATAGAGTGACCATAAGTTAACCAACTGGTGAAAAGGACCCACAAAAGAAAGACCCAAAAATGATCAAAACCCAAAGACAAACACAGAGCCAACATAAAGGACAGCCCAAGACCAGTGAGCTTGGGAGATCATGGAGATGACACCACTAAATCTCATAGGTATTCTACCACAGAAGTTCACACCATAAACCCAGAGAGCCAGAACAAATCAATTTAAGAAGCTGAAGCTAACAAGAAGAGTCTCACAAACAATGAGAAGACAAAGAACCAATCCCCAAGTGAAAAGAAAGGAGGAAGCCTCAGAAAGAATGCTAGATGAAATAGAGGCAAGTCAGCTATCAGATACTGAATTCAAAGCACTGGCTCTCAGGAAGTTCAAAGAGCTCACAGTGAGCTACCAGAAACTACAGGGGAGCTACAATGAACTCACTGCAAACTGTATCAACATAAAAAAAGAAATAGAAAATATCAACAAGGGCCAAAAGGAAAAGGAAATACAATTTCTGAACTGAAGAACACAGTGGAAGGAATCAAAACCAGGATCAATGAAGCAGAAGATCAGATCAGCGAGTTGGAGGACAAAGTAGAAAAAAACTCTCAGAAAGAGCAAGAAAAGGAAAAGAGGCTCAGAAGGAATGAAGAGGGATTAAGAGAAATGCAAGACAATATGAAACGTAATAATATCCAAATAATAGGGATACTCACAGGAGAAGAAGAACAAGAAATAGAAAACCTATTTGACACAATAATGAGGGAAAACTTCCCTAATTTGATGAGAGAAAAAGTCACACAAATCCAGGAAACACAGAGTCCCAATCAAGAGGAACCCAAAGAGGCCCACTTCAAGACATATCATCATTAAAATGGCAAAACTCCAAGACAAAGAGAGAATCTTAAAGGCAGCAAGGGAGAAAAAGGAAGTAACATACAAGGGAGCCCCAATAAGGTTAGCTACTGACTTCTCAATGGGAACGCTCCAAGCCAGAAGAGAATGGCAAGAAATATTCCAAGTAATGAGAACCAGAGACCTGCAACCAAGACTACTTTACCCAGAAAGGCTCTCAAATCAAGATAGAAGGCCAAATAAAGAGCTTCCAAGACAAAAGAAGTCTAAAATAATATGCCTCCACCAAGCCAGCTCTACAAGAAATACTAAAAGGACTGCTTTAAGGAAAGGAAGGTAAAGAGAGAGACAGGAACACAGGTACAAAAATGGAAATGAACAAGTACCTATAAATAATAACATTAAATGTAAATGGATTAAATGCTCCAATCAAAAGACATAGAATAGCTGAATGGATAAGGAAGCATGACCCACACATATGCTGCCTACAAGACACCCACCTCAGGACAAAAGACCTACACAGACCTGCAAGTGAAGGGCTGGAAACAAATTTTCCAAGCAAATGGGCAGGAAAAAAAAAGCCAGGGTAGCAATACTCATATCAGATAAAATGGACATCAAAAAAGGGGCTGTAAAGAGAGACTCAGGAGATCACTTCATAATACTCATGGGAAGAATCTACCAAGAAGACATAAACATTGTAAATATATATGCACCCAACATAGGGGCACCCAAATATATCAAGAAAATCTTAGAGGATTTCAAGAAAGATATTGACAGCAACACAATTATAGTAGGGGATTTTAACATCCCACTGTCAAAAATGGACAGATCCTCCAAACAAAATATCAACAAAGATATTGTGGCATTGAACAATGCCCTAGGTGAAATGAACTTAACTGACAAATATAGAGCCCTTCATTCCAAAGAAGCTAAATACACATTCTTTTCAAATGCACATGGAACATTCTCAAAGATAGACTACATGACAGGACACACAAGAAAAAACCCTCAACAAATTCAAGAAAATTGAAATCATCCCAAGCATTTTCTCCAACCACAAGGGACTGAAACTGGAAACCAACCCCAAAGGAAAAAACCCCAAACACTCCAAATCATGGAGTCTGAATGGCATGCTATTAAACAACGAATGGGTCAAGAATGAAATTAGGGAAGAAATAAAAAAAGTTTCTGGAAACAAATAAAAATGAACTCACAACAACCCAAAACTTATGGAACACAGCAAAGGCAGTCCTGAGGGGGAAGTTCATAGCAGTAGAGCCCAACCTAAGAAAGATAGAAACATTTCAAACAAACAACCTAACCCTATGCCTACAAGGAACAACAGCAACGACAGCCCAGAGCAAGTACATGGTAGGAAATAACAAAGATCAGAGCAGAATTAAATGACATAGAACTAAAAGCACAATTCTAAGGATCAATGAATCCAGGAGCTGGTTTTTTGAAAAGATTAAAAAAAATCAACAAGCCTCTAAGCAGTCTCACCAAGAAAAAAAGTGAGAAGACCCAAATAAACACAATCAGAAATTAAAGAAGAGAGATTACCACTGACCCCACAGAAATACAAAGAATGGTAAGAAACTACTATGAAGAACTGTATGCCAACAAATTTGAAAACCTGGGTGAAATAATCAAATTTTTAGAAAAATATAATCTTCCAAAACTCAATGAAGAAGCAGAAATCCTGAACAGATCAATAACAGCAGATGAAATTGAAGCAATAATCAAAAAACTCCCAACACACAAAAGCCCTGGACCAGATGGTTTCGCAGGAGAATTCTACAAAGCACTTAAGGAAGAGCTAACCCCTATCCTTCACAGACTACTCCAAAAAGGGCAAAATGATGGAAGACTCCCAAACTCTTTTTATGAAGCCAGCATCATCCTAATCCCAAAACCAGACAAAGACATAACAAAGAAAGAAAACTTCAGGCCAATATTGCTGATGAACATAGACACTAAAATCCTCAACAAAATATAGGCAAACCACATCCAACAATACATTAAAAAGATCATACACCATGAGCAAGTGAGATTCATTCCAGGGATGCAAGGAGGGGTCAATATTTGCACGTCAGTAATGTAATGCATAACATAAACAAAATCAAAGACAAAAATTATATGATCATATCAATATGCAGAAAAAGCATTTAATAAGATACAACACCCATTTGTGATAAAAACACTCAGCAAAGTGGGAATAGAGGGAGCATTCCTCAACATAATAAAGGCCATATATGAGAGACCTACAGCCAACATCATACTCAACGGGGAAAAGTTAAAATCTTTTCCACTAAGATCAGGAACAAGACAAGGTTGTCCACTTTCACCACTTCTATTCTATATAGTATTGGAAGTTTTAGCCACAGTAACCAGACAAGAAAAGGAAATAAAAGGTGTCCAAATCAGAAAGAAGGAAACAAAACCGTCATTGTTTGCAGATGACATGATAGTGTACATAGAAAATCCTATAGACTCTACCCAAAAACTGCTTGACCTAATAAACGAATTTGGCAAAACAGTGGGATACAAAGTCAATAGCCAGAAATCAAAGGCATTTTTGTATACCAACAATGAAACAGCAGAATCAGAAATCAAGAAAAATCTCATCTGATATAGCAAAACCAAAAATAAAATATCTGGGAATAAACCTAACCAAGGAGATAAAAGACCTGTATGCAGAAAACTACACAACAATGAAGAAAGAAACCAAGGAAGACACAAACAAATGGAAACATATACCATGTTCATGGATTGGAAGAATTAACATCATCAAAATGTCCATACTACCCAAAGCAATCTACAGATTCAATGTAATACCTATTAAAGTACCAATGACATAATTCTGAGACATAGAACAAACACTTCAAAAATTTATATGGAACCATAAACGACCCCAAATAGCAGCTGCAATTTTGAGAAAAAAGAAAAAAGTAGGAGGGATCACAATACCTGATATCAAACTATATTACAAGGCCACTGTAATCAAAACAGTCTGGTACTGGCATAAAAACAGGCACATAGAGCCCTGGCTGGTGTAGCTCAGTGGATTGAGCGCAGGCCTGCAAACCACACAATCACGGTTCTATTCCCAGTCAGGGCACATGTCTGGGTTGCAGGCCAGTTCCCTGCAGGCCAGTTCCCAGCAGGGGACACACAAAAGGCAACCATACATTGATGTTTTTCTCCCTCTCTCCTTCCCTTCCCCTCTAAAGAAATAAATAAAATCTTAAAAAAAAGGCACATAGACCAATGGAACAGAACAGAGAGCCCTGAAATAAACCCAAGTCTCTACAGTCAATTAATATTTCACAAAGGGGACAGCAACATAAAATGGACTAATAGTAGACTCTTCAAACAAATGGTGTTGGGAGAACTGGATAGCTATGTGCAAAAAAAAAAAAAGATAAAATTCAAGCACCAACTTACACCATACACCAAAATAAATTCAAGGTGGATAAAAGACTTAAATATAAGCCATGACACCATTAAAGTCCTAGAGGAGAACATTGGCAGGAAAATCTCAGATATTTCACGCAGCAACATTTTTAGTGATATGTCCCCTAGAGCAAGGGACATAAAAGAAAGTATAAACAAATGGGATCTCATCAAAATAAAAAGCTTCTGCACAGCTAAATAAAACAGTATTAAAATAAAAAGAGAACCAACCATATGGGAAAACACATTTGCCAATGATACCTCAGACAAAGGTTTAATCCCCAAAATATACAAAGAACTTACACAACTCCACTCTAAGAAGACAAACAACCCAATTAAAAAGTGGGCAAAGGACTTAAACAGATACTTCTTTGAGAAGGACATACAGAGGATCCAGAGACACATGAAAAGATGCTCAATATCACTAGCTATCAGAGAGATTCAAATTAAAACCACTTTGATGAGATACCACTTTACACTGGTCAGAACGGCCATCATAAACAAAGCAACAAATAACAAATGTTGGAGAGGTTGTGGGGAGTTCACTGTTGGTAGGATTGCAGACTGGTGCAACCACTATGAAAAACAGTATGGAATTTCCTCAGAAAACTGAAAATGGATCTGCCTTTTGAGCCAGCAATTCCATTGCTAGGATTATATCCTAAGAACCCTGAAACACCAATCCGAAAGAACCTATGCACCCCAATGTTCATAGCAGCACAATTTACAATAGCCAAGTGCTGGAAGCAACCTAGGTGTGCGTCAGTAAATGAATGGATCAAAAAACTAGGGTACATTTACACAATGGAATTTTATGCAGCAGAAAGAAAGAAGGAGCTACTACCCTTTGTGACAGCATGGATGGAACTGGAGAGCATTATGCTAAGTGAAATAAGCCAGGCGGTAAAAGACAAATACCATATCATCTCAACTTTAACTGGAACATAGTCAACAAAACAAACAAGCAAGCAAAATATAACTAGAGAGATTGAAATTAAGAACAATCTGACAGTAACCAGAGGGGAGGTGGGAGGAATAATAGGGGGGAAGGATTTTCAGGAACTAAAAAAACACATGGACAAAACCAAGGGGGATAGAGGCAGTGGTGGGGAGATGGGGATAGCTTGGTCGAGGTGGGCAGAGTGCTGGGGGGTAAATGCAGACAACTCTACTTGAAAAACAAAATAATTTTTTAAAACTTGTGGCATACCAGTAGGGTTTTATTTCCTGCTCGAGGGACCCTTTTAATGGTGAACTGCAGGTTGCAACACAATAACTTATCAATTCAACTACACCAAAGGTTTCTGAAGACAGTGGCTTATCTGCCCAAGAAGGTTGTAAATAAATTTCTAATGGAACCTGGCATCACTATGAAGGAGTTCTAACTTCACACTGTTGGGGTAATTTACCATGATGGCTTCAGAGCAAACTAACTTTATAGAGCACACTTTTTTAAAAAGACATTTATTCAGCATTATGATCAGACTATTGCATTTAGCAATCAACAGTATGGGTGCAAAAAAAAAAACCAAATTAAAACTCTATTGGAATGCCTCACATTTTCCACAAAACAAACTAAAATAGCCTCTTATACAATTAGTTACAAATACAGTCCTCAAGGGTTTTGGGGGGTTTGTTTGTTTGTTTGTTTGTTTGTTTTTTGCCTGTTCACATGAGTATTGTCTAAAATGTATCTTCTTTGTAGCAGCTAGGCCCTACCACCACTGTGCTTGGCTAAGTTCACAAATCTGTTGTAACCTGTAGCTTCCCTGTCACTTCTCTGGCCCTCCTCTTCTAGTAAGCTTTGTTTTTTGGAAGTAATTAAAATGTCTGCCACTTTTATAGCTAGTGCTACTGCTGGAACCAGAACAGCCACCTTGGTTTCAAGGTTTGACAGAGTACTGGCCTCCATCAATAAAGGGGCCAGAGCTTCTGCCTCCAGTTTTCTCCTTTCATGGGTGAAAAATTTGAAGATGGAATATTGTAAATTCCAAAATCATTGTAACTTCTGCCACCTCCAAAATTATGTCCACTACCACTGCCAAAACCATCTCCATCCCCTGTATTGTTATGGCTGTCATAGCTGACACTCCTGCCATAGCCACTGCCCTGGTTTTCATAAACCTGTCCACCATTTCCATAGCCCCTGCTTCCTCCAGAGTAACCAGAGCCACCTCTTTCATAACCACCATCATTACCAAATCCATTATAGCCATCCCCACTGCCACCATATCGAACACCACCATGGCTACCACCAAAGCAACCTCAACCACCAAAAGTTTCCTCCATGACCAAAGTTGCCATTCCCTCCAAACCTTCCCCTCCAAGTTTCCAGAACCACTTCAATCTCTTTGGCTGGATGAAGCACTAGCCATTTCTTGCTTAGGTAGGGCTGTCCTTACTTCACAGTTGTGGCCATTTACACAATGGCATTTCTGAATAACAATCTTGTCTACAGAAACATGGTCATCAAAGGTTACAAAAGCAAAGCCTCTATTTTTGCCACTGCTGTGGTCAGTCATGATTTTAATTACTTCAATTTTCCCATACTGTTCAAAATAATCTCTTAGATGATGTTCTTCAGTGTCTTCTTTAATACAACTGACAAAAAATCTTTTTCATAGTTAAGTGGGCACCAGGTCTTTGAGAATCTTTCCTTGAGACAGCTGTCTTTGATTCTACAACTCTTCCATCCACCTGTGGCCTTGCATTCATGGCTGCATCCACCTCTTCCACAGTGGCATATGTGGCAAACCCAAAGCCTCTGAGTACATGGTGTTTAAATTTCTCATCACCACACAGTCTGTGAGCATTCCCCATTGTTCAACATGGCTTCTCAGACTCTCTTCTATTGTTTCAATGTTTAAACCTCCAACAAAGAGCTTCCACAGCTGTTCTGGCTCTTTGGGAGACTTTGACCTAGACATAAAGGCTGCAGGAGGGGAGACCAATGATGCTTACTCAGCAGAATCCACTGGCAGAAAGGGGTGATCTAACAAACATATCTCCATACCAATAGTTTTGAAAGCACTTAATTTGTCCCAACCTCCTACACATATCCCCAAAATATATCTAGTGGATACCTAGACATTGGCCAAAAGACATAAAGGACAATTGGCCTGTATCAATATTTGTAAAAATTGTTGTCTTAAAGTCCTAGGTAAAAATGCTTTTCTCACCACAAGATAAAATTAGCATTCTGTGAAGCAAGGGAAACAATTGAGCTCTTAAGTTAGTTCAAATGAAGCATTCATTTACTCAAAGGTTTTTGCCCATGTCTTACTTACTAGTAAAAATTGTATTAAAATTTTGTTATATGCTGGGCTAGACATATAAAGCAGAATGAGTACTGGCCAAGTAGCTCTGTTGGTTAGAGCATCATCACCATACAACAAGGTTGTGGGTATGATTCCCATTCAGGACACATATAAGAATGAATCAGTGAATTCATAAATAAGAGGAACAACAAATTAATGTTTTTCCCTCTTCCTCTGTAAAAAATCAATCAATAAAAAAAAGATTTAAAATAGAATGAGACATGTCTGGCTATGAAAAAAGTCAGAATCTAAAGAGAAAGTGAAGTATATATATCATAAACAATTACCATGTGTGTGACTCTTGAACTCAACCCTTAAAAGAAGAATAGGATTTCTAGAAAGAGAGAGAAGAAACAAAGGCATTCCTACTTGTGCATGAGGCAGTGGCTGGTAAGTTCAGGTGCATTTAGGCTTCTAGGATAGCCACTGCCACAATCCTGCTGGAGATGTACAACCATATCACTGAAGAGACACTTGTGCTCAAGTTCAAGAACACAGCCACCAGAAACAAGTCAGAAGCAGTAGAAGTAACATTTACAGATTCTGACGGTGTCCTCTGTCATGTTTCAAATCCTACTAAAGATAAAACAAAAGTGTTCATCAGTCTTTCTTCAAAATTCTATAAGGAACTTCAGGCACATGGTATTGATGAGTTACTAAAGAGAGTATACAGAGTTTCTTGGTAAATCTAGAATCAGGATACAGCACCTCTTTGCTATATGGCCTTGAAAATCTGCCTGCATCCAAGGATTCCACTGTGCACGTTGAAATTGTTTTGCCTCCGTCTTTGAGAAAAACTTCCAGATCCAAGAAGAGGGCAAGGAAGGAGAGAATAGGGCAGTTATCCATAATAGGGATGATGAAAACATGCATGTTGAGTCTAAAAAAGACAAAATCACAGTAGACTTTATTACAGTATTTAAGGATGACAGTGATGTGGTCATTAGAAGGTGTTCATGCAGGAGTACAAAGAACATAGAGCCAACCACACAACCCCACAGGCCCTTTTTAGCCACAGGGAACCTCCTCTTGAGTTGAAGGACAGTGATGCTGCTGTGGGTGACAACACTGGCTATATTACCTTCACGCTGTTCCCTCTCCACACCAATGCCAGTGCTGGAGACAACACAACCCACCTGTTTCACACATGCTGGGACCACCCTGCGCTACAACATCAAGTGAATGTAAGGCCTACACACACGTATGTGGGCAAAAGTGTCCCACTTCCTCAAGTTGCTGAACAATCATGCCCAGATGCCAAGAAAAAAGAAATGAAAACATTCAATGTGAAGACATTTTCATCCCACTAACTCTTGGGACGAGAAAGAGAAAGTGGGTGGCAACCGAAAGCTGAACACTTGCTGCTGGATAATTGTAAGTTTCAATGTCACACTTCTTCAAGTTCTTAAGGAATTCACCATTTTGGTTGCATTTTGTACACATTTGAATAATAATCTCCAGAAGTGAACTATGCTTGTAAGGAGTCCATGGTTCCCAAGAATTTTTTTAAAAAGTATCAGAATACCTGATGTCAAACTATACTATAAGGTCACTGTAACAAAACAGCTTGGTGCTGGCATAAGAACAGGTATATAGATCAATGGAACAGAACAGAGAGCCCAGAAATAAACCCATGCCTTTATGGTCAATTAATATTTGACAAAAGAGGCAGAGCATACAATAGAGCAAAGATGGTCTCTTCAATAAATGGTATTGGGAAAACTGGACTGGTACACACAAAAAATTGAAACTATACCACCAACTTACTCCATACACAAGAATAAACTCAAAATGGATAAAAGACTTAAATGTAAGTCACAAAACCATAAAAATTCTACAGGAAAACATAGGCAGTAAAATTTCAGACATCTTGGGTAGCAATATTTTTGCCAATGTATATCTCCTGGGACAAGGGAAACAAAAGAAAAATAGACAAATGGACTACAAGTTATTCTGCACAACTCGAGAAACCATCAACAAAATGAAAAAAGAACCCACTGTATAGAAGAACATATTTGCCAATGATACATATGATAAGGGTTTAATTTTCAAAATATACAAGGTCTGTTTAAAAGCAAATAGAGACATTTTTTAAGAAGATACAAGATACAAAAACATTGTACATAGAACAACGATACCTTAGTCCCCTTCAAAGTAGGCACCTTGGGACCTCACAGAGTTCTCCCAATTACCATCAGCTTCAGTGTGATATTTTCCTGAATTTCACTGATGGTCTGAAATCTTTTCCCTTTCAAAGGTGATTATAGTTTTGGGAAAAGCCAGAAGTTGTAGGGCACCAAATCTAGGCTGTAGGGGGATGCTGAGTCTCCCAAGTAATTTCATATTTTCCCAAAAAACTGCATGTAGTCATGATGTCGTGATGAAGCTGCCAATCACCAGGTGCCCACAGCTGCAGCCTTCTGAATCATCTGAATAATTTACACAGAGGAATGTTCAAGCTTAATAAAAAAAATTTTATGCAGATTCATTACTCTGCCTGCTCCATTATTTTGAATGTAATGACAACACAGTATACATACTCACTCAATGTCATCTACTACTCCCAATGACTAGTAGAGTGGAGTTGTCATTGGTCACATATGCACATTCCAGTCCATTATCCTTGGCTGCCAGGTTACATCAATGTCATGAAAACCATTCTCATAATACTAACAATGGCTGGACTTTTTTTGGACAGAACTCATATAAAGAACTTATACAACTCAGCACCAGGAAGACAAACAATCCAATATTTAAAATGGGCAAAGGACCTTAATAATCACTTTCCCAAAGAAGACATACAGATGGCCCATAGACACATGAAAAAATGCTCTGTGTCACTAATTATCAGAGAGATGCAAATTAAAACTATGTTGAGATATCACCTCACACCTGACTACTATCAATAAATCAACCAACAAGTGCTGGTGAAGATGCAGAGAAAAGGGAAACCTCATACATGGTTGGTGGGAATGTAGACTGGTGCAGCCACTGTGGAAAACAATATGGAGTTTCTTCAAAAAATTAAAAGTGGATCTGCCTTTTGACCCAGAAATCCCACTTCTGGGAATTTATCTGAAGAAACTCAAAGCACCAAATAATATATGCACTCCTGTGTACAGAGCAGTGTTATTTTTAATAGCCAAGATCTGAAAACAGCCCAAGTGCCCATCAGTAGATAAGAGTATTAAAAAGCTGTGATACATTTACACAATGGAATATTATGTGGGAGGAAAAAAGAAGAAACTCTTTCCTTTTTTGTCAACATGGACCTGGAGAGCATTGTGCTAAGTGAAATAAGCCAATCAGAGAAAGAAAAATACCATGTGATCTCATTTATGTGTGGAATCTAATGAAAAAAATAAACTGACAAACAAAATAGAAACAGGCATGGATACATGGAACAGACTAACATTAGTTGTCAAAGGGGAAGGGCAAGAGGGCTGTATGAAAGAAGGTGAAGGGATTGGCCAAAGAACATATATGCATGACATGTGGACACAAACAACATTGTGGTGATGGCCTTAGGGAATGGGGTGTAGTGACTGGGTAGAGGAGGGCAAAGGGGGAGAATGGGGACATCTGTAATAGGGTCAATGATGAAAATAAAGTTTAAAAAAAGAAACAAAGTCATTCCTGTTGGGACAAATGTGTGGGACCATCATAGCCACTGGGACCTGCAAACAATCCCTTAAATGTGGAAGAGTAGCAGGCCAGGGGACTAAAGAGAGAGGCAAGCTCAGATGTTACAGATCCTCATTAACCATGAAACAAATAATGAGGGAAAATAATGAACAAAGCCTTGAGACATCAACCACCACATACTCTACCAGCTTTCTCTTAAAGTCCCTGGTAGAAACTTAACATAAGTTTTCTTTTTTTTTTAACTTTTTTTATTGATTATGCCATTACATATGCTCTATTCCCCCCTCCATTTCCCTCCACCCTGCATACCCCTCCCCCACCATTTCCCCCTTTAGTTCATGAACACGTGTCTCAAATTCTTTAGATTCAGTATTTCCCCTGCTATTCTTACCCTCCCCCTATCTATTTTCTATCTACTGTCTATGCTACTTATTTTCTGTACCTTCTCCCCCCCTTCCCCTCCTCCCACTCCCCTGTTGCTAACCCTCCATGAGATCTTCATTTCTATGGTTCTGCTCCTGATCTAGCTGTCCTCTTAGTTTGCTTTTGCTTTAGGTGTGGTTCTTAATAACTGTGAGTTTGCTGTCCTTTCACTGTTCATCTTTTTTATCTTCTTTTTCTTAGGTAAGTCCCTTTAACATTTCATATAATAAGGGCTTGGTGATGATGAACTCCTTGAATTTGGTCTTATCTGAGAAGCACTTTATCTGTCCTTCCATTCTAAATGAAAACTTTGCTGGGTAGAGCAATCTTGGTTGTAGATCTTTGGTTTTCATGACTTGGAATACCTCTTTCCAGCCCCTTCTTGCCTGTAAGGTCTCTTTTGAGAAATCAGCCGACAGTCTGATGGGAACTCCTTTGTAGGTGACTGTCCCCTTATCTCTTGCTGCTTCTAGGATTCTCTCCTTCATTTTAATCTAGGCTAATATAACGATGATGTGCCTTAGTGTGTTCCTTCTTGGGTCCAACTTCTTTGGGACTCTCTGAGCTTCCTGGATTTCTTGGAAGTCTATTTCCTTTGCCATCTTGGGGAAATTCTCCTTTATTATTTGTTCAAATAAGTTTTCCACTGGTGGCTGTGCCTTTCCCCCTTCTGGTACCCCTATAATTCGGATGTTGGAACGTTTAAAGATGTCCTGGAGGTTCCTAAGCTTCTCCTCATTTTTCTGAATTCTTATTTCTTCATTCTTTTCTGTTTGATCATTTTTTTCTTCCTTCTGGTCCACTCCCTTGGTTTGAGTCCCACTTTTCTTTCCATTACTATTGGTTTCCTTTGTATTACCATTCATTTCAATTAGTTTAGCTTCCATATGTTTCTCTAATTTGTGACTAAAATCAACCAGTTCTGTAAGGATCCTGATAACCAGTGTTTTGAACTGTGCATCTGAAAGACTGGCTATTTCTTCATCGCTTAGATCTATCGGTTCTGGGGCTCTGAGTTGTCCTAGAGCCATTTTTGGTTTATTCGTGCTGTTAAGTAAGCGGAGCCAAGCCTTAGTTATTTACCAGGACGGGGCCACCCTGGTCGCTGGTTTGTGACACTGTGTGTGGGGGCGTGGTCAGAGAGGGAGCAATGGCGGTCCTCTCCGCTAGCCCAGCCCGTCCAGTCACACCACTCACCTCGGGCTTGTTTATCAGATTGGAATTGTGCGTGGCTGCTGCCCCACGCAGGCTTCCCTTCTCACTGGTTTCTCCGCACGTAAATGCGCGGAACGACCTGCCGCGCCTCTTCCCTGTGCGCTCCCGTAGCTAGCTCGCTCACGATCAGCGCTTTCGGCTGCTTGCATGCTCACCGCGCACCACCTGGGAATTTTTTCTTGCTAACCTGCTCCGCTGCTGGCTTCGCTCCTCATACCGGTCCAGCTGAGTATCTAGTTGTCCTTTGAACTCTGTATTGTCGATTTTCCATGTGGCTTGGTTGTGACTGCTGTTAAAAATAGTTGTTCTTAGATTTGGTTGTGCACAGAGGCAAGGTGGTTCCTCCACCTACGTCTCCATCTTGGCGGAAGTCCAGAAACTTAACATAAGTTTTCAAAAAAACTCAGAGACTCCTAGTCCTCCCTTACCAACAATTCCTATTTATAATTCCTTTAAAACAAACTTTCTCTGGTTTAAATAGCTTTTCAAAGATGAGAGAGGTGAGGATGTGAGTCCTAGATGAGAGGTGACTTTCAGCCTCAAAAGATATGTGTTCTCTTTCATCTTCCTCCTTGCCTGAAGTTTCCTAGAGATAGCCCAAAGTAGGTCTGGATCTGAAACTGAGCTCAATAGTATAGAAAAACCATGGGAGGACCCGCTGGCCTATCTCCTCACCCCACAGCAGCATATATACCTCTTCAGTAAAGCCTTAGGCTCCTTTTTTATTTATAGAGGAGAAATTATGCTCTCATTAATCAGCTCAAGAGGCTCTGAAGTTTAACCTTCACTTATTCTGTAGAGAAGTTAGATGGATTTGCACAGGGCTAGAGTGATGGTGTATCTTTGAAGGTAACTTTGAATCTCCCAGGAGAATAAAGTGGCCTTGATAGATGAATTTATCTGTCTTTCTATTCTCTAAACATACGATATCTAAATAATGGATGAGAGTTTACATTTATATGTTTTTTGATGTGGACGCTGGTTCATGGGGTCCATGGCATTACAGCTGAGAAAAAAAATTCACATGGACTACTGAGTCCTGTGGAGGAAAAGGGACAACATGGCTTTTATCTCAAGAGGAGAAAAGCCTCAGCCCTTGCGGTGCCAGGCCTTTATTTCTTTTCTGGGCACATTACATGATGGTCCTCATTTACTATGCACAGGTTTGCTTTAGGTGGTCACCTTTTACAGAAAACAAAGGAGAGGATGCTACTAATCACATCACAGAAGAAGGATATTTGCAAATGCAAAGGGAAAAGTGGTTGAACTGGTTATACTCCATACTGGGGAGTTTTAGCATGGATTTTAGGAAGTTATAGTAAGCACTTTCTGTCTCAATTCAGGGTGAGGGAGTTTCAGCAAAAGCAAGTTTCATAACAGTCTAGGTACAATGCAGGCCTGATTCCCCCTGGGAGAACCTCTCCATGGGCGTGGGTCCTGTGCATCTTCAAGGGGGAGCTGGGCCCACGCCATGCAGAACGGTCTCCTATTGTCTTTATTGATGGACATAGCATCTTTGGATTACTATGACCACTTTCATTTTTAGGAAAGTAATTCATTTCCTGAGAAAAGAATTACCAACTTTTTTTGCTAGTATATATTAAGAGGCAGGAGGCACAGGAGCTAGAGACTGACCTGCTTAGATCTCAATCCAAGCTTGACTACTTACTAGCCATGTGATTTAATTTTCTGTGCCTAATTATCTCCCAAGTAAAATGAGAATAATAATGCCTGCCCCATAGGTTTCACATTAGAATCAGAGGAAATGTTATATTTAAATATAGCTCTATGCTCAGTGACCATAGAATATGCTCAGTAAATCTAGTTGTTTGTAGGTATACAATACTTAAGATATTCAAAACTGTTCCCATGACCACTTTGGGAAAGGCCTGGCAGTCTCTTATAAAGCCGATTCATGTAAAGCTAGCCACCTTAACAATTCCACTCCTAGGTATTTATCCAGGAGAAACGAAGTTATAAATCTACAAAGAATACTTGTGTGAGAACATGTGTAGGAGCTTTATTCACAGTATCTCCAAACTGGACACAGCTTAGGAGTTCATCAACAGAAAAGTGGATAAATACCCTGTGGAATACTCATACAATGGTAGACTGCTCAACAATGAAAAGGAACAAACTATTGATATATACAAACTATAAATGGATCTCAAAAGTATTATGTTGAATAAAATTAGCCAGATGTGAAGTACTATATACTCTTTGATTCCATTTTTATGAAGTTCTAGAACAGATAAAACTAATATTTGGTAGAAAAAAATTATAACAATGTTTGCCCTTGGGCGATTAAGGGTAGGTAATGACAATAGGGCAGCAGTCTCCAAACTTTTTGACACCAGAGACTGGTTTCATGAGGAGGAGGTGCAGAACAAGAGGCAGAGCTCAGGTGAGCTTTGCTCACAGTTCCTAACAGGGGACCCCTGCTGTAGGGACATGTTTGAGATCTTTAGCCCTTCGAGAAGGTAACTGCAGGAATGAGATTAAAGATTTTCCAGGGCTACTGAAGAGTTAGAAAGAATAAAATCCTAAGACAAGATTTACAGGCTGAACAATACCTAAGGAATAAGAAGAAAAGCAGATCTGTGGGGAAAAATAAGTGTGTCTAAAAGAAAAGGGAGGGAGAGAAGAAAATAACGTAAGAGAGTGGTTTAATGGAAGCTAGGGGAAGAAGGGGGTTTCAAAACAGAGCAACCATACAAAATATCAAATGCCAAGATTCAAGTAAAATAAGACTGGAAGTATCTACTAGATCCTTCAGTTGGTGATTTTGGTGAAAGCAGTTCCACCAGGTCATGAAGGCAGAGGCCACTTTTCAGTAGATGGAGGGGTAGGTAGGAGGTGAGGAAATAGTTTACAAAGAACAAAGATTGTGTAAAGGAAGCAGAAAAGGAGGTAACTGCAATGGGATATGGGCAGAAAAATTTTTAGTTTGGGACTCATTTGTTAGTTTTAAGAAGGGCAAGTTTTGTAATGTTAACATGCTTTAGAAATGAGCCAGTGGACAGGAAGAAGTATACCTTTCCTTGTTAACAAGAGCTTAAGGATGTTTTGGCTGTTCACAATAGTACTGGTTTATACCTGTTGTCCTGCTGTAGTGATTAATATTACTCCTTTCACACTCTTCTATACTTTGGAAGATCATTTATATGGTCAACCTGGATAAGGAGAGACCTCAGAACAGGCACCCATATGGCCATCTTTGAAGGTAAAAGAGACCAAAAATTGAAGGGTTTTTTTCATCTGTGTGTGTATTTATTTATTTTTTTAAAGATTTTATTTATTTATCTTTAGAGGGGAAGGGAAGGAGAGAAGGAGAGAAATATCAATGTATGGTTGTCTCTCATGTGTCCCCCACTGGGAACTGGCCTGCAACCCAGGCATGTGCCCTGACTGGGAATCAAACTGCGATCGTCTAGTTTACAGGCCCTGTGTGTGTATTTTTAAAGTCATTTTCCCCACTTCAGGGAGTTCCCATCTAATGGGTTACTACTTTAGTTTTATAGTGGGGAAGAAGGGTCATTATCCTAGAGGCAAGGAGATTGGGGGAGAAATCTGAAAGAAAGAGGTCTGACAGGGTTGGTAATAGGAATGAGAAAGAAAATTAGTCAAAGTCTGAGACTTTGAGATCAAGTACGCAACCCATGGTTACCTACCCAGTATCATGGTCAGAATTCAAAACAAGGCCTGCCTAACTCTCAGGTCAACTTCAGATCCAACGTCAACTCTTTCTACAATACTAGTCTTTCTTCCTCATTAAAATTTTATCAAACAGATCTTCAGTCAACCCTTAATTATATGCACAGTCCACTCTGACCACTATAGTATACCTTCCTTCTCTCATGACCACTACCACCTCCACAACTATAAAAGACTTTTGAGGCATAAATAAAATTTAGACATCCAATTCTCAATGTCTCCCCTAAAATAAAAGATTTGATGAGAAAAAACTTGGGAGTTTTGTGGAAAGTAAGGTTTGGATTGTACCAAAATCTCATCATTATTTTCCTTCTGTGTCTAATTACTGATTTATTTTTCAAAACTAGTTTTTAGCCCTGACTGGTGTGACTCAGTGAGTTGGGCATTGTCTTGCAAACTGAAAGGTCACTGATTCAATTAGTGGTCAGGGCACATTCCTGGGTTGTGGGCTGTCCCTGGTTGGGGGTGTGCAATAGGCAACCAATTAATGTTTCTCTCACATATTGATGTTTCTCTCCCTCTCTTAATCTCTCACAGAAAATAAATAAAATCTTAAAAATATACTTCCAAGCAACTACCAATTGTCAGCACTGTCTTCAGAAATTCAAGGGTTAAAACAAGATATTATCTTAGCCCTAAAGAGTGATTAGCTTTAAAAAAAAAGCCACAATACAGGCTAATACACAGTAATAAAGTAGCTTCCAAATACAAGTGGTAGTGCAAGAATAAGGACGTGCTCTGCCTGGGCGCACAAGGGAGGGCTTCATTGGAAAGGTTAAACGTATAAGGCTTCCTGAAAAATGAAGCTACTTCACAAAAGGGCAGGGCACTCTGGGTCAATGGCTGGAGTTAGGGGTGAAACAGACCAGTTTGTGCAGAAAGCCCAGGATACTGGACTGTGGTAATGGTGATAACTACCATTTGTTACATAACTTACTTTTAATATCTTTATATCTCACAACCTTAGAAAGTACTTTTAGAGATGAAGAAATTGAAGATGGGAGATTTAGTAACTTGCTCAAGGTCACATAGCCAAAAAATAGTATATAGCTGGGCTTTAATTCTAAAGTCTATGACCCTTGCTCCACAAAAATTTCGGATGTAAGAGGAACGGCAGCAGGAAAGGGGCCATTGATGATTAGATTCTTTTTTTTAAATATATTTTATTGATTATGCCATTACAGTTGTCCCATTCCCCTCTTCATTCCCCTCCACCCTGCACACCTTCTCCCCCACCATTCCCCCCCTTTATTTTATATGTCCATGTGTCACAAGATCTTTAGCTTCTACATTTCCCATACTATTCTTCCCCTCCCCTATTTTCTACCTACCATCTATGGTACTTATTCTCTGTACTTTCTCCCCCTCTCTCCTCCTCCCACTCCCCTGTTGCTAACCCTCCACGTGATCTCCATTTCTATGGTTCCGCTCCTGATCTAGCTGTCCTCTTAGATTGCTTTTGTTTTAAGTGTGATTGTTAATAACTGTGAGTTTGCTGTTCTTTCACTGTTCATCTTTTTTATCTTCTTTTTCTTAGATAAGTCTCTTTAACATTTCATATAGTAAGGGCTTGGTGATGATGAACTCCTTGAACTTGACCTTATCCGAGAAGCACTTTATCTGCCCTTCCATTCTAAATGAAAGCTTTGCTGAATAGAGCAATCTTGGTTGCAGGTCTTTGGTTTTCATGACTTGGAATACTTCTTTCTAGCCCCTTCTTGCCTGTAAGGTCTCTTTTGAGAAATCAGCTGACAGTGTGATAGGAACTCCTTTGTAGGTGACTGTCTCTTTATCTCTTGCTGCTTCTAGGATTCTCTCCTTCATTTTAATCTTGGCTAATATAATTATGATATGCCTTGGTGTGTTCCTTCTTGGGTCCAACTTCTTTGGGACTCTCTGAGCTTCCTGGATTTTCTGGAAGTCTATTTCCTTTGCCAGATCGGGGAAGTTCTCCTTTATTATTAGTTCAAATAAGTTTCCCAGTTGGTGCTGTACCTCTTCCCCTTCTGGTACCCCTATAATTCTGATGTTGGAACGTTTAAAGATGTCCTGAAGGTTCCTAAGCCTCTCCTCATTTTTTTGAATTCTTGTTTCTTCATTCTTTTCTGTTTGGTCGTTTTTTTCTTCCTTCTGGTACACTCCCTTGATTTGAGTCCCAGTTTCCTTTTCATCACTATTGCTTTCCTATGCATTTCCTTTCATTTCACTTAGTTTGGCCTTCATTTGTTCCTCTAATTTGTGACTAAAATCGGCTAGTTCTGTGAGCGTCCTGATCACCAGTGTTTTGAACTGTGCATCTGCTAGGTTTGCCATCTCTTGGTCACTTAGAAGTATTGGCTCTGGGGCTTTGAGTTGTTCTTCTTGAGCCATAATGTTTTGGTCTGTTTGAACCTGTTATGTATGAGGGGCAGAATCTTAGGTGTTCACCAGGGCAAGGCGACCCAGTCACTGGGTCATGGTTCTGTATGTGGGGGCGGGTCAGAGAGGGGCAGTGATGTCTATTCTGCTCTCTCTCGAATTTTGGTCCCCTCTGCTGCTTCCTGCAAACAAATTGGGCCCTTCTGGTGGTGGTTCCCAGGTGTGTGGGCTTGTGCACACTCCAGGACCCTGTGGGTCTCTCCAACAAACTCTCTGTGATCCTAGGCGCTTCTCCTGGCACCTCAACCCCAAAAGTTTTTCCAATTGGTGCTTTTAGGCTTTATTTCCTGGTGATGGGGCCCTGGGTTGTGCGGTCTGTCTCACTGTCCTTTTTTTTTACCTGGTTTATCTGTGCACAAATGTGTGACTGTGGTCAGCCAGCCCACCTTGCACCCTTACTGGGTCCGCCTGTTGCCACCTCACACCTGGGATCTGCCCACCGCCACCTGTGTGCCTGAGTCGGCCCGGCCACCTTTTCCTGTGCGACCCCGCTCCACCAACCACTGACTCCACCCCTCTTACTGGTCTGGCTGAATGGTTCATTGTTGTTGAGCTTCCATACAGTTCAATTTTCTGTGTTTTTGTTGCTTTTTTGTTACTAAAATTTTGTTGTCTTTAAACTTGGTTGTGAGAGGAGGCACAATGTTTCCACCTACACCTCCATCTTGGCCTGAAGTCTACTGATGGTTAGATTCTTGTATGCATTTTATTACAAGAGTTTTTCATTAAATTCTAATAATATAAAGAAAATTTTATAACAATAATAAAAATGTTATTCAATATTACTTTTCGGTGGGGCAAGCATTAGTTTATTTATTTTTTAGTATATTCTATTTATTATACTATTACATCACTTTATTTACTCCCCTTTATCCTCCTCTGCCCTGTACCCTACTCTCACCAGCATACTCCCACCTTAGTTCATGTCCACGAATCGTATATATAAGTACTTTGGCTTCTACATTTCCTATACTATTCTGAGCCTTCACCTGCCCATTTTGTACCTACAAATTATGATGCTTACTCCCTGTACCTTTTACTCCATTTTCTCCCAGCCTCCTCCCCTCTGGTAACCCTCCATGTGCTCTCCATTTCTGTGATTCTGTTTTTGTTCTAGCTGTTTGCTTAGTTTGTTTTCGTTTTAGGTTCACTTGTTGATAATTGTGTTTGTTGTCGTTTTAGGGTTTGTATTTTTTTTATCTTCTCCTTTTTCTTAGATAAATCCCTCTAACATTTCATATAATAAGGGCTTGGTAATGATGAACTCCTTTATCTTGAACTTACCTGGGAAGCACTTTATTGGCCCTTCCATTCTAAATGAAAGCTTTGCTGGATAGAGCAATCTTGGATGTAGGTCTTTATCTTTCATGACTGAATACTTCATTCCAGCCCCTTCTTGCCTGTAAGGTTTTTTTTTTTTAAGAAATAAGCTGACAGTCTGATGGGAACTCCTTTCTAGGTAACAACTCTTTTTCTCTTACTGCTTTTAGGATTTTGTCTCTGTCTTTAATCTTGGGTAACTTACCGATGATGTGCCTTTGTGTGTTCCTCTTTGTGTCCAACTTCGTTGAGACTCTGTGAGCTCCCTGGACTTTCTGGAAGCCTATTTCCTTCATATGACTGGGGAAGTTTTCCTTCATTATTTTTTCAGGTAAGTTTTGAAGCTATTGTTCTTCTCCTTCTGTTGTCTCTCATTTAGATGTTGGAACATTTCAAATTGTTGCAAAGGTTTCTAAGACTCTGGTGTGTTTTTTGTTGTTTTTTTTTCTTGAATTCTTATTTCTTCATTCTGTTCTAGTTGAATGTTTTTCTTCTTTCTGCTCCAAATCATTGCTTTGAAACCTGGCTTACTTCCCTTCACTGTTGGTTCCCTGTATATTTTGCTTTATTTCACGTTGTATAGCCTACACTTCTTCCTCTATTTTACATCCATACTCAATGATTTCTGTGAGCATCCTGATTAAGGTGTTCTGAACTCTGCATCTGATAGGTTGGCTATCTCCTTGTTGTTTAGTTCTTTTTCTAGAGTTTTGATCTGATCTTTATTTGGGCCATATTTCTTTGTCTCAGCCCACCTCTTATATTGTGAGAGGCAGAGCCTTAGGTATTTGCCAGGGCCAGGTAACCCACTTTGCTGCACTGTGGTGCTGCTGTATATGGTGGAGGAAGTCAGAGAGGAAACAATGCTACTTGCTCAGCTCTTGTTCCACTTTTGGTCACTTCCTCTACTATCCTCAAGAGAATTGGGCCCTTCTTGTGCTGATCCCTGGGAGGGTGGGTTTGTGTATATTCTAGGACCTTGTGGGTCTCCCCAGTGAACTCTCCTGTGAGGCTGGGAGTTTCTCCCAGTCACAACCCCCACAGGTTTTTTTTCAGTCAGAGGTTTTGAAGCTTTATTTTCCTACACTGGAACCCTGGGTTGCATGGTCTATCTTGCTCCTCAGTTATTTCTCCCAATTTATCCCCACACAAATGTGGGACCACCCAATCCACCAGCTGCCACCTTGCCCTGTCCACCAGCTGTATCCTTGCCCATCTCTGCCCCTTCTACCAGCATGAATAAATGTTTCTTCTTTAACTCCTTGGTTGTCAGACTTCCATACAGTTCAATTTTCTGACAGTTCTGGTTATTTTTTTTTATTTAGTTATTTTTCAAGTACAGTTTTTTGTCTATTTTTCCCATCCCAGCCTCCCCCGCCCCTTGCTCCCCACCTCCCTCCCATTTCCACCCCCCTTAGTTCTCGTCCCTGTGTCCTTCCTATTTGTTCCTCCAAATCCCTCCCCCTTTTTCCCCTTAACTTCCCTTCCTTCTCCTCTCTGGTCACTGTCCCCTTGTTCTCTATTTCAGTGTCTTTGTGTTTTTTTTTTCTGCTTGCTTGTTTAATTTATTGTTTAGCTTCCTCTTAAAGGTGAGATCATATGGTATTTGTCTTTCAGCACCTGGCCTATTTCACTCAGCATAATGCTTTCCAGTTCCATCCATGTTGTTGCAAAAGGTAGTAGCTCCTTCTTTCTCTCTGCAGCATAGAATTCCATTGTGTATATGTACCACAATTTTTGGATCCATTCATTTACTGATGGGCACCTAGGTTGCTTCCAACTCTTGGCTATTGTAAATTGTGCTGCTATGAACATTGTGGTGCATAGGTTCTTTGATATTGATGTTTTAGGATTCTTAGGATATAATCCCAGCAGTGGAATTGCTGGGTCAAAAGGCAGGTCGATTTTTATTTTTCTGAGAAAATTCCATACCGTTTTCCACAGTGGTTGTACCAGTCTGCAATCCCACCAACAGTGGACTAAGGTCCCCTTTTCCCTACAACCTCTCCAATATTTGTTGTTTGTTGCTTTGTTTATGATAGCCATTCTGACTGGTGTAAAGTGGTATCCCATTGTGGTTTTAATTTGCATCTCTCTGATAGCTAACGATATTGAGCATCTCTTCATGTGTCTCTGGATATTCTGTATGTCCTCTTTAGAGAAGTGTCTGTTCAAGTCCTTTCCCCATTTTTTAATTGGGTTGTGTGTCTTCTTAAAGTGGAGTCGTGTAAGTTCTTTGTATATTTTGGAGATTAAACCTTTGTCTGAAGTATCATTGGCAAATATGTTTTCCCATACAGTTGGTTGTCTTGCTAATTTAATACTGTTTTCTTTAGCCATGCAGAAGCTTTTTATTTTGATGAGATCCCATTTGTTTATTCTTTCCTTTATATTCCTTGCTCTAGGGGACATATCGGTAAAGAAGTTGCTGCGTGAAATATCTGAGATTTTCCTGCCAATGTTCTCCTCTAGGACTTTAATGGTGTCATGGCTTATATTTAAGTCTTTTATCCACCTTGAATTTATTTTGGTGTATGGTGTAAGTCTGCGCTCAAGTTTCATTTTTTTGCACGTAACTGTCCAGTTCTCCCAACACCATTTGTTGAAGAGACTATCTTTACTCCATTTTATGTTACTGCCCCCTTTGTCAAATATTAATTGACTGTAGAGATTTGGGTTGATTTCTGGGCTCTCTGTTCTGTTCCATTGGTCTATGTGCCTGTTTTTATGCCAGTACCAGGCTGTTTTGATTACAGTGGCCTTGTAATACAGTTTGATATCAGGTATTGTGATCCCCCCTACTTTGTTCTTTCTCAAAAGAGCAGCTGCTATTCGGGCTCGTTTATGGTTCCATATAAATTTTCGAAGTGTTTGTTCTATGTCTGTGAAATATGCCATTGGTACTTTAATAGGTATTGCATTGAATCTGTATATTGCTTTGGGTAGTATGGACATTTTGATGATGTTAATTCTTCCAATCCATGAACAAGGTATATGTTTCCATTTGTTTGTGTCTTCCTTGATTTCTTTCTTCAGTGCTGTGTAGTTTTCTGCATACAGGTTTTTTACCTCCTTAGTTAGGTTTATTCCCAGATATTTTATTTTTCTTTTTGCTATATCAAATGGGATTTTTTTCTTTATTTCTGCTTCTGCTGATTCACTGTTGGTATACAAAAATGCCTTTGATTTCTGGATATTGACTTTGTAACCAGCTGTTTTGCCAAACTCATTAATTAGTTTGAACAGTTTTTGGGTAGAGTCTATAGGATTTTCCATGTACACTATCATGTCATCTGCAAACAGTGACAGTTTTGTTTCCTCCTTTCCTATTTGGATGCCTTTTATTTCCTTTTCTTGCCTGATCACTGTGGCTAAAACTTCCAATACTATATTGCATAGAAGTGGTGAAAGTGGACAACCTTGTCTTGTTCCTGATCTTAGTGGAAAAGCTTTTAGTTTTTGCCCATTGAGTATGATATTGGCTGTAGGTCTCTCATATATGGCCTTTATTATTTTGAGAAATGCTCCCTGTATTCCCACTTTGCTGAGTGTTTTTATCATAAATGGGTGTTGTACCTTATCGAAAGCTTTTTCCATGTCTATTGATATGATCATGTGATTTTTGTCTTTGCTTTTGTTTATGTGATGTATTACATTTACTGATTTGCAAATATTGAACCATCCTTGCATCCCTGGGATGAATCCCACTTGATCGTGGTGTATGATCTTTTTGATATATTGTTGGATGCGATTTGCCAATATTTTGTTGAGGATTTTAGCATCTATGTTCATCAGTGATATTGGCCTGAAGTGTTCTTTCTTTGTTGTGTCTCTATCTGGTTTGGGAATTAAAATGATGCTGGCTTCATAAAAAGAATTTGGGAGTTTTCCATCCTTCTGGATATTTTGGAATAGTCTGTGGAGAATGGGGGTTAGCTCTTCCTTAAATGCTTTGTAAAATTCTCCTGTGAACCCATCTGGTCCAGGGCTTTTGTGTGATGGGAGTTTTTTTTATTACTGCTTCAATTTCTTTTGCTGTTATTGGTGTATTTAGATTTTCTGCTTCTTTTTCACTGAGTTTTAGAAGATTGTATTTTTCTAGAAATGTGTCCATTTCCCCTAGGTTTTCAAATTTCTTGGCATACAGTTCTTCATAGTAATTTCTTACAATCCCTTCTATTTCTGTGGTATCAGTTGTAGTCTCTCCTTTTTCATTTCTGATTGTGTTTATTTGTGTCTTCTCTCTTCTTTTCTTGATGAGCCTACTTAAAGGCTTGTCTATTTTGTTTATCTTCTCAAAGAACCAACTCCTGGATTCATTGATCCTTAAAATTGTGCTTTTAGTTTCTATGTCATTTAATTCTGCTCTAATCTTGGTTATTTCCTTCCTTCTGCTTGCTCTGGGCTGTCTTTGTTGTTGTTCCTCAAGTTCATGTAGGTGTAGGGTTAAGATGTTTGTTTGAGCTGTTTCTATCTTCTTTAGATAGGCCTGTATTGCTATAAACTTCCCTCTCAGGACTGCCGTCGCTGTGTCCCATAAGTTTTGGGTTGTTGTGAGATCATTTTCATTTGTTTCCAGAAATGTTTTGATTTCTTCCCTGATTTCATTCTTGACCCATTCGTTGTTTAATAGCATACCATTGGGACTTCCGCCAAGATGGAGACGTAGATGGAGGATCCACCTCGCCTCTGTGCACAACCAAATCTAAGAACAACTATTTTTAACAGAAGTCACAACCAAGCCACACGGAAAATCGACAATACGGAGTCCAAAGGACAACTAGATACTCGGCGGGACCGGTACGAGGAGCGAGGCCAGTAGCGGAGCAGGTTAGCAAGAAAAAATTCCCGGGGCGGTGCGCGGCGCAGGCAACCGAGGGCACTGATCGCCAGACAGCTGGCTGCCGGAGCGCACAGGGGAAGAGGCGCGGCGGTCGGTCGCGCGCATTTAGTGCGGAGAAGCCAGTGAGAAGGGAAGCCGGCGTGGGGCAGCAGGCTCGCGCAATTCCAATCGGATAAACCCCAGGCCTGCGGAGTGTGGAAGCGCTGGGCTAGCGGAGAGGAACGCCATTGCTCCCTCTCTGACCCCGCCCCCACACACAGCGTCACAAACGAGCGACCTGGGTCGCCCCGTCCTGGTAAATAACTAAGGTTTCGCTCCGCTCACTTAACAGCACGAACAGACCAAAAATGGCTCTAGGACAACTCAGAGCCCCAGAACCGATAGACCTAAGTGATGAAGAAATAGCCAGTCTTTCAGATGCACAGTTCAAAACACTGGTTATAAGGATCCTTACAGAACTGGTTGACTTTAGCCACAAATTAGAGAAACATATGGAAGCTAAATTAATTGAAATGAATGGGGATACAAAAGATTCCAATAGTAATGGAAAGAAAATTGGGACTCAAATCAAGGGAGAGAACCAGACGGAAGAAAAAAATGATAAAACAGAAAGGAATGAAGAAATAAGAATTCAGAAAAATGAGGAGAAGATTAGGAACCTCCAGGACATCTTTAAACGTTCCAACATCCGAATTATAGGGGTACCAGAAGGGGGAAAGGCACAACCACCAGTTGAAAATTTATTTGAACAAATAATAAAGGAGAATTTCCCCAAGATGGCAAAGGAAATAGACTTCCAAGAAATCCAGGAAGCTCAGAGAGTCCCAAAGAAGTTGGACCCAAGAAGGAACACACCAAGGCACATCATAATAACATTAGCCAAGATTAAAATGAAGGAGAGAATCTTAGAAGCAGCAAGAGCTAAGGGGACAGTCACCTACAAAGGAGTTCCCATCAGACTGTCAGCTGACTTCTCAAAAGAGACCTTACAGGCAAGAAGGGGCTGGAAAGAGGTATTCCAAGTCATGAAAACCAAAGATCTGCAACCAAGATTGCTCTACCCAGCAAAACTTTCATTTAGAATGGAAGGACAGATAAAGTGCTTCTCAGATAAGACCAAATTCAAGGAGTTCATCATCACCAAGCCCTTATTATATGAAATGTTAAAGGGACTTACCTAAGAAAAAGAAGATAAAAAAGATGAACAGTGAAAGGACAGCAAACTCACAGTTATTAAGAACCACACCTAAAACAAAAACAAACTAAGAGGATAGCTAGATCAGGAGCAGAACCATAGAAATGAAGATCTCAGGGAGGGTTAGCAATAGGGGAGTGGGAGGAGGGGAAGGGGGGAGAAGGTACAGAAAATAAGTAGCATAGACAGTAGATAGAAAATACATAGGGGGAGGGTAAGAATAGTAGGGGAAATACAGAATCTAAAGAAATTGAGACACATGTTCATGAACTAAAGGGGGAAATGGTGGGGGAGGGGTATGCAGGGTGGAGGGGAAGGGAGGGGGGAGTAGAGCAAATGTAATGGCATAATCAATTAAAAAAATAGCATACCATTCATTCTCCATGATTTTGGGTGCTTTGGGTTTTTTTCTTTGGGGTCGGTTTCTAATTTCAGTCCCTTGTGGTCAGAGAAGATGCTTGGTATGATTTCAATTTTCTTGAATTTTTTGAGGCTCGTTTTGTGTCCTATCATGTGGTCTATCTTTGAAAATGTTCCATGTGCATTTGAAAAGAATGTGTATTTAGCTTCTTTGGGATGAAGGGCTCTATATATATATATATATCAGTTAAGTCCATTTCATCTAGGGTGTTGTTTAATGCCACAATATCTTTGTTGATAATTTGTTTGGAAGATCTGTCCATTTTTGATAGTGGGGTGTTGAAATCCCCTACTATAATTGTGTTGCTGTGAATATCTTTCTTGAAGTCCTCTAAGATTTTCTTTATATATTTGGGTGCCCCTATGTTTGGTGCATATATGTTTACAATGTTAATGTCTTCTTGGTGGATTCTTCCCTTGAGTATTATGAAGTGACCTTCTGGGTCTCTCTTTATAACCTTTTCTTTGAAGTCTATTTTGTCTGATATGAGAATTGCTACCCCAGCTTTTTTTTCTTGTCCGTTTGCTTGGAAAACTTGTTTCCAGCCTTTCACTTTTAGTCTGTGATGGTCTTTTGTCCTAAGGTGGGTCTCTTGTAGGCAGCATATGTGTGGGTCATGCTTTCCTATCCATTGAGCTATTCTGTGTCTTTTGATTGGAGCATTTAATCCATTTACGTTTAAGGTTATTATTGATAGGTACTTGTTCATTTCCATTTTTGTACCTGTGTTCCTCTCTGTCTCCCTCTTATCCTTCCTTCCCTTAAAGCAGTCCTTTTAGTATTTCTTGTAGAGCTGGTTTGGTGGAGGCATATTCTTTTAGACTTCTTTTGTCTTGGAAGCTCTTTATTTGGCCATCTATCTTGATTGAGAGCCTTGCTGGGTAAAGTAGCCTTGGTTGTAGGCCTCTGGTTCTCATTACTTGAAATATTTCTTGCCATTCTCTTCTTGCTTGAAGTGTTTCCATTGAGAAGTCAGTAGCTAACCTTATTGGGGCTCCCTTGCATGTTATTTCTTTTTTCTCCCTTGCTGCCTTTAAGATTCTCTCTTTGTCTTGGAATTTTGCCATTTTGATGATGATGTGTCTTGAAGTGGGCCTCCTTGGGTTCCTCTTGATTGGGACTCTCTGTGATTCCTGGATTTGTGAGACTTTTTCTCTTATCAAATTAGGAAAATTTTCTCTCATTACTCGTTCAAATACGTTTTCTATCCCTTGTTCTTCTTCTCCTTCTGGTATTCCTATTATTCGGATATTATTACGTTTCATATTGTCCTGCATTTCTCTTAATCCCTCTTCATTCTTTCTGAGCCTCTTTTCACTTTCTTGCTCTTTTCATTTTCTGTGAGATGCTTTCTACCTTATCCTCCAACTCACTAATCCTATCCTCCGCTTCATCTATCCTACTTTGGAAACTTTCTACTGTGTACTTCAATTCGGAAATTGTGTTCCTCATTTCCTCTTGTCTCTTGCTGATAATTTCCATTTCCTTTTTGATGTTGCTGTATTTTGCAGAGAGATCATTATAGTTCCCCTGTAGTTTCTGGTAGTTCACTGTGAGCTCTTTGAACTTTGTAATAACCAGTGCTTTGAATTCACTGTCTGATAGTTGATCAGCCTCTATTTCATCTAACATTCTTTCTGAAGTTTCTGCTTTTTCTTTCATTTGGGAATTGTTTCTTTGTCTTCCCATTGTTTGAGACTCTTCTTGTTAGTCTCTGCTTCTAAAATTGATCTGTTCTGAAACCCTGGTTTTATGGTGTAAACTTCTGTGGTATGATCCTTGTGAAGTTCAGTGGTGCAGACTCCTTGAAGTTTCTTGATGTTCTTTGTCTCCACCTACACTCACGCTGGTCCTCGCGCTGGTCCCTGCGTTGGTCGCCTACCACTGCTGAATGTCCCGGCTCTAGTAGCCGCCTCCTCAAGCACCCAGGCCCGTTACTACAGCAGCGGCACAGAGGCTGGAAATGTCCCGGCTCCTGTATCTGGCTCTCTCTGCCACCCAGGGCCGTCACAGGGGTTTGGAGTGTCCCGGTTTCCGTACCTGACTCCCCGGCGTCTAGTCCTGTCTCTATGGCAGTGGCACAGAGGCTTAGAATGTCCCAACCCCCATACCTGATTCCCCAGTGTCCAGTCCTGTCACTATGGCAGCAGCTCAGGGGCTGAGAACGTCCCAGTTCCCGTAGAGGGCTCCTCTGCCACCCAGGGCTGTCTCAGAGGTTTGGAGTGTCCCAGCTTCTGTACCTGACTCCCTGGCGTCCAGTCCCGTCACTATGGCAGTGGCACAGGATCTGTGAACCTCCCGGCTCCCGTAAGTGGCTCCTCAGCTCCCAGGCCTGTCTCTATGGTGGCGTCACAGGGGCCTTTGGTGTCCCAGCTCCTGCAACCAACCCTTCCGTTGCCCAGGCCGGTAGCTGTGGAATCGGCACAAGGGCCGAGAATGTCCCCGCTCCGGTTCCTGACTCCTCTGTCTCCCAGGACCGTCACAGGGGCTTGGAGTGTCCGGCTTCCGTACCTGACTCCCCGGCTCCCAGGCCTGTTGCTCTGACGGCAGCACAGGGGCCGCGTGAGACCCAGCTCCAGTAGCTGACTCTGCCGCCGTCTGGTGTTTCAGTGTCGGTCACAATCTCTGGTCTTTTAATTTCATAAATGCTGGGTAACCAATGGTTTATTGTGCTGTTTCTCTATAGATCTGCCAGGATTTTCACCCATGAGTACAGGAGCTAGCATCAGCTCCATCTTACTCCGTCGCCATCTTCCCAGCATCTCTGGTTATTTTTTGTTTTTAAATTTGTTGTTGTCCTTCTTTTGGTTGTGCACAGAGGTAAAGTGTATCTACCTATGCCTCCATCTTGGCAAGAAGTACAAAATAGACTTTAAAAACAAGAGTATAGTAAAGAGACACAGAAGGACACTGCATAATAATAAAGGGAACAATACAACAAAAGGACATAACTCCAGTAAATATTTACACATCCTACATAGATAGGATCACCCAGCTATGTAAAGCAAATCTGATGGACATAAAGGGAGAGATCAACATAAATACATATTTGGGGATTCTAACACCACACTGACTTCAATGGATAGATCTTCCAGACAGAAAATCAGTAAGGAGACAGTGGCTTTAAACAACACACTAGATCAAATGAATTTAATTGATATCTTCAGAACATTTTACCCTAAAGCAGCAGAATATACCATATTTTGCTGTGTACAAGTGCACTTTTTGCCCAAATTTTTTAGGGAAAAATAAGGATGCTCATTTTACATAGGTATAATGATTACATACAATGGGTATAGTAATGAGTATAATAATCTCCTGTATAATGTGCACAAAAATCTGGGTATGCATTCTACATGGGAGGGCATTAGGCATGGAAAAATACAGTACATACTTTTCAAATGTGTATGAAATGTTTTCTAGGGATAGACCACATGTTAGGATACAAAACAAGTCTTAATAAATTCAGGCATCTTCTCTAACCACAATGCTATGAAACTAGAAATCAATTCCAAGAACACTGAAATATGCGCAAAGACCTGAAAGCTGAACAACACATTAGTAAACAATGAAATGGTCAATGACAAGATCAAGGAAGAAATCAAAAGATACCTTGACCTGGCTGGTGTAGCTCAGTGGATTGAGCACGGGCCTGCGAACCAGACAATCGCGGTTCGATTCCCAGTCAGGGCACATGCCTGGGTTGCAGACCAGTTCCCTGCAGGCCAATTCCCAGCAGGGGACGCATGAAAGGCAACCACACATTGATGTTTCTCTCCCTCTCTCCTTCCCTTCCCCTCTAAAGATAAATAAATAAAATCTTTAAAAAAAATTTTTAAAAAAAAGATACCTTGAAACAAATGAAAATGAGAACACAACAATTCAAAATCTGTGGGACACTGGGAAAGCAATTGTAAGATGAAAATTCATAGCTTTACACTCCTATCTCAAAAAAATAAGAAAAAGCTCAAATAAACAATCTAACTTTACACTTTAACTTGAACCCAGAGTTAGTAGAAGGAAGAAAACAATAAAGATCATAGCAGACATAAAGGAAATAGAGTCTAAAAAATGTATACAAAAGATCTATGAATCCTAGAGCTGGTCCTTTGAAAATATAAACTAGATCGACAAAACTTTAACCAGACTCATAAAGAAGAAAATAGAGAGAACCCAAATAAATAAAATCTGAAATGGAAGAGGAAAAATAACAACTGACACCAAAAAATACAAAGGATTGTAACAAAATATTATGAACAACTATATATGCCAACAAATTGGACAACCTTAATGACATGGATAAATTCCTAGAAACATGCAATCTTCAAAAACTAAATCAGAAAGAATCATAAAATCTGAATAGACAAATTACACCTAGTGAAATTGGAGCATTAATAAAAAAATTCCCAACGATTCAAAGCCCTGACTGGATGGATGGCTTCACAGGTGAAATTTATCAAACTTACACCTCTCCTTCTCAAACTACTTCAGAAAATTCAAGAGGAGGAAAAGTTCCCAAGCTCATTTTAGAAAGCCGGAATTATCATAATTTCAAAACCAGATAAAGACACTTAAAAAAAGGAAATTATAGGCCAGTATCTCTGATGAACATAGATCCTAAAATCCTCAGCAAAATATTAGCAAACCAAATACAGCAATGCATCAAAAAGATCATATACCACAATCAAATGACATTTATTCTGGGAATGCAAAGTTGGTACAACATTCACAAATCAATAAATGTCACTCACCACATAAACAAAATGAAAGATAAAAACCACATAATCATATCAATAGATGCACAAAAAGCATTTGATAAAATGCAACACCCATTTACAATTAAAACTCTTAGCAAAGTGGGGAGAGAGGGAACATACATGAACATAATAAAGGCCATATATGACACACCTACTGCCAGCATCATACTCAATGGGCAAAAACTACAAGCATTCCCCTTAAGATCAGGAACAAAACAGGAATGTCTGCTTTTGCCTCCCTTATTCAACCTAATACTGGAAGTCCTGGCCACAGAAATCAGACAAGAAAAAGAAATAAAATGCATCCAAACTAGGAAAGAAGTAAAACTGTCTTCATTTGCAGACGGCATGGTACTGTACATAGAGTATCCCAAAGATTCCAGCAAGAAACTACTAGAACTAATAAAAGAATTCAGCAAAGTAGCAGGATACAAAATTAATATTTAGAAATCATTTGCATTTCTACCTGCCAATAATATACTGACAGAAAGAAAACAATCCCATTTACAATTGCTTCAACAAGAGTAAAATACCTAGGAATAACGTACCTAGAAATACCTTGGTTATAAAATAATTTTACAACCAAGGATATAAAATACCTGTACTTGGAAAGTTATAAGACACTGAAGAAAGAAATTGAAGAAGATACAAAAAAGTGGAAGCACGTGCCATGTTCATGAATAGGAAGAATTAACATCATCAAAATGTCCATACTACCCAAAGCAACTTATAGATTCAATGCAATACCTATTAAAGTACCAATGGCATATTTCATGATTATAGAACAAACACTTCAAAAATTTATATGGGAGCATAAATGACCCCAAATAGCTGCAGCCATTTTGAGAAAGAAGAACAAAGGAGGAGGGAATCACAATACCTGATATCAAACTGTATTACAAGGCCACTGTTATCAAAACAGCCTCATACTGTCATAACAGACACATAGATCAATGGAACAGAATAGAGAGCCCAGAAACAAATCCATCTCTATAGTCAATTAATATTTGCAAAGGGGCAGCAGCATAAAATGGAGTGAAAAATAGCCTCTTCAACAAATGGTGTTGGGAGATCTGGACAGCTACATGCAAAAAAAAAAAAAAAAAAAGAAAAAGAAAAAGAAAAAGAAAAAGAAACTTGAGGACTTCCAGCCAAGATGGAGGCATAGGTAGACACACTGTGCCTCCTTGCACAACCAAAAGAAGGACAACAACAATTTTAAAACAAAAAACAACCAGTACTGACAGAAAATTGAACTGTATGGAAGTCCAACCACCAAAGAATTAAAATGGACATGTTCATCCAGACTGGTAGGAGGGGCAGAGTCAGGCAGCTGGGATGGAGAGGGCTTGCAACAAAGCAGTGGCTGGCAGACCCCACAGGTGCAAGGAGGAAGATGGCAGACCCAGCAAGGTGGTGGATTGTGGAATGGGTGTGGCACAAGGCAGCTGTTAGACCAGGCAGTCCCACATTCACTCACAGATAAACCTGGTGAAAATGGGGAGCAAGACAAACTGCACAACCTAGGGTCCCAGCTCGGGGAAATAAAGCTTCAGAACACCGATCAAAAACACCTCTGGGGGTGAGGTGCTGGGATAAACTCCCAGCCTCACAGGAGAGTTCATTGGTGAGACCCACAGGGTCTTAGAACATACACAAATCCATCCACCTGGGAATCAGCACAAGAAGGGTCCGATTTGCTTGTGGGAAGTGGGGGAAGTGACTGAAATCCAGCAGAGACCAGAGTAAGTGCCACTGTTCCCTCTCGGACCCATGCCCCACATACAGGATCGCAACCCAGTGACTGGGTTGCCCTGCCCAGGTAAACACCTAATGCCCCACCCCTCACTACATAACAGATGCATCAAGACAAAACAAAAATGGCCCTAATGAAAGAACAGATCAAAGCTCCAGAAAAAATACAACTAAGCAACAAAGAGGTAGCCAACCTATCAGATGCACAGGTCAAAACACTGGTGATCAGGATGCTCACAGAATTGGTTAAGTTTGGTCACAAATTAGATGACAAAATAAAGTCTATGCTAAGCGAAATAAAAGAAACGTACAGAGAACCTACAATGATGGGAAGAAAACTGGTACTCAAATCAGTGGAGTGGACCAGAAGAAATAAAGAAACATCCAATCAGAAAAGAATGAAGAAACAAGAACTCAAAAAAACGAGGAGGGGCTTAGGAACCTCCAGAACATCTTTAAATGTTCCAACATTCTAATTGCAAGGGTGCCAAAAGGAAAAGAGGAAGACCAAGAAATTGAAAACTTGTTTGAAAAAAATAATGAAGGAGAACTTCTCCAATCTGACAAAGGAAATAGACTTCCAGGAAGTCCAAGAAGCTCAGAGAGTCCCAAAGAAGGTGGACCCAAAGAGGAACACACCAAGGCACATCATAATTACATTACCCAAGATTAAAGATAAGGAGAGAATTTTAAAAGCAGCAAGAAATGAGTAAGTTACCTAGAAAGAAGTTCTCATCAGATTGTCAGCTGATTTCTCAAAAGAAACCTTGCAGACAAGAAGTGGCTGCAAAGAAGTATTCCAAGTCATGAAAGGCAAGGACCTACATCCAAGATTTGTCTATACAACAAAGCTTTCATTTAGAATGGAAGGGCAGATAAAGTGCTTCTTAACTAAGGTATTTAACTTTACAGTTAAAAGAGTTTATCATCAGCAAGCCCTTATTATATAAAATATTAAAGGGACTTATCTAAGAAAAAGAAGATAAAAAACATGTATAGTAAAATGACAGCAAACTCACAATTATTAACAACCACACCTAAAACAAAAACAAAAAAACAAACTAAGCAAACAACTAGAACAGGAACAAAACCACAGAAATGGAGATCACATGGAGGGTAGGCAATAGGGGAGTGGGAAGAGGAGAGAGGGGGAAAAGGTGCAAGACTAAGTAGCATAGATGGTGGGTAGAAAATAGACAGGGGGAGGGCAAGAATAGTATGGAAAATGTAGAAACTAAAGAACTTATGACACATGGGCATGAACTAAAGGGGGGAATGTGGGTGGGAGAGGGCGTGCAGGGTAGAGGGGAATGAAGGGGGGAAATGGGACAACTGTAATAGCACAATCAATAAAATATATTTTAAAAAGAAAGAAAAGAGAATGATAGCTATGAAGTCATTGACCCAGCTACCCAGCTAACTACCACTACAAGATAAATGGTAGAATTTGAGCTCATTCTGGGTATTCTGTCTAAATCTAAAGCTCTTTCTAAGAGTTCACACACAGCCCCACAAATTTAAAGGTAATTTTTAAACTTTTTACTATGGAAAACTTCAAACATGTACAGAAGTAAACAAAACAGTACAATGAACCCTAAGTACCTGCCACTCAGTCCAATTGTCATCAACCATTGTCAATGTTTTTCCATTTTACTTTCAACTACCCATCCAACATTATTTTGAATAACTTGAAGACATCATAGCATTTCACTCATAAATGTAACTTCAATGCCATTATCACACCTAAAAAGAATTAATATTTTCTGCCTTGGCTGGTGCAACTCAGTGGCTTGAGCATGGACCTGTGAAGCAAAGGGTTGCCGGTTCAATTCCCAGTCAGGGCACGTGCCTGGTTTCCAGGCCAGATCCCTAGTAGGGGACACATGAGAGGCAACCACACATTGATGTTTCTCTCCCACTCTTTCTCCTTCCCTTCCCCTCTCTCTAAAAAATAAATAAATAAAATATTTTAAAAATTAATTAATATTTCCTAAATGTAAAATATTATGTTAAAACTTTCCATTATCTCATAAATATTATTAAATGTTGTTATAGTTTCTTTATTTGAGTTAGGGTCCAAATAAGGTCTAAAAATTGTAATTGGTCCATAAGTTTCCTAAGTATCTTTTAATCTGTGGGCTCCCCTTTATCTCTTTTTTATTTCCTTGTAATTAACATTTTTAAGTGGGTCATGTTGAGGCAGAAGATAGAATAGGAAACCCTGAGACACTGCAGCTGTCATCAGTCAGCATCCTGATTTCAGAGAATCACCTTGTGATACCTGATAATAATTAGCATTGTAGTTTCCTTCCTGAGTGGGCAATCAAGGAGGATTGTAGAAAATTACATATGTAGAAGCATAAGTAAAAACCCTATAAAGCCTGTAGCCTTTCAATAGAAAAGTGTCATTCCCTGACCAGAGATGGCCTGCTCCCAAGTCTTGGGAAGTGTACTTTCCTTAATAAATTTTCCGCTTGCTTTGCTTTATAATATCTATGTGGTCAGTCTAATTCTTTGTTCAAGACCACCAAGAGCCTACACCCTATCTCCATCTGCAACAGTTTGGTGAGCCAACCAGAAGAACTATGAAGACACTGGAGTGGTAAGAAAACCTCTTCATTTAGAGGAGACCTTTGTTCTCTCTGTCTCCTTTATGCCTTGGGACACCCTGGCTCCTTGAAGAGAATTTACCACTTTTGCACGGGCATGGATCAGGCAGTTAAAAGCCAGGCATTAAAAGACTCCCACAGTGCTCGCTTCGGCAGCACATATACTAAAATTGGAACGATACAGAGAAGATTATTAAAACCACAATGAGATACCACTTTACACCAGTCAGGATGGCTATCATAAACAAAGCAACAAACAACAAATGTTGGAGAGGTTATGGAGGAAAGGGGTCCTTAGTCCACTGTTGGTGGGATTGCAGACTGGTACAACCATTATGGAAAACAGTATGGATTTTTCTCAGAAAAATAAAAATCGACCTGCCTTTTGACCCAGCAATTCCACTGCTGGGATTATATCCTAAGAATCCTAAAACACCAATATCGAAGAACCTATGCACCACAATGTTCATAGCAGCACAATTTACAATAGCCAAGAGTTGGAAGCAACCTAGGTGCCCATCAGTAAATGAATGGATCCAAAAATTGTGGTACATATACACAATGGAATTCTATGCTGCAGAGAGAAAGAAGGAGCTACTACCTTTTGCAACAACATGGATGGAACTGGAAAGCATTATGCTGAGTGAAATAGGCCAGGTGCTGAAAGACAAATACCATATGATCTCACCTTTAAGAGGAAGCTAAACAACAAAACAAACAAGCAAACAGAAAAAAAAAAAAAAAAAACAAAGACACTGAAATAGAGAACAAGGGGACAGTGACCAGAGAGGAGAAGGAAGGGAAGTTAAGGGGAAAAAGGGGGAGGGATTTGGAGGAACAAATAGGAAGGACACAGGGACGAGAACTAAGGGGGGTGGAAATGGGAGGGAGGTGGGGAGCAAGGGGCGGGGGAGGCTGGGATGGGAAAAATAGACAAAAAACTGTACTTGAAAAATAACTAAATAAAATTAATTTTAAAAAAAAAAGACTCCCACATAAGGATTACCTCGTCATGGACTGGGTTGAGAGACTAGCTCCCCACCAGGCACAAGACAATATCCATGCAACAAGGCACACTGCTAAAACATAACACCATCCCTTCCCTGAAGCTCTCCGTACAGGACTATGGTAACTCTTGGAAAATGTTGCTGGATCCACCTCTCTTCTTTACAAGTCAACAATGATCCTTCCAAAACTTGTTTCACTTACCACTTCTCTGTTTTGTACCTCTTCCCTGTAAATGTTTGCTACATTTGCTGATTGTATGTCAAGGATAGTAAGTCCTTTAGATCCTTTTGGAGGGCTTCCCAACCCAGGTTAAGTTTGTAAACTACAATGCTCCTGCCCCCTATGCAGAGGAATCGATTATGAAGAGGAGATTTAATCAATTATGAGAAGCACAGAAGTAGAGGAAACTAATTCAAGTTAAGCAGGGAAACTAGTTCAAGTTCATCAATTACGAGGAAACTAGTTTGAATTAAACAGTTACAAGGAGGAAACTAGCCCAAGTTGATCAATTACAATCCCCTTCCTACAACCCCTTGCAGAAGTCTAACTTAAAGAATCAATTTCCAAGTTAATCAGTTATGAGGAAGGTAGCCCAAGTTATGAAGAGCAAAGGAAACTAGCCCATTAAACTAGTCCAAGCTAAGTAGCAGAGGAAACTAACCCAAGTTAATCAATTAGGAGCAAAGGGAACTAGAAGAAGTTAATTTTCTTACTGAAGCCTCTGAATCAGGACCAGGAAAGAGAGTATGATTAGCCCATGGCAACTCTAGTTTGTTTTTTGAGTTTCACCAGAGACATCTGGTAGCTTAGAACAGTGGGATAACAGGGAGCCCCCTGTAGCTCACTAGCTTGAATGGTGGGATAATAGGGAATGCCCTGTAACCCACTAGGGAACTCCTTGGGCAACAAAGAGGGGTGCCTCTGTGGAGCCGGGAAGTTCCACTCACTTATACCATAGACAAGATGAGTAATACACCCTTATTCCCTCAGGATCCCCATTAGGATGCATTCTTAGAATCTGGGGAAAAAAGAACCTAAAAATCTCAAGAAAGGGAGACTAATTTTCTTTTGCAGTATGGCTTGGCCTCAGTATAGACTAGGTGATGGGGAAGTTTGGCCTGAAAATGGGAGCAACAATTACACCTTATCTTAGTTAGACCTGTTTTCTAAAGGTTGGGCAAATGGCCAGAGGTTTCCTATGTTCAAGCCTTCATTGCACTGTATCGCAATCTAGCCCTCCGTTTTGGGCCAAGGGAGACAGCCCCTCTAGGGGTCAACAATGACACCTGTCTGTCTCTCAGAGGGAACCAAGTGGGCCCCAGAGTCCTGAAGCCTCTGTTCCTACCTCAGAGGAATTAATCTCTCCTCCACCCTACTCCCAGAAACCTAGTCCAGTGCGGCATACTTGGAGTGGGGCCTCATATCTCCCCACTGCTCCTGCCTGCCTCACCCTAAGGAAAGTAGCAGAGTCTATTACAGTAATTGTGCCCCTTTTAATAACTGGCCTGCAGCAGTGCAAAGATAGACTAGGAAGCTTCTCTTAGTATCACCCATTCTTCACTAGTAACTTCTAAACCTTAACCTTGCCTTTGTTATGTCCTGGAGAGAACTTCATATAATCCTGACCACCTGTTGCTCTCTAGAAGAAAAGCACAAATTTGGGAAGAGGCCTGCAAACATGCAGACCAATATATGTTCAAAACTGGCAACTCAAATAGCCCCTGATCAAGAGCTTGATTGGGACTATAATACTCAGGGAGGAAATAGAAACAGGAGCATCATGATTCATCAGTGTTTATTAGTTGGGGTGAAACAATGCATTAGAAGGCCTGTAAATTATGACAAGATCAGAGAAATAACAAGGACAGGAAGAGAATTATGCTCTATTCTGTAACAGGCTGGTTGAGGCATTTAGGAAATATCCTTATCTAGATCCATTCTCTCCAGAAGGTCAAGTATTAATGGAGCAGCATTCCATTAGCCAGTTACCACCAACTTTTATGGCCCAACTAATAGACACTGCCTTCTTGGTTTTTAACCTTGAGGAAAGGAAGAAACAGATCCAGCATAGGAAAAAGAGGGAGGAAATGCAGCTAAGTTAATGGCACTCTTAGCAGTGCCATTGGCAATGTCCAGCCACCTCAAGGTAACCCAGGAAACCCATAAAAATGTCAAGGGAAAAAAGATCAAACGTGCTTTAAGTTTAAATGCCCTGGACACCAGACAAGGGACTGTACTAGGCCACCCCCAGGGCCATGTCCCACACGCAAAGGTGCAAACCCTGATCTCTGGCACTGGGAGATAGACTGTCCCTATTCCCAAGAGTAGAAAGGGATTATCACCTAAGGCTATGGCAGCACATGAGGTCTGAGGGTGTCTGGGGAACAGAATGGCCCCAGCCTATATACACCAATATTTTGATCTCTAACAAGGAATTCCAGGTAAGCAGTGAAGTGGCAGGTAAGAAAATTAACTTTCTTGTTGATATTGGACCTCTTACTCTGTCCTCAATGCTTACACTGGACTTTAATTCAACTCTAATTCAATTAATATTATGGAGGTTGAAGGAAAACCTCCAACTTGTTTTTACACACCCCATCAGCTATCAATTTGAAAACCAAATTTTTAAACATTATTTCCTAATTATTCTACAATGCTCTATACCATTGCTAGGACAAGATCTCTTGGCCAGATTAGGGGGCATTTTAATGTTTCAGGAGGTCCCAGTTAAGATCTTTAAAATTATGTTAGCCAATAAAAGAAAATTAGGAAATGACATCCCAGAACAAATTTTACAGAAAGTAAGACCCTTAGTTTGGGACTCTGGAGTTCCTGAAAAGGCTAAGACTGCCCAACCAGTTCAAATTTGCTTACAGCCTGGGACAGCCTATCCCCATAGAAAACTGTATCCTATGAAACAGAAGACCCTACAGGGTCTGCAGCCCATCACAGAGAAATTTGTAACACACAGGCTGCTACTGTCCTGTCAATCCACTTGCAATGTTCCAATCCTCTGCACTCTTAAATTGACAGGGGAGTACAGATTGGCCCAGGATTTAAGACTAGTTAATTTATGGGCCCACTGAAGCTGCTTTTCCATATGGAAAGGCTGGTGTTGATTCATGCTTCACAACTTCCTAAATCCTCTCAAATTAGCCACAGCTGGCCTCAGTTAGCCACAGGCCCAGCACTAGCATCAGCCAACCTAGATTCACAGCTTGGTTTTGCCTAGAAATCTCCAAGCCCAGCACAAGTAGCAGCCATCTCAAATTATGTGATAGCTCAGGCAGCATGGCCCTATGGGCAAAACCTTTTGCCTGTGGGCAAAACACAGGTGGGGACTGACCTTGGCCTGCATCACCCAGGAAACTTCAAGGCCAATGCACCTAGTAGATAGCTACAGACCACCTAAGAGCACCACCACCCTGCCCCTGCACAGCTGACCCTCCACAGATGTTCCAGCCTCATCTTATACACTTCTTGCCCTAGACCTGAAATCATCCACCATCCTTGATGGATCCCTAATCACTTTTAGTGGAAAATAGTATTGTATTTCAGGTTCAGTCTGGGCATTGGGTATCTTACTGGTACTGGTTTGGTAAATTATTTTTTAAATTATGTACTGTTTTATGTTACATAGACTTTTTAGTTTTTCCATTAAAATGAATAATTTAAAGTTAAATATTCAGTTTCAGACCTAAAATTTATAGATAAATGCATAAGTAGGAAAGGAAATAGAGATATCAGATTTTGGACTAAACATAAAATGAACAAATACATATTTATCTGATTTATGTCTTGAAATCCTACTAAAATGGCATATACCCATAAAAGACAAGAAAAATATGAAGATAATACCAGATAGGAAATGGGACAAAAGTTTAGAAGCTGAACAAGTGAATGAGTAGTAAATGAATTAACATGCCAGAAAAACTATGTTCTTTAAGAATATTGAAGAAATAAAATACTATTCAATTTATTCATGGAGACCAGCATAATAATCCTGATACAAAAATTGGATAAAGACACTATAACAAAGAAATTTTAAGCCTATTGCACTAATAAAAATAGGGGCAAAAATCATTAAAAAATATATCAGCAATTGAATGCAACCATGGAAAGAAAGAAAGAGAATCACCAGTACAAAACAGTATTTATCCAATTACACCAAAAATGATTTCATATCAGAAAACCCTATAAATATAATTCACTACATAAACAGACTAAGAGGAAAACCATATGACCACCTCAATAGAAGCAGAAAAACTTTTAATAAAATCCTATGCCTATTTGGGATAAAAAAAACTTTTTGTAAATTAAATTAGAGGGAATTTATTAGCTTGATAAAGAGTTACTATTAAAATCCTACAGCATATATTGTCCTAAGTGGGGAAATAGCAGATTCATCCCCAAATTAGGGATTTGGAAGAATGCCCAATGTTCCCACTTTTATTCAGAATATTATTGTATCTAAGGTCCTATCAAGCATAGTACAAGAAGAAAACAAAATTAGAGACTTTTGGAACAAAAAAAGGAACAAAAGCTGTAATTTTTGCAGATGACACAATTTTCCACATTACCAAAACAAAAGAATATAAGCAAGTGGTTAGGAATAATAGGACAGTTTAGCAATGAAGATATAAGAAGACATAATATTTCTATACCCCAACAACAGTCAACTAAAAGCATAGCTAAGAAAAAAAATACTACCTACTACAATATCCGAGTAGATCCGATAAATATCTAACAAAAACTATATATGACTTAGATAGAGGAAATTATAAAACAGTCTTAGTATACATTTAAAAATACTTAAATAGACTTTTGGCCAAGATGAAAGCGTAAGTAGATACACTGTGTCTCCTGACACAACTAAAATTAAGGACAACAAAAATTTAGAAACAAAAAAACAACCAGAACTGACAAAAAATTGAGCTGTACAGAAATCCGACAACCATTCATCCAGACCAGTAGGAGGGGTAGAGGTGGCAGCTGATGGAAAGGGGTTGGGGCAGGAGAAAGCAATGGCTGGTGGACCCAGGTGCCCAGGCAGTGGTTGGCAGACCCTAGGTGTGAAGTGGCAACAAGCAGACCCAGTGAGGTGCACAAGAAGGGTGGCTGACTGCGGTCACACATCCACGTGCAGATAAACCGGACGAAAACAGGCAGCAAGACAGACCATGCAACCCCAGGGCCCCAGGGCTGGGAAATAAAACCTAAAAGCACTGATTGAAAACACCTGTGGGGGTTGAGGCGCTGGAAGAGACTCCCAGCCTCACAGGAGAGTTTGTTGGAGAGACCCACAGGGTCCTAGAATGTACACAAGCCCACCCACCTGGGAACCAGCACCAGAAGGGCCTAATTTGCCTGTGGGGAGCAGCAGAAGGGACTGAAATCTGAGAGAGAGTGGAGCAAGCACTATCATTCCCTCTCTGACTCCACATACAGCATCACAACCCAGTGACGTGGGTTGCCCCACCCTGATGAACACCTAAGGCTTTGCCGCTCACGTAACACACATGACCTGAATGAAAAATTATGGCTCAAACAGAACATATCAAAGCCCCAGAACCAATACTTTTAAGCAACCAAGAGATAGCCAGCCTATCAGATGCACAGTTTAAAACACTCGTGATCAGGATACTCACAGAACTGGTTGATTTTGGTCACATGAACAAATTTGGTCACATGATTTCGGTCATTACATGAACAAATGAAGGCCACAATAAGTGAAGTGAAGGAAAATGCACAGGGAACCAATAGTGATGGAAAGAAAACTGGGACTCAAATCAATGGAGTGGACCAGAAGAAAGAAAGAAACAACCAAGCAGAAAAGAATGAAGAAACAAGAATTCGAAAAGTGAGGAGAGGCTTAGGAACATCCAGGACATCTTTAAACATTCCAACATCTGAATTATAGGGGTACCAGAAGTGGAAGAGGAAGAGCAACAAACTGAAAACTTATTTGAACAAATAATAAAGGAGAACTTCCCCAATCTGGCAAAGGAATTAGATGTCCAGGAAGCTCACAGAGCCCCCAAAAAAGGTGGACCCAAAGAGGAACACACTAAGGTACATCATAATTATATTAGCCAAGATAAAATGAAGGAGAGAATCCTAGAAGCAGCAAGAGATAAAGACACAGTAACTTACAAAGGAATTCCCATCAGACTGTCATCTGATTTCTTTAAAAAGACCTTACAGGCAAGAAGGGGCTGGAAAGAAGTATTCCAAGTCATGAAAGGCAAGGACCTACATCCAAGATTGCTCTATCCAGCAAAGCTTTCATTTAGAATGGACGGGCGGATAAAGAGCTTCTCAGATAAGTTAAGTTCAAGGAGTTCATCAGCACCAAGCCCTTATTATATGAAATGTTAAAGGGACTTGTCTAAGAAAAAGAAGATTAAAAAATATGAACAGTGAAAGGACAGCAAACTCAGTTACTAAGAACCACACCTAAAACAAAAGCAAACTAAGCGGACAGCTAAAACAGGAGTGGAGCCACAGAAATAGAGATCATATAGAGAGTTAGCAACAGGGGAGTGGAAGGAGAGAGGGGAAGAAGGTACAGAGAATAAGTAGCATAGATGGTGGGGAGGAAATAGACAGGGGGAGGGCAAGAGTAGTGTGGGAAATGTAGAAGCTAAAGAACTTATGACACATGGACATGAACTAAAGGGGGGGCAATGTGGGTGGGAGGGGGTATGCAGGGAGAAGGGGAATAAAGGGGGGAAGGGGACAACTGTAATGGCACAATCAATAATATACATTATTTAAAAAAGAAATTTAACTGCACATATGCTTTGGTCCAGCAATCTCTTTGGTTGGAGTTTATCCTTGCAGGTATTGTTGCTGAAAGAGATAGGAATGTGAATGTTTGTTGCAGCATTGTTTCGAATTGAAACAGAGAAATTTGATCAGATCCCTGGGAAGGAGTAGGGAGGGGCCATAAGAGGAGTTTACTGAGGCAATGATAAACAGCCTAGGACAGGATTGGCTAGAATCTGAATGCTTCCAGAGAGCATGGAATTATAGGCTAGAAGATTTGAAATAAAAGAAGCACTATAAGGCTCTCAGATGGGCACTAGCAGGTAGGCTCTGGCTCTCAGGTTTTCTTCTTTGAGGATGCCTGTGGTGCAGAGAGATCTGATCAGATCACTGGGGGTAAGTAGGAAGGAGCTATAGGGGGAAGTAGTGGTAAGCAGTCTAGGATGAGATTGGCTGAAAAGCTGAATGCCTCCAGTACTCATAGAATTATGGGCTAGAAGTTTTGAAATAAAAAAAAGGCTCTCAGGCTCCAAGAGTGGGCTGGCTTTGTGGCTCTTTTGGGCTCTCTCTTCTTCCTCAGGGATGCCTGGATGATTGTGCTGCAACTGCCCCCATTCCCCAATAGGTGCAATTTTGGATGGGAGAAGGAACTCTGCACACAGCCTAGGATTGGGCTGGCATGGCAAAGGGTAGCAGGTTTATTCTTCTTTGGGTGTTCTAGAGGGAAAGAGCTGTAAGATAGAAGCTGTCATTCTTCCAAAATTGTGTTGCTTTGTATCTTATGTTGTTTTAGTTTGTAAACTAACCTTATAGAAATAAGATAATTAAAACTAACAGGGGGAAATGATAGGAGAACTCAGTGTTAAAAAGTTTAGCCTTAACTGATAGGCCTAACTGACTGATTCATGGGGAAAGCTATTACTCTAAAATTGTGAAGCTTTTTAATAAAGACTCTTTCCTTTATCGCCAAACCTTTGCCTCTGGAATTTTGCCTAAAGGACAGTGGCCAGCTCAGAACCTCAGCTGCTGTTTGGCAACAGCAATGGTGACTCTGGTAGGACCCTCGCTGCTTGTGGCTGGTTGACCCCAATAGGGGGACTTTGGGATTTCCCACTCTCTGGAAATTTTTATGCACACTGGCTCAAGGAAGGCATCAACCATCTAAAACATGCCTGGCTAGTGAAAAGGAAACAGATCTGGGAAAAGGCCAGAAAAAATGTTCATGTGAGGACTGCTTGGGAAAGCTATTCTGTGGAGACCAGTTTGTGAGATTGGTTGGCAGAAGATTTGCTTGTAAGTACTCTTTGGAATAATGGATTAGTAAATGTTGGTTTTGTTTATATGTTCTCAGGTTTCTTGGATTTTTCTGGTTATAGTTTTTGGCTTGTGTGTTCAGACCAATAAGGGCAGTTCTGTGCTGGTTCCTAAAGGAGAATTTTGACAGACCAGAAGAGGTACTGCTATTATCCAAAGTTCAAGGAGGTATTGATTAATTACTATAATACTGTGTGCCCTACATATGTTTTAGATTGTGAAGAAAAGTGGCCCATGCATGGTTCCCTAAGTTATTATACCATCATGCAGTTGAAACAGTATTGCCAACAGTTAGATAGAAGGGATGAATTCATTAAGTCAATACATTTATGTCATTGCATACTAGGGTTTTTCCAGGGACAGGGGACCACTTGGCACAGAGAAGGGAAATAGACTCAAAACCTCTTCCCAATAAACACAGGATGAAAGGAAGAATGAGCAGATAAACCTCATCAATGTTCTGAACCCAGGGGACTCCGGGTTGGTGGCAGGAGGAGCTTTCTCACCACCACCCCACCCCTTTCATGAGCTGCCCCTGAAGTAGAGACCACAAAGCAAACAGCTCCACCCCTGTATGATGAGGAATGGGTCTCCCCTCAAAGACCCATTAGGGCACCTAATCTGGCCAGGGAGCATCCCCATCTGGACCAAGGCAGTTTCCTTTGAGGAAGTATCCTATAGGTGGAGTAAATCAGCAAGGTCAGCCCACTGGCTACTCATAGGCCCATACTCTGTTCTCCACATCAGACTTACTGAATTGGAAGAGTTCCAACCACTCATTTGGGGAGATCCTCAGAGAATGACAGATTTTATTGTCTCCATTTTTGCCACTCATCATCCAAACTGGGCAGATGTACAGGGTCTCCTAAATATCTTGCTAACTGTGGGAGAGACAGCTGATTATAAATAGGACCAATGAAGAGGACAATGTCCCTACCAAGAGATGCCAGAAAATGTGATGGTAAAAATGACTTTTTTTAAAACTTTTTTATTGATTATGCCATTACATTTGTTCTATTCCCCCCCTCCATTCCCCTCCACCCTGCATACCCCTCCCCCACCATTTCCCCCTTTAGTTCATGAACACGTGTCTCAAATTCTTTAGATTCTGTATTTCCCCCTACTATTCTTACCCTCCCCCCTATTTTCTATCTACTGTCTATGCTACTTATTTTCTGTACCTTCTCCCCCCTTCCCCTCCTCCCACTCCCCTGTTGCTAACCCTCCAGGTGATCTTCATTTCTATGGTTCTGCTCCTGATCTAACTGTCCTCTTAGTTTGCTTTGTTTTAGGTGTGCTGTTAGTAACTGTGAGTTTGCTGTCCTTTCACTGTTCATCTTTTTTATCTTCTTTTTCTTAGATAAGTCCCTTTAACATTTCATATAATAAGGGCTTGGTGATGATGAACTCCTTGAATTTGGTCTTATCTGAGAAGCACTTTATCTGTCCTTCATTCTAAATGAAAACTTTGCTGGATAGAGCAATCTTGGTTGTAGGTCTTTGGTTTTCATGACTTGGAATACCTCTTTCCAGCCCTTTCTTGCCTGTAAGGTCTCTTTTGAGAAATCAGCTGACAGTCTGATGGGAACTCCTTTGTAGGTGACTGTCCCCTTAGCTCTTGCTGCTTCTAGGATTCTCTTCTTCATTTTAATCTTGGCTAGTGTAATGATGATGTGCCTTGGTGTGTTTCTTCTTGGGTCCAACTTCTTTGGGACTCTCTGAGCTTCCTGGATTTCCTGGAAGTCTATTTCCTCTGCCAGAATGGGGAAGTTCTCTTTTATTATTTGTTCAAATAAGGTTTCCACTCGTGACTCTTCCCCTTCTGGTACCCCTATAATTCGAATGTTGGAACATTAAAAGATGTCCTGGAGGTTCCTAAGCTTCTCCTCATTTTTTTGAATTCTTGTTTCTTCATTCTTTTCTGTTTGATCATTTTTTTCTTCCTTCTGGTCCGCTCCATTGATTTGAGTCCCAGTCTCCTTTCCATTACGATTGGTTTCCTTTGCATTACCATTCATTTCAATTAGTTTAGCTTCCATATGTTTCTCTAATTTGTGACTAAAATCAACCAGTTCTGTGAGCATCCTGATCACCAGTGTTTTGAACTGTGCATCTGAAAGATTGGCTATTTCCTCATCGCTTAGATCGATCGGCTCTGGGGCTCTGAGTTGTTCTTGAGCCATTTTTGGTCTGTTCGGGCTGTTAAGTAAGCCGAGTGAAGCCTTAGTTGTTTACCAGGACGGGGCCACCCAGGTCGCTGGTTTGTGAAGCTGTGTGTGGGGGCGTGGTCAGAGAGGGAGCTGAGGCGGTCCTCTCCGCTAGCCCAGTCCGTCCAGTCACACCATTCGCCCCGGGGCCTGTTTATCTGATCAGAATTGTGCAAGCCTGCTGCCCCAAGCCTGCTCCCCTCTTCACTGGTTTATCTGCACGCAGATGCAGGACCGACTGCAGACAGCCCACCGCGCCTCTTCCCTGTGTGCTCCAGTAGCTAGCCCGCAATCTGCGCTTTCGGCTGCTTGTGCACCACCCGTTCAGGGATTTTTTTCTTGCTAACCTGCTCCGCTGCTGGCTTCGCTCCTCTTACCGGTTTAGCAGAGCATTTCGTTGTCTTTGGACTCCGTATTGTCAATTTTCTGTGTGGCTTGGTTGTGTTTTTTGTTGTTAAAAATAGTTGTTCTTAGATTTGGTTGTGCACGGAAGTAAGGTGGTTTCACCTACACCTCCATCTTGGTGGAAGTCTGTAAAAATGACTTTTATTGGGCAAAGTGCCCTGGATATCAGAAGGAAATTCCAGAATTTAAATGGGGCATTGGGAATAAATCCCTCTCAGCTGATGGACATAGCCTTTAAAGTTTATAATGCCTAGAAAGCAAAGAAGGTAAAGCAGGTCACTGTGTTCTTAGAAACAAGGAGGTGAGGCCAAAGAAAGAAGCAGGACCCTAAAGGAAGGAGGAGAGGCCCAATAAGTGCCAATCAATGTGCCTATTACAGGAAAAAGGGCCATTAAAGAAGGAAATGCCCAAAACTTTAAAAAAGGAAAAATAGAATACTATATTTTTCCATGGATAATGCGCACCCATGTTTTTGGTCCAAACTTTCAGGGAAAAAAATCTTATAATTTTTTAATTCAAGTTTTATGTATTTATATTTATTTTTTAACACCCTAGAAAGTTTTCATTTCTTTTTTTAAGTTATGTTTTATTGATTATACTATTATAGTTGTCCTGATTTCTCCCCCTTTGCCCCCTTCCACCAAGGAACCCCCACTCCCTCAGGCAATGCCCCCATCATTGTTCATGTCCATGGGTCATGGGTATAAGTTTTTGGGCTATTTCATCTCCTACAATGTACTTTACATCCCCAACACTATTCTGTAAGTACAGAATAGTGTTAATCCTCTCATCGCTTCATCCATTCTTGCCCTCCCACCTCCCATCTGGCAACCTTCCAGTCAGTAACTAGCTTCTTTTCTATTGCTTTTAAGAGTTTCTCTTTATCTTTGACCTTTGGCCTTTTACTAATGATGTGTCTTAGTGTGGGCCTCTTTGCATCCATTATAATTGGAACTCTTTGTGCTTCCTAGACTTGCACGTCTATTTCCTTCACCAAATTAGGGAACTATTCTTTCACTTTTTTTTCAGATAGATTTCCAATTTCTTGATCTTTCTCTTCTCCCTTCTGGCCTTCCTAGGAGTTGAATGTTGGACCTCTTACAGTTGTCCCAAAGTCTGTTTATACTATCCTCATTTTTTGTATTATTTTTTCTTGTTGTTCTGCATAGTTGTCTTTTTGCTCTTTATGCTCCAAATCATTGATACAATTATTGGCTTCCTCTATTCCACTGTTTCCCTGTAAATTGTTCTTTATTTCAATTACTGTATTCTTTCTTTCTGACTAAATCTTTTTTATACTACTGAGGTGCTTACTAAGTTCCATTAGCATCCTTATAAACAATGTTTTGAGCTCTGCATCTAATACATTGCTTATGTCCATTTTGTTTAGCTCTTTTTCTGAAGTTTTGATCTGTTCTTTCATTTAGGCCATAGTTCTTTGTCTCCTCATTTTGTCAACCTCCCTGTGTTTGTTTCTATTTATTAGGTTGAACTATGACTCCCTGTCTTGCTACTGTGGCCTAATATAATAGGTGTCATGTAGGCTCCAGTGGCACAGCCTTCTCTGTCACACAACATTGGTATACAAGGTATGCCCTTTGTGTGGGCTGAGTACATCCTCCTCTTGTAGCTGAGCTTTGACTGCTGTTGGAGGGAGATCAATGGGAGGGATTTTCCCAGGCCAGTCAGCTATAAGGAGTGGCTGTTACCACTGACCACCAACCACCGCCCTCCATGGAGAATCAGCTATTCAGTGGCAGTGTGATGGTGCTCCAATGTGTGGTCTATAACTGTCCACTGGGTGTGTTGGCCCTGGGGTTTCCCAGGTGGTGTAGGCCAAGTTCAACCCCTACCTGTGTTTTGCCCAGGATATCCTGCCTGAGCTGTAAAGCAATCTGAGATGGCTGGCTTGTGCTGGGCTTGGAGATTTCCAGGTGAAGCCAAGCTGTGACTCTAATCTGGCTGCCTTTAGGGCTCACTAAAGCCAGCTCTTGCTTGTTTGATAGGATTTAGGTGCTAAGACCAGCCATTCTCATGGAAAAGCAGCTTGTGTGGGCCTATAAATTGTGTGGGATAGAGCCTCTGTGAGTCTCCAAGGTGGGTCACATTGTGCTAGCCAGGTTGATGGAGTCTCTGATATGGCACCAGCCTACCAGCTCCATTAGGGGAGGACTCAGAAAAGGGATAATAGCCTCTGCTCACCCTGATGCCAGACACTTCAGTCTCTCCAGGTGTACCATTGGTGCCCTTCAAGCTGCCATCCCAGTGCTGGACTCAGAGGGTGCAAGCCTGAATAGTTGGGTTCATGTGTGGGTTCCCCAAGAGGAACTGCTTAGGGATCTAGCAGCCTTCACCACCACCAACTCAATCCCTGCTGGTTTTTACAGCCAGAAGTTATGGGGATTTCGCTTCCTGGCACTGAAATCTTAGGCTGGGGCAGGGTGGGGGCGGGGGGCCTTATGTAGGTCTGGGGCTCGACTCTTGGCCTCTGAGATATCCCTCCTGAATTTTTATCCATGTAGGTGTGGGGCCAGCCCGTTCTTTGTCTGACCCCCTCCTACCAGACTATATGGATGTTGTTTCTTCAATTCTGTAGTTGTCAGTCTTCCATTCAACTCAATTTCTGATGTTCCTGAGTGATGGTTGTTCTATATTTCAGTTGTAATTTTGCTGTGGTTTTGCAAAGAGGTGAGCCATGTTTGCCTCTGTCACCATCTTGACCAGAAGCTTTATTTATATTTAGAAACAAAACTGATATTTCAGGGTATTGTTTTTCATACAAATATCATTATTGCAGAGTTATACTTTTAACACATAAATATAAATAAAAGAATTAAAAACACTTATATAGATACAGAATTAGTACTACCCATGTATAATGCACATCCTTATTTTTCCCTAAAAAATTTGGGCAAAAAAAATGTTCATTAGACATGGCAAAAATGGTAGAGAGTTTACAGCCATCTAGTAAATTTTAAAATTCTATCTTTCCTAAACAAAGGATACTTAAAAGTAAATGCTTTATGCTTCTCCCCAACCAGAAGGCAAATAGCTTAAATCACCCTACTCAAGGAAATAGATAGCCGAAATCCAATTAGTGCTATTTCTACTAACCACACCCAAAGACAAATGAGAGACCTGGAAGACACAAGGCCATGAATAGCAGCTAGCTGAACAATGGACTGGTCCCTATGATGTCCTGTTGACAATGCATTCTTCTCTTCACCAGCTTGATCAGCAGGTCAAGCTGATGGGAATCAAGCCCTGGATCCACCACGTACAGATAAAATGGTCACTGCCTGAGGAAGATGCAGACCCTGCTACGATGGTTGATGATTAAAGAAAAAGCTTGACCTGCACTCCAGAAAAAGATTTGAAATTTTTCTTCCAGAAAAGAGCAGTGACTACCCACCCCCCAAAATACAGGACAACAATGTTTCTTTTATTTTAGTTGTGTGCTTGTAAAGCTAAGGGCTTTTAACTGCCAGATACTGAGTTTGAGTATGGTCCTTCCCAATGTAAAAAAGAATAGAATTGAAAGTGAGTTATGGCTAAATCTGAATGAGTAAAGGTATATATATAAAGGTTGTGAATGTTTTAAGCCTGGTGGAAAGGAAACATCACTCAGTATGGTTATTCTTTGCTTGCTTTCTGATATCATGGGGATGTGGTTTGGATACAATGAGAAAGAATCCTGTCTCTGCTCTTTTGCCATTTGGGACCTAGGAAGAGTCATCTGGCTTGGGGCAAGAAAGCATGTCTTTGCCAAGAGACCAGTGGAGGAACTGGTAGGTGAGAGAGCCTCTACCAGTGAGGCTTTGGGCCGTTTGGGACCTAGTACAGGTTGCCTTGTGTGACTGGTTGGTGGGACTGGTGGGAAATGAAACAAGATGTTAAGGCTAGTTCCAGTCCTCCTTCTTTTGGACATGTCTTTGCTTAGATTTTGCCCTGTTTCTGTTCTGGAAGGAAACTGAGGTTTCCGAGGGAGAGTTAAACCCTCACATCAGATGGAAAGTAAACAATGAAAGGTATAAGGCATGGAGATGCAATTTTGGTGGATATTAAAAAAAAAACAAAGATTTTTCTTCATGCTTTGCATTTTTCTCCCCACATAATACCTCCAGAATTTGGTATTCTGAAGATGGCATAAAGTTTCTTTGCATGAAACCAGCAAGACCAGTTTCTAGTGCTGGTTTTGATAACCAAGATTCTGACTGGAATATCATGACTTAAGAAGGCATGCTAGGACTCTGGTAGTTGCCAGAAAGCCTTGAGGAACTGAGATTGACTTTCAAAGTTAGCGCAAGCCCACTGGAGAATGGCCTGGTACCATGTCATGTCATGTAGTTCATGGCAGTCTTTGCAGGGAAGTAACAAGGGTTGATTTCCTGAAAGATGGCAAGGAGGAACATTAAGACACTACAGGAACCTCAAGGACTTGAGGAAGATAGGTCCTGCAGGAAAAGCCAGATGGCAGCTGTGTGGCTTGACTTCCATGCCCCGAAAGGTGGACTAAAGGGTCAGTCTAAAGGTTCCTTTCGTGAAGTCCAGCAAAGCAGATTTAAGGATCCTATGCAATTGATTGTTGCTCTTGTTGTGTTTATGCAAATGAACAGACAAAAATTAAAACTACTTAACACAGTCCCTCTAGGACAATGAGAGTGATCTTAAGGAGAAATTTCATGTTACAAGGAGAATCACAATGCTCAGTGGTGGACATTAGTATAGTGCCACCGACTTCAGAGCTTTGCTTTCACTTGGAAGTTAAACTCAGTTTGTGACATCATCAGAGATATTCAATTTATGGGCAGGTAGAATTTGTCAGATTGTCACTATTTAATATCATTCCAGCAAAAACCTTGCAACTGGATGTCCTCTCAAAACACAGTCTCACAGACTCAGAGATGGGTTTGTAATTTATTGTATTAATTAAACCGTGTTCTTACTTATATTTTCATAGGTTATATGCATATGACCTCATTACCTGGGTGGTTGTTTACACAATATAGGCCTCCCTTGAGAAGCCTATTTGCATCACCACCACCCGAGACTCAACAGTTTGGCTGGACTAAGTGTCTTGGTTGGTGAAGTATGGGGTGGTTTGTGGCCTTCACTTTAAAACTGGTTTCTTTTTCTGCCCTAATAGCTTAGAGAGAAAGGGCCCAGATGTGTTAAAGGGTGAATCTTAGAATATTTCCCCTCACCCTGAGTTAAGTATAGTGGGCAAAAGGACTTCAGACAGGTGTGACATGCTTTGCACACCTTTCTCCAAAAAAAGTCACTTTTTCTTACTTGGAGACAGTGTAGAATTGATCCTTACCTTTATCATTTAGTGGTTATGGTCCCAATTGTGCCTTCTCACTCTCTTGACAAATTTGTACTCCAGAGTACAACAAGAATGCCAACTTGTCCAGTAGTGCCATCCTTTGGACATTGTGCACACTACTTCCCAGGGACAGCCAAATGACCAGGACTTTGCAAGATCCTTCTCCCTAGTGTGAAGGCTTCCTCCCTAGTCTATCCCAGACCTCCTTTCTGTTAGGGATCTCTGGACCAGGAGATAGGTAGGAGTACACCCATGTCCAGAAAGAAGTATCTACAGAAGAATGAGGCTTTTGCCCATTTGCCTTTATAAGAATACAAAATTCCAGAAGTGTTAAAGAATGAAATTGATACACAGACTTGATCAGATCACTTGAAATAGTGGGAAGGGACCATGGTAGGAGGATTTTGCCAAGGCAATGGTGAACAACCTAGGACAGGATTGGCTAAGAAGCTGAATGCTGCCAGAGCACATGGAAATATAAAGAGGATTGGCTCTCTGGCTCCCTGGCTCTCAGGCTCTTGGGCTCTCTCTGTTTCTCTTCCTCAAGCATGCCTGGATGATCATGCTGCAGCTTCCTGTGTTTCCCAGTGAACAGTATTTTGGATGGGAAGGAACTCCAGGTGCAGCCTGGGATCTGGCCAGCCTGGCACAGGCTGGCAGAGTTATTATTTTTTTAGTGTTCTGGAGGGAAAGATCTCTGAGGCAGGAAACTGCCATTCTTCCAGAATTGTATTGCTTTTGTATCTTATGTTGTTTTAGTTTGTAAACTAACCCTATAGAAATAAGATAGTTAAAAACTAACAGGGGGAATTATAGGAGAACTCAGGTGTTGAAGAATTTAGCCCTAATTGATAGGCTTCAGTGACTAATGCGTGTGGAAAACTGTTATTCCAAACTTGTGAAGCTTTTGAACAAAGACTCCTTTCCTTTATCTCCAAAACTTTGGCTCTGGAATTTTCCCTAAAGGGTGGCTATGAGCAGCAGGATCCCACTTGCTGCACAGTAACAGAGTGAATTTCAGAAATGAACATTCCAACTAATGGAAGGCCAGAGCATGATTCACTAACTCCTCTATCATTAGTTGAGGACTACCTCTGAGAATATTAATCTGTATCTTCTCGTAACCATTCAGAATTATGCCTGCCAGCAAACCAAGTCAGAAAAGGCTGCATATGTCTTAGCACCAGGCTTTTGTTGTGGAACAACATCAGTGTGCCTAAGAACTGACTACAGACCTGCCACTGCAGTCATAGATGTGCTAAAGGGATGTGGCATAAGACACCAACAACATATCTACAAGTGTTTGCACAGGACAGTGGGGAAGTAATAATGAGCAGGAAGAAACACTGAGGAATTAAGAGAATATTCAGATTTTTTCTCTTGATTCTTGTCCTAACAGGATAGGGGCATTTGGAGAAAGAGCAAGAAAAGCAGTGTTTTGAAGAGAGAGGGAGAAGAGAAGTCAAACTTCTGGCAGGAAAGGTGTAAGGAACAGCATTGTGTGAGGATGTTGAGGAGTTCAGGCAATCTCTTTTTTTAAAATATGTTTTATTGATTATGCCATTACAGTTGTTCTATTCCCCCCTTTATTCCCCTCCACCCTGCACATCCCCTCTCCCACTACTCCCCCCCCCGTTTAGTTTATGACCATGTGTCTCAAGTTCTTTAGATTCTATATTTCCCCTACTATTCTTGCCCTCCCCCTATTTATTTTCTACCTACCATCTATGCTACTTATTTTCTGTACCTTCTCCCCCCTTCTCCTTCTCCCACTCCCCTGTTGCTAACCCTCCATGTGATCTTCATTTCTATGGTTCTGCTCCTGATCTAGCTGTCCTCTTAGTTTGTTTTTGTTTTAGGTGTGGTTCTTAGTAACTGTGAGTTTGCTGTCTTTCACTGTTCATCTTTTTTATCTTCTCTTTCTTAGATAAGTACCTTTAAATATTTCATTAGATAGATTTTTATCTTCTCTTTCTTAGATAAGTACCTAATTATTTCATATAATAAGGGCTTGGTGATGATGAACTCCTTGAACTTGACCTTATCCGAGAAGCACTTTAGCTATCCTTCCATTCTGAATGAAAGTTTTGCTGGGTAGAGCAATCTTGGTTGTAGATCTTTGGTTTTCATGACTTGGAATACTTCTTTCCAGCCCCTTCTTGCCTGTAAGGTCTCTTTTGAGAAATCAGCTGACAGTCTGATGGGAACTCCTTTGTAGGTGACTGTCCCCTTATCTCTTGCTGCTTCTAGGAGTCTCTCCTTCATTTTAATCTTGGCTAATGTAATGATGATGTGCCTTGGTGTGTTCCTTCTTGGGTCCAACTTCTTTGGGACTCTTTGAGCTTCCTGGACTTCTGGAATTTTATTTCCTTTGCCAGATTGGGGAAATTCTCCTTTATTATTTGTTCACATAAGTTTTCCACTGGTGGCTGTTCCTCTTCCCCTTCTGGTACCCCTATAATTTGGATGTTGGAATGTTTAAAGATGTCCTGGAGGTTCCTAAGCCTCTCCTCATTTTTTTGAATTCTTGTTTCTTCATCCTTTTCTGTTCGGTCATATTTTTCCTCCTTCTGGTCCACTCCCTTGATTTAAGTCCCAGTTTCCTTTCCATTACTATTAGTTTCCTGTGCATTTCCATTCATTTCAATTAGTTTAGCCTTCATATGTTCCTCTAATTTGTGACTATAATCAACCAGTTCTGTGAACATCCTGATCACCAGTGTTTTGAACTGTGCATCTGAAAGTTTGGCTATTTCCTCATCGCTTAGATTGATCGGCTCTGGGGCTGTGAGTTGTTCTTGAGCCATGTTTTGATCTGTTCGTGCCTGTTACGTATGAGGAGTGGAGCCTTAGATGTTCACCAGGACGGGGCCACCCAAGTCACTGGTTTGTGATGCTGTATGTGGGGGCGGGGTCAGAGAGGGACAATGGCAGTCCCCTCTGCTGCTTCCCACCCCTGGGGCCTGCATGGTCTGTGTCACCGCTCACTCCTTCACCGGTTTATCTGTGCATGAATGTGTGACCGTGGTCAGCCCTCAGTGAGTCCACCGCCTTGCACCCTCAATGAGTCTGCCAGCTACTCCACACCTGGGATCCGTCTACGGCTGCTGGCACACCTGGGTGGAGTGCCCGGGTCTGTCTGGTGGATCTTTCCTGCCTGACCATGCTCTGCTGCTGTCTCTGCCCCTCTTACCGGTTTGGCTGAAGGGTTCGTTATTGTCAGACTTCTGTATAGTTCAGTTTTCTGTGGTTTGGCTGCAATTTTGTTGCTAAAATTTTGTTGTTTTTAAACTTGGTTGTGTGAGAAGGCACAGTGCTTCCATCTATGCCTCCATCTTGGTGGAAGTCCCCAGCAATCTCTTTACTGTGGAATTTTAGATGGCACAAAGGAAAAGGCTCAGAGAAGAACAGTGGGGTAGGGCAGAACACAGAGCAGTTACGGGTAAGAGCATGAGACAGGTTAGGTGGCCAAAGGAAAACTGTGGAGCTAAGAGTCTCAGATGAAATTAACAGAGTCAAGGTTCCCAGTTAATATATAACCTTACCTTGGTGCCAGAATGACATGACAAGCCTAATCCTCCACAAGTGTTATTTTGTCACGAGTGGAATAAAATCTCCACCTCGGACTGTGTTGGGTATTGAGAAGAAAGCAGCGCCAAACCTCCCAAAGTCAAAAATCTTAACTAAGATTTTTCTTACACATAGGCACCTAGCTATTCTTTCAGCAACAAGTTGGAATGAGGAGCATTTTGCAAGACACATAGTGTAGAAGGGGGAAGACAAAGTAAATGACAATTATAACAAGTGCTAATGAGCAGAGGAGTTACCTAACCCGACCTTTTGTTAGGGGTTTAGGGCAGGTTTCCTGGAAGATGAAACCTGAGGCACAATTATTAGTTGACCAAAACAAAGGTGAATTTTCTAGGCAGAAAAACCAAGCGTATATAGAGGATTGGAAATAAGAAAAAGAAAAGATATAGAACAATTAGGCAGCTACTAATCATTTCATATTGCTAAAGCATGAAAGAAGAGGAGGGTCAGGGACAAGATTGGATCCCCCACTTTCACCAACCCTGGATTTTATAATGATCCTGAAAATAATGGGGGTGTGTTTCAAACACCAAATAGTAGTGTGACAAAATCAGTTTTTGGTGTATTTTTTAATGCAGTAGTTCATTTTTTGGTTGTTGTTTAAACACAATTGTCTCCACTTTCCCTCACCATGCTCCCCTTCCCCACGCACTCCCGCTACCCATCCTCAATCCTAGCCCCCTTGGGCTTTGTCCATAGGTCCTTTATACATGTTCTTTGAAGACCCTTCCCCTTCTTTCACCCATTATATCACTCCTCCATCCTCTCTAGTTACTGTCAGTTTCTTCTTCATTTCAATGTCTGTTTATATTTTGCTTGCTTGATTGTTTTGTCGATTAGATTCTACTAATAGCTGAGGTCATATGGTATTTGTCTTTCACTGTCTGGCTTACTTCACTTAGCATAATGTTCTCCAATTCCATTCATGCTGTCACAAAAGGTAGGAAATCCTTCTTTCTTTCTGCTGTGTATAATTCTATTGTGTAAATGTACCATAGCTTTTTGATACATTAATATACTGATGGGCACTCAGGTTGTTTCCAGCACCTGGCTATTGTAAACAATACTGCTATGATATTGGCGTACACAAGTTCTTTTGAATCGGCGTTTCAGGGTGCTTAGGGTATAATCCCAGCAATGGAATTGCTGGATCAAATAGCAGCTCCATATTTAGTTTTCTGACGAAATTCCATACTGTTTTCCACAATGGCTGCACCAGCCTACCTTCCCACCAACAGTGCATGAGGGTTCCCTTTTCTCCACATCCTCTCCAACACTTGTTGTTTGTTGATTTGAATATGATGGCCATTTTGACTGGCATAAAGAGGTATCTCATTGTGGTTTAAATTTGCATCTCTGTGGTAGCTACTGATCCTGAGCATTCTTTCATGTGAACAACTATATGCCAAGAAATTTGAAATCCTGTGTGAAATGTACAAATTTTTTGGAACATAAAATCTTCTAAAACTGAATTAAGAAAAAGCAGAAAGCCTGAACAGACTGATAACAGCTAGTGAAATCAAAGCAGTAATCAAAAAACTCCAGCCACACAAAAACCCTGAACCAGATGTTTTCACAGGAGAATTTTACAAAACCTTTTTAGGAAGAGGTAACCCCTATCCTTCACAGACTATTCCAAAAACTCCAAGAAAAGTGAAGACTCCAAATTCTTAGTATGAGTTAGCATTATCCTAATCCCAAAACCAGATAAAGACATAACAAAAAAAGAAAACTACAGGCCAATAGCACTGATGAACATAGATGCTAAATCCTCAATAAAATATTGGCAAACTGCATCCAGCAATGTATTAAAAAAATCATACACCATGATCAAGTGGGATTTATCCCAGGGAGGCAGGGGTAGTACATATTCTTAAATCAATAAACATAATGTATCCATAAACAAAAGGAAAGGTAAAAATCTCATGATCATATTAATAGATGCTGAAAAAGCATTTGATTAGGTACAGTACTCATTTATGATAAAAAAAACACTCATCAAAATGGGAGTACAGGGAGCATATCTCAACATAATAAAGGTGTATATGAGAAACCTACAGCCAACATCAAATTAACAAGCAAAAACTAAAAGCTTTCCCACTGAGATCAGGAACAAGACAAGGGTGTCCACTTTTTACAACTTCTATTCAACATAGTATTGGAAGTCCTAGCATAGCAATCTGACAAGAAGAAGAAACAAATGGCATCCAAACTGGAAAGAAGTAATATTGTCATTATTTGCAGATGACATGATAGTGTACATAGAAAACCCTATAGACTCCATCAAAAAATTACTTGACCTAATAAGTGAATTTGTAAAAACAGGATACAAAGTCAATATTCAAAAATTGAAGACATTTTTGTATACCAACAATGAAATATCAGAAACATATCAGGTAAGAAATCTCATACACTATAGCAACAAGAAAAATAAAGTACCTAGGAATAAACCTAACCAAGGAGGTAAAAGACGTGTACTCAGAAAGCTACACAACACTGAAAAAAAATTTTAGGAAGACACAAACAAATGGAATCATGTACTGTGTTCATGGATTAGGAGAATTAACATCATCAAAATGTCCATACTACCCAAAGCAATTTATAGATTCAATGTAATGCCTATTAAAGGACCAATGACATATTTCACAGATATAGAACAAATATTTCGAAAATCTATATCGAACAATAAATGACCCCGAATAGCCACAGCAATTTTGAGAAAGAACAACAAAGTAGGAGGAATCACAATACCTGATATCAAACTGTATTACAAGTCCAGTATAATCAAAACAGCCTGATACTGGCATGAGAACAGACTCATGGATCAATGGAACAGAATAGAGAGCCAAGAAATAAACCCATGTCTCTATGGTCAATTAATATTTGCCAAAGGGGAAAGAGGCATAAAATAGAGTAAAAATCACCTCTTCAACAAATGATGTTGGGAGATCTGGACAACTACATGCAAAAAAAAAAAAAGAAAAGAAAAAGAAACTTGACCACCAACTTACACCATACACAAAAATAAACTCAAGATGAAAAAAAGATTTAAATAGAAGTCACAACACCACAAAAGTCCTAGAGGAGAACATAGGAAGAAAAATTTCAGATATGCTTGCAATAATATTTTCACTAATATATCCTCTAGAGCAAGGTACATAAAGAAAAGAATAAACAAATGGGACTTCATCAAATTAAAAAGCTTTGCATGGCTAAATAAAACATATTTGGAAAATACATTTACCAGTGATACCTTAGACAAGGGTTTGATTTCCAAAATATATAAAGAACTGACACTACTCCACACCAGGAAGACAAATGACTCAATTAAAAAATGGGCAAAGGACCTGAACAGACACTTCTCCAAGGAGGACATACAGAGGGCTCAGAGACATATGATTGCATTTATATAGGTACCTCAAATACTCAAATTTATAGAGACAGAAAGTAGAATGGCAGTATCCAGGGGCAGGGTTAGAACTATGTCCACTCTCTATCATAACATAATTGGAGGGGTCCAGAATAATCTGGCCATTCTTCAGAACATTACTTTGGTTCCCTGTATCAATGACATCATGCTAATCAAATCAAATAAGCAAGAATTGACAAGTACTTGGAGGGCGTAGGGAATGAAAGATAAACTCTGTGGAGATTCAGATAACAGACTTCCAGTCAATTTGGATGTGTAGGTAAACATAGCTCACCTCCTCACACAACTACATTAAAATTACAACTAAAATATAGGACAACCATAAAAAATCTAGTTAAATGAAAGTCTAAAACTATGGAATTAAAGAAACCACATCTATGAAGATAGGTAGAAAACACAAAGATGCAAGGATGTAGATCAGGCTCGGCCCACACCCACTTGTGGTGGATAAAAATTTGGGGGAGATATGCTGGGAGTGACAATCCCAGCCCCATACCAGGACCCCAACCCTCGGGTTCCAGTGCCAGTAAGATAAGCCCTCATTACTTCTGGCTGGAAAAAAATAGTAGGATGGAGTTAGTGAAAGAAACCTCTAGAGTCCCAAGCAATTCCTCTTTTTAAAAATATATATATATTTCATTGCCATATGGGACTTCCGCCAAGATGGAGGTTTAGGTGGATGTGCCGTGCCTCCTCACACAACCAAGTTTAGGGACAACTAAATATTAGCATCAGAAAACACAACCAGAACACGGAAAACTGAACTTTTCGGAAGTCCGCTAACAACAAATTCTTCAGCCCGACCAGTAAGGGGCGAAACCGGCGTCTGGTGAGGAGTTGCAAAGGAGGGCTCGGTCAGACCCGGGCACGGAATCCAGACGCGCGAATCCAGACGCACGGGTTCCAAACCCAGGATTGGACCTAGTGAGCGACCAAACAACCCACCGGGTGAGCGACTGCAGAGGAGACAGTGGGGAGGCGGTGCAGCAAGTTGACTGCGGTTGCCTAATTGCGCGCGAGGGAGTGGGCGGTTGGACCGGCCGCCGCTGCGATAGAGGGCACCGCCATTTCCCCGCTCTGACCACGCCCCCACATACAGCGTCACAACCCAGCGACCTGGAAGTCCAAGGCGCAGTTTCTCACATTTAAAGGGCCAGAACAGACCAAAAATGTCGCAGGGAGACCTCAAAGCCCCAGAGATAAATCTAAGCGACGAAGAAATAGCAAAACTCTCAGACGCACAGTTTAAAACACTGGTCATCAGCTTCCTCACAGATCTGGTTGATTATAGCCACAAATTAGAGAAACATATGAAGGCTAAATTAAGGGAAATGAATGGAATTCCACAGGAAACCCATAGAGATGAAAAGGAAACTGGGACTCAAATCAATGGAGTGGACCAGAAGAAACCAAATAATGGCCAAACAGAAAAGAGTCAAGGAGCAAGAATTCAAAGAAATGAGGAGAGGCTTAGGAACCTCCAGGACATCTTTAAACGCTCCAATATCCGAATTATAGGGGTACCAGAAGGGGGAAAGACACAACCACCAGTGAAAAAACTATTTGAACAAATAATAAAAGAAAATTTCCCCAATCTGGCAAAGGAAATAGACTTCCAAGAAATCCAAGAAGCCCAGAGAGTACCAAAAATGTTGGACTCAAGAAGAAACACACCAAGGCATATCATAATTACATTAGCCAAAATTAAAATGAAGGAGAGAATCCTAGAAGCAGCAAGAGCTAAGGGGACAATCACCTACAAAGGAGTCCCCATCAGACTGTCAGCAGATTTCTCAAAAGAGACCTTACAGGCAAGAAGGGGCTGGAAAGAAATATTCCAAGTCATGAAATCTAAAGACCTACAACCAAGATTGCTCTATCCAGCAAAACTTTCATTTAGAATGGAAGGACAGATAAGGTGCTTCTCAGATAAGACCAAATTCAAGGAGTTCATCATCACCAAGCCCTTATTATATGAAATGTTAAAGGGACTTATCTAAGAAAAACAAGTTAAAGAAACATGAACAGTGAAAGAACAACAAGCTCACAGTTATTAACAACCACACCTAAAACGAAAGCAAACTAAAAGAACAGCTAGATCAGGAGTGGAAATATAGAAATGAAGATCTCAAGGAGGGTTAGCAACAGGGGAGTGGGAGGAGGAGATGGGGGGAGAAGGTACAGAAAATAAGTAGCATAGACAGTAGATAGAAAATAGATGGTGGGGGGCAAGAATAGCATGGGAAATATAGAACCTAAAGGACTTGAGACACATGGACATAAACTAAAGGGGGGTAATGGTGAGGTTGGGGGGCAGGGTGGAGGGGAATGAAGGGGGGAATAGAACAACTGTAACAGCATAATCAATTTTAAAAAATAAATAAATTAAAAAATATATATATATATATCATTGATTATGCTATAGAGTTGTCCCATTCCCCCCTTCATTCCCTTCCACCCTGCACACCCTCTCCCACCCACATTCCCCCCTTGAGTTCATGTCCATGTGTCTTAAGTTCTTTAGCTTTTACATTTCTCATACTATTCCTGCCCTCCCCTATTTTCTACCTATCATATATGCTTCTTATTCTCTCTACCTTTTCCCCCTCTCTCCTCCTCCCACTCCCCTATTGCTAACCCTCCATTTCTGTGGTTCTATTCCTGCTCTAGTTGTTTGCTTAGTTTACTTTTGTTTTTTGTTTTAGGTGTGGTTGTTGATAACTGTGAGTTTGCTGTCATTTTACTATACATGTTTTTTTATCTTCTTTTTCTTAGATAAATCCCTTTAACATTTCATAAAATAAAGGCTTGTTGATCATGAACTCCTTTAACTTGACCTTATCTGAGAAGCAATTTATCTGCCCTTCCATTCTAAATGAAAGTTTTGCTGGATAGAGCAATCTTGGATGTAGGTCCTTGCCTTTCATGACCTGGGACACTTCTTTCCAGCCCCTTCTTGCTTGCAAGGTCTCTTTTGAGAAATCAGCTGACAGTCTGATGGGAAGTCCTTTGTAGGTTACTGTCTCTTTATCTCTTTCTGCTTCTAGGATTCTCTCCTTCATTTTACTCTTGGCTAATGTAATTATGATGTGCCTTAGTGTGTTTCTCCTTGGGTCCAACTTCTTTGGGACTCTGGAATTCTATTTCCTTTGCCAGATTGGGGGAGTTCTTCTTTATTATTTGTTCAAATAAGTTTTCAGTTTGTTGCTGTTCCTCTTCCCCTTCTAGTACCCCTATAATTCAGATGTTGGAATGTTTAAAGATGTCCTGGAGGTTCCTAAGCCTCTCCTCATTTTTTTGAATTTTTGTTGCTTCATCGTTTTCTGCTCGATTGTTTCTTTCTTCCTTCTGGTTCACTCCATTGATTTGAGTTTCAGTTTTCTTCCCATCACTATTGGTTCCCTGTGCATTTTCTTCATTTCACTTAGCTTAGCCTTCATTTTTTCATCTAATTTGTGACAAAATTCAACCAATTCTGTGAGCATCCTGATCATCAGTGCTTTGAATTGTGCATCTAATAGGTTGTCTATCTCTTAGTCACTTAGTTGTATTTCCTGTAGAGCTTTGATCTGTTCTTTCATTTGGGCCATTTTTTTGTCTTGTCTCCAAGCAATTCCTCTTAGAGAACCCACATGTGGACTTACTCAGACTCACTCCCTCTGAGCTCCAGCACTGGGGTAGAAGCTTGAAAGGTACCAGTGGCATACGAAGAGAAACTGAAGTGTCTGGCATCAAGGCAAGAGCTGGGGAACAAGATTCTCACAGACAGCAAGGGAGACAGAGACCATTGTTCCTTTTCTGAATCTTCCTCTCACACAGCCACAAAGCCAGCAGGTGGGTGTCTTATCTGAAACTCCATCAACCTGGCTCACACTATTTCCCCCACTCTGAAGATTCCCTAAGGCTGCCATCCAACTTACCAGCACACCTAAGGTGTTAAAAATAGCTTTTCCATACTAATGGCTGGTTTGGCTCATGCTGCACAACTTCCCAAATCTTATCAAACAAGCAACAGCTGCCCTCAACAAGCTCCCAGCCCTGTACCTCTTTCTAAGTGGCCCCAGGTCCAGCACTAGCAGTAGCCAGTTTTTCTGGGCATCAACAAGCTCAGCAAAAGCAGCAGCCATCTCAAGTTGCTTCATAGATCACGTAGGGTGACCCAGGGAGAACACAGGTAAGATATGACTTTGGCCTGCACCACTCAGGAAACCCCAGAGCCTGCACACCCAGTGGACAGCTATAAACCATATCAAAGCACCACCATCCTACTGCTGCACAACTGATCCTCCATGTAAGGTGAAGATTAGTAGTCAGTGGTCACAGCTAGACCTTGAAAATGACTAGCCTGGGAAAATCCCTTCCATTGGCCTGCCAACAGCAATCAAGGCTTAGATATAAGATGAGGGTCTACCCACACAGAGGGTGCACCTTGAGTACCCAGCTTGGGTGACAGAGAAGGCAGTGCCACTGTACCCTACAGGACACCTACTACATTGAGTCACACTACCAAGACAGGGAGTCAAAGCAGCTCTACCTAATATATAGAAACAAACACAGGGATACTGACAAAATGAGGAGACAAAGAACTGTGGCCCAAATGAAAGAACAGATCAAAACTTCAGAAAAAGAGCTAAACAAAGTGGAGATAAGCAATCTGTTGGGTGCATAGTTCAAAACACTGATTATAAGAAGGCTCATGGAACTTACTGAGGACCTCAACAACATAAAAAAAAGATTCAGTCAGGAAGAAAGGATACACTGATTGAAATAAAGAACAATTTACAGGGAATCAACAGTAAAGTGGATGAAGCTGAGAATCAAATCAATGATTTAGAACATAAGGAAGCAAAAAACTAATTAAAACAACAAGAAGAAAAATAAAATAAAAATAAATGAGTATATTGTAAGCAGCATCTGGAACAACTTCATTCTGACATTGTCATCTTAGCAGTGCCAGAAGGAGAAGAGAAAGAGCAACAAATTAAAAACGTATTTGAGAGATTTAGCAAGATGGCAGAGTAGTGAATGGAAGTCACATTAACCTCCTCCCAGGACCAATCTGGAATTACAACTAAATTGTGAAGAAATCACTGGAGCAAACAACTGGACAATAGTGACAGAGAAGCCTTATAACCTCGGACAGACAGAAGAATCACCTTCAGCACAACCTGACTGCTAAGGAGTACGCTGGAGACTCAGAAGGCTGTCTGGGCACCCACAAGTGACAGCGCCAAAGAGAAAATTTAGCAGCTGGTTGGATACCCCTCGAAATAATGAAGTCTAAACCCTAAGTTGAGATCCTGAGCCTACAGCACTAGAGCCCAAAAAGTACACAGATAACAGCCACCAGCAAAAAGCAGCAGAGTTGCTCTCTGCTGGAGATGTAGGGCTGGAGACACAAAGAGCTGTTTAAAGGGTCAACACACAAATTTTCAGTTGCAGTCACTTATCCTGGGCTACTACAAAGGTGGGAAAAGAGTGGACTGGAGATACTTGCAGATGGAAGCTTTGTGAAGAGAACTGAGAGACTAGGTGCTGGGATTCCAGTGCTGAATGATCCCCGATATGGCAGCAACCATCATGCTCGGGCAGATCGTTCCCCTCAGAGCAGCAGCAGCCTGAGGGGAAACAATAGCCCTGATCCCAAGAAGTACTCTGCCCTTGCCCTATGGGCTTAAGCCTGAATGCTGAGTGCAGAGTGAAGGAGACAGGCACAGATCCTTGGAAGTCTTGAACAGGATGCCTAAGGTCAGATAGGGTCAATGTCTGACATCACCACAGGTGGACCCAGAAAGAAAAAACAATGGTAAATACTAGAGGCTACAGAGATGAAACCCACTGTGATCTTCTCTGTGATTTGCAATGTTTTCTTTCCTGCATAGCTTTTTAACATTCATTTCTTATCCATCAAGTATGCATATTCTGCCTTCTTCACTCCCTTTTTTATTCATGATGTAAATTTTACTTTCTCTCTTCCAATTGTTCTGACTCCGAACTCTTCTTAGTGCTCCTCTCTCTACCTTCTCAAAATCATTTTTCTTTCAGTGGGTCATCTCATATTTGCTCTCCTTTCTTATAATAGCCTTAATCTCCTTACAACCTTATCAATACTGGTTTATTTGTTGTTGAGAGTGGGATTGTAAAGAGGGAAAGTTGTTTTTGTGAGTGTGGATTGTTTCCTGGGATTTGTGGTTTTGTTCTGGCAGAACCTGCACAAAAGCATACAAGAAATAGTGGGCAGAATGATCCTCAGTCAGCCAGCTGGAGGGAAGGAACCACCAAAGAAGGACCCAGCAACAATCAAAACCCAAATACATCCAGAAAGCCAACATAAACAGCACTAAGGGCATCCCAAGAGTATCAAATTCAGGAAATCAAGGAGACTGCCCCACTGAATCTCAGAGGCCTCCTACCATAGATCATACCACAAAATCAGAGAACCAAAAACAGATCATTTTAAGAAGCAGAAGCAAACCAGAAGAGTCTAACAAATGACAGGAAGAGAAAGAAACAACCCCCAAACAAAAGGAAAGGAGGAGTCCTTAGAAAGAATGCTAAATGAGACAGAGACAAGTAAACTATCAGATATTGAGTTCAAAACAATGATTATAAGAAAGCTCAATGAAGTGAGAATTACCAAAAACTACAGGGAAACTATAAGGAAATAACTGCAAACTATGTCAGCATAAAAAGGACATAGAAACAATCAACAAGAGCCAAGAGGAAATGCAGAATACAATTTCTGAATTAAAATACATAGTAGAAGCAATCAAAAGCAAGCTAGATAAAACAGGATTGAATCAGCAAGCTGGAGGAGACAGTATAGGGGGAGAGAAAAAGAAGGAAAAAAATACTCAAAATGAAATGAGGTTAAAGGAACTGCAGCACAGCATGAAACATAATAATATACATATAATAGGGATACCCAAAGGAAAAGAAGAGGAGCAAGGGATAGAAAACCTGTTAGAAAAAGTAAACTTTGGAAAACTTCCATAATTTGATGACAGAAAAAGTCACACAAGCCCAGGAAGCACAGAGAGTCCCAATCAAGTGGAACCCAAAGAGACCCACCCACTCCAAGGCACATCATAATTAAAAGGCCAAAATTTAAAAGCAAAGAGTATCTTAAAGGCAGCCAGGGAGAAACAGAAAGTAACATACAAGGGAGGCCAATAAGGCCAGCAGCTGACATCTCAATGGAAACACTACAAGCCAGATGGGAATGGCAAGAAATATTCCTAGTAATGAAAAGCAAAGGCCTACAAATAAGACGACTCTACCCAGCAAGGTTCTCAATTAAAATGGAAGGAAAATAAAGAGTTTTCCAGACAAAAGAAGGCTAAAGAATATACCTCTATCAAAGCAGTATTGTAAGATATGCTAAAGGAACTGCTTTAAGATGAAGAAAGAGTGATAGACAGAGGAACAAAGGTACAAAGGGGATATAATGGCAAGCATTAGTACCTATCCATAATAACATTAAATATAAATGGATTAAATGCCCCAATCAAAAGACATAGAATAGCAGAATGGATAAGACAGCATGACCCACACATATGCTGCCTACAAGACAACCACCTTGGAACAAAAGGCCTGAAAGTGAAGGGCTGGAAACAAATATCCCAAGCAAATGGACAGGAAAAAAAAACCTGGGGTAGCAATACTCATATCAGACAAAATAGACTTAAAAAAAAAAAGAGTCATTAAAAGAGACCCAGAAGGTCACTTCATAATACTCAAGGAAAGAATCCATTAAGAAGACCTAAACATTGTAAATATATATGCACCCAACATAGGAGCACCCAAATACATAAAGAAAATCTTGAAGGACTTCAAGAAAGATATCAACAGCAACACAATAATAGTATGGGATTTAACACCCCACTCTCAAAAATGGACAGATCTTCCAAACTAAATATCAACAAAGATATCATGGCATTAAACAACACCCTAGATGAAATGGACTTAACTGATTTATACATAGAACCTTTCATCACAAGCAAGCAAAATACACATTCTTTTCAAATGCACATGGAACATTTTCAAAGTTAGAACACATAATAGGTCACGAAACAAGGCTCAACAAATTCAAGAAAATTTAATTCATATCAAGCATTTCCTCCTACCACAAGGCACTGAAACTAGAAATGAACCTCAAGGAAAAAAAACCCAAAACATTCAAACTCATGGAGATTGAATAGCATGCTATTTAACAACGAATGGGTCAAGAATGAAATTAGGGAAGAAATAAAAACATTTCTGAAAACAAATGAAAATGAACTCACAACAACCCAAAACTTATGGGACACAGTAAAGACCATCATGAAAGGGAACTTCACGGCGATCCAGGCCTACCTAAAAAAGATAGAAACATTTCAAATAAACAGCCTAACTCCATGCCTACAAGAACTCGAGGAACAACAACAAAGACAACCCAGAGCAAGTAGAAGGAAAAAAATAATCAAGATCAGAGCAAACTTAAATGACATGGAGACTAAAAGCACAATTCTAAGGATCAAGAAATCTAGGAACTGATGCTTTGAAACAGTAAAGAAAATTGACAAGCCTTTAAACAGGCTCATCAAGAAAAAAAGAGAGAGGACTCAAATAAACACAATCAGAAATGAAAAAGGAGATATTACAACTGACCCCACAGAAATACAAGGGATTGTAAGAAACTGCTATGAAGAACTATATGCCAAGAAATTTGAAAATCTAGGTGAAATAATTGAATTTCTAGAAAAATATAATCTTCCTAAACTCAATGAAGAAGAAGCAGAAAGCCTGAACAGACCAATAACAGCCAATGAATTGAAACAGTAATTACAAAGCTTCCAGTACATAAAAGCCCTAGACCAGATGATTTCATAGCACAACTTTACAAAACATTTAAGGGAGAGCTAACCCCCATCCTCCACAGATTATTTCAAAAAATTCAAGATGGAAGACTCCCAAACTCTTTTTATGAAGCCAGCATCATCCTAATCCTAAAACCAGATAAAAACATAACAAAGAAAGAAAACTTCAGGCCAGTATTGTTGATGAGCATAGATGCTAAAATCCTCAACAAAACATTGGCAAACCACATCCAGCAATACATTAAAAAGATTATACACCATGATCAAGTGGGATTCATTCCAGGGATGCAAGGATGGTTCAATATTCACAAATCAGTAAATGTAATACATCACATAAACAAAAGCAAAGACAAAAATCACATGATCATATCAATAGATGCAGAAAAAGCATTTAATAAGGTACAGCACCCATATATGATAAAAAAAACACTCAGCAAAGTGGGAATAGAGGGAGCATTCCTCAACATAATAAAGGCCATATATGAGAGACCTACAGCCAACATCATACTCAATGGACAAAAACTTAGAGCTTTCCCACTAAGATCAGGAACAAGACAAGGATGCTTTCACCACTCCTATTCAACATAGTATTGGAAGTCCTAGCCATAGCAATCAGACAAGAAGAAGAAATAAAAGGCATCCAAATTGGAAAGGAGGAAACAAAACTGTGATTATTTGCAGATGACATGATAGTGTACATGGAAAATCCTATAGACTCCACCAAAAAACTACTCAACCTAATAAATGAATTTGGCAAAATAGTGGGATACAAAGTCAATATCCACAAATTAAAGGCATTTTTGTATACTAACAATGAAGCAGCAGAATCAGAAATCAAGAAAAGTCCCATTTGATATAGCAACAAGAAAAATAAAGTACCTAGGAATAAACCTAACCAAGGAGGTAAAATGCCTGTATGCAGAAAACTACACAACACTGAAGAAAAATCAAAGAAGACACAAACAAATGGAAACATATACCATGCTCATGGATCGGAAGAATTAACATAATCAAAATGGCCATACTACCCAAAGTGATTCATCGATTCAGTGCAATCCCTATTAAAGTAACCATGACATATTTCACAGATATAGAACAAACATTTCATAATTTCATATAGAACCATATATGACCCCGAATAGCTGCGGCAATATTGAGAAAGAAGAACAAAGCAGGAGGGATCACAATATCTGATATCAAACTGTATTACAAGGCCACTATAATCAAAACAGCCTGGTGCTGGCATAAAAACAGGCACATAGACGAATGAAACAGAAGAGAGAGCCCAGAAATAAACGCATCTGTACAGACAATTAATATTTGACAAAGGGGGAAGAAACATAAAATGAAGCAAAAATAGTCAGTTCAACAAATAGCGTTGGGAGATCTGGACAGCTACATGGAAAAAAAAAGAAACTCGATCACCAACTGACATCACACACAAAAATAAATTCAAGTGGATAAAAGACTTAAATATAAGTCATAACACCATAACAGTCCTAGAGGAAAATATTGGCAGGAAAATCTCAGACCTTTAATGCAGCAACATCTTCAGATATGTCCCCTATAGCAAGAGACATAAAGCAAAGAATAAACAAATGGGACCTCATCAAATTAAAAAGCTCCTGCATGGCTAAAGAAAACTGCATTAAAATGAAAAGAGAGCCAATGGTAAAACATATTTGCCAGTGACACCTCGGACAAGGGCTTGATCTCCAAAATATATAAAGAACTCACATAACTCCACTCCAGAAAGACAAAAAAACAAAACAATTAAAAAATGGGCAAAAGACTTTAACAGACACTTCTCCAAGGAGGACATACAGAGGGCCCAGAGACACATGAAAAGGTGCTCAGCATCACTAGCCATCAGAGAGATGCAAATTAAAACACAATGAGATACCACTTCACACTGGTCAGAATAACTGTCATAAACAAATCAACAAACAAGTGCTGGAAAGGACGCAGAGAAAAGGAAACCCTAGTGCACTGTTGGTAGGAATGGAGACTGGTGCAGCCACTGTGGAAAATAGTATGGAATTTCCTCAGAAAACTAAAAATGAAACTGCCTTTTGACCCAGGAATTTCCCTGCTGGGATTATATCCTAAGTACCCTAAAACACCAATTCAAAAGAACCTATCCACCCCAAGTTCATAGCAGCACAATTTACAATGGCCAAGTGCTGGAAGCAACCTAAGTGCCCATCAGTAAACAAGTGGATCAAAAAGCCATGGTACATTTACACAGTGGAATTCTATGCAGCAGAGAGAAAGAAAGAGCTTCTACCTTTGGTGACAGCATGGATGGAACTGGAGAGCATTATGCTAAGTGAAATAAGCCAGGCAGTGAGGGACAAGCACCATATGATGTCACCTTTAACTGGAACATAATCAACAACAACAACAAAAAAGCAAACAAAATATAACCAGAGTCATTGAAATTAAGAACAATCTAACGTTAGCCAGAGGGAAGCAGGGAGGAGACTGTGGAAAGAAGGGTTTTCAGGAACTACTGTAAAGAACACTTGGACAAAACCAAGGGGGAGGGTGGAAGCAAGGGAGGGAGGTGGGTTTGGAGGGGGTGGGAAGAAAATATGGACAATTGTAATTGAACAACAATAAAATATTTTAAATTAAAAAGAAGTACAAATAGGTAGTTACAGAATCACCATGGGGATGGAAAGTACAGTATAGGAAATGGAGTAGCCAAAGAACTTATATGCATGACCCATGGACATGAACAAAGGTATGGGGATTGCCTGAGGAAGTGGGGGGTGGTGCTTGGTGGAGGGTAGCAAATGGGAAAAAATCAGGACAACTGTAGTAGCATAATCAAAAAAAATTAAAATTTTTTAATGTAAAAAAAATTTAATCACATAAAAATAAAGGATTCATGGACCTGCCACATAAGTGACCTTTTAGGAGTCCATGATCTTCAACAAGCCATGCTATCTTTTCCAAAGTAGAGGACATGTTACTGGACCTTTCACTGCCCTCACCATTAAGGAAGAAATAAAATACTTTATGTGCCTCTTATGTTTTGAAGATGCACATTCCACACTTGGTTTATTTACCATACAACATGGAACTCTCCTAGCTTTGAGTGGAGCCCAGAGCAGTAAATAGCTCTGCAGCAAGTTCAGGTTGCCATACTAGGAGCTCAGCAACTTGGTCTGTATTTTGGTACATCTGATGATAATTAGAAGTGTCTGTGGTAGAAAAAACTGTCTTTTAGAGTTTATGGCAAGTTCTAGTAGGAAAGTCAAAATGTTGACACCCAGGTTTCTGACATTCCATCTGCAGCAGAGAATTATAAACCACTCAAAAAGCAGCCCCTGGCATGCTACCAGAGTAGATATACTGATGGAGTTGAGTGACTATAGAACTATAGAACGTCAATTGACCACTAAACCAGAACTGCCTGCTTCAAGGTAGACTGTCAGATCCAAGTCAAAAATTTTGGTAGAGGCAGCCACAATCCACCATAACATAGAAGGAATACAATCTGGATGACGCATGAGCAGTACCAGAGGAAATAAGCTGCAGGAATACCTGGGCCGTACTCCCTTGTCATCTACCACCACTGCACCAACACTTCACCCTTAGTCCAACATACAGCTGCATTATAGGCCTCTCCAAGGACTAGGTTACAGCCAAGAATAAAGACTGGGCTTTGTTGACAGATATTAACTCAGTATGCAGATGCAAGCCAAAATGGGACACTACCACCCTGCAGGCTCATGCAAAAGTCGCCTTAAAAGACTGCAGTGAGGGAAAATCCTCCCACAGGGCAAAGCTATTGGCATTGTACCTGGTTATCCACTTCATGTGGAAAGGGAAGTGACCTGATACAAAAATATAAAGATTCATGGGCAGTGGTGAATGGTTTAATTTATTAGTCAGGGGCCTAAGAGGAGTAAGATTAGAAGAATGGGGGCACCCTGGCTGGTGTGACTCAGTGAATTGAGTGCTGGCCTGCAAACCAAAGGGTCACCAGTTCAATTTCCATTCAGGGCACATACCTAGGTTGTGGGCCAGGTTTCCAATAGGGGGTGCGTGAGAGGCAACCACACACTGATGTTTCTCCCCCTCTCTTTCTCTTTCCTTTCCCCTCTCTCTAAAAATAAATAAATGAAATCTTTAAAAAAAAAAGAAGAAGATTGGTAGTGCCCAGAGGAGAGAGGGGAGGGAATTTCAGGGGAAAAGGGGAAGGGTTTACAGGAACAAGTATAAAAGACATATGGATAAAAGTTAGGGGGGATGGAAATGGGAGGGAGGTGGGGAGGGCTGGGAGTGGGCTGGGATGGGAGTAAAAGATAGAAAACTGTACTTGAACAACAATTAAAATAAAATAAAAAGAAGATTGGGGCAAGGAAATATGGAATAGTAGCATGTGTATGGACCTGTGGAAATCATTATAAAGTATGAAGAACTTTGTGTCACATGTTAACACCCACCAGAGAACATCCATCATGGAAGAGGCACTACAACACAAAATAGAAGAAAATGACTTGGCCAACTAATGTCAATTAGCCTCTGTCCTCGGTCATCCCAATACAAAGACAATGGAGTTGTGAATGTAGTAGCTATGGTGGCATTAGTGGGTACAACAGTATGGGCTCCTACTCACCAAGGATAATCTAACTACTGCTGCTGCTAAAACAGAGTCCCTGCTAACCATCCAATTTAGGATCTGATTTTCTCCCTGGAGAAAACCAACCAGCCACTTTTTGGCAAGTTGATTAAATTGGAACCCTTCCAAAACAAACTTAGAAAGGCTCGATTCATTTAATAGAAACTGGTACATATTCTGGGTATAGATTTGATTTCCTTGCCTGCCATGTCTTAGTTAGCCCTACTGCTTAAGAGTTCGAATATTGTCTGATCCATCAGCATTGGATCAACAGACCAATGGACCCACTTTATAACAAAAGTATATGTAGGCATATAATCAGGGGATCCACTGGTCCTATCATATATTACACCATCCTGAAACTGCCCCCTGATTGGTCGATGTAAGAGCCAGACTTTCGAAGATACATCTAAGTATCAGCTTAGAAATGACACCCTGCAGGCTGGGACACTATCCTTTAGAATGTGGCATACATCTTAAATCAATGACTGTAATATGGTACTGTGTTCCCAAGAGGTAGAATACATGCATCCAGGAACTAAGAGTTGAAAGTAAAAATATCCATGCTTACCATTACTCCCAGTGAACCATTTAGGAAATTTGTGCTTTCTTTCCCATTGACTCTAGACTTTGAGTTTCTAGAGGCCATGGCTTTCAGGGGTAAGAATGCTTCCGCCATGGTACACAGCAAGAGTCCTATTAAACTAAGCTACACCTGCTGCATACTGCTGCCAACAGACCAGTAGGTGAACAAACAAAAATTCTCTCTCCCAGTAGAGTGAATCTCTCCTTATTATCAGAAGGAGATAAGGCTTCAGGGAGAAGGGAGAATACATTAGAACTCAAGAGTTACAGACTGAAAATACCATGCTAACCAGGGGCTCAATCTTCTCAAGCTATGTATTCCCTTAGGTCAATGGAAGTGCTAGCAGAGGCTGAAAGCAATCCAGAATAGATAACAAAGGAAGATGATGACTATTAGATGGCACCAGAACAGCTGCCATAATCTGTCACACTAATTTTCTTTTTCTAAGCTTCTTCAGGAAAAGAGATCAACCAGAGTCCAAAAGGGGCTGTTTAAGGATGGGATGAAATTATTATACAGCAAGTAGATCTAAGCAGTGCAAGGGGTGAACTGTGTGTGCTGTGTGGGGCCACCCAAGTCACCCTTTTTTTAAGACTTTATTTATTTTTGAGAAGGAAAGGGAGGGAAAAAGAGGAAGAAACATCAGTGTGTGGTTGCCCCTCATGCGTCCCTTACTGGGGACCTGGCCCGCAACCCAGGTGTGTGCCCTAGTCTGGGAATCCAACCAGTGACCCTTTGCTTTGCAGACCAGTACTCAATCCACTGAGTCACACAGGCCAGGGCCCCAGTCAACGTTTGAGGACTGTTCACTCCCTCAGCTAATGGGATTGTCCCCAGAGGATCACAGCTGAGCCCTCTGACAGAAATTGACCTCAGCCTGAGAACACCTCAAGGGGTTGGCTGAGGTCTGTCTTGCTACCTTATTGTAGTTCACTTTCTCTTTCTGCCCAGCTCTGCTTTCTTTTCTTCCAGGTTCCTATACTCCCTCCCCAAGACACCTGCACACAAATCTCAAACCTAGAAAACCTGAATGATAATCGCCCCTCAGCCTGCTGCAGCCAGAAAAACCAGTTAGTCCAGTTTGAAACCAACAAGAGATGTTTTGGGGGGTTTTTTTGGTTTATTTGTTTGTTTTAAGTAATCTTTTATCTTTTTAATTTTATTATTGTTTTATCTTACAATACTATTTTCCTCTTTTTTCTCCTTTTCTGTTTCATTTCTTCTTCCTTTCTTTCCAAACTTATTTCTTTTTCCTCCCTTCTCCTGCCTTTTTCTTTTCTTCTACCCACAAGTGACACAAACAACTTGGAACTGAGAAAAGATAAGACCTGAATCCAAAGAAGAGGCTTCCCAACAGTAGATTCAGAGAGACAAATTTCATTTTGCTATAGTGGAGAAGCCACAAGTTGCTGCATATTTGTATTATTTTCTTTTTCATTATTCTCACTTCTTTTATATTTTAATAGTATCTTTGTATTCCTCCTTTTTCTGTAGAGGTTTCTTTCCCTTGGCTGGTTGTATTGTATCATTTGACAGGTTTCCCCTGTTCTCTTTTTCACAGTGTATTGCTAATTTTCTATACTTCACATCACTTATGTTCCTTTAGCATACTACCCAAAGTTCTATACCCCTTATTCAGACAGATCACATAGAGTCTGTTATATGATTGTTGCTCTAATATTATTGTAAATGATAGCTGTTCTATACAACTGTAAGTACTTCACAACACATCTCCTGGATCTTAGTCCACTTCACAGTTTCCTGAATTCTATTATTGGAGTAATTAACTCTATTTGTTCATATACTACACCTATTTACTATCCTTTACTCTCACCTTACCTCAGAATCTGACCGACTGCAACCTCACTGCTTTCTAGATCCAACTTACTAGCCTTCCCTCTCTGACAAAAGACTCATCTTGTGTCCATCCTTTCTTAAAAGTGGCAAGTTGGGTTGAAGATTATGGTTAACACTATATATAGCCTAAAGATCCTCTCTCTCTTCTCTAATGGCTGTAACTGTAAATATTATAAAATACTCTCTCACTGTCATAAACCATTTGGCCTCCCCCTCCAACTGATTACACACACACAAAAAGTAGGTGGAAGCAGAGAACACCAGGATAACTGAAGGAGACTACACCACTGAATTTCACAGGCATTCCACCACAGAAGTTCACACCATAAACTCAGGGAGTCATAACAGATCAATTTAAGAAGCTGAGGTTAACAAGAAGAGTCTCACAAACAATGGGAAGATAAAGAAACAATCCCCAAATGAAAGGAAAGGAGGAAGCCTCAGAAAGAATGTTACATGAAATAGATGCAAGTCAACTATCAGATATTGAATTCAAAACGCTGGTTATCAGGAAGTTCAAAGAGCTCACAATGAGCTACCAGAAACTACAGGAGAGCTACAATGAACTCACTGCAAACTGTATCAACATGAAAAAGAAAACAGAAACTATCAGCAAGGGACAAGAGGAAATGGAGAATAAAATTTCTGAACTGAAAAACACAGTAGAAGGAATCAAAAGCAGGATCAATGAAGCAGAAGATCAGATCAGCGAGTTGGAGAACAAAGTAAAAAAACTCTCAGAAAGAGCAAGAAAAGGAAAAGAGGCTCAGAAAGAATGAAGAGGGATTAAGAGAAATGCAAGACAATATGAAACGTAATAATATCCAAATAATAGGGATACTCACAGGAGAAGAAGAACAAGAAATAGAAAACCTATTTGACACAATAATGAGGGAAAACTTCCCTAATTTGATGAGAGAAAAAGTCACATAAATCCAGGAAACACAGAGTCCCAATCAAGAGGAACCCAAAGAGGCCCACTTCAAGACATATCATCATTAAAATGGCAAAACTCCAAGACAAAGAGAGAATCTTAAAGGCAGCAAGGGAGAAAAAGGAAGTAACATACAAGGGAGCCCCAATAAGGTTAGCTACTGACTTCTCAATGGGAACGCTCCAAGCCAGAAGAGAATGGCAAGAAATATTCCAAGTAATGAGAACCAGAGGCCTGCAACCAAGACTACTTTACCCAGAAAGGCTCTCAAATCAAGATAGAAGGCCAAAAAAAGCGCTTCCAAGACAAAAGAAGTCTAAAATAATATGCCTCCACCAAACCAGCTCTACAAGAAATACTAAAAGGACTGCTTTAAGGAAAGGAAGGTAAAGAGAGAGACAGGAACACAGGTACAAAAATGGAAATGAACAAGTACCTATCAATAATAACATTAAATGTAAATGGATTAAATGCTCCAATCAAAAGACATAGAATAACTGAATGGATAAGGAAGCATGACCCACACATATGCTGCCTACAAGACACCCACCTCAGGACAAAAGACCATCACAGACTGCAAGTGAAGGGCTGGAAACAAATATCCCAAGCAAATGGACAGGGAAAAAAAAGCCAGGGTAGCAATACTCATATCAGATAAAATAGACTTCAAAAAAAGGGGCCATAAAGAGAGACCCAGAAGGTCACTTCATAATACTCAAGGGAGGAATCCACCAAGAAGACATTAACATCGTAAATATATATGCACCCAACATAGGGGCACCCAAATATATAAAGAAAATCTTAGAGGATTTCAAGAAAGATATTGACATAGACACTTCCGCGAAGATGGAGGCGTATGTGGAAGCACTGTGCCTCTTCCCATAACCAAGTTTAAAAACAACAAAGTTTTAGCAACAAAAACGCAGCCAATACCACAGAAAATTGAAATTCACGGAAGTCTGACAACAATAAACCCTTCAGCCAAACCGGTAAGAGGGGCAGAGCCAGCAGCAGAGTGGAGTCGGGCAGGAAAGATCCATGGGACCGACCCGGGCAAGCAACCCAGGAAACCCAGCGACCGTAGGCGTATCCCAGGTGTGGAGAAGCGGGCGGACCCACTGAGGACACAAGGCAGTGGACTAACTGAGGGCTGACCATGGTCACACATTTGCGTGCAGATAAACTGGTGAAGGAGGGGGTGGTGAGACAGACCATGCACGCCCCAGGGGTGGGAAGCAGCAGAGGGGACTGCCATTGTCCCTCTCTGACCCCACCCCCACATACAGCATCACAAACCAGCAACCTGGGTGGCCCCGCCCTGGTAAACAACTAAGGCTCCTCTCCTCATACCTAACAGGTATGAACAGACCAAAAATGCCTCAAGAACAACTCAGAGCCCCAGAGCCGATCAATCTAAGTGATGAAGAAATAGCCAAACTTTCAAATGCATAGTTCAAAACCCTGGTAATCAGGATGCTCACAGAACTGGTTGATTTTAGTCACAAATTAGAGGAACATATGAAGGCTAAACTAATTGAAATGAATGGAGATACACAGGAAACCAATAGTAATGGAAAGGAAACTGGGACTCAAATCAAGGGAGTGGACCAGAAGGAAGGAAAAAATTACCAAACAGAAAAAAAAACTAGAAACAAGAATTCAAAAAAATGAGGAGAGGCTTAGGAACCTCCAGGACATCTTTAAACATTCCAACATCAGAATATAGGAGTGCCAGAAGGGGAAGAGGAACTGCCACAAGTGGAAAACTTATTTGAACAAATAATAAAGGAGAATTTCCCCAATCTGGTGAAGGAAATAGACTTCCAGGAAATCCAGGAAGCTCAGAGAGTCCCAAAGAAGTTGGGCCCAAGAAGGAACACACCAAGTCACATCATAATTACATTAGCCAAAATTAAAAATGGAGAGAATTCTAGAAGCAGCAAGAGCTAAGCGGACAGTCACCTACAAAGGACTTCCCATCAGACTGTCAGCTGATTTCTCAAAAGAGACCTTACAGGCAAGAAGGGGCTGCAAAGGAGTATTCCAAGTCATGAAATCCAAAAACCTACATCCGAGATTGCTCTATCCAGCAAAGCTTTCATTTAGAATGGAAGGGCAGATAAAGTGCTTCTCAAATAAGACCAAATTCAAGGAGTTCATCATCACCAAGCCCTTATTATATGAAATGTTAAAGGGACTTAGCTAAGAAAAAGAAGATAAAAAAGATGAACAGTGAAAGGACAGAAAACTCACAATTATTAACAACCACACTTAAAACAAAAGCAAACTAAGAGGATAGCTATATCAGGAGCAAAACCATAGAAATGAAGATCACATGGAGGGTTAGCAACAGGGGAGTGGGAGAAGGAGAAGGGGGGAGAAGGTACAGAAAATAAGTAGCATAGATGGTAGGTAGAAAATAAATAGGGGGAGGGCAAGAATAGTAGGGGAGACATAGAATCTAAGGAAATTGAGACATGTGGTCATAAACTAAAGGGGGGAATGGTGGGGGAGGGGTTGTGCAGGGTGGAGGGGAATGAAGGGGGGAATAGAACAACTGTAATGGCATAATCAATAAAATATATTAAATAAAATAAAACTTAAAAAAAAGAAAGATATTGACAGCAACACAATTACAATAGGGGATTTTAATACCCCACCGTCAAAAATGGACAGATCCTCCAAACAAAATATCAACAAAGATATTGTGGCATTGAACAACGCCCTAGGTGAAATGAACTTAACTGACAAATATAGAGCCCTTCATTCCAAAGAAGCTAAATACACATTTTTTTCAAATGCACATGGAACATTTTCAAAGATAGACCACATGATAGGACACACACACACAAAAAAACCCTCAACAAATTCAAGAAACTTGAAATCATCCCAAGCATTTTCTTGACCACAAGGGACTGAAACTGGAAACCAACCCCAAAGGAAAAAACCCCAAACACTCCAAATCATGGAGACTGAATGGCATGCTATTAAACAACGAATGGGTCGAGAATGAAATTAGGGAAGAAATAGGCCCTGGCTGGTGTAGCTCAGTGGATTGAGCACGGGCCTGCAAACCAGACAATTGTGGTTCAATTCCCAGTCAGGGCACATGGCTAGGTTGCAGACCAGTTCCCTGCAGGCCAGTTCCCAGCAGGGGAAGCACAAAAAGGCAACCACATATTGATGTTTCTCTCCCTCTCTCCTTCCCTTCCCCTCTAAAGATAAATAAATAACAAAATCTTTTTTAAAAAAAAAGAAATTAGGGAAGAAATAAAAAAGTTTCTGGAAACAAATAAAAATGAACTCACAACAACCCAAAACTTATGGGACACAGGAAAGGCAGTCCTGAGAGGTAAGTTCATAGCAATACAGGCCTACCTAAAGAAGATAGAAACAGCTCAAACAAACATCTTAACCCTACGCCTACAAGAACTCGAGGAACAACAACCAAGACAGCCCAGAGCAAACAGAAGGAAGGAAATAACCAAGATCAGAGCAGAATTAAATGACATAGAGACTAAAAGCACAATTCTAAGGATCAGTGAATCCACGAGCTGTTTTTTTTGAAAAGATAAACAAAATAGACAAGCCTTTAAGTAGGCTCATCAAGAAACAAAGAGAGAGGACCCAAATAAACACAATCAGAAATGAAAGAAGAGAGATTACAACTGATACCACAGACATACAAAGCATTGTAAGAAATTACTATGAAGAACTGTATGCCAACAAATTTGAAAACCTAGGTGAAATGGACAAATTTCTAGAAAAATATAATCTTCCAAAACTCAGTGAAGTAGAAGCAGAAAACCTGAACAGATCAATAACAGCAGATGAAATTGAAGCAATAACCAAAAAACTCCTGTCACACAAAAGCCCTGGACCAGATGGTTTCACAGGGGAATTCTACAAAGCATTTAAGGAAGAGCTAACCCCTATTCTTCACAGACTATTCCAAAAAATACAAAATGATGGAAAACTCCCAAACTCTTTTTATGAAGCCAGCATCATCCTAATTCCAAAACCAGATAGAGATACAACAATGAAAGAAAACTTCAGGCCAATATTGTTGATGAACATAGATGCTAAAATCCTCAGCAAAATATTGGCAAATCACATTCAACAATACATTTAAAAGATTATACACCATGATCAAGTGGGATTTATTCCAGGGATGCAAGGATGGTTCAATATTCACAAATCAGTAAATGTAATACATCACATAAACAAAAGCAAAGACAAAAATCGCATGATCATAATGATAGACATAGAAAAAGCTTTTGATAAGGTACAACACCCATTTATGATAAAAACACTCAGCAAAGTGGTAATAGAGGGAGCATTCCTCAACATAATAAAGGCCATATATGAGAGACCTACAGCCAACATCATACTCAATGGGCAAAAACTAAAACCTTTTCCACTAAGATCAGGAACAAGTCAAGGTTGTCCACTTTTACCACTTCTATTCGATATAGTATTGGAAGTTTTAGCCACAGTGATCAGACAATAAAAGGAAATAAAAGGCATCCAAATCAGAAAGGAGGAAACAAAACTGTCATTGTTTGTGGATGACATGATAGTGTACATAGAAAATCCTATAGACTCTACCCAAAAACTGCTTGACCTAATAAATGAATTTGGCAAAACAGCAGGTTACAAAATCAATATCCAGAAATCAAAGGCATTTTTGTATACTAACAATGAATCAGCAGAAGCAGAAATCAAGAAAAAAATCCTATTTGATATAGCAAAAACAAAAATAAAATACCTGGGAATAAACCTAACCAAGGAGGTAAAAGACCTGTATGCAGAAAACTACACAACACCAAAGAAAGAAATCAAGAAAGACACAAACAAATGGAAACATATACCATGTTCATGGATTGGAAGAATTAACATAATCAAAATGTCCATACTACCCAAAGCAATTTATAGATTCAATGTAATACCTATTAAAGTACCAATGACATAATTCTGAAACATAGAACAAACACTTCAAAAATTTATATGGAACCATAAATGACCCCGAATAGCAGCTGCAATTTTGAGAAAAAATGAATAAAGTAGGAGGGATCACAATACCTGATATCAAACTGTATTACAAGGCCACTGTAATCAAAACAGCCTGGTACTGGCATAAAAACAGGCACATAGACCAATGGAACAGAACAGAGAGCCCAGAAATAAACCCAAATCTCTATGGCCAATTAATATTTGACAAAGGAGGCAGCAAAATAAAATGTACTAATAATAGACTCTTCAACAAATGGTGTTGGGAGAACTGGACAGCTACATGGGAAAAAATGAGACTTGAGCACTGACTTACACCAGGCACCAAAATAAATTCAAGGTGGATAAAAGACTTACATATAAGCCATGACACCATTAAAGTCCTAGAGGAGAATATTGGCAGGAAAATCTCAAATATTTCATACAGCAACATTTTTACTGATATGTCCCCTAGAGCAAGGAATATAAAGGAAAGAATAAACAAATGGGATCTCATCAAAATTAAAAGCTTCTGGGTGGCTAAAGAAAACAGCATTAAAATAAAAAGAGAACCAACTGTATGGGAAAACCTATTTGCCAGTGATACTTCAGACAAAGGTTTAGTCTCCAAAATATACAAAAAACTTACACAACTTCACTCTAAGAAGACAACTAACCCAATTAAAAAATGGGAAAAGGACTTGAACAGACAATTCTCCAAGGAGGACATACAGAGGATCCAGAGACACATGAAAAGATGCTCAATATCACTAACTATCAGAGAGATGCAAATTAAGACCACAAGAGATACCACTTTACACTGGTCAGAATGGCTATCATAAGCAAATCAACAGACAACAAATGTTGGAGAGGTTGTGGGGAAAAGGGGACCCTAGTGCACTGTTGGTGGGATTGCAGACTGGTACTACCACTATGGAAAACAGTATGGAATTTTCTCAGAAAACTAAAAATGGATCTGCCTTTTGACCCAGCAATTCCACTGCTGGGATTATATCCTAAGAACCCTGAAACACCAATCCAAAAGAACCTATGCACCCCAATATTTATAGCAGCACAATTTACAATAGCCAAGAGCTGGAAGCAACCTAGGTGCCCATCAGTAAATGAATGGATCAAAATATTATGGTACATATACACAATGGAATTCTATGCAGCAGGAAGAAAGAAGGAGCTCCTACCCTTTGCAACAGCATGGATGGAACTGGAAAGCATTATGCTGAGCGAAATAAGCCAGGTAGTGAAAGACAAATACCATATGATCTCACCTTTAACAGGAAGCTAAACAACAAAACAAACAAACAAGCAAAATAAAAACAAAGACACTGAAATAGAGAACAGGGGGACAGCGACCAAAGGGGAGAGGGGAGGGAATTTCAGGGGTAAAAGGAGAAGGATTTACAGGAACTACTACTATAAAGGACACATGGACAACAGCTAAGGGGGATGGAAATAGGAGGGAGCTGGGGAGCAAGCAGAGGGGTGGTGGGCTGGGATGGAAATAAAAGACAGAAAACTGTATTTGAACAATAATTAAATTTGAAAAAGAAAACCTGAATGATAAAGAATGCATTTAGAGATAAGAAAGTAACCAGAAAAAGAAACAGTTTACAAAGTTAAAAGTGATTTTTTTAGGGACAGGAATAGAGCTGAGGTGAGGTTGGGCAGGAGATTGTTGTTCCATACCCTTCTGTGTTCTTTGTTGTTTTTAATATATTCACGTATTACTTCCATAATTGTTTTCATTTAAAATTTTAGAGAATTTGATACTGTTGCTTTCCTATTTTGAACTCTTCAATTGCTTCCCACTGCCTTTGGATTAATTCTTAATTAAGAATCGTTAGCACCATCTGGCCCCAGCTGAGTTTCCTGTCCCATTTCTTGCCATTCCTCCTCATTCTGTTATCTGCTATCCTGGACATCCAGTTTCTTGAATGGACCTCTCTTCCTCATCTCCAAGCTTCAGACATGCTGCTCCCACTGCCTGAAATGTTTTTCTTGCTTTTCCCCTTTCCCTGGTTCATTCCTAGTCATCCATCACATTTCAGTTTAGATGTCACCATCTCAGGGAGATCTTCCCTAACCCCTGCACTATATTAGTTCCCTTTTATAACTCTGGCAGCACCTGTATGTCCTCCTTCCCAGTGTCAATCTCCTGAAATAATCTGTTTAATGTCCACATTTCTTTTCATCCTCCACAAGGACTATCTATCGTGTTACTGCTATATTACTAGCACCCGACATATATTGCAGCATAGTAGATATTAAATATTTACTAAATAAATGAATTTTGCCAAAATGTTTTCTAGGATTCCAGCTCTGCAACAAGTTAAATAACTTGTCTGAGCCTCAGTTTGTTCAATTGTAAATGGAGATAAAAATAATACCTACCTTAAAAGGTTATTTTGAGGATTAAATGCTATATATTGGTAAAGCCCACAGCATAGTGCCTGGCACACAATAAGTATTTGATTAAAGCCTTTCTTAAAAAATCAAGATAGGCTGTATCAGTTTATATTAAAGTCAGCAGATTTTGAGACTATCACTCTTTACCCTTTTCAACATTGAATATTGCATTTTAAAATATTTTAATAAATATTATGGGCAAAAAATGGTATCTCGTGGTTTTAAGCCAACATGTATCGTTAAGCCAAGAGATTTTATTAATAAGATAGCTGCACCCTGCTGCTCCATGCCCACACCATAAAGTACTTCTCTCTTTTCCTTTCACAGCTTGTGTTAGAGGGGGAGTATCGGAGAAAGGGGCCCACAATGTGGAGGTACATTGTGCAAGGCCCCAGCAGTTAAACTCCATATATTTCTCACCGTACCTTCAGGCTCTGCCAGTCCTGTTTGTCCTATGGAAGTATATGGGGCCCAACTTTCCCCAGCCAACACAGGTGGCTGCCTCTGCCTCAAATGTTTCCAAGTGACGTTGAACCCCGTCGGCCCACAGGCCCCTCCACACTTCCTGTGTGGGGTTCAGAAATCTGCCTCCCCTCCCAGCCCTAGGTGCCTGCTTCGGAAAATGGTGAGTCTCCCTTTTACAAAGCTCCCTTTTTCACCCAAATGTTGGAAGCAATGGCCACAGGGTCCTCATCTTTTTTTAAAAAGTCCTTCGGTTTCTTTTTCAGAAGTAATCAGCCAACTGGCCTCTGCCATCTTAGGTTAAGTTAGACTCCAGTGAGAAAAATGCAGCCGGGGAATCTCTGGAGAGTTCTGGGACTCTGCCTCTTATCAGGTAAGTAAGATGGAATGAAAATGAGTGGTGTGTATCTAGACCATGGCAAGGCTCACAGCCTAAGCTGGTGTTGCCCAGTGGAACCAAGGGCATCGTGGACTAGAAGATGTAAGGAGCTGTTTCTGCAAGGCTACCATAGGGAACTGGGGCTGAAAGCTAATGAAAAAGCATGCCCCAGGGGCCTCAGAGACCTTTCAGGGGACAGCCAAAGAAAGCAGTTGGGATGATTATATCTACAGAAAATAAAGTGATCTCTCTGCCTTCAAGAATGAGGTCTTTCTGTCTATGAACTACCCAGCTCTTAAGAATTAATACAAAAAAGCCTTGGCCACGGTGTCCAGTTGGTTGGAGTGTCGTCCTCTACACCAAAAGGTTTGGGTTTGATCTCCAGTCAGGGCAGCAGGGCACATTCTTAGGCTGCAGGTTCAGTCCCTGGTTGGGGTGCATGCAAGAGGCAACTGATCAAGTTTCTCTCTCTCTCCCTCTTTCTCTCTCTCCACCTCTCCACCTCTCCCCACCCCACCCTCCCAAATCAATGGGCATATCCTTGAGTGAGGATTTAAAAAAGAAATACCAAAGAAATTAGAAGAGTTAACCATTACTCCTTGTTGTGAGGAGACTATGTAGTTGAACCCAAACTCTGCACAGGATGCAGCAAGCTTTGTGTGTAGGATAATAAAACACTTCATAATTTCCGTTCTTTTCAGTTAATCAAAATGTTCATTTAGTTTAGTTTTGTTTTTTTTTTGAAGCAAGGTGGAGCAATTGATAAATAACCAAGAGCATTTCCAGTGTCTCATATAGCATAAATAAAATTTCTTTAAAAGATTTCCATTTATTGAGTTCCAGACAACTATGTAAAAAAAACTTTACATGTGGTAATGAATTTAATCCTTACCTCCATCTTGTGAGATAAACATTACTTCTTCTATTTTTTAGATGAAACTGATACTCAAAGAAGTTAAATAATTTGTTTACAATCACACAGTAAGTGCTAAAGCTGATTTTGGAAATTAGGACTACCTGTCTACAAGTCCTGTGCTCTTAATCATTGCACTATAGGAGGCAGCATGGCTTGCAACGGTTTTGTTTCAGGGCCCTAGGAAATGCTTCCCAGCTGGGCCTCCTATTAAAGCCACAGCCATATCTCCTCTTCCTGCTCCATCTTGAGTTTCTCGAGCTTGCATATACACACAAATCACCTGGGGATCTTGTTAAACTGCAGCTTCTGCTACAGTGGGTCTGAATTAGGGATTGTGATTCTGCATTTCTATAAGCTGTCAGACTTATTAGTCTGCTACTTGTCCAAAGAACAGGTTTGGATTGCCAAGGGGCAGGGTTCGGGTACTGCAGGGAGTAGTCAGGCATTTTTTTAGAGGCCTATAGTATCAATTATGCTTTGCAGAGAGAGAGAGAAAAAATGAATGAATGAATGAATGAATGAATGAATGAATGAATGAATGAATGAATGAATGAATGAGTGAGTGAATATCAAAGACCCAAGTTCTAAAGATTTGGCACCATGGTAATGAGAATGTGCCCATTATGCTCTGGTATTGGAGAGGGGCAAAGGGGTGCAGTCTCTAACACAGTGTAGAGGCTATTGGTTTAAAGAGAGGTCCAGGTACACAGAAAACTTTCAGGCCAATCAAGGGAAACTTGCTCTGAATCCCAATTATTGCTGAGTAAGGGAATCTGACGGGCCCAGTGGAAATGTGACCAGGCTCTTCAGTGCACAAGCTGCAGCTGATGAGTAATCAGAGTTTCATATATTTTCATCTGTCTTAAGTGCAAAAGAAATGGAAAAACTGAAACATCAGACAAGCAGGAGCCAGAGACGGAACAAGAATCCCAATGCTTGTACCCAACCAAGAGCTTGTGTTTCTTTCACAGAAACCAACTTTCAAAATGAAGATGTAGCTGCAAAATTTTGTTGCTATTTTTCCAGTCACCCAAAAAGCAGCCCCAGCTTTTTCTAACTTCTGTTTGTCAAATATTGTGTTTTCATGTTTAATACTAGATGCTTTCTTGCTCTGTTTCATCCCAAATTAACCAGGAATTTGTGCTACTGGAATGATTGATCTAGCAGTGTTTGGGCAGGACTTTAGGTGTTCAGAAGTGATCAGACAAGACCACAGCACTTTTTCTGCTTGGAATTTCAGGCACTCACAGATTTACTAACTCTTTTTTTCTTATTATTTATTTTCTAGTTGGTGCTTTCGGGCAAGAAGGTGAGATATACTTTGTTTCCTTTTTATGAAATCAGCCCCAAATTCTTTGTATTTATGCGGGGAGCTTTCTCTAGACCTCACACAGAGCTTCCAAAGAGACCAGTAAAAGGAGTTTCTACCATTTTCTCTTTACCTTTTCTTCATAAGTTTAGTGATAGTTTTCACTATAGCCAAGAATAGAGAAACATCAGAGATCATAGGATATAATAAGTTTTAACTATTCCAAAAGAAAAAAATGAGACTATTAAGTTGAAAATGCCAACAGTTTTCATGCCAACAGTTTTGCTTGCACTTGATATTTGATGTGAGATTTTGTAGAGGGCATGTGGATTGAATGAATGCATGGGATGCAGCATTTGCGTGCATATTCAGAAACTCATGTCCAAGAACACTGGATGTGTGCATATGTGCTCATGTGTGCGCATGCATATGAGTGTGCCTGGCCTGGACTTAATTCCTCAATCAAAGCAGTAGAGTCAAAGAGAGTGTCCCAATATTGGAAACCTTCTTAACTTTTGTGTTTAAAGATAGCCATGGTGCCAATCTACATTCTAGTGCACTTCCTAATTTGTAGTGTCCTTAGGATCCCCCCTTTTTTTGCCATGCAGCATTCTTTAATGTTACATTCTTGACAAATGGTATATATCGAAAAGCACTGATACATTTCAGTATAGCTCATCTCTTCTGCATGCTATTGCCATTTAGAGTTGATTTTTGTTCAGCATTTGATTTATGTTCAATATAGATCTGTTTTAGTGCTTGCTTTGGCAGCACATATACTAGCTCTGTGTTTCCCAACTTTACTGAGATAAAATTGACATAATATGGTGTGTGTGTGTGTATATACATATATACACACATGTATATATTTGGGGTGTATATATATATGATTATTATGTAGAATAATCATATGAAATTATATATATGAAATATGTAATAATCAGTGAAGTGATTATTTAAAATTCATTTTTATAAATAGCAATCAGCTGTTTAATGTAGGATGTAGGAGCTGAAACAGCTTTTCAGCCATTAGGGAACTTAAAGAGCCATTGTTATTTTAAGGTTGAGAAAAGAATCTTAACCCATGGGAGCAGGATCTGACCTTAGTCAATGATAGAGGTATTGCTAATGGTTTCTTATTATTTTCTTTTTCAGAGAATGAAGATAATGGTAAGAGGATTTTTGTACTATGCAACTTCTTTTCAAATGGTCATAGAGGACAATCATTGTAATAAACACTAAGAACCAGAATGATTAGAGGAAAAGCACAATTATCTTTCATTAGAACATGTATGTGAAGTGTCTATGTTTGTTTGTTGCTGTCATGTTTAATCATAGCTGAGTATGATAGGTATCCCTCAGTATGTGTTCCAAAAAGAAGATATATGTGAGTATGGGGTAAGGCCACTACGAGCTTTTGTGTAAATCATGAGTTCATTTAATGCAGAAACGGTATCTTATTTACCTGGCCCAGTGCCTGTCACAGAACAGGTGCTCAATGAATATTTTTTAGTGAACAAGTGATTATAAACATGAATAAATCATTAATTCCCTCTCCTGAAGAAGCCAATGGTCTTGTGTAAGAGATAAAAATTGGTAGTATAGTGTATCACATGCTATGATGTGTGTAGAGACAGAATAAAATAAAATATAAAAAGAGGAGTGGTCAACTCCACAGAGAGTAGTTGAGGAAAGCTCCCCAAAAGAGATGATTCTTGAGCCAAGTTTTTTTTAAATGAGCCTGTATTTTAGGGAAGAGGAGTATTTTAGGCAGAGGAATTAAGGCTATGTAGTATGAGGTTAAGAGTCTAACTCTGAAGTTATACTGCCATCATCAGAATTCTGGCTGAATTCATATCTGATACTTGCTGAGTTTCTTTGAATAATTTATTTGACTTCTCTGTTCCACAGAATCATCATGTGTAAAATGAAAATAATAATGCCACATAACTTGGATTGTTATAAGGATTGAATAAAAAATTCACCTAGAATATTATCTGACATATTGAAGGCAGTTAGTGAATTTTAGTTATTATTACCTGGGAAGCATGCAGACTAAATAAGCATTAAAGTTTATTGAGCATGTATGTTCTAGGTATTGCTATAAATATTTTACCTGAATGTCCTCTGCTAACATCCTTATTCTACAGATGAGAAAAGCAAGTTTAGAAGATAAATAGTTCAATCACAAAGATAAATGTAAATGTAGACTTAGCTGATACTGAAGCTCACATTCTCAAGCATTATAAAACACTGTCTCTGGATATGCATAAAATTTTTCTGAGCATATATCCTATTTCTAAGCATAAAATTCTAGTCCCTTGTATGAGCATGTAGAAGTCTAAGCTCTGCTATTAAATTTGTGGCAATAAAAGTTATGAACAATTTTCTTTACATTTCCTTTTTTATCAAACACACCAAGAAGATGCCTATTTACTTTTAAATTCTTTTATTTATGATTTCTGCTTAATAAACATTTCTAAAAATATCAGTGCTGAAAAATTATTTCAAAGTCAAAATAATATTGACTATAAATTTTTATTAGACTCAATTCCCAATTATTAGCAAATGGACAAACCCAGAGAATGACTTGTTTACATTCTATATAATCTCAGCCAAAGAGCTACTTGAGCATCTGGGTCAGAACTCAGTTCTATTCTTCATTGTAGCAGACCCTTATGAAGGAAAGGAAGAAAATAACTAAAGTTTTTCTTAAGTATTGCTATGCCCCATCCATTTTTACTTTTATAATCCATTTAATTCCCACAGATACCTCATGAGGCAGATGTTTTATCTCCATTTTCCAGATAAGAAACTGAGGCTTAGAAAAGTTAAATGACTTGCTCTTGGTCATACAATCTAAGGCAAATCTGGAATTCAAATATAGGACTTCTGACTCAGTCTAGCAATCTGTCCGCGATAGCATACTACAGAAAAACACCTGCAAAAGAGAGAAGACTATCTCTGAACACCACCACCTCTCTTCCTTTCCAGCTGTCATATTCAGGCTCAAACATAGCCTGGTGCTGCTCAGTGTCCCAACTACAAGTCTTCCAAGAAAGGAGGATACACCCCAGCCCCACACGCCTGGGGCAAAATTGCCTGCTATGGGGAACACGGCTGGATCCCCAAATTTTATCATGGATTTCAGTTGTCCACACCAATAGTTTCTCCCTCTATCAAAAATAATTGAGAGATGATTACACTCAGCAATATTTAAATTAAAGACACTCTTTGTTGGAAGAGCCATTCCATTAAGAAGTATATACTGTTTCACATAATTTAAGGGCAATAACATAAATGTGGTACAGAATAAGGAGAAATACGTTTGATCTCTATTATGAGAGATGCTGTTAGTTTTAAGAAACAACTTCTGAATAATGAAAAATAGGTAAGCCTAAGAATCAGTGATACAAAAATATGAAAGCCTTTATCCCTGAGAAGGCCTTTCTGTATCGATCTGGAATATGGTTCTTACTAATGCAAGAGGATAAGCTTGAAGACTTTTAAAACTTTTTAGCTTTAGGATTTGGAGACTTTTTGAGCTTTAGTGTATCTGATGTATTCTCAACTTGATGTATCTCAGTTGTTATCTTGTAAGCTTACCTCTTCTGGAATCCTTGGGGATAGTGGCCAGTCCTACTTGAAAAAAAAATTTTACCTACAATTTGAACTTAAACCAAGGTTATTTCCCTACACTCCTTCCTTTTTTCACTTTCAAGTCAATTTCCACATACTCTAAAAAGTAAGTTTATCATTCTTCTAGGTATTCCCTATCTGAGGATTCTCTGTTCTTGAGATTATCTCTCTCAATAACTTCCTAAAAGAGAAGGAATTGATTGAGAGAGACAATCTCAAGAACAGAGGTCCTCCCCACATTATAGTTTAGAAACACTGCAAATAGGGATTTTAATAGGTTTTTCTTTACTTCCATTCTCCCTTTCCCCAGTCTCCATGTCCATGCCTACACTTTAAAGTCACTCTCAAAAGGTTCTCTAGTCCTGCTCTGGGTAACTTCCCTCCTACCCATTAGCCAGCAGAGTCCCCATTGACAAGAAAATTTGAGACCTAAAAGACAGATGATTTTTTTTGCATTTGGTTGTTTCTTTGGTTACTAATTTTCCTCTCCTGAACTCTTAGTGGTTTCTTCTTTCAATTTCCGTTCTCTTCTATCCCATTCCTCAGAATATAAAGTCTCCATCTCCGGAACTAGGGTAGAGCTGACATGCCCTAAGAATCTTGAATCTAAAATAATAAAATGGGAACACAATGGTGAACCAAAGGCTCAAGAAGGGGACAACCTAATACTAGAAGATTTTTCAGAAATGAAAAACAGTGGTTACTATGTCTGCTACAGTGAAAGCACCTCGGAGAAGAATCGCAATTATCTCTACCTAAAAGCAAAAGGTAAGATAAATCTCCAATGCAAGCACTATAAGACTCTCTAGGAAAAACCATTTCAAAAGGGCTTCTCAATTATTTCCCCTAACCCCACTCAGTCCCCTGGCATCTTTATGCCTCTCCTACACTCAATACTGGGACTCTCTTGGGCCATACAGCATCAGCGTTTTCTGAAATATTGACTAAATACCAATATGGGACTGTCTAGGTAAGCTCGGTCAGCACTTCTAAAACAACTTCCCAAGAGATAAGATTGGGTCATTTGGGTTACAGCACTCCAGAATTATGGCATACCGATATGAGTTGATCAGATGCTTTACCCAGAGATAAATTCTTCAGAAGGATTTTCAAAAAAGACTCAAAAATACTATAATAAAATGTCATAAGCTAAGGCATAATAATAAATCCTAATGATAGCTAACATTTATTGCATGCTTATTAAGTTTCGAGCAGTATACAAAAGACTTGCCAGAGATTTTTTTCATGTAATCCTCTCAACAACTATGAGTTAAGTACTATTTTATTCCCATTTTATAGATACAGGAACAGAGTCTTTGAGGGCTGAAAACACATTTCACAATTCTCACAGCTAGTGAATAATAGAGCTAGAACTTAAACCCAGACTCTCTGACACCAGAGCTTCTATCTGTAACAGTCAAACTTTGCTTATAGTTATAAACATATTGAAAGGGAGGGCTCTACTCTGGCTATTGTCAACATGTGAGTATTGAAGGGATAATCACCTTCATTTTTTCATTTCTCATCTCCAATGTCCTTTTGTCTTTCTTTCTTGGTGATTTTTCCTCTTCTCCCATACGCCTTCCGCCTCTCCCACTGCCCTCCAGTGTGTGAGAACTGCATAGAAGTGGATCTGGCAGCAGTAGCTGCAATCATCATAGTCGATATCTGCATTACCCTGGGCTTGCTACTGCTGGTGTATTACTGGAGCAAGAATAGAAAGGCCAAGGCCAAGCCTGTGACCAGAGGAGTAGGTGCCGGCAGCAGGCCTGGTGGTAAGAAACATGGAGTTGGGTGGGAGACGATTTCCATCCTGGGTCCGGATAGACAGCGAATCCACAACTGGGTCAAGACAGCTTCTATGGAACATTCACTATGTTGCCACAATCTCAACAGCGGGTTTCACATCTCAGATTATTCTTTTCCTTCCCACCTTAGAAAAGTGCAAAAATATTCAGTAACAGGATAGGCTTCCTCAAATGCCTGTTAGTGTTCTGGAATAATCAGATTCTACCCCAGTCTGTGGTGAGAGAGACTTTGCGACATTAGTTTCTGCCTTTTCCTTTCCCTTACTCCATGAGAAAGGAAAAAGTGGAACAACTTTGAGCTTAAAAAAAGCCACAGAATGATAAGAACAGTAGGTGGGGGCGTTAGCAGTGGGATAAAAGAAAGAAATGAGAAAAGGTGGCTGAAATGGAAAAGGGGGATTTAGAGGAGAGAACGAATAGGTTTGCCATCCTCGATCTGGGTCTCATTGCCACAAGATTGGCTTTCCCACATGTAAACAGTAAATCTTTCCCTTCCTCTTCTCTGCAGGACAAAACAAGGAGAGGCCACCACCTGTTCCCAATCCAGACTATGAGGTAATAAGGAATAGACTGGGGAGACAGGGTCTTTCTATGGGAGAAGGGGACAGGCAGGACTGCTCATCTAGCCCGCCAGACACCTTAAGCTCCCCTTTGGGGCTCTAGGACAATTCACCATGTGCCCACCTCTGCCTCCTTCATGGTAAAATAGGGCTATCTCAAGGTTGCCCAACCTCTATTACCACAAAACAGCTGGGTGGTGGGGGTGGGGTGACACTCTACTTTCTCCAACTTACTTATTCATTAGGTGAGATATAGCCATGGGAAATAACACATATGTAAACTCTAACATGATTAACTCAGGACTTATGTGCCACCAGCATGCACTGATTCAGTCATACCAGTTGTTGAATTAGTAAAATACCTCACTGATAAGAAGCCCCAAGTTTCCCTGTCCCCAGCACATACTGCTAAATGTCACAGCTGCTCCCCACTGAACTGCCTCCTGATATGACTAAAGAGATAATGTCTGGCAAAGCAAAAAACCACCAGGATTTTTCTGATTGGTTGCTGTGCACATACTACAATTGTTAAATATTTTGAATATCATACTTGAACAAAGTCAACACATATTTATTGAGCACCAGCCAAGCATATAGTATTCACTTTCCCATGAGTGACTTTATTTAATTCTGACAAAAGCCCTGAAAAGTGCATCTTTAGATTCCCATTTTTAATGTAGGAAAGCTGAGACTCACAGGAGGCGACCAGATCAAGTCTTTTACCAGTCAATGCCAAGTTAGAGTTCCAGCCTGCCTCCTGACTCCTAGTCCACAGTTCTTTCCACTGCACTAAACCTAGATGGCTGGAGTCCCATCTGTCTTAGGAACTACTTCCTTCCATCCTGCTGACCACCCCCTCTATTCACCTCTAGCCCATCCGGAAAGGCCAACGGGATCTGTATTCTGGACTGAATCAGAGAGGCACCTGACAGCTCCTGAGGACACCGCATCACCCATTTGGCCCAGGCTTGGCTCCTTCATCCCCAGGCACCCTGCTACTCCATTTCCTGGACAAGTCTTGGACTCCACAGGAAAACTGTCCCTCTGCCTAGTGTAGAACTAACTCACACCTGCAGCCTTGTCCCCTCCCTCTTTTCAGTCTTCCTCGCTGGATCCTAGTCCTAGGGTATTGCTGCTTCATTGTTCTTTGAAATATCATCGCTACACACCCCCTCACACCTGGCCTACACTCTTGTCAGGATATTTATTTCTGCTACTCACTGCCACTGCCAATTCCTTTCTCCCCTGGTGAATGTTACTTCTCCCTTCGGTGCCTTCCTTTTCCTGCCTAAAAGTTGCCCCCAACCCTAACTGTTCCATTTACCTTTCTACTGTTCCAGCTCTCTATCGACCCTCTGTGGGAATGCACTGCTGGGTGAATGTTGGCAGAGGTCTTGAGCCCATCACAAACATTGGCCCAGAGCCAGCTCTTTGTTTTCTCTCCCCTGTCTGCCCTGTAGGCCCCTGGGTGGTCATTTCCATCTCCATAAGTGTGCTAGGCTCCTTGTCAGCTGGGAGAGAAAAGAAATAAAGTGTGTGGCTAAAAGAATTGCTGTCCCTCTTCTCTGGGAAGCCCTTAGAGGCTACCTTGTTTTCTGAAACAACTCCAATCCTCCCTACCTTTGACTAAATTCTCAGCTGTGATCCCAAAGGCAAGGACTACCTGTTTTCACAGTGGGTAAGGCATTATCAGAAGCTCTCTTTAGAGAGGAGGATATTAGGGAATAATTGAAAGAGAGAAAGAGCCCTGGCTAGTGTAGCTCAGTGGATTGAGTGTGGGCCCATGAACTAAAGGGTCGTGGTTTGATTCCCAGTCAGGGCACATGCCTGGGTTGCAAGCCAGTTTCCAGTGGGGGATGCACAAGAGGCAACCATACATTGATATTTCTCTCCCTCTCTCCTTCCCTTTCCCTTCTAAAGATAAATAAATAAAATCTTTTTAAAAAGAAAGAGAGAGAATAATTAGTTATTTGACTAACTTCTCTTGAAGAAAAACATCAAGGGTGGTTGAGACTGATGTGTCCCTGACAACGTGGTCAGTTCAGGGACCAGTGTGGACTCAATGGATGAGACTGAAACAGGGGTCTTAAAAGGCAGATGAGGGCAGCCACTGAGAAGAGTAGAAGTACAAAAGGGCTGAAGGCCAGGACATAAATTTCCACAAGCTGTACCACCAGCCAGGTGACTTTAGGCACATCACTTAATCTCTTAGTGCCTCTCTTCCATCATCTGAACATTAGATATGCTGAAAAGATTAAATCAATTAATCCAGGTAAACTGGTTACCAGGGCCTAGTTCCTAGTAAGATCTAAAAAAAAAATCACTGAGGTCAGATATTGTGTCTGTCTTATTTTCATAACTGCATTCCTACTGCCTAGAACAGAGCCCGGCAATCATAGGGGCTTAATGTTGAGTGAATGTGAAGAAACAGCTATATACAGTTTGATACCAAGTAGACAGCAGCATGAGTAATCATGATTTGGGGTGATGTACACTGCTATAAACACCTTCCCTGATAGGACTAATCAAGATGTGATTCACACCTTCTGTCTCAGCAATGGCTTTCATAGCTGATGAAGAGAACTAGGCACACTTCTATTCCAACTTCAAAATGTAAAAGAAAAAAGTCTTTAATACTTTGCTTGCTTTTTTCTTTTGTTGATTATGTTCCAGTTAAAAGTGAGATCATATAGCCAGAGACACTGAAAATAAGACAATAACAATCTGACAGTAACCAGAGAGGATGTAGGAGGAGATAATGGGGGGAAGGTTTTTCAAAAACTACTATAAATGACACATGGACAAAACCAAGGGAGAGAGTGGAAGCAAGAAAGGGAGGTGGGTTTGGCTGGGGTTAGGGAGAGTGGAGGGATGAGATGCAGACAACTGTAACTGAACAACAATAAAATAATTTAAATAAATATGTTGAATTTTACCAATAAAAAATCTTTAATACAATCAGTTTGATATCAAAAAGTATTTTTAATTATAAAAAGTTATCCAGAAAACAATTATAAAAACTTTTAAAAATATTTTACATATTTATTTTTTAGAGAGAGGGTAAGGGAGGGAGAAAGAGTGGGAGAGAAACATCAATGTGTGGTCGCCTCTCATGTGTCCCCTACTGGGGACCTGGCCTGCAACCCGGGCATGTTCCCTGACTGGGAATCGAACCGGCGATCCTTTGCTTCACAGGCCCGTGCTCAATCCACTGAGCTACACTAGCCAGGGCTAAAACTTTTTTTATATTTAAGTGTATTTTATTGATTATGCACTAAAAACTGTTTTTTATAGGATAAACTTTATTGTAAATGAACAGTTAAATTTCTATTACAATTTTGGTAGAAGTTTTCATAAATGAAGAATGTTTGTCATATAAAGAAAAGGAGAAAAGGGAAGAAAAGAAAGAGCTGCAGAGCTGGGGCTAGGGGAAATAGGGGAAGGAGGTGACATCAAGCAGGCACCACTCCCTCCGCTATAAGAGGCAGCAGCCTGCAGCCAGAAGCAGCTGCGGTTTAGTAGCCCGGATGTGGGCTGTGGGTGGAGCGAGGCAAGAGAGATACAGCAGCAGCAGCCAAAGGCCAATGCGGGAGGGCTTCTTCCTCAGTCTTCTAGGGCACACGCCCAATTTACAGAGAGGCGTCCAGAGCACTGAGGATCTGTCTTAGTCCAGCTCAAGCCAGCAGGCGCTCTTCTCTCCCATCTGCACTCAGAAACCTCCCTGCTGAACACAGAGCTATTTATGTGTGTCACCAGGACTGAAAAAGCAGCCCTCCACATACACTCAGCCTTGGGCTTGTGGCTACAGTTTCTATTGGATGATACCTGTTGAAACACTGCTTCTTTTCCTGTAAGCACTCAATGCTTATGCTCACAAGGAGTCTCCATGATGTTGACCTTCACTAGCTACTAATCAGGCTGGCCCAGGGGTGGAAGTTTTGGCCCAGGTATATTTGAGGATGCCTGGTCAAAGGAAGGTGTGGCTCAGGGTGATAAAAGCAACAATAGCTAATATTTAGTGAGAATTTGCTATGCTCCAGAAATTATGCTTAGCACTTTACATGCACTATCTCAATTAATCCTTATGACAACTTGACAGGGTATATGTTGTTGCCCTTGTTTTACAAGATGAAGATACAGGGGGTCAGAGAGGTAATGCCATTTGCCTGTAAAGATGTATAGCTAGGGAAGAACAGAGCTGGAATTAGAAGCCAGTATTATCCAACTCCAATGAACAGTTTCCCAGGACCAACTGTGATGATAAATAACTCTCTCCATTTTCCTGACTTAAGAGCTCTGTATGTAATTGTTTAGGTATTCTTTCAATGAGTGCTTTTCTAATCACTCGTGTGGCAGACCAGCACTGTGCTAAGTGCTCAGGTGATACGAATAAACGGTTTCAGTCTTCCAGGAACTGGCAGTTGTATAACAGTGCCAGAGCATGCAGAAAGTTAAACAACAGAAGAACACATGTGATTATGCACCCATGAGTGCTACAGACAGTGTTATAGGTGTTTTGAGAAGGAACTGAGAGAGCTGAAGGGGTTGGGAAAGCAACATGGGTGAGGAGATACTTGATCTGGGCCTTAAAGGGAAGGATGGGTAGAATTTGAAGACAAAACAGAAAGCGCTCTACTCACTAAATATGAAATAGATAACCTAGATAGCTCTATAACTATTAAATAAATTGAATTTATAGTTAAAGCTTTCCACAAAAAAAGGGGGGGGGAACTTGGTCTAGAAAATGCCCAATCTCATTAAATGTTCCTGAAGTTCATTAAATTACTCTTACTCAGAGAATAAAAAGAGGGGTTCCCACCTACCATAGACAGAACAGGCATAAAGGATACAAGACAGTAAGTGGTCTCAGTTCTTCCTCTAAACCAGAGATTCTCTGAATTGGGATTGTTTCAGAATCACCTAGGGACTACATTTCCTGGAATGGGGTCCAAGTGTCTGCATTCTTAATAAGTCCCTCAGGCTCCCAGAGTTTCAGAACCAAAACTAACCCACCAGCTGAAGACGACATCTACTGAAAATATCCTAAGCCCCAACCCAGTCTCAAACTCCAGCTTTCCAAGTGAGTAGAGAGGAATGATGTGTTTTAATTGGTGAAAGTTTTCTGATGCTAGGTTATCACCCATGCAAAAAGCAGGGGTGGGGCAGGTTCTGCAGAAAGGTAGACAAATGGTACTTAAGGGGCCTAGGCTGGGACCTCCCCGCAGCTAGTGGCTTCACAGAAGTCAAAAAGCCAAAGCCAGCCCCTTAGCAAGAGGGGGACTTTCTCATACAAGCATCTCTTGATAAGAAGTTAGTCCCAGGGCTCTTAATGTCTCTGCCACCTGCACTCATGATGTCATGGAAAGTTCCGTGTGGCTGGGTCCCTGAACACCACAGCCGCCCTCAGCTGTGGTAAGGAAGCCAACACTCAGAAAGGGTTGTGATAGGGCCTGACTGGAGGCAACAAGTAGCCGGGGGAGTATGGTGGGGCATATTCTGCACCCAGGGAATCCACCAGGTTAGAAACACCAGTGAGCCAGGATGTAGTGAGAGACTGCCCATCCCACTGTCCTTGTGGGGCAGAGGAAGAGAAGCAATGAATTAAGAGCACAAGTAGGCAGAGAGGCAAGAGCCCTCCCAAATCAAGATACATCCTATGCCTTGCCCCAAAGCCTTGAAAAGTCCAGGCGCCTGCTGAGTGGGAGAAGACATCTTTATTGGCTGAAAAGGAGAGATGGTACAGTTGGTAACTGATGTTCCATAAGCCATCAGTCTTGGGTTTACTTGTTCCGAGGCCAGTTTTCACCAAGACGACTGTACTGAGCATCGTTCCGATCTCTGAGAGGCTAAGAGATAAGAAGGGGGCAGAGTCAGGACTCTCCTAGGGAAGACCTCCAGCAGGTCCCTGGCCTTTCCAGACCCTACCCCTAGTGAATTCCCCACTAAGACTCTTCACACACCTAGTGCCAATTTCTCCTTCCCCACTAATTCCTTCCTTCCATTCTCATCTTTTCTCCTCAGGACTCACCTGATAGAGTTGGTCATTCCTCCATAGAGCTTGAGTGTCAGCAGCTAGAAGAACCAGGGAAACAGAGTTATAAAGGGTCATAGGAGGATGAGACAATGAGATCCCATGAATACTACAGGGAAAATGCATCTGGTCACACCCTCAGAAGTCTGCACGAGCAATATGGGTGCATGAGTTCTTTCAATAATCAGTTGTAAAAATCCTTATGAGATGTCAAGAGTGAGTCCCACATGAGATACAACCCACTCTAGCCCTGTTCGTTAGTAGGTGCATACTCACATCCACCCCACAACACACACACACACACACACACATGCTCTGTCCCTTCCACTTACTCCTAGAGAGCCTTCCAGTCTCATGTCCAGCAAAGCAGTAGACTCCCAAAGCAAGGAGCAGGGTGGCAATGACATCAGTGACAATTATGCCTGCCAGGGTAGCTGAGTCCAGCTCCACACAGTTCTGGCACACTGAGGGAGGGAGACAAGAGATGAGGTGGAGTATCTTCAAGATCAGTAAACCATCCCTGCCTCCCAGGGCAGCCCCAAGACTTCTCAAGCCAAGACCTGAACTTAGGATCCTTGGAGAAAGGCTTACTCTTCATCCCAACAAATCCCTCGGTAGAGCCAAGAAGTAGTCTCAGCTTTGCAGAAAATTCAACAAGGCAAGGCCAAATCCCTCTTCCAACAAGGCCCCTACTGCTCTTTCTAAATCAGTTAAGCTCTCTTCAACTCTGACGGCCCCAAAATCTGCTCATATCATTATAAGAGTGACCCCAGTTGGTTTAGAAAATAGATTGGTCCACTACAGCTCCCACAAGCAAGAAAGTTCTGAAATCCAGAGGACCCATCCATTCCCACCCAAAGGTTTAGGAGGCACATACTTCGATAATATACTTGCACAGTATATGTTTTGAAGCTGTTTTCAAGCGTCACATTGCACTCATACAATCCTCGTGGGTCCAGGATGCGTTTTCCCAAGTCCAGAATTTTATTGTCTGAGAACGATTTCCCCCTCGTTCCGCTCAGCCATGTGATGCTGTTATTACAATTCAAAATCACTTTGTCCTCAAGTTCCTCCACGACTTTCTGCCCAGGGCTCACTGTGGGGGGATGGAAAACCCACTATTGTAGCCACCTCTTTGGACTGCCCCAAAGAGGGTCTTCTGAGGCTCATGCTTAAGAAGGTCCACTTTCCAACAACTACCAAAGGCCAATAATGGTTGGGAGTATGAGAGAAGTTAGAATGAATTACCAGCCTAATGAGTGGTCCAGAAGGAGACCCAAGGAAAATAGCATGTAAACATTTTTAGTTGTTCTACCCTAGCTTAAGGGGATGGGGATAGAAAAAATATTTTAATATATTTTGATTATGCTATTACAGTTGTCCCATTCCCACCACCCCCTTATTCCCTTCTGCCCTGCACACCCCCTCCCACCTGCATTCCCCCCCCCTTTAGTTCATGTCCATGGGTTGTACATATAAGTTCTTTGGCTTCTACATTTCCTATACTATGAAATATATATATTTCAAATCTATTCTTGAGGCTCCACAAAATCAAGTCCTGTGGGGAGTTTAAGGGCACCATTCTAGATCCACTGAATTGCTTTTTTGGACAGCATCTCCACATTCCAGAGGCACTGTGGAATCTATATTCTCCCTGAGCTTTATACTCAGTCACCAGTTTGGATACAACAGCATCTTCTAGAAAACTGCAATGCCTCTGAAGCAGGTCAGAAATATAGGTGTGTATACTCAGAGAGACACAAGTACATCAGATACTCATGTCTTCCTTGGGAATCTGTTTCCAATGCAAATGCTGAACGTCCCAAAGCAATTGACTCCTAGAGTAACCATTCATCCCTGTTTGCCTGGGATTGAAGGGGTTCCTGAGACACAGGACTATCAGTTTTAAAACCAGGCAAACATAAATGAGCTAGTCATTCTCCTACCTCAAATCTGCCCTCCCTTATGCTCAACCTAAAGTTAGCTTTTCTCTTAAAGCATTCCCCTGAGTGCTCGGCATGGCTCCATGAAGTGACATAATGATGACCTAATGACCAAGAGTCCTGAATCCCAGAGGCTATCTACCCTAAAAGAACAGTAGTCCCAATGTCAGCCCTAATCTCAGGCACACAGATACTGGTAACATCTCCTATGGATCTCTGGCTTAAGGCATTCAGAGAGATACTGAAGCCAAGATGTAGCCCTAACTGGAATCTGTCAAAGCCAAGAGACTGCTTCCTATATCTGTCACTACATCCCAACCCTGCCCACCCTAACAACCCTGCCTAGTGAACTGAAGCTAGCACTGAGAACTTTCAAGTGGACCTCACTCCCAGGGGTGAGGCCCTCTCAGATTCTCTCTCCAAGATGCTTCCACCCACCTAGAGAAGCTTTACCTTGGGAGAGGAGGGCAGCCAGTATCAAACCAGCCAGAAACCTGGCGTGTTCCATCTTCCAGAAGTCATGTAGTAGACACACCCAGGTCACAGAACTATTAGCCAGCTTGAGAGCTGCTCTCCCCCAACCGACTCACAGTACCGGAAAAAGGAGAGGGTGGGGGAGGAACCAGAAGACTCCTATTTCTCTGCTCTCTGCCATTGATGAAGGAAGACTGTCAGGGTACAGTAGGCTGTGGGTGGAGTAGGAAGGAAGCAAGTGCAAAATGCTCTTCCTGAGCGGGGAGCTTGGGTTGGAATGAAAGGAAGAGCAGAGAAGATGGAAAAGGTTGCCTAGAGTTCTGGGAAGTAAAAGGAGATTTAAAATGGTCCCTTCCTGAGTCACTGATGAAAAACAAAAATGTCAGAGTTTCTGTGAACAACTACACTTACCACATAAAAACTTCCACCTCTCAAAACTTGAAAGAAGCTGTGAGCCCCATCCCATACCAGCTAAGTCGCTCCCACTACTGGTCATTCTTGGGACCCTGGCCTCCTTGAGCAGCTTGGGACAACAAACTAAGTAGTATTTACCAGAGGGAGGTTGGGCTCTAAAGCCCCACCAGCCAGAGATTTGAATTCTAGCTCCAACACTACTGTCTACCCAATGGGCTGGGGCCAGTCATGGAATTTTTCAGAATCTAATTCCCTCACTATCATGATAAGGTTTAAGTTCTTTTGCCTAATTTTATTTTTTAATTACAATTAAAATTCAATATCATATTAGTTTCAGGTGTACAGAATAGTAGTCAGACATTTGTATAACTTACAAAATGATCTCCCCTCCCTAGTAAGTCTTGCACCCACCTAACACCATATATAGTTATTAGAATATTATTGACTATATTCCCCATGCTGTACTTTACATCCCCATGACTATTTTGTAACTACCAATTTGTACTTCTTAATCCCTTCACCTTTTTCACCCAGCCCCCCAACCCCCCTCCTATCTGGCAACCATCAGTTTGTTTCTATTTTGTTTGTTTATTTAATCTGCTTTTAAGATTCTACATAAGTAAAATCAACCAGCATCTGTCCTCTGTATGACTCATTTACCCAGCACAATGCCCTCTTGGACCATCCATGTTGTAAATGGTAAGATTTTATTCTTTTTTTATGATCTGTAGTTATTGCCTTCTTATCAATCGATTTCTGATTGTTTTTATAGTTCCTCTCTGTTCCTATTCTCTTGCTCTCTCGTATGTTGATGACTCTCTATAGCATTGTGTTTGGATTCCTCTATTTTTTGTATTTCTGTTTGGTTTGTGGTCTCCGCATGCTTCATATATACCAAACTACGTTTATAGAAGTCCATTTTAAGTTGATTGCTGAAGTTCAAACACATTCTAAAATCACTACCAATTTTTTTAAATATTTTATTTATTTATTTTTTGAGAGAGGGGAAGGGAAGGAGAAAGAGTGGGAGAGAAATATTAATGTACGGTTGCCTCTCATGCGTCCCCTGCTGGGAACTGGCCTGCAACCCAGGCATGTGCCCTGACTGGGAATCGAACCGTGATACTCTGGTTCGCAGGCCCACGCTCAATCCACTGAGCTATGCCAGCCAGGGCCCACTACCATTTTTATTCACTTTCTCCACATTTATGTTTTTACCATTATTGTTTCTTTTGTGTGTTCGTGTGTGTCTCTTAATTTACCATTGTAATTACACGTGATCTTCCTAATTTTGCCTTTTAGCCTTTGTATTTGCTCTAGTGTTGGTTGATTCACTGCTTTTGTCATATGTCTGCCTTTTCAGTGAGCTTTTTTTCTTTGCAATATTTACTTATTCATATTTTTTATTTTCTTCTTCTTCTTAAAGGGTCCCTTCAACATTTCTTGTAATACTAGTTTGGTGGTGATGAACTCCTTCATTTTTTTTCCTAAGTTCTTTTATCTATCCTTCAATTCTAAATGATAGCATTGCTGGGTAGACCCTTGCTTTCATCACTTTGAAAATATTTTAGCATATTTTATGCTAGTCCCTGTGGCCTGCAAAGTTTCTGTTGAGAAATTGGCTGCCAATCATATAGCTCCTTTTCTCTTGCTGCTTTTAAGATTCTCTCTTTGTCTTTAACCTTTGACATTTTAATTATGAAGTGTCTTTGTGTGGGCCTCTTTGGGTTAATCTTGTTTGGAAATCTCTGCACTTCCTGGATTTGTATGTCTATTTTCTTCACCAATTAGGGAAGTTTTTCATTATTATTTTTTTCCAAGTGTATGTTTATTATATATTTAATTATATTTTATCGATTATGCTATTACAGTTGTCCGATTTTTCCCCTTTGCTTCCCTCCACCCAGCACCTCCCACTCCCTCAGGCAATCCCCTGACCATTGTTCATGTTCATGTGTCATGCATATAAGTTCTTTGGCTACTCCATTTCCTATATTGTACTTTACATTCCCATGGTTATTCTGTGATGACCTTTTTGTACTTCTTAATTGCCTCACCTCTTTGCCCATTCCCTCACACTCCCCTCCCATCTGGCAACCATCAAAATGCTCTCCATATCCATTATTCTGTCCCTTTTCTTCTTGTTTGCTTAGTTTCTTTTTAGGTGCAATTGTTGGTACATATGTATTTATTGCCATTTTATTGTTCATAGTTTTGATCTTCTTTTTCTTAATAAGTCCCTTTAACATTTCCTGTAATAATGGTTTGGTGATGATGAACTCCTTCAGTTTTTTCTTGTTTGAGGAACTTTTTATCTCCCCTTAGATTCTAAATGATAGCCATGCTGAATAGAACAATCTTGTATGTAGGTCCCTGCTTTTTATGACCTTGAACATTTCTTGTCAATCTGTTATAACCTTCAAAGTTTCTTTTGAGAAATCAGCTGACGGTCTTATGGTTGTTCCCTTGTAGGTAACTAACTTCTCTTCTCTTGTTGCTTTTAAGATTCTCTCTTTATCTTTAACCTTTGGCATTTTAATTACTATGTGTCTTGGTGTGGGCCTCTTTGGGTCCATCTTGTTTGGTATTCTCTATGCTTTGTGGGCTTGCATGTTTATTTCCTTCACCAGGTTAGAGAAGTTTATCAGCATTATTTTTTGAAATAGGTTTTCAGTCCCTTGCTGTTTTTCTCCTCTTTCTGGTACCCCTATGATGCAAATGGTGTTATGTTTTATGTCTCATAAACTATCTTATCTTGAAAAATTATCATTTTCTTTTTGCCATTCTGATTAGGTATTCTCTGCTACCTTCTCTCCAAAATCTTGATTTAATTTTCTGTTTCATCTCATTTGCTCTTGATGTGCTCTAAGGTACTCTTTAATCATAATAATAATGAACAAAATGCTTGATGCCTGATGCATTATGTGTACTCAGTGAGAGTTAGTTATCAATAACAATATGATTAACTTGTAGGCAGACTTGAGCCTTCCCAGGAGACAAATGGACATTTTCCCTCTGTAGCCAATAGGGATCTGAAACTCTCTACACTGCTGTAGTTGGACTGTAATTACCTGATGGCAGAGATCATGTATGTCTCACTCATTTCTATATTTTCAACACTCTTGGCTTGTGCCTGGCACATAACAAGAGCTCCATACATTTTTATTGATTCACTGACTGACTGGCTAAGAGATACAAGGCCTGAGATCCTGAAAATGTATGGCCTGTCTTTTTTTTAAGGTATATTTTATTGATTATATTATTACAGTTGACCCATTTTTTTCTCCCTTTTATCCTCCTCTGCCCTGAACCCCTCTTCCCACCAGCATATCCTTCCCCTTGGTTCATGTCCTGGGTCATACATGTAAGTTCTCCATTTCTTATACTATTCTTAACCTCCCTCTGTCTATTTTATCCCTACCAATTATGCTTCTTATTCCCTGTACCTTTCCCCCATTCTCCTCCCCTCCACTGATAACCCTCCATTTCTGTGATTTTGTTCCTTTTCTAGTTGTTTGCTTAGTTTGTTTTTGTTTTTGTTTTTTTAGGTTCAGTTGGGGATAGTTGTGTTTCTTGTCACTTTACTGTTCGTATTTTTTACCAACTTTTTTTCCCTAGATAAGTCCCTTTAACATTTCACAGAATAAAGGCTTGGTGATAGTGAACTCCTTCTTTCACCTTATCTGGGAAGCACTTTACCTGCCCTTCCATTCTAAATGATAGCTTTGCTGAATAGACTAATGTTAAATATAGGCCCTTGCCCTTCATGACTTTTAATACTACTTTCCAGCCCCTCTTGACTGCAAGGTTTCTTTGGAGAAATCAACTGATAGCCTATGGGAATTCCTTTGTAGGTGCCTCTATACTTTCCTCTTGCTGCTTTTAAGATTCTCTCCTTATCTTTCATCCTGTATAATGTAATTATAATGTGTCTTGGTATGTTCCTCCTTGAGTCCAACTTATTTAGGACTCTCTGAGCTTCCTGGACTTCCTGGAAGTCTATTTCTTTTGCCGGATTAGGGAAGTTCTCCTTCATTATTTGTTCAAATAAGTTTTCAATTTCTTGCTCTGCCTCTTCTCCTTCTGGCACCTCTGATTTAAATGTTGGAACATTTAAAGTTGTCCCAGAGGTTCCAAAGCCTCTCAGCTTTTTGAATTCTTTATTTCTTCATTTTGTCCCAATTGGATGTTTATTTCTTCTTTTTGTTCCAAACTGTTGATTTGAGTCTTGGTTTTCTTCCCTCCACTGTTGGTTCCCTGTACATTTTGCTTTATTTCTCTTTGAATAGCCTTAATTTCTTCCTTTATTTTGTGACAGTACTCAATCATTTCCAAGAGTATCCTGATTACTAGTGTTTTGAACTCTGTGTCTGTCACTTTGTTCTTTTTCTGGAGCTTCGATCTGTTCTTTCATTTGGGCCATATTTCTTTGTCTCAGAGCAGCTGTTACACAGTGAGGGGAGGGACCTTAGGTACTCACCAGGGCAGGGCCACTCACTTCACTGCATTGTGACATTGTATGTGGGGGAGGGGTCAGAAAGGGAACAATGCAGCTTTCTTGGCTCTTGCCCTCCTTTCAGTCACTTCCCTGACTTCATTCAAGCACGTTGTGCCGTTTCAGGTGCTGGTTCCCAGGTGAGTGGGCTTGTGTGTGATCTAGGCTCTATGATGGGCCCCTCCAACAGACTCTCCTGTGAGACTGGGAGTTTCTCCTGCCACTGCAATCTCCACATATTTTTACAGCCAGAGGTTTTCAGGCTTTATTTTCCCATGCTGGAATCCTGGTTTGGCAGTCTGTCTCATTCCCCAGTTGTTCCTCTGGCTTATCTGCACATAAATATGGAATATCCCAGTCTGCCAGCCACTGCCTCATACTCCCAGTCTGCTAGCTGCCACCTTGTCACATGGGCTCTCCATCCAGCTTCCCATCTCCACACCTCCTACCCATCTAGATAAATGTTTCTTCTTTAACTCCTTGGTGTCAGACTTCCATATAGTTTGATTTTCTGGCAGTTCTGGTTCTTTCATTTTTTAATTTAATTTGTTGTTACCTTTTTTTTTTTCAAAAGCATATCTACTTATACCTCCATCTTGTTTCTGCTTCCATATCTCTGGCCTGTCTTGATGGAAATGTCTACCTATTTTTTTCCAGGCAGTCACTTCTTTGATGTTTTCATCTCAAAAAGACAGTAGAAAAAAATTCCTGAGGTGGCTTTCTTCTCAGAGCTCCATCCCTGAGCACCTGAGCAATCTTACATAAATTTTTTAGTTCTAGCAAAAACTAGCAACAAGCACCAACTGGCTGAGATACTGGCAACAAGTGGTGGCAGAGACATTTATCTCCTTCATGAAGAAAGGAACCCACATCATTTACTACCCAGCATCCAAGGTTGTTCTCAATGCAAGCCAAAGTCTCTGAGATGGGAATCCAGCATTCTCTCCCTCTCCCTCCTCACCACCTCACACACTTCAGTCCTTAAAGGAAAAGCAAGAGGCATCTGCACCTGCAGCCCTGCTGAGGCTCCAGCTGCCCACACTTGAAACCGAGGGTGGAGACTTAGTTCTGGCCTTCCTGCTGGGGCCCCAGCCTTAAGAATGCTGGGCGGAGCCAGGCTAGCTATTTTGCTGGCTGGCTGGCTGGCTGGTGATAGAGGCTGCTCAGTACTTCTATCAGTGAGAGAAGAACAGAGACTAACATGGAGCAGGGGAAGCATTTGGCTGGCCTCATCCTGGCTATCTCTCTTCTTCAAGGTAAGGGCCCACTTAGGGGGTCTGGCAGCCTGGAGAAAGACTCAGAGTAAGAGGCCACCAGGGGACAAGAATATTGGGATTGCTGACTCGGAGCCTAGCTCAGCTGTTACCTTAGAGTTCAAAGAAGGCAGGGCAAAAATGAAGCCTCTTATTATTCTCTATTAGAGAGAAGCAGTGTCCCATGAGAGAGATGAGAAATCTTATTTCCTGAGAAATCAAGTCAGAGAACTTGGCTGGCTAGAGAGAGAACCTGGATGTCGCCATCTTAGGTTTGAATGTAGCCCAAAAGGACGCAGGCCAGAAACCTGAACGAAAAAGGTGTGTGTGTGTGTGTGTGTATATATATATATATATATATATATATATATATATATATATATATATATATATTTTTTTTTTTTTACCTGAGAGTTGGGGTTAGATTTGTGAAACATTCATTCAGTCAGTCAGTTCCATCACTAGTCAACAATACAGTGAGGTCCTATTATGTAATAAGCTAGGAAGATATAAATGAAAAAGAAATCTGCCCTATGAGAAATCATAAATTTCTGCCCTAAAGAAATCATAAACTACTTAGAGAAATAAGTTTCAGTGTTTCAAGATTGAGTGTAAGGTGCAATATAAGATGCCTGAATGAATATTCAGTTGTAAATATTCATCTAGAAGTGGATGAATTGAGCCAATATTTGCATTTGGGACTAGAGGTGGTTCTCCACTCAATGGGGGAAGCTAACACCATGAAAGTTGTTGAAATCACAGAAGTATTATGTTAGATATGAAGAAGAGATACTTAGGGTGGAACTGTAAAGACACCAACCTTTAAGGGGTAGTTAGAGAAAGAATATCCCTGGAAAGAGATAAGGAAATGATCAAAGAGCTGGAATAATCAGATGGATCTGATACTATGGAAACAAAAGATACTACAGAAATAGAAAGCTCCCAAAGGAGAAATTTACTGAGAGTATGAAATATTAAGGAGTTATCCACTAATATAAGAATATATTTAAAAGTTTAAGTTTGTGGGACTCGGCAAAATAAAGTTCATGGATGATTTAGAACAGTTGCCTTGGGGTAGTGTGATTAGAAGCCAAATGGAAATGAGTACAAAGGGAAGGGAAGGTGATAAAGAGAAGCAAGTGTGGACTATTCTTTAAAGAAGTTTGGGTGAGAATGGAGGAGGGTTACAGTGGTAAATGGGGGGAGGGGAGTACAGTCTAAGAAGAAATTTTTTGAGTGAGAGAGAAATTTGAGCACATTCTCAAATGTGCTACTATCTAAAGAAGTAGATAGTGACTAGAGTGAGGTCCTGGGGTTGATATTGAAAGGACAGAGTCAAGAGTAGGGTCCAGAGCACAGAAGGAAAGACAACCTTACCCTCTGAGACTAAAAGAAAAGAAAGAAAAGAGAAAAGAAAAGAAGTATATATGGCTTTGGCCATAGAAAGTCTTATAGATGGAAAGAAAGGTGAAAGAGAAAGGACCATTACAGCATCTATGTTCTTAACAAACTAAGAGGGAGGTAATGCCACCTGTCAAAGCTGAGCTGTGTGATGGTTGGGTAGAAGACTTAAAGAGGTCACTGAGAGTATAGAATTATTTCTGGAGGAATGGAAGCAAACAACACAAGTTTAGGGGCAATGCAGAAAGCCTGTGTGAGCAGCTCTTTCCTTAGAGCAGGAATCTGAGCTCAGCCACCAATGATCTGTGTGAACTTGGGCAATGCCTGCTCCCTCTGGGATCAGTTCTCTCTGCAGGCAACATAAGAAATTTGGCTACATGAGTTCTCAAGTCCCAAAAGAAAGTAGAACTCAGATAAGCAAGATTAAAGGCTGTCAGCCCTGGCTGATATTGCTCAGTGGACTGAGTGCTGGCCTGCAAACCAGAGTTAGTTGCCAGTTCAATTCCCAGTCAGGGCACATACCTGGATTATGTATGGCCCAGGTCCCCAGTGGGGGGCGCACAAGAAGCAACCACACATTGATGTTTCTTTCCCTCTTCTTCTCCCTCCATTCCCCTCTCATTAAAAATAAATAAACAAAATATTTTTTAAGAAAAGATCAAAAGATGTCAGCAATCACTCCACCCTCTTTCCTATGGAGCCTGAGTTGAAATGAGAGGCCTCTTTGTCCTTCCCAGGGTGAGCAGGTGGTCAGGAAGAAGAGCTAGTGAGAAATCTGCTTAACTATGTGTCTTGCTTTTAAAAAGTTCATTCATTTATTCATTTAGGCATTTATTTAACAAATATAAAGTTCCTATTATATTCCAGGCACTATGGTGGGTACAATTGATAAACTGTTCAGCCTTGTGTGAAGGTCTAAGACAGTTAACTCTTTCCAACTATTTTCATCATACTTTGATTCATCATACTTTGATTCATCATACTTTGATTCCCCTTTAGCCATACTACCTCTCTTGTCTTTTTCCAAGTCTATATCTTTCCTTAGCTATTCTTTCTCCCCAGAATGTCTTTCTCTGTCTAGTGAATTCCTACTTATTCTTTAGGCCCAGTCAACAGTCACCTTCTCTGGTAAGCTTTCCCTCTCACTCACACTTGAGCAAAATCAATAGTTTTCATCCCTTTTACATGTTTTCATATAAGTACTAAATGATAATTTATGTTTTATTATATTGATTACATATGTATTTTTTCCACCTCATTGTAAACTCTTTGGAAGCAGCAACTATTCTTCATCTCACTACCCCTTTCTTTTGCTTTACTTAATCATGTCAGGAACATAATAGACCTCAGCAAATTTAAATTAAATACAATTGAATTGAACTCCAGAGCTAGTTCTCTATAGTACTTCTACCATACAACTCTACTATTCTGGGTTTGGACACAAATTTGGGATCTATTGAATAGCTTACTCCTATACCTACCTGGCAGGGGAGATACCATGATAATGAATAGCTAACTACTCTGGGACATTCAGAGTTTCCTACAAGAAATGGATCATCAAAACTGAAGATTTTAGAACTCACCTCTAAAGGCTTTAGCTAGTGCACACACACTACTTTAGCTGCTGAAGGAGAAGAGATTCCAAATTTTACAATCGGTACCCTTACATAGACTTGTATTTCGAGGCAATACAATTCTGATGCTAAAAGTTAGTATCAGACCCCATAGGTTAAGGGCACAGTCACCAACAAAACTACATTCACTTTATTTTTTTACAAGACAAAATGTAATGAAAACTGGTCAGTGGGTATGTAATAGTCCAAGAGGCAAAATAGTTTGGGAACTATATTACAAATTTAAAAATAAATGCTGAAGCAAATGTTACATCTTATCATCATCTGACTCATCTTCTTCCTTCCAAGATTCCTTAGCATATTTCTGTTTCTTCCCATATATCTTTTAAAACAATTTCATGTGTTCCTTTAGTTATTTCACCAACCCAGCTGAGCTTCAGTTCAAAAGCTTTATCCTTAACTTCATCGTGTACTATTAATTATTTTTATTTGTTTAACAACATCACAGCAGGTCATTTCTTTCATCTGAAGCTTTTCTGTTCCTGTCTTTGCAGCTTGCCTGGCTTTGCCAATAGCACAGCCCCAATAACCACATGAAACACCTGATGGATCAATCATATAGAAATGTGCACCAGCATTCGCACTGTAAGACCCAAACACAAAACTGCAGGAAAAGGTCTAAAAGCACTGTAGAGTATATATGCATGTACGTACATGGCCACTCTTGTCTGCAAGATGTTTTAGTGGAATGTCATAGCCAAAGTTAGATCTAATGTTGGAAGCATCTTTTCTTGCAAATTCTGCTATGAATGAGCATCTGTCAACAAACCTACTACTGCCACTTCAACACTAAAAAGTCATTTGTTGGATTCTTCCTCATAAACTTTAGAAAGGACTAATTTTTCTACCCGAAAGACTACATCATCTCTACATCTGATTCCATTATCTATACTACTATTTTCCACAGCCTTCATAGCACATTCAACTTGAAAAACTCTTCCATCAGGAAAGAATGTAGAGGCTCACAGGTCATATTCGGTGCTGATTGAGCTTATCCTTCTATAACCAGCAGAATGTGTCTACCCTCATTTTAATCTCTTTTTTGCCTTCTTAGTGAAGTTATTGGGGTAACACTGGTTAACAAAATTCTATAGATTTCAGATGCACAATTCTACATGATCTGTACACTGTATTGTGTGCTCACCACCCCAAATAAAGTCTCTGCCCATCACCATTTATCCCTCTATATCCTCCTCCACCTCCCTTTTTCCTGGCAAACATTACAAAATTCTCTGTCTCTGAGTTTTTTCTTTTAAAAATTATTTTAGTATATTTTAATTGATTATGCCATTACAGTTGTCCCACTTTTTCTCCTCTTTATTCCCCCACACACACTCTACATCCCCTCTCACAAGAGCATTCTCCTGCTGCCCACTTAATTTATGTCCATGGGTCATGAATATAAGTCCTTTGGCTTCCCCATTTTCTACACTATTCTTAGCCTCACCACCTATTATGTACCTACCATTATGCTTCTTATTCCCTTTACCTTTTCCCCCATTCTCCCCCTCCCCTTCACCACTGATAACCCTCCATCTGATCTCCATTTCTGTTAAACTGTTCCTGTTCTCATTGTTTGCTTAGTTCATTTTTGGTTTTGATTTTTTTAGGTTCAGTTGTTGATAGTTGTGACTTTCTTATCATTTTACTGTTCATATTTTTGATCATCTTCTTTTTCTTAGATAAGTCCCTTTAACACTTCACAAAACAAGGGTTTGGTGATGATGAACTCCTTTAACATTAACATTACTTTATCTGGGAAGCACTTTATCTGCCCTTCCATTCTAAATGATATCTTTGCTGGATAGAGTCATCTTGGATGTAGGTCCTTGCCTTTCATGACTTGGAATACTTCTTTCCAGCCCCTTCTTGCCTGCAAAGTTTCTTTGGAGAAATCAGCTGATAGCCTATGGGAATTCCTTTGTAGGTACCCCTATACTTTCCTCTTGCTGCTTTTAAGATTCTCTCCTTATCTTTCATCTTGGATAATGTAATTATGATGTGCTCTGGTGTGTTCCTCCTTGGGTCCAAATTCTTTAAGACTCTCTGAGCTTCCTGGACTTCCTGGAAATCTATTTCCTTTGCCAGATTGGGGATGTTTTCCTTCACTATTTGTTCAAATAAGTTTTCAATTTCTTGCTCTTCCTCTTCTCCTTCTGGAAGCCCTAACATTTGGGTGTTGGAACATTTGAAGTTGTCCCAGAGATTCCTAAGCCTCTCCTCATTTTTTTGAATTCTTGTTTTTTCATTCTGTTTCAGTTGAATGCTTATTTCTTCCTTTTGTTCCAAATCATTGATTTGAGTCCCACTTCTCCCCCTCACTGTTGGTTTCCTGTACATTTTCCTTTATTTCACTTTGTATAGCCTTCACTTTTTCCTCTATTTTGTGACCATACTCAACCATGTGTGTGAGCACCCTGATTACCAGTGTTTTGAACTGTGCATCTCATAGGTTGGCTATCTCCTCACCACTTAGTTGTATTTTTTCTGGAGCTTTGATCTGTTCTTTCACTTGGGAGATATATATATATATTCTTTAAAGGCCTGTTACATAGTAAGGGGGAGAGCCTTAGGTATTAGCCAGGGCTGGGCAACCCACATCACTGTGTTGTGGCACTGTATATGGGGGAGGGGTCTGAGAGGGAACAGTGTTGTTTGCTTGGCTCTCGACCAGCTTTCAGTCACTTCTCCCACTACCCACAAGCAAATTACGCCTTTCTGGTGCTGATTACTGGGGGGGTGGGCAGGCTTGTGTATGTTCTAGAACCCTGTGCGTCTCTCAAATGAACTCTCCTGTGAGGCTGAGTTTCTCCTGCCTCCTCAACCCCCACTGATTTTTGAGGCTTTCTTTTCCCATGCTGGGACTCTGGCTTGTAAGGGCTGTCTTGCTCACAAGTTATTCCTCCCTATTTATCCACACACAAATGTGGGACCACTGGGTCCTCCAGATGTAGCCTTGCCATGCGCCCTCTCTGCCCTGGCTGCCCATCTCTTCCTCTCCTTACAGTCTAGATGAATGTTTCTTCTTTAACTTCTTGGTTGTTGGACATCCATACTGTTCAATTTTCTGGCAGTTCTGGTTATTATTTATTTTTATTATTTTTAAAGATTTTATTTATTCTTTAGAAAAAGGAGAAAGGAAGGAGAAAGAGAGGGAGAGAAACATCAATGTGTAGTTGCCTCTCATGTGCCCACTACTAGGGACCTGGCCAACAACACAGGCATGTACCCTGACTGGAAATTGAACCAGAAACCCTTTGGTTCACAGACCTGTGCTCAATCCACTGAGCTACAGCAGCCAGGGCTTATTATTTTGTAAATTGTCTTGTCCTTCTTTTGGTTGTGTAAGGAAGCAAAGTGTATCTACTTATGCTTCTATCTTGGCCAGATGTACCCCACCTCATTTTAAATGCCAGGCAAAATTTCAGGGGTCTCCAGAGCACCCATACTTCTGATGAACTGGATACAAATCTGGATGGTTCCCACAACCCCCTTAAGTCTGTTAATTTGATAGAACAACTCAGGAAAGTACTATACACACTATCACAATTTTATTACAAAAAAACAAAATCAGACTTCTGGCCAAGATGAAGGTGTAGGTAGATACACTTTGCCTCCTCACACAAACGAAAGAAGGACAACAACAAATTTATAGTAAAAAAATAACCAGAACTGCTATAAAGTTGAACTGTATGGAAGTCCAACAACCAAGAAGTTAAAGAAGAAACATTCATCAGACCAGTAGGAGGGGTGGAGATGGACAATGGGGGTGACAGCAAGAGGACCAGGGTAGGCAAGGTGGCAGCTGGCATAGCAGGCTGTCCCAAATTTGCATGTGGATAAACCGAAGAAACAACTAGGGAGGGAGACAGGCTCTGTAATCCAGGCTTCCAGTGCCCAGAAATAAGGCCTCAAAACCTCTGACTGAAAAATACCTGTGGGAGTTCAGTTAGCAGGAGAAATTCCCAGCTTCACAGGACAGTTTATTGGAGAGACCCACGGAGTCCTAGAATGTACACAAAACTACCCACCCAGAAATTAGCACCAGAAGGGCCCGATTTGCTTGCAGGTAGTGGAGAAAATGACTGAAAGTCTGTTGAGAGTTGTGCAACTGGCTTTTCCTCTCAGACCCCTCCCCCACATGCAGTGCCACAACACAGTGATGTGGGTTGCCCAGCCCTGGCTAATACCTAAGGCTCTCCCCCTTACTATGTAACAGGCCTTTAAAGAATATATATATATATATCTCCCAAGTGAAAGAACAGATCAAAGCTCCAGAAAAAATACAACTAAGTGGTGAGGAGATAGCCAACCTATGAGATGCACAGTTCAAAACACTGGTAATCAGGGTGCTCACACACATGGTTGAGTATGGTCACAAAATAGAGGAAAAAGTGAAGGCTATACAAAGTGAAATAAAGGAAAATGTACAGGAAACCAACAGTGAGGGGGGAGAAGTGGGACTCAAATCAATGATTTGGAACAAAAGGAAGAAATAAGCATTCAACTGAAACAGAATGAAAAAACAAGAATTCAAAAAAATGAGGAGAGGCTTAGGAATCTCTGGGACAACTTCAAATGTTCCAACACCCAAATGTTAGGGCTTCCAGAAGGAGAAGAGGAAGAGCAAGAAATTGAAAACTTATTTGAACAAATAATGAAGGAAAACATCCCCAATCTGGCAAAGGAAATAGATTTCCAGGAAGTCCAGGAAGCTCAGAGAGTCTTAAAGAATTTGGACCCAAGGAGGAACACACCAGAGCACATCATAATTACATTATCCAAGATGAAAGATAAGGAGAGAATCTTAAAAGCAGCAAGAGGAAAGTATAGGGGTACCTACAAAGGAATTCCCATAGGCTATCAGCTGATTTCTCCAAAGAAACTTTGCAGGCAAGAAGGGGCTGGAAAGAAGTATTCCAAGTCATGAAAGGCAAGGACCTACATCCAAGATGACTCTATCCAGCAAAGATATCATTTAGAATGGAAGGGCAGATAAAGTGCTTCCCAGATAAAGTAATGTTAATGTTAAAGGAGTTCATCATCACCAAACCCTTGTTTTGTGAAGTGTTAAAGGGACTTATCTAAGAAAAAGAAGATGATCAAAAATATGAACAGTAAAATGATAAGAAAGTCACAACTATCAACAACTGAACCTAAAAAAATCAAAACCAAAAATGAACTAAGCAAACAATGAGAACAGGAACAGTTTAACAGAAATGGAGATCAGATGGAGGGTTATCAGTGGTGAAGGGGAGGGGGAGAACGGGGGAAAAGGTACAGGGAATAAAAAGCATAAATGATAGGTACATAATATACAGAGCAAGATTAAGAAGAGTATGAGAAATGAAGAAGACAAAGAACTTACATGTACAACCCATAAACATGAACTAAGGTGGGGGAATGATTGTGATGGGGGGTGAAGGGGAGAGTGGAATAAAGGGGAGAAAAAATGGCATTGATTATGTTATTACAACTGTTACAGTTGTAATAGTATAATCAATAAAATGTATTTTTAAAATGAAAAAACAGAAACTATGAGTTAAAAATAAAATAATATCAGCCCTGACTGGTATGGCTTAGTGGATTGAGTACCAGCCTACAAACCAAAGAGTTGAAGGTTCTATTCCCAGTCAGGGCACATGCCGGGGTTGTAGGCCATGGCCTCAGTAGGGAATGCATGAGAGGCAACCACACATCAATGTTCCTCTCCCTTTCTCCTTCCCTTCCCATCTCTCTTAGAATAAATCAATAATCTTTTTAAAAAGTCAACTCACAGAATGAGAGAACATTTTTTAAAGATTTTATTTATCTTTATAGGGGAAGGGAAGGAGAGAGGGAGAGAAATATCAATGTATGGTTGCCTCTCATGCGACCCTGCTGGGGACGGGCCTGCAACCCAGGCATGTGCACTGACTGGGAATCAAACCACAATTCTTTGGTTCACAGGCCCGTGCTCAATCCACTGAGCTACACCAGCCAGGGTGAGAGAAAATATTTTTAAAAGAAAAATAAAATCAGCAGTAGGGTGGGATTTGTGCCTCCCCGTTTAGAATTAGAATATATCCCCTTCCTAACACATTGGTTGGTCTTCACCAACCAAGAATCTCCACTGAGTTTCATTACATAGTCACGATTAATTGAATCATTGGCCATGTGACTAAATCAGTCTCCAGAGGCCCTCCCCTCCCAGAGCACAAAGTCCCAATTCTCTAATCATGAGGCTGGTCTTGACCAGCCCTCATCCTTAAACATCTCATTAGTATACACACATATATGGCTCTAGGGCCCAGTAAGAATAATAAAAGCACTCTTGAAATTCCAAGGGTTGAGAAACTCCCTCCCAGGAATTCATGACAGAGATCTGACAAATTCTTTATCATACAACACCCTGAATTTAATTTAGTGATTTATGTTAACAGTTCAGGGACATAGGTCTGGATACCATTATTCCTGTGGACTAGGACCTCTCTCCATCTTGGCCTCAAATGACCATGTAAATGATACCTCAGGGCATCTGAATAATTCCACCCAGCTGATGATCCTCTGTCTCTCTTCTGTTCCTACAGGTACTATTGCCCAGTGGAAACAAGGTAGGGAAATGGCTTCTTTCTATGCTCAAAATCTGAGGAAATTATGGAAATATGGTTTCCTACAACTGTGGTTCTAGGATAATGTGTGATAAATAGAAAAATCTCTCCACTGTCAACCAAATCACTGGCCAGTCATGACTAGCAATTAACTGTCTAATTCTTGGAGGAGAAACAACAGCACGCTAGCAGCTAGGAACTACTCAAAATGTTACCCATGAACCAAAAGCATTGATATAACCTGGAAGCATGTTAGAAATACAGAATCTCAGTCCCTCCCCAGAATCATTAAATTAGAACCTGAAATTCTAACTACATCCCCATGTGATTCATGGACACATTAAAGTTGTAGAAGCACTGCCATAATGATCTTCTTCTGATACCTTGGGGTAGAGAGAAGAAGGCAAGATCCTTAACAGAGCATGGCTTTTCCCCTTTTAGGAGAACCAACACTAGCAGTGGATGAAAATCAAGAAGATGATTCAGTACTTCTGACTTGTAACTTGAAAGATCAAAATATAAAATGGTTTAAAGATGGGAAGGAAATAATGACAAATGGAAATACATGGAAACTGGGAAGTGGTTTGAAGGACCCCCGAGGGACATACTTGTGTCAAGGATCAAAGAACAATTCTACTATACTCCAAGTGTATTATAGAAGTATGTGATCCTCTCTGGTTTGTTTGTTGTGAAATTAAGCTGTATTTGCTGTTGGTGATTTTCTGTCCAGAATGAGTGATAAAATAGATGCTAAACAGCCAATTCTCTTAACCGCAGCTTGCCTCTTTTTGATTATATAACAAGACAGGTCCCCCCAGCTTCTTGGTAAAACATAGCCAGTCCTGAAAACCTGGTTTACCTTTGGGTAGGCCTCCTGTATTGGAGCAGTCAGCAACTAATACAATCTGAGTTAGGGTGTGTAGAGGAAACAGGAGATTACAAGGTGAATAGCAGTGAGATGTTGAAGGCAGTTGAACATGGAGAAGAAGATCTAGTCTTTCTTCTGTTTCACATAGTTCCTGGTAATAAGACTACATGGACTTCCACAGGACTCCTGAAGGAGAGAGGAACACCAAGAAGCATTGCATTCTTAGCCCAAGGATCTTCCCAGACAATTCCTTTGTTGTACAACCCACAGAGGGAGGAGCTTGTTGTCCTGACTAGACAAAGGCATTATTGCTGGTGGCAGGAGAAAAATATTCAGAAAAGCAACTTTCACACCCTGAAGTAAGCTTGTCCCTCCCTTTCCTCACAGTGTGTCAGAACTGCATTGAGTTGAATGCATCCACCATGTCTGGTTTTGTCTTCGCGGAAATCATCAGCATTTTTTTCCTTGCTGTTGGGGTGTACTTCATTGCTGGACAGGATGGAGTTCGCCAATCAAGAGGTAAAAGATGTTCTTAGATGAGATATGAGACCCCTCAGCTTTCTTCGTATCAAAAGAGTCCCAAGAGAAGAGATTGAGTTGGCACGTATTGTTAATGTGCATGGTTGGGTGAGGCTCTCTGTAGTCAGGAGAAAAGGACACTTGGTGTTTTCACAGCATAGCTACCTGTCCCAAGATTCAACTCCCTCTCTGTTTAAAAAAACAACTCTAAAGTAGAACATACATACAGAAAAGCGCATGAATCACAAGCATACAGCTCAAAAAAAAATAGCACTAAGTGGTGTGGCTTAGTGGATTGAGCGCTAGCCTACAAACCAAAGGCTGCCCAGTTTGATTCCCAGTCAGGGCACATGCCTGGGTTGTAGGCCAGGTCCTTGGTTGGGGGGGCATGAGAGGCAACCACACATTGATGTTTCTCTCCTCCTCTTTCTCCCTCCCTTTCCCTCTCTTTAAAAATAAAATAAATAAACTCTTTTTTAAAAAAAGTTAAACAATCAAGCTTACCCCTTAAGCCAGCACCCAGTTTAAGAAGAATATTACCCCAAAAAAAGAATAATATTACCAGTACCTTAGACGTCCCCCTTGTGGTCATTTCCAGACTCTACCTATCTTCAAAAGCGAGCACTGTCCTGTCTTCTAACATTGATTAATCTTGCCTGTTTTTATTCCTTCTATAACATAGACTCATACAGTAAGTACTCGTGTGTAGCTTTTTTTAATCAACAATATACTTGTGACAACCATCAGTATTCTTGTATGTAGGTGTATTTCACTAATTCTGATTGCTATTTAGTACTCCATTGCATGAATATAATCAAATTTATTATCCATTCTACCTTGTGTGTGTGTGTTTTGTTTATCTTTTGTGCAGCTTCAGACAAGCAGACTCTGTTATCCAATGACCAGCTCTACCAGGTAATGGATTGGGTAATGACAGACATTGCTACAATTAGTGGTGATTTAAAACTTTTGGGGGCAGGGGGCAAGTTATCTGGAAGATACTATATAGATAAGAAACTGCTTAGAACATACCAGATGATGGCATGTTTATCACTTTGGGTAGAATGAATGAAATAAGGAGAAGGTTGAGCAAGATTGAGGTCAAGATCTAGTGAGAAAAATTAAAGAGTACACTGAGAGGGAAAGTATATACAGAGCCTTCATCTTCTTGTCTCCTGTCTGCCCCCAGGGCCACTAAGCAACCACTTCAAAGCCTTGCACATAAAAAACACTCAATATACATGCATCGAATTAATTCCTAAAGGATGGGGGAAATGAGCTCATGACTGTGCTGTCCTTTTCAGCCCCTCAAGGATCGGGAAGATGACCAGTATAGCCATCTTCAAGGAAACCAACTGAGGAAAAATTGAGCTCCACACTCAGAGCAGGCGTGTCCTTCCACACCGGTTCTAAGACAGTGCCTTTGCATCACCTGCCCTGCCAACTGCTGCCAATTTTATTTTCTTTCCCTAAGCAGCTATAAAGTCTGAGTAGGGGTGGGAGGTGATTGCAGAGGCCCATTTCCAAAAACACAAGGGCCATTGCTAATTTTCTTGGCAGAAGAAAATATGAAAGCTGTGTGTATCTTTAAATTCTTTCAGAACAAGAATGCTGAATATTAATCTTAATTCTATATAAGTGTTTCTCAACACCCACACCATTAACATTCTGGACTAGATAATTATTTGTGGTGGGGATACTGTCCTGTGCCCTGTGCATTGTGGGGTTTTTAGCAGCCTCCCTGGCCTCCATTCACCAAATGTCATCAATACCCCAATTTGTAGTTTTTGAAAACTACAAATACTGTATCTCCAGATATTTCAAGTGACCCTCAAGGGCAAAACTGCCCTTAGTTAAAAACTGCTGATAAGTATTAACTTTTCAACCAACCAATCAAACAGTCTGAAGTTCCGATTCAATCAGTCAAAAGTTTCAACCAGGAAAACAGGGCCTAGGTATTATTTGGTTTTCTGAACCAGTTGTATTTTGTTTCGATTCAGATATTCTACTTTGTATCTAGTTCTCAGATAGAAAGCAATACGATGTGGAGCACTCCTAGCAGCGATAATTTCAGCTCTAAAACTAGACTCAGCCCTGGCTGGTGTGGCTCAGTAGATTAAGAACTGGCCTGTGAACCAGAGGGGTGTTGGTTCATATTCCTAGTCAGGGCGCATGCCTGGGTTGTGGACCAGGTCAAGCTCCAGGTGAGGGATGCATGAGAGGGAAGCACACATTGATGTTTTTCTCCCTCTCTTTCTTCCTCCTTCCCTGCTGTCTAAAATAAATAAATAATTTTTAAAATAAAATAAAACTAGACTCAGAGTTTCAGAAGCAATGAAGGGAGAAGAAAGGCCATCAAAACAAATTTTGGGTTTCCTCAAAAATAAAATAAAAGTAAAATCATGTATGGTATTTCAATAATAGCACCTATTGAGAAGTGATTTTTCTGTAAAAGATAAATGAGAAGGTAAATAACCCCTGATGCAGACCCTGGCTCTTGGGGTCTGCCACATTGTGAATGAGGCATGAGACATTCACATGGACTACTGAGTCCTGTGGAGGAAAAGAGACAACATGGCTTTTCTCTCAAGGGGAGAAAAAGCCGTGGCCTCCACCATAACAGGCCTTTATTTCTTTTTCTGGGCTCATTACATAATGGTCCTCATTTACTATGCCCAGGATGGCTTTAGGTGGTTACCTTTTACAGAAACAAAGGAGATGCTGCTGCTAATCACATCACAGAAGAACAATATTTGCAAATTAAAAGGGAAAAGTGGTTGAACAAGTTACACTCATCCTGGGAAGGTTTAGCATGGATTTTAGCAAGTTACTTTGCAGTAAATGTTTTCCACCTTAATTCAGGGTGAGGGAGTTTTAACAAAAGCAAGTCTCATAGCAGTCTAGCTACAGTGCAGGCCTGATTCCCCATGGGAGAACCTATCCGTGGGCATGGGTTCTGTACATCGGACCTTGCTTTCCACAGGGAACTGGGCCCATGCCACACAGAATGGTCTCCTACAAACACCTACTATTTGAATTTTTTTTAAGTTTTCACTTTCTTTTTGTATTGGTTATAATTTTTTTTAATTTTTTAATATTCTTTATTTTTAGAAAGAGGGGAAGGGAAGGAGAAAGAGAGAGAGAACCATCAGTGTGTGGTTGCCTCTCACATGGCACCCACTGGGGACCTGGCCCACATCCCAGGCATGTACCCTGACTGGGAACTGAACTGGTAACCCTTTGGTTCACAGCCCATGCTCAATCCACTGAACTATACCAGCCAGGGCTGATCTTTTTTTTCTTTTCTTTTTCAGTTTTTAATTTTTTAAATTTTATTTAGTATTTTTAAAATATATTTTATTGATTATGCCATTACAGTTCTATTTCTCCCCTTCATTCCCCTCCACCCTGTACACCCCCTCCCCACCATTCCCCCCCCTTTAGTTTATGACCACGTGTCTCAAGTTCTTTAGATTCTATATTTCCCATACTATTCTTGCCCTCCCCTTATCTATTTTCTGCCTACCGTCTATGCTACTTATTTTCTGTATCTTCTCCCTCCTTCTCCTTCTCCCACTCCCCTGTTGCTAACCATCCATGTGATCTTCATTTCTATAGTTCTGCTCCTAATCTAGCTGTCCTGTTAGTTTATTTTTGTTTTAGGTGTGGTTCTTAGTAACTGTGAGTTTGCTGTCCTTTCACTGTTCATCTTTTTTATCTTCTTTTCCTTAGGTAAGTCTCTTTAACATTTCATATAATAAGGGCTTGGTGATGATAAACTCCTTGAATTTGATCTTATCTGAGAAGCACTTTATCTGCCCTTCCATTCTAAATGAAAGCTTTGCTGGATAGATCAATCTTGGATGTAGGTCTTTGGATTTCATGACTTGGAACACTTGTTTCTAGCCCCTTCTTGCCTGTAAGGTCTCTTTTGAGAAATCAGCTGACAGTCTGATGGGAACTCCTTTGTAGGTGACTTTCCCCTTAGCTCTTTACTTATTCTGTCTACCTGTCTCCCCTTCTCCTTCTCCCACCCCTGTTGCTATCCCTCCTTGTAATCTCCATTTCTGTGGTTCTGTTTCTATTCTAATTGTTTGTTTTTGTTACAGGTGTGGTTAATAACTGTGAGTTTGCTGTCATTTTACTGTTCATATTTTTATCTTCTTTTTCTTAGATAAATCCCTTTAACATTCCATATAATAAGGGCTTACTGATGATGAACTCATTGAACTTGACCTTATCTGAGAAGCACTTTATCTGCCCTTCCATTCTAAATGAAAGCTTTGCTGGATAGAGCAATCTTGGATGTAGGTCCTTGCATTTCATGACTTGAAATACTTCTTTCCAGCCCCTTCTTGCCTGTAAGGTCTCTTTTGAGAAATCAGCTGACAGTCTGATGGGAACTCCTTTGTAGGTGACTGTCCGCTTATCTCTTGCTGCTTCTAGGATTCTCTCCTTCATTTTAATCTTGGCTAATGTAATTACGATATGCCTTGGTATGTTCCTCCTTGGGTCCAACTTCTTTGGACTCTCTGAGCTTCCTGGATTTCCTGGCAGTCTATTTCCTTTGCCAGATCAGGGAAGTTCTCCTTTATTATTTGTTCAAATAAGTTTTCCACTGGTGGCTGTTCCTTTTCCCCTTCTGATACCCCTATAATTCAGATGTTGGAATGTTTAAATTGTCCTGGAAGTTCCTAAGCCTCTCCTCATTTTCTTTGAATTATTGTTTCTTCATTTTTTTCTGTTTGGTCATTTTTTTTCTTCTTTCTGGTCCACACCCTTAATTTGAGTCCCAGTTTCCTTTCTATCACTACTCATTTCCTGAGCATTTCCCTTCATTTCAATTAGTTTAGCCTTCATTTGTTCCTCTAATTTGTGGCTAAAATCAACCAATTCTGTGAGCATCCTGATCACCAGTATTTTGAACTGTGCATCTGAAAGGTTAACTATGTCTTGGTCGCTTAGATTTATTGGCTCTGGGGCTTTGAGCTGTTTTTGAGCCATAATGTTTTGGTCTGTTTGCACCTATTATGTATGAGGGGTGGAGCCTTAGGTATTCACCAGGGCAGGGCAACCCAGGTTGCTGGGTTGTGATGCTGTATGTGGGGGTGGGGTCAGAGAGGGGCAATGACATTTGTTCTGCTCTCTCTCAGATTTCTGTCCCCTCTGCCACTTCCCACAAGCAAGTTGAGCCCTTCTGGTGGTGGTTCCCAGGTGTGTGAGCTTGTGCACCCTCCAGGACCCTGTGGGTCTCTCCCACAAACTCTCCGTGAGCCTGGGAGCTTCTCCCAGCACCTCAACCCCAAAAGTTTTTCCAGTTGGTGCTTTTAGGCTTTAATTCCCTTCGCTGGGGCCCTAGCCTGCGAGGTCTGTCTTACTGCTTGCTCCTTCGCCTGGTTTATCTGCATGTGGACATGTGACTGCAGTCAGCCAGCTGCCTTGTGCCCCCACTGGGTCCGCCTGTTGCCACCAGATACCTGGGATCTGCCAACCTCCACCTGCGTGCCTGGGTTGGTCTGGCCACTTTTTCCAGCACAACCCCACTCTGCCACCCACTGACTCCACCCCTCTTACCAGTCTGGCTGACTGGTTCGTTGTTGTCGGACTTCCGTACAGTTCAATTTTCTGTATTTGGATTGCACTTTTGTTACTAAAACTTTGTTGTCTTTAAACTTGGTTGTGCAAGGAGGCACAGTGTTTCCACCTATGCCTCCATCTTGGCCGGAAGTGTGTCCTGTTTCTTCTTACATTTTTAAAGTTTTATAGTTTTATTTCTAGTAATCACTGTCATTCTCAACATGCTTAAGACTATATGTAACAAATACAAATAAATGTGATTATTGATCCAAATGAATTTGCACTTGTAATTCTATGAAAATCGGCAAATTGTACTTAATAGAGATTGGACTGATACAAACTTGCAAAAACAAAAATGAGAGTACCTCTTACTACATACACATTATAACACTGTATTATTAAACTTTTTGAACTTTGCCAATCTGTTAAAAGTGACATCTCAACATAGTTTTATTCTCACATGAAGACTTTTACTTTCATTGCTTTAGAGAGAAAGGGAGAGAGAGAAACATTGATGTGAGAGAGAAACATCTATGGCTGCTTCCCATACACATCCTGACCAGGGATTGAACTGGCAACCTAAGCATGTGCCATGATAGAGAATTAAACTCGCAAACTTTCAGTTATGAGATGAGGCTCCAACCAACTGAGCCACACTGACCAGGGGTCTCAGTGTAGTTTCAATTTGCATGTTAGTAAAAATAAGAGTGAACCATTTATTTTTCCTTCTAGGAAATACAGGCTTATATCCTTTTATATTTTCCTTATTGACTTGCAAAAGCCCTTTCCATATTTGGGAAACTAGATTAAAGAATTTAGTTTGTGCCCTGGCCAGGTGGCTTTGTTGATGGGAGCATAGTCCCCTACGACAAAAGGTTGAGAGTTCCATTCCCAGTAAAGGCACATGCCTGGGTTGCGGGTTCGGTCCCTGGTCAGGGCATATATGGGAGGCAACTGACCCACTGATGTTTCTCTCTCTCTCACTCTCTCCCTCCTCTCTCTTTTCTTCTCTCTCTAAGATCAATAAATATATACTCAGGTAAGGATTTAAAATAGAAAGAAATAAATTGGAAACTGATCTATGAACATGGACAACAGGGTGGAGATTGACTGTGGGAGTCAGGAGTGGGCAGGGCAAGGGAGAGCAACAGGGGACAATTGGGACAACTGTGACAGAACAACAATAAAAAAAGAAAGTAGATTATATATTAAAAAAAGAAATGAAAAAACCTAGTTTAAAATATAATTACAGAAAACTTTTCTAAGCTGTGAAGGAACGAGACATAAAAGTTCAGGAAGCACAGAGAGTATCAAACAAAATGAACCCAAAGAGGCCCACTCCAAGACACATCATGATTAAAATGTCAAATGTTAAGGAGAGAATCTTAAAATCAGCAAAAGAAAAGCGGATAGTTACCTACAAAGCAGCTCCCATAATAATGTCAACTGACTTCTCAGTGGAAACTGCAGACCACAAGGGACTGTCACAAAATATTCAAAATGATGAAAAGCAAAAACCAACAACCAAAATTACCCAGTGGAGCTATCATTTAGAATCAAAGGACAGATAAAGTGTTTTCCATCCAGAAGAACGCTAAAGGAGTTCGTCACTACCAAACCAGTATTTCATAAAATGGTAAAGGGTCTTCTTTAAGAAGTAGAAGAAAAAAGATTAAATATGAATAATAATGGCAATATATATCTATCAACAATTACTTTAAATGCAGATGTATTAAATGCTCCAATCTAAAGACATATGATGGATGAGTGGATAACAAAACAAGACCTTTACATATGCTATCTACAAGAGACTGTCTTCAGATCAAAAGACACAAACAAACTGAAAGTCAATGGATGGGAAAAGGCATTTCATGAAAATGGAAATAAACAAAAGCTAGGGCATCCATACCTATACCAACAAAATAAACTATAAAATGAAGGCTAAATAACAGGAGACAAAGGAGGACACAGCAATTCCATTTCTGGGTATTTATCCAAAGAAACCCAAAACACTAAATCAAAAAGATATATACCATATTTTGTCTTGTATAATGCATGCCTACATTTCTGTGCACCTTATACACAAGATTATTATATCAATTATGCCCATGGTATGTAATTGGTATATATAATGATTATACTCATGTATAATGTGCATCCTTATTTTTCCCTCAAAAATGTGGGCAAAAAACTGCACATTATGCGCAGCAAAAGACAGTACTTCCATTACGTTCATTGCAGCATTCTTTACAATAGCCAAGATGTAGAAGCAACCTAAGTGTCCATCAACAGATAAATGGATAAAGAAGTGGTGCCTACAGTTCAAAACACTAATAATCAGGATGCTCACAGAACTGGTTGATTTTAGTCACAAATTAGAGGAACATATGAAGGCTATACTAATTAAAATGAAGGAAAATGCACAGGAAACCAATAGTGATGGGAAGGAAACTGGGACTCAAATCAAGAGAGTGGACCAGAAGGAACAAAATAACCAAACCAAAAAGAATGAAGAAACAGGAATTCAAAAAAATGAGGAGAGGCTTAGGAACCTCCAGGATATCTTTAAATGTTCCAACATCCGAATTATAAGGGTACCAGAAGGGGAAGAGGAACAGCCACGAGTGGAAAACTTATTTGAACAAATAATAAAGGAGAACTTCCCCGATCTGGCAAAGGAAATAGACTTCCAGGAAATACAGGAAGCTCAGAGAGTCCCAAAGAAGTTGGACCCAAGAAGGAACACACCAAGGCACATCATCATTACACTAGCCAAGATTAAAATGAAGGAGAGAATTCTAGAAGCAGCAAGAGATAAGGGGACAGTCACCTACAAAGGAGTTCCCATCAGACTGTCAGTGGATTTCTCAAAAGACACCTTGCAGGCAAGAAAGGGCTGGAAAGAAGTATTCCAAGTCATGAAATCCAAAGACCTACATCCAAGATTGCTCTATCCAGCAAAGCTTTCATTCAGAATGGAAGGGCAGGTAAAGTGCTTCTCAGATAAGGTCAAATTCAACGAGTTCATCATCACCAAGCCATTATTATATGAAATGTTAAAGGGACTTATATAAGAAAAAGAAGATAAAAATATGAACAGTAAAGTACAGCAAACTCACAGTTATTAACAACCACACCTAAAACAAAAGCTAGATCAGGAGTGAACCATAGAAATGAAGATCACATGGAGGGTTATCAACAGGGGAATGGGAGGAGGAGAAGGGGTGAGAAGGTACAGAGAATAAGTAGCACAGATGGTAGGTAGAAAATAGACAGGGAGAGGGCAAGAATAGTATGGGAAATATAGAATCTAAAGAACTTGTAACACATGGACATAAACTAAAGGGGGAAATGGTAGGGCATGGGGTGTCCAGGGTGGAGGGGAATGAAGGGGGGAATGGGACAACTGTAATGGCATAATCAATAAAATGTATTTAAAAAAAAAGAAGTGGTACCTATATACAATGGAATATATTTTGGCCATAAAAAAATGAAACCTTGCCATCTGCAACATGGATGGACTAGATAGTATTTTGTCAAGTGAAATAAAATTTTGCCAGATGATTTAGTTTACATGTGGAATTAAAAAAAAACATAAACAAATGAACAAGTAGAAGAGAAACAAACTCATAGATACAGAGAACATTTTGATGGTTGCCAGATGGGAGGAAGTTGGAGGGATGGGCAAAAAATGTGAAGAGGAGTTCTGGACAAGATGGAGGCATAGGTAGAAATTATTCACTTCCTCACACAACCAAAAGTATGATAACAACCAATCTAAAAACAAACAACCAGAAACGCCAGAAAATCAAACTGCATGGAACTCTGACAACCAAGGAGTCAAAGAGACATTCACCCAGACTGGTGCGCCAAGACAAAGAAATATGGTCCAAATGAAAGAACAGCTCAAAACTCAATAAAAAGAGCTAAGCAACAAGGAGATAGCCAACCTATCTGATGCGGAGTTCAAAACACTGGTTATCAGGATGCATACAGAACTGATTGAGTTTGGTCACAAAATGCAGGAAGAAATGAAGGCTACTCAAGTGAAATCTAACAAAATATACACAGAACCAACAGTGAAGGGGAAGAACCCAGAACTCACATCAGTGATATGAAACAGTAGGAAGAAATAAACATCAAACTGGAACAGAATGAAGAAACACGAATTCAAAAATAGAAGGAGAGGATTAGGAAACTCTGGGACAATTTAAGCACTCTAACATCAGACTCATAGGGGTGCTGGAAGGAGAAGAACAAGAGCAAGAAGTTAAAAACTTATTTGAACAAATAATGTAGGAAAACTTCCCCAACCTGTCAAAGGAAATAAACTTCCAGGAAGTCCAAAATGCTCAGTCCCAAAGAAGTTGGACCCAAGGAGGAACACACCAAGGCATGTCATCATTAAGTTACCCAAGATTACAGATAAAGAATCTTTTAAAATGTATTTTATTGATTATGCTATTACAGTTGTCCTATTCCCCCCTTTTATTCCCCTCCACCCTGCACAGCCCCTCCCACCCACATTCCCTGCTTTAGTTCATGTCCATGTGTCATACATATAAGTTCTTTGGCTTCTACATTTCCTGTACTATTCTTACCCTCCCCCTGTCTATTTTCTACCCACCATCTATGCTACTTATTCTCTGTACCTTCCCCCACTCCCCCTCCCACTCCCCTGTTGATAGCCCTCCATGTGATCTCCATTTCTGTGATTCTGTTCCTGTTCTAGTCATTTGCTTAGTTTGCTTTTGTTTTTGTTTTGTTTTTAGGTTCACTTGTTGATAGTTATGAGTTTGTTGTCATTTTACTGTTCATATTTCTTATCTTCTTTTTCTTAGATAAATCCCTTTAACATTCTATATAATACGGGCTTGCTGATGATGAACTCCTTGAACTTGACCTTACCGGAGAAGCATTTTATCTGCCCTTCCATTCTAAATAAAAGCTTTGCTGGATGTAGGTCCTAGTCTTTCATGACTTAGAATACTTCTTTCCAGCCCCTTCTTGCCTGTAAGGTCTCTTTTGAGAAATCCGCTGACAGTCTGATGGGAACTCCTTTGTAGGTGACAGTCCCCTTATCTCTTGCTGCTTCTAGGATTCTCTCCTTCATTTTAATCTTGGCTAATGTAATGATGATGTGCCTTGGTGTGTTCCTCCTTGGGTCCAACTTCTTTGGGACTCTCTGAGCTTCCTGGATTTCCTGGAAGTCTATTTCCTTTGCCAAATTGGGGAAGTTCTCCATTATTTTTTCAAATAAGTTTTCAATTTTCTGGTCTTCCTCTTCTCCTTGTGGCACCCCTATAATTCGGATGTTGGAACATTTAAAAATGTCCTGGAGGTTCCTAAGCCTCTCCTCAGTTTTTTGAATTCTTATTTCTTCTTTCTTTTCTGGTTGGATGTTTCTCTCTTCCTTTTGGTCCACACCGTTGATTTGAGTTCCAGTTTTCTTCCAATCACTATTGGTTCCCTGTACAGTTTCCTTTATTTCACTTAGCACAGCCTTCATTTTTCCATCTAATTTGCGACCAAATTCAACCAATCCTGTAAGCATCCTGATTACCAGTGTTTTGAACTGTGCATCTGATAGGTTGGCTGTCTCTTTACTGCTTAGTTGTACTTTTTCTGGAGCTTTAATCTATTCTTTCATTTGGGCCTTTTTTTTTTTTGTCTCTGCACACCTACATATAAGGGGCAGAGCCTTAACTGTTCACCAGGGTGGGGCAACCCACATCGCTGCTTTGTGACAAGGGGTGGAAAGAGAACAATGTTGCTTGCTCTGCTCTCTGTCAGATTTCAGTCACTTCCCCTGCTACCCACAAGCAAAGTGGGCCCTTCAGGTGCTGATTCCCAGGTGGGTTGGCTTGTCTATGTTCTAGGTCCCTGTGGGTTTCTCCAATGAACTCTCCTGTGAGGTTGGGAGTTACTCCTGCTGGCGCCTCAACCCTTACAGGTGTTTTTAATCGGAGGTTTGAGGCTTTATTTCCCCGTGCTGGGACCCCAGGTTACAAGGTTGGTCTTGCTCCCCAGGTGTTCCTCACCGTTTATCTGCACATGAATGTGGGACTACCTGCTCCACCAGCTGCCACCTCTCAGGTCAGCTAGCTGCTGCCTTGCTGGCCAGCCGTAGCCTTGCCTACCCTAGTCCTCCACCACCACTTTGCTGCAAATCCTCTCCTCCCAACTACCCATTTCTGCCCCTCCTACCGGTCTGGATGAATGTTTCTTCTTTAACTCCTTGGTTGTCAGACTTCCATGAAGTTCAATTTTCTGTCAGTTCTGGTTGTATTTTGTCTTTAAATTGTTGTTGTCCTTCTTTTGGTTATGCAAGGAGACACAGTGTGTCTACCTATGCCTCCATCTAGGCCAGAAGTCCCTTAAGATAAAAAGAGAATCTTAAAAGCAGCAAGAGGAAAGGAGACAGTTACCTACAAGGGAGTTCCCATAAGACTGTCAGCTGATTTCTCAAAAAAGTCCTTACAGGCAAGAAGAGGATACAAAGAAGTATTCCAAGTCATGAAAAGCAAGGACCTACATCCAGGATTGCTCTATGCAACAAAGCTCTCATTTAGAATGGAAGGGCAAATAAAGTGTTTCTCAGATAAGGTCAAGTTAAACGAGTTCCTCATGACCAAAACATTATTACAGGAAAAGTTAAAGGGACTTATCTAAGAAATAGAAGATCAAAAACTATGAACAGTAAAATGATAAGAAACTCACAACTATCAACACTGAATGTATAAAAATAAAAACAAAAACAAAAACTAAGTGAATGACTAGAACAGAAACAGAATCACAGAAATGGAGATCATATGGAGGGCTGTCAGTGCAAAAGGGGAGGGGAAGAATAATGGAGGAAAGGTACAGGGAATAAGACGCAAAATTTGTAGGCATAAAATAGATGGAGAGAGGTTAAGAATGATATAGGAAACAGAGAAGTCAAAGAACCCATGGACATGAACTGAGGGAGGGGATGCAGGAGGGTTGGGGGTGTAGGGCAAAGGGAGTTAAAGGGGAGGAAAAAATGAGGAAAAATGTAATAGTATAAGCAAAAAACTATATCGTAAAATACATTTTAAAAAACAGTGAAGAGATTAAGAAATACAAATTGGTAGTTACAGATTAGTCACAGGGTTGTAAAGTACATCATAGGGGATAAATATAGTGAGTAATATTGTAATAACTATAAATGATATCAGTTGGGCACTAGATTTATCAGGTGATCACTGTGTAAGTTATACAAACATCTAATCACACTTGTACACCTGAAACTAATATTGTACATCAACTGTAATTGAAACACAAATTATTTGTAAAATGTAGAACAAGTCAAAAGACCAATACTGAAAAATGAGAATGGAATATTAAACACCTACCACTTAAAAAGGCAAAAAGCAATTCTCCCATGAATTCCTCTAGCATTTTAATGGTTTTGTATTATACATTTAAATCTTTGATTAATCTTTAATTAATTTTAGGGTAAAGGTCTTTAAAACACAGTTTTTCAGTTATTCCATAACTATTTTTTGAATAATCTATCTGTGCTCATTGATTTTAGTGTAAAATTGACTTGAGTGTAAATTGACTTTATTTTTCAATTACTGTTAACAGTCAATATTCTCTTATATTACTTTCAGGTGTATAATACTGGTTAGACATTTGCATAACATAGAAAGTGATCCCCTCAGTAATTCTAGTATACACCTGACAATATACATAGTTATTACAATATTATTGACTGTGTTTTCTGTCCTGTGTTTTACATCCCTGAGACTGTTTTAAATGCTATGTTACCACTCCACTCTTACCAGATTGTAAACTCCATAAAGAAAAAAAATTGGAGGACTTCCGCCAAGATGGAAGTATAGGTGGAACCACCTTGCTTCCGTGCACAACCAAATCTAGGAACAACTATTTTTAACAATAATAAACACAACCAAGCCACACAGAAAATCAACAATACAGAGTCCAAAGACAATGAAATGCTCAGCTAAACCAGTAAGAGGAACGAAGCCAGCAGCGGAGCAGGTTGGCAAAAAAAAAAAAAATCCCCGAACGGGTGGTGCACAAGCAGCCGAAGGCACAGATCGAGGGCTAGCTGTGGGAGCACACAGGGAAGAGGCGCGGTGGGCTGTCTGTAGTCGGTCCCGCATCTGCGTGCAGATAAACCAGTGAAGAGGGGAGCAGGCTCCGGGCAGCAGGCTTGCACAATTCTGATCAGATAAACAGGCCCCGGGGCGAATGATGTGACTGGACGGACAGGGCTAGCTGAGAGGACCACCACAGCTCCCTCTCTGACCACGCCCCCACACACAGCATCACAAACCAGGGACTTCGGTGGCCCCGTCCTGGTAAACAACTAAGGCTTCGCTCGGCTTACTTAACGGCCCGAACAGACCAAAAATGGCTCAAGAACAACTCAGAGCCCCAGAGCCAATCGATCTAAGCGATGAAGAAATAGCCAGTCTTTCAGATGCACAGTTCAAAACACTGGTTATCAGGATCCTCACAGAACTGGTTGATTTTAGTCACAAATTAGAGAAACATATGGAAGCTAAACTAATTGAAATGAATGGTAATGCAAAGGAAACCAATAGTAATGGAAAGGAGACTGGGACTCAAATCAATGGAGTGGACCAGAAGGAAGAAAAAAATGATCAAACAGAAAAGAATGAAGAAACAAGAATTCAAAAAAATGAAGAGAAGCTTAGGAACCTCCAGGACATCTTTTAATGTTCCAACATTCGAATTATAGGGGTACCAGAAGGGGAAGAGTCACAAGTGGAAACCTTATTTGAACAAATAATAAAAGAGAACTTCCCCATTCTGGAAAATGAAATAGACTTCCAGAAAATCCAGGAAGCTCAGAGAGTCCCAAAGAAGTTGGACCCAAGAAGAAACACACCAAGGCACATCATCATTACATTAGCCAAGATTAAAATGAAGGAGAGACTCCTAGAAGCAGCAAGAGATAAGGGGACAGTCACCTACAAAGGAGTTCCCATCACACTGTCAGCTGATTTCTCAAAAGAGAACTTACAGGCAAGAGGGGGCTGGAAAGAGGTATTCCAAGTCATGAAAACCAAAGACCTACATCCAAGATTGCTCTATCCAGCAAAGTTTTCATTTAGAACGGAAGGACAGATACAGTGCTTCTCAGATAAGACCAAATTCAAGGAGTTCATCATCACCAAGCCCTTATTATATGAAATGTTAAAGGGACTTACCTAAGAAAAAGAAGATTAAAAAAAAAGATGAACAGTGAAAGGACAGCAAACTCACAGTTATTAAGAACCACACCTAAAACAAAAGCAAACTAAGAGGACAGCTAGATCAGGAGCAGAACCATAGAAATGAAGATCACATGGAGGGTTAGCAACAGGGAAGTGGGAGGAGAAGGGGGGAGAAGGTACAGAAAATAAGTAGCATAGACAGTAGATAGAAAATAGGGGGGAGGGTAAGAATAGTAGGGGAAATACAGAATCTAAAGAATTTGAGACACGTGTTCATGAACTAAAGGGGGAAATGGTGGGGGAGGGGTATGCAGGGTGGAGGGGAACGGAGGGGGGGAATAGAACAAATGTAATGGCATAATCAATAAAAAAGTTTTAAAAAAAGAAAAAAATGTGTTTTTTCACTACTGTGTCTTCAGGAACTAGAACAGTGCTGGAACAAGATAGGTCCAGCAAGATTACACAGCACTGTGTGTGTTAAAATGTACACAACATGCCCTGGCTGGTGTGGCTCAGTGGATTGAGCACCAGACTGCAAAACAAAGGGTTACTGGTTCAATTTCCAGTCAGGGCACGTGCCTGGGTTTTGGGCCAGGTCCTCAGTAAGGGGCGTGTAAGAGGCAACCACACATTGATGTTTCTCTCCCTCTCTTTCTCCCTCCCCTCCCCTCTCTCCAGAGAAATAAATAAATTAAAAATCTTTAAAATATATACACAACATATAATTTACCATTTTAAGTATACTATTCAGCGGCATTAAGTACACTCACAACATTGGGCAACTACCACCATATCCACTTCCAGAACTTTTTCATTATCCTAAATTCCTTACCCATTAAACAATAACCCACTTCCCCCAGCCCCTAGTAACCTCTGTTCTACTTTTCTGACTTGTGATTTGTTTTTTCTAGGTACCACATGTAAATGGAATCATACAATATTTGTTCCTTTTTGCCTGGCATCTTTCACTTAGTATAACGTTTTTAAGGTTCATCCATGTTGTAGCACGTATCAGAATCTCAGGCTTTTAAAGGCCAAATAATAGTCAAATGTATGTACATACCACATTTTGTTTATCCACTCACCTGTTGAAGGACATTTTAGGTTGTTTCCACCTTGTGGCTATTATGAATAATGTTAGTATGAATACTGGTGTACAAGTATCTATTTGAGTCCCTGCTTTCAATTCTTTGGGTATATACCCAGAAGTGGAATTACTGTATCACATGGTAATTCTATATTTGACTTTTTATGGAACCACCATAGTTTTTCCAAAGTGCTATGCTATTTTACATACCCATCATCAATGCACAAAGGTTCCTACCTCTCCACATCCTTAGAAACACGTGTTCCATTTTTTATACTGTTTGACTTTTTGTTGAGTTATAGGTGTATGTATTTCAGATATTAATCCTTTATCAGATATCATAGTCTCCCTTATTCACAGTTTTGCTTTTTGCAATTTCAGTTACATATGATCAGCTGTGGTCCAAAAATATTAAATGGAAACTTCAAAAAATAAACAATTCATAAGTTTTAAACTGCATGCTGTTCTGAATAGCATAATAAAATCTCATACCATCATGTTCTATCCAGCTTCTTCTTGCTCCACCCTGCCCAGATGTGAATCATCCCTCTGTCCAGTGTATCCATGTTGTAAAAGTTCCCCACCATTAGCCACTTAGTAGCCATCTCAGGTATAAAATGGACTCTTGGTATCACAGTGCTTGTGTTTAAGTAACACTCATTTGGGGACTTAATACTGTTCCCAAAGCACAAGAATAGTGATGCTTGCAATTCAGATATGCCAAAGAGAAGCCATACAGTGCTTCCTTTAAGTGAAAAAGTGAGTGCAGTACAAGATATGTTGAAAGACAACACATTCACATCATTTTAATTACAGCATATTATGATAATTGTTCTATTTTATTATTAGCTATTATTGTTAAACTCTTAGTTATGTATGTAGAGGAAAAAAACAGTATATATAGGGTTTGGTACTATCCACTGGGAGTCTTGCAATGAGTCCTGCTGTTGATAAGGGGGACCACTATACATGATTTACAAATATTTTCTCTCATTCTAAGAATTGTCTTTGTATTTGCAAAGTACTTTTAACTCTTGAAAAATATTCATCTTCCATTCCCTTTTGTGTATCTCAAAGTAACCTTGTAGGTTGTGTTATTATCTCCACTTTACAGATAAGACAACTGAAATCCAATCAAACATAGCCTATTTTATAAGTGGACAAAAGCTCTGGCAGGGCAGTTCAGTTGGTTAGAGCATCATCTCCTAACCCAACCTTGTGGTTTCAGGTTCCATACCCAGTCAGGGCACATACAAGTGAATGTGTGAGTGGGTGAAGCAACAAGTCCATGTTTCTCTTTCTCTCTCTCCCCCCTTTCAAAATCAATAAAAACAAATAAATGAACAAACACAGCAGAAAGAAACTCATACATACAGAGAACAAATTGATAGTTACCAAATGGGAGGAGGGTTGGGAGAGTCAGTGAAAAAGGGAACAGGATTAAGAAGCACAAATTTGCAGTTATAAAAAGTCACAGGAATGTATAGTACAGGATAGGGAATATGGTCAATACTGTTGTCACAACTATGTATGGTGTCATAGGGGTGATCATTTCATAAGGTACATAAATGTCTAATCACTATGTTGTCTAGTCACCTAAAACTAATAGGGTGTATGTCAACTGAAATTGAAAAATAATAATTAAAAATTTTTTTAAATGGCACATTTTACCATACTGCCTGGCAACCAATAAGAGCTCAAATTTTTCAGTTATTGTTATTCCTGTTATTGCTATTGTTGCTACTTCACAGATAATAATAATTTGTGAAGAGTAACAAAATGTTACTCTTTTGTTTGTTCAAAAGGCATACGACGGTAGGAAAATTAGAAAGCAGAAGCCCAGAAAAACTGTGGCAGTGCCAGGGACCACGAAGTCATATATGTTGACCGTACACTGTTGCCAGGAACGCACCTCACATTTCACTAAGTTCCAAACGCCCGGAACTGTGGACCAACAAGACCCCACAGCCACCTCCAGCCACAACCGCCCACCGCGCCGCGCCGCGCCCCGCCCCGCCCGGCCAGGGGGCGCCTGCGCCGTGGGCGTGTTTGAGGTCCAGTTCCGAGAGTTGGGCGGCACACCCTGTTTCCGGCGCGCGGATGGGATTCTCCAGGTCCAGGCGCCTAGTCATGATGTAAGCTCCGGTTGCCTGGCAGACTCGGAAGTGGGAACTCTGGCCAGTGAGACTGTGGTGAATCGTCGCTGCTGGCCCTTCAGGCTCTGGTAAGAAAGGAAATAGCTTGAGGGGAGGGGATCGTCGAGTCCGCCATGAGGTTTTTCTCTCTTAGTCGAACGCCAGTTCAGGCCTCTTCATTCTTATCTCCTCCAAATTCCTCGTCCTGTGCTTTCCTGACCACTGACCCTCTTTCATGAACTTCGACCCTGTCTGACTTGGGAACTCCTGACGAACCCCAGGTCTGGCGTCTCTCCCACTCTGCCATTCCTCTCCTGGAAGAGGCCGGAATACTGCTGGCCTTGGCTTATCTGTGACTTCTTTTCTGTAGATCGTGCACCGGGTGGGTGGGTGGGTCTCCCGTCTTGCCGCCAAGCCCTTATGGAACCTGGAGGACTAAAAATATTAAGAGTGGACAACAGATAGCCAGATGCCAGAGAAGATAACAGTAAACAGGAGTCGTAGTACACAAAAGAGCTGAAAACATATGGCATGGTATTGACATTTCATAAGTGATCACTTCACCACTCAAAATTTAGCTGGCACTCTGCTTTATGCTACCTCAGCAATTAGGTTCAGAAGACGCTTATATTTGATGGATGTTGTCTTTGGGATCAGTTTTTCACTCCCCAAGCAAGGATGTGTTTAGTCTCTCTGTCATGGACTGTTTTGGCCTCACATGGGAGCCCTCCTGAGATAAAATGGGACCCAGGAAAGAATACTGTCTGCTTTTTGACAGATTCTATCCTAGGTTACTGATGTGTTGGAAGGATCTATTGACACATAGAGGGCCCTAAAAGGATTTCATTGTTGGAACATACAACAATGAAAACATTTTTAATTCTTTTTTTGTTTGTTTGATGTATGTATCTCTCATCAGGATGGGACCCTTACAGATGATGATTTAATACAGTCTGATTTTGACAATCCCAGTTTTACAAAGTACTCCCAAGTATTTGTTTAAAAGCAATACCAAGTCTGATGTTGAAACATTTGTATACTCGCCTCTTTAAGAATAATAATGTCCCTTAGGAGATTAACAGTACTGTTTTTAAACCAAAGGTTGAATTAGGGGATTGTGAGAGTATTTTGTAGGGTGGAGGTAGACAGCTATTAAGAGGTGCAGACCTTTGCCGTGAGTTATCAAAGTGAAACATGTTTAAGGACAACATTAAAAAAGAATCAAATCCAAAAGCTCTAAAGATTAATGATTGTACTATTGCAAAGGCTAACAATAGGATAGTTCTATATCTTTGTATGGCAATTGAAAATAGCAGACTATGGCCCTGGCTGGTGTAACTCAGTGGATTGAGTGTGGGCCTGCAAACCAGAGGATTGCGGTTCAATTCCCAGTCAGGGCACATGCCTGGGTTGCAGGCCATTTCCCAGCAAGGGGACTCATGAGAGGCAACCATACATTGATATTTCTCTCCCTCTCTTTCCCTTCCCCTCTAAAGATAAATAAATAAAATCTTTAAAAAATAGCAGACTATAAATTACCAGTGATGTTGAATTTAAAACAAAATATCAAGGTCCCATTTTATCCAGCCTTTCAGAGTGGGTGTCTATGTACTCATTTTACATTTGTGAGGCCATTGAACATCTAGACTGGCATCTCCACAAAGGTTCTCATCAAATAATTAATCTTCCCTTTTCCTGTAAAACTTTTCTATAAGTAGTTATATGATGTTAGCCCTTTCTCCATGAAAATAGATTTTGCACAATTTTGAAGTCCATATGAAAAAGATGAGGTTAGTGAGTTAGGCAAAAACCTTTTTGTTTTTCAAAAAGACATACAGCAGAGATAACAGCAGATGTGTTTCCATTCTCTATTCTGTATATGCTGAGATACCATAGAGACATGTGTCTGGCTTGACCTTCCAACTGCAATCCAAGACAAATAGTAAAACCTTTACCTTGAAGTCGGTTCATGGTGCTGCTGTTATGAGGTCAGGAGTAATTACATGTAAGACTGAATCATTCAATAAATATTTATTTATGACCGTGATTATTATATATAATGTCAGACAGGAGAAAAAGTAATCAGATATGAACCTGTATTCCAGTTGCTCACATTCTAGCACAGTAGATCTGCATTAGGAATACAATGTATAAAGTTATAAATCCTATTCAAAATATAGATAAGTGTAATGGGAAGCTAGCTCCATATGAGCCAGTATAGTATTCAAAAAAGAAGTAATGCCATTTATCCTTCCTCTCTCTTGATATTCTTATGAGCCTATTTGTCATATGTTCTGTATTACTTTCATAGTTGACCCTTAAACAACATGGATTTGAACTGTGCTGGACCAATTAAATGCAGAGTTTTTTCAATAAATATGTACAGTACTGTAAATGTATTTTCTTTCTTACTATTTTTTAATATTCTCTAGCTTTATTATAAGAATACAGTAAGTAGTACAAAACACATACAAAATACATGTTAATTGACTATTATGTCCTTTGTATGGCTTCTGGTCAACAGTAAACTATTAGTTAAGTTTTGGCAGAGTCAGAAGTTATAAGTGAGTTTTCCACTGCATGGAGGATTGGTTCCCCAACCCCATGTTCTTTAAGGGTCAACTATACTTCTTTCTGTGTGGATGGTACTAGTGATGTATCTCCTTTGTACTAAACTGAACTCTTCTCAGTTGTGTTTTGAAGGGGAATCTATTGGCTTTTATAACTGAAAGAACTCTTTCCATCTGTCATATCTGTTTTCCTATATGTTGGCTTAGTTTTAGACTAGGCCATTTCTAGTTAGTGGAAAGATGGCAACTCCATGTTTATGTCTTAACCAGCCTAACAACTTAAGCAGGAAAAAAGAGGACCCTGTTCAGACAGAGGCCTGAAGCAAATGTTTATTGAATCTCATAGGCCTTGCTAGGGTCTTATGCCCACTCCTGAATCAGTCACTTTGGCCAGAGAATGCTGTATTCTTGTTGGTCAGGCCAGATTCATATGCCCATTCCTGAAGTTAGTGGGTGAGGTCATCTCCTTTTATTATTTTTTATTTTTTTATTATTGTCCAATTACAGTTGCTCCAATTTTTCCCATTGCTCTTCCCTGCCCTGCCACCCACCCCGCCCACCCTGCTCTCTTACTCCCCATCCTGTTGTCCATTACCATGGTCCTTTATACATGTTCCTTGACTAGACCCCTCCTTTCCCTCTGTACCCCTTCTTTCTCTCTCCCCCCTGCCCTCCGATCACTGTCAGTTTGTTTCTTATTTCCATGTCTCTGGTTCTATTTTGCTCATTTGTTTCGTTCATTAGGTTCCACTTATAAGTGAGATCATGGTATTTGTCTTTCACCACCTGGCTTATTTCACTTAGCATAATGCTCTCCAAATCTATCCATGCTGTCACAAAGGGTAGGAGTTCCTTCTTTCTGCTGCATAGTATTCCATCATGTAAATGTACCATAGTTTTTTGATCCACTCGTTTACTAATGGGCACTTAGGTTGTTTCTAGCACTTGGCTATTATAAATAATGCTGCTATGAACATTGGGTCTGCATAAGTTCTTTTGAATTTCAGGATTCTTAGGCTATAATCACAGCTGTAGGATCACTGGATCAAAAGGGAGATCACCTCCTTTAAGTGTGTGGACTGAGAATGGATTGGATCCCCAAGAGAATAATGTGGGTATTATGTTGAAAAATAAGGATGGTGTTTTAGAGACAGAAAGTAACAAGAGCTCACTGTGCTTTTTACATTCCTCTAGACATCAGAGTACTTTAGGATAGAAGTAGGGTGATAGATAACAGACAATTCTTGTCCTCTACATAAATTAGGGTTAATAATTAAGTTTATGCAGTGATTAAGAGGGGGAAAAGGCCTCTAAAGATTGTTGTTAATTTTAACACTAAAAATGCTAATTTTTTGCATTATTAAACTCAACTAAATTATACATAACAAAAAATAAAGTATAGCCTCATCTGACAGCTAGCACCATGCTGAAAGTAGACTAGACTATCTGCCTAAGTCATTACAGCTAATTAGCCTTTAGCTCTTATTCAGAAAACATGACAGAGGAACATGAAACAACTGGTGGAGATGCCTCAGAATTGTCAAGAATTTTTTTAAAGATTCTATTTATTTATTTTTACAGAGGGTGAATTGAAGGAGAAAGAGAGGAATATAAATATCAGTGTGTGGTTGCCTCTTTCTCACTCCTTACTAGGCACCTGGCCTGTAACTCACGTGTGTGCCCTGACAGGAAATCAAACCTGGGACCCATTGGTTCACAGGCCACCACTCAATCCATTGAGCCACACCAGCCAGGGCAGAATTGTCAAGAAGTTTTATAGTCTCTATTTCTCCAAAAAATAATGGTAACTTTTCTGATTTTCATTAGTTTATGTTAATATGATTCAGTAAGGAGTTTTACCTTAATAAATTAAAGGTAGACCAAATGTTCTTTTTTCTCCTTTCCTTATAACCCTATCCTCACCTCTGCTAAGGCCTCTGTTCTTATAGCAGTTCAACATCCTTGTAAGCAGAATATTCATACCCTTTGTCTCTTCACATGCTTTTCAGGGTTGTATTTCTATGCTGTGGCCTTAAAATTTCAGAAATGGGAGAAAGACTTCCAGGGAGCTCTGCTCATCCCATTATGCTTCTATGTCCCCTTTGCACTTGAATGAGGACGTGTAATCAAAAGAGTGCAAATACAGGTTCAGTCAGCTCCACTAAAAACCCTTGAGGTATATATCTATTTCATATTACACATTAGGAATTTGTGTTTTTTCAGTATTGTAAGAAATCAGATAAACAATGAAAGTTAAATATACAAGTAATCAAAGGTCATTTAGGGTTTTTTTAAAGATTTTATTTATTTATTTTTAGAGAAAGGGGAAGGAAGGGAGAAAGGGAGAGAAACATCAGTATACAAGAGAAACATAGATTGCTTGCCTCTCGCACACCCCCAACTGTGAACCTGGCCCACAACCCAGGTATGCGCCCTTGCTGGGAATTGAACCAGCGACCTTTCAGTTGTATGTCGGTACTCAGTGTACTGAGCCACACCAGCCAGGGCAGATCATTTAGTTTTTAGTGGAAGAAATATCAGTAGTTGTAAGCCTAGGAGCAGAGATAGATTTTATTTTTATGTATATATCCCCCCAGAAAGTATCCAGCCATGTTATATGAAAAATAGAAACATTTACTGAAGAAAATATAAGAAACATTGTACATAGGATAATGATGCCTCAGTCCCCTTCAGAGTAGGCACCTTGGGACCTCACATAGTTCTCCCAGTTGTCATCAGCTGCGTCATCATATTTTCCTGAATCTCATCAATAGTCTGAAATCTCTTCCCTTTCAAGGGTGATTTTAGTTTTGGAAAAAGCCAGAAGTTGCAAGGCACCAAATGTGGGCTGTTGGAGGGGCTGAGTCACCTGGGTGATTTGATGTTTCACCAAAAAACTCTGCATGAGATGCAATGCATGAGCGGGCAAGTTGTCCTAAAGAAGCTGCCAATCACCAGTTGCCCATAGCTACAGCCTCCTGAATCATCTGAATAGTTTCTGCAGAGGAATATTCAAGCTTAATGCAAAATTTGATGCAGATTCATTGCTCTGCTATCTCACTCATTTTGATAGCCACATCACTCACTTCAAGGAATCTACTGGCCTTTTAAGGAAAGGATGCTCACTTCAAGGAATCTACTGCCCTCACTGACTAGTACAGTGAAGTTGTCCATTATTCATGCATGTGCATTCCAGTCCACTCTCCTTGGCTACCAGGTTACATCGATGTGCACAAACCATTCTTGTTATATTAACAATGGCTGGACTTTTTCTGGACAGACTGTGTGTGTGTCTGTGGGGGCGGGTCTCCCACAACATGCTGCTAATCTGGTTTCTGTCTGATTTGTCAATCCATGTCTCAGATACAGGCTTACATTTACTTTATATGTAGCTGAGAAATTCCTAGCTCCAATAGTCATGGAAGCCTGAGCAAATGCCACCTTGTGTTCATGGTAAATGAGAACTAGTTGGCCAGCCTACAAATTTATGGGAAATCTGTAGCTTGCTGTATTAGTTTTAAGTGACACGTTGTTACAATTAGTAGGTGAGTTCCCCCTTTTTTTCTTCCTACTTAACCTATTTTTAAAGGTATAACAAATAGAAACATGTCAACAGATAAATTAATTCCAGCTGAACACTTTGTAAGCATTTTTGTCTTAGCCAGCCCCAAAGCAGGCCAATTCCTCCAGTTGGTAAGTTTGTAACCGTTTTGCCAGAATGTCTTAAATCTTGGAATAGGAATGTTAAAGTCTTACCAAAACTTTTAAAAACACGATATATTTGAGAAATGGAAAAAGAAACAACTATGGGTATGTTACAACTATTGGTTATCTGACCTTCTGTGTCTAATACCTGTCCTTTCTATAGCCGTTCCCCCAGGTCTGGATGGAGGACACTTTAAAGTGAAATGACAGACCAGGAGAATAACAACAACATCTCAAGTAACCCCTTTGCTGCTCTTTTTGGCTCCCTCGCTGATGCCAAGCATTTTGCAGCAATCCAAAAGGAGCAGCTGAAGCAGCAATCTGGTATGTGGAGGAGCAAATAGCAGCAGATGAGATGACCTAGAATGGGTCCTCCCAAATTAAATATTCTTTGGGTCCTTAATTATAATTGGAATTTAAGTTTGAAGCAGAACTTCTTTTTGTTTAGGGCAGAAGTGGGAGTGGGTGATTGATCACTTTTGTTGTTTATTTTATTTTGTTTTGGAGTCTTTTGGAGTCTCTGTCCTCCCTCTGCATAAAAAGAGACCGGATAACAGATGGTTCTGTAGTAACAGGGTTGTTACCCCAGTCTGTCAAGCTGGTTTATTTTTTAAATTACCTAGTAAAATATAGTTAAATAAATCTTTTTTTAACATAGGAAACTGAAGTTGCAGGCAGAGGTATGGAAAGCAAGTCACATGCAACTATAGAAAACAGATGTGTATAAGGAAAAATTATAAAAGTTTCTTGTCCTGTAGACAAATAAATTAGATCTTTTCTCAAGCCCAGTACTACAGAGTCTATCTCAAGTGAAATGCTTCCACTCCATGGAGTGGCCACTATCATAGCTTACTGCTATTACAACAGACTTCCAAAAAAATAGGATCCCTAGCCTAAATGTGAAAAAAATCACAATAATATCTCACTGATCAGAAAAATGGTTTTCCTCATCTGGGACCAAAATTAAGATCAAGCCTAGTTTCCTATTGTGAGAAGACATATAGACTAGAAGAATTAGGATGATGTTTCTCAAACTTACTAGTCTTCAGAGGGTATTTACAGTTCTTCAAGCCAGACATTGTTCCCCTTTTATTACCTGCAAAAAAGAATAATAGTATTTTTCTTTTTAGGAAAGAAGAAATGTTTATATTTTCCCTTTATTTAGTTTCTTTTGAAAGTGTTCAGATATGTAGCTGAGTTTTGACCTTGCTCTTTGTTTAGGATTGAATACAAAGGAGGTAAGGGCAAGACAGATGAGTTGTAGACAGGGTGATGGTTGAAGCAAGGGAGAAGTAAATATAATGCTGACTTTCTGGGGGTGTATTTATAACCACATGCTTCCAGGGAGACCAGGAGAGAAACAACAGGCAGTGTGTCTTTTTGGGTTTTTTTTAGTTTTTTATTTATTTATTTGTAGAGAAAGGAGAGAGGAGGAAGAAAGAGAGGAGAGGAACATTGATTGCTGGCTTCTTGCACACCCCCAACCAGGGACCTGGCCTATAATCCAGACCTGTGCTGGCAACCCTTCAGTTTGCTGGACAATGCCCAACCCACTGAGCCACACCAGTCAGGGCAGCAGTGTGTCTTAACTGCTGACTTTTTTCTTTTTTTAAAGAGAGAGGGGAAGGGAAGGAGAAAGAGTGGGAGAGAAACATCAGTGTGTGGTTGCCTCTCATGTGTCCCCTGCTGGGAACTGGCTTGCAACCCAGGCATGTGCCCTGACTAGGAATTGAACCAGCGACCCTTTGCTTCACAGGCCCGTGCTCAATCCACTGAGCTACACCAGCCAGGGCCATTAACACTGACTTGTAATGTGACAGAGCCAGGTCTGGGTCTCAGTCTCTGAAACCTCTCCCAGATTTCTAGGATACTGTCTCAGAAAGAGAAACCTTGGATTAGGAGATTATAGGTGAGAAAGGAGAACAAGGGATAGGAAAAATAAGGAAACGAGAAAATGAAATTTATGAGTATGTGGTTGAGGGAAATTTTGCTAAGGAGGTTCTTAGCTCCTATCACTCTTGGAGTTCACAGAACTTAACAGTATATGAGTAGAGTGACAGAACACTTGTCCTTCTGACTGCAAATGGATATAAGGCTGGCTAGAGTTGGGAGCATTGTAAGCACTAGGCAGTGGGGACAAATCAGGTACATGCCCTTCTGTTACTATTTTGGCATCTCATCATCTTAGTTTGTTTACACTGAGTTTATCATGCCACGATGTCTAACCTGTTTTCTTTTCCACCAGCAGTTAGTATGCTGCCAAAACTTTGGACCTCATATATTGAGCTTCCCTTTTACTAAATTCACCACACTGAAGCAACTCTTCTGAGAGTTTTGCCTACACTTTCCAAATAACCAGTTTGCCCATAGCAAAAAGCATATACAGACCTATGTGTGGCTTTTAGTGACAATACTACTTTTATACTCATTTACCACAAGTGCAATGCTGAGAGGCAGTCTTTTAAGTTGCTTTATATAAAAGTAAAACGATTTAACCAATAAGAAAAAAGTAACAAATCACAAAGAAAAAAGTATGCACAAGCAATTTATATATAATCAGATTATTTTAAAAGTCAGTCTCACTAAGTAGAAATGCTCATTAAAAACAATTAGATAGTATTTTTTTACCCACGATATTTGTGAAGATTTAAACAGGCGTTTTCTCATATATTGGTAAGCATGTAAATTAGAGAACTATAGACTCACTCCCCACCCCCAAATTTGGGAGGAATAATGGTTGTTAATGCTGCTATTGAGTTCTGTTTACATTTACATAGATGAATATTATGTTACTTATGTTATTAAATATTTTACCACATTTTTTGCTTCAAAATTTTTTCCCTATTTTCCTCTAAAACCTAGGTGTGTCTTATGGTCTGAAAATATGGTATATCGAGATAATTTGATAGTATATGTTAACTTTTAAATGTTCCAGTTCTTAAACCTAGCAATTCTACTTTTACAAATTTAGTGTACAGAAATACTCATACAAGCGCACAAAAAGAGTAAGTTATAGTCTCTGCAGTGCTGCTTAAAATCATGAAAAATTGGCAACAACCAAAAAGTTTATCAGCTGAGAAGTAGCTACATAAATCACAGTGCTTACATACAATGCAATACACTGCAGCTGTTGAAAAGAATGAGGTAGGCCTATAAATGACTTAACAGAGAAAGGTATTGGTGCTGATTATGTTTAAAAAGCAAGCTGAGCAGCAGTATATGCGGTGTGATTTCACTTTTTATAAAAACTAAAAATCATAGAAATAAACATTAGCACCAGAATAGGAAAAAGATATGGAAATCTTTGCTAAGTTAGGGGGTTGTCCATAGGGAACTAGTTTATTATAGGAGAATATTTACATTATATTTTCCTATACAGTTTGGAATCATTAAAACAAATGCGTTCTGGCTGTTCTACTTCCTCCCCATTTCTCCAGGAGCTTCATCTCACTTCCCCAGTAACCTGGCTGGGAAGGGTTCTCAGACATCCAGACCCCACCATAAAGGTGTTTCCTGGTCCACAGGAGCAGGTGTTGGCACCAGGAGCACCCTTCCAGGCCAACTACGCAGTGGACAATGCCCCCATTAAACCAACAGATCCCAGATAAGAGTGACCACAGCTTGGTGGCCAGTTTCAACAACATTAGGAATCTCTCCAATGTCCTGAAGGATATTTATTTCTAAGAACATGCTATGTGTTTGCTACTAAAAATGGAATCAGGGTTACAATGGAAAATGCAAAGTGTGTGCAAGCAAATGCTTTTATTAAGGCTGGAATATTTTAAGAGTTTAAAGTTCAGGAAGAGCCTGTCACTTTTTAATTAATTTGACTCTCCTTTTAGACTGCTTATCTATTATTGGATCAAGTCCTAAGCCAGAGAGTTTTAACTGCATTTCGAATATGTTACCCAGGTTATGGTTACCCCTCATGCAATTTCTGGAAGAGGGAGTCGTGATAGTCTATGAAATCAATACTCAATAGCTTGAGGAAAACTCTGGATTTTGATTTCTGCAGTGCCAATATTATTAATAAAATTATTCTGCAGTCAGAAGGGTGTTTGGTGAAGCATTTTCCAAATAGGATGTGACTAGTGAGGTCCTGCAGATCACCATCTCCTGACAAGTCTTATTTCAGGTGATCTTCTTTCTTTTGGGAATGCAGAATGCTCCCATGTTGACTATCCCAAAAATTCTGATTTGATGAAATCATTTAATTGTAGTCAGAATCAGGTCAACAAATACAAAATTTCTTTACTGAAACCCTCTACAAAGGTATTAGTCCTGTCTTGCAAGGTGTCTATTTGGATAGATAACTGAGGGTTCCTCTCATTACAGTATATGATTAGAAATGAAGATGGACAAATATGTTTTGTGGAATATTACTGCTGCCCTGATGAAGAGGTTCCTGAATCTGAATCTGAAGTATGACAATACACTGTGACATTTATGTATACATTCATGATAGGTCATGTTCACATTCTTCATGATTTGTATTGGATTTTCTAAAGGGAAGAAGCATGGATGAGATAGGAGCAAGATCCCTGTACCCTAAAGTTACTGTGTATTTTGTAAGTAAATGTTTTCATATAGTCACAGATTATCCAATACTGGACTATCCTATGGTTCTGTCTTTTGAATTCATGGGAATTATTATGAGCCAAGATGAGTAAATTACATGTTTTATTCCATTTAAGTAGGACATTTCAAAAGCCTGCAAATTTAAAGTTTGATGGGGCCATATATGAAATGTTCTTTTATTTATTTACTATTACAAAAAGCAGAGGTGTATGGGCGTTGCTTAGTAGTGTGAATTCTGGAAAATATGTCTTACAACAGTGACTCATAAAATGTTATGCCCATACCAACACTATCACCAGCACCTAGAAACTTGTCAGAAACCCTGCAAGTGGGCCAGCAACCTACAGTTTAAAAAGTACCCCCCCTTATCCCCTGAAATTCTGATATATGCTAAAGTTTGGAACCACTGTGTTCAAGGATACTTTTTAAAAACTACCATTTAATTACATTGAAGTGATTGCTTTTCTGTGTGATTTCTTCAAAAACCTTCTGAAGCTTAGACATCACCAAACAAATCTGAATAATTATATGATTTATTTATAAAGTATTCATTTTGAAGAAATCCATGAACAAGTTACAAAACAGTCTTCAGAATTATAGGTTTTCTTCTTGTTCTCAAAACTGTTCAGTGTAGTGAGTACTGAAGTAAGTGCTTACTAGACATTTTTAAATGTTCCAACATCCGAATTATAGGGGTGCCACAGGAGAAGAGGACAACCAAGAAATTGAAAACTTATTTGAAAAAATAATGGAGAACTTCCCCAATTTGGCAAAGGAAATAGACTTCCAGGAAGTCCAGGAAGCTCAGAGAGTCCCAAAGAAGTTGGACCCAAGGAGGAACACACCAAGGCACATTATAATTACATTACCCAAGATGAAAAATAAGGAGAGAATCTTAGAAGCAGCAAGAGAAAAGGAGACAGTTATTTACAAAGGAGTTGCCATCAGACTGTCATCTGATTTCTTAAAAAAGACCTTACAGGCAAGAAGGGGCTGCAAAGAAGTATTCCAAGTCATGAAAGGCAAGGACCAACACCCAAGATTGCTCTATCCAGCAAAGCTTTTCTTTAGAATGGAAGGGCAGATAAAGTGTTTCTCAGATAGGGTCAAGTTCAAGGAGTTCATCATCAGCAAGCCCTTATTATATGGAATGTTAAAGGGATTTATCTAAAAAAAAGAAGATAAAAATATGAACAGTAAAATGACAGCAAACTCACAGTATTAACAACCACACCCAAAACAAAAGCAAACTAAGCAAACAACTAGAACAGGAACAGAATCACAGAAATGGAGATCACATGGAGGGTTATCAACAGAGGAGTGGGAAGGGGAGAGAGGGGGGAAAAGGTGCAGAGAATAAGTAGCATAGATGGTAGGTAGAAAATAGGGGGAGGGCAAGAGTAGTGTGGGAAATGTAGAAGCTAAAGAACTTACGACACATGGACATGAACTAAAGGGGGGAACATGGGTGGGAGGGGGTGTGCAGGGCAGAGGGGAATAAAGGGGGGCAATGAAACATCTGTAATAGCATAATCAATAAAATATTTTTTAAAAAACAAAAATGGGGGAGGGGTAGAGGAAGGGCCTAAAAAAAACAAAAAATAATTAAAAAGTAGGCAGAGGATCTGAATAGTGCAGATGACCAATAGATACATGAAGAAGACAGTCGATATCACATTTAAACTGCAAATTAAAACTGTGATATCACTTCATATCTGCTAGAATGGCTGTTATCAAAAAGACAAGAAATAACATGTTGGTGAAGAGTAAAGAAAAGGGAACTCTTGCACTGTTGGTGAGAATGCAGATTGATGTAGCCACTACAGAAGCAGTTTGAAGATACCGCAAAAAATTAAAAATAGAACTATCATATGACCTAACAATGCCTCTTCTGGGTATTTATCCAAAGAAAACAAAAACACTAACTCAAAAAGATACATGCACCCTCATGTTCATTGCAGTATTATTTTCAAACACCAAGAGGTGGAAACAATCTAAGTGTCTTTCAGCAGAAGTACGGATAAAGAAAATGTGATCTATACATACAATGGAATACTATTCAGCTGTAAAAAAGAAAATCTTACCATTTGTGACAACATGGATGGACCTTGTATTATGTTAGGTGAAATAAATCAGATAGACAAATATTTATGATCTCACTTATATGTGAAATGTTTAAAAGTCCTGGCTGGGTAGCTTAGTTGGTTAGAGCATTGTCCCAATATGCCAATGTTGTATGCAATCCCTGGTTGGGACACAAAGAAGAAGTAACCAATGAATGCATAAATAATTGGAACAACAAATCAGTGTATCTTTTTCTCTCTCTCCCACTTCCTTTGTTCCCCTCCCCTTCCTCTCTCTAAAATCAATAAATAAAAATATTTTAGAAGGGAAAAAAGAGTTCATAGGTACAGAGAACAGGTGGGGGTTGGGGTGAGCGTAATGGCTGAAAGGGGATCAAAAGGTAAGGACTTTTCAAATACAAAATAAATCCATGGGGATATATTTGTATAGCACATTGACTGTAGTTAATAATATGGTATTCCATATTTGAAAGTTGCTAATAGAGTAGATCTTAAAAACTCTTATCACAGGAAAAAATTTTGTAACTATGTATGGCAATGAATATTAACTAGATTTAGTTTGGTGATTGTTTTACAATATATACAGATATTGAGTCTTATGTTACACACCTGAAAGTAAATAACGTTATATCTCAACTTTTTAATGTTGCCTGATTTGAGATGTTCATTAATCAGCTGATTAACTTGTTTCACATGCAAAATTATCCTCCTCTTGGTTACATTTATTATTTTTGGTAGTATGCATGGTTCTCTTAAAAAAGAGGAGTATAACTGTTAATGGCTTACATTTTTTGACAGATGAACTCCCAGCTAGCCCGGATGACTCAGAAAATAGTGTGTCAGAGAGCCTGGATGAATTTGATTACTCTGTGGCCGAGATTAGCCACTCATTCCGTTCACAGCAGGAAATATGTGAGCAACTCAACATCAATCACATGATCCAAAGGATCTTCCTCATTACTCTGGACAATAGTGAGTTACAGATTTGCAGCCAGTCTATCCATTACTCTGCCCTTCCTTCCTAGGCTAGGGACCTGCTCTTAGAAATCTGTTGTAGCTAATAGCTAAACAAACCCACTGTACTCCCCGGAACACAAGGCTTATATTTCAGTGAAGCTTTGATATAACCTTAAATCAGTACTTAGACACAGATGGAACTTTCATTCCCATTTTGATAATGACTGGGCTATATAGCTACTTGCCTTTACTACCTTAAAGAGGAATTGGGAGCGAGTCCATTTTCCTCTCAGGGGTGACCTAAACATTTAGATGGAAACTCCAAGATGTATGAGATGGTGTTTTCCCTCTGTGCCTTATCTGTTGTTAAACCCACAGTTAGTACTAATGTCTGGGATTTACTCTTTTTGTTCAAAAAATTTTAAGATGTTTTTTATTTATTTATTTTTAGAGAGGGGAGGGAGAAACATCAGTGTGTGGTTGCCTCTTGTGTGCCCCCTACTGGGGACCTGGCCCACAACCCTGGTATATGCCCTAGACTGGGAATTGAATTGGCTACCCCTTGGCTTGCAGGCTTGGATGGCATTCAGTTTACTGAGCCACACCAGCCAGGGCTGGGATTTACTCTTTAAATATCATGATGTTAGGTTTATAATAAGCCCATGCTCTTTAACTAGGGGGCAGGAGGGTTGAAATCTTTAGATACTACTATAAAGTCAAGATCATTCTGATATTATCTGAGTCAAACTTGGAGTTCAAGAGAAGTGCTGTCAAGATCAGTTGTCTGTATAAAACAGAAGCATTATCCTTAACCTACCAGATTAAAACCATTTCCCAGGTGACCCAAGCTTGAAAAGTGGGAATGGTATCCCCAGCCGCTGTGTATATTTGGAAGAAATGGCAGTAGACCTTGAAGATCAAGACTGGCTTGATATGAACAATGTTGAGCAGGTAGCATTCACATATTCCTTATGTGTGCCTTCAACAAAAATTAGCCATGCAGTTGAACTCTGCTAACCTTTCTCCAGCCATTACTTTGCTTACCTCTATCTCTTCCATTGTTTGTTGTGTTCATCTTTTGGAATCTTATCAACCATGGCCACATGTCCAAATCTACCCATTAAGGCCAATTAAAATGTCATCTTCTTTCTTCTTTATATCTTTTCTAAAATCAAAATAGGCATTTTACCTTACAGGTACCTAAGTAACATTAAAAGAATAAAAGTTTGGCAGGGAAGACACTTGACAATTTGTAGTTTAACTTTGTGTGTTTAAATTACCTTTATAATACCAGAGGCATGGAAACAAGGAACAGACTGACAGCAACCAGAGGTGATGAGGGAGGGAGACAAGGGTAGAAAGAAGAGATAGGGACTAGTCAAGGAACATGTATGAATGACCCATGGACATGGACAACAGGGTGGGGATTGACAGGCGTAGGGGGTTGCTGAGTGGAAGAGAGCAAAGGGGGAAACATTGGACAACTGTAATAGGACAACAATAAAATATTTAATTTAAAAATGTCCAAAGACAAAATAAGTAACCACAAAAACAAAAATGGCCTTTATAATAAAGTCTGAGTGAGATCAGCAATCACACAGAATAGTAGATTACATATAAGTTTAATTGGTGATTCTCTACACCCTTCAGCAAATACTGTTTACATACTTATTCTGTGCTAGGGGCTATACACTTGAGCTTGATTTAGGATAACTTTAAATATACACAATTACGTTGTATATATATTTTCTAAAGTAATTAGACACTGGGTCCTATTTTCCCTATTTAACTCTATATCCTGTGACTCGAAATAAACTGTGTCAGAATTACCCTTTATATCTTGATGGTCTAGGGTTAACTTCACAGTGATTTAGTGTTTTTGTTTATTTATTTTTCTTAATAGGCTGTCTTTGCTCGCTTATTACTTCAAGATCCAGGCAGCCACTTGATTAACATGACTTCCTCTACAACAGTAAATCTATCTGCTGATAGAGATGCAGGGGAGAGGCACATTTTTTATTATCTTTATTCCTGCTTCCAAAGAGCCAAGGAAGAGGTAATTATAATTTCCCACTGTATACTGTATTGTCTCTTTGGGTATGATTTTAACATGTAAGCCAGAGAGATCAATGTCTTTTATATCAGTTTATATACGTCATAGTACATCTGTAACTAGATATTAGCCCCTATTAGTTGACCCTTTAAAATTTTAGTCTTTTTTTCTGTGGCTTGGGATCCACTCCTTTCCCTAGTGAACCAAAGCTGCTTATTTTCTCTACAAACCTCTTTTTAAAAAATCACACAATTTAAAAAAGTCCAATAAATTCATTTCCCCTGAAGTGTAAATAACAGAGTAGACCAAGCTTGGTCATTTCCAGGATTGGAATTCTAATAAGTAGGTGATTCCTTAAACCAAAGAATGAATTCTCATAAATTTTCAAGCATCCAAGAGAGAGCAGTATTGTTATGGAACACAATATCTTTTCCATTCTCTTTACTATGGACACCCTTATGCCAGGTGATAGAACTAGACTTTTCCCCTTCTCCTTTATGCTGTTTCCAGATTACCAAAGTTCCGGAGAACCTGCTACCCTTTGCAGTGCAGTGCAGGAACCTCACTGTGTCCGATACACGAACAGTTCTTCTCACCCCAGAGATGTATGTTGATCAAAACATCCATGAGCAACTGGTAGATTTGATGTTGGAAGCCATCCAAGGAGCCTGTGAGTACATAAGCAAGATCTGTGAGCTTCTACATTTTGATTTCTGAATTTAAAATTCCTCTAAGGGCATTGGAAAGCCTCAGAGCCACTATGTTTCCACTAAAAATTAAGGAAGAGAGTTCATACTTGCACCTTTGAGGTTGAATATTAGTAGAATTATCAAAAGTATCAAAAGCATATATAAAATTTTCTGTGACCTCCTTTCTCTCTCATTTGCCTTTGTTAGATTTTGAAGATGTAACTGAGTTTCTGGAAGAGGTCATTGAAACCTTGATATTGGATGAGGAGGTTCGAACATTTCCAGAAGTCATGATTCCAGTGTTTGATATTTTATTGGGCCGAATAAAAGATCTAGAACTCTGCCAGATCATGTTGTATGCATATCTGGATATTCTTCTCTATTTCACTAGGCAAAAGGATATGGCAAAGGTAAATCTGAAAGGTGGTATATGATAGTTGAGCTGGATATTTAGTAATTTATACTTCCCTTTCCTGATGGCATTATAATATTACTTATTGAATAAGAGAAAAATGTATTAGTTGTTGTGTAGACTTAACTCTTCAAGGACCACTCACCCCATCACATTTACTGTGTTTTGCCATATATAATGCTCACTTTTTGCCCAAATTTTTGAGGGAAAAACAAAGATGTGCCTTGTACTTGGGTAGTGCTAATTCCATATGTATATAAATGTTTTTAATTCCTTTATTTATGCTTAATGTGTTAAAAGTATAACTCTAGAAAGTAATATTGATATCTGTATGCAAAATAATACTCTGGAGTATGATAATCAGTTTTGTTTCTGAATATAAAAAAATGATTTGATTAAAATGTCCCTGGCTGATGTGATTTAGTGGATTGAGTGCTGGCCTAAAAACCAAGGGGTCACAGGTTTGATACCCAATCAGGACACATGCCTGGGTTGCAGGCCAGGTCCCCAGTGGGGGTCACATGAGAGGCAAACACACATTGGTATTTCTCTCCCTCTCTTTCTCCCTCCCCTCCCCTCTCTCCAAAAATAAATAAATAGATAAATAAAATCTTAAAAAAATTAAAATAATTTTTTCCTGAAAATTTGAGCCAAAACATGGGTGTGCATTATACATGGCAAAATACAGTATGTCATCATACAAACAAATAAATAGGACTTACCTTCTCCTACAGGTATTTGTAGAATACATTCAGCCCAAGGATCTTAGCAGTGGACAGATGTACCAGAAGACCTTGCTGGGAGTAGTCCTGAATATCTCCTGCTTATTAAAGACTCCGGGTGTAGTAGAAAATCATGGCTATTTCTTGAATCCATCTCGTTCCAGTCCCCAGGAGATCAAAGTACAAGAGGCCAACATCCATCAGGTGGAACTGTTTACAGTCTATACCAGCCCCCTATCTTAGATTAAGTAGAGTTCCTCAGAAGCAGATGCAGATAAGGCTGCTTGAGCCTCTTTGGGAATGCAGGTTGATCTGGTTGGCTTTCTATTATAATCATGTAAAGAAATTGCCCTCTTTATTGCATGTGCTAAGAGCCAAGGATAAACCTTAATATGGTTTAAAGAATAAGCTGCTGCTCTTTGTCCTGTGTTGTAGCACAGCCTCTTCCTTTCAACCCTTGTTTTTCTCACCAATGTATTTCTTATCACTTTAACTTCTAAATCTTCTGACTGAACTCCAGCCTAAAAACCAGTTTTTTCCCTTTCCTTCCTTCCTCTGTCCTCTCTATTTGGGCTTCTTAGCATAAGTTATACTAGAAGTCTGGTCAACATGGGGGAGTAAACTGTTGAATTGAGGGTAGTTTAAATCTCCCATCATCATAACTGTCTAAAGCGCAGATTTACAAATTACAGCAGTAGTCAAATCCTGCCTGCCATCTATTTTTGTAAATAGTTTTATTGAACACAGCCTTGCCCATTTGCATGTGTGTTGTTTATGGCTTGATTTCATGCCATAATGGTAGAGTTGAATAGTTGCTACAAAGACCATATGGCATGCACAGCGAAAAATATTTAGCATATAACCCTGTGCAGAAAAAGATTACTGACCCTACTCTAAATGCTATCTGCAGTTTGGCAGTTCATCAGAAAATTTCTCATAGGTGCCCAGAAAAATTTTTTTTAATCAGAACTTGGGGTAAGGCACAAGGATAGTGAGGAAAAAGATTAGGATTGACATATTTTTAGAAATTGCTGGTGGCTAAGGTTTGGGAGTAACAGATATTAGGATTGTGAAACTGGAATGTTCTGTGGTTATGTTTTCTGGTTAAACAGTTCATGGCTCAGTTCCATGAAAAGATCTACCAGATGCTGAAGAACTTACTCCAGCTCTCTCCAGAAACCAAACACTGTATCTTGTCGTGGCTTGGAAACTGTTTGCATGCAAATGCAGGCCGCACCAAGATTTGGGCCAATCAGATGCCAGAAATCTTCTTCCAAATGTATGCCTCGGATGCCTTCTTTCTGAATCTGGGTGCTGCTCTCCTGAAGCTGTGCCAGCCATTTTGCAAACCCAGATCCTCTCGTCTCCTCACCTTTAATCCCACTTACTGTGCCCTGAAGGAGTTGAATGATGAAGAACGAAAAATTAAAAATGTACACATGAGAGGTAGGGGAGTACTGGGCTTCCCAAAAGAGAGAGAGAGAGAGAGAGAGAGAGAGAGAGAGAGAGAGTGTGTGTGTGTGTGTGTGTGTGTGTGTGTGTGTGTGTGACATCTAAGGCACTTGCACAGAGGTGCTTCTTTCTGATAGAAGATGAGGCAGACAGAAGAGCCACTATAAATTTTACAAGGACAGACTTTTATAAATAAAACTGGTAGCTTTTAGATATTGTGCTTTAGTGAGACCTTTTCTCTGAATTTGGGAGCCTTGGGTATTCATTCTTTCTCTAAAAATGAATAAAGCATAGTCCCTGTCATTTATAAATTCAAAACCTCCAGAAGAAGGCAGAAATATTAACATATAATCATAATATGATATAGGACTAAGCTATGGGAACACAGACGATGGAGTGAGAAATACATTCTACAGAAGTTAGAGGTTTTCACAGCTGACCCATGAGAGATGAGATGGGTTTATCAGGCAAGAAAGCAAAAGAATTTGTTTATACAGAAGGAATAACAAGTATAAAGGCACAAAGCTATGGAGAGGTTGACTAAGTAATAGTGAAAAGGTCATTGGGGCTGAGGCATGGAGTAGGTGGGGGAAGGAAAATGTACGGGAATGGCAGAAAATGAGTCTGGTGAGGCAGAAGATTGTGGCCAAATTAGAGAAAACTTGAACAACATAGAGCAGTGAAAAGAAAATAAATTATTTATAATTCTATCACTCAGAATGAATCCTTTTTAATTTTGTGTACATATTTCCTCCCAGTTTTATAACTCTTTTAGCTGTAGAAGCAATACATTTTAAAAGCAAATAATCTTAAATACAGAAAAGTACAAAATAGATACAAATGACTCATTGTCTAATGCTTGAAAAATCCACAGTTATCTAGTATTTATTTTAAGTTTTGGTGATTTCATGATCAAGCTAAGGAAATTTAACTGCATTTTTATATATAGCGAGAAGTCAAAAGATATTTTTAGACAAAGGAGTGGTAATGTGGTAAGAAGATATTACCAAAAAAAAAAAAGAAGTAGAAGAAATCACTGGTAGCAGTGTGGAAGTTGAACTAGAGTTAGGGGGCTGTAGAGACCAGGGTAGATGGCGTTGGCTAGCCATTTACTGTTCCTTTTAACTTCTTTAAGGTTTGGACAAAGAAACCTGTTTGATCCCAGCTGTGCAGGAGCCAAAGTTTCCCCAGAATTACAACCTCGTAACAGAGAACCTTGTTCTCACAGAGTATACCTTATACCTGGGATTCCACAGGTAACACTTCTGATGTCATTAGGAAAGAACTGTTTAGTTATACTGATAACCAGAAAGTTCAGTGTGAGTCTTAATACAATCTCACTTTCTTCTGAAGGATTACATTGGAATCTAGTAGGAAAAGGGCATTGTATGCATGTATTTGTGGTTACCTGAATTGACAGTCCAGATCATTTGAATTAATTTTTTAATTATTGACCTGTTAAGCTTTTTAAAATTAAAAATACACTCCTCATATTTTTCTCTAAACTTGCAAATTTTAAATTGCTACTTCCAATTGTCATCTATGAAAGTGGAATTGTTTTCATCTAATATTTTACTTTCTGCTCTTGAATTTTCATTACCTATTACTCCAGATGAAAAAAGACAAAACTCCACTCTGTGATGTAGAGACAAAATTGATAAAATTAAAGAAATGTTTATAAGGGATTTCAATAAGAGCAGTAGGACCACAAAAGATCTTTGTTTCAAAGATAAAGAGGAGTCTAGAAGTGTGAAGATTTGAGAACTAGAGTGTATGACTTTAAAAAATGGTCCTGGTTCTAGCTGGCTATAGTCATTCTAGGATTTCACCCCACCTCTGATTCAGCTGATTGTTGACTACAGGTATAAATAAGAGAAAATAGCTTCTCACTCACAGTTATAGTCTATAGATAGGAATATTAAAGATAGCAATTTTTTAATGTTTTATTTATTTATATTCAGAGAGAAGAGACGGGAAAGAGAAAGAGGAGAGAAAGAACATCAATGTATGGTTCTCTTGTGTTCCTCAAGTGCCCCCTACTGGGGACCCAGCCTGCAACCCAGGCCTGTACCCCAATTAGGAATTGAACCAGTTACCCCTTGGTTCACAGGCCAGCACTCAGTCCACTGAGCCACACCAGCCAGGGCAGGATAGTAGTTTTTAATATCATCTCAGGATGCTTAAATGAACACAGGGCACTTTTCAAATTTCTTGAAAAATAAAATTAAATTTTTATTAGAGAGTTTTTTTATCCCTGTCATTGACGTTTAAATGAGACAAGAGATAGCAATTCAGCATGTGTTTTGACCTATTCAAGCACCTAGATTCAAACACAAAAGTGAATGTCATCTAGTTTCCCAATATAGACTACCTAACCCCAGACATTATCTACAGGGCCAACAAAGATGATTTTGGACTGTACGTACAGAGAAAACTATCTATAGCATTGAATTATGGGTCTTCCTTTCATTAGAGAACAATAGCTGACCCTTTGTGGAAAATAATTTTTTAATATATTTTATTAATTATGTCATTACAGTTGTTCTATTCCCCCCTTCATTGCCCTGCACACCCTTCCCCCACCATTCCCCCCTTTAGTTTATGACCACGTGTCTCAAGTTCTTTAGATTCTATATTTCCCCTACTATTCTTGCCTTCCCTCCTATCTATTTTCTACCTACCATCTATGCTACTTATTTTCTGTACCTTCTCCCCCTTCTCCTTCTCCCACTCCCCTGTTGCTAACCCTCCATGTGATCTTCATTTCTATGGTTCTGTTCCTGATCTAGCTGTCCTCTTAGTTTGCTTTTGTTTCAGGTGTGATTGTTAATAACTGTGAGTTTGTTGTCCTTTCAATGCTCATATTTTTTTAATCTTCTTTTTCTTAGACAAGTCCCTTTAACATTTCATATAATAAGAGCTTGGTGATGATGAACTCCTTGAACTTGACCTTACCGGAGAATCACTTTATCTGCCCTTCCATTCTAAATGAAAGCTTTGCTGGATAGAGCAATCTTGGATGGAGGTCTTTGGATTTCATGACTCGGAATACCTCTTTCCAGCCCCTTCTTGCCTGTAAGGTCTCTTTTGAGAAATCCGCTGACAGTCTGATAGGAAGTCCTTTGTAGGTGACTGTCCCCTTATCTCTTGCTGCTTCTAGGAGTCTCTCCTTCATTTTAATCTTGGCTAATGTAATGATGATGTGCCTTGGTGTGTTCCTCCTCGGGTCCAACTTCTTTGGGACTCTCTGAGCTTCCTGGATTTCCTGGAAGTCTATTTCCTTTGCCAGATTGGGGAAGTTCTCCTTTACTATTTGTTCAAATAAGTTTTCCACTCATGGCTGTTCCTCTTCCCCTTCTGGTACCCCTATAATTTGGATGTTGGAGCATTTATAGATGTCCTGAAGGTTCCTAAGCCTCTCCTCCTTTTTTTGAATTCTTGTTTCTTCATCCTTTTCTGTTTGGTCATTTTTTTCCTCCTTCTGGTCCACTCCTTTGATTTGAGTCCATTTCCTTTCCATTACTATTGGTTTCCTGTGTATTTCCCTTTGTTTCAATTAGTTTAGCTTCCATATGTTCCTCTAATTTGTGACTAAAATCAACCAGTTCTGTGAGCATGCTGATCACCAGTATTTTGAACTGTGCATCTGAAAGTTTGGCTATTTCTTCATCACTTAGATTTATCAGCTCTGGGGCTGTGAGTTGTTCTTGAGCCATGTTTTGATCTGTTCGTGCCTGTTATATGTGCGGAGCAGAGCCTTAGTTGTTTACCAGGGTGGGGCCACCCAGGTCGCTGGTTTGTGACGCTGTATGTGGGGGTGGGGTCAGAGAGGGACAATGGCGGCTCTCTCGGCCACTTCTCACCGCTGGGACCTGCATGGTCTGTCTCACCACCGCTAGCTCCTTCACTGGTTTATCTGCGCGCGAATGTGTGACCACGGTCTGTCCTCAGTGGTTTCGTTGCCTTGCACCCTCAGTGGGTCCAACACCTTGTACCCTCAGGGGGTCTGCCTGCTTCTCCACACCTGGGATCTGCCCACGGCTGCTGGCACACCCACCTTGGTCCGGTGGATCTTTCCTTCCCGACCCCGCTCTGCTGCTGGCTCTGCCCCTCTTACAGGTTTGGCTGAAGGGTTTGTTGTTGTTAGACTTCCGTGTAGTTCAATTTTCTGTGGTTTGGCTGCGTTTTTGTTGCTAAAACTTTGTTGTTTTTAAACTTGGTTGTGTGAGAAGGCGAAGTGCTTCCACCTACGCCTCCATCTTGGCAGAAGTCCGGAAAATAATTTAATATTGAACAGCAGAAGGCTGGGAGCCACTGCTTTTAGATGGCATCCCAGATGGCTACTTGTTTATATGTGGTGATTACCAATGTAGTAATCACATTTTAGTTTTCTTCTGACCATGGATAGACTGTCCATTAACCACATCTAAGTACAATCACTATATTTGTGTATTGTCAGACTTTCCTGCTGGGCTTCTTATACTTTGCTTAATAGTTATTTATTTGACTTAATAACAGCCCAATTTATATTCTGCTCAACCAAGCTAATGTTCTTTGGAGGCTGCTAATTACTTGTAATTACCTTTAATTATGTTGAATACTTGGTAACATTTTTCCAGCATTATGCCCCCTGCCTATGTCTTATCAATAATTTTTATGAGTACCTTCTGTATCATCACAATTGCAGCTCCCTACCTACGAAAAAAAGATACTAGAATAAAAAGTGAGGATTTGTATTTCTAGAATGGTCTGTACTCGACTATTCATATATGAATGTCCTGACTCAGTCTCTTCTGCTTTCTTGGGGGCAGGTTGCATGATCAGATGGTAAAAATCAACCAAAATCTGCATCGGCTGCAGGTTGCCTGGCGGGATGCTCAGCAAAGTTCTAGCCCTGCTAGTGACAACCTCCGTGAGCAGTTTGAACGACTGATGACCATCTATCTTTCCACCAAGACTGCCATGACTGAGCCACAGATGCTGCAAAACTGCCTAAATTTGCAGGTGTCCATGGCTGTTCTACTAGTTCAGCTGGCCCTAGGCAATGAGGGCTCACAGTTGATCGAGCTGACTTTTCCTCTGCCAGAGGGCTACAGCTCTTTGGCTTATGTGCCAGGTAAGTAGGGTCTCTCTCAGTAACTTCCTGTTTGTAGCCCTCTAAGTTTAACTGGGTCACTTTGGAAGTTCAGTCCTCAAGATACTTTTTTTTTTTTTTTAAGATTTTATTTATTTATTTATCTTTAGAGGGGAAGGAGAGAGGGAGAAACATCAATGTATGGTTGCCTTTCATGCGCCCCCTGCTGGGAACTGGCCTGCAGGGAACTGGCTTGCAACCCAGGCATGTGCCCTGACTGGGAATCAAACCGCGATTCTCTGGTTTGCAGGCCTGTGCTCAATCCACTGAGCTATGCCAGCCAGGTTCAAGATACTTTTTATAGTTATTATTTAACTGCTTCTGGACAAGCTACTCATACTTGCAAATAAATATCTGCTGGTGAAAGCATAGGGTAACTAACAGCTTTGTACTCAGCCTTGTGTCCTCACTGCTTTGCATATCAGAAAACATTCTTCAAGCCCTGGCTGGTGTGGCTCAGTGGATTGAGCGCGGGCCTGCGAACCACGCGATCGCGGTTCGATTCCCAGTCAGGGCACATGCCTGGGTTGCAGGCCAGTTCCAAGCAGGGGACTCACGAGAGGCAACCATACATTGATGTTTCTCTCCTTCTCTCCTTCCCTTTCTCTCTAAAAATAAATAAATAAAATCTTTAAAAAAAAATTCTTCAAAGGACTAAGGGCAGCCAAGGTTTTCAGAGCTGTTAGTTTCTATCATTAATATTTTTTGTTGTTTAACTTGGAAATTTATCTAACTCACCCTGTGCTGTTCTCTAGGGGCCACAAAATTATCTCCTATTGGTTAACCCAGAAGAGATTATATGTGTATATATGTCAGTGAGTGGTTGACAGGTATTATCCATCAAAATCAAATACATTCTTGCCATGGCGGGTATGGCTCAGTGGATTGAGCACCACTAAAGGGTCACCAGTTTGATTTTCAGTCAGGGCGCATGCCTGGGTTTCAGGCCAGGTCCCCAGTAGGGGGCATGTGAGAGCAACCACACATTGATATTTTTCTCCCACTCCTTCTCCTTCCCTTCCCCTCTCTCTAAAAATAAATAAATAAAATCTTTTTTTAAAAAATCAAGAACTTTCCTGATCACTGTATTGCTCATCTATTTCTGAGTAACAAATTACCCCAAAATATAGAAACTTGAAAACAACCAACATTATCTCACGGTATCTATGGTGTCAGGAATCCAGGAGTAGCTTAGCTGCATGGTTCTGACTCTTGAGTCTCTCATAAGGTTACAGTCAAGGCCATAGGAATCTGAAGGATTGAGCAGGACTGAAGGATTTGCTTACAAGCCTAGTCATGTGGCTACTGGCAGACCTCAGTTGCTTGCTGGCTTGTGTTCTAGACCACACAAGTCTCTCCTTAGTACTACTACTCATGATATGGAAGCTGTTGACTTTTATAAACTAATCATGAAAATGACATACCATCACTTCTGTAGGCCCTCAAGGTATGTTTTGTACCCTGGAAGAGTGTAGGAGGGGACACACAAGGGCACAAATACCAGGAGGTAAGGGCCATCCTGGAGACTGGTGGGCATAGTCACCCAATGAATCTTTTACTCAAGATTCTTCATACATCTAAAGGGTTATTTAGTACACAGTTATCCTTGAGTGTGGAAAGATGTTGTATCAGTATACTATCTTAAACTGCATTGCTATATTAACAACATTTTTGTGTCTAATGTTCTTATATTTACTTGGATAAAAATGACAAATTGACACATTTTAAGGAGATTCTACATTTGTTAACTTATCACCATTCCTAGTACCTTCAAGACATTTGGGTTTTGTTAACCTTCATTAAGTACAGTGTAGAATTTGTAAATATAAAGAGTCAGATATTTGGCTAATTCCAATGCAATTTTTTTTCAGAATTTTTTGCAGATAACCTGGGTGATTTCCTCATTTTTCTCCGCCGCTTTGCTGATGACATCTTAGAGACATCAGCAGATTCCCTGGAACATGTCCTTCACTTTATCACCATTTTCACTGGAAGCGTAGAAAGGTGAAGTGCTGAAAGTTTGACTGTCACTGTTTAGAGCTACAGAACATTCAGAAGACTTATAAACCAAGAAATAAACAAGTCTGACTCATAAGGGGTTGCCTTCACAAGTTGTGTTAACATTAATAAATCACCTGACCATCCTTGTGGGCAACCAAAAAAATCTCATTCTTGAGAGGCAAAGGACTCTGCTCACAGAGAATTTGAATTTGTCTATAAGGTACCTGAGAGGAATTGCATTGCTAGTCCTTGGTTAAAATGGTTACCTTAATGCAGAAACCTTGCCAGAGGCAGCCAGGTGCTAATGATCTTTTAATAATCACATGATACAGTTTGCTCTTGAAATCCTGAGTTGGATGAGTGATAAACTTAGGTAAATGACTTCTAAACTCAAGTCTTTCTCATTCATAACTCCTAGTCTTCTTTCCCAAAGGAAGATATTCATTGACCTGTAGAGATGCTTCTCTTGACTTTTTCCATGTCTAGGCCAAAGGAAAGAAACAATGTGTATATAAATGAAGATTTGCTACACACAAAAAAAGAATGAGCCACAGTACCAGAGCCATGTCAGTGAAAAGTAGGTAAAAACCAGCCCCCCACTGAGCTGAGCAGATCTAATGAGAAAATATAAATCACATATTTTAGGCACACACAGTAGGCAATGTCAGTAATGTAAAATAATTATATCCTAGCTCTGATTTCAGAAAGCTTGGAAAGGCAAGTTTATCAAAGGTGAAAATGAGAATAGTAAGCAATAAACAATGTCTTATCATAGGTACACAGAATGGCTAAAAATTAAACACAAACTTAACTACTCACTCTCATTCTTGATAAGCTATGACCTCAAAAGTGGAATGGTATCGCCTGCATTATGCCCCAGAAATTGACAGACTTAAAACTGCAGAATCCTGTTTTTCTCCCACATTAGTGGTATAGAATGTTTTGATTCCTGCGCAGAGAATACTCATAAAAATTTGACTCCTTGGCTTAGACGCTTTTCACATGGTGGTCTTTGTAGGCCCGGCCAAGCCATTTCTGTCCCTAAACCTGCAGGAGGATGCCAAATTTCACAAGGAGATTGTGGCTTAGGTAGACCAGTGCACGTCCAAGCAACAGAAGCAATAAAAAGAAAAACTTACTCCTGTAGTAATCTACATGGGCCACTTACCTCCAGTGCTTTACAAATCCCAGATCTGAAAGATGGAGGCATGGGTGGAAACACTATGCCTCCTTGCACAACCAAGTGTAAAGACAACAAAGTTGTCTTTTGTTACCAAAGTTTTAGTAACAAAAATGCAGCCAAAACACAAAATTGAACTGTACGGAAATCCAACAACAACGAACCATTCATCCAGACCAGTAAGAGGGGTGGAGTCAGCAGTGAAGCGGGTCGGGCAGGAAAGATCAGCTGGACTGGTGTAGGAGCGCAGGCGGCAGTTGGCAGATCCCAGGCGTGGGGTGGCAACAGGCGGACCCAGTGAGGGTGCGAGGTGGCTGACCGCGGTCACACATTCACATGCAGATAAACCAAGTGAAGGAGCGAGCATTGACACAGACTGCTCAGGCCATGGCCCCAGCGATGGGAATTAGAGCCTGAAAACACCAATTGGAAAGACTCAGGGTCCAGGTGCCGGGAAAGGCTCCCAGGCTCACAGAGAATTTGTTGGAGAGACCCACAGGGTCCTGGAGGGTGCACAAGCACACAAACCTGGGAACCAGCACCAGAAGGGCCCAATTTGCTTGTGGGAAGTGGCAGAGGGGACAGAAATCTGAGAGAGAGCAGAACAAACGCCACTGCCCCTGTCTGACCCCACCCCCACTACAGCATCACAACCCAGCAACCTGGGTTGCCCCGCCCTGGTGAACACCTAGGGCTCCACCCCTCATACGTAACAGGTGCAAACAGACCAAAACATTATGGCTCAAGAACAGCTCAAAGCCCCAGAGCCAATAAATCTAAGCGACCAAGACATAGTTAACCTTTCAGATGCACAGTTCAAAATACTGGTGATCAGGATGCTCACAGAATTGGTTGATTTTAGTCACAAATGAGAGGAACAAATGAAGGCTAAACTAAGTGCAATGAAGGGAAGTGCACAGGAAACCAATAGTGATGGAAAGAAAACTGGGGCTCAAGGGAGCGGACCAGAATGAAGAAAAAAATGACCAAACAGAAAAGAATGAAGAAACAAGAATTCAAGAAAATGAGGAGAGGCTTAGGAATCTCCACAACATCTTTAAATGTTCCAACATCTGAATTATAGGGGTACCAGAAGGGGAAGGGGAACAGCCATGAGTGGAAAACTTATTTGAACAAATAGTAAAGGAGAACTTCCCCAATCTGGCAAAGGAAATAGACTTCCAGGAATTCCAGGAAGCTCAGAGAGTCCCAAGGAAGGTGGACCCGAGGAGGAACACACCAAGGCACATCATCATTACATTAGCCAAGATTAAAATGAAGGAGAGAATCCTAGAAGCAGCAAGAGCTAAGGGGACAGTCACCTACAAAGGAGTTCCCATCAGACTGTCAGCTGATTTCTCAAAAGAGACCTTACAAGCAAGAAGGGGCTGGAAAGAGGTATTCCAAGTCATGAAATCCAAAGACCTACATCCAAGATTGCTCTATCCAGCAAAGCTTTCATTTAGAATGGAAGGGCAGATAAAGTGATTCTCCGGTAAGGTCAAGTTCAAGGAGTTCATCATCACCAAGCTCTTATTATATGAAATGTTAAAGGGACTTGTCTAAGAAAAAGAAGATTAAAAAAATATGAGCATTGAAAGGACAACAAACTCACAGTTATTAACAATCACACCTAAAACAAAAGCAAACTAAGAGGACAGCTAGATCAGGAGCAGAAACAGAAATGGAGATCACAAAGGGGGGGAATCGTGGGGGAGGGGTGTGCAGGGTGGAGGGGAATGAAGGGGGGATAGGACAACTGTAATGGCATATCAATAAAATATATTTTTAAAAAGAACAGTTCTGAGCATTTCTCCCATTTTGGCACTATAATGAGATTCTGACTGTCCAGAAGTGAAAACACTGCAAACAATAAAAGGTTATGCCTTCATGGAGTTTGAATCTGAAGATGTACCAAGGTAGTTGCTAAAACAATGAACAACTGCCTTTTTGGTGAAGTCTTGAAGTGTTATTTTATGCTTGAGGAAGTTTGTAGAGAGTGGCATACCCATCACATCCAGCAGTCAAGCAGTATAACCAGAACTGGATACATCTTCAAAGGCTGTGAATGAAGAAGCCATTTGAAAAGAATTACTCAGGAAGAGATTAGCTAAGAAAACTAATTAATTATAATTTTCCTTCTAAGTAAAAATTAATGACAATTTTCCTTTATTGATTTTTACATAAAAATTTAAAAAGCAATGCTTCAAACACTGATCTTCAGAAATCTACAAACAGCCAGGCTTTACCTAAGAAGAAAAAAGAGGTTTCAGTCACGCTTAACACTCCTGAGAATACTGCATGACCAGGGTTCCACACCAGTGTATACACCAATGATTTTGGAGAAATGAAAATCTAAAGTGGCTGAAATAAATGATGATGAAAGTAATGAAAGTTTTCAGATAGCCCTTATCTGGCATAAAAGAAGAAACACAATAGACTGAAACACCTACATGGTCAAGGAAAAAAGATGAAAGTAGTCAGTGATTCTGAATATAATACTTCTGAAAAATGTGATTTTATGATGAGGGCTGATTTTTTTTTTTTGTATTTAAGTAGATACAATGTAATGCAACTGTTGACAAGACTAATAATGGGGGTCGTGGAGGAACACTGTTGGTTCCAGTCAGTAAGGAAAGCAATCGGTAATTTTGGCTTGCCTCCCTGGCTGAAATAAACCAGCTTGTAGTAGCCAGGCGCAAGCTGTCCTTTTGTCCCAGTCTCTTAGTTTTCTTTGTAGATTCTCTCTCTTTAGTTACTCTGCCTAGATAGAAGGGTCATCATTAATTTCAAGTTTAAACACTAAACTGCAGTCTTTGTTGTTACCATCAAATAAAGAAAATAAAATCTTTAAAAAAAAATTCTACCAGCCCAACTTGCTTTCTGCCCTATTTGCAGGATGAAGAATCCCCATCTAAGGGCCAAACTGGCTGAGGTGTTGGAAGCAGTGATGCCCCACCTGGATCAGACCCCAAATCCCTTGGTATCCAGTGTGTTCCACCGAAAACGTGTGTTTTGCAACTTTCCCTATGCACCCCACCTTGCAGAAGCTCTAATCAAGGTCTTTGTGGACATCGAGTTTACAGGTAAAGCAGTCTAGAACTGGAAAGCTGATACTTGTGGAGTTTCATTGCTTGAACAGTATTTGAGTATCAGGAAAGTATCATCATTTATTGTGCCAGCCTTGATGCTGAGTGCTTTTTCTTTTCTTACATAGTCTCATGAATATGTCACTGGAAAGTTTTACTGTATTATCCTCACTTTACATGTTGAGACATGGATCCTGAAAAAGATTAAGTTATTCATCATACAACTGAGTGATAGACTTAGGTCTGTCTCACCTTAAAAAAAAACCCACACACTCTTACCAGCTTTGTTATATTGCTTGATTAAATCATAATCAAATTAGGCTATCCAATTAAAACTTGAGCCTTTATTTTCTCTGCTTCAAAATTGCAGAATATTGGATAAAGAGACAGTGTGCTGGTTGAGGTATTCTTTTATCCAGACTGTCTACTCTCTAACAGTCTAATTGTTAGATTAAGAATAACAGCAGGCGTCCTGGCTGTTATTGGGCAGTCAGTGGATTAGTGCTGACTTGGGAACTGTGGGGTCGCTGGTTCAGTTCCTGGTAGGGGTGCATGCCTGGGTTGTGGGCCAGGTCCCCAGTGGGGGCTTGTGGGAGGCAGCTACACATCGATGTTTCTCTCCCTTTCTTTCTCTCCCCCTTCCCCTCTCTGAAGATAAGTAAATAAAAATCTTAAAAAAAAAAAACCCAAAAAACAATAACATCAGGCAACGTTCCCTTTCTCCTCTGACCTTTGGAGATCTAATCCTGAGATGCTGTGTTTGAGTAAGTAGTACCCCATCTCAATTAGTAAACAAAATGTTAAGCAGTATTTAAGACCCCTTTTAAAGGGGATACCCTACTATCCAATGATAAATACAACATTTTTTATTTTATTTTTCAATGACAGTTTACATTCAGTATTATTTTCCTGTTAGTTTCAGGTATACAGCCTAGTGGTTAGACAATCATATACTTTATAAAGAGACATTTAACATTTTGTCGGTTGCCTTTACATATTTGGATTTTTACTTTGTCACTTGCTACCCTGAGCCTTGGTTTTTTCATGTATACAATGGGTTGAAATGACAAGTGAGGTAATGCATGTAAATCTTCATAATATATGAGAAGTTTCGTAATAAATTGCTGCACTTATTATATGGTCATTACAACAACCCTTTGATTGTAATAATAGAGGGTGTATTATAATATGCCTTATTTCTGAGGAAGTGGAAGTTGCAACATGTTAAGAGACTTGCATTATATGGAGCAGAAGGAATACTTAGGTCTTCGAACTCCATATCCCAGTCTCTGCCTCATATATGACCCAGCCTATAGTGCTCTCTAGTGGTACCTTTGGTATGTCAGAAGCAATATAAGCCTCAGATTTTTATCTCCTGGCCTGATTTTTTTCAGGGTAATTAAGAACCATTAGACTACACAGTTGGTATGTAATCTATAAAGAATGTGGGGATTACTTAATATCCCATTCTGCAAATGGCTGTCACGGCCATAGTGGCCAGCTCAGAGGCTTCATGCAAAGTCTGATAAATACTCTACATTTGAAGTGGAAGCATTTGTTTCCCTTGGCTTTTATTGTACAGTTTGATCCTTGTTCTCGTCTGTAGAAGGTAGACTTTTGTTCTTTCAGTAAGGAAATAAGTGTGTAAGTGTAGCCAAACACTTGGCTACACTCTAGGCCTTTATAAACTTACAAGGCAGATTTTGTCAGTAGTCTTGACACATTCAGAATGAAGGAAAATGGCCACACATAGCAAAAGCTCTTACTCTTCCTCTAATAGCACCACCTTTGCTGGTGTTTTGCTCTTACCTTACTCCAGGAGACCCCCATCAATTTGAACAGAAGTTTAATTACCGCCGTCCCATGTATCCCATTCTAAGGTACATGTGGGAAACAGATACCTATCGAGAAAGCATTAAGGTGAGAGCTTTCAGTGAAACCAAAACTTCATTATCTGAGTTTTGCTTCAGATAAGCCCAGTAAGTTGTGGTTTAGTACTAAAATGATTTCTTCTTGGGCTGGAACTTACAGGATTTGGCTGATTATGCCTCTAAGAATTTAGAAGCCATGAATCCCCCACTTTTTCTCCGCTTTCTTAACCTGCTGATGAACGATGCCATCTTCCTTTTGGATGAAGCCATACAGGTAAAAGAAAAAAAGATTAACTGATCAAATCATGACCAGTACATACTTTTCACCATTTAATCATAATAGAGTAATCTTCTTGCTTGTAGTATTAGTTTTAGATACCAAAAATTTGCCAGTAGTAGTATGCCACCAACCTTGCCATTGCAGAACTTGAGAAATATTGTTCCATTAGAGATCAAGGCTCAGTGAAGCCTCAAGCTGGGATAATACTTTGGCAGAGGGTGGAAAAGAACATGTGATGAGGCCAAACTAAGGTACACTGGCAGAGCTGATTGGTCCAACACTAACAAAGAAATCAGCACCTTGCATTTGGTCACTGAATTTCAACCTCATCCACCCGAACACATTGTAGCAGTAGCTCACTAGGGCAATGATTCTTATCCCTCTCCTAAAAGATTCTGATATTTACACCACTGCTTGAAAAAAATCTGTTTGGGGTCAGTATTCATCTCTCTACTGCTTCCCAACTCTTCAGCTGTATTTAAAATACAAGTTTCACAAAGTACACAGTGAGTGCCTCTCAGCTCCTTCGATATATCTTATCCTTTACCCTCCTTGTGAAGCTTCCTATTTTTCCTATAAAAACTTCCCGTATCTGCAACAGCTATAATATAGGGCAGTGACCCAAAGGGAGGTGCACCAGGCAAGCCGTGAGGGCAGCCTACTGGACAGCCATCAGTTCCTCATAGTGATTAGCAAATCTCCCAGCAACTTGCATTTAATTTCTGAGAAAAGTTTCCTACTTTTTCATAATCCTATAAGATTTTTAGATAGATTTTCTTAGAAAACAAGAATAAGCCATGTAATAAACAGACCCTTTTAAGCAAGAGCTATGTGACACAAAAAATGACACAGATGGCATTTTCATGGGGCCATAAATTTAACAGATTTGCTACAACAGCAAGGAAGAGAATTTTAAATATGGGTCACCTTCCAAACATATTGGATGTTTGATAAAGCCTTGTTTTTTGATAAACAATTTTTAGGAGTTTTTTGTTGTTTTTCATCTTTCAGGAAGGATTCATCCTTTTTTTTTTTTTCATTGTAGCTTGTTTGTTTTTGCTGGGGTTTCATATGTTACATTATTTATCCTCCTTTCTGTTTCAAAGACTAATATATCTAGGGGAATTACCAATAAGTCTACTAAGCCTGAAACAAAGCTATATGAAGCCATAGTTTCTTCTTTTTTTCCTCTTATTCTAGAGCTAATTTTTTTAGCATTAGTCCTGTGCTGAGAAGTAAAGCCTTGTGCCTCTAATGTAGTCCCTGGTTTTCCCAGCATAGTGGACTCAATTTTAAGTAAGACTTCTTAAATATCATCTTCCCTTCAACCTCATTTTTTTCTCTGATTTTTCTCAACCTCTGGTTTCTATAGTACTTGAGCAAGATAAAGATTCAACAAATTGAGAAGGACCAAGGTGAATGGGATAGTCTGACTCCAGAAGCCCGTCGAGAGAAGGAAGCTGGCCTACAGATGTTTGGACAGCTGGCACGTTTCCATAATATTATGTCCAATGAAACAATTGGCACCCTTGCCTTTCTGACATCAGGTAAGGAAGTAAAGCATTGCCTTCCCAAAAATACAGTGGTCAAGATCTGTTTCATTTGAGTGATCAGCCCAGCTGAAACTCAGACTCTAGTGACTATCCTCTACAGTAGGAGAGAGAAGTGAATCACTAGAAAAGCTTCAAAAATGATGATTCCACCCTGGCCTGTGCAGGTCCAATTCCTGGTCTGGGTGCATACAATCCCCAGTCCACGTGAGTAAGGGAGGCAAGCAATAAAAGCTTCTCTCTCACATCCTCTTTCTAAAGAGATGTTTCTTTCTCTCCCTTCCTCTCTCTCTAAAAGTAATGAAGAAATGTCCTTAGGTGAGGATTTTTTAAAAAAATGATGATGCCCATCATTGACATAGGAATGAGAAATTGACCACCTTACACAATTTCCAGAAAGCATAAGTGGGTATAATTTTTCATGAGGACAAATTAGCCACATAAATATGTTGGGGGCAAAGGGGAGGATTATTAACCTGAAAAAATATTCCTGAATTCTGGTAGATCAAAGACATTTATCTCCACCCCCTCTAGAGCTACAATGTCCAATTCAGTAGCCACTTACCACATATGGCTAGCAAATATTTGAAATTGTGGCTTGTCTGAATTGAGATGTGCTGCAAGTAAATATATACTGAAAACTTAGTTTTAAAAAAGAAATATTTGGCCCTGGCTGGTACAGCTTAGTGGATTAAGTGCCGGCCTGTGAACCAAAGGGTTCCAGGAACCCACTCAGGGCACATTCCTGGGTTGCATGCCAGGTCCCTATAGGGGGCGCTCAAGAAGCAACCACACATTGATGTTTCTCTCCCTCTCTTTTTCCCTCCCTTCCCCCTCACTGCAAATTGAAAAAAAAATACTTTTTTTAAAAATATATTTTATTGATTATGTCATTACAGTTTTCCTATTTCCTCCCTTCATTCCCCTCCACCCTGTACACCCCCTCCCCCACTATTTCCCCCCTTTAGTTTATGTCCACATGTCTCAAGTTCTTTAGATTCTGTATTTCCCATACTATTCTTGCCCTCCCCCCTGTCTATTTTCTACCTACCATCTATGCTACTTATTTTCTGTACCTTCTCTCCCTTTCTCCTCCTCCCACTCCCCTGTTGCTAACCCTCCATGTGATCTTCATTTCTATGGTTCTGCTCCTGATCTAGCTGTCCTCTTAGTTTGCTTTTGTTTTAGGTATAGTTGTTAATAACTGAGTTTTCTGTCCTTTCACTGTTCATCTTTTTTATCTTCTTTTTCTTAGATAAGTCCCTTTTAACATTTCATTTAATAAAGGCTTGCTGATGATGAACTCCTTGAATTTGATCTTATCTGAGAAGCACTTTATCTGCCCTTCCATTCTAAATGAAAGCTTTGCTGGTTAGAGCAATCTTGGATGTAGGTCTTTGGATTTCATGACTTGGAATACTTCTTTGCAGCCCATTCTTGCCTGTAAAGTCTCTTGAGAAATCAGCTGACAGTCTGATGGGAACTCCTTTGTAGGTGACTATCCCCTTATCTCTTGCTGCTTCTAGGATTCTCTCTTTCATTTTAATCTTGGCTAATGTAATGATGATGTGCCTTGGTGTGTTCCTCCTCAGGTCCACCTTCTTTGGGACTCTCTGAGCTTCCTGGATTTCCTGGAAGTCTGTTGCCTTTGCCAGATTGGGGAAATTCTCCTTTACTATTTGTTCAAATAAGTTTTCCACTCATGGCTGTTCCTCTTCTTCTTCTGATACCCACATAATTCTGATGTTGAAGCGTTTAAAGATGTCCTGAATGTTCCTAAGCCTCTCCTCATTTTTTTGAATTCTTGTTTCTTCATCCTTTTCTGTTTGGTCATTTTTTTTCTTCCTTCTGGTCCACTCCCTTGATTTGAGTCCCAGTTTCCTTCCCATCACTATTGGTTTCCTGAGCATTTCCCTTCATTTCAATTAGTTTAGCCTTCATTTGTTCCTCTAATTTGTGACTAAAATCAACCAGTTCTGTGAGCATCCTGATCACCAGTGTTTTGAACTGTGCAACTGATAGGTTGGCTATTTCTTGATTGCTTAGAGTTATCGGTTCTGGGGCTTTGAGTTCTTCTTGAGCCATAATGTTCTGATCTGTTTGCACCTGTTATGTATTAGGGGCAGAGCCCTAGGTATTCACCAGGCCCCAGGTCACTGGGTTGTGATGCTGTATGTGGGGATGGGGTGAGAGAGGGGCAATAGCAGTCCCCTCTGCTGCTTCCCACTGCTGGGGCCTGTGCAATCTATCTTCCTGCTTGATCCTTTGCCTGGCTTATCTGCTTGTGAGTATGTGACCGCGGTCAGCTGCTGCCTTGCACCCTCACTGGATCTGCCCATCGCCACCCCACACCTGGGATCTGCCAACCACCACCCACGCACCTGGGTCAGTCTGGCCAAGTTTTCCTGCACAACCCCACTCTGCCAGTCACTGGCTCCACCCCTCTGCCAGTCTGGCTGAACAGTTTGTTGTTGTCAGACTTCCATATAGTTCAATTTTCTGTGTTTTGGTTGCATTTGTTTGTTTGTTTGTTTTTACTAAAACTTTGTTGTCTTTAAACATGGTTGTGCGAGGAGGTACAATGTTTCCACCTACACCACCATCTTGGCCAGAAGTAAAAAACTTTTTTGAATAAAGAAAATTTGATGAATAACTTTTGTGTTGCTTACACACAAAATGACAACAAAGGATCATCAGATATTTGAGGAAATCTTCTAACATGAAACAGATAATAAATGAAAATCTTTGTAATCTCAAAGGGATAAGAGAAGTACAGCATGTCAGCAGAAGGGTCAAAGATAAATTTAAGGAACTTTTAAAAAAGATTTCATTTATTTACTTTTAGAGACAGGAAGCGAGGGAGAAAGAGGGAGAGAGAAATATTGATATGTGAGAGAAACATCAATGGATTGCCTCTTGCATACCCATAACCAGGGACCTGGCCCACAACTTGGGCATGTACCCTGGCTGGGACCTTTCAGTTTGTGGAATGATTCCCAACCCACTGAACTACACCAGTCTGGGCATTCAAGGAACTTTTCCATGAAAGCAGAACAGAAAGAATTTAAATCCTTCTACAGCTACATCAAAAAATACAACTAAACTACAGAACAGCCATCATTCAGAACTATCTAAAGCCTAGCAGAACACAAGTTCCACAACTAAGATTATAAAGAAGAGGCTGCGGGCCAAGATGGAGGTGTAGGTGGACACACTGTGCCTCCTTGTACAACCGAAATTAAGGACAACAAAAATTTAGAAACAAACAAAAAAAAACAACCAGAACTGACAGAAAATTGAATCCAGACCAGTAAGAGGGGTGGAATCGGTGGCCAGTTGAGAGGGGTCACAGCAGGAAAAAGTGGGTGGACTCCTGGTGGACCCGGGAGTGCAGGCGGCAGTTGGCAGACCCCAAGTTCGGGGAGACAATGAGCAGATCCAGTGAGGCATGCAAGGCAGCTGGCTGACTGTGGTCACACGTTCCCGCATAGATAAACCAGGAGAAAACGGGAAGGGAGACAGACCCTGCAACCCAGAGCCCCAGTGCCAGGAAATAAAGCCTAAAATCACTAATTGAAAACACTCGTGGGGATTGAGGTGCCTGGAGAGACTCCTAGCCTCACAGGAGAGTTTGTTGGAGACACCCACAGGGTCCTAGAATGTACACAAGCCCACCCACCTGGGAACCAGCACCAGAAGGGCCCAATTTGCTTGTAGGAAATAACAGAAGGGATTGAAATCAGAGAATAGACCAAGCGCCATTGTTCTCTCTCTGACCCTACCCCCACATACAGCGTCACAACTGAGTAACTGGGTTGCCCCACCCTGGTGAACACCTAAGGCTCTGCCCCTCACTGCTTAACAGGCGCAACCAGACCAAAAAAAAAAGAAGAAGAAAAAAATGGCTCAAATGGAAGAACAGATCAAAGCCCCAGAGCCAATACTTTTAAGCAACCAAGAGATAGCCAACTTATCAGATGCACAGTTCAAAACACTGGTGATCAGGATGCTCACAAAATTGGGTGAATTTGGTTGCATTTTTTGGTGAAAAAATGAAGGCTACACTAAGTGGAATGAAGGAAAATGCACGGGGAACCAACAGTGATGGGACGAAAACTGAGTCTCAAATCAATGGAGTGGACCAGAAGAAAGAAAGAAATGACCAAACAAAAAAGAATGAAGAAACAAGGATTCAAAAAAATGAGGAGAGGCTTAGGAACCTCCAGGACATCTTTAAATGTTCCAACATCAGAATTATAGGGGTACCAGAAGGGAAAGAGGAAAAGCAATAAACTGAAATCTTACTTGAACAAATAATAAAGGAGAACTTCCCCAATCTGGCAAAGGAAATAGTCTTCCAGAAAGTCCAGGAAGCTCAGAGAGTCCCAAAGAAGTTGGACCCAAGTAGGAACACACCAAGGCACATTATAATTACATTAGCCAAGATTAAAATGGAGAGAATCCTAGAAGCAGCAAGAGATAAGGGGACAGTCACCTACAAAGGAGTTCCCTTCAGACTATCCTCTGATTTCTTAGACCTTACAGGCAAGAAGGGGCTGGAAAGAAATATTCCAAATCATGAAAGACAAGGACCTACATCCACGACTGCACTATCCAGCAAAGCTTTCATATAGAATGAAGTGCTTCTCAGATAAGGTCAAGTTAAAGGAGTTCATCATCACCAAGCCCTTATTATATGAAATGTTAAAGGGATTTATCTAAGCAAAAGAAGATAAAAAATATGAACAGTAAGAAGATAGCAAACTACCAATTATTAACAAGCACACCTAAAACAAAAGCAAACTAAGCAAACAACTAGAACAGGAACAGAAACACAGAAATGGAGATTACATAGAGGGTTAGCAACAGGGGAGCGGGAGAAGGAGAGAGGGGGAAAAGATACAGAGAATAAGCATAGACGGTAGGTTGAAAATAGAGGGAGGGCAAGAATAATATGGGAAATGTAGAAGCTAAAGAATTTATGATACATGGTCATGAACTTAAGGGGGGAATGTGGGTGGGTGGCAGGGGTGTGCAGGGTAGAGGGGAATGAAGGGGGAAATGAGACAATTGTAATAGCATAATCAATAAAATGTATTGTTTAAAATATGAAAAGAAAAGAGGCTGCATTGATACTAGTAGGAAGGGCAGAGACACAGAACGGGCTGGTCTCAGAGTCACATATGGCAGATAAAAAGAGGGAAGGATGTCTTGGCTTCGGAGGTCTCCCTTAAGGAGTAAGAGGTCCACACCCCACAAAGGGCCCCCTAGCCCAGGGATTGTGGCTGAGTGAGATTCAGGGCTTCTGGAGTTCCTCTTAAAGGGCTCATGCATAGACTTACTCAGACTCACTCCCTCTGAGTTTCAGCACTGGAGCAGTAGAGTGAAAGGCATCAGGGACATACAGGGAGGAACTGAAGTATCTGGCATCAGGCAAGGAGAGGCAGCTTTCTCCTGGACAGAAGTACTGGCAGGGACCATAGTTTCTTTGCTGAGCACTGTCACACCCCCACTTCCTGCCCCCTCCCCAAGACACACACACAAAAAGCCAGCAGGCAGGCACCATATCTGAATCTCCATCAACCTGGCTATCACTGTTCTCCTTGCCCAGGGGATTCCCTGAGACCCCATCTAACCTACTTCATACAAATAACCTATCTTGGCTCATGCTTCAGACTCCTAAAATCTCCTAAAGTAAATAAAATATTTTTTTTAAAAAGAAAGAAAGCCTACATATAACTTTTTTTAAAAGATTTTATTTTTAGAGAGGGGAAGGGAGGGAGAAAGATGAAGAGAAACAACAATGTGTGCTTGCCTCTTCAGCACCCGCTTTGGGGACCTGGTCCACAACCCGGGCATGTGCCCTGACTAGGAATCAAACTGAAATCCCTTTGGTTCACAGGCAGGTGCTCAATCCACTGAGCCACACCAGCTGGGACAACCTACATATAAGTTTTGACTTCCCAAAACTTAACTACTAATGTCCTACCGTTGACCAAAAGCATTACCAACAGTATAGTCAGTTAACACATATTTTGTGTTATATGAATCGCATACTGTATTCTTTCAATAAAAGAAGCTAGGGAAAAAATGTTACTAAGAAAATCATAAAAAAGAAAAAATACATTTATGATACTTATTTTTAAAATCTGCATATAAGTGGACCCATGTAATTCAAACCTGTGTTGTTCAAGAGTCAACTGTGTTAACAAAATGTTAACAGTGTTTATTTCTTGTTGGCAATTTTTGTATTTGTTTGCTTTTGCTTGTCTATATTTTCTAATATTACTGCAATGAAAATGTATTGCTTATGTAATTTAAAAAATAGTAGTCCCCAGAAGTCTCTAAGCAGAACTCCTTAACACATAAGTAAAAAATTGCTAATGGATTAAGTTTTCACAGACTGGCTTCTTTTCCAGAGATCAAATCACTTTTTGTGCATCCTTTCCTGGCTGAGCGCATCATCTCCATGCTGAACTACTTTCTGCAGCATCTGGTTGGCCCCAAGATGGGGGCCTTAAAAGTCAAGGACTTCAGTGAATTTGACTTCAAACCCCAGCAGCTCGTATCAGACATCTGCACTATCTACTTAAATCTTGGGTACCTGAGATTTAAATTGGGCAAGTCAGAGGGGATGTTAAGGTTTTAATTTGGGTTTTTGTTAATAGAATGACTGGTTGGTAATTAGGTAGAAATAGAAATCATTCATTTCTAGTTGGTTAATGAAAGAATCATCTGTAGTTTTAAATCATCAGATTTTATACGACCTGTGGTTCATCATGTAGAATTTTTAACATTCTGCCTAGATTTTTGCAAAATAAACTTTGCTGGTTGTACTGTTGTTTGGAAAGGCAGAATTCTTTAAAGGCCACAGAATACTTGATAGACTTCCTAAAAATTAGAAGAAATCTTTCTGTAGCAAAAGAATATTCATGGCATTTAAGTGAAGGGCACCCTTGTTCCTCAACCCATTTGTCATCTCCTCTGACACTCCATTTCTTTCCAATGCTGACCTTCCAGGGATGAGGAGAATTTCTGTGCCACTGTGCCTAAGGATGGACGTTCCTATTCCCCAACTCTCTTTGCACAGACAGTCCGAGTCCTGAAGAAAATAAATAAACCTGGGAATATGATTATGGCTTTCAACAATTTAGCAGAGAGAATCAAGGTAAGGAGGATAGTTTGTTTATTAACATGTTTTATAAAAATCACATTATTGCCCTGCCTGGTGTAGCTCAGTGGATTGAGTGCTGGCCTGTGAACAGAAAGGTCTCTGGTCAATTCCCAGTCGGGGCACATGCCTGGGTTGTGGGCTAGGCCCCTGGTGAGGGCATGTGAGAAGCAGCCAATTGATATTCCTTTCCCTCTCTTTCTCTCTCCCTTCCCCTCTCTCTAAAAAGAAACTTAAAAAAAAATCACATTGTTAATTCAGCTCTTCTGCTTTTTACCCTGTTTCAGGGGGATAAAATCATTGTCTTGAGAAAACATAAACACGATTCCTTCTGGTTAGTCAATAACTAGAACAGTATACTGTATTCTTAATACTACTGTTTTCAATGTGAGGGTGAGAACTGAAAATTAATTTAGGAAGCTTCTGCTAAAAGAGCAGAATGTACAGAGTTTTATAAGCTGTTTTCACGAAAACTTTTGTGTGGTGTTACAAATAGATTTGAAAATCTGTATTGCTAATGGAAAAGAACTTTTTAGAATAGAATTCAAGATGAGTACTTTTTTTTTAAGATTCTATTTATTTATCTTTAGAGGGGAAGGGAAGGAGAAAGGGAGAGTAATATCAATGTATGGTTGCCTCTCGTGTAACCTCTCGTGTAACCTCTCGTGTATGGTTCCCCTGCTGGGAACTGGCCTGCAAGCCAGGCATGTGCCCTGACCAGGAATCGAACCACAATCCTCTGGTTCACAGGCCCACGCTCAGTCCACTGAGCTATACCAGCCAGGGCTAAGATGAGTACTTTTTATCATTGATTTTTATTGACTTTCTCTGTTCTCTATATTTGTGGTTGGTAGTTGGCTTATGTGGGAATAGTCATACATTTAATGTATTTTTTAAAAGATTTTATTTATTAATTTTCAAGAGGGGTAAGGGAGGGAGAAGAGTAGGAGAAACACTGATCAGTTGCCTCTCACATACCCCCAACCAGGGACCCGGCCCAAAACCCAGGCATGTGCCCTGACCAGAAATCGAATTGGCGATCTTTCAGTTTGTGGGACGATGCCCAAGCCACACCAGTCGGGGTGTTATAGCCATACGTTGTAAAGATTAAAATACTATATTGTATTTAGCTAATCCCTTTTGCTGGAGTATGACAGAGCTCCATTAGCAGTTATGAAAAAGGAAAAATCATGGCATTTCATCTGGATAGAACACTTCTCTCATTGATACCAGTCTTCCCTTCATGGAGTTACTTATTTCTTAAGTTGGGCTTCATCTTGGCCTAGAGTTTAGCTAGACAGGACCCTGAGGAACTAGAGTTATGAAAGAACCAAATATTGAAGCCACTTGTAAATTCTTATACCTTTTTGTACCTAAAACCAAAAACTGCTTTTCATACACAGGCTGCATAAGTGACTTTGTAATTATGCAAATAATAACCCTCCACCTCATCCCCTTTTGAATTATGACATTTACAACAGGACTGTTGCCAGAAAGGTTTATGGGATGTCTTTCTTTTCCCTTTAACACTTCAGCCCATTTTGAGTCATGACTGCTGACAGCTGAGCCAAAATGAAGTTTCAGAATTGGGGCTGAATACTAAATTTGCTCTTATCCATCTTGGCTTATTTAAAAAATAAAGTTGAGAATTGTCATTGTCACTATAAAGTGTTATTACCTTTATATATATCTTTTAAGGTTATATACCCTTTAAGGTTTAGTCATTGAGCATTTTGAATTCAGCTGCCCTTGAATTCACCTTAACTACTAGGTGTTTATGCTCAGTCTCTAGCAGACCTTCAACAACAGGAAGAGGAGACCTATGCAGATGCCTGTGATGAGTTCCTGGACCCCATCATGAGCACACTGATGTCTGACCCTGTGGTACTGCCATCTTCCCGAGTCACTGTGGATAGATCCACCATTGCCAGACATTTGCTCAGGTATGCCAGCCCAAACAAGCAGTCTCAAGAGTACAGATGTATGATTCTTTGCTGTCATCTTTTTCTCCCATATTTCTAATTACGATGTAGTATACCCAACAGATGTCAATACTGTTGATTTACTAATGTGTTGGGGAAGAATCAGTAGAGATATATTACTTGATTGGTAAGTATTTAAATACCCAAAACAAGACACCCTGTTGAGAAATGCTGGTTCTAATCTTACCTGTTCCTTCCTTAAGGAAATAGTTTCTATTAACATATGTTATAAAATATAGTAACCCAAAGTATAACTGGACTTTAAATTGTTTTAGTTTTATTAAAATGGGGTATTTTTTTCATTCAGATTTTAAACTATATGCATCATATGGGTTAACCCACATTCCGCTTCTGCTGTTGAATTCAGCCATGGTGTCCAGGAGTTTTCCCTGTTGTATGTGCAGTGTTACATAGAAATGGTTACTGAGAGACTCTGCCTATTTAAAATTAAGATATATAAGCTGAACCAAATTTAAGGAAATACAGTTTTTTAAGTATCAGTAAAGAAGGATTTTCAACTTTATGGTAGTTGGTATTAAGCATTCACTATACACATGAATGACTTTACCAAAGTGTGAATGAAAATGTAAATGTATGTTTTATTGTAACATCAGAATGAAAAAGAAAAGATATATCAGCCCTTAAATGATGTTATAAACCTTCTTACCTGTCAGGAAGCCATAATCTGCATCTACTTGTATAGCAATCAGCTAACTAAATCAAGTGTCAATTCACAAGGCTTTTTCCCTTAACATCTTATTTCACAGGGTCTGGCAAAAAAAACTCCTGCTTGAGTATGGTTGGTAGGGTAGGGTAGTAATATCGGTGTAATAATTTATGGTTTTAATTTTAACATTTCACCTAAAATATGAGGTGAAATTTCACCTAAAATATGGTCTGCTTGAGTGTGATATTGTTGTGTTATAGAATTCCATGCTTATGATTTTGCAGTTAAAGATTTTGTAATAAATAGGGGGTCGTTATTTGTGCCAAACCCTGTATTTTGAGAGCCTGTCACTAAAACTACAGACAGCTCTTCATGTTGTCACGAGTGTACAGGGTCTCTACCTTAGGGAAATACAGTCAAATATCATCTGAACAACAGTGTTGAGATGAATTTTGTTAAAAAAGCAGAAAGACAAAGTAGCTAAATAATCTGCAAAAAACCCCACAAAACCCAGAGAAACAAAAGGAGCAACTGGAATAAATACTGTGACCTAAACAAACCATTCTTTCCAACCTCAATTCAGCATTTAATTCAAACTTACAGTGTACCCTAGCTTCAGTCTCACAGTGAGACCCCAGGTGTTCTAGTTTTGGCTTTGGATGTTAGAATTCATAGAAATAACCCCATTTTCCTTTCTCTCTTTGTCCCAGTGACCAAACAGATCCCTTTAACCGTAGTCCCCTCACCATGGACCAGATCCGGCCAAACACAGAACTAAAAGAAAAAATCCAACAGTGGCTCGCAGAGAGGAAACAACAACAAAAGGAACAACTGGAATAAATACTGTGACCTAAACAAACCAAAAACCAACCCCAGAGTATAGATAAACAATTGTTTGTGATTTCTCTTTGGTTCTGCTTTTTTTTTCTTTTACTAAATTAGAGAACTAACTGTTCTTGCTCAGATAATGATAATTAATATTTCTAAGACTTATTTACCATGTTCTGGCTTGCAGGAAATTATAGTTATAGTATTACCAAGTTCAAAAATCATCATTAAGTTTTACCCTTTGTTCTCTCTTCCTATTCTTTTTCTCTTCTACCTTAAATGATATTAACTTCAACTATTAAAACTTCCTGCCACCTTACTCATTCTCTTCCAAGGACTGCTCAAACATCTTTGGCAAACACTGCTTTAAGTATATATCATATATTTGAGTGACATCACCTGAAAGTCCTGTGTTATCAAGGTGTTAACTAGTTTTCATGACCCAGACTTCGGCTTTTTTCCTTGTTAACAGCTCTGCAGTATTACAGGATAACATTTCACATATCTTGATGTCTGAGTAGACTTTTAAATAAGATGGTAGATGAGATGAAAAAAGAAGGAATCTTATGCAATTCTGTTGATAGCTCTTAATTTTGTATTAACTCAGAGATACAGTAGAGAACAAGAACTCTCTCATGGGGTTGTCATCACTGCAGAAAACTTAGACCTACAATATTTTTAGGAGGATTGACAAGACAAACCTGCAGTTTTGACACTTCAGAAAATTCTGAGGTGAAAGAATATAGGAAGCTATTGAGACCAATTTAGCTTATGGAAATCAGCTGCTACAAGGACTAGGCTTGAGCAGAGAAGTTGAACAACAAATATTGTAAGCAGGAAAAATGTAATTTTAAGATACTAATATCAATAGTATATCTCAGTATATATACACCACATGCTTTTTTAGATTGGTCTAGTATAAACTGAGTACCACTTTAAATTGTTTCTTCCATGGTAAGATGTATGCAGTGTGTGGCCAGTAACACTTACTCTAGACAAAATTATGAAATTATGAAATATATATAGTTAATGTTCAGGCTTACAAATTCAAGAATTGCTTGTAACTCAGCCTTAATGTCAGCAATTAACAAAGAAGCAATTTGAGCACAACCTTGTCCACAAACCATTTTAAATATCAACTTAGCCCCGTGTAATTAGTAGTAAGGTAGGCTGCACTTTTACAAGTTGAGCTTGAGTTCTCTACTCAGATGTGCAGCTTAACATGTTAAGTGTGAGGCATGTTCCCCTATACACTGTATCACTGTCCCTCTAAGCACAAAGATACCATAGGTGACAAGAAAAATGGTATGATCTGGAAAGGGGTCATTGCCTCACTTAGAGGACATTATTATCCATGTTGTCTTTCAAACAAGATGTCAATTATATAATATATCAAGTTTCTATCAATAGCCCTTGATATGTTTTTTATGGTATCAGCTGGGAAACTACAAATCAGAGGGCATCCCACACTAGATATAAAGATAGTGCTTATTGCTGTGCTTATAAATGAAAAGGGAAGTCTAAGACTTACAAATGTCAGAATGTAATATATAAATTCAGTGTGCTCCATGGGCTTTTAAGGCATGGTCGACAGGATTTGTTTAATTTAATTCCTTAAAATAAGCTTCATATCATATTTATTGTCCTCCTTTACTAAGAATGATCTGTGTATAAATAAGCTTCTACCTACTTGCATTTATCTTTGAAACCCAATCTAATAGGATGTTTTCATTTTTAAAGAAGGAAAAGACCAGAGTTTAGGGGAGAAAATTGAAGGAAAAATAGGCACAAAACCTCAGAAGGCAGTTGTTCCCAGGAGCTTTGTAGTCAACAACCTCCATGTTTGTACCTGTGTCGGTATTCAGATTGTAAGCCTTTTTTGCCAAGCTTTTTTTTTAAGCCCTTGTCCTGAAACTTCTAAGTGGCTATGGCACCATTAATGCCGCTGAATCTCTTTAAATTCATTACAAAGAAAAGTGTGTAGCTTAAGGCCACTATTGGTAAGGAAACTAAGTAATTTAAGAACATCCCAAAAATGAGGCTAAAAATTATTTTGGAACAACACAGTGCATATGTGCTCCAGAAGCTTAAAGAACTGTTTTGTTATGTGGAACTCAAGCAACTCTAAATCTATTAGAGTAGGCTTTCTGACATACCTAATTTTATGTGTTGGTTTTGCTGGAGTGTGATAGGAAAATGAAGACTCTTTAATCTGCTTCAATATTGCTTACTAAGAGGGTAATACTAAACATGGGGAATTAAGTGGGTTTTATCAAGCAATCAGGATTTCTTTAATGGATATGTAAAACCTGAAAGAAACTTGAAAGATTTTTAATGGTGTAGGTAAAGGTGCCATTTGCTGTTTGGTATCACACTCTACAAAAGCTTCATTACTTTATTTGATGCTGGTTGTTAAGCAGCCATTACACAGGATAAGTTTACTGAGGTGCCTTTACCAGCCAGAGACTGCAATGCTGATGACATGAGGAAATAATGCACATGCTCTAACTGCTAAACAGGAAAAGAACCTAAGGAACAAAATGAACATAACAACAAAATAACTGAAATAAAACAATCAGCATAACTGTATTTTGAAACATTCCAGGAAGGTTATTTCTTGTCAAACTGCCTGAGGGTGTTTGTTCAAAGCTTGTATTTAATAAAAAGATTGTCTAACTTACAATCTTTGCTATCCCTTCTTTTATTACAGTATTAAAAGCTAGTGGCAGTTTCAGAAATCCCTCTGGAAACTTAAAGGACTCTGACCTTCACTTTTGTTAGGGAGAATCAATTGTGACCTGGCTAACCTAACCTGCTTTACCAGATAACCTCTGGATCCTGTAGTTATCTTTGGAAGATAGTCTCCTAATCAGTTCACTTTTGGCTTCACTTTTCTTTCTCTGGCCTAAAACCCGGGTCTTTCATTTTAATCTTTTACAGTCTTGTTCCCCTTGCTCTTTGTTCCTGTACCACCTCTGCCATGCAAGGTGTTGGCCTAGATTAACCCAACCATTCCCTTCTCCAATATCCAAAATACCCAAAATATCCATGGTTGGAAAAAATTGACACAATCTTTAGGATACAACCACAAACTTGTGTTTTCTAATACTGCTCAACAACCCTTCTGAATCATTTTTAATTTTTTTATTTATTTTTAGAGAGAGAGAGGAAGGAAAGGAGAAAGAGAGGGACAGAAATATCAATGTACAGTTGCCTCTCGAGCACCCCCTACTGGGCACCTGGCCTGCAACCTAGGCATGTGCCCTGACTAGGACTCAAACCGGTGACCCTTTGGTTCACAGGCTGGCACTCGGTCCACTGAGTAACACCAGCCAGGGCTCATTTTTAACCTTTTTTAAATTGTATTGATTTGAAAGAGAAAGGGAGAGAAAAACCTCAATTTATGCATTCATTGGTTGATTCTTATATGTGCCCTGATGGGGGATTGAACCCACAACCTTGGCATATTGGGAGGACACTCTAACCAGGGCCTACCCTTCTATGTCTTTAATTTCAACAGCTATTCCAAACTTTAATGTCTTTCCTCAAGTTCTTTCCCACCCTCCCATTTATCCACACTCAGATGACCTTGCCTCTACTTCACTAGAAAGATACAGACTTCTAATTTCCACTTGCAGATTCTTCTCCTGTTATACCATCTGTGGAAAAGGACTCACCATTCAAAGGCTAATCCCTCCAATTTTCTTTTGTGCCTGATCAAGGATCATGTCAGTACCCCTTCTCTGTCTTCAATTTGTCCTTTGACTTCCACATCCCTGTTTGGGTGTTCTGATTTGTTTTCCTTTGTAGTTGTACTCATTCATTCACTCTGGCTTCTATCCTAATTTTTTGAAATTGCTCTAGCTAATATTACCATATTGCCAAATTAAGTTCAACATCCTTTAAGTTCTCTTTAGCATAGTGTAGCTGAATCACTCCACTGAAATTCTGCCCTTGACTCCTAATTTTTCTTTCCACCTCTAACCATACCCTCAACCAAAAACTTTTACTTATGCTCAGGCTTCCCCAGAATACATTACTTATCATTGTGTCTCTCAACAAATGCCACTTCCCTACTATATGTTTTCTTCCAGTCATGTTTAACCAAAAAGTTTCCACTCAGTAGTATATAGCTGTTCTATTACACATCAACTCAAGAATCTCCTTTACGAAATCTTCCCAGGTCAACAACATGCCTAATCTGAAACTGTTCTCACTTCTCTGTTTACCTTACAACCTCTTCAGATCCATCTCTGCCATTCACTAGTTACGTGACCATTTTTCAAACCTGGTCTTAAATAATGAGATCGCTGCCTAATTTACAGGCTTGCTTTTTTTTTTTAAGATTTTATTTCTTTTTAGAGAAAGGGGAGGGAGAAAGAGGTAGAGAAACACCAATCGGTTGCCTCTCCCCGCCCCCATTTGGGGACCTAGCCCCCAACCCTGACGTGTGCCCAAACGTGGAATTGGCGACCTTTCAGTTTACAAAGGACGTCCAACACACAGAGCCACACCAATCAGGACATGTTTTAAATTCCAAAACTGCTGGCATACTGGGAGCTTTAGTAAATGTAACTTTGTTCCTCATATTTGCATAGTTTTCTGTGGCTGGTGAGGGAGGAATTGGGTTCCCATCCTGATACAGGATGAGGGGAAAACTGGGAAAGCCAAAGAAAGGCAGTGGGCTGAGCTGGATAGGTTGTGTGGCGCCCGCTCTGCCCTAACTTTACGTGTTTGGTTTAGGACCCTCTATGTCTTCGTAAAACGATCACGGCCTAGTAAAAGCACAACACTGCCTCCCAGGCCCATCTTCCCACATTCTCAGACATGAAAACACTTTACGCAGAAGTGGAGGCTGACAGTCAAGGGGAAAAAAAAAAAAAAAAAAACCAACTGGGGAGGTCCAGAGAGCATGCGCCTTTCCTCCAACAGCCGGCCTTCCAAGCTTCCATGAGCGGCTGCCCCAAGAAATGCCTGTTTCTCTGCGGAATCCCATTTTTTTCTCCATATGTAGTCTGACCTCATCTTTCGTACTCACTTTCCCATCTGTGGCTGAAAAAACTAAATTAACCAGTAAAATTCCGGAAAGACAGTAGGACGCCTAAATATCTTGGACCGGCTCAAACACAGAAGGCCTGACCTTGGGAGCGGGACGGGGTCCTTCGGTAGGTCCTTCCGAGGGGTGACATTCAGCTGGCTCGCCGGACCACGGAATTTCCATCCGGCAACCATGGCCCAATTTGTCCGTAACCTCGCAGAGAAGGCTCCAGTGCTGGTAAATGGTGAGCGCGGGTCAGCCTGCCGGAGCGGGTAAACAGCGTGACCGGCCTGAAGGAGACGCGGGTTGTGGAAATCCGCGGGGCCTGCGGGAGCTGGGAGGGGATGGCCTGAAGGTGGGAGGACCTGGAGGTAGATCTTCGGCTCCTCTGTCTGGCCTTCTACTCTTCTGGTTTGCAGCTTGGGTTCTCAGTGCACCCTAGCAACTGTGGATTGTGAAGGCCGCGGTGCAGGGGGATGTGTGCTAGAAGCCCGGCGGGACCTCCATTAAGCACCTTAGGGGGATACGGCTCTGCTAGGAAAGCAAGGGCAGAGATGTGTGACAGGACATAAATTCGGCCTCATCAGGTCGGCTGGTTGTTAATAGAGTATTTGCAAATCTACAGAAGTTTTTATGTTTGAGTGACTTTCTGAACGTTGATTCTGCTTTCTATCCTCCCAGATTTTGAGGGGATTTTTAGATAGTATTGGATTTCAGGGACGAACATCCCTTCCCCCGTAAGCATAAAAAGGGTGTGTGTAAACAGTAGTTAGTCCTTCTTATTATAGATTAGAATTCATAGGGTTTTCCGTTTGAAAAATCTGAAGTTTTATTGGTAGAGCGCTGTATTTCAGAACTTCCCTGAGTAGTCACAGCCCTGAGTTGCAGTCTGCTCTAAATACTTCAGCTGTCTGCTGGGTAGCAAGGTATGAGGTAAGTTAAACTGACACAAGCTTTCTCACATTGCATTGAGTTGCCCTGTCTCCCTAGCTCAGGGGTGTCTAAACTCATTTTCACGGGGCGGGGGGGGGCGGGGCACATCAGCCTTGAGGTTGCCTTCAAAGGGCGAATGTAATTTTAGGACTGTATAAATGTAAGCACTCCTTAACAGTTAAGCAAGAGCTCTGCTGCTGGGTAGAAACAAGGTGCCAGGCTGGATAAAACAAGGTAGAGGGCTGGATTCCGCCGTGGGCCTTGTGTTTGCCACCTGTGGCCTAGCTCCTCTAGAGTTTGATAGTTTTCCAATCTTTCCTTACCTTTCATGACCTTGACAGTTTTAAGGTATCTTTGTAAGTATTTGTTTAGGTATCCTAAACAGATATTCCCCAATCTACATTTGTCTGGTGTTTTTTTCATGATTAGTCTGGAGCTATGGGTTTTAAGAATACCACAGAAGTGAAGTGCTCTAATCACATATCAAGACGTATGTGATGTCCATATAATGTCACTGGTGAAATTAGCTTTCATCATTTTGTTAAGGTAATGTTCCCTAGGTTTCTTCACTGTAAAGTTACTACATTTCCCTTTCCATATTCTGTTCTTTAGAAGCAAGTAACTAAGTCTAGCCCGTGATGTAGGGGGTGGGGAGAGGAGTAGCAGCAGTCATCTGCAGGGTTTCCATCTTCTAGAAAGAGTGAATAGCTACATACCTTTAAATGGAATTTTTCTATGAGAGATGTCTCTTCCCCATTTATTTGTTCAGTCACTTATTATATGGACTCATGTACACTTATTTCATACTTCATACCTCCAGTAGTATGTTATTTATTTTCTTGCTCAAATTGTTGCTGCCTTGGCCATTGAGAACTTTTTCAGTTTGGCACCTCTATCCTTTGATATGTCCCCTTTACTTGTTGGTACTGTAAGATGCTTCAGACTCATCTTTTATTTTCCCTTCCTTAGACTCAGCCATTTCTCCAAGAAGCCATAGTTCCTTTTATTGGACAATGGTATTTTGTAAAATCTAGGCACTGGATATATTCTTTGCTGCTAGACTATTGTATCATTGCTGCTAGGCCCTCCTAGTGAACAGAATTGTGTGTGTACACACTAAGCCATGTGTATACCTGCATACATATAAATTTCTGTATCCATCTGTATACATGTATTAAACTAAACATGAGTTCATATGAATGTCTCTAGCTCTAACCCAGTACCACAGTATTTATTCTTGCTTCTTTTCTTTCCTACCAGTAATTTATCACCTAAAGTATAGTGTTTGTGTACAGTATACTGATTTTTTTAAGAGACAAAATATCTGTGTATTAGAGTTTAAATTTTAAAGAGAGTTACACAGATTTTGTACTTTTTGATAGCCCCATCTTTAGGATTCATAATTCTATTTAGAGAAATATCTCTTAACGCTTCGTATCTGCCTAAAGATTTACCTATAGTCCTAAGCACAAAGGATGAGGGCAGTAATAATTCTAAGAGTAAACAACAGGCAGTCAGTAACAGGAAAAGTATGAAAAGCCTCTGATCTACTTTTGAACAATAGACACTTTATGGATGCTCATGCATTTGTGCTTTTATTACATTTGTCTTGTAATTTTTTTAAAAAATAAAATGACTTTCCCTTGCTGAAATTACTGCCATACTCTCACATCTACACTGGTTGTTTAAAATCTTTTTTTCTCGAGGAATTTCAGCTTAGTAATAGATTCTAGTTTCAGCTGCTCTTAACGATACATATAGGTTTTATTTTTATTGTTTTAGATATTTTGGAGGGTCAGCTGTGCTTTTGTTAAAGAAAGATTTAATCCAGCACACAATGATGAAAATGCAAAAATGGGTACTAATTATAATTTCATCTGGATTTGTGACCAATATGGTGACAATTTTAATCTTTTCTGTAGGATGCCATTCTATATAGCTCCATCCCTCCCCTACTGTACCTCTTCCTCCAAATTTTCTATAACACCACCAAGGAAGTATTACATTGCTGCTATTTTCTTGTTTTTGAATCCAGCTTCTAGTAACTACAGTTAAGTAGATTTTTCATTCATAAATAAAGTAATAGTACTAGCTGCCCACTAGTGAAGTCCTGGCATAATTGAATATACTTATAGTATCTTGCCTAACTGGACTTCCCTGGGGCACAGGGGCACAGATGTTCTGCATCTTTAAAAGCCTTTTATTCCCTGGTTGGTGTGGGTCAATGGCTTGAATGCCAGTCTGCAATCAAAGGGTCATCAGTTCCATTCCCAGTCAGGGTACGTGCATGAGTTGGAGGTCGGGTCCCCCAGTAGTGGGTGCACAAGAAGCAACCACACATTGATGTTTACCTTAAGTCTTTTATTACCAGGAGCTGCTTAGGCTTCTCACAGTGGCTGCACATTTCATATAAGTAGTGAATGAATGTGATGCATAAATAAATATTTGTGTCCAGCCCACACATCTGCTTCTTTCAGTTGCTAGTGAGTTCATCCTGTTTTGTTTTGTTTTCCAGCTGCTGTGACTTACTCAAAACCTCGACTGGCCACATTTTGGCACTATGCCAAGGTTGAGCTGATTCCTCCAACCCCTGCTGAGATCCCAACAGCTATACAGAGCTTGAAAAAAATAGTCAGTAGTGCTCAAACTGGTAGCTTCAAACAGCTCACAGTTAAGGTAACTATGTGCTAAATGAAAACGTATGCATAAAAGAAAATGTCTTTAGGATTTTTCTGATTGTTTTGATTACTGTATGCATTTTCCAGTGAGGCTGAAACTAACATAATGAGAGAGAATCTCTTTCTTGACTGTCAAGAGATTGGGCTATAATATATCTTACTTTTCCGTGTTTTTATAACAAAAAAGTGAGCATTTACGGGGCAACGTTTTTTTCCCCTTCCTATTTTATTTAGTATACTAAAATAGGATGGCTTTAACTGGTATGGCTCAGTGGGTTGGACATCCTCCTTCAAACTGAGGTTTAGTTATCAGTCAGGACACATGCCTGAGTTGTGGGCCAGGTCCCCGATTGGCATGCAAGAGGCAACTGATGGATGTTTCTCTCACACATAGATGTTTGTCTCCCTCTCTTACTCCCTCCCTTCCCTTATCTCTAAAAATAAATAAATGAGATAGGATGTCTTACTTTTGCTGATTCTATACCTTTTTTCATTTCTAGTCCTGGAACCATTCCAAATTTGGTCAAAAGATCTCTTGTAATACATTATAGTTAGGCAGCTAACATTCATATGAAGGATAAAAATATCAAAACCTAGCAACCATATAGTATGAAATGAAGGGTTATTGAATTGTGTGAAGATAAAATCTAAAGACTTGGAGCTTGTATTTTATGTTTGCTTGCATGAACAAAGCATAGGATTAAAAAACCCTATATAACTAAATTATTGCTGATTTCATGTTCTGGCCAGGTAACTTGGTTGGAGTATCTTCCCAATATACCAAGATTACAGGTTCAATCCCCAGTTAGGGCACATAGAGGAATCAGAGCCATTGAATACATAGATAAGTAGAACAACAAATCATTCTGTCTCTCTCTCTCTCTCTCTCCCACCCTCCCTCTCTGCCCTCTATCCCTCCTCCTTCTTCTCTCTCTCTAAAATCAGTAAATATAATAAATAAATTATTGCTGGCTTAAGAATCCACATGCTGGAAAAGATGGTTAATTTTTTTCAGAAAACTTCCAATATGTCTGATTTAATTTGAAGGAGGAAATTCATTTCCAGGTGCTATAAGGTAAAGGCTCAATTTTGTTGTGGAAAGTTTCTTTTTTTCAACTGGAGTTTCAAGATTCATATTTGCACTTGCACGTGACGCTGTTTTCTGGAACCATAGATGTACTTTTCAGGGCAGTAAAACATTGATCTTTGAAACTGAATAATTACTGGATACAAATTAAGGCAAATAGTAAATAAAAAATGATGTCTAAAGGAGAATACAGAGACTTGCCTTTTCATAGCCATCCTTTCATATGAATGCCCTGTCTAAAAGTATCAGCTATTTTTAGGATGTGGGTTTGGGGGCTCATAAAGTGTCTTATAAACTAAAAACATAAGTGTTAAGTCAGTTGAGATCTTTAAAGAATGCTTTGAAAGAATTTATAAGCTCATCCTGGCTGGTACAGTTCAGTGGACCAAGTGCTGGCCTGTGAACCAAAGGGTCAAAGGTTTGATTCCCAGTCAGGACACATGCCTGGGTTGTGAGCCAGGTTCCCAGTACGCAAGAGGCAACAACACATGGGTGTTTCTCCCTCTTTCTCCCTCCTCCTCTCTCTAAAAATAAATAAATTCTTTAAAAAAATAATTTATAAGCTCTAAACTACTTACTTTTACATAATCGAAATTTCAGGGGTTCTCAATTGAAGAAAGTTAACACCAGTATTTCTCAACTTTGACTAAAACTACCCTCTAACTTTAATAACATCCTTATATTTTCTGTCAGTTAATCCTGAAAAAGATTAGTAAAGTACCTTAAATTTTATGCTGCTTCTTTTTCAGGAAGCTGTGCTGAATGGTTTGGTGGCCACTGAGGTGTGGATGTGGTTTTACGTCGGCGAGATCATAGGCAAGCGTGGCATCATTGGCTATAATGTTTGAAGATCAATCTTTGACATCTATTTCTTTTTGGTTTATTATTTGAATGTTCTTGGACCATGAATGATGAGAATGGTATTTGAATAAAAAAGATATTTCAAAATCAGTGTTTTCTATATCAAACACTTCATGGAAGGGTCAATTTCTTTTGATATTAGCTTGGATTGTCTTTTGCTGTAATAATGTTAATACAACCTTTAACAGGAAGCTAAACAACAAAACAAACAAACAAGCAAAATATAACCAAAGACACTGAAATAGAGAACAGGCTGGCAGGGACCAGAGGGGAGGGAATTTCAGAGAAAAGGGGGAAGGGTTTACAGGAACATGTATAAAGGCCACATGGACAAAAACTAGCAGTGGGGTGGAAATGGGAAAGAGGTGAGGAGGGCTGGGAGGGTGGACTGGGATGGTAGTAAAAGAAAACTACTGAACAATTAAAATAATATAAAATTTTCAAAAATAACATTAATACAGATGCATACCTGTATTAATGCATGCCTTTAATAAATGCATGCTGTTGCTAAGCCTGAAAATGAAAAAGCATATATGTGAATATACCAGTCTAGTATATATATTTATGAGGGAAACTTTTAAAATATATTTTATCAATTATGCCATTACAGTTGTCCCATTTCCCCCTTCATTCCCCTCCCCCTGCACACCCCCTCCCCCCCACATTCCACCCCTTTAGTTCATGACCATGTGTCATAAGTTTTTTAGCTTCTACATTTCCTACACTACTCTTGCCCTCCCACTATTTCTCACCACTGTCCATGCTACTTATTCTCTGTATCTTTTCCCCCCTCTCCTCCTCCCATTGCTAACCCTCCATGTGATCTCCCTTCCTGTGATTCTGTTCCTGTTCTAGTTGTTTGCTTAGTTTGCTTTTGTTTTTGTTTCGAATACGGTTGTTAGGAACTATGAATTTGCTGTCATTTTACTGTTCATATTTTTTATCTTCTTAGATAAATCCCTTTAACATTTCATAGAATAAGGGCTTGGTGATGATGAACTCCTTGAATTTGACCTTATCTGAGAAGCACTTTATCTGCCCTTCCATTCTAAATGAAAGCTTTGCTGAATAGAGCAGTCTTGGATGTGGGTCCTTGCATCATAACTTCAAATACTTCTTTCCAGCCCCTTCTTACCTGTAAGGTCTCTTGAGAAATCAGCTGATAGTCTGATGGGAACTCCTTTGTAGTCAACTGTCCCCTTATCTCTTGCTGCTTCTAGACTTTCTCCATTTTAATCTTGGCTAATGTAATTATGATGTGCCTTGGTGTGTTCCTCCTTGGGTCCAACTTCTTTGGTACTCTCTGAGCTTCCTGGACTTCCTGGAAGACTATTTCCTTTGCCAGACTGGGGAAGTTCTTTATTATTTGTTCAAATAAGTTTTCAGTTTGTTGCTCTTCCTCTTTCCCTTCTGGTACCCCTATAATTCTGATGGTGGAACATTTAAAGATGTCCTGGAGGTTCCTAAGCCTCTCCTCATTTTTTTGAATTCTTGTTTCTTCATTCTTTTCTGTTTGGTCATTTCTTCTGGTCCACTCCCTTGATTTGAGTCCCAGTTTTCTTTCCATCACTGTTGGTTCCCTGTGCATTTTCTTTCATTTCACTTAGTGTAGCCTTCATTTTTTCATCTAATTTGCCACCAAAATCAACCAGTTCTGTGAGCATCCGGATCATGAGTGTTTTGAACGGTGTATCTGATAGTTTGGCTATCTCTTGGTTGCTTAAAAGTATCGGCTCTAGGGCTTTGATCTGTTCTTCCATTTGAGCCATAATATTTTAGTCTGGTCACACCTGTTACATATGAGGGGCATATGTAACCTTAGATGTTCTCTAGGGCGGGGCAACCCAGTTGCTGGGTTGTGATGCTATATGTGGGGGTGGGGTCAGAGAGAACAATGGTGCTTGCTCTACTCGCGCTGCTGCTTCCCACAGCAAATTGGGCCCTTCTGGTGCTGATTCCCAGGTGGGTGGGCTTGTGCACATTCTAGGACCCTCTGGGTCTCCAACAAACTCTCCTGTGAGGCTGGGAGTCTCTCCTGGCACCTCAGCCCCCACAAGTGTTTTCAATCAGTGCTTTCAGGCTTTATTTCCCGGCACTGGGGCCCTGGGTTGCACCATCTGTCTCGCTTCCTGTTTTGGCCTGGTTTATCTGCACGGGAATGTGTGACCGAAGTCAGCCATCCGTTTTGTGTGCCTCACTGTGTCTTCCCTTTGCCACCCCTCAACCTGGGGTCTGCCTGGGGTTTGCCAGGGTCTGCCAACCACCGCTTTTTTCTGCTGCTACCCCTCTCCACAGGCCACCAACTCTGCCCCTCCTACCAGTCCAGAGGAATGGTTCGTTTTCAGACTTTTGTACAGTTCAATATTCTGTCTGTTCTGGTTGTGGTTTTGTATCTAAATCATTGTCCTTAAATGTGGTTGTGCAAGAAGGTACAGTATTTCCACCTACACCTCCATCTTGGCTGGAAGTCCTATGAGGAAAACATTTTAAAATTTGGAAATACGGTATTTCAAAAAAAGTCAGAGGCCCTGGCTGGTGTAGCTCAGTGAGTTGAGTGCAAGCCTGTGAACCAGACGATCGCAGTCCGATTTCAAGTCAGGGCACATGCCTGGGTTGCAGGCCGGTTCCCAGCAGGGGACTCACGAGAGGAAGCCATACATTGATATTTCTCTCCTTCCCTTCCTCTCTAAAGATAAATAAAATCTAAAAAAAATTATTTTTAAAAAAAAGGGCCTTGAGAAAACTAGAATTTGCTGCAATAGAAATAGTAATACCATGTATTAGAGTTACGTCATGTCAGTGGTTACAGAACAAAATTTGGATGGTTTCTCTTGGCTAACAGAGAAAGATCTTTCTGACAACACCTATATACATCTGATATAAATGTTGGGATATTTGGTTGCATTTCAAGTATGTATCTTTATAACAACTTGAACACCAGGACAGTGAAAGAGCCATGACCTACATTATTCTATCTGGTTTTATGATTTTTAGGACCGATCTTTGCCAAAATAAAATACCCTATGGATATTTAAACAGGGTTATTACTTAGTATCATCCATAGATCTAGAAAGTATATTATGTCCTGCCCTGACCAGTGTGGCTCAGTGGGTTGGGTGTCTTCCCTCAAAAATAAAGGTCACTGGTTTGATTCCCAGTCAGGGCATATGCCTGGGTTGTGGGCCAGGTCCTTAATGGGAGCCAGTGAGAGGCAACCGATCAATGCTTCTCTTCCTCTCTCCCCGCCCTTTCTCCCTCTCTAAAGATAAATAAATAAAATCTTTTTGAAAGTATATTATGTCCTAAAACAAATAGAAATGCTTGGTTATCAGTTTATCATCTTAAGCCATTTTATTGAGGATATAGGAGAGACTTAATCATTCATTGTATTTTTGCAGATCTTAGCATCTTTGAATAGCTCATTGGTACTTTCTGAATCCATTTAGACAACTGCTTTAGCTTAATAAAGGTCACAGCTCTTCTAATGATAGTCTCTACAGAGACTGCTGTTCTGAAATAGAAAGTAATGTCTAACACTGCTTCTGTAATAAACAGGTGGTCAAAATTGATACTACCTCTTCAAAAAGCATTTGATCATTTAAAATATGCATAGCAGGAGACTAAAAAGATGTTACTACAATAATGGTTCTTTATGGGTTTTTCTTTTTCATGCACTATTAAAATTGACAAAAACTTTTACATTTATATGTAATGTGATTTTTTGTTTTTTTATTTTTTTATTAATTTATTTCTTTATTGATTATGCCATTACACTTGTTCTATTCCCCCCTTCATTCCCCTTCACCCTACCCCCACGTCCCCACCATTACCCCTTTAGTTTATGACCACATGTCTCAAGTTCTTTAGATTCTATATTTCCCATACTATTCTTGCCCCCCCCATCTATTTTCTATCTACGGTCTATACTACTTATTTTCTGTACCTTCTCCCCCCTACTCCTTCCCCCACTCCCCTGTTGCTAACCCTCCTTGAGATCTTCATTACTATGTTTCCACTCCTGATCTAGCTGTCCTTTTAGTTTGCTTTTGTTTTAGGTGTGGTTGTTAATAACTGTGAGTTTGCTGTCCTTTCACTGTTTTTTTAACTTCTTCTTCTTAGGTAAGTCCCTTTAACATTTCATATAATAAGGGCTTGGTGATGATGAACTCCTTGAATTTGATCTTATCTGAGAAGCACTTTATCTGTCCTTCCATTCTAAATGAAAGTTTTGCTGGATAGAGCAATCTTGGTTGTAGGTCTTTGGATTTCATGATTTGGAATACCTCTTTTCAGCCCCTTCTTGCCTGTAAGGTCTATTTTGAGAAATCAGCTGACAGTGTGATGGGAACTCCTTCGTAGGTGACTGTCCCCTTAGCTCTTGCTGCTTCTAGGATTCTCTCCTTCATTTTAATCTTGGCTAATGTAATGATGATGTGCCTTGGTGTGTTCCTTCTTGGGTCCAACTTCTTTGGGACTCTCTGAGCTTCCTGGATTTCCTGGAAGTCTATCTCCTTTGCCAGATTGGGGAAATTTTCCTTTATTATTTGTTCAAATAAGTTTTCCACTGGTGGCTGTTCCTTTTCCCCTTCTGGTACCCCTATAATTCGGATGTTGGAGTGTTTAAAGATGTCCTGGAGGTTCCTAAGCCTCTCCTCCTTTTTTTGAATCCTTGTTTCTTCATTCTTTTTTGTTTGGTCATTTCTTTCTTTCTTCTGGTCCACTCCATTGATTTGAGTCCCAGTTTCTTTTTCATCGCTATTGGTTTCCTGTGCAATTCCATTCATTTCAATTAGTTTCACCTTCATATATTTGTCTAATTTGTGGCTATAATCAACCATTTCTGTGAGGATCCTGATCACCAGCGTTTTAAACTGTGGGTCTGAGAGTTTTGCTATTTCTTCATCGCTTAGATTTATAGGCTCTGGGGCTTTGAGATCTTCTTGAGCCATTTTTGGTCTGTTCTCACCCATTAAGTACGAGAAGGGGAGCCTTGGACTCCCAGGTCTCTGGGTTGTGACGCTGTGTGGGGGGGCGTGGTCAGAGCGGGATATGGCGGAGCCCTCTGCTGTTTCGTGCTGCTGGGTGAGGAGCAGAGCCTTAGGTGGTTCACCAGGGCCGAGCCACTCAGAGTCGCCGGGTTATGACACTGTATGTGAAGGTGGGGTCAGAGCTGGGAAATGGCAGTGCCCTCTGCTGCTGCTCGCCACTGGGGCCTGCTGGGTCCCGTCCAATCGCCCACTCCCTCACTTGTCTACCCGCTCATGAATTCGAGACCACAGTCAACCCGCAGCCCTGCTCCCTCCCTGTTTCCCCCCAGTCGCTCGCTCGGTCGCTCACTAGGTCCAACCCTGCGCCTGGATTCCGAGCGCCTGAGTCCGTCTGACTGAGTTTTCCTGTGCAACCCCACTCCACCAGCTGCTGGTTTTGCCCCTCTTACCGGTCAGGCTGAAGAATTTGTTGTTATCAGACTTCCGAAAAGTTCAATTTTCTGTGTTCTGGCTGTGTTTTCTGTTGCTAATATTTAGTTGTCTCTAAACTTGGTTGTGTGAGAAAGCACGGCTTCTCCACCTATGCCTCCATCTTGGCGGAAGTCCCCAATTTTGTACTTGTAATGTGATTTTTTAAAAACCACATGGTCACCCCAGAAAGTTTTCAGAATAAACATTTACTACTCATGTCACTGCTTCTCCCTCTTCTGTCATACAACACATGTCTTATGTATAGAGTCTACTGTTATGTGTGCTAATCAAGCAGTGAACTTCCTTGAAGTGGCCAGTTGTCTTCACCATGCCTGTTACTTTTTGCCTTCCTAAAACCTAAATGTCCTGTCATCTAGCAGAGAACTGTTTAGGCTACTTTTACTGAATTTGTTTGTGCCAAGTGTTTGGCACTAACAAGTCATACCTCAGGTATTTATAGTGTACCTCCTAAGCCCTGACACTACAACAAGACTGTATTGAACTGTTTCACAAGAATTTGGTCCGCTGAGACAGGTAATTAAGCATGTAATAAAATAACATGATGTGCTATAATGAGGGAAGTGGAAGGTAATACTTAATTATGTATACCTCAGCATTATTCTCCTTGGATAATTTCTTCTTTTTCCACTCAAGATATCATATACACCTAAGTATTAACTTCTGCCATGATTTCTAAGGATAGCTCAATACTGTATACTTTTTAACATTTCATAGTTGTATAGCATTTTACCTTTTCAAAGCACTTGCACTATTTCATTTAGCCCTCAAATTTTCTTTGAGGCACAAGGCATTTAAGTTAGGAACTAAGCAGCAGGAACAAATGATGTGGCTAGGGTCCCAGGAGTTTTGGTTTTCTTGTTTTTAATTTATTGATTTTAGAGAGGAAGTGAAGGTGAGTTTGTATGTGCCCTGACTGGGAATGGAACCAGCAACCTTGGCATATCAGGACGACGCTCTAACCAACTGAACTACCCAGCCAGGGTAGAATCCCTTGAGTTTTAAGAGATGGAACCACTATTTGGGCCCAAGTGATTGTCCCATGTTGTTTGTGCCCTGACCACCTCTCAGACCTTGCTACTTTATATTTTCACCGTTCCATTCTGTATTAGTTTCTGTATATTCTCAACCCAGTTTTGCCTTACGATCAAGCTATTTAAGCTTTACTGTCTCATCAGATGTCAGCCTACCCAATCTTATATGTTAACATTTCCTAATAGTGTGGTTTTATTTCTACCAAAACGTGAATTGGTACAATTGTGATCACTCCTGAGATGAATAAATCAGATGAATTCTCTGATTCCCCCAGAGAATCCTGTAGCAAGGGAATTTACCCTAGACCTGCCTACCAAATGAAAGACACTAATACCAAATGAAAGACACTGACTTGCAAGTCCTTTGACAATCTGCCTTCAGTTAATCTCATTTTGCTAGCAACCTTTGTTTCAACCACACCATTTCTAACCACTCTCCATAAAAACTCCCAGATTTAAATCTTATCATCAGGTTGTATGGGGCAGGGGAGGGGGTAAGGTAGATTTACAGTTGTGAGTATGTGCAACAGTTTATATTCTTATATTATTAATCATTGTGTTTGTATTATTTGTGTTGTTACTGTTATTATTTTGTATCCTTATGATCTATCTTTTAAGTAATAATGGCTGGTAATTTACCTACTTTTGTCCACCCCTACATACCTACTGCCCCTGATTGTTAGCAGTTTTGTACCAATCACCAAGTCACTCTTATTTCTTGATCATTTTTTTCTCTTGGCTGGCTACCACTCTACAAAACGATTTCTATCTTAATTCTTGGCAATTTCAACATACACATGGATCAGTGGATTCCAGAGTGTAGTCCCTAGACTGCATCAGAAGCAGCATCACTAAGAAACTTAGAACTAAAAATTCTCAGGCTCTACCTGGAAACTCTGAGGGTGGGATCTGGCAATCTTTTAATTAGCTTTTATGTAATTTTGATTAAGGCTAAAGATTGACACAAATGATCCAACAAACTGGCTTCTCAGTTCTCTTAAAAAGTCCAATGATTATGTCTTTCACCTTCCTTGAGCACCCGTCTCATTCCAATGTCTTTACCAATAATTACTACTCCATAGTTTGAATTTCATGCATTCCTCTCTCTGACCACTTATTATCTTTCCAATTCACTCCCTTTACTTCAATTCAGAGTCGCCATGACCATTAATAAATTGATCTTCCCCACTACCTGGATGTCCTCTTTTCCTTTTTTACCCAACTTATTTGTATACCATCATCGACCATGATCACTCTCTTGAATACACCATTAACTTCCTTGCCTCTCACTCACTGTTGTACTCATTTGCCAAAATCAGATCCTTGGCTAAAGTGTACCTGCCCTGCACAGTTAGCTGAATGGAGCTGGAGAAAACAAGGTGGCTAGTCACACTTTATGTTCGTGATCAGAAATTTAAAAAATCACTTAATACTACCTGACAGTCGTACTGTATTTCTTTGACCATGATTATCTCTGTCAACAAATGACTTGCTTTCTGCTTAACAAGAAAATGGAAGCAATTGGAGAACTTCCATTGACTCCCACATCATCGACTAAGTACTTTGCACTTACTAGATTGTTTATGCTCCCACCCCCTTTTTTTTTTTTTTTGACTCTTCACCTGAAGATGTGATTATTGATTTTAGAGAAAAAGGGAGAGAGAAACATTGATTGATTGCCTCCTATACATGCCTTGGCTGGAAGTTGTCTCCCAAATGCACCCCAATGGGGTGTCAAACCTGCAGCCTGGGTATGTGCCCTCACTGGGAATTGAACCCACAACCTTCTGGTGTAGGATGACAACAACCTGGCCAGGGCTGTTCATGCCCCTTTTTAAAGCCAATCCCTCCACTCAATGTCATGCCATCATTTTTCCTCTTTCCTACCTACATCATTAGTTTTTTCATCTAGTGTTCTGAGTTTATATACATGCTATTATCTAGCCCATCTTTTACAAAATCAGCTTGCAGCAGCAAAACACCTCAAAAGTTATCAATACTGCCCCCAATTTCTGTTCTCTCTTGAATGCACTCCAGTTAGGTGTTTATTCCTGCCACTCCACTGACACTGCTTTTTTTGCACAGTAAATGCAAGTCACTACTCAGCCTTCATTTTATTTGACCTTTCAGCAGCATTTGACTTAGCTGAGTATTTCCTCCTGCTTGATGCACTTTCTTTTTGTTTTTTATTTTATTTTATTTTATTTTGTTTTTTGGTGAAAAGGAAAGGTACTGTTTATTCAAAAGTTATACAGGTTTAGAATAATGCCAGAATGTCACCATTAAATCCCAAAGTCTCTTTAAAACACCCACAAACACACGCACAATCCTGCCTCCCCTTGCCAAACCAGACCAGTCAGGAGTACCGTATTTTAGAAGAAGAAAATAGAAGTCTGTAGCTCACCTAGGCTCCTATTCTTAATCCCAAACCACATCCTCATGATAAGCCTTCTGCATCCTTTCAAACCACTAAGAGAGCTCCACATCGCTGCTACATCTTGCTTTCCTACTTCCTAAGCCACGTGGTCGAGGGAGTCCCCTCTCCACTCCCCAAACTGCATGGTTAAGCTCCAGTATGTCTGCTGCACCTGGGTTTAAATTTCTGTGAGGATCTTCCTCCATAACTCCATTTCCGACTCCTGCTGCAATCAGCTACACCTGCCAGTAGTCTGCCTTTCTCAGCTGCCATTGTTAGTCCATGACCCCATGATGCAGAGCCACCTCCAAGCCACTCTCCCACACACAGAAAGGCCCTCTGGATACATCGAATCATGGCTTGGAGTCACTTCCATCTCCCTGGCTCCATTCAGGCACAGGTTTTAATATTAAAACACTGGCCAAGTTACCCCCAATACAATGCTCCCTTTCAGATATAACCCTTTACATTATTATAAAGGGCAGTGGGCAAATGTCTAGTCTTGTAGCTACTTCTGACTGGACATGGCCACTCTCCTACCTACCCTTGGGTCTAGGAGTCCCTAAAAAGCAGAGGGATGGCATAGAGGGTGGCCTTCCCATAAAGGGAAGGACCTTAGGGGATCCAGGTCAGTTTGCTGTTACCGGGGAGTGGCAGGCTCGATGTCCAAATGCTGGCGTTACTTGACAGTTGACATCCTTGTCACATTCTGGAGGTAACAGATTTGGCAAGAGGGTTAGAAGGCACAATTAAACCATAATCACTAGATGACAAAGGCAGGGACCAATTCTTCAATGTCCCACATTAGGAAAAGAATGGCTTATCCGGAGGCAGGTGTGCAAGTCATGCTACACCTGTCCAAAGTAATCAGTCAGAGTAATCCTATCAAACTCTTATTAAGTAGGACTATGTCACTCCACTACTCAGAGCCCTTCAGTGGCTTCCACCTCACTCGGATTCAAAGCTAAATTCTTACAGTGGACTGCAAGACCCAACAAGATCTGACTTTCTATTATATCTCTGACCTCATTTTCTACTACTCTTACCCTTTCTCATGCTGCTTCACTGACCCCCTTGCTCTTCTTTAAACATGCCAGGCAACTCCTGGGCCCTCAGCTTCAAATGCCCTTCCCCAAGATATTCCCAGGTCTGGCTCCCTCACTTCATTCAACGTTTTCATTGTGAGGTTTCTCAACCACCCTAATTGCAAGAAACCTCTCTCCAAATATTCTTTTCCCTTACCTCATCTTTTTCCCCCCCAAATTTCAACTTGTATCCTATATTATTTATTGGTTTTTATGTTTATTTTTCATTGTAATACCTTGCTAAAATAAATGCAAGTCCCACAAAGGCAGACATTTTTATAAATCTGTTTTGTTCATTGATAAATCCTAACCTCCAAGCACATAGAGTTTACTCAATATGGATATGATCAATAAATTAATTTATCCATTCATGAACCCATACCTTCATAAATGCTGTTCCCTCTGCCTTCATCTCAGCCCTCTCAGCTGCCACATCTCTGTTCCACTTTCAAAATCAGTTAATAACTTCTTTTCAAAAATCTTTTCTGATTTTCCCAAAATGCCCTCCTGTTGGTCCTCTTATAGCGCACATCATTGTACTCTAATGATATCTTTACATTTGTTTATTTCCCTTACTAAACTGTAAGCATTTTAAGCAAGGTACAGTATCTAATTCACCTTTGTAATCCTAGCCTATCACTCTGTCTGGCTTGTGTATAGTAGTTTTTCAAACAATGAAACAGCAAACTCTACTTACTGTGCTTGGTGCTGGATTGATAAATAGCAGTTTAGTAGCAGTTTGCCACAGATGGAGATGCAGGCCTGGAGCTAGAACTGCTACAAGGCTGATGCCAGATGAGTCACTTCTGTATCTCAGTCTCTAACTCTGAAATGGAGATTTTGATCGGTGATTAGCAGCCCTTCTCTACCAAACAAGGTTAATACAGGGCTGCCTTGCATAAGGCCTAGGAGGGAAGAATGAGAAGGTGGGTGGTAAACATCCCTTTATAGCAGACCTAGCCTGATATCCCAGAAATTCCTTAGGAATTTATAATCCCTCTTTCTTCGCCAAGCCTGGATGTCAAGATTTATATCCTTAGTAGAGCTGAAAGAAGCACATCATTATATGTTTACAGCACCACACTTTTCCTTGTAGGATTTACCCATCCAATCTTCAGATGGGTTTTTATAAGAATTAACATGTCGGACTCCTTGAACAAACCACGGTTATCTTTAGAGGCTCCATGTTTTAATGCATTCTGGTGTTGTCAAATATAAAAGCAATTAAAATATTGTTGGGTGGTTTTGAATGACAGCCTACTTGTTAAAATAGCTATTTTTCCCCTAAGGACAGCCTGCATTTTTACCTGTGATGTCATCTCACTCTAGGTGTCAGGAGGGTAGGGAACTGACTAGAGCAAGTGAGTAAAGATGTTTTGAAATAACAGTGAATTCTAAGGTGATGGTAGGAAAGTGGTTACCAATTTTAATGACCCTGAGATGGAATATAGAAAGAAAGCCATGTAAACCTGGATTAGTGGGAGGGAGGGAGGGAGGGAGGGAGGGAGGGAGGGAGGGAGGGAGGGAGGGAGGAAGGAAGGAAGGAAGGAAGGAAGGAAGGAAGGAAGGAAGGAAGGAAGGAAGGAAGGAAGGAAAAAAGTCTTAGCCAGATAAATATTAAGTTAGGAGTGATATTTTGATCATCATTACCTTGAACCCTGTTATAGTTTCATCTGTCCTGATTATGCTAGTAGAAGTATGCTTATAATACCCACGTTACTACTACATTGGGGAAACTAATTTTCGTTTTCCCTGAGACTCCAAATTTCTTTCCCACTGCACTGAGGATCAACACTAACGCCAAATGGCCCTTGGTTTGGGACTCTGTTTGCTCAACCATCACCATCTGCCCCACCCACCCATTCCAGAAGACAGCTGACTATAAAGACTGATAACCTAAAGTTACACACAGAAAAGCCTCAAGAACACAAATTAGCAGCAAAACCTATTTTTCTCTTCAATCAGCATCCATAGCTGCATATTTTCTTATTTGTCCATCTCAGCTACAGCAAAGGCCACTTGAAGGTTAGCATAAGTCACTCATCTTAGAAGATCTGAAATAAAGTTACACTCCTTCCTTTTCAGTGCAAAATGAAATGAAGTAAAACCATTTCTTGAGGTGAGTGAGCCACTCGGGAAGGGGACTGGAGTGTTGGACTTAATTCCTGGTTTCCTAACTCTAACCATATCCTCTACTCTCAGATATTTCAGTTGGTATTGGCACTGTGAGGAATAGGAGTGGAGAAGGAAAATGGTTTGCTTTTTACGTTTTTATTGAGAAACTTACACTGAACTCTAATCCTCATACAAGACACTCCATTTCAATTTTAGCAGAACCAACTAATTCCTAACATATAATTTGTGTCAGAACCTTGATATTTCCTGGATTTTAAGCAATATGATTTGTTAGATATTAATATAGAGGGCTCAGAATAGTGAAGAGAATAAGGCTAAAGAAGAGAGGCTAAAACCTAGTCCTAAACATTTTTAAAGGTTGCCCTGGCTGGTGTGGCTCAGTGGATAGAGTACCGTCCTGCAAACCAAAGGGTTGCCAGTTCAATTCCCAGTCAGGGCACATGCCCAGGTTGCAGGCCAGGTCCCCAGTAGGGGGCACAACAAGAGGCAACCACACACTGATGTTTCTTTCCCTCTCTCTTTCCCTTCCCCTCTCTCTAAAAATAAGTAAATAAAATCTTTAATTAAAAAAAGTGTTAAATAAAAGATTAATTAACCAATGATCATTTAACTACTTGATGTCTACCTATAATGTTTCAAAATAAATTATCAGGGTTTTTTTTTTAATTAAGTTTTTGGGGGTAACATGGTTAATAACATCATATAAATTGCAGGTGTACAACTTCATAACATAATATCTATACACTGTGTTAATACATATTGATCTAGTCTGTCACTACATATTGATCATCCTTTACCCTCTAAATCTTCCCTCTACTCTCCAAGTTCTCAGTTTTTTAAACTTGATATCAGACCCTCATGTACCTTCACATATGAGAGACATTAAAAAATGTAGCTTTTAATTTAGGCTTACATGTTTGTATCAGAGATTATAAGGTCTTTGCCTTGTGCAATAATGGCCATGTTCTCATGGTTTTGTTTGTCTTTTTTTTTTTTTACTTTAGTTACCTACCAAAACACTGTGCATTTTTTAAGTCTAGGAATTAATAACTAAACACTGTATACTGTGATCTAGAATCAAAAACATGTCAAAACAACCTTACCCAACTGGCCTTGAGAAAGGCAACTTTTAGAAAATCTTCCAAGCCAGTCATGATTGCTGAAAAGAAAATAACCAAGTGCGTATCAGTCAAAGGGCTCCTTCAAATGACAAGACATTCTAGTCTTTTAATACTAACACCTTCACTTGTAGAAATTCTTCTCAGAATTCAGGAATTGGTACCTTCTAGTTCCTCTGAGAATATTCCTCCTAATCAGCAAGTTGTCCACCTAGCTAAGGGGATGGCTTTCTAGAATTACACTGCACAACCTAGGTTATAATTAACTCAGACTTCCTCCTTCTCTTGTACCTTGGCCATGATCTTAATCCTTACCTAGATTTTCCATCTTATCTACAGATAAAAATTTGTTCTAAATTAGATCAACTGAACTCTAGTTCTATTAGTGTAAGATAGGTTGGCACAGGTGACTGAAAGGAATCTTAAGCCAATTTTAGACCATTTAGTTAGACACTAAGCATGACAAAAATAAACAGCTAGACATCCCAGTGGGAGGGTAGGTAATATTGCTCAGTTTTACCATTTTTCTCCCTGTAGTGAAAAAACATTACTTGCTAATATTATTAGATCTAGTAAATTTTTTTCAAAATAATTTGGAGGCAAACAAAATGTTTCCAGTTCTAGGAACTGGGGCATTGACAATACACAAAAAGAATGAAAAAGAGTGATAAATTGGGAGAGACCTTAGAATTTAGCAGCTTTCGACTGAGTAGATTTAAAGTCATATTTAAGTGACAATCAGTGTAGGTCCATTGCTACTTTATCTAAAGAGCTCAAAGACCACTCTGACTGGTGTGGTTCAGTAAGTTGGGCGTCCTCCTGCAAACTGAAGTGTTACTGGTTCAATTCCCAGTGGGGTCCATGGCCAGGTTGTAGACCAGGTCCCAGGTGTGGAGTGTGCAAGAAGCAACTGATTGATGTTGTTTCTCTTCTTTTCTTTCTCCCTCCTTCCCCGTCTCTCTAGGAATAGACCAATAAAAATTTTTAAATAAATAAATAATTCAAAAACCTATCCTATATTATCACCTTGATGCTTAGAACTTTGCAAAAAAGGATTATGCGATAGAGAGTAGGATCAACTGTGTTGCAGGTATGAAAGTTGAGATTTAAAGAAGTTGTTATGCACTTTCACTCACATGCAAAAGAAATACCTTACCTACTACATAAAGAAGAAAATATAGCCCTGGCTGTGTGGTTTAGTTGGTTGGAGCATCATCCAGTATACCAAAAGGTTGCAAACTTGATTCTGATTCAGGGAACATACCTAGGTTGTGGGTTTGATCTCCAGTCGGAGCACATCTGGGAAGCAACCGATTGATGTTTCTCTCTCTCTCAAGTCAATTAAAAAAATATCCTCAGGTAAGAATTTAAAAATAATAACAACCATTAAAAAAGTAAAATATAAACGGTCTAGCATGAACTCCTTAGTTTCCTCCCCTTCATCTCAAACTGGTCTATTTCTGATTATACCCTTCCCTTCTTTCTCTGATCCAAGAAGAAGACATTTAGGACATTCTTTGTAAAATGATCCTTCTACATTTGCCCTTGATTCCCTTTCTTTTTACTCTTCAGCAATCTCTCCTTATCCATCCCCCCACTGTCATTTGTTCATTTATTTATTCAAAAAAAATTATTATAACAGGTCACACTAAGTCCTTGGGATACTGACATAAAGGACACATTTCTTACCTTCAAAGAGCTCACAGTCTAGTGGGAGATGTAGAAAAATAAACAATTACAAATCACACAGTTATGATACAGCACATAAAGATCAACAAGAGAGGGCCCTGGCTGGTGTAGCTCAGTGGATTGAGCGCGGGCCTGCGAACCAGACAATCGCGGTTCGATTCCCAGTCAGGGCACATGCCTGGGTTGCAGACCAGTTCCCTGCAGGCCAGTTCCCAGCAGGGGATGCATGAAAGGCAACCATACATTGATGTTTCTCTCCCTCTCTCCTTCCCTTCCCCTCTAAAGATAAATAAATAAAATATTAAAAAAAAAAAACTTAAATAATTATTAAAAAAAAAAAAGATCAACAAGAGAGTCTGCACACTATGCAATGGTTGTACACAAAGGAGTGGTCGAGAAAGGTTGGGGCAGAAGGGATGACACCTGAGCTGGGTGTACAAAATTAGCTAAGAGGACAAGACAGGAAAGAGGGTATTTTAAATACCCTTTTTAAATAAAAGGGTATTTTATTTTTTTAATATGTTTTAAAAGATTTTATTCATTTATTTTTAGAGGGAAGGGAAGGAGAGAGGGAGAGAAATATCAGTGTATGGTTGCCTCTCTTGCGTCCCCTGCTGGGACCTGGCCAGCAACCCAAGCATATGCCCCGACTGGGAATCTAACTGGTGACCCTTAGTTCACAGGCCAGTGCTCAATCTACTGAGCCACACCAGCCAGGGTGGAAGAAGGGTATTTTAGACAGGGAATAACATGTACCAAAGCATGACCATACAAGAGAATTCAAATTCAGTAACACAAGAACATAAGGAATAGATGTGTGTTAGAGGCAAGGGGTAAGGGAAAATTAAACAAAATAGTGAAAGATCTTAAAGATGATAAGGACTGAATAAAGTGTTTTATGGATAGAAGTAATATGGTCAGATTTGCATTTTAAAAAACTCAGTCTTGTAGCAGAGAATGATTACACAAGGTACAATTGCAGTAATCCTGAAAAGAAATGGGCAGTTGGGAGTGCATGGCAGTATGCAGAAGAGGGGATACTGAAAGAGGCAAACTTCAGTGTAAAGAGGAATTCAGTTTAAGGACATACAAGTAAGGAGGCCAAACAGAGTGTCAATTATATGTGTCTAAAATTAAAGAGAGTGTTTGTGCTGGAGACGTAAATTTGGAAGTCACAAGCATGTAGAGAGTGACTTGGGCCTTGAGGATGAGATGAGATTGCTCAAGAAGAGTAAGCTCCATGAGGAGAGTACAGGCATTTTTGTATAGTTTGTTGCTATATTCCTGGCACTTAGAACTGTGCCTGACATGTAGTGAGCCTTCAGTAAGTATTTAAATCAATAAAAGAAATAATGGAAAGAGGGCTAAGAACATAACTGAGAAATATCAACACTGAGGAGTGGACATGGGGAAAGAAGCCAGTGGCTTCTCCCTCCCCTCTCTGTCTTTCGCCCTCTCTCTATTTCTCCCTCCCTTCCCCTCTCTCTAAAAATAAATCAACAAAATCTTTCCAAAGAGAGAGATTGAGAGAAATATTAATTGGTTGCCTTTCACACAACCCCAACTGGGGACCTGGCCTACAACCCAAGCATGTGCCTGACATGGAATTGAACGGGTAACCCTTTGGTTCAGCACTCAATCCACTGAGCCACATCAGCCAAGATGTCCCTGTATGTTTTAAAACACCCTCTCCCTCATTACTTCACTCACTTCTTTCTCTGCCACTATCCTGTCAGTCACTATTCCTTTTTGTTGTCCTGTAGATACGGTCCCCTCAGGCCTTCTACATTTGCCGGTTATGCTCGAAATGCTCTTTGCTGAGGCATCATTTGGTTTACTCTCTCATTTCCCTCAGTGGTGTGTTCAGATATCCCCTTAACCCAAAGGTCTTCCCTGGCCATCTTATAAACTATCGCATCTCGGCCTTTTCAAACTCTGTACTCTCTTTATCCTATTAATATAGCACTTGTTACCAACCGACTTATTACAGTAAATTATTTATTGTCTGTTTCCCTTCACTAGACTGTGAGCACCTATAAATTGTACCTATGAAGAGCACCACCCTTGAAGAAGCAGAAATAACCAAGAGACTATTCCTGCCCTTGAGGAGCCCACAGTTCAGTAAGTCATGTAACCTAACAAGTAATTAGTGTGGAAATGGTCAAAGCACTTGGCTGCAGGGATCTGAGCCCCAGGGACAGTGCTGTTTGGGTTAGTAATTATGGCACTCTTCAGCCTGGGTGGCAGTGAAAACCGTAAGTTTACTCTAAGACAGTATGAGAAATGAAAAGCATTGAGGACACACCAGTGTTTGAGGGGTGAAGGATGGAGCAAGGAAGCTGAGAAGAAATAAAGTGAAGAAGAGCTGAAAGAATGGAGTCAGTGCTTTTATAGTATGCTTCTAATACCCAGAAGCAATGAGCATCCATTACAATTTACCATGTGTCAGCTAATATTCTAAGCATCTCCATATGTTCACCTATTAAACCTCACAACAACCCAGAGTGTGGGGCACTAGTATGACCCTCTTTTACTGAGAGGAAACTGATTCACTCACCCAAGTGAACACACCTACAGAGAAATAAAGATTAGAACCCAAGCAGTTTGAGCTTGTACTCTTAATCACTATGTTGTTGTCCATAATACTAAACTGACTATTCTAGCTCTATTTCTTTTCTTATTTCATTGAGTTCTATTAAGAGTCAGGTACTGTTCTAAGCTCTGAATGTAGAGTAGTGAAACAAAGTCCCTTCGTTCATGGAGCTCATATCCTTGTAGGGGAAACTGACATTGAACAAGTCAACAAATGCATGATAATAAGTGCTGTGAAGAAAAGTAAAATAGGGTAATGTGTCATTAAAATAGCAGGTAGGTAGCCTCTCTGAGGAGGTGACATTTAAGTAGAGATCTGAAGAGAAAGAGGAGCCAAGAGGTACCAGGGGTAAGAATATTCCAGGCAGAGGAAATAGCAAGTATGAAAGCCTTAAGATGTGAGTATGCCTGGTGTGTTCCAGGAGGTCAAAGGAGGTCCAGAAAGGAGGTCAAAGCAGAACACAATGAAGGGGGGGCAGGGGGGGCAAGATATAAGGTCAAAAAGATATGGAAAGGTTTCCAGGACATATTGTTAAGTGAAAAAGATTAAAGGGTCAGGTATAGTAGTTTAAATGGTATAATCACATTGAATAAAGAAAATATGTATGTCTATAAACCCATATATACATGTATATAAAAGATATATCTATATATGTGTTTGTTTATCTTCTGACATATTAGAATACAAATTTTCCAGTAATTATCTTTTTATTTTATATTATTTCATACTTAAAATTTTTACCTTGCATATATTATTTTTATAATAACCAAAACGTAGCTTAACAAATAAACTCAACCATGTGTTCAGCAGCTCCAGCTACAGTCCTTCTCAGCTACAGTCCTCAGCTACAGTCCTTCTCTCCTCTCCAAAGAGTTGCTTCCATTTTCTTCTCCTTGCTTTTTCCATTTCTCCCTCAACCAAGTATATTCTGACTTCGGATTTCACCTTTCTCTTGCAACTGCTATTAATGAGATCATCTGTGACTTCCCTAGGACTATGAGGAACACTCTTCAGTCTTTTTGCTTCTTAACCTCTGTTCCATTTGACACTGTTTGCAGCTCATCTGTCTGAAACTCTTTTTCTCCTCTGGCTTTCCTCTTGCCTCATTTTACCTCACTGAGCATTCTCAGTGTCCTATCATGGGCTACTTTAATTTTTTGATTTATTAATTTTTAGAAAAAGAGAGAGAGAAACATCAATTTGTTGTTCCCCTTATTTATGCATTCATTGGTTGCTTCTTGTATGTGCCCTGACCAGAGATCCAACTCTTGGTGTATCAGGGCGATGCTTTAATCAACTGAGCTACTCAGCCAGGGCTAATTCATTAATTTTTGTTAGCCCACCCGGTAGACTGGGGTTTCTTCTGGTTTTGGTTTTGACCCCTTTTACCTATATGTGCTACATACTCTTTCTGTGTGGACTCATCCATGCCTATTGTTTTTAGACAGTATAGGGACTTAAGCCAGGGAATGAAAAAACACTGGGTGGCCAGGAGAGCCAAGTTAAGAACATGTGGCCAGATGTGGAAACCACTGAATTTTTTTTTAATTTTAAGGATATTATTTTTATTTATTTTTAGAGAGGGGGGATGGGAGGGAGAAAGAGAGAGAAGAATCAGTCGGTTGTCTCTTGCATGCCCCCAACTGGGAACCTGGCCAGCAACCCAGGCATGTACCCTGACTGGGAATCAAACTGGCAACCTTCTGATTTGCAGACTGGTGCTCAGTCCACAGACCTTTCACCAGTCAGGGTGAAACCATTGTTTTGCATGTGCAATTGATCAAGGTTTGGCCCCTATAGGACTTTTCTAGGGCGGTGGTAATGAGCAACACAACCATTGCCCACATAGCACAGGTACAAGATAGTTGCCAAGCAGCCTGACAGAAGGAGGGAGTAACCTTTTCCTGACATAGAAAATTCCACTTCCTAAAGCCCTCACAAGCCCACCTTTTCACACCAGCCTGCTTTTTCCCCAGCTTATAAAAGAAACCAAGCAGACCCAGTTCCGGAGCCAGTTCAGAGGACCTTCCTTTCCTCAAGCATAAGCTTAATAAAATGGTCTAGAAATTTCTCTGGGGTTTCCTGTTGATTTATATTTTAGGAAACTAAAGAACCCCAACACTGGTAAGAGTTTCAACTACCATTTCTATGCTTCCAAGTCTCAAATCTATTTTTAGCCTTTTCTTCTGAGCTCCAATCCAATATATCCAACTACTGTTTAGACAGCTCCATCTGCAAATCTCAGAGGCCTCTCAAACTCAACTGTTTCAAAGCCAAACTAATCATTTCCAAACAAAAACAACAACTACTTCTTCTTCTTCTTTCTCCTTTCTTCTTCTTCCCCTCCTCCCCCTCCCTTCCCTCTTCTTGTCCTTATCTTAGCTAGTGGTAGCACCCCAGCTGACATCCTGAGAAAAGCCCTTCTTCATTTTTTGTCACCAAAAGTCATTCTATCTGCTAAACATCTCTGGAAGCTGTCCTCATTCCTTTGTCTTCACTGCCACTGCACCCAACATCTGGACTACGGCATTCGGATAGGAGTCTGAAGCCCTGTGACGAGGTCAGAAATATCCTAAATGCATTTTCTGAATCTAGTCTCAATGTCAGCCTGCTTTTTTCTTTTTTAATTTATTTTTTATTTTTAAGTTTTAATTTTGGTGAAATCCAATTTATTTTTTTAAAGGTTTTTCATTTATTTATCTTTAGAGGGGGAAGGGAAGGAGAGAGGGAGAGAAATATCAATGCACAGTTGCCTCTTATGCATTCCCTGCTGGAAACTGGCCTGTAACTCAGGCATGTGCCCTGACTGGGAATTGAACCACAATCCTTTGGTTTACAGGCCCATGCTCAATCCACTAAACTACACCAGCTAGGGCTCTTTTTAAATTTTTATTTATTGATTCAAGAGAGAACGAGAAAGAAACATCAGTTTCTTGTTCCATTTATTTATGCATTCATTGGTTAATTCTCCTCTGTGCCCTGATCAGAATTCAAACCCATAACCTTGGTGTATCCACATGATGCTCTGAATAACTGAGGTACCTGGCCAGGGTCCATCAGCCTGCTTTTTTATGCTTAGTTGCCATCATCAGTTCCTGCTTCAAATCTTTCAATTTTTCCTAACCTTTGTAGGACAAACTTCTTAATATATGATTAGTCATCTTTTGACACTTTCCCACATGTAACTTATGTTCAAGCAACAATGAAATCCTTTTTCTGAAAAGCCCCCTTTCTTCTCATGTTTCTGTGAAAGTTTTGTGACATAAAATCTTTGTGTCCCAGATCTAACATAATAACTGCTACAAAGTTAATGTTCAATAAATGCTTGTTCAGTAAATAAAAGGACAGCCCTGGCTGGTGTGGCTCAGGGGATTGATCATCAGCCTACAAACTGAAAGGCTACTCGTATGATTTCCAGTCAAGGCACAGGCCTAGGTTGGGCCAGGTCCCCAACTGGGGGCATGTGAGAGGCAACCAGTTGATGTTCCTCTCACACATCGATGTTTCTCTACCCTTCTTTCTCTCTTTCTCCCTCCCTTTTTTTATTTAAAAGAATAAAAGGACAGAAAATCAGAAAGCACAGATGTTGCTGGTAAAGGCACCAATCAGAAGACTACTGTGAGTGCAATTTAGAGATAACTTGAAAGAGAGGGAAAGGAAATGCTTTAGTGCAACATTTCCTTCAAGCTTATACAAGGTGAAACAGTAAAAATCAAACAAAAATAATTCCTATCATTTTTCTCTCTTTGAGAGATAGAAAGTTTGCTCATTGGTACAATTTTAAATGGAAACAATTTAACTGATTTTAGATAAAATGTACAAAAAAAATTAGTCCAGTACACACAATTGCTAAATCCTCTGACAAAACAAGATCCCTTGAGTATGAATCCCAAGGTCCAAGAGTGCAGCTGGGAAGGGAGTCATTTTTTTCTGCAGATGTTAATTGTGCTGGTACAAATACTACTTGGCACAAAGGATACAAAGATAAATAATACTCAGTTCCTGTTCACAAGGAACTCATGGCCCAAAAATCATTTAGTCTTTGCCTTTGGCCAGGACTACACCTAATTCTTTACAGAAAACCAGCTGTCCATCATGCTGGGGTCAGCATTTACAGTCATTTTAGTCATAAGTATAGCTTTACTTAATTTTTTTTTTCAGTTCAGAAATACAAATTTAAGGATACAGGGCAGTTGCAAATTGTAACCATTGCTAACTCTTTTTTTAAATCCTCACCATAGGACATGCTTATTGATTTTAGAGAGAGGGGAAAGGAGGGGGAGAGATGGGGAGAGAAACATCCATATGAGGAGATACATGGATCAGTTGCCTCTTGCATGTGCCCTGACTGGAATCGAACCCTCCATCTTTAGGTATACAGGATGATGCTCCAACCACCTGAGCCACACCAGCCAGGGCACCTTCATAGAAGAGTAATGGAACTGGCCCTTCCTTCCCCAGATGAAAGCAGCATGTAAAGATTTAGAATAATACTCTGTTCAGTGATGACCAGGCCTTTCTCTGGGTAAATTTAAATGACTGTAGTCCCTGTTCTTTTCTTAGCAGGAAGGCTTTAGGGATTATTAATCCAATGTTTTTCATTGTGGGGGTAGGCCTGTTTGGAGAAAGGAAATTGCTGATTTGAGAGAGGGTAACTTCACGAATGAATAAGGAGATCCCCGGGGGGTAAATGCTTCTACCTGAATGACAGAGAAGATACTTTACTTAGAGATCTTATTCAATCTTCATAATAATCCTACAAAGTTGTTATTAATATCCTTATTTTGCAAATTAGGAGCATAATGAGTGAGGGTGCCTTGTTCAAGATCAGATAGCTACAATTATTGAACTTGTAATTCAGCTCAGATTTGTGACTTTGAGCCCATGTTACTTCCACCACAATACTAGTGTGCAATGAGATGTCTTTCCGGGGAGGGGAAAATGGATTGAACATGTCTCTTCAGACCAGAAGTAATTCATGAATTAAAGAAAGTGGGGAAATTTGGGGTTGCCTTCTTACAAGTTTCTTTTTGTCATTTTGAAAAAATTAAAATAGTGTGCATTTCTTCTAGGCTGCCAATAGTCAGGAAGTAAAGAAATCTTTTTTGGAAAGGCATGCGGAACAAGGCACTCAAATGTTGCTTGTAGGAGTGTGAAGTAGTACAGTGTTTACAGGGGACAACTTATCAACATCTATCAAAATTACAAATGTACATATCATTTGACTCAGCAATTCCATTTCTAGAAATTTATATTACAGGCCCTGGCTAGGAAGCTCAGTTGGTTAGAGTGTTATTTCAATATGCCAAGGTTGCAAGTTTGATCCCTGGTCAGGGCACATACAAGTATCAACCAATGAATGCATGACTGAGTGGAACAACAAATCGATGTCTCTCTCTCTCTCAAATCAATAAATAAAAGAAGAGAACTTTGGGCCTGCGAACCAGACAATCGAGGTTCAATTCCCAGTCAGGGCACATGCCTGGGTTGCAGACCAGTTCCCTGCAGGCCAGTTCCCAGCAGGGGACGCACGAAAGGCAACCATACATTGATGTTTCTCTCCCTCTCTCCTTCCCTTCCCCTGTAAAGATAAATAAAAAAAAATATTTTTTTAAAAAAAAGAAGAGAACTTTATACTACAAATATATTTGCACACTAACTAAATTACATATGTTCAAGGTTATGCACTGCAACATTGTTTAAAAGTAGCAAAAGTTTGGAAATGATTTAAGTGCCCACTAATAGAGAATTGGTTAAATTGGTTAAACTATGCTGCATCTATTCCATGCAGGAAATGCTGACTACCATAAGAATGACTTCCCAGATATTTCTAAGCAAGATCCAGGAAGTGGGGGTCAATATTCTTACATTTATGGAAACACTTCTATATATATTTGCTTGTATAGGCATAGGCTATCTCTAGCATATACAAGAGACTGATAACATTAGTTGCTCCTGAGAAATGGTAAGATATGACTGAGGGAGGTGAGGGTAGTTCAAAACATGACTGGAATGAAAACTTTAATTTCTTTAAATTTTTAACCACATAACTATATTATGTATTCAAGAAAAATAAATTGAATGATAATTTAAAAAATTAAGCACCTGGAGTTTGAGGTACCTTATGAATAAGGCACAAAATGTCTTTAAAAAATACATTCACATTATTGTGTAGCCATCACTACTATCCATCTCCAACTCTTTTCATCTTGTAAATCTGAGACTTACAAGATTTATTGTTTAAACACTCATTAAACAATAACTCTCCATTCTTCCCTCACCCTAGCCCCTGCCAACCATCATTAGTTTCCATCTTTATAATTTTGACTAATATAAATACCTCATGTAAGTGCAATTTACAGTATTTATCTTTTTGTGACTAGATTATTTCACTCAGTATACTGTTTTGAAGGTTCATCCATGTTGTAGTATAGTACATAATTTCCTTCCTTTTTAAGGCTGAATAATAGTTCATTGTATGACTATACCACATTTTGCTTATCTATTCATTGGTCAATGAACACTTGGGTGGTTTCTGTGTTTTGGCTATTGTAAATAATGCTGCCATGGACATGGTTATACAAATATCTGTTTGAAACCCTGCTTTCAATTCTTTTGGGTATATACTAGAAGTGGATGGAATTACTTGATCATATGGTGATCCGATTTTAAATTTTTTTAGGAACTGCCATATTGTTTGTTTTCCACAGCAGCTGTACATTTTACATCTCCACCAACATTGCACAAATGTTCCAATTTTTCCACATCTTCACCAACACTTGTTTTGCTTTTTTGATAGTAGCAATCCTAATTGGTGTGAGGTGGCATAGTATGTCTTTTTGAGATCAGCAGTATGGTTTATGGATATTCGTATCAGACCTAATGATTTTTGGTCCTGCTATTTATTGTGTGACCTGGGACATTACTCTAAGCCCATTTGTAAAATCAGAATTATCTCAGAGGGTTGAAGAGAACTGAATGCACATAAGACACTTAGGCTCATAGAGAGCACTAAATAAACATAAGTTATCATTTCTGCCTTAAAAGCTCCAAGAAACCCAGTTCTGATTTGCTTGCCTCCTTTTGGAGTAGTCTGGAGGCAGAGATCAAGATGATTTCTCTGGTTTTTCTAACTAGAGGATTCAGTCTAAAGATTTCACAGTGTTAGACATTCTTTCTTCCTCCTGCCCCTACCATGCTGCAGACCTCCCATCTGTGTCAAATGAGGTGTGCCTGAAGTAAGGTTACTCAGAACCTACCTGGCTTAGTTTTTCTCAGGGGTGGAGGACAGCAATAAACCCTGTTGGCAGTTATATAAAGCCTGTCGCTCAGGCCACTGCCTATTACCTCTGCAGTTATGCATATTAAAGAAAGGGAGAGAAATTTAAAAAAAAGTAATAATAAGCGAGAGAGGGAACAAATCAGAATGCTTGAGGGAATCCATGTGGCCGCCAATCTGTAAGTGATCAGAGCAGTCTCACCGAAACAAAACCCCCCAGCACTGAACGCTAAATGGTATATTTGTAATTTAGTCCTCCTTAGAGAGTTTTGAGGCTGCCGTTTAAGAGACTCTGCCATGACTCCCACTCATTTTGTGCTTGGTAAACCACGCGATGTAACAACGAAATCTGGTTCTGTGTGTGCGCTTTGCAAACCATCTGGGCTTCGTCTTGTGCGGTTGGAAAGACAATCGATCCAGGAGGAGTTGGGGGAAGTTGGAGTTTGCCTGTGTGTCTTCCCTCTCTCTGGCCCCCACCCCTCATCGTTGGCTTTGCACAAACATTTTGTGGTTGGAGGGACGCAGGTTTTCAGCACCAGGAGGTTGTGGACCTTCTCTGGAGGCATGCGGTGCACTCTCCAGAGGACTAGAGCTGATTGCATCCTGCTTACCGAGATCGTCCCCCTTTTTCCCAAATTCGCTGCCCCAGTCTGTAATAACACAGGCAGTGCGCTGTACCAGTGCGGGAGTCCAGGACGACAGCATGACCTTCCCACGAACTCCACCTAGGCTGGGGGCGGGGGTGATTGAGGCTGCCCCTGGGCCTGCAGGCTGTGTATTGATTCCCCAGCCTCAGCCACTGCAAGTTCTCCCGGTGCAAACTCCACCTTCCCTTCTCTGTTTTCCCAGCCTTGCAGGCTTCTCATGTCTACCTTGAGGCACCCTCCCCTTTCCCTCAATAAAGTAAACCCGGTGGATATTTATCCCCGCCCTAACCCTCCTCATTCCTTCCCCTTCCCCCCTCAGCCTAGTAATTCCGCTCTTAGATCGCCGGCAGGCCCCAACCACGCAGTGTATCATAAAGCCCAGAGCTCTTCACCTCCCTCTCTCTCAATCAGAAACGTGCTCGTGAGCCTCCTTCCCTCTGCAGGCATATATTAGGGTCTGCTTTGCATGCAGCGACGGGCACTGAACTGAGGAAGGGGCGGGGACGATTTTGCCCGCCTCTTCTTTCTAGGCCCTGTTAGCCATCCAACTTTAGCTACGTTGTTAACACCGTCTTGTTAGCCAAGCACGCCTTGGCCCCGGTATACGAGCTGGAGAAACAGCCCAAGTCAATGCTGAAGGGTATGAAAAACAAGGGTTCTTCAGTCCCGAGTGCCTAGTAGGGCGAAGAGGTGGCGGGAGACCTGCCACTTGCTTGTGCATTTTGGAGAGAGCTCCAGCAGGAAAATGGGAGGGGCTCTTTTATTATTTTTTCAAAGCGCATTCGTTGAAGGCTTTTCTGTTTTGCATATAGTAAACTGAGAAACGCTTCCATTTTGCAGGTAGTACAAAGATGGGTCTTTTATCCTACTGGCGTTAAATTAAGGCCGAAGCATCTTGTGTCTGCGCCCGGAGACAGAAAGCTCACTAGGTTCCCAACCCGGCAGCTGCGTTATGCTGGAAGCTGCTCTCCCGAGTGGTTCGATTCCCAGGGCATCCCGGGAACGTGTGTACTCGGTCTCTGCTTCCCCCAGGCTGTAGGCGGCTTGCTTCCCTCGGCCTTCTTCCCCTTCTAGTCTGCGCCCCCTCCCCCTCTCCCCGGAACCCGAGCTCGGGTTCTGGCTCCTCGGCTTCCTTCCCCCCTCCTTTTCCCGAGCTCTGCCGCTCCCGGAGGGCGGGGTATGCAGTTATTCAGGTTGCTGGGCAGGCGGCGGGCAGTAGGCAGCCGCCCGGGCCTCGGGATGGCGTAGCACCATCCAGACGTGAGAAGCGGAGGCCCGAGCAGGGTATCCAGGTTACCGGGCCTGCTGGCGCGGCCCGGCACTCTGCACTGCGGCCTTCAGGACGCCGGCCGCCTGGCGGCGTCAAGCGGGTTAGGCAGGTTCCGGGGCTCTCGGCCCCCCCCATCCGCCTCCCCGCCCCCCTGTGTTGTCGCCTCTCCCTCTTGCTGCTTCACTTCACGGGGCGAACATGGCGCACAGCTGTCGGTGGCGCTTCCCCGCCCGACCTGGGACCACCGGGGGTGGTGGCGGCGGGGGGCGCCGGGGCCTAGGGGGCGCCCCGCGGCAACGCGTCCCGGCCCTGCTGCTTCCCCCCGGGCCTCCAGCCGGTGGCTGTGGCCCGGGGGCGCCCCCCTCCCCCCCGGCTGTGGCGGCCGCGGCGGCGGCGGGAAGCGGCGGGGCTGGGGCTACAGGGGGAGCGGCGGCCGCCTCAGCACTCTCTTCGTCTGCCTCGTCTTCGTCTTCGTCTTCGTCATCATCCTCAGCCTCCTCTGGCCCGGCCCTGCTCCGGGTGGGCCCGGGCTTCGACGCGGCGCTGCAGGTCTCAGCCGCCATCGGCACCAACCTGCGCCGGTTCCGGGCAGTGTTTGGGGAGAGCGGCGGGGGAGGCGGCAGCGGAGAGGTAAGGGGGCGAGGAACCCCCAGATCTGGGGTCTCGACCCTCAGCGGAGCCTCCTCCCCTCCCCCATCTGGGATTGTGGAGCGTCCTAATTTGGGGACCATTCTGGGGTCCCTGAACCAGGGCAGTGGCTCTCCCATCTTGGGACCCCCATACATGGGTTCAGATATCTCCAGGCGCTCCCACCCCGGCGTTTGAACCCATCTGGCTGAGTGCGTTTGCCTCCCCACTCTCCTCCTGACCCTTGCCCAAATGTCTTGGCACGGACCCTTCGCTGGGGCTTCCCATCCCGGGACTGAACCCCTCCTCCCTTCCACAGATTACCTCATCCAAGCAAGATTCCTCCCACCCTCCCTCCTAGGGACCTGATATCCACACCCCGCCTCCCTCTCTGGGCAGATGTTCCACTCTTGGGGCAGTTTTTCTGTTGGGTATCTCTCGGATGATGGCCTCATCCAGGTCCATAGTCTGTCCTTGGGGACCGTTGTCCCTTCCAGTACCTTGCTTCCGAAATCCTGATGAATCCCTTGGCTCCATCCCGGGGCTAGGTCCCTACTACCAGCCACTCCCCCTTCCTTCACCTCCGCCCTGGTCCCTCTCTCCCCACCCCCTACCCCAAGCAGGTAGTCTCCCTTATCCCGCCCTACCCTCCATCTCCAGAAAAATCTTTCTTCCTTTGCCTTCCTTCACCTTCTTTCCCTCTGAAGATAACGGTGATATTCTATACAGTGGTCTGCTTCCTCATCGTACAGAGCTACAGTTTCTAGCCTATTGGTAAATTACCTTCACTCCACCCTTTCCTACTTCAGAATGAAGGATTAGTGGCATCTTTGAGGGGAGATTGTTAACTGTCCCCTATGCTCAGAGAAGAGCATCTTCCCTCCATTCCTTCGGAGAGGAGGCAGGCTTTCCCTCCAGCTCCGAGGACGGGCCCCTGTGAGGGAGGTGTTTGTGGGGGACTTGGGCAGCACCCTCCGAGGGAAAGCAGCTGCTCTCCTACCCCACCCACTGCGCGGGAGAGCGCGCAGTCTCCAACCCTACCTCCCTTCTGGCCTCCTCTCAGCATTGCATTATTGATCCACGTTTTCCTAGGCCAATCCTGGGGCATGGAAGGGGTGGGGAAAGGGGGGTTGAGTAAGGAGGGTAGATAGGGACAGTTTTTCTTTAGTGCGTGGTAGTGGTGGTGGTTGCTTTTGGTTGGGAAAAAGGGAGTTATGAAGCAAAGTTATTCTTTTGAAAGAGTTAGGATTATGTCACTGATTTAAGATCTTTGCCCCTTCCACATTAGTACTGGGATAAGAATAGGGTTGCTTTGATAAGCATTATTCAGTCTCTCAGCAAAAAGGAAAGTTGCCCTAGGAAGGGAAGTTGATTGGAGGTTCAACCATGGCATTACGCATTTATTTTTCATTGGATGCAGAAAGGGAAATTTGAATTGTATGGAAGAGGGGAGAAGAGGATGAGGGATGCTAGGAGGAGGAAGAGCAGCTGTTAGGAGCCTAAAGGAAGCGCCGGGTATGGGGTTGCTGCTCTGCACTGTTCTTGATTGAAACAGAAAGGGAAAGATAACCAGGCATTTCCTGCGTGCTCTGCTGTTGGTGCACACAAAATATCCTGGGCAAACCCCTATCCCCTATTGTGCCCTGCACTCCTTTAGATATATGAAACATCCTGGGAAGAAGCGTGTGTGTGGGGGGGGGGTGGAGAGCCCAGAGATCCCAGCCCCTCCTTTCAAGGAGCTGGCATTTTTTAGTTGTTAGTCTTACTGCCTCCTTTTTAAAATCGTTTCTGAGGCAGCCTGATGAGACTGACAACAACCCGCCTTCTGACAGAGCAGGGAGGACATGATGGGGGCGTGTTCCTTGCTATGTAGCTAGCTGCAGCGGCCCGGGCCCTTTTCCCTGCCTCTCTCTGCTATATCTCCACCTCTGTTTCCCAGCCTTCAGAAGGCAGCTGCAGTCAGCAGGGTTGCTTGAGACTATTTATTGGTTGCTGTAGATTATTATTTTTTTGAAAGGCCAATTCTGTATTTTTTAAGCTAACAACACAGATCCCATGTAGTTGGAGAACCAAAGGCCTCATACATGACAAAAAGACTGAACCGGTCAGGTTACTTGCATGGAGTTGGTGCTTAAATGTGAGTTGATTTTGCTTTTCTAAAAGATACAGCAGCAAAAAAAAAAGATATTTCATTTACCTGCTTATTTTCAAAATTGAGACTTGCCTGGTTATATGTAAATTTTAGCCCCATGTATATTTGAGTATAATAAGAAAATATTTATTAGGAGAAGCTAGTCTATTTTAAGAGGATCTTTGGATGCCTTTTCTTTTTGTTTAGCATGCTTATGTATTTTGTATTAAGGACCAAGTGTTCACATTCCAAATGTTATATTAAAAAGCAAAGTTTTATGCTGACAGTTTCCAATTACAGCTTTTTAAGAGACTGGTGAGAAAGAGAGCCACCTGGATTCAGGGACCTAATGTCTGGGCACCAGAATATTTTATCTGTTGGTCTTTGATAAATCACTTTTAAAGTTTTAATCAGGTGCTAATATTTTCTTATCCACTGGCATTATTTTGCTTAGCAGTAGTATACAGTGAGTGAAGCCTCTTAAGGAATTGCAGTTGTTTTAAATAAGATCATATTAGTAAGGTTTTTCTTCTTTTAAAAGTTTTGTCAAAACAGTAGTTTCTTCATTATGAAAAGAGTGGTTGACTGCTTATTGAACTTTATTTTTTGTGAGTTGTTCTTAAGTGGACTGTTGTTTCATTGTGGACTGTTTCATTGTGGTCTGAAAGTGGACTGTTGTGTTTTCATGTGATAGTTTGAGGTAATCTAGTATGGGTTGGTGGTATATACATTGATTAGTGCTAATGCATAGTGATTATATCTTTTGACCTGCTAGTTTTCAATGTAGAAATCAAGCATTTTGTTATAGGGTCTTACAAATCAATGATAAAGTTCCAAAAGGGAGGTTTAGAACTCCCCTAGACCAACATACTTACAGAATTCTGAAGATTGTTTCTCAGAATTCACTCAGCAATGTATCAAGTCTTGACTGGATTCATGAAGATATGGTTTGTGATCCAAAATGCTTCTTGCCTCCTAAAATTCTGATTTGCTTTAAATGAATAATGACTATAACTTGTTCGTAACAAAACCTGAGTTAATACTTAACAGAACTAGTTTAAGGTGATTGAAAGGTACTAGAACTTCCAGATCACTTCCCTTTTTAAATTTCTTTAGCCATAGGAGACTAGTCCTCCACTGCCACATATTCCTAACTTCCCTCATTGAATATCTTTCTGGGTTCTACATGTAAGAGTTACATACTACATATAAGAGTTCTTCATGACTAAATTCTTGTGGAATGGGTTTATTTTTTAAAATCTAGGTGTTGCTGGTCTTCTGTTCTGGCCTTCTTTATGACAATTAGGAAATAGAATTTGAGTTTGATTTTTATCGAGCACTGTTAAGAAATCAGAGGTCTGCTTTTGTGCCTTCATTCTTGCCTTCATAGTGTCTGTTACAATTTATTGAGGATTATCTCAGGTAGTGTTAGCGCTGTTCTACTTTGCCATCTAAATAAACATACTACAACATGTTCTGTTGACTAGAATTTGGGCTGTTTGAAAATAAATCCCAGAAATGGTTTATTTATCACTAACTAGTCTTTGTACCTTCTCTACTACATCACAATATGTTGAAAGCAAACTTTCTACCCTGATCATAAAAATAGCAAACTTTAATTATATATAAATTGAAACTGAATTGCATTAGTATGTATTTGAACTGGCAGTTTAGTTGAGATAGACTGAGGTGGGCCCTTTGGTTGGGCTTAGAAAAGATGATGATTCTGTAGTGAGAGAGTATCTGTATTGTGTTTTTTTGTTGTTGTTTATTGGACATATGTACCAAGAGTGGGAGTTGCTCCTTCATTACCTTTACAGCTAATCCTGAGCTCGGTGTAAGGAAAATGAAGCAGAGAACGCAAGTGGACTAGAAGAAGCCTTGGAGTGGAAGCCTTTGGAAGTCAGTGGACTCTCTTCACGCTCATTTCTCACTGTTCAGTTATGGGACCATAGGCAATTCACTTTTAACCTTAAATTTCAGATCTGTAAAATGAAACGGTTGGGTTAATATTAGCTCCTGAATGCTTTCCTACTCCTTTCCATTGTGTGAAATTTTTGGTCAGGGCAGAACTTCTTACTGATTTTATTTAAAGAGTCAGAGTTAAAGAGTCTCTGGTTATTTTTAATATCAGGTTGTACATTTGCCCATTTAACTGGCATTACTGGGGAAGTTTTCATTGTATAAACAAAATATAAGGAGTTAACTGTATGGAAAAAGTCCTTTGCTGAAGTTGATGACGTTGTAGATGTACAACAGGTCAAAAGGGCAGTTGTTTTCAGTGTAGTTGGTGTATTCTTCCAGATATGTGAGGTGTTTAAAAAAGATTTTATTTATTTATTTTTAGAATGAGGGAAAGAGAGGGAGGGAAACATTAATGTGTGGTTGCCTCTCGCGCACCCCCTACTGCTGACGGACCTGGTGCACAACCCAGGCATATACCCTGACTGGTAATCAGACCGGGAACCCTTTGGTTTGCAGGCTGGCGTTCAATCCACTGAGCCACACCAGCCAGGGCTAGATATGTGAGCTTTTAAATGAAAAGAAAAATCCAGTACACTAATGTATTTATGACTCCGAAGTGATAGTATCTACGTTGCAGGGAGTGGTAGTTAATATGCTTTAAAATGTAGTATATAAGCCCTGGCTGGTGTAGCTCAGTGGATTGAACGTGGGCCTGTGAACCAATAGATTGTGGTTCGATTCCCAGTCAGGGCACATGCCTGGGTTGCAGGCCAGTTTCCAGCAGGGGATGCACCAAAAGCAACCATACATTGATATTTCTCTCCTTCCCTTCTAAAGATAAAAAGTTTTTTTTAAGTCTGAATTAAAGTAATAATTTTAAAAATCTGTTTTAAGAAAAGTTAAAAAATGTAGTATATAGTACTTTGGTTTGGTACTGAGTGAGCATCAGAGAAATGCAGTCTGTAGAACTTTTCTTCATTGAAAACCCTATGACATGTGCCCATTTAATTTATTAAGGAAAACCTTCCATTTAATTATCCTCTGGGACATAATTATTCACAAAATAGTAATTCATCTTCTGATTGGAAGTTGAGGAAAGAAAATACTCCTATCTTGACTCAGTTCCCATTTCTTTGCTCACCCCGGAGCTGTCCTTCCATTGAGCTGTGCAGACTCAGTACCTCTAGCCTTACTTGCCCTGTGGCTAGAGGGGGTTGCAGCAGTGCTTTTTCTTGTCCTGAGGGATCAAATACTTCAGTGCTTCTCTCTTTCGGAGACTCACTGTATTTTAATTGTAGGTCTCTTAATTGAGATGTTTTTGTGCCTGCCCACATTCCACTAGTGTTGGCACAGAACTTCAGCTTGCTTCTAGATTTAACTGAAGGTCTTCTTGTCTGTTTCCATTCTTCCTCTGCCAGGGTAGAAAGCCCAGCAGCATAGACCTTTGAGAAAGGGGGAAGCTTTGTTACTGTCACTACTTTGGGGAGGAATTTATTGTAGGATTGCTGGGATGGAACCTTCTTTTGTATGCATATGTTATTTTCAGGTATTAACAAAGATTAAATTACTAATGACTCTGACATAAGATAGCTACATTTTAGTTAGTCCTTAACCCTGTAGGCACTAGTGGGAGAGAGAAAGCTAAAGAGTTTAGAGTTAAAAAGTATTTGTTTGGGTCTTACCTACATTGGTTTAAAGCTTTATAAATAAAACCTTATATAGAGTAAATCACAGATGTTTTGTTGTTGTTGACTGGTAGGTGGTAAAGACAATCCATGAAATTATTGATTGCTCCTACAATTGTACAGATTTTAAAACAGACTGAATGAGAGTTAACCTTGAGATTTGAATTAACTTTTTGCTTAAAAAATACTTCAGGAGATTTTA